>NC_142614.1:4938333-7407500 GCF_059453375.1 Lepisosteus platostomus
GTTCAGCTTGGCAAGAGTGATGCCACTTGTCCTTGTCACAGTCTGCTAGTTCGCTGTGTGCAGTCTGCTCCTTTCCACCTCCTCGCCACTCTTCTACACCAGAGGGCAAAAGGAGAACAGGATGTGACCGAGCAGCAGAAATGTAGAAGCAGCAGAGATGAGAATGGTCTGTTCTAGGAGTGAGCTGTATTTTTTTTTCTAACTGAGAGAGGAAGAGATTGAGACTGCATGAGCACACTCTCATCTGCGACAGATGTAGCTAACCCCTACATGTAGTTTACCCCTCTCAGCCCCAGGGCGGAGGTAAACCTGCCTTCACACACTGTGAAGCATGAACTGTTCTCCCCCGTGTGCTTGGCCGCTGTCCTGGTTTTTCTCTGCTCGGCTTTGCTCTTAATTTCCCACTTAGCTGACCAGATCTTGGCAAGGGGGTTCTGAGCTCTTCCAAGCTGCAAGGAGCTTCTGCACACAAATACAATCGCCATTTAGTAGGGAGACACTAAGATTTCCATTGCATTTGATTTGATAAACATCAAACACAAATACAAAGCCCACAAACCTTGCCCTGAAGGGCCTGCTTAACTAACATCTGGATAATATTAAGCACAGATGTTACCTTTTTTATTTTAATTGCATGAAAGACAAGAGGCAAGAGAGCCACAGTGGCTGAGGGCAGAGCTTGAGTTCACAGTATTGTGCAGCTCCTTTTAGATCCTGCAGACCACATCCCTGGAGAAATTCTGTGCAAGTAGAAAAAAAGACCCCTGTTCACTGGCCCCATAATATCAGAAATGGACTCTCTCTTCAAACCCTTGGGTTCTGATTTTTCATGGGCAGTGTGACATGTTTGTGCAGAAACTGCCAGCGCTTCCTGATTAATTTGAGAAATGACCACCTTTTGTTAGCTGGCCTGCTTCATGAGGGATCTGTGAGTTTTGCCACACAGCTGAAAAACAATCTGAGCTCAATGTTTCATCCTTGGGCAGAACAGAAGAGAGAGAGAGAAAGCATTCCTGTCTCCTCCGTTTATTGTGTTGTTTGCTTGTGTTTTTTTAGCCTCTGAAGATGAACTCTTGTCTGCTGAAGGGCACCGGAGGGTACAGCCCATTTAGAAATGCGCTCGAGTGGAACCGCTCAAGACCAGAACACTTCTTGTGGGGATTGTAGGGCATGAGCTACAGAGGTCACAGGTTCGATGATCTTATTCACACAAAGCATGAGCTGACAGCACGTGAGCAGAGTGCTCCGGTAGAGAGATCAAACCCCTGCGTTCTAAAACGCCAGAATAAAATATCCAGATGTTCCTGAAGAACAGCAGAAGACTGTCCCATTGCAAGCGCAATGTTTCAAAACTGAGTTTGGGTTTTTTTTCTATTCATGAGACACGGATGAGGAACAGATGGGCAGCTGTGTTTTGCATGCTGGAAGAAACATCATTAGCAGCCGGATAAGCACTTCATCTTCACCTTTGGCTTTTGCACATATACAGTAGCAGTAGCAGGGTTCTTCAGAAGCCAATCAGTGCTGAATACTGGACAGGAGACTGCTGTGGGCAGCCTGGAGCTGGGCTCTGGGTCGACAGAGCTGTTCATCTGGACACTGGGACCCTGACAGGGAAGGTGCTCGGAAATGTACAGGTACTCGGCAGCCAGTGGTGGAATTTGCTATCAACAGAGGTTTTGGCCTGCATGTCACCCTCCATCCTTGTGGAGCTGTTTCCTTAAGCTCGTTCCCTGTGGTTCTGAGTAGAAAGTGGTTATTTTGTGCAGTGAAAGTGAAATTGTCTTCAAACCACAGACACATATTTATATCATCTACATTTTGTGAAAAAAAATGAATACTTTTGTTTCAGTGTCTTTTATTTGGTCATTTACTTATTTTTGCCTTGATGGTGTCTTGAACTGTTTTAATGTTTTTAAAGTATTTTAGGCTGATTTGCTTACGACAAGAGCAGATGATTCTCTAATTGGGTGAAAAGCATGCTAACACATACAGTAGCTGCCATTTAACATCACCTTTTACACTCAAGACACGGACAGCTTCTTAACATGTTGTAAATAGCAAATTGCATAATACATTTACACATTTTCATAAGGCACTAAGTAATAGTTTTATTTTATCTGTTGTGGGTTTCATTAATATTGTGATTGTATTATTTGGACTAAGTTTTACTTGTGTTTCATCAGTAAAACAACGTTAATTTGCAAGTCAAACTTCCAGCACTGACATTGGACAGGGCTGTACTGAAAAGTTAAAACTATAAAGCACATTTGTACAAGCTTATTTTTTTAAATGCAGCGAAGTTAAATAACCGGCACAGACTTATTAATGTGAGGCCCAATGAATTATAGGAAAGTGGGAAAGCATTTATTTTAGAACAGCATCCTAGTTCAATAACATGAGTGGGGCTTTTTTACATGTTAAGCTTTGTACTATTGTGAGGATTCTAAATGCTTATATTTTAAATTACACGTAATTACTAGGAAGTGAAAATGAGTTTAAAGTGCTTTACAGATATGCTTAATTACAATCAAATGAAAAACTAAATAAACATTTTTTTTCTTTTAATGTATAGAAGATGTATATCTTTATGGAACATCTTTGAATACAAATAAAACGTAAAAGTAATCATGTTTGGTATCTGTATTTTATGATGGTGCGTTTTATTACGCGGCTTATAAAACCGGACTCAATGCAATGCACCTCGTACTCAACTGAATCTATGCTAGGCTGTGACTGGGACTGAAGCTGAAATCCACCCACACACAGTGTCAGTTAGGCTCACTCACGGGTCTTCCGACAGTAAATCCTATTCCTACGCCTGTCCAGGCACCAGTGACCTTGACATACCGTCAGCTGCAAAGATCAGTAAAGATCGTTTTGCTCGCAAGCATTTCTTGGACGGATGCGGTACGTCAGATTGTCCACAAGAGGTCTCCCTACCCCTGCTATATTGTATCTTTTCGGTCGCGATCTTAAGAGGAGTCCAGCTCTGCCTCTCCTCCCATGTTGCATCATTCAGTACTGCTAGGTTTGCACTACTGTACTGTAGGTAGCTTGGCAGCATTACAGTATCTGAGCCCTGACTCAGAAGGAGGTAGCAGATATAATCTGTGTCTGCAGTTAAATGCCCTCATGCCCAAACACAGTTGAGTAAACAACTGATTTACAAATGTAGTTCTCACATGTGCAGCCAGCCTGCATTAAAGATTAGGATGCAGCTTCTGCAGTTTCACACAGCTCCCCAATATCAAATGGTGACACCCCAGAACAAAACAGAATATTCCACACTTTCCTCTGTCCTCCTGCAGGTTTGAGAAAAATATCACCCTGTCTTACATATTTTATATACCTGGGTACAGATGTGTTTGTGCCTGTTCCATTTTGTGCTTGATATTTTGCCACGTGTCTATTATGTTTGTGTTAAAGATGCTTTTTTCAACATGGGCGGAGTCCCTTAAACAGCTATAATTAACATAAAAGGGAACCGCAACCCACAGTTTAAAAAAAAGCATTAACAATTTATTCTTTGCTTTAAAAAGGCATTACAAGACAAAGTCATCTTTTGATCCCGAATAAAATGCAAGATCAGAATCCAGCCTTCCGCAGTAATTTATTCTAGATTTTCTTTTCACCCAAAGCAGCAACAGAGTTGAACGTGGTTCTCTGAAATGGAGTTTTTAAAGCAAGTTCAGAGGAATGGCAGCAACCAAAGTTCTCTCACCTCTGCTGCTCTGACTCGGAATTCTCCATGACATCACTTCCTGAAAGCCCTCTCTCCTGCTCGCTCCCTGTACCCCTGCACAGTGGCCCCTTGGGTAACTCCTCTCTCTGCAGCAGGGTCCCAGCCTCCTCATCCTGCAGCCAAGCCAGTTAAGACCAAAATCTCAGCCTAACTGCTCAGTAAACATTCCTCAATGTATGAATTTCAACTGGGTCTTAGCCCATACGTGCACTTCAACAGTACACCCCCCCTGCCCCTCTGCCACTCTCCAGCCCTCAGCACAGTCAAGGATGGTTTGGCAGCGCCTCTGTGCTGCATCCCCAAAACCGCATCAGATCTCAGACCTCAAATCATGGGGCAGCAAAGGGGTTTCTTTACGCTGACAGATGGAAAATCTCAGACAGGCAAAGAAAAGGGGCTTATGGGACTAAATGTAGCCTTGTCTCCTGGCAAACAGAACAGTCTCTCGGAAAGGGTCCTATCTGTTTTATAACCTTTACCGAGTCTCCATTAGGGCTGCTCCAGGCCCAAGGCTCCAAGCGACTCAGTAGGCCAGTGCTGGACTTGGTGTCACTTAAGAATGACCTCACTGGAGCACCCAGATCTTCCATTACAAGGTTGACTTAATGTCTTGTGTGTACTGTCTGAAAAAAAAAAAAACCTTCTTGCTGTTTCCCAGTGAAAAGGAGGTTAGACATCATTATGAGGGGCCGTGTGGTCAGATTACTTTTTAGTAATGTGGTCGAGTTTCAGTCCAGCCAGACCACTGAACCCTTGGATTAAAGCCTAGACACATTCTTCAGCCAGTAACGCCTGACATCTGCATCTGCTCGGTTACAGACCTCTTTTTTGCTTCTTCAGTCGAGTAGTTACGGTATATTAAGTTCTTTCATTGAAATGCATTCTGACACAACAGCTAGTTGTTTCAAGATTAAAAAGCACTCTCTCTGAGGTCCTTGTAATGTTTCATTTCACAGAGCCTTCCGACTGCTTCCAAAACAGCTCCTGTCTGAGCACAGCAAGCACTCCTTTTGTAAATATCAAAACCAGGAGGATTTTCAAATGTATTTTCCCATCCTCAGGTCCAGAGGATAAGTGTTAACGGGTACAGGATTGTGTACAAGCAAGGTCACGACTAAGTCTAGCTTGTACAGCTTCTTTCCTGCTGCTTGCTGTTTGTCG
The DNA here is from genome assembly GCF_059453375.1 of Lepisosteus platostomus. Classification (NCBI taxonomy): domain Eukaryota; kingdom Metazoa; phylum Chordata; class Actinopteri; order Semionotiformes; family Lepisosteidae; genus Lepisosteus; species Lepisosteus platostomus. The sequence continues at coordinate 4,943,240 of NC_142614.1, forward strand.
TTGTAACTGATCATTCATCCATCCATTTTCTAACCACTTCTTCCAATACAGGGTCGTGAGGGAGTCAAAACCTATCCTGGCAAGCAGCGGGCACTAGGCAGGGTACCCCCTGGATCGGATGCCAGTCCATCACAGGGCAGACGCAGACACAAACACGCCCACAGTCACAACAGGGCCAATTTTCCCAGAAGCCAATTAATCTTCCAGTATGTCTTTGGATTGTGAGAGGAAGCCATAGGCATGTTGCATGTTCAAGGAGAACATGCAAACTCCACACAGACAGCACCCTGGGTCCAGAGTTGAACTCGGGGACCCAGCACTCAAGGAAGCAATACTAACTACTGCGTCACCATGCCACCATCTTCCAGCAAAATTAAAATATGAAACATTACTGACAGTTAAGGCATTCAGAAATCGTATGGCACTGGGGCCCTTAAAGATATCTGACCGTTGTCAAGTGGGACTAACCCAGAGTTGGAGACAAATACAAAACGCAATGGTGGAACCACAAATTCTGAAGGACAAATTATTAGCTGTCGTTTCTTAATGAAAATCTTACTGAAATTCTGCAGAAATACAACTTTTAGTGATTTTCATAAGGCATTGTGAAGTTGCAAAAACCTAACCTTACTATTACCTATCATTAAGCCTCATTAATGAAATGCTAGTGTGTTTCTCTCAAACAGCCACATCTGGCATGAAATTCTGTTTACAAATAAAAGCAAAGGGAGAATATTAAACTATTTTATGACATCCTTTTTTTGAAAATATTTATTTTCTAGCATCTTGTTTAGTTAAATATTCATACATTTTGTTATTTGTTGTCTCAAGACATTTGTTTTACGTTACATTTCATAAGACTACACTCTCATCCAAAAGCAGTAAGTAAATAAACAATTACCTTCCAGTGAAATAGCACATAAATCTGCCAAGTGCTGAAGAATAATCCAGATAGATTGGAAAGATCTGTTATAGGCAAAGTAGCCTTTGTGAACCTTTCAGTTTCCCGATTTTAGGAATCTGCATTGCTTGCTTCTACCTTTTCGTCTAGTGGAGCCATGGACTTTTAACACACAGTCTGGGTGTGTCTGCATAAAGAAACCTGCTCCTCCTAGAGTTACTATACAGTTGTACACATGCAGACATAGCCCCCACTCAGTCTCTACTGTATCTAACCCTATACTGCAAGGCTAATCCTTGCAAGTCATCCTAAAGTGAGATTCACAGGACGACTCCCGATTTAATCCATTGCTAGTGCCTGGCTTGATTAAGAGGAATGGAAATGCAGTATATACTGTACATCAAACACATACTGTAGCTGCGACAGCATGCGTAGGCTGCGAAGGAGCAAGTAAAGGTTGGTTCCATGCTGAAAAGAAGATTGAAAGAAACATAATGTTTTGGCTCTGAAGAAGCTCAACAGCCAAAAGGTTGTTTCTTTTCTTCTCTTTTCAGCAAGGAATGAACCTTTACTTGTTCCTTTTACTACATACATAAACATGAACCTGGACAGGTGAGTCTAAACTGCAGTGTAGTAGTACAGTTCTGTTCACTCAGGTATAGATGTCAGACCCCATTACTTTCCACTGCGCGAGTTGAGTGTTTTATGCAGGCTGCTCATCTCAGCCAGGGCACAGCTGACTGCAAAGAGTGAAGGCATTTGGCTACAATGCACCACAAGTTAGTGTAGCAGGAGCGGGTAATAAGCACTGGCAGGCGAGTGGAGAGCTTCAGGCATTGTTCATTGTGTCCTTGTCGTTTATATAAAATGCCTTGCTGAGGCCCATTGCTTTGCCTATTTAGGAGTGTCCAAGAATGAACTGATTCCCCAGCTCCTTTACTTTCAAGGAGACAATGAACCTACACTGTACACATCTGCTCTGGACAGGATCGTACCTCTGGTCCTGCATACGGCTGTGACGCGGCTGCAGGAGATTACAGATGCCCGAAGCTCTCTGCTCTACTGGCAGAGTCACCCAGGAACCGCAGGTATCCGTCCTGCCTGTCCCAGGAACGCCATAATCATCGGGGCCTCACTCAGTGGTTAAACAGTGTCAGCCAAGACTGAGGTTGCAGAAGCTGCTGTGTTTCTTCCTGCCTGCAATGCTCTCAGCAGCCCGCTGCCTCGAGGTGTTTCCTTGCTTGCCCTAGCGGAGGGGAGGCCGGTCAGGGAGAACGTGTGAGAGGGTGTCAGCTCTGGGAGAGAGGATGGAGGGGGGAGGGCGCTGTGATCCTGGCTGTGCAGGGAGAGAGAGAGGGAAAGAGAGGGGAGAGGGCGGGAGTAGAGAGACAGTGTAGTGGGAGCAGGGCTGGAAGAGCCCGTGTGCAGGTCTTTGTGTACTCAAACAGCTGCTGCCTCTCCCCGGAGGGGGATCGGATGGCTCTCTCTGTGGTGGATCCGGCATCTCCAGAGCTCCCGAAACACTGGCCAGATTAAACAGCGGAGGGAGGGTTTGTGGTGGGGGTGGGGGAGGTGGAGGGTGGGGGGGGGAGGGAGGGAGACACGCTTGCAAACCCTCTCCATAGGCATTCCCCCATACGTTCCAGCTGCAGTGCCAGAGCTCAGCCTCGCCTGCCATGAGAGAGACTCGTCTGCAGGCTGTCCGCCTGGGGGGCTGGCTGCTGATCCTCTGCGCCCCATGGGTGCTGAACTCCCACCCGCAGTGCCTGGATTACAAGCCCCCCTTCCAGCCCCCCGAGCCCCTGACGTTCTGCAAGGAGTACTCGGAGTTCGGCTGCTGCGATCTGGAGCGGGACACCCGCATTTCCGGGAGGTACTACGAGATCATGGATTACTTCGACTTCTCTGGGTTCATCACCTGCGGGAAATACATTCGCAGCATCCTCTGCCAGGTGAGATCCCGGCCAGCGAGGCAGATTCGCCTTTCTGATCTTTTTCAATAAGTTACGTTCCTTGGAAAATTGCGTTTTTAATCGTAAAGGTATTTCCTCTGTGATCAGGGACTGATGCTTGAATGTTTGGCAAAGTCTTTCTTTTCATTTTCTTTCTACGGGTGTTCCAGACCCATAGGGACAAACCTTTCTGATTCTCAAAGATAAGAATTCGTTCATCGCAGCCCACTGTTAAGGTCATACATTCTGCAGACTTTTGTGTGCGTGTAAATAACTATCTAAACAAAGCCGGCATTTTTAAATGCATGTTTGCATTTCGAGATGATCTATTATACTTGTGCACTGAGTAAAACACAAGCTGATCTCACAGGGAGTTGAGACTGAACTATTTTTGTTGTTTTCCTTAATTCTTACTTGTGTTGCACTTGTGCAAGCTCATCTTTCAGTTCCTACATCTCAGCAAGTTGCAACACATGGTCCAGACCACAGTGCTATCTCGCATCTTCTGTTTATCATGCTTTTCACATTCCATTCTCCAGACAATAGAATTGTGAAATGGAAAGAAAAATCATTTCTCCATGCAGAGACAGAAGGCTGACACAGCAGAGCGGTCACTCTTAAAGTTAACTCTTCCATACATCCTTCCATTATCAGAAAACTGCTTGTCTCTGTCCTGGAATCACAGGGCACAAGGTGGGACACAGCACATGTCTGCTCTCCCCTGGATAGGACAGCAACCAATTGCTGGGCGATTGAATGGGACAGGTTAGCATCACCACCCAAACCTAGGTCAAACACCTTTGGGAGGTAGCAGGAAACTCAGAGAGCAATGCCCGAGGCTGATCTCGAACCCAGGACCCTGGGAGCTTGAATGCAGCAGCACTAACTGCCACCCTAGATGAACTCACTAAGCCTGCATATGGTCAGTCCTGATTAAGGGGTTAAAGGGTTCAGGCAACATCTGGCATCTGTTTTCATCAGCAGAAGGTAACTCCAGTTCTGCAACTCCCAGGGACGTCTTCTGTTTCTGCTCGATTGCAGACTGTGGCTCGGGACTTTGTCAACAGGCCATTTAAACAGTCAAAAGAAAGTGAATTGTAATTGAAGGCTTCTCATTTCTCCTGCCTCCCATTCTTCTGTCTGGGAGACGGGGCTGTACGTGATACAATAATGCCTTCTGTGTTTATTCTGAGCTCAAGAGGTGCTATTTGGTTTATTAAAGGCGGTGATTTTGTTTTTTCACTCTCGGTTTATCACCATAACCAGAAGAGAAAACAACCACAATGGAAGAGAAAGCCTTCATTAGGCAGAGGATGGAGATTCTGCTTAATCATGATTGCTGGGAAAATAAAAATATAAATAGGAACAGGTCTGAACAACAAGAGAACAAGACAGCAAGTCTAAATGCAATGTAGGAGATGAAACAAACTCAAAAGCATATGCTGTGGTATGGCACCTGCATGGTAATCTTGATTAAAGCAGCAATAAAGATTATTTTTAAATGGCACATTCCAGGGAATTTAATATTAAGCGTAAAAAGTGCTTTGGTGATCCCTATTGTCCAGTGTTTCTCAACGTATCTATTTGGAGACAGCCCACAGAAATATAAGACAATAAATGGTTTGGGTGATTGACCTTGCTCTGTTGAATTACGACTTGTATCAGGTCAAGCAGATTTTGTAGATACAGGGACAGACCATCTCTTTTCTCAAATACATGCATTTACTTAATCTAATTCATTGTTGGGTGGCACTGGGGTTAGCATTGCAGCCTCACAGTGCTGGAGCGCTGGGGTCAATTCCAGACCTGGAGGTGCTGTCTGTGTGGAGTTTGCATGTTCTCTCCATGTTCAAGTGAGTTTCCTCCAGGTGCTCCAGTTTCCCCACACAGCCCAGAGACATACTGGTGTGTACCTTCACACGATGTGCACGATTATACAATATCCCGCTTTAAAGCAGTTCAGAAATGAATCTGAATGGCATATCATGGTGAGCTGAAAGTTTTCATCATGTGCATGAGCTTGTGTTCAGCTTTGGTTTGTCCCTGTGGTGGCCAAGATTTGCAATGCCTTCCCATTCTTCCCATACAGACATTCATCTTCAAGGGTGACTCAGGCAAAAGTCCTGCAGCCTCTAAAACCAAGGATGGAGGAGGGAGTAAAAATATCACATCTGTGGTCGGCATGCTCCCTCCTCTGAGCTGCGTGCCACCTCACGATGTTTCCAGGCAGTCTGAGTGCGTTCCTCCACATCCACATTGCTGCTATCTCCGTAAGCAAGCCTGCTGGTCCTAATCAGGGCTCGAGCACTGGGGAGAAATCCTCTGCACGGCTGTAATGAACTGTTTTGGCAGAAGTACAAAAGGTTTAATTGCTAATCAGACAGGATCCAGACTTCTTGTCCACCCACGGAAGTCCATGATGCATTTTTGCAATTTTTTCCAGCCAGTTGCCATTTGACAGCTAACAGCAAGCTATATTTTTTACATTAAATTGGACATTATGTTACTTTGCAAAACCCCCCTCCCCCAGATTTGAAAAAAAAACCAGCTGTAGAGCAGGGATCTGGTCAACAGATCCTATCTGCTGGGCACAGCAAGCACTTTCGCTCTGGAAAGAGGACATCTCCGAGCCGTGGAGAGAGCAGCCTCTTGACGGAGGAAAGCTCTGCAAGATCTCAGGGTCATCTGGGGAGCAGCAGGCTGACTCACTTTCAACCGCCTTTGCACCACTGTCTGTGAGGCCCGAGTCACTGGCAGAGAGAGACAGAGCCCTGATTCTCCCTCCAATCCTGAGAAACACCTTTCCTCGCTGAGCCACTGTAAGCGATGATTTTCAACTTCGACAAAGGCTAACTTTGACATCTTTTACAGCAGATTTGCGTGACAGACCTTCATATGCCCCACCATGATGGGTTTTTCCTGAGCTTAAGATCCTTTCTAAACATGCATAAGGAAATATTTCATTTCTTCCATTAACCTTCTATGTGATTTTTTAAGAACGCACAAGCCATGAGCACTCTCTTGATTAAAAAAAGCCCTAGTGCTGCAGAATTGCAGATCTGTACTTTTTCTTCTCAGCTTGAAATAGCCAGTGAGGGAAGACCTACAGAATGTTATTACAGGCTTATAACCACAGGACAAGCAAATAACTGATCCTATTCAGTCACCCAGAGCTCATCTGGAGCAAAACTGCTGTTAAATGCTGCCCTGCATTAAACCTCAAGTTGAATCCATAATCTCCTCCGTAAGAGTTCCTTAGGGTCGAGGGTGCCGTACAAAGTGTTGAATACACCGATATCAGCAGTGGAGCGAAGGGGAAAAGTCAACACACTTAATGTACCAATAATTTAGGTATTCTGCAACATGGAGCTGTAAAATGACTTGTATTGCATTCTTGTATTATTTATTGCAGGAATGCTCTCCTTACGCTGCCCACCTGTTCGACGCTGAGGATGCGAATACGCCCATGAGGGAGCTGGCGGGACTGTGTGGTGACTACTGCACAGAGTTCTGGCTTCAGTGCCGGTCCACTCTCAGCCTCCTGATGGACAACGAGACCATCATACAGATCGAGGGAGACCGGGACACGTTCTGCGCCCTGCTGGAGCTCAAAGACCCCGAATACTGCTACCCCAACGTGTTAACCAACACCGAGCTGAACGCCAACCTGGGTGCAGTGCAGGCCGACCCGGAGGGCTGCCTGCAACTCTGCCTGCAAGAGGTGGCCAACGGGCTCCGCAACCCAGTCGCCATGGTGCACGCCAACGACGGCACCCACCGCTTCTTCGTGGCGGAGCAGGTGGGCTACGTCTGGGTGTACCTGCCCAACGGCTCTCGGGTCGACAGGCCCTTCCTCAACCTCACGCGGGCCGTCCTGACCTCGCCCTGGGTCGGCGACGAGAGGGGCTTCCTGTGCATCGCGTTCCACCCGCGGTTCGGGACGGTGAAGAAGGTCTACGTCTACTACTCCATCTCCGTGAAGAAGGAGGAGAGGATCCGCATCAGCGAGTTCACGCTGTCTGCGGCCGACATGAACATGCTGGATCACTCCTCCGAGAGGTAGCCAACCCCCAACACCCACACTGCCTTCTCCCTCGCTCTCCTGTGACCCCAGTATCCACACTGCCTTCTCCCTCACTCTCCTGTGACCCCAGTATCCACACTGCCTTCTCCCTCACTCTCCTGTGACCCCAGTATCCACACTGCCTTCTCCCTCACTCTCCTGTGACCCCAGTATCCACACTGCCTTCTCCCTCACTCTCCTGTGACCCCAGTATCCACACTGCCTTCTCCCTCACTCTCCTGTGACCCCAGTATCCACACTCCCTTCTCCCTCACTCTCCTGTGACCCCAGTATCCACACTGCCTTCTCCCTCACTCTCCTGTGACCCCAGTATCCACACTGCCTTCTCCCTCACTCTCCTGTGACCCCAGTATCCACACTGCCTTCTCCCTCACTCTCCTGTGACCCCAGTATCCACACTGCCTTCTCCCTCACTCTCCTGTGACCCCAGTATCCACACTCCCTTCTCCCTCACTCTCCTGTGACCCCAGTATCCACACTGCCTTCTCCCTCACTCTCCTGTGACCCCAGTATCCACACTGCCTTCTCCCTCACTCTCCTGTGACCCCAGTATCCACACTGCCTTCTCCCTCACTCTCCTGTGACCCCAGTATCCACACTGCCTTCTCCCTCACTCTCCTGTGACCCCGGTATCCACACTGCCTTCTCCCTCACTCTCCTGTGACCCCGGTATCCACACTGCCTTCTCCCTCACTCTCCTGTGACCCCAGTATCCACACTGCCTTCTCCCTCACTCTCCTGTGACCCCAGTATCCACACTGCCTTCTCCCTCACTCTCCTGTGACCCCAGTATCCACACTGCCTTCTCCCTCACTCTCCTGTGACCCCAGTATCCACACTGCCTTCTCCCTCACTCTCCTGTGACCCCAGTATCCACACTGCCTTCTCCCTCACTCTCCAGTGACCCCAGTATCCACACTGCCTTCTCCCTCACTCTCCTGTGACCCCAGTATCCACACTGCCTTCTCCCTCACTCTCCAGTGACCCCAGTATCCACACTGCCTTCTCCCTCACTCTCCTGTGACCCCAGTATCCACACTGCCTTCTCCCTCACTCTCCTGTGACCCCAGTATCCACACTGCCTTCTCCCTCACTCTCCAGTGACCCCAGTATCCACACTGCCTTCTCCCTCACTCTCCTATGACCCCAGTATCCACACTGCCTTCTCCCTCACTCTCCTGTGACCCCAGTATCCACACTTCCTTCTCCCTCACTTCCCTGTGACCCAACTATCCACACTCCCTTCTCCCTCACGCTGCTGTGACCCCAGTATACAGACTCCCTTCTCCCTCACACTCACTGTCCTGCAAACGAAGAAAAATACTCAAATCACAGAATTAAATTATTCTCATCTTCAAGAAATGGCTTAGAAATATAAATTCACATTTGGAAAATGGGAAATCACCCCAAAAGTGCAAGAAGTCTGTTAAAATTCTTATCCACATGTGTTAAGATTTAAATATCTTTCCAGAATCCAGGTCAAATTCCGAGATTCCTGTGCTAGTGTGATGAGAGGAGAGTTGCACCTAAAAACAACACACACTGCTCTTCTTAAGGTTGTTTTGGACAAAGATAGTGCTTATTTTTTAATTAAATCTCTGCAGTTGAAATGTGTTTGTTTGCTTGGCTGGAAATTCAAGCTTTTGACTTTCCTGTAAAAGTTTCGTCACCCTCAAACTCTCCATACTGATCCGCATAACCACACGTCCACTCTCCAATCCGGAGGAAGGGCATGCTGAGCGGATTCCTCATGAAAACCATAGGGGCTTTTTCAAACGCTTTATGGGCTGCCTGTGAAGACTCAGCTTCTCGAGTCCTGCGGAGCCTTTCAGAGCCTTTCATAAAGCCCTTTAATTTCAACCCTCAGATTTCTCTTGGGCAATAAAGCGAGAAATTCACCCTCAACTCCACTCCACTTCACTTCTTGTTGCTCTGCCTAGCGTTTCTTACCCTTTTGCCTTCCTGGAATTCTGTCTACCCTTTTGCCTTCGGACTTCGGATCTCGTCTCGGCCCTTGGATTGTTTGCTATCTGTGCCTATTTCGGATTTGACCCTGCAGCCCTCTTTTTCGACCACGATTCTGTCTCACATTTTGGATTGTTCGCCACCAGTGCCTTTACCGGATCTCGACCTACCTTCCCCTTCGGACTACGACTCAGCTCCTGGTTTTGCTCTGTACGCTTACTCACCTCCCTACGACTCCTGCATCTGCATCGGATCCTTTTCACCTCTACAGAGCAGCGTTACATTAAGACAGGTCAAGTGCTTTCAAGAGAAGAAGAACATCACCAGGGGAACCTGACAGGGCTGAAACAGCTCCCAGAGGCGCCAAGTTCAATCTCACCAGCTGAGAGCAGGATTCCCTGCAACTGATTGAACATCCACTGGGGTTGGGTTGGGTTCAGGGGACCAGGGCGTTTTCAGCTTTTGGAGAAACTGCCCCTCTGTTTGGCTCTAACTCTCCCATCAGGAGCTGTGGAGCTCGCAGTGCATTCCGCAGGCTGGCTGGTTGGGGAATACTATACATTTCTGTATAGCTGCAGCCGCAGGGAGCCGAGGGGAGGAAACAAAACTACTGGAAGTTTCCAACAGAGTGGGCAGAAACCCAAAAATACAAATATAAAGAAATGGTTACTGAAAAACAGTATCCCAGATGGAAAAACAGCACAAGACTCTCTGTGCATGAGAGCCATGTTGTGTCGTTGCAGAGTTCTGCTGGAAGTGGCCGAGCCGGCTTCCAACCACAATGGCGGGCAGCTCCTGTTCGGCTACGATGGCTACCTCTACATCTTCATCGGCGACGGGGGCAAAGCGGGGGACCCCTTCGGAGAGTTCGGGAACTCGCAGAACAAGTACGTGCCTCCTTTTCCTTCGAACAGGCCGAGAGGCACTTCCTGTGGCGCCCATCGCCAATCCCCGTGCCGCCCGGTTTTCCTCTCTTGTGTTGTAAGAGGTCTTCCTTCAGCATGTGTTATCCGTGGAAGCAGAGCTGGAGGCAGGGTGAGAAGGAATGGAAGGTGTCCTCAGGGTCGGCACCTGTGGTCGGGGAATCCAGTAAACCCAGGAGCAGCCCACTGAAGCGCCGCAGGTGTGAGCCTGGCCAGTACCTGGATGGGAGACCTCCTGGGAAAAACTAAGGTTGCTGCTGGAAGAGGTGTTAGTGGGGCCAACAGGGGGCGCTCACCCTGTGGTCCATGTGGGTCCTAATGCCCCAGTATAGTGATGGGGACACTATACTGTAAACAGGCGCCGTCCTTCGGATGAGACGTAAAACCGAGGTCCTGACTCTCTGTGGTCATTAAAAATCCCAGGGCGTTTCTCGAAAAGAGTAGGGGTATAACCCCGGCGTCCTGGCCAAATTTCCCATTGGCCCTTACCAATCATGGCCTCCTAATAATCCCTGTCTATGAATTGGTTTCATTACTCTGCTCTCCTCCCCACTGAGAGCTGATGTGTGGTGAGCGTTCTGGCGCACTATGGCTGCCGTCGCACCATCCAGGTGGATGCTGCACATTGTTTGTGGTGGAGGGGAGTCCCCATTACCTGTAAAGCGCTTTGAGTGGAGTCTCCAGAAAAGCGCTATATAAGTGTATGCAATTATTATTATTATTATTATTATTATTATTATTATTATTATTATTATTATTAACAATCCCAGGGCGTTTCTCGAAAAGAGTAGGGGTGTTACCTCAGCATCCTGGCCTTTACCAATCATGGCCTCCTAATAATCCCCATCTCTGAACTGCTCTCTTCCCCACTGAGAGCTGGTGTGTGGGGAGTGTACTGGCACACTATAGCTGCTATCGCATCATCCAGGTGGGGCTACAAATTGGTGGTGGTGGTGGAGGGGAGTCCCCATTACCTGTAAAGTGCTTTAAGTGGAGTGTCCAGAAAAGCGCTATATAAGTGTGAGGAATTATTATTATTATTATTTTAGAAGAGACTGTTCTTTTTGAGCTTTTAATTTTATCCCATGAACTACATGGGGAACCACCACATAGCAAGGTAACAACATGGACAGGAAATAGGTGTAAAAAAAGAACATTTTCGGAAAGATTTATATACAATTTTTTTTCAGCTTTCTTCCATTACTCAGAAACACCCAAAGTATGGCGCACTTAAGGTTGTTGATATTTCTGTGCCTGTTTTGATGGCTGGGTGCCTTCAGTCCAGCAATGCCAGGCTGGCTTCCATACATTCATGGGGGCGCCTGCCTTTTCCTTCCAGTGGAGATCGGCCTCCACCTGCAGTGCCAAGGCTAATATTTTCAGCCACTGTACACCTGCCTAAGAAAATGCCCACTGTTTAATTTTGACTGAGAAGCATGCGAGAGGCTTGGCGCCTTAGCTTCAAAAACTGGTGGAAAGGCTGGTGTGTACACTCGAAGGTAACCCTTAATAACCCTCTGCGAGGAGCAGAGTCCAGTGAAATCCCGTCAGTTCATATAGCCACATCCACTTGTCCTCCCTTCACTGCAATCCCTCTGGGGGGAAGAGCGCCCCCTGGCGGTCCACGGGGATAAGGACAAGTTAGAAATGAAGCCACAGGTTTTACTATTCCGCAATCGGATGATTACAGATGCAGAACTGGGTTCCTTCACAAAGCAGATTTTGCCATCAGGTTTTTGTCAGGTTTATACGGTCCACCTTCCCTTTTGTGCGTTTGGAGCACTGATTTGGCGATGCTGGCAGCGTCAGTTTACAATGTTGTGAGTCGTTGTCCTGATGCAGCTTTGCGGCTGGGGATTCTAGTACAGTTCAGATCCCAGTGCCCTGGAGCTGGGGGGTGTTCTGTTATTATTCTGGGTTCGATTAACAATCCACAAGATTTGAAAGGGAATAATAACTTTACTGGAAAGACTTGCACACCACGCTGTGTTACTACTTTAATGGCTTATATACAATTCCTTTTCCTGTGCGCATGCATCAACTAATATCTGTACATATACATGCATTATACTGTACATATCACTACCGGGGGTGATGACAGCAGCTTCACATCAGACTTGTACGAGTCCTGCACCGCCAGACCTAAGCTAGCAGTTGGAGTGGCGGCTGACGGGGCCCCATGGGGAAACCTTACCCGAGACGCTGGGGCTCATGGAATCAGAGCAGATTAGTATGCAGCTGGCTCTATCCCTTGGCAAGCAGAGAGAAGAGAACGCAGTGTCACCTTCATGCATTAGCGGATCAGCATCCTCTCCCAAAAACAGCATCTGGCTGCTGGCAGGTGCTCTGAAATTAAGTTCGTAATCACTGTAAATCTGTCATTCCCTTAGCCACCTGATCCTTTGCCCCTGCTCACCTCCTAAACTACTGAATACTACAAGGCAAGTCAGAAGCTTCTGAACTCTTATTTCCCCAAAAACATATTACTGTGACATAATAACTAAGGATTGATTTTTGCAATGGTGTGACTCTTAATTTACATGTTAGCTGTTAGGTCAGTCTTTATACTTTAAAACCCCTTGGATTGTCTCAAAGAGAGACAGCTGTGAGCAGCTATACCACCCTGCAGCTCCCAGCTGGCAGCCCATGGGAATCAGCAGGTGAGAGTCTGGCCAGTACCTGGATGGGTGACCTCCTAGGGAAGCTAAGGCTGCTGCTGAAAGAGGTGTAGACAGTATACTGTAAAAAAATACTATACTGTAAAAAAAGGCGCCGTCCTTCAGGTGAGATGTCCTGACTCTCCAAGGTCCTGACTCTCTGTGGCCATTAAAAATCCCAGGGTGTTTCTAGAAAAAAATAGAGCTGTTACCCCAGCGTCCTGGTCAAATTCCCCCCTGGCCTTTACCGATCATGGCCTCTAATAATCCCCCTCTCTGAACTGGCTTCATCACTCTGCTCTCCTCCCCACTGAGAGCTGGTGTGTGGGGAGCATTCTGGTGGGGCTGCCCACTGGTTGTGGAGGAGTAGAGTTCCCATTACCTGTAAAGTGTCCAGAAAAGCTGTATTGGGGGGCAGACATACCACAGGCTCCAGCTCCATTCTCACCAGCCCAGTGGAGCAGAGATATAATGTGATTTAGTGCTCAGAGCACATCATCTTTCATGTTTTCTTGTAAAAAATGATTTTGCTTTAAAGATTGGTGTCTACTAGTGTGCAGGTTATATAAAACAGAGTCCAGTTGTGGAATTTAAATCAGTTGTGAAAAGTGAAACATTAGCTGTTAGCTGAAAGAATACTTTGAGTCATTGTGAACCATCCCCCATCTCCTATCCATGAAAATGCCATTTATTAACATGATTAAAACGGGTCTCTCGAACTGAGCGTCTGTGTATGGCCACCCAGACACCAGCCCACGACTCTACCGCAGCGCGAAAATGGACTGTCCGGTGGGTTTCTCGGATTAGCGCTGTGATATAAATCAATCAGTCAGGCATGGGGGAAAAAAAACACTTTTAAGATGACAAAGGAAAAAGAAAAAAAATACATGGTTTTGTGGAGTACGTCTCTGCGTGCTTGTTTTTCTTTTGTTTTGTTTTTTTGCCGGTTCCTGGCCGGAGTAAAGTATATCACTGACTTGTTGTGGATTCAGAATGAGACCAGGCTATTTTTTTTTTACCTACGCGTAATACGACATGTTGTACCCAGAGAATAACATATCGGCCTCCATCCCTCTGCTTCTGCCTCGGAGTCCGGTTTCAGGAGACCGTCTACACTAGGGATGGTAAAACAGCCTTCGACACGAGTGGGCGGCGAGCAAAGCGAGTTTCCCCGGTCTGCGTCTAAATTTAGCCATTTCGCGTCCCGGCGGTGCTGAAGGGCAGCTCGAAAGACGCCTTCATCGCCAACAGCTCTTAATCACGCGTGACATTTTCCAAACACGAACGCCTCGGCCTTCAGGGTTGGCGCTGGGAGACTGCAGGCCGGCTGTGCGTCTGCCCTGGCCGGGCTTGAGGCTGCGGCATCTGCGCTCCTTGAGCCGGGGGGTGACAGAGAGAGATTTCTTCTCTCCCAGGGCAGGCCCCTTCCAATCTTCTCTTCCCCTTTCTTTCTCTTGTATGTTCTGCGCCTACGGACCTGTAGCACCAGCTGTAGGAGTGATGGTCGCCTATGCCAGTGATAATAATAATAATAAAACGTATTTTTATATAACGCCTTTAAAGGTGGCTTCTCAAGGCGCTTGATGTAGTAGATGTAGTCTGAGGATGCAGGCATTTCTGTTTGTTGCCGAGGGGGCGGGACGAGCAGTAGATGTAGCAGAAACCGGACGACTATCATTAGGTGACGTGTGTTGCGGCACACCGCGCAGTTTACCTCAGATTTTCTAAAGACGTGCAAAATTGCACCCGCAACACAGCAAGCTTGCAGGGTCGGAGCTGAGCCCAGCTTGGGAAATGAAATGTCTGCTTCATCCCTGGCCCGGCTCCCGGAGGAGGACGGAGCAGGAGACGGCGTTGCCGTGCTGAAGGACAGACGTGGCCCTCACTCCCCTCTCGCTCAGCCGAGGATCCAAGCCCGCGCTCCGCGCCAAGGCTAATATTTACACCTCGAGCCCCGAGTGGGCGCGGCGCGGGCTGGTGTCACAGTGCAGCGCATTGTCCGCCGGCCGCCGTGAGAGCCGGCAGCGGGGAGAGTCTGTGTGGATCTGCAGGGCGCTGTGACCCTCGTAAGCCACCAGGTGCGAACGCTGCGTTTGTGACACAACATAACGGTGAAATGAAGTCGTACAACGTACAATGTGGGACAAAACCACCCTTATTTAACATTTAAAAACATCTAACACTGCGACGTTCACGATTTAGCTCTGCTAAAATGCGTTTCCTTTTTTATCTCTTATTTTAGAAACCTTAAAGTGTTTTTTTTTTCCTGCTAAAACGTCACTTGCTGTCCTCCTGAGTGCATTGACGACAATCCCTTGGTCTTTTCATGCAAGAGGAAGCCCCAGAGGTTTTTTTTTTGTGTGTAGAAAGGGACCCATTTCAAAGGGACCCCTGAAAAGTGGAGCCCAGCTGGGTGCCATGAGGCAGCGAGCCTGAGCTCCTCCACGACACAGCAGACGGGATAGAGAAGAGAGGAGGTGTTTCAACCGAGGGCAGAGTTGTGGCAGGCCAGGCTGAGCAAGCAAGAGCTCGGGCAGGGGCTGGCTTTGCCACACTTACAATCCGTGCCGCTGGATCTTGAATAATCCTGTCGGCCGCAGGACGGCGCCTCCTACTGCACGTGTTAGGAATGAACCGTGCAGAGGAGCGTGGGCCGTTATCCGCCCCCTTCGGGTGGAAGCGATCCGCAGGGAGCAAACCCGGGTGTCTCCTCCCGCCCGGCTGCAGGTCCTCTCTGCTGGGGAAGGTGCTGAGGGTGGACGTGGACGACAACGACCGCGGCGCCCCCTACCGCATCCCCCCGGACAACCCCTTCGCGGGCGAGCCCGGCGCGCGGCCCGAGGTCTACGCCTACGGGGTGCGGAACATGTGGCGCTGCTCCGTGGACCGGGGGCACCCCGCGACGGGCGAGGGCCGGGGCCGCGTCCTCTGCGGCGACGTCGGCCAGAACAAATACGAGGAGGTGGACGTCATCACCCGGGGGGGCAACTACGGCTGGAGGGCCAAGGAGGGCTTCTCCTGCTACGACAACAAGCTCTGCCACAACGCCTCCCTCGGTAAGGGCATTCCGGGCCCGGGACAGGCTCTGGTACTGGGAGGAGTGGACCTGGTGGCTCCTGGAGTTACATCAGCTATACAGTTCCACAGTTCCATTAGATCAGTTACATTCGTTACTTAGATTCATAGTTACTTTAGTTAGTTGCATGAATTACAGTTACATTAGGTAGATTAGTTACATTTGTTCCATTAGTTAGATTAATTATATAAGTTACATTTGTTACATTAGTTACATTGGTTAGATTAGTTACATTGTTACGTTAGTTAGGTCAGATTAGTTAGATTAGTTACATTTGTTACATTAGTTACATTGGTTAGATTAGTTACATTGTTACGTTAGTTAGGTCAGATTAGTTAGATTAGTTACATTTGTTACATTAGTTACATTGGTTAGATTAGTTACATAGTTACGTTAGTTACTTAGCTTTATAGTTACATTAGTTACATAGATTAGTTACAGTTGTTACATACTGTAGATGAGGTACTTAGATTCAGTTACATTACTTACATTAGTTAGATTAGTTACTTAGATTCATAGTTACATTAGTTGGATTAGTTCCATTAGTTACACAGTTATATGAGGTGCATAGGTGCATTAGTTACATAGTTGCACTACTATCAGGGAGTATAACGGCTCATTGTGTAGAATCTCCTCTGCTCTCAGGATTAGTGCTGAGATTGCCCACAGCAGGGAAGCCATCTTGTGACACACAGGGTCTGATGTTCACTTTTTGTGCACTGCTTATCGTGCTGGAGGTTCACCTGTGAGGAAAGGGCAGATCCAGGGCCCTTCACCTGCAGGAATGAGGGCGTGAAATCTTAGCTCAGCATCACTACACGAGAGAGAGCTGTGTGTCTCCTTCCTGCAGATGACATCCTGCCCATCTTTGCCTACCCCCACAAGCTGGGGAAGTCGGTGACGGGGGGCTACGTCTACAGGGGCTGCGAGATGCCCAATCTCAACGGGCTGTACATCTTTGGAGACTTCATGAGCGGGTGAGTCTGTGAATTAATGAGTAGCTCACTACCACCCAACAATATGAGCTGCTGCTGCTGTTAGTTTTGTCATCATCCTCCCAATGTAAATCTTGCATGGTCTGTATCACATGACAAAGTAGCCATGCTGGCAGGCAGACTACAGTACATTATCCTTCTCTCCTGAAATTCTCTTGTGTTAAACCTAAAGAATTGTGGTTTTGTTTCTTTCGAAAATCCTCTGGGGGATTCCAGAGGCCTCAGTCCAGTCTTCCCGAAGACATTTCGTGTTTTCGGGCCAGCACAGTTCTGTTCTTCAGGGCCCGGTCTGAGCCATCGGCGCTGACACCCTCTGCCGTCTCGCAGGCGCCTGATGTCGCTGAAGGAGAATCCCAGCACTGGGCAGTGGGAGTATACCGAGGTCTGCATGGGCAAGGGCCTGACCTGCTTCTTCCCCAAGCTCATCAACAGCTATTACAAGTACATCATTTCGTTTGCTGAGGATGAGGCAGGTAACCTTAGCTACTGTATGTGCACTTTCCCCCATAGCTGTAGAGATCTTCCACTGTGGGCTTCCGCAGAAGAGCTGCACTTAGAGCAGTAGCTCCAAGATGACCTACTGTGGCTCAGAGAGACCTTGCACTGTTGTGGGGATGTAGAATTAACGGTTATATGGTGATCTAGTAACAAACAGTACACACCATAACTTCCTCACCTCTCATTTCGCCTTGTTTCCATGTCTCCTATCTTCTTCCTGATCTGCAGTGCAATGTCAAAGTAGATATTTATATGCAAATACACCTGACCCAAAAGCTGCGTGTCGCCCACCCATCTGGCGATCGGTTAACCTCCCTTCTGGGGAAACTGGGGCATACATCTCAGACGATCCGGAACATGGCCAGTAGACAGGGCTCAAGGCAAATTTTCAGGCTGCCAAAACTGGGGGGCATGTTCTTCCACCCTTTCCAGTGAAGCAGAGGGACTGAAATACGCTTGCAAGGAAAACAGGCCAAGTTTCATTCTCCTCTTGTTGTACGTTTGTTTCTGCAGGAGAACTCTACTTCCTGTCCACAGGGTCGCCCAGCGCGGCTGTCCGAGCTGGATTCGTCTATAAAATAGTTGACCCTTCAAGGTAAGCGGTGTAGCGTACAGTCACTATTGCAGGTTTACAAGTAGGAGGTGAATGTTAGTTTCATTGATATTAATAATGCACGCCTGCCTTTAAAACAGTTGTATTCACACTCTGCATCTTGACTGGATGTAATTCTAAGTCACTTTGGATACAGGTGTCTGGCAAATGAATAAAGCTAAAAGTACCTGTAAATGGGTGTCTTACTGACTAGTTGCTTTTATTTTCCTCTCCTCTGTCATGGCAACTAGCGTTAGAGCTACAGTGCAGCCTATACCTTTAGCTTCACACCCACTACAGAAACTCGTCCCACTGAACGATTTGATGAGTCAAAAACAAACAGTGGGAAAAAAAGGATCCTGTTTGAACAAAACCAACACCCACAAAGAAAACCACCAGGCCCTTTTTACTGAGCTGATGTCACAGGCTGCCCGTTTTGCAGGAGCTGGAAAGGCAGGCAGGCAGTGCTGGCCCGGTGTGTGCCGCGGACAGATGGTTTTTCAGTTAGGTACGAAGAAGCTGTCGCAAGGAATAAAAACCCCAGCAGGAAAGAAAAAGAGTTCATCAAACTCTACACTTTAACTCTACTTTTTAACTCTTTTGTGCAACTTCCTGCTATTTACTTGCACCGCCAGCAGGTGTCTTGCAGATCTGGACTTGGTGAGCAAAACGCACTGCCGCCCACAGACTGACCGTTTCTTGACCTTCCTTGCTCTTCCCCCTCTCTGCTACTGTAGGAGAGCTCCTCCCGGCAAATGTAGCGTCACACACGCCCCGGTGACGGTTCACGGAAAACTGATCCCCTTCCGACCCTTGGAAAGTAAGTAACAGAAGGAAATTCCTTTTTCCCGGAAGCAAGTCTGATGCATTACCCTCACCTGCAGAGCTGGGCCTGGGAGCCGTTACCGATCGTGTGATTTCAAACTTCCCTGGCAGAATTCGTCAGCCGCCCCAAGCCGACCGGCCCAGCTGCAGCTGCGACGTCCTCCTCCAGGTCGGTCCCCGCGGCCACGAGCAGATCGGGCCTGACCCAGCCGGCCCGCAGGCCGACAAAGACTCCGCCGGCTCCCACGGCTCCGCGCAGCACGGGCAGACCGGCCGCCACGCCCTCTTATCCCACAACCCCCCGCATCACCAGAAAACCAGCCGCGCCGACGACGACGGCGCGCCCCGTCGCCCAGAGCAGAGGCCCGCTGACGGCCGCCAGGCCCCGTACCGTCACCCCTGGCCCCAGGTTACATGTCGTCCCCACCCCTGTGCTCCAGCCTGCCAGCCCCACCACGACCCTGGCCACCCACAGACCCAGAGTGACCACCCCGCCGGACAGAGGCAGGGCAGAGAAACCCTCCCCACCATCCCCAAGCCTGGTGCCGCACCAGCGCCAAACTACAGCCAGGAGCTCGAGGCTGGGGGGCCGGACAGAGGCAGTCACCAAGACCCCCCTGACCACCCTGAGGCCAACCTATCGGACCGTCATCCTGAAGCCCACCGCCAGGACCCAGAGGCCCAACTCCAGTCTGCCCAAGGCTGGGGACAAGAGCCTGAAGGGCTACGCCGACAAGCTGGGGGGCTCGGACAGGTCGAGGGGGAACCGCGTGCACAAGGGCGGCAGGGGCTCGGCGGGGGGAAAGGGGAGGCGCCGGAAGCTGAGGCAGGGGGCGGTGCGTCTGGCGGGCGCCGGGAAGAGGGCGGACCGGGGCCGGGTGGAGGTGTTCGTGAAGGGGGAGTGGGGGACGGTGTGCGACGACCTGTTCGACCGCCAGGCGGCCGGCGTGGTGTGCCGGCAGCTGGGGTACCCCTTCGCCCTCCGGGTGGCCAAGCGGGCCGAGCTGGGCCAGGGCGGCGCCGAGCTCCCCATCCTGCTGGACGACGTGCGGTGCGAGGGCACCGAGAGGACCCTGCTGGAGTGCCCGCGCGCCCGGACTGGCCAGCACGACTGCTCCCACAAGGAGGACGTGGGCGTCGTCTGCGGCTACGACGAGTACGGCGAGGACTGAGCGGGAGGGGGGGGGGCTCAGCCGCTGCCTCCCCATTTCTCTCGGGGGCTCGGCTCGCCCGGTGGACTCCCCTCCCAGCGCCCGGCGAGTCCCAGGAATGCGGTCACACTCTGGTCTCCCACAAACAGGACGGTGAACACACAGGTTCTCTCACCTTTCCGTCGTGCTGCTCTCGCTCGCTTGCCTGCAAAGATTCTTCGACCCCCCCGGCCTGTGACCAGTCAAGATGTCTCCCTCCAGACGCGTACACGAGCCTGTCTGCGCTGCCTGAACCCCCACATCTCTTTGGACAGTTCACACCCACTTTCAGCCACTGAAGAAACGCCCGCGTCTAGGAAGAATCTGGAGACTGACCTCCTGCGAGGCTGGAGACAACCCTGCGCCCTCATCCTTTTGCTACGACAGAGCAAAACAAGCTGCTGCTCTGTGATGGGGTTAGAATCAGGGAACAGGGTGTCTTGATTATTAAGTCAGTTATTAGAGGTCAGAGAGGCCAACTTTCTCTGAAGCTCGGTCTCACGGGTTGGGATCGATTGGGTTTCAAAGTAAAGAGCTGATTTTTTTTTGTCAGCTAAAAAAAGCAAACAAATCTTTTCACTTTCCTTTCGAAGTTACAGGTTTGAAGTAACGCTTTGAACGCAGTCTGCATACACCTGTAAGGAAAGGTGCTGTAAGGATTCTCGTAACTCTCAGGCAACAGCTATTTGCATTTGTTCACTCTCTCACCCTGGCTTCTCCCATTTTGTGGCAGCACTGCCCTCTGGTGGTTATGCTATGAAAAGCCAACAGAAACTAAAGATACTGTGTGCCACACATTTCTTACTGCAGGTTAAGTGTTCCTAGCGGTTTTGTTTACATAGCTTGCACTGCAAGTTCGTATTGCCTCTGTCATTTTTATAGCGTACTGTCTGTGTTGGTAAAACACAGGAAAGAGAATCCCAACTTTAAAAAGGCAGCATTCATCGTGAAAACAGGCTGACTGCAGTAAAAAGGCCAGCTTTGCAATTAAAGTAAAATCAACAATCTAGCTTGTATTTAAAATCTGATAAATATGCATCTTTAGATCTCTTCAGCCTACTGGAAGCGCAGCTTAAAATCTTGTACTTGAGAAAATATGTTCATTTAAAAAAAACAAGTGTTTTAAATGCTGGACATGACATTTTGTTGTAAAAATGCCCTCTATGTTGTTAAGGCACAGGGTGTCATAATATTAAAATCGGAAGACTCTGTTAATCACTGCTTCTATTTAATCAAAAGCAAAAAACTTTTCATTTTCTTAGTGCTCTGATTTATATAAAAATACTAATTCCAACAAGATGTTTTGTGAGATGACTGTTCCACAGTAGATCAACAGCCAGCAATTTAATGGTTGAATATAATAATGCTTGAACAACCACCACAGACGCAAGAGCAGAAGGAATTAAAATGTTTATTGTTTAAACACTGCGGTATCCCTTAATGAGGATACAGACAAAACCACAAAACAATAATGCATAAAAACAAAATACTGTAACTAATAGTACTAAAAAGAAGTTTACAACCAATTCAAGACGATATCAGATGAGTTTACAGGTATTCCAAACAATTGATGCATAGAGTTTAAAAGGGCAGTACTGTTGCTCCAGAAGGGAAAACTGAACTCCAGAAGAGCTTTAAAAATGTTTCCTTTGGGTATCAAAACTTAAAACTTGCTTCAGGTCACCTTATTTATTGCCCACAGTTACAGTTGGTCACTGTACATTAAAGAACAGTAACCTAGGTTTTACAGCAACAATGATACAATTCTCTTCCAAAAAAAATCACAGACTTCAACTGGTACCAACCTGAACTGAGCCAACAAAGTTCCACTGTTGCCTCATCTCAACTCTCGAGAAAGAGAAAATGTCGACATGCCCACGCTAATAAAAAGCGTCGCTAAACGTATAAAACTTGCGCAAAGCGATGCCCTAACCTGGTCTGCTTCATTATTGCACTGAAACCGATATGAAAGCCATTTAAGGGCACTGCCGCCTGGACACAATTCGAACTGAGGTTCAGCTGGTCTAAAGCAGCAATGCTTTGGCAGTGCTCCGACTGGAATACCCCCCCTCGGCCCCCCTCCCCCAGTGAACACGAAGTACCCAGAACACCAAATCAAAAGTTTGAGGATCACATGCCCAGAAAAGCAAAAAACTGCAATACAAGCGACTGCTTCAGGCTCCTCCTGGTTCTGCCTCTTATGCTATTCTAAACCAAAGTCAGGAAAGGGCAGCGTCTCAGTGCTGTTTGCAGAACGTGTGCATTTAACCTTTTATTTGTTTGATACACGTTACATGGTTGTGTTACCACGGACTCTTTCTCCGCAGTTTAACCGCTGTGGAAACATTGTGAAATTTTCCCTTTCTCCCATTGGTTGTTGTATACAGGCCATCGCCGTGTCGCACACAACTTTCAGATGCACAGACTTCTGTGAACGCGCCCTTTCTCTACACATCCACTTTAATCCACAGGAACAACTCTATGCCCTCATTTCTATCAGCATATTTGATCAAGGTGCTGAACAAGCATTCACAAGTGGGGAAAAAAAAATTGTAAAACCTCTGAAGAGGTGGAAAAATACAGTTCTGGTCTGTCATTGATTTCATGTAAACAAGAGGGTAAAAAATGTGCAAATTCTCTTCTATTTTGAGGTTTACAGGGACAAAAGTGAAATATAACAACCAGACAATTTAAAGTGTGCCTCCACTCAAGTTAACTATGATGAAATTGAGGCACAATAAAAAGGAAGGATTCAAGGTTTGGGATCCACTGAATTTGTTAGTACACTACAGTATGTATCATTTTTCTACTACCAGCTTCCAAGTACTGTATTCCAGTCTGGAGTACATTAAGCTACCTGTCGTCACAGCACACAAGCCCCAAAACATTCCTGTGATTTCAGGATTCGTGATTGCTCAATGGGGCACTCTGATAAAAACCCACATTCAGTTCCTCCAACCTGTCAAGCAAAATGACCTATTGCACACTAACTGGGATGGACAGCAACAAGCAAGAGAGCAAATTTTAACTCCTCAAAGGTCCTCAGCAAAAAAGGGGGTTAAAATACCCGATGACATGGTAAAACTACAGTAAAGTACTTGTAACAGAGGTTTTATACAAGTCCTCCTGCTTCTTGGAGATGACAAGTTTAATCACACTGTTTCTAAAGCCCCCTACGCTTGGACTCGCCGGTACGGTTTCACAGCTCTGCTCAGAGCCAGCTGGGATCAGGAGAGAGGCAGCTCCCACTGATGACGCAGGGCACGCCCCCGATCTTCGCCTGTCCCGATGACACATCTGCATCGCAGACTAGACTCAAACCAGCAACACCTGGACTACAGGGCTCAGGCAACTGCCTCTACGGCTTCCACCCCAAAGAGCCCATCACTGGATTCCCATTCGCCTTATTAGTCATTTCCTCCTGTTGGGCAGGGGTCCCCAGTACTGGTCTCTCTACAGCACCAGCATCTAAACAGCTTGGAAACCGGTGCAACTATGACAAAAGAGAATGACAGCTATTTGAGGTCAGATGGAATTAAAAACCCACCTTTCAGGACCAGAGCAGGAGATCACGAGGTAAATCTGTATGGACACGCTGACCCAAGGCAGCGATTATTCCACTGCGTGCGGATCGCTGCAGCTAATAAAAGCCAATGGGATCCTGAGCAGCATCAACTCCATGTCAAACACACGGCAGAGAGCCAGGGAGGATCGAGCTTGTCGTGAGGTAGGACCGCGAGGAATACAGTTCTGTTTTTTCCTACAGGTAGCTTCATCAATACGTTATCAAAAATGAATAATATAATAATTGCAACATTACCAGAAAAACACTCTAATTTTGAAAAAAACAACAGAAAAAGAACAGCACCGAGGACCGTGTACAACTCACACAGCTCGTCTCACTGCTCTGAGCGCCGCTCTTCCACACACAGGTGAGTTTATACTTCACACAGGTTTAGAAAGAGCTTTACAGTCATGTTTCAACTACAGTTGGGTTTGAATCCATTCCTCACCCTGCAGATCAACCCCAAATCGGCAAGTCTCCATTTACAAAGAGTACAAGTGAAGATCTAGTCTGCAATGGACAATGGACCTACAGACCAAGCATGAGCTTCTGGAAACGACTCTCCGCACTGGAGCTGTGCGCCAAGAGACTTCTGGTTTTCAGAGCCCTGGACAGAGTCCCAGAGCCCTGGACATTTTGAGCACTGCAGGTCAGAGGGTCATCGTGTCGGATTGGGATCAGTGTGGTGGTGCTGATAGATGGTTAAACAGCACTCAAGAGTCAGCAGGTCCTTAAACTGCACGAAATGTTAATATTAACACCCCTGTAGCAAATAGTCTCCATTCTTCCCATCTGGTCTGCTTCTCCTGACTGACCCCTGGCACCGAGAATGCAGACTCTTTGACATGGAGGTCAAAATGTCACTGACCACAGCAAACAGAATGGACTAACTCATTAGAGAGAGGACAGCGGAGATGCCTTAGAGGAAACAGGTCCGGAAGGAGGCCAGAACCCAATTCGGAGTCGCCACTGAAGTGCAAGTGGACTGTTTTTTGTTTCACCGTGTGAAAACCCACACAGCAGACACTCCTGGTAACAGCTTTCCAACAAAACGATACGTGATCGTTCACATCTTTTCAGAACACCAATATTCACGTGAATAACACAGTGGAAGGTCACAGTTGCAGCTGCACCGTTTTCTGTGGATTTCCACATACAAAACAAAGAATTCCACCATCCTCTTTAGTGCCGTAACTCACTGTCAGTTAATTATCCCTAAACTCTAATCTAATTACATGCCGCTTACAGTTTTAATCTTCAGAATCACTAAATGACCTAAAACGAACACCAATAAGTAAATCAGGAGTGACAATTTTGGCAGAAGCTGAAAACTATTACAAAAACTAAGCAAAGTTGAGTTCATTTAAGTAAAGAGCTCAGATGCAATGAGGCCTAAGGAGCAGGGTTTCTGGCCCTTCCAGTTTCACACACTGGGCTTAGCTACCCATCATGCACTGTTGTGCCACAGCCTTGACATTTGTGCATTAATTGTGCAAACCATCACTGTAGGTCAAAGAGTATTAGGATTTACACCTCCAGACCATCTTCCTTACTTACACTGGACTACAGTGCTGCTGATTACAAGCTCCAGTCCAGTAAGATTTCTCCGGACAAATGAACCTCCTCAAAACAATTAAGTAAGTTTGAAGTAAAATCAAACTGATGGATCACACTCTTGTTCCTATACAGAGCCACGTTCAGGGGTCCTGGTCTGTTTCAGATGTAAAAACATTCATGAATGATGGGCACTAAGCGGAAGCTTTGATCTTTCGGTGGTCTTGGGCGACACAACAATTCACACTGATGAAACTAAATGACTATGAAACGGAGACATAGGGTGCAGGCAAAAGCAACAAATCCTGATAAGGTGCAAACATTGCGTTCCTCCCGTGAGCTGAGAAAGCTCAGTATACTGCCACCGTTCAACTGTACCATGAGACTACAAATACACAAACAGATCCAGGGCAATCGCACACTTTTCAGAGGCACTGCTGAGTTTTTGGAGTCAGCAACATGTTAATGGAGGGGAAAGCAAAAAGAAACAAGCACAACGATTTTAAAAAACATTTCAACAGCCACAGGGCTTTAAAATGAAAACCATCACATCTGGTGGGTTCAGTTTATGCTTGTGTCTTTTCACACCGGAGCAGAAGAATGTCTGAAGAGTACAATCCTGGGGTCTGGGTGTCCAGCGAGCGGAGAGCCGAGGGAGGGGCAGGAGGGAGCTATCTGTTGATGGAGCTGTAAGAGACCTGGGAGCCAGGGTCCAGCGGACTGCGCGACTTGTCAACGCTGCTGTGGCTCTCCTGGCTGGAGGTAATGATGGACTCCTCGTCCTCCTCCTCTTCCTCGCAGTGAGGCAGGTGGAAGAAAGCAGTGAGTCCGTGGAGGTCAGCCAGTTTGTGGAAGGAGCGCAGGACCAGGAACATCCCCATCAGGCCCAGGAAGAGGTAAACTGTGGACACACAGGCAACGGGGATGATGTTCACCCCACAGCTGAATACGCTGGCGAGCTATCTGCCCTCACACTGCGTTTGCTGCAGAGTGAGCCGTTTCCCAACAGGGATAAACAAATCTCCTGCACTTCATTCACCACTGCAGCACAGCACCACCTGGGCAACGTGCATCATTACACACTCGCAGCCCCGCTGCACAGCAGAGATCGCTATAGCAACAAGCGGAAATGAAATGAGGGGAGAAATTAACTCAGCTGGTGAAGTAAAGGGTAACTTTAGAGAGGCCAGAATGTACAAGCCCAGAGAGGCATTTAACTAGAGCTACTCGTGAACACTGCCATGGGATCATTCATCAACAAGGAGACAGGACATGGGTTTGGCATCTCATCTGAAGTACAGCCTCTCCTACAACACCGTGCCCTCGGTCACTATAGTGGGGCACCGATTTGAAAATGCTTCACCAGTCAAGGGCACTATCTATTGCTAAAGCCACTTACTGCTTCAGTGTACATTCCCTTATCCCAGGAAGATTCATTCACCACAATGTCATCGATATTCATGCAGAGTGCCTGTGTCTTTAGATGCTCAGTACAGAAGCACCATGCCTGCGGTTAGAGGGTTTTAAGCTCGATTTTTGCTGGTCAAAAATACAAATGAACTGTTGTTTAAACTTCAGGGCAGCAAATCTGCTTAAGCAACTTACAATAACAGGAGAAACTGCCCCATCGTAATCGTTCTACAGATTAATATCGGAAAACAAGTAACACGTAATGCAAGATCAAAAGCTTTACTTGGCCACTTCAGCTGCAACAAGGACTAAGACCAGAAACAGAATGAGGAAGTGAAATAGTAATACCTAAAATAGTCTATAATTTAACACCCTATATTAGACATTCACAGGGGCTTTACCATGAGAGAATTCTAAGGAAACGTATAGCATTACGTGTCAGCATTACAGACCCAGAAATTATCGAGCAACAGTTCTGCACTGAGCTGCGACTGAAGTGGGATGTGAAAAAAGTCCCTAAAGATGTTTTTAGAAAACTAAAAGCTCTGTTGTCTGCTTGAGCATATCCCTCAGTCCTAAAATGCAACAAGCTCCAAGTGAAATTCCTGTCCAGTGAATACAAATCTTGAGATTCAAAAACGGCTTCCATTCGGAATTTTGATCAAAATCCAAAATATCAATTTTGTATATTCCCGTTTAGAAAACCGTTTTGTTGGCTGTCTGAGTAATATATGATATTGGCCCCATTTTTTTTTTCAGGTACAATTTCCATGTTGAATTTTTGGCACTGCGTAATCCTAGACCTTTCATGTAAATGTTTCAGTGGCTCGGTAGTTAGTCACGCCTGTCACACAGGTGCAGAAACAGTACAATGGAAATATGCCCTTTTTTTATTTTATGCAAAGGTTTTAGTTGCAGGTGCTTGAGCCAAAACCCTCACATCTCTGCTCAATCCTATCGCGGTTGCAAAAATGCCCTTGTTCACACAGCGCTCCCAGTAGAAAACAAAATCCAACTCGTGGCTCTTCTGCTTAAAAAAAAAAGCAGAGACTTAAGATTATAATGCAGCTGACCTGCAGCGTTCAAGAGCACAGCGTGTTCGTGCTGGATAATCCCACAAGAAGGCAAATAACCTCCTTCTGAGCTGGCAGCCACTGAGACATGTGAAGCAACGCTGGCAGACAGACAGGACGGGTCACTGTGGAGCCAGCTCACCCCCGGCTACAGTGAACGAGTTTGGAGCAATTCCACAGCAAGTCCTGTGCGATAGCTACGGTCATGATTCATGGACTTCAAGATTCTTCTGACCTCCCAGACTGACCCCAGTGAGGAGATCCCAGGGTTCCAGGGTTTTTGTTTTTAGAGGGACCAGTGTAGATAACACTGGAGTCGAATCATCCAGATTCAACGGGACTCAATGACAAGTCAATTCAAAATTGGGATTCGGTGACACAAATCAGGCTTCATAACAGTCTGCAGCCCAGCTCCCTAGAGAAAGACTGCAGTGTCATCATTTAACCAGAATCACACGGCGGCCGACTCACCCATGACCAGGATCTTGTAGAGGGATTGCAGCCTCTGCCCGGGCTGTTCCCCGGGCACATAGTCTCCCAGGCCGATGGTGCAGAGGGAGATGAAGCAGAAGTAAAAGGAGTCCAGGTAGGTCCAGTTCCCCTCAATGGTGGTGAAGATGGCCGCCGGGACAGCGAAGAAGCAGACCACGACCAGCAGCAGCATGACGGCGAAGTGGAGCAGGGCGGCCGTCTTCTGCTCCAGCCCGGCCCTGCGCTGGCACGCCCCCACGGGGCGGTAGGTCAGGAGGTGCATGAGCCGCTGCACGCTGGCGGTCAGCACCAGCATGGTGAAGGGCACGCCGAGGAGGGCGAACACAATGGAGAAGGCCTTGCCGCCATCCGAGAGGGGCGTGGTGTGCCCATAGCCTGCATGCAACAAGAGAGGGCACACCACCCGCGGGTCAGCGGCCAGGCTTCAGGACACCGCAGACAGGACGACATAAACCATACACCATACCAAACCTGACACTGACGCGGCGGTCTCTATTCTGTCTAATTGCATCTCTGACAAACGTGGATGACTCAAAATATCCTTCATCTTAACTGTGACAAGACTAAAGTCATGCTTATTGGCACCCCCCATCAACTCTGTAACGCCAATGCTGTAACCCGATCTGTAGATGGTTCTGCACTTGAGCTTGAGTCAAATATTGGGGTGATATTAGATTCTGGTTTAACATTCGACCCACATGCGCAGCATATTGTCAAAACACCTCAGAAATATCGCTAGACTACGCCCTATGTTATCACTAACTGTGGCTGAAAAGCTGATGAACACATTTGTGTTCTCCCGAATTGACTACTGTAATGCTCTACTCGCTGGGGTATCCAAATCTACATTGAACAAACTGCAGTACGTCCAAAATTCAGCAGCCAGAAGCCTGACCAGGTCTACTGCAAGTGTTCACATTACTCCTATCCTGGAGTCCTTGCACTGGCTTCCAGTCAAATTGCGTGTGGACTTTAAAATCCTCATGCTGTCTGAGCTATTATCGCCCTACTCCCCACCTTGCAACCTTTGCCTTCTAATTCTGGTCTCCTAACAGTTCCCCAAGCCCGTCTACATTCTATGGGTGACAGGGCCTTCTCCTGTTATGCCCCCAAGCTCTGGAACTCTCTCTCAAAGGACATCAGAGAGTCACCTTCTCTAAACTCCTTCAAATCCAGACTCAAAACCTTCTTCTTTAGAAGAGGTATTACTTAACTGGTTCCCTTCTTTACCCCTCTGCTCCTACTATACTTAGTACCACCATCCACAGTCTCCTCTGTGTACTGTAATTGTGTTTTATCTTGTGTATTCTTCTTATTTATTGTTGTATTCTTCTTATTTATTGCTGTCGATCATTCTGTGAAGTGCTTTGAGAAGGTACCTTTAAAAGGTGCTATATAAAATAAAGTTTATTATATTATTATTATAAACCTCATGTCCGACATTCCCGAATCAGGGACTGAACCAAGACCAAATCAAACAACTTTTTCAAAAGTAGCCACATTAGTCCCTCATTTTCCTATACTGTAGGTCAGCCTTCCTAGTGACCATATGCGTCAGGCTCCTCATGGATGTGTTTGTGTGTGCTCCATTGTGTGCTTTGTATTCTACCACAGCTACAACCTTCTGGATGTCGTGGTTGTCAATTTTACTACATTAGGGCCACGCACTACAGGAACGTCATGCGATTTGGGAAAGAGGAAACCCTGAGCACAGTTTAGAGAACTACCCTCTTACAGTCCAGTTACAAAGACCATTCTCCCTGCTGTAAAATAACATCCATTATATAATCCAAAAGATCTTGTGTGACTGTACAAGCCCCCCCACCACATCCCCCCCCCTCCTCCACCCTCCACTTCTGCTCCCAGTCTGCCACACAGGGAGCTGGAGAACAAAGCTTGTTCTGTGCAGAACTTCAGCTGATGGCAAGTCCCCTCCTTAGGGTTTTATGGTACTGAGAGAAATTACTGTGTAGTCTTAAAATACATCTGCAGCTAGAGTAACCCTTTGGGTGACCTCCCAGGAGCGGGCAGCTTGCACTAACACTGGCCAAAATATTAGGAACGGCAAAGAGGGACAGCTGGAACAGCACACGGATGACTGCATGCTCCCACAAATGTCCACAGTCTTGTCCCATTCTTCCAGCATGACCACCTTCTAACCAGGCTGCAGTCACATATACAGCAGGAATTTACATGCAAGATAAATAAAATTAAACTTGCTTTTATTGAAGGGCTTATGATGATGTAGAGCACTTGTGTTTCCAAAGGAGATTTTATCCGGTTGGTTAGGGAAGACCATGATAATCTCAAGATTCCATTCACTTCTCTTAGAGTTTCTAATATTTTGGCCAGTGGTCACTTTATTGATGATTACAGTGACGTGTTCCAAACACGAACAGCTCTGGAGCTTCTCGAGCCAACAAGAAGAAACCCAATTTATCAAAAATGTATCATTAAAATGCGCCGCCTTTAAATCTGGACAATGCACAAAACAGAGGAGACACAAACACATAAGTGTTTGTCTCACGTCCTGGTTTCTTATATTGCTCAAGGCCTGAGCAAGACACAGATAACCTCAAACAAACAACTCCAACAAGGCTGAAAAACATCCACTTCTGGGAACAAAACCCTAGCTACAAACAGGCAAAACATTACGTAAAGCGTGTGATCAGATCTCCTTAGTACAGCAGTGTGACTGTTTCGTTTACATCTGGAATACATTAACAAGAGGGTTTAAACATTTACTCCATAGCAACATAGCCACCAAGAAAAATCCATTTTACTCACTTGTTTAGATAAATATGTGAGCTTACATTGAGACATTGAAAGAAAAAAGAAGTGTACGCTACACAGGCATGAACGCCACTTCCGAAATACAAGACTTTAATAAGATGCAATAAATTGGATGAAACGGCCTGATCAAGTCAGCATCTGACCTGTCAAACGCCAGCAGCTCTCTCAAAGGCAGCAGAAACCACAAGGGCACTTTTCGGCCAAGGGTTGGAATAGGATGCTTCTGCACAACAACAAGTGTTCTTCTCACTGTTAGGAAATGGAGTTTTATTTCTGCCGAGCCAGCTGGTATCCACGCAGTGCCAGAACAGCAGCTGGCTCTTCTTTTTGGTCCATTTCAGTTTGCTGAAGGACTGGGGGTCTTGGCATGCAGATTTCAGACCAAGACACCAAAACCCACTCTGCGGTTTCCCCGAGCAGTTACCAGTCAGCATTTTCACCTACGCAGGGCGCTCGGCCTTCTGGGACAGCAAGTGTTTTACAACTGAAGACAGACGCTGCTTAGTGGGGGGAAAAACAAATCCCAAAGAATCCCAGAGCACTTTGCACAGAGGAGGAGGAGACTCCACCTCTTCTACAGCACCCCACTGCACAGCGAAACAGGTGAAGAGGTGAGAAACTGCCTTGACAGTTGAATTACAGGGGAATTTTAGGGAGTCCAGATCGCTACAGCAACAAGCGGAAATGATTCCCACGAGTATGAGCAGAGCCAAAGGGTCTTTAACAGCCAAGCAGTGATTTTAACATCTCATCTGCAGAGGAGCGCCAGCTACCACATGGCATTACCCGTCGGAATGTGGAGGATGTGGTTTGGAAATTCTAGTCCAGCAGGAAGAGCGCCACCTACTGGTCCACCCAACACTGCTCACAGCAGCCAAGCAAACTTACTGGAGGGCTCCCATCCCAGTGTTGAGCACAAGGCCCAGGGTTAATAATAATAAACTATTTTATATAGGCGGCTTCTCAAAGCGCTTTACAGAGCGTTTTTGTTTCCGCAATCTGACAAGGTATGTTTACAAGACAGGAACGCTGCCATCACATGAAGTTAACAACACCTGCAAGACTTCCACAGCCGCACAGCTGTAGAAAAATAGCAGGTGCCCCCAGTTCATCACGGTGAATGCTTATTCTGCATCAACTAAATCTAGTAGGGAAATTTAGCAATTCTGGGTGTACGTGACTTTATGGTAATTCGAGTTTTTCTTGCACACAACAATGCTGAGAGAAAAAACAGCAGGGACATTAAAACTAGTCTAAAAAAAAACTCCACCCGAAACAGTGCCGCAGTCGCAGGCAAGCGTGAAGATCACTAACAGGCATGTCCTGCCCACAGCAGGGCCCGGTCCAGCAGCACGGGAGAGCTGGGGCCAGCCGGTCCAGTTAAGGGCTCTTCCGTCATGCAGAAGTCCCTGTCTTCTTCCCCATCTCCACCATGTTTTGTTTCTTTACGTGCAGAAGCACAGTGATCAGGGGCCACGTACTCTGTGCTGATCACACTCCAGACCTCACTCCTCCCAGCAAACAGAGGGGAGGGCAGGAGACTACAACCTCTTCTAAATGCTGGGTGTGTCCTGGGCTGCCTGCTGGAGAATCCCGATTACTGCTGTGTGTTGTGTTCCTGGGCACTGTGGCTATTCACAGACCAACTTCTACAAGGGCTTCGCACACAACTCACGTTATAAGCCAGATGTCCACAATTATCTACTAAATACTTGATGGAAAATACGGACAAGCGTATTTAGTGTTACCGTCTGTGATTATTAGGCATACACTGAAATACGGTGCTTATACTAAACAAACAAAAAATAAAGGAAAAGGGGTGGCTGATGCTCCAATGAGTAAGTGCCTGTATACGGTCCCACAGGACATTCACACTCTTGCTCTACAGCACTGCAGTGGATACTGTGATTATGCTGCACGATTCAGCATTTAATACTCAAAAATAAGCATTGCGTTTCTCGCACAAACCATCCCTGGAATGGTTCAGAGGTTCAGTCATGCTTCAGACCAGTCCC
Source organism: Lepisosteus platostomus (assembly GCF_059453375.1). NCBI lineage: Eukaryota > Metazoa > Chordata > Actinopteri > Semionotiformes > Lepisosteidae > Lepisosteus > Lepisosteus platostomus. Next base: position 4,975,800 of record NC_142614.1, read on the forward strand.
ACAGATCCAGCACAGTCTTGAATTCCATTTTTCTCCCCCATTTGCCAGACGTCCACACCTCCAGTCCTGGAGGGCCAAACTTCTGGGTTTCCTTCCGCCCGAGCCCTGAATGACCATTAACCGAACTCATTACTTGCTTCACTGGGTCAGTACGCCTTTCCTCTGCCGGAGAAGCTGGAGAATTAAAGGACAGTCTTAAAGCCTGCGAGGACCAGAGTGGGGCCGCCCTGCTATATGGAGAGCTGTTATTTGGGAAGAATTCGGGAGAGCCTAACAAAATGCGGTATTTCACCCTCTTGTATTGTTAGTTTTTCATGATGTACTAGTAAGAGATCAGAGGAGCGAGGAGAAATGAAGGTTCATTTCAGGGGACCTCAATCTAATCCGCAACTCTAGTCCTAGAGAGCCAGATGAGCAGTTATAAACTTAACTAGATCAATTCGTTTAACGCCTCCTTAACTAAAGGCTTTTCTGATCCGTGATCACTGAACGCCTACAAAAGCCTGCAGGATTGTGGCTCTCCGGGTAACGAGGATGCAGACGGCTGCTCTAATTTATTCCAGACGTAATTAAAGCAAAGCGCCAAGTTTCCAGAAATTCCTCCTGGATTCTACAATTACTACAGTTCAGGAATGCGAAAATCATGGGGAAAAAAAAGATACCGATAATCAGGGTGAATTTCGAAAACCAACACACAACCTCTAAGTCAAAGATACAGAGGGGCTTCGCGAATACCTTTATTACAGGAAAGCCTGTCATTAATGCAGATCGATTCCTTGCGAGCTTCCACACCGTTTTCTAAGCAATGTAAATATGTCCATCTGCAGCCACTGACTTATTACTAGTGTCCCATTCAACATGAAATGAAGCGAGTATTGCTCTACAAGCGTACGGCAAATGGCTCTTATTTGACTTGCTTTAAGTGCTTTGAATACTCACAACTTCGGGGGTTGCTAGATTGGAGGTAGTGGCGTAAATGATGACGCTAGCCCATCAGAATAACAGTTGAATCCTACGGCCTGCACAAATGCACAAAACATCGACTATGTAGTTTTCCTGAGGGACAACATCATAACTGGGTCGGTCCGTGACCTCTAAATCCGGATTTTGGACACTTATTACAAGGAGTTCAAATACATTGCAGGTCATGAAAACTGACCCGTTGGGAGTTCAATGAACAAAGTCGCAACTTTTTAAGAAGTGCGTTATCTGATCTTCCTCTTTGTGCTTCTGCATTCATGAAATTCATTATGCCAGTGTATTCATCACTGTTTTTTTTTAACACACCGGAATATGCGAGACACACATCCTGCCACGAAAAACAAACTAAAAGGAAGCGCGTAGAAAAACAAAACGTCAGTTTTTGTCACTTACCCACTGTTGTCACAAGTGTGCTGGCGAAAAACAGGGACGAAGCGAAGTCCCAGTTTGTGGTGGCGGAAGAGTTTTGAAGGATGGAGACGCCGTATTTGTTAGCGGTCAAAACTTTGTCTAAGAAGTTTTCGAGAGAGGTGGCGTTGACGCAGCTCTGGTTCAGAAACTGAGCCTTGAGCAAACGGAGCTCGCTTTTCAACCTCGCTTCTTCGGGTCGCTCGATGGCCGAGAAGACGAGAGCGCCCAGCAACAGAAAAGTGAAATAAAACAGGACAAAGACCAGGAGTAGGACCCATGATCTGTAACCTGAAGACATTGCTTTTGCTTCTCAAAAATCTGTTTTTTTCCGTTCTTCTTCCGAACAACGGATTCCTCTTCTGCGCTACGTCTCCTCCGTCTCTCTCCCTCTCTCCTGTTTGCTCTTTTTTTGAGCAGTTTACCGGGCAGTTCAGCAACTCCACCTTAAACGAAACTTTCCCCCACCCACTCTTAAAGACTTGTCAGGAAGCGGATCCGTGTGAGCAGCGCTAACAAACAGCTGAATTATTCGACTTGCGGGGGTTCCCTTTTAAAAGAGGTAGCAACCTACTGAGACAATTCGCATCCCCTATCACTTTTAAATTGTGTTCTGTCAGAAACAACGCGAGCTGAAGTCGACGCAGTCATTAAGTTACTGTGTGCTATCTAATCCCACTTTTCTGTAAACGCAAGAGTGATAAAAAAGTGGTCAACTTGTCAAAAACCGGAGAAATAACGTTTATTTAGCTGTTGTGACATCAGGGAGGGGAGATGGGGAGTTTGATACTGTAGCTTGCTCAACATAACGTAGACCGCAAGAGGTAACTAAAAATGTTTAATCTAGTGTATTGAATTTACAACACCCAAGTGGGCAAAACAAAAGTATTTTTTAACAACAACAACAACAACAACAACAACAACAACGTTTATGGTTCAAAAAGCATGCATCTCACTCAAAAAAAAAGTTGAGGAATGAGCGTTTTCTGTCCTGATTCCAAACTCATTCGAGGTTTAAGGAATCACGACGAATAAGAGAAATTCCAGGGGGGTGTGGATTCAGAGGGAAAAGAGTCAATGTGATTTTCCTCGTGTTGAAAACGAAGGCTTTCACGCCGGCAGCGGGAATGTTCTTTATGTGTGCAAGACGAGCTGCAGAGGGTGACCCACAATACCACACAGAAGTGGAAGCGCTCAAATAGACAAGGACAGTCTGTCGGTAAACTACAAAATAGCTCTCCTGCGATGTCTTAAGTAATGTGGTGAAGTGGTCTGAAAAAGCCCAGCGGGTTTAACACTGGCTGCACAACATGACTCGTAGGTACTGTTAATGGCAGTGCAGTACAAACAGGAGAGAACATTACAAGGAAACGTAGAAACGAGCAGGCCAGGTCCAGTCCAGCTTGATTCTGTACATTTTCTGGATTAGTTACTTTGGATAAAAGCCTCTGTTCAGTAACTCAGTTCAGATAAAAGATGAAGAGAGCAGAAGGAAAAGACTGCAGTAATATCCTCTAGTGGTCCTTCTTATCTGATTTTGCTGAGATTTTGTGATGCTACAAGTTGAACCCGTTGTGGCTGAAAACAGTGAAAACAGCGGCCTGTACAAGGTGACCTTGTCTCCTGGCATTTGAATGTGACTCAAAGGCCATCTAAGGACTGGGCCATCAGCCCTAATTTGCATACTAAAAGGCCTCTTCCTTTGGAAACCGTTATATATAGGCATTTAGGTTTAACGAAGGAGCAGGTTGCCCATTGCCATGGCAACCCGAGTTAGGAAGCAGCAGTCTCAGCCACAGTGTTGGGTCATAAGAGGATGTAAGAAGCTGACACACACACACACACACGCACGCAAACAGTAATCCACAGGCCAAGCCAGATCTGTAATAAATTCAAACATTCTTGAATGTAAAAATGTTAAGCATTCCGTGCCATACATAGTTTAAAGAAGAAATGAGGGCTTGTACTTCCTGTTGGAAATTCCATTTAGTAAACACTGACCACCTTCAAATTAGGCCCCGACTGTTCTGACCGTTTTTGACATGGAGGGTAAGATAGATACTGGGACAGGGAAGCGAATCGTACTTGACATTGCCTTGTGATTTCTTAAGCAAAGGCAGAAAAAAAGGCAATCCGCAATAAAAGAGCAGAGAAACTCAGCTCCTCCAAGAAGCAGCTTGTTAGCGTTCCCACTGGAACTCAGGATCCAAAGTCCTGAGCTGCGGCGAGTATAATAACGACAAGGGTGTGTGTTTCCAGCATGCAGATATGAGCTGCGCGCAGCAAGAGAGAGAAACAGGACACTCGCTTACAGGCTTGAGGTGAGGCTGTGGGCAGCCAGGAAGTGCCTCATTCGTAATTCTTACCAAGAGCACCTGCCCCTGCAGGCCTGGTGAGGCACTGTCCCGATACGCTGTGGGGATTGTCTGGTTGTCACATGCTGTAGCCCCAGCGTGAAGCCAGGAACATCGTTACTCCGGTCACTGAGTTTTTCCTTGTAGGACAGAGAATTCGTGATGAGAGAAATCCTCCTGGTACCCTTTTCTGACACCTTCTTTGTCAGCTGTCACACTTTGACACACTTTTGTGTCAGAGAGAGTGTCGAGTCAGCACAAGCCAACAAGTGGGTCCCAGTTCTTGAACCTCGGCCTACATTTCTTGCAAAACTCAGTGGTATTACGTAAAAAAACACAACCCCATGTTCACATGAATGTTTTCTTTATTACGTAATAAGTTAGCAAGTCCAGTTCAAATTTTTTACACTTTTAACCGTTTCAGAAAATATTATTTAAATAACCAGTTGTTAACAGAGTAAATAGGTCATACAAATGGCATGGTGTTTTCTTAAATTAATTTCCAGCTGTGCTGACAGTTTTCAGAGTTTTTCAAGGATAGACAAACATTAAGTAAAACGTTTTTAAAATATGCTTTGAGCTTTTTTTAAAAAGTCAACAAATGGTGCAGACAATTGGTGACCAATAAGTAGTTTCTGTCATTTTCCTGTTAAATCATTAAACGGTTTGAAAGCAGGGTGATAGGTATTTATATTTTAAAAGGAGTCAACCACCGATCAATACGGAGCTTTGTCAAAATGACTCCGAGGGATTTTAATGTAGAAGGTAGCAAAATGAAGGGTGAAGTACAGATGTTCCTTCCTGATGTACAAAGAAAGGTGTGTTATTAGCCATAATGCTGATGGGGGAGTGCATCAGCCATATCAAGACATACATAATAACATTCGAAAGGTTACAAACTAGACCCATCTAGCCCACTAGTTAGTAGCTAACTGATCCAAAGATCTGATCCAGCTGTTTCTTGACGGAAGTATCGGCTTCAACAACATGGCCGAGTAGCTTGTTCAGTGCTCCCAAAATGTGTTTCACGAAGGCTTTAAAAAAAACTTGTACCAAAGCCCAAGCCTCTTGAGTCATCCTATTCCATGGCCCTTGTAGGGAAAACAATTAAAATGCATGAAAACCCACAGGAATATAAACAAGAAGATCCAGTCAGCTCTCTCTTGTTCGTGATGGTCTTGAGGGTTAGGACAGAGCAGTTTTTGTTCGTTCTTAGCCAGGCTTGTCAGAGGTTTTTGAGCGTACTGTAATGTTAAGTGCCAGTCAAACTCACAGCACTGCGACTCTCTTTTTCGGATTATCAAATGAATTTCTCCCCAACCACAAACTGCTGACTGACAGATCGCCGTGGCCTAGCCAAGCCCCCTGTTCAAGCCAGTACGTTCTTGTTGATGTCGTAGGACAGCTTGGTCTTGGTGTTGCGGTCAGCGGGGCTCCACTGCCGAATTTTGAGCTGGCTGTGGGAGGGGCTGTCACCCATCGTCCAGGAGTTTTCCACACTCTCCTGCAAAGTGGATCGACACAGCAAACCTCAGCACCAGTGTTACACGTCCAGACAAAAGACATTCCTCTTGGAATGGACCTGCTCACTCTACTGCTGATTGACTCAGAGCAGCGACAGGTCTTTTTGTAATGTGCCACACAGTTTTAATATAGCATATCCTGCAATATACGTACTACAGTTTCAACTCTGAAAATGTAAGAGCCTCACCTGAAGGAGCCAGAGGAAACACAGAGGAACCAGAGGGAGAAAAGGTAGAATTGAGAACAAATGATTACGCTCCCTCTTGACATGAAGACAAGCCACTACAGGGCAGTTTAGGGAGATGTCTTCAGGTCTTCAGGTAAAGAATGATTAATTTGACAAATCATTTGTTAGCAACTTCTTTGTGTAATGTACTCAAAGGCAATAAGAGGTTCATTTGCAAAACCTGCAGTGGCTAAACTCTACCAGCAGGTGGCACTACAGGAGTGAGATTCACATTTCTTTAACATGCAAAATCAAATCTAGAAATGAACATCTCCTATTCGATACATGTCCAAGTAAGGAGAAAAGGGATGATGTTTTGGTTGGAAACACAAATCAAAATAAAGTAAAATTCTAATACACAAACCCAGTACAATTCACAAAAAAATATACCACTCTGGACAGATTTAAGCACAGTGCTGTGAGCCTCATACCGTCTTGGTATTTCAAGCAAGAGCAGGTATGCTGACGTGTTCCTTACGTCTTCAAAATAAAAGCACGAGGTCTGTGCAAACAGCCGAGCCCTGGTGCACTCACCCTGCTGTCTGGGTCGATACGGAGAGAATGCAGGAGGAGTGTCTGAGAGACCGACTCTGCCCATTTGATTCTGAAGCCAATCATCTCATTCACATCCTGAAGCCCCTCCAGCAAGCACCTGTGAAAACGTGAGAGGAAAAATCAATTCCTGCACTCCCCTGCTATCTTATTTCAGACACAAAGAGGGGATTCCCTAGTGTCCCGCACAAAAACAACTGGCAAAATATTTGCTGTGCACAATGAGTGTGCAGAACCACCAAGGTATGCTTTTCCTTGAGATCCAGATCTGTGATGACACACTGGATGCTTCCATGACATACAACACACACAGGCTCTGTTAAACTAGACTACGAGCAGCTTTCTCTCTCTCTCACCTTTCTTCCCCAGTTGCATCTTTATCTCCAGGCTTTCTCTGCAGGAGCTGATGCAGCGTAGGGACATGCTCTGCCTCGCAGAAGGAAGATCCTGTGCTGGGAAAAGACTCCCGGAACAAAGCAGCCTGGATAGAAAGAATCATGCAGTGAACATACACACAGGAGGCTGTGCTGTAACTTCCCTTGTTTGTCACTGTTTACTTTTTTAAGATGCGCTCTTCGCCTTGTCACTAAGGGACACCAACACAATACCAAGCACAAAATGGAGCAGGCACAAACCCAGTGCTGTGTGATGTCATTGGCCTCTGCAGAACACAGGTAATAAGAAATGCCACAGTACGATAGAAATCGAGCTGCATGCTTGTTAACAAATAACATCTAACAGACATTTACTTTATTTCTGCAAACGACTGGCTTCCTCTTGAAGCTGATTTAGTCCATTCATATTTAAATTTCATGCGGTTTGAATTGGAAAGCGGAACAGAGATCACCAGACTCTAAGTAAACAGGGAATCAAAATCAGCTCATACAGGTTTCTTTTTGAAGGCGCTGGTCTGCAGCACCACCCAGAAAACAGAAATCAAGATAGGATTCGCTGAGATGTATGCTTGTGGGTAGCGTACCAGGTCCAGCGGGGTGCTTCTGGGTTCCTCCAGAGCGCTCTCGTGCCACCACTGCCCCACTGGGCCGGACGGCGGCCATTTCTCCTCCCCTGCGTTCTGCCCATCGCTGCCCTCTTGTGGAAACGCTGTCCACACCTCCTCTGAAACATGAAGAGAGTGGGCAGCCAAGCCGGAGGCATGGCACAGACTTCATAATAATCATTACATCGCCCTAATAATAATCCTTACACTTATTTAGTGCTTTTCTGGACACTCCACTCAAAGTGCTTTACAGGTAATGGGGATCCCCTCCACCACCACCAGTGTGCAGCCCCACCTGGGTGATGTGACAGCAGCCAGAGTGCACCAGTCCTCTCCCCACACACCAGCTCTCAGTGGGAGGAGAACAGAGTGATGAAGCCAGTTCAGAGAGGGGGATTATTAAAAGCTGAGGGGGAAATTTGGTCTCGAATCCACGATTCACACCCCTACTCTTTTCGAGAAACGCCCCAGGAATTTTTAATAACCAACTAGAGTCAGACCTTAGTTTTACATATCCAAAGGACAGCGCCTTTTTATTTTTTTACAGTATAGCGTCCCCATCACTTTACTGGGTCATTAGGACACACACAGACCACAGGGTGGGCGCCACCTGCTGGTCCTACTGGTCCACTAACACCCTTTCCAACAGTAACCTCAGCTTTCCCAGGAGGTCTCCCAGCCAGGTACTGGCCAGGCTCACACCTGCTGAGCTTCAGTGGGCTGCCAACTCTGAGCTGTGAGCTGTGGGTTGCAGGGTGATATAGAGATGGACTCTCGCACCTCCTGTCCACAGGAACAGAATGAACAGAAACCGGAAGAAATAAAAGCCAGATAATCCTAGGATGCAATGGAGATTCCAATGTGTAAATGGTTACTAACATTATTGCACAACTGATGGTCATATTGTTATTCACGTAATGTACCAAAACCTATAGCTAAAACTGTAGCATTGTTTGTTCTAATGCATCTAATCTGATAACTGTGGCTTTGGTCACCTCAATGAATCTGAGCTACAGGCAGGGCAAACACTACAGAAGTGAGCAGCATGAAGATGACTTACAACCAGAGGCACTGTTCTAGCATAACTACTGCTTTGGAACAGGTAAAGATTTACTCTGTGGTGAAAAGAAAATGAAAAACACACAATGTTTTGGAACAAGAAGGCTCAACCGCTCTCTTTTCTTTTCGTTTCAGCATGGAATAAACCTTTACCTGTTCCTTTGCAGCTTGCGCTGGCTGACGTAGCTCCCTACTTGAACATCTTCAACTACGGCCTTAACTGCTCAGGTCTGCTAATTGCGCAGGTAGGGGCTCATGAGTTAATATTTGATTTCTTTGCATTCAGTTAATCACATCTTGAGAATCAAGGGGAGAATCAGGAGGAAGAAAATGTCACATGTTGCAGCCCTTTCCATTGAGCACACTGGCCAGACACTGGAAGACTGGTGACTGCAATTCCATTTCTACAATGCTCTTCTGAATTTTTATTTACAGTAAGTACATTTCGCTAACCTTATCAGTTTACATCTGAAAATATGTTCCTATATGTGCACCCGAAAATGCTTTCACTTTATGAATTTGACAATGCATGTGTTAGCGACCACTTCATGTAATATACTCAAATGCAAAAAAAGCTATTTGCAAAACCTGCCATGCCTAAAATCTGCCAGCAGGGGGCACTACAGGAGTGAGATTGTCCTTGGGTTCTTTGTTCTTTTGTTTGCATGCGCTTGTATACAGTAAATTGTCTGCAGGTTAGCTGTACAGAGGAGTGACACAGGCAGCTCTTGCTGGAGAGGAACACTGCTTTCTGGGTTTCACTCAGCCTAACTTCTCGGCCGCTCGGCTGCATCAGTTATTGATGTCATTGGTTTAAACAGCCTCTCTTCCCACCACTGAACTGTCTTAATAGTGTCTACAAAACCTGCAGGGCTTCAGTTCTCCATCACCCGCAGTGAGAACCACTTTTAGTAGACAGATTGAGAAAACTCTAGTATACTTAGAAAATTATTCAAATTTTTCCCATACTTCAGTACTTATTGGCCTGCCAGGCTTAACTTTCTATATTCCTTAGAAAAAAATATGTATTCTAAAAAACATGAAGACTGGTGTTGCTGAAAAATGAATAATTTATAGATCCCAGAACATTAAAAATTGCTTTTCATAATTAGGTCTGGTTAGATCAAAAAAGCACTGAGAGGGGATTAGCAGCAGAAGCAGCTGGGTAAACACTGATGTAGAAGATCAACAGAAGCTCCTGATGTACGCATGTCTAGGCTCTGATTCTAAATGTGCAGGTTTTTCAGGGAATGGGACAGAGCTCCCTTTCAAACCCTGGGCTGTGCTGAACAGGGAGACACACGTGCTGTGTCCACTGTTTGTCTTCCCTGATGTTCCCTGTCTGGTTTTCCTGCCTCTGTAATGCTCTCCTCTGAGAAAGGCCTGCTGTAGGGTTACAGAGCCAGGAAATGCTCATCATCATAGATTCAGAGTCTCCCAGCAGGCCTTTAAATAATAAATGTAACAACATCAGCGCTGTATCAGATCACAGTTTTTAGACAGCAGATTTAGGTCAGGCCAAACAACACTTTTTAATTAATTATTGGTGCAGGATTGCATGCAGCTCTATCGATCTATCCTTCCTTTCATTCTTCCCCTTTTGCTGGGTGTAATACCCAGGACTGTTGCAGTGCATACTCTTTGCTTCATCACATAAAAACACGAAAGGGTGTTTAAAATGCAGCACTTGGAAAATCTCAGTAGGACGTACCTAGGCTGGATTCTTCTGTCACGAGCTACAGGATGATCAATCTGAAATTATCCATCTTTCCTCCTGAATCTTGTTTTCTAAGAAAAGTAATGTATCTCTACTGTGATTTTACAGTAAATCTCGGGGGTTCTCGGGGGTTCTCGGGGGTCTCAGGGCCTTGTCCCTGATTATAGTTCTAAAGCACTTCTTTTCAGTTATAAAACATGAAGGATTTTCCTTCACATATTGAAAGTGTTTCCCTTGACAGGACAAGAGCAGGTGAAGAAGAGGTGTCAGTCTGATAGTCTGCATGCCCAATACCTGACAGTGTCTTGTCTTACAGCTGATTCTGAGTCTGAGTCACTACTGCATCACCTGACCTAGGAATCACCAGTGCTCCCAGCTCCCAGCCTTCCAGCTGCAGAGTCAGACAGGACTTACCATTGCTCTCCCTCAGTCCACAAGGCACTTGGCGAAAGTCAGTGAAGCTGTCGTCCCAGGAGAAAGGCTCCCCTGCCTGCACAAAAACGCCAAACTCATCATCTCCGGCGCCTTGTTCGATATCGGGGCTTCCCCTCTCATTAGCCGCTGTGCTTCTGTGACCGTGGGGCTCTCCCATCGAGTGCTGGGGAAGCAGGCGACCTTCAACCTCAGGCAGGGATCTCTCCTGAGCTAAGAGGGTCACCATGGTTACCGGCGCTGATGGATTAGGCCCGGCTGGGGCTCGTGCTGCTGCTGCAGTCCCAGGGCCTCTTGAGGGGGAATTGGCACACACAGAAAAGCAGGCAGAGTCTGCTTCCCCAGGCTCGGCGTTCCCTGCACTTCTGCATCCACGGTCTGTTCCTTCACTAAAGTCTGTTACCAGAGCCCTCTGTTTCAAGGTTCCCTCTTGGGAATTCAGGCCCGTCTCATTCCCGTCATTGTTAGTTCTCTCACGTGTGTCAGTTGTTGTGTGGCTTACAGCCTTGTTACTGTTGTAAGCATAATCTTTTGGCAGGGACACCTTCTCTGACGTTTTTGCCTTTTCTCTCCAGCATTCCCTCCATTTTCCATCATGACTGCTTTCGACACGTCTTTTGCTTTCACACCTGGGACTGCCAGAACTGCCCATTCCAGTGTTCCCAGTCATTTCCACTGGTCCGGGGCTATCCTCGGCCTTAGATCTGGAGAAATCCTCAGCACCTTCGAGCCATTCCTTTATGCAGTCTGACGTCACAAATTGTGTTGTCTGGTCGGAGCCTGAATTGCCCCTACGAAGCTCAGGGTCATCAGCACAAGTGATCTGTGGCTGCTCCCGGAGGACTGCAGAGCAGGACCGGCAGAAAGGCCTGGCTAGACCATCATCAGGAGAGCTCTGCTGCTCCCATGGGTCATCCACCCCTCTCCCTGTGTGGTCTGAGGTCCCCATCACTCGGTCATTACCAACAGACTCACTGTGAAGTTTCTCACTGAGACCCCTGGGATTCCGGCTTTCAGCTTCTTCCAGATCCCAAGGAGAACTGTCTTGATTGTGCTGGATAAGGGAGACATTCTGGCTTGTATCATCTTTCTCTTGCCAGTCCTCTTTCCGGTCGCAAAGAGTTACCGTAACTTTGCCTTTGAAATCTCCGGTGTCCTGGTTTGTGTCTTTATCATCATCAAGGGTTAGTTTTGCAAGTCTGGCGAGTGAAGAGTTTGGTTCATGCTCACTCTGTACATCTTGCTTGGCAGCGTTCTCTCGGCCGCTGACATTACCTCTGGGCCTGGAGCACTCTGAGAGAGAGCAGCAGTGATGGTGTGGCTGAGACTGAGGTACCACAGAGGCCTCCTCTTCCCTGAAGAGCCGAGACATGTGATTGTGCTCCTTTGAGACAGCCCTCCTCATTCCCACTGGAGGTCTCTTTTGATTCCTGCTTCCTGGGCATTCTGATCCCCTTTGAACAGCACAGTTCTGCACCAACATTTGAACCTGGCCTGGGGTCGATGGGCAGTCTCTCCCATCTTTCTCCGCGCCTGTGTTCTCCCGTCCCTCCGCCTCTGGGAACTGCGGTACGGTGCAGGTTTCCCGTTTCCCGTCTCCTTTTCCTGGCTCGGTCTCTTCCCCCTGGTCCCCTGCTTCCTTCTCTTCGAAGGGAAGGGACTCTCGGGGTTCATCCCCTTTTGGGACCGGGCTCAGGTCAATGGTCACAACATCCAAAGCTGGCCCTTCCTGTCCTGCGCGATTGCCCTGTTTGCTGCCCACTCTCACTGCCCTTTCTGCCACGCCATCCGCACGGCGCTCCATCCCAGAGTAACTGGCTTCCCCTGTCATTGAGCCTCCTGGCCTTCCCCCGCCTACAAAAACAGATTTCCCTTGCGTCTGGGTGGAGAATTCAGAGCCGATATATGGAGAAGGCCTCTTGTAATGACTCCTGGTTGCGCAGCAGTAGCTCTTAGCGTCAGACTGCAGGAAAAAGCACTGGGTCTGTGTTTTGCTGCCTTCAGAGGCTTTCAAAGTTGCCACGGTTACCAATGATCCCACATTGCTAGCTCTGCTTCTCGGGCTTCTCCAGCATATGCCCGTCGCTGCGTTAATTTGTACCCCCAGACTGAAGCTGCTCTTCACTTGAGCCGACCTGCCGCCGCATTTTCTCAGCCGGGAGCTGGCGTTGGCGTTGGCGATGGCAGGAGTGCCGTTCCCCGGTCTGGTTTTGCTCACAGTGGCCCCATCGGCTCCTTGGGGACAAGGCCGGTGATCGCTCTTGGGAGCGGCGGCCCTCTTCCTGCCTTTGGCGCAGACGCTGCTGACCGCCCAGCTCCTGAAGCCCTTGGTTTTCGGTGCCGGGCGCGCCGTGCCGCGGAACTCCTGGAAGGAGGCGACCTGCAGGAGGCTGGTGAACGGCGGGCCGCCGCCTTCGGCCCCAGCTTCCGAGATGATCTTCCTGCTGCTGCTGCCGCGGCCCCTCTCCAGGCACGAGTAGTTGTTGTTGTTGTTTTGCTGTAGCATTTCTGTCAGCTCAGAGGAGCAAAGAAGGCCAAGAAAAAAAGGTTCATTGGACACTGCCCTGCAGCCGTGGCAGTAGAGCCAATTCTAAAGGCAGAAAGCCAGCGTGGGAGTCGTAGGAAAGAGACCTTTTCTAGTCTTGCCTTTTCAGAACGCTTCCCTGTAACCGCAGCGTGAGACACATTCCTTCCTCACAGGGCTGGGAAATATTCCCCAACGCGGCGGATGAGTGGCTTCATGTCTTTCACTAAAATGTAGCGGAGATCTCTGTCCAGTTCTTCGCATGCCAAATATCCTTAACTGGAGCCTGGATGCAAAAAAAAAACTGTTGTAAGTGCATTGGACTTCCGTATTGTACAAACAAAATGGGATGGGTAATTAAATGCATTAATGGTCACTGCAAATGAAGTGTCTTTTAAAAACACATTGCCCGTGTTTCCAGACCACACTATGAATCTACTGTATATGTGTTACTTATAAAGAGGCACTTATTTTAAAAGCTTGAGCACTGAAGATACATCTATAGCGTGTGAATTCCAGCCAGGTGCCTGCCTGACCCCCGACTGCAGTCCAGCACAGGAAAGCTAGACAGTCACAGACTTCAAAGGTTTCAAGAGCCCTCTCTCAGTCTTCCACAGCACACCTCTCACTGGATAGATATCTGTTGACAGCTTGTCATTTCTTTAAGCAGGACGTATTATACATTTCAGATGAATCATACACCAAGCATTCCTCTTAAAAAAAAAAAAACACGCAGTGCTAAAGAGAGAGCTTTTTTTTCCAGATAATTATATAGAATTAAAAAAAAACGTTTGAGTCAGTTATAAAACTAGACGAGCTGCCTTCTAAACACAGTGCTGAAGTATACCCACACTTTAGATGGTAATCTATATTCCAACAAATACACATTTCATCACATAGTTACACCTCATGGTGTAAATACAGTTAGGCTATTAAATCCTTAATATAATGCATTAGAAATATGAATGTGTTGTCTAAAACAAATTCGACATTTTAAGATGCGGCATATACATCAAATGCAGATCCCTCGCTCTTTAATATAATCAAGACGCTCTAAATAAAAATATGGACAATCTCTTAAAATAAACGTTTTAATACAGTAATAAGTGTCGTGTTTCGTTATTTTACTCAGGAGTCATTTTTTAAAAATCGATTTTTTTTTCAGATGGTTCGTGTCACCACGACCAAAAATAATAACACGTACGCGACCGCATTCGGATATAAGCAAGTTATTTTCATAATAGTAGCAAACTTAGCCGAAAAACGGAATTCTGGAAAAAATAGGCTGTAGACTAAGGAATTGTGCACTACCACATTAAGATGACACATTATACAAATCATGATACATTTTTATATATATATATAATTCGATTGAATTTTCTGGAACAAAAAAAATGATATTTTAAGCATTTGCGATTTATACAGTTTCTCAGACGTTGTTCGATGTCTTCACAGCGAGACCATAGCGCACACAAATTAATCAGACGAACCCGAATATATCGAAATTCTAAAAAAAAAATGTCGCATTTCATTATAAGAGATGTTATCTCGTACATTGCCGGCGGTTCGGATTCTGTTCTGCGCTCACCTTGCCCCCGATTCTACACTGCTCTGCCAGCACCGAACTAAGCGCGTCTCTGTGCCATCCGGGTTTCACCTTGAATCCGTCGTTCTCCCTCCTGACTCGTCATATATTTTGATGATCGTTTTCTGCTATTTTTTTTTTTGAAAACACAAAGGGGGCCTTTCCAAATGCCAGAGCGACGGCTGCTCGCCGCATCCGCGATTAATCTCCCCGCTGAAGCAGGCGCGATGGCACGGCGATGTGATTATTGTTGTCGCCGTCTGCGCCTGTGATCTCACTGGAGTCTCGGGGCGGCGCGGTTTGGCCAGCTTTGGAGAATTACGCATAGCTGCAGCAGTGGCGTGCGTGAATGTACTGGGTCCAGGTAGTTAACTTCCATCCCACACGCTCAGCATAATAGCATCACAGCCCGTCTCCTCGCAGGAAGACGAAGCATGAAAAACACAAAGCGCGGTGGTTTGGAATGCCTTGACCATAAATGGTATCCATATTCAGGCAACAGACCAAGTATATTTATACATCCTATTGTTATACCCGCTAATTAAAAAAAAAAAGATTTGCAGTACAGAACTATAGACCTCTGTTTTTTTCTAGGCGAATGAATCATTGTACAGCGTGTGCCAGTCAGATTCCGCCGATGCGTAAAAACGATTACCCAGTATTTTTTTTTCTAGGTCATCTTCGTGACTTCAGTAGACTTTGGATGGAGGCAGTTGCCATAGCAACCCTCCGCGAAGTTCATCTCACGATGTGAGGTTTCGTGGGGACCAGACCACGCTCTCTTCCGCACAGAAGTAGTACTAACCGTGGGCACTTGGATAGTCGAATATTACTCCCATAACCTTTTTGCTTTGTTGCACATCTCCCAGTATCAAATGAAATAGGAAAGTGCTTTAAAATAAAAGTGATAAAGGTATCCTAGATGTTGCTTACAGAAATAACTTCAAAATAAAGATTTGATTCGTTCTCGTTTTCCTGTGTTTTCCTTTAAAGGAAAAACATACAGTATATAGCTATTTCTCCCGTCTTCACGTCAAACGGTGAAATGAGGAGGAATTTACACGCAATCACAGCAAGTAGCAATTCACGATTTCAGACTTTTCAAAATGATGCCCAATATAAAAATCCGTGCATCCAACACTTATTGTTTATTTTAACCATTTAAATCTTAATCTAGATTTGATATATTTCGTCTTCAGACTTTTTTATGTGCTCTAGACTCTTTTATTTGTAGCTCTGAACCGGCCATGAATTCAGTTATAAGCCCCTCCTATTCCATCGGGCATTTATTTGCGACAGTCGCTCCCAGTGTGTGTTTGCAGGGAATGCAGGAGCGGGCTGGTTTACGGCTGTCTGCGCTGGTGGAAAATGGCGGTAGGTGGAGGCGTTTGCCAGCTCAGATAGAGAGTTACAGTTTTAAGTGAAATGCAGTGATTTATAACCCGGTTTCAGCTTTGCTTGTTGCATCTTGATGGAGGAAGCCTAGAAAGGGTATGTTTACGCACAGTGTGTTTTTGTTTATTTTGTTTTAAACGTTAAAGTAGCAAATTAGCGCAAGGGTGGAGACAGAACTGTCTGTAAGCTCTGGAAGCGAGGCAGCTGTTGTCCGACATTGTGCTTGCACTTTCCAGCCGATTTAACATTCAAGCTCCAAGTAATGGGCAACGTGCTTTCTTTGTGAAGGTGCTACAGGTTTGGTTTACCTTTGGTTACAAGTAGGGCGGTGCGTCGGCTCCTCTCAAACCCGGAGCGCAGCGTTTCAGATTTGGAGCTCCTCAGTTGAATTTCAGTCTTCACATTTTTCAGTATGCAGTGAACCTCTAGCTCTTCACTGCTTATGCCATCTTGTGGAAAGCAATTGGAACAGTTTAAAATGCCTGAACCAGAAGCGTTACAATGTCTTTCAGATCTAAAGCTCCGAGTAAAACAGAATTGGCACACATCCAGTTCATCTCCTGAAAAACTTTCCCGAGCTGTTAGTGATGGTTATGTTGGTTTCTGCCCGAAACAAATTATCACCCTGGATTAAACAATATTGAATCGGGCTGTTGTTTTAGCTCAACAGATCAAATCCAAAACCGTGACTCCTGGGAAGCCGAAAGCCATTAGTTTCACTGAGGGTCAGCATTTTAGGGTCACCACTGGCGAACTGCGGTGTTGCATGTCGTACGTCAGAGCTGCAGGAGGTGGTTAGTCTCGCAATACCAATAGTTTCAACTATTTTAGAATTCTTGCTGGAAGAAAATGCTGAGTTTTTTTTCTTTAAAGCAGAGGTGACTAACCCTGGTACTGGGACTCCTTACAACCCTTAATTGTTTTGAGGTAAATGTCTTAACTGAACTAACAAGTTGCTTTATTGGTCCCTTAGCAGTTATTTCCTAAGTGATTCTCCTTAAATCTGATGGTTAAAGGGCATCCTTCGATATTTTGCGACTTTAAAAACCAATTAACTGTCAAGGTTTAATTTACACCAACGTATTATATTTTGAGCACTAGAGTGGTCTACAAATGTCACTGGACACTAAGAGCAGTTACTATGGACTGGTTTTGCCAATAAGACCTGCATCGTTCGCTTTAAACCAGTAGTTCCCAACCCTGGTCCTGGAGGAAAGCAGTCTTTTTTTTTTTATCCATTTAAGTTCTTTATTGATTCTGTGCTGTGTGTTTGTAACTAACATCGACCAATTACCAGTTCCAGCACTTGATTTCTTGATATGTGGGACTGACTGAAGATGGAAATGAAGTCTAAACAAGGAAGCAGCTTGGTCCTCCATTAGCGCTGGAGGTCTAGAGCTCGTCCTGGATGAGCCAAAAGGTGTTCCTTCTGTGCTGGGGAGTAGAACCATTGATATAACCAAAATCAAAGACCTGTGCTTATTGGGGTCTAAGAAACCACTGTAATGTTTCCTGTTGTTCTACAGAACCCACAGTTGAAACTGGGTAGAGGGTCCTGTCGAACAGTAAACGCAGTTTGGCTGTGGAATAACACTGTTCATCTTCATCTGTATGTTGGCAGTTGCTGTTTAAAGTTTTGTTTCGGCAGACTCTTTACACATATCCCAATTACTGGAGGTCTTACCCTGCGCTGATTGCTGCCCAGTACAGTGGGGTACAGATTAACATAGTCTCGGAGCCCTTGGAATCAGATGCCTTTTTATCCAGGTTTCCATTTGGAAAGGTAAGATTGGATGTGCTTGTTCACTCTTTTTTTTTTTTAGATTAAAATTGGAATGGGAAAACTGTTCCTTTTGTGCTTTTAATGTTCTAGAGCCTTCAAGAAAGCTAAAACTACTGAATCTTAATTTTAAGACAGATGTACCTATAGGTTCCACATTTGATTTTATCACTCGTGAGGTTTCCTTTACAGCCTCTGTAAATACTCAAACTGAAGAGCACACCAGTTTTTTTTTTTTTAATTGATTGAAGGTTTTCTCTGCAGTAGCTTTTTTTCAGGGCTTAATCAGTTTGTCCTGATTGCTTTTGGATGGTACTCCTGTAAGTGACTTTTTTTTTTTTTTTTTTCCTGACACAGGTCCCAGTTTTTGAAGGTGAAGATGGTTTTCAGATTAATGAGGGCACTGCTATTGCTCACTATGGTAAATGGTTTGCAATTTCGGACTATGAATGCATGTTACCTCGATACACTGCTTTCCACATTCGAGTGGTTCTTGTTTGTAGTGTCCTTTGCCGGTATGCACATGGGACTGTTGCATGGAAAAAGCTGCTCCCCAGTTTCAGGAACGCCCCCGCTAGCTCACCCTAAGTGTACCCTGTGATGTGGAATAAAAAGGGAACAGTATGCATAAAGCAACGGTCACAAACTGGGTAACCACAGTCTGAAGCCCTGTCTTCTCTAGATGAGGAGACTTGGAAAGGTTAACCGGAAAAAAATGCAGGGAAGTCCAGATCTCCACTGACGTGATCTCTGGGTGGCTGAAAGCATTTTGGGGGTCCATGAATTGACATCTCTTAAGAAGATGAATTGGTTATTTAGTCATGTACTTTTGTATCATGGTTAATGTGCTTAAGGGATTAAACAAATGGTGCAAGAAGGTTTTCTTTAAAGTGGGATAAATCAATCTTGTATATACTCCTGCTTAACACTAGAGGGCAGTAAATATGACATTGGGTTTTAATGGTGAAAGTCCCTGTTGTACAGATGTATAGAGCCTCTGTGTTGTTGCAGATTGTTTTTTACTTGCAAAACATTGGAATACTTTAATACCACAGTTGGTCTTGCTCAGCAGCTCTCGGGACTACCTGCCATAATGTACTTTGCACATCCAGTCAATAGACAACTTACTCTCTTCTGCAACATTTTTCTAATTTCTTCTGGCACTTGATGCCTCTCTGCTTAGTCTGCCTGGGTTTGTACTTTTAAAATCCCTTGTTTAACTCTTAATATGCCTTGGTACCCCTTCTTGAAATTGGCTTGACAACTATCCCTATGTACTAAACAGAAATTGCCTCTTCAAATATCTAGTCTAACGAGCAACACTATCCAGTTTAAGTGGTTGGAACTTAAATCCCTTATTTAACCACCATTTCTGATTTGTTTTTGTCTCGGTTAAAAACACTTTCCCTTGCTTGGAGTATGTATATTTCCTTAATGAAGGTTCAGTTTAGCTGAAAAAGCAGTTATGTTTTATGCTAACTCTTCACACTGAAGGGTTTTCTGTTGAATTCTGGCCCTTCCACAGTCTCTTTTTTTTTTTTTGTGGAAAATTGGTTGGGTGGGGGAGTGACACGCTGCAGGGAATTCAGAAATGCATTTAATTTTTAAAATGGCCCTTATGAAAGGTTTCGGAAGTTACAAGCAGCAGTCAGATGGGGTCACTGTGCTGAAGAGTCCTCATAAAAAAAGCAGACTCTTCCTTGTCCTGAAAGTCTTCCTGACCAGCTTGGTTTCAAATCCAAATAGTGGTTGAACTGCGTTTTAAGTTTAAGGCAGGGAGGGGAATTTGGCAACTGCACAAAAAAGGGCATTGCTTAATCACAGTGGAACTGTATCCAGGGTGGACATTTTCTTAGCTCTTTTCCTGTTGAACTTCACCCCGTCTCTTGCAAAGATTCTCGCCATGCCACAGGCTTTTTTTTTACCCAGAGGTAATAGAAAAGATAAACTGTAGTGCTGAGCTCTTTCATAAGGTGCAATAGGCTTAGGGGGGAAATATGCTTCACCTGTTGAGGTGACCAAGAGCAGGGCTATTTAATTTGTCTGAAGAGATGGCATTAACGCAGCCCACCACTTAATCACTGGTCCACTGTGTGTGGTGCAGTACATTTAAAATGTGCATCACTTACTTCGGAGTCATGTAGGGTTGATTCTGTTACAGCTCCTGTTTCCTAGATAAACAGCAGTTCCTTATCCTGCTTGTCCTTGGCCAGTTAGGTTGGCCACGGCCTGTCGGTGTCCAATACCCGATTTTGTACATGCAGGCCAGGGTGGGTGTGTCAGCTGTCCTGCCTGTCCAGCCACAGGAAACTCCTCTCTGATTAGGATGTCCTGTTTATGATAGAGCCACACCTTGACTCTGAGCCTGTTTCACCATGAGCCTCCTCCCTGCTCTAATCTCCAGGCAAACACTTCACCAAACCCTTCCATTCCTTTGCAGGAGAATGCCATTGTCGTCTCAAGTTTAACGGAAGAAGATTATTAATAGAATATTTCTCTTCTTGGACAGAACTAGCTGTGTGGTCAGAGCTCAAGTTTTGTGTTCAAGTCTCAAAGCACAAATTGTGCCGTTTTTAATCCTTAACTGCTTGTCTCGAGACCACTCGGTTGATTGCATTCCAGTACATTTGTACTAGTCTGTTTTAGAAGTTTACTTTAAGAAATGGCAGGAGGCATTTCTGGCTGTAATAGCTTGAGTATGTGAACTTCCTGTTTAGCCTACTAAGGTTTCCTCTGGTAAGGAATTAACCATGGAGTGCTACCATCTTTAAATGTAGAAACGCCTGTAATCTAATTGGTATGCAGTTTGAGTATTAAACTGTAAACCCCTATGTAATCTGGTTGTGATGCTTGTGCCCACTGGAAATGTCAATGTTGCATTCTTATGCAGTCACTCAACCTGTTCATCCCCATTTTGCTCAAAAGCTACCTTTCCTTTAGAAGGAAGATGTGAACTTGACTTTCCTCCCACTTGTTTTAAATCTCTTGAATGTGTAGAACTCCTCGGCAGCTCAAGACCATTGATTAAAAGGGGAGGAAGGCCAAGCATTTGCAATCCTGTCAAGTAAAATAGCAGAAAATGATGGGGTGGAAATGGCAAAGCTGTTAACTCCCTTACTAGGTTTTATGTTTTTTAAAATTGCCTTAGGCGTTGGAGACCTTCCTGTATTAAAGGTGTTAACCCCCTTTTCTCCTGTTTGAAGCTCAGGCCAAAGTTGAAACTGCTAGAAATACAAAACAAATGCATTAAATAATGCAAGGTGCTTGTTACCTTTAAGAAACTTACATGTAGGCACAAGTTTTGACTGCCAGTCCATGAAAACGGAATATTATAGGAACAAACAATATGGTCCCATAGACATCAGTCTACTTTGGTTCAGTACCCAACTCCTGCCCTTTGCCGAGAAGGACCAGACTTTCTCTGTACAATTGTAAGCTAAGTGATTGTGTCCCCTGTAGCCTGGTTCACGGTGGGTGTTGTCATTCTGGCCTCTATTGATGTTGATCCCAGCAGCCTCTGGGAGAAGTCCTAACATTAAGACCTCCGATTTGTCAGATCCTGTGCTTCCTTTTGACCCCCCTCAGCACTGTTCCTTCATCTTAAAGGATAATGGGAATCATTACCTACAGTATACTGTAGTTATGCCCAGTACTTCAAAGGGCAGTATTCTACACCAGACTTCTGATTTCACAGTAGGCTTCACTGGTGGAGGACTAAAGGATGAGGAGAAAAGGTTCTGTTGATCAGAGCTGGATTTTGTTGTGTTGGGGGGAGGTGGGCTGTTTCAGTTTTCACCACAGCATAGGGCTTTCACTTTTTTTGATAGTGAATTAGTGTTTCTCAGAATACTGGGATCCAGTCTCATGCTGCTTTAACTTCATGGTTTTTGTGCCCTTTGACTGATCTGGGATGTAATTGAATATTTTAATGTGTTCTTAACCATCTTTTCAGTGTCCCCTGAAAGTTTAAGAGGATCCTGTCTTCAAGATAGTGCCTTGGTGCAGCAATGGGTGAACTTTGCCAACAGTGAGATTGTGCCCTCTGTTGCCACCTGGGTCTACCCAACTCTGGGTGCTGCAGACTACAACAAGCAGGTTAGAGCTGGTGTGGGGGGTAGGGTGGTGTCTACATTTTTCCTCTCGGCTCATAACATTTAATTCAAAAGGGAAGTCTTTATTCCTTGATGAAAACAAGTCCATTCGGTGAAATATTGAGTTAAGGTGAGAGAGAGGGAGTGGTTGTGTAGTGGAGTTTTGATGGAAAGAATTAAATTTCAGCCTGCTGTCACCTAGGTGTCTGAGCCTTACTGCATTTTGTACATGAACCAGCAGCCCATACTTTAAAGTTGCACAAACCAAGTGCAAGTAAGTTTTAATCCATAATGTACCATAAAATAAGGTAAAATATTTTTGTCTGTTGCAACAGGCCACTGAGCGTGCCAGAGAACATCTCCAGGGAGTGCTGTCAGTGCTGGAAGAGCACCTGAAGACCCACACGTTCCTAGTGGGGGAGAGGGTGACCCTGGCAGACATCTGTGTTGTGTGTGCCCTGCTTCTTGCCTACACACAGGTCGGGTGACCCTAGCATTCACTTACTCAAATCAAACTTCAGTTCAATTAAGGACCAATTTGAATATGTTATTCTCCAAATGAGCTCCTGCTTTGTGAATTTCCTCTTGCTTGTAATATTTGCCAAAGCCCTGATTTCACTGTTCTTCACCACATGTGACTGTTAACCACTAGAACTCGTGCATAAGGTTTAAGATTTGCCTGTAGTAGAGGTAGCTTTGAGGTCGAAACAAATGTACATCTCATCTAGTGCGTAAGACCTTGTATGCAGTTCTTTAAATAGTTCTGGTTACTGTTACAAAAGATTGCTGCTGTCACTCTGGGGGACTTCTGGGGGCAGAGTCCTCAACCGAGAACTGGATCTTGGTCTTGAAAGAAACTTTCTCTGTTCAAGACCCAGCTGGTTGAGATCCTTGGATAAAATGGTTATTGACAAGCAAGATGGGGGAGGAGGGGGGGTGGCAAATGGCTACCTATTGCAGCCACTGAACATTGGGTTGCAATAGTCTTGAAGTTTTAGTTTTTACAGAGTCTCCTGTTCTCCAACCTGTTAGGTATTGGATCCGCCTCAGCGGGAAGGCTATGGCAGTGTGACGCGCTGGTTCTGCACTTGTGTCCAGCAGCCCCAGTTCAGCCAGGTGCTTGGGGAGGTCCAGTTGTGTGAGAAGGCTGCCGAGTGCGTGGGTAAGTAGGGCCACAGCTGGCTAGTCATGCTCTGCTCAGAAACGCAACGTCCAGCTGTTGCTTTTACTCGGGCTTAGATGGTACTGGCAGATCCTGAAATGTGAAAGGATCTATAGTGGGGGGGGGGGGGGGTGAATTAAATCCTAGAAATATGATTTTTTCCCCATCTCCCTGATGTGCAATTTTTCAAAATTAGCTTCTGCAACAGCTTCAGAAATGGATTTTATGAGCTTTCTTTTTTTAAAAAAATACATTTTTAGGTTGAGAGAGTGGAGGGCAAGTTATTAGTATCTGAAGTTTACAGGAGGTCAAGCTGGGATTTTGTAAATCTGAGGATCCTCCGGGTTGTACAGGGCAGGTTTATCATGGACCGCTTTCTCCACGCAGGCAAAAAGGTTCCTAAGAATGACCCTCCCAAGGAGGAGGCAGAGCAGGACACGCTTGATCCCACAGAGGAGGCCATGGCAGCCGAACCCAAGGCCAAAGACCCATTCGCCAGCCTTCCTAAGAGGTATAGAACCTGACAGCTGGGTTTCTGAAAGCCAATTTGTTTGGTTTACTGCCTGTGTACGGAGGCACAAGAGCAGGGCTTCCACCTGTTTGTTAGAGGGACTTGCTTCCATTTTCTCTTCTTTTTCCTTACAATAGAGGACCTAGAACTCTCCTTCTGTTCTTTTATTCCAGGTAAGGTCACTAGCATAACTGAACCCCTGGCTGACCTCAAGATAACTTGACTTCTTAATTTCAGTTCCTGAACTATTAGGCAACCACCAAATTGTTCGTAGGTCTTTAAAAGCCGAGTTAAGAATTTTAAATCGGACCCATCTAAACCAACTGCTCTCCAAGGGTTTGGTTTTTAAGTGCAGCTGATTAATCTATTCTCCAGGCCTATCCGGGAGAGTCTAAAAACTCTGGTAAAACTGGCCCTCAAAGGTGTGACTGCCTTCGTCTGTAAAGCAGTGATTTTTTTTTTAAGACTCCGCAGATACTGCTAATTGGTTGTTGCATTGCTTCATGAGACTTGATTCTTTTCCCAGCACTTTTTTTTGATAACTTGTAAATGGTGAAGGAGGATTCTGACACATTTTCTAGCTGTTGAGGGGGGGAAAGTGGTGTAAAAAATGGCCAAGTTCCTTCCTTTTTGGAGTATCTTGGGGAATCTGCTCGTATTGCAGCACCTTCGCTCTGGATGAGTTCAAGCGCAAGTACTCCAATGACGACACCATGACTGTGGCTCTTCCTTACCTGTGGGAGAACTTTGACCGAGAGGGCTGGTCACTGTGGTACTCGGAGTACAGATACGCCAGTGAACTGGGCCAGGTCTTCATGAGCTGTAACCTCATCACAGGTGTGTAATATGTCAGTTCCAAAAGTCCAGAGTTTTCTGCTTTGCGACAAGTGTTTTTTGTTCTTCACCTTACAGCCTATCCAGAGGGCAGTGAAGCTTATTCCAGAGTCTTAACTTATGTCTTCCCATGTATACCTGTGTACAATTTAAATTTCCAGACCACAGGCTACTCTTATATGCTAGGATCTCTTAGACGTCCCTTTTAGGAAAGGTGCAAGCCCTGGCTGTTGTATTGAAAGAGCTCCCTTTTGGCCACTGTAGAGGGGAGAAACAGCACTATGCTGTAAATGAAGCATGTCTGTGTTTGTTTGCTAACTGTAAATTAGGCAGGGGGGACAAGGGTACAGCGTTGATGTTGCTCACATCTCGTACTGCACTTTAATTACCACTCTGTTGCAATGCAAATCGACAGGCGTGGTGACGAGGGTGCAGAGATCATTGTGGCTCTTCACCGCCAGCTAGTCAAACCATACTAGACATGGCTACTGGAGAGGCCACGACACTGACTAAACTTTTTTCTTTCTCACTGCAAGAGCTGCATTTTAGACTTCTTTCCTTGCTGGTTGGGTGATGGAGAAAATCCTACTGTCTTTACAGTAAAGGAAAATGGTTTTATTAATAATATAAAAAAGTTTATAGCGCCTTTTTAAAGGTGGCTTCTCAAAGCCCTTTACAGAATGAGAACAACAATAAATAAAAAGAATACACAATTACAATATACAGAGGAGACTGGTGTTGGACAGTACCTTTATCATCTGAGCTATCTGGAAACCCTTGAAGTTGAAAATGTAGTCTGCCAGTTGCATTTAGTAAAAATATAACTTTGATTTAATCAGCATGGTCTTGTTGTTTTGGCAAAATGGTGAATTTGAGTTCCTTGCAGTGGCGCCATGAAAGTCTTGCCATATTTAGCTGTTGTAGTGTCATGTTGGGCATGGTAGATTTGGTTTGATATGAAGTACAGAAGTCCTTGCCATAGTGCTGGGTTTTAGAACAGCTGATGATGCCACATACAGTGGCTAGATTAAATTTGCAACTCTAGTATAATGTTATATGCATGTGCAGATCTGTGGTAAAAGTGCCTTTAATGGCCATTACTATGGTGGATGTATATGCCCCGTTAAAGTTGTGCTTTGTTTCACAAGATAATTGCTTTCAAACAGCTCGGCATGAATGCGAGTCAAATGACTTTAGGCATAATCACTAATAAGAAAATGACCTACCTGAGTAATAGGCAGATCAGTAGACCTTGAACATTCTCCCCTTTTACTTTATCAGAATGAAAGGCAAGGAATTTTAATTGTCCCTGTTAGTGACTTGGAGCCATTCATTCCAAATCCTGGCCTTATTCCATCAGTACTCTCCAGTATAACCTGAGTATTGAGCCATGTGCACAGCTCATTTATAGGAGTCTTAAAATTTAATGTGGAAATTGAAAGAAGGTAGAAGCCTTAATTAGTTTTGCAGGATCATTAGATAGCAATGGTTTAACCTTGGCTCAAGTAGAGGCATGTTAGATTTTGGAGTACTGCTGTATTGTTTGGTCATACCACGTAGTGCACGTTATGCTGGGCCTGTGCAGGTCCACTAAGGTTATTGCTTCTGTAGGCATGTTCCAGCGTCTGGACCGGCTGCGGAAAAACGCCTTTGCCAGTGTGGCTCTGTTTGGTGAGGATGGAGACAGCTCCATATCGGGCATCTGGCTTCTCCGGGGGCAGGATCTGGCATTTGAGGTGGGTGGAACTGATGATGGTCCATCTTGGACTAGGACAATGCTTTCCTGGTGATAACTGGTTTTAATGGGACTAACCAGTCGTCAGTCACCCGACCTGTGTGGCTCTTCAGTTCAGACAGCTCTGCTGGGGCCGTGCATTGGTAAGAGGCTGGATTGTGGCTACAGTGCTGAATGAGCACATGAGCACCAGGGTCAGAGAAAATCTGCTTGTGTGCTTCTGGCATGAAGGAGAACTGGCAAATGTTGACGCTTGGTTATCTCTACCAGACCCCCTCCCCCCAAATTGCTAATTTTGAGCACTTCCCAATGAGTTCCCTCACAGACATGAAGCCTGGTCCTACGAATTGTCTTTCCAAATGTTGAAAATGAAAAGCAAGTGTTGGAAGTGCTATGGGCCCTGTGCGGAGGCCCTCACCCTGGCGTTGTTTTGCAGCTGTGTGACGACTGGAAGGTTGACTATGAGACGTACACCTGGAGGAAGCTGGATCCTGACGATGAGGAAACCAAGATGCTGGTGAAGGAGTACTTGTGTTGGGAGGGCGAGTTCAAACACGTGGGCAGGTCCTTCAACCAGGGCAAGATCTTCAAATGAGAATTCAGTCATTCACACCTCTGCCTCTTTGTGTGAACCAAGAATGCCAAGCAAGCCCTGCTGCTTCTGTGTTCTTGATACTGGAAATCTGTTTCCCAAAACCTAAAAGGAACCTGCTGCTATAGTACCTATTTTTCATAGGTCTTTCAGAATACGTTGGGTGTATCGATTCCTTCTCAGTATCATTTGCAATAAAATTAGAACATTTCAGATTAAAAAAAAAAACTAGCAGTTTGGAACAAGTGAGAACCTAATGTGCTATTGATCACTTTCCATAGTGACTAACCCCCAAAAAGCTATGTTTAAAAACTATGCAAGTTTCAGAAATATGCTATTTTACCAATGTAAAGACTGTCAAGCATCATGCCATTCTTGTACTTGAATAAGAACTGAAGCTTGAAGATTACTTATGGTCTGAAACTTGGTAACATTACTGTCCAAAAACCCATGCTCTGAATTCTCATCTTATATTTTGGATGAAAATTGCTCTGCAAGTTTTGAACGGCCTGTTTTTCAGAGCATGCTAAGACTGTATGTTATGGGGAAATTTTATAAAACTGAATTTGAATACACTTCTTGGAGACTGCTTGAATAAGCTTGTAATTTAATTGGTTGCTAATGTAAATGTCACTGCATTAGAAATAAAATGGGTCCATTCATGTCCTAGTTAAAGAAAATGCATAATTTTAAGGAAGCAAGGCTCTTCATGAACAAGTTCCATCCTGCTTTGACCCTTTTTTCCAGTGACGGAGCATTTGATAACCTCTGCTTGCATAAAGTGAATGGAGTGCTTTGTGGCGCTATGATTCACTCTGTAATGCTGTTTGCTTGCATTGATCCAATGCAGTCATGCAAGGAGATCTGTTAAACATTTGTTCAGAGCACTTAGGAAGGTGAATTTCTAACTGATGCAACAAGTTTCATGCCAAACTGACTGTCACCTAGGATAATGTGACTCCATGCAGCCTCAAACTGCTGTGGGCAAGCCTAAATTGAGAGAATATTCTTGATCTTAAAAAACACTCCAGGCCATAAAACAAACAATAGACCATTTTAGATATTGGCACTAACAATCTAGTATGAGGGTGGAGAACAGTTGCAGTGCAAATTCTTGGATTTTTGTTCGCCTACGTGTTCTTTTTGAATTATTGTATTGGGCTTGGTGGAGATACCAAAGCTGAAATGAATTACTCCAGGAATGTACCTAATCTTGCTCTGCTGGTATTGGGGAACAAAAGAGCACAAGCTATTCATGGGCATGCTCCTGGTTTTTATGTGGATGTGCAGCCTTCTGTCTGCTTTGTCTTGATTAATCTTGAGGGCTGCCTTAATGCTTAACGTATTGGAGATGCTGAATTCTGCCATGTTTGAAGATTTAGAACCCATCTTTAAAATGGAAGTTACTCCTTAAAACTATAAAAAAAAAGGTCCTGTTAATGTGGATTACGTTGCAAAGCAATTGCTCCTCTCCCCCAATGTGAAGAGTATTGCGTTAGGGATATTTAAAATGTTCCCATGCTCCTCATTGAGAAGCATCAGCTCTGAGATTATTGCTGTTCTGTGCCACAGAGCAAATGTTCTTCTTTTTCAGCTTTGGTCAAAATGCTTGTCAAGGTGAGTGGGGATGTGATAGTTACAGTGTTAGAATTGCAACAGTCTACCTCAACACTACCAACGATTGTCCTTTCAATAAAGAGCAATTCAAAAGACTCTTGTCTGACTTGACTGATTTTGAGAAGAGTGCTGTTGGCTTTCCTTGATCTGAACCATACAGGTATTCATGAGTTTGTGGAATTGGGCAGGAGCTGCAAAGTGGTCCTTAATGCCCTGCAGTTCAGACTTCTCTCCATTGGAGTGTCAGGCCTTACATTTGTGTACCAGGGATGCAGTCAATTGACAATCACTTCCATGTCACTTTTCTGTAGGCTACAGCTCCAGTATATATTGAAGCTATGTGGAGGACTACATTTTAAGGCTTTTTCATTTTACAGAACAGCTCATTTAACAGGGAGGGGGAAGAATGCTATGTACACAGTTTTGCTTTCTAAGATGCACGTTTTTAAAGTGAAAGAACTGGGTCCACATTGTGCTTGTTAAAACCAATGGATGGAATGTGATTTAATGCAGCTTCAGTATAATGACTGCTCAGCAGCATGGCCTAATTTACATAAGGTTGCTGTTGTACTTTGTCAGGGCTTTCAGGAGCATTTTTTTTTTTTTGCCGAGACTACCCTTTCGTATTACACCTTTTCCCCACTCCTGCCTCTTGGGGAAAGCTCCAAATTTTAAAATATTGGCCAGAAGGGGTTTTATATTAGTGTGTCCTCTGTCCATTTGGGGGAAATGTTACCGTTTCTGCAGTATACCCATTGCTTCCACTGTGGCATCCCATTATTTCAAAAGCGACAAGTGTAGTGTGCTCTGTGGGTTTTGTAAAGCCCAAAACAAGGCGGGGTGGTGGGGGCACATGCAGCGCCTGTTAAATCCATCCTTTGGGACACAAAAGCAAGGGGCTTAACAGTGGCCTGAATTGCTGACTGTGGGCTTGTGCTAATGCCATCCGTTTTGTCAGTCTCCCTCTTTGCAGGGTTCAGTTGCTGTGCCCATTAACAGTGTTTTTGCTGTACTGCTGGGGAGGGCTGCCATTAGGACCCTTCAGGAGAGGAGCATTTCTATTGCTTTCTTTATTTTGCCTTCACCAAGAGTTCCTCCTTGGTGCCTCTGTTCAGAGGATGTGCGAGTGCTTCAGAGGAATATTCAGAGTCACCTGGACTCCACCTTCCAGTGCAGGTGAGTGGCGAGGGGCTGTAGTTGGGGAAGAGCCCTGCACGTATGATTGAGCCAGTGCGGGCTTTTAAGGTTGGACAGTAGTGGAGAAGCGCCTATTCAACTTTTTATTTTTTGGTGGTGGTTAGCAAAGGGTCTGTCAATAAAATTCAGTTGAATGACAGTTTTTAGAAATGTACTTGTACTTTCTTGTAATTTGCCATCTGCTGTGGTGCACTTTAAATGGTATGAAATCAATGCTCTGATCTGTACTTCTTTCCACAAGTGGTTCATGATGATAAAAGCATCACTTATGAATATCACAATGAGAATGATTGAAGCAGTTATAGGAGGAAAAGGAAATGATGAGGAAAGCCATTAAGGCAGGGGATATAAGAAAGATGTGAAACCAATTAAATTTGAAGTTAACATTTCTAATCTAGCAGAGGTACTGAAATACAGGACATCCTAGTGCATATGCTTGGTTAAAATAGCTCTGTAATTGACAAGACCACACTGGTTATCCTGGCATGGTGCAATGGTACGGATTAAACCGCAAGGTCATGAGTTATGGCGTCTTGGAGCATTTCTTTGTACCTACAATGAGTAGAAGAGAGGTTACAAAGGAGAGGAGGCCATCTAGAATGTTTCATAATTGGCCCATGAATCTCATCCAGCTGTTTCTTGAAAGAAGCCGGGGTATAACCACATGGCTGAGTAGCTTGTTCCATATTGTTCCCACAACCTTTTTTTTTTTTGTAAAATGCTAAATGATTTTGTTTTTTGTTAATGTCTTAAACTGTGGTTTACGTACTTGTCTGATGGGCAGATAATGACTGGGGGGAACAGTATGTTTTACTGACACTGTCTCCAGCCTTTGAGCAGTCCGTCTCTGAATTCACCATCTACTCTAGTGCACCGCCTTTGCTTCTTTTTTTACAGGGTTATATATTTTTTTGCATTCCTACTGCAATTTTAAACACTTCCTTCCCCCACTGGTGTGTCTGTGTGTTCTGTCAGACAGCCGTGACAGCTGTTTCCAGACGTGCACAGTGACAACTCGGAGAGGCAGAGGAACTGGGTGTGGGGCGGAGGGGAGCAGGAATGTCAAGATAATTCCTTACACTTTTATATAGAGAGTTTTTCTGGACAAGCACGTTACAGGAAATGGGGTCTCCAATGTGTAGCCCACACCTGGATGATGCAACGGTGGATCATCGACGACGATGATGCTATCAGTGGGTAGGAGAACAGAGTGGTGAAGCCAATTGTCAGATGGGGATTAATAGTAAGTGACGATTGCTAAAGGCTGGGGGGCTAGTCATGTCTATGCCTTTAATGGTCTCGAAGTCCCAGTATCAGTTTGGTTAGCCAGTTTTGTTTGACTTGGTCACTTGATGGACATCACCCTTTCCCCTGGATTTTAGGATTGAAGTGTAATATGGAAGAACCACTATATTGCCCAACAAGAGTTTAGGAGAGTTAGCTTTTCATGACCCGCTGACCTGTGTTCACACTCTTGGCTTTTCTCTCATGGTGTATATGCATAATTGTTTGCTGTACTCTTTTCACATCATGTCCGAGTACAATATGTTTCAGATTTTAAGTAAAAGAATTATATAGCCAAAATGGGAAATAAGACCTCATGGAATAGTGTACTACAAAATGTCGATATTACATTGGTAAGTCTAGAGTCGAGGAACCAGAAATATCCCTGGGTTTTTAAGGAGACAAAAATTATTTATAGTTATCTAAGTAATCCATTACACAAAGTGCTGTCGGTAGTCTGGAACAAGCTGCCTGGCCACATTATCTGACCTGGTACTGGGACTTTTTCCAAGAAGAGATAATTGGCTGATAGTGGATTTTATTTGTTACCTTGCCAGTGCTTTTCTGGAGCAGTTTATGTGCTCATTGCTGTCTGTTATGCGTTTTTCTGCTATTGTACTCTAAGCCTCAGACTCACCTCTTTCGGTCTGTACTGTCTGCGTGATGCTTCCTCGAAGGTGATGGTAAGGAAATTGCATGTAATGAGCAAACCCAGTTTGAAGCCGGTCTGTGGAGCACTGGCACAGCATCGCCTTGGCAACGGTGAGGTTGCTGTGTTGAGGGTCAAAGAGGTTTCTGGGGCTGGAGAGAGAATCTGGTTAACTGCTGAGGCAGGCAAGCGTTTTCACTATCCACTTTTTTTTTTGTTGTTCATGTTGCCCCAGTCAGCTGAAATTCTAACTGATGCTTTCAACTTGGAAAAATAAGGAAAAAGATTTACACCCCAGAAGTTAATGAGACAGAAGTGCTGGCCTGGAAAACAAACTTAATTTTAGTTTTCAACTGCAGAACACCAAGCTTTGCTTCAATTCACAGTGGGGACTGATAATAACATAATTGGGTTCCTTTGGTTTTCTTTTCATTTAGTCCAACTAGCCTTTTAAGTGTTTGTCTAAAAGTCACTTAAGGATAGAAGTGAAACTAACAGAAGTTTTGTTCACCAAAAGACTAAATCTGAAGGGATAGTTTTGTCAGTATGGCACTGTGTGAAGAAAGGCAATTGCAATTCCAGGAGTTTCCAATTTAAATTGCATTCTGATAATTCATCATCTTCATTAGTCTATACTCATCTGCTGGTGAATGAAGGCCAAAAACATCTCTTTTCAGTTATCAAACACTCAATGTCAAGTAAAAGTGATTTCGGCATGACCATTACTCAAGGGTATAACTCTAGACACCAGGCCACAGGAGTAAATATGTGCCCATGTTCAGTTTCTGGTCATATTTACATAAGAACCAAATGCCAGGCACAAAGCAGAACTTGGGCTGGGTGCAGGGCTTGATGCAGACAGTGTGGTTTGGGCCAGAAGCATTGGGGGAGACGGTGAACACTGTACCATTCTGGGGTTGAGGAGGGGCTGCTGCATTTCATATGATGGGATTCTTGAATAAATTACACTTGCATCTCAACCTTTCCAGTTCCAAAGAATACTAGAAATTAAGCAATACAATTAAGTTCCTTAACTGGATTTAGCTCTTTAGAGGGGGAAAAATCTGAAAACAATAAAATCATTTAAAGGACTTAATGTGGATCTTGAAATGAACTGTAGGATGTTTGACTTGAGCCAGCACAGCTTTAATTTGGCTTCCTGTGCAAAATGTTCTTATGTTCTTAAAGCCAAGCCACTTTTTAAAGTCGGGAATGTGTACTGCATGCGCCCTCCAGGTTGACCACTGTGCGAAGCTCACTCCAGCATGACCACTGCCATGTCTCTGTGTGCGTGCGTCCCCTCCCCTTCCCCTTCCACATTTGGGAGCATCCCAGAGTAACAGTGAGCCACAATGTCCTGTTTTGTCAGAAGCAGCAGCAGCCAATCAGCCACTGGTTTCCTCCCCCCTCCTCCCGGACTTGCAGCAGTAGCAGTGGGCTTGTATGGATTTCCTTTTCCAGCGCTCAGTTAAGGAGATAGGCTTTTGGCAAAGGGGAACAAGAAATAAGTGAGCGTGCTAGCTTTTAATTCTGCAGGACGGCAGGCACTCTCGATACAGCAGCTGATCTCTGCACCTCACTGGGGCTTTAGACCAAGAGCACTGGGGTAAGAGCTGATTCGTCTGATCTAAGTTACTTTTGCCATCAAACTAAACTATTTCATTTGACAGGGCCAGTCAAAATGCTCTTTTTTTTTCTCCCGGCTTTTAAGAGATTAGAATGAGTTTGCTATTTCTGATTCCAATTCTTGCAAAGAGAACTCTGGTGCTTTCAAAAATGTTTAAGGTGAAGGATTCAAGGAATTTTGACCTAAAGGATGAGGGTTGGTGTCTATTGACACATCAAAACTCAGGTCATTAACAAGCCTGGATGTCCTGTACATCTACAGGATGAGCATAGAAGCTTTTGTTCCTGTACCAGTTATTAAACTCAAAATACTCCTCTGAAATCAATTTCTTCAATCCTTTTTCCAAATCACATTTTCCTCCCTTAAACTTAAGTTTTATTTCCTTTCAGATAAACGAGGAGAACTTTTTGTTCTTGAGCAAATAGTCTGGTTGCTTTAACAAGACCCCACTGCTAATGTGTAGTAAGAAAAATACACTGGGGTGAGATTGCAGTGGGTTAGACATAGTATATTGATAGTTGTCCTCACACTTTCCTTGGGATTTTCTGCTTTTTCCAATGTTCCTGGAGAAATCCCAAGGAAAGGTTTCTTGCTTGATTACTGTAATGATGGCAAATAAGCTAAAGACGTTTTAGTGTACAATTGATCCAACATCTTTTTGTCTCCATTGTCTGTGTCGGAGAGAAAACTATTTCTCATCTTTTAAGTCTTTGAAATGCATTGCATTTTTGCAACTGCCTTATTCCATGTTTGAACCACTGCATTCATTGCCCTGAA
This sequence comes from Lepisosteus platostomus, assembly GCF_059453375.1. NCBI lineage: Eukaryota > Metazoa > Chordata > Actinopteri > Semionotiformes > Lepisosteidae > Lepisosteus > Lepisosteus platostomus. The sequence goes on from NC_142614.1 coordinate 5,009,413, forward strand.
TCGTTCTTTTCTAAGTTTTAACAGTCAGCCTTGGAGGAAAGCAGACCCAGAGTTTTAGATGGCTCCAGGCTCCCAATTTTTTTTTATTTTATACACCAGGGGACAGCTGCGCTGGCAGTCATTTGGTCTGTGATTAACAGTACTTTAATGTAACTTGTTACAGGGCTTGGAATGTGATTCCAGGACAACATGCGTGGTATATTTACAAGGCTTTTGCTCCACTTAACAAAAGGATTTTTTTTATTAGGGAGTTTTTCTGCTGCTTTCCGCCCGCATGGTATTTCAGTGAATAGTTCTCTTTGAGGGTGAAAGAGTAGGGCATATGTCTTCTGTATGGTGGAAAATGCTCGCAGGTTGAGTAAGGACATTGAGGCTTTAATAATGAGTGCTTATGTGCGTAATAAACAATCATTTTTAGTACCTCCTCTATTGAGATGCACTTGGTCCACTTTATAAAGACGCCCTTGTTTGTGATTCCGATGCTAACTGTACTGACTAGTAGATCTTTTCTGAATGGTAACTGTAGTATATGTTTCAAGAGCAGTGTTATAAAGTGAAATCTTGTTGGGGGAAAAAACACACAGGTGTGGGAAACCATAGCAAAGTGTTGTAAATTCACAGTATGGCATTGTTTTGTAAAATGTATTTGCAATAATATGTTCTGAAGAATGCCAGGAGATGGATGTTGCAGGATTGGGTCATTTCTAAACGTTTGATTTAGACAATCTTGTTTTAAAATGGCATCAACCCATCAAGACCGAATAGCATCGATGGAGGATGAACATGTCTGTCTTAGCAGAGTGAGAAAGGAGATGTATGGAATATGGAACTCAGAAAACACTTGCTTAAAACGAAATCACAGTTATGCGCACAGAATATTATTCCGTGTGATTCATGTACATGTGCCAAGCAGAGCTAATGACAGGCTCAGTGTGTCTTATTTGCATCAGAAATTTGTTGCTTCCGTACAAACAAGTGGAATGTAGCAATTATGGTAAGCGGTGTTATTGGCACAACTGATGTGCACTAGGGTGGGAGGGGTCCTATTTTGAGCATGCTGGTTTTCAGGGTTAGGATATGGGTACGGATTAGAATTTGGTTTAGTAGAAGTTCCTGGAGTGTGACATTTGGTGGTGATGAGAGCTACTACTTAACAACTCTTGGGTCCTTGGTTCAGTTCTGGACTGTGGCCTGGCTTAAGGCCAGTGCTTCCAGGATGGGGTTCTGGTTTCTGCAAAACTTACCAGGAATGAGTGGCTTTCAGAAAGTAAGGGGGAGTATGGATAGGGCTATTTCATGGGTTCATGCTTACCTGGGGGTAATGGCAATGGTGTCAACAAAAAGGGGTGGATGCTGGGATTCTGATTAGATCTCATCTTGCTGTAGCAGGCACAGAAATATTGTACTTATAATGTAACACTACTGGTGTCAGATCAACATGAGCTGAACAAAATGTGTAAAAACACATGAGAACATAAAGAATACAAACAAGTAGAGTCCATTTGGTTAATCTATTCTAACATGTTTGGTATCAGCTTGATGAGAGCCTAGAATCACCCATTTCTTGAATGAAGCCAAGATATTGGCTCCAACCCAATGTGTAAAAATAACTAGTTTTTGCCAGTTTTGAACACACTTCCAAAAAAGAAATGCTGTTAATCAAAAAGCAACTCTTTATGTATTACATTTGTCCATAAAATGTTATATTAAGCACTGGAAATTACCACAGGGCTTATGATTGTACAGGGTGTGTTTAATAATTTTTACAGCTCATCTTTTGAAAGATTCTTTTTACCTGGTATCTAATCAGTTGGGAGCTTTGATTTCGACAATTGGGGGGAAAAAAACAGGGTAGCAGCAGAACCAACTAGCAGCTTCAGAACTATTCACGGGGAAAGATGAATTAATCCGGCTAACCCTTTTTTCAGATAACTTAAATGTCTTGCTACAAACTAGCTGAACTGTTGCTTTCTATGACTAGACTTGAGGACCCCTGCTTTAAGAGAGAATCTTTTTATGCCATGCATTTTCCTCAACAACATGAATTATTTTGTACGAACCACCCTTAACTGGCGTGCCTGTGAGCTGTGAACTGGTGTGATGGAACACTAGTGGGGTGAGGAGGAGGGGAGGGTCCTGATCTAAAATAGGCTCTGTTGCACCAGGCAGGGGGGGTGGGGTGGGTTGGGCTGGGCTGGACAGAATGCAAGGGGCTGTTGATGTACTATACATAGAAATGACAGCATTTGTAAAATCTTCATCACTGACAATTCCTGGGAGCTGGAAATTGGTGAACGGTTGCTGAGCACCTTTAAGGCTGCAAATTCAGGATACACCAGCAGAAGAATATTGTATCATGTTTTGCATCAGGGCCTAAGAGGCCAGGCTGGTGCTATTTGTGCCTATTTAATGCAGGAAGCAATATGCCATCCTGTCATCTTTTAGAAAGTGGCTTTGACTTTGGCAATGGGAAACAGTCAGCCCCTCTCTCTGCACTAAGCTGAGCAGGTGTCCCCACACTGCCGTATCTGGGAAAGATTGATGCAAAAGTTCTCAACCCATACTCTGGGTGTGAGAATGTAGGAAATCTTTAAAAACCTACAAAACTGTTTAGCTAGCAACGAACAGTGTTCTGAAAAAAATGTGCAATTATTTAAGACATTCTTTGACGAACACCAAGTCAGTGTCTAAGCCTCGAGTTGTGTGGTTTAGAAATCAAATCTTTTTCTCTGATGCACACTCTTGAAAGACACTTGTAAGATCTGTATCTGCAGTATAATATTAATTAATTCCATACACCTATATAGTTCTTTTCAGGACACTCCACACAAAGCACTTTACAAGTAATGGGGACTCCCCTCCACCACCACCAGGCCTGGTTGATGCGACAGCAGCCATAGTGCACCGGTTCGCTATCCACACACCAGCTCTCAGTGAGGAAGAGAACAGATGAAGCCAGTTCAGAGATGGGGATTATTAGAAGGACATGATTACTAAAGGCTAATGGGAAATTTAGCCAGGATGCTAGGGTAAGGCTCCTACACTTTTCAAGAAAAGCCCTGGGATTTTTTTTTAACAATCATAGAGTCAGGACCTCGGTTTTATGTCTCATCTGAAGGACAGCGCCTTTTTGCAGTATAGTATCCCCAACCAGTACTGGGGCATTAGGACCCACACAGACCACAGGGTGAGCACCCCCTGTTGGCCCCACCAACACCTCTTCCAGCAGCAAGCTTGGAAGGTCTCCCATCCAGGTACTGGCCAGGTTCACACCTGCTGAGTTTCATTGGGTTGCCATTAGTGAGTTGCAGGGTGATATGGCGAGTGTACAGAAGAGCGTAGTCTGGAAATCTCCACTGGATTTCCAAAGGAAAATTTGAGTTCTTCTCTATAGAAGATGAGTAGGACATGAGCAGGAAATTTCTTGCCCTGTTTTGAGGGGGGTCCTAAATTAATAGTGGGGCGCAGTAAGACAATCCAGCTGTTTTCTACAACTAGCTTCAAGTGTGAACAAACCAGTTTTGTTTAACTGGCATGGTTCAAAGCCAGTGGGGGGGATCCAACACTGTCTGCTCACCTGGATACCTTAACAGGACACCAGTCTTTGTAAACACTTCAAAGACAGACGTGTGTCAAGTAGAAAGTGCACTGAGGGCAGCAGGAAAGCAGATGGCCCCATTTTAGAATAATGGATGTTGTGTTATAAAGTTGGCTGATAACCACAGGAACAGCACCAGCCTGTGTCTTTTACTACGTGTCCTCAGACTTCTCAACTTCAACATATTTGCACCCTAACCCTGACTTCACTACTCACCTGATGCTGAAGTTCAATACTAATCCTTGAGACCTTGGAGTAATTACATGAGACAATCCACCGTGAGTTTTACTGCACTAGCTGCTGGCTGCCATGAAGTGAAATTGGATTCCAGCACGACCAAAAGTTTGGGAAACTCAAATCAATTGCTTGGGTGTGGTGTAGGAATCCTGTTTTTTGGATGGTATGTTTGCAATGGAAAGGAAATTCAGTCTTGGGCTGTGTCACACATGTCTCTGGACCACCATTTATCTGGGGACAGGAAAGAGGGCAGGCTGACGTGATTGCGACAGGGGTTCCTCCCAACTTCAACTCATCCTGTGCAAAGGGGAGGGGGCGAGGGGTTATTTTGGGAATTTTAAACACTCTTACCCAGAGATAGGAACGGAGAGAATGCATTTATATTTTTTCACTGGACTTTCATTATATGAAAATTTATATGAGAATTGGTTATCTCCTTAATTATTCTCATATTCATTATATGAGAATTGACTCATACAATTTTATTCTGTTGCCTGTTTCCATGAAAACTGTGTCCAGTATTGGATTAGGTACAGAAGAGACCAAGAGAATAGAGAACTAAAGAAAGTGATCATAATAGATTATATTAAGGGGGGCTTGGTTCTTGAAACATTTGAGATGGATCACCAAGTTGGTCTTGAGTAATGACTTGTGACTTGATAGACAATGAACTTTGGACTTTTACATTTGAATCCAGTTTTCCCTTACTGAACAATTATACAGCATGTTTGTATATGATTCCATCCAATAATAAGGTTACATTCTTCTCCTTGACCAAGATGCCAGATTACCATTAGGAACAAAGCCCATACAATGGAGCACAATGTTTCACTCCACACAAACTCTTAAGTGTTTTATTCAGTGGTACTCAGTCCTAGTCATCAGGAGACCCCAGGGATCTCCTGGGTCTTAATCTAGCTAGGCCCTTAATCACCAGTTCTAATTGCTGCCTGTAATTATTGTTCTTGCTTTTTTGAGTACTCATGGTTTGGTTTCAGTTGTATGTACAGTAGCTGAAGTACCTTTCCAACACCTTAGGCATACAGAAAAGTCTGCAGTCTCTCCTTAACATGCTCAACAAGAATCTTCTCACTTAGTTTGGACTAAAAAGCCAGTTTATTATGAACAGAAGAGGAATGACACTTTATCAGACAGTTTTTCTTCTGCTGAAGTCACATTTTCCACCTTTTGATTAACACCCATCAATGAGGACAGTTTGGGAGTTCACCTATTCATACAGGGATGGTTGCAAATACAAATTCCATTCAACGTCTAGGGAGCTGAAAACAAATGAAAAATAAACACTCATATTTCTATTTATTTAGAAATAAATTGCCCTGCAACTGGCTGGAACAAAAATCAGGGGCCAGAAATGACCCCTAGGCTGGGACTGATAACCACTGAAGTGATAGAAGCCCTTTGTGGTTTAAAGGGATCAAACGTGTCTCAAATTCTGTAGTTACTAAATGGTAAAAATGGTAATCTCTTATCTTCCAGGCCAGGATATGTGCACCACTGAGCCAGTACATATTCAAATAATTTTAGAAAAGGAAAAGACGTATTCCTTGGTGACTCCTCCTAAAATGTATAGCTGTGATTCACCTTGGCACCAGGAAGGCCCAAGAGGAGCTGATTTAAGAGGGTCTAGGGAAGTTGAGAGACAAAATCACAAGGAAACAGACTCCAAAGCGGCGTAAACAGATGTTTCATTCTGTCTTGTTAAACCGTTGGGAGAAAACAATGAGCTGGGCATGGCTTCCTCTGTTTCTGTCCCACATGGACAACAACTGGGGGGCCCAGGCTAACAACTTCCTGCTCAGAGAGAAGGTTGCCCCCTTCAGAGCCAAACTGGGCTGAGAGGAATAAACACCTTCCTTTTATTTTTTCTTTATCTCGGTTTACTTTGGAAGTTGACAAAAAAAAAAGCCGGGTTGATTTTGGCTCATCAGTTCATACAAGCTCAGTGCATCTTCAGTGAGGGCTTCAAGAATGGATCAGCATGTCATTTTTGTTTTTCAAGTTAAGAATGAATTCAACTTACATCCATCTGCAACAGTTGGTTGTAAATGATCGTAATTTATGCATGCTAATATACTGAGTGGTCCTAGACTGTTCATCTCCATACATGAATCTCATCTGACTTCTGAAAGCTTTAGTCCTGCATCTCCTTAAAGGCAGATGACGAAACTAGAAAAAAAATATTTTTTAAATTGGTTGTTTACCATAGTATTGTAGATATGGGGGATGGGCAATTAGGTAACCAGGGGCTGGTGTGTCTTTAGGTTCTCACTCCAACTTTGCTCTTAACTTAAATCAGTTCATTATTGATTTAATGGGACCACTTTAATATCTTCTACCAGCTCTCCAGTACTGCTCACCCCTGGTATATATGCATCAGTATGAGAAGGACTTTGACAGTAATACAAAGCCATTAAGTAAGAACTTTTAGAAGTTGGTTTATTTAGGCTGCTTGTGCCCAGATATGCTTGACACTCTGAGATTTTATTTGATCAGAAAGGAGGCCTGGGATATTCTGCCTGAGATGCAGCTATTGACTTTAACTACCATTGAGCACCTTGTCTACATGCAAACCCACAAACCACCACTGGAAACAGTGGACATGTCCAGTTTTCCCCATACACAACCTACATACATGTGTGATGTAAGAATCAGTTTTCTGCACAACCATCTAGCCTCTGCAGGTGCACAAAAGCGTAGCAACCTGATACTCGTTTATATATTGCAACACAAAGCTCAAAACTAAGCAATGTTCTTAAGAGTGCTTTTAATGTGACAGGGCTCCATACGTATGGCAAATGAAATGTATTTTTAAATTTTACCTGAGATGCGGACAAAACTCAATGAAACAGATCCAAGGCAATGGAATATGTTCGTGCCCTTTTGTCAGCATGGAAAGTATTTGCAGAAATCATGCTGGCTTCCTGAAAAGTGAATTAGATTTCCTGCTCTGCTTGAACCCAGTGGCACTTTTAGTTTTTTCCAGAGTTGTGTCTGGCGACTTAGGTTAGGAGTGTCCAGGGAAATGTGGATTTGACTTGGCTGTGAATATTACAATACACTGTAGCTACACGATCTGTGCCAAATCCAGACCTATTACAAATTGTGTGAATTATCCAGCATATACAGCATATGTCCAGCATATATGTTCTATGCATTGCCTTTCCTTTAGCCATACAATTTTCCTCTTGCACCTGAAAGGGATGAAGAGTATTATGGGGGAGTAAGCAAAATAATACTGTACATTCACTAGTGGTTTTATGCCATGTACACATCCATGCTTACATAGGTTCAGGTGGGTAGCTGTGTCAGCATGCATAGGCTGCAAAGGAACAAGTAATAGGTTTATTCCACGCTGAAAAGAGAAGAAAGAAAACACAAAGTTTCAGCCGTGGAGCCTTCACACCTGAAGAAGGCTCCACGGCCGAAACGTTGTGTTTTCTTTCTTCTCTTTTCAGCATGGAATAAACCTATTACTTGTCCCATGCTTATATACTGTGCTGTATATTTTATATACTTTACTTTTTTGCAATACACAAAAGGGATCTGGAAAAATAAGGTGGGAAATTTTTTGGGATACACAGCCCTTTGTGTACAGGGTTTTATTAGGGGGATCCCAAACACTGTGCAACAGCAAATACCTCCCCCAGAATGTTTCAGTTGTCAGTTCTGAACAGTGTTTTCTGATTGTTGTTTCCCAGTAGTCTGTGAAATTAGCCTTTTAAGCCACGATACCTACAGACCACCTTCAAAAACACCACAACAGGACTAGAGAGAGAAGTGTTTTCACTTCTAGACAAGATGCAGGGGAAAGGCTGCCTACATAATATCAACAAGGGTCTCCTGATTCCTGGACCTTTCCCGGGAATGTCAGCAATGCATATGAGGGATTTCGCCATCATTGTCCTGCAGTGAAGGAGGAATTCACATTATGGAGCGCTGACATTTACTGAGAGACGGCCGTGGGTTTGACTCAATTGCAAGGCGTGGGAAAGCATTTTTGACCACAGATTGTTTCTGCATGTGTGTTTTTTCTTTCAAAACCTGCTGTTCTAATGTTTGCTAAGACAATAGAGAAAATTGTGATCGGAGGCATTCTGTCAAATATCTTCTTTTTGAATGCCTTTAGTCATCATTACAGCGCTTGTCTGTCCATCAGGCAGAGCTGTATAGGCCTGGGCATCTGGAAATTAAACATAAGATCTATGCTATGTTTGATTCAGACATTGTGCAAAAAAAAAACCTGTTGTCATCAAATGAAATAATATTTATACCCCCACAATACCAAGAGAAAAGAGGAGTAAACTAAAACTGAATGTTCATTTGGGAAAAAGGCCTAAGTCTTGCACATCATGCATAGCTCAGTGCTGAAGTGTGGAAGACATGTTTTCAGGCCAGGTAAAGGGGAAAAGAAAACCTTACTCCATGCAACCTGCTGCTTGACAGGCCTGACTGGCTCACAGACTGACCTGTGATCCTACGTACTGTATCTTATGGTACTGACCTCCCCTCCCTTGGTTTTACTTTGCTTATTGAGGAATCACTATCTCATGCTATTGTTTTGCGAAACTGAACACTAGTTCTGCAAAACACTTGGTGCTTGGTGTTAGTACAGATGGATGGAGTGAATCGCTCAGTACTACTTTACACAAAGGGTGGTGGGATTGTGGAACAAGTTACCACGCCATTTTTGTCAGCTTCTTTCCAGAAATGACCAGATATCATCCTCTCCACCAATTAGCTACTAACTTCTGAGCTTGAGCTTCTGTAGGTAATGTTTTCTTCTCATTTTAATTGTTCAAATGGCACACATCCTACAAAATATTTAGTCCCTCCGAGCTACTGAAACCAGACAATTCTTGGCCTTGAGATTTAATTGTGGTGGGAGGGAATTTCTCAGCCAGCATGTGGCTTCCAAGAATAGAAAAAGAAATATGAACAGAAAAAACTGAACGTAGGAGCGAACATTTTGCTGAGAAGAGCGTTTAAAAAATTAAGGCCTGAATTCTTGTTTGCTCCATTTTTCTCTAATTGTCCGAATAGCTACTGGATTGTCCAGACCTGCACCTCTATCCCACTTTAGAAATAACAGAAAAAAGCACGGTATCGGTGAATTTGTGTGACCCTCCTCCATAGATATGTTTTCATTTGGGAGCGGAGAACAGGCGCCAGCATTTCAAATTATGCACAATGCTCGTCTTAAAATATATTCAATATATAACAGTTCATTTCTTACCATTAACGAAGGTCTCATACTGTCGTTGAGAGTGGTCAGTTCCTTTACGTTTCGGTCTTGATAATAATAATAATAATAATAATAATAATAATAATAATAATAATAGATTACGGGATTTTCGAAGTCCTGTTAGACAGAATCTCCCTGAAAAGGTTTTAACATGGACGTTTTGCGAGTCCACCCTATTTCTAGAAACTTCGCGATGCCCGGTTATTCAGGCTTTCCAGACCGTTTTGTCGATCCATTAAATCCGTTAAATCAAATCTGCCTTTGTACCGAATTCCTGCCTTTCTGTCGAAACTTTATTAAGCCCCTTAGTTCCGCGTCTTGTTTTTTTTCTTCCAAAACAGCAATTCCCTCCTTTATTAAGGATGAGCCAGGTGAAAGCTGACATCCACATTCACTTAAGATGTTTTCCAAATTACACATTTGACAGTTTATTAGAAATATAGGTCCTGCGGAGACGCCTTTTATCACTCAAGACTTGGAAGTGGTTCGCTAGGTTAACGACGGGGTCCGCGGCGCGACGCGCGCTCGCGGTGTCATTCCAACACTCTCTCGCGCGCGCCTTTTCCCGCCCGTTGCCCGTCGCATCTCTCCCGCTTCATCGCGTCTTCCTGAAAAAACACTCCGCTCAGGGGCTGTAAAGGGTACGTGCTTTTATATTATTCCTTTCTTTAATCAGAAACCGGGCAGTACTGTATTTACCTCCTGTTGTGTTCTTTCGTTATTTGGCATATTTACGTTGATTTGCACCGTAATGAGGTATAAGGAACAAATAATAGGTTTATTCCATGCCGAAAAAAAAAGAAGAAAGAAAACGCAACGTTTCAGCCGTGGAGCCTTCTTCAGGTGTGAAGGCTCCACGGCCGAAACGTTGTGTTTTCTTTCTTCTCTCTTCAGCATGGAATAAACCTATTACTTGTTCCTTTGCAGCCTACGCATGCTGACGCAGCTACCCTCCTGAACCTACAGTATATACCCCCAGTGGAAGTCAAATTGCTATGGAGCTGGGGGTTCGTGCTTTATCACACAAGGTACCAGAATCTATCTTCTGATTATCCATCTTGTGAATTACTAGATTAAAGAACAGTAGGTTATTTTCCTTTTCAATACACCGAATTACCATTTACAACTCAAGTTTCCTTCCTTTGAATATAGAGTAGGACCCAGCTCTGTTCTGGGAGAGCTTTACCCACCTGGCATCGTTCAGAGGCGACCATTATATCATCGATTTCTAAAGACTTGGAACAGCTTCTCTGTGATCAGTGAAGCAGGTGGTTCGATGAGTTAAATAATCATTTGGGATCAAGCCCTTCAGCCCTCAAGGACAAGGCCTATCTTAATGACAATACTTCCTTAACTCATCAGGACCTTATACTGTAGGTACTTCTCTTTAAAAACAGGTGACCTAGAAGTTTATCTCTACTAACTGGATTAGGGCTCTCTAGGAACAGGGCTGGGGACTCCTGACGTAAAGAGTATACTTGATTCTCCTAACACCTATGGAATTGTCTTTTTCAGTGCATTTCACGCTAACCTTGAGCATGTTGCAGTAGATGTGAGAGGTTAAACCAAAGCAGGTGGTTCTGATTTCCACCTCCAGAAAAACTGACATGATCTCAGCACTTTGGGAAGATCTGGTCACCTCTTTGGATTTATATTGGGAAAATCTCCTCTCCTAATTCAGTCATTGGACGATGATGTTATTTTATCTTGAATGATGGGTATGCTGTAAAACAACTACTTACTGTTATTGTTACTGTTAAAAGCAAATACAAAAAGCATTAAAAAGCAGGTGTTTTTTCACAGCTGTGTGGGTTTTTTTTGGGGGGGGTTGAAACTGGGTTGTGCACTGATTGTGGACCCCAGACACAGTGAGCACTGGGAGAGCCCTTCTCTCCCATGATGCAGGATGGCTGGCAGTCTGCGTTAGAGCTCTGCCCTGCGCTGGAATGGCGCTCTTTCTATATAAAGAAAGTGGGTTCAGCTATTTGGAAAATCCCCCCAACCCACCCCCCCACCCAGAGCAACCCCACCCCCCTTTACCCTCGTGCTCCAGATGGCCAGCTGCTCCTCTCACTCTCAGAATAAAAGAAGTCCAGATTCCTACACACAACTCTGTGAAAGTTTTTTTTTTTTTAATCGTCTTCAGAACTTGGCGCTCCGTCCAGCTTGGGTTCTGCACTGGGGCTCTGGATGCCAAGTCCTCCTGCCTACTGTAGCTGCATCAAAGACATTCTTCGTTTGGGCCCCAGGCTTTCACAGTAGCCTCCTATTATTAGGGGTGACGGGAGGCCGTAGCTGAAGCAACAGCAGTAAAGGGCGTGTCGGTGTCTTCCCTTGGAAGAAGCGCAAAGATCCTCTCCTGCTAGCATGAGTGATTTGGTCACGGGGAATATGTGCAGAGCATAACACCAAGCACCAGAGGGAGCAGCCACAAACAAAACAGTACCTGCTGGCCCCGTCATGTGTTTCCCAAAAGAAGGAATCAAGATGGGAATTTGTCTTTGGAAAGCACGGCTGCTGTTTGGGTTTTGATAGGTGCATGCGCTTTAAAATATTCAGGTTGTGACAATTAGCCAGGCATGAGAGGGGAATCACCTGAAGGGATGTGGCTCTGCAGAGCTGAGTGCAGGAAAGAAGTGAAGACAGCGTTGGTGCTGCAGTATTTTGCTTTTCCGTGCTTGTTGGTGGCCATCTAAACGATCTTAACTGCTGTCACCTTTATTGGTTTTGGGAGTTTGTCAACATGCTCTGAAGTTTTGATCTACACTGTGCATAGGTTGCATTTTGGAAATCCTGGGCATGTATTTGCAAATCGTGTGCATTTTAATGTTTTCATTCCAGGCCCTCTCCTCTGTTTTTTTTTATTCTTGGCTGTGCAATAGTCATGAGAGGCTACCTCATTGACTATCACCGTAAAGGGTCACTTCAGGAGTTTTTGCCTCATATGAAGGCGCTCAAATAGAATGGACTTGATTCTTGATGGACTCAGTTTTAAGTTGAGTTTTCTGTAGGTCAGGGCTGATGATGTCACAGGCATGAGCTGTATTAGTTCTGCATTCACAGGGGCATTTGGCAGTGGTGTGCAGACCTAATAGGGGCATTGGCAAAAGTCATAAAAGAGTTAATGTGATTAATCTGCCAAAGGGTTTGTGTGTCTGTGAGATTTATGTCTTCTGAATTGCCAGTTCCTCCACCCTACTACGATGACTTGGACTTAGTCCTGCCCTAAAACACCATCTCACTCAAATCAGACCTTTGCTATAAACAGCCCCCTTGCGTTGATTGAAAATGTTCAGGTGTTGTTCGGCTTCTCAGGCAGCGCTGTTTGTCGTCTGTGCCAGCTTCCCGTGATCCAGCTGGGACATCCGATACAATCTTCATTGGAATGGTAAACATGCTGATATGAAACACCCTGAAATTCCCCCGTGCCTTATAGTAATCAGAGCTCTACAGCACCAGAGGGTGTGGATCCTGAAACTCAGGGTGGAGCTTAATAGGACTTTGAAGGAGCATGGAGGGATCTACCCAGACATGTAGTTGAATCTGATACTTCGGCTTCCTTCAAGAAGTGGCTGGAACAGATCCTTGGATCAAACAGGCTAGATGGACTGAATGGCTCTCTCTTTTTATATATATTTTTATATAATACCACAATAATGTCAAAATAACTGCAATCATAACACTTGTAACCTTATGCCTGGACTTTCTGTGCATCCCAGCGGTTACTCAAAGCATCTGTAAAAAGTTGTTGGTTCACAACTTTTGTTAACAATATGTTGTTGTGATTCTGACATAATGCGTGGACTGCAGGCAGCTACAAACACTCAGTTTGTGTTAATAAACAGGCGAGAAAGGAAAGTCATCCAGGTGCTGGAGGTGGGAGCTGCATGGGAAAGAGAATTGTAACTTCTGTTAATCGGGCTGTAAACAGAGCACTGCCAGGGGGAAACTGACAGAGAAAGAAAATGGAGAAAAAAACCTTTTCTTCCTCTCATGCTGCTGTATTCCGTCTAATCTTCAGCTGAAATAAAGGTCTGCTGATCGCTTCACCTCTGTAGCCTGGGCTCTGATTCTTTACCCTGTCTCCTGAAGAGAGGTTACTCTCACCCATCTGCCTTCAGCTCTAATACTTTCTCAGGTGTGTAATACCATAGAGAATCCTGCCTTATTCGTTTATTTAAGAAGCCTTTTCTTGGAGACGATAATAGAATGACACGCAACACAAAACAGAGCAGACACAAACCCCTCTGTATCAGGGTAGCTCAGCCTGTGGTGTCATCCAGGGCCTGATTCAGATGCTCATGCAGAAGCCTGTTCAACTCACCTAGGAGGCAGAGTAGTGCTGTGAAAACATCAGACATGTGTCTCGTCATTGTCATCACCTCCCCCCATAAACATGAACAGATTCTCTCAGTGGGCAGGTGATACATGTTTGGACCCGAGGAGCAGAAGAATAACATGACATCACTATCCCTGGCCGAAACCCTTCACTTTCTAAATCCTGTTGAAAATTGGGGAAAATGTCCAGTTCGGACCTGTGTAGCTTCACCCCTCATCACAGCAAACGAATTGTGAAGAACGGGGTTGAGATCCGGGTACAATTTCCAAACCTGGAAGAATACATGTGTTCTGTTCAAGATGTTCTTGCAGAAGCCTGAAAACTCAGTTGCAGTTGTTATTCCTAATATTTTGACCACTCAGTGTATGAGTACTTCAGTGTGTCTTGGGTACATCACCAACCTGTTTTCCCGCCCTTCTGTAAGCACTGGTGTTCGGTGATGCTGACTTGCGCTATTTGGGGAGGATTTTTGGAGTCGCGTTATAGAGCGTCTGGCATTTGCTGGCTCTGATCAGGGACATCTGAGCCTCTCTGGACGCGCTGACATATCTAAGGCCCCTGCGAGATGGGCGGAATACCAGTGCAAATGCAACAGCGTGTGCTTCTGACCAAGAAGTCGCGTTTTCCAGCCTGATTACCCTGCTGTGCAATCACGTGCCCTGGTTCCATTGTTCCAGAGCTGTTGAAGTGACAGTCGTTGCATCCTTGGGCAGGTCCTTTGTTAAACCACACCGCTCCAAATCCTTTACCCTGCCTGATGTCTTGTCTCTTGGTCCCCTGTCCTGCCCTTGTGGCACATGGGAAGAATCCTGTTGCACTTTATCCTACTGCCCGATACTAACCTGAGCTATCTGTTCTTTTGTGTCTCCAGGCTCTGACGGAGAATTGGAAGAAAGTCATGTTTTCTTCCACGAAAGAGAATCAACAGTGAGTGGACAACAAAACTTTTATTTTCCCCTTTCCTTTTGGCTTTACTTCTCTATTTTTGGTTTTCTTTCTCTCTTACTTTCCCCGCCAAGAACTGTAGGTCACTCTCCTGTGCACCCTCAGTGAAGGGTCTTAACACTGCAGACCAGCTTTCCAACAACGGCGCTCATTCGTTCCTTGACTGCCTCGACACTGTTTCATAGCATAAGGTCTCTTTTTAGCATTAGGTGGCTTTGAGACGCGTTCATCTCAATGTAGTACAAAAACAGTCATATTTTGTAAAAATAAACAAATTAAATAAAAAAAACCTCAGAAGGATGCTGCAGCTTTCGTGTTAACCAGTGCAGATCCTGCCCTGCTGCCCTGTGTTTTCTACCCAGGCTGGTGAGGTAAGGAGTAAAGAGCGAGCTGCCCCCTCACAGAGACCTCCCACTGCCGCGCCCCCTGCTCACCCTCTCCTGTCTGCCGAGGAGCCGGAGACCCCAGAGAGAGTGGTGAGTTAAGGCTGTGATCGCCGTGCTGCCAGTCACCTCAGCTGAAACTCTGTGTGCACAGCTTCTGGGTGACATTTGGTTTGTCATAGCTAGGGCGTCCTACATCCCTGTGTTTAAAGCCGTTTCAGAGCTGAAAATGTTTCCAAAAGGTCCTCCCACCCATCTGTTTTTCTAACTGCTTTGTCCAGTACAGGGTTGTGGGGGTGCAGGATCCTAGCCCCACAAGCAAGGGGCGCAAGGCGGGGTACACCCTGGATGGGACGCCAGTGCATCACGGGATGCACACAGTCACAGACGCGCACATATTCATACCTGGGCCAGTTTTTCCAGATACCAGTTAACCCACCAGTGTGTCATTGAACTGTGGAAGAAAACCAGAGAACACAGAGGAAACCCAAGTCAGCACTGGGGGAACACACAAACTCCACACATACAGAACCCCAGGTCCAAGACTGAGCCAGCGCTCCAGCGCTGCCTCACTGTGACTTCCTCTGTTGACTCTGCCGTAGGTTCAGAAGGAGAAACTCCATGCAGAGTTGAAGCAGGTCTTGAGTTTGAAAAGAAGTTTTCTCAAAGAAACGTCACATCCTTCCCTACAAAGCATGGATCCTCCTGTCCAGATCAACGTGACACAGGTAATGATCTGATATGGGCATTTCTTCACCTCTTACAGCATTCTGAGTGCCTGTCTGAAGAACTCTTCCCTAAACATTCAATGACACACAATGCCAAAGAAAAGAAACCTCATTAGTTTGTCAAGTTTATCAAGCATCAATTATTGGACGTCTCTCAAATGTTTGGGTTTTTTTTTTTCAAATAATCAAAAATGTCTGCTGTACCATTCAAATGCCCACACTTTTGAAAAGGTATAAGTTACCAAAAACAAAAAACTATGTTAAACAATTCAGTTGCATGATACTTAACCCATTCTAGCCTGGGATCACTGTGTTAAGTCCATTATTGGCAGACGTGATCCTCAGTATGTGGGGAATTGATAGCTCCTCCTGACCCTGGCCAGCCACCTTCTGCCTTGTTGACCAGCTGCTGTACTTGTTGCCCAGGAGGAAGTGGCTCGCTCCGAGCTAGTGGAGGTTGTCGTGGAGACAGAGGCCGAGGCTGGCGCCAGTGGGTTCAGTGTTGCAGGAGGAGGGGAGCAGGGCATTTTTGTCAAGAATGTGCTCAAGGACTCACCGGCAGCGAAATCCCTCAGCCTCCAGAAAGGTCAGATTTTTGCTTTATTTTCCATCTCAGATCGACGTGACATCACTCCCCAATGAGTGACTGTGACAGTCTACTTTTTAATTGTGAGAGCAAACAGGTACGCTGTAGATGCCTTCTGTATGGGAAGCCTGAGAGGCATGAAGGCCAGTGCTCTCTTGCTGGGCATCAGTTGCAGTAGCCTGAGCTGTCACTAGCCCTGACCTGACCCTGTTCTGCAGTGGGCTTACAGACACTGATTCCTTGTGATTGCAGTTTTGAAGCTGTAAGCGTGGGGGGAGCCAGGAAGGGAGACTCCCACCAACGGACTTGTTTGTTTCCATCACGGGATCTTAAACAATACAAACTGCACTAGATTTCAGGCCTTCTGGGGCTACAGTACAAAAGAGTTTATAGACAGGGCTTCTTATAAGTGGTCCACAAGTATACTCGCAGACATTGCATGAAATGCATAACGAACAGAAAATAGTTCTCTTCATTACCACATTTTCCCCCCGCCGTAGGTCCACAATCACCAAAAACTCACACCAGGGCCAGTTTCCCCAGAAGTCAATTAACCTACCTTGTGGGAGGAAACAGGAGCACCTGAAAGAAACCTACACAAACACAGGGAGAACATACAAATTCCATGCAGACAGTACCTCAGACATTGAACCCACGGCCCCATTGTTGAGAGGCATCAGTGCTAACCCCTGCTCCGTCGTGCAGCATTCACGAACTGGATGCCAAAAGTGATCTGAATTCCTGTTTATGTCCCTTTAAACCCGAGCTACTTGATTTCTGCCATTTTGATACTATAACTTTGATGCAAATAGCTCTCTGAATGCTAAATTAATCCTGAAAATGATCAGTTTGATTAAAAAGTTGGTTCAGAAAACAAAGCAAATGGCTTCAGAGAAGTGCATTACATTTAAAAGTGTCTTTCTGTAATCTTTTTTTCCTGAGTATCTATAATAAACAAATCTACCGAGGGAACAGGACTAAATTTAACTGACCTTTACTGAATAACTGTCTTGCTGTGCATTAAATGACATTTGCTTATGTCATTGCTGGCCCCTTTGAACTGGAAAGCACTTCTTTGGGCTTTATTTTTTCAAATCTGTTCACAATTTTACTGTATGTGGTTTTGACATTTGAGTTACATTGCATATGGTGAAGTTCTTTGGAAAAAAAAGTTGTTTTCCAGATTTGTCTGGCAAGTTGAATATGAAAGAATATGAAAGAAGTTGTGTTATGTTTCATTTCTTGTTTTATGTTTTTTGTTTGATTTTAAGTTTTATGCTTAAAATCAAGAGAAAAACTATCTGCTTAAATGATTCAGATCTCCCTTGTTTAAATTCCTCATTGTTGACAATATGGATTACTTGAAATGAGGATAATTTGGTGAGGGGGTGGCCGTGCAGATGACCTCTTTGGCATGTGCTTACGTAGAGGACGGTCATATGATGATATCAGTCACACAGTTACGGCTTGACGGCTCAGCTTTTCTTGTTACCCCTTTCCTCACAGGAGACCAGCTGCTGAGTGCCAGGGTGTACTTTGACAATGTCAAGTACGAGGATGCTTTGAAGATCCTGCAGTGTGCAGAACCCTACAAGGTGTCCTTCTTCCTAAAGAGGACAGTTCCAAGCTCTGATGTCAATGTCTCCCCCGGCTCTGTAAGCCTGGATGTTAAAGGACCAAAAGCCAAGATGCCCAAAATGGTAAAGGACCCTTCCCCTGGTGGTCATTTTTCTTATATCAGGACACTGTAGAATAGATCATTGCAAGCTGACCATCATTCCTTGCAGGTGAATCAGGATGCAACACCCCTGCATATAGACAGAGGTGAAATATACAATAGTGTGCATATGTATTAGAACACCTATTAGTAATTTTGACATATTGCTCAAATGAAATCAAGCCATTGGAACTGACAATCTTGGGGACAAAATACATTTTTATGTAATTTAATTTATCAGAGAAATTGGAACCAACATAACTTGAGATGGATGTTATTTTTAATACAAAAGATTTCTAACACTTTATTTTGAATACAATATTTAGATATGATTTGCAAGTTATAAACATACATAGAAAAATACGTTTTACTCTGTGCGGTCACATAGGAATAAGATGCTATTTAAAATGCAGGACTCCGATGCACTGTACTCTACTATGTATTGTGTGAATTTTCACTCTAAGCAAAGGTATATCTTTGGATTTTCAGCGGGTCAAGAGTGTCAAACCCCTGAAGACAAAGAAAAGGATGGGCAGGTTCAGCCTGAGGAAGAGCAAGAAAGGCAAACTTCCAGCTGGGGCAGAGCTCAAGATGGAGGGATCACCGGCCAAGCTGGAGCTGAGCCCAGTGGATGTTGAGTTTGCCTTCCCAAAGTTCTCCAGGCTCCGAAAGGGGGGAAAGGCCTCAGCAGAGGGGGGAATGAAATTCATGGGCTCAGGTGCACCGGGAGGCGTGGCGATCACAGGCCGAAAGAAAAAGAGGATCAAGTTTCCAAGGATGAAAGTAAAGGACTCTGCAGGAGCCCGAGGAGATGTGAGCATAGAAACACAGAAACCAGAGGGAGAGCTTGCCATCACTTTACCGGAGGGCAAAGCAGACTTTGGTGGCCCCGAGGCCAAGCTTAAAGCCAAAGGGAAATCCCCAAAGTTTGGCATCTCCTTTCCAAAAACTAAAAAGGCCAAAGTGGAAGTTAGCCCACCTGAAGGAACCGTGGATGTGAAGCCACCGGAGGCCAGATTCAAACCCCCATCAGTGGAGTTTGATTTCGGTCTTCCCCTGGGGAAAAAGGAAGTGAGTTTGCCAGAACAGGAGATTACAGAAAAAGAAGGGCATAAATTCAAGCCACCCAAAGTGGAACTGGGCATTGCTTTGCCCTCAGGAAAGGCAGACATTACAGTTCCCCAACCAGAAGTTCATGTGAAGGGTCCCAAGGTGGATATCAAAGGAGGCCCTGAAAGAGAAGAAGGCACGCTGAAAGCGGAGGGCTTTAAAATCAAGATGCCCAAGGTTGGCATCTCCACAAAAACAGAAGGAGTGGATGTTCCTTCAGCCAAGGGCGAACTTGGTATTGAAGGTCCAGAAGGCAAATTAAAGACACCCAAAATAAAACTCCCTCAGATAGAGCTTTCCATGCCTTCGGGTGAGTTTGAAGGAGCTGGAGCAGAACTGAGTATCGAAGCCCCAGAAGGAAAGCATAAGGGTGGTCTGAAAATGCCATCAATAGACATTGCAGCACCCAAAGTGGACATTGATTTTGGTCTTTCAAAGGGCAAAGGAGAGGGTGAAGGTGAGCTGAGTGCTGAGGGCACTGTTGATGAAGGCATGAAGGTTAAAATGCCCAAAGTGACACTCCCAAAATTTGGAGTCTTTAAGGGTGACATGGAGGCTCAGGTGTCTCCTCCAAAAGTGGAAGGAGAGATCAAAGGCCCCAAAGCAGAGGTTGAAGTAGTGGACATTGATGCTAAGGGCCCGAAGATGAAGATGCCATCTGTTGGTATTTCTTTGCCAAAAATAAAAGTAGAGGGCGCTGGACCTGAAGGAGGCATGAGAGTTGCAGAGGAAGGTGGCGAGGGAAAGATGAAACTGCCTGGCATCAAAATGCCATCCATTGACCTTTCAGTTCCCATTCCTGATGTAGATCTGCACCTGCCAAAGGGGAAAGGGGCTGCCGAGGTAGAAATGAAGGGTGACCTTGATGCAGGAAGCCGAGGCAGCAGGGAAGGTCTGGATATAAAGCTGAAAATGCCAAAGATATCTCTGCCAAAATTTGGTGCCTCTGGGAAATTGACAGAGCCAGATGCTGATGTACATATCTCTGGTCCTAAAGTCGATGTGAAGGGCCCAGGAGCAGATGTTAAAATACGAGATATTGAAGTAGAGGGTCCTGATGTTAAAGGTGCAAGGATAAGCATGCCAAAAGTAGACATCTCTCTACCGAAAATCAAGGTGCCTGATGCAGAATTAGATGTTCATGGAATGGAAACTGAAGGCCTTTCCTCAAAAGGCCCCAAAATATCTATGCCATCAGTTGATATCTCCCTACCAAAGATGAAATTGCCAGAGGTAGATTTGAAGACTCAGGGTATTGAGATAGGGGGCCCCAAAACAGGCATGCCAAAAGTGGATATTTCACTTCCCAAAATGAAATCTCCAGAGGCAGACATCAAAGTAGAAGGACCTGGTGCCAAAGGGGCAAAAATAAGCATGCCAACAGTGGATGTTTCACTACCGAAAATGAAGTTGCCAAAAGCTGATATTGAAGTAGAAGGGCCTGGAGCTAAAGGGGGAAAGATAGGCATGCCGAAAGTGGATATTTCTCTTCCAAAAATGAAGTTGCCAGCAGCTGATATTGAAGTAGAAG
Organism: Lepisosteus platostomus; assembly: GCF_059453375.1. Taxonomy (NCBI): domain Eukaryota; kingdom Metazoa; phylum Chordata; class Actinopteri; order Semionotiformes; family Lepisosteidae; genus Lepisosteus; species Lepisosteus platostomus. The sequence continues at coordinate 5,029,850 of NC_142614.1, forward strand.
GGCCTGGAGCTAAAGGGGCAAAGATAGGCATGCCGAAAGTGGATATTTCTCTTCCAAAAATGAAGTTGCCAGAAGCTGATATTGAAGTAGAAGGGCCTGGAGCTAAAGGGGCAAAGATAAGCATGCCGAAAGTGGATATTTCTCTTCCAAAAATGAAGTTGCCAGAAGCTGATATTGAAGTAGAAGGGCCTGGAGCTAAAGGGGCAAAGATAAGCATGCCGAAAGTGGATATTTCTCTTCCAAAAATGAAGTTGCCAGAAGCTGATTTTGAAGTTGAAGGACCTGGAGCTAAAGGGGCAAAGATAAGCATGCCGAAAGTGGATATTTCTCTTCCAAAAATGAAGTTGCCAGAAGCTGATATTGAAGTAGAAGGGCCTGGAGCTAAAGGGGCAAAGATAGGCATGCCGAAAGTGGATATTTCTCTTCCAAAAATGAAGTTGCCAGAAGCTGATTTTGAAGTAGAAGGGCCTGGAGCTAAAGGGGCAAAGATAGGCATGCCGAAAGTGGATATTTCTCTTCCAAAAATGAAGTTGCCAGAAGCTGATTTTGAAGTAGAAGGACCTGGAGCTAAAGGGGCAAAGATAAGCATGCCGAAAGTGGATATTTCTCTTCCAAAAATGAAGTTACCAGAAGCTGATATTGAAGTAGAAGGGCCTGGAGCTAAAGGGGCAAAGATAGGCATGCCGAAAGTGGATATTTCTCTTCCAAAAATGAAGTTCCCAGAAGCTGATATTGAAGTAGAAGGGCCTGGAGCTAAAGGGGCAAAGATAGGCATGCCGAAAGTGGATATTTCTCTTCCAAAAATGAAGTTACCAGAAGCTGAGTTAGACATAAAAGGAAAAGAAATGGAAGGCCCAGATAGAAAGGGTCTAAAGATGGGTATGCCTAAATTTGACATTTCCCTCCCTAAAATTAAATCAAAAGAGATGGAATATGATGTCCAAGGAATGGAAATAGAAGGTCCTTCTGTTAAAGGGCCAAAGATATCTGTGCCAAAAGTCAACATTTCCTTGCCTAAGGTGGATGTGCAAGGACCTGAAATGGAAGGGTCAAAAATATCAGCACCAAAAGTTGATATATCCTTACCAAAAATAAAGCTTCCTGAGGGAGAAGTGCCTTCAGTTAAAATGCCAAGTGTTGACATTGATATGCCAAAGATTGACCTTGATCTGAGCCTGCCAAAGGTTAGAGGAAAAGACACAACTTTGGAGCATGGTATCAGTGCTCCAGAGCCATCTGGAGGCTTTGACATGCCCGATGTTCATCTCAAGATGCCCAAAATCCCAATGCCAAAGTTTGGAGTCAAAGGCAAAGAAGGGGAGATGGGGGCTGATCTTGAGCTTAAAGGAGATATAAAGACACCCAAAGGCAAGATTGATGTTAGCCATCCAGAAATAGAGGCCAGTACCAAACTGCCAAAAGGCAAACTGGACATTAAAGGTCCTGAATTTGAGTCTGTGGGCACAGATGCGAAACTGAAACTGCCTACAGTCAAAGTCCCAAAACTTGATATTTCTGCGCCTAAACTACCAGATATTGACTTAAATATCAAAATGCCAAAGGGTGCAGCTGAAGGAACTGGTGGTGTGGAAATTGGCCAAGGACCAGAGGTGAGTGCCAGAGGTCCAAATGTTGAGATTAAAATGCCGAAAATCCCCACATTTGGAAAAGGAAAAGGGGAGGCTGAAGTCAAGGCTCCAGAACTTGACATAGAAGCTCCAGACTTGCACTTCAAAGGGCCTAACATTAAAATGCCCAAGATTGGCATCTCTTTTCCCAAAGGCAAGCCTGGAGAAGATGGCATTGAAGGTGAAGCAGGCATCTCTCCACCCACTGTAAAGACAGACACTATTACACCTGAAGCAAAGGTTAAGGTTCCAAAAATAAAACTTAAAACCAAGGGGACTGATGTAGACATTGACACTTCTGATGCAAGCCTCAAGCTGCCAACTGTAAATCTTCCGACGGTGGACATCTCAGCACCCAAAATTGACCTGGATTTCGGCTTGTCCAGAGCCAAAGCTGAAGACAAGGAGCAAATAGAATTGCTCAAGGCTGAAGGTGATAGGCCTTCTTCGGGAGCAAGCTTTGATGTTCCGGACGTTTCTCTGAAAATGCCAAAGTTTTCTCTTCCCAAGATTGGGGGGAAATCAAAGCATGGTGATCTGGAATTAGAGGGACGGGGTTCGAAAACTGAAATCAGAGTAACCCCCCCAAAAATAGCCATAGAGGGCAGAGCACCATCGGAAGAGTCAGATGCCGATGGAAAACTAAAAGGCAAGATGAAGATGCCTAAAATCAAGATGCCTTCTTTTGGGATGTCCTGGAAAGAGGGAGAAGTTGGTATTAGTGGCCCAGAGGTTGAATCCAAAGTCAAGAAAGGAAAAGTGGATATCACAGGGCCTGAAATTGACATTGAAGGCCCTGGTGGCAAAGGGAAGATGCCCAAATTAAAATTACCCAAATTTAAAATATCATCCCCTAAAGGCAAGCTCCCAGAGGGAGAAGCTGAGGTGAAACTAAGGGATGAAGTGAGTGGAAAAGGTGGTGTCCAAGCACCAGATGTCACCATCAAAATGCCCAAGTTCTCCATGCCTAAGTTTGGGTCCAAGGAGGGCAACCTTGATGTGAGTCCGCCAGATGCCGATATGGAGGCCAAAGGCAGAATCAAAATGCCATCCCTGGAAATCTCCCTCCCAGCTGCAAAGCAACGAGAAGGTGAAGTATTGTTACCTAAAGCTGAAGTAGATGTAACGGAAGAAGACATCAAGGGTTATGGAGGGCATTTGAAAATCCCCAAAATGCCAACACTTGACATTTCAGCCCCCAAAATCGAACTGGATGTAGGTTTGCCTAAAGCCAAAGCTAATGCTTCCCTTGACTCTGACCCAGGTTTGAAGGCAGAAGGTGACGGCAGCTTTGAGGGAACTGATTTCAAGTTAAAAATGCCAAAGGTGAGTTTGCCATCATTTGGTATCTCTGGATCCAAAGAGAACGACATTGATGTTAGTGGATCAAAACCAGATGTAGGTGCCTCCCAACGAGTTAATATAAAAGGACCCAAGGCTGAACTCTCCAAACCCAAGATCTCTGCAGTTGCTCCAGACGTGGACATTGAGGGAGATGAAGGCAAATTGAAGATGCCAAAGATAAAAATGCCTAAGGTGGACATATCTGTACCAAAAGGTAAATTGGGAGATGTTGACATGTCTCTTGGTGAGGGTGGGGTTGACAAATTAAACATTGAAGGAGATACAGGTGAGGGGAAATTTAAAATGCCTTCTTTTGGGATGCCGAAGTTTACCTCCCCTACAGTGAAAGCTCCGGATCTTGATCTGGAACTCAGCGTAGGGAAACACAAGCATGAGACTGAAATCACTGGTCCAGAGGTGGATGTTAAGGGGAAAAAAATTGAAGTATCTGGCCCGGTTATAGATACAGAGTCATCTGAGTTTAAAATCAAAATGCCTAAAATTAAAATGCCAAAAATAGGAATATCGGGTCCATATTTAGAAGGGGCAGATTTGGAGTTAGATACTGGTGTACCGAAAGCTGATAAGGGAAAGGGAAAGATAAAGACTGAGGCTCCAAAAGGAAACAAGGATATAAAGAAAACAGAAACTGAAGAAGAAGGGGCAGAAGGTAAATTCAAAATAAAAATGCCAAAATTTGGGATCAAGGGCACAACAGAGCATCCTGATCTTGAAGCCGATGCTGCTGGTGAGGGAGGGGATGCCAAGTTCAAAATGCCCAAAATTTCCCTTCCAGGTGTAGGTTTTTCTGTTGGTAAAGAGGGAGGCGTCGATGCTTTGGATATACCAGAGGCAGAAGGGAGCAGTAAAACAGGAAAGTTCAAAATGCCTGATGTGGAAATTTCAGGACCGAAGATCAAAGGGCATATGGACACTGACACTACAGGTGCCAACGCTGACCTCAGTACCCCTGAGGACAAAGAACGCATCAAGTTGCAAATGCCAAAAATTACACTGCCCTCAGTTGGGTTCTCAGACACAAAAGACAAAAGTGCTTCCACAGAGTTGATTGCCCCAGAGGCTGATGCAGAGGGCAAAATAAAAGGGCCAAAATTCGAAATAAAAGCTCCAAAGATTGAGATTAAAGTCCCAGATTTGGACATCAGAGCTCCAGAAGTGCAAGGAAAGGGTCCCCTGCTGGAGTCTGAGGATCTAGAAACTGATAAGGACAGGAAAGCCAAAGCCAAAAAAGCAAAGTTTGGAATTGCTCTGCCTTCCATCTCCCAGCCTGAAACAGCAGTGAAAATGTCCACACCAGGCGCTAAAGAGAAAGGGCCTGATGTGAAATTGAAAGCAGGCACCAAACCTTCTGAGTCTACAGACACTGACGGAGACTATGAAGGCCCCAAGATGCCCAAAGTCAAGAAAGCAGTGTTTGTTTTTGCAAAGCCCAAAACCAATGGGTCAGACGCCTCAGAGGGAGAATCGAGCTTGACTGAAGCCAAAATGAAAGTGCCCAAGATCAAGATGAAGCCCTCCGTTGGGAAATCCCACCCCAAGGGAAAAAAAGGAGACGAAGTGAACGTAGAAGGTGAGGATGAGGAGGAAGAAGAAGGGAAATCAAAAGGGGGCAAACTGAAAATGCCCAAGGTCACCTTCTCTCCGGGAAAAACCGGCTCCTTTGATGTCACTTTGAATGGATCTGGCTCTGCTGGGTCCAAGAAAGGAGAGAGGTCGGGTCCTCAGGTCAACGGAGAGAGTGATCTTACATTCCAAAACGGATCCCAGGAAGCAAAATTTGGAAAGATGAAACTACCGAAGGTGGAGTTCTCCTCTCCGTACTCCAAGGGGATGAGTGGGGAAGGGGACGCTGAAATGAGCATGAAGCTGGTCAAATCGGAAGACTCTTCGGGTATGGAGGGAGATGGCAAAGGAGCGAAGTACAAGTCTCCCAAAATTACCTTCCCAGGCTTCAAAAGGAAGCCAGGCAAAGAGGACGGAGAGGAGAAGGCAGGCGCGTTGGTGTCTTCCAAAGCCCGGACTGAAATGGTCTTGCTAGAGCCGGACCAAAGGGAGGCTTCCGAATCCCCGAAGCCTAAAGTCTCCATCGGATTTGTCTCGGGGAGAGGCCGAGGGGATCCAAAGAGCGCGGTGGCGACCGGCAGTGACCCAGCTCTCAAAATGGGGGCAGAAGGCAACGTGGACAGCAAGGACAAGTCTCCCCGATTCAAGATCCCCAAGTTCTCTATAAGCCCCCGATCGACGGGAATCCTCCGCATCACGGAGGGAGGTTCTCCGCAGGGCAGCAGGGACTCTCTGCAGCGCTCCGAAGAGGAGGAACGATCTTCTCGCTTCAAGATCCAAATGCCAAGGATAGGGTTCTCTACCCAGCATGCTTCAGAGGAGCCGGTAGTGACAACCAAGGAGGGCAATGTGGTTGTTGTCACAAAAACATCAAAACACACATCAACAGAGTCAGGGACTGAGAAATCCACTACCATTTAATAAATGACAGAAAACCATGGGACTATATGTACAAGATAGAGCAGTGAGTGGCTTCTTCGTCACTCATCTCAGTGTTTAAAATAAGTGACCACTTCATTTTGTTGTTTTTATTTTTTCTATGTTTTCCTTTTATTTCTAATATTTGAGCTTTTTTAGCAGTTCAGGCCGTGAATGTTGATGTCATTAAAAAACAAAAATATTATGTAACCTTTTTTTTGTACAAACTCATTGCCGTACATGTCCCCCACATGCATTGTGTATAACCTTAAAAAAAAAAGAAAGAATTGGTTGTAATTTAACAAACTCGAAGCGAAATATTGTAATTCCAAATTTATGCTGACATTTATTTTAAAATGTTTTTTTTATAATGCAATTGGATTAACTTTAAAGGGGGGATGGGCAACTGTGGCACTAACAAATACAGGAAACGAGTGGTGTCTTAACTGATTTGCTAGCACAAGGGATAGACGAGATTAGATTAGAAAGAAAAAAATACTGGGTCTTTGTTGATCTGATGCTATAGATAGATGTGAGCTTCTTAAAGCAGTGTGCAAAGGGTAGTTTGCCTTCTTTTTGTTTTTATATATTTATGATACTGTTGAGAACGGCATTTCTTTTCATATTCCAAGAGATTGCGTGTTATGAGTTGAAGTGTAAATGAAATTTACTGACTGATCAGTGCTTTGTATTAAGAAAGTACTGATATGGTTTTGTCATAGAGATAGCACTACAGTGTAATGTCATGTGGTCATGTTGTCATCCTGGACACTGTGCCTTGGATATGATAAACTGGGCTCCTTTTCCAGGTTTATTCAATGGGAACTGAAAGCAGTGGCCTTAGAAAGGTTCAGCGCGGGGTCAGAAGAGTTATTCCTTGGCACAGCAAAGTGAGTGCACAGTTAAACTGCAGAAAAGCAATGCAGAGTGGTGTTGAGAGAGTCACGGGTGTGTAGTGGTGCTATTGAAATGTGTCACATGACAACACATCTAAAGAGCAGGCATGTGCAGATTCACCACAGGAAGTGTCTGGGTGGGAATTGACCATCTTGCCTGAGGAATACAAAGAGCTCATACTGCACTGGAGATTAGTGATACCACTTAACAGCATATGTACAGAGAGAGAGTTTCAAATGTTTTGATTTATTGACAGATGAAGTTGCATGAGTCTTTTGGAGCCCTTTGAAACTTTTGCTTTTTCTTTCTTTTCTTTTTTTTTTACAAATAGAACTTAACATCAAGCTACGTGTAATATATGCTCTGGCTTGAGGAGGGACTGTTTCCGAAGAATGCAATGTCATATTAATTAAAACAATACCTTAACTTCTAACTTGTGTTTTCGCTCTCCGTTCTGTGTGTATCCTTTTCCAGGTGTGAAAGCTTTTAGGGGTCAGGGTCTCCCAGGTAGGCTAAACAGGACGTTTGCCTGCTGTGATGGGTTTTCCCGATTAACAGCGCCGACTAGTTTTCCAGCATTTACCTCAGCCTCTCGCCGAATAGCCACGCCTGGGATTTGTCAGAGTTGCTGGGAACTCTGTGGGGTTGTCACTGAGATCTGTGTCGCTCCTCCAAGTGTTGCTGGCCGCCCTGCGCTGACGCTGCAGGTCCCGATGTGTCGACGAAGGTGGCTCAGCTGGTGACTGTATGCAAGAGGTTATAAAGAAAAGAACAGCCAACCAGGTCCACAGTGTGAATGAACGTACTTCAGCTGCAAAAACTGCTTTAAGACAAGAAACTGGTCTTCCAGGCCTAAAATCTAGGTTTTCTGTATGTTTTCAAGCTCTAAGCAGCTCTGCTCCTGACTCAGTTAAATTTTAGCCGGACCAGCTCATTCCTTCTGTGTGCCCCTTGAGCAGCTGGTGATCTAAAGAGACATGGAAAACCAGCTGGAATCCATTCCCTGAGGACCAGAGGAGGGAACCTTTGACTTAAGAGTTGTTACACAAAGAGTTAGCCAAGCAAATAGGCAAACAACCCAGCTGAACACACTCCTTAGTGCGCCTTGCATTGTCCAACACAAGCTTCTTTTGCATTCTGGAAACTGATATTTACAAGTGGGAAGATCTGTTGTAAAAGGTAGTTTCTACATTTCAAGTTCAAGTTCAAGTTTATTGTCATAATACTCATGTACAGGTATATGGTATAACGAAATGCTATTTAGCTAGCTCTCAGACGATACGTAGTACAAAAAAAACAACAATACAATTGTATAATAAAAGACAGACAACAGGCAGATTTCCATCCCTGCTCCTGAAAGATCCAGATGCTGTTTGGTGTTCCTGCCCACCTCTAAATTCATTAATATGGGATATCGAACAGCCGATTGCAGGCATCCACGAAACCAGGGCTGGGCCCCATGACTACTGCTTTTGAGGTAAATGTCTTAGTCTGCAGTCCATAACCCATAGTCCATATTGCAGGAGTTAAGGAATAACCAGCTCCACGGCCAGATCACACACAGCACACCTTAAAGCTTACAGTACTTGACTGGCGCGGTTCCTCCGCCACCCATTTCGTCCCGCCACACCTGGGGCGCGAACCCGGTGTAACGCAACAGGGAACCAGCCGCATAAGCTAAAGGAGACCTCCCCCAGCCCAGGCAGCCGAGGTCCCTGCTACGCGCAGGGAGGGCGGTGACGTCACCGCATCCGAACTAGTTCCGCTACACGTACATCCTGCAAAGCTTGAACACCAACATGCCCCCCAAAAATTGTTTCATCAAAATACAATAAAAGGACAGGAAAAACCTATCCAAGATATTCTTTCACCTTTAGAAATGAGCCACCATGAGTTACTGTCAGTGTTTGTGTTAGGTACACGGCTTTTCAGAGAAGACGCATGTGGGAGGTGTTGCGCACAGTGGCAAGAAGGTGAAGAGTGTTGTTATCCGTCCAGCTTGACCACGTACTGCAGGTCCTGCACCTACAGCACGTATATCTGCAGCCCTGACTGGCCACACCAAAGCAGCACCAATAGCCTACGACTCCAGCGATCTTAAGAAAGATCGCTAAATAGGTTCAGTTCAACCAATAATTACATCAGCAAAGTTGGTATGAACTTGGCGGAAAATCCAGCAAATGCCTACAGCCCTCCAAGACTGAAGTTACGCTTTCAGGTCTAAATAGTCACCTCTCTCCTGACCCCCTTGACGCTGACATTTGCACCAGCTGAGCTCTTGGATTGCCCGAATTAGAAACATAAAGCGTTTTCAGTCCTGTAACTGTCATCATTTTATTTCCCTATCATAAATGCATCCGAAAAATAGTTGAATTGAATGCTTCACTGCGGTGACTGCAGTTTATTACTTGTATTTTAGACATAAGGAGTCCAGGTGGGTAGCTGCGTCAGCATGCGTAGGCTGCAAAGGAACAAGTCAGAGGTTTATTCCATGCTGGAAAAAAGAAGAAAGAAAACACAACGTTTCGGCCGTGGAGCCTTCTTCAGGTGTGAGCAATGGACATACTGGGCATGGAACACAAATTCCATTCGAGTTGCAATACTGGAAAAACGCCACTAGATGGAGGCATTCGGCAATAAGTCTAACAGGGCTGCGTGTTTCTTACGTGCAGTATGTATCAAAATCGCCTACCCCTATAAACTTGTACTCGCGGACTTCAAACACTCTTGTATTTTAATAACACATCACCTAGACTGTAATGCCACTTAGAGTCAAGAGGAATAGTGAAAAAAAATGTGAGTGTGTGTACAGAGGGATATACACAAAGCGACTGCAGAAACAGAGAAGAAAAGCAAGATAAAGAAAAGCATACTTTTAAAATACACCAGAAGAAGGCTCCACGGCCGAAACGTTGTGTTTTCTTTCTTTCTTTTTTTTTCAGCATGGAATAAACCTCTTACTTGTTACTTTTAAAAAAACGCGAACTATAAAGGGTGTTTATTTTTTACTGTAGCTATACTTTACAAATATTAGAAGCTTAGAAACCACAAAATGCTATATAAAATTAATTAAAAACTGATCTTTGAAGAACGGATCTTACACGGAAAGATTACATTTTATATGTGATGATTTGACGACCATATTTGTGTAAGAACTGAAAGAGATGAGGGGAAAAAAACAAATCAAAGACTGTACAATCTTAATTAAGGAAAGACTGAAAAAATGCTTTTCTAGCACAGGATATCCACTGTACTAACAGACTGAAGAAGCAGCGGTTCTGTGATAGGTGAGAACATACAATGAAATTTCAAGTGCTTCAACTTCCCAAATTGTTACCATAATAAAGACCATCTATGCACAACTACGTAAGGAATGGTGTGGTTATGGTGTAGCAGGACAGGACTATGCTACGTAGTTCGCGGTACGCTACTCCAGCGCCTCAAATGGATGTAAAACGCACCTACCCCTGACTCATCTGTTCCCGATTCGAAAGACTTTTTCAAAGTTACACGCAAGTCTGAAGCAGTTATAGAACTCTGCCACTAGGTGGCACAATAGCGCAGTGCTGTATACATAGCGGTCTAAATGTGTGCGTGAATCACTACAGAACCGCAGTAGCATTGCTCATCCAAATTCACATTTGCACATCACTCTTCCTATTGTAACTAACGGAAAAGCATCAGCATGTAAATGCATGTACTTTTTTCACCGTTGCATCCCGGTCATCTTATCGAGATAGAAAGCTGGAGAGTGATATTTTAAAACCTTTTTTCCCCATTTTTTCTTTGTGTTTTGTTAAAATGGCTCACATTACAGAAAAAGTCAGACAGAAGAACAGTGAGCAAAACAAAAATAAAGGCACTGACTTAATCTCTTCGGTTACGTTCAGTAACCCATCAATCATTTCCTCCGATTTGCACCTTGAACACCAGCCTTCCAGCTCTGCGCCCCTCTTTCAGCACGAAGAGCTCAGACTGGTCTGCGAATGTGCTGCCCAGCAGAGTCTTCTTTCTGTTGTACGTCACACCAGAGCCAGAACAGGAAAACCATTCGCCCATCTAGCCCATTTGGTAGTAAGTACAGAGCTGATCCAAGGATCTCAAACAGCTGCTTCTGGATAGGCTTCGCCAACAAGGCTGGGTAGCTTGTTCCACACTCCCACAACCCTTTGTGAAAAGATTTAACTCCCATTCTCAGTTCTAAATGCACATCTCAATAGTTTCCACTTGTAGGCTCTGGAAATTAGGCCTTATGAATCCTGACAGAGCCTGCAGCCTAGAACAGTAGGAAGAGATGTGGATAATGGCTCCTCAGCTGTTATAAACAAAAACACTTAGTGTTCTAATTTGCAGTAATTAAGCAACAAAATCCACATATAACGGGATTGCTCAAAGCCTTCAAGCAAAGGGGCATCATTTTCTAATGATCACCTTCAACAGAGACAACACTGCACCACACACAATGCACTACACAGACATCAAGATATTAATATTTACTTTCTGTCACTAAAATTAGGAAGTAACAATAAAGGGCAGCAGATCTTTAAAATATAAGAAGGGTGTCTGCACTGTAGAGAGAAAACCTGGTTATTGAGAGTGTCGCGGGGAAGTGTTTCCCAGCTGATGTGGAGACCCACTGGAATGTCTTCCAGGCCCTCATAGATTGCCGGGCTCTAATTTAGCCTCTCAGGCTTCATCACATTCCCAAACCGAGCCAGTTCGGCAGGAGCTATGTGACGCTCGGTTCTTCAGTTAGGCTGCAACCCAATCTGCAACACCATTTTACCATATTAAACCCACACAAAAATAATAATAATTGCTTACACTTATGTGGCGCTTTTCTGGACACTCCACTCAAAGCGCTCTACAGGTAATGGGGATCCCCTCCACCCCCACCAGTGTGCAGCCCCACCTGGATGATGTGACAGCAGCCATAGTGCACCAGTACTCCCCCCACACACCAGTTCTCATTGGGAGGAGAGCAGAGTGATGAAGCCAGTTCAGAGATGGGGATTATTAGGAGGCCATGATTGGTTGAAGGCCAATGGGAAATGAAGTAATACTGTAGAGCAGAGGTCTCTGTCCCTGGTTCTGGAAAGCCCCAATCCAGTTCTTCTTTTAGGTCACCACAAATCACCTGTTTGTTCAAAATCAGAAAACACTTGTTTAAACAATCGATCAATTAAGATAGGAATGTTACAATGAACAGAACATGGGTCTGTCCGTCCATTTTCTAACTGCATCTTCCATTTCAGGATCGCAGGGGTGCTGGAGCCTATCCTGGCAAGTAACGGGGTGCAAGGCGGGGTACCCCCTGGATGGGGGGGGTGCACACACACATGAACACACTCACACCAGGGCCAGTTTTCCCAGAAGCCAATCAACCTGCTAGTGCATTTGTGGACAGTGGGAGGAAACCCACAGGGGGAACATATCAGGTCCCCAGTGCTGTGAGGCAGCAGGGCCGACCACTGCTCCACTGCAAACACTGGTCCTTGAAGGATGTTCTGAGTTTTGTTTCAAATGAGCTGTGAAGGACTTAGTTCAGCACACCAGCAGTGTAACCGTCCACAGTAAAATTGGTCTTTAGAAATTGGTGACTTTAGGGCTGCCTCTAACACCTGCTGGTCTGGGACTCTCCAGGACTCTGCTTTTCACCATTGGTTCCTAATCCTGGTACTGGAAACCTCAGGGTCAGCTGTGCTCTCAGCTGCTTGATTGAATCCTTCACTGAACCGATCGAGTAATCAGACCTTTTTCATTGTTTGAGTCTCCTGTAGAGATGATGTTTTCCAGATACTCCAGTTCCAGAACCCGAAAACGATTCAGTCATGTCTAATTGGTAAATTGTTAGTTACCTCTGTGGTGTAGATAAACAAACCTCTGAAGGGTCTAGGGTCCCCACGACCTTGATTGGGAACCCTTGGGTAGTCTCAGAACCTTACGCCATCACCTCCTCATTCATTACACGGACAGACATTCATTGCAGATTTTCATTCAATGATGTCATCGCCGAAAGGGGTCCCGGTGAACACTGTCCCAAAGAATGGGGCTTCAGGAAGGCTGTTAGGGGGCGGGGTCCTGTCGAGAGAAAGGGGCGGGGAAGAACCATGTTTATCCAATAAAAAGAGACGAATCCAATGATATGTAAATATAAAGAACGCACATGTCTGTCGAAGGCCAATCAGAGGCAAGGTGAAGTGTGAAGGGCGGAGCAATCGGTAAATACTTTCCACTATTGCAAATGACTGGCCAATAGGAAGAAGGGAGAGGAGGGGCGTATGCAAATCCTAGCGTGACAGCTGTGGAATGAAAGACTACAGCGGTAGAGCGAGTACTGACCGTGGGGAGGGAGAGAGACAGCAATGCTGAGGCAGTACAGCTGTACAGTTGCACTGAAAATAAGACACATGGATGTTACCGAGAGCTGCCAGTTCCAAAAATTATAATCGAGGAAAAAAAGCCCGTAAAAAGCAGATTAAAAACCGAGGGGGTGGGAGGGCGCACTTCAAAAAAACAAAGATCCGTTTTAACCGAAACTTGATGAAAAAGTGACATTTCAAGCGTTTTTTTGTTTTGCTAAAGAAAAAAAAGAGATGTTCCGCGCGTTTTCCTTCCCTATGAGCCTGGAGCGCAGCAGGAACAAGGACCGTTTGGAAGCGAGCCTGGCCGGTCTGTGTGAACTGGAGCTGCTCAAGCAGCGGCAGGAGTACCTGGTGCTCAGCGCCCTCCAGATCGGGGATCACAGCCCGGGGCAGCGATGGGCAGGCGGCGCCCCAGCCGCTCACCCGCCGGCTCCCGTCAGCCGAGCCCAGGGGGACCTGACTTTGAGGCGACAGCTGGTAAGCACGGTTAAACGCTAAGAGTTGCGATGCTAATAATGTCATCCCCATCCCCACCGCCACCGCCAGCTTGTTTATCACGCCATGTCCAGTTCAGGATTTCACACGTGTGGGTAGCTGTACTCTAACAGAGGCTGGTTAGGGGCGAGATTTGTAACTAGCTGACCAAAGCGCTTCCCTTTTGTTTGTGGGGGTGTCCGTGGTCACGGGTCATGCGTGTCTCGATGTGGGGACTTGACTTTGCGAGACTGAGTATTAAATACCCAGCGCAACTTGATTTTTGCTACAGGTCGCGCGTTCAAGCCTGAATATTAAGTTGTTTCTCTCTATTCGGAGCAAACGAGGGGGCAAAGGAAACGCGAGAGAGGCAGAGGCACAGAAACGCACAGCCGGAGCTCGGTGATACTAGTCACCCATCCTTGACCATTTAAGGCAAACTCGGCTGGTTTCGCGATTATATTCATCTATTGTCCTTCCAACCAAAGCGCAGAGCAGGGCAAAAGAAAGGGGCTGAGAGGCGTCATGATTTATTTGGGCCAGAAACAACCTGATTAATGGTCCGTCTGTCTACGCGGGGATCTATGACTGTCGATTCCTTTGAGAGCCCGGCAGGCAATCGGTGTGCTCCTTGATTTATGCCGTGGTGCACAAAACCGAGCCTCGGTCGTTTCGAGTCGTTCAGTGTTCTTACAGTTCATTGTTGTCGCTACATGTAGTAATTGACGTGGTTCTCCCCTTCAGCGATGCCATAGCGCTGCTTAACGTTGTGAAAACAGGGAAACGCAGGACTGTATTCCGGCGGTTCGAAGCCAGAGGCTGTGTTAATACGTCCCTGTTGTTGTTACAATTCATTCTCCAATCCGCACAGCGTCTTTCCACAAAACGTCCGCAATAGCCAAATACAGTTAACATCCCCCTCGAGCGCATGTGAAATTTTGCAATGGAGTCCTTTCTAATCAAAATATTAATTTAAGTTTGCGTCTTGTGCCTAACTCGTAATAGTCTGTCTCGCGGTGTTGTTGATTGACGTTTTGGAGCTAGAAAGCAGAAATCTAAGTTGACCTGACAGGCTATAGCGTTTCATGTAAGAATGACTTATTATATAATGTTATTCTATAATTGTATAACACGTTGTTCCGTATGTATTAATGTATTGAGCAAATCGTCCTGATTATTGTCAAATCCACTGCATTAACTTTCCTTAATAGCGTTTTTTCTGTGTAATATTCAGGTTAAGCTAACGGCTGCTGCGTACTGCGGATAATATCCATTTAATTAAGATGTCACAGAAGAATGGCATGTTAGTAACTGACAACCTAGTCGTGCATTTGATTTACTTTGGAACTTGCAAAGATAAAAAAAAATCTAATATATGTATATATTGCCTTTTGGAACAAGCAAATGTATATGTGGCTGTTCTGGCTTTGCATTGCCTGATGATGTTGGATGTATAAAAGCTGCAAAGCACTTATGATTTTATAACATTTACAAGCAGTAAAATGGTCGATAAGCTGGTCAAAATAGTTGATAAGGAAATTGCAGTCGCGATCCGAGGCTGCTACACGCATAGTGCAAACACTGTAAATACCAGCGCAAATAACACCGCGTCTCGACATTTGAGTGAACTCTATTAAATGTAATCTGCATTAATCACGCGTCGCCTTCGAATCGCCGACAGCCGCCGAATTGTATTTAAATGAGGACTGCCCTCTGCCCGCTCTGTCACGGGCTGGGAGGGAACCGGCGAGTCCCAGTGTCTGGCGGCCATCCTATTTCAACAGCCACGCCGTCACTCCTGTGTGCGAGAAGGACAGACGGGACGCCCGGTTCTCCCCCCGAGTTTCTGTTCTGTGGAGGCGTTTTTCGGAGAGGCGAGAGAAATGAAGTGAGCAGCGTCCCCCCCTTTCTTCAGCCTCCCTTCCCCGCCTCAAGCCCCCCAGCTTCGGTGTACACAATGGCCGCGAGTGGATCTGAATACTAATCGCTCGGCGTCCAGTGGAACAATAAACGCGACGCCGTCGGGGTGTGGAAAGCGGGGGACTCTCCGCACAAAGGGAATTCCACGGGAGACGGGGTTCTGACAGCTCCGAGGAGCTGAACGGTGTTCCCGTTTCCACGGGCGGCACCAGTGTACACGCAACAACATTACATTAAAAAATATCAAAGTCCTCCACATTCCTGCGAACATCCCACAGGACTCTACAAGGAACCCGTACAAGGCGGTGGCCGGAGGGACTTCTGATGGATTTTGAGGTCTTCATTTTCATTAAAGGGGTCCCTGTAACGGCAGATCGCTAGAAACAGCGAGGTGTTAATTTCAATCGTGTCTGCCCCGGGATTGTTGATGGGTAACAGGACGAAGGCAGTGATTGATCGTTCGCTTGGTAGAGATTTGCTTGTGACTGCGGGGCAAAACCAGCTCAGCTCTCTCTCCTGTTCCACAGGACATTTTAACAGCGATGAATCTCTCCTCTCTTGTCTTTCTCTTTAGTACAGGGGTGTCCAGTCCTGGTCCTGGAGGGCTGGTGTTTCTGTGAGGGTCTTTTCAAAGCAAGAGTACCTGAAGTGTGTGGAAAAGCTGGTATATTGGTCCAGTTAAGCCCGGTTTAGCTCCTCAACAGCTGAGCTGGGATGAGGGACCAGAATTGGACAGCCCTGCCCATGTGTACAGTTCTAGTGTGACCGTGGTGGTTCCACACGGACTCGTGCCCTCACCGCTCCACCCCGCTGGTTCATCCCTCAACACCTGGGGCTCGAACCCGGGTCTCAGTAGATCCAAGGGTCTTAGAGACTGAGCAGCAGGCACAGTAATTTAGTGGTAGTAGAAATGAAAATGAAAGTAGCGAATAGTGTGACTGTTGGAGTTCCGCGTGGGCTCGTGCCCTCCGCCGCTCCACCCCGCTGGTTCGTCCCGCAACACCTGGGCTCGAACCCGGGTCTCTGGTGTAACGCAACAGGGAGCCAGCCGAGTGAGCTAAAGGAGACCTCCCCCAGCCCAGGCAGCTGAGGTCCCTGCTACTCGCAGGGAGGGCGATGACATCACCGTATCCGAACGAGCTCCGCTACAGCAGCAACTCAATTAGTTGTCAGCATGCAAGCAGAAAATGACGCAAATTGATCAGCTTTCATTTTTGGGGGGTGGGGCTTACTGGGTGATTGATGTGACCCCTGTAGATGTGGGTGTGAGTCTGAGTGGGGAGGGGGGGCTCTCAGCGCTATGGGTTTTTTGACAGCTGTCCGTCAGGATACGATGTCCCCGTCGCTCCACACCTCTGGGGATACACTAAGCCCCCTTGGGAAAAGCTGTGGGATCCCAGCTGTGCAGCTCTCT
Source organism: Lepisosteus platostomus (assembly GCF_059453375.1). Lineage (NCBI taxonomy): Eukaryota > Metazoa > Chordata > Actinopteri > Semionotiformes > Lepisosteidae > Lepisosteus > Lepisosteus platostomus. The sequence goes on from NC_142614.1 coordinate 5,046,394, forward strand.
CTCCAGTGCTGACCTGGAGGGGCTGAGAGGGGAGGGAGCCGCAGTGTGTGGACAGGGAGAGTTTGATTCTCTTTCTTGGCATTGAAGAGCAAAGAGGATTAGTAGGTGCTGTAGCCCCTTCTCCTTACACGCAGGGAAGAAAAGAGGATTAGAAGCCTGTCTCCAATCCTCACATTATTATTATTATTATTTCAATTAGTGCCACTTGTATAAATGAGAGAGCTGCTGGCACTGGGCTAGGGATTGTGCAGGAAGGGGGGAACTGTAGGGCTCTTAGCCTGGTTTCTGCAAAGTGAATCCTAAGACCCTCCTCAGCCTGCAGAGCGCAGGGTGAGCCCTGTGTCCTGGAGAGCGGAGGGGCCACTGGCCGGCTGTACCTCTGAGTGTGACGTTACATAAGAGCATTCAGCAGGGCATCTTACAATCGACTGATTGAGCCAAACCGGAACTGGCTCATCTCACCCCTTGTGTAGTCAGTATCCAGGTCCTCCGAGGATCTCATCCAGCCATTTCTGGAAAACACTCCCGAGTTTCGGCTTCAGCATCATGGCTGGGCCAGCAGTTCCATACCACTACAACTCCTTGTGTAAGGAAGTGAGCACCACCTGTTCTCAGACTGAAAAGCACTTCTGTAAATACACATTTACAAAGGTGTCTGTGCAGTGTGTACCCAGATGTGCCATGTTGCTGTGTTTTGGTGCTTCAGGCCCTGACTGTTTGCCCAGAGCCAAGATGCACCAGTGGACTGTAGGGCACCATTGGCCTCCTTGTCAATAGTATTGCAGTATCCTTTTTCCTGGCAACTTGCTTGGTCCCATGCGTTGCCGCCTGACGGCATGGCACACTCTCACACTGCTGTTGATTAAGCGGCCTCTCGGTTCTCAGCCCCTAGTTGTTGACAACTACTTAACACTGGCCAGCAGCTGAGAAAGCAAAGCCTGCCGTGTGTGCCCTTCACTGTGTGCCGAAAAAGCCATAAAGTGCTCCTGCACTTAAATAAACACCAACTGCCTGGTAGGGAGCCATTGGCTGCTCTGGGTGTACTGGTCAGGTCCTACCAGCTGACAGCACACACCGTCTGGCGTGCTGCACACATATTGTGAGTGGCTGTGCTTTTCACTTTGCAGTTTTAAAACAAAATGCAAAAAAAGCTAAAAAGCAAATCAAGCCCTACCCAAGCAAAACAGCAATGTCTTAAAAAAAACTGGTTTGTTTGGAGAAGAAATGCGTTTGACTGCGGGAAAGCAATTACAGTGGTTTAGAGATGGCAAATATTCAAAACAGTCATTAGCATTTAATTTCTTTTTCACATGTTTGAATGTTATCCTTTCCAGGTCTTCTGATATTTTTCAATAACCACAAGTGCTTCAGCACATTGTTTGTCTGAAAAACAATAATGTAGCTCATTTACGTTTGTAGATATTAAAGGTCAGAGCAGCACATGTGTGCAATCCCTCTGTTTGTTGTCTGCCCTTGCTGAGACCCTGCATGCTTGTTGTCTTTAGAATTAGGGAAAGAGACAGAGACAATGTACGTAACGGACCGTGACATTGCAGGTCATTTCGAACGGTCCTCCACCAAGAAGAATATCACTCATTCAGGTACCTCTTTGCTTGTTCTGAAACAGCCCTATCGGCACATGTGCACCTGAGCTGAGTGATCTTCCTCAGTGCTTTTTACTCTGTAAAGGAGAGAGACAGGCAGCTTTTCTCTCCTGCCCTACAGTATTGCCATGATGCCCCCAGTGCTGACCAACAGAACTGTCAAGATGCCTAGAGCATCCCTGCAGCATTACCATGGTGGCTTCTCTGCAGTCCTTTGAACCCTTCTCCTCAGCCCTACAATATCACTATAAAGCCCATGTTTCAGTTCTGTACCATTATGCATCTCTTTCCAGGCCTGCAGCAGTACTGTGCTGCTCTCACATCAGTTCCATAGCATGTCCATGGTGCCCTTAATTGTTGTCCTGTATGATTGTCACAGTCCCCCTCCTGTGACCGAAACTCCTGTAAACTGCCCTCAGCCCTGTCAGCTGTGGAACTGCCCATAGATGTAGTATATCCCAGGGTCAGTTTACACCATCGGAGACAGCCCTTCTCTCCAGCTGCAGGCCTCAGTTTAAATAAACAGTGTCCCGGGCAGTTTACAGATGAGAGAGGGTGCAAGGGAGTGTGTTCCTCAAGTTTCACACCTCGCCACGTTGTGTAAACACCCGGGGAGTGGCAGACGCGTGTGGGCTGAGAGATTTAGCAGCTGAAGTGTGTGTGTGTGTGTGTGTGTGTGTGTGTGGGGAGTGACAAAGGGGAGGGGGGGGGGCAGAGGAGAGAGATTGAGTGTCAGTTTACCACCTCCCATGAAAGAGCCTGCTGTCGGTGCCAGGGTGATCACAGTCCTGGCGCGGGTGCTGGACTTGTTGGCTGGTGCAGCTTTGCGCCACGCGGACCAGCTCAGCCCGGCGACAGGCTGGGATTAGTCCCGGGCACCTGCCCTGCTTTGGTTTTACGCAGCAAAAGTGGCAAAAAAGCAGCTTCATGTCGGACTGGCAGTGGTGTTGAGACCACCTGCTACAAACCACCACCCAGGTGAGCATTGCAATAGGAGAAGCACAACTACCTCCCTAACCCAGGAACGCCCCTGGCAGGCCACGGTCCGAAGAGGAAGAGGGGAGCGGTGGGAGCAGCGAGGCGTTCCCTGAGTCATCTTGGCGTGTTCTGTCTTACCTCTGCAGCTCCTGAAACAGGACCTCAGATGAGAGCTGCTGTCGGCCCGTGTGCGCTGTGTGTATGCTGTTTGCCAACAAGCTTCCTTTGGCTGTTCCCTTAAGAATGACCTGTAGGAAGGATCTGTGCAGAATAGCAGCTCAGCCTTCTTGAGGTCTGACATTCCTGTCTGAAATCAACAGCCCAGTCCCCAGCTATACAGTACTGTCACCCTAGTACAATCTCCTCTCCTCAAGCCATGAGGTGCCTCTTCTCTTGCTGGAGCTTAGCCGGAGAGGGAAAGTCAAAAACCAGTGCAGAAACCACAACCGCAGAAGACATGCATGAGCACATGGAAAGAAAGCCAACGCACAGTGCCAGCGCAGGCCAGAATCACTCCTACGGGCGCTGTTCCCGAGACGGAAAGTGTCATTTGTAAGTCTGGACCCACCTCCAGTCTTTTTTTCTTTATTGTCTTTACTGAGGAGGGTGCAAGGAGCGCTGTAGTCAAGACTGTGCCGTTCCCAGCCCCACCGAAAGGAATCCTCTTAATTCCAGAGCACTCCCAGTCCAGATGTTCCTGGGCAGGGCCAGCTCCATTCCAGATGTGGCCGGACAGCTGCAGTGAGGATCTCAGATGTGGTCAGGGTTTCTTTTTTGAAGTGGTCAGTTTACAAAAGAAACCGTAATCAGCCCTGGCATTACTGATGCCCAGCTCCCCCGAAACAGTTGCTCAAGTCGCATGACCTTGCTGAACGTGCTGAAGCATTTCCAGGAGTCAAACTCCACCGCAGGAGCAGTGTGGGGGCAGGTCAGGAGGCCATTGGCTTTTATTGTCTGTCATCTGTCAGGTGCAGAGCAACAGTTTCTGCCTTATGTCGGTGTGTGTCGAAACACGGACAGTCGATCAGTTCACTTACAACAAACCTGAAGTGTAGTGCTTCGAGGAAGATGTGCGCCGAGACGCACGACTTAATAATTTATCAGTACAAAAGGTTTAATTACAAAGGATTACTGCCTGGGGACTGTGAGGAAATGAGCTGTTGGCTGAGCTCTGTGTGCAGTGCATTCTGCGCTTCACTTTCTTGGCTCCTGTTCTCCTATTTTACATGCTCCCTTTGAAAAGAATCAATTAAGAGCTGATCTGCGCTTTAATGTATGGAAACAAAAACAGGCAGAGGGAGAAAGGCCTTCTTGTTGGTGGTAGCAGATTCAACACCTCTTCCCCAGAAAAAAAAAACAGGTCATCCTCCATATACAAATAATTTATGTTATGTTTTGATCAGCTTTCTGTCATTAGGGATGGGAAAGGGACTAGCAACACAATCTCATAGCTCCAGACTCCGGGGTTCGATTCCAAATGTGGTCATCTGTCTGTGTGGAGTTTGCGTGCTCTCCCTGTGTTTTTCAGTATTCTCCCACCTCCCAAATACACACAGCTTAGGTTTGATTGTCTGTTCTTAATTGTCCCTTTCCAGGGGGTTGTTCCCGTTATAAGCAGTACTGGCTATATGCCCATAGAGAATTACAATCAAATGAGCGCCATGGTCCAAATTCTCTTATTTGTGGCTGTTCTGTTCTGACTCCTTCCTTTCCTGCCCACCCCCTGCCTCTATCTCCCTTCTCTCTGCCTCATTCCGTCTCTCTCCAAGCTGCTGTGTTGCCAAGGCGACACTCGGTTATATCATTTAGTTCACCTAACGAGCTCCACGCTTTCCGGCTTATTTTTAGGCTAGGAATGTTCCTAACTTGCAGCTTATTGTGGCAGCCTGCTTCTGCAGAGCCACCATTAAATAGCAATAAAAAATGAGCAAAAATATGTGTCTCTATCACCACCCATTTGGCCACACAACCAATCATCCACGCAAACAGATGAAAAAAACTTTGCTTTTCTTGAGCTTGGCCTACATATAGATTCAAGCAATACACAAAAATATCAGTTCAATCTTAAGGCATCTCAACATTTTCTCCTGCTTGGACAGATTAGGGACTGTAGCCATGTGAGGTTGTCTGCACAAGTTTACAAGTCAGGTGTCTTAATTACAGTAGGTCAGAGGTCATGTGTCTCTAGACTGAACTCTGACTTCAAAACAGATGGGTAAAACATTGTCAGCACAAACTGTCCCCCAGCATTATGACTTAATATGGGAAAGGAGAGTGAGGATAAGTGTGTGGGAGAGAGAGAGACAGGCAAAGCGTGTGTTATTGTCTGCAGAAATAGCTCTGTGTGCGTCCGTGCACATCATTGTGAATCAGTATGCGTATTTGTTGGCATGCATGTGTACAGCTGTGTTGAAAAAACAAACAAAGTGCCACGATAATGAGACAAATTCCAGCTGATACCAGTTAGAGAAATCAGAACATCAGTTCACAGAGCAAACTGACAAATCAAATCCAGAGACAGTTTTCAATCAGTTCAAAAGTCCTCACTCACTCTGGAAACAAGATCTCTGTCACGTCTTCACTTCACAGTCTGGAGTTCAGGATTCTAAAGGAAAGGAAGAAGTGCTGGATTTCTTTTTAGAGCTACGTGTTTAACAAGCCTGGCTTGCCTGCCTGTGTCCGGCAGTAAAGGTTTTTACAGCCACCTGGGGGAGTAAATGTCACCCCCCCCCCTCAGAGAGCTGTGCTGTGGCAGCTGGGTGATTAATGGGTCCGGAAGGGGCAGGGTAGCCTGAGTGTGTTTGCCCAAGTGCTTTTCTGTGCACAGTCCTGCAGTGTGATTACACAGCTCTAGGTGAGCCACTGCAGCCCTGGAGATCAATTGCACTGAAATAGTTTTCAGTGTCCAGCTTTTACATATAGTGACAGTTTGAAGCTTGTGGTCCTTAATGGACAAATTGTTCGATGTTAGGGCTAGAAACGTAAGGGAATATTTCGAGCCTTAATGAAAATAATTGTTCTGAGAGGGACATCCTTCCTGGTGTAACCTGGCAGTAAACTCGTTTTAAAAGAATGATTTATGACCATTATTGACTGGGGCATTTCTGGAGGAAATGCTGGAACATTAGCAGTGCAGTGTCGTGGCCTGCTTATCAGTGCCTGAGCTAATTCTGTGGCCATGCCAAATGAGTGCGACCACAGAGAGGCGAGACACTAAAGATTCAGCGCCCGTCCAGGCAAATGAGATACTTCCTCATATCTCCTCTTATCGCCTTGTAACTCCTAACGTGATCTTGGACGGATGCATGAATCCACCAGACAGGAGCCGATGCGCTCCCTGAGCAGATCCGACAGCTAGCTCGTTCGCCTGAACGTGGGGCGCACATCTCAGCACCGTGTACTGACAAACTGAAAAATGCAAGATCCGAGAGAGCCCGTGTGCAGGATTTTGGGATTCTTTGCGAGTGCGTGCTGCGGGTTCAGAAAGAGGAATCCCACGCTGCGTTTCTGCATGTTTTGAAATTGTCCCACGCCGCAGAGCAGTCCTGTTTCCCAGCTGGCTTGGGATGTGGCCGCGGTGTCTTGCCACCCAAGTACAATGCTCACGGTCAGAACTGCAGAGGTTCTGGTTGGGACATTGCTGCCCACAGCAGACCATGAAAAATCCAGTCAGTGGTTAGGCAAGGTTGAACGCCTCATTGCTTGAATTGGAGCTCAGTGATACAAATATATGTATGCACAGCGCAAGATCACATCATAAATATACATCATGACATTTCAGTTCCATGTGTAATTGATTATGAAGTTACCAGGCTTATTCAAACTGCTGCATCATGAAGACTGGGCTCTGGGGAGCCATGTCTTTGAACAAGCCAGTTTAATTTATGGGCACCCTGCACAGAAGTTTGTTTTTTTTTTCAGAATCAGTGATTGATTTCTGCTTTTAACGCCCCTGAACTCGCAAAAGGAAAACATCATTCAAGTCCAGGATCTGTGGTAACCTCCCCCTCTCCCTGCCCCCACCAGCCGGATTTGAATGCGGCGGCGCACGCGTGCGCCCCGAAACGCGGTGACACCAATTCCCCCGATTCCCTGCGCCCCCCGAGCCGCACTGACATGCTGTCTGTCACAGGCGTGACGGGAGACCAGCAGGTGGGCGCAGCTGTCACTCCAGCGCCGTGATGAGTGACATCCAGAGAGCTGAGGGCTGTTTCTGAAGAAGGCCTTCAGATTCCCTGCAGAGGAGCCATCAGATTTTCTTTTCTCCCCAAGAAAAAGTCATTAAGAAGAAGCACGATTGCAAAGAAATCTGCCATTTAGTTCTCTCGGTTCTCGCCGAACCGCGCTAGCCAGCGAATGGCCAGAATGGAAGCAAAGCCAGAGAAAATGATGCACGTGCTGAAGATGGTTCCAGTTCTCCATGAAACCCAGCCCAGGCCTTGTAGGGAGACTTTGGTTTGAACTGCATGCCCCTAAGGAAGGCAAATCTCCACAAACATGGTCAATCTTCTTCTTTTTATATAGCTTTGGAATCGCTCTTTTTTTTAAAATCAGGTCACCATCCAGTTGCCTGTGCACAGCTCCTCAGACATGCCCACCTGTCTAACGCCTTCACCGGTTGACATGCTGCGTGCTCCTCTGTACTTTCAGAGGAGAGTCAGCGCCAGTCCCAGCTCTGGCCTGTCTTGCACTGATGTCACTGCGTGTCTCCGGAGTCTCCGTTTCACCAAGATCCAGGAATATCCTGGCTGACTCAGGCCCAGCCTGTCGGCACTCTCCTGGATGGGCATCACTGCTGTGAAAATCCTGGTCACAGCTGGCCATCTGGCCCAGTGGACTCCCCCTGCACTCTGATCAAACACCTGAACAGATTGATCCGCTCGATAGCCCTTTTAGACAGCTCTCTTCCCAGTGCTTCTTCGCTGCATGACCTGTTGGTCTAAATTCAGCAGTTCTCAGTCCGTATCAAATCCTCTTCTGCCTCCACACCATACCTGGCTGTACTAGTCGTGATCAGCAGGGATCTGTGGAGTTTTTCACTTCTGAGTCTCAACGCACAAACAGGGAGAGTCACCACGTGTGGCCGCGGCAGACAGGGCTGTGACCCAACCCATAATTGGTGCTCTGTATTTCACTCCTTTTTTTTTCCTGTGTGTTTTCTTTTGCAGAACAGTCTGAAGGGTACTCCCTGGGCGCTGATGGCCTCTCTGGAGCAGCAAGTGGGGGAGCTGAGGGTCGACGCCGAGACCGCCTATGCCGAGCCCCCCTCTGATGTGGGAGACAGCCGGCCGAGCTCAGGTACTGGGGCAGCAGCTGCTTCCAGCTGTCTTGTACCATCCAGCTCAAATCAATTTGCTGTGATGATGGTGAGCAGATGGAAGTGGCAACGTTAGTGTGAAAATCCTGTTCTCTCCAGTGGGGCAGACGTGACCAGCATGGAATGCCTGGAAAGGAGCAGGCCAGTCTTTAGCTGTAGGGGTGTGTTGCTTTCTGTTGTTATTAGAATCTTCTGGGAAACAGATAAGGCTCCTATTGCACAGCAGGTAGATCCCTATCAGGTTATTTTCTACCTTCAAGATCTTCCAAACCAGAGAGGGAGGGCTTTCCATGTAATATTCAGTTCAAAACAATATTAGACATATCACTTTTCTTCATCGAAGGCCTAAGGCTCAGAGAGCCTTAGTAAGGGTCCAGCTGTTACAGCCTGCGAAACACTTCTGTTTTCCTTGCTTTTAATGCATAGCAATTCTCTGTGTTGATGTGAAGATTTGTGTCTCTAGCTGTGCTTGTGTGTTGTATTTGGCCTCCAGGTTTTTACGAGTTAAGTGAAGGCCCTTCGCCTGTCGGCCTGTCGGATTCCTCTGTCTTCCGGGAGTTCCAGCCCAGCTACTCCTCCCGGGCCGGTGGGCCGAGCGACGCCCGCGTCAGTTATGCCAGCGAGCGGCCCAAGTCAGTCGGTAAGCTGGCGCTGGGAGAGGCGTCACCCCTCCCAATTCCTTCAGAAAAAACCTGCCACAGAGGCAGGCTGGTAATCAAAGGGAAACAGAAATGAGTGTCTTAAAACAACTTTTAAGTTGCCTGTGCCTGCGTTTCAAGTCTTCTTAATGTGATGTTCAAGAGGATTTTTAGGAAATACAAGCATCTGGGCACCCTAGAATTCAGGTCCTAGTGAAGGAATGCTATCAGTAGCACGTCCGATAATAGAGTAAAAAACAGGATAGTGATTTATCAAGTAGTGCTTACAATATGCTTCTATCACATGCAAAGAGAGTAGCAACATATATATATATATTCTTTAGTGAAGCTTGCACACAAGGAAAAAAAAACGTGAAGTAACATCTGGCCACTGTATAAGGGTAAGTATTCTTTAATTGCGTCAAGCAGTGGGTAATTAAGCTGGGTTTGCAGGTTGGTCATGAGACACATGTGTTAGGCCTTCCAAGACAAGGCACCTCTGTTTACCCAGCTAGCAGCATGGCGCAGGGAGAGAAAGGGCTTCTGTGCTAGAGACCGCGCAGACACATGCTTGCGTACAAACCAAACACACACTGCCTGGGCATCAGGGCCTGTCTCTACTGCAGTTTATACGCTGCCAAATAGTTCTTTTATTTTCTTTCTAACTGGATGTGTGCTGCATTAGGGCACGCCTCGGTCCACTCGGTCAGATTTTCAAACTCTTCGTGGGCAGCCAGTTTGTGTCTCCAAACTGGACGATTGAGATTGTTTTGAAATGCTGAAATCTGTCTGAAAGCATTTAAACATGGTCTCTGGAGTTCCCTTCTGTATAAGCTCATAAGCTGTGTTCAACTGCTTGGAAATCTGGTATTGGTTTTCTTTAGAAGCTGGTTTGTCGGTAGGCTCTAAGGAAAACTGTCCCTTGTGTTGTTGTTGGTGCCATTCGTGTGACAGACTCAGTTCATCCTAGCAGTGCAGTAGCAGAGTCCCATGCAATGCTGCACGCGGAGTTCGGGCGCCCAGGGTTGAGCTGATGGCCCAGTGAGTAAACCTGCATGTTTTCCTCCGTGTTCCCAGGGGACCTCTTTGTGGCCAACCGGGAAGGCTTACTGGACAGTGGTCCTCGCACCATGGTGCCCCGCTCCTTCTCCGCCCCTTACCCACGCTCCCTGGAGGGCATTTCGGAAGGGACCGCTGCCGAGGAAGACCGCTGGCCCTGGGACCCACCATACCTGGGGGAGTTTGAGGAGGACCAGCTGTACCCCGGGGATCAGCCCACGTCGGAGGACATACAGCAGGCCCACCGCGTCGAGAACTACATCCTGGGCCTGATCCAGAGGAGAGCCCTGCCTCTTCGCCCTTCCAAACCCCGCACCAACCTCAACTCTGAGCCCCACAAAGGCCTGGCTCGGCAGAACAGCCTGTGCCGGAGGCCCCTGGAGCCGGGGTACCACCAGGGTGCTCATGGTGCCATCTCCCCCAGCTACGAAGGCCCCACCTGGGGCTGTAGGAGCCTTGATGAGGATGGGTATACTGGAATGCCTTTGAACTCTGATGAGAGCTTCTCCTACATTTATTCCAGGCCCAAGCCCACACCTTTGGCTGCAGTGCGCCCTGCTTCCCTAGACTATCCTTGCAGTGCTGCTTTGGAGCCAACCAGCAGTGACCAAGAGTCCCCAGAACACTACCAGGGTTATGCAATGCACAGATCGCCTCCAGCTGATGACCAAATGGTCAGTGCCCAATACATTCCAGCTCAGCAGGCTTGTCGGGCTCAGCAGTCCAGTCGGAACTCCTCCCAGAGATCTTCGGGCAAGCCTGGGAAGAGCCGAGCAGAGGTTGTCCGCTATTCCCCAGAACGCTGCAATCCCAGACCCAAAGGTACCCCCAAGAAATGCCGCTTCACCGAAGACAAGCCAACTCCCCGGAAGCCGGGAAGGAAAGCCTGCCGATCCCAGTCGGAGAACAGCCTCTTTGGCCAGAGGATGGCTTTGGATCGAAAGTACAACACAATAGATCGAGACGGGGGTGCCCGAGGATGCCAGTCTAGGCAGAGGCGCCAGCAACCAGGCAACACCTGCTACCGAAAGTGGAGATCCACCCTGGAGATCAGCCAGGATGAGGGGGAGATCCTGCCGGGGAATCAGGCCCCAAGACGCCTTCGCAAGCCCCCTCGTCAGCCCCCTCCCTACCCCTACAACCATCCTTATCCTGAGACTGACTTCCAGGAGCGTGCTCCCCTCTGCCGGCCTGAAGAGGGGTACCCCACCCCCTGCCTGGGAGACTCCGAGTCGAGCCTGAGTGAGGCTGACTCCCCGGGCTCCAGCTCCCTCTCCAGTGATTCGGATGAGAGTGGGGGGCTGGTGTGGCCCCAGCAGCTGCCCCCGCAGCTGGCTCGGCCCCCCTCACCCTCCTCTCCCACCTGCGGCCCCCAGCCGAAGGCCTTCATCAAGATCAAGGCATCCCATGCACTGAAAAAGAAGATCCTTAGATTCCGCACTGGCTCGCTCAAGGTCATGACAACTGTCTGAGAGCTGTCTCCCAGACCTGACAGATTCACCCTTGAAAGCTTGAAATATATATATAAATTTGTGGAGACAGTGATAGCAGAATGACAACTTTAAGTGCTTCAGTGTTCTGTTTCGTCATTCTGTTTGCTCTGCTTCAGTGATTTCTGGATTTAAGTACCATCTGATGTGGCCTCACGGGAGAAAAGTCTAATTCTTTAACCTGGGTCAGGTGAAGTGGAGGATTTTTCTCTGACAAAGATTTAAAACAGCACCCAAACTGGCACTCCCCCAAAGGCAAACTGAGAGGCCCGTGAGTCACGTCTGTGCTTTAGCTGGGTCTCTGTTAATGTCTTGACCTTGTTCAAGACCAGGCCAAGAGGTGGCTGCCTCAGCTCTGGCTGCAGGGTCTCTTTCATGATGTCATCCTTCCCATCAGCTTATCTCGTTCTCACTGCGAGTGTCGTCAACAAGGGTCTCAAGGAAAGGGGATTGGCTGAAAAAGTGACGTTCTACGACACAAGAACTGATTTCATTTAGAGGGACATCAAAAATATCTGCATGCTACAAAGTAAAGGTAGACAGTTAAATGTGTATTTTGTCCTGCAGATTTTGTGAAAGTGTAGTGTCATACACATCCCCATCGAGGACCAGGCATCATATTGGTTACATGTCTGGAATAGGCAGAGCCCTACAGAGGACATACTTATCAGTATTTCATGCACATTTTCAAGTTTTTGCTCCACATTTCGGTAAGGGTTCTGCAACCCAACCCTTATTGGAGACGCTCGGAAAAGACTATCAAAATGATCATATTAATAATCATCATGCCTCTGACTCAAATAGACAACTTGTGCCTCCCGTGCAACACCCTCCCTGCCATTTCTAGATTATGAGAAGGTAAACCGCAACATGGTCATCAACCTACAGTACAGTCGGCACAAATTCACCAACAGGCGACCAGTTCGGACCGACTACCAGCCCTACACAATGCTGGTTGCTTTGGATCTACTAGGGGAAGTATGACATTGCTCAGTTAAAGCAGCTGACGAAGTCTTCAGCACAGCACTGCCACTGGGATCCCATGGACCTGCCTGCTGGGCTGAGCTTGATGAATCTCCTTTTAGATTTCAGTGACACAGTAGAGTCCTTCTGGCCCCAGCATCTGTGCGGTGTCACAGCTCTTGTATATATCTGTACATACCTTCCTGTGGCCTTGTATTTATGAATGTGGTCTGTAAATAAAGCTGTGATATTTGACACAGAAGCTGGCTGAGTTTGTTCTCCAGAGTGGAAGAAAACAAGCCCGTTTTCTAGTTCGCAGCTGATTGGTCCACGGATCTCTTCCCGGCCCTTGTTGTTTCTTGAAAGAAGCCAGGGTATCGCCTTCTACAACAGGGCTGGGTAGCCCTGGCAGAGCGGTGGCACGCTGGAAGGTTGCCAGTTCAAATCCTGTGGCCGGCAGAGGAATCCTACTCTGTTGGGCCCCTGAGCAACGCCCTTAACCCCAACTGGTCCAGGGGCGCTGTACAATGGCTGACCCTGTGCTCTGACCCCCAGCTTCTCTCCCTGTCTGTGTGTCTCATGGAGAGAAAGCTGGGGTATGTGAAAAGATGAATTCCTAATACAAGAAATTGTATATGGCTAATAAAGTGATCTATCTCTCTTGAACGACACTCCCACAACCCCTTGCGTTGTGACATACCTGCTGCCCTGGCCTAATTGAAGACACTTATCCATTTGCTTCTTGAAAGAAACTAGGGTATCAGTTTTAGGGCTTGGTAGCTTGATCCATGCTCCCACAATCTGCCCTTTTAGACTGAATTGAGTTCCCTTTGTCTGCGTGCGTTCAGGCGAAGAATTAGTCTGGTTGCTCTCCTTTGTGCTGCCTCAAGAGTTGCAATGCAGTGCCTTTCCTGTAGCATGTGGACCAAAACAAAACACAAATATATCCTGATGTCCGTTGATATAACGCAACATACACTCTCGGCTCTATATCCAGTCATTTGTGGGTTTTATTTATTACTCCCCACACTGTCTCGTTAAACAAAGCGATGAGTCACAGCTGTTTCTGAGAGGAAGAACCGCAGAGAATGCAGTTGGTGGCAATGACGGTCATTACCACTGTTCTCTGCTGTCACGGACATTGGGGGAGGGCGGGTTCGTGCAGGATCCCTACAGCTGGCCAAGCCATTTCCCGACAGATCCAGGAGCGTGAACATTGAAATATGGGTCGGAGGTGTGTGTCCCCTACCACGGAAAACGTGCCTCCCACCCCCCACCGAGTTCTCGGCCACCACTTGACACCGCCCTGAGACAGTCCTTACTTGTCCCAGCGACAGGTGTGACCACAAAACAGGGCCTGTACAAACCCAGTGATCAATGGAAGCACCCATGTGGCGCGCGTGGTGAAGAGCCCAGTAATCGGGCAGTTTCATCTAGACCTCTCGCCCACCGTCCCTCTCTGGTGGTATCGAGAAGCCTGTCGGTCGCTGCAATCTATAACGCGAGGCGTGGCAATCGAAAAAGGCTCGTGGCCCGTGTGGCACCGGAGAGCCACACTCGCCGCCAACTGCCAGCAGGCTGATGAGCTGCGTCCACTTCAGCTGAATCGCAATGCGCTGTGCGCGCAAAGGTCAGAGGTCAGATCCCGTCTGGCACGGGAAATAATCAGACCAGCACAGACATGGTGAATGGTAGCGGATGCAAGAGTCGGGGTATGTGGCCATTAAGAAAACTAAGAGAGCTGTGTAGCAGCTCTCAAAGGATCAGACACCAGGAACTCAGTGCCATCCTCCATCACGGATTTGAAATGACTTGTTTTTTTTTAAAGAAATAGCAGCAGACTGGAATGTCATTCACAGGTATCTGGGCGAAGGAATGTGCTTTAATGTAAACACTTCTTAATCTGTTTCCCCCCCCCCCCACACACACACACACCTCCCTGGAGACCCTAACGAGATAATTATCCCCAGCTGTGTCATAATGAGTCAAAGCCAGATTCCCTCCAGAGAAACCAGATCAGTAGGAACTCAGGGGAGGGGGAGCACAGTGCTAGTTCTGCATGTTTTCAAAAAGCAAGAAAACAAAAAAAAGGCAATTGATATATGAGAATAAATAAGCAGTAGGTCTAATTCTCCGAGGCATTTGTTTTAAACCGTATCTCGCACACCTCTGGGATTTCTTTGCATAAAAGAGATTCCCATCCCACCCAGGTGTTCAGTGTCTCAAGAGTAATTCGAGGAATTCTGGTCTCCCAACCACACTCTCTCGGAGTTCCCTTTCATAAACACGTCTTGCCAGACCAGCTGTAAATATCGTGTGTGCAAGAGACCTGCAAAAAGCTGCAGACTCACTGGCTCCCCGGGGGCAGGACTGGGAACCCCTCGTCTAGGCTTTTGGGACCCCTGGACCACAGCTTTCTCCCAATCGAGCTCCTTCAAACCTTTCAGATTGTTTTTTTGGTCTGGAACTGTCAGAGATTTGTAATGTGCCTGCAGGCATCTGTGAGCAACTAAGAAATGGCAAATGTCTTTGTGAGCAAAAAACAATCAAATTATTAAGTTTATTATTAGGTGAAGCAACTGAGAGAGTCCTACGGGATGGAAAAAACAGCAGCGACAGGGTTCCAAAGATCCTCTCTGCCCTAGATCCCAGCCATCATTGATCATCCACAAAATCTCCTTCAATGATATCTCAAAGCTGACCAGACAGGAAGTGCTGCCGGGGGGAAGCAAATCGGCGCGCAAGTGGTCAAAATCCATTCAAGCCGATGTAGCGTGTAACACTGATAAAGCTCCCCTTCACAGCCCCAGCCATTCCGCTCCCGAGTTCAACAGCAGAATCGGACAGCGCGAGAGGAGCAGGAGGTGGGAGTGAGCGAGTCTTGGCATCGCGGGGAAGTGGGAAACAGAAACCACTTTTTAGAAGTTGCTGGAAGAGCCACCCTCCTTTCCCCCCACTCCGAAGAGCTGTCTGAGGTTCTCGAAAAGAAAGAGGCTACTGTCGCCCCCCCTCTCCTCCCCTCCATCTGGAGACAGTTATGTAAGCATGTTCCCTTCAGCCCAGGAACCTTGAGCATTTCCTGTAAGGGAGAAAGAAATGGATGTTTTTATTTCTGGGGTGGGGGCAGACACTGAAAGAGAAAGAGGGGGGAAAAGCAAAATGGAAAGAAGGAGACAGAGAGAGGAAAAGGGAGAACGTGAGCCGAGGATCAGTGCCAACCCCATTAGAGGCTTCGGAAAACGAAACAGACCCATGTTTATATGCGCACAGATGCTTGTCATTTTGAGAGCAAAAGGGAGGTTGTTCAGATTTTGTGACGCTTGTATCACACTGTTTCTTTTCTGCACGCGGACGTCCTCATAGACTTGACAGAGACAGTGCCACTTCGTGGGATAAACACATCAGGGCCAAAACAGCTAGCTCATGCATCAGTCAGGGCAAATATCTAAGGGACATCTCCTCACGTCTCTAAGCCTTCTATATTTACTGGGCCTCAGCTGGACTGTACCCCAGAATAGCTCAGTCCTGCTTTCCTCTCACTCCCCTGTAAGCAGCCTTATTTCTCTTTATTTTTATTTTATTCCGGCGCTGTTAACTAGCACAGCAGTTGACAGTCAAGGACCACCCTGCAGTCTGGAAGGCGCGGCGTGAGGAAACACCGGGAGACAGGGAGCGCAGCAGTGAAAGGGTTATTCCTCGCCAGCTCAGCGCCACATCTGGCTCTGATTAGAGCTGGGGAGGGGAGAGAGGGGGGTGGGGGGGAGAGGCGAGTCCAGAAAGTTGCTGTAGTGCAGCTTGAAAGCGGCAGATTTCTTCATCCAACCTGACCACCGCGGTTCGGGGAGCGAGCGAGCGAGAGAGAGAGAGAGAGACGGCACAGGGAGGGGGACAGATGGAGGGGTCATGCAGAGAACACCGTGCTTCTTTCCATCTTTCTCATTCTTATTACATACTGTGTGTTTAGTCTTACCCCCTCTCTCTCTCACTCTCTGTCTTCCTTCCCGAGTAACAGCTGGAATCTAAAAAGCTCGCCGCGGGGTGGTGTCCCGTTGGCTTCTATCGATGTCCCGTTAGCTCTCCCTCAGACGGCGCTCGTTCCACTGAGCCATGTGCCTGCAGACTGAGGCTTCCCTGGGTGCTACCTGTTCTCCTTGCAGTGATCGTGGGGTTTGTGAGTCCTGAGGTGGGGTGGGGTGGGTGTCTGCTCACCTCAGTCAAATCTCTGTATGTGGGATATCAGCCATTAAAAAAATCCAGACTATTTCAGAGTTAGTCTCTCCCCAACATTCCTCATTCTGGGCTCTCTGCCAGCAGTTTAATGGAGAGATGTCTGATCCGATCCGGAGATTCGGAATAATAACATAATTCACCTTTTAACAGCCTGCTTAAATGTAGCCAGCTGCCCTCCAAACTTTACGCCGCACACGCACCAGGATGTAGTGACAGGCACCCTCTGCTGCTTAAATGTGGTACATGCAAAACTGTGCTGACTGTCATCTAAATATCTGGCAAATGTCTCTTAAATGAGGTTTTATGTGTTCATCTCCACAGCAAGCAGTTCTCTGGTTTTAATTTGTGCCGAGTTCGATAAATATATATATATATAATTTATATATAATAAATTGAATATTGAAATATTGGTCACTCCGCAGTAAGGAGCTACAGTTGCTCTAGGAACAGGACAATAGAGAACATTCTCTCTTATTTGCTGTTGTTCCCTTAAGTGAAGATTTTTTTCCCCAGTAGCTCCATTCCCCCAGCTGCAAGTGTTCCATCCAAGAGAGGACTTGTGTGCCCTCACTCCACTTAACTCTGCACTAACCAGGATGAGCTCAAAGAGCTGCTGCACGCTGGTGTGGACCTTACCCATCTTTACCACTGCACTGCTTGAAGGGAAATGTCATACACAGACATATTAATGTAGCCTAATGTGACCAGCAGCTATATCATTCTGCAACTCACAACTGGCAACCCACTGAAGCTCAGCAGGTGTGAGCCTGGTCAGTACCTGAATGGGAGACCTCCTGGGAAAAACTAAGGTTGTTGCTGGAAGAGGTGTTAGTGGGGCCAGTAGGGGGCGCTAACCCTGCGGTCTATGTGGGTCTTAATGTCCCAGTTCAGTGTTGGGGACACTATACTGTAAACAGGCGCTGTCCTTCGGATGAGACGTAAAACTGAGGTCCTGACTCTCTGTGCTCATTACAAATCCCAGGGTGTTTCTTGAAAAGAGTAGGGGTGTAACCCTGGCGTCCCGGCCAATATCCCCATGGCCTCCTAATAATCCCCCTCTCTGAACTGGCTTCATCACTCTGTTCTCCTCCCACTGAGAGCTGGTGTGTGGGGAGAGTACTGGTGCACTATGGCTGCTGTCGCATCACCCAGGTGGGGCTGCACACTGGTGGTGGTGGAGGGGATCCCCATTACCTGTAAAGTGCTTTGAGTGGAGTGTCCAGAAAAGCGCTATATAAGTGTAAGCAGTTATTATTATTATTATTAATGTTTGTAGTCTGTTCTGGCGAATGTGTGATTCTGTGTGATTCTGTGTGATTCGGCAAGTGTGACAAGAGCCTGATTCTGGTATTAACAACCCTGAAAGGTTATGGAGTCTTCTTCACGATTATTAACAATATGAGCCCAGAGATCCAAGCAGAGACTATATTTAAGATAGAAAACAACAGATACATCTTTACACAGAGAAACAACTTGATGGAATACTTGGATCATTAAGCTGTTAGCAACCAAATCAGTAAGACTGCCTGAACAGCCTCCTCTCATTTGTAAACTCTCTTAACATTATTATGTTGTAATAATCAGCTAAATTTAGCACTCAGTTCATTGTTTGTCTGCAGTCTCTGGTGTAACTGATTTGTATTTCATGTAGCAGATGTATTCTGCTGTCAAATCTTTGAGCTTCTCTTATGGTGCACAGCCTCTGTGTGTTCAAGGCTGTGCTTTAACCTCTTAGGTTAAATACTGTAAAACAAACCCAGAAGAAAAGACTTGACTTGAACCTGTGACTTGTGGAGACTGTATTATATCCTTTCTTCTCTCCAAAGCCTCATTGCTTTTAGCTGATACTGAAGCCGATACGCTGATACTGAAGCCGAAACCATAGCTGTATGGCCTCAGCCGGTCTGTGTTCATGTTATTTTCAGAACAGAAAAGGCCATTTCTGTTCAATGGGGCTGGGAAATCTGTGAAGGCCCTGTCAAAGCTGAGAGCTGCACCCTTTTCCCTTGATGTGCAGGAATCCTGTCATTGCAGACAGTCTGAACAGGTCATCGCCGCCTTAGTTTTTCCACTGTAGCGGAGCTCGTTCGGATGCGGTGATGTCATCGCCCTCCCTGCGCGTAGCAGGGACCTCAGCCGCCTGGGCCGGGGGAGGTCTCCTTTAGCTCACTCGGCTGGCTCCCTGTTGCGTTACACCGGAGACCCGGGTTCGAGCCCCAGGTGTTGCGGGACGAACCAGCGGGGTGGAGCGGCGAGGGCACGAGCCCACGCAGAACTCCAACGGTCACACTATTCGCTACTTTCATTTTCATTTCTACTACCACTAAATTACTGTGCCTGCTGCTCAGTCTCTAAGACCCTTGGATCTACTGAGTCAGCAAAATGTTCAAGACAGAACTCAACGCCTGTTGTAGCTCTTCTCGCCTCTCCGAGGGGTGTGTTTTCTGTGAACAAATGTATAGCTTGGAATTTCCCCAGGTTTCAGGTGCAAAAACGAGAGCATTGCTGTGCAACAGTGACCTCTTGCAGTGGGGTCAGCACAACATTCACCCTGCTGGCAAGCAGTGCTAATTCACCGACTAGGCACTGTGGAACATGGGAACATCCGAGCATGAATGGGCCTGGCAGCTGGGGGTGGAGAATGTGTCTCCTTCTTTCCTGAGTGAGTACAAGGGTTTTGGCCTGTGAGATGTCTCTGACTTGGAGCCCCAAGCTGTGTCTGTGAAGGCAGTGGACCAAGAGAGGTATTAGCAGCAGCACATGTTGAAGCACTTGCATGTTATGCATAGCAGAATGTTTTGCACCAGTCTTCAAAACAGGAGTCATAGAACTGGCATTAGCAGCAGTAATAGACTGATAGGAGCAATTGCATTATTACTATTTTGCAGCAGTTTTGCTGTATCAAGTTTGACACAGGCCTCTTCACAGGCATCTGTGCTTGAGTCATAAATCTCAGGATGTAGCTCTTTACATCAAGCAGGCTTCCTCCCGGCCGCGCTCATCCTCAGCTGTCTGAGGAAGCGTGTTCCATTCCCTGGCCTGCTCCTGCCAGGGAGCCTATTGATTGATACCTATTGATTGCTCGCCCAGTGATTCCCACAGAGCTGGCTGGGCTCAATCCCATTAGCTGCAAGTCATCTCTCCGGGGACTTCCATCCCCGATTTTGACCCTGCCACTCACAATCGATTTCAATCGATTTACGGCAATCCGGATACAAGATGAAGATCCCCTTTTGATCCATTTCAGGTTTCTGCACAGGGTAGGCCCTTAGAATGCATTTTGAGGTTTTTCTTTGCCTGTAATGTCTTGTCAGTATTAGAGCTTTAGACTCAAAACATGAAATGTTACCTTAAAGGGTATCTTCCTGTCTGGGAGGCTAGGAGCTTCCAAGACTATGCTAAGCAGATTCTTGACAGTATTTTTTAGTATGTTTTTTCATAACGCAGGGAAGTATTATGTTCCAGACATCCACAGCTCTCTTTGCAAAGAGCTGCCTAATACAGTTTTGTTTTCCTCTTTTTTAAACATTTGTTGCTGTCTGGGATTGCAAAGAACAGCCCAGCTGAAGAGGACGTTGGCGGAGCGAGAGAACTGGTGGGCTGGATACTCTTCTGCTTCACCAAATGGGCAGCGAAGGAGTCCCAGCATGAAGTGGATTAGCGACAGTACAAATGTAATTCGTCATGTAGAAAATTTTTAAATCCTGAGGGAACAGAGACAGCCATACTTCCGCACCTGGGCATTATTTCTGTCTAATCGGAAGGGCAGGAAGGCACAGGGAACCTCAAGAGCTCCTTCAAGGTGACACACCGGATGTCAGTAAGTCAGATGTCGAACCCAGAAGCCCTATTCTGGCAGTTTAGCATAGCTATTCAATCTCAACAGCATGTCGCTGGGAGTCAGAAGTGAACCAGAGGAGCCTGGTGTTAACACAGGGTACAGTACTTAGAGATGCACATATAGGACAAATGATTTGATTTTCATTAACTCCTCCGGGAAAGACATAATGTCATTTGTCATAATGTCATTTTTTTTTAAATTGGAAGTTCAATAACAGCATTTTAAATAACAAAGAATACAAAACATATGTTTCTGAAAAAAGTGCATTGTTAACCTTCATTGCCAGGCTTTTAATATGACAACAGAAAGAAGAGGCAGGAGGAAGGATCAAGCCTGCAAGTCTGTCACCCAGGTGGATAGGGCCTGAAAACTATAAGAATAAAATGAAAAGTACCGTGTCCTCCAAATTGAAAAAGATACTGAAAGAGAGACAAATAACTATTCCTATATGGCTCTGTAATAGTACACCTCCAGGGGCTTCAGTAAATATTTGCACAGCACATGTACAGGACTTGTAAACAGTTTTTGGAGCCACAGAAAAAAAAAGATTCACTCTTTCTCTTTCTTCTTCTCTCTCCCTCTCCCTCCCCACGCTCTCCTAATTTCTTCGGCTCGGTTGCCATGGAGTATTTTTATATTTAGAATTGTACGCTTACGGCCAGGTTGTGGTAGCTGTTATTAAGTGGGCAGAGAAGACATCTGGCACTTGCTGCATGCACCAGGGCCTGCAAAAATGAAATTAAAAGAAAAGCTCTCCCAGTCAAAAAGAAAGAGTCCCCTGTCATTTCTGAAAGACCTGTAGTTAGCTGCACGTAGCTCCTTAAGTGTTCCTTAACCACCTCCTACAGCAGATAATTGATTGGCAGATAGTAGACTTTTTAGCAGGTCTGGGTGAGAATGAGTCACACCTGCTGGCAAAAATACAAGGACCTCCCGTCCTATCTCCCAGATCAAACTAATGCACTGTGCAGTGTGCAGTAATACTGACGTGCTACATTTCTGGAGGGTTGTGAGACACGTCCTTCGCCTTCGTGGACAGAGCAGTCCCCATTACTCAATCTGACTCAATACAAATGTGCAGTTCAGCTCCCACACACCATTACCTCCCCCCCACCCCCCATAGGTATATCAGCTTTGTGGAATCCATGGGAAGTTAACCTAAGCCCCCCATAATGCCCCTGAGATAGCTCTTGCTTCAGTGCTGTTGATGCTGTTGTCTATGGGGGGCTGCTGTGCAGGTTGGATTGGCAAGATCACATAAACCTGCTGCTCACACCACTGATAGTCCTGCAGGGAACAGGTCAGGGACATTGGTGGATCAATTAGCTACTGGCAAGATCACAAGAGAGATGGACTTCTCCCTTGCCCAGCCTTTCTTGTCAGTGTAGAATCTTAATCTCTTTTTCTTGCTGACAGGGAGCTGTAGAATAGCGGTGGCGATGGTTGGGGGGTGAGAGATGTGGGGGGGGGTTACTCTGTTGACTGGGGGTCTTGGAGCTGGGGGGTGGAGGGTTAGCGATTTCAGGTTGAATAAACAGCCGGCAGTAATGAAAAGGCAATTTGCAAGATTGCTGCGGGCTCTGACGTGATGGAGCACTTAATGTGGCCAGACATCCATCTTAATCGAGCTCGTCCACATCCCCGTATCTCCCAGCATGGAGGCGAGCTCCCAGGCGCGCGATCAGCGCTAATGCAGGGCTCCTCACCTCTGATCACGCTCCTCCCTTACTGCCTCTCTCTACCTCTCCTTCACTCTCTGGCCGGTCTGCTGCAGCTCTGTTTGCCAGTATATTACCAGACTGAGCTTCACCATGCTTACTGAACTGACTGTTGATCTCGATGCGGCTGAGCCAGGCAGTGCATCCATCCAATTTATCAGGACAGGACTCAATAAGGAGATCAAGAGATAAATTCAGCAGCGTAGGCAGACCGACCCTAATAAATTCACCAGATGGGCCCATGTGTGTAAATAATATGTAATTGGAACCCAGAGTGTGGTGGCTGTCGGGGAAAAGAAACGCGATTTATCACAGGTTTAGCTGAAATGAGATCACGGCAAGTCTCCTGATGCTCTGCAGCCCGCACGAAAGGAAACCATCTATCTCTCTCAGGAAGACAGATAGGTGCTGAGATCACATGGTCTTTATCTCACTCGGTTTCCCACAAGTCCAGGCCTGGGACCTATCCGACGGAGCCAGGAAAAGGTGGAAGCTGTGAATTATGTACCGAAAGAGGGACAAGGAGCCAGCATTTGAGCAACAAGTTTGTATTATTTAATGAACCTGTGGGTGCACGGGCTGCCATTTGTGCTGCCACAGAAAACTGTGAACAGTTTATCGACATGTGTAACAGCCAACGAGAACATGACATTTGAGAGGCTGGCTACAGTCACAGAACAAAGTGCTAAGCATGTCAGCATCCCTCATAAAGAATGCTAAAATCTAAACCTCCTCCCCAGTATTTGGCTTCTTTAAGAAAATCTCAGCTGTGCATTTTCCATTGTTTCCAGGAGTCTGGAAAGGTCCTCAGGAGTCCCAGTCCAGTCTTACCACCTGTATCTAAAGAATGGGACTGCTTGGAAGTCAATTAAGAAAGTCGTGTGCACAATTAAGGGAACTCCGATCCATGTGGGCTGTCGATTTGTGTTCCAGATTATTCCTAAATGAGTTAATTTAACAAATTGACCGCCATTGATTGCAATTAGATTTCCTGTGTCTTTAGGATTTGTTGATTTATAATATGTGCAAGTTGCAGGGTTTGAGATGTTTGATTTTTCAGTTTCCTTGGTTACCTATATTACAGCTACATTTACATACTTGCATCCAACACAATAAGATATATCTGAATGCTTTATAATGATGGTGGATTTATGTTTTTCTGACTATGTGAAATCTTCATTACTCATACTTGTGCAGGCCAGTAAACTAAATAGGAGCCTATTGTACTTCTCAAAAAATTCTTAAATTGAATATTAACTGAATGTTTCTGCATCTATTTCTACACAGAAAAAGGCTCACCCTTTCTTCGGTGTTGCCAGTATGTATAATGTTTCATATTTTAAAGAGCTAAGTTAATTGTTTCAGAAACAAAACAGTAATCCAGGAGTAAAACAAGTTAAAAAAGGGAAAACAGGAATAATAATATCAGTCAGATTCCCTGATTGGAGATATGCGTCAGGACTGTAAATATGATTAGAGTTCTGTGTCTCAGAGATATGAAAGAATTACTGTATAAAGTTCTGTGTTCTGTGTCTGTCTTTGGAAAGCTTGTCACCCTTTTCCAGCCTCTCTCTGCCATCTTGTGGCACGATTGCTGAAACTGCGCCTGAAGAAAAAAAATCACTTCCGAAAAGCATCAGCCAACAAGGATTTGAAAAGATGAGATCACTTTATTAGCCATATACAGTTTCTTGCATTAGGAATTTGTCTTTTCGCAGACCCCAGCTTGCTCTCCATGAGACACAGACACACAGATAGGGAGAGAGAAGCCTGGGGTCTGCACAGGGTGAGCCATTATACAGCACCACTTTATATTTTAAAAATGAACTACAACTAATATGGAACTTTTACGGAACATACCATTAAATAGAACAAACATTTTCATGCTCTGTATTTGATGTCTTAAAAAGAGGCACATGGAATTGATTTCATTTTGATTTCATGGAATTTTCTCATTTAGCATACAGAGCTCTTTTCAATCTACTGTCTGCTCAACAGGTGACCTACAGCAGTAGAAGTTCTATGTATCAATCTGACAAAATGCTGAAACTCTTGAGGACCCCTCTCTGTCTCCCTCGGACTGCCTGCACCCCTTCAGCACAAGTTTTCCCGGGGCTTGTCTGACGTCATCGTGGTCATGGAAGGGCCACTGAGAGATGCCTTATGGGAGTCCTCCGAGAGGAAGTTCACCATCACACTCTTGAGGGACCTCCGCAGGCTGTCCTTGAAGCTGCGGCCCACGCACACGTACAGCAGGGGGTTGAGGCAGCTGTTGAGGTAAGCCAAGCACAGGCAGAAGATGTCCGCTTGGCGAATATAGAACATCTGTGGGGAGTTGCTGGGTGTGAGGGCCAGGAAAAACCCCACGATGTGATAGGGAAACCAGCAGACGAAGAAGCCCAGGACCACCGCGCAGATCACCCGCAGGGTCTTGTGGGACTTGCTCCTGCCTTGGTTGGCCTTTGTGTAAACCACATAGTGGCACATCACGATCACCACGAAGGGACCCAGGAACCCCACCAGGAACCGCAACACGGCGAAGCCCACCCCCTCCGAGTCCGAGTACGAGGAGTGGCAGAGGATTTTGTTGGCCAGGGGGTCATGCAATTCCACCCTGTATATGAACAGCGGAGTGCAGAACAGCAACGCCAGAACCCAGACCAGCAGGCAGACCCACTGGGCCTTTGCGGCCGTTCGCCAGTTCTGGCACCACACCGGCCTGCTCACGAGCAACAGGCGGTCCAGGCTGATGACGGTCAGCAGGAAGATGCTACAGAACATGTTGAGGAAGATCAGGGCGTTGATCACCTTGCAGGCCACATTGCCGAAGGGCCAGTGGTAGTCCATGGCCAGGTTGGAGATGAGGAAAGGCAGGGAGAGGCAGCACAGCAGGTCAGCCACGGCCAGGTTGAGGAACCACGTTGTGTTGACAGAGCGCTTCATGCGAAATCCAGAGATCCAGATGACCAGGGTGTTGCCAGGAACGCCCAACAGGAGGACCAGGCTATAGATCACCATAAATATGAGCTGTTCTTTACCAAAGGGTGAACTTGAATCTGATGACCAGTCTGAGTAATTATCCCAATCATCATAATCGGATTGGTTGAAGGCAATAGAATAATTAGATCCATCTGCAGTATAAGAGAAGTTATTCATGTTGAATTAGATGATAGTCCTGAAAAAAAGGAAGCCCACAATAAGTGAAGAGTCAGCTGGAATAGCTCCAGCTTTGCAGCTAAGCTCGTCCTCTGCTTCAATGTGTAGCCTTTCTCCCTTGTGCTTCAAGGAAGTTCTTCCAAATTAGAATTTGAAAACTTGTGCTATAGTCAAAACTGGAGTAATGTACACTGGGCTATAACTTTTAAAACGTGATCCCTCACCCTGCTCAGACATTGTTGTCAAATTATATCTGAAATTAGACACGACCAATGGATGATGTAGCACAGCTGGTTCCACAGGAGGCAGAAAATCTAAGAAAAGTCTTCACCGTTTTCACTGATCCAGTGAACCAAGGGTGACCACTGACAGGAGAACATTGGCACCCTAGCCAGATCTATTTATTCTGTATACCATTTCTACTATTTGCATATGTATTAATAATTTACTATACTGTGTTTTTTTTGTCCTTTTCACCAGCTTCACTGGTTCTTTAGCTAAACCCCCTTGTTTGATTCGGAGAGGAGTTGCATAGTTTCCTGTGTTACACAGAATAGTGGCAAAAGCAGTATGTTCTAAAAAACAAACTTTCTGGCACGACCACGTCGAACAAAACCTTTTGTAACAACACCACCAGCAATGTGATTTTTCAATCTTCAGTAATAAGGATGAGTTTAAAACTTTGGTCTTCCTTTACCATAGAAGTGGGAGCCTTGACAGAAATCCTGTACTGGGACAGAATAAGAATAAGAATAAGAATAAGAATAAGAATAAGAATAAGAATAAGAATAAGAATAAGAATAAGAATAAGAATAAGAATAATCAGGTTGATGGCTCCCAATGTACATTCCAAGAAAGAATTTTTATCGCTGTTGCTCTTATGATTAGGAATATTAAGGAGACATACCTTAAGTAATCCGCTGTATATAGCGCAGAGCTGAACTGCAGTGCAGAGCTGAGCTGCAGTTGAGAAACGCCACAAAGTACATCCCTCTGAGGCGTTATCTTCTGTGGTTTTCTAACTTGTTTCCTGTTCTTACTGCTTCCTCCAGTGTACACGGAATCGGCAAAAAATGACTGGACTCAAAGTCATCGCAGTACAATCATTCCATTTGAAAGGACTTGCCCAGCCATTCTGATCTTGGCATGCCAGAGAAAGTAATAATAATAAACTTTATTTTATATAGCGCCTTTAAAGGTGGCTTCTCAAAGCGCTTTACAGGATGACAATAACAATAAATAAGAAGACTACAACAATAAATAAGAAAATTTCACAAGACAGGACACAATTATAATTACAACAATACAACAATAACAATAGAGGAGACCGTGGAAGGTGGTATTAAGAAGAGCAGAGGGGTGAAGAATGGAACCAGTTAAGTAAAGGCTTTTCTGAAGAAGAAGGTTTTGAGTCTGGATTTGAAGGAGTTTAGAGAAGGTGACTCTCTAATATCCTTGGGCAAAGAGTTCCAGAGCTTGGGGGCATAGCAGGAGAAGGCCCTGTCGCCCATACAATGTAGACGGGCTTGGGGGACAGTAAGGAGGGCAGAATTTGAAGAGCGGAGGTTGCGAGGTGGGGAGTAGGGCGATAAAAGTTCAGACAGGTATTGAGGTGCCAAGCCATGTAAAGCCTTGTAGGTGAGCATGAGGATTTTAAAGTCTACGCGGAATTTGACCGGAAGCCAGTGCAAGGACTCCAGGATAGGAGTAATGTGAACACTTGTACTAGACCTGGTCAGGATTCTGGCTGCTGAATTTTGGACATACTGCAGCTTGTTCAGAGTAGATTCATTCATTCATTCAGTAGAAGTATTCATTCTCCTGTGAAGTTCACTCCTCGGAAGAATGTACCGGTCTCTCATATTTTTGTAACGGAAGCTTATGGCAGCAAGATGAACTGAGAGCAGACAATAGTCATCTAGAACTTCTGTATGAAGGATACAATTGTCTTTCAATAACATCTAGCTCTAAAGATGAGTCATTGCTGCGAGACACAAAAGTGGCCACCACCTTATGAAACGCAAGCACAATAACAGATAAGCAGGATCAGTCACATGGTGTAGTCCTCTCTGATGTGACACCTTAAAAAACAGCCAACGTGTCACCTGCTGGAAGCCCACATTGCTCACCTAAGAATTCTGACAGCCAGAGGTGTTTTAGGTCAGGCTGAGCAAGTAATTCTACAAAATTATGTTAAAATTGGAGGACTCTAGTTTGGAAGAGCTGGCTCAGGCAGATGTTGGACTGAATGAAGAGTGCGAATTGAACACTGTCATCACTGACCTTTTGAATATGTGAGATGAAAGTTATTTTATGCAGCAACAGGGGTTGTAGGATGATCAAGCTGAGCTGAGCCCAGGACGGGGTAAACAAGTATAGAAAACCTCAAAGGTACCAGCATGCACATATGTATTCAGATTCAACTGTGAAATACAAAATAAAACAAATCGTGGAAAATATGAGGAAGTGAACAAGAGGCACATTTTCACACAAGGGATTATGGGAGTCTTGACAACCTACTCCGCCATGTTGTGGCTGATACCTTGGCTTCTTTCAAGAAGCAGTTAGATGAGATCCTCAGAGCTTCTGGTAAAATGATTGACATTCCTTGATTTTATTTACATTTTAAATATAGCTACAGGCGGCAACATCTCTGCAACTCCTGTGACATTTGCACATTAAGCAGTCTCACTTCCTTATCTGTAAGTGTTGTTATTTTTCCATCTTCCACCATGTGGTTGTTACCTTACTGACTGATTTCAACACACTCCATACAGTAAACTCCCCATTCGCACATTGCTACATATAAACCCTTATATGGCCCTTGGTTAGTTGGGGGAATATACTTTGTGTTTATTTTTCAAAAGGAAACTTCTATGAATTGGCTTCATTACTCTGCTCTCCTCCACACTGATATCTGATGTGTGGTGAGTGTTCTGGCGCACTATGGCTGCCGTCGCATCATCCAGGTGGGGCTGCACACTGTTGGTGGTGGAGGGGATCCCCATTACCTGTAAAGCGCTTTGAGTGGAGTGTCCAGAAAAGTACTATATAAGTGTAAGCAATTATTATTATTATTATTATTATTATTATTATTATTATTATTATTATTATTATTCCAGAAGTGCAGGTTCTTGGGCTTTCACTGCAAACAGGAACCAAAAATACTTAAATATAATTTTGTACTGAAAATGTGTGTTTTGAGAAAGAAAAATGCTAGGAAGCCAGACTTAGCTCTTGGTGTGACATGACCAGTTTTGCCGTTACTGTCTCAGTCAACAGCAGCTACAACAGCTAACATAACAAACAGGATTGCTGGTATGTTTCTTCAGCATGCCAGAGAAACAAAGTGATACACAGACTTTGCACTCAATGAAGACTTCATACTTAACAAAGACTGAAACAATCCTCATATTTGTTACGGTGACAGTGTCCAAAGTCACTGTCCTCAAACCATGTTAATTTTCTGTGGGTTTCACAGAGAAATCAAAACTTTAGGCTAGGGACTTTGAATTCCTTTGTGCTGTTACAAACATAATCAGACAGTGGATTCATTTTTTCCATCAGCTAAGCATGTATTTGTAGTGGGATCACTTGAGGAGTCCAAATGTGCTTATCCAAATTTCTCTAGGAACAACCACATCCAAGAGCTGAATGCTTTGCGAATTTTTGGACTACTTGGTGAGATACGTTTGCCTTAACCTGCTTGGTTATCGGGTAGCCTTGTGACCATAGGGCGAGCTGGCTGGAACCCCATTCAAACGGTGTGAAGCAAGGGATAGCCGCAGGGTGGAGTTGGTGTTGCAGTTCCAGCTCCTCGCCGCCAGAGGGCGACTCCAGCACCGGTTGCTGGCCCAGCTGCGCAGCAGAGGCGCAGACCACGCAGACGGCTGCATTAAGTCTTAGTCAATCACAGACTGACCAGTGTACCTAAGAGTGCACACCCCCTAGCCCAGCTCTATATATTCAGTGCTCTCATTCACTTCAGCGTCCAGTCTCTTAACCTCTGGCCTGAGCACTAGACTGTTACCCCCCCGATTCTTGTATTTGTAGCCCTGCTCTTGTCCTTCTTTCTTCCATTATTTTCCCCTCTTTCCGTTCCTCCACTTTTTGATGTTTTCTCCTCAAATTCCCTTGCTGGTTTCTGGATTCGACCTCCTCCCGGATCTTGTCTGTGGATGTAGTGTCTGATTGTTTCTTACAAGACCGAGTCTGTCTGAACCTACCCAGGGTCCCCCATCCCTGCTCATTCAGCTAATTTTGTAATGAAATTATGTAATCGTACAGCTGCGTGAGAGTGCCTTGACATTGTTATCCTTCCCAAGCTTCAGCAGAAAACAAATCAGTGGTTTTCTACGATTTTATTTGAAGGATGAATGAGCTCAGCAAATCTAGAACTTCAGCAAAAAATCACAGATAAGCAATGGGGCACCAGAGCGTCTGAAAAATCACTTCCGCCCATCAGCTGCCCTGCAATGGCAGTCCGTTCGTTTGAACTTCATGTGTCCAGGTGGGGCTGCACACTGGTGGGGGTGGAGGGGATCCCTATTACCTGTAATGTGCTTTGACTGGAGTGTCCAGAAAAGCACTATATAAGTGTAAGCAATTATTATTATGATTATTATTAATATTATTATTATTTAATATACATTTATATTTTTCTGCTGGATTTCATTTTTTTCCAGACAACTTATATATCAGTATTTGAAACTGTATTTGTATTTTCCGTTGGTGCAGCAGGTTTGTCAACAGAGGTTCTGCCTCGACAATCTAGGTTCAACACCTGCTTACACCACATGTTTTCGGGGCATTCTGGCTCAGGATCTGTGCCTGTGGCTGGAAGGTTGCTGGTTCAAATCCCACAGCCATCAAAGGAATCCTACTCTGTTGGGCCCCTAAGCAAGGCCCTTAACCTCAGCTGTTCCAGGGACGCTCTACAATGGCTGACCCTGTGCTCTGACCCCCAGCTTCTCTCCCTGTCTGTGTGTCTCATGGAGAGCAAGCTGGGGTCTGTGAAAAGACAAATTCCTAATGCAAGAAATTGTAAATGGCCAATAAAGTGATTTTACTTCAAGTTGTTTTTCATTTCCTTTGCACAAAATAGGGATACTGTCAACCTGCTTCCTTCAGATGTCATAACACACTGCGCAATGTGTATTGCATAACGTGCTTAGACAAGCTGGTGTTTGGACAGAACAGGAAAATGATGACATTCGGAGCATGTTCCCAAAATGCTCAGTTCCCATAGTTCCCCTCCTAGGGCATCACTGACTGAACCCAGTCTTGAGTTTGTGAGCAAAGCCAGCCCCTCTTTTGATCAGATTGGCGGTGATACATGTATTCTATCCGTGCAGAAAAAAACATACCTGCACCTCTTGGCCAAAATAAAAAGGACCCTGCTGTTAGCCGAATTCAGTAATACTTTGACAAAAGCTAGGAAATACAGTGGTCTAAGAAAGTACAAACAACATATTTTATATTTTACATAGTATTTGTATTTTTATCTCTAAATTTTAAACTATAAAACAAGCATGGCATAGTAATTAGCGCAAAAACAAGCAATCCCACTTCATGTGCCTTTTTTTGGGCTGGGTAAGTCACAAGTGTTTAGTGCCTTACATGTTATGCTGCCCCCTGTGGAATACATACTGGTCTGAGTCTGATGGAAACAGCAAAAAGCCCAGGAGATCATTGCAGTGGAGGGATCCCTAATATTTTGGCCAGTGGCTTTTTTTAAATACATTTATGTTAAAATTAATTTAAATCATATTAAAATCTACACAATACTATCTTAATATCTACTTACATTTTCATATGTATTGCACTTTGTATTTTCCAAATTACTCTTTTATTGATGGTATTTGAAACACACAGCACATTCACAAAACCGGTCTGCATGTTTCTCTTACAGATTAGAGGATGAGGCTCAACTCTAGCAGCCTCCACCTGGCCTCACCAGCAGTGGCATGCAAGCAGGAGCTGCAGTGAGGTCAGGGAAAGCAGCCTTCTTGCAGAGACCTCTGACCCCTGAGCTCTGAAGTGCGCTGTTTCTCTACAGCAGCGGTGACTGAGTCCAGGGCTGACAGCTAAGTGACAATTGCTGTCAGTGTCTTGCCCCCCCTCAATCTATTCTTTTATAGCCCCCAGTACGACAAGAGATTAATGCACTAGCTGCACTAGGCAGCCTCAATAACACAAGAACCTCTCAGATTGCCCTGACTGCACTGGTGCCATCAATACTGTGCACAGAAACACAGCGCAGATTGCATTAGCACCGTAACAGAGAATACCCTGCATAGAAATATATTCTAGACTGCCTTAGCTAGTTGTACTGATATCAGAGAACATCTTACATAATTACTTTGTGCCTTAACTACACATTTATCATAATGCCTTACATTGATGGCCTTACAGTGCCCTATTATCTTAGCAGAGCAGGTATCAGAGAAAAACATATCTCTGATATGATGTGTTAGAGAACATTAGACTAACACAGTGCAGAGCAGATTGCCATAGTTATGCAAGTAGTGAAGGATACTTCACACTGAATAGTGCTTCCATAGAAACAGTGCATATATACTGTATTACAGAGGATATCTTACTTAGCACAACACTGCAGGTTAACCGAGCACTGCAAGTATCAGAGAATATTAAGCACAGAGACCAATACTGTGCAAACTGCCCTAGCTGCACAGCTATTGTAGGATGCTATATAACATGCAGAAACACACTGTTGTCGGCCCTATCTGTGCAGCCGTTACACAACACTATGAAGAGTATCTGAATGTGAACTGCCCTGGCCATGTGGTTCAGAGAATGTGACATTGTACTTGAGCCATCCTAGATTCCCACTGTTTCTGAGAAGGGGTGTTCAGGATCAGATTTTCGGAGCCCTAAATTGGAGAATTATTGCTGAAAGGAACTGCAAAAGGCAGACATACTAGAGTTCTCTCAACGTTCTCTTTGAAAATGGGAAATTCTCGATTTAAGGATATGCCCATCCTAATACTATATGTAACAGTTATGTCGAACTTAAAAATGAGTAGACACCGTAACATCAGAAGGTGCAGATCAGCCTGGGTGTCTGTCCTATGGTGCTTGTGATTTTGGAGTAGACTCTTTCTCTCACTGAAAGGAGAGGGTGTCTTCTTCGAAATCCTGTACTTTCGTAAATCTGCTGGGAGACAGGAGAGGAGAGGAGAACAGCAGTCACGGTCATTGAAGGAGGACATATGTAACCCAGATAACACTTCGTTCTTTATGACTGTTGACATACAGACATAACAGGTTTTCATAAAAATACATAACATTTGTCATAACAGCAGGGGTCTGTATGTTCTGCCAATGTTTGCATTCTCTCAAGTCATTATACTGTCAGCCTGGTCTCTGGAAGCCCCTCAGACAGTTCAAAACATTAGAAAATGGGGGGAGATTCGGATCCCTCCTGATATTAGTGTCGTGGATTATCTGGAACAGATGGGTATCAGCACAACCTCGGCAGAAATGGCACGTCTGGGTCCATGCTGTTAGCGACGGAGGGGTGTGGCCAGGGGGTACACGGTCACTGGGGTGACACTGTTGGTGACACCTGGTCACAACGTACCGAGGAGACCGTCCTTCGATCAGCACCCGCCTTCGCCCCGCGCCGCCTCCTCCTCCTCCTCCCCGCCTCCCTCATCTTCGCCCCAGTCGGCGATGTTGGCCGGGGGGATGCACTGCTCCAGGAAGAGGTCCTCGTCCTCCTCGAAGGAGCCCAGGTCGTCGGGGGGCCAGCGCAGCTCGCCACTCTCCACCTCGCTCACCTCCGTGGGCTCCACCACGATGGAGGGCAGGCGCTCCTTCTGCCTGGGGTGGCCAGCCTCGCCGCCCCAGCCCCCCGGCCCCAGGGCTGTCTCCACGGGGTCTGGGAAGATCTGAGCGGAGAGAGAGAGAGAGAGAGAGCGAGGCAAAGTCAACAGGCAACAGGCCCCCAACACCCTGCCCTGCATTTCTGGCTCTTATCATTAACAATTGTATTATTATTATTATTATTATTATTATTATTATTATTATTATTATCATTATTTCCTTTGCATGCAGTATTATCCAGGGAGATTATCAGAAGCTGAAAAACACAGATAATGCCAATCAAAAAACCCTACAATTTATCCTCACCCAAAATCATACTCTAATACTGTTATGAAAATATTGTAGCAGTAAAATAATAATTCAATAGCTCAATTTCAGCACACGTCAAAATACAATCAATTTCCAGAACCATGTCAAAACAAATAGAATATATTTTCCTACAAAATGTTTAACAGAAATTCCTCTAAGTTCATTCTGAGTTTCTTGCATTTCAAGTTTTTGATCTTTGCATTTTATCTTCTGTGTAATGGCTGTGCCTTTTGTACCCACTGTTGCTGTTGTCAAGGTGATGCGCTAGCTATTATCTCAGAACAGTCCTTCTTAGACACCATTTGTCCTGCTAGATGTACAGAAACAACACGTTGAGGAGAGAGCTCAACAGAGACTGGCTCTGATCTTGACAACGTAACATAACAACCTCAGAGGAAGTAACAAAACTGAAGGAAGCAACAGCTCATCCTGTCATCATTTCAGATGCTGACATCTGGCTTTACAACCATTTACAACCGTTTTTGTGCAATATATTTATATTTATATTTATATTGTGCAATACAAGTTTCTGTGTACTGTTCTGGTTTGTTCTTTGTATGTTCTGGACTGTGAGTAACTCTTCTTAGTTCACTTCTCACTGTACTGATTGTATTGTATTATTATTGTATCATTTAGTTACACTGTGCTGTGTTGACTGTGTTAAGCTGCTGTTGCACTGCAATTTCCCAATAAAGTATCTACAGTATCTACTATCTTAACTAGAGAATGTACTTCAATGTGAAGCTGCTTTTCTGACACCCTTAATTCTGTATACACACTAGAAATGAAGAGTGACTGTGATTAACTTATTGAGATGCAATTAACTCGAGGGAACCGAAACTATAAGTTGTCTGTCTTCACATTTCAGTCTACAGCAATGCAATGTTGCAGTACTGGGGAAAAATTAGACTGATTTTTTGTTTACATTATTGCACAACATCGAGGGAACTAAACGCAGAAGCAGAAATGTGAAGAATGCAGTTTTTATACCGCAAAATATATTATTATTGGATTTTCACAGACCACATAGTTTCCCGTCTTGTATCGCAATCCAGTCCAGTCCGGTTCGGTACCTGGAATGGCAGCCTGTTCTCTTTCCTCTGCGGTGTAGCTTCCCCGAGGGCAGAATCCTGCGGGCAGACCACTTCCATCACTCTGCGGGGGACCGAAAGACAGACCAGCCGCGGCCTCATCAACAACGAAACAGGCAGCCGAGCACATGGGTGGGACTGACACAGGGGTGGTCTGGCACAAGTACGGGGCAAGGACACCTTTCCTGTCACGTATCCACTTCACTGACGTCAAGCTGATGGCCAGCAACAGACAGACAGTGACACTGTTCCATACTGACTGAAGAGGAGACAGATCGACTCTGCTATCTCTAAGAGGAAAACTGAGCAGGTGGTGTCTTGGCTCGTGGGCCAGGGGGTGCTGCCAGCCCCTAATAGCATCCCATTTGTCAGTTAATCCCCCCGCCCCCCGCCCACCACACACACCACTACCATCTCCCTGCTCACATGGCCCAGAGCACATGTGCACCGACTGCCATAAGAGATTGGACTGCCCATTGCAATCAAGGGGAAACTTGATTACATTATAAAGGATCAGATCCCAGGTCATTTCATTATTTTTCACTTTTCTCCCTTTAATCAGTTGAAGGTCTTAGCCTGCTTGGCTGATACATGTTTATCATCAACAACTGTAAGTCACGCAGTGCAACACGTACAGGCGTATAATAAAGTTAATATCACAACAGAACCTACTGAAATAAGACATACAGTGCAAAGCAAAGTTGTGAATGAATAATATGATCGATGAATAGAAAGATAATCCGATCAATTACACAATCCAAAATCATGGCTTAAGACAGAACGTGAAAATTGCTTTTGTAGCTACTAATGTCGTACAGTGCTGGAGCTGAAATCCATGCAGATGAAGTACAGGTGACAGGGCAGACAGGGTGCAGTCATTGCTAGTTTCTACAAATATGACAAGGTACCAAAAAATCAACTAGGGGTAGAAGAAAGATACAAAAACCCCTCAAAACCATGAAAAGTCTGGAACAAGCATTCATTTCAACTGGATAAACACAGCGAATAAATAATTACGACATGGGTATGCATATAGCATGACATCACTGACTGAGAGAAATTAAACATTACGTTTGATTGAAAGAAATACCTTCTCTTTCAAGACAGCAGGCAGTCTCCTATAAGGACCAGGTCAGCTGTAGTTTAAGATCTCAAAAGGGGTACTTCGGTTCAAGGAAAATGACAGAAACCTTTATCAGAATAAAAATCAAATCCCAGCCTCTGGGAGAATCATTTCGTGGAGTGTACTGTTGTTTGTGAATAACGATGTGTAGAATCCACACAGCCTGTGTGGACTTGATTTCATTGTTCCACACTGCACAGCTTTCTCCACAACATGATCTTGATGGTCTGCTGACTTTTTAAGCCCCTTGTACATAAATATACCCTCCATGCCCTGACAGAGGTGAAGTGTACGGACTGCATGGACTTCAGAAGTCCGTGCTCTGTTTTGTTTTTGTGTCGTTGTACATGTCAATGTGTGTGTGCCACGCAGCTTGCTTGCCACCCTCTACAAACACACATGCAACTGAGGTAGTAGAAGAAATAGTCACAGGAGAGCAGTAGACTGCTCTGGGCAACAGAAAACTGCAAAACTGGCAGCCATTCCCAAAGAGTGAAGTGTCACAGTTATTCTCTTTGCCTCTTTCTTGCGGTGTAAACAATGCTGTTGCCTGGAGATCAAGACAAAAAATCACTAAATTCTTAAAACCGAGTTACAGCAAAACACAAAGCTGATGTGGTTTTCACAACAGACACTAAAATTTCACAAGACAATAACGCATACAATGACGCAAAGGAAACTGAAATACAGCTCTCCTCTGCGGAAAAGCATGCAACTAGTTCATCACATCGTTTGAAACACTTGCAGCTGCATGTAATAGACCCATAAAAAAAACTTTTTTATACTGTATATCAGATCTATCCTTATGAGGCAATCAACTCACTTAATACATTTGTTTAATTTGAGCAGCTTTAAATCTGACGGGTCCACAAAGTCAGGCATCTTTAAAGGTGATTCGCAGCTGTCCCTCGCTCACAATGTGGTCTTGCAGGCCCCCAGTGTCTCAGGGTTCAGCAATAGGTGATGACGGGTCTGGCTCATACTGGACCCAGGACCCAGGACCCTAGTGCATTCCTAGCACCTATGGTCCTGTAACTTGTCAGCGGAAGCTTGTGGACTAAAATCCTAAACTCATGCTGCTGTACTATTGAGCATGAATGTCACTTGTATTAATTCAGTAAAATGCCCACAATTACAAATGTATATCCTTGCATATGTGTGTTAGGTACGGAAATTAATAATAATAATAATAATAATAATAATAATAATAATAATAATAATAATAATAATAATAATGTCATCTCTTCCTTTCCCTGTCACTAAACCACTCTTTTATGGTATTGGTCCAAGTGGTGAGCTCATTGTTTTGAACCTCTCTCTGAAAGGAGGTTGTCCTTTTAGGAAATGCAACAGGAAATGCTGACATGCTTTCGTGAGCGCTCACGGGTGCTGTGGTTTAACAGAAGCTTACCGCAGCAAAATTTTTCTTTGCCATGGTTTCTCACCACGTGCGTTAATCTGAAACGTGGTGCCAAGTGAAGTGTGGTCCCAAACCTCACCACACTTCACTGATCTTCTGCCATGATTGATTTCATTCTGCTTCACTCCAATTTACCACCCCAGCACAGCCGGTGAGCAGGTCAGGCACACACTGTACCGGGGTGAGGTTTGAAGGTCACACCCAGATAAGATGATAATGGACCTGACCCTGACCACAGACGCTGAGGTGTCTTTAGGAGAACACACTCTGAGAAAGCTCTCCGGTTTGCTCTCACTAAAAAGAACCAAGGAATACTACAGTATTTCCATCCATTGTTAGCAATGCATTTCACCTTAGAGGGTTTCAGTGAGGCAGAGGCTACCCCAGCTGGTACCGTGTACAAGGTGGGCCTACATCCTGGATAGGATGCCCATCCATTTTATTCACACAACGGCAGTACCCAGTGCCATATTGTACCCTGTACCCAACACATTTTATTCTCAAAGCAGGGCCTACAGTCATTGTACAAAAACACTCACACGATGTGTGATTGTGACACAAAGAAGCCTTTCTGCCTCTTAGGACAGCCTCAGTCCTGAAGGCCACAAGTGTTACATAACTGTTTGAAATCCCCAACAGCTGGAAATTTTGAAAATTGTGAAATAGGTTAAAAAACTCAAAATAATAAAAAAAAATCTTCAATAGAAAAATTAACCCATGACTCAAAACGGCCCCAACTGGGGAACAGAGCACCTTTCTGTTGCTTTGTGGGTGCTGGAAAACCCCCACTTATGTTACTAACTAGGTTTTAATTTGGTTAATTCCAGTTAACAAAAGTGTGGGGGGAAAAAGCAAAAATAACCTTCTGCAACAGCTATGCACCAAAGAGCTGAGAATTTGGTATAATAATAATTGCTTACACTTATATAGCGCTTTTCTGGACACTCCACTCAAAGCTCTTTACAGGTAATGGGGATCCCCTCCACCACCACCAGTGTGCACCATCCACCTGGATGATGCGACAGCAGCCATAGTGCACCAGTACTCTCCCCCCACACCAGCTCTCAGTCAGGAGGAGAGCAGAGTAATGAAGCCAATTTATAGAGGGGGATTGTTAGGAGGACATGATTGGTAAAGGCCAGGGGGAAATTTGTCCAGGCGAAAAGAGTTACACCCCTACTCTTTCCGAGAAACACCCTGGGATTTTTAATGACCACAGAGAGTCAGGACCTCGGTTTTACATCTCATCCGAAGGACAGTGCCTGTTTACAGTATAGTGTCCCCGTCACTACACTGGGGCATTAGGACCCACATGAGCCACAGGGTGAGTGCCCCCTGCTGGCCCCACTAACACCTCTTCCAGCAGCAACCTTAGTTTTTCCCAGGCTCACACCTGCTTAGCTTCTGTGTGTTGCCAGTTGTGAGTTGCAGGGTGATATGGCTGCTGGCTCCTGGCTGCTGGTATCGGATGTGAGTTCAGAAGTAATAACAACAGCAGTGTGAATGAATGTAAGTGGCAGAGAAAAGCTTGCAGGGTAGGTCGTCTTTTGTCTGCCTCTAGTATCATTGCAAGATCAAACACATCTTCTCTTTGGTGCCACTGGGGAGGATTGGCACAGCCTATAATAATAATAATAATTGCTTACACTTATATAGCGCTTTTCTGGACACTCCACTCAAAGCGCTTTACAGGTAATGGGGATCCCCTCCACCACCACCAATGTTATAGCCTATAATTACCAGAGCCTGAATTGGTACCGATGATCTTCAGTTTTCAAAAGCTCCTCCCACACAGCGGTGGTAAATTAGCACAGCATGGTCCGGACCAGGTCCAGACAATAAAAAAAGTAATGAACAGCACAGACCATTGAAGACATTTATTTAGCTGTGTGGGACTTGAACCCATTCCCAAACAGCAAACTTTGTCATGCGGATTTATTAGCAGTGCGGTGGAGGGTGGGTGAATGTAGAACTGGCATCTCCTCTAATTCCCTGAGTAAAACCTTAACAAGCTAATGAGATCAACTACACAATGACAAGAGTGACTTCATGCTCCGTGTGTGTACTAGGGGTGGATGCTCGGAGATTATGTGCAGCCACACCATTTAAGCCAAGCTGCCTGCATGGTACCTTATTTTGTCTTGCTTTTCTTTGCGTCTTTTGATCTCTGTTGAGTTATTTTGCATTCCATGGAGAGCTCTTAATGTTCCTTGGCCTGTTTGATTAATTGTTCGCTTGCTTGCCTGGGTGATTTACAAAGTATAGACAGTTTCCCCTATGTGCTAAGGAGAGAACGGATTGGCTTAGCTGTTATTCCCAGTGCTGCTGCAAACTAGCACTAAAATGAACTCTGATCACTTTCAAATCTTGATTTACCTACATCAGAGATCAATAGCCAAGGTCTCAGAAAGACACAGTCCAGATTTGTAAAGGAAGCCTTCAACGTCTATGCACAGAGACCTGCAATGCTCTAAACAAAGCAAAAACGTGAACCAAAAAAGTCATTTAAAGCTCAATTAAGATTAAAACCATTCAACACTGTGGCTTTCAAGAACTTAGGCTGCAGTAATTTAGATCAATAAAGGCCTCATCCTACAATTTTCCAATATCTGGTGCATTATTTAGACATGCTTATAGTAATTTTAGAAGACACACTTCTACTTTATGTCCTTTTGAAGATGTCTGTGTAAACTGATAACAACCAATATCCAAGCACAACGCTACTCTACCAGATCATACCAAATGAAATCTTTTACCTTTAAACAACTTCTTTTGACAACTTAAGAACTTCTGCCTTCACTATCACTAGGATACCTATGAAACATGTTCAGGAAATAACCTTTTCTTTTGAATCCCATAAGAAACAAAGCATATTGAAGAGTTTCTGATAACCTCTGACCCAGTTACTTTCCTTGTGCAGCCACAGATCACCCTCAGCAAAAAAACCCAACCTTCCTTAAATACAGATTTTCACGATTAACAAGTAAATGGAAAAATCTGATCTGACTTTGTCTCATTTTTTTTAAAATAACTGCAAACCCGGGGCTTTCTCATGATATTGCAGTTGTGAACAAAGACCAAAGGGGTTCCTTCACCCAACTTATTGTATCCTTTAATCCAGCCACCCTTGCGTGCAACGCACTGTGATCCTCTGTCTAGACCGGCAATGGGCTAGGCTAAGGAAACTGCAATGTCATGATGACTGAATAGCAGAAACCAAAGGCCCCTGTCGAAGTCCTCAAATCTTCACCTGAGCCGCCATCTCTGCACGGTGTTTCCCAGCTGGCCACCTCGATTACAGCGGAAGGAGAGGCTTTGGCAGCAATCGGCCGTTCCCTCTAAATAGCTTCTCCTTGCCAGCCGCTGATTAGGCATCTGTCTGCTGCGCCTGTTGCCCTTACCTCTCGCTGGCATCTTCGGGGGGCAGCGAAACCTGGGGTGTCTCGGGCAGCCGGGCACAGCCCCCACAGCTCTCATTGTGCCCAGACCCTGCAGGATGGCACCCCGCCTCCAGGATGGCACCGGGTAGGTGTGGTGAGGCGGGCTGCTGAGTGGGTGACCGGCTTATGTGGCGGGGTGAGCTCGGCGAGCTGCAGATCCAGACGACGGCAGCAGTAGAGCAGGATGGGGCACGAGGCGGACTCCTGAACCAACTAACAATAAACAAACTTCCCTACGGCGCTCGAGACCACCAGTCCTCCCTTTTCTCTCGCTTTCTCTCTCTCTGTCTTTGATCCAGCCTAAGCTGACAAGCTCTCCAGAGCAACAGGATTAACATGGCTTTGAATTAAAGAAGCAGAGCCCGCGTGACGTCAGCCTGCCTGGATCACGCCTACCCATGAGCTCCACGGGTTCTGTCAGGCAAGACTGGAGTGTATACGCCTATATACTTGTATAGTTTCTAGTCATGCAAACATTGAAGGAGAAACAGAAGATAAAAAGTTGCTAATTCCTTCCTGCAGCATTGCTACCAGAGCTGTCACTCCCATCAAAGTGGATTTGGGACAATTCCGGGAATTAGCAGATGGATCAAGGGCACAAGCCAGTTTATTTATAGCATGCATTGGCTGTCTAACAAATGCAGGACTTTTTTTTTCCTAAAATCTGCTCCACACTGGAGTGCATTTTAGATGGGTGCTCTGGATTGCGTCAAGAGCCATGAGTCCAGCCCCCCCTTTACCCCCTGCCACCCCAGAAGGACTGTCCTCTTTCCCGCTGTGCTTTCCTTGAAAGCCAACCTCTTGCTAGCTCCAAATATTTCTCCTGGGAAAACAGGGGAAGATGTGAACTGTTGAACGAGTGTTCCCCATCAGATCAATGGAATTCTATCCCAGAATTCAGTAGTATAAGCTGAACAGTAGTGTGTTGTTAGTCACATTTAAACAAAGGACCTGGTAGGTTCCCCCATACATACAGGTGCTACAACAGCTTTCTGCATCCAGAATATAGAAAGAAGAGTTCTCTGCATGCACAGCCCTGTCCCTACAGTGTACTCAGCCAGGAGCAGACCGCAGAGCTACTGTCAGTCAGTGCTGGCCTCTGGATGGTTCATTGCTGGCAGAGGGGAAGACAGATGTGAGAAATATCCATAAATGAGTGCTGCGGCGTGACGCTGATATGCATCATGCTTCTGAATTTTAGATTTTGCAGGGGGTATTAAATCAATTCAAGAATGTGAGATAAAATATGTATTCACTTTTTCTAAACATGAACATTTAAACACCTAAAAGTGGAGCAACAAAAATCCAAACTAACACACACTAGAGGGCACCAGAGTCTTTTCAGTAGAGTAGTCTCTACAAAAGATAGAACTCTGGATAAGTGGCCCCCACAGCCACAAGAAGGTTCGACCAAAACAGAAAAACTGAAGCCATCAAATCAAGAGGACTCACATTTTTGCCATATATTTCTCCCCTTAATATCAACATCTATTTTGAACAGAATTCATGATGTACGTAAGTGTATTGGGTACTATTTTAAATTTCTGTCACTCTATTATGTTCTCTTTTTACATTATGCACTACAGGGGCTTTATCATATCTGTCTTATACCCTAGCTGCAGAAGCAGGTCCTACGA
Organism: Lepisosteus platostomus; assembly: GCF_059453375.1. Classification (NCBI taxonomy): domain Eukaryota; kingdom Metazoa; phylum Chordata; class Actinopteri; order Semionotiformes; family Lepisosteidae; genus Lepisosteus; species Lepisosteus platostomus. The sequence continues at coordinate 5,088,256 of NC_142614.1, forward strand.
GGACAGACATTTATCACTACAGAACTTGGTCTGCACCACATGCTGGATTACAGAGATGGCTTCTGAAGATGGTTAGGGGCACAACAGTGCCAGGCAGTGAGGGCAGCAGTCATCAGTCCATTTTCAGTGTAAGTCCGTTACTCAGCCGTTTCCAGGAGCCAGCAGGAGTGTATTACTATAGATCACAGCTGAGACAAGAGACAGCTGGAACAGTGGTGTCAGCCATCAAAAGTGAACAGTGATGTCAGTTGTTTGCGCTGAAAGAAGAACTGAGGACATGCACACAACATGTACTGATCTATGTGAGGACATAACAATCTGTCTCCGTACTCAACTGCCCTGGATCATCTTTATCCCAAGAGTATAGGTGACCCAGCCTGAGTACATGAGTGAGCAGACAATGTTAAAAGGAGAAATGCTGTACGACTTTTCAGTGAACTTTATGGCTACTCCTGTTACCCTGACACAGAAGAAAAATATCAATAATCACGTAACCAGAGCTTAAACTCTCATTCAAGGTAAAGTGTCTGTTAAAGGTCTTGCTTTTTTACTGAGCCCTTCAAGATGTACGAAAGTATACATTTTGCAGAGTTGATCGAACACTAAGTTGGCTTGGCTGTTCCTAATTAGCAGGCACAAAAGTAGCAAAAAAAAACTGCAAAATTTGAATAATGACGAGTCAAGAACAACTCACACAACACAATGGATCTGACAGTGCTAGTGATAGACTTGTCCACCTGAAATTCTACTTTTAACAATACTACGATCAATCATGTTATTATTTATTAGAATTACAAAATGAAATACTTCAATTTGATTTACAGTTTAGCTGAGCAAGAGCACCAAGTCTGCAAGAACTTCTCTTGAGCTGAACTGTTGAAAACTGAACTGTTGTTGGGGGAAATCACTGTGGTTAATCTAAGGGAGCAATTGGACCTGGGGATGCTTTTGCTGACTCTGTGGTTACTGACTTTGTGCCAAAATTGCCCCAACCCAGGTTTAAACACATTGCCAGACCCAGCCAGAGAGTCAAACTACGGAGAGGCAGTGCATTTTATACATCAGAGTGCAGCCTATTTTTAGCCAGACTGCTAAGAGTTAACCTCACTGGTATTCAGAACTGGCACCAACACGCCAGTGCTTCCTTTTTAAAACATTCCTACATCAGCTGTTCAGCCTGGGAAGAATAAAACTGACCAAGGCAGAGAGAGGGGGTGAGGGGAGGAAAGCGAGCAGACAGTTTTCCCATCAGAGGTGGTCTCCTCTAACATGACCAAAGGTACACAGTACAGGTGGAAAAAGACATTCTTCACCTTGGAAGATAACTGTCTTTCCTGCTCCCACCTTCAGACTTCAGAATTGCTGTTCAAATATGAGTCACTTATGTTCTCTTCAAGGCCACTGAGCCCACAGAGAAAAGACACTGACATATTGTAAAAAAGGTGTGCTCTACAGGCCTGAAGTCCATGCACGCGTCAGAACTGGAGGCACGTTTTTACACAGATAGGGGCTGTAGGACTTATGGGGCATGAAATGGCATTAATGACATTTCCTTAATACTTTCAGCATTTCCAGGTTCAACAAGCTACCAGGAGAACAGATAATCAGGTTTAGGTTAAAACCCTTTGGGCTATAAAATGACCATAGCACCCTAACACATTCTTTAATACTTCAGTCCTGGTCACACATGATCAAATTAATCAATGGTATGTTTTCTATCTTGAATTTTGTAAATGGGTGAACTGAGACGGGGCGATACACTATCAGAGACCAAAATATCGGAGGATATGAAGACGCAGACGTTTTGATTGACGAAAGAAGGAATTTGGAGAGTGATGAACGCTGGTGATTTTGGCACTGAAACACATCTGTGCAGTGGAGGTGAGGAGCTGCAGATTACAGCAACAGAGGAGAGGGGGGAAAAGACGGAGAGAGGAGAGAGAGAAAGAGGGAGGGAAAGAAAGAGGGAGGCCACCACACTGTGGAATATTTATAAACAGCAGACAAGGAGGAGGGGTTGGGGGCGAGTCCATTGGAAAAGGAAAAAGAGGGAAGGGAAAATGTTGGGAGGGGAAGAAGTAAGAGAGAGGGCTAGGGAGAGAACAGGTCAGCAATGCAAGGCACCAAACATCAACGGACTCCGAACCGCAAACAAACAGAGAGAAAGAGCGTGGGTCACAACAGAGCTGAAGAGAGTCTGGAGCTGCTGGACGAGTGCGAGACAGAAGCATACAGAGGGGCTGGAGAGACAGGAGCTTGAATACAACACAGATACTCAGGGAGTGGGGAACAGATAGTGGGGGAAATTAGAAAAAGAAGTCTGTATAGAGAGAAATACAGAGACTCACAAAACAGAGGAACAGCAAGAAAAAAGGAGAAACAGGGGAGAAAAAAGAGAAGGCCACAGAGTGCAAAACAGGGTAGGTCTGCGCGTTGAAGTGAGAGGATAGTTGGAGAAAACGGACAGTGCGGAACAGGAAAAAAGTGTGTGAGAGAGGGAGAAGGGATGAGAGAGTAAGGGAGCAGGGGGCAGGACAGGAAGAAAACAGCCAGAGAAAAAGAGGGAGTCTGTGAACCAAGAAAACGCTGATTTAACAGGGGCCGGAGACAAAGCCTGCAGGATGAGAGGAAGCATTGAGGGAGAGACAGTTCCAGGCAGCCACCGCTCTGCGGTCACCAGCAAGCAATAAAAATCACAGAATGGACTGAGACAGCGAGTGCTGGAGAGAGAGCGGCACACCAAAAAAGGGCTGAAGCCTGCCTTCAGAGCGAGGAAGGCTCGACCGGGGCTCCGCAGTGTGTGGGGGGGCCCGAGGTGATAGAAAACAAGGAAAAAAAGAGGGGAAAAAGAGGCACCCGTGGCAGAGAGGAGGGTAAGGGTGTGAGAAAGGTCAGGGCCGCGGTGGGGTGGCCCAGTCCCCACGGCGTTCTCTGGCTGGGCGGGGAGGGCCGCTGCCACATCCAAAACCATGGGACGCCCCAGCCGCTGAACCCAGAAACATGTCTGGGGGATCCTGCCCCCGAGAGGGGGTGCTGCAAAGCCCTGGCCCCGTGGGGCTGCAGACACTTCTGGACCTACTGGTGGGGGTCTACGAGGAATTTCGGGTGTCCCCCCTGGCTGGGGAGAAGTACGTCGCGGGATTCCTGCAATGGGGTCAGTACCTGTGTTCCATCTCTAACTTGCATGCCTGTTAAAGCCCGTGCTCGCCTGCCCACGGCCCCGGAGTGGGTCCCCTGGTTTCTGTGCAGTAGATGGGAAGGGGTTTCCGCAAACAGACGAGCTCCGGGGAAGCAAGCAGAGCAAGGTCATGAAAGCCAACACTGGGCCCCAGCCATGTGAGTGCCGTTGCGGTATTTTTGTCAGTTACAGTATGTTAATCCAGGAGCATGTTTCATTCTTTACGGATTAAAGGGCACTAGAAGGATACCTTATTGCAATACACTGCGCCCGTCCCTTCTGAAAACATCTTAGTGGTGCAGCTCTCATTCTATGACCAATTCATTACTTTTTCATCGTTGTCGTATTCTTGTCAACTCACCAAACCATATTTCCCACAGAAGAGCTGGGGTGTCAGAGAACGTTGATAGCTGTTGTGAGGAAATAGAGGGTGATCTACATCATTGGGCGATTAATAATAATAATTAATTAGAATTAGTTGCACTTATGTGGTGCATTTCAGTCCAAAGGATCCCAAAGCTCCTGACATATAAGGAGAGAATACATTATATCCACCACTGAAGCGCAGCACTCACCTGGGTCATGTTAATGTTATTATGCACCAGCAGGACCGCTTCAAGCTGAATTAAAGAGGGCTGCCCCTTGAATTGAGAGGGACGTTCACAGAGGCCACATTGTATAACACCAGAATAGAATTTAGCCAGGCCCACAGTTAACACCTCTTGTGTTACAAACAGTTCCATGAGATCTTTAATCAAGGAGTCAGGACCTCATTTTACAGATCTGGAAATTATGGATGAGAGTGTCATAAGAAAAAGTGTCTTAGACACTTTGAAGGAGAGACTTAGTAGCGTGCTTTTAGAATATTAACAATTCTATACCTTGTAGAAAACAAATCTGCACATTTTTTAAAAGAAAGGTTAACTTGTTCAATGCAGTCCGCACACAGCTTGTGCCTATATTTTTCTGCACTTTTTTATAGCTACACAAAATCCCACACAATGTAGCATTTAAAGGAGAAGCAGCACGCTTCACATTTTCTATCAAAAGTTTTTAAACTAGAGAGCCTCTCCGCAGCTTCAGAACCTTAGCACAGGACAGAGGAGAGATGCAGCTTTCTCTCATAATACTTATAAATCACAGGTGTGGCTGCAGAGGCAGTGAAATCACTGTTCTGAAACAGGATGAGGAAGACCTGATCAGTTCAGCACTGGCGCTTGGTGACTGAAATTCCAGTCACAGCTGAATGGCGACACAGCCCAGATGTAGACCAGCAATATCCAAACAATAGGGCTCAATCAAGTGCCTCTGTGGTTTGAGCCTTCAGAGCAGGAGCCACACATGTGAAAGCCACAACCTAACCATCTCTAACCACTCAAACAGAGATTGCTGAACAGAGGCAGATTTTCAAAGGAGACCGGATATGAAAAAACAGTAGAGCTGTGGTTGGCGATGTTATTAAGTGCAGCCACAGAAGTCATGGTTACAGGGTCTGCGTAACAGGCAGTCTTTCTGTATTCAAGACCTTCTGCAGCTCAAGAGGAGAGAACTGTTGAGACAGAGGTTTCCTCAGAAGGTAGCTCCAGGCTCTGGCACCTATACTGGACATGTTTTGAACACAGTATGGGAGTCCATCATGTTTCCATCCTAATATCAAGGATGAGGCAACAGCTCTCCCATTACTTCAAGCCATACTTGATGATACTGGAGATTGCTGGTTTGAATCTGTGCTGCCAGGGTGACAGAATTTGTCCAGTGCTGATGGGAGGGGTGCTGGATTTGTTATGATGAGGCCTTTTAGGCAATCGGCTTCAACAATGTGGCTGGACAGCTTCTTCCTGTTCCCTACAGCCCTTTGTGTAAAGAAGAGATTCCCATTTAAGTTATCGGCTCACTGTTGCTCCTGATGTAGGGCTCTGGGCTGACTTTGGCAATGGTCATTCAAGATTTTACATACCTGCACAAAGTCCCTTCATAATCTCTTCTGTTTAAGATTTAATAATAATAATAATAATAATAATAATAATAATAATTGCTTACACTTATATAACGCTTTTTCTGGACACTCCACTCAAAGTGCTTTACAGGTAATGGGTCTCCCCTCCACCACCACCAATGTGCAGCCCCACCTGGGATGATGCGACGGCAGCCATAGTGCGCCAGAACGCTCACCACACATCAGCTCTCAGTGGGGAGGAGAGCAATGTAGCCAATTCATAGAGGGGGATTATTAGGAGGCCATGATTGGTAAGGGCCAATGGGAAATTTGGCCAGGACACCAGGGTTACACCCCTACTCTTTTCGAGAAACGCCCTCGGATTTTTAATGACCACAGAGAGTCAGGACCTCGGTTTTACGTCTCATCCGAAGGACGGCGCCTGTTTTACAGTATAGTGTCCCCGTCACTATACTGGGGCATTAGGACCCACATGGACCGCAGGGTAGCACCCCCTGCTGGCCCCACTAACACCTCTTCCAGCAGCAGCCTTAGTTTTTCCCAGGAGGTCCCCCATCCAGGTACTGACCAGGCTCACACCTGCTGAGCTTCAGTGGGCTGCCAGTTGTGAGTTGCAGGGTGATATGGCTGCTGGTTAACCATGCATAAATCATTTTTGTTCTGATATGGTATCACACGCATTACCATACCTTGTTTTCACTGTGCCATGATCTTTCTGTACCATGGTGGACTTTTTTAAGGGTTTCAGTAGCTTCAATTTCAAACGGGGGGCAAGGCTGCAGCAGGTATCAAATGTTTGGCTCCAACCTCTGTGTTTTGAAGAGGTTTATCTTTCTGTAGTTTGAACCCATCATCGCAAAGGGAGTCTGTGTCCTGTCACGAAGCAGGACACTCTTGAAAATTAAGCCCTCGTTTCCATTCCTCTCAGCTTCCCTTCACAGACCCTCACATGTAATTCCTAAAAGAGGTCTATGAGACTGCTCCCACAGGCTTCGGGGTTAAAGGATTCACTAATGGCCTGCAGGATATTGTCTCCGCCCTCTCCATTTTGTAATGATCAGCTTTGTATGAAGTCCTTCTACTCAAGATCAATCAAGCCTCTTCTAAAGTACCCTGTATGTTGCATGGGAACTAAGTGTCACACGTAGTTTAAGTCTGCTTCTGCTGGTAAAACCACAAATGCAAATCTCAAAAGAAATGCCAACAGGGCCATTGTTAAAGTATACTATGGTAGACCTGTGGACTACGTTTGTAGATTTCACAGTTTTCTTTGCTCAAGCCACAGAATTATTTAACTTTGCATCTCAATGCTTTACTGTGATTTTGCTACATTGTTGTTGATGTTGTACATCAAAGTAGACTTTTATTTCGATTTTATAGCCAAGCACAGAAACACAGAAGCAGGCAAAATAAAAATGCCAACAAGGCACAGATCCTTTAGAAGTGTCCAGGAGATGAAAAATGTCCCACTTTGAAACTGGTACGAGTAATGTGACTATTTAGGCAGGTACTTATACAGAACCCTTAAGGGAGTGTCCATGCACACAGCAGCCAGAGAGATAAGCAGGTAGTCTACAGACAAGCATGAATCGAACAGTGCCCAATTCCTGACAGTTGTGGTGCATATGCTCAAAAGAGTTAATGAATCCAGAGAAACAGCACCCAGGCAGTGCAGGGTTAGCTGAAGCTGTTTCTCTGTTAGGAAGCGTGTCAGGCTCCTCCGAGTCACATGCAGGCCATATGAGAACAATACCCCATTTTCCCAGCCAGAGACAGAGCAGGAGGGTATTTGCTTTACAATTAATGAGCAATGCTAAGTGCATAGACTCCCCGGGACCATCCACATACTGTAGTTACCTCCATAGACTGAATATACTAAAAAAAACTAGTGATCTAGTTTACCACCTTGCATGTTCTTTTAAAGGTTTCTCTTTGTATCATTAATATGCAATTATTTTAACTGAATGAGAATCTCTTTACTTCTGTTCTTCCTTAGACCTAGTTTGGGTCTGCTAGCCAGCAATCAGCCTCTCCCCCAGAATAAAATTCTCCTTCTCAAAATATTCAGGAAGGCATGCGTGTGTTAGTAATTCAACTACTACAGTATACAAGATGGATTGGGAAAGAAGAGAAAAATCTCCCTGCCTGACTCAAAGATCTACCCAATTGCTGACACACAAGAGCCAAAAATATGTACAGAGCAGAAAGTGCTTTTTTTAACAATGTCATTAGCAATAACAAAGCCCAGAAAAATGTTTATAGCTCTTAAAGATTTCCCTACTTGTGTGCCTCCCTTTGTATGATCTCACTGAGAAAGGTTTCAGATTCTTGTATGTTTTATAAAGCTTTGTCTAAAGTGCTGGCAATGTATGGCCTTGTGAACCAAGTTTATGGTGTTATCCTTGTGAGGGTGCGTGTTATCTGTATGCATTTCTCAAACCAGGAGAGAACAGCAATAATAAACAAAAAAGTATGGGAATGTTATAGTACACATTTGTGTTACATCATTTTGTGTTTCTGAAGAACAAGTTATTATTTTCTAAAGCGTGTAAAGATAGCCATTTCAAACACAGCAACTGTAATCAACTTTATGACACAATAGAAATACTTTACAGTTATGTACTTTCATGAATTCTCCCTGCATTAAAGTCATTTGGATTAGGATTTCAACTCAGGTCCTTATGAAAACTGTTCAATGGACTCTTGGTGGGGAACCTACAGCGACTCCATTGGATTATATATGACCAATCTTATAGACATTCCGTAAATTATATCGATATTTTTCATATGGGCTTTTAAATCAGGTTCATGTTTTTTGTTCAGGGGGATGTGTCCAAGCAGCATCAATTAGCGTTCTGTGAAGACCGGACACGTGGCGCACTTGTGCGTTTGACTTTTAGGCAGCAGACTGATTTCGAAGGGAAGTCTGGCAGCGTGCCCCTCCACCCTTTCTCCTTCCCTCCCACTCCCTCTCTCCTTCTCTCTCTGGACCCAGGCCTTACTTGGCCAGGCAGTTGCACGGGACGGCATGCTTCTCCTCCAGCCACTCTCCCCGAGCCGGGGTGGCAGTTTATAGAGGGAAGGAAGAGTCCCGCTAGTCCATAAAAGGGCCACCGTCTCAAAGGTTGACACAACGCACTCTTGTCTAGGTTCTGGCTTCTTGGCTCCAGCGGTAGCTGCCAGTGTAAACAAACACAGGATCCCAGAACAAGCAGCAGGCTTTTTTTCATTGAAAAGAAAATCCTACTAAACATCCTAAGTCCTTGTGTCTGAGTGGCTTGACAAACTAAGAAGACTTGTAAAACAAACAGCCGTGGTTTGCTCTGTGCCTAGCATACTGCATGATGTAAACAGTAAACTCCAGACGGCAAATACAGGAAGAAGAAAAGCAGCATGAGATACAAAACAAGCTAGCTCTTTCCTTCCAGTGACCATGTGGTCTTTTTAGCTTCCTTATCCCATACCTGTCCCTTAGCTTCAGACTCACTATGAAGGGCTTCCATGCAATTCCTGATAAAGGATTTATATAGTGGAACAACACCAGCATGCACTGGATGCTAAGTTCACAGGCAGCAGCCTTGTAGCTCAAGGGTAAGCATCCTATTACTTGCACAATCTGTGAAATCACTAACCACATTTGAGTCATAACTCTAAACTGGGGCCCATTTAATAAAGATGCTTGCTTACTCCTGAGTGGCTGACCCAGCAAAGCTTCTGCTTGGATGGCATCTTGAGCCCAAGGAATCCCATCATCACCATTTCAAACATGAGCAATGTCATTAGCCGCCAAGGGTGTGTTGAGGTTGGGTGGGCTTAGACTGGGCTGGGGTTCCCTCAGCTTCCTCTCGGTGCAGCCTGACTGCAGGCTGCCAGGACCTGCGGGATGCCTATGAGCTTGAGGAGATGTCAGAAAGAAAGATCTCACTCTTCAAGGCTGTGCCAACTTTCCAACAAGACGGTGTGGAGCTTGCACTTGTGCCCTATTGTAAATGGCTTTTGAGCATATACTGTACCAGCCAGCATTGCGCATGTACTCAAAAAAAAGTTTTCCTGGCTCAGGATGTAGTTCTAGAGTGTAGTGGCGCTGCTTTGATTGAGACAGCGTAGCAGTCTGGCTTTACATGTGCATGGCCATGGGATGCAGATTATAAATCACAGGTTGTGATACTGTTTCCCCAGTAAGCAATCAAGCCTATGGGTGGTTCAGAGCAGAAACTCAAAATGTTGACTATTATGCCTACATCATTCATATTATATGATATTGCAATATATTAATATTATAATGACAGGTGTATTTATGCAGTGGTGTTGTATGATCTACAAATGTACAGAATAGCGAACGACAAGCTCTGCATAAGCAAATAAAGAGAGCTTCTCTTTATAAAACCCATATCAGCCCACTTAACACTAAAACTAGTCTAATCGGCAATAATGCAAAAAGTCTACCCTACAGATTGTCTGGAAACACTTTTCCCTCCAATAAATGATGGGTACTGTTAAAAACGCTGAGACTGAAAACGAAATAGGGACAGAATGGAAACTCACTGAAGTGTTATATGGTGGCTTAAACCGTGTTTAAAGGAGAAAATATTTGTAAATCATTTTACAGCTGTATATAGCCCTTATAGGGTCAACCAAGTCCTGGCCCAGCATGGTTAGACTTCCCGGGGATGAAGGGGTCCATGTTTTTTGGGGCAGTTCCTATTTCCAAAGTCTTCTTCTGGGTTGCATCTAAAAGGCTCTTTGTGATAGCTGCGACAGCTCCCTGGATATATTCCCTCCAGCACAGAGGGCACTACACTGCTTTGTGTGTGCGGTTCTACTTCTCAGATATTTCCATTTATGATGCTGGCAGGGTGCCTGGCGTTTTGCCATAGAAACGGTGGATACTGTAAACAGTGTGGGCGAGGCTCACAGCAGACTGTTCTGCCTCCCCCCCTCTGGAGGAAAAATAAGTTTCCAGAATTGCCCTCCCGTCTCACACAAGCTGCTAGGCCGGTGTATCCTCAAGGGGGATTAAATGTGACAAAAACTTTGTGTGAGGTGGAGTCAGTGCCAGTCTACACACCTCTTAGTTCCACCATCTGGGGCCTGAACACAAGCAGAGCTTTCTGGTGCAGCTGAACGACACATGTCAGCTTCCTGATTTCTTAGGGGGGTTTACAGAAGCAGTGTGGAGCTGTGGCTAGGGCTCTAGGATCACAAATACAAGGTTGTGGGATCAAATCCCAGCTGGGACTACTGGGGTACCCTTAAGCAAAGCACTTCACTCAGAATGCTTCAGTAAAGCTGTATAAATGGTTACATGTATAAGTCACATTAGATAAAGAAGTCAGATAAATTAATAAACAATCAATATACAGGGATGATCCTGATTTATCCTTCATATAAAAAAGTGAAAGGTAGTCTAATCAATGTAGTTGTTTTTTAGACTTTTATTCAGAGAGACATTTTAGAATGTAAGAAAATAATGTGAGGTTTTCATGTTGAACACCAGCAACAGTGCCAAGTCAAACTGAGAAGCCTCCTAAGTACAGCAACATTAGATCTGTACCCCATTAGGTACAGATCTCCCACCTTAATGTACAAATCACCCTTCATCATCAGGCCCTGCGCTGCTGTTTTTGAGTGAGCTCTGTTTTGTGCTTCATGTTTTGTCTCCTTTGGGTTTGCTCTGAATAGGGCTTCTCATTTAAATAAAACAGGGTTAAAAAGATCACAAGAGCAGTTCAAGAATTTTATCTGATGAAATCAACTTCTAATAAAATGCTGGGCTCTGTAACATGATGATAAAAGGGCTGCGAAAATCACGACTTGCTCCTTTTTTTTCGTTCACGGACTTAGTGTTGACTAATTATGTGAGACATGGTATTCAAGGAACTTCCTGTCTACTGCTCCTGAACAGTTGGTTACCTTGGATCAAACATTCTTTCGTATGTGAACAAACAAAGAATAGATCTACGGTCTTGAAATAGTTTCCTTAAAACAGGTCACATATGCTGGCAGCTATTCTTAGACCTTGGCAAACTATTTTTGACTTCTCATTTCTTAGAGGAGAAATAAAAAAACACTGCTTCACAAATATTCTGCCACAGCTGGCCACTTGTTGTAAGTTACTCAAAACTGCAGAACATAAGAAAAAGAGTTTACGAATATATTCATGCAAGACCTTCACGGAACTGTTTCTTAAAGGATACAAGTCAGTTATCTTCTGCAGTTCTAATCGAGTGCTTTCAAGACACCCACTACTTGTTGTGAAAAGTAGTGTCTCCGATTTCCTGCCCTAAATACACCAGCCATGACTTCCATTTAAGGACTTCGGGGTCTGATTTTTTGTACTGAGTTGGAAACAGGTGTTAGGTCAGTTTCTTTTAGGCAGGGAAAACCGAAAAAAGTTTTCCTAGCTCAGAAAAAAAGTATCTTAGGTTCTCAGTGTATAGGTCATTGGTATAGGTTGTTTTTTTTGGCAACAAGGTACCCATAAATGCAAAGATGGGGTATTGATGAAGGATTCCTCTCATTTTTACCTCACTCAATTTCTTGATATAAACCAGTATTTCTCTACTTTAACCCTGATGACTTAATCACACCCAAGTCATTGATCCACCTGTGGCCGCCCTGTTTTAAAATCTGAACTGCCCGACCACTTTATTTAAGATGTTTGCTACATCTATCAACTGTGGGAATTAGGGACCGAGCACCACCAATTTACAAAATGCTTCTGATTTACTTTGAGAAAGTGGTTTTCACTCTTTACAGAAGGAGAACCCCTTCTGTAACGTTCTCATTTAAACAGCACTTTGTAATCGCCTTCAAACAGCCAATGTAGCTTGCCCTGCTTGACCCAGTTATTGCAGGATGTCCAGGCCAATGCACATCCCGTCATTCCTTACACTTCCTTTCCAATCGCAGCTGGGCCCCTGGTCCAACAGGTGAAGAAGACCCGCCTCCAGAGAGACGACTTTGAAATCCTTAAAGTGATCGGCCGAGGCAACTTCAGTGAGGTGAGGAGGGTAGGACGGCGAGCTGCAGGTTATGGCCAGTGTTACGTCAGACTGAGAGACAGGAGGTACAGTATGTAAGATTTAAGTTTTAGTGACAAAGATGTCACTGCTGCACTGCCTGAGTGTCCTGCAACAAGAGGAAAGTAAAGAGTATTGTTTTAAGATCCCGTCAATATTCAAAAAAGAAACAACAATAATCTGTTTCCTCACACATCTTTACAGCTTTGAGTGGCAGACATCAGTAATCATCTCCTTGTACAGTTGAGTTTTGGTCCTTTATTAACTACAATGTCTTAAGAGCATGACTATTTGAAAAACCTAGAGATGTTACTTTAGTTCATGAATCATTCAACCGGCAGGCGAAGAAATGTGATCCAGGATGACATGCTCTTCAATGTCTCATTTGACTCCAGCCAATTCCAAAGCTGCGCTTTTCCTCCTGTTAGGTGGCTGTGGCAAGAATGAGACGGACACAGCAGGTGTACGCCATGAAGATCATGAACAAATGGGACATGCTGAAACGAGGAGAGGTACGTCGTGGGCGCTCAGGTGTTTCACAGCAGTGTGTGTGGGCACACCCCCGATTCCAATCATCTGCTCTGGCATCTTCGGAGCTCAGAACAGTGATAGACAAACCCACCAGTAGGTCTGGAAGAGCTGAATTCTCTTGAGAGTCCTGAGAGAGGTGAGAGAGATCTTTCCCTCTAAGGTCTCTCTACAAGCTCCACAGCTACCTGTGCACCCACCTGTGCACCCACCTGTGCATGCAGCTGAACCCCAGATTTCAAGCTGCCCGCTCCTCTTGAACACAAGCTTGACACTTGATTACAGACAAATCTGCACAGTTTAACATACACCACGTTTTACACATAACTAGTTAATAGTACTGTTTCTATTACAGTACCATTACTACAAATACTATTTTTATGTCAACAAATGTGCTTCACAACAATAAAAAATCTGGCAGAGATGCATTCAAACATTCGTGAATACAGCTGTAAATAAAAACGCCAGCAGTCACGAGAGAAACACTAAAGGCTATTTATATGGAAAAGGCTGGGACGCAATCCTGGAGGGCCAGGGTTCTGCAGGTTTTTCATGTCTTTAAATAAAGCATCAGCTGAGTGAAACAAATTGGTTCGATTAAACCAATAACAAAATGATTTGAGTAAGAGTAAGAGCTATGCTACAAACAAAAACTTAAAAGTTTTCTCCAGGACCAGAGTTAGACCATCCAATCGTCTCTGACTGAGAGCTGAAGGGCTCATATTTGGAACCAAAGCAAGTAAGTGAGTTATCCATGGGGTCAGACATTCAGAGAGCTGTAAGTGAGCTCATAGCTTTGAGTCAAGACCACCCAGAGAGAGGCAGGTGAAAGTGCAATGGGAGGCAGTTTATGAGGGAGTCCAACAGTGAGCCTGTGATGATGTTTCTGTGTGGTGGATCCAACTCCCATAGGTGGCCTGCTACCAGGAGGAGAGAGAGGTGCTGGTCAGAGGGGATCGCCGCTGGATCACAGAGCTCCACTTCGCCTTCCAGGATGACAACAACCTGGTACTTAAAGCGTTTAGACTACACCAGGCTTCATTAGATCCTAGGAAAGGTTAATCTGGAGAGGAAGGCATTTAAACCCTCTTCGTCATTGGTTTTCCACTAGCTTGCTGATCTGAAAACCTTCAGGGTATCTGCGTCAACAACAGGGCTGGGCAGTTGGTTCCAGAAGAAAACCACCCTTTGCTTATAGTAGTGCTTCCTGCTTTCAGTTGTGAAAGATTTTAAATACCCCTCACAAGCCCCTTTCGGCCACCTCTGTTCAAAACCATTGAGATTCATTTCTCTTTGGCGCTGTCTCTTAATCTGTCCGCAACATAGTTCCTGATGACCAACACTTAACCTTGTTGTCTTTCTGATAACTGATTATTGTAAATGTGATAAAAACTTCAGACTAAAATAAAAAAAAGTGGCAGGGAGCATCTGGGTGGCTCATCTAGTAAAGGTACCTGCTCAAATTATTGGACCTACAGCCTGAAGACTCCAATACAGATTGTGTCACAAATCAGACACTCACTTTTGGGGTGGGTATATATACTGGGATATAATGGACTCCATCACGATTGTTTTGGTGAAGCAAACAAAGCAAATTGATAGTTCAGGCAGCAAATTCACATTCTCCCCCACACTGCACCAACATCATACCTCACAATTAATCCTCATTTGATCATTATCAAAGAAAAACATAATGGAAAGTCAAGGATCATTGTGTGTGTCAGGGGGACAGTGGTCAAGGTTTTGGCCTTCCTTTGGACAGGACGGTTGTGGCTTCATATCCAAGAGTGGAGCGGAGAACCATTTCAGTAAAATACATAGGTGAATAAATGGGTGCAAATGTAAGTTGCTTTGGATAAAGGCATCAACCAAATTAATTAGTAGTGACTATAACACGTAGTAAAGATGCCTGTAGGAGTCAGAGCTGCTGTCTCCTTCCCAGACTCCCCTTGCTTTCTTAGCTAAGTCCCCAAAGCTTGCTGGTTGGGCAATCTAAGCATGCAAGTGTTTTAGAGGGAAGAGAGCCATTGAAGGGCAGAACCAATGGTTAAGTTTTTAAGAAACATTTATCTGAAACTGTTTAAAAACCAAGCTCACCCCTGTCCTCCTGTCCTTCTCCCTTTCCAACTACCCTTCCAGTATCTTGTGATGGATTATTACGTCGGAGGGGACCTGCTCACCCTGCTCAGCAAGTTCGGAGATCGGATCCCCGAGGAGATGGCCCAGTTCTACCTGGCAGAGATGGTGATGGCGATCGACTCTGTCCACAGGCTAGGCTACGTGCACAGGTTTTTAATCTTGTAATCATTTCCTTTCCAAGTTCTGCAGCCAGCAGTTCGTCCGTCATGCCTGCTGGGACCAAACATCTCTGATCATCAAATTACTTATCCTTGTTCACTTGTCTTTATGGTTTTAACTGCAGGTAGACATGGGCAAAGTGGGGGAAAAAAACTTCAGAAAATTCAGAGCTGTAGGAGTACCATCCCCGCAATTGATACGAGAAGCTCTGTGCTCTGTGGCTGTTACACAATAACCAACATGATCAGTCCTTTACTGAATACCCTGCATGCTCTGTTTGGCCTTCACAACAAACTTATTGTCGTTTTTGCCACAGATGGAGAGCGCTGCAGTCTGAACATTTATTTTTCCTTTCTTTGGATTACAGAGACATCAAGCCTGATAATATTCTGCTGGATGCTCAGGGTCACGTGAGACTCGGTGACTTTGGCTCCTGTTTGAGACTACAGGACAACGGGCTGGTGAGAACATCTGAAGACATGGGGTTGAGGGGTCAATGGTGGGGTTGCCATATAATCCTGCGATATTTTCGGACGGTACAGGTTTAAAAAATGTATTAAAGCACATATTAATGAACTATTGAATGAAATAGTTCAGAAATCCGGCCCAGAGAACATGCCCAGAGAAGAGTGATTAGATAATCAAATGGTTGGCTTGTCCTACTGTGAAAGACTAAAATAATTGACTCTTTTCTGTATTGACAGAAAGGGGGACTGGGAAGCTCAATGACAGCTCTCATTACCATTAAAATACAATATACAAAACATGTCACTTTGAATTTCAAGTTTCCAATCATTTTGATGATGTCCTTAATGGTGCAATGTGTACACCTGCCTGATTTACACTCACTTCATTAAATCATAACTGGTTCAGTTCATCTGTGATTTGCAAACGATGGATTGAATTCTTTCTGCTTCTAAATGCTATTTTCCCCAAAAAATCACCCAAATTGTTTAATCACACTGAGTTTCCACTACTAATGATGTCAGTATAGAGGTAACTGTAAAATACCACTTGGTCCTGTCTCCAGCTTTCCATTTTTAGCTGACAAACACGGTGACAATGGGACTTTTTAACAGCAGCTGCTCTTAAGACAGGCTTCAGGCTCTTAACCATCATGTTACCAGAAGCAGTGACTATGGGGCTCCCAGACTGATAACATTTGCGCTTGAGAGTCTAAAAACACAATGTGTCCATGCTAGTTCCTGGAGAAGGTACGGCCTTTCAAGCCTGCCTTTCATGTTTGAGGACTTACATTTAGCAGTTAATCAACAATACTCTGTGCTGAATTCTATGACAGTTCTTTGGGGGGGGGGGGGGTCGCCTAAAAGTCTTCATTGCTCCCCTTGTCTTTTAAAATGCCACTTTTAGCTCTGGGCCCACTCTCTTGTAACCCGCAGATCCACTCTTCGCTGGCAGTGGGCACCCCCGATTACCTCTCTCCAGAGATCCTGCTGGCGGTGGAGGACAGCACCCGCGGGTACGGGCCAGAGTGCGACTGGTGGTCCATGGGCATCTGCACCTTTGAGATGTTCTTCGGCACCACGCCATTCTACGCCGACTCCATCACCGAGACCTACGCCAAGATCATCCACTTCCAGGTAGTCCTGCCCTTGGCGTGCCAAATCTTAGCCCCCCCTGCACTGCTCCGTTTAATGAAAGCGCCAGAATGAGTGGGGCTGAATCCGGTTTATAAAAGAACAAAGAGTTGGTGCCATCTGAAATCATTCATTCAGCAAGGCTCTCTAAAATTTCAAAGCGAACAGCCAGATCAGCTCGGAGTCTACTGCAGAATTGTACACCCCAGTGGCTATAACAAAAAAAATAGCACTGGAGAAAAGCCAGCAAATGTTGCCGAGAAGCGGGTGGCTTGACCAGTGACTGTTCAAACATACAGTATTTGTCATACCCTGACCTCTGAACCCCTACCCCTGTGTTCCCCCAGCTGTGCTGAGCCTCTTTTCCACTGATTTACTGCTTCCTTCCTGTCATTCACAATACCTTCTCTCCAGCTGGCCTGCTGACTCAAGAGCATTCCTGCTTCCTCTCAGCACAAGAGGCACAAAAAGAGCAACAGCAGGGACCTTCCATTGTGTGTCACCCAATGAGAAGCCTCTACCTGGAGCACAGGGTGAATTCTAGAGAACAGAGGTCTCCGGTTCAGATCCAGGTTTTGCCATGTGCCCCATGTGTGTAAGCTAGATATAGCATCCCATAGGAAAGGAACAACTAGGTTCTAGCTCATCGCTAGAGTATTTGACTCCAGATCAACAGGTTCCCCGATTCAAATCCAGGTGCCCCCTCTTTACCAAATTCCGCGCAAGTAGTTGTCATGGAAATAAAGTATCAAATGTGAACTGCAAAAGACACAGACCTTACTTTTTATTTGTATACCCAATGGTCTTAAGATTTGGCAGGTCTGGCAACAACGCCTGTAGCAACCCAGGAGAGAATGAGAGATGTAGACAAGCTGCTCCCAACATGCCCACCACAAAGTCATCTTGGCATCTCTTACTGGTGTCGCTGCAAGCCTGCAGGCTTGTGACAAGTCTTAGGAGCTGCTGCTGAGCCAAGCCAATCCCTACCCTGGTGGTGTTGTACAAATCAAGCAGTACCGCTTAGGAGGTCCTGGTCGCAACCAGCTAGTGACATGACCCAGGCTCGAACCTGCAACATCTGGACCACAGAGACCAACCTGCTCTCTAACGAAGATCCTTTACAGCCTGTGCCAATCTGGAGGAAAACCACATTTTTTTACATTTTCTTTCATTTAACAAGGCGACCAGGAGAGATCAGGTCTATTTCTTTCAAGAGCCGGCTGCGTTGTTATTGATTTTACTGTATGCCCGACTTCCCAGGAGCACTTCGAGTTCCCCAGCACGGACCCCCCGGTGTCGGAGGACGCTCGCGCCCTGATCGGGGGACTGGTCTGCGAGCGGAGCCATCGGCTGGGTGCCGGCGAGTTTGAGGACTTTCGGGGGCACCCGTTCTTCGCAGGCATCGACTGGGACACCCTCCGGCACTGCCAGCCGCCCTTCCAGCCCGAGGTGTCCAACGCCACCGACACCTCCAACTTCGACGTGGTGGACGACTGCCTGAGTGATGTGGTAACTGCACACTCACATGCACACCCTTGAATCTGCTGCATACAACGTACAGCCAGGCAGTCTAATGCAACAGAAAGCTTCTGGTTTTGGCCTTACATTATATATTCAGAGGATACAGCCATTGAGTAAAACAGGAAAGGCACAATAGTATTAAAACGATAGATACAATTGTCAAGTCCTGATGGAGAGCCAGTCAACACTATGTTTTCAAGTTTGTTAGAAGTTTTACTGAATCAAACTTGTTCTCTTGGGGGAGAGCTTGTAATCAAGACAACTGAAAACCTGAGCGAATGATACTAGACATCCTTTTTCCTCCTGCTCTTTCTGGTGAGGACTGTGGCCCATAGCAGGCCCGTTTAACACTATAGCCTTATTATACTTGCAGACACGCTGAGGGTACATCCCTCTTGCTTGGAACACATGGTTGGCTCAGGGACAACACTTCTGGGCTAGTGAACTTCTCCACCTGATTCATTTCTTTGAAGACATCTTCATTCAACAAATCTTAAAGCAATTAACTTGCCAGGTCAACTCATGAAATCAGGAAAATCAAAAGGAGTCTGTTAAGAAAACAACCAGGTTCACAGACAACTCGACCTGCTTGCTCTGTTTGTGGAACAGAATCCAAGTCCTACTTCAACTTCAATGCTTTATTGCCATAAAAATGAGTTGCATGGAACTCCGTTGAGTCAGCTCATACAATTACACGCCATACAAATAAACTCCATAAAGCCAATTATAGACAGCATTCACCTGACACATGACACATACCCTTTCAGACACACACTGGTAATAAAATAACTAGCTGTGAGAGACAGAATAACAGTCCTCTGCAGTCAAAGGAAATCGAGCACCTAATGCAATTTGCGGAGTGGGTATCTGAGCTCAGCTTTAAAAACTAAGTGTTGGCAGAAAGAATACTTGCAGGCAGGTAAGTTTGATGCCATTGCAGTAACTCCCTCACACACAAGACCGAGATCTTGGGGGGTTAGCTATGGACTGAGGAGAGTGTGCTTCGTTGTTTTAGGAGACTCTGAGTGAGGTGCTGGAGGATTCACCAGCAGGGGTCCACCTGGCCTTCGTGGGCTACTCCTACACCGCCACCAAGTAAGGACAGAGGAATGTCGCAAACGTCTTCCACATCCATAGCCTTCCTGTCGATTCTCAGCCTGCTTTGCACATGGTTCCATACCTTCCTCTATTTTCCAAGTGTCCTCACTTGGCTGGGCTGTCTGTGTAAACCTGCAGCTCCCTGTATATGAGGGTCATTTTGCAGCAGTTCAATATGCTTTCAGGATGAAAGGGCACCAGTACAAAAAGATCTGATAGCAAATGGTCAATGCGAGACTCTCAAAAGCAGCTTCTTCTTTTTAATGGTTGCATGTCTTTCAAACATTATAAACTGTGTGGTTTGTTATACCTCCTTGAAAGTACTTTAACACACACTGTCTTTAAAATAGATTTTTCCATCATCCTTTAATATTTTAGTTTTAAATGCATGAACATTTTCATAGATAAGGATATTTTGCATGCTTTTATAATCTAGATTAGTGATGGCATCAGTCCACAAGCACTAGGGGTTCGACAGGTGATCTGAATTAAGAAGAGCAGTACTATTGTCGATGTAGTCACAATTCAGTACTACCACTTTAATTCCAGTTTACGTGTAAAACAATTTCACGGTCCAACACATGTAAACTAGTATAACTAAAAAAGACTTTTAAAGTTTAGTTACTGTTAGTAGCCTAGAAATAGTGCGAAAAGTAGTTCTGTGCCACCAGGCGTATTTATTCCAACGCAACCTCATCCCTCTGGTGGCGAAACTGTGCTATAACGCTGCAGAAACAAAATATCCATCGGCGACAAAAACTTTAACATATACCCTTACAACATGACTAAACGATTGCTCTTTCTGTTGAACTGGCGGACGAGAATAACTTTTATCACTTTTTTCCCTTTACGTGAGCATAACAGTACCTGTAGTTTCAAAGGCGAGTCGTTAAAATCTCGCAATTAACTACAACATAATTTCCTTATTTTTTAATTGATATATTTTACGAGTGACTGTTTAAAACGTTCGACAAATTAACGAACAATTATTTTACCTTAAATTCTGTGTGACTGCATGCGTCTTCCCTCGATGGTCGTTAATTTGTACTGTTTAAAGTATTGTTGGTTCCGCCCACTTATTTGTAAAAGTCAGGCCTGGTATCTCCTTTCTGCACTGACTGAAATCAGAAATCGCTTTCTTTTTCAGACGTTAATTCACCAAGAGAGAAATTAAATACAAGTAATTTTTATTCCCGGGCAACATTATCGCCGTATGTCCTCGCGAGCATTTTGGCGACATCTTTTTGCGTGTGTTTCTAGGGGGGGGGTTAACGCAATTCTTAGGTTTAAAAAGTAAAATACACAATTGTATCTGTTCTTAAAGGTGTAGGGGTTATATATAGTCATCAGAACATTTTAAAATCAGACTTCTTTAGGACCGTCTTCCCTGGAGTTAATTTTCGATACTGTATTTTGTTCCGTTATGAAACAGGTTCGGACTTTTTGTACATATGAAACTAGAATCACATTCATTATCTGTAGAAATGCGAATGTGGAGCTTATTAAAACTTCGAGTTTTTAACAAGCAAATAATAAAGAGTGGAAAATTGGGCCATTTATAATGATTCGGAACTTTCATATCTGTAACGGTCACTCTGGCTGTCGCACATGCGCAGCACTGAAAATGGTGCAGACGCGTGTTTACAAAAATTATTGCGTGATAAAATACAACCGAGTTACACACAAGACAGGCGACTAAATAGCTGAATACAGCTAAAAGCTGCAAGGTATACCGCTGGGAATCTGGTAAGTAGCAGAGGTTACTTGATCCAATTTTATCATTGCTTTAATCGATGGCTGGCAACAAGTGTTGGAAGAAGTGCTTGAAACCCACTCGATAGTACGTCTTAAAAATACCTATAAGTAGCCCATGTGTAATCTCCACCGTGGTCAAAAACGTTGTACAAAGAGCTTCATGCCCTGTATTAATAACAGCACTGTTTTTTTTATAACAGTAAAGTGTTGGCACTCCAAAATACAATAACTAAGAGGTTCAGAGCACTGTGCAACATCAGTTTGATTCCGTCCAGCGCACTTCCTGTAATTCAGTTTAGACGAGTCCTTAACTCAGTCGTACCGTGTAGCCCGTTTATTTTTTCTTAACAAAAATCTAAAATGGAACACCAACACAGAAACAATGCGAAACAGATATGCTAAGACTGTGGAAAGGAAACGGAGGGCCTGATTCTGTACTAAAGAGCAGCACCTGAACACTCTAATAGTGGGGGATCTGTGTCTTCCTGCAGAGAGACGGGGGCCCAGGACCGCAGTCAGGACATCATGATGGAGATCGACAGGCAGCAGCTGACTGAGGAGGAGAGCCTGCTATTCCAGGAGAGGCTGGTAGGGGGCGACATTCCTTGTATCTTTTTCACAGTATGTGTCCCCCCATCACCATACTGAGACACAGCTTAGTTTTAGCTTTCCCAGGAGGTCTCCCATCCAGGTACTGGCCAGGCTCACACCTGCTGAGCTCCAGTGGGCTGCAGGTTGTGAGTTGTAGGATGATATATTGTTTCGTTGTCGCTATTTGCGATATACAATCCGGTCTGGATGAGATTGTTATGAAACATCACAAATAACTGTAGTCCGTTTAGCCTCTTAGCTCATTTTTGGTGTCCTAGATAAACTTCTGCTGTGGCCTGCACACACCTGCATCAAACCTTCCTGCATTTCTCATGTGATTCGATTGGTACATTTGGTCTTCTTCGGTCACAAACAGCATTAGCCTCAGCTTTCCGAACCGCCATTGTAGCTGCGCTGCCTGGGATCTGCTCGGCAGGTGTCTCCTTGCTGTGTCCCGCTGCAGAGTCAGGTGTGGAGGCTGAGGGCAGTGCTTCCTGCTGAGGTGCCCGAGCTTCTGGAGCTCCCCCTAGCGCTGGGGCAGAGAGCCGCGGGGCCAGTTCGCTGCCAAGAAGAGATGGACGTGAGCACCAACCAAAACGTCGATCTGAAGAGGTAGGAAAGGGCTCCTCCCTCTGGAGCTTCCTGGTAGATCGCTGGGGTGGGAATAACAGCAGTCCTGATCGCAGCTGGTGTGTGGCAAAGTTTGAACATCACGTGTTGTTCCGGCTGCAGTCAGCGGTAGTAGAGGAAGTACACATACATTGGAATTCTCATTTGCACTGATCTCTCGGGACAGACACAGTACAACAGACAGCACCACACAATGTAGACAGTAAATTAGAACGTATTAAATAATATAACCAGAACAATAAATACTGACTAGTGAAAGGAAAAGAACAGGGTAATCCATACCAAAAGTGCATAATGCATTGAGTCTGAAGCATTGCAGTTAGCTGTTAAGGATGTGTACTGCAGTAGGGCAGAAGTTAAGGATGCGTACTGCAGCTGTGAGGTGTTGGCTTGTGTGTAATTTTCCTATGGCAGCTGTCCTCCTGTTTGCCTCAAGAATGCATCACTGACTGGGGGGTGTATCAATGGTTTATGGTACAGACCAGCCTCTATCAATGTCTCTAAGAACTTAAGAATAAAGAACAAATGAGAGGAGGCCGTTCAGCCTGCCTAACCTGTTTGGTAGTTAGTACCCTTTGTTGATCCAGGGATCTCAAAGCAGCACAAACAGGCATATTTGGGATTTGAACCCGGCACCTCCTGCACCCTAAGCAAGAATCATACTCCTAGACCTATAAAACAAGACCAAGGCTTTCATCTTGGTGACATGTGTTGCTGGCATTATAAGGGGTGGTATAAAGTTTTTACTTCTCGTATCTTGAAGGGATTATTTTGCATACCCTTATTAGCAGCAGTCTTGAACCTCCTTATCTAAATTAATACTGGGAATTCCAGGATTAGTGATAATTTTGGCATGTTAAACCACTGAGAAGTGTTTCTGTGGGTAAGTGACATCAAATTGGATTTGAGTTCAGACACATATCAAATTTAGTTTCCTTGTGTAACTTAGTTTCCCTTGGTATATAGACTAAAATAAAATAACGTTTTATTGTATGGTTGGTGGGTGTTCTGAGATGACCTAGACCGGAGCTCCTGGGAGGACTGGAATAGAAACTGGACACTGCTTTCTTCATGTCCTGTCTGTGTCTCTTTTTTGCTGAGACATGGGTGGGATCCTGACTTCACCTGCCTCAGATGTCTATAAGCTTATGGGTTTCCTCCTGTAGTACTAACAGGGCTCCCCTTGGCGTGGCTGTTTGATTTCTTCACAGTCGTCTAGAAGAAGCAGAGAAACGCAACTGGGAGTTGGAGGGGGAAATCGAGAGGCTGAGACTGGAGATTCAGGGTCTCCGATCTCCAGGGCACACAGGCAAGTCAGCAGGGCTGGGTGACGGAGTCACCTGGGAAATAGCCAACTTGATCTCTCATTGTACCACAGGTGGCGGGTGTGTTTGTAAGATTGAAGTAGCTGTACTCACTCTGGCATTGGCCATGTTAACAATTCTCAAGCATTTAAGCAGTACAGTTACTGCAGTTATGCATGTCATTCTACCAAGCTTGGTTATGCTTGAAACACCAAACTGCAGTTCTGCAGTTCTCAAAGCCAAAATGAAAAATGTTCACTACGTCTGCTTTAAAAAGATCAAGTATGGATAACTATGGACAGTAAAAGGTCCATGTAAAAAATCAAGGCATTTTGCCTTCATATACTCTCTGCACAGAATGGAATATACAGTACATACTGCAGATTCCAGGTTGGCCCCATGAAGATTCATGTAGAAACCACTAGAGGGCAGCAACACCGCACCAAGGAGTAGGATGCTCAGGCAGTGCTGTGGCCTTGCATGTGAGAATGACTTTAATTGAAGACTACTCATACAGAATTAGCCACAGGTGTGTATTGACTTGGAAGGTGTAAGTTCTCTGGGAACGAATAGGAGAGTCTTCTCCAAGCCTCATTCTGGGAAGGAGCTCAGAAGTGACTAGAGTAGAGGTGATAGCTGGGCCCTGGACCAACTGAAGGATGGTGTGGGAAGCAGGAGCAGTCAATCCCCGGACCTGCTGCTATGTGAAGGGAAAGGAGTGGCGTGGCCCTGATCCAGTATTGATGGAAGGGAGAGAATTCCCACATCAGCACCCTCAAGGAAATACGGCAGATGAGAGGAGGAAAGGAATTTGAGGAGCAAGTGGAGGGTTTTCCATTCCAAAGTCATTATTTTACTAATGGCACTCTGTCTACTGTTACATGCTACCAGACACTATAAAATCTATCCAACAATATAATTCTGTCTACAGTAGCTGTCTCCTTATGTAAAATAATGGTATTCCACTGATTTCTGTCTACAGTAACACAACAAGGCTATTGTAGACTGTACCAGAATTTGTTCCAGAGTATTACTTTCTTGTACTCTGTTACCACTGTTTACAGTTCTTTACAGTTATGGAATCTTATTTTATTTCATCCTTGATACCTGACCTTTAAGTTACTGAACCAATCTCATCACTAGCTTCATTGTAAAGAACAAATGCTACTGAGTCTTGGAGTAAATTTTGTCTTCTCTTTACCCATCACATGTAAATTTCTTGCTAGTTTGTCATCTTTAATTGCAGAACAATGAGAGAAAACACTTTTAGAACATGTCCTACAGCCCTGAACTTGTTTCTCATCCTCTTATGTTTCTTGCTTTGTGATACTGTTATTAACTTTCAAATCTTATTTACAGGTATGGAGGAGAACTAAGTCAGAGCCAGGCTGTAAAGCTCACTGGTGCCATGTCACTTGATTTCTCCTTGTTTAGAAAGCTTTTTATATATATATTTCTTGCTAGAATACATATTTTGTTCCTGACTGAAACGTTCAGTCATATAGCTTCCAGCATCACCGGCGATTAAAAAATGAAAGAAATGAAACTGCCATACAAGTGACAGATCTGTTCATTTCTTACAGTTTTCTTGAAAAGGGTAGTCTTCTGCTTTCCTATCCCCACTCCTACCTCCACCACCACCACCACTTTTCCTCCAGTCACAGCACTCCCTATAGCTGGCTTGTCCACTCCTCCAGGACACACCCACTCTGTCAAATCCCAAAAGCCAGGCACTCTGCAGCCTGTTTCCTCGTTCACCCAGCCACAGCATTGCCAAAACATGCTTTTCACGCCCGGCCCACTGCACACGCTCCTCCAGTTGCATGGCTCAGCGCACCTTCGCCCCACACACACCTCATATCACATGAGGCGACTTCCTGCTTGCTTGGATCACGCATACAGCTGCTCTAACCAGCTTCTCTCTTCCTCCAATCACAGAGCTGAGAATCTGCCAGTCTCACCACACTTTGCCTGCCTGGTGTCCGGATCTCATGTGGGATGTAAGGATCTTTTTGTGCTATACATAGCTAAATATGCTATACTGCTATACATAGCTTTTATTATGTTTCCTTTGTGCAGGAAGGAGACCGGTGTTTGAGATGCACTTTGTTTGGAAGAGCGCTTGTCAACTTGCTATATCAGATCTTACGTGTTTAGTTGGTAGTAGCTAATTGGTCCAAAGATCTTATCCAGCTGTTTATTGAAAGAAGTCAGGGTATTGGTCTGAACAATATGGCTGAGCAGCTTGTTCCTGTCTCCCACAATCCTTTGTTTGAAGAACTGCTTCCTGCCTAAGGGATGATGAAGACTAGGCCTTGCCCTTGCCTGTTTACCAGTGATAGCTTTTATTTCCAGAGTTCTGCGACGCCCTCTGTCTGCCAGTACCCTCTGGTCATCCCCATTCATCGCCACCTGCTGCTGTTCCACAGGGTGGGTGAACTCCTCACTTTCAGTCTTTTATCTTCACACTATTGAATCACACAAAACTATGGTGCAACAAACAGAAATGTATAATACCCTGCCGAGAATAAGTTCAATTAGTACTTAGTTCAATTCATTTCTGAAGTGGAAAATGGAATCCTCTGCTTGTAACTCAAGAGGATTTGGTTTCTGTTCCACCCCTTACCTTCAGAGAGCAAAGAACATTTTCTGTTGGGGAGTTGAGGGTGCTGTTAGAGCTTTAATCAGTATAAATAAATAAGCCTAACAACATACAGGCATGGCAGTTTATAGTACAGTGCAGGCTAATGTCACTGTCATTGCTAACTTTGGCTGACTGACCTCTATTCACATTAGTTTGCCTGTTACTATTACAAGCCTTGCACCACTGCCATAACATTGATTTGAGCAACAAAGAATAAAAGATTAGACTGACACACACTGAGAGATTAAAATTTAGAAGGGCACCACAATGGTTTTTGAGAAGCCAGTGGTGACTTTCAGGATCCACTGCAGATTCTTGTGTGATCTCTCTCTTCTTCCTCCTCTGCTCTCTTTTCCTTCCCTCCTTTCTCTCTCTGGGCTCTTGCAGGTCCGCTGGCCGCTAGTGAGGACTGAGGGGTACTTGCTCGTGTGTGCAGCTGGCAGTGACCTCCATGCCTGGTCACGACACTGTTGCACAGAGCTCAGCTGACAACCAGCCAGCAGAAGGACAGAGAATACGCTGGATCTCTGCCTTCAGGTCTTTTTTCCCCTCTGAGCGTTTCAAATCTGCCAGATTGCCCAGAAGAACGCACAGTATTTGGGAAAGTGATCAACATCTTACGCCCTCACCCTGAAAGCGAATGATCTCGATTCCCTGAAACCCCCACCAAGCAGTCCCCTTTGTGTTCGCACGGCAGGAAGTGCCGGTGTTGAATTCACGTTGAGCATCGTCCAAGCTGGGAGAGAAAAACGGACAGTACCTCTCTTTGCAGTGGAGCCGATTCCAAGCTTGCGAACTGAAGCTGCTCGTCAGAATTGGGCTTAGGCTCAATGCAGTTCCATGATGCTTGCCACAGACTAGCTGCCTGAATCCTCGATGTGCCCCACCTTTTATTTAATGTGCACCGAAAAATGTTCCCCTGCCTCTCTTGAGAGATCAGCAACACATAGAGCAGAAACGCATGCACTAAAACACACACACTTGCCAAACAGCAGACGGCTTGGACATTTTTGAACCACCTCTGGACTCCCTCGTCAGCGGTAATGCTGTTTTGTGGTCTTGGCTGGTGTTGAACCTTTCTGTAATGGTGATGACGATGTCTTGGTAGGGGTAAGTGGAGAGAGGCTGTCTAAATGTGTTGGCTTTCGTGGCCTCTTCTTGTACGTATTTTTGCTTTGGAGGTTTAAAGGGTCAAATGTGCATTTAACAGCTCCGGTGATGGTTGGCAGCTTGGCAAAAAAGGATGAAAAGCAAAAGAAATCCTTCAGTGGAAGCCGAGGGGAAACAGACCTGATTATTCAGCACTGAGTTGAGCTCCCGTGACAACAGTTGTCCTACACAGGGTGAGGGAAGGAGTAATGGGCTTACTTCTTTATGTCACAAACACTCAGACCTCTGGCACCCAATGAGGCCACGTAGGCAGATATCGCTGGGGTCATGCTTCCTCCTCCTTGGCTCAAGAGCTCATAGGGTTAAATTCAGTTTACAGCCCTTTCATTTTTGGTATTTTTATATCTGCCTGCCTTTAAAGCCGTAATACTCAGTCATTTAAATTCCACATAGAAGAACAGCAGGGTCTATTTAATAGCAAGAGAAACTGAAGCAATTTATTTTTGAACATAATGCAATAGAGTACTAGTAATAAAAAAAAATTTGAGGACAAAAATTAAAAGCATCACTTCAGTCAAATTGGGGAAACTGTTTAGAGGGTCCTGTTTAGAACTGTCAAAACACCCATGTGTCCTTTTTAGGAAAAATGCCCACTTCAGGCTACAGAGGGAACAGGGAACTCAAAACCGATTAACAGCACTCCCTGACGTTTCGATTGAGAAACCGCTTGAAATCTGTCGAGTTTAAAGGCAGGTAGGTGAAAACAAAAAGAAAGGACCCTGAGAAAAGCAGGCAGGGCTCCGAGCTGGGAAAGGGTCTAGGAGGATGTGCCTCATTCTTCACATTGATTTCCTTCACCCGGCAGAGAAATGGGACAGCAAAATGGGAGGGGTATATAGGCTTACGAATTGAGAATTTAAATGTGTTTAAAATAGTTTTAAATGAAAAATTTTCTGTTTATCAAGTGAATGATCTATTTATAATTATTATTTATACAGAAATGTGTGAATAATTAAAGTGAGATAAAGGTTGCTTCGAACAACACAAGCGGACCTCTTCCCTGAGTGAGAGGTGTCCCGAACTGCTGAGCATAAAAACGGTAGTAGCACACACTGTCCACGTCTGGCTGGAAGGCTTCTTTACATAATTCCTTGGCCAGCAAAAACACTTTCAGAAGCCAAACTGTGAACTTTGCACTACGCTAGTCGCCTGGGGTGTATAATCGCATCAGCTGTATTCTCCTTGAAAAGCCTGTTTATATGTATTTATGCACAAGCCCAGCTCACTGTTTGTGGAATATGGGAAACATGGGGGGGGGGGGGGAACCACAGATCGCTTTGCCCCAGGGCCTGGGCTCAGAGAGAGGAATATTTTTACCAAAGAACAAAAGAAGTTCTTCCGCCCACCTGTTCTGATTCAGTTTAATGTCAGTCTAATTTGATGTTACACAGGAGAGAAATAAAGCCCTAACAGGTAATTACAAGTGAAAAAAAGTAGCTCTTCACATTCATTTAGTACTTATTGCAAACCTCAATTATTGGCACAATTTGTTTCCAGGTGCAAATGGAAGTATTGCTGTGCTAAGACTTGAAAATCCAGATGTAGGGAAGTGTCTCCTGTATGTCACAAATCATGCTGCCTGCAAACCAAGTATGAAACACAAATTACACGATAAACAGGTTTATTTAAAACACAACGAACTGCCGAGATTCCTCTTAGTAAGCAGAAAGTCTGCATTACTGAAAAAGCAGCTTCTTTATGACATGGAATGTGAATGGTTATTTTTGCAGCTTCGTAAACCTTTAGAGCAGGAAAGATTACTCAACCTTACAATCTATTATAGTGCAGGTCTTTGATATAATCAGCTGCTCAATTAGTACTGCCGCCAAATCATAGATTTAACTAAACAAATATCTGGCTGTATGAAAATACTGTGGTGTAATTAATCTGAAGGTCTGGTATTGAACAACCTCCTGCTCTATGAAGTGCAGAAATAGACAAATCCTGTGTCTTAAATCAGTGTATCCAATACGTTCCCTTTGAAAATGCTGTGAAGACGCAACTGTCTATTCTGTATGTGGCAAGTCTAGCCTGTGTACAAATATAAATCTTGTGCAATATTAAGATAGACATGCATGACAAGGACACACTATTTTATGATAATACAAAAATAATATATTGTAACTTTTATTTTTTTGAATGGGGTTCTTTTATAAGGCCATTCGCATACTATAAAAATAAAAAAATAACTAGTTTCATGTATGTGATAACTGCACTGTTGGGGGCTGGGTGGTCTTGAGTTCATTATCTTTCTAGAGACTGGTTAATTCTGGGGACTTGTCAGGCACTTCTGAGCTGACATCACCCCTCCTAAGTCACTTATCCACTGTGGAACTTGAAGCATGAATAATGATGTATTTATGTTGCATGATCACTATCTCCTCTGTGCTGCTATAAGAGTCATATATAGCATGTACAGCTGTGCTAATTCTGAGCTGGTGATTCAAATAACGGGGTATATAAAAGGGCTTGTCAGCTGTTTAAATTCTCTAGCTCATAGTCTGCCAGCAAAGGAGAGGAATGGAGTATAAAACCATTTTGTGCTTTAGCCATGTAAACACAAGTTCTTCATAAGGATGCAAAATCTGTGCCCTTGCAGCTAATTTCCTAACTGAAAAGATGTCTATAGCAGGTTTGTCATAGTTTTTCAAAAGGGGTAACCCTCTCCGTTTAATCCGTTCTCTTTACCATAGTGGAAATCATTAAAGTTCTCGAGAAGACAGATTCATTCAAATAGCACATCAGATGTTAACCTAACGTATGTATGGTTTGTTAAAGAATAGCATTATAGCTTTGAAGAGCATATTGGTTTGGTGGGTATTTGTTTAAGAAACTGTAGGACAGGAGAGCTCTAGTCCAGTTAGTCATACAAGTCACTTTAAATCACCTGTTTTTGTACAGATGAAGAATACGTGTAAGCCATAGATCTACTAAGTAATTTTTTCATTTATTGGAACTCTGGACCTGAAACCTAAAAGTTCTTGGAGTTTTTATTCCAAATAATTTCTTAATAATTTAACCATTCACCTTTTTAATCGATCATGGTTAAATTGTTTCATGTCTGTAGGAACTGATGATTTCATGTTTATCTATAAAACCCTTTTGGAGCTGAAGTTCTTGTGGTAGGATCTCTATGCCAAGCTAAGCCTCTATGCTATTGAGGCGAAGAGGTTTGTGATTCTGTTTATGTACTTTAACCTAGTGGCTTTTCAAAAGCTTGTAGTATATTCTTTAAATATTTAAGGTTATTCAAACAAAAACTGGTCTGGGCTATAAAAATGTAAGCTCTATTAATGAGCTATTTTTTATTCCTTCACCGTCAGAATACCTGATTCCTGGTGGAAATCACAGCATCCTGGAGCCTGTCCAGGAAGCATAGGGCCCAGTGCCAGATTACACCCAGGACACTAATGCATTGCAGGGGACACATGCATATTTAGAGACTTCTGACAGAATGCCTATGAGAAATGGAAGGAAACTTGGAGAAAACCCACTTGTAGGTACTGACAACAGGTCAGTTTGCTGACCACAAGGTCACAGGACCAGTAAACCAACCACACTATGGAGCTGCCCAGTCATTCCCATTTTGTACCCGTTTAATATTTGATCCCAGGATCTTATCCAGCCATTTCTTGGCCTTTGTCCTTTACAGTGAGGCCCCCTGCCATTATCGTGTGCTAGAAGGCCATACTAAAAATCTTAATGTTAGTTCTCCGTTTTTTTACAATAAAATGTTAGCATTTTATTGTCAAAATTTTACAATACATTTTCAATGTTTCAATTTTCAATTACAAAATAATTTTCAATGTGAGATGCTTTTTCCTCAATGACATATTGGTAATTGGTATTGGAGAGTGAATCGAAGTTTGCTTTATTCTGCAAGAACTGCGCAACTAGCTTGTATCCCCACTAACAAAGCAAACAAAGTGAAAGGAATACCTTTTCCTTGAGATACCCATATGACTTAATGATTTGATCTTCTCCGAAATGTTGTAAACTGGAGGGCACTTTTAAATGATTTATAAATGCACACCTGACAATTCAGACAAGCTTCCTGAAAGCATCAAATCATATTTAAAAAGCTAACATCATAAGTCCTGTCAAATCATTTAGGGCTTCTAACAAGTGCGGTACGTCTGATTATACTGATGGATGTATAAGGACTTTTTCTTACAAAAACATCTAGTAAAAAATGGAGAATGTGGTACCCAGTATCTGGCAAGCAGCATCAATTTAAAAAATACTTTTTGCAAACTGGAGTGTGCCTTCTCTCACCACAGACATTTGTATTGTGCTTACCATTGGACACAGGATAAACAGCAAAGGATCTTAATGCTGAAAGGCTGTGGGTTAGCGTTATACTTACGGTTTTAGGGTATAGTGGTCGGGAATTCTTTAAGAAAGTCCACAGGACTTGTTTGATTGCAGATCTCCCACCTCAATGCTGTTGATCCTTGACCTACACACAGTACACATTAACACTGCAACGCCGGCTTTATCAAAACACAGTGGGGAAGATTTCCTGTGAGACAGGGAGGGGACATGATGACCGTGTCTCAAAATATTTTTCCCCAGAGTCAAGTCTCTTTCCCCCACCCTATCACTTCACAGGAACAAACACTATACAGTACAGTACATATATAAAGTATATTACCCCTTAACTCTCTTAAAATTAAAACTCCCATAAAATTGTACACTTTTCACAGCTAACAAAGAACTAAATGGCACCAGAAACCAGTTTAATCACTTTAGTTTATTGGAGAAATGCCCCTTAGCACTGTACAGCTTGAAACCTACATATATTTCCCACACCACATTATTGACACTGGGGTTTTGAATTTGCACAATCTGGGGGCGTTCAACGTAAAGGAAATGGGATTTCACTCTACACAGGGGGGGTTAAGGCTTGAAGCTGGTGTTCCTGTCTTTTGTGGTCTAAGGTTTCTTTGTCGCACGGCACGTCACAGCTTTGGCAGAAGTCTATGACGTTTAGCCGTCCAGCACGGAGAAAGAAGGGCCAAAATAAAGTTAGAAAAATTCCAAAACAGGGGGGTGGAGGTGAGATTGTGCACTGGAAAATGTTCCAACAGCTTAAAAAAACAAAACAAAAAGACATGCACACACGCAGCACACAAACCCAACTTGCACAGCTCCGCAAAGCGGCACGGAATCGTTTCTTTTCCGATTTCTTTTCAACAGCAAGCGTCCACACCGCAGCCCCCGTGTGTCTCTGTCCCCGGGTCGGGAGCGCGTTTCACCTCCCGTCCTCCCGCCTGGAGCGGGCGTGCACCAGCTCGCAGGGCTGCACCCAGTTGTTGTCGTGCAGCCCCACCCGGCAGCCCGGCGTGTCCTTGTCGGTGCGCCGGCAGCACATCCAGTACGAGCGTCCGTAAGGCAGGTCGTGGTGGTAAGGTTTGGGGTGCCAGCGGCAGAGCGAGACGTCCCCCCTCTCGTAGTGCCTCTTGCACTGCTTGCAGGGGTCGTCGCGGTACAGCGGGTCCTGGTTCCAGCGCGAGTCGGTGGCGTGGATGCCGTAGGTTTCGATCAGTGCCTTGAAGTCGTGGCAGGTGCACTTGAGGGCGGCCAGGGAGCGGGTGGGCAGGTAGCTGAAAATGTTGACCATGATGTGGTCGGGCAGGAGCAGCATGTACTGCCGGGGCTCCAGCAAGCGCTGGATCTTGAAGCGGATCTCCAGGAAGTCGTGGGAGACGTGGCGGTACAGGCGGCACAGGGAGGTGTCCGCGGAGTCCGGCTCGGACGCCGCCGTGGGGGAGTCTGGCCGGTCCAGGCTCCCAGCAGGGCCGTTGTTGTTGGCGCAGTCCAGGGAGCCATGGGCTACCCCTTCTTCCTCAGGCCTGGGGGGCTGCAGGAAGAAGAGCTGGCCGGGAGGAGGGTCTTCGCCAGGGTCTGGCGCCTGGGAACCGACTGTGAAGCAGACCGTCTCCTCCTGCACGTTTTCAGTGCTGTCCTTGCCGTAGAAGACGCACTGGTCTACCGCGCCCGTCACCACCACCTCCACGTGGAACCCCGTCACGCACTCCCGCGCCTTCTTGTCCGCGTTCCCGCCGTCCGGGGCCAAGTCCGAGCCGGAGGGCGGGATGGGGCGCTCCGCTTGGCCTTCCCCCCGGGAGTCCGCCTTGGGGGAGGCGGCCAGGAGAAGCCCCATGTTGCTCGTGGGCAGGGGGTCGCGGGACGAGGGGCTGACCAGCTGGTAGAGGTCACAGGTGATCTTCTCCTTGGCGCGCGCCCCCGCCGGGCTGCCGCTACCCCCCCCACCCCCGCAGCTCAGGAACATGCAGTTTGGCCGGCCAGCCGGTTCGGACTGGGAACGCGGGTCCATGCTGGAGACCCGGAAGGCAATTCTCACCTCCCCTCCTCCTCCTCCTCCTCTGCCCCTGTTCCCGCTGCTCCCCCCGGCCTCTCCCTGCTGCTCCTCCTCCCCGCTCTCCCGCTCTGCCCCAGCACGCCTCAGGAGGGCGCTCTCCAGCTGCTGCTGCTGCGACTCGAAGTGGGCGATGGCCCGGGCCACCCGCCGCGAGTCTGGGGTGGGCTGCTGCTTCTCGGGGGCAGGGGAGCCGGAGGTCGAGGATGGGGGGCGGGCCTCGGGGGATTCGGACAGGAACACGACGGAGCCGGAGCTCGAGGGGGAGCCCCTCATGGGGCTCGGGGAGGTGGGCATGGGATGGGACTGGAGAGGTCCTTGCGTCACCATGCCCTGCAGAGCCATAGCTGTCCTCTGCTCTACCAGAGCCACCATCTCCGCCACAGACAGGAGATCCATCTCGTTCAGCTCGGGGGCCTCCTGCTCCGACGAGGGCTCCTTCGCCGTCAGCTCCGAGGACCCGCCCCTCACTTTGCCCGGGGGGTCGTAGGAGGAGCAGCGCCGCCGCCTCTTGGCCTTGGAGCAGTCTGTGCCCCAGTTCCCTTTCACCTTCATGGCACTGGGCCGCGCCAGGCCCACGCCGCTGCACTGGTGGGCGACGAAGAAGGCGATCTTCTCCTTGGTGTTCCCCGGCTTGATGACATACCAGGTGTCCAGCAGCACCCGGCCCTCCTCCACCTGGGCCCCGCTGGGGGGCGGCGGGGGAGGGGCCTTGGGGGCCGGGGGCGGCGGGGGGGTGTTCTCGGAAGCCGACTCCCCCTCATCGACCTCCGTCGGTGTCCGGCCGACCAGCTCTCCGGCCGCCTTCCGCAGGGCCCCCCCGCCGGCGCCCCCTCCCCCCGCCCCGCCGCATGGCTTGTTCTGGGAGTAGGTGCCGAACGGTCGGGGGCACCAGAGGCGGATGTGGGAGAAGGTATCGGGGTCCATCATGGGCTACTGGGGAGCATGTCGTCATGCAGCTGCTCAGGGAGCCTCCCTCCTTCAAGCCACGGAGCTGCCATGCCGATCCTCGGAGCTCATCGTCGCTGCAGCCTGGGCTAGGGGGTCGGAGATCGATCCCGGCGGAGCTGACATTCAGTGCGACCTACGGAGACAGCAAAGCCACAGGATTAGACAAACACGGCAGTCCCCCTGTGGCAAGGCCCCGATGTCTTCCATAGCCATTACTGCTACATCAAGGAAACTAAAGCATGAAAAGCATTAGTCACAGATCTGTGAAAGAACAAGGGACTCCTTTCATAATCCCCATAACTCTGAAAGACCTAACTACATGGCAGCATTCTTTCGTTTGTCTGTGTTACAGGAAAACTGAAGTCAAGAAGCCAGTGGCATCCACAGATTTAAGTAACTGGATCGACATGCTTTCAGGTGGTACGGGTTGGTATCATGGTGATACATTATCTATATTTCTTTGGGATGTTTGGAAAAACCAGCCTGATGAGGACCTAGGCTAAGTGTGTGACTGAAAACCATAAAAACAAGAACAAGGTTACAAACAACGGGAAGTCAACTGATTCATCTACCTCATTTGGGTGCTACAAAACAACGCCGACTTAAGTTACATAGTGCTAAGAATCCGCAGCTGGTATTGCTACTGTGATTTTTGATCTGCACTCGGTGAGGACCACTTGAAGACTAAGGCCCTGGAATGTTACAGCTTTAGCACAGTTCTAGTTGTGTACACATATTGCTTTATACGAAACATGTTCTTTTTTTCCAGTCTGTGAAAATTACGACCACCCTCTTTAATCATTTAGCAAAGGAACAAAAGGGTTTTGAATGAATCCTGGACCAAAATTTTTATTTATTTTGTTGTCTTTTGTTTTATAACTATTCTGATGTCTGTTTTTGCTTGTCTTGGGCTGGACTGCTGTAACACATCAATTTCCCTACGGGATTAATAAATCATTATCTATCTATTTTATCACCTCTTTGTACATGAAACAGGTTTTGATTCTTTCTGTAAAGGTCTGTACTTGAGAACGGTGTATTAAGTGATCTATGGGTTCTATTTTTGATGACAAAACATTCATTAATAGCTTCGAGGCAATGAGACTGAGTGCACGGGCAGGTTTCTGTCCAGTTTACAACTGTTGAATACTCGAGTCAAAAGAAAGTGTCATCTACTTCCTTTTGATATTCCCAAAACAAAAACAACCCACCGAAAGAAAATCTGAAACCTCTCTGTACACCCCCATGGTAATTTACAACCAAACTGCTAAAGCAGGAGAAAGACAGTGCTCTGTGGAGGGTTGTGGAACCTTATCAAGATAATGAGAAAATCACTTCTCACTGAAATAAAAGCAAACCGATATAAAAAGCACTCCTGAAACATTAAGCACCAAGAATTTTACATTCTCGGCTCGCCTCCGTTATGCCTAGTGTTCCACCAATTCATGCCCCTATCTTTAATGGCGCCTAAATTAGTCTGATAATTACAAATATCTGTGAGCTATTTTAATAGCTGTTTTCATCTACAGTAAGCGCTGAAATTTTGCATTAGCATACATTACTGAAGGGGCATTGTAGACAGAAAGCACTTCATCATTAAGGACGATGGGGAAGCAGAGAACTCAAATATCCCAATTCCGTGCAGGGAAAAAAAAAGATCAGAAGCACGCTGTATACGCTGTGGAGAACTTGACAGGAAATCTTAGAAATGAGGATGTCAAATCCTCGGACAGATTTGGGGAATACACACATCTGGGAAATGTTTAACTGAACAGATCCATTGTGTTTATTTGTCTTTCTCTCTTATGAGATCTGCAGCCTCCAGGAAGCTGCATGTTTCAATCAGATGTAGTCATTCATGGTAAGAGCAACTTAAAATATACAGGTGACTCAGAGAGCCCCACGCCCACCGATCCCTTCTTGTTTAATAATGCATGGCAAGAAACAAGAATTAAAAAAGCACCACACGGCAGGAATCCCTCAGATCTACACAGATGGTAGAGATACAAATAACTATGTAGTGTCAATAAAAAAACGAACTCTGAGAGGCTAGGGGCTAGGCGTTATTCCTGACCACTCAGTAAATCTGGGCGATGAGGCGGTTTTTGTGTTTGAAAGCATTCCTGCAGATTCAGGCCAGCACTAAGCTTTTTGCAATATCCTGTAAATCCAGCTCCAGCGCATTCGGTAAGGAGAGACGAAACACAGCCTTCTCTTCCTCAGGATTACACCACAGCCACGTTCTTATTCAATTCATGATCATTAACAGTAATTGCTTGCTGCCGTTTCCTGCATCAGAATGTTTAATAATGTCCCGAAAGGGAGAGAATTAGACTCATTTATTCATCGATGTCCCTAAATCCATTTCACTGTCACATCAGAACACAGGTCTTCGCCCACGGCATGCCTGTCGCTCCTTAAAACTCATCTACAGGTGGCGCAAACTCCAGTCTTGGGTGTTCATTCCTTATTTACTCTTAATCACCTTAAAGATCACCTTAAAGATCACCTTAAAGATCACCTTAAAGAGCTGATCGTTAAATTAACAGGACCGATTTAACACAGATTAACTACACTTCCAACTGCTGCTGCTGCTGATGATTCAATGCAATGCGATCTAGAAAACCTGCTGAATTCTGACCTTCAGAGACTGGAGGTTTGTGCTTATAGTGCCTTGCACTAGTACTCAGGCCCTTGCACAATTCTCACATTTTGCTGCTTTATAGTAGCCAGCCATGACACTGTGAAGTAGCAATTAATATCTGTTACGTACACAGCCTACTGCACACATTCAAAGCAAAAAGCAAAAAAGTAAATACATAATTTAAAGGGCGGAGTGATGGCACTGTGGCTCAGGATCTGCACCTGTGGCTGGAAGGTTGCCGGTTCAAACCTGCAGCCAGCAGAGGAATCCTACTCCACTGGGCCCCTGAGCGAGGCCCTTAACCCCAGCTGCTCCAGGGGCGCTGTACAATGGCAGACACTGTGCTCTGACCCCAAGCTTCTCTCTCCCTGTCTGTGTGTCTCATGGAGAGTAAGCTGGGGTCTGTGAAAAGACAAATTCCTAATGCAAGAAATTGTATACAGCCAATAAAGTGATCTGATCTTATCTTATAATATTAAAGACAAACATAAAAAAGTCATAAATATTCAGACCTTTTGCTGTAGCAAACCTTACTTAATGTAGACACAAAACTGCCTTAACAAGCCACACAATTGGTGAAGTGGCCTCTTATCGGTGTGCAATAGCAGTGGTTCACATGAATGCTGAGTACCTGGATACCAGCTCACAAACTCAATTACATTTTGTTAAAAAAATCAATAATGGTCTCTTACCTAAGAGAATGCTTACTAATGAGGTTTTCTGCACCATAAAGTTATCCAGACAGAGAGATGCTTCAGCCTGAAGCTAGAGTATTCCCAGTCCAGGGAATCACGGTATTTGCCGAGATTTGTTCTAGCCGAGCTCGATCACTAAAATGGACCGCATATTTTAACTAAGATTTTTTAAACCCCCTTGACTCTATATTTTCAGTTTTGAAGCTGAAATTGAAGCTGAAAATGCAAGATTTTCAGGAGCACTGAATTGTTTTTTACAGAAAATGTCTCCCCAATCAGATATTTATAAACCTTTATTTCACCTGGTAAGTCCAATTCTTATGTAATAATGACACCCTGGAGAATACCCCTTTCTTCACTGGAGTGGCCTGAGAGATGTACCTTGCTCAATGGTACAACAGCAGTGCCTCACTTGAGATTTGAACCCATGACCTTCCTCTGGGAGGCCAGAGCTCTAGGCACTACTCCAAAGTACAATTTAATTCAATTTAGGGACCAGGACTACGGATGGGAAGCCCCAGAGTTCGAGATCACGCACCAGTGCAAGAGCAGCATGCCTTTAAGAAACAGCACATACGTCACGAGGGCTACTCATGACAATGGCCTCCTCATTCATCACACAGCTCTTTCAGGAACAAGCACCTGAATAATTTACTCCACAACAGAACAGTCAATTAAAGAATTAAGATGTTCCAGCCTTGTAACGGAGGACTGCATAGACTTCGTCCCAGCCCTCAGAAAACCTGGGCCGCCCAAAGAGATCCGAGCACGATAAGGCACCAGACAGAAGTGGTATTTCCCTGACTCTCAGTCCCAAACCGACTCTCACTACCTGTTCCTGTTAGTCAAATGCTACAGCCAAAACAATTCCAAAATTGAAAAGGCCATTTTTATAACTCTACCATGCTTTACAGCTAAATATACAGTATCTGGAAAGTCTGAGCTGCACACCACAAGACTAGAGTTCCCCAAAGAGACACCAGTGATGGGAAAGCTCACGATTCTAGACCTTCCCTATTCCAGTTCTTCCAGCTTTAGCTTTTTATGTTCAACCTCCTCCTAACTGGCATTAGAAAGACAAGACTAATTTCAGGAGATAAGGATTTTCACTGATGGAGAAGGCTTACAATTGAGCAGCTTCAGTAATTCTGAAGGAACAGGAAAAGGTTTATTCCATGCTGACAAGAAAAGAGACAGTGTAGTGTAAAAGTGAGCACGTTTAGAGGAACGCCATAGCTTACATGCTTTCACTTTTTTGCGAACGTGAAATGAAACCACTCCGCCCACATCGTGCCCAATTCCCACACGCAGATTCATTTTATGAATGTGTTCGACAGGTCAATGCAAGGAGGCAAAGCACAAGAGGCATGCAGATCCAGTCCTGCAGGGCCACAGTGTCTGTGGGTTTTTGTTCCACCTCAGACTGAAGATTTCAAACACCTTCAAGTGCCGACTTAGAGACGCAGAAGAAAGGACAATTCTGACAGGCAAGGACAGGACCTCTGCACCTACGGTCTCATGTTTAATGGAGTGCTTACTCTTCAGCTATTCTTTACTACTAATTAAAGACTCCCACACCCTCCGAATTTCATACAGGAAGGAATATATACAGGCTGACTTCATCAGCACAGCTGATGTCATTCTGCAATTCCTGCTTAGTAATACTATCAAAGTGCAGGCTCTCCTGTGTAATCTCTCTGCCAAATGGTGGAGTGTCGCAAGACATCTGTGTACTGTAGTGTTCTATATGCAGCACTGCCTGGCTTTTTCGAGAGCTGGTGTGTTGGAATTGACATGCAAAAGTAACACAACCTATCCTAAGTTTATAAATCATGCCATCATTCACAATATTACTGTAGAAGGACATAACCCAAAGTAATGTGTTGCAAATCTTCTCAAAATTAACGCTTTAGATTTCAAGCTGACAGATGGTATACAGGGAGTGATTTATTCTGAAGCAGACGGTGTGAGGAAACTCCACAGTTCAGGTGGTGGGAAACCAATGTACAGAAGGAAGTAATAAAACAACTGCATTGCATCCATGCGGCACATCCATTGCAATAACTATGATTATCCCAATAGAACTATCAAGCGGTAATTGCATCAGAAATTCAAAATGTTGTGTCTCTTTTCTTATCAGCATGGAATAAACCTTTTCCTGTTCCTTCAGAATTACTGAAGCTGCTCAGTTGTAAGCCTTCTCCATCAGTGAAAATCCTTATCTCCTGAAATTAAAAAAAAAATGCAAATTCCCAATTGAAAACAACCATTTCACTGGAAACAGGTGAGTCAAGGAATGTATAGATCATCCATTCTTTATTTGAAACCAGTTATTCTGACAGCCCAGTCCTAGCCAGAAAGCCCAGGGCACAAGACAGGATGCCAGTCCCTGGGAGGGCACACACACACACAATTTTGAGAAACCAATTAACCTCATCAACTGGGGCTCTCGAGGACTGGAGACCCCTAACGTCAAACTACCCCCCCAGCAGTTCCACCCCCGCCTTCTTTTTTTTTTACCTTGTAGCCTACAATTCATAACAAGGGGGAGTGAGAACTACACCAAAATGTTTTACAAATCTGATCATAGACCTTGGTCAAACTGAGACAATACGCTCTGCACAAGACCCTGAGTAATTCTCCCTCTCGTACAGAGCTGAGAGCCGTCAGGCTGGACCTGGGATCAGTTCCACTTTTCAGGTATTCTGGCAGCACTGACCACAGCCCGCCAGCTTTTCACTTTTTACCCACGGCCCTCTGTGCTTAGATAAGGGCAGTGGTCCTGGAGGGCCTAACCCCTGCGGGTTTTTGTTCCAGCCCGAGTTGTCAAATCCAAACATTTTCTAAGCACTTCATCCACTTCAGTGTTGCGGGGAAGCTGGATTCTATCCCCAAAACCTTCGGATGCGAGGCAGGATACACCTCAGATGGGACGCCAGTCCATCACAGGGCAGACAGACACAAACACAAACACACACACACTCATA
Organism: Lepisosteus platostomus; assembly: GCF_059453375.1. NCBI lineage: Eukaryota > Metazoa > Chordata > Actinopteri > Semionotiformes > Lepisosteidae > Lepisosteus > Lepisosteus platostomus. The sequence continues at coordinate 5,129,209 of NC_142614.1, forward strand.
CCAAGCCCGGTTTTCCCAGTAGCCAATTAGCCCAGCAGCACTGTACAGTATGTCTTTGGGCTCTGGGAGGAAACCAGAGCACCCAGCGGGAAACCCAAGCAAACATAGGGAGAACCTACAGACTCCACACGGATAACATCCCAGGTACAGAATTAAACCCAGGGCCCCAGCGCTGTGAGGCAGAAATGCTAACCCCTGCGCCACCATGCCGCTGAGTCATCAAATAATGAACCTAATTATTTTCATTAAATACTGCGTGACAAAAGAAATGTATCACTTTAAACTAACAAAATTCACAAAGTTACCAAGAAAATGAAGCCTCTTTTAGTAACGGGTGCACTGACATTTTGTGGAACAGATAAGACATTGGTAAAGTCACGATGCTGATTATTAGTTATTAAGAGAATGCCAAGTGTCTACAGCAAAAGTCTCAGACTACTAGTAAAGTATGTGGCAACCTTGGAAAACAATACAAGCTTCCCAGCTATGAGAAACTTTACACCAGGGTACAGATGCACCCTAGGGGTCATTTTGTCAATTTTCTCTAGTAGAGCCTGGACAAGCATGTGCTAATTCACTGCTTCTGCCATAAAATGTTATACATCATCCCACTGCGACCCCCAAGACTTAAAAGGGCACCAGGCTTGAAATTCAACAGGTCAAATCTGGTCATCGCCTGTAACCAATGCTCTCTCTACTGCGGTTTAGTGCTTACACGGCAGTCAAAATCCCTCATGTAGATCACAGTCGGTCGGGAATGGTCAATTAAACGAAATACTGCCAAAAAACATTTCATATCCAAAATCTGTACAACTTTCCTACAGAAACACAGAGTAACAGGTTTCTTTTCATGCTCAGTATACAAGGAGGAATTTACTTAAGGTCTTTTACAGTGGATTGCTCCAAATATTCTGGATATTAAAGGAACTGTGCAGTGACCTGTACACCTCCTCAGTGCCTCGTCAGAGGTATGACAATCATGAGAAATGATTAGATCAACAATGCAACAGAGCTCAGGTGAGCCCAGAGGCCCTTCAGACACAAAGTCCCCCAGGAAGAGAGTTTGAGACCTCTGGATTAGGCCTCTTTGATTCTGACTCTACTAAAGCTACTGTGTAAAACCCTTCTTCTCATTCCTAACAAGCTCAGTGCTACTTCAGTGAACCAATTACTGATTATTAACCTAGACAAGACAACCATGATCTCTATTCCCTGATTGAAACCCCAGGACAAACTCAATTGCTAGGTGCTCACTAGGACTTCAGTGGGAATCACCTTGTCCCAAGTCATCGAACAGACCTCTGAGCAAAGAAGTAACCGAGTTTGGAAAGTATGCATTATCAGAACTTCTCATTTAAAATGTCTCTGAGCAGCATTTCAGTCTCCAGCGCCGGAGTTAAGTCACAACATGTTAACAGAAACTTATGTCTCTTATAACTTGGCCAAAGTCCATGCTGTACACCGCCGACAACAATATGGGCCACAAATAACACTGTTGCCAATACAAGCCCAAACGAGTACAGCACTGAGACCGACAAACACCCTGCTTCAGCGTGGTCACCAAATAGTAGTATTTTTCTAAAGGTACAGAGTCATCAACACTTCATCTGAAGTTATGGCTAAAAAAGAATATTCATTTTCAGGCCAGAGTTTCCTTCCACAAGAGAATCAGATGCGTGTGTAACCGAAGTTAAACAGAAACCCCACACACATGCAGCTCACATCATTTTGGGGAACAAGGACAAACGACACTGTTGGGAGCACTTCCTCAAACCTGAGCCACCAACTTCTCCGAAAAGGGGAAGAGCCTTGCAGTAAACAAAATATAGTTTACCATGTATAACGCTGCTAGGATTCCGCAAAGGCATGTATTTAATCTTAAATCACCGATAATCAGCACACAAGAGGGTCTCAATACTCTCATTGTGGGTACAGTCAGATACAGAGTGCCTTGTTGTATCAGTCGTTCACTACGGGACTCCAAAACTCGACTAAAATACCTTTCCCTTAGATACAAGTCCCCATCTGACGATATCGATCCGTGACACATACATTGATTTAATGACAGGACATTCTCGCTGTCAGCTAATGTATTTTTAACTCTCAGAAAACGTCAAAATGCCTTCCGTTTTCCTTCCTGTTATGATCCATTTCTATCGATCTCATGACGGCTGTGTGGATACAGTACTTTCGATTTTGCAAAAGGTATCGGATATTTTTGTTAAGTTTTTCACCATATTGTATCAACTCGTCACACAGCAACCCGGAACATGACAAGCAATATCGGCCATAGCAATTTCACCTAAGGGCTATAATATATTTAAAAAGCTGTGTATTCAACTGTTGTTTTATTCGATTAAAAAAAGACACAAGTAACGCTCGAGCGGGGCTTATTTTTAAAAGAGAGCTAACAAATTTGAGAACAGATCATCCGTTGCTACACCAATGAATCTAACTGTTTCAAAATACGAAAAAACACAAATGATCGCCTTAAAAAAAAAAATTCTCTCCCCAGTCTTACCTCGGCAATATGTATTCCCGGATTAGCCCGCTGCCCGGGCAGATCTTCCAACCGCGACGGAGAGTCTTTCTCCCGGTGAAGCGATAAATCCAACCCCCTGCTTCGGCCTGCTCTCTCTCACCACAACAAACTGCAAAGCAAATAAGATCGAGGTGAGGTAGGTCTGTGTGCGTGTGTGTTGGAACGGGGGGGGGGGGGTCCTTCACAAGGCAGAAGTAAGATGTGTAAATATGGACTTATTTGATGTCCCCCCCCCACTTGTATCTTCGTTAATTCAATTCAAAGGAGCCCGCTGCCATCCCCGGTACCGTAGGTCTTCGTCCGCGTTTTTGGAACCGCACGTATGGAACGGCAGCAGGACCGTTCCCCTAGTCTTGTACAGTAACGTACAGGGCCGCTACTATGGAGGGTTGCGATAATCAAAATAATCGAGCAGCCACAGCGTAGAGGAAGGCCATGTTGTTGACAGGCAGCGCCACAGGGCCAGCAGCCAATAGCAGAGCAGAGTCGACGGCGTGCCCATATATGGCAGCAGCCGAGACCCCCCCCCCTCCCCTCCCCTCCCCCGTGCAACCTAGGGTGTCTTGCAGACGGTCAGCTGAACGTGCTGTTGTGCAAATCGTTCCAAAAATATATGCACTAGCATAACCTTTAAACATTTCTAATAACTGAAAGGCGCACCCCACACCACATTAAGTGGTGCACAGCAGCTCACTGGCGGTGCCGCACAACGACCCACCGTTACCGACACGGAAGAAAATTGTGTGCCTTTGTGAGATGCGCCCGTTTCCATTTTGTGATATGGTTGTGCGGCTGGGAGGCAGGCTCTCTCTTGAGTCGTGCGTGTGGTTCTTGGGCACTTGGCAGGGTCCCACTGTCAGCCACGACCCCGGGGAAGGTGTTCCTCCAAAGTTACCTGGATCCAAGGCGCGTTTGGGTGAAATACAATATAGGAGGGCTGAGGTCCCACTGCCTGTGTCTTAGTGAGGCAACCCTAGATAAGATAAGATCACTTTATTGGCCATATACAATTTCTTGCATTAGGAATGTGTCTTTTTGCAGACCCCAGCTTGCTCTCCATGAGACACACAGACAGGGAGAGAAGCTTTGGGTCAGAGTGCAGGGTCAGCCATTTATACAGCACCCCTGGAGCAGCTGGGGTTAAGGGCCTTGCTCAGGGGCCCAGCAGAGTAGGGTTCCTCTGCCGGCCACAGGATTTGAACCAGCAACCTTCCAGCCATGGGCACAGGCACAGATCCTCAGCCTCAGCCCCCTATAAAGCACTTGGGGATACTGGGGGATTGAACCAGGACCACATACGGGACATGCGAAGCATGCACTCTACCACTGAGCTACCACTGAGCACTTCCAGCCTTCTAGACAAGAGACGAATCTGTTCATTTCATAGTTTGCCTGCAGAACAGCTTCCTAATTCCCTGTGCAGGTTAGATTTCTGGTCGGTGTACTTACAACACTAATACCACACTGGAAATGTTGCCTTTATCTGATATGTGGATCTGCTCTAATAGAAAAGCATTCCTCAGATGAACAATTATAATATCTGTATGCAAATATTCTGCTATTCCTTCCCAGAGTTCCAAGCAGGATAGCCTATAGTCGAGCTGAAGCTCTGCTGTCTGTTTTGGCCAGAGATGGAGGTACTGCAGATCTTCATTCCACGCTGACAAGCAGACAGGAGAAACAACATTTCAGCTGCGGAGCCATCTTCAGAGCTCCGTGAAGTTGCCCCCCCTACAGACAGCACAAACGATGAAACCCACCTCATTCGTTAGAGCTACGTTTGTGCCGGTTTGTGCCATTGAAAGTAACTTCCCAGCTTCTTTCTTTCCCGAGATATAGCACCTTCTTTTTTGGGGGTGTGACGTCAGTCAGCCCCCCTACAACTGATCAAAGGATCACAATTGAAAGATCTGGTGGTTGTGAACTTGCTGTTTTTGTATGGTGCCGACCGCACAGAGTGACGTCACGGCCAGAAAAAAGAAGGCGCTATATTGAAATGTAAAACATCCACCCCCACCCGACCAGACAGACTCGGAAAACAAATTGGATCCATTGTTTTCATCACATCCAGTAATTTAAGTACCGATTTAGTTGGTACCTGTTAATGTCCTTGTGGATAGTCACGATAGTAGATTACCCGATAAAACAGGGCGCTATATCTCGGAAACAAAAGCAGCACATACGCAGCACTAACAATTGCAGTGGGTTTCATTGTTTGTGCTGTTTCTGAGGTAGAGGGGGACTGTATGGGGTATGTCCTGGGTCATTACATTGCAGACTGCAGAAGACACGACTTCACCTGGGAGAAATCCGACGATCTAACAAAGGCAGTGTGGCTAAGGATCTGCGCCTGTGGCTGGAAAGTTGCTGGTTCAAATCCCGCAGCTGGCAGAGGAATCCTACTCTGTTGGGCCCCTGAGCAAGGCCCTTAACCCCAACTGCTCCAGGGGCGCTGTACAATGGCTGACCCTGTGCTCTGACCCCAAGCTTCCCTCCCTGTCTGTGTCTCCATGGAGAAAAGGCTGGGGTATGCGAAAAGACAAATTCCTAATGCAAGAAATTGTACAGGGCTAATAAAGAAACATTATTATTATTACTTCTTCAGATTTCTAAAAAAGGACAGCGCTATGACGTACTGTACGTGTTCATTAAAGCCTCTTTGTAAGAGCATACAATTGTTTGCTAATGTTCACTTTTTAAGGCTTCACCCGCAACTCTTCTGATTCGGGTACGATATTGGAGACAAATTTAATTTTCCTGTTCACACAAACACATAGGAGATAATGATATTAAACACAAACTCCACCGCTGCACCTTCACCAGGGCAAACAGAGGAACAAACTTGCAGAACTGTTACTCTCGCGCCGGTAACAGAGTGCTTGAACTCGGCAGACGGGGTCACTGGAGGTCAAACGCACCGTGCATGGTCACGTGATCACCGGTAAACAAGGCGCTATATCTCGGGACACAAACAGTACTTTCAACGGCACAAACCGGCACAAACGATTGAGGTGGGTTTCATCGATTGTGCCGTCTGTAGGGGGGCCAGCTTCACGGAGCTCATCTTCAGGTGTCACACCTGGAGTGATCTGGCTGGATCAGGTAGAGAGTGAGTTGAGCTGAGCTGCATTTGATCTGTCCCAGTAGCTGCGCTTTTCAAAGAGTGATTTTGATTGAAAGTAAATGTTCTGTGTTAAAGATCTAGAGGTCAAACCACCAGTTGCCTTTCTGCTTTCCTGCATTGGTGTTGATTAGAAAGTGGTGGATGCCTGGTGTGCTGTATATCTTACTCAAAGTGCCAGGTGCAGGGAGCCACCCCAGGTTACATTACAGACACACTCTACTGCATTTGACACTAAGTCCTGTAAAGGATCAAGCACAACAAGGCCCCTGAAACCTGTGGTTTTCAATGTGTGCAACATAGGGAGCAATGTGGAACATGTCTTCTAGATGTAAATACTGTAACGCTTACGGCCGACAGGCACTGTGTAAGAGCCGGCGTACCAGAGCAGGTGACGTCACCGCCCTTCCCTGTGATAGCAGGACTACAGCTACTGGGCTGTGGAGAGATCTCTCTTTGGCTCACCGGGCTGGGTCCCTGCTGAGCAATGTGGGAGTCCTGGGTTCGAGCCCCCGACGGTGGGGGGCCGACCTGACCTGGCAAGGGTGCCTGCCTGAACCCCTGTTGAGTTACAATACATTAATTTACATCTGTGAAAACTGTTACAGAACCCACCTCCTCTTTTTCAAATAGCAAAGGTACTGGAAGTGGAACTACAGGAATTAAGACAGCCCACGGGCCCAGTTAGGTGACCAGAGATAGAACGATCTTAAAAATAGTGCTGCGTATCGGGCAAGTTTGAACGGGTTTTGGGGAGAAAGGAGTGCAGATAGTTGATTTTAATGCTGGGGTATTCAGTGCGGATGAGGTAATCCTCCTGTGCGTTTCCTGGCATTAACTGGATAAACAGAATTTTTTTTTTTGCATCCTGTGTTTTATTGGTGGTATTTTTCCATGGTTTAAAACTGAAAACAAGAAGTTTATTATTTGAGCATATTTTAAAGATAGTATATTATCCTCGTTGTACCTTATGTATACATTTATTTTAGAAAATAGTTTTTTTTACATTAAGAAGTGAGCTTAGCAGTCGTATCTTCCTGCAGCTACAGCAGGTGTGAGCCTGGCCAGTACCTGGAGGGGAGACCTCCTGGAAAAGCTGAGGCTGCTGCTGGAAGAGGTGTTAGTGGCACCAGCAGGGGGCGCTCACCCTGTGGTCTGTGTGGGTCCTAATATAGTTGCAGGGACAGTGTAGTGGGTGCCATATTTTGGATGAGGCGTTAAACTGAGGTCCTGACTGTCAGTGGTCATTAAAGATCCCCGGACATTTCTCGATAAGAGTAGGGAGTTATCCCGGTGTCCGGGTCAAATTTCCCCCTTCAACCTTTACTGTGGCCTTTACAATCAAATTGTCCCCGTGTATGATTGGCTTGCACTTGCCCTGCGATGGACTGGCGCCCCCTCCAGGGCGTGCCCTGCCTTGCGCCCGTTGCATGCCGGTAGGCTCCGGCTTCCGTATGGTATAAAGCTGTTTGGCAAATGACATGACATGATTAAGAAGTCGGCTAAAGTCGCCAAAGGCGTGAGTACACGGAGGTCTGGAGTAGCAAAACATTTCTTAATACGCGACTTGCGAGGGATGTCAGACAACTGTCTTCGCCTAGAGTACAAAATATATATTTCAAGAAAAATGTGGTTTAACTGAATTATTTCACATCGCTTTTCAGGTTTTAACGTTAAATATCTAATCGATTTAAAAAAAAACATTCAGATATAATTTCTAAATTGTATCTGTATTTCCCACATACATTTAGGACATTGGGTTTGGGAGCTAAATTTCAGAAACAAAACTACAGAATTTACAAAAACAAATGCTATAAAATTAAAGAGAGACGGCAGTCGTTACGGGCCATAAATATCGTTTCAATCAATTCAGCGAAGCGTTTGTGAATTTCTCCTCATTGCCTAAATACCGCATCCGTGACGCTCCGAAGAATGTAACTCGGTAGGAAAAGAGCCACCTTCGTCTGTACGATAGGTCTGCCCATACTTAGTCTTCCAACTATATCATCGAAAGTAGTCACTTTCAAAGCTCAATACGATTTTGTCGAGATTTAAAACACGATTGCAAGCGAAGACTGTTGTATCGTCGCTTTCAGCCTATACCTGCTTGAACGCCTACAGCGCTCCAGTCGCCCGGTCTTCAGAACAAAAACACAGATTTGAACCCAAGACACAGTGCTCACATGTTTCGAATGAGTAAAAAAAAAACAATGACTAATTTTAAACAGGTTTGTAGCCTTACGTGAAGTTGGTAAAAATAGAATGGGCACAGGTGATGTTCGAGGAGTGGCGCAGATTTGAATTTAAGAAGACTGCGGCGACAATGAAGCGACCGAGGCCGTTTATAAAAATAGTTGCCTGTTTCTTGGGAGGTGATTGTAGGAAAGAGAGAAATCCAGATCTGTCTCCACAAGCAATAATAATAATAATAATAATAATAAAGTTGTTTATTGTTAAATTCTTCCGGGCATTTTAAACGATTGTGTATTATAATAAGCTTATTACATGAAACCGAGGAAGTTTTATCTTCAGAATTATGAGCAATTTCAATTCATGAGTCTCGGTATCAGATGGTTAACTCAAGTCATTTTCCCCCTGCCTGTTTCAGGAAAGAGTTTCATATAGAACAGACCCTGGCAAATCCACACATTTCTGCCTCTGTTCTCATCTCCCCACAAAGCGCTCGTCACGGGGAAGGTGCCCCAGTATCCAGACCTCCTTCCACACTGTGCCGCAGGTCAGCATCCCGGGACGTGTTGATCCAGTGGGACGGGGGACGGCCCCTTGTAGGGGGGGGGCGGCCCTGGCTTGGGCTGTGAGGTCTGTGGAGGTCAGGCCACCAGGTGGCACTGCTGTTGTCACGACGGGCTTGAGAGGCTCCTAGCAGCGCACACACTCCACCCCAGCTGCAGGAGACCTCCTCCTGCAGACCTTGAAATAACACAAAGTCACAAAGTCTGGCTAGACCCAGGCAGGTGGCTGGGGAAAAGTAACAGATTCTGAACTTTGGCCGCAGGTGCAAGTCGTTTATTGTGGGCAACTGCTCCACCTTTTTTTTTTTCCCCTCTGGGTTTGACCCCAGCCTTGGGCATCCGTCTGGTGGGAGTCTGCATTTCCCCGTGTCCTCCCTGTTCACAGCTCCGCTGGAAGTGTGCGGTCTAGACAGTCTGGGGTGCTTTATCCTCTCGCCCCGTGCGCTGAGCTGTCTCAGCAGACACTCCCAGAGGCCGGGTGCTCGTCTGGAGAACCCCCCGTCCCCGTCCTCGGCCCAACTCAGGCTTCTCCCCGCTACCTGCCTGTGGGGTAAAAAGCGAGAAAGGCAATCCTGATCAGAATGCAGACTGGGACTGCTTTACCTCCTGCTTAAAATCTACCAGACGACCAGCAAATCCACTGAAACCTGCCCTTAGAAAGTCTGAGGCACCTCACCGCCTGTCACAGATTCACTCAGGGTGTAGCCAGTGCCTGATGACACTGCGTATGCCCCGAGCACTAGATCATAGGCACTCTTGTGTCTTTATACAGCAGATCCAATGAAAAAACAAAGGGTGGAGCCCTGGTACTGTACATTGTTTTCTACAAGGTGAATGTCGAATGCCATTTCCAGAGATAACAGGTGGTTATTAAAACATGCATTAAATGACAGTACGGCAGAATTTTTCTCCATCAGTTATCTACATGAATTACAAATAACCTTGTCTGTTATTCGTGTTTACGTGTCAGACATCTGCAAGTGTGACACTTTATCACCTCATTCGGTGTTGTAGCATTAGAAGCTCAAAATAACGTTATTTAGCCGTCGTACACTTACGCTGTCGAAAAGATACAAACATTCTTGAGACAGTCTTGCATTTGCTCAGCGCCCCAGCCTATAAAAAGCCTCGCGATAGACTGCGACGAGTCAGTGACCACTGGACATGGAGCCTCAGAGCGGCGCCACCAACTTCAACCCCTGGCGCGACTACCTGCAGCTGAAAAGCACGCTCCTGCAGGAAGCGCCGGGGTCCCGCGCTTCCTCGGCCCGCTCGGCGGCGGGGGCAGGCTGGCACGAGCTGGCACCGCCGGGCCTCGGCGCCAAGCCTCGCGGCCCCGGAACCGCTTCCACTTCCGCTTCCGGTCCCGGTCCCGGTCCCAAGCAGACCTCGAACGGCGTCGGCTGCACCTTCTGCAGGAAAAACGAAGAGGCGCCGGCGGTGTACACCTCGCACCTCCTGAAGAGGAAGGACGGGACGGTCTCCTGCCCGATTCTGAGAAAGTACACGTGTCCGCTGTGCGGGGCGACCGGCGACCGGGCGCATACAGTCAACTACTGCCCACGGCGCGGTGTACCGAGCGCCACCGGCACGGCAGCCCCGCGCTGAGCCTCGCGCTGAGCCCGATTCGGGACCGGAAGCGCGTGTAACGCGTCACCTCAAGACCTGTGAAGGTGTGTCCTGCGAGGTTCACTGACGTCTTCGATAATTATATTATTCGACAAAAAATCACCTTAACACGAAAGACCCGTGTGTTTATGTTTCGATGTGTTTTCCTTTCGATTTGTTTACCAGTGTTTTGTAAAATTGTTTCTTTTTCACCGTGATTGTCTGTAGTACTTGCACCATGTCTGAAAGGATATTGCTATTTGTATATGCTTTTGTATCGAGAAGCTTTTTGTTTCTGATTTAACAAATGAATGTAACTAATGGGATTCGAAAGGTTTATCTGAAGGTTTTTGAATATTCCTTGTAAAGTTCTTTATCAAGACATTTATTCCTGATAAACGTATTTATTTCTTATAAAGACATTTAAGATGTCTTTATGAAAATTTAATTGTATGGTCCTTTCCAATGTTTTGAATGTCCATTTTTTGCCCCGAACCTTTCGAAACATATTTATTAGAGAATTATTTTATTGTGTACATTTGAGTTTTATTTCATTTTCAGGCTACCCACAATATGTTTGAAATATTAATAATCAATATTATTTACAACCTACAATTGCAGTGATAGATTTGTCCAGTGCACATAAGATTCAAAGATTGATTTCTTGATTGCAGCACACATTGTGATACTCTAACTTGTTCGTATCAAAGTGTTGAGTAAAATTACACTTGACCTACAATCTGTGAAGTTAGTGAAGTAACAGATCTCGCTGTATAAAAATACTAAAACCCCATTAAAAAGAGTTACATAATTAAGGTTAAGGTCTCGTCTTTTCTGCTTTGAAATAATGTGTCCGAAGTTTAAATGATTGTTTTAATAAGTTGAACAGTACATCAGAAAAACGTAATTTTTAGCACTTCTCTTTGCGCGTCCAGCCTGGTCTCAAAACCTGTCCAAGTATTGGCAAAAATGCAAACTTTCAGTGATTAAGGAGATTTGTGTTGTCTATTACGCTCCGTTTATAATGTTTTACAAGCTACACTTGAATACAGTTCTGCATCCGCTATTTTGCAAACGTGATTTTCATACACTCGTTTTAAAAACCCTATTCCATTAGTCTGTACTGAGCTCGTGTTGATATCGATTACGCAACCAATATGCACCGCCCCCTCTCGACAACGATAGGCCATTATCCATCCTTCTCATTGGTTCTGCAGATCTGCCAATCACCTCCTTAATACCATGACAACGAGAGGCAAGCTCGGTGTACCGCGACATGTTAGTCATCCCTCTTCCGGTGTATCTCTATTGGCTGAAAGCAGCATCCATCCACTCTGTTAAGGCGGAACCGCTCTGAAGGCGCTGTTTCCGGTATGGTGGTATTGCAAAACGCTGGTGGTCATAACTGAAGGGCAAGAGTGTGAATTTGTAATGGATTGTTTTTGAAGTAGTACACCTACATTAAAGTCGGCTTTCAAATTACAGAAGAAAAAGTAGCTACCGATTTTTATATTTCAAGTTGAAGCGCAGGAATTCACCAAATTTGGTAAGTTATGAGTACCGTAATATTTGACATTACAGACAAGTTGTTCAGCTACTCCAGTGGTTCTTAACCTTTACTGCAGTCTGCACCCCTCGGGGTCTCAACATGTTCTCGCACCCCCGCAGACGTCTTTTGTGTTTTCGGTGTTTTACTTTCTAAAAAAAAATGACATTTCTTGCACTCCTGTTTATGAACTGCGGGTATATCCTTTAAGCGGTGGCGTTTTAGTTACGCTCTTGTCATGCGTGCGAAGAGGCGAGCTGGTAGAAGTGTTGGGTTTCTGAATTGAAAACCGCTCGGTGGAGTGAACAGGGAGGACAGTTTTTCAGAACCTGTTAGCAACGTGCAAGATTAGACTGACATTAGCTAGCGGGGCAGTGGTGATTGATATTTGACTGGGACGTGCTGTACATCATTTTTCTCTGTGTTTATTGGGTAATCGGGGAACGTTAAAGACAGGCAGGGTACACACCAGCTGCGGTGTACGTGTAGTGTACTACATGTGCTAGCCTCAAGCCTGTTACAGAGCTTACATAACCGGATATTTTCCAGTTGTCTAGTTCCAGACAAGTCGAACATATGAAGATTACAAATGAGAGCACGATTCTAACTCATCCGGTTTGCTAATTTGATCAGACGGATCTCAACATGTGCATCAGGAGCTGGGCGGCTTGTTTATGTAAGGGAGTAGACTTCTCTTGTAGAAATGTGTTCATATCGCAACAAATGTCATTGAAACCAATTTGTTGGAATTTTCATGCTTCTCTGTATCTTTTTAGAATTCAATTTATTGTTGTAGATAGTGGCAGTCCAGACCATGTGACTGGTAGTGTCATGTGAGGATAAATTATATAAATTGTGCTTTATTCAATACCTGAAACTGCTGTTGTTTTTCTTACTAATTTATTCCGCTGATGCTTTTTATCCAAGATGACTATAGCACCCCTTTATGCAGCTGGCTGTTTTACTGGAGCTTCTCAGGTGCTCGGATCATCTTGCTCACGGGTACAGCAGCAGACGCTCTCCTGGGATTTGAACCCACAACCTTCCAGTTACAAGCCCAGAAGCCCGACTGCAGCTCCGTGCTGTGGCCCACCCAGGGTGCTCCACGGAGTCTTGCTTTTCAAAGGGCTCCCGTTGACCAAAATCTGGGCAGCACAGGGCAGCACCGTTGATGCGATGCCAGTCCAAGGCGGAATCTGAAATAAAAATAATGTTGGTGTGTAGTCTGAATGATTAAAGACAGAACTGCAGGTCACACGTGCTCCTTGGCTCACAACACATACACTGTGTTCCAAGTGTTGATTACACACGCTACTAGTCTTGGATCAACTTCCGGTTGATCTCCGACTCCCAGTCTAAAACCCCCGCCTAATACTAAGGGTGCTGTCCAGTCTGTGGCTCCGAGGGCACTTCAACAGCAGTGATGCGAACGTCAGCGCTTGGGTCCGAATCCCAGGCTGGGCTGCGAGGGTGCACGAGGACCTGTCCCCAGCTTTCTGTGCACGAGAATGTTCTTATTCCCCACCTCCCAGAGAGACAGAGGTGTGACCCCAGTGTTGTGTTTCCTTGATGGGCTTTGTTAGCCTGCAGTCCTCATGCTACCTTTATCTAGGGAAAATAATAATAATCCTTACACTTATATAGTGCTTTTCTGGACACTCCCCTCCACCACCCCCAGTGTTACCCCCACCTGGATGATGAGAGGGCAGCCAGAGTGCACCAGTACTCTCCCCACACACCAGCTCTTGGTGGGGAGGAGAGCAGAATGATGAAGCCAGTTCATAGAGGGGGATTATTAGGAGGCCATGACTGGTAAGGGCCAATGGGAAATCTGGCCAGGATGTAGGGGTAAGACCCCTACTCTTTTCAAGAAACGCCCTGGGATTGTTAATGACCACAGAGAGTCAGGACCTCGGTTTTACGTCTCATCCAAGGGATGGCAACATTTTACAGTATAGTGTCCTGAACTGGGGTCGCTGTGTTCTGTGACGCAGGGGCCTGACGATGTGGGGAGAGGCGAAGCAGGTGCTCTGCGGCGTGGGCCGGGTGGGCGCGGCCTTCGCCGAGACCCAGGCCGAGCAGCTCTGGCTCCTGGCCAGCAACAGCAGCCTCACCGCTGGGCTGAAGAGAGTGCAGAACTGCGCGGAGGACGGCCTGCGCAGCCTGCTGGCGGCCAGAGAGGTAAGCACAGCCCAGCACGTAAACAGGGACGCAGTTCAAACTGAGTATTCCTCTGTCCTGTCCTCTTTTCGGTCAGCATGGGGCAGGCTGAGTTTTCTTCAGGGCTTAGTTTTCACATGACAGCCTTCCTTAAAGATCAGGCGTTGGGCTGAATGGCCTCTCATCTGTGAACCACTCCTCACGCTTTGGGACATCTCAGTGGCGTGTGCATTTTGAAGCACTTTAAATTAACGGGGCTTCGAGTGTCAGGTGTGACGGGGAATGTTCTGGTCACTCTTGTTTTGTGTCCAATTGTTCCCCTTTCAGTAGGTAGTACCCTGAAGGGAAAGAAAGCACACATCCAAAAATCATGGAGGTGCTGTCCAGAGAAATGCAACTGAGACACTTACACTCTGCACTCCAAAATATCTTTTGTTTTACAATATTGACTGTTTATTTCTGTATATAAAACAGAGTGTGCGCCCAGCAGACTCTACTTTTTATAGTGCCCCAGTCTGAAACAGAACTGTAGATGTGCTGTTTTGGTAAAGTGCTGACGTCTCCTTGCTCTGCTCTTCCCCACCCCAGACAGGGAGAGTGGATTTCCCAGAAGCCTCCGGGTGGGGGGAGGAAGAGGAGCTGGCCAAGTGGGCGGTGGGCTCTGAGATGGCCCCCGAGGTCGAAGGGCCCGAGCCCCAGAGCTCTCCCCTGCAGCGGCCGGCTTCCCAGCACCTCTCCCAGCAGGCGGCCGGCCTGGGAGGACCGGGTCAGACTCGGCACCTCCACCAGGACTCGGCGCTGGGCCGACTGACCGCCGAAGACATCAGGAAAGCCAGGGAGGCCAAGCGGCCAATGGAGAGAGGCGGCTCTTCAAAACCGGCTCGGCAGAAAGTGAGGAGCTGCACCCGAGGGGACCCTAAAGGCCTGTTGCTTACTGGGGGGAGGGGGGCTGCCCTGGTTTTGAATATCACAGGACAGAGCTGAGCTGTATCAGTGCCGTGTGTTCCTGTGCAGTCAGCTTTGGGAATCTGTTTTATTAGGAAGTAATTAGCATGGGAATTTAGGCTCATAGCAGTAATAGAGGCATTTACAGAAAGTCAGGAAAGCAAGATCCAGAAAGAAGCCCTTTAACCAACATCTTGAAAATCTGTTTTCTAAGTACATGTAATTCTGGATCAACATTTTTTCATTTTTCTGTTTTTGTTTTCTCATTTTTTAAATTGAAAAATACCCCCTGCCTTTGACGGCCCTGTTCTCCGATCTTTCTCAGCTGAGCGACCGAGCCAAGGAGAGGAGCGTCCCTGCGACGAGATTCAGTCGGCTCGCTAACTTTGGGGGTAGGTGCACAATGCGGGGTCCCACAGAAACTACAGTCCAAAGGAGTGGCTGTTGCACTCTGTAACATGTTTTCTGAGATTTTTCATATTTTTCAATACTCCGTGCATTAGGGAAAAAAACACATTCACATCTCTGACAGATAAAATTGTTGCTGCGCAACATGTGGGCAAAAGTATATCTTCACTTCCACCACCATCTCAGATACACTCACTTTCCACGATATTGGGAACATACTGTCAAATGCATAAGCTTCCTGGCTTCCTGGAAAGTACAGTTCAATCCAAGTAATTATCCCTCACAAACCGAGGGCTTAAAATCCTTCATGTTGTAGAACCCATGCTCGCATCCTGTTCAGACTGTTCTTGAAACCACTGCATTTCTCATACAGTTGGGATTCATAATATTTTAGTTATGATGTAATCTGAAATCGCACTAAGGCTCTCGAGTCGTATCTGGCCCAGTAGTGGTAGACTAATGACTAATGTGTAGCCACCATAAAGAAGCTGTTGAGCACAGCATTTTTTTAACAGTGGGGGGGTTCCTAAAATTTTGGCCAGTGCACCTAGTTCTGGAGTAAATCATTGTCCAGGGAGTGGAATTGCCTACATTATATCCTGAGAAGAAGATCCTAGAAAGCAGGATTAAAAGACCTTGGATGATCAGCTCTAGGAGTGTTGACTGGAACATCTTCCAAGTGATCTGTTCCCCAGCACAACCTCACAGGGATTGTGAACTCGGCTTGCTTTGTTGGAGCCATAGGCTACATTTTTATCTTTCTTTTTTGCGGACTTGGGGTCACGAGGTCATGATATTCTAAAGAACCGTATACCTGCTATATAAATGCAGATGGAACACTGCCTGGAAAAGGATGCCTTTTGATTTAAATTCACTAGGTGGCGCTGCTTTGCAATAAGTGATTTTGTTTGCCCAGCAGTCGTGTTGTTTTTCCACTTTCCCACATGTAGGCCTGGCTGTCGCCCTGGGTCTTGGTGCAATAGCTGAGGTCACCAAGCAGTCTCTGGGAGGGAAGCAGACACAGGCCAGTAAGTAGCCACCCGAGAGAAAGTGAAGAAAAAACAGAGAGTGTAGTGCTTTGCGAAATGAAGAAATCAAAACGAGGAGAGATTGGATAAGTGGTCTAAATTTAAAAAATGCCACATGATTGGCTCATAAAACTACAGTTGTGCTTGATTGGTGGAACTTTTTGATTGTTTCCCAGACACTTGCCTGTGGCCTAACACGTGCCAGTGTTAATGCAGAGCACACGCAGGGATGGCTAGATAAAGTTACATGGGGTGGGTTTGCTTGTCTTATAACGGTGCAATATGTTCTGTCCCTCGAGATGGCCGGGCTCTCCTGGACTCGCCCTTCCTGTCCGAATCCAACGCCGAAAGAATTGTGGACACGCTGTGCAAAGTTCGGGGAGCCGCGCTGAAAATCGGACAGATGCTCAGCATTCAAGGTACTGTGTTCGTGGCACTAATTAGTTAATTGGACCAGGCGCTTGCGTGTATGAGAGCTTTGCTCTCTTTGGTTTGTGAGCCTGTGCAGTTGTGATCTTGTATAAGGTGTCATCTCTCTTATCACCCATTTGCCGTGGGATGCTGTCACATCATGTGTTTAGCAGTGGGGAGAGTGTGAACATTAAAAGCAGCTGGAAGGGGGTGGGTGGGTGTTGCTGGATCTCCGAGTTTCTCCTCTGAATTTAAGCTCTCTGTGAGCGGCTTTGTTTTAGCCACTTAGCTAGTGATTTCTTCAAATAAGAAGCTTTCGATTTCACTTGAAATAAAGACTCCAACACCCTGTTGCTCTCAATGACCATTTCTGTTGTATTTAATTCAATAAATGCATCAAAGCTTTTACAAGTGCATGATTTAAGGGTACCTTTTGAGACCTTTTAAGTGCTTCAGGAGCCAAAGTTGGTCACCATTTTAGCTTTTTAAATCTTCTATTACTCAACCTGAATAATGGAGCAATGCTGATATGTTTTCAGACAAGGTACAGTGTTAGATGTTTCCATACAATCCACCAAGTAGATCTATTGTGCGTTTTTGTGAACTCGTGTGAAAAAGATCTAACAAACGCAGGCGTCGCTCTCCAGCAACATGAAGCAGAACATGAGTCTGTCCGTGAATGAGCTTTTCAGAAGACGCTGTCTTTTTTTCATCCTTATTGTCCAGACAGCAGTTTCATCAACCCGCAGCTCCAGAAGATTTTTGAGAGGGTCAGGCAGAGCGCAGACTTCATGCCAGCCTGGCAAATGACGGTAAGATTTCTGATTTTAGTACATTTGGGAGGTGAAATCTGTTTGATGTCATTCTAATCATTATCCTCACAGTATACACGTACAAAGACTCCAGAGGTCTCCAGACCAGCTCCAGTGAGGCCAGCAGAGCAAAGACTGTTGGGTCTGAGCTCCTTCCTTGACTGCTGAAAAGCATGATAAGATCCCAATACACACGGAGTACAGCACTGTGCTAGTTTTTGTGCTCTCTCTCCAATACTGGTCTCTGTGCACTCTGTGCAAACGCTGTGTAATTTCACAAAGAGTTTTGATAAACGAAAAGCCAGAATCCCCTCAAAAGTTCCTATTGGATGGAGAAATAAAAGAAAAAAAACATTTTGGACATCTGTTCTTTCTTTCTAGGTGTCATTGTATGATCCTGGAATATGCCGATGAAAGTTCAGTCGCTGCGGTTTACCAACAGTCATACTAAAAGGCTCTTTTAAGAGGAACATAATATTTTGTCTGTGAGTCTTATTAAAGTGTCTGTCTGTGCTTGCTGCTGCACGCGAGAGCCGTGTTGGGGGCTGCTTCCGAGTGGCCAGGCTCTGATGTCGTCTGTCCCTCCATCTGCAGAAGGTACTGCAAGAGGAGCTCGGTGCCGACTGGCGGGACAGGTTGGCGTCCTTCGAGGAGAAGCCCTTTGCTGCCGCCTCCATCGGTCAGGTGCACCTCGGGGTGCTGAAGGACGGCAGGGAGGTGGCCATGAAAATCCAGGTGAGAGCGGGGAAGGAACAGTATCCTACTGCATAGAAACTCTCAGGGTATGAAAAGGGCCCTGCTCTTACTGGCCTTGTATCCATGAATACCAGAGGAGGGTCAGGTTTGGTCTTAATTCAGACCCGTGGTTACCATGTTAAAGTAAAGTGCTTACTCGATCCTAGAGGCTCTGCATGCTAGAGCTTATCCCAGTGTTTGCAAGCGGTGCCAAGTCTGGCCATCACAGGGTTTGTACCCCCCTCATTGGTACTGATACCAGTTGGCACAGCTTGGCAAACTGCAACAGCTGGGAGTGGAGCACCTTAGTTGAGCCCACAGCCTTTGAGCTGTGAGTCCAGAGCCCTGACCACAGCTCCGCTCTGTCCCGACGTGAGATCATTGATGCCCTGACTGAGTGGCACTGCCACCTCTGGTTTTGTCTCCTGCGTAGTATCCTGGAATAGCGCAGAGCATTCGCAGCGACGTCAACAACCTGCTGTCCGTGTTGAAGATGAGCGTGGCTCTGCCTCAAGGTGATGTGCATTTATGTTGGGGTTTTTTTAAAAAAAATGGGAACCTCCAATTCCCTTAAAGACTGAGCTTCTGTACCTACCGAGGAGAGAGAGAGAGCACGCTACACACGTGATCCCAGAACACGCCCGTTTGTTAGAGACATTTGCCTTCTGATGCGCTGCACGTGCCACATGCAGTGACGCACCGGAGAGCGAGTCTGTTGCTGGCACTGCTGGGATCACTGGAAGCCTGCAGGTGTCCTGGCCAGTTACAGGAATTGCTGCCTTAGCAAACGTTGAGAAGACTGTGGTCTGCTTACCCCTGGAGTCACAGCACGGGGCTGGCGGGGTACATGTCAGTACAAGTCAGCCACTGCCATGACTCGGGCTCGACTCAAGTGAGAGCCTTTACTTGGGGGAGTCCCTTTGGCTCTTTGTTTTTTGTTGTTTATAGTACAAGGTGCAATGTGGGGTCTGTGGGGTCTGCCAGATTTTCTGTTTTGTGCTGTGAGCTGTCCGACCGAGCTAATATTTTTTAATTTGCGCCTTTGGATTGTTTTCCGCTTCTTAACTGTTCATTTTTCCATGATTGGGAGTGTATTGTCAAACTAACTAGGCTGAAAGTGCGGAAGGATCCTGTGGAAGGCAGGCATCTGTAATTTTATAGACCCACGTGTCTTACAGCAGGTGGAGCAGCGATTTGCAAGCAGTACTTCACCCGTCGTTCATTCTGAGCACTTGGTCAGAGGTGTTTAATCCTGATCTTGGGGAGCTGCTCCGTCTTCAGATCTTCTAAGTTTCTTTAAATGCCAAAGGCCTGGAGAAGTTGTTGAATTGGACCAAATGAGCCACGAATGAGCTTTTTTAGGTCATTAAAATCTGCAGACACATCGGCCCTCCAGGACCTGATCTGCACTCCCCTCTTTGGCCACAGCAGTCCAGTCTCCGGAGACCAGCTGGAGACCAGGGTGCTTGGAGTTGTTCTTCCTCGTTGTTGTAAGTCTGCCTCATGTTGTCAATTTGTCCCCTCAGGCTTGTTTGCGGAAAGCAGCATCGAGGTCCTTCAGAGGGAGCTGGAGTGGGAGTGCGATTACAGGAGGGAGGCCAAGTGTGCCAAACGCTTCAGGTACTGGGCAGTGCTGCACCCCCGGACAGGCACAGCCCATGCTGTCATGCTGTCATGCAGTCATGCTGTGTGCTTTAGATCTACGGCAAGCCGACAGGGTCATAAATTGTGCTGCTTCACGTGTAACAGTTTCTCTTTTACACATAACCATCTTAGTCATTTGTAATATAATTCATAAATATGCATTACATTTGTCTTTTTTGGCTTGTGATGTGTTCGTCCGGTCAGTTTTTGAGTTAAGTTCCGTGTGTGCGGTAATGGCAGTAAGCTCATCACTAGCTTTAAGGAGTTAAAGCAGTTGACTCTGTTAATCAAGTCACCCGCATTTGTAACATTTTAACATCGTCAGACCCAAAGGTGTGATCATGCCGAATGTTTCTGCTAGGCCAGGGAAGCCGGGGATCTGTTATTGATGCGTGTAAAAAAAATATTGCTTTCGAGCGATTAGCTTGATATTATTTTTGTGCGGTTTTTACAGCAAACAGTTTCGTGCGTCCTGGGAAAAATATTGCACTTGAAGAACTTTTTTTTTTTCATGGAAAGTCCCTCATCATTTCCATTTAAAAATCATGATTTTGGTTTAACTGCTCATCATTTGTTTCCAAATGTCTTTTAAACGTATGGACACATGGCGCTGAAACGGTTTGTTGTAGACCTGTGGTGCACTGTCGTTCTTGCAGCTGTGCCCGTATGGTGCAGGACGACTGTGCACAGACTGCTGATGTGCTGGAGTCTTGATGCAGAGATCCGCTGTGCACTGCAAATCTGGGTTCCTTGTGTCGGTTGTTGTCGGCGTGTGGCGATGTCCTCCAGACTGACGAGCTTTGTTCTGCCGTGATGTCAGGGAGCTTCTAGATGGAGACCCCTTCTTCACAGTGCCGGCAGTGGTGGACGATCTGTCCACCGAGAGAGTCTTGTGCATGGAGCTGGTGTCAGGGGTGCCGCTGGATCGCTGCATAGACCTGGAACAGGAGACCCGCAACCAGGTATGACCCCCCCCAGCTGTAGTCCAGCACGTCTTCAGGTCTCTTTAGGTCTCCAGTTCCAGTTAAACTGCTGCACTTCAGTTAATAATTAGATCCCTTTGGCAGTTAACAGATTAAACTCTTAAGAGGATGGAAACTGTTGTCCTCCAAGATTGATTCGGTCTTAGTCCTGGGGTTCTTGCCAAACGTCATGTAGTGTATTGTTGGGGCTATTTGAAGATGTAAGCCTGCCTGTTCTGGATTGTCCTAAAAATTCCAGCCAGTATGTCTGCAGGAGATGAACCGCCCTACTGAACCTTTGTTGATTTTAATTTTCCCTCTTTTCCGGCCTGTGCAGAGTTCATATCGGGTCTGCCTTGATTAAATCTGGGACTTGGTGGCAGCTGGTCACAGCGCCATTGATTTGGTGACTAGCTGCTGGCTTCTGTAACGCACAGAAATGCGAGGAGGCCAAGTGAGGTTACTCGAAAAGGCTACGCCATTATCTCCAAGCGGACATCTTGAATTTGTGCTGGATGAATTAGCATCCTGTGGGCGGATTGGTTTTATTGAATTTCGGTTAGATCTGTCAGGGCATTGCAACGCATCTCTGTCCGCTGTTCCACTTGCTGTTGCAGGTGTCCCTAGAACGTCACCAGGTCTAGTCGTCTCATTGGGGTTGGAGTGCTAATGGGGTTAAAGTGCAGGTGACAGGACGATGAAAAGCATTGAGTCAACTGGTTACAGTGTACATCCAAGCCCAACAGTCCGATCACTGATCATGAAAGAGTCAGACTGATCTGGCTTGGAGGTGCAGATATCAGCTCAAGTTGGGAAATAAAAGTAGATGACTTGAGAGACCACTGTTTCAGAAGTCATTTTTTTCTCCTGATCAGATGCAGGATAGATGATAGGAAGTGAGTTTTTTTTCTTCTTCCAGACAGTTAAAAATCATTGACTACAAGGGTGAAAAATTCAGGTTCTAATTGTGAAGTTTTTAACGCAGGACATGTAAAAATTCCCAATGTTGCTTCTTTGTGGTGTCGTTTTTTCACTCGGCAAGATTTGCCTTCTGCCAATTTTAGTTTATTTTTCCCCCCCCCCCAAGATCTGTTCCAACATTCTGCACCTGTGTCTCCGGGAACTGTTTGAGTTTCGCTTCATGCAAACTGACCCCAACTGGTCCAACTTCTTCTACGATGCAGAGCAGAACAAGGTTAGTCCTTGACTGTTCTATTCTCCCAAGTCTGCGCCTTCCGCCATGCATTGCATAACACCCTAGTGATTTCTGCTTTCTGTGCAAAAGCTGACCCCAGAGGTCAGAGGCCAAGGGTTAGAGTTCAGCATGTGACCTGTGATGTTTGGTGACTTGACGGGTCCAGATTACTCTCTCAGATTACAAATGCAGTAACGCATTGCTCACAAATAGATTCTTGCTTCTGCTCAGAGGAGACCTGGTATGAGGTTTGGTCATTTTGAAAGACTGAGCAGGTTCAGATTTTGATTCAGTCTGGGCCTAGACCATGAGCGATCCAAGTGTAGTGAGATGTAAGTCACCCTGTATGGTATTCAGTGATATTCAGTGTTCAATCAAGGTGACGTTTCACTGGTCACATTTTCAACACTTAAATTCCAACCAGCCATGATAACAACCGGAAGCATCTTACAGCATGAAATGCAAATGAAGAGGGGCAGAATCTTAATGTATAGGAAGAAGAAGAGATAAAAATACCTTTTGAAACTGGTCATGTAGCACCTAAACAATCTTTACTGTTGGTATTGACCCACATGTAGCAACATCCCTTGTGGAAAGTCAGTGCAAGCTGTTGAAACCATTATTTCCCATTATATACTATTATATGCATACCCTTATGAAGGAATGCACAAGGGCCACTTTCTCTGAGTAGCACCAAACGTTTCTCTCTTAGCAGGGGGCTGGACCCATGGTGTGATTAGGATGACCTCTGAAACGTTTGGGAAAGTAGTCGGTTTCACTTAAAATTTGGTCTTCTGACCTCTTTTTATGAAAGGCCAGTACTTCACAGACCCTTTTGGTCTTTATTCCATTGCTATCAAATACTTACGCCTCGCTGATCCTTGCTGTTTCATTCCGGTGGTTTTTCCAGGTTTCCCTCTTAGATTTTGGAGCATGCCGGGATTACAGCCAGGAATTCACCGACGACTACATCGAGGTAGGTGTACCCATCATGAAACCAACAGCAGGGCAGGAACAAGTTGGACCAGCGCTTGAGATGATAAGATAGAGAAGATCACTTTATTGGCCAAATACAGTTTCTTGCATTAGGAATTTGTCTTTTCGCAGACCCCAGCTTGCTCTCCATGAGACACACAGACAGGGAGAGAGAAGCTTGGGGTCAGAGAGCAGGGTCAGCCATTGTACAGCGCCCCTGGAGCAGTTGGGGTTAAGGGCCTTGCTCAGGGGCCCAATGGAGTAGGATTCCTCTGCCGGCCATGGGATACTTCTCTGGATAAAGGATAAAGGACTTCTCTGGTCAGCGGGTTCCCATTTTAACACCTGACTTCTAAAGTGACTTATTGTTAGTGAGATATTGAATTTGCTGGTATTCTAATGAAATGTAAAACCTAAATTCCTGTAATGAACTGCAGCAGATAAAGGAAATGAGGATTGGAGCTGAATAGAAGTATGCAGTCAGCTTACGTAAAACAGTGAGACAGTCGGAGTGGATTTCATTCCTTCTCTGTAAGACGCCAAATCTTGTAAGAGGTTCACTATTTTAATCTAGTGGAGGAAGTTTTAGCAGAGCCTCAGAGAGTATTATTCTCTTTATTTCTTTTGCAGATGCGGTCTGATTATTAACAGGAGTAGCTGAGCCAGAGTGAAAAGCACATGTTGTAGAAATAACGTGTATCAGAAGAAGTAGTCAGATACATGTGTGTTGTGCTGTTGAAGTCTCTGTACTTCCGATGGATCCCTGTAGCTTCTAGAGTGACTTTTTTTTTTGTGGTACTGCAACAAGACCTAAGATTCCAGAATTTTCGGGGCTCTGTGAAGTGGGGGTACCAGGTGGACTCCTGGGGACCTGCAGGCATTTGGGAGCTGTGAAACATGTCCCCTCTGAGCCCTGTCCCTTTCTCTTACAAGGTGGTGCATGCTGCCTCTGTAGGGGACAGGCAGAGGGTCCTCCAAAAATCCAAGGACTTGAAATTCCTCACTGGCTTTGAAACCAAGGTGGGTGGCTTTTTCCTTCCTCCTCCCTGGGACAAATCCAGCCAGTTTCCCGTTGTACAAGCCGGTCGGGAAGGCTGAGCAGGCATCGGAGACTCCTCTTGGCTGTTTGTACCGCACTCGCCCGTTACCCTTACGGGGCAGTGCCCCCGCAGTGGGTCTCAGACCGCTGTCTGTCTTCCCCAGGCCATGCAGGAGGCCCACGTGGACGCGGTGATGATTCTGGGGGAAGCCTTCGCCTCCCCAGAGCCCTTCGACTTCAGCACCCAGAGCACCACGCAGCGCATCCAGAGCCTGGTCCCCGTGATGCTGCGGCACCGGCTGACGCCCCCGCCGGAGGAGACCTACTCCCTGCACCGCAAGATGGCGGGCTCCTTCCTGATGTGCTCAAAGCTGGGCGCCGTCATCCCCTGCTGGGAGATGTTCCGCTCCATCTACAGCGCGTACGCTGCAGGCCGGAGGTCAAGGTCCTAGAGGGACCGGGGGCTTGTAATCCCTCCTGCGCCTGGAACCGGACCTTCGGACCTTACTGATCCAGCTGGGGGTGGGGAGTGTGGGGGCGATGGATGGGCTCGGGTATCAAGCTCTCGGAAGAAGGACACACAATGGCAGGCAACGCCTGCTCAGAAGATGCCAGGCTGGGGCTTGGATCCTGGAGGCTGCTGGTTCAAGTTGTGTGTGAAACTCCCAGGTGGCTCCAGGTCTGTGTGGAGTGGGCTCTGTCTGGAGGTATTTTAGTGGATCTGAGGTCTCCCGCACACTAGTACCCTCTTGCTGGTGTACGAGCCCAGGATGCCAAGAGTAACTCTGATGTGACTCTGTCCTCTGCCGTTTCCCCAAAAGCATGCTGCTTGTGCTCCAGGGTTCAGTACGGCAAAGACAAGGAGTTGTCCAGTTTGCTGTAGTCCACATCTCTGACCTCTGTCTAAAACTGCTGATTGTTTCAGTGGAATTTATTGTAACAGTGCCGTAATATTTCTGTTGTATTTGTTACCATGCTTTTAAAGATGTAGCAGCATTTGGCTCTGTACTTAAAACTGGCAATTGCTTTCTCTTTTCAGGTCTATTGTTAGCCTTGACCTGACATTTCTGGTCCAAAGATCACCTTTTTGCTGAATTTAAAACATTCTTAGCCAAGTTTCTGAATGATCTTCATTCCCTGTTTTCAAGGGGTGCTGGACAGGGTGAATTCAGCTGTGAGCACTTCTTGATTTTTGCCAGAAATCTGGTGAAGAAGGAGGTTGAGGTTAGCCCTCTGACTTCTAATCAGCCACATGAAGTAATTTTTTCAGGATACCCAGAACTCTGGTGCCGTGCTGGAAAACATTTCATGTTGTGTAGCCCGATGTCACATTCTTCGGTGAGAACGCCCCAGTGCATTGAAGTCTCACTCGCTACACATGGAATAAATATCTTAATAATGAAGCTGGCTGCTCTCACCTTGGCCTTGGCTGTTATTCTGATTGTTTTTTTTCAATGGATTTCATCGGTTGCTATATCTGCTCATTCCCTAAATACTTGTCCTTCTTGCTTTCAAGGTAGCAAGAAGGACAAGTATGAAGGTATTATCGGATGTTATCGGCTGCACAGACAGCCCCTGTCTGGTCCCATTTGGTTGGCAGGAGATGGGTGTTGTGCCTTGTTGCTGTGGAGAGTGTACTGTCGTGCTGTGTACGGTGCACTTTCTGCTAGCCACCTTTGCAGGAAGGAGGCTTTTGGCAGCAGATGGATTGAGTTTGCCAGTTTTTACAGACCATTCGGAACACATCAGAAACACTGGTAATTTTACAGTATTGGGGTTTTTTTTTTGCAGTTTTAGAGGAGAAAAATACTAGATGCACAGAAGAAGATGCAAGAAGGGTTATTAGATTATTTATAGAAAGTTGATATTCCCAGTGTGCATGGGAGACAAAGAAGGGGGGTGGGGGTACAAGGGCATTTGAAAAGTGGGGTGTGGGATAGTGACTGCACCTGTACTGGCCCTGCTGGGATCAGGTGCCATAGACTGTACACAACAGCAGTTTTCTCTCCTGAATAGCCAGGCAGCTTCAGCAGTGGACTTGCTCAGCAAGAGATTTATTTTTCAGTTCAACGTGACAGTTTTGCACTTGCTGGAGTACTGAACTCCCAGCTCTTAAGAGAGACGGACATGGCGTTTGAAGTCTCTACTAAATCAGAAAAATGCAGGAGGCAATAATGAGACCCTGTAATTGCAAGTATTGACCACCTGTGACTGGTGTTTCAAAGAGTTGTTTTTGCTTTGCCTTACAACATGCATTGAAGACATATTTACTGTATTGTTCATTTTGTATAGGTTTCTTGGAAAAAGGAGTATATAACTAAGAAATAACAGAAGGGTCTGGTTTTTCAACTTTTAATACATTTTTACTTATTTTATTTAGTTCAACGCAGCATAATCAGTCACTTTTGCTATTCTGTATATTAATATCATCTGTATTTTTGCCTATTGTTGTCCTGATTTTAGAGGCAACTTCAAAAACTACTTCTGGTCCAGCCTGGGGCCGGATTGAAAACCGCACACGGACTGTGGTAGGTGTGGAGTGGTGTTGAGGCCCGCTCAGCCTTCTCGGTGACAGAGGGGAGGCGAGCCGAAATTGATCTCGGTGCTCCTAAGCCTAGAAAGCACAGAGACTGTAGGAGTCTGGAATCAGCCCTCTGGCTTTGACAGCGGAACCCACAGAATCCTGGAAGACATGCTGGAATTCTTTGATGTTTAAGGATCAAGCTGCCCATCGAGCCCAATGGGCAGAGCAGTGTCCTCTGGTTCGCAACCTGAAATCTGAAGTCAGATGGTTAATTGGGCGTAAATAACTGGCTGTTTTCTCACTGTGATTTGATGTTTAATGTGATGCAGTGGCGTACTGGTCCGTGAAGATGGAGGCCATTAATAACTGAGCAAGGGGGCACACGGTCAGTAACGCTCTCACCCTGTGGCACAGTGCAGAGAAACGGGGTGGTCATGAGTCATTTACCCCACGGGAAACTTTCAAATGCTGCAGCTTGAGTCCTGTGCTTGACAATCTGTCCTGCCGTTGATCCCGAGAGCGGGGATTTAGCTCTGGGGTTTGCCAGTTTGAGTCCTGCTGGGAGTCCCTGGCACCTGTGATTTCTGGGAAGCGCAGTGGGGTGGTGCCACACTGGCCCACGCCAGTTATACAGTAGTCAAGTCCTTCACCGAGACTCTCCACTTCCTGGGCCCGTTCTGTGCCTTGGGGCTGCTGGTTGTGCAGCTGACAAGGGCCCACTGGTCTCCTTGCTGAGCCCTTCCGGAGGTCTGGGTGAGGGGTGTCAGTGAAGTCATTCTTAAGATCTTTTGGGAAGGAGAATTACCCTTTGGGGTTGGGTGCACATGGGGGTTCGCATGCATGTGTGCCTTTGTCAGTCGGGTCAGTCGCCTGCCTGGCTGCCTGTGCTCGGAGAGGGTGATGGCTGACAGGCGTGTGGATTAGAGGAGAAGCTCTGTGTGGGAGGCGCTGGGGGACGTCGGAGACGGAGGATATGAGTGGTCTCCAGTTGTAGTCATCTCTGCTCCAGCAGTGGGTCATTTTTTGGACAGCGTGGCATTGTTTTGCTGGGGGTGATAGTGTTGAGGGACAAACTCGAAGAAAATCGAGGACAGGTTTGCACGTTCTTCACGGTCATCGTATGAAGGAAAAAAACACGCACTGGAGGGCGCCCT
This sequence comes from Lepisosteus platostomus, assembly GCF_059453375.1. Taxonomy (NCBI): domain Eukaryota; kingdom Metazoa; phylum Chordata; class Actinopteri; order Semionotiformes; family Lepisosteidae; genus Lepisosteus; species Lepisosteus platostomus. The sequence continues at coordinate 5,156,771 of NC_142614.1, forward strand.
GCCAGCCGCAGAAGGAACGCTGTGTGTTTTTAGTCTTTAAACCACTATAGCGTTATAGATGCAGTACTGCTCCTACGATGTTTTCTTTGACCCTAGCGTACTGACGACCTGTTCTGTCGTCGACCCCAGTGCCTTCCCCCAGACAGGTCCGCTGTACACCCTCACAGCCCGTCTCTCAGGTCGCGTTTGAGAAGAGGCCCAGCCCTTCCCCGGGCCGGCCGGCCGGACTCCCGAGCTCATACGGGCTGAGCTCCGGCGTTCGCGTTTCTCGCCCCTGCGGCGCTTTGGAGGGAGTAAACGTGTTAACAGTTGAATCGGGACGCGTTTCTATTGCACGCTGGCTGTTAGGGGAAAGCGAGGGGTATCATGAGGCACAGGATATTTCCGCGACTTCAAGAGAAGTGCATTCGTCGTGCTCACTGGATACGTTGCATCTCGTCCTCTGCTTGAAACTTTTCTCACGTGAGCCAGGCTCAAATATGAAAATTTAGCAGGTACAGCGCAGAGTCGGATGAAGTGTAAGTCTTTTCGAGGCAAAACAAACCCCGAGGAGAAACCAATTTAGAGCTTGGTACAATTATTGTACACTGTCTAGCTAACAAGCCATTGAAAAGTATAATAGTAGGGAAATGTTTCGCACTGTAAAGCATTGAGAATCCAGAGAAATAACCATATTTCGGGGGAGGGGGGAACTCTGACGTTTCTCCAGGTTAGTCTCCGCTCTCGAAAGGCAGCTGTCATTTTGAGTCCGGGGGGGAAGCCTGGACACACGCTTTGCACTTGACGTCCACGGCCACCACGGAGACGGGTTCCGTCCACACACGGGTTAACGCCCCCCCCCCCCCCCCCCCGGGCACCTCCGGATCGCATTCAGCATCAATGGGGCTCGATTTGCATGTCGCGGCGGTCTGTGCCAATGGGCTCGCGCTGAGGCTGGGCTCGCGGGTGGAGCCCAGAGTGGAACAAAATCTGGACGCCAGAGACTGGGCAGACAACAACAAAAGCGCCACGGATTGCTGTAGAGTCGCCGAGGTTTTTTTTCCCCCCTCTCTCCTCCCTTCATTACTTGGCGTGCTAAAATAGGCGACCCGCTTCAGGACTGGTTATTAATTATTGTCTGCTACTTTTGTTTCTTCCTCCCTCCCCTCCCCACCTCCCCCCTCGCCAAAAGCAGTAACATCCATTTTGCCCAATTTACGCCGTTTTGGGATTGCAAACAAAAAAAAAAAAAGGCGCTACGGACCTCGGACAGCTGCTGGTTTTTGACGGTGAGTTGATATTTTGTTCAAGAGATTGCATTGGATTTTGGGGTTACGCGTTGTTTTGTGAGAGGAGGTAATCGGGGGTGGGCAACAACATTTTTCTTCGCATTTGCGGAGACTGTCTTTGCCGTATCGGATCGGGTTGGAATGAATTGGTTCCCGAGATAAGATTGTGCGAAGCGTCTGAGAAATACTGTGTTTTTACCAGGCGTGTTCATGGACTGGTGTGAGATGGGGTCGGGAGAGGAGGATGTCTCCGTAACTCGTGTAGCGCCGGATCTCGGTTGGTTGAGCGGAGAACAGCGGCCATATGGAGACAAACTGTACAACATTTGTACGTGTGCACAATTAAATTGCTGCCACCGAGGAGCGGTGGAAAAAAATGGAACAGAAATGTGTCTTGGAAGCTTTTCGTGTTTAAAATGACTATATATATTAACCCTCATCTTTCCAGAAATAAACAAATGTTTTTTTTTAAAACATTGGGGATTAAAGATTGTAACTTATCAATGTATCCCTTACCAAGGTTTCTGAAGTTCTTTGATCCGTCATGTTCTCTGTTCTGATCCAATAAAAGAGCCTTTCTACGTACGCAAATACCCCCCCAAAAAACCCATACAGTGCATATCGACATTTTATACTCTGGCAGTGTACAATTCCGCTGTCTGATTTCTGAATAGCGTATCATTAAACTCCGTGGCTAACGAGACGTGCCGACGTCCGAGGTTTTGATCGCTGCAGCTTCGCCCTGAAATCTCTCTCTTTATATCAGGCGAGCATCTTGCTCAGGGTAACGGTGTGCCGTGCCGTGCCGTGCCGCGGTGTTGACAGCTCGGGGGACCGAGCTAGGCCGTAGAGAATCGGTCATTTCGGAAACCATGGAGACCGCCCTCCGTGGGGAAATATAGGTCACCACCGGCGCACAGGGCAGCATCCTGCGCCCGGGAGTGGGGCGTCGGAGCGGGCACGGTACCCAGACACGAAAGTTTTGGGTTTTTTTTTTAAGGCATCGCTAGGCGCTACCCCCGTCTGTGTCAGGAAAAATATTCCAAACATATTTCCAGCGGCGTATGGTTACTGCATACCTCCGAGCGCATGAACAGTCGACGCCTGCTTGAATGCCTGGGTCTGGACAACACGCGTTTTTTCCTAAAGCTGATTTATCCTCATGGTTTCCCAAAAAAATACCAAGATCTAGATGCGTGTGTGTGGTTTTTTTCCCCCAGATGTGGTGCGGTGGAGTTAAAAGCCTGCGTTTTTTTCCCTTCCTTTCTCAGAAGCATGGTTCTCGGATAGTTCACAGGTCGCCTTGCGTAGATACGGTGGAAATCTTTCGAAGTTTACGTTTCATTACGTTTTGTTTGTGCCCTGTGCTGACTGCAGGCGTTCTCGCGTACAGCACTTGCACTTCAATAACCCGGCGTGTCATCAGTGCGGGATTGTTTAGGTTTCCTGAAACAGGGAAGGTGGAAATTAAAAAAAAAAAACAGGTGGACATTTACACCTACATCCTCTTGTTCAATCTGGTGCAGTTTGTTTGGTCTTGGGCGCGGGCTTCCTGGGAACGTTCATTCAGTGTGTTTGTGTGCGATCTGTGTGAGCTGGATTCGGCCCCCACCTCTCTTCTCCCCTCAGACAATAAAGCCTGGTAAGAGCACTCCTGCTTTGAAGAACTTCCTTCCCCGGGCTGTGCTAGGAAATAAATAAGCACAGCTGCTGAAAGCTGAAATGTGTGTGTGTGGAGGGGGGTGGTGGTGAAGGCAAGACAGACAGGCCGCAGGGAGAGGGTCTGCAGGCCTCTGGCCCGAGCCTGGTCCTGCCGGAAGAAACCTGCCCCCTCCGGTCCCCCCAGCGAGGGGAGAACGTGGGAGACGTCCTGCCCCTGGGCTTTCTCCGGAGTCTGTCAAGCCCGGGCCTGGGCGTTTTTTCGCTTGGGGGGGGAATTCGGGATCTGGGAAGCCTGTCCCCCAGACACCTGTGGCTCCCCGTGTGCGAAAACGGGTTCTCTTCCTCTCCGCTGCCGGCGAGAGGCGGAGGGGTGGTCCTCAGTTCCACCACGGACCCCCGTTTCTTTTTGTTTTAAAGAAGTGGGAAGAGGGTGGGGAAAGAGGGGTTGGAAAGGTGAGGACAGAAGCGAGGTAAACAGGGAAAGAGGCTTCAGGCGGGAAGCGCTGAAGGAACCGAAGGAAATTTCAGGACAAGCTCTTTTATTCTGTGCTGAGCAGACACCCTCGTCCTTGCCCAGAGGTTCTTACAGTGCCGATAGGGTTAGATTAAATGTAAACAGAAAGCAAAAAAATAACCAAACACCAATCGATATCCTAACACGCCAGTCCAGTAAAATAAAGTGACCACAGGGACCGTGAAAACTGAAGTGTAAGTCGGACACGGAGATGGGATCGGGGAGAAGAGTTTAGCCGGACTCTGATGAGAATTAGCTTTCACCTGGCTGGCTTTTAGTTTTCATGGGGGAATCGGGCAGTGTAGACACTGTGTCCTCCTGTCAAATATACCGGGGTCTCCATTGTCCGAGTCCTCACTGTGTGTTTCCTTCCCTGAAGAAGGCTTTATTCACAGGAGGGAGAAGTCACGGTTGTGAGAGAGAGAGATGGCTTAATAAAGGAGGAGGATGATGATGATGGAAGTCATACAAAGGAGTGTAGTGCAAGCCATGTGTCCCAGTAATACTGCAGTCACCATGGTGACATGGAAAAAAAGGTCATTTGCATTTGACCTTTTTCGATTTTCCCCAAGGGGTTCCTCCTTTAAACTGGGTGCGCTCCCAAGGGGCAGGTCTGGGTTTTGTGGGTGGGCTAGTAATAAGGGCCGTGAAACACAAGCGAAAGTGAAAACCCTGTGGAAGGCTGTTTAAGAGTGGGAACAGGTGGCCCTCTCATGCACAAAGGGTGGTGGGTGTCTGGAACAAGCAGCCCTGCCTCTTGGTCGAAGCCAACACCCTCGTTTCCTTCAAGAAAGATCGGCCCCTTCTCACTTGTCGTCTTCCTTCTGCCCTTCTGCTCCCATGTGACCGTGTTCCTGGTTCAACATGATTTCTTCTTGTTGCTGCGCAGACAAAGTTAATTAGCCTCAGCAGTAACCATCTTAACGGAAACAACAGCCGGCAGACATGGTGTCCTTGTTACAGGATATGAAACTGGTGGAACATGAAATTGCGCGGATTAATCCCTCAACCCACACAATCAATAATCTCCCTGATACATTCTAGAGGCAGTGTAATGTGGATTCAGAAGCGCTCGGCCCTGGTGTCACTGTAGTGCGAACTTTACTCTCCAGCAGCTGTGTTGCTGCCTAGTTCGCCGCTGACGCAGTGCCTGCAGCGCGATCAGCCGGGCTCATCGTGCCTGCTGACAGAAAGTGCTTCATTCATGTTTGCTTGTGATGTTGTCAGTGTGGGCTGCATTCCTGCACAAGTCAGTGCTGGTGTGCAGGTTGGAGAAATAGCAATGGGCTCCGACAAGTGTGCATTCTGATGAAGTGCAAGGAAGTTGCCCCCCCCTCCCTTACACACACACACAAACACACACACAAGGGATGCAAAGGAGAACCCAGCTGAGAAACTATCATGGAGAAGTGCAGAGTTATGAAACTTTTTGCTATGCAATTTAGATTGGAATTAAGCTTCTGTCAGCTCCACCCTTTTTGAAATGTCTACTCACGAGAGTTTCACGTGTCCCCAGGAGGACTCGGTGTAACATTTAAAGTTGAGAGGCATGTGTTCAGCCCAGGTCTGCCCGGATGCTCGTACAAAAGCGAAGTCTTTCTCTTAGGGTGTCCATAGCTCTGCCATCCGGTTTGTAGCACTGGCGTTGCAAGGCTGCACGTTCCTGAGCGCAGTCTGATGTGCGCTCTCTCCCTGAGCGGCGGCTCCGGCTGGGTCAGGCGTGCTCACTTCCTGGAGGAGAGGGTGATTCCCGGGGCTTGGCTGCCCTCTTGCCCTGCAGGCCAGTTGCAGCGCGTACCCCCTGCCGCTCCAGGGAGGGGTCTTGCCGCAGATGCAGCGGGGACTGGAAGTGTCTCTCGGCCTGCGGACGGGTTGGTGAGCTGGGGTTGCAGTGAGCTCTCTGGGGCCGGGTGGGGTGGAGAAAGATGGGCACAGATGCAGGGTAAGGAATTGAGTCAGAGTGGGGGCTGCAGGTGGGTGATTCTTTTTCAGAGCAGCAGGTTCCTCTAGAGGTTGTGTGGGTCTGATCCCTTGCTTCGGGCCTGGAGAAAGGGGTAAATTGGTCGTATTGAGCCAAAACCATAGTTGGGCTAGACAAGCTAGGATCGCAGGTGCGTTCAAACTCAAAAACCCTGCAGGCCTCGCTGTCCATCCGCAGAGCACTGGTCCCCTGGCCTGTTTGCTGATCGCAGATGGACGTGGGGCTTTGCTGGCTCCAGTTTCTCTTGGCAGGGTTTATTTTTATCCGCTGAAAGGACGGAACTAAACAGATTAGCTCTCCCGTCTTCGCTGGTGCGCGCTTAACCAGGCCTCGGACAGCCTGCCTCGATTTCATAGCTGTCCCTCTGTGTTTGAGTCAGGCAGGAGGACTCCTACTGAGAGGGCTGTGGACGCTGTGGGGGGGAGCATTGAGAGCCGTTTCTGAAGTGTGTCTGTGTAAGGGGTAAGCTCTTCCCCCCTGCCAGAGCCTTTTTTGCAGTAGCTATAAAAGGGGAAAGGCAGTATTAAGCCTGCCATTCATGGAGAGGTGTTAGACACTGCACGCTCCCAGACAGGGGAATAAATCCTTAACAGGGCAATGCTCAGAGGCCTGTGGCAGGTGTCATCTGTGTGTTGTGCAGCATGTGTGCATGCATGTGGAGCAATTCAGTGAAGGGGGACAGATGCACGCATGTCTTCAGATGTGGGTTTTTACAGGGACTGCACATGTGCTTGAAGTACATTTCACAGGTAACCTTGTTGCGGGTGAATATGCATGCCCTCCCACGCCTGCCTGCACGCACTTGTATGTATACGGCGTATGGGCTGTTGAAAATAGTAATCGCAGTGTTGCTCCCTGCAGTACTGGAGAGGTAAGCAGCCAGAGTGATGTGGGCCCCCGTGGGAGGGCGATGTGGCAAGCCACACACCTTGCAGAGACTGTTTGTAGACACCTGACACTCAGGCCCATCCATCCCTCTGCATTCCCAGCACTGTTTGCTTTGGGAACTAGAACACACAGGAATGGCATCCTGTGAAATGGCCCCCTGACTCACAGCCACACAACAAATCTGCTTTTATGATGAAAGCTCTGAGATGGAGTGCCTTTGGTGATGTGCTCCAGCGATTATCCTGACTCTTCCTAGAGAGAAAAAACACTGTTTCCTGGCTTTTGCTCACAGACGAGCCTTTTCAGCTATTTCATCCGTCTAATTCCCTAATTAGCTGGACGTAAATATTTCTTGCCAGACTCTGATAAATTCTGAAGTTGCAAAAAAACGTTGTAAAACTGTGACAGTAAACATGCTCAAGAAAACAGAATAGCTAATCTCGCTGGAGAAGTAACTTGTATTGAAGAATTGGAGTTTTGCTGAGTCTGATGCTTTATGTGGTTTTAGATTGAAAATGTATCACTGAGGATGAATCAAGAATTGGGAAGACATTAAGAAATGGATGTGTGATCACCCGCTCCTGTTCACATAATTTAAATAACAATTTGATAATGTAGTCTCAGGGCCTCTGCAGGGAACCACACACCCCTCCCTCCACCTTTCTTTTAATCTGAGTGCTGGAAAGTAAAGTAAGTGCAATGAACTGGTATGTGCTAAAGATAATTTTCCAAAGTTACTCTAAAGTTACATGCTTTTTTTAAGTTTAGAAATCTCCGCTGCCTGTGCCCATTAATGCTCATAAATGACGTCACAAGGACATGGACAGTTAAATCCGTTGAAACGGAGTTAGTCTATACAGTAGGTCTCGGGTTTGGGCATGCTGGAACCAGAACTGTTCAAATGATGAGTGGCTCTGACTGGGGTCTTCATTGTACCTCTGAAGCATAGGATCCATAATCCCAAGGCTTAACCAGTGAGTGAGTGAGTTCGAATCAGACAGGTTCGCAATAAGAAAGAATGGACCATTCCACATCTCTGCTCCTTATGTGTTAGCCAGTGACATACAGTACCTGTTCCGAATACTTTTGTTTCAGGATCCAGTACTCTCTGGATTGCTGTATTCCAAGTCCAACGGGGAAAGCCTTTTAAAAATGCACAGTTAGGCTGCAGGCACGTCCACTACTTCCTGAACCTTCTTAGTGACTGAGCTGCCCAACATTATCCGGTTTCGCCTTGAGCTGGTATCAGACAAAACTTTGCAAAATCCCATCAGTAAGAGATGAGTGTATGCAGTAGCCATCACTTATTACCAAGAGGAAGCACTTTATCACTTTGCTCATTAAGCATTTGTCTGATGTCAGTAGGAGACCAGAGCAGTATCCGTACATGAAGATTTGGTACAGTTTCTCTTCTCAAAAAGGAATGCCATGCCAATGAGCCACTTTCACAAAGAGTGGACTTAGAGAAGCATTCCCACAGCTTCTATGACAGTTATGAAATGCAATAATGATATTTGAAGTCTCTTGAAAACATGCCAACAAAAAGACCCTTTAGGAGCGCAGATAAAGACCCCGCAGTTGTCCAGGAGTGGAGAGATGCCCTCTCATAAACCCCACAGCCCAGGAGGCAGTTGGGGCTATTGACAGAATTCTCTCAGCTCAGCCAAGCTGAAAGAAGCTGGGAAAATGGGTCTATTTTTAATTAAAAGTAGCTCAATGCTCCCAGAACGACGTGGGCTTTATTCAATTTGCCACCCCCCCACCCCCCCCCCCGCCAAGCCCCCAGGACGCTCTTCTTCTGTGGTCGGCTCCATGCCTTCTCAGTCTCATCGCGAGGGTGTGATTAAACCGGAGTTAATATTCTCCTGGAGATGCTGCTTAGCTCAAGTTAATCACATTAAAGGTGCTCTTAAGACAATGTTGCCTGTGCTTCCGTGAAAGGGATAGATTAAATCTCCACGTGTTCAGTGTCTTGCTTACCATGCTTGCTCACATGTGGAAAACATGGGTACCGTATCTTGACATGACATAGTACTGGGCTGTGTGATTGATCCGGAAAAGGGAAACATGCCCTTTTCCTGATTAAAATTTCCCTTTGATAACTGCAGGGCTCTCCTCCTCTCATCTCCCCTCCATTCTCAGCATCTGTCCAGGCCCTCATTGGACTGCAACACCCTGCACCCCTCTCTAGGAGCACAGGACTCGCTGCCTGGCACGGTGCACCTCCCTTCAAGAGCTCGATGTAGTGAGCCACGATCAGAGCAGAGTGCAGAACAGCGTAGTGAAATCGTCTCAAAGGCGTTGACAAAAGAAGGAAGGGTGGAGCAAAAGCCCTGAGAGAGACTGCGTGACACTGTGGACTGACCACTGGCAAACAAAGGATGGTACTCCTGGCTAGCGTTGGCACACGAGACTCTGCAGCTTCTGATGTGATGTTGGATTGACTTGTATCTCACATTCGAGCAAATTAGCTCTTTGTGTAGTACGAAGCACAGTAAGGGAGTTGCATGTCTGCATATTCACTTTCCCCAGGGGGCTAGCAGATGGGTCTACCAGAGAGCCATACCAGCCCCCTGCTGCAGTTCTCGGCACCCCCCCCCAGCCCAGCGCTGGCATGTTGGTTTAGCTGCTGCATTCACGTGAGATGCTTCTGGGCTGGTTGGGCTCATTGTCGAATCCTTCCCGGGCTCCGTCCTCGGAGCTCGGCTGCTGGGGCTGATGCGAGGCTCCAGCTGCTGGACCGATGTGGCGAGGTAGTGCAGTTGTGACAGAGTGGGCCCCAGGTGATGCAGTTGAGGTTGAATAAGGAGGATGGAGGTTCGGGGGGGTTAAGTACCTCTTTTTATAGCCAGATGTACTGCTTGTAACGGAACAAGAGCAGGAGGAAATCGCTGTGTTTATTCTCTACAAGGGCTCCTGGGTTTCTGCTTCAGCTTGGATTCCTTTGTGCTCCTTGTGATAGAAAAACTGCAAACTGGTAACATGAGCGTGGGCAGTTGTGTGATCTCTGCTTTGTGGGACATCTAATAACAAGGTAAGATCTTCGCCTGGGTGCACATTTCTGTCTGAACAGTACAAACAAGAGATAAAAAGGTTTTCAAAACTGAAGAAGAGGAGGGTGGAGCTGGGCACTGTTCCTTGGAGCCAGGATTAAAAACAGGCGCATTAACAAGGGTCAGATGCTGCATGACGTCAAGCAGAGGGCATGGGAGCGAGGCGCCCAGCACATGTCGAACAGCGCAAACAGCTATCATGACGGTAGCAGCTCTACCTTTTCATATTAAGGTAGTGTTTTGTAGTCTTTTGTACATAGGCAATTACAAATTAGCACACCAAACCCAGACCTCTGGATATGTACTAGTGCACTAAAACATACCAGTTGTAAGCATTCCAGCTGTCAAATCTCAATGTAATATAGGCAAGCGCGAGTATTTCAGCACAGCACATTTACATATGTCAAAGACAGAAGCACTTGTGACTGTCGTAAGTTGTCCTTTAGTTCCCTGGCCAAAATGGTGCCGCTTAATGTCCACCAGCAGTCTCCAGCCTTGGCCTGTGAGAGCCCCAGCCCTGCAGGCTCAATAGGTAAGCAGTGACTCCCCGTTTGCTGTTCAATTAACACAATGATTTGGTCAGGTTAGTAGTTCAGAGCTCGCCTGGAACAAACAATCTCAATATCGTTCAGCTTTTAAGGCCCAGATTTCATTGAGTTACACAAATATTCTGATCACTTAATCAATAACAATAGCACAAGTGTCTTTAGAAGCAAGTGGTTTGGGGTTTGAGACAGACTGGACAGGGGCTCCCCAGCATGTGCTACACCTGTCATCCCATTTTTGGATTTCAAATATTGTAGGATTGTGCATGAAGTGGAAGTCAGGGCTTCAGAGACTTGAGCAACGCTAATTACCTTCCCCAGAATATTAGGAGAGAACTTTTCAGATATGGCCTTAAAACTGCAGGCCTTGCAAAAAGAGCTGGTGTCCACACAAGATAAGTGTGTGGCGTGTCAGTAGAAGACTTGGACATAGCCTGCAGGGGGCAGAGGCTGTATCGTCCCCAATGCACAGATCTGTTCTATTATTAAACACAAAATTGACTCTCTTGCTGCCTGCTGTGAAGTAACATGACTAGCCTGGCACTGATGCCATAGGTTCCAGCTCTGGAGTATCGGAACGGCCACAAGTGAAAGGAGACTGTTCAGAACCTTGTGTGTTTGGGTCTGTTTCTCTGTAGTCCCACAGCAAGTACAGAAGAACAGGTGCCACCCCCTCTCTTCCCAAGCATGCAAATCTCTTTGACACAATCCTGAATCCCTGGAAAGGAATTTAGAGAATCCCGCCTTTCCTAAATTGTGTGTCTCTGGGAGGTGGGAAGAAACTGCAGCACCTCACAAAAACGCAGGGAGGCTTCCCAATCCATAAACCCAGAACTCTGCAGTTGTGAGGCAGTGGAGCGGCCCACTCTACCTCTGCCCCTCCTCACTTTACCGACAATCTGCCTGGCAGATCGCAGAGAGCTATTATTTCAGCTACTGCATGCCTACTTAGGCCTTCTGTCTGCAGTCGCACATGCCCAACGCTTGCGGCCTCGAACCCGTCCTGCACACCGTGTGACAGCTGGGCCCCAGTGTCTCTCCACACAGGAACAGCAAAGCACCGCCTCTGCTCTGTAAACGTGAAATCTTTAGTGTCGAATACATTGCCATCATCTTCAACAATTGTGCTTGATTGTTTCGTGAATGCCTTCAGTTCGGTTGATCACTGTAATCATCGCAGTTTGTACTCTAAGCTGGAGCTGGTCAAACCAAAGTAGGATCCAAGTGCCTTTTGCCACCCCGACAGTGTTGCCTGATCCAGTTCCCATTCCTAAGTCTTTTTGTCAGTCAGTCAACCAGTTTGGTTCACAGTTCATGAGCTATTAATCTCCCTTTTTTTGCTTTTTTGCTTGGGTGTTTTACCATTGGTGAGATGGGGTGGGGGTAGAATTGCCATGGAGACAGTGATCTCAACCCTATGATCTCCATCACTTTCTTGGGGTGCACAGGTCCCCGCTGCCAGAACCCCACCAGGCTGCCTGTCTCATATCCTCCTGCCGACCCCCAGATGGTTCAGTGTCTGAGCTTCCTGGTGATGCACCAAGGACTGCTGTTAATCTCGGCAGGGGACTGCTTACACCTTGCGCTGCTCTGCTTCGTGGTGCGGCTCATTGCGAGTAGTATCCCATGTTTTATTAATAACATAAATATGTATTTCATTATTAATCCGGAAGGACTCCTGTTTGTAGTTGGCGCTGAAGGGTCTTCCACTAAATATTGACTCAGGGGAGTGAATGTTTGTGCAATCTAAATATTTTACGTTTTTTTGCAGTTTTTGCTGATATTAACTTGTTTTAACTTGATATTAAAAGTCTTCAATTTGAACATTCAAGTTTTATTTAAAAATATTTACTTCAAAGGTGTGTTTATCTCATTTGTAATGAAAAAAAAATCAACTAGGGACAGAAGGGGGTAAATGCTTTCGCTGAGCACTGTACACCGTCTTAAGTAGATGTGCTGGACTAATTAATAATAATGACCAATTCTACATTTTGTGACGAGGTGAATGCATACAGAAAATGTGGCTCAGAAGCAGAAGTATGATTATAAAAGACTGTGCCATGCTTTTGTGGACATTACTGAGCTGAGTGACTGCACTTCAGCTGCAGGATTTAAAAGGAACTGCAAATTGGTGCACTGGAACATCAGGAGAGCGCTGTAATTTCAAGACACCTGAGGGTTCTTCGCAAAGGCTCTGTGTTGATGTTCCCTGAATAGACTAAATTTCCATTTCCATAATGAAAAAGTCTTTATGCAGTAGACCTCTGATTTCAGAAAAGAAACACGGTGAAAGATGTAGGATTTCTGTTTAAAATTAATTGAATATTAAACCTCCTTCTCCTTTAAAACTTAGACTCAATCATATAGCTGAGGTTTGTGCAGGAACACAGCAGTATGTTTTTATCCCAAAGGCCGGGACAGTCCTTTCAGGCCAGGGGCTAAATTTGTTTTTGTCCCCACAGTGTTGTGTCCTGGAGCCCCCAGCCCTTTCCCTTGGGGTCCTGTGGCTCAGTATTCTCTAATTGCCATATAATTGTAACTGAGTATTTTTTTCGTTCCAACAAGGGGAAAATAGCCAGTTCACACTCCATTAGGCAGCTTAAAAGATACGAGATAAAAGTGCTTAACAGGCTGTGAAAATGTGAAGATTCATCTCTGTAATGTATAGGAGACTTCTATTCCCAGTGCAAAGATGCTGCTCCGCTCTGCAGTCCACCCTTTTAGCTGTTCAGCCAGAACTTTTAGCGAGAGCATGGAATTCTGAATTAGGAGGACTTCCTGTTGGTGACCTGCTTAATTGCCAGTGCACTCATGGTGAATTGAAAGCTGCTGACTGGCTGGCTTTGTGCTGCTGTTTATCTGGAATTCTTCCCTCTTTGTTCAGTGCTTTTTACTCCAGGCCCTGGAGTATAACTTGTCTGCTAATTACTTAGGTTTGTCAGAAATTTAATTGATCTGCTTGCCTTAGACTGGAATCCTTTCGCTGTTTTCAGCAGTCAGTGCTTGGCTTCAGAAAATCCCCTACTTGAGATGTGTGTCGCTGGCCAAGTCCGAGTAAAACTCTAGTCTCTTCCACAACCCCAGCATGTGGCTTTTATTGTGCTTGCCCTCGACCCGTGTGAAATGATGTTCAATTTCAGAAACGTTTTACACTTGGTGTGCCTTCACCAACAGGCAACAGATTTTTCTCTGGGTATAAAAAAAGCTGTGGAAGACTTTTCCTGCTAATTCTCTGTATGTGCTAGAAGTTCATTTAAGGATTTCTTGAAATCTGTAACTGGATTCCTAATTACAGTGTATTTTCTTTTGTGCTGAATGCCAGATTTGCCCCCATTAACGGAGAAATCAGATAAAAGTCCGCTTCACGTATTCTAGTACATACAGTCAGATTTACTTATCTCTGCGCCAGACGAGCAGGGTGTCTCCATACCCAGCACAGCAATAGATCTGAGCATCCTGTGCCAAAGTGCAGCCTGGCTAAGTATCAGCCTCTTACTGAAAGTGCTCACCTTGGAGAGCAGCTCCGAGATTTAAAAAACTGATTGTGGAGTGCGGGCTGAACAGCCCTTTTTTCCAGGAGCTCATGAATGGCGTCCAGGTTCAAATGAGGGAGTTGGCTAGACATCCATTGATCCGCAGGCCTCCGGGGGTCATGTGTGGGAGGAAGTGGTACAAGCTGTCGAGGAGGGTGCTTTCAGAAGCAGGAGAAAGGCAGAAGCATGTAGGAATACATGAAAAATGAACAGCAAGTGCAGGCTACAGTTTTGAAAAGGAAGTCATTGTTTCTCACCAGGGTGATTGCTGTTACCTCTCTCGAAAAGGAATAAGTAGATGGGGGGAAAAAATTGAGGCCAGACAGAGAGCAGCAGCAGCAGGAGGAGGAGGAGGAGGAGGGTGGGAGGGCTGGGTGCTCCCGGCTGCTCGAGGTTCGCTCATCTCCTCGGGGAGGGGTCTGGCTCTGGGCGCCTGACTCTTCCAGCACAGCAGACACCCACCGCTGAAAAGTGTGTGTGTGTGTGTGTGTGTGTGTGTGTGGGGGTGGATGACGTTACCAGACCAAGTGACCAGACACCAGCTGCTAGGAGCATGCATTGACTGACGGGGATCGTGAACCCCCGTGTCTGCTGATTGGCACAGGCTGTCTCTCGGCGCGCCCCGCCCCTCCCCCGTGCCTCCGCGGTGCTCCTGGCTGCTATTGTCCGGCGCCCTGCTCCGCGGACTCTCCCTCTCGCCGGGCCGATGAAACCCAGCCCTCGGAGGCGATTACCTCGTTGATCCCATTTGACTTGTACTTTAATTCGGGGCCCCTAACAGACCAGGCTCAGAATGTTAAAAGAAGAAAAGGCAGGGAGAGAGCCGTTTCCATCAGACCTCGCAGAACTCCAAATGTCACATCATGCAAGAGCAGAGACCGTCACTGGGGGGGAAAAGCGTGCAGGACAGACATTGACAGAACACAGGATATGATGGAGGCAAATTACAATGAATGATGTTCAGAAATACAATTTACTACCACAAGTAAAATGGGATAGAAGTGTTCAGCTGCAATCAGAAGAAACTGTGAGCCAGAGAATGCAGTAAATGTGGAGTGTAACAATGATGTGCATTAGATTAAGGAGGGTGGTTTTTGCTCAATGCTGAAGTGAAGAGCAGACCAGCAGTAGGGTATTTCAATGTTTCGTAATTTGTTTGCTTTGTGTGTTTTATGCCCACATTTTGGAAACATCCAAAAGGTTTCCAATCAGCTTTGCTTACCTCTGCGTCTCTCTGGTCTGGGAGAGGTGAAGGCAGTGCTCAGCGCGATCAGACTGTCAGTCTGATATTTAATCACTGCCCAAGATGAAGACACCCTGTGTATCTGGTTAGAAACCACTTTCCTTGGACTATGGGACTCATTTTTGTGCTCTGTGGGAGTACAGCTGTACTGTCTTCAGAACACAACAGTGATTTATTAAGCAAATGTATTTAAGTTGGTTTCAGACAGCTGAGCCTGTCAGGGTTCCCCCTGCTCCTTCATGTCTGTAAGATTAAATAATCTTTTCAATGCGAGTTTAGTGTCCGTGCATGTTTTCTATTTATGTAATGAAAGTAATAGACTGATAGGATTCAGTGATTCAGTGAGGTAGAGATGCAAAAGTCTTCCCCCTCTTGGTTTCTGTATGGCTTTTAGTGGATCTTGGAGTTCCAGAGTCCCAGCATTTTCAAAATAAGGAGATCTGACAAAGAGAGACTAAAACTAATGCAGGACTCGGCCCAGAACGGTCCAGGCACAAACACAGCAGTGTCTAATATGTTGACCAATCTTATCAGTGGGACAGGGTACGGACAGTTGTGTGAGGGGATGAGATTTGTTCTGTAGAATTGGGGAATAACCGTGAGAAAACATCCCACTGTGCAGGGCTGGTTTTAATGGAGGTGTATTTGTTACGGCTTAGTTAATAAGATCAGTGCAATCTGATCTACACGGAGACAATGGAAGAACGCAAAGATCCCACACAATAACTTGGGAAAGCAATAAGAGCTGAAACCATCAGGGAAGGTCCGAGATACCTCCGCAAACAGAGTATTGCCTTTTTTAATTTTCTTTTTTTTTTTCCTGCAACGGAGTTTCTCATTTTGCAATGGCCTTTTGTCAGGGGTTCTCTCAGCCAAATATCCCTCAGCATGTTTTTCACAAAGCCTCCCCGATCCGGAGCCGGAGCCCAGCCAAAGCATTGTGTAACGCGGGCTCCCAGGAGTCTGAGGCTGTGCTGTTGTCATCAGGATTCAAGACCCAAGCCTCCATCAAACCTGTTTTTTTCATAATGTTTCTTATCTGAGGTGGGAATTTCTACGCAGAGACGGAAAAGTGTTCAAATGAACATTTCATTTCTAGGTGAATTTTCATATTGCGTCACTTTCCCGTGTGCTGTCCGAGCCCTGCCGTATTGAAAAGTTGCCCTGAAGGTAGTCCACCAGTGACACAACACCAAGCACAAAACGAGGTGGCCGGATCCTGTTTGCGGGACGCGGTGGGGGTGGAGAACGATACACTGGGACATCGACGCTCCGTAAGAAAACTGTACAAACACGACTGCAGTTCCCCCAAAAAATTAATCTAGGACAGAAAGTGGAGACCCGGCCTTTGTGTCCTGGTTCTGTGCTCTGTTGTCGAGGGCGGGGGGACGCCCAGGATTCAGAGCTGGCAGCAGCTGAAGAAACAGTCGGTTTTCGGCTGGGGGGGGTGGGAAGACACATGGGGGAAGGCCTTTCCTCAAGCAGCTGCCCCCCTCAAGTCAACCCCTCTCCCAGATCTGCACTGGCTTCTTTCTCTCCTGCCCGCAGCTGGGTTTGTTTGGTAAGGAGTCGGGTGGGGGGGCGTGGCGGGGAGCACAGCTGGTGTTAACTCCTCTCTCGCCAGCTGCCTCTACAAAAGGCCCCTGTCAAGCCCAGGGATGTCTTTGGAAAGGTAGCCGGCCTGGCCTTCGTCTGTTTTTTTCTGCTTTTGTGTCACACACACAGCCCCCACCACCCCCAGACCCAGCCCAGCTGTTCCAAAGTTTGACTTTCCTCTTTCCCCTGATTAAAACCAACCCCCCCCCCACCCCCCTTCCCCATTGCACCCCCCAGCCCCCTTCCTGGGACAATAGCCCAATCAGTCACACCGGAGCGTGGCTAAACGCTGACAATCCGGCTCCGAGGCCTACCCGTTCAAAGGAAGCCTGGGGCCGGAGTACACCCAAGAGGCTGGCCTCGGAACATCAGAGGGTGGGGATCGAAGCGACCGGCTGCTGCCCCCCACCCCCCCTTCTCCCATTGTTCCGATTGTGACAAGTCGCTCGTGCCTGGCTATTCACACTCGGGGGCGAGGGAGGAGGCCGGCGTGGGGCTGTTATTGTGTGCGACACACGCTCGTGTTTGACAGGCTCACGCTGGTCACAAAGGAAACCGGGGTCGTTTCTATTAATTATTTGCGGGCTGGGGGGGGGGGGATGCGAATGCGTGATGCGACTGCCATCTGTGATTTGTTACTCTAATCCTCTTCATCTCCCACGTCTCCCCCCGCCCCCCCCAGCACCTTCCCAACACCTCCTCCCCCTTTTCGTCTCTGGACACGCTTGGCCTTTATGTCCTTTTGTTTTCCTGATTAAAAAAAAGTTTGAAAACGTTAAAAGATCTCGCTTCTATAAAGGGGGGCGCGGCACTTTCTCCGTCTGGTACGTGTCTGCGTATGCCAAAAAGATATTTTGCATCCCCTGTGTTGACTAAAATTAGTAAAATAATAGCCAGCGCCTTTTGTCCAGATTTTGAACGGGGACATATAGGCGGATTGGAATGAATCCACAGTTATTTTCCCCATGATAAGACAGAAAACTGATTTTTCTTTTCTGCAAAAGGGACATGTAGTCTGAATGTTTGGAAGAACAGTAGTCATTTTTAAAGTGTCTTAACTGTGTGTGCCAAACCTCTTCGATACGTTTCTAGGAATGAAGTACAGCGAATCTGAATTGGGCCAAAATCTATTGCGTCAAAAATGATCAAAATGATCAGAAATCAAAAATGGTTTCTCTTTGTCTCTTTCTCAGATGCTTCTCAGTCCTTCCTCTTTGTGAGTCTAGTATCCCATTTAATTGATTAATTGAATTACTGAAGCATTGAATATTATTGGTTATTAGAGCTCATCTGTTATTTTACTATTTGGGATTCCAAGATACCCAAAAAAAAGACTAACGTTTTTGTTTTCTGAGCTAAAAAGGATTCTAAATGTCCCTCTTAGCCAATGGTGGGTGTGGTTAAGGGTCAGATCAAGTAAAGGAGAGCTCAGCTGGTGGAAGAGCAGAAGACACAGGTGGTCCTGAAGCCCAACCAGTCTTCCAGGAACAAATGGAAGACAGCCACTCCGCTCCTGCTGGCTCCTGCCTGTCCTCACAGTTGCCCAGTCTGTGTCGGACGCTGGTGTGACATGACAGAGACCCCCGCCTGATTCCTGGCGCTGCTTGGCCATTTATCTGATTCCACCCAGGGATTCTGAGCCACGGTCTCCTGCTGGGACAGGTCGGAAACTCAGCTAGTGACCACCGGTAGCATGTGAGGAAAGGGGGCTGCACCCCGTGTCTCCTCCTCTTCCTAGAGGATGCTGCTGCCCTTGTCATAGCAGATCTGCAGCTCTTGGGCACAGGTCGATTTGTGCCAGATCGGCTGGGGTTAATAATCCTAATAATCCCCATCTTAATCGCCCATCAGGGGCGGAGCACTGGCTCTGTGGCTGAGGATCCGCGCCTGTGGCTGGAAGGTTGCCAGTTAAAATCCTGTGGCCGGCAGAGGAATCCTACTCCATTGGGCCCCTGAGGAAGGCCCTTAACCCCAGCTGCCCCAGGGGTGCTGTATAAATGGTTGACACTGCGCTCTGAACCCAAGCTTCTCTTCCTGTCCATGTGTCTCATGGAAAGCAAGTTGGGGTCTGCGAAAAGACAAATTCCTAATACAAGAAATTGTATATGGCCAATAAAGTGATCTTATCTTATCTTTGAACTGGCTTCATCACTCTGCTCTCCTCCCCACTGAGAGCTGGTGTGTGGGGAGCGTACTGGTGCACTGTGGCTGCTGTCGCATCATCCAGATGGGGCTACACATTGGTGGTGATAGTGGGATTCCCCGTTGACTGTAAAGCTCTTTGAGTGGAGTGTGCAGAAAAGTGCTGTGTAAGTGTATTATTATTATGCAAAGGAACAAGTAATAGGTTTATTCCATGCTGAAAAAAAAGAAGAAAGAGAACACAACGTTTCGGTCATGGAGCCTTCTTCAGGAAGAAGAGCCTTCTATTACTTGTTCCTTTGCAGCCTATGCATGCTGATGCAGCTACCCACCTGTATTCTTCTTCTTCTTATTATTATTATTTTCACTTCCATTAACCCTTGTTCCACCTCCAACAACTGTCTACAATTAGCATGACAAAGCTAGAGCCATCTGTAACATGACAAATATTTGGGTTTAAGCCCCGGGTGCAGAGGAGCACTTAAGCAGGTTTCATTTGTTTCCACTAGCTTCAAAATGTGAAAATAAAGACGAACCCAGAAGGGAGAGCCAGTCTCTTACCATTTTCCAGTCAAGCTAGTCTCTTCTGTTCACCTGCGGCGGTGCAGCACAGTACCAGCTTGATGCTGTGCTTTTCCAAAAGCCGATTCTGTGCTTTTCTGTTGGCGCCGCCCCCTGCCTCCAACTTGAACCCGCGCCAAACATGAGACATCCACAGGGAGGGACAGATGTCAGGAGGGGGACCACAGCAGTAGAAATGCAGTATCTCTTGTGATTTTTAAACAGCCTTCATTGTCCAGGGTCTGCTCTCCCAACATCTAAGTAAACTAGGCCTAAAATTAAATGGGTTGACGCTTTTGTCCGACGTGACTTACATTTGCATGCATTTAAACAGCTGGATATTTTACTGAAACAGTGAAGTGCCAGAAATAGGAGAACTACAGCTGGGCCCCAGTGCAGAATTTGAAGCCACAGCCATCTGATTACAAGTTAAGAGACCTCACGCCTGCCCCACACTGCTGTCTAAAAGCTGTGCATTTGCTGAAGAAAGCTTGTTGGATACCCTGCCTGTCGCTGTAAGGGAGAGCAGTCATGAAACCTCACCCTCAGCGGCTGTGATTCCTTCCAGGCAACAGGATTGCTAGAAGGGCGGTCCTCTGGAGCAGCGTGGGTGTATTTTTTTTTTCTCCAAAAAGTAAACACAGCGCTGCTTCTAAACTGATTGTACATCTGGTTTAGCAGTTAACCCCCGGACATGGTGTCTCACCAGAGCCGTTTCGCAGTCTTTCGTGTTTACTGCGCTTTTTCTTTGTGCAGTTCGTCCTCACACGCAAGGCTCCAGCAAATAGTGCAAATCCTCTTGATTTACAAAATGTGTAACTTTGATCTTGAGTCCCATTTTAAATCCGCAGGTTGTTGAACCTTTATCATTATCCAGTAAATGAAATGAGTAATTTCACTTCTTCGTGGGTTAAATCGAAGTGAAAAGAAGGGCTGCACCTTTGTGTCTGTTTGTGTCTTTTATCCCCCCTCTACAGACAGTACAGGATCTTGTCAGCGTGACCAGACATTGGCTGTAGCAGACCAGAGAATAGGGGAAAATCACTGCTTACAATCTGTCTTTTTAAATATGATATTGAGGTGACAATTGGAATCTAGGGTGATTATGAGGCAAATCTGGATTGGCAACAGTGATAGTATCAATGACAAGCTCATTATTAAGGTTTAAGGTTAAGAGACACTAAGAGATGTCTATTTGGTCCACATGTTTTGCCCAGATCTCTGACATCCCTGAGTCCCAGCAGTATTTTCTGATGGATCCCTGGGAATCGGCATCTGCATCATGTTCTTTATGGGCATCCTATTTGCAAAAGCTGCTCACTTCAAAAGTCTCTATGTGCCAAACGACGAGGGAATACACCTGTGATCCAGGCACTTCCAGTCCTTTCAGAAGCTTCAGTTTTTAGAAACCGAACGTTTAAACAGGAGAGTGCAATCAAATGGAGTACAAAGGCTGAACGTCACATGTAAGAATCACCAAGAAAATGTAGGTCTAATCTACTCCTGTGATCCAATGTGCCAGTGAAGCACTTTTTACAGTGCACAGCTTGCATCCACCCCCCCTTCACCTCACTCGTCCACCACTGCTGCTCTCCCAACTATATCCTTGGCAGCGGTTGCTATGGGAGCCGGTTGCTAGGCAGCCGTGGAGGCGGATCAGCTCCAGTGATGGCAGGAAGCAAGAAGTCTTTTTGCATGACCAAGCCTCTGCCTTGCCGATTCCATCCTGGAACTTGGCAGAAACAACAACAAGAGACATGCCTCCCCCTCCGTTCAGTGGACCCCTAAAAGCCAAGCAAAAAGCTCTGAGCTGGAGGCCTCACAGCACAGGATGGTATAGTCAATGAGGTGATTCCTGGGAGTTTGAGGCTTTGTTCAGCTGAACTCACAGATGGGTTTCGGAACTAATGGGTTCTGTCATCTGTATCATAACTAATAATAGACCCTCATTTCAGTCTTCCTCTATCTCCATATCCATAGCTTATCTGCTATTTATGTCCCTCCTATACTACTTTTAGGACTTCCCCTCTTACTTGCTCTAAAAAATAAATGAAAAAGGAGTAGAGTGTGTTGAAAGAAGCCAGGGTATCGGCTTCAATGATAATCTAGACTGAAGCACAAATCTAGACTGCTTCTGTAAGTGGTGCACTTGCCTCTGATCCAGAATTTAAAGCAATGCCCCAGTACCGGGACCAGGGACACTGCACTGCAGAAGGTACTGCCCTTCTAATGAGATGTGAAGTCAAGGTCCTGACAGCTTGCTAATTAAAGATGCCGTGGCACTGTTCATAAAAGTAATCAATTTCACCTTGAGGTTGAGAATCTTATTCCACACTTCAGCAACCCTCACATATGTTACACATCAAATATGTTAAATGTATGGATCCCCTTTCCTTAACTACGGTGCTAATTTGAATGTGCTCGACGTCTCTGTTCAACTTAGCCACGCTGTTTTTTCACACGTGTGGGCTGCTGGCAGTGAGTGGTCAGGCACAGCACAGCACAGCACACTCACTGTGCTGGCAGCCTCGTGTTGCACCGCCCTTCGGTTCTGAGTGTCGAATGCAGAAGGTCCAGGAACATGTAGAATTGAGAATAAGTTCTCCGTTGTTCAAGTTCATTGCCTCCGAGTATTTCAGCTGAGGGTGCCAATTGGGGAGCTTGATTTGCACCTCGATTTCTTTGTTCCGTAGGGATAACATTAACATAACAACATAACATCACTTTATTAGCCCTATGCAATTTCTTGCATTAGGAATTTGTCTTTTCGCAGACCCCAGCTTGCTCTCCATGAAACACACAGACAGGGAGAGAAGCTTGGGATCAGAGCACAGGGTCAGCACCCCTGGAGCAGTTGGGGTTAAGGAGCCAGATTCCTCTGCCGGCTGCAGGATTTGAACCGGCAACCTTCCAGCCACAGAGCCACCGATACTCCTGTTGTTCTGTAAGAAGTATTTTTTTTTCTTAATCTGATTCTTAGCAGGCACTGTCCAAGCCGTCAGTTCTGCAACCTTGCGACCTTGCGACCTTGCAGGCATCATGTCTCACGCAGGATGGCTGTTACTGGGGTTCCCTTAGGCTGTGCTGTTTGGCATTTGCTGATCATTTTGAGTTAGCGTGAGTGTGACCAGAGGGAGAGCGGCCCAGGAATAAGGGCGACTCCGGTGTGTGACAGCAACAGAGGCAGTGTCATGGCCTGCAGGGTCAGCTGGGAGAGTGAGCCGCTCTGCATGGCTGAGGCATATCCCGAAGGCTGCGGCGATCCAGGACACGCGGAGCTCAGTGGTCCCGCTCCCCCGCTGGATTGCTCAGTGGAGTGGAACGAGCGTGAGGCACTGTGACTCTTGTTCTGTGAGCGAGTAAGTCGATTGCATCTACAGCTTAAATCTACTGTATGTTTCAGGAATGTTTTTAGCGTTTGCTATATTCCTTGTTCCTAGACATTATTTTTTGGCATTCCGGGCATGTCTGGGAAACTATTTTTCTTCCTGGTGATTTGGCTGCAGCGTTACTGCCTCGTAGCCTGGTAGGATCAGAAACTAAGGAAAGCTTGGTCTGGTCAATACTGGGAGAATACTGGGAGAAATGCAAAGACTAGACTGCTTCTGTAATTGGTGTTTGTTGACTAGTTAGTGGTGCTCTTTCTCATGAACTTTCAAAGCAATGCTCAGTATTAGTACCACGACACTGTGCTGCAGGAGGTACTGCCTTGCTAATGAGACATTAAGTCAAGGTCCCAACAGCTTGCTAATTAAAGATGCCATGGCACTGTTCATAAGAGTAAAGGTCGACATGAATTTCACAGGACTTTCTTCCCCTGATCTGCACTGTAGTGGGACTGCTGTGGTGCTGGATAAAGGGAGTAAGCATTTTAACACCCTTTGGAATGAAAGGCACTATGTAACTGTAAGGAACTATCATCATTTGTGATTATGTGCTGGTGTTGTGGCTGGGGGGAATTCATGTCGTGATGCTCGGAAGCCCATATTGCAACACTAATCTCAACACACCCATCACTCCCAGGCATTAATCCTGGAGAAGCTTCTCTGGATGGGATTCTTGCTTGGATGAATGGCAAAAATAAAATCGTCTGCGCAGAAACAACTACCAAAGAATATTGCCTTGTAAAGGATATTTACAAGGTAATATATAAGGCATGGCGTTGTAAACTTGGTCTGTTTGAAAGCTAAATGATTGACTCTTTTTTTTCTTGAGGTGTTATACATGATCATATATGTGGTACATTGACAGACTATGCTTCAGTGATTAATGTTGAATCCGGTTCAGGCTGTTATCATATATACTGGGAATCGGTAAAAAAGCAAGCAGGTTTAAAAGCCAGAACGCAGAATTCAAATAAGGTGCACAGTTACAGTTCTTGACTACAGTTCTAGTCAAAAGTAATTGGAATCCTGTGTTTTAAGTAAGGTTGTTTGCTGATTTTGTGAAGTAATATGTTTTTGAAACTTACCAAGGTACCGTCTCATGTGTCTGTATCTCTGTGTGCACACCCACAGGGCACGAAGTCTGCACTGCCTGGGTTTGAGAGACAGAGCCTCTGAACTGGGCCAGCCAGCAATTGATTAGTGTGGCTCTGTCTGAGTTTTGGCTTCCACAATGAAGTCAATCAAGCCAGTGACACAATTCCCACAGCAGAAGAGTGACGTATTTTTGTCCGGGGCTGTCGGAGAAGTTTGAACCAGTTCAGATTTTACAAACCTCAAGCCTTCATGCAGTGTTTATAATGCATTCCGAGTTGCTGCCTGTTTTGTGCTTGTTCCCTTCTGTTAAGGTATTGTGCATTGGCAGATCAAGAACATGCAGTATAAATTCATCTGCTTCCTCAGGTGAATTTGGAGTGGATGAGATTGCTGTTCACTATTTAGTTACTTTCCTTGTTTTGCATGCAGAGACACGGTACAAGGCGGGGAGAGAAAACGGTGCCCCAGCTGCTCGCAGTCAGTTAACAGCGCGTGAGGTTGCCTGCCAAAACCAGCCCCGCAGTGGAAGTATCTTGTGCAGTGTGAGAGTAATGTTTGATGAGCTAACCACAGGCCTTCCCTTCTCTGCCATCGCTGCGAACGCACGGTGAGGGACGCCTGAGAAGGTGCCAGAGGCTTGCGGCCGTGTTTGAGGAAGGCCAGGACAGAGTCGAGCCACGCAGACAGGACTGGGGGTTCCTCTGTTTGGGGGTTCCACACTGCTGCGGGATGGGGGGGGCTGATCTCCGATCCTAGCCTGTGTTTTACAGCTTTGCTTCTAGTGTCTCCATGACATCATCGCCCAAAATGTGAAGTTATGATAAGCAGAGTACAGCAAAAGTACTTCCAAAGCCCTTGGTGCACCAAATCGTGGGGCATCAGCATTGCACTTGCCCGGTATCTCATTGCTAGTTCTGTAGGTGATAGAGCCAAACTGGGCCTGTAATCTCAACAGGCACCCCAGAGGCACACCGGCAGTGTTGGCTGGAACACAGCTCTTGTGTCTGCAAGCGCTAATCCAGCAGGAAATATCTGCAGGTCATCTACTACTAGTGTTCCATGCAAATACTATACTGTCCTTTTGTGCATTTCAGAGTGCTCTTATGAACTCTGTAATGAGCCTCATTAAACTGCATCATGTGTAAGTACAAAAAGCTATTGAGCGCTCACCCTGTTTGAAGTATATCACTATTTCCTGTGTTAGGGTGTTATTTGGGGCGTGTATGAGATATATCAGTGTTTTTGGCCAGCTCAGTTTCTGATGAAGATGTCATCAAATTCAGTAATATTTTTTTCCAGGTTGCTTGTCTGTTGTCAATACCCCAGCCTTCAAAGTCCCTCCAGTAAGTAGGGCCTGACGAGAAAATCACTGATCAATAAATGATGTAGAAACTTCAAAGCAGCAGGGCATGCATATTTTAACATTCGTATTAGAAAATTAATAAGTGGTGCAAAAAAACTTACTGCATTTTTAATGTGTGTGCACTGCTTGAGGACTGGTGTTTAAGCAAGAGTGATGAGATTTTAGAAAACGAAGTTATGTTGCAGATAAGAGGAAGCCATCGTGTAAAAGTGAAAAGGTGCTTGTGAGATTTGACTTTTGAACAGGGTGTTTTAACGGAGACAAGGATGAGGAAGTGGGAAAGTACAGACACAAAGGAGGCCAGCGTGCTGCTTTAAGAATAAAATAACCTTTCTTTCATGTGTTGCCTTTGATGGTATAGCATCTCAAGGTGCTGAATTAGAGATACCCACACAGGCAGGAGAGGAAAGTGAAATACTGGGGCTTGATTTTGATTTTGCACAGACTTTCCTCAAGGGGACTGAGACAGCACAAGCACCTGTTCACGCGGGGGGTTGGGACCTGTGTCCAGTCGGACTTGTTTTATAGCTCCTGCGACCTGTCTGGCCTGCTGGGGCCAGTCGGCCTTTGACAGCAGCTTCACCTTGGGGCCTCGTTGGATGTTAGCACCAACGAGACCTCACTGCGGGGCTGCGGGGCCGCGGGGCCCCCGGGCACTCCCAGGGGCCGCTATTGCGAGGCAAGCCGGGGAGCTCCTGGCCCTGCTTCTGACCCCCCCTGGCAGTGCTCGGTCAGCTCTGCGTCCCCGCGGGGAGAATCCAGGTCGGAGCTGACGAGTAACATGGCCCGGGCTTGAACCGGCGACATCGGGGCCAACAGGGCAGGGAGGCGCAAGGAAAGGCACAACAGGAAGTTAGTCCATTTTCAGCAGCCCTGCTGGAGGTAAACAGACCGGCCTGTAGCAGGGAGTCTAAATATGCAGACAGACATGGGCTGAGTGTCTCTGTGCCTCAGCGTGAAGTGTGGACGTTAGCGCTTGGTCCCATGTTCTGGTGGGTTTTCTCCAGGTGCTCCTCCCTGTCCAGGTTACTTGTCCCATCCTGAACTGGACTGGTGTCCTGCCTCGTACCCACAGTCTGCTGTGGCTCACCGCGACCCTGTTCTGGATTGAGCGGCTGCTGAAAATACACGAATGGGACCTGGGTATAGGACAGCAGGCTACAGTAGGTATCCACTTTGAAGAGCAAGATAGAACTTCAGAAGCCATTACACTTTCCTGTCCTTATCGGGTTTTCACAAGGCCTTGTAATCCAGTCAAATACAGGAACACTTGCCTCTTTGTTGACAATCTGTTGAAATGGGGATCACTCTGTTGCACCCTTGCACTGTTGCACACTCAGTGCAGTTTGCTGTAGGTGGAAAGGCCGATATGAACTGTGGGAATTAATATGCGTCAGCTCTTGCCATTTCACAATGCAGAGAGGTGGAATTGGAAGAGATACACAACATGCATAAGCCACAGCGACTGCTGGTGCCTGAAACACAGCCTGGCCTTGGAAGGGGTTCCTTGTTAGAGAGATTAGGGGTGCAGTTCTATCCGGGGGATGCTTTCAGATCTGATTGAGAAATAGGAGCTGTTTATTGGCTTGTAGTATTCATTACATAACTTGGGTCTTGTATGCTTAAGCCCCTGGCCTGCAGGGGGGGTCATCCTGTGCTCTAGCTGTTAATAGGCTTAACGAGGATACACAGAGCCACACGCTCACTGTGAAGCACCGGCCTAATCCGCCACAGTTACACAACAGGGCCAAGCTGCAGAGTGCTGCCTCGGGGAAATCGGGGGTCCGGGTGCAGGGCAGCAGCCGGGCGCAGCTGCTCCTCGGGGCGTGCAGAATTCCCGCACCTCCGGAGATTCCCGGACAGCCGGGACTGAGCCTCGGAGGAGGAGGCGGGGAGCGGGCCTGCTGACAAAGCCACACGTGGAAGAAGTGCTCGGAATCGCTGAGGTTTTTAAAAGGGTTGCAGAGAAGGAGCAGCGTCTCTGGGATTTTTTTTTTGCTTTACTACGGGATTTATCACAGGTCTGGTGTTTTCCTGAGGGACTCCTGGCTTTCAATTCGCAAAGATTTTTTTTTTCGGAAGATACATTGAGAGCAACATGGGGGAAGCCATTGAGCAAAGGTATGAACTGTAAGAGAAAGTCATGTCGTGTCCAGTGACATAGTTATGGCTTGTTTATACCCCAAAACATCTGTTTTTTTATTAGAGTTGGGTTCTCTGACAGCAAACATGAGTAGTTAGTTGTTCACATTCAGCAGAAAAACTCTGGAAATAGTGGCGATTGGTAGAAAAGTGCAGTGTGACTGGCTGGGTTTGCACCTAGCAATTAAATTGAACGGTAAGTTTAGTGTGTCTCGTTGGAACTTAGGCTTGCAAGAAATGCAAATTAAGTCTCAGTCCTCCCTTTCTGAAGGGGTGGGTTATTTATTTGTTTTAAGGGAAGGGGGTTTGTTTAAAGGTTGTGTTAGTATCATACTACAAATCTTCCCTGATATAACAGTTTCCAAAAAGTGCGATGTTGCATACCTTTAGTAGGAATATGGAAGTATGCGTGTGACAGCTTAACAAAGATGGTTTTCTACGTACGAGGCTGCAGGGTCTCTGCTAGTGAAGAGCAGAAACTCCTGAAACAACGTGCTGATGGTTAATTCACCAGGCTTAATGAACACAAGAATTTTCTATTTTGATTATCTCAAAGCTGAAAGTGTAGAAGCTTTTCCATTCTGAAGAACTTCGCCAGAAGATGACCCCTATAAGGAGAAAAAGTCAAGTCTGTGCTTGTGAAAACATAGCATTGTACATCTAAAGCTTATTGCTGAGGTTGCTAAAACTGTTTATGTAATGTGCCTCAAAACAGTTCCTAATGTGTTTGGCAGACCCTTTCATCACGTGACTTACAGAGAAGTTTGGATGTGAATTTTAGTGGCCTGGGTTTGCAGGAGCAGTCTGGGTAAGCTACCTTGGCCGACGTTCGGCAGCAGCGTCTGTACTTGGGATCCGAACCCGTCATCTTCCGATCCCGAGTCCAGAGACTGACTCGCGAATGACTCTGCGCTCCGGTTTCAGGACGCTGCCGAAGTTTTGACACGGCCGCCTGTGCTTGGCCTCGGCGGGAGTGCGTTTTTGAGGCCACTGCATGTCTGACATCACTTTGCAGCTGCTGAAGAAATAAATATTTCTGTGGTCCCGGTGCATCGAGGGTTTGGAGGAAGACTCAGACTCGTGACGTCAGGCGGTACAACAAAGCTGAGACGGCGATAATGAGCGCATGGGCCTGAAGTGTTCGAGGCCTGGAAACTTCTCAGGATGTGGAGGACTAAAACAGCCCCAGCTGTTAGTTCAAACTGCTGAAGGAAATTTAGTGGTGATGTACACTCACTGGCTACAGTACTGGGAACCTTACAGTCGCGTCACATGCTGATCCTCTGTGAACAGCAAGACCAGCTGGAACGCAGTGTGGGTGTGTGCTAAACAGGATTTGGCAGTATCCGCATCCCAGAGCAGCTGAGTGGTAACAGTGTGAGGGAGTGAGCTGCATGTTGCACCAGTTACTCCAGTTTTCAACTAGGTAGAGACCTGAGAATTGATCTGACCAGGGAAGGCCAGAAAATTTTGCCATATACTGTATAAGCCAACCTGCGCTGACATACGTTTATATTGGTGACTTCCTGGTGTTTTCTGTGCCTGCTGGATGTATAACATTGTGTCTGGAGCATCGGAATCCATCTATGTGCTCTTTAAAGCTTTTTTTGGAGGCTGACATTACCCCTGCAGGACTCTGCCTTTCTTGATCTGATGTGGCTTGCAAGGGAGCCGTGTGAGTGTCAGATATTGAAGCCTTTTGATCCCTGTGTCCATCAGTGTGGTTAAAAAGGCCAGGCGTCGGGGACAGACAGTCTCTTTGAGGATTAAAACCAGGCAGTGATTTGTGATGAGCGTTGTCTACAGCCCCTGTCTGCAGCCCACTGCAAGCAGGTTTTGGCAAAGCAGCAGGTTTTTTTTTTTACCAAAGCGCAGAGGATCTGGGTTCTTGTGCCACATGCTAGACTTGGAGCAGCTGCTCAGCAGGACTTTAAAACAGCTCTGGGGTCAGACGTCCTGCTATAATAAAAGCTCTTGACATGAGAATTAAAATGATTAAAAGGTACTGACAGGGTCCGCCCAGTCAGGTACTTTAGGCTCAGGGATGGATCCCACTAGGGAAGCATGTATCCAGCCTGGAAATGGGGGGAACATCGTCACAGAGCAAGGCATTTAAATCAGATTTCCTGGGATCTTCCAGGAAAAATCTGAATGAGATGCCAGTTTCAGTAATGCACTTACACATTAATCGAGCGAGTTGTCGTTCGGTAACCTTCCGGTGACCTTCTCCTGTGGTTTCCCGAATGCTCTCTTCACAGGGCATGGTGAATGCTAGTGAATGGAGTATGTGGGCCAGTTGAATATATAATGGGATATAGTGCAGTGCATTGAGGAATTGGTTTAAGACTGGATAAAAAATGCCATTGTTATATTTTAAATCCAGTTAGGAAGTTGGGAAGGAGAAAGGCAGGCTGAGCTGACCAACTTGACATTTCCATGGGCAAGTTTGGTTTGCTTATGGCCAAAAGACCGAAATGGTCTAATTAGCAGCAATACAAAGAGGTTGCAGATGGTTAGTGGGCTACAACCTACCGTGACTGTGAATTATTGAGCTGCACAAATGATTGAGTGAGTCTGGGCTCCTACTACTACGACTGGATAACCTATAGGGGGAGAGAGTCTGGAGCAGGCTCTTCGTCCATGTTGCCCAAGGTGACACCTGGACTTCCTCCAGATAGAGCTTGAGAAGGGTGGATTGGATTCAGCCTTGCATCAGTGGCTTGCATCCTGCCGAGACAGAAAAACGGTAACGCTCTTCTCTCATTTGTGACCTTCCACGTGCTCTCGACTTCAGTGTTGGCTGTGGTCTTTTCCAGCGTGCCTAGCTACCTGTGGTCCCCCTGTTCCTGAGAGTTGAAAACACCCAGAAAAAATAGCTGGCCTTTCCATGTTAATTTTTACAAGCAAAACATGGCTGGGTCCCGTGTTATCAGTCGGACGCGCCCGACACAGTGGGAGAATGTTTGTGTGAAAGGAAGTGGGTCAGGGTGTTCCTGGCAATGTATATACACACAAACACGTGGAGCCCCAGACGGCAGCCTGATCCTTATTTTCAAACGAAACAGAGAGGCCTTCGCTGTTCTGAGAGTGCACGTTCCTGTGCTAAACAGTAGCACGCACACGCTGGCTCCCTGTGCTCCAGTCAAACACAGCACATTTCTCCTGGAAGGGCTTGTGTTTATACAGATGAGTAAGCTGCGACACAGTGTCTCCTCGGCAGCGCCCCCCGCAGTGAACAGCAACAGTGAAACACACTGAGCACGACGGGGCATAAAATACGTTTTTTAAACAAGCATTCTGCAGTAGAGATATGACTTGACTCTTTTAGATCAACATCTGGAGTCAAATCTCAAGGGCTGGCGCTGTTCTGTGAAAGAGCTCTTTACCAGGTAGATATTGTAGGCGAGTCTTGTTACAAATTCGAACAGTTGAAGTCTGATCTTTAACATCATTTTCCAGTTTATGAACCATCCTGCTTGGAAGCACTTCCATACTTGTGTTCTCTGTCTCTGTGGTAGTTCTCAATTGGTCAGCGTTCCCTCTGCTGCCTGCACTGAAAGTAAGTCCCTCAGCCATGGCCTGTGTCAACACAGCTGCTACTGCACATAGGTCTCTGCACATGTAGGAACTAGCGCACCAGCCTGCTCATCCCTGTACCCAGTCTTGTTGGCCCCGTGAACCTGTTTTATCAGAAGGCGCGGTGCTGTGTCGGGATCTTCTTGTAGTTTGGCCACTGGGCAAAATTAGCTTATCTATCTAGTATGAACCCTAAGACGTCATATACATTTTGGTTGTGGGAGAGAATCGTTTACCTTGAACGATGTGTTGCAGCTTCTGGTGTTTCTCAGCATTGAGCTTGAAGGGTTTGGGTCTGTGCTGGTCTGTGCCAGTTGCTTTTTGTCCATCTGTACAGGGGATCCGAGAGAGTGAGGGCTAACCAAAAAAGTAGTCAAATTAATTGAACTAATCTCTGCAGTTGGCATACCTGGAGTTCCCCTTTCCTTTACGAACAAGATTTGTTCTCAAACTTAATACAGATGAAAAAATAATTCATTTAAACCACAGTGCAAAGTAGAAATGTCATTTATCTGAACAAAGCACTCCTGTGCTACGCACAAGGCCCTGTTTGAAAGGCATCGGGCGAAGAAAGATGTTATAGCATTCGAAAGACCCAGTTTAGTAACAAAAGATTAGTCCTCTGAAGATCTGACGTGTCTCACAGCAGACTCAGTCCAGGTGAATTTACCCAGTTTTGTAAGCTTTCCAAGTTCAGATTTACCTTTTATTCTCTCGGTTCCTTTGGCTGTCTGTGCTTTTCTCTTCCTTCTTTCTTTCTTTCGGCTGCCTTCACAGATCCTCTCTCCTGCCTTTGTTGTAAATAAGCCTGGGGGGTTATTTGTGCTCTGAGAAAGCAGAGAAAAAAAGGATGAAACCGCAGTAAAACTGTTAGTAAACGCAGCTCTCTGCTGGCAGAGAAAGGAGAGAGAGGAAGGGGGGTTTGGCTGAAAGAGGGGGCAGTAAGGGTGAGGCTGGGAAGGATAGTACTGTAAGTGGGAGGTGGGGGAGAGAGGGGTCGTCAGGCCCCGACACCCCCACACGCTCTTACCCGAGCACAATATCGCGTAGCGCACACAGCAGCGCATGCCCAGAGAGGGGTGTTTAGGTTAAAATTCACAAACACACACAGATACTTGTTCTCTGATCCTTGCTCTGCAGCAGATTTACAGTAAAGGCAGAGTGACTCACAGCTTGCCTGATTTCCAGCAAAAGGCTCTCTCATCCAGGAAGGGAATTAGCGCTGCTTTCAGACGGATCCTTAAAGGTACAGTTTCATCCTTCTCTAGCTGCACAGCAGACAGGGAAAATAAGCACTGACACTTCCTCCCCACACCCTCTTTGTAGTGGAAAAACTGTTGCTCGAGGGGATGGCCTTGGTGCAGGATCCTTATGTTCCTTTTCCAACATGCTGCTCTAGTGTGCTGTTTGGAAAAGATCTAGAGATGTTTATGGTGTTTTGGCTTC
This sequence comes from Lepisosteus platostomus, assembly GCF_059453375.1. NCBI lineage: Eukaryota > Metazoa > Chordata > Actinopteri > Semionotiformes > Lepisosteidae > Lepisosteus > Lepisosteus platostomus. Next base: position 5,188,765 of record NC_142614.1, read on the forward strand.
ATACCTACAAGCAACAAGGGGACATCAGTAGAGCTCTCTTCAGCGCTCCAGCTGAGAATGAGGGACACTGAGAATCATTCTCCACGTTGAGCAAGGACCCTCAGTGATAATGCAGAAGAAAGCACAAGTGATGCTTTAAGCCAGCATGTTTGATGATGAGCTCTGGCATAGCCAATTGCAGTATGAAAAAGAATTTCAAATTCATCAGCATCGGCCACAAGAAGCTAAGAAACCACCCATCCATTATTTTCTAAACCTCTTTATCTAATACAAGGTCACGAGGGCTAAGAAACCAAAGCTTTAAAAATCCCGAGGAAGTAAAGTTAAAGTTATACGATTGACTGGTTTGCCCGGTGTTGGAATACTATGCACAATTCTATGTGGCACCAGCCTGATGTTGTCAGATCTCAGGTTCAGCAAGCCTGGGCCTGGTCAGCACAGAACTCGATGTGTTGTTGTAGAAATGTTAGAAACTATTATTCATTCTGGCCACCACACTATAGAAAGGACTCTTCTGCCCCTGAAAGAGATCGAAGAAGAGTGTCCAGGATCATTGCTGGTCATGGAAATGCCATGCGCAGATATTTCAGTGGTACTTAATCTCTTGACCAGAGGAGAGCACAAGGGGATGAGGCAAACGTTCGAAATCCCCAAAGTTATTGATAACGTCAACCCAGTGAATCACCTAGCAGCAATATAAGAATACAAGGGCACAACTGGACAATACGAAGGAGGGTTGCTTGTGCTGAGGACAGGAGGCACTTCTTTACACAAAGGATGGTGGGTGTCTGGAACATGCTGCCGAGCCGTGCCATTCCGTGGCATCCTTTGGAAAACAGCTAATTAATATTGATCTGTAGATCAATAACCTGCCAACAACCCAACAAGCAAAATGGGTCAAACGGCCTCCTCTTGTCTGTGACCTATTTCCGTTTTGACGTGGAAAGCCCACAGTAGGAGGTGAATGAAGAAAGGAGATAGCGAGGGAGAAAGGCGGCTGACCTCGAGGGCTGGCTCTGCTGCCTCACTGCCGCCGCTGCCTGCAGAGGTCCTGTAGATGCAGTGTGCGCAGACGGCTGCTGTCTGAGACGGGGCTGGCAGGAAACTAGGCAGAGCTTGCAGAAGTTTTCTGCTGCCAGAAAAAAAAGCAGACATAAACCTGCTCGCTCCACTCTCCCAACTCTCTCTCTCACACACACACACTTCTCTTCAATGTGTTCCAGATGTTCTGAAACAAAGTTATTTGGAGAGGCACTTTTCTGCAAGACGAGGGGTGGGGGGAGGGAGAAGGAGGGTGCTAATCGGGGAATGTGTGAGGCAGGGGAAATTGAGATGGGTGGGAGGGGGGGGCACTTTTGCACTTTGGTGTCCCGAACTCCAATCTGGATTCCAGCTGGATTTCATTGCCCGCTGGAATAGGGAGAGCTGCTGTCGTGCCTGGACTCTGGAGAGCGGATGGGAAGAGGGGAAACTGTGAGAGTCGTCAGATGAGAGCCTGGCATTCTCAGCCCTTTCCTGTCACCGTAGAGATGGCTTGGGCATGAGCAAAGTGCTGGCAGAGCATCAGCATCTGTTATGATTACTCTTTTTTATTGGCCCCATCTTTTCAAGACGTCGCTTTTTAAAGAGCGACCCTGTGTGATAACAAGTTATACTGTAAAACCTTAAAAGCCAGACTAAGGCATAAAATGAGTAAAGCAATTCTGATGTTCCAAAAACCGAAGCTTTTTTTCTAAAGCAAGAATATCCTGAGCAGGGGGTTAGATGGTCTCCTGCTGGAGGTGGGTAGCATGGCCTTGTGGGTGGTCCAGGCAGGGGTGGCGTGGCACCACGAGTACAATTGGGAAAGCCGGACAGCAGTAGGGGGTTTAAAGTGGCCAAGGAAAATCCAGCTGGAGTGGGAATTTGCGAGACGGGTGCTGCAGAATTGGAATTCGGGGAGAGCATGACGCGCCACGAATTCTCGAACACTCAGCGCTTGCGATGACGCTGGCTCGGGGGCGAGGAAAGGCAGGAGTTGAGTCGCGTCCGCCCAGAAATCCGCCAGCTGGTAACGCGTAAAAACACCACAGTCGACGCATCTGTGTCGACACCCCCCCCCCCCCCCGTCCGCGCGACACATCAGTACAAGCGCGATGGACGATGCGGGGGCTAAACAGAGGAGGACAGGGGAAGGGCAAGCCATCGAGCTGAGACCGTAGATAAATGCGCGTCTCTCTCTCGGGGGGCAGGGGGGGCTGGCTGCCTGGCTGTCTGAACCAGTTGTCTCTCTCTCTCTCTCTCCCCTCCTCAGTGACAGGGACCCCGAGATGAACAAGCTGCGTCAGAGCCTGCGGAAAAAGAAGCCCTCCTACGTGCCCGAGGCCAGCCGGCCGCACCAGTGGCAAGCGGATGAGGAGGCCGTGCGCAAGGGCAAATGTAACTTCTCTGTGCGGGTAAGACCATCTCCTGACACCTTTACCAGTCACGGCCTCCTAATAATCCCCCTCTCTGAACTGGCTTCATCACTCTGCCCTCCTCCCCACCGAGAGCTGGTGTGTGGGGAGAGTACTGGTGCACTGTGGCTGCTGTCACATCACCCAGGTGGGGCTGCACACTGGTGGTGATAGTGGGATTCCCCATTGACTGTAAAGCTCTATGAGTGGAGTGTCAAGAAAAGTGCTATGTAAGTATAAGGAATTATGATTATGTTGGTCTTCTCTTCACAGTAGAATGAGACTCCCTGACCTGTCCAGCTTTCTCAGTCTGTGACTCTTGGTTTTTCAGTTCCTGAGCTGAATTTGAATTCCACACATTTAAAGCTGTCAAGAGAGTCTTTATCCTTTATTAACTCTTACTTAACATCATGAAAGTGAAACAGGTCATGGGTCTCACCTTCACATCCTTCTGATTCCAGTTTTATCATTTGTTTTGTGTTTATTGTGTGTGTTCTTGAGCTTCTGACATCTTTTCTCCTATTATATTATTTTCCAATTATAAAAGGCTTTTCTGTTGTTGTCACTGCACAGATTGTAACTTGCGCCCACAGCAGTCCAGAAGGGCTGATTGTCTGTGAATGTGTGTCCTCGGGCGTGTGTCTTTAACAAATGTGTGTGTGAGCAGACATCAATTTTTATGCGCACAGGCTCGAAGGTGTGACTGTGTTTGAGGTCTTGCAGAGAGGGGTGGACAGGCAACATGTCTAACAATAAAGCTGCAATGATTTTGTAAGAATAGTGAGCACCTGTCATTTTGCGCAGAGGAGACGTTAACAAGTTACTGATGTCAGAGTGCAGATTTTAGTCCTATTTCCATGTTTATAGTAAGGCCAATGGAAATGTCCCTTTTAAAATGATATTGTCCCATTTTGGTCTCCACCTCAGACATTAGGGAATTTACATGTCTAGAAAACCAGGAAAGGCAGCACAGTGTCTGACCAACAGCACCAGTGCTGGTGCTGGGACTGAGAAAGCATTAGGAATAAACCTGCAGAGGTCTGCTGATTTCCATTATGTGCGCCGGCTGTTCGTTTTCCTCTGTGTTTTGCATCACACTGTTAAAGTTTCCGACTGCCCAAGCAATGAGATGGGGCTTCTAAAGGTTTACTATGGCTCACCATGGTAACAGCTGCATTAAATACAGTAAAACTGAAAGAACTGCCACTCAGATTAACTTTCAACTGCAGGACTTGCCTGAGCAGGGCATTATTCAAACCTCTCACTGCATTCACAGCATTAAGAAAATTAGATGGCTTCAATGTAAGTTAATCGCATTAGAGAAGGGATTTTGTTCCACGGGGCTTTGTACAAATGGTAACAAACTGGACATCTGACCAGAAGAAGTTCCAGATGTTTTTATCGCATGAGCTTTGGTGAAGTTGTGGTCTGCGTGGCTCATTCAGGGTGGCTGAGAAACTATATCAGCACTCTCCAGAGTGGGTGAGCCCTGAGCTCACTGAAGGCCCTGAAAGCCAAAATATCTTATGGAATCCTTTGTTAGAATCCAGGGATTGTGGTGTATAGCCCCCAGGCAGAACAGAGAAAAGCACAGTGATCTACCAGTTTTTTTTTTACAGTGGGTTAAGTTGTTTTCCTTCTTTTGTGCAAGTACCACACAAAGGGAGCTTCGCACCACTGGCTCCTCTGCCGAGCAAAGGCACCAAATGCCTGAGCCTGCAGTTCCTCACATGCCGGGCGGGATCACTGCTGCTGCAGCACATGACCAGCAGGGTAAAACTTACCCGTCTCCCTCTGGTCTAAACCCAGCTCCCGTTCTTCGTGACTGGGTGAACAGTCCAACTCTTGGTGATCTCTGCTTCACAGTGAGAGGCCTATGCAGGAATCACTGTCCTCTGACTCCACCTGCTCTCTCTTCCAGTATCTGGGCCACGTGGAGGTGGACGAGTCCAGGGGCATGCATGTCTGTGAAGAGGCTGTCAAGAAGCTCAAAGTTGTAAGTAGAAAAACGTCTCCCTGCCTCTCCTCCAGTGTAATAGTGATTCCCCCCCTTTTGAGGGCTGGCTGCAACAACTGCAGTGGAATAACCAGGAGCAGCGAGATCACACACACAGACTCAAACCTTTCCAACTGCTCTTTTCTTTTGCTATGCACCCCAATATGTTTTTCCATAATAAGCAAAAAATAAAACTCCGTTGAGGTGGTGTCCGACACCTCTATGCTGTTTTTGTTGTTTTCAAGTTTACTTTTAATTTTCTGTGTTCATTTATACGTCATTCGGAGAGTTTTGTTTTTGCTAGAGGGAGATAAGCAGAGGTGATAGCCTCAGGCCATCACCTCTTCCCTGTCCCTGCTTTTCCAGCAAGGATTAGGGTTTTTGGGGGTCGTCTCGGCCGTGGATGGGAATTCAGCACTGGGTGAAGCTGGCCAGTAAAGGCACGTCATCCAGGAGCGACCACACAGTGTGCTCGAGGGGTAGCACTAACACGAACACAGTACACGGACAGCTGTCGCCGGGTGGGGGCCGTGAGAGGACCGCACACAGCAGGGCAGGCTGTGAATGCTGAGCGCGGGGACCTGCAGGCCATCAGTGCTGCCGTTGTCTTTCAGAGCGGGAAGAAATCGGTGAAGGCGGTGCTGTGGGTGTCCGCAGACGGCCTGAGAGTGGTGGACGACAAGACAAAGGTAAGACTGTGCCCATGCCAGCCCAGCTGGGCCCAGACCGGCGCAGTGAAGGATGAAGTCGGCACCTTTTTTATCAATACCGCAGAGCCGGTCTGCACACAGACAAGGGGAAACCAACCCCTGCGGACTGTATCCCGCTGAAAGTGTGTTCCTGCGCAGTTTATTTTGTAATGTGGGTAGAAATAAGGTGGCAAAGTGGGGTGGGCGTGGAAGCTGCACTTATTTCTATTCATGAATTGGAAAGGAAGCAGCTGGCGTGCGCGAGGATGGGACAGCACTGGCGGGACAACGCACTGCAGCAGACAGCCTCCCCGCCTTGGTCACCGGCTCCTGCAGCACTGCAGAACTCAAACCCCAAAACCTGGATCCCTGACCTCAGCAGCTGATCCCCCTTCTTGGGGCCGCACAGACCCCTCCCCGCCATCCGGGGGGAGGCTTTCTCGGCTCAGCCGCGCGGTCCACCCGGGAGCCGGGAGTGCTGAGTCTTCACTCTGGACAATGGGAAAGGAAGAAAAAAGTCCGCCGGTATTTCAAAACGCGGCCATTCAGCAGACCCGTGGGCCTCCCATCAGGCAGACATAATGAGGCAATTATTGGAGTTTCTTTTCAGACACAAGCAGGCTTTTTGTGTGCAGTTACACACAAACGTTGCTGTTCCAGCCCCCCCCCACCTCCGTTCTGTCGCTACCAGAACTGAATCAGCAGTCTCCAGCAGCCTGCCCCCGCCCGCCTCCTCTCTGCTCCCTGCCTCGCCGACCTCAGGATCGGCCTTCCCGGAATATTCGCAGGGCGCAGCAGCGTCTGCGCTCCCCCTCTCGCTAGGCCGAGCGCAGCCTGCTGAAGAGGCAGCCTTTTCACACTCGGTGTGCGGTCTGACACTTGTCGCCCACGGCCTGCCTCCATCCTCCTCCGCCGCCTGCGCCTTCTAACGACTCTTTTAATGAGGTAATTGGGTTTAATGAAAGGGGGTATTCTGTCCTTTTTTTACGGGAAGGAAGGGAACAATTGCACTGTGGGCGGATCTCGGCCCACATGGCTTCGCGTTGGCTTGCAGACATGATCGCCCCCCCGCTGCCTGAACGCCGTGACAAAATGGGCCCAAAAACAAAAAGAACGGAAGGCGGAGGAATTGCACGTACTGTAGCGTGGAGGATACAGCCGTATTGTGATTGTGCAGAGGCTTCACGGTGAAGGGTATTCCTCCTTTCTGCTCCCTGGAATCCCTTCAGCCCTTTGGAATGTCTGGGAAATGAAACAGCCACAGCTCTGGGACCTGTATGAATAAAGAACACAAGACAGGTTGCCGATGAGAAGATGCCTCTTCAGTCCAGCCAGGCTGTTGTGTGGGCAGGAGGAGTCTGCACAGAAGATCTCATCCAGCCGTTTCTTGAAGGAAGAGTGTCATTTTTAACAACGTGACTGGGCAGTATGTTCCAGACCCCTACTGCCCTTAGTGTAAAGTTGTCCCTCTTGCACTTCCCCTGTTTTCGTACATTCACATTTTTTGGTACAGTATGTTAATGGAATATTCCTCATTCCTCTGCCTTAAACAGCATCAGCCAGATTATCTGATTAAAAAGCAAGGGCACTAGAATGTCTGATAGCCCTCTCGTTGAACTGACCCTTCCTTGTGTTTTACAAATAGAGCTTTTCAGTGGGATTAGTGGGCCGACCCACTCTAATGAAGTGGTTTCAAAAAAGGTTTTTCATTTTGTGCTTAAGCACCCCTTGTCCTGCAGAGGAACAAGCCCTTCATGCAGCGGGTTCTATGGTGTCATTGCAAGACGTTGAAGAAGGTAGTGTTATTGTGGAATTGACATGACCAGATCCCCACAATAGTCAATAGATTGTGCCCAGGCCTGCTGAGTGCGACAGGGCCTGTGTATACAGCCACACAAAAATAAAGCTTAGCCCTGACACACTCCATCGTTCGAGTAGGATTTGTGAACATGAATCCAGTTTTGCTGGAGATGTTGATATGCTCCTGATTTCAAACAAGCAGTACATGCTTTGCCTGTTGATATAGGATCAACAACAAAAAAACTGAACATAACATCACTTTATTGGCCCTATACAATTTCTTGCATTAGGAATGTGTCTTTTCGCAGACCCCAGCTTGCTCTCCATGAGACACAGACACACAGACAGGGAGAGAAGCTTGGGGTCAGAGCACAGGGTCAGCCATTGTACACCGCCCCTGGAGCAGCTGAGGTTAAGGGCCTTGCTCAGGGGCCCAACGGAGTAGGATTCCTCTGCCGCCTGCGGGATTTGAACCAGCAACCTTCCAGCCACAGGCGCAGGTCCTCAGCACAGAGCCACCGCTCTGCCCCTAACGAGGGCATGAAGAATTCGTTTGCTCCCTCTCGCCAGGCGAATCGGTTTCGCTCATTTCTTCCCGTACGGCTGCAGTTAATGTGTCGGGGGTCTTGCGAGACTAGCCCCAGGCGGTGTCGTTCGGGGAGACGGGCCTTTCCGCGCGGCTGCCCGCCGGCGGGGAAGCCTCTTCGCTCGGCTCACCGCAGGCTCTCTCGCTGCAGGACCTCATCGTCGACCAGACCATCGAGAAGGTGTCCTTCTGCGCGCCCGACCGCAACTACGACAAGGCCTTCTCCTACATCTGCCGGGACGGCACCACGCGCCGCTGGATCTGCCACTGTTTCATGGCCCTCAAGGATTCGGTGAGTGGGGTCCGGTCCGCCGGGGGTCCACAGCGGCGCCTCAGATTTCAGAGAGGGCTTGGATAGTGGGTGGTAAATTTACCCCAGTATTTTTTTTCTTTTAATGCGGTTTTCCGCTAGTTTTGAAGAACTGTGAATGTGACAAGCCTTCCTCATGCTTTACAACCAGTATGCATCCACATTAAGTTTGCAGTAGAACCAGTAGTGCTCTTTGAAGCTTTGGCCTCGTTTTTAAAGGTGCCTCAGCAAGTAAATTGATTGCATGCAATTTTAAATAATAACAGTAATTCCTTACACTTATATAGCACTTTTCTGGACACTCCACTCAAAGCGCTTTACAGGTAATGGGGATCCCCTCCACCACCACCAGTGTGGAGCCCCACCTGGATGATGCGACAGCAGCCATAGTGCGCCAGTCCGCTCCCCACACATCAGCTATCAGTGGGGAGGAGAGCAGAGTGATGAAACCAGTTCAGAGATTAGATTCATAGATTCATTAAAGAAGTGCTGATGTTTAAGAGCAGATGTTGGTCACATAAACACAGAATTGACAGACTAAAAGGGGAGCTAGGGAGTATTGCCTGTAGACAAGCTGGCCCCTTGGCGTGAGCGGTCCAAACGCACGTGAGAGAGGAGGCTCGCTGCGCGCCCTCCGTGCGCCCGAGGCTGCAGACTGACGCGGGGCTGTGCCTGTGCTGTCCACCAGGGGGAGCGGCTGAGCCACGCTGTGGGCTGCGCCTTCGCCGCCTGCCTGGAGAGGAAGCAGCGGCGGGAGAAGGAGTGCGGGGTGACGGCCTCCTTCGACGCCAGCCGCACCTCCTTCGTCCGCGAGGGCTCCTTCCGGGTCGCCTCCGCCGGCCAGCAGGCCGAGCGCGAGGAGGCCGCCAAGCAGCCGCAGGACAAGAAGAAAGGTACTGCCCCCCGTGGGCCGGGAGGAGCAGCTGCAGCCCTGTGCCCTGGTTGGATTATTGGCATTTTCTCGTGACTATTGTGCTTAGAATACCAGCTTCCACTTTCTCACTCTTATATTGGAATAATGCAGTGCGGTATCTTGCAGAGATTTCTCATACCGCCATTCCTGTTGCTTCCATTAGCTCTTGTTTGAATTGGCTGTTTTTTAATCACACTAAATTCAACTGTATAAGAGCACGTGTATATCTGTGATGGCAGATGCAGGACAGTTGTCACCGCAGTCAGCGCAGGCTGTAGAGGTGCTCCTGCTGCTGTTTGTTCTAATAGCAAAATAATTATAATATAATAATAAACTATTTTATATACCACCTTTCTGTGGACCCCATCCTCGGCAATAAGCAAGGCATTGCTGTACTTCCTTTTCTGAAACTGGGCTCCTTCTAGTGGATCATCCACATCAAGTTATTTATCTATATTTCTGGCAAGCTTAATGAGGCTCATTTAAGATCATAGGTTGATTCTTCTAATATTTACATATTAGTTGTTCTATAATCAGGATGACTCAATTATCCTGCAACCAAAAATGCAATTAGTATTTCATCGTCTGTGTGCCTCTCTGGTTGTTCACAGCGGAGGCTGCCTCGGCTGCCCCTGCCGCAGTGCCTCCTGGAGCTGCCTCTCCACCTGAGGGGGCCGCCTCCCCCGTGGAGAAGGCTGAGCCCGGGGGGCAGCATGCCATCCCTCGCCGCCACGCGCCCATCGAGCAGCTGGTGCGCCAGGGCTCCTTCCGCGGCTTCCCCGCTCTGAGCCAGAAGAACTCCCCCTTCAAGCGGCAGCTCTCTCTGCGCCTCAACGACCTGCCTTCCACCCTGCAGCGCAAGACAGACTTCCAGAGCAAGAACCCAGGTGAGGACTCGCACTCCTCCTGCTACACTCCTGAGCACACACACCCTCCTGCTATACTCCTGAGCACACACGCTCCTCCTGCTTCACTCCTGAGCACAAACACACTCCTCCTGCTACACTCCTGAGCACAAACACACACCCTCCTGCTACACTCCTGAGCACACACGCTCCTCCTGCTACACTCCTGAGCACACACACGCTCCTCCTGCTTCACTCCTGAGCACACACACGCTCCTCCTGCTACACTCCTGAGCACACACCCTCCTCCTGCTACACTCCTGAGCACACACCCGTCCTGCTACACTCCTGAGCACACACACACTCCTCCTGCTACACTCCTGAGCACACACACCCTCCTGCTACACTCCTGAGCACACACACGCTCCTCCTGCTACACTCCTGAGCACACACACGCTCCTCCTGCTACACTCCTGAGCACACACCCGTCCTGCTACACTCCTGAGCACACACACACTCCTGCTGCTACACTCCTGAGCACACACACACTCCTGCTGCTACACTCCTGAGCACACACACACTCCTCCTGCTTCACTCCTGAGCACACACACACTCCTCCTGCTACACTCCTGAGCACACACACACTCCTTATGCTACACTCCTGAGCACACATGCTCCTCCTGCTACACTCCTGAGCACACACACACTCCTCCTGCTACACTCCTGAGCACACACACACTCCTCATGCTACACTCCTGAGCACACACACCCTCCTGCTACACTCCTGAGCACACACGCTCCTCCTGTTACACTCCTGAGCACACACACTCCTCCTGCTACACTCCTGAGCACACACACCCTCCTGCTACACTCCTGAGCATACACACACTCCTCCTGCTACACTCCTGAGCACACACACTCCTCCTGCTACACTCCTGAACACACACACCCTCCTGCTACACTCCTGAGCACACACACACTCCTCCTGCTACACTCCTGAGCACACACACACTCCTGAGCACACACACACTCCTCCTGCTACACTCCTGAGCACAGACACACCCCTCCTGCTACACTCCTGAGCACACACACACTCCTCCTGCTACACTCCTGAGCACAGACACACTCCTCCTGCTACACTCCTGAGCACACACACACCCCTCCTGCTACACTCCTGAGCACAGACACACTCCTCCTGCTACACTCCTGAGCACACACACACCCCTCCTGCTACACTCCTGAGCACAGACACACTCCTCCTGCTACACTCCTGAGCACACACACACTCCTCCTGCTACACTCCTGAGCACACACACCCTCCTGCTACACTCCTGAGCACACACGCTCCTCCTGTTACACTCCTGAGCACACACACTCCTCCTGCTACACTCCTGAACACACACACCCTCCTGCTACACTCCTGAGCACACACACACTCCTCCTGCTACACTCCTGAGCACACACACACTCCTGAGCACACACACACTCCTCCTGCTACACTCCTGAGCACAGACACACCCCTCCTGCTACACTCCTGAGCACACACACACTCCTCCTGCTACACTCCTGAGCACAGACACACTCCTCCTGCTACACTCCTGAGCACACACACACCCCTCCTGCTACACTCCTGAGCACAGACACACTCCTCCTGCTACACTCCTGAGCACACACACACCCCTCCTGCTACACTCCTGAGCACAGACACACTCCTCCTGCTACACTCCTGAGCACACACACACTCCTCCTGCTACACTCCTGAGCACACACACACTCCTCCTGCTACACTCCTGAGCACACACACACACTCCTGCTACACTCCTGAGCACACACACACACACTCCTGCTACACTCCTGAGCACACACACACTCATATTAAGCACTTTTTAATACAAACGAAGAGATGGCTGTCCATGGAGAGTTATACACTCGCCTGAAAAATAAAGGGGCAAACTTTTGCCCAGCTTTTTGTTTTCTGACATACGTTTCTGAGAATCCGAGAATTCTGATTCCTTCCCAGTGGTAGCGAGTGCAGTGTAGCAGCTAGGTGGCTGGACTCAAACGGATGGGATCTCTTTTTGCTTCGCTCTATGGAAATTCTCTGGAGCAGGGGGCCATGGTGGTTTGATTTTAGAACTGCCTACCTCTCCCAAATGGTGAACTTACAGCTATGTCTAAAAAAGAGTTTTCCTTCGTTGTGTTAGACCTGAGAAAAAAAAACAGCATTAAAGTTATTGTACAAGAACGGGATGGTGCACCACACCCAGTAGCCTGTGGGGAAACAGAGTGCCGCTTGACCTTGTGTGGAGTGGAGAGGGTTCACACAGAAATGTGTTGTAGAAGGCAAGTATTTTGATTTTCAATATTGTGGCTGCATGTGTTTGCACCTTATCATTTATAAGTGGCTCCCACAAGATCTGGCCTGACTCATCGGCGGCCGGTTTTGGGGTAGGCGTCTGTGACAGGTGCTGTACAGCGGGGCGCAGCGTCCTGGCTGCCATCCATCCAACAGGACATCACAGCGGCGGCGGCGCAGTGCAGCCATTCTTTTACTGTTCGCGCTGAGCTTCCCAAAGCTCAGACGACACAATGGCTTTATTGAGCAAGGCCCTCTGATCGGCTGTCTGAGTCGAGCGCTGCAGAGAACGGGCGACTCTTACTCCTGCCACCCCAGCAGAGCTCCAGTGACAGAAAACAGCTCAATGTGCTTTCTCATATCAGGGGGAGGGGATACCACACCCACAGCTGAGCCAATAGATCTCTGAGAAACCCTTCTGGGAATTTTCCTCCATTTGTGTGCTTGTGTGCTTTAGAGTTAAACCACACCACAGCTGTATTGTCTATCCATCCATTATCAGAAAGTCACTCCCCACTGGGTCCTAGCCCAGAAGGCCAGATCAACACTATCTTTCACTATCAACACAGCCCATCTTTCGGCAGACACAAAAACACACACAGGGATACGGGGGCAACTGAGGTACCTGGTGCAAGCAGGGGGAGAACATGCAAACTCCACACAGAGGAGGCAGCCCCAGTCCAAAGGAACTGTGAGAGAGCGCTGGTGTCTGCCATGTAACTCCATGTTATCTCATAGCTGCATTAGGAAACTGGTGTTAAGGTGGCTCAGTGAAAGCATCAGAAAAACTTCATGAACAAGAATAATGAGAAGATTGCAAACAAGAAAAGGACCTTTCTTGATTATACATTCATTCAAATGAGACCTTAGTGGATAATATGATTTTTTTCATCAAATCTTAGGACAAAGGTTTCCACACACCATCACAAGTTGCCAGTCTTTTTTCAAAAGAAACGGTTTAGTTCCTGCTGATGTCTGTTGCCATGGAAGCTCACATTGGCAGGGGTTCTGGTGTTTCTTCGTCCCCCCTGCCCAGCTGTGGTTGCAGCTTTGGTGAATACATTGTTGCTGTCCACTGGCAGGAGACACCAAAAAGAAAGCAATCCCAAACTCAAACAAGCCCAGACTGGTTTTGATTGTCTTCGGTGTTGCTCAGTAAATACTTACTGTAGGTAACTTAGGTACCTCAGGAGCACCTGGGTAACACACATCTGTGCAGCCCTTGTACAGGTTCATTGATAAATTAGCTCACCTACATGCAGACACACTTAAATAAATAAATGACTGCGCACACCATTACAAGATTGTGAGTAGTAGAAGATGCAATGATATAATCAAGATATCAGGAACAAAAAAGACATGTATTTGTTTTGTAATAGTATGATTCTTAAAATAAGCCATTTAAATAAAATCCACAGCAGGCTTCTAGCATCTAAGCCACTGTCATACTAATGAGTCAGCTGAAGCCAAACATGTCTCTACTGCTCTTGTAATGCTGCGGAGATGTCGATATTTTTCCAAAAGCAAGGACTCTCCTTTGTGCTGGGATGCTGTAGATTTGCAATCACATTTGAGGAGTACCCCAGAATCAGGTTATATTCAGAGCGATGTCTGGGGATCTTGCATAACCCATGGTGGTTGTAAATATGGGACATAAAACGGGTTGCTGAAAAACAACTGAAAAAGAGGAAGAGCTGTCCGCAAACCCTGGGGGTCCCGCTAAACTTGTGCGCCCCTGCTTTTCCTCTCTGCCGCAGTGGCCGAGATGGAGTCGGCCGCGTCCGTGCCGCCGGGGGAGGGCGATGGCATCACCGCGCTGTGCAGCCAGATCAACACCTCCTTCGCCAAGCCCTCGGAGGACCCCTTCGCCACGGCGACGGCTAACGGCCTCCCCGCCCCTGCCGTCCCCCCCGCCGTCCCCCCGCCGCCCGCCCCAGCTCAAGGTAGGCCGGAGAAGGACAACGCTCAACTTTCTACACCTCCTGCAGATCTGTGCACGCTTGGATCATTTCAGCTTCTGCAAACGGAGAGGGTGACAATACCAGTTTATAGTGTGTTACAACCCTGAGTGTGTAACTACAGATTGAGAGGCTGTGCTGATCCTGCACTCCAGTCAGCAGCTCTTCTGTCATGCTCAAGGACGTTTTCTTCATGGTTTGTCAGAAGAAGTCCATTCTTTTTTTTTTGCTTACATTTTTGAATCAATTCTACCAGTCAGCTGTCAACTGGAAGTAAAGGATTCAGTCTAAGACGAACACTAAGGCCTTATCCTTAAATTGAGCATTATGCTCAGTATTATTATCCCATTGGCCCTTACCAATCATGGCCTCCTAATAATCCCCCTCTATGAATTGGCTTCATCACTCTGCTCTCCTCCCCACTGAGAGCTGGTGTGTGGGGAGAGTACTGGTGCACTATGGCTGCCGTCGCATCATCCAGGTGGGGCTGCACATTGGTGGTGGAGGGGATCCCCATTACCTGTAAAGCGCTTTGAGTGGAGTGTCCAGAAAAGTGCTATATAAGTGTAAGCAATTATTATTATTATTATGTACATTTAGCTTTTCTTTTAACCATAATATACAACAAAATGATTGTTCATATGAATGGGGTGTATGTGTGAGCTATGTGTGTACTGTATGTACATAAAAATCAGAGAATCAGATCACATTGTAGGCTGTGGAAGCTGGAAAACAACAGGAAAATTGGGGTGCGAACACGTTCTACCCCGGAAAGAGTTTTGAGCAGGGAGCTGTGTCAGCATGCGTAGGCTGCAAACGGACAGGTCCGGGTTTATTCCACGCTGAAAGGAAAAGAAAAGAGGCACAACGTTTCAGCGAGACAGGTGTGAAAGAGTTCTTGAAACACTCCTGTTGGTAACTAAGGGGTTTCCTAGAAACCAGCAAACATCTGATGTTCCCCCCCCCTCTTCATCCCTACAGGGACGACGGTGTGGACGCAGGGTGAGGCCCCTGCCCAGTCGTCGCCCCCCTTCCAGGGTGGGCACAAGCGGACCCCTTCGGAGGCGGAGCGCTGGCTGGAGGAAGTGGCCAAGGCTGTCAAAGCCCAGCAGCAACAGCAGCAGCAGCAGCAGCAGCAGCAGGCGGTGCCCACCATGGCGGGGGCACCTGTCTCTCTGCCCACTGCCATGCAGCCCTTCCCGATGGCCTTCGACGCCACGCCCGCCGCCGTGGGCATGTACGCTCCCCCGCCCCTTCAGCCCGCCTTCATGCCCATGCCGGCTTACATGCCCACCCTGGCCAACAGCATGACCTACCCCAGCGCCAGCGTCCCGGTGGTGGGCATCACCCCCTCCCAGATGGTGGCCAACGTCTTCTGCACCGCGGCCAGCTCGGGAGCGACTACAGCGGGCAAGGCCGGGGGTGTCGGCGGGCACAGCTTTGCAGCCACCGGCTTCGCGGTGGCGCCGTTCTCCAGCCCCGCGGCAATGAATGGCATCCCACCCGCCCCGCAAGCGCCCATCTCCACTAGCGTTGGCAGCCAGAATGGCACCGCCAACGGCACAGGCTGGCCAACAGACGCCCGGCTGACGGCGCCTGGGGATGCCCAAGAGGCCGAGCGGTTCGAGGCCCAGTGGGCGGCGCTGGAGTCCAAGTCTCAGCAGAAGGCGCCCAACCCCTTCTCCAACGACCTGCAGAAGACTTTCGAGATCGAGCTTTAACTGAGCCCTGGGGTATTAACTGTAACGCAGACATGCCACAATCAAACCTGAACCACTCTTCTTTATTTCCGAATGAGTTTTTTTTTTCCTCTCTCTTATCTGGAAGAATCACGCCCCCCCATCCCCACCTTCGTCGGCCTGCCCTGTCCTCTCCATTCAAACACATGATGGTTCCTAGTTGTTTTCTCAATACTTTTCGTCTCTCGTTTCAGTGGATGAGCAGTGCAGAGCTGTTAAACCTCCAATATTTGTTTTTCCAAGTCCATGGCCAAACTGAAATATACTCATTTAACTCCTCTCTTAGAATGCAGAAAAATGAAAGTATAAACACTTAATTCCAAAACATACGGTCCAAAGTTGACCTTTCTTTGTGACTTTTGCTTTCTCTTTCTTCGCAAGTCAAGGAGAGGAGGAAGATGATGGAAATCTTGACTTCTTAGGCTGAAGAAGACATGAGTCGAAACGTGTGACGTTCTTTTCTTCACGCATTGCAGCTCATATTGGTTGGCAGAAGAGGATGCCCGGCAGGATTATCTGGGACACCGAGAGCACTCTTCGTCGTAGGGTGAAGTTCTGTGCAGGCTGGCCCAGGGCTCTGATGTGTGCGGGTTTAAAGGGGGTCTCAAAAACATGTCCACCGCTCCTGCCGCTGAAAATCCACCTTCCTGCATGGTTTCTTTTTTTCCTCTCAAAGGAAAACCCAGCGAGTGTAACCTCTGCTTCATCTGCTGTTCTGTCCAGGACAAGCTGTCCCGCAATGTCCGAAGGAGTGGGTGCCTGTTGTGTTTTATGAACTCAAGCTCCACGTTCTGATTCATTTTCTTCCGCATAGATGCTGGTAGTTGTATACAAATACCCAAGCAGCCCAGGCCTCATTAACTGTGTATGCAGCATCTAGAGCTCAACATCACAACCAGAGTTTCACCTGTTCCATAAGCCTGAAAAGAAGTATCCACACTGACCCCTACAGGTCAAGAGATGTACAGGCAGTTCAGATCATCTGTAATGATGTACTTCAGTGTCCTAATGAGTGACACAAGCCCATCAGCTGAAGGACTCCTCAGTATTGTATCATTGTAAGTATGTGTGTATGTGCATGAAAGAGGACTAGATAAATTTTCTGTTTTTTTTATTTAAAATGAGCATTTAACCTTCCCTATCTGTACGATAATTGGAAATGTCACTCAATTTACATGCCCTTGCCAGGACACAATTGCCTCTTTCTAGACTGCAGTCTGAATCGGATGTACAGAGAGCTTTGCCGGGTCAACCGGACCAGATTCCCACTGTTCATCAGCTTTGATTGCTTTTCATGTTTTACCAGCCACTGGCTGCAAGCTGTGTCATCTGGAGTAAGTTAGTTAAATCTGGGGTAAACGTGCGCTGGCAGAAGTGTTAGTTAATAAATCAGTTTGCTTTTCTGCCTCAGCTGACAATTTGTAGCAGTACCTGTGGCTTGTAAAACAAAGTCAGGTGTTCAATCTGCTGTACAGTTAGAGTTTGACCTGTTAGCTCAGCTTAGCCCTTCAGACCTTGTGGGCTCGAAGGCTGAAAAACAGGATCCATCCTGCTTTGTGAGCAAGGCAGTGCCCTGCGTGCACGTATGATGCTTTTTAAAATGGCTTTTTTAATTTGTGGCTTCCGTTTCCAAAGAGCTTCTGATCACTATTTTCTCCATCTTACATTGTTGTGTGCAAGATATAAAATATGCCTACTTCATACACTAATAAATGGGGACAAGTTAGTGTATTCGGCGAGAAAAAGCATGCAAGTTTTAATATACAGTAAATGCCCAGTTGCTGGGTGTGCCTCAAACCCAGAGCGGTAGTAGCTGGATCCCTGGTTTGAAATGGGAAAATACAGAACTGAAGGCCCTGGTCTCCCGCATTTTCCCCGATTTCCTTTATTTAGAACATTGCCAAAGGCCAGTTTTGTGAAACATTTCGCAGGGAAAGAATGAAGTCAGATGCGCTCGGTCCTTTATTTAAGTACTATTTATTTGACATCAGATCGAATTCGTTGGAAAACTTTACATCCATTTGCTGTATATCACTTAAAACGTTTACACCTTTGAATTCAGGGATTGCCCTCAGGCACTGTGATCCATCCAGGTGTCCTGGGGACTAGAATTTGGAATGGTACACCGTAGTCTTTCATCCCTGGATAGATCCCATGTCAGCCAGTGATGGTATGCACTTAGCTGGTTGTTTAGTCCAGTGTTTTAGGTGACTAGTCTTTGTTGTCTTTTCCCCTGCTGATGATCTTACTAGTGTGCATCAATGGTTTCGGTGCCAAAGGCACTGTAAGCGAGTGGTGTGTCTCTAGTGAGGACTGCAGCACTGGAAGTAATGGTGCTGAGCCTAACAAGTTTACCGATGGACAAAAACGATGAGGACTTGAGGCTCAGATTACTGCAGGTGCTTCTCACCCTGTTATTGCATTTTAGCCCATCAGCGGTCACAAGAAGGACTCAGACGGGCCAATCCCCTCTTCTGCACATGCACGGTTGCGCTATGAATTGAATTGAATTGAATGTTTAGTTCTTGGTACCAAATGTTAGACAGCCTACCACACGAGAGGAGTGACAAAAGATATTAACAAATGTGCTGTCAAGTCCAGTGACTTGGACAGTAAAATCATCTCGGTGTCAAAACACTTTAAACACTTTATTATGGAAATATCCTGCAGGTCCTGTGTGAGTATAATACAGCAGTGTCAGTAGTTGACAATGTGAGGAAGAAGACATGTAATTCTTTTTAAAAGAAAAGTGTAGTACAACTAGGATTAAAATAAGTAACGGACATACTGCATACCAATTAAGCAAAATGCATCCTGTGTCCTGGGACCATGCACATCATAGCTAACTAGCACTCTCAAAGGGAATCAACCCTTCTGTTTATTTATTTCTGTACAGTCTTTATTTAATGGTTGGTTAAGGAAACATAAAAATTAATGCACATAGCTCTTATCAGAAAGATACTAGGAAAAACTGTTACACACCCTACTCAAAATGCACCCCATGTGTGTGGGTTTACTCTCGGCGTAATGAGTGATTCTGCCTTTAATATTGGGAGAGTGCTGAGCAGGCCATTGGTATCTATATTTTTCTGAAAGGTACATGACCAGGCTGAAGGAATGTCAGGGTTAAAAAAATATAGCTTTTCAATCTTGAACAGTGGTGACATTGAGTAGACCTGAATCAGAAGTGTTAACTATGTCAACCCAATAAACTCATCAGATCAAAAGTGAAACCTGAGCCAGAGGAAATAATAGGGAACTAAGGGGACCCTATTATATTTAATGCTAAGATTTGGATTTAATGCTAAGAATAGAAGTTGCTTCTGTACACAAAGGGTTGTGGCTGTCTGGTGGCAAGCCTACCAGCCATACTGTTGAATGCTATCCTTCAAAAGAGTGGCTGGATGAAATCCTTGGATCATTTAGTTATAAGCAACCAAATGTGGTTGATGGTTTCACCGGCCTCCACAATGTTACAACCACTATCATCTTCTTCTGGTTTAAAAGGCCTGCTCTCTGCTTTTAGGTGATTCAGCTAAAGGCCAAGTGGAGAAACAGATTAACCTGTGACTTATACCAGTTAAATAAGAACAAAGTCTTGAATCATTACAAAAGTACACCAGTATTGCTGCCATTAAATTGATTGTTACTGATTAGAAGGATCTCTGGGAATTAATTATTGACCAATGTGGATGGCAAGTACAGCTAAACATCGACTCAGAAGAAGAAAAAAAACACTCTTGGACTCTGCGAGACCCTCGATGGGGTTCCATTTTTCAGCCTTAAAATCTAGCTCTGTAGTAGATTTCATTTTTAAAACCCTTGACTCTTCTCTTCGTCTTGGATATCTCTTCTGCTTTAACTGTAGGTCAGTTTGTTTGCACATACTGTATGTTCTTACACTTTACAAAGATTTCATTTCAGTCCCCAAAACACTTTTTATTTTTTAACTCAAGCACGTTCCAACCCCT
The DNA here is from genome assembly GCF_059453375.1 of Lepisosteus platostomus. Taxonomy (NCBI): domain Eukaryota; kingdom Metazoa; phylum Chordata; class Actinopteri; order Semionotiformes; family Lepisosteidae; genus Lepisosteus; species Lepisosteus platostomus. The sequence continues at coordinate 5,208,363 of NC_142614.1, forward strand.
AGCCTTTTACATCATATTCTCCCTAGATCCTTTACTGTACATCCTTGTCATAAAGTTTGAAGATCTAGTGAACTTTTTAATTTAGAAAGGTGGGGCTTAACTCAGGCAATGTCTGCTTGGTATAGCGGGGAGCTCAGATGTGTTCTTTGGATGGTATTTTGAAGTGGTGGATGATGGGGCACGCTGGTGTGGATTTCAAACTGTTACCTGGAGCAAAGTGAGGAATGTGAGGTTGGACTGTTTCAGGCAAGTTTAGAGAAGGCTGAAAAGTAAGGAAGTGAAAGAGAGAGGAGTAGAAACGTGCACACATATTGTTTCCTGTTTCTCAGAGCACTTTTCCATTCTGCACAATCACAGTCTCTCTGTGTACCTGCCCCTCTTTCTCCCTTAACTTCCCTAATAATCCTTAACGTCACGCAGGTCGCTGGACCGGCGTTCATGTTGCGAAGCTCTGCTGTTAACAGGCTAACTTTCTTCACTAAAGAAAAACAATTTGCTTGTTGCCTTATACAACTGAGCATTAAGATACGAGTTTAAAAAAAGTCCTGCTAACAAGGACTGTGGTGAAGAAGACATTTAGGGAAGGTACAATTGAAATTCAGCTTAAACCAAAAAATAATAATAATAACGTTAAAAATATAAATGCAAGTTAAACAAGGCTGTCAGGCTATGGGGACAGGACATACAGGTACTTCAGGGCACTTTAAAAATTGGGCATTGTGAAAAGATGACCAAATCTCTTAGGAGAAGCTGGAAGACTCTGAGCAAGAGGTGGCTTCCATACAGAGAACTCGGCACAGATGAGGAACCACGCTGGTTAAAGGACGGCCAGAGAGAAACGGGAATGTGTTCATCAATTACACAGAGGAAGGCTTGTGGAAGGGGGACGTGGAGGTTGACTGCAAACAAATCTCACTTTTGCGTATTTTTGTGAAAAGCACACAAAGCGAGAGGAGAGCAGGAGGACCGGTGTGTGGGTAGTTCCGATCAGGACAGGAGGCGGAGAGCAGCTGCTGCAGTGGCAGGTGGGGAGGCCCAGGGACAACATTGGACATCCCCACCCCAAGAGGTGGACTTCTATATCCACAGAGGCTATGAGGGAATTAAATAATAATACTGCTTACATGTTTATAGCACTGTTTAAAAAGGACATATCTGGCCTCTTTTTGGTAGTGTTCTAGCTAAGTGACTATTAAAATTTGACCAGGTGTCCCTTCACAGAGCTCAGAGTTTAGGCCCGAACCTCCTGGCTGGGAAGCCTGTTTAAGGCATCAACAACTCTTTGTGTAAAGAAGTGTTCCCTATTTTGTGTTTTAGCTTTCAACTGTGAGTCTGTGTCTTAGTTCCACTATTGAGTGTGAAATTCTCCCCCGAGTTGACCCATCAGTATCTCTAAGGATTTTATGTACCCCGGGCCACATCTTCATTCAGTCTTCTGTTCCAGACTGAAGAGATTTTAATCTCTTAAACCAATCGTTCTCAACCTTTGAAACAGAATGCCCTCATTTCTGTTAACACAAAACCACAGGGCCCCTATTGTTTTTATTTATTTATTATTTTATTTAAACTTTTCTTAGAAAATAATTTAATTTTAATTGCTATTTGTGCGTTTAATCTCGTTTCAATGAAAAAAAATAGTTTTAACTTTAAAAATAGTCAAACAGATTGAAGGCAGTATGAACCGAATTCACACTTCAACTTCTGTTCATTTAAGAATTTGCCTGAAAAATGATGAAAGTGAGCTTTCATGCTAAATATTTGCCAGAGATTTTGAAGTTCTTGGCTCTGTGGAAGAAGGAGCATTATGCACTTTCACCACCTAGTCTGTTGAGCGCCTAGTTTTGATCATGGAAGGTGCAGAAAATCCATCCTTGCGCAGATCGGTGGCTGAAAATGGGGCAAGGATGTATTTAACTTTATGTAGACAGGAAAGTATTTCAACCAAAGCTTCTCCCAAGTCAACTGATAGATGTCTCAGGCAATTCAAAGGTTTAATTAACATTTTTTTATTATAAAATGACTGTTGATGGATCAGACTTTGTCTGTGGTTTTGCCAACTCAAATTTTGCTTCAGAGAATTTACTGTTTAGCAGCAAATACACGTCGGAGACACACGGAAGCTTGATTAGAAGGCGAATCTTACTTTTCTGCTTATAAAGTGCTGTAAAAAACTTTGCCTTATAGTCTGAAAAATGTGGTACGGATTTTGGATTAGCTGTATATAAAAAGCTCCTGCATCCCCCTTTGGATACTTACATGCCCCCCTAGGGGGTGGTGCGCCCCATCGGTTGAGAACCCGAGCCCCAGTCCTGTACGTTTTATAGCTTCTTAATAATTCCATGCGTCTATATAGCGCTTCTCATCCCAAAGGATCCCAAGCCGCTCCACAGACAGGAGGGGACCCATTTCCTCCACCCCTGCACGGCAGCTGGAATAAAGGGGGAACCGTATGGAGGCCAGCTTGCTAAGGCCCCGATGGGAAGTTAGCCAGGACACCGGACCAATACTTCCGAATGGTGCCAGGGATCTTTCATGAGAGTGTAGACAGGACGAATCGATGCAATCCTCAAATTTCCAAAGGTTCGGACCAATTTAAAGACGGTATTTTTCAAGGGAAATTGCAGAAACAAGAACAGTTCACCATTAAGGACCAGACCTCCCTTAACTAGACATATATTATCCAGTTACGTGCTCAGTGTTCCTGGTCTTTAGGAACATGTCATCTGTAACATTCTGGATTGGGGATCTCCATGACCAGCACTGGAGACCCCAAGTATGCACAGGATTGGGATGTCTAATCTAATGGGAAGGAGGCTGACAGGGATAGCAGTTGGTCCAGACAAACATGACCTTGGTGTTGCTTTTATCAGTTAAAGGAATTGGGAGTCAAAAACATGGGAATGAATGCTTTCGTTTTCTCTTAACGATAAAGCAGATTCACGGGTGAGCGCAGAGGTGCTGGATGTAACAAAAGCCAACAGAGCTGCAATGAAACTGAAATTGACTCCAATCTGTATTTTGTGAAGAAAGAGATTAAAATGGCCTAGTCTACGTTCTGAACAGTGTAGAGAAGGGGATCAGTTATGTTTTTGGTTGTACAGTCTAAGAACGTATGCTGGGCAGTAAATAACTGCATATTCAGATTTGTTTTCTTAGCGTACACAAGCACACAGGACTGAAGCTGCGTAGGGGATAACATCTTTAAGTATTGACTTATGGCTATCCTTAAGACCTAGGGTTCTGCAGGTTTTACAGGTACAGTTCTTCTCAATTAATGTCCATTTAAGATCTAAAACTGCAAGTTTAGAGGTTGAATGAGAACTTGATGATCCTTCTGATCCTCATAATTTTCCCCAAAATAAAAATGGAAAAAGGGAACTTTTCACACCAGCTGTTTTTGTTTTTTTCTGCTGGAGAAACATCCATGAATACCAACATTCTAGCTCAACAGCCTTTGCTGTTCAAAGGGGGTCAAGCAAGGCATCTTTGACTGTTATAGTGTGGCTGGAAACTGCGTTTTACTATTAAAACCCTCGACAGACCCACGTGCACGATGCATTTGAAATAACGATTTCTCATTTTTCCCCTTAGGTTTTTTTTTTTGAAGTAGTGCAATTTAATTTAACACCGTGCACGGGTTTTACATTCCTCTCCACATTCCAGTCATGCCAAACCCCATGTCCCATTTCCATCGGGTGTTGTGCTGGACACATGCTCCAATCCACGCTTAGTGCATGTTGCTCTTCTTTTCCTCAGTAAACATTGCCAGAATACACGCATCAGAGGAAAATCAATTGCTGTAGAATTAGACTGTTGTAACCAGGCAATCGTGGGACACGCTCACACTCCGTCTCTGATTCTGCAAGTGGTGAAGCAGAAAAGCTAATTGGGGTCACTGGGTTCGCACTTCACATTTGCTGCCGGCAGTACCCGCCGTCTCCCCTCGCCCGTTTAATCCCAGTAATTCTGATCGCTAAACGCATGTCCAAGTTTCCGTCCAAGTTTTTTTTTTTTTTTACTGAAAATATAGGATCTTCTGATTTTTTTTCCCCCAATTTCATGGATTGGGCAGAAAAAGACGATGGCTTTAAATAATGGTTGCAGTACCAAGAGTGTTTACATGTAATTGTGTTACCATCTGCTGGCAGTAAGTGCCAAGTCAAACCTACCCACTGACACTGATTATTGGTTACCAACAGTGATCCACCTCTGGTCTAATATTGCATATACTTTTCTCAGAGTTTATTTATAATAACCTTTAATTTGTCTTTGCATCAGGATCATATGTATTGGCAAGGCTGACCCATAATTATGTAGCTCTCACAATACAAGAAAGGCTGTCCTCTGTTTGTGGTCCTGCATCATGAACCAAGGCCCAATTTAATCTGTTTGAGTACAAGGTACGTTGTATAAAGAGCCAGGTGTTGGGTGTGTAAACGGTTTACTCATACAAGCCGTCTTTGCCCCTAGTTCCTTCCTCTTTTGCGAATCGAGAAAGTATTTAATGTCATATTGAAAACCTCCCCCAATCCACCACCACCTCTGGATTTGTAGGTCATTATGTTAAAGAAGAAGAAAAAACTAAATTACCTCATAAACTTGATTGTAAACTGTAGTGTAGTGGTAACAAGCCAGTTGAAGCTTATTTTTAATCTTTATTTACAGATTTTTGTATCTAAACCTACATATTTGTATTATAATTACATTGTACAAAGATAAATAAATAATATAATGTTAAAAATGGTGTTATGATTTTTTTTCCTGGCGTATTGGTCTGTGCTGGATCATCTGTTTCTGTCTCTACGTAAGTGACCGCCAGACTATTTGTCCATTCTGCACTCACTGGCCAAAATATTAGATACCCTCCCCTCCAATGAAACAAAGAAACTCCCTCGAGCTGGTAGGCAATGCATGGCAGGCTACAGGAAAAGGAGACCGACTTCCATCGCCATTCCCTGGCCAGCACAATCCCCAGAACTCAATCCTGTTGAAAACCTGTGAAAACAGATATCAAGTCTTACACCCCCCGTTGTCTGAACTTCCTCAGCATTGTACTCTGACAACAGTGTCCTCAGGGCCTCAAGGAAGTTGTCAACAGGAAAGACCGACCAGCAGAGTCTGTATGCAGGCCTGTGTGTAGCTAGTACTGTATAAAACAGTGTCCCGCCACCTCTCCCACATTTAATTTTATTTTAAAATGTATACATGTGAAATCTAACCGTTATCTTCTTTTACCGGTAGTGACCTTATTCATAAAAATACGGTTATTTATTTTTTTTAACATTTCCCGCTTCCCCCGTAAGGAAAAAAAAACTGAATTCGTAGTTTATAAATGTAGTCGGAAACGAGCTACAACAACGGCTCTTTCATTCGTGTCTTCTTGTGACACCACTCCCTCCGAAAACAGACCCATTCAGCAGAAGCCAAGCTAGTTTAACAGCGGACTGTTTCTGTTATTGTTTTTTACATATAACACACGATCAGAAGAGCCAGCGTCTGGCCTGCAAGATGAGCTGCTTCGGTCGTCAAGGAAACGGGATCGAGTGGGTAATTCAAATACGTCCGAATAGCTCCTTGTGCGAGAAGGAGTTGAACAATACGTAGAAATTATGTCAGGAAGTTAACTGGTTTAAAAAACCCAACCTATTCCAATCCGGATCGTTTAAATGCCGCGCAGACAGGAGGTCAAACTGGATTTTATTTGTCTGTTCTCGAAACTAACATTCGGTCCACCGAGCTCGCGTCTGATAATTAAAAATAAAACGCGTTAAAACATGAGTTCGTGAATTGACGTGGTTTATGAGATCAAGCTGGAATAGTGATACGGTGTCTGTTGGCACTTTTTTTAAACGAGTAATATCATAAACTGTCTATTGTTTACCCTGCACTTGTACGTGATGCACAAGATGTGCAAAACAGTCTTAACAGAGAGTTTTGAAATGGCGATGTTCTCTGGATGTGACCGTCATTGTTTATTTCCGTTATCACATTACCTCTGGGCTGAGTTAATAGTAATTAAATAATGCTTGTTTCACAGAATGCATGTTAACCGTAAACCACCACAAAGGCAAAAACAGCTGTTAAAACCTGTATGCACAGTTTCAAGTCTACAAATGGCTGAGCTCCACACACACTGTCTGGTTGAATATCTGGCTTCTCCAGACGAGTTCAAGAGGCAGCCCAGCATGTCCGAAACACACTGATGATCAAGACACCGTGGCAGTTCAAGTCTCCTTGCAAAGAATGCTCATGACTGGTGTGCGATAATTTCCTCTTCGACAACAGTGTGAAGAGAGAGTTTATTCGTTTTTTATTCGAGATCATCACAATGTCGAGATATAGCATTGGGAGAGGAGATCTTAAATGTTGTGACACCCCGCCCTTCGATTGGCTTACACACCTGAGACTCTGCTCCCAGACATGTAAGAGAAAGGGGGGAGCCTTTTAGTCAGGGATCTATTAATTATCCAGCCGCCTCTAATTAGCAGTCTTCCATGGCGCAGATGTCCGCAGGGAACGCCATGTATACCAAATTCCACCAGCACCCGAGTTTCCCCCGACACGCCACACGAGGGACCCCTTCTCTACCCTTTTTGTACCTTAACTTTCCAGAGCTTGCCAAAGAGATGGATATCAGTTTACTTTTGGCTGATCTTAAAAGAAATATAAGTGTTTCGTCGAAGCGTTCCTGCTCAAATGTTGGGTATTCGCACTGCAGGGTCGGGGTATGATATATTTGACTTTGACGTCGTATTTCTGTATCCTAAATTCCCCCTGAATAACTTTTTTAAGATCCAGTTAAGACAAACCTGGAAAAACCCTAACAAATGCAATTTGTACGCAGTGATGAAAATGAATAAAAGGATATTAATTGCTCACCAAATCATTGTTGGTACCTGGTCAGTATAACAATGAGTTGGGTGGGAGAGATGTAAGGAAGTCTGATTTACTGCTGTACTTGGTGCTGTGTGACCAGTAGTTGGCTCTCTTCCCTCTGGACTTCCAAAGCAATGCCCCTTTACGGTGTGCTTTAAGAGGTGCCAACTTTTGGATAAGATGTTAAACCCCAGTATAGTGATGAGGACACTATCCTATAAAGATGGCCTCCTAATAATCCCCATTTATGAACTGGCTTCATCACTCCCCACTGAGAGCTGGTGTTTGGGGAGCGTACTGGTGCACTATGGCTGCCGTCGCATCACCCAGGTGGGGGCTGCACACTGGTGGTGTTGGAGGGGATCCCCATTACCTGTAAAGCGCTTTTGAGTGGAGTGTCCAGAAAAGCACTATATAAGTGTAAGGAATTATTTATTTATTAAACTGAGCACCTGGTTACTTGGTGATTAAATATCCTATGACAGAAGGAGTTAGTAGGAGTAGAAATGTTATCTGCAGTGTCCTGGCTAAATCCTCTGAAAAAAAAATTCAATAGGGAGCAATACAGTGCAATAGAAAAAATTATGGATTCAAGTCGCTCTGGTCCACCCAACTGGACGTAGGGATACCGACGAATTGCCAGGGGTAATCCCAAGTTAAATTAGCATTGGGGAGGGTCACACCCTCTCATTCTGCTTAAGGCTGTGCATGTCAGGATATATTCTGACCTGTTTATGTGCCTGTAGGTTGAAGCAAGGGCTCCCTTTCAAATAGTTTCATTGCAGGAGAACAAACACTTTAGTCCCTCAGCCTTCATGTGCAAAGCAAAACTAAATCAGGCTGACTGCAATTCCGATTTCAGGCAACATTCAGCACATTGCAGTTTCCGACCCCTTCCATCCATCCTTTAACTGCGTTATCCAGTACAGGGTTGTGGGGGAGCAGGAGCCTATCCCAGCATGCAAGGGGCGCAAGCCAGGGTACACTATCACAGGCACACACAGGCCGACACACACACTAATGCCAGGGCCAGTTTTTCCTAGGCATCAATGAAACTACTTGTATGTCTTTGTTGAAAGCTGGACCACCTGGAGGAAAACCACATGAATATGGGGAGAAGAAAGAACGCCACACAGATAACACCCCAAGTTTGGAATTGACCCCAGGACCCCACAGCTGTGCAGAGGCAGTGTTAACCACTGTGCCAATTTAACAGCCTCAATTTTGTATCCATGAATAAAGATAATAAGAATATGAAAAACACTTGAAAGATAAATGACCAGAAATGGACAGTTCATAAAATATTGAACTTAAATATTAAGGTGAATTGTACTTTTCAAATTCAAACCATCAAAATAAGTTCAAATGCTATTAGAAATAGCTTATCAAATGTTTTAATAACAAATTATTATTTGATGATAATTAAATGTTTTAATAATAATTTTAATACCCTTTCTTAAATAATTACATGGTTGAAAATTTTCATTTGAATACACTTATTTTAGCTAAAAGGGCTGTAATACTTTAAATGAATACATCAGGTTTAATTCATAGAGTTTCTTTCTCTTGAGAAAAAGGTTATCTCTACAAATCATAAGAAAGTAGAGAACTGAAATCTTCTGACCTACAAATGTATTTAAAGAAACCTGGGTAACACAGTGTTCTGATATTTTCTTTAAAAAGAAACAAATGCGTTGTTTTTTCTAACCAGCATAATCTGCTGGTCTGCGGACTAATTCACCTACGAAGAGAAAAACTATTTTTAAAAATCGCCCCATGTCTCCCTCTAGTGCCCTTTCTCCGCAACTGCATATCTTGGGCTTCGACGAGGAAAATTACTCCATCGGCTCGTAACTAGAGTGGATGTGGAATTCAGTTCCCGGGTGCCTTCAAGTCCTGTACAATATATAATGTATCACAAACCAAACCTTGCTTAATCGGCAAGGACGTTATTTTTACCCAGTAAGAAAGGTAATTTCAAACACCAGTAAAACCCCAGTATTTTTGGTACTGTTGGAAAAATTAGATGTAGATGGGAAGATCAAGTTCAGGTCCTGGACACTGGCCTATTCCAGTGCGGCACAACTCCAGTACAAGAGGGCCACAATGTGGACAGGTTGTTCATTTCACCTTTGATCTTAATTACCTAACTCCAGATAATCGATTAGGTGATTCACCTAATTAATTGAGGTGGATGCTGCACATTTGTGGTAGTGGAGGGCAGTCCCCACTACCTGTAAAGTGCTTTGAGTGGAGTGTCCAGAAAAGCGCTATATTACTGTGTTGGAAAGACCTCCAGCTGTTGATGCTTTTTAAAGAGCTCTAGAGACCTCAGGCCTGGATCTTTGCTCCTGTGATTTTCCGGGCCCTGTGAGCAAGAATCCAGATAGTCTTAGCAATTGTCCCTAATTTTTTAGAAATAAATTGGAGTAAAACCCCAAAAGAAAAGAGTATCAGGACCATGTGTGAGATCCTCAAGCGTAATTCATATTAAACCTCAATCATATAATAATATGGTCTGCTTACCATATACATGTCATATATTCATGTGAAAGGACAGAAAATACTGGGATGTTATTATAAAAGGAGTAGTACACAGAGGAACGACTGTGTCAATAATAATTAGAAATTTTACGCGTATAGTCACTTTTATTTAGATTCCCTCACGCGCTGCTGCCTGAGAAGGCCCAGCACAGACCGGTGCCTCTGAATGCAGGTGAGATTAATCACCTTGACTGTTTCAGGTCAGCTCAGAAGCTGCAGTGTCACTCCCTGCGCTGCGAGAGTTTGGCAGAGGGTCATCCACTTCCCTGACGCGCTGCTGCCGGTCCGTAGTTCAGGGGACTTCTGGTGGCTTAGAATCTGCTGAACAGAATAGGAAAGAGAGCACGATGACTTCCCCCCTGTATTGTTCCTCATTCAATAATGATTTCATGACGACGCAGATCTTAAAGTGCCAGTTATTTCCCTCAAACAGCCACTGACTGACCTGAAATAAGAGGTGGGAGCCATCTGATCTCACTGCAAGACCCCCCCATGCCGACTTGCAGGAATCAAAGACAATTAGCTTCCTCTGTGTCCAAGTGTCCGATCTGGCTGTGCTGCCAGTGGGAACAGAATCTGCTGTCTGCTGGCATCACCCGGTCAGACAGGCATGCAGCCAGCTGCCAGACTCCAAGAGGGCGCATGCCAAAGAGTCACTTTCTCACTGCCTTTAACCTGACTCAGCACTGGCCTTCAGATGAGCCATTGTGGGATCTACTGCAGCTGCAATTCCTGCCCCAGCCTCAACGACTGTGCAGCATCCAACCTCGACCAGTTTTATCCTGGTTCCGAGTTATCCTGTATTACTGGGGAGGGAGCCCCTGCTCATATAAACTACATCCACGCACTTACGTCAGCTAGACTGTGGTAGTTAAGCAGACAGTGTAATCAATACAAATAAAGCTGTTTTATTGGCTAGCAGATTTCATAAGCTATTACTGTCTAATTAGTGAGATGTTGCAGATAGCTAAATGCCACGAAGAAGGATTTTAGATGTGACCTCGGGCTGATCTGCGGCTGTACTGTTTCAGGATTTTAATCTTCCTTGTAAAACCCAGACAGAAAGAAGCAAGGCACACATGATTTCCAAGTGTTTAATCAGAACATCTCCTTAAAAGACACGATTGTCAAATGCCAAAATCATATTTAAAACATTTGCTTTATCATTAAGCTAAAGCCATACAGAAGACAAACAAGTTTAATATTCCCTAAACTGGAAAACACACTCTGTATTCACTTTGTAATAAAGTGCATATAAAGATGGAAAAATGCACAGATTCAGCATACATCTTTCTCATTCTAACATTACTCCATCAAAATTAAACACAAATTAAAAGTGATATTGAAATGGTTTCTTCCCTTTTAGAGTAGTCCATAATTATGTGCAAAATATACTATATACCAAATTAACTGCATGAAAAACAGGAATGTCCAGCAGACTAGGAAACAATTACGATTCATGCTACCTACGTGAAGATAAAGATGTGGAATACCGATATGGGATAGAATATCCTACCCACATTCTCCCATTCGTAACCATTTTTGCTATTTTTTGTTTGACACAAGTGATTTTCTATTGTTGGTTAAAAGGTCAATGCTGAGGATTCAAATGATTAACACACCCGCCTTCTAACTCCATTGATGCCACACTCTGTGCATTGCAGATACAGTCACCCATTATATCATCTCATTTTCTGCCAAGAGGAGCAGAAACCATAAACCTGAATACCCAGACCCCTGCTGCAGAATCGCACCAAACAGCAGCACGGCCCATATTCCCCAGTGACGGTGTTTGTATTGTAGATAACATCTAAAAGACGTTATCTAGATCCATTAAACAAGATTTTCAATCGTTATAACTTGAGAAGGTCATTTAAGGGAGCCGCCCGATTAAGACATCAGAAATGCACAATCTTGAATTTTCCGAGTGTTTGAAAACATAAGATGCTTTCCCCGTGGAACAACACCCAGGGGGGGTCTCTTCGAGCACATAATGCAGCACCAATATGTTCTAAACTCCATGGGAAATAATAACTTCGGAGAAAAAGCAACAAATGCAACGGAGTAACAAAAAACACTGATTTTAACAGCAAACAATCCCATTAACAGTCCTTTTGACACACCCTGAACATTCATTGCAAACGAGGGTTAGCTGACCAGCAGTTGTCTCTTACAAAATGAGACACTACTTGTCTAAATTATGAGTAGCGGCACTACTGGATAAGCTGTTGTTACAACATTTGATAAACTGTCACCAAAGAACCGGCAGCATGTCCTTCTCCTTCAGATGGGAATCTGACTTCTCAACATCAGTGTTCAGTTTAGTTCCCTTCTCCCTGGCTGGGGCCTGGCTGACCAGCAATCAACCAGCCTGCAGGGACCCTGGCCTTCTTCAGCTGAGCTTCGGAGAGTTTGCTCGGCTCAGTCTGGTGGCAGTACCACTGAGAATAAAACCCCTAAGTGAGATGAAGTTGGTGAGACTACGGTCTTCTCTGTATTTGACTGGATCTGGTTTAGAATGACTTGCCCTCATAATGCATTACAGGAGACAGAACAGGAAGCTTCTGAAAATGATGTTGTTTATGAAGGAATTATTTTCCCCTGCATATACAGGTCACATTATATAGTATTTAAATGATCATTAACATGACTTAACAGGATAATGGAATTTGATTATATGCTCAATGACACATTACTGACATTTTGTATTGCTTTAGCCTTGCATATTGATTTTTATTCTCTGGACTTCTTTTAAAAAACAGATACAGACCTTTCTAGCTTTAATATTAATATTGGTTTTAAAGTTGCACTTTAAAACAGGATAGTGTATATTAGTAGTTATACACAAGTACTGCAGTATTTTCTGCTTTAAATAAATGGATAAATGAAGCCTCATTTTTAGATGACGGAGCTTTGGGAGCAGAGATGTTTTTCTCAGACAATGCATATGGCTAAAGCAAGTGGGACAAAGGTAAGTTGTTTTCTAAGAAAATAAGTTTAAACAATTGTTATTTCTAGAGGCTGCCTGTACCGACAGTAGACTTTTGTTTCCAAGAATTCCCCCCATAATGCTCTGTCCTGACCTCTGAGCCCAGCAGGCAGCCTGCCCACAGGTACAGTACTTGAGGCCGTGATGAAGACTTCAAAGCAATGACCAACTAGTGACACCCAAAGCTGAAATTCTTTCTTGTGCTGTTGATTTGCACATGGGAGACTCAGTCCTATGTGGCTGCATTCCAGGCTGTGTGGTCTTCTTACACTGGAGGTTTGACAGCACTCAGGAATCAGTGCCTACCCGCCGAAAACTGCAGGAGCCCAACCCGAACCTTACTGCTGCAGGTTCAGCTCTGACAGGAATATTTACAGTCCTTCGCAAAGGACACCACAGAAGTCTCAAGGAAAGTGTCAAGGTCTTCCTTCCCACGCTGCCCCACTTCCCGTGCCTAGCGGCTGCCTGTCTTGTCGGCGCAGGCGTTGCAGACCCGCACAGGGTGGTCCCACCCACGCCAGGGCACGGGGCGGCGCTGTTCGGAGCAGGAGCTACACACCCCCTGGCCGCAGGCCCTGCAGTGGTGCTTGGACATGCTGGGCGTGAAGGCCTTGCTGCACTGGTGGCACTGGACGATCTCATGGTCAGGAACCCAGTAGTCCGGCCGCGCAACATTCTTCACAAAACCTGCCAGGTAAGAGATGACCGTGAAACATTTCTTCCGCCCGGCGCGCAACCGATCTGTTTTTATTTGGAATTATATTTCCGCTGCCTCTCTTTTCGGGACGCATTTTAGATTTTTAGTGGTAAAGCGATAAAAAGCCAATATGACACGTACAAACACTGTCAAATGTCAAATGGTTCAAAGTCTTCACACTTTCATCTCGTGAATTTTTGATGGAAAAATGAACAGAAGACTATATTGCTATTGGTGTCACTTCTCCTTTTGTATTGTACATTAGCATTTATGAGCGATTTGGAAAGATTAACCTAAAAAAAGCAGATTTGGAAACGGATTAACTCCTGAGGATGTAGTCGGATTAACTATAAATGTAAAATCAAGGGTCTCCCGAAATGCATTTTCTCCAGATGAAATCTGCTCGTCTTCCTGTCTCACTCAGCAAGGCAGTGTGAATGATGAGAAACAAACTCTCTGCTTTACCTAATGGGTAGTCCACTGCTGTTGTCACGAGATTCAGCGTGCTCTGGGCAACCTCTGTCACCCGCCGAGCGATCAGACCCCTGGGCTCTGCCTCAGACCCTGCGAGACAGACAGAGAGGAAGCCAACATTGCATCCGGTCTATGCACTTCCCCCATTCACAGTACCTCGGATCGGCCCTCCACCAAAACGCGAAGACAGACAGGCAATCCGTCCTCGTCTCCGCCCCGGGCGCGAGGAACGAGGGAGCCCTCACCCTGGCCAGAGGCGGCGCTCCCTCCCTGGCCGTAGCAGGTGTCGCAGACCCGCACGGGTGCTGACCCCCAGCCCCTCTCCGGCACGGGCATGGCGTGTGTGGAGCAGCTCTGGCAGAAGCCCTCCCCGCAGGAGCGGCAGTGGTGCTTCCTCTCCGCCTCCTCAAAGGCCTTCTTACAGCCGTGGCACGCCTGCACGACCAAGGGAAGAGATACTGCATGTTTCCTAGCCCAGATAATGAAGGGCCCTTATGAAGATCAAGATCCCTTTATTGGCCATATACAATTACTTGTATGAGCAATTTGTCTTTTCGCTTGCTCTCCAGGAGACACGCAGACAGGGAGAGAAGCTGGGGGTCAGAGCACAGGGTCAGCCATTTATACGGCACCCCTGGAGCAGTTGGGGTGAAGGGCCTTGCTCAGGGGCCCAACGGAGTAGGATTCCTCTGCCGGCCACGGGATACGAACCGGCAACCTTCCGGCCACAGGCGCAGATCCTGAGCCACAGAGCCACCGCTCCACGGTGGGCTCTTATAGACTAAAGCCACAGTAAAGCAAACCTGACTGTGCTTTAAGGACATTTGTTCTTTGAACTAAAATACTACTGAATAACCACTGAGAAATAAAAACATTCACCCTGTTTCTTGAGAGATTTCTGTATGGTTTTACCATGCTTTCACTGCATGTCAAATTATAATGAGGACAGCCCTGTTCTGTATCTGAAGCACATCAGCATGGCAAGCAACAAAGTGTGAAGGAACAAAAAAGAGTTGCAAAGAACCGAAATAATGGGCCGTACAAAAAAAAGAGCTCAGAAAACCTTGGATGGTACATCAGATTCAGGGATGGAGGCAATATTCTCACTGTAAACCAGGTCTTGCTGAGTTACAGAAGCTTGTACATAAATCAACAGCTGCTGTTACCTTCATCCAGGTAAATATTCAAACAGATGTAATTCAAAGCGCATTTCTTTGTGATCAACAGAAGACCATGAAAGGTAGAAAACATATCTGCTATCGCATGGGAGTGTAACCCTTTTCATTTTCCTTTCCACTGATTTCTATGAGAAGAAATGAGGGTAAAGCTCACAGTGATTTCTGCATTCGGTCTCCAGTAGGGTGGAGCCACCTGATCTGTCAGCCAGGCTGTGACGGCCTTGGTTGGCCCAGTGCTGTACTCCGATACGGACTGGATGACGAAGTTCACCCCATCCAGCACACGCTGTGCTGCATTCTGGTGGTCTGCCAGGAACACCTCATTCTGGACACAAAAAGGGAGAGAGTCAAGGGTGAGAATGATCTTACTGACTGGGCTTGGTTTTCTGTAGAGCTCTCCAAAACGTTTAAAGATTGCAGCACAGCTGCCTAGACGATGCTAGACTGACGAAGGTTCATGCCAGCTTTCCAGCACACTTCAACTCCTCTGACATCTGTGTGAAACACTCTTTTTCTCCAGTCGGGGCCTACAGTATCTGAAACTAAGAACGTCTCCGACACTGGGATATATCCGAGATGTGTGGCCGCATCCCTTGTTTGCTGCCAGGCCGGTACAGGAAATATCGCTAGAGATAAAAAACCTGGAGATCCCCAAATAGCCTTGTGCATATAATAAAAGAATAAAGGACTATTTTCCATTTTTTTTCTAGTGTGTACCATTGATCGATCGCCATGTTTTTGTACTGACAGAAAGTGCTGTCTGTGCTAGTTCTTCTAAATATCTTGAGTGTATGTTTGCTGTGCTGGGGAGGACTGTCATGAACCTGCCGACGTGTGCGAGCCTGCATGTAATGACGTGAAAGAGGAGGATGGGTGAGGAGGATGGGTGAGGAGGATGGGTGAGGAGGATGGGTGAGGAGGATGGGTGAGGAGGATGGGTGAGGAGGACTTACCCCCGGCCAAACGTGCTTGATCTCCGGCCGCACCACGCTGCTCTCTGGGTCCTGGTTCCCCATCCAGTACTGTCGGCTGCGGTAGATGATTCCGCAGCTGGCGCACTCCAGGACATACCTGCAGGGGGACAGGGACCACCAAGCGGGTCAGCAGTGCACCCCGGGGGCCGCACGCCAGACCAGCGCTGCTGTCACCGCAGTGTTGGCAACAGCTGCAAGGTCGTCCTGGCCAAGAGCACTGGACCACTCACCCTGACCAGGCGTACTTCGCCAGACCGATCCAGGGGTTATCAGAGGAGGCCGACGTCTTGGGGATAACAATCACCTCCCTGCCACCCTCATAGCATTTCTGAGAAAGATGACATACAATTGTTCAAGTTCAGATCTCAGAAGGAGGGGTGACTCCTCCAGCCTTAAGGTTCAGAGACCAATCCTTTTCATTAAATGAGATGCAGCAATTTGACGTGATTGGTACATTACACGAGGGCTGAATAAGCCCTGTGCTATTCAACACAGCAGTTTCATTTTGTTAACTGTAACAATATTTTTCCCCCCCCAACAGATGCTATCAAGTACTGCTGTACTGAAAGGTATGTTTTTTCCCCAGCGTGTCCCTCCAGATTAGAAAGCGTGGCAGTTTCATGGTCTATCGTGAATGAAAATGTAGTGACATCAGACGCAGAAATATTCTGGTGCACAGAGGCTGATGAAACCTTGGGACAGACTGCCCAGACCGATGGGATAAGGGACGCAGGGCTTGACACGTAACTGGGATATATCACACAACTGACACGGCGGCGTCACCTAATGGCCCTGCTGTGAGCCTTGCAAAGGGAGTTTACCTTACAGATGAGGACCTTGTTGTTGAACTGGTGGGCGTACTGGCACAACCCATCGGCCATGTGCGGAATGCTGTCTTTGAGGTGGTTCATGCCGTTCTTGCAGCGCACACTGCGGACAGGGAGCACGCGTGTTCCTATTTCGTGGTGAGCGGAAACTAGGCAGCACTTACTTCTAGCCAAGCCACTTTTCTTTTTCAAAGGCAAAAATCATTCGAGGTCACAGAGTACCAGCAAGGTCGATCGCTTGCTGTTACAAAAGAAATGGCAGATGTCCAGACCCTGAATCTACAGGAGCTTCCTGGCTCAATGAAGCTCTAAAAGTTAGTCCCTGCCCTTTCTTATTCGAGAGGCAACGCCTGCACGACTTCCTGCTGGCAGAACCATGCAGCTTTGGCACTGAGCCCACAGACCAACTCCTGCCTTACCTGCAGCTGAGGCAGAGTGAGGGGCAGGTGAAGTACTCATCAGGGAAGAAAGAGTACAGGCTGATCTTGTCATCAGAGATCTCTCCACAGAACCTCTCGCTCAGGGCCTGAAAGTGAGGGAGGAACGCAGGGGATCAGGAGGAATTTAGTTTGTTTTTTTTGGTGTGATCCTGGGACTGTGATCCTCTGTATCGACCCTATCCAACCTTGACTCTTAATTACTTGGTTAACTCAGTAATTGCCTTAATTGGGTAAATTTAAATTCTCTCCAGGTCTAATTTAGACAATGAAGTTACTTATCAAAACAGCAGACGTCATCTTAAAGCTTAACTTCTCTGCCACTTCTCTCCTACTTTATAACTGTATCTAACATTCACTCTAAAATGTGCCACACTACATCCCAAAAGTGACACTGAAGAAGCTCTATGCAGAAAGGAGATGAAATGGGAAACTCGCTCACCTGCAAAGCACTGTAGACTATGGCAGGGTGTCTCGGGGAACGCGTCGCTGTGTTTTTTACTTGCTGTCTGATGGTGTCCTGCAGGCCGGAATAGTCCGTTGGGGGGCAGACGGTCTGCGTGCCCACGTACTGCACCGAGCTGAAGGCCTCTGTCGTCAGCCCCAGATCGTGGAACCTCTTCTGCAGCAGTGTGTCCGCCTGCCCAGAGACACTACTCTCTGCAGCAACGACAGGAATGACAGGACAACTGCTGATATTACATCGGTTTCATCATTATTCCTTGCATTTCACATCATACTTTCAATCCCAGGGCATCTTTACACAAAGAATAGTCAACACCCTCACTTTGATAGGAAGTGTGATGGGCTCTTTTAACGATCAAATAATCGGGATCTCAGTTTAACGACCCGACAGTCTAATGTCAAAATTGTAATTGTCATAACGTCAAAAAAATATTTATGACCACTGAAAACTACTAAAACACACAGATTGACAATTCTGGGCCACTATGGGGAGTAAGCTGACTGGCTGGCGTATGTGATCGCTGCAGTCCTTCAGGGAACAGAAAGTCGACTTTTTCATTTTAAAGACCATAATCGATGCCCTTCTGCCGAATCCCCCTCAGGGGGATGACCTGGGGGCCCGTACCGCAGCCCAGGAGCTTGGTGCGCGAGGTCTCCTGGAAGACGACGACGGCGGGGCCCAGGCTGGACAGGGGCACCTCCAGGCCGCAGCGGCTGGACAGGGCGCGCAGCTCGCGGGCGAAGTGGCGCAGGTAGGCCCCCGAGGCGCTGCCCAGGAACTGGAACATGTCGTTGTGCAGCCTCTCGGCCCGTGTGCGGTACACCACCACGTCGGACACGGCCAGCACCTTCAGCAGCAGCCGCATCCTCTGGTTCTGGTTGGCGGCGGCGCCCAGCAGCCCCTCGGTGTCCAGCGCCACCAGCCCCAGCTGGGGGTCGAAGGCCGCCCACACCCCCACGGTGCAGGAGTCCTGCAGGGCCGAGGTGCGGAAGACCTCCTCCCCCCCGAAGAGGACGTGGTTCAGCGTGTGGGACTTGCCGTCACCCGTGTTGCCAAAGATGGAGACCACCTTGACACTCTGCACCCCCTGGCAGCCCAGCTTGTCCAGGAACTCTGCCTCACTGTGGACCTGGCGGGAGGGAGGGAGAAGAAGACAGGGAGCTTACGGCCTGAAGGGCTGCCTTTTCGATACCATCAGCCTCAGCCTGGACTGTGGAGCCTCATGCGTGGCCCTCCCATCGACAAGCTGCTGCAGTGCTCCAGACAAACACTGGCTGAACTCTCCGCGGTACAAAGCCGGCCATACTGGAGAAACTACTGGAGCCCGCCATACTGGGGAAACTGGACACACAACCACCAGCTGGCCCAAATCATACTTCCACACAATCTCCCCGGGTTTGACACGCTGGGCTTTTCAGAACAAAAAGACAGAATCATTTAGCGTAAAACAGTGCCGGGAAAAAGTATTCCCGATTTCCTGTTACTGCATATTTGTCACACTGGATGTTTTCAGATCTTTAGACAAAATCTTATATTAGATAAAGGGAACCTGAGTGAACAACTAACACTTTTTTGATTATTATTTCATTTATTTAATAAACAACGTCATTTAAAACACCTCTGCGTGGCACTGTAGCTGCAACAGATTATTAGAAATTAACTGGACATTTTTGAGCAAACTTATTTTTGTCAACCCTGGACTTATTTTAGTTTGTATTCATAATGCATTTTCATTGTGACTAGTGAAATTTCCACAGACATATCACCCATTCATATTTTACATCAATGGCGATTACAAATGTTACAGTTCTTTGCTGGAGAGGGGAAGTAATCGTTAATGAACACTATGAACCAGAAATGTAACATCTTTCTACACTATTGTATGTAAACCTTAAAAGTTGTTTCCCCCCTGAGGATTCTGACTTCCAAGGTGTTACAGGACGCACTATTGGACCTAAACTGTACGTACGACATACGACATACGCTGTCAGCCTCCTGACGTGCTCCTGTCACACAAAGGCGATGTCAGCCCCAAATTAGGTGTGTGAAAGAGTGGAATTTCCCCCATCAGCGTTTAACACGCGAACATATAAACATGCTAATGTCATTTTCGTTGCGAAAACTCAATCACGGTTTCACTGGTTTCGCCGCGCTCTTTCAGCATAACGTTACTGAAAACGAGACATTTCAAGAACAAAAAACAAAAACGTCGTTGCGATGTGCTGAGCTCTGTAGCCCCCTCTTCATGCTCCTACCACGATCGTGTTCATTAGGGAACCTCAGAACAAACCCGAAATACACTTTTTACAGGCGCATCCACAACTGACGGGAAAGGCACGCCTGGCACCCCTGTGACAGCCGGTGTCGTCTTCTAGTTTTACATTTTTAAACGTTCGTGGTTTTAGTTTCATTTCTGCAGTTCGGGTCAGAGTCGAACTTTTACCTGCAGATTTTCTCGGTCGTCCACCAAGAGGAAACTCCTGCCGCCTGGCGAGCTCTCCTCTGCCTTGCTCGGCCGGCCGTCGAGCGACATCTCGTCCATGTCCACCAGCAGCAGGTTCGACATGGCTCCCGACCGTCACTTCATCTTCTCGGCTCCGGCTCTGACGCGGCCGCCGTTTCACTCGACGGCGATAACGACACCATCAACAATAACAACAACAACAATAGCTTCCGACCCCAGCTTCCATGCTTATTTCCCACAATGCCCCCTCGGCGTGACCAAACAGAAACAAACTCAGCGTGGGGGAGGGCCGTGTCGCCACCGTGTGGCGAGCCGGAGGGATTGCGGGTATTGCGGAGGGGAGCGTGAAAACAATTCTCCGAAACGGTTATTTTTAACCCAACTCTGCTTGCACAAAATGTGCCCGAAGTCCACTTGGCAAAGAAGAGAGGTTTCTGGAATTTCTGGAAAAGTATAGGTCGATACCTCGACTAATTCCTCCCTGCTTGAGTTCAAGTAGTGCTTCAGGTACGTGTCTTCTGTTGTCCCAGGTGAATTTCACCTTGTTATCCGACTCCACAATTTCTAAAGAAGTCAATGGTCCTTTTTACTTTTTTTATTAGTGTGCGGAGAATTAGCGCGTTTTCTGAATGAAATATATCAGTATCGCATCATTTCAGTTTTTGTGTCTTAATTGCATTTGGCTTCCTCCGAGCACGTGGGAAAATGCTTTAACTTATTAAAGCATTATTGGTCAAATAAGTTTATTTGGTTTTAATAACGTTTTTCTTCCCGCTTAACATTTCCTGATCCAGTCGTGACTATTTTTCTGAACATTTTTTGCAGGTGTACCCTAAGTTATGTTGCCAGTATGGTTTAAGGATATTCTAGCTTGCTTTCCATTTCTGAAATGCGCCGATAACTATCCCTTATTGTTTTTTGAGGGCTGAAATTAGCTTCAATACATTAAGTGAAGAGCAAGAGCGAAAAATGACAACTGTAGAATTAATCAATACATACTGTACACACCTATGTCAACAGCACAGCACAGACAGCACTGAGGTGAGGGAGTCGCTGTTACAAACAGCTGTCCAGGTGTCAGGGGGCAGTAGTTTTCAATTTTCCATTTACTTTCTGTGGTCCTCTGTGTGGGACGCTAGGCATTGTAGGGTCCATTAAGATAAGATCACTTTACTGGCCCTATACAATTTCTTGCATTAGGAATGTGTCTTTTCGCAGACCCCAGCTTGCTCTCCATGAGACACACAGACAGGGAGCGAGAAGCTGGGGGTCAGAGCGCAGGGTCAGCCATTTATACGGCGCCCCTGGAGCAGTGGGAGTTGAGGGGCCTCGCTCAGGGGCCCAACAGAGTAGGATTCCTCTGCCGGCCACGGGATACGAACCGGCAACCTTCCAGCCACAGGCACAGAGCCACAGCTCCGCCCCGTTAACAGCTGTATGCTGCTTGTGTAACAATTCTGAAGCACAGGTTTGTCCATCCTGTGACTAACCACGGTCGATGGGGTTTGTTGTTTGTCGTTGAATCATGAATTGGGTAGCGGCAAGTGTGTTTTCTCAAGCTGTGTGTCACCTTACTTTCCAGGAAAATTCATGATTCAGGTTAACATCTCTTCCAAACAGCGAAGCCTCCTACAGTGTCCAAAGTCACCATATATAAGATAAGATAAGACTTTATTGATCCCGAAGGGAAATTGATGTTACAGCAGTCCAGCCCAAGACAAACAAAACAAAAAACAAAAAAAACAGACATCAGAATAGACGAAAAATTAGAATATGTACAATAATACAAAATAAATATAAAATAAAATAAAATAAATACATACAAATAAATACATATATATCTGTCCACTTACAGCAGCAGCCTGCTTTTCCTTAGAGGTCTCCCATTTCCAGTACTGTCCTGGCCCAGCCATGCTTACCATCTGTGAGCTTCTAAGGTCAGGCAACGAGTTAGTGTTGGTGTTAGTGTTGTTAGGGAGGAAATTGGTGTAATTGGCAAACACTGCATGCAAACACAGGAAGAGCATGTAAACTCCTCCCACACAGGCACACAAGGCCAAAAATGAACCCAGAACTCTGAAGCCTGGAGCCACTCTGCATCCCAACATGTCTGTCTGATAGCCTGCTGTATCCTCTAAAAAACTGCCACTGAACAGTGAAGGTTTGGGAGACCTGCCAAGCAGCACTAAAAAGGACCAGTCATGACAACTTAACAAGACATGATTAAAAATGTTCCTGGGCACCGTCACTTCAGATCACAATAATTAAAATGCTGATTTTGCAAATCTCGTCATTTGCTAAGTGGAGTTCTGCAATGCACAGAAACCTGCACTACTGTGATAGCATGAGGATCTTACTATCGAATGCCAGTTCTTCTTTCAGCATATGCTCAATAAGCGTCAGAGTTATTTCCATTCCCTCTGTGAAATATTCTTGTAGCTATGAAAGTAACCTTTGTCAAGCGCCTCTTTTAATTGGTCAATTCAATTTGAAAAAAATTATCATAAAACCGTATTTGAATACGATATTCAAAATGCTCCTATCAAGATAAGATATTTCAAAGCAGGGTGCCAGACCAGCTCTGAACTTAATTATGAGCAGCCAAATCAAACAGGGAATGCAGATGTCGTTGAATTTCTCTGAGCGTGCCTTATTGAGAACCAGTAGTTATTTAGGTTGAATAGCCTGGGTATAATATTTTGCAAATCCTTATTTTAAGCTAAAAGAAAGAGGGTTAATTAATTTGGTTAAGTATTGCTGAATGCACAGCACTGCCAACTAATTTCTCTATCTTCTGCACAGCATTCCATCTTTCTGTTTGATTTTATAACATTAGAGTTATTGTTATTAAGAAAATAGGTTTTTAAAAATGAAACACAGTGAAAAAACGTCAACTACTGCAGGCCCTGCTCTTTCTTTCACTGGTCCACAGAGCTGCTTTGCTCTGAAAAATTATTCCATATCATGTTCATGAAATATTTGTAAGGAGTGTTCTATAAATAGCCTTTGTCACTGCCTGGCTCCGTAATAGTAGCATAGCATCAGGGGGGTGAGTGAGATTCTAGCACCATAACAAAAAAATAGTGCGTCTCATTGTGGTTCATTGTGCTTTTGCAAGATTCTGTTTTTTTAGCTGGGTGGGATTGTTTCCTGGAGCCATGTTTTGTCAGAAGCTAAGCAAGGCCAGGCCAGCTCTGTCGGCCAGTCAGTCCTGGATGACAGGGAAATGGATGAGATACTCATTGCACAGCACTGCAATCCGGTTCGGGTTTTACAGGCTCCCGGTTCTTGCTGAACTTGTACCGATGAAGCTACAGTGAAAATTAGGTTTAACTCCACCCCAGCTGATGCCTATCCAGACTGTCTCGAGATGAGTTAACAGGCCTGACATACAGTATGAAGCTCAAGATCGTGGCTGTTTGCGTTATGCCTGAAATGGATCATCTCACTTTCCTGAAGATAACTTGTGAGTTTCCTTGCGATTGGACACTTGAAAAGATGAAGAAACTCAAACCTTCCCCTTGTTTAATTTGGGTGATCTGCATGACCCATTCCACTTTCAGAGTCTTCCCGTTTTGCAGCTATTGTGGTGGGTGTGCTTCCCTCGGTCGAGCTTCATGCACTGTGGGCACAGTTCCCATGCAGTAGTGCTTCTCAAACCTATATTGTATGAGTTGGATCGCAGTTGCATCCTACAGATGATGGACATGCGGTATGGTTGTTGGGTCAGCTGTACCTTTAGTGTTGAAATGCTCTGCAATTATGGTTATTCAGAAAAGATGACCCAGCAGTTGTTACCTCAATGACTCTCTCCACTTGATAATTTTTAATACATTTAGTGTAGCAGGCACTGGGGTACACCTTTTCAGCAATCCGTTCAAAGTGAGTGATTCTGTGCAAAATATATTTTATAGAACAGGCAAAAAGAAAAATATTTTTTTCTTTCATATCAGCTAAGTGAAATAATTTAATAACTTAGCTTGCAAATTTTCAAGGCTCTGACTCAGTGGCACGTACTGTAATTGTGGTCCTAAAGGACTAGAGGGATTCTGGTTTTCTTAATTACTTAATTGATCTCATTATTAGCTTAATTGGAAGAGATGAAACCCCTTCTTCTTGAGAGGCAGGAGTTTTAAAGGGACTACAGACCTTCTGGACAGCAGCCTTCGAGGACAGGAGTTGGGCACAATGCTCTCTAACTGAATTAGGAGGTGCTTACTGAAATTTGTCATCTACAGCTTTCATCATTAACGCTTTCTGGAGGCAGCAGGCAAGAGTTTGTCATGTCGTATTTAGTCAATAATGCTGGAGCGACCCGAAGGTACAACCATATGCGTGTTGCTTTAAAGAATTACCTGTAGCTTTGTTAATGTATCAACAGTTCGTGAATCCTTAAGGTGCGAGAATTGTGGAATATTAGGGGAAATGTGATTTATTACCCCTATCAATTGTAAGCGGATCGGGAGAAAATCGTATTTAAAATGGAGTTGCAGACATTGCTGAAAACCTCGCCCTGAAACACAGTCCAAATAATATACACCAGAACGAAAAGGAAAAAAAATGATTTTGCCTATTATTGTGGCTGGAAGAAAGGGAGGTCTGTTTTGACCGACAGCTCTGTGGTCCAACCGTGACATTACAGTAGATTTTTGGCTTAATCCGTACATTTCCAAGGCGGGACCGTTATACTGTTAAGAGCAATGCACTGTGGGGATCGTAGTCCGCTTCCCCCTTTTCGCCTTTTTACGCCGGTGACACGCAAAACTACAATTCCCATGGATGACCTAGAAGCAAGGCCACGGTGATTGGTCGCTTTCCCCAGCCGCAGCCCCAGAGAATGAATGAAATTGAAAATTGCTGGTATATTACATGTACAATACCGGGATCTGCAGTGTTACATTGTATTATACTATATCAAAATGGCCACAGTCGTGCAAACCCCACTGAAATCGTAAGTAAAGACATTTTCTATGGTCGTTTCTTGGCAGTATTTCTAAACCTGGCGGTCGCTGTCAGTTCTTCTATTTCGTGAGGAAACACTCGACAATTTTATTTCTTCGTCTGAAAAGTGCCAGCAACATAGGCAGGGTGATTTAATTCATTCTGAGCAAATAAGGGTGGAAAGTGACAGTTCGTCCTTTTGCGTGATCTTGATTTTGTGCTGAAAACGCGGTGCTGAAGTGCGAGCCTGCTTTTTGCGCTTGTGTGCACAGATGCTGTCTATGGTGGAATGTTAGCAGAGCAGACCGGTAGACCGGACGTTTTATATTAATAATGATTTCAGGACTTGCATGCCTGTGAAATGTCATGTTCTTTCAGGTGTTTGTGTTTCCTACACAGGGGATTGCGGGCGGGGTGGGGGGAGAAAAAGTGAAATTTTTCATTTCACTTAAGCACCTGTGCAAAATGAACCGTATTGGGAACAAGATTCAGGTACAGCACCACGACATCCCATTAGCCACAAGCCTGTGCTACTAACGAATTCCTCCTCGTTTGTAATGCACACGGAATGATCTTGTTCTGTCGGTCTTCATTGAAGCAAAAGTCCTTATAATGTCAGCGCTGAGTTATTCGTGTGTGTGTATGCGCGCGCGCGTCTTTTTTTTTTTCCAGGGGGCTATTAATATATATATACAGTATGTGCAATTAAACCCTGTGCGAAAATGGTTGCTGAAAATTTCTGCCGAGGCCAGATCGTCTCCCCTTTGGTGTTAATCAGATGTGCCTGGGCGATAGCGTGCCGGCTGGCGCAGACAGAGAGAATCCCGTCAAGTTCATGTCCGAATCCTTTGTGCAGAGCAGCACGAGAGCACAGCTCAGCCGCGCGCAGACTAGCCTATAGGTGGCTTCGCTGTTGCCCACCGCTACCTGCCGGAGTGGACCGTTCTTATTTCTTACCATTGGGTTTGGCCGTGCTCTGCTGCGGTTTTAACGGCGTGCTTGCTCCGAACGTCTGTCTACCTGTAACAAAGGAAGTCTGGTCTCAGCCCACGCAGGAGTCGGATATTACCTGCCTGCCGAACTCAGTTTAACTCCTCTCAGCGTCTCGGAGCGCGGGGGCAGACTGACTGTAAGGGCAGATGCCTGGGATGTGTGTTTTTTTTTAAATAGGGTCTCTGAAAGGATCATGGACTAATCACATTTAAACAGGGAGCAACTGAACTGCTCCGAGGCACGAAATGCAGTAGATGAGCAGTAGAGTTCCGAAACTGGGGTTGCGGGGGTCTATTAATTTTATTTAGTCTAATTTAAGGTTTGAACTTGTAAAACGTTTTACGTTACGGATCTTCTGCTTGTTCCGTGATGCCCGGGAAGGGGTGCGAGGAGGAGGGCGATGCCCTCCGGGCGACCCCCTCTAGCGCAACGCCCGGGACACTGGGGGACCCTCGCTGTCCTCGTGGGTCCCACACGAGCGGGGGTTCACGACAACCCCACCTCAGGGCCGGCAGTGTGAGCTGGAGTCGGGCGCATTTGGTGATGGGTAGAGGCACACTCGCTGTGAACTTGAGAATGGCTTTTCTGCCGATCGCTGAGACTGTTCTCATTGAAGGTATCGCCTGCAAATGACACGGCCGCTGCCTGTTTCTGGACGCTGCTATCCTCCCAGCCTCGTGATGTTTTAATGGTGGCAGTGAATGAGGCACCTCGTGTCCCCAAAGGCAGCCGAACTACTGCTGCTGATGGAGTGTCAGTGGGGTTTACTCCAGACCCAAGCCTGCGCATGGGTGGGGACTGGGGGGACAGACCTGTCCTGTGTCTGTGCACCCGGTGAAACAGCCTGACACCCCACCGGCGGTCTGTGGAGGGAGCTGAGCCTGAGAAACGCAGCCTGTCCTGGGGCAAGGCTAGGGGAAGCAGGTGAACGCGAGCACAGAGGTGGCATGCTCTGCAGATGCCCTAGAAACAGGCAGGGCAGATCTCCCTCTCTGAAATGGCCCGCCTTCTCTTTTTAATTCATTTCTTTCCCCCGTACAATTCCAGCCCCCCCTCCCCCCTCTCCCCCCTGCCCCTCGGACCCAAATAACGTGGGGGAGACCTAAACGGACCCCGTTTCTCCAAGATGTTGTGCTGCGCTGTTTGCCAACACTTCGAGGGGCCTCACTGTCAGCCTCTTGAGACGAGCCCCCCCCCCCCCCCCAAATCCCACGGAGTATTCCTTAACCTTTTCCACAAGATTCCCCCCCTCCCCTCATCTAATCCCTCCCCCCCCCTCCTCTCTCCTCTCTCCCTCAGCCACTCCATTTATAACAGGGCGCTGTGTACTGACGGATCTGATAGTTATTCTGTCTTGCTTCAGTGATTTGAAATAAATGAATTCTCTATAATTCCATTCGCTCAGCGCGGTTTATGCAGTGCTGCAGTGCTCGGTAGCTTCTGCTGGCTGCGTTCTAGATTTTTCTTTTTCCTGTAGGTTTCTGCTCGGTTTTGAAGAAGGAAGGCAGTTCTGGGAGAAAGAAACACTTGGTGTGCGACCTGCAAGTGAAACCATACTTCCCTTCCCCAGCTCTCCCTGACTGACAGGTGCTTCGAGCACAACTAAGCGTCTCGTTTCTCTCAAGCAGCTCGTCTGTCCATCCTTTCCTGGCTGTGTCTAGCTGTGTCCCTCCCTCCCAATGCCATAGGACCTTTCCGTTTTCATGCCGTTGAGCTCTTATTTAAGTATTCAAACTGATTATTTTCTTTCTGTGGCCAGTTGAACGTTTCTGTCTGGTGCACATCGGGTGGTGATTTCTCAAGATCTGCTGGACTGTCTCCCTCATGGTCCAGGGCTGACCAGCTCAGTTGATCAGTCTTGATCAAAAGTGTGAAAAGTTTTTTAATCATTCTGAGTGTGTCTGTCAGATTTTACACCCCGCAAGCAGGACGTGACTGCCTTCCTCCTAATGTCACTTTATTCTTCTGTCAAGACTGCTGAAAGCACTTTGACTGCACAGTTCTTGCAGTGGATTTAGTTTATATCATGCTCTGTGTGCCACATCTGCCGTGTGGTTTCCACGATCGCTGAATTTCATGAGTTCCCCCCCACAAAAAACACATCCACCTGGGTGGTTTTGCATACTGAGAATGTATTCCATGAACAGAAGTCTCAGAGGATGTACCTGTCTGTCTCTGGTTCTTTAAGGACAGTGCAGGGAGTACAGATGGGCCGGGTAGGTTTTTAGCTGGCTAGGTGGGGTACAGACATGGGACAGGTGAGCTCTGAACTGGCTAGGTGGGGTACAGACATGGATCAGGTGAGCTCTGAACTGGCTAGGTGGGGTACAGACATGGATCAGGTGAGCTCTTAGCTGGCTAGGTCTGGGTACAGACATGGATCAGGTGAGCTCTGAGCTGGCTAGGTGGGGGTACAGACATGAGACAGGTGAGCTCTTAGCTGGGTAGGTGGTGGTACAGACATGGATCCATGGATCCTCGGAGCTGAGCTCTGAGCTGGCTAGGTGGGGTACAGATATGGGACAGGTGAGCTCATAGCTGGCTAGATGGGGGTACAGACATGAGACAGGTGAGCTCTTAGCTGGGTAGGTCTGGGTACAAACATGGATCCATGGATTCTCAGAGCTGAGCTCTGAGCTGGCTAGGTGGGGTACAGATATGGGACAGGTGAGCTCTGAGCTGGCTAGGTGGGGGTACAGACATGGATCTGGTGAGCTCTTAGCTGGGGTACAGACAGATCCCAGGCACTTCCAGCAGCATGCTGAACCTAGGTAAGAACAAGTGCAGGCATGGTATGATTTCATATTTGAGATTATGAAAATTATGGTCAGTCATTTCAGCCTGATTAAAAAAAATGTTACATTTGAAAAGGACCCCTCTTTGCTACTGAGCAATTCCAAATAGGTGCACCAAAGTGATGGTAATTAATTGAAGCTTCATTTTTTTCCCCTTAATTTTGGCCTATATTGTAAGTATCCAGGGAATGTGGAAGAGTCGTTCAGATTTGTAGCAGGTGTAGTTCAATTCAATTCGACTTATCCTCTGCGGTCCCGCTTACAGTATTTTTTTTCAGAAGTGATATTTTTTTTAGCATGTGTGGAGTGATATTCTGTGCGCAGAATCGCACTGCAGATGTATTAAAGAATATGCAACCAATACAAAATGATGTGCCAAAGAACTACAGCCTAGATGACAAACAATAATGCTTTCAGAGCAGGAGAAGGAGCACCTCCTGTTCTAAATGTGATTGCAAATCAGGCACCTTGTAATTAGAAATCAAGTGCCACCATACCTGTTTGCTGTAGCTCCCTAGCAGGTCTTAGGGAAGATTTCATTCTGCATATGAGGGTGCTCAATGAGTGATATGCTGCCATTTGGCTAATTTAAGGTGGTGCCAGTTTTGCTGTGCGTTGTGCAGACAAGATGGCCTTTGAAGTGGCGTGTTGGTCATTTCATAATGTGGACGATCCATCCGGTTTGATTAAGCCTGTCATTCGTGGCTCAGTTGCAGGAGCAATCCGTCTCTGGAGGTGAGCCCTGCACACGTTTCGCAGGCGAGTAAGATGGAGAATATCTTTGTATTGTAGGAGACGGGCTCAGCTAAATATCCGATTGCAGCAGCGAGGGGGACTGCCGCACTGAGGCGGGCAGTGAGGGAGAGGGGCAGAAACGCACAGTGGACAATCCGCGCAGGAGCAGGCAGGGGCAGGCTGGGAGAACGGCAGGCACTCGGGACGCACACCCCACTGTGGCTGAATCTGGGCCCCACCCAGGGCAAAAGAGACAACGATGATTCCTAAAACCCTCCAGGCCTCAGGACAAAGTAGTCAGCGTTGTCTCCTAAACGTTCCCGAGGTTCCTCCTCAATCAAGATCGTGGATTATTTCGTGTGTAGCGGGGGTCATGGGGCAGGTGCACAGATATCGAGCGGCACTGTTTAGAGTCGTGTTGTTAAGGCAGCCTGCTTTCTCCTGTCCAAACGGCTTGCCATCAAGTGTCTCTTGGCTCAGCTAAACACGTTGATTAATAGGGATACTGGCTTCATTGAGACTCTTTCCGCTCTGTGTGGGGGGGAAAAGAAGCGTCACGCCAACTGATTACTTCACTGCTCCGACAGGTGCGTTGGAATTTCAATAGCATCCCTTTTAAGTGGAATATGCTAATTAGTCCTCCCAGCTGTTTCTCCATTCATGTAGCTTGTTAAGCTTAACAAGGTGTGTCTCCAGACATTAGCACTAGTCTTAAAACGAATATTGTGTGGTGATCTCGCCATCCTTGGAATAAGAGTAATGCAATCACGTTTTCACTGGGCTTTTACTGTATACACCTACTGTAGAAAAAGATTAAACCGAGGATCACCATTGTGAAATAACAATGATGTTATTTGAGGAGTTTAACAATTCAAATTATAGCTTTTATAAGGCAGGTAAAAAAGGCACAATGGAAGCTGTCAGAATATCCAATTGGGATTATTACAGTGAGAATGTTCTGTCATCTGTGAAGCAACATACAGCACTATGAATTTTCCTCTGCAGGCATGTGCAAGAAATGTATAGGATTTCATACAAATCTATTGGCGTTTATATTTGCTTTCAAAATCTGCAGGAATGTCATGCATCTCTCTGCATAATGTTAGGTTACATCGCAGTGTAGAAATCTACACCTATCTGAACTCCAGTGTTCTGTTGAAATCTGCAGGAAGTACTGCACTGTTGGACAGCGCCTTGCTAATTCATTTTATCCTACAGATTTTGATAGGAGAGCCAGTAACTTCTAATATCAAAATTCTGGATCTGTGGAAATCGTGCAGTGTTGAAATGTGTGCATGGACACACAACGTGTTGGACCAGCAGTACGGGTAGATCTGCAGCAGATTGAATCATTGTTCGCAGCACTGAAGCGGCGTGTGTCCCATTCTTTTAAAGCGTCCAGGATTGCAGGTCCATCTGTCGAAATGTAGTCTACATTAATGTGCTGTATGTGAGTATGAAGTCACAGTGCTGTATGTACAAATGCTCTGTATCACTGTGCCACAGTTACCCAGAAAAAGATAACAGCTAGACACAAGATCTTGTGTCTTTGAGTAAAAAAATCTGAAATTGGCTATCAGGCTCTGTATGGCTCGTTTGTCAAGCCCAGTTTTTGACTGATTTACTGTGCTTTCCCCTTCAGCTTAGATTTCAATAGATATGTAAAGATTGGCTCTGAAAAATGCATATCCTTCTATAGTAAAAAAAGGAAATAATTACACAGGACACTGGTAGAGATTAAGAGAGATGGGGGGGGGGGGGCACCGTGTTTGGGTGGGCTCGGGGTGCTCCTTCTTCGTTGGAGTGAATGAGGAGTTACAAGGTAGGGAGACATAGCAGAATTGCACAGGTGTTACAATTCAGTGCTTTACCAACAGGTGACGTGGTGAAGTCTTGCATAATGCTAATTGTGCTCCCCTGACTACAACGTGCATGTAAATATTTAAATACACAGATCTGAAGTCTTCACTGGAGTGTTTCTGCTTTTCTGCGATAAGTAGCCAAGTGCCATTACCTCAGGAACCCTAACGCGCAAAGCAAACCAGCCCACGCAGACACGCCAGGCCTTGTCCTTAGCCAGGATAAAGCAAGAAAGTTATTAATGGCGGTCAATGAGAGTGCCCTGGCAAGAGTTCGGGAGATTTACGTAGGTGCTCCTCAATGAAAGACAGCCTGGAGCCAGGTGGTCCTCAACGGCCCACATTCTGCTTCAGTGTATCTGAAAGTGGGTTTGCTTTTCCGGGTGGCTCAGAAGGAACAGACTGGGCACTTCCAGCTTTAACACCATTTTTTTTGAGCGAGTGTCCAACACTTCCCTTGTGTAAACAAGATTGAAATAGCAATTGCAATGGAGTCGATTTTAGAGAAAAGCTAATAGCTGCTCCTGCCTGTCTGCTTGTTGTCAGATCAACAGCTTGCAGTTCATTCCCCCTGCTGTTTTGTCTCCTATTGTAAGTGCAGTGGGCTCTCACTCAGTGTCCTCGTGTGTTGGTTACTTAAGGACCAGCTCATGCTAATTCAGATGAAACATCAGGCCAGGTCCATGGCTCTTCAGCAGAACATAGAAGTGCATCATTTACACCTTAGTCTCTGTGGATGGCTTCAGATAAAAGTTTCAACTAAATAACTTTATTATTATAATTGGTTCGTAAGATATCTTTAAATCTTTAAGAATTGTTCATTTTAGAGGTGTTCCATCAATTTTCTCTCTTCAAGACCAGGGTTGCCCACTCCTGGCTCAGATTGTTTTCATGAATTTAGAATCACAAAATATTTTTTACTCAGTTT
This sequence comes from Lepisosteus platostomus, assembly GCF_059453375.1. Taxonomy (NCBI): domain Eukaryota; kingdom Metazoa; phylum Chordata; class Actinopteri; order Semionotiformes; family Lepisosteidae; genus Lepisosteus; species Lepisosteus platostomus. The sequence continues at coordinate 5,240,540 of NC_142614.1, forward strand.
GGAGTAACACCAGTTGTACCTTTACATCTCGGCCCTCTTACAACCTAGAGGAATGAGCACATGCAGACAGGCGTCTCTGACCTCTGAGCTTTATGGTGACTTCAGTGCCAGCTGGAGGCGAGGTGCAGGCTTTGCAGACAGAGCTGCGAGCCTGTAGGACCCTGGAAATCTCGGCTCTTGCTGTTTCGTTGGAAGCTGAGGGAACCCGGCCGACTAACGCCCATTCCCGCTGGCACCAAGCCAGCAGTCACAGTCTGCCAGGGATGCATCTCAGGACGAGACTCATGAAGTCTGAGTCCAGATCATCAAACGCATTCTGCAGTGGAAAAGAATGCTTTTACTGCCTACCAGTTGAGAACCAGCTCAGATTATCCTTTCCTCAAAAGCATGGCCTTAACGAAAATCTGACTGTGAAGAAGCATATATGGGGAACACCAGTCATTGTGACCGATCGTCCAGCGTGCTGCTGCTGCTTGGATCAGAGAGTGTGACGCCAAGCTGCCAACCCCACCACGGTGCCTTACCGTCTTACTTCTGGGATTTTATTGATGAAGCTGCTGTATTTATAATGACGGATAACAGCACCGAGCAGAAGCACAAAGAGCAGGGAGTCAAGTGGGGAGAGCCAGAGCTGGGCGTGCAGAGCGGCGTTTTTAACGCCTGTTTCAGGTTTTATAAAAAGTAGGCTTCAAGCAGAAAAACAGTGCGTAATATTTCAGATTCATACATCTGCCTTTGCAAATCTCAGAAGATTGAAGTATCCAGCACTTGGGACTGACCGCTGAGAGCAGTTCACCTCACTACTGTGAGGTGGGAGTCTTGTCCCTGTAAACACAACCAGTGTGCTGAATAATATCAGACATATTATTCAAGTAGCTTCATCGGACAGATGTTGTCACCAACGCACAGATCTCTTGCACACCCAACCTCAAACACTGGCCCCTGTTTATTTATTTAATCTTTTCAAGGACACTGGTGATGGGAGCTGTCAGCGTAGAGATGTAACTAAACATGAAAGTAGCCCATTTTCCTGCCTTCTCGCTATTATTTATTTACTTACCACTGAGGGACCCGCTACATCCCCATGGCTCAGTTCACTGTGCTTGTGGGGGAGGGGGTGAGATTAGGGATTGTCTGCTCTCCATTGTGAGTGCTGTCTCTCAGCCTGGACCCCTCCTCCAGCTTGCAGGACCTCTGTGGCTTTTAAGCTGTAGTGTATTAATACATTGCGTACACATAATATTTCAAAAGCTGATTGTATCGGTGTACGTGTGTGGAGTTTGTGTGTGTGCATGTCCGCCTGTTTAGGGGAATTGATGGCAGTGTTATTCTGCTACTGAGGTGCATCCCTCTTCATAGACTGAGAGTGGAAGGGCTGCTCTGGTTGTCCAGATGCCATGATATCACTGGACATCGCTGGGGTTTTGGGGACCTATGAAGTCTTTTTTTTTTAAATCATAACTAAACTGTTGTCTCTTTAGGTAAGCATGTTGACATGTGTAGAGTATTAAAAAAAATCTAATGACTTCAAAAATGTCTCTCAAGATGCAAAATGAGCCCACCCATTCCATTTTAAAAATGTATTTGCACTTTAAGCACTCTGACAGATTTTGAATTTAAAGAGCTTTTTGAAAATGAAGGTAGCGAGTCTCTCAGGCTTCTTCTCCTGTCTTTCATCAGTGGCGTGCTGTAGCTATTGTGTCATGTGCCTCTCACAACGGCAACAATTTTCACATCTGCTCACAACAGCCTTGGAGTAGCTTCCTAAACCAATTATTTGCTGACAGAAAAAAAAGACGCTTTGACTCCAAAGCCAAGGTTCTCCAAACCCCTTGAAGACCATCCTTTGTGTGTGAGGTACTTAGATGATCCAGTGTGCCTTTTCACGCAAGACTCTTTTACTAGTTTAACGCTTGTTCCAGACGAGTGACACTGACCAGATTGCCTAAGGCTGCCCCACTTAGATCCTTTGCCCTGTATCAAAAGCTTCCCACCACATTTTCATGAGGAAAAGATTAAATATTAAAAATATATCCTTTTGATTCCACAACGGCTAAATTTTAATGATTTGATTTTTTTTTCTTCTGATGAAAGCAGGAAGGGATTCTCTAGGGTTCTGCCGTCTGTGCTCAGTGAGTGGACGAGGGTTTTAAGGAGACAGCGGCGGCAGGTTTTGCTAGGAAATATTTGAAGTTAAGATGGGGAGGAAATGGAGGAGCCTGTTAAGACCATCTTGCTTGTTTGGCTGCAGAAAATGGCACCCAGCCATGCGGGGCCCCAGTGAGTGAGCTGTTTGACGGATTGGCTGGTTAGGATGTTCCAGATCCCCGCAAGCCTTTGTGTTAGGTAGTAGCTCCTGTTCTCGGTCCCGGCTCCACCTGAACTGCTTCACTTGACATCCTTCACCATATCTTATGGTGGGGGTGGGGGGGGAGCTGAAGAGCAAAGCAAAATCATGGGCTGTCAGTAGAGTCGCCACAAGCTTGAGAAACGCAACAGTAGATTATCGCTATTGTTTGTTATTTGTCCGGATGGTGATGTCAGGTCCCGATCTATAAAATACCAATTGGTGGAGAAGGGAGCAAGTGGACGCGATGCTCTTGCAGATGCTCTTGCAGGCATATCCAGCCTGTATCTAACACAAAGAGGCTGGCTAATGCTATTCTGAGAAGGTGTACTAGTCTGCCGAGGGCACTTTTCCACCCCTGTGGGTAATGGTAGCTCTTCTTCAGTGACTTATTTCATCTAAAAGGAGAGGTTGGGTTTTACGTATATCTGCCACTCTGCAGATGTCTATAGGGCTAATCATCTGTATCTCTCTTTGTGTTTTTCAGGCAATCCAGTGGAACGGTGATTAAAAACAGGTAAGTGTCCTTTGGAAAATCCCTGTGAATGAAATTTAAAAAAAAAACCCAGCATCCCCGGAAACGAGCTGCGGTTTGGCCTTGTTGGCACGTGTTGACGTGCGCTGGCCGGTGATGAGGTGAGCGTTAGCCGTTTGGCAGGGGGCAGCCAAGTTCTTCGCAGAAGCAAACAAACAGATCTTGTCTTCTCTCTTGTAATCTGGCAGCATCAGGGAAAAAGAGATTTGGGCTATTGGGTGGTGCTTCGCCCTGCTTGGGAATAGGGGACCACTGCCGTCCAGTCTGCCGGTTCTCATTCACAAGCCGGGCCTCTGAGAGGCTGTTTGGGGGCGTCTGTTGTTTTTCCTCTCCGTAATTCCTCTGTAGGTAAAAGCCCTACAGTCCTTCTTGATGTTGAATGGTGCTTTTAATCAATAGAACTGCTGCTAATAATCTTAACTGTGAGAGGGCTGACCTGTGGTTCCCTTTCAATATCTGATGATAAAAGTGCCACTTATTGGGCTTTCACATTGCAATTTGCTTTTATGTTCCTCATTGGAGAGGTCCTGCAGGCCACAGCAGCACAGACATGCGTTATTTTTTTATCCTGGGGTGTACAAAGCTTACAAGGGTCTGAGCTGAGCTTATCTTTACAATTAAGCATCTGTTTTGGATGGCAACCCCCAAATATTATCTTACCGCTGGTCATAATCTTCTCCGGAGCCTAACAGTTAGGGTGCAGATAAAGTACTTGTTCTGCCGCAGCTCATCCTTGATTTGGTTTGACAGAAGGAAGAACTTTAGTGTGTCTGATGTGCTTTGTTTGGTATGGGACTCGCGTTGCGTATAAGTGTCATTCATTTCAGCTATGACGAGAGGCAGGGTTTTTGACAGACGGAAACAAAGAAGGAAGGAGCAAACGCTGCACTTGCGTTGCAGTCCACAAATTATCCGTGCAGACCGACCCTAAACAAGACCATGTGGGAGATATCCAGTGCCTGGCGAAAGTGCATGACTTGAAGATACTGGATGGGGAAAGGGCTCCGAGGATGTGTTTACATTTATAACCATTCCTTATGCCTCTGTGCACCTAATGCCTTCTGGTCAGACACCGAGCTGCTGCCAAACCACACTGTAATACCACATGTGAGCATGCTCCCAATAGCGCATTTTACAGGTGCGCTATTGCAAGTGTGCTCACGTGTTGTACTACAGTGTGGTTTGGCAGCGGATCGTTGTCTGACTGGAAGGCATTACAGCAGGGTGATCAGGTCAGCCCAGTCCACCACTGGAGTACAGCTCCCCTCTATTTCAGACATTTGTGCAACTCGCTGTCTCAGGGAGGCTGGGAATATTGCAAGGGATACCAGTCATCCTGGTTTCTCATTTGTCTCCCCCCTTCCCTCAGGTGGTGAGCATTATAGGAGCATAAAGGCACGTACGTCCAGGTTCAAAGACAGTTTCTTCCCACAAGCTGTCAGATTACTGAACTCCACCCCAACCACTGGCTCACACTGATGTGTTGGGGTTTTTTTTTTTCTAAGATGTATGTTATTTAACTCGTTGTTGTTGTTGTTGTTGTTGTTTCTGCTGCTGTTGATGTTTTTGGTCTTTCCTTAATGTCTTTGTATTCTTTGCATTGGAGCATACATGCACACGCGCCTCGCGTTGCACTTGTGCGCATGACAATAAACTGCCCGGGCTGACTGAACTGACTGACCTATGCCCCCAGCCTGGGAGAGGAGTTTTACCGCGAGGCCATCGAGCACTGCCGCAGCTACAATGCCCGACTCTGTGCGGAGCGCTCTATGAGACTGCCTTTCCTCGATTCGCAGACCGGCGTCGCCCAGAGCAACTGCTACATTTGGATGGAGAAGACCCACCGGGGGCCAGGTGACCGCTCTCTCGGCTGCTGCTTTTCTTGCTCCTTAGGACGGGCTCGCACTTAGCCCCCCCCCTCCCTTGCTCCAGCCGGCCGTCCTGTAGCACCGAAGCTCACCGGCCTTTAGAAAGTGCCTTTCCGTCACGCCAGGCGGCCTGAGGCTCTGCGTTTCTGAAGCGAAGGTTAAGAAAAGCGTGCCTGACATAAGCCGGGGGTCTTTTTCTTTTAGCGGGCCTGCAGCTGGCCTCTCCCTGTCTGCCCGCGCGCGTTTTTGCACGTCGGGGGACCATCTCCGTGCTGACGGCGCTTTGCTCTTTGGCGCAGGGCTGGCCCCCGGGCAAATCTACACTTACCCGGCCCGCTGCTGGCGCAAGAAGAGGCGGCTGAACATCCTGGAGGACCCGCGGCTCAGGCCCTGCGAGTTCAAGATGGGTAAGAGACCTGCGAGCCCCCCGCCCCAGAAAAACAAGTCGGGCTCTGAATGCTCCACCTCGAGGCTTCAAGCCAAGGTCCCAGTCAGTACTGTGTTTCGCTCCCCACCACGGGCAGCCACAGCTCTTTAAGAATCACGTCCGGTGCTTATTTTTTTACTATGAACCATTGTGTGTAATGCTGTAGTTTTCAGCATCTCGTTTCTTACCCTTTAAACGAGGGTTTAGCTGCAGTAGTATAAGGGCGGAGTGGTGGCTCTGTGGCTCAGGATCTGCACCTGTGGCTGGAAGGTTGCCGGTTCGTATCCTACTCCACTGGGCCCCTAAGCAAGGCCCTTAACCCCAGCTGCTCCAGGGGCGCTGTATAAATGGCTGAACCCTGCGCTCTGACCTCCACCTTCTCTCCCTGCCTGTGTGTCTCATGGAGAGCAAGCTGGGGTCTGCGAAAAGACAAATTCCCGATGCAAGAAATTGTATATGGCCAATTAAGTGATCTTATCTTATCTTGTAAAGGCCAGTCTTTGGCCAAAAGAATGGTTAAAGAACAAGTGCTAAACTCACGCCTCCTGTCCATGCCCTTCAGATTGTGAGGCGTCTCTGAAAAAGGAAGGCGGAGTGCCGGAGGGCCCAGTCCTTGAATCGCTGCTGAGCGCTGAGACTCTCGACAAGAAAGTAGAGACCAAGGATGAGGAGACCATGAGCGAGTGCCAGGTCAGACGTGGACAGATGCCGCTGCTGTCTTGATATCGAGGGCGCAGCACGCAAAGCACTCGCGCTGCGCTCGCAGAGAAGGCCGCTGTGTTGACAGAGCTGTGCCGACATGGAGACGACACTGACACGCCAGCAGGGAGCGATGCTTCCTGCACACAGTGAGGCTGTGCGTCATAACAGGCACACCACACTCACAGAGAAGGCAGGCGAACATTGTGACACTCCAGCACAGCAATACACAACCAGAGAGAGGTGGGGGGGGAGGGCACAGAAAACTGGAAACTCTGGCTCAAAAACAGAGAGAGGCTGTCTGAGATCGAAGACAGAGATAGCCAACGTTATATAGAGATTTTCAACCCTTTAGAGAGATCGCAAGTATACCACTCTACCTCATAACCCCAGACTCAAGTGGTTTCATTCCACCTCGCCCCCAGTTAACTCTGCTTGTGGAGTTTGCACAGTCCTCCTAGCTCCCAGTGCCATACTGGCTGGGATTCCTCGTCTCTTCTGCATTGCCCTTTTCTGTGGCCCTTCACTGAAGTGGCATCCTGACTAGAGGGGTGGGAAGACGCGTGCTCTCAGTCCTGCCCTGCTCCCTGTGCTTCTGGGATAAGCAGCCAGTTTGCCGTGACTGCACCCTGGATAAGCCGCTTACTGATAATGGACGGGTGGCTTTATCTTCCTTCTTTTTTGAAATCTCACTTATACAGTTGAACATAAATGAAGTGGGAATCCTGTGCACAGCTGTGCTGTAAAACAGGCTTGTCATCACCTCCCTGCCTCCTTTTTTCTCCAGTTTTCTCCCCCCCCCCACCCCAGTACACACTTCTCTTCTCCCATCAGCACTGCAGCACTGAATGGTCTGCAAGTTCCTCTTCTCCCAATTTTAATTAATTCAGCGATGCTTGGGTTTATTAATTAAGCAGATTTTATTTAGCAAACCACAATTCATAATCATGTTTGTTATGTGCTTCCAAAGCAATGCTGTTTGAGGACAGTTGTTTGGAGCTTTAAAAAAAAAGATTTAGAGGAACCAAATAAAAAAAAAATTGTAAGTTTAAGAAATCTTAAATAATTTCATATATACAGTAGCTAATCACGAGGTGGCAGGCTTTGAGAGGGTGCATCATGTGTTTTCCTATTTGAATGCCTCAATGTGATGGCACTACTTGCAATTAAACCACACTCAAATACTTTTTCCTTGAGAACCAAGGCATGCATGCTCACCGTCTCCAACAAAGAAATACAAAGATGCATATCTTGAAGTTAAATTTGAAACTGGAGCATCTCTGGAAAATAGAATAGAGAGATGTATATAAGATGTAAATTGCTTTGCTGCTTTACTTTTAACACGCACTCTGAAGGGGTGGCCTGGGGTCACACACGAGGCTTGTACGGCTGAAGACCTGTGCATGTCTGCAGTCTACGGATCTCTCCGATCCAGGCTGTGAGACTTACATCCAGCAATCATGTCGCCCTGCAACTCACAACTGGCACCCCAGTGAAGCTCAGCAGATGTGAGCCTGGCCAGTACCTGGATGGGAGACTCCTGGGGAAAAACTAAGGTTGCTGCTGGAAGAGGTGTTAGTGAGGCCAGCAGGGGGTGCTCTTCCTGCGGTCTGTTTGGGTCCTAATGCCCCAGTGTAGTGACGGGGACACTATACTGTAAAAAAGCGCCGTCCTTCAGACGAGATGTAAAACCGAGGTCCTGACTCTCTGTGGTCATTAAAAATCCCAGGGTGTTTCTCGAAAAGAGTAGGGGTGTAACCCTGGCATCCTGGGCAAATTTCACATTGGCCCTTACCAATCATGGCCTCCTAATAATCCCCATCTCTGAACTGGCTTCATCACTCTGTTCTTCTCCCACTGAGAGCTGGTGTGTGGGGAGCGTTCTGGCGCACTATGGCTGCTGTCTCATCATCCAGGTAGGGGTACACACTGGTGGTGTTGGAGGGGATCCCCATTACCTGTAAAGCGTTTTGAGTGGAGTATCCAGAAAGGCGCTTTATAAGAGTAATTATTATCAATTATTATTACTGACTGGCTCACTGACACTGGGTAATCCTCAGGGCTGCCAGGTACGCTGGTGGTGTTCATTTCTGTCGTTTGGTTCTCACCCTGCTGCCCGGCAGCCTGGTGTCGCGTGCCAGCAAGGGCTCCAGTTTGCAGTACAGCTGGGCTGATTCTGCTTCCTGTTTACAGATTGAAAGCTCCAGGTCTATTTTTTTTGGTGCCCCTCAAGCGAGAGCAGAAGAACGGCGCTCAGATGGGCTACATGGCTGTGCCAGATTGTCAGTTCGTGCAACATATGGAAGGGGTGGAGGGGGAGGCAGGTTAGCTGTGTCAAGCGTAACGTGGACGGCCGCCCGTCAGGGCCACGGCCCCTCTTGACTCCGTGCTCTCTGGGCTTGTGCAGAAGCTGCTGGTGGGAGACTTTCCTCATGAGCTGGAGGTGGAGGAGCTGGAGGACGATGTGCCCAAACGCAAGAACCGCACCAAGGGCCGGGTAAGAGTCGCTGTCATGCCAGCTCCCTGCCGTCTGCCAGTGCAGCCCCGAGTGTGTGAAACTGACCCAACACCGGCGCAGTGCGCTCTCCCACCTCGATTACCTCTGCTCACAGTGCGCAGAAGCAGCCCCACATCACAATCAAAGTCAAATCTGCAGTCAGGGATCAGATAGAAGGCATGTCTCCAACCATAAGAAGAAAATGTAAAGAACAAGTTTCTGTTAGGAGTGCATTTGCCAGCAGCTTTGCCATCTTGAAGCTTTATCTTGTCAGATTTCAGGAGCTATATGATCTTGGGCCTGGTAGCTGGCTGGAGGAGGAATTCGAAGGAATTCAGGCAGCTTCTGGCTTCTAAACATTTTTCCCTCAGGAACAGAGATCCAGACCTAACATGGTGACCAGGGGAAACTGTGCTGTTGGTACATTCCCTCCCATTTTAATGCTCTGTGGATCTTTGATGCTTTGAGGTTGTAGAGGTGCAGGCTTTTCAGTTTGCATATTAATCCTGCAAGAGCATCGCTCTCCAAGATGGGGTCTGGGTGTTGCTGCTGTTTGGTTTCAGTGCTTCCCCGGTGCATGTTCCCTTGTCCTGAGCCAATTGCATGTGTCTCCTCTGCAGGCCTATGGAATTGGAGGAATGAGGAAAAGACAAGAGCCTGCCTCACTGGAGGACAGGGACAAGCCCTACGTGTGTGACAGTAAGTCTCAGTCTTACTGTGTAAGAGTCTGTGTGCTGACTGGGTGTCGTGCCCTTAGAGGAGCTTCAACTCTTGTATCTGCATGTTTTAAAAACTGTTCATCGGGGGGCAAGATGTTTACCAATTGTCTCTGCAAATAATTCAAATACATGGCAGGCAAGGTGCACATCCATATTAACATGGAAAAATGGTTTCAGATTGCCTTTGTCTGAGACTTCACAAAACTAATGTCCTACTAATGTCCTCTGTTTGGTTCTACTCCTATATTGTAGCTGTTGCAAAATAAGCCTAAAAAACTGTAGATAACTTAAGTGAAACCTACAGTATTGCAGGCTATACAAATAAAACTCAGTGGCTAAGTGGAACGTTTTAACTTCTGTGTTATTGTCCAGTTCCAAAACTGAAGTATTATTTGACTTAATGATAGGCATAATAGGAACTGTTTGACTGTCTTCAGCTCTAGTTTGATGTTACCTTTTAAAGAATGTATTTCAGAAGTAAAATGAAATCCCAGTTGCAGGTGTTCCAATCAGGCCACTCTTTAGTTCAGTTGAACCTGGGCTGAAATGAAAGCCAGGACACACGTGCTCCTCTAGGAGCAGGCCTGGGCACCCCTGGCACAGAGGACTGAGTAGTGCAGCGACACCACTATACAAGCGCTCTGGAAAATCAAGCTCTAATTTTCACCTCAGTGTTGAGTCTCGTGCCGCCTTTTCTGTGACCCAAATAAGTGAGCCTGGGGAGCAGTCTAGGCAGATAGGTGCTGCGCCGCTCTGCTGCCTCCCTCTGCCCACCTCCTGAGTGACGCTGCTCTCTCCCCTCGCCCCCGTGCAGTCTGCGGCAAGCGCTACAAGAACCGCCCCGGGCTCAGCTACCACTACACCCACACGCACCTGGCCGACGAGGAAGGGGAGGAGGACTCGGAGCGCCACACTCTGCCCTTCCAGCGCAAGAACAACCACAAACGTGAGTCCCCCGGGCCCCGCCGTGTGGAGTCCCTGCTCACGCCTGCTGCTCCCACATTGCCGTACCCCGACGCGGGTCAGCTGGGAGCGAGTTCCAGCTGAGCTTGTCATTGTCTTCATTCTTAATTAGACCTCTTTAGCCCTGTTCCCTGGGCGTGGAGCGGGTGGTAAATGAGCGTCTCAGCTGGACGGTGATCCTTGAAGATTGAGGTCGCCTAGCCGCTGCAGTGCAGAGCTTTATTTGGGGTGTCCCGATCTTTCGTGAGAGTGACCCCAACATTAGTAACAGAGTGAAGAGTGACCAGGTTGAGAACGGCGCCATTGCCCTCAAGCCCTTCTTCAACGTAGTAACTGTGTCCAACGCAGATCGGTCAGCTTCAGAGAAAGGATTGTGTGCTTCCTTTCGGTTTTTAGATCTGGAGTAAAGCAACAGCCAACAGGTCCTCCATCCGTACGCCTTCGTTGTAGACAGTTGCACCGATTAGTGAGTCGCATTAAGGCTTTCATACTGTGCTCACCATGTGAGGGGGGAATGGTGTCCAGGACCTTCTTCTGCCCCCCATCCAGAAGAAAAATCACATAAAATATTTTATTTTCCTTCAGGACTCTTCCCCTGGAATTCCCACTCTGAGTCCCGTAAGGTAGTTGCTGGGATTTTTGTGCTAAATCCTACAGGATCCTAGCTGGAATTTTTCTTTATTCAGTGTGGGGATGCCCTCCTCAGAGTATCTGTACGGATATCAGGGGGCATCAGGACCCCTAACAAAGAGGCTCTGGTTTGAGATCAGAAGCTGGAATCAAAGGAGGATGAATCTATTGTCATGTCCTGCTCGCCCATTGCTCGTGCCATTCTGTGCGTTCTGTGTGACTCCCTGCTGCTGTTTTTGCTGGAGTGGGGATTTACCATTGCTTGGCTATCCCAGCCAAATGAGCAAATTAGCAATCCAGAAGAGGCATCTAAAAATCTGGGGAAGGGAAGCAGCTGAGTGTCACTCGAATGCTGTGTAACATATGTGATATTCACACCTTGAAAACTGTAGTTTAAGGAGAAATTAAAAAATAAAATAACCTCTGTGTTAGATACCCCTGCTTCATGCATATATTATATGGTACGGCTTGTGACTGTGATATGGCATGCAGTCTCTCCTTTCACCAGCCCTGGAAAATAAATTAAGGAGAAGGGCAAGAAATATTCAGGTGGCCCTCTTGGGTGCATCTGCTTGTTCCTCTCTTCAGACTTTCTGGAAGGCAAAGGGTGTCACAGAACTCATCCTGCCTCCTGAAATGAGAACAGAGCCTCAGAAAAAAGCAATATCCCTGCACTGTTAATGTTCTGATCACCAAAGCGCAGACAGCCTGCTTGAAAACACAGTGGAGGCAGTTGAATATATTTCATGCTGCAAATAATAAAAAAAATCACACACAGCTATACATAATTCATAAGTTATTAAAAAAGCAAGACTGACAGCTGAATGTATAAAGCTGTGTTCCCTGTTTCCTTGTGTCTAGACAGACTTTCTCTGCAGCTCGACATCTCTGATTGCAGGGCACCGGATTGCAGAAGAGCTTGATGGAATTCTAATGTGCTTTTCTCTCTCATTTTTTTTTCCAATCTGTTTGGTAAATGACACAGATTATTTTGCCTGAAGATGAGTTTTCTAGCGGATGGCTTTGTATTGTATTTTTTTTATTATTATTTTCTTCTGGAATAGCTGGTGGTTAAAACGAGCAGCTTATTAAAATTCATTGCATTTTTTTTTTTTTTTAAGGTCGAGGGGGAGGGGATGGGTAGGAGCCAGAGGCCGGGGTATTTGCTTTTTTTGAGGTCACTGATGTGAAATGCATGCACACACGCATGCACAAAAACTGGCTTTGCGCAGCGCCTTTGAAAATGAGACGGGGGTCCGAGCCAAGGTCAGTGTGGTCCCACCTCCCTGCACCACCACCGACGTCTGAAATTTGGAATTTGGGAAATGGCCTGATCAGAGCAGGAGCTCAGTGAGTGTGTGTGACAGATCGAGGCTAGGGGGGCACTGTATCTGACACTGAGAGTGCTAGGGGTCTGCAGGGGATCTTCCTGCCAGCCTGCTAAAACAAATTATTTGTTAAGTTTGGAAGATTTCACCTTGACTCCTGATCTCTGATGCTGGTGATGGTTGAAGCAAAACCCATAAAGCCTCAAGGGACCCAGTCAAGCACCCTGTAACTGCAGAGCCAGGTGGCGAATGAGGCATCCTGCATTTTCATTAGGCGGTGCTGGTATCTCCCTGAGACACCAAAAAAATAGGATCTTTTTTTTGTCTAGCCATGTTTCTCGGCTTCATTTGCACCTGTCAGTTCTTAAATGAGGACTAATGGATTCTCTCAGCAGACATAGCTTAAGTCCAGCCACAAATCGTGGAGTGAGAAAGTTAGGATTCTGAGAGTTTTGCTGTCCTACAATCCCCTGAGCACACGAACTGATTGAAATAGTTTCTTTTTAGACACCAGGCACTTAACGTGCCTTCAGACAGCTGAGGCACATACCTCCAGAAAATGTGGTTGTGAAATCTGAATCTCAACAAGAAAGTAATGCTTTCCTGGTCAGATTGCATGACCAGGATCTGGACCACAGATGGGCAGATGCAGTCTTTGTTCTCCGTTTTCATTCCAGCCATGGATTGCACAGGTGATTTTAATAGGAAGAAATATCTCCAGTTTTTATTTTAGATCTTCATCATTTTCTGGTAGAAAAGTAAACTCTGCAGGATTCTGTCCTGTGAGGGCAGGAGTTGTCCATCCCTGGTCTAATAAACAGCAGCAGAGAGAATCACAGAAGATTCATAATGGCATGCACGGCACATGATAAATTAAATTCCCAGATGATATCAGATTCTCCTTTGAGCCGTTTAAGAATTTCTTTCTGCTGGCGCTCCCCAATTCACAAATACCCAGACTGTGCCTGCTGGTGGTTCATTTCCAATGTACCAACACAAGGCCTCTTCCAGGCATGCTAAGATACTGCTAAGTACACTGCTGCTGCTCGGCAACAAAGCAGGACCTCTGTTGCCTAGCAATGTCGTTGCCATGACAACAAGCCATCTTTATCCTAAAGAATATGTTGTTGTGTACATTGAGTGGGGCTGGGGGGAAAAAAAAAGTATGTGTGTGTGGGGGAGTGTTCATTACAGGCAGGAGAGAGAGGCAAAGAGAATGAGTTAAAAAAAATCACTGTTTGATTTACCATTTCAATTACCCAGTCAGTGAGAGGACCAGATGAGTGATATCCCTGTCTGTACCATTTGATATTTGGTATTAAAAACAGCCAGCCCAGCGAGGATCAGCTTCAGAAAGTCATTTTGCCATCTACAGATTGCAGACTTCCATCCCCCCACTCTAGGCATTATAATAAAGCACGGGTCTGCCAAAAATCCTGTGCAAATACACAGATATAATGCCTATTTAATAGACTCTTCTTTCTATGTTAATGTGTTTTTTCTCGTATGCTTTTCACAAGACAGTGAACAAAAGAATTGTTCTTATATGGGATTAGTATCCTGCAAATCTTCAAAATTCATTATATACTAAGCAAGGGAAGTCATAGATGAGTCAAAATCAAATATATTGAACTCTGTTTAAGTGTTGGTGCCCTATACCATTTTTTTACCATCTTAAGTGTTGCTGTCCCATACCATTTCAGGTTAGGAGTATTTTGTGTTGATTTTTACTTAGTAGTAGAGTCACTCATCACTTACAGGTTTGGTCATCACTTACCGATTTGGACCCTCATTAATCCCAACGAGAGGCAGGTGAGATGCTCTGCCATGGGCATGGGTAACTCCTCTCCTCTTGCTTAACCGCTCAATCCAACTCATTTAAGTTATAAACAAAATCACACACTGGTTTGCTTTGGGTGCTAATCCTTCACTAATTGAAGAGTAAAGCCTCAAAGAATCCTACTTGCAGGAAAACGCACCTTTTTGGGGAATGAACTAACTTAAGTTACAGCAAAGCTGTAGTTGTTATATCTCTAAGAGTATTAGTGTAGAAGTATATGCTCTTCACCTGCATGCCGTGCTTAATGTAATGTCCAGATTTAATTACACACGGCTCAGTGCTTGAGGTCATTTTTTTTGCATCAGTGTTTATCAGATGAAACAAGCGACAGTTCAGAATGCAGTTTTACAGTACATACTGCATGGAGAATGAGATGACCTTGGTTCTAGAAATACGTGTTCTTTGTGAGGTACAATGTGCGACCCCGTGCAGATGCAGGTGATTACCCAAATGAGAGAATGCATGCTGTTTTCTGGTGGAAGATGATCAAATGAGAAGCTTTTTAGAACAAATTATTTCTACATTATTTACATCTATGTGTGTGTGTGTGATGAGAAAGAACATGTATTTCTGTCTGCATGTCTGTGTTTCTTGTCTTTCTTTGCCTGTGCCAGCTTTCGCCTGATTAACGGAGTTTTCGCCTGCTTTTTCCTGTCTGTGTTAGTGTGTGTGTATCATGGGCTTCCCTTTGTACTGTACGTCTGTGTTTCTGTGTGTGTGTCCCAGTGGACTGAAGCTGCAATATCCATAGCAGGACTCAGGGCTGTGTGCTGTGCATTTGCCAAGGTAAGGGGATAGGGTGAAATTGGTAGAGGGGGGGTGGTGTTAGGCAGCCTGCAAAAGTTATTATGCAAAGCTCTCTCGGCTATAAATCTTTCCTGTTTGCGCCTTTCTCTGCTCATTAAACAGTAAGGTGACAGAATTGCCGAGTGGATATTTTCACACTCTACTGCTTTGACAGACTGCCAGACACTTTCTCATTTAGTAATGTATTTTTTTTAGCTATTTATGTATTGTAAAGGGCAGACATTGTAGCATTGCTGCACATCTGCGTCTCTCATTTGAGGCAAAAGAGGTTCTGTATAGAGCAACGTCAGACAGGACTTTGGACAGCTTGGGGACCTCATTTTGAAGAGCTTGTCTCTCCGATAGCAAAAGAGAAGGATGTCAGTTGTCTCGTCTCACTGGCCAGATGGCCACTAAGTTGTGGACTCCATCCTTCCCAAAGTGTTATTTGAAAGATCCTGGTGAATCAGTGAAGTAAACATGACCAGGCAGTTTGCTTACTAAAACAGATGATTTTTATTCAAATGGGGGGTGTGCACCTGACGGTCCTACTTAAATATCCAAATGCAATCGAATACAGTTGAAGACAGCAAGAATATGATGGAAGAAAAATGGTACCACAGTGGCCAAGAAATTATTAAATTTTATCAATTAACACCTCAGTTTGAATCATACTTTTGGGGAATTGGTTTTATTAAAGCATTAGATTGCATATCTTAATTTTCCAGTATAAGAACAATCTTATCAATACTACCACAGTGAAATTCATTTCAGCTGAAATGAGATTAAATCCTTAGCGTTGTTTACATACAAAAATCTTAAATTTCATTAATTGAATAGCAGAAAGACATTTTTTGAAATCCTGCGGTGTGGATTCATTTTATGTTTCTTGAAAGTCGAAATTGTAGGTGTGAGTGTTTCACCCTTGCAGTTTGTTTCGGAAATGCACAACGAGTTTGAATGGGGCACGTTGACTTCGAGGAACTGGGCTCCGAGTCAGATTCTAACTTAAGGCGCCTGTCTGTTTTGGGGTTCAGATGGATTATTTACCCAATAGTGTGGGTTTCCGTCGAGCACTCAGGTTTCCCCTAAAGCTACGCAGGTTAGGACTGATTTGCTGCTCTAGGTCTTACCTTTGTGCTCTGAGATGGTGGGTTTTGAAGGGGGTCCTATATAAAATATTGTTTCTTCCAGTGTTTTTTTACGAGCTGTGGCAGTAGGAATGTCAATACATCGTAAACCTAATGAGCTGGCTCTCATCTGTAACTGTTCGGATGTTCTGTGGGCAGTAACCTTAACCTGTCATATACAAGCCGCACCTGGCAGTCATGCGGTTTTTCTGTCTGCTGTTCTGCTCAGTTGAAGAGTAGCAGAATCCCTGCTGTGGTCTGACACCCATAAGTTCAGAATCTTTATGTGGCACAATAGTTTTCGTTACGGTCGTACTATGGAACAATGCATATTATTTCCAGGATGCAGGATCACACGGTTTTCATTGCACCTCATCTTAATAAATTCGGGGAATTGGGGCTGATCTTAATATGATCATCATTAGTTTTGTAATTCGGGTTTGTCATAAAAGGAGATGAATGATCTTATCTTAGACCTTATTTAAAATGAACCATATGTCCAAAAGACACATGCTCTAAATGTAAGTGGAGGTAAAACAACACCATTTAGATTAGCGTGTTGCGAATGGCTTGTTTAAGAACATCCCTTTCTTTGAATTAGGTAAATCAATTAAAACCAAGTTCTCGTTTACAATGAGTATCTGGTGACCAGTTTATATAGCAGGGCATTTTCCTGGAGCAATTTGAATGAAGGACCCTGCAGAAAAGTACAAGCTAATGTCCCACCCTGGTTTTCAACCCGTGACCTTTCACTATGTTGTCCCGAACTCTGAAAACTGCTAGAGTTCTGTGTTTCTGCCTGAATTCAAGTGACAAAGGCAGTGCATGAAGAAAAGACATCTTTTTTCAGTGCTTTTTTTTTGTCCAATGACAACCAGCAATTGAGCACAAATATAATTATGCTGTTGCATTGTATCCTCAACCAGAGACTCTAATAACTCCTGCCACAGACATTTCAGCCCCTAGTGTGAACTGTGACTAGGGTTTGGGGTATCTGATTTTGCTGATGAACTTTTTGTAATATAACACGTTGCTGCAAACAGAAAATTAAAAGCAAACCTGAAGAAGGTCTGAAATGTGGATTCACTTTTTAAGAGCCGGAATATCACGGCTTGAAATCAGTGCCATGGCTACTATTTTTAATATGGAGGTCACGTCGCCTTTGAACTGCTTTTTCAGTCACAACATAAACCCTGATTGCAGCAGATTTGTATAATTTTTGGGTCAGCTCTTGAATTCTCAAGATTAGCTGAGTGCTTAGCGAAGGCGGCACAGTTACTCTCTGAACAGCAAATGCAAGGATTCATGAAGACTAAGATCAAGGCTGAAAAGGTTTGATTATTTCTGCCTGTCAGAATGTATCTGGTTGCTCAACTCTAGACCGATTTGAGAGCAGCATTGTTTTCTGCTCTTAAAAGGTAAACAATATTCTATATGAATATTACTACTTTCTCTTATACTTCTGAATTGTAGAATTTCAACATAACGTGTCTTGATTAGAATTCTACATTTTTATCTGGAGATCTTAACATTTTTTAGCAGTTTCTATTGATTCTACACATCTCGAAGGTGTAAATAATGTGTCAGCATAAACACCTTATTTTATAAACAGCCCCAGTTATATTTAGTTTTTTCACAACTTGCATGCAGAACCCCGCACACATCTACATTGAACATCTGACAGTTCACCCAGTCTTCAATTTTGTCTGAATGTGGTTGAAATTCATTTGCTGCTCTTTAGTGTTTCTAAATTGTCCTAATTTGAGATAATCTGCCGGTTTGATTAGTTTGCTAACTATACGAGAATGAAGGTCATTGATAAAAACTAGCAGTGGCCCTAGTGCAGATTCCAGCGATACACCACTCATTACCCCAACAATGTGCAGTTCATTGTGCTGAGAAAGACCTACCAACAATAGCTTCAGGAATTTGCCATTCCCATAGCCAGCCACCTCTGTGGTGTTGGGTCCGCAGAGCCTGGTTTTGAATGTCGTGTCGTCTACATCTCATGATTGCAAAAAATAATTAACCATCATAGGACATTGCCCCCGCCCCCCCATGGTGGAATGTATCGTTTTGTGGATTCATTTTAAGTTGTTAACTTAAAAGTGGGGGAAAGGAGTCTCGTTCAGGGGAAAGATAAGTGAAGTGTGCCTCTTTTGCAAACACCGATGGCTTAGGAAGCAGTGAGGTGTGGAATTTCGGCTCTGGATTCTCCCAGTAATTGGATGTGTGGAAAGAGGGGGAGAGGGAGACGAGGATAAAGGGTAGCATTGAACAGGGGGGTGTCATTGTACCTGTTATTGCCAAGGGTCCACTACCTGATCTCCCTTTCTATGGACAGTGGCCATATTTAACTACCTTAAAACCCTTTCTTATTCCCCCTCATGAACAGCTAAGCAAACAGCTAAATGGAGTAATTCAGAGCTCACAATGGCAGGTTTCCCCCTGCATACAGCAACAAACGTAGTCTGAATTTGGCATTTCTCCAGAACTCTTTTTCAATTATTTTTATTATTGAAGTGTTTGCATGAAAAGTGATCAACTGCTCTGAGCAGTTGTGCTGCCAGCACGGAAAAAGATTAACGCAAAACACAATTCTCCACCTTGAGCTTCTGATTAAAAATGTGTGTGTGTGTGTGCGCTTTATCCCCAGAGGGATAAACGAAAGCACAGCAACTCACTGGGATCAGACTAAATTGAAAAAATAAGAAATAGGGAGTGATTTCTCAAGGTAGTTTGCTCTCTTGTATGGCACACTGGGGCAGGCTAGATGCTTATAGAAAACATGCAAGTGCAAGTCTCGCACTCAACATAATAAACACGACAAAGAGAAAAGCAAAACAGCTTTTGGATTGTGTAGCTCACACCCTTGGAGTGTTTCTGGCCTAGGTTGTGCGTTATGAAACATTAATAAAAAATATGTTTTTATGATGCTTTCTTCTAACGTTTTAACCTTGTCAAGTACAGTATCTGTGGTGGTAATGGTGATAATGAAACTATTCAATAATAAGAAGAAAAAATAAGAAGGGTCTAAATGATTCTCTACTATGAGTCTATAGTAACTGGAATATTATACGTGTTCAAGGTCTATTCTGAAAGTGGAATGTTCGAAGTAAATATAATTCTCTGTTTTTCATTTATTTTTGGCCGTGCAGTGTCCTTTTAAAGATACCAAAAGCAATTTTTCCCACTTAAAAACCCTAAAGCTCCACTAATATTTAAACAAGCCGAATAAGCAAAAACAACAGTTTCCTCATTCTGAACATCTCAGCAGCTGAGTGGTCTATCTTTTCAGTCCCTCAATTCTCAGGTGATGCTGATCTTTAATCCCAGAAGCCACCTGCATTTCATACCTGCAGTTCTCCAGTTCAGCCTTGAATTCTTTCATGTCTGTATATGGCCGTGCATTTCTATTTGCCAGTCGATTAACAGTGCAATTGGTCTTCTCAACAGCACAAAAATACAATATGTTCAAAGTCATTATGGTTAATAATTAAAGAAAGATGAACACAGAGATAAATAGTTTCTAATAATATGGGATCTCACTAGCTGTTAATTACCATTAAAAGAGAGGGATTGAGTTGGAAAATAGAAAAAATGTGAAGCCCTGTTATCAGGCGAAGGTTAAAGAGGCATAGAAAGTGGAAGGACCTTGATGTCTTCCGGGAACTGATTTTGAAACCCCTGGACAAAAGGAGCAGGCTGCTCGGTTTTTCAAGGGATTATCAACTGGGCATCTGGAGAACTGCTACTCTCACCCACAGACGCACCCCACAGCAATCCACAAAGCAAGTTGGGGATTAGAAACTGACATTAGAGCAGCGTCGCACCATGACAAATTACAGACCAGATTACTGAGCAGCAGGATATCCACGGATTAGTGTGGCGTTTTCTGATGGGTTACTGTCTTGACACATGTAAGGTGTTGTGTGTGTGTGTGTGTGTGTGTGTGTGTGTGTGTGTGTGTGTGTGTGTGTGATCAACCACAAAGTGACTGCGTTGTAGCTGAAGTTTGATTTTGCTGTGTCTTTCATAGTTCCCTGTGTTTCCTGGCACTTTTGCACTGTGCTCTGTAAAACATAATTGCTGTTATGCGTAAACAACTTCACAGACATCAATGACGGTCAGTAATGTTGGCAGCTGCATGGCAAATGCGATGTATAACTGGGAGAAACAGAATATGAAAGCATGCCACCTGATGTTTCTCCAGGTAGGTGTGGAGTCCAGGCTTGCGTTTCGTACTGATAACCAGAGCATTCAACTACATTTGTACAGGTGACAGGGCCCCTCAACTGTGTGGTAACCATCTGTCGTTCCAGTCTGTGTACTGGAAGGGTAATACTCCAGATTAGGGGTGGCACGTTCCAATTACAAATTCTCTATGACCTGTCACTCATTAATAAAGTGTTAATAGCCTGGTAGAAGCTGACCTATGCTAGTGATTAATTGCGTGTAAATAAGCAGTTCATTTTACCTCAGTGTTAATAGCTTGCTAAGCACTTAGAGTACAGGGTCATCCTTAGCTAATACGTCATAAATAATTTAGAAACTCTGTGGCACCATTTACAAAAAAAAAATCATTAATAGATCAATATGAATGATTGGTGTAGTGCTTAATTCTTTCCCTCCTCGCCACCTGGCACCAGGATTTGAAAAGACCTCTGCATTCAGCTTGGCTGCTGACTCATTTTATGAAAAATGTCTAAAAAGAAAAAATGACAGATATGCAATCAGAAATTGTGTTGCAGGAGCACTAAGAAATATTCCGCGAAATGCCTATTATTATTATTATTATTATTATTATTATTATTATTATTATTATTATTATTATTATTATTATAAAAAGAGCAGCAGCTACATCCCTGGGAAGAGTTAAATACATTTACACAACATGTGGCAAACAGCTCAAAACTATGCAACTCCTGGGCACATGCCAAAATCTAAATCCATGCTGTTCTGTATATAGTTCAAGTCTTTCATGTGTACATAGAGACATTTATCCCAGAAGATCTGAGATAGATTCATTTTGCTTTATAAATACAATAGCTAAACCATCACGGTCATTATCACCCTGCCTGTCAACTCTGCAATCTGTACTAATATAGCCAAGCACAAGGCAAGTCAAATACCAGCCTTTTTTACAGCCCTTAATTATATCCAATCATTTAATTATATAATTAATGTCATTTGTCAGTAAATGGCCAGTTAACTAGGCAGAAGTGCCAGGATCCTGCAGCAAGATGACTGGGTGAAGTTGGTATTGGTATAGGGATTGATTGATTGATTCTGTTGCTGCTATGTTTTTAGTGCAGGATTCTCTTTTATTACATGTTCTTATTTTTACCAAAACACCAACACGGGAAGGGATTTACTTGTCCTGTGATCTGGTTTTGAATCTGGCTGGAGATAATCTGATATTATCTCTCTCCCCACTGTTTGGAAGATCCTAGGTCAAAGAGTTCAGTTTTGCACTCTGTTTTTATACCAGCTGTCTCTGAAGTGAATCAGGTAGTACAGTCATATTCCCGTATAGCAGGTGTAACCCCGGTCTTAGAGAGAAACAGTACTGCACATTTTTTTTGTCTCTAAATTTCCAACTAAGCAGCCAATACCTGTTAACTTGTACGATTTAAGATAACAAGTGGTCCAATTAAGTAATTATGAACTCAGCTGGAATATGAAACAGAAAACCCTTCAGGGTCTCCAGGACCAGGTTGACATAATCTGCTGTATGCAAAAAGCTAGTCGTGATGTCCCATAGGTAAGCTACACTGATAGAGAATATTCAGTGGAATTCATTACATCCACCCTGCACTATCACGAGAGGTCCAAAGGGGTAGAACACAATGACTTTATGTTACTTTTTCTCCTTGGGTGGGGAGCTTGAGTTGCAGCAGCAATCTGTTAGAATGACAATTCATAGAGCTCAAATGGGAAATGAAAGATCTGCAATTGCATCACAAGTACAGAAGGTGATTTCTTCCCTTTTTGTCATTGTCAGTAGGAGGCTTAAATCTATGATTTGGTCCCTTGAAAAGTCCCTCTTTCACGAGATCTCGTTGCTCTCCTTGATTGTTCAGAGTTGCCCGAAATTCTTTTCCAGCCAAGAAAGCCCCTGATGGATCAGTCATTCCCAACGGCTATTGTGATTTCTGCTTGGGCGGCTCTAAGAAGACAGGCTGCCCGGAGGATCTGATTTCCTGTGCTGACTGTGGGCGATCAGGTAAGCCTAAACCCATCCCATCAACCACACACACCCTCACCCACCTGCGCGCCTCCCACATTTGAGTCCAGGCTAGAAATGAGAGGCAAGGAATCAAATCCATTTACATTTTGTTTCAATATACAGTATAGCATTTTTTTAGGACAGATTTAAGGCCTACAGGTGAGTGTGGCACAGACCCAGGGAGGCTGGCAGGCAGGAGGTGCAGGGAAGAGCACAATGTGGCCACTTGTTCTCTCCCTGCTCTGTGGGTGGATCGACAGATGGAGCTTCAGTTGCCTGTGCTGTACTTCTTAGGTGGAGACTTTCCCAGAACCCAATATAACAAAATGCTGTGTGTCGGTTATATATCTGTTTCACTCTAGACTGATATGTATAACATCCTTCCAAGAAGTCCTCGTGGGTATAGCAGAGAGTGTGGAGTCAACACTGATAAATATTTAAAAATTGAAGTAACAAAGACTCTTCCTGTTAGGAAAAAAATAAACTCCATCAGTAAAGTCTGAAATAAAGGCACCAGCTAAGTCTGAATAGTAACAAATTATCAAGACGCAGATCCTGTGGCACTCCTAAGGGAACTCTTTATGGCTGTGTGAGAACTCCACAGTTCTGTCCTAAAATGGGTTGTGCTCCTGTTAACATTCGCATCTTTCTGGTGTATGTTGTTAATTGTGCTCTTTTAACTCTTCTTCTGACAAGCTGTCTTTCTAAACACGTTATATAAAAGGAGTAGAAGACAGGTGGCTAATTACAGAGGTACACTTTCAAGATCATGCCTGTTGACAAGCAATATTAACCCTGCCGTGACTGAAACACTCTGCTGGCAGTAGGTGTTCAGTACAGGGGAATAAGCCAGGAGACGACACTTCATTTGGGTGTTGCGGCCTGTGATTGAATTTCTTTAATCGCCACGTTTCTAATCGCATGCTTTGCATATACGACCACGCTCAGCTGCAGCAGGTCCTGAAGGGGCCAAGAGGAGTGTGTGAATGTGTGTCGTGGCCCAGTGCTGAATCAATGCCTTTCAGCCAAGGGCCCCTGGATCCCTCTCTCACCATTTGCTTTTGAGCTGCTTCGCAAGCCACAAGCACCAGATCAGGCAGAAACAGCAGCAGCAAAATCGCAACGCCCCCCTGCAGCAAGCTGGAACTCAAATAATCCCGAAGATGAAAGACGTCTTTTAGTGCTGGTTGACATGTTGTCGCCTTTTGAGGAAGAGGGCTGTGAACCTGGCCCGGAAAGATCACGGGGATTGCTCCTCGTGCAGAACAGGCCTGTAAAGCTTAATTATGTGTAATGGTGCTGTTATAGTGGAGTCAAGCAGAGGGAAAGCATGGTGATACCTAATTGCTAGTCAGTGTCTAGGAAAATCATGGAATATGAATAAATGGGGGATTGTGAAATTTGTTAGCAAACTAAAAAAACACAGTTATTAATAATCAAGATTGTAACAGTAATTACAATGGTCTTCATTCAAAGTATCCCGAAGGTTTGTACATTGGAAGGGTATATCAAGACCATGAATGCAGAATAAACCTAAGCATAAAAGAAATGGAATGCAAGGATCAGGAAATAAAGCATCCATTAGAAAACTGTATTCTGTTTCTGAAACGTGTTTTAAAAAACTGCCAGGTACATCCCGAGTCTCCAGCTCAGGGGAGCACTGCGCCGTTCGGGAGCGACAGGGCTGAATGTCCCCCAGAAACACGAGCAACACATGTCTGAACAAGCAGGGACCTGCCAGCTGTAGTGACCGTGCCTCTCTCTCTGCCAGGTCACCCCTCCTGCCTGCAGTTCACAGTGAACATGACTGCCGCTGTGCGGACCTACCGCTGGCAGTGCATTGAGTGCAAGTCCTGCAGCCTGTGTGGAACCTCAGAGAACGACGTGAGTAGCAGTAACAACCATAATGAGAAGCATCTTTCTGCTCCGAAGGCTCTGCTCAGATTGGTATTTAGCATATGAGCTTAGCATAGTAGGAAAAAAGATTCTGAATCTGTTTTGTGCGCGCCATTATAATCACTTTTTTCATTTAGCATATTGCTTTAAACTAGACATCATGAGCTGCTGCTGCGCTGTTACATTCTGAGTGGCTAAAATATTAAGAACCGACATTAAATAACATGTTGCGGTCTCTGAAAAGAGCGAGCACTTGTTCCACAGAGGTTTGAAACAAACATTTTCTAATGGATGCGTTCTTTTCCTGATTTTTGAAATATCTGAAGCCCTGTCCCATCGCATTCCTGCAGTAGGATTGCCTTCGTCTGAGCTTGTATTAAGGATAATGGGGTATGAGACTGAGCTGAGATTGAGCTCCGGTTATTGTTCTGTCCAGAGAAGGTGATGGAAATCAATTTCGTGCTTCACAAGCCCAGCTGCACACTGTCTGCCCCCGAAGAAAGTGAGTTATTTTGACTCGGAGAGGCTAATATTTTGGCCAGTCAGTGCTATCAGGACTCTGATGTCTCATCCAGAGCATAAGGTGGGGCACGAGATGATTCAGTAATAGCACACAATATGTTAAGCACAGTTTTCACCTCCTGAAAGCCAATCTATTTCTCACTAGATCACATGGTCATCTTAGGACCTGTGCATCAAGGAAGTGGTTTATCAATTTAGAACAGCGCAATAGCTATAGCTCAGAGCTGGTAACAGTAGCTGTCTTGTGTAAACTTGCTATTGAGGAACCTGTTGTCTTGGCCAAAGTTGTAGTCTTCCACTGTTGTAGTCTCAGGTTTCAGTTGCACTGTTTTAACCAGACATCTGAGTTTGGTGTTTGAAATTGTGTGCATCAGTTTGATCCATCTGAACTCTGGTATACAGTCACTTGTATAAGGCAGTGTTAAGTATGCCAGCATCATCCAAACACGGTAGATGTCATAATGCTGGCATAAATCCAAACATAGCAGATGCTGTGATTTGATATTGGAGAAGCTCGCTCCGGTAGTGGTAGGACACGACCTGCAGCTCTCAGAATCTCCCTGTCTCTACCTTCCACTCTGGGCAGGATCAGCTGCTGTTCTGCGATGACTGTGACAGAGGATACCACATGTACTGTCTGAGCCCCCCCATGGCAGAACCCCCAGAGGGTAAGTAACGCAAGCATAGTGAAGAGCCTGGTGGCTGGAGTGCATCTCGCTTTCTGTCATGTCAGGCGGACTTGCAGTTTATGACTCTCCCCTGAGTGCTCCAGAGTTCATCAACCGTAGCTCTGTCATTGCAGATCTTCGCTCCTGCTGATCCTTAAGTGTTAAAGCAATTACTGGCAGAAGGGTTCAATCACTAAATTAAATGTCAATTGTGCAATTGAAGCACCGGTTGGATCAAAGTTATATAATGGAGTGTACTGGAAGAGTGATGCTTCCCTACCATCTGTTTGAGTTTATTACAGGGTTACCCCTAGTGATGCTGGTGTTCCTTACACACCTGTTTAGCCTGAAGCAATCTGGACAAAGTACTTCGCTCAAGGGACAACAGTTGAGTCCAGAGCCTAATCCACAAGGATTGTGTTATCTAAACATGAATAAGTCGCTTTAACCTGTGTAGTAGTGTGGTCAACCCTTCTTTTGCTGCATTGTGACACAAGGAGATCTAGGGTTGATGTTAAAAACAAATCTGAATTCCGAAATTCTGAAGATTCTGTTGAGTGCTTCTTCTTGAGCATTGCTGAAGAACAAAATAAAATAAATGCCTCGGCTGTCTTTACAGGGAGCTGGAGTTGCCACCTGTGTCTGAGACAACTGAAGGAGAAGGCATCAGCTTACATCACCCTCACCTAAGCCACGCCCTGTGCCCTGAAATCTCCAGGCCACACCTACTCCGAAGCCCAAGGCCACACCCCCTTCTCTGTCTCTCAGCCAATGAAGAAACTCCAAATCTCCTGCAGGTTCTACACATTCCAACAGAGCAAACAGACACACTATCTTAATTCAGCTTGTGCCCCAGTGTTAACAACCCACAACTATGAAGTATGACACACAGCGGCCAGGTGCTTTCATAATGTTCCTTATCTGACCCACTTCCCTTGACATCTTCTCTGCCCAAGGAAAAAATCCGGAGCTTTTAGCTTTTTAGTGTTTTTGTTTTGATCTAAACCAAGATATAGATGAGCCTCTGGCAGGTTCTGTAGACTGAAACCAAAATTCTGGGTTCTGATCCACAACTGAAATTGCACTGTGATGGTTTTTCTATTAGCGGGCACACAGGAATAAGCGAGTCGGCCTATGAACAGAACTTTTTTTTTTGCTTAAGAAAAAAGTCTTAAGAAAAGTCTTTTGTTGTGAGCTGTGGTTGCACAGGAAAGGTACAGCAAAACAAAAGAAGAACGCGTTATCTTTCTATCCAAAGAGCATTTACATCACAGGCTATAGGTGTGCATCTCTTCCTGCAGAGCAGGTACAGTGAAGATAAAATACTTGGAGTTCAGTAGAACAACTCCCAAAGTCATTTGGACTTGGAAACATACTTGCAGCAATGTCGCAAGTGGAAGAGAAAATATTTTCCTTCTAAAGGAATGACATAAAGTCACTCAGCTAGTTGATTCGCCTAAACCAAAGTGTCCTCAAGTCCTGTGCTGATGGCCAGACCTGCCACTGAGTATGCTATACGCTGAGCTTGGCTGTTTTTGTGTTGCACTAATTTTAGCACTGGGGCAGAAGCTTTGTAGTTCTGTTGCGGGATAAAAAAGGGCCCTATTTGTAAAAGCAGAGGCTGACTGGTGACTGCATGGTATGGTTTCTGCAAAACACAGGACAGGAGCAACACGTAGAGCTTTCTACGAGGAGGAGTGACATGGAAAGGCTCTCAACATAAAGGGTGCGTCTTGTCTCCAGAAAGCACGATAATGTGAAATGAACAAAGGTGACATTCAGGATGCCAGACTCCCCAGAGAGTCCCTCATTCTTATGTGCCTTTGTGGTGGCAGGCATGCTGATTAGTTGCCGTTATCGGTGTCAAAAATTCCAATTATTTTGTGTCCCATATAGATGCTTCTCCTGTAATCCAGATCAGTATAGCTGGTACCGATTTGGCTTAATTTCCCTTGCTTCCTCCTCAGACTGTGTCATGAAAGACAGACAGGCGTCTTGTACACTAGCAACTTCGACAGAATCAGCCTTAATAAGAACAAGATCGCAGCTGAGTATTTTATCAGATTGTTGAATGTTACATTTCTGAGAACTGACTGAGGTGCATACTAGACTGCCCTGTGTTTTTTCTGAATCCTACCTTTAAAAGACTTTGGAATTGTGCAGTATGTGTGCAAGATTGTTTCACAAGTCTCCTTTCTGCAGTGTATTCTGTTCATTAACTGAACCTGAACGCTTCAAAAGGAGTAGTGATTGAGACCTTATAGGACCCAGAGTCGTGTGAAAACCGTCCTTATTTCTAAGTTTTTGATTAATTCCTCTCATGTTTAAGCATCACCTTAAAATTATTTAACCACATGGCCATCTGTTACACAGTCCCAGCTTGAAGAAAAGCATGAAAGGAGAAATCATTCCACATTGAAGAGGAAAAGAATTTAAATGCTGGCAAACATTCCTGTAACAAAATGCTACAGTATGTACATATGGTCAATGTCGGCTATTTTTCTCAGCAAAACTGGTCTGTGGCTTTTGCAGGGTTATGGAAATTATGGGTTTTCCAAACGTTTCTTGTTTTTCTAAATAGTGCTTCCTGTCTTCTCGATAATTGCATCGTATGTATTGAGTCTTGCAGGATAAATTTGAATTTTTAATCGTTCCTGCAAGATTCCAGATGACCTACATCAGAGTGTCTCTTGCAATCTCGTTATTAGCTCAATGTTTTATTTTTCCATTTAAACACAAGTCTGAATTGCCTTCCTGCCCCCGCTGGTAACACAGAACAAATGATTAATCAATAGGAGGGATTTCTGCCTTTGTTTATCATTCATTGCAAATCCATGACATTTGCTCTGAGTTATTCTCTGTTGTGATTCCTGTTTAAATTCCCATCCAGGAAACCTGAAATTAGTATGGCTGCGGTAAGCACTTATTCTGCTTATTCTGGGTTGCAGTATCAGTCGATGTATTTGTAGATCAAGATAGAACAGTGTGTAGCTCTCATGTGAACATTATTGTGCGTCTCTACCCGCCTATAATAATATCATTTGGATTATCTTTCATATTCTGCAAGTAATTTATTAATTTTGTGCACCCCTCTATTTTTTAAAATTCTTTTTTAATAATGGCTAGTGTCAATTTTTTTTTTTTTTTTACAGTCGCACTTTACTGATTGGTTGCCTATTCGTAAACTGTTATCTTAGGTGGCTTATAAGGGAGTAATGGCATTCAAAATGTATTGCAACCTATCCAGTTTTATCCTTTAATATTCCCTAATCTTAAAAAATTGAGCTGCAAAAGGTGGCACAGCAGACAACTGGTATAAGATTGCTAACAAGGAAATACAGGAGTTAATGTTACAGGATATAGTGCTCAGCAGTCATCTGTGCAGCAGTGGTCTGGGTTTAGGACTTATAACTGGCAGGTTGTGGGTCTGTATCCCTGGTGAGACAGTGCTCTTATACCATTGAGCGAGATGCTTCACCTGGCTTCTTTCAGCAAAATACACAGCAAAGCTATGGGTACAGAATGTAAGTCACTTTGAATAAAAACATAAGCCAAATAAATGAGTAATAGTTTGAATGGAGTCACAGGAGAGCTTTCCTCTGTAGGAAAGCAGAAGAAGCCTGCTCGATATGACTGCCCACAAGGCCATGCGTTTGCTGAGAAAAGTAGGGAAAGCGTTTCACAGTCACCAGGGCTGTGGGTGTCCCTCTGTTTGGTGATGTTCCAGAGCGATAGCTGACGCAGCACTGACTTTGTCAAATCTGATGGAAATGCGTCATCAGATCTGGAGTTTGCGGCCGATGATAGTGGCATTTGTCATCATCATCCCTCTTCTTTGTATCCCTCTTGTACGAGGGACTGAGGATTTTAATCGCATAAAATAGTCATTTTTAAAAATTGCTTCTTTGAATGCTAAAAATATATACAGTATATATCGGAATGTGTCAGAAACCCACAGAGTGCAGAATTGTATAGCTTCATAGGCAATCAGTAACAGCTTGAAGGGGAGAAGGGTTTTTGTATTGTCAAGAGGGCCTTGTGCAGTATCTCTGAGCAGTATTACAGAACTCCATGCTAGACAGTGTTCCAAGCCAGCTTGTTTATATAGCCAATATTGAATTGCTGAGAAGTGGATGGAATTTGTTGTGCTGTTGATGTGTGCGTGTATGTGGGTATACTCAGCCGCCATTTTAAAAATGGTGGCTGTACTTTTTATCGTTTTTTGCATGTCGTTAATTTAAAAAAACATTTGGAAGAAAAGAGCAGAAAAAGCACACTTAATTCGCAATAACTTGGTTGTAACACTCCCCCCTCCCAGAGGTTTAAATAATTTATTTTTTCTGATTGAATTCGATGCGTTATCATCAAATCTGTGAGAATTATATTGAAATACATTTTTTTAAAAGGCAAAAGACAAATATTTATTTATTAATTTCTAAAATCTTATTTTTTAAAATTCCCAGTGGTGTCGAAATTTAAGCCAGCTTATGCATTTAACCTTGCAGGCCTGTGAACACATTTTAAATACTTAGAATGGGCTCTTTACCGTATGCTTGACTGCGCTTTGTGTGCTAGAAAAATAATAATTTAGAACAAGTATGGCTGTGTGTTTTGCAAGCTTGCGTTAAAACGCTCTCTGAATCTGTTTTATAATCCAAAGCCATTTAGATAAGAGGTTTTTTATGGCGTATATTTGAAATCCTTGTTGCTAACCTGTGTTTCTCAGCCTCTGTCCTGAGTGCTCTCAGATTCTGAAAGTCTCCTGAGCCACATGGAAACTCAGAGTCACACCTCTCCCATTTCGGGCACTCGCCATTGGATCCAGTGTTACACAGATGTGCGGGTTTTCAGGTTTATTTTTTATTTCGGATTGCTTTCTACCATGCCAGGGGTGTGTTCTTTGGTTTCTGAAGTATTATTCTTCCCAAAATGTGTATAAGTGTACCTGTTGTTTGCGTTCTACGACTTGATGCTCCCCCTACTGCTTCATCGTCTTATTAAGAGTTTCTTTGTACTTTGAAGGTTTTGCAGAGGAACTCCATGGTACTAGAAACCTGGAAAAAACGGACTTTAAAAAGTGCATTCCAGAATTCCTAGGACATTTTCTCTGGGTTCACTGTGGATGACAGTTCAGAGTTTACCACATGGAAACTGAATGGACGTCACTGCTGCTGATAAGCGTATCAATTATTAGAGCTCCTTGTTGAAAAGATGCTCCAGGGGGATGTCCCCTGCTGAAACGGCTTCTTCCTGCTGAGGTCTGCCGATTCCCGAGTGAGCTGAGCCACTGACGTGGCTAAATGGGGGGTCAGCACTCCTGCATTACAGCCTCATAGTCCTGAGTTCACTCCCAGCTTGACCAGCAGGTCTGTGTGGCCTTTTCTCGGGGTACTCTGGTTTCCTCCCAACCCCCCAGCAGGTTAAGCTCCCTAGGCTACTCTGAGTATTTCTGTGGGGTTTAAAGTGCTGTATTTTTCTAGTACAACCATTACGTCTCAACAGAGAAACGGAACAAAATGAGCTTGATGGGGTGAATGACCTCCTCTTGTTTGCAGCCTAGCAGATGTTGGCTGTTTGACACGACTGTCTAAAACAAAATACAAGACCTGGGAAACAAAACGCACCTGCAGCACAGCCTGAGCACTGGTGCTGGACAGTCAGAGCAGATCAAACCAGAAACTTCAAGACTGGGGACAGAAGAAGGGTTAAAACCGAGGGGAGGCCATCCCCCCACCTCGCTCCTGTAGGTAAGCAGTTGCTCATGTGCATCTAATCGATCCAGCTGTCCTGTCCAGACTTTTCTTAAAGGACCACAGGGGCCAGATATCAGCTTCTATCGGCTGTGAAGGCTGAGGTTAGCTACGACACCTCACTGTTGTGCCATAAAGCTTTCAGTGTCCACAATATCAGATGTTAATCTAGGACCTTTTCAGCGTACATTGTAAAAAATGTAAATGGAGAGCACTTGGGGGAAAAAAAATGTTGTGCTTTGCATTGCCAGATGAATCTCCTCTATGAACTTGTTGCTAGGTTCTTTGTGCTTGTTGCATATATGCTTTGTTTCCATTGCTTGTGCCATACAACTGTAGAATCCCTGATAAGGACAGAATGTATACAGTATGCATGTGTGTGTGTGTGTGTGTGTGGGGCAGGGTGAGAACTTTTGCCTGGAGGTCATGGAGATGCTACAGCACTTCCAGATGCGACAGAACTAGCAGGATGATCCCCTGTGTGATGAGCCTCTAGCCTGGACTTTACTTTATTACCCCCACCACCAGAACAGTATAAGCAGCTCCTCTACCCCTTTGCCTTTCACCCTGGTCCAGCCATAGAGCTGTGAATCACAGGCTGTGGAGCAGTACAGTGCCAAGGGGGGCAGCCTGCTTCTGCCCGGGGCTTGTGAACAGAGCCCTTGCCCGATCACTCAGCAGTGCCTCCCTGTGTCTGGC
The DNA here is from genome assembly GCF_059453375.1 of Lepisosteus platostomus. NCBI lineage: Eukaryota > Metazoa > Chordata > Actinopteri > Semionotiformes > Lepisosteidae > Lepisosteus > Lepisosteus platostomus. The sequence continues at coordinate 5,272,073 of NC_142614.1, forward strand.
CAGACACCCGCAGGGCCTGGGATCTAAACTGGGTTGTCCTTTCCTGCACGAAAGTAGGTGAAGCAGCGTTTGAATGTTTAGTTTACCCCACGGAGGTGGAGAGACAGTTTCAGTCATACTGGCACTTTAAACCTGCAAGGGAATTGTTAGTGTTTTGATGTATGCGGTGTGTCTGCTCTAAGGATGCCTCACTGCACAACCCTCCCAGTTTTTCACGGCCGTACCTTCCTGTATAAATTGTGTTTTACAGCAGCTTTGACTTTCTTCTTTGCCTCTTTGTTCCTTCTCTACACAGAGATGTCCTAGTATTTCTGGAGTGCACTGCAGTCGCTATGTGTGTATATGTGCACGTGAGGCTATCTGCTGGTTTCAAGGGGTCACCACAAAACCAGTCCGCTGGTAGAGATAAGGTCTCCAGCCTTTGCTCAATTCACTTCAACAAACTTCGAAACTTAAGTATTTGATATCCGTATCCCAGTCATCTAGTCATCTTCCGTCTGTAGAAAGAAACTATTAAAATCCAAATTTGACTTCTTGGTTTAAAAAAAAAGGCTTCCTAAAAATGGCTTCTGAAATGACCTCTGGAATGCAATGGCTGGAAATTGTACTGATCAGAAGCAAGAAGGCAGTGTGGGTGTGCTCTGCACTCTGGCCTGTGCATCACTGACAGATGTCATATGTCCCCTTTTCATTTCTTTCCATGCAGCTCCCAGAATCTTGATTTCAGAAGCTGTGGTATGTTGCCTGGGCTCAGCGAGAGCCGCTGTTAAGGCAGAAGTGGCAGCAGAGAATACTGCTCAAACACATAGTAGGGGAGAGGCGACAGCAATGAAAGACGAATGGGTGGAAAATACATGCGACGTATCTGTTCCTTTAAAATCGATCTGCCACCGTTGATCTGTCTCAAATAGCCCGTGAACAGTAACAATTCAAAAATCAAGGCTGGGATCTGCTTTTTTCTTTGTATATTACCGAGTCGTACCACAGATATGTTTCTTAGCCAGAGGCTATTAGTTTTAAACCTCGTCTTCTTGTAACAGACAGGTCTGCTGAATGGTTTTCTATATGAAAATATTCAGCTCAAGTAAATAAAAAAAAATAGTTATATGCATTCAGTATTACTGGAACACGATTGGAGGTTTAGAGCATAATGTAATGAATTTAATTACTGGGAGCTGGGCTGGAGTGACTTGTCCTGGGGTCTCCAATCCTGGTCCCAGAGATCCAATTTGTCTGCAAGATTTCTAAAGTGTCTTTAAATCAGTAGGATCCAGAAAGCTGGGAGAAAGTGATAAAACTGGTGTAGCTCAGCCCACAATGAGTTGATTTCAGTCTGGCCTCACTGGCAGGCTCACTGTCCTTCCAGGACTGGGATAGAGGACCCCAGATGTATATTCACTGCCCTGAGTATGCCAGGTAGAGAGCACATCCCCATTGGTGCACTGACAGTATTCCGTATGGAAAGGAAATCCAGAAGTGGTTCTTTTGGACCAGGGTTGGGGAGCCCAGTCCTACTGTACGAGTTTGGTGTGTCTCTGTTTCTCACCAGCAGATGGCAATAGATCCCTTCCTTCTGCACTGCCTTGTTCACCATTGCTTGGTGCATTTTTAACGAAAGGACTGTCCTCGTACCTTACAATATTACAGTATTGTCTTTCTGTTGTATCATTCTCCCACTGATGATGAAGGAAACAGAGCAACGTCTTTCTGCGCCTACACCCCCTCTCAAATCAAATGAACCCTCCCGTAAAATTCCTCAAAGGTAACCTCCTGGAAGGAGGTTACTGAACTATAGTGTTATGTGCGATGCTGATTGTCTTCCCTTTGTATTTCTACTAATTCAGCTTGGACTCTCTAAATAACTTCTTTTGCATTCGCGCTCTAGTAGGCTAGAGAACAGATGCAAACGAGAGGGAATATAAAGCCTTTATTTAATAATCTTCTGTGCACATCTTTTTCTCTGGAATAAGTGTGCAAACAAACATGCACAAAAAAGGAGAGATCTGAGGGGGTCGTAGCTGGGGTTCCGCTGGGGATGACGTTGTGCAGTTGGGCGTTCCGAGTGTGGACGCGCAGCTGGCACGCCTACTGATAGCAGCTGTTCTAGACAGATCTTGAAGCAGAGACTGCCGTTCCTCAATCGCTCCCTCATCCCATTCACTTCCTCCTGTGCTGGGACTGGGACAGGCCCTCATTCCAGGCTCTCCCTCTGCCTGGGCAGCTGGAGCGCAGAGCTGGGCAGGAACAGCAACAGGAGGAACAGCTAGGGAGGAAGAGGGAGTGTCCCATCAAGCACCTTAGCTCCAGTGAGGCACTCCAGTGAGCCAGGGCTGGTCTTGTATATTACTGTGCTGTGATTCTTTGCTTGCACCTTTAAATTTTTATGACCCGTGGGTGTGCGTGTTTCTTTTTCCCTTTTTCAGTAACTCTGTGCGTTGGAAAATGAAGTGAAGATTTTTGTTTTAAATCGGTTTTCCAAGAGATCAAATCTCTTCTTTGGTTGTTTTTTTTTCTTCTTCTTGGTCCTGAATTTGGGAATGCTTTAAAATAATTCTCTTCATCAAATGTACATTCATGAATTCATTTTGGGGGGGGGAGGGCTTTCAACTTTTTTTAAATTGTTTTGGGGTTTTTTTTTGAGGGGGGAGGGGTTCTTTCCATTTTAAAAAGAAATAAAAGTTGTTACTCCTGTACCTGGACTCTTGTGTGTGTGTGTGGGGGGGGTGAGGGCAGGGGCATTTTTCTTTGCTCATAGTTCTCCTTGACTTTTAATGATTATAACTTATAATGCATTATAAGTCTGCATTTGTACCTCCATTTAATTTTAGATTATGCCACATCTATGTAGGGTGCATAGTCGTTTGCTTTGGAATGCATGTCTAGGAGACACAAATAGCAACGGTGAAATCAGGAGCGGAAACCTTAATGGGGAAATCTTAGCACGAAGCTTTCATGTTGTCATGCACGAGTATCAGAAACCAGTCTACTTAACATTCTGCTTCCATTGTGGTGATCTTCATTTTGTACCTCCAATTAGAGGCCGTGTTCTCCAGAAGAAGTGTTTCTAAGATGAGAAGGAAATCATGCGCTGCAGGTGACATTGCTGAGAAGTTCCCAGCTGCAGGCAATCAAGTGCTGGATTACCAGACAACCTGCTGTCTTGGAGAGGGGCAGGCAGGCTGGCTAACTTTGCTTCTGGGAGGGCGTCACCTGACTCATTTTTGATGGCTGTTGGGGGGAAAAAAGAATAAAATTTTCAGTAAGGTGGTGAAATGGGGAAGGGAAAAAGAGTTGACGAGAGGGTGGGGAGGGTCCAGAGTGGCCGAGGTGGCGCTGGTACTGCCCCATCGGGTCTGGGCGCCGGTCTGATTCTAAAAGTACGGCTGGCGGGCAGGCGGGTGTCCAGAGCCCACTCCCATCACTCCCCTGGGCAGACACACACTCTTCTGCAGGCAGGGGCAGGACTCCCACCGCAAGGTGTGTGTGTGTGTGTGTTAACCTCTCCTCCCAGGCAGGTGGTCACAGCACTAAAAGAACACCCTCTACCCACGTTCAGCAGGTGTAGATAGTAAATGAAATGATGTAGCCAGATTCTGTAGAAATGTTACTGTAGAAATGAGAATGAGAATTTTATGACTAAAATGAGCCATTCAGCCCATCAGAGCTGAATGTGATGTGTTCTGTGCAGTCATTCAGTCTCAGGCTGAATTTAGAAACATTCCAGCGTACCTTCTGGACAATGGGAGATGCAACACCTTTATTCCAATCATACAAAGCATGAATAAATTGAGAAGAGCACCCTCCCCCAGTACTATCCTGACTCCCGGTTTGTGAGCTCCAGGTTTCATTACAGCTGGCCCCAGATGCCCTCTCCCCCCTCACAGGAGCCAGAGGAGGGGAGATGAGATGAGGCTCCCAGTCAATTACCTCATCAGAGCTGAGCCCTGCATAACTAGGCTGGAGGTGGTTGCCATGACAACAGGGCTGTTAGTCTGAGTGGGGGGGGGGGGAGTGTCTGTGATAAATGTTCCTCGGTCTCGGATTTGGCGGGGGAGGGAAATCAAAAATAATCTAAAAATAGCAGCTAGTCTGCGTCTGAATACGGAGGGATTGATTTCAGTAGAGGACAGGACACAAGGAGCCAGGTCATAGCCGAGAGTGCCCAAGCCCAGGTTTATCAACCCGATGAAGTGGGAGATGGTTGAGGTATTTATATTTGCCCCATAAAGCCAACATGGATTTTATTTTAACCGTTTCCTGACTGTGCTGTGAAGCTGATGGTAATTTGTCTCAATCCTGTGCGTGGACGAAGGGTAACCCGATGTGCTCATCTTGTTGTGCCACTGAGTGCAGCTGTACAAGGCTGTGATTCTTAGGGCAGCCCTGACAGACTGCAGAACTGCCGGTCGCTGCCCCAGTCCTACAGGACAACACCCGGGGGCTTCCTGTGAGCCTAACGCACCCACCTCCCGTGTCCGCCGGCCTGCCTGCGGCTCTGAGGTCCTGACCGGCACTTCGACCCTCTCGTCATGGTCCTCAAGTCTGGGGCGCCTAGATTGGACCCAGAGCCCCCAGTCTTAGGAGCACAGCAGCTGGACGGCGAAGAGTCGATGCGGAGCAGGAAGAGGAAGACTCCAGGGCCTCCTGTGTCCTCCTCTTCCTCATGGTGATGTTATACAATGGTAGTGGTAAGGTCTTTGAAAACAATGACATTTTGTAATAAAGAGGAGAGCAAGTACGGTGTTAAAAAGTGGAGGAGCGCTCCCCCGTGTGGCCAATTTGAGAAGTGTTGAAACTCGCCAAGTAGTTTATATCACTAGTGATTGGTTGATTCCAGAGAGCGACTCCGCCACCTCCAGGTGTCCCCGACCATTCCTCAGGTGTCAAAGTCTGCTAACTGTCTACGTTTTCCTCTGATTTAAATGTAAAAGAGAACTTTTAGGTCGAACAATGTGTGTTTTTTTTTAATCCACGGTTATTACGCGTTTTCCTACTTCACCAGGTTAAATGGTGAGATGAAGCAGCCATATCACCCTGCAACTCACAACTGGCAACCCACTGAAGCTCAGCAGGTGTGAGCCTGGTCAGTACCTGGATGGGAGACTCCTGGGAAAAACTAAGGTTGCTGCTGGAAGAGGTGTTAGTGGGGCCAGCAGGGGGCGCTCACCCTGCGGTCTGTGTGGGTTCTAATGCCCCAGTATAGTGACGGGGACACTATACTGTAAACAGGCGCCGTGCTTCGGATGAGATGTAAAACCGAGGTCCTGACTCTCTGTGGTCATTAAAAATCCCAGGGCGTTTCTCGAAAAGAGTAGGGGTGTAACCTCGGTGTCCTGGTCAAATTTCCAATTGGCCCTTACCAATCATGGCCTCCTAATAATCCCCCTCTCTGAACTGGCTTCATCACTCTGCTCTCCTCCCACTTAGAGCTGGTGTCTGGTGAGCTCTCTGGCGCACTATAGCTGCCATCGCATCATCCAGGTGGGGGTGGAGGGGATCCCCATTACCTGTAAAGCGCTTTGAGTGGAGTGTCCAGAAAAAGGATATTTAAGTGTAAGCAATTATTATTATAAGTTAAAGTATGAAGAAATACGCGGTAAGTGCTGTGACGCTATTGGTTCCTCTTTGGGGGGGGGGACGGTTTTCCCTTAAGAAAATAACGTTTTAGTGTTTTCATTACATTTGTGTGAAATTAAGCCTTATTTTGTAACCGTAAGCGTCAGAACATCAGAAAAAATAAACAAGGTTGACGTTTTAAACTCTTTAATACCGCTTAGTACCAAGCAATTACAAATTTAGCGAAGTCGATCCATACATCACAAATATGTCTGAATGAATGTTTTCCGTTGTCATTATGTAAGGGCAGTCTTTTCTTTTTCCTATATTGTAATGACCAAATGTAAGTCTGAGGAAAGTGCGGAAGCCGTGTTGTCGCTGCTGCTACGCTAGAGGGAGTGGCCTGCTGTAACAATATTGCATTTGGAAGTTTTTTTTAATTCGTCTTATTCATTTCCATTCAGCAACATTGCCCTGCATAAATGTCCCGCCATCGTTAACCATGATAAACCCAAACCATGAGGCAGCACTTTCTTTACACCGACTCCAATTAGGAACGATCACCAAATGCTATTTCGACGAGATTCCGTTGTATTTTGTCGTACGGACGGGATTCGTTATCGCCGGTGAGACACGTTGAGGAAGCACCGGGACCTTACGGAGAGAAGTCCGCCCGCGGTTGAACTCGCTTCAGCCCGGTCTTTACAGACGCCACACCAAGTAATACTGTGAAACTGCTTCTCTCAAGACAGCGACTCACCCCCTGTTCTACTGAGCAGCTCCGGGATCGTGCGAACCGAGCCCGCCGGACCGGAACCGGTAGGACGGCTCGGAGCGAGGCCAGTAGAGGAAAGGCTGTTGAAAGCGAAGCGCCAATTGAACACAACTGTGCGCAGAGCTCGCCTATCATTTTTTAATAAAAAGCCAACCACCACGGCCGCATTTCTTTTTTTTTTTTGCTACCATTGCCCAAACTCCTGCCCGCCTAAAACACAAAACGTTATAAACACTGGGATTAATGACCCTTCGTATTTTCTGCTTTTAATTTGCGATTTACCCATGAAACGCAAGGGCATTAAGCGTTGAGAGGCTTCACTTTAAGCCCTGAACCAGGCCTCTACCGCCTATATTTGCAAAAGTATTACAGAATGGTAAAGGAGACATCATCCCAGGCAGAAACTGGAGACTGGAGAAACTGGCTCTGGGAAGAACTAAAAGGATAGTCTTCTGAAGGACACATTCTACCCAAAGGCATGAGCACAGCCCTGTTTTATTGTTTTAAATGTACTGAATGTAAAAATAAAATTACAATACAAAGATGACCTGTAGAGACACCCTAAGCCTTAACCTAACCTGAGCTATTTATCCAAGCTGAAAGATCAGCAGCCTAGTGCTCCTGCACCAGTGACAGGCAGCAAAGGTGCTTTTATTGTGCTTTTCTGATATTTGACATTATGGCCCACGTCCGTACAATGATACAAGGTGGGCCAGGCGATTACACCAGCCTAAGGGTAGAAGAAAATCACAGTAAAAAAAAACTTCTCCAGCAGTGAGGGGGTTCCTGCGACCCCCGTCTTCGCCAGCCCGTCCACACAAATTTAGGTTCGGTCCTGCAGAACGCACCCTCACACCTCTCCTGCCGACGCCCGGCTCCAGCTCTCTGGAAGACTGTTTAGAGAAATCGGGAATGCTGAAAACGAAGCGTGAGGGAACATCTCCATGGCGTCTCCCATAGAGGTTAAGTTCTGTTTTTTAAGTTTTTAAGTACTGTCAGGTGACCCGGGAAGTCTTTGTGAAAAAGGTCATCAAAATGGCACACAGATCCCTGCTGCTTTGGAGACACTGTTGCCCTGACCCAGGGCCAAGCAGGAGAAACACCGTCGCCCTGGCCAGACACTGCTCAGCGTCTGAAAGCAGCTGTAAAGGTTGCAGCAGGAATGAAAGCCGCCAGTCCAACATGGTTGCCCATTTCCACAAGCACATTCTGTGATCTACAGGCTGTGCCGTCAGTGTCCAGGCCTGCCAAAACAAGCCTCTCCTGTCACTCCTGCTGGGGCCTCTTCTCCCCTGCTCCCCGGGCTCCTGCCTCCGCCCAGGAGCGAGAAGGTGGGGTGTCACACCTGGTGCGCGATCTGAGCGATCTTCTTCAGCATCTCCTCCGACTGCAGCTGGTCCAGCGTGAGCAGCGACAGGCCCAGCTGGTCCTCCTGAAGGACGAGCGAGGGAGAGGGGGGGGGAGAGAGAGGGTGAGAGCGATGGCGGGGTGGGGAAGGAGAAAAAGAGGAGGGTGAAGAGAGAAAGGCAGTGAGTAGAGACGTGCGAGTTTTCCAGGACAGCAGAGCAGAAACCCCCACCGGAGAGAAAGCCCCCCCACCACCACCACCACCGTGAAGCACATTGACGGCGTCGGCTCCACGGGTCTCGCCCGGCTCGTCCGGCCAGCGGGAACCGCAGTGGACCGGCGGCCTCACCTTCCGGAAGGGCTGCGCCATGTCCCGCAGGAAGTGCTTGGACAGCTGCACGGTCTCGTCGATGGTCAGGTTGAGGCTGCTGTCCAGGATGTGCTCCTGGATCCAGCGCGGGAGCTTCCCCCGCTTGTCCGCGCGAGCGTAGCGCTGCCGGGGGAGGGGAGGGGATAAGGAAAGAGCTGGAGAGCCACTGCTACGTTCCCAGGCCTCCCAGCGACGGGTTACCAGAACTGAATCTCTGGGGGGTTTTTCCGACTTCATCACTCTGCAACCTCTACGTTCCTACGTATGCGCGACCTGCCGCGCGGTGAGACCCTGCACATGGCTAATGGGTTTGGCCGGAGCTGGATATGGTCACCTACAGCCCCTACCGCCGCCGGCTGGCCCCGCGTCACCCAGAAGCGCCGCCCTCACCTTGTCCGCGAAGATCATGAGCCCGTAGTCCGTCTTGCCCCGGATGGCCCTGCCCACGCACTGCGCCGCGTGCCGCATGGCGTCAAACGTCAGGAAGTCGTTCTCTCGGATCTGGAACTGGTCGCGCAGGTACTCCAACCGCGCCTGGGGGACAGGGAGAGAGGAGAAGGCAGCGGAGAGACAGAAAAGAGAGAGGAGGAAGAAGGCAAAGGGAGGTTTTTACGGTGGAGCATTCCCTAAGCCAGCAGAGGGAGTACCAAGCTCTCCCAAGGCACTGCCACACCTGTGGTACAAATGCACGAGCTTCTGCATCAGGCCCTGCTCAGTGGACAAGCCAACCCTGCCTGACCCTCAGGTGTGCTGTGCATCTGCTCTCATTTGCACTTGGAGGCTTGCCAGAGGAACTGTCAGGGTTGCTCATTTAGAACAGGGTAGGGCTTGTACGCTGTGACACTTACATCTTGCAACCAGGGCGACTTGGCAGGGTTTCCAGTATAATCAGAGCTTTGACACGTGATCTGAATCCTCAAGCAATATGATGGGGGGGAAGAGTGAAGAAACAATGGCTAGGGGGAGAGAGAAAGAGGCTAACGGAGGAGAGAAGGAGAGAAGGTGTTCCAGAAAGTGGGGCAGCGGTGGTCACGAGAGAGCGGGGACGAGGAGTGACGAGGTGAGAGGCCCCTCCATACCTTGAGGATGCGGCTCTGCGTGTAGACGTAGGGAACGCCGAACATGATCACGGCGCGGCCGTAGTGATGCACTGGAGGGGAAGAGAGGAGCAGACGAGAGCTGTGAGCTGTGCCTCCAGTGCTTTCTTTGCCGAACCAGGAAAACGGAGTAACACTGCCCTGCGCCTAGGAACACTACACATATCACAGGTGCCGCAGCGCAGTGCTATCTGAACTGAAGTCCACTATTGACTTAGATTAAGTTTTTCCAGGTCACAGGCCAATGTGGACTTCCATCACCCCTGCAAGGAGGAAGCACCCCAGTACCTGGAGTAATTGTCGCTTATTGAGCCCCCACTTTGAAAACAGCCTCCTCCTCCTCCTCCTCCCCTGTGGTCTGTTTTAACACTGGTAGCAGAACTGCATCAGTGACTCCCTAATGCCCCCTCTGCTCACCAAAGTCAATGCCTTCCGACACCTTCCCCCTGGCCACGGACAGCAGGATGGCTCCCCGCCCATTTTCACACGCCTACAAAGAGAGAGACCCGTGAGGAGACCCGCAGTGGAGAGAGCAGGAGAGCAACAGAGCATCCAGAGACCCCTGCTCCATCAAAGCCAACAAACACGCCACCGTCTGGGCGGAGTGGTTGCACTGTGGCCAGGGATCTGCGCCTGTGGCTGGAAGGTTGCCAGTTCAAATCCCACAGCCGGCAGAGATATCCTACTCCGTTGGGCCCCTGAACAAGGCCTTAACCCCAGCTGCTCCAGGGGTGCTGTACAATGGCAGACCCTGCACTCTGACCCCCAGCTTCTCTCCCTGTCTGTGTGTCTCATGGAGAGCAAGCTGGGGTTTGCGAAAAGACAAATCCCTAATGCAAGAGACTGTATATGGCCAATAAAGTGATCTGATCTGATCTGTCTAGTCTAGATTGGCCTTGTGCATGATGCTGGGCCTAAAAGTGTGCTCAAGCAGGAAGCCCATGCTTTGCGTCTGCAGAAGTCCTGCTGAAAACCGGATGATGGCCTTTAGCTCGGACGGGTGCTCATTTTCACACCACAGTCCTTCAGTCGAGTGCATTTGCACTTTACATATGAAATTGCCCCTCTCAGGAAACGTGCAACACATAAATCAAATGTCAGTGGACAGGCTGGCCATTTGTGGCCACAGTCTCCGAGACCAAGACTGAACAGGTTTTTCTCTTTAACCCAGAACTGGAAGGAAGCAAAAACGGGAAAACTGCATCTCCTATACCATCACTGGACCATAGCCTAGAACATGCGTCTTTTAGTTTGGACATACTCTATGAATTTTCTATAACTCTGACACCCCAATGTCTGCTGTCGACTTGCTCCAGTTGCTTCATGAACAGCTGCTCCCTCCTGACCACTGGGCTCTGTACCCAGTGCTGTGTTTAAATAATCCCACTCCCCCTCTCCTGACCTCCTGGTACTTCTCCAGCGCCATGCTCGTCTCGGCCGCGTCCTGAGTCTCGATGAAGATCAGCTTGTTCCTCTGCACGTTCTCCAGGATCCCCTGCGGCGGCCGGGCGGAGGACGAGACGGAGACATGACGAACACGACAGGAGTTGCAACAGAGGTGCACGGGTAGCACCAAAACACAGATATACTTCCACTGCTGAGCTGATTTCACAATGCAAATAACAAGAGTCCATTTCTTAGTGTGGGACATGTTTCCTTATTATTGGCATTGTGGCTCTTGGGTTTCAGTATACAATACAAGTAAGAGAGTTGCATCTACCCTCACATAACCCTCCCCAAAGACTGCATTGTCTACATAGATTGGAATTACAATTACACATCATCGGGCAATAATGGATCATGGATCAGGCTATAATGGATCATGGATCAGGCTATAATGGATCATGGATCAGGCTATAATGCCGGAAGCTAAACAACCGTTTTTTCTTATTATTTATTACATATAAAAATGAGTCTGTGTCCCGCCAGCAGGACCCTGGTACCCACCTGCTCGTACCAGGACGCAACGATGTTCTCCATGTACTGGTAGCTGGTGAAGAACGCCACGATGCCGTCTGGCACGATGGCCGACATCTCCAGCAGCAGGTTGCCGTAGTTCCGGATGACGGCTGAGGGGAGAGGCCGATTTCACACAAGCGCGCGAGGTTCCGGACAGGTGCATCTCTCAACAAGCGTGCAACCACAGTGCGCCCGCCTTTTCATTTCCCATTACACAGAAAACGGACTATATAGACGTATAAAAACTCAATTCATTGGGGGGAAAAAAAAAATCGGATTCTCCACTCATGCATTTGGCACCATTCATCACGATTTCAATTTCTCCTTATTTGTCAGTAGTTTCTCTTTTAAAATGTACCGAACATGTACACTACTTTGTTGGAGCGCCTAAAATTAATTTAACCAAAAATATGTTGTAAAATATTTACTTGCATTTCACCTTTTTAAGGGTATTTTCTTTGCACTGCACCCAGCAGATAAAACAGTTTTAAAGGTGTATTTTTTGTTTGAGATTTGTCTTCTATGTGGGTAACAATAGGTGGATGCTGCACACTGGTGGTGGAGGGGAGTCCCCATTACCTTTAAAGCACTTTGAGTGGAGTGTCCAGAAAAGCGCTATATAAGTGTAAGCAATTATTATTAACAATGACTTGGCAAAAAAGAAGCCATGACTCACCAAAATCCTCCCGCGTCTCAAATTTGGAGCTGATAGCCACCTGGTCATTCCCTCGGCCCACAATCTGGGAAAGATACACGCCTAGTATTATTCCACTCAGTCCGCCACTCTCATATTTCTTCATGAACCAGAGGGCACAGCAAAATACAGGAAACACTTGTTTACCCAAAGGATTATGGGAGTATGGAACAGGCCGATATTCTGGTTTCTTTAACAAAACTGCAAGAAGGCAACCTTGGGTCAAGTAACTTCTAACTACTAAACCAGATTGTCCAAATGGTTTCTTCTCAGTTTTGCTTATGCTCCTGAATGCATCTTATCGTCTGTCAAAGCTATACAGATTTTACACAAATGTGTTGTCTAGGCCAAGAAATGTTCATGTAATTTCCTACATATGTAACACAGTCTCAGGCTGATTTGAGAAGCGCGATGATCATTCTTGGAATAATTATTCTTGACTCACCAGGGGGCACAGGCATGTGCGAGCCAGTGTCATCGTGAAGGAAGCCATGGTGACTGGCCGAAAATCCAAGATTCGGGGGTAGATGTCCAGAGGAGAGAGAGTCTGGGCAACAGGAGAGTGGACGTCAGTGAGGAACTGGATACAGGGCAATTTTCAAAGCTCTCTTCTGCTCTGCAGTTACCCCCCGCCCCACAAAACCTGCCTTTTTCTTCCAACACAGGTCACTGGACATGGTGAGGAGAACAAAACTAGACTGAGGAAGCAGTCCTGCTGTTGCCAATGAATTGCAAAGCAAAGGACTGCAAGAGCTTTAGCAATGTCAACTATGTAGTCAGGTGCGTCTGGGAAAGGAGAAGGACTCCCCCGTCTTTACCACATTTACATCGGCCTCAATGTGACCTTTACCAAGTCAGGCTCTTCTGACCTTTTGGAATTTGAACCAAGTTGCTGTTGTAGTAAATGCTGGACTAAAACACAAGTAGCAGAACCCCAAAACTGAAGGAAGACGGGAGAGATTACCCCAGATGTGATAACGACGGACTGGAAGCGCTCAAACACGGGCTTGATGGCGATGGAGGAGTCCATACAGCTGAAGGAGAGAGTTGGACACTATTAATAAGTGCCCTCCACCTCCTTTTCGGCTTTTATATGTATTATTTATCAAACATAAAACTTGTCAAAATAAAAATGGACAAAGGCGCAGAGGCTTGGATGTTGTTTAGAAGAGAGTTCCATAATCTGATAAGTAATGCAACTAATTTGGAAGGAAAATCCTTCTTACCTGAAGTGCAGCACAGGGTTGGCAATCGTGGGAGTTCTGTCTTCAAAGGGCTCAATGATGATGGTGAAGCCTGGAAGGTAAGATAACACACAGAAGGCTCTTTATTACAGATGGTTTATCAAAGGACTTCAATTTATCACTTATGTTCTGTACTTAAAAAAACTTGTAAAGGACAAAACTGCACGTTTTGGTCCAAACCAATTGGCAAACATAACTGTGCACTCTGCACATCTGGATGGACTCACTCTGGACATCTAATGTTTAATTAACCATCTAATAAAAAACCATCCTGACACAATGGACACAGTTAGCATTAACAGATCACATGAATACTCTCAACCCATGCCTCAGATACAGCTGCAGTCAGACTCCCGACTCCAACTTCTGGATGTTCTCCAAGTGCCTGAGCTGCACAGCACTTCAACTAACCCAGTCTGCTCCTCTGGTCTTTGAGAGACTGGGGAGTGAAGTCTTCTCCATGGCAAAAAAACACTTCAGGTGGAAATTTACGGAGCACACAATATCAAGACACGTGCATCGTGCCGGGTTGGGAAAACACTGCTTCTGCAAACCTCCACAGGACACGACAGGAGGGAGAGGTACCTTTGCTGTACGTGCTGACCAGCGTGGCGAAGTGGGAGATGAGAGTGATGGCAGAGAAGTCGGCGATGTCGGCGATCTCCAGCGTCCGCAGCAGAGAGCGCAGGCGCTCTGCACAGAACCTGCAGGGAAGAGGAGCCACAGGGGGGGGGAGAGAGAACCAGGGGAAGGAGGTGCATCAGTACACCAGTGGGCTAGGCCCAGCCACTGACTGGTGACCTCAGTGAGGTTATTCAACACAGCTCTGTGCTCTCCAGGACATTGGGTGCTCCTATGGTGAATATTTGTATCTAGTTTAGTCGGAAATCGACTAGTCATGTATTGTCTGGAAAATCAGGCTTTCTATATTTTCAGGCAAAACCACGTGAAATCCAGCACTTTGTTCCCTCTTTTACACACTCACCCCAAGGTCTTGACTGTTTGCAAAGCTATGGGCCCCCATGTTTGTTGGGCTATTACATCACAGTCAGACTCCTTGATGAAAGAGGTCAAGATCAGTCCATTTCTGAAGTTCCTACACCGAGGGACCCAATTACATATGCAAGGTGGACCACAGACCGTGTCCAGAGAACTGGGCTGGGAGTGTGAAGGGTTAAGAGTGCTGGCCTTGTGACGAGAGGGCTCAGTCAAAGCAAAGCTTTAGAGTTATACTTGCTCCCCTTCGAGTGCACACCTCCCGTCACTGACTTTTTCTATGTACTACCCTGAGCGAGTCGATGGAGCTCCTCGGACAGCAGCAGCTGGAGCCAATGGCTTCCTGCACCGGCCGCCTTGGTCTCACCTGAGGGGCTTGCGGTCGATGCAGACCTTGTCGAAGATGTCCTTCAGGAACTGCGGGGGGCTCTCCTGCACCATGTGCTGGATGCGCAGGCGGGACTTGAGGTATTCCAGGAACCGCTTCAGAAAGCCCACGAAGTGCTCGGCCGTCCGGATACTACCAGGGATGGCCTCTGCCAAGGGGGGGAGGGGGGCAGGAACAAGGACAGGAGCAAGGAGCCACCCGTTACCTCACTACTGAACTGCGATGTCATCACGGGACCTCGAGCAGCACAACGGATCTCTCAATAGCACACCGTGATCTCATACTGGCCTGGACAAATAAGAAGCAGGCTGAAAACTGCATTAAAAATAATTCAGCTTTTTCTAATTACAACTTTTAAACACTTTGCACAGCACACAGTACAGAAATGACTGTCTCTTCCTTCAGTGCCTTTTGCAAAACCAGATAAACTCAAATGTAATTTTCTGAACAGAAGCCGTAACGAGCAGAGTAACTATACTTTTCCTCTCTCCTGCATCTACACTGTGCCTCGTTAAGGATGTGCACAGATGAGCTTTCACCAATCCTCTCCTATTGAAAAATGGAAGAACATATTAAGGCAAACAAGAAAGGGACAGCGCCTCCTGTTGGTGCCGTGTTGAATCAGACATTCCGTGTCTTGAAGGCTACGGGAGAGGAGGGGCCTAACCTTGGAGGATCTCATCAGGCAGCACAGGATTGGCTAGGTAGACATCTGTTTCCCGGGCAACGTTGGCCTCTTTCAGCCCCTCCACCAATCGCCTGTACTCTTCCTTGAGCTTGGCAGCATCGGTCTCCTTTATCCTGAAAAAGCATGCAGGGATCAAGAAGCATCTAGTTTTGACACTTCTGTAGAAATCAGTCTCCTGCTGCGTTGCTCCATTCCAGCAGATGTCTAAGGACGTGTGAAACATTCACACCCTTTGTCTTCAAATGATTTATTCATAACAAAGCTTACAAAACTGCCAAAACAAATATGGATAACATTTTCAAAAAAGGCATAGTTTACAAGTAATGTATTACTTGTAGTTAAAAAGGAATTTTAAAAAACCAATGCTGGAGATCTGGGTTGCAGATATTTATGGCCTGCAACTGCACATAAACAAAAGTTTAGCAACAGCAAAGAATGACTTTTTTCATGTAGCAGCCGTAAGCTACACCATTAACCTTCCGGCAGCAGGGCTGCGCGCACTAGGCTCTCACTTGTGAATGGTGCTCTGCAGCGTCTCCACGTTGGCCTGGCTGCGGTCCAGAATTCTCCGGTTGATGTTCACGCTCATGGAGTCGATGCACACGTTGTCTGGGAGAGAGCCGCAGGGCGCGAGGTCAGTGACAACGCCTCGGCGCAGGGCACGAGGCGCGCTGGGCTGGGTGCCCACGGTGGGAACTGGCCTGGCTGTGCGACAGCAGCTTACTGGTGCAGCTCTACCACTCGTTTTCTGTCCGCTTTATCCAGTACAGTGTCATGGGGGAGCTGGAGGCTGTATTTTGGCAAGCAATGGGTCGCACGCCAGGGTACACCCTGCACACCAGTCTGTTGCAAAGCACACACTGACGCAGACACACACTCACACCAGCGCCAGTTTCCCCAGAAGCCAATTAACTACCTGGACTCTACGGAGGGAGCACCCCAGGGATTGAATCCAGCGCTGTGCCACCATGCCACCCTCACCTTGAGGTTACCCTGTATTTCGGAGTTGCTCGCTGCCGTACACACAGCAGTGCCAGGTATGCACTATTCACAGCATGCATTTTTAGACCAACATGCGTTAGCCTTTAAAAAGATTCATGTCACAATTAGAAAACCTACATTCAGCTTCAACCTGGACCTTTAGGCTCTGAGCTTCTGACCAAAGGGATTGCGAGCTCACATTCCAGGCAGGTTCGCCATTGCTGTACCCAGGAGTAAGGCTCTTGACCCAGACTCCCCCCAGCAAAACCCCACCATGTACATAACTACCAAAGTACATCTGCAATGAACCGGCAACCGGGAGTCACTCTGGCTAAAAGCAGCAGTCAAACACATGGATAACTAAAGATAAACCCTTTCCCAGCCCTTTCTGTACAGAAGCAGTTGAAGGGCAAACCCCGTGCCTCACCGATGTTGTGCGCCTCATCGAAGACCACAACGGACTTCTTGGCCAGCTCTTTGGACACCAGGTCGGCAATCTTTGGGTCCAGCAGGTAGTGATAACTGTACACCACGATGTTGGCATGGAGAATCTGCAGCGCAGGACGGGGAGGCAGACGGTGGGTGGGGGTGTGAGGAGGCACAGTAAAAGGTCAACAAGGACTAAGTAAAAAAAATGAATAGTTTAGAATAAGTTGCAGGATTGTCCCTTCTACCTGACACCGTGAGTTTTACCCTAGATAAGCAGTTCATCTTACAGAAGCCTGCAGTATTGGGAACAGCACACTTCTGGAGGTGTGATCTGTTGTGCAAATGAGATCAAGCCCCAGAAATCCCAGGAAAATTCTACTAACAGGTGGAAACGGGGAAATAGCCTGATTGTTCTCAAGGATTCAAAGCGCCACTCATGCCACTGTAACAATTTAACATTAATTAAAGGGGAAAAAAAGGAGAGGACACGGACAAGGAAATAGGGGAAAAACAAGTATTTAAAATGGTTTGAACTTCAATTTCAATTGAACCTGCATTTGGAGTTCAAGGAAAGCAACGTCATTATCACCAGAGAGCCGGCACGCGCCAGGAATCGAGAGCCCTGCAGAGGGCACTCACCGAGTATCGGGCCAGGTAGTAGGGGCACCAGCCCTTCCTGCGCCCGAAGGCCTTCAGGTCATCCAGGTTATAGATGCCCGCGGGAATGGGCACCTGTCGGCCAAGGGCATCAAACTCCTGAGGACGCACAGAAGGGAGGCAGGAAGTTAGTCCCCTCTTGCGTTCTAATTCAACCCGACTGTCCCCTTTTCAGTCTCAGTCACCGACTTCCTGGACCGCCAGAGTGCAGGGACAGGAGAGCAGCATGGGGGCGATCTGGGAACAGGGACATTACTTTATGGAAATAGGGGGTGAAGGGTGAAAGCCAGAGTTCCTAGAATCCAATGAATCCAGCATGTCTTTGGACTGTGGGAGGAAGCTGGAGTGCCTGAAGGAAACCCAAACGCACACAGGGAGAACATACAAACTCCATGCAGATAGCACTCCAGGTCCGGAATTGACCCTACCAGAATCACAGTTATTGTCCTACAGCAGTATGCAGCAGTATTCAGAACTTTGGCAGCTAGCACTCTTTGCTTCCTAGGGTCAGTGGGTGAATGCAAGCATGGAGAATCCTCCAACACTGTCTATATCCCTATCCCAGTGGGACAGATATCTGTCCGTATTTCGATCCGGATCTCCCCGTGCACCAGCAGGGATGAACTTCCAGAGAGTGCCAAGCCAGCCCTGTGAGGCTGGGATCCTGCCCTCCACCATCCAAGTGCAATGTCCTCCTTCAGTCTTCTCCTTGAGACATGAAACATCAAACTAAAGAGTACACCACCATCTCCACACAGAATTTGGCTGAGCAATTCTTTAGCAGTCCATGGCAGCAATAAGTACTGAACTTTCAGGTTTAGCTTGGGCACTCATTTTACATCATTTTCACTCCTATTCACCTGAGAGCCCAGATCCAGACGCTACATGCAAAAAAAAAGCACTATATAACAAAATGCTGGCAGCTGCGAGTAGTTATTGTCTTTCTCATGGCTGAACTCTGTGTATCACTAAGTGTGTGGAAACCTGGGCTTGTGGAACATTAAATGATTGATGTCCCACAAACCCAGATCTTGAACGGGGACGATCACTGGGCCATGGACGCCGAGAACTGGGAGTTTTTCTTTTCCTCTTCCTTCATGGTCAGCTGCTCACACGCTCACACTTGAAGAAGGCTCCACGGCCGAAATGTTGTGTTTTCTTTCTTCTCTTCTTCTTTTTTTCAGCATGGAATAAACCTCTTACTTGTTCCTTTGCTGCGATATTGTCAACTGCTGCACAAATCGGCTCTGTGGCCAACTGTGGAGAAACTGTGGAGGCTGCTTCGCTCTCCTTGGGCATTTGTCGCCACCACAAGGCGCGTGCGGCCTTCAGGCATTAAAACAAACCACCACCTGCGTCAAACGCCTTCCCTGGACTCCTGCAGGGTGAACAGGACAGGCCAGCTGCCGTAGCCCAGACGCGTAGTTCTGCCCCGCGTCCCCGTGAGAGCAGGAGATCTTCGACTTCCTGTTAACAAACCCGTTGAAAATAACCCCCCCCAGCTCAGTACTGTTCTCTACTTCTCCCCACCTGAGCCTGAGCACCCCCCCCCCCCAGCCCGCTCACCTCGTAGAAGCGGCAGGAAGGCAGGGAGGGGTTGCCGTGGCGCTGGGCGCGGATGTACGAGGCCGTCAGGCTGTGGCACTTCCCATCCACCTCCTTCCCGAATCGCAGCGAGCTCACCTGGGCGGGACAGGGAGGAGGAGAGTCAGGGGAGCGGGACGGGCCCGGCAGGGGCAGGGGACAGGGGGCCAGGGGACAGGGGGCAGGGGGCAGGGGGCAGGGGGCAGGGGGCAGGGGGCAGGGGACAGGGGGCAGGGGGCAGGGGACAGGGGGCCAGGGGACAGGGGGCCAGGGGGCCAGGGGACGGGGGGCAGGGGGCAGGGGGCCAGGCGTCCTGACCTCAGGGTGCACACAGAGGTTCTTGCGGGAAGACAGGGCCAAGGCCAGGAAGTTGCTCTGTTTGCCCGTCTCCTTGGCGTAGAACTCCATCAGCTTCCTCAGCTCCTCGACCACCTGAGACACGGGGGGAGAGCCGGGCACAGGGTGAGGAAAAGCGCAGCTTAAAACCCGGCGGCCGTTTCCAAAAAATCTGAACCCACTCCGACTCACCTTCTCGATCTCAGGCACAGTGCGGGAGCAGTAGATCAGCTTGGAGACCTCCAGGGGATAGGTCTGAGGAGCAGGAAGAGGGATCACACACACAGGCGTGTCGACCACAAACCAACAAAGTTAACACAAGCGGCACACAAGAGCCAATCCGCCAGGGATCGGGCCCCAGCAGGACAGCCCTGGTGCCGTGCTCCCAGGAGAGGGGAGACACTCACCTGCTGGTAGGCGACGATCAGCGACAGCAGGGAGATGGTCTTGCCGGTGCCCGAGGGCATCTCCAGTACCCCGTGGCCCTACAGAGACACGAGGTCAAACACGAACATGAACACAGCTGTCCCCCGTCCTGACCAACAAAGCAAACCGATCCCAGCTGCACTGCAAGGGCAGTCTCGACATTCACACGCCAGAGAGCAGCGGATCCTAACTAAAGCCGACAGAAGCCGTGCATTCCACGTACAGACGCGAGGTATTCCGGTTGCTGCTTTTTCTTTAAAGACTGTGACTCCATCGGGTCCGTTTCGGTTTATGAAAATAACTTTTAAATACCGCTCGAGTGAGCCAGATTGATGGACGCGGGGATTACAGAGCGCCGATCTCCCAACACCCTCACCGCCTCCTCCAACCCAACACGCAAAAGCTGAAGCAACCGGACCCGACCAAAGACAGCGGAGAGACGAGAAAGACCGGGGTGCGACGCTTGCATCCGCGCTGCAGGTACAGAAGGAGAGCTTACCTTGGCGTCGAGGGTTCTCTTCAGCTCCAGCATGTAGGAGTACTGCTCCGGGTAGATATAGTCATAGGGGAAGTAGACCAGCAAGCCATCAATATTCAGCCTACAAAAACAAGATGAAAACTTAGCGCCCCGACTCTCAAGTTACCCGACCCTTCAGCTGCGGCGAGAGACTCCAGAAGTACACACTTCATTGTTACGGCTAGCGTCCGGCGACGGGCGATTTTCTTCTTGCTGTTGTAGGCTCGACAAGGCTATCGTAACACTAGAGATAAACAAAGGATAATACTAAAGAAATTAAAGGCACGTTGATAACTCCGCTCTTGCTTTTCTGTTTATTCACGTGTGATTCCACTGTCACTGCCCAACCTATCCCCCTCGATGGACGTGATCCCTCCTAGCGCGCCCACGATTGGTCACTTAGTCTTTGGAGGAGACGCAATAGGAGTTGCTAAATGGGTGATCTCGATGTCAATCACACTTCTTCCCCGCCCCCTGGTTAGTGCGCCCCGAAATCTAGACCTGACTAATCAATACCAATATAAAAAGTTGTCTTGTTGCTAATATTAGACCTGAATAGTCGAGGCCAGAGAAGTCTAGCTTTCCCTGTTGGCACGGACTGAAAAATTTCCAGCCGTCTATAAAAATCCAGTTACTGAGCAAATCAACTTTGAAGTAAAACAAAAACAAGGAACATATACCTTGTAAGAAAACCATAATAACAAATGTATTGATGTTTGTAGATTTATAGTCAAACTTTATGAATTATCCGCCTATAGGTTTTAATTAGGAATATGACTTTTGTGTAAATGATTACTGCATTTTCTATTTGGAGAACGTGTGGGAACACCCTGCAAAGCTTACTAACACCCACATGTTTCTGAAACACGGCTTGCAGCTCTTCTTTAGAAAAAAAACAATTGCTTACACTTAAATAGCGCTTTTCTGGACACTCCACACAAATTGCTTTACAGGTAATGGGGATCCCCTCCACCACCACAAATGTGCAGCCCCACCTGGATGATTAGACAGCAGCCATAGTGCGCCAGTACTCTCCCCCCACACCAGCTCTCAATGGGAGGAGAGCAGAGTGATGAAGCCAGTTCAGAGAGGGGGATTATTAGGAGGCCATGACTGGTCAAGGCCAGGGGGAAATTTGGCCAGGACACCGGGGTAACACCCCTACTCTTTTCAAGTAATGCCCTGGGATTTTTAATGACCACAGAGGCAGGACCTCGGTTTTACATCTCATCCGAAGGACGGCGCCTGTTTACATAGTGTCCCCGTCACTATACTGGGACATTAGGACCCACACAGACCACAGGGTGAGCGCCCCCTACTGGCCCCACTAACACCTCAGCTTTCCCAGGAGGTCTCCCATCCAGGTACTGACCAGGCTCACACCTGCTGACCTTCAGTGGGCCGCCAGCTGTGAGTTGCAGAGTGATATGAAAAGATTATTAAACCAGCGTCAAGCCACACTAAAACGTCTCTTTGGTTCATTTTTTTTTTAGTTGAAGTCTGTTTCATTCCTAAAGGAATCAACCCTGTCTATTGTTTCAGTTTAAAGGGCCAGTTCTTCACAAAGACGGCAGAGTGGAGGGAGGGGCAGCCTGAACCACATTTCAGGCACCAGAGGAGTGTAGGAGCAGGCCTTGACCCTCGAGGTGGATCTGCTCAATAACAGGGCTGGAGGAGCTGTACCGAAGGTAAGGAGGCCAGGCGCTCCCAGCCCCGGACTCAGACGGGCAGGACACCGCGATCTCTCCTGGACCCGCTGGACGGCGGGCTTCTGGGTGTCCATCTCCCAGTGCTGAGCCAGGAATAGCGAGAGGGCCTGGCTTGAATAAGGAGACAAAACAGGGGGCAAGTGCATGTACTGCACCCTGGGTTATTCACAAGGCCAAGCTGCACCAGATCCTGATGTGTTTGTGTGTGCTCTCTTTTGTGCTTGGTGTGGCGTTAGGTGCATAGGTGCTTAGGAGTCTTCTCCTGTTGATATCACATGGTTCACTAGTGTTTGCACAGTTGGTGCTTCTGAACCAGAGCTGCGGTATCTTCTCATAATGTGAGACGTGGTTTGTGTCACAGCCAGTATCTGATCATCTCACTGATTCAAAAGATGAAGAGGGAACATAGGTAAAGAGATGTGGAAGCCAAAAAAAAAAAACAGCAAGAAAAACATACAAATTTGGAGTGACGTCTGCTTTAACATTCATATTTATTGACCTCAATACCGAGGCTAAATACATATAGAAACATTTTTTGTTTTAAAAAAGGTTGTCATTTTGTACTACAGAGACAGATGTCACACCACGCTGAGGAAGGGCAACTTCTGAAACTAGAGAAATGTTCGCTGCGACATGTTACTGACTTTAGACGCCCCGCTTGCCTTGAGCTGAAGATTTCAGAATAAATAACTGCAACAGTCACTTGCATGGTGTTCCTCTTCATGTCAATCAGAACGTAACACAAACTGCGAAATAATGTTCCATCCAGAACAGAAAATCATCGTTTCAAAAAAACATTTTTCCTTGATTGTCTCTTTCTTTTTTCCACGCATTTATTTGGACTTTCTCCTCTCCTTCATCTACCTTGCACAGTCCACAGCACAGCAGATACCTACTTCCCAGACGACAGTTTCATTTTAGTTCCCAGCAATCCATTGAAAGGCAACAGTATCCAGTCACATTCCTCCAAGCAGTTGTCTGGTCTGCATTCCGGCTGAACTCTTACACACCTCATCTTCGTCATCATCAGCATCTTCATCATGCTATTACCCACTGAGCTGAGCACATCAAACCTCTCCCCCAGTGCTTAGATCTGTGCAATTATTAGAATCCCCAGAATAGTGATGGAAAATGTATTAAATTCAAGCAGGGCCTGAAACACGTCTTAAAACATTCAGAAATCAAAACAGATTGTGAACATTAACGGAGATTTAAAAAAATGCAGAATTACAACAGAAATCATTTCTTTCCATCTGTCACCACATCCCAGTAGCATAACTCAGTCTCAACACACAGTCCTGCCAAGAAAAAAATGAAGAAAATGAACCGGCTTCGCTTTAAGGCATAGCTTTTAGGATTATTCGGTCGTTTCAGGTTTTTAAATGTGTCGATTTCGTGACCTTCAGAAAAGCAAGAGAGCTGCGCTTCTCCAGGACGCTTCTCCAGGACGCTTCTGGTACTGACCAATTACCAGGTGTACTACCCTCTCCTTCCACTAGATGGCCGTACGAGCCAAGTGCAGTACTGCTCGGCAACCACAGTTGAACTGTTGAACTGGACCGGTGAACGGTTTGTTAAAACTATCGAAAGTCTTCCAATAAAATAAATATATATTTACGCCAGCTTTTAGAATTTGTAAACAGTACTTCCCATCTTATCCTCTAAAGAGATAAATGCACTAAATGTCCTTATAAATTATTTTGAATAGTGATTTCAGTATATATGTCCATGCAAGATTTCTGAGTGGGTAGAATAATCACCATCTTCCTGTGTTGATTCATCGTCCAGTTATGGTCAGGTGATTGAACATTTTGATATATTTCAGAGGTGGAATAAAGACTCCCAATGCATCGCAGTATGAGACACATCCCAGTTTTACAAAGCAAAAGCTGTAGTACTGAATCCAACAACGGAGAAACTCGGAATGTTTCATTGTGATCTTAATCTGTCTGAAACTCAACAGATAAATTGACACTTTGAAACGGATGTGTCCAATATTTGATTTTACACCCCGAAATGGATTAAAACTGCTGTGCAGTGCGAGTCATCTTTCCATGCCTCTGGAGTCACAGTTTCCTGGTCAAGGAGTAACAGACTAACACACATTTTAAACACAGGCCCACGAGATGGTGTTTTTTGTACACGTGATTCTCACATCAGTAAATCGGTTGTATTTCATGTAAAAAGACTGCTGCCATTTTCAGGCTGAAAGAAAAGGAAGGTGGAAATTCGAATAAACCAATGTGCATGAAAATAAACTCACAAAATAATTCCAAGTTTCGGTCTAGATACAGCTCAGTAGCATTGCTCAGTTTTCATTTCACGTCTTTGTTAGTTTTGTAGAAAAGGAAAATATCATTTGAGAACTTCTTGCTCACACCTTAAGGATCTCTTTTAGATTCCTAGCAGATGACAAGTGTTTAAGATCACCTGATTCCACCACCTTATGTCTTTTCAGTAATTTCATCCACACAGGCGCAGTCTCTGTTTCTTCTCTGTCCTTCATCGCTCAAGCCCCTGGCTGTGGGGAAACAAGTAAGGTTGCATTTCGTGAGCAGGGGCAGCACCTGAAGCAGGGCAGAGTCTTTCTCAGGGCTCAATGTGCTGCCTGCCCCACGTCCTCTCACTGGCTGAAGCCGAGAAGCAGGGAGCTCGGAAGGTGGTGTGGTGTGATCAGGTGTGCGCGGAGCACCACCAGCACAGAACGGAGCAGCAGCGCGGTGTCACTTGTGCTTTTGCGAGTGCGGACGCACAGGGCTGGCTGACACCACAGGAGTTGTTTTTGTAACATTGAGGAGTATATCCGAGCGTCACAGTGGGGCTGGGTTCCGTTAAAAAGCCACCATGAGGTTTTCTCAGAGCTGCGGAGCAGACGTGTTTTGGCGAGCACAAGAATATGGCAGCATATTTAAATTGTGTCCTCATCTGCCTCGAAGCCCCCCTCAGTTATATCAAATCTGTGTCACTAGTTGGGTCCTGCTCCTCTCAAACCTCTGGGGTTACGGTGGCATTTCAGGTTTTTTCTACACTATTGGTAACGCAGGTAGCTCATCATCAAGTCCATGACAAAGGAATCGGCAGCCAGGGTGAGGTGTCACAGCTCGTAGTCCCCGTCCTGTGCCTTGTACTGGTCCATGATCCTCAGCACGTCCTCCAGGATGGACGGCCCCAAGTCCAGGTCCAGCCCCAGCAGGGACTCGGAGTTGGGGACCCCGGGGGACTCGCTGCGCTCGCTCTGCAGGTCCTCGTTGCTCAGGCCCGCGTCCGAGTCGAGGCTGAGCCCCCGCCTGGCGTCCAGGGGCGGGCCGACCCCCAGCACCGAGTCCTCGGAGGACGCCTCGGAGAAGGAGCCGGAGGACGCCACCAGGCGGCCGAACGCCGGGATGGAGGCCGAGTGGCTGAGCTCGGGGTCGCTGTAGACGACGCGGGGCCCCTCGCAGCTCACGGACATGGAGCGCTGCGCCGGCGGGGTCTCCTCCAGGTGGAGGCGGGGGGGCTTGGGGGGCGCCTGCTCGGGGCTGAAGACGGGCAGGGAGACGGTGTTCTTGAGCAGGGTGGGCGCGGTGCCGGCCGGCTGCTGGCCCCTCTTGTCCGCCGGGGGGTTCTCGGCCCTCCCCCTCTCCGCGCTGCGGGACCGGGCCCGGCTCATGCCGGGGAGGAGGTCCAGCTTGCCCTGGATGAAGCCCACGTCCCCGAACATGTCCGTCTCGCCCTCGGGCCCCACGTGCGCGCTGTGGCGCAGGTCCCCCAGGGGCGGGCTGATCATATCCCCAGACAGGATGTCCCGCAGCTTGAGCTTCTTGCCCCGTTTCGGGGTGGACGTCTTCAGATACATTGGCGTCTTCGCCGGCATCCTGTTGCCCAGAGTGATCTGCTCCCAGATATGTCCCTGCTGCTCCGCGCTGCCTGACTCCTGCAGGAGACCGGGGGGTTAATCTCTGCGCAGGAGAGGCCTGCGCATGAGTTGGCACCGTGTCTCTCTTCTTTAAACAGGAACAGATTAGACCAAGCGGGGATTATATATCTATATATTTCCAGGCCAGATCTCCTTCGGGCCAACGGAAGAACAAAAGGGATGTTTGTTTTCCGGATGCAGTGCCGTTGTGGTCTTTATTTCTGTGTTTTTTCGCCCCCCCCGAGCCTCCCGCCACAGTCTGACCTGAGCGGCTTGAACGGCAGGCTGGTGAGAAAGGCCGGCTCCTTGCCGAGGGACACGCTAAATCCAGAAACCACCGAAAGCTTTTCTTCCCCCCAGCTTGATCTTGGGGAAGCTTCTACGCGACGGATCCTTTGTCGGGCAAACCTCTCCCATATGCTGAGGGTGCTTCCCCTCCCCAGTAAAGTTGCAGTTAGAAAAGCAAGTCCTTGGGGACTTGGAAAAACGTTAACAACAATATTCTTCCGTCTGTCTCGTGCTGCACTCCTATACCTGGCAAGGGTGTGCAAAAATTCGGGATCTCTCGGAATGTGGTGCTGGGGTGCTATTCCCACAGATCTGCAGGACAAACAGAAGAGAGAGATTTAGAGAAGAGACCAGGGTAAAAGGCACAATATCGGCGACACAAATAGCTTTGTACTTGCTTGATACTACAATAACAGAGCAGAAACAGCTCCTTCAGATCTTCCTCACAGGCTTCTCAAATGGTGTCTTTTTTTATTTTGTGTGCAAAGACGAATGTTTGGCTGACCTTGATGGCCTTTCTGGTTGGGCTCGTGAGTGGCTAAGCTATTGAAGGATATTTTAATATCAGGTGAAATACCTTCTTATAGCTACTCATTCAGTGCAAAGACGGCTAATCAAAAACGTTGCAGGTATAGACAATCACCAGCTATTTGACTGTATCTGGATTGTGTTCCTGTCATCTGCGTCATTGAAACCAGGGATGAGCAAGGGCACTTATCACACCATTGCTGCTGACCGCCTCAGGGGGAGAACTGCTTACCCATGAATTCTCGTCCCAATGTTTGAGACACTGGGTGTCTGTCCCTCTGTGGTACAGAGATTACTGAAAACTCTCATTTGCTTAAGACAACAAGCAGAGAAAGATCCTGGTCATAACCCCTATGAGAAACAAACTTCTTAAAAAAGTGTATGATGATGATGATGATGTTTCCTTTAAAATTAAAGTGATTTGGCTCAGCTCCTCTTGATCTAACCAAGGCGTGACATCACCAAGCGATGATAATACCGATAAAGGGTGTGAGTGTGGGGAGAGGCAGGGGTCAGACTGCTGCACTCCTGCAGTGTCCAGAGCCCACAAGCCAGGAGATCGGCCAGATTATAAAGAAAAAGGAGGACATGGAGGGAGGAGGGCTGGTTGGGAGGGATTTACATGGCTGCAGCAGAAATTAAATCAGAGTTTTCCATTCCACTTTCTTCCTGGGGGATGGAACTCATGCAGGATTAGGGAGCCAGTGCACCGACACTTCCAAGACGATTCTCTAATCTTTTTAACTCCAGTGGAACATTTTCACCACATTCCGCAAACTCCAAATTCTGGTTCTTGACAAACTTTGAATGCGGGGAATAAAATATTTTTTACACCACCTCTCAAGACACGAGACGCACGCCTTCACACGCCAAGTCAGGAGCTGGTTCTGCCCCGAGACGAATTGTGTTAAAAGGTAACTCTCCAGCCAGCATTGTGCTGCCTGCCACTGGTCCTGCTGGTTCCTCACAAACCTGCACTTGGTCCGCATGTACAAGTTGGAAAGCTATCTCCAGCAGTTCTCCGGGATCATTTCCCATAAATTCTGCTACTGGCAGAGGAGTGTCGGGTCTACTTCACTTCCTCCTCAGCACCTGTTCCGTTTTATTTATGCAGGACGCTGTTTTGATTCTTTATTACCACTGTGTTCCTGCCACTTACTTATTTTAACCAGGGAGGGCTTTACACTAATTATAGCCCTGTGCCATCGTGGTAATGTTGTTACAGTTTTAAGAGCTTGGGTGGTGCCTGCTTTTCCAGTCCATTAATGTCATCATTACTAGAAAAGCAGCTGTTCCATTGCCTGTTTTATTATTCGACTTAAGCAAATCCCACATGTGGCTGTGATCCGTGAAAGCTCCTCGGTCTTTACATCACAAGAGTGCAAACAGAATGAAAAGCCACAGAATGCTCAGATCTCTCAGTCGCTGTTTCTCAGTTTCGCTCTCTGTCAGTTATAGAGTGCCAGTTATAGAGGCTCACTCCTCTCTCTCTGTCAGTTATAGAGTGCCAGTTATAGAGGCTCACTCCTCTCTCTCTGTCAGTTATAGAGTGCCAGTTATAGAGGCTCACTCCTCTCTCTCTGTCAGTTATAGAGTGCCAGTTATAGAGGCTCACTCCTCTCTCTGTCAGTTATAGAGGCTCACTCCTCTCTCTCTGTCAGTTATAGAGTGCCAAAGTGACAGACTCACTCCTCTCTCTGTCAGTTATAGAGTGCCAGTTATAGAGGCTCACTCCTCTCACTCCTCTCTCTGTCAGTTATAGAGTCTCACTCCTCTCTCTCTGTCAGTTATAGAGTGCCAGTTATAGAGGCTCACTCCTCTCACTCCTCTTTCTGTCAGTTAAAGAGTGCCAGGCTGGGAGGCTCAGTAGAGTCTTTGTGTGTAGATACTAGTGAGGAGACATTTTCTCCTTTTCCCTCTTCCCATCTATCCAGTACTCCCTCCTGTTGCCAGCACAGGATCAATATTTAATTTGTTGTTTATTTTCAGTTATTTGTTTGCTAAAATACAGGGTAACACAACTGCAAAACACACTCAGGCCTACATCTACAACGCTCCCATCAACAAGTGGCGTCACATCCTGTGTGAGCTTGGATTTGCAGAGTGTGACTATACCAGCAGTGTACACCACATGTGTGTGTTTCCCCTTGGCCATGGGCCTGTGAGAGTCCGAGACAATGGACAGGGCTAATTATGTCAGTTCTGGTTAAGACCAAATCACTCTTATATTCTATGCAAACAAACAAAACTGAAGCAGTGCCGTATGTCTCCTGACAGCCTTCAGTCTGGACTTAAGGGGAGTTCCTCTACTTCCTATATCATTTGGAAACAAAAGGCAGGTTGGTTGCATTCGTGATTCACATAATAACATCCTGAGCTGTTACTCTAAGCTAATTAAGACAATGTTAGCCAACTGTAGGACTGCAATGTGCTCTTCCTCCTCACGATAAACAGGAATCCTGCATGAACCAACCAGTGCAAATGACAAAATTACAGGACAGAAACATTGTAGCATTGCAGCTTAGTAAACTCCAAGTTGACAATGTTGTGACAACCAAAATAATGCTATATTATAATCAAAATATAACACACCGCTGTTGGAACATTAACTTGTCAGCTCTGGAATCTGTAACATTCTGAGAAACTAATATTTATAATAATATTTTAATTTTGCTTTAAAAATGTTCTGAAAGGGAAATATATTTGGTTAAAAGTGTAGAATTTAAAACAAGGAATATTGCTGTGAAATTGTACAGTGCGCTAGTAAAAGCTCATTTAGAACACACTCATTTAAGTGTGAAATCGTGGTCTTGATACAAATATAACTAGCTGCACCAGAATCTGTCCAAAGAAGAAAATGAAGGTGTATACCCAAGATTAAAGGAATGTAATTCAATACCACACTAAAATAACTGAATCTCTTTAGTTTTCAAAGGCTGATAAAGTCAGCTGTGTCAGAACTTCACACCATGAACACAGTGAAACACGGAAACAGAGTGGGAAATAAATGAAAGTGCATTTTAAATTATTATTTTTTCATTACACAGAGAGTTGCAGGAGTCTGTAACAAGCTACCCAATCCTGTACAGTGATATAACAGAAAAAAAACTTTTTTTTACATAAAGCTGGTTACAACGTCCTCTTGCTAAACCTGATTTGAACACCCCGAGAAAGCAGATTTTGTAGTCTTAAATAAACGTATGTGTAAGAAGTGTGTTACGTTAATATTCTCTTAATCCACTTACTTAAAATGCTGTTCTTAGTGTAACGTTAACCAGCAGGCTTTCTGTTCAGACCTCCTCTTATGTAAGCTTAGCCCTACTGCAGATCCTTAGGGAAACGGGATCAGATGTCTGTGTTTTCTTTTTTTTCCCGGAGCAATACAGGAAAACTGCCTATGGAATCTGGGAGAGTTGCAAATTTGCCTCCCTTCCCAAAACACCCAACATCTGCTTTCCATCTCCTTGCCACATTAAGGTCCCGTTAGTTCAGCCCTGCTCTTTTTGTCAGGCTTGCTGCGTGTGTACACACACACACACCCATGACCTCCGACCTCTCCCAGGCCTCTGGTGTTCCCTTCCACCCATCCCAAGGGTTCTGGTTCAAATCCAGCCGCCTGTGCAAGCCCCAGAAATGTGAGCAGAAAAGTCTCAGCATTTCCCCGGAAAAGGTCACAAGGCCCGGGAGCTCTCACCTCACGTGGCGGGAGTCATCTTACTGCACCGGCGCGGCCACGGGATCTACCGGGGCTAAAAATGAACTTCTCGAGTTCCGTCTCGAAATATAAATACACCCAGCTCCCGTCAAGTGCGATCGGGGAATCAATTCTCTGGGCGCAAAAAGCGCTCTTTACTTTGTAGGGATTCTGCCAGCAACTTTCGTGGCATCACACTTTTATTTCATTACAAGCAAAACATACAGCTGGTTTAAAAAAGAGAGGGTGTGTCATCGATTCCCTCACACTACAGGCACCACCCAGGTTTGAAAAACTACGTATTGGTGCTGAGCCGTGTTCCGTCGCTGCTTTCATTCTGGTTAGTATATTACCCCGGACCCTGACTTAAAAATAAGTTTGTGTCACTGAGGTGACCATAAGCAGTATATATAACCCCAGGCGTGCCCCAGAGCAGACTCAGACATGTTGGCATCTGATCTGACCTGGATTGGCTGTGCGCGTCAGGAAGGGCCTGATGCAGACGCTCACGCACCGAAAAGAGGCTTGAGTTCCTACACCGCGCGTTGAACTGCAGTGGAAACTGCATTCTTTCCAAGTCGTTCGTGTGGAAAAAAAACAGTGGCCCCTGTCCCGTTTCCTGGGGCTCTGCGCACTGCGATTGAACCAGATAACTCAGGTTACTGAGACCGAATTCCGTTTTTCCAAACGGATACAGTTATCACTAAATCTGGGAAAAGCCCCCTTTTTAGGTAGTGATGATTCACTTTTATCACCGGATAAATCCACCCCTTCATTAGAAACCGCCTCGCTTGGCCAAATTCACCAGAGATTTCCCTCACAATAACCCCGCGGACGCGATGAGTTCATCCCGTTTCCCGGACGTTTTCTGTTAATTCCATTGTACTCTGCATCTCCATCTGAAGTACAGTAATCCACACCCAGCCTCGCTATTTCTAAAACGTCATGAGATTTGAGCGCCCTTATAAAAACTGCGGAGACGTATTTATGATGAAAACATCTAATCTGATCATGCTGTGGATAAAAGGGTTTGCTATGTTATAGACCGTGGTCTTTGACCCGGGTATTGCTTGGGACTTGCTACTTGTCCAGTAAGATGTCTGTAGGACTATTTTTTTTAAGTCAACACTACATGAAAAGGGTTTAAAAAGAATCTGACAGTTTATAGTAGCTGTCACAAAAGTAAACTGTAACTCTGATATGTTTAAATTTCGCGCGGCTCTTCCCCAACGCAAGCAGGTTAAATTAAACCCCTCTTAAGTCTTCTGATTAACAGCATTTTCTAGTTACTGGTAATCGGTCTGTATTCTGTTTTCACGTGGGAATACTGGAGTAGGAGACGCGTCTCAGTTGCGCGGCTGTGTACACGCTGTCTATAATAAGAGACTTAATCTTCTTAAGGAGAATGACGCATCTTATTTTATATAACCCACATTGCTGATAGATTAAGAGTCGCCCATCACTGAACTGTTTCAGATGTCACGCAACTTTCGGAAAAAGGGTGACGGACCTAGACAGACCCAAATCACAGCGTTACCGTCCGCATAACCAATGGTAAGACTTAATGAGTAACTACTCTCCCCGCAGAATCGTTTCCGAGTCCGTAAAAAAAAAATATATATATTTAAAATAGTAGTTCCGAAGCGCAAATGAATAGCAGCTGATTGATTAGGCAAAACACAATCGAAAGTGGTAGCAAGAGCGAATGGACGACTCCCGCCCCGGGGGTACTCACCTGCAGTAGCCCGTGTCTCGTCCCCGAGTGGAGAAGTCCGCGCAGAGGCCGGGCCCGCTGTGAGGTGTCGCGCGTTCCCCGCGACCGCGATGCCAACTTAGAAGCTCCTAAACCTCTTATGTGACTCACGAGCCCGGGAGGGAGGGGCCGCGCGGGCTGTGAATGGCTGAGCCGCCCAGAGGTGCTGGGTCGCGCGCGGGTGAGAGAGAGAGAGGGAGTCACATCTGTTCAGGGCGCGAGAGCTTCCAGCTGTTGTCCAGCACCGCTCGGTTACAAGTACCCCCCCCCTCCTCCTCTTCCTCCTCCCCCTTCTGTTAGTCCTCGGGCAATTTCACAATCGCATTTCCTTCAAACTCCCACAAGAAACCCCCCCTCTCTCCCCAGTGAGACCCTGGCAGTAAGCGACGAGCGACTGGGCGCTCATAAACGTCTTCCCTGCCGAATTTAACACTTCACGTACGTGGCACGTTTCCCACTGCAAATCTCTCCCGCTCCCCCTCTCCGCGCAGAAATTAAGTTTTTGGCGTGCTCGCCCCTTCCCTGACCCCCAGACGGATGTGAGGAGCTGCAGCTATGCGGCCACGTTAAATGGTAATATTATGAGAGCCGAGAGGAGTTGAATGTTAGTTTTGACGTGAGTCCCAGCTGTGGGACTCATGAATCATTCGGAACCGGAGCCAGGTTCTCTTCTCGTCTCTTCGTATAAATCCGGCTTTCTCTTCCAGCTCCGGAGCGCATAAGCGTCCAGGAATTTCCCTCGTTCCTGTCATTCCACAGGAATGTAATTTTTTTTTTAAATGCAATTATTATCATGAAAGTTATCTAACGTGGTGGCCTGTACCTTGTGTTGAAGACGCTGGAGGTGGTGCTCTCTCGCCGTTCAAGGACACCATCGCCCTGTACGAAAGGATGGATTTGTGGCACGTCAGGAAGAGTTTTCACGGGGTTTCAAAACCGTTGTTGACATGCACGATGAAAATATTGGGCGAGGTTAACTGCGTCCATACCCCTCCGACAGCGGTCTTATCTACGGGTCTAAGTTCGCGATATCGCCGCGCAGTTTAGAGACGGGTCGTTTGCTTGGCCGAAGCAGGTCGAATAGAAATCCCCCGAGCGGGCGACGCTCCTCGCTGGGAGACAGGCCGGGAGGCGCGGGGCCTCAATTAACCGGCGGTGGCCTTTTATCTTTGTGTATTCGCGATCAAAGCCCGCTCGGTCTGACTAATTAAAAAGAAAAATCGGAGGTATCCATTTGGAGGGGGAAAAAAAAGAAGAAGGTGCCAGAATATTCGCCGCTGCGTGCGTCGTAGCAGTAGCGTGAAGGTGTTTGCCGAGATCTTGTAAACCGGTGAGTTCAGCGCTAAACTCTGGTGACCACGGCGCCTTGATGAGGTCCGGAGCGCCAGCAGCGCTTGATGACCCGATTGGGCTTATCAGAGCTCCGTGAATACAGCAGAAATATACGTAGCTGACTTCGGCGTGGTCTACTGAGATGTAATCCTGTAAAATACGACAATACTTCGGAGTACGGCTTGTATTCCTTTCAGCTGTGATCTTATTGCGGCAATTCCTCGCGGGATCATTGCTTTATTGGGGTGTGAAAAGCCCAGAGCACAGATGAGGAAGGAGGGTTGGGGTATTTGGATAGCAAATGTTAGACTGAGGTTCTCATTTTCCATTTGTTTTCTAACCAATTCTTCCAATTCAGGGTGGTGGGGGAGTCAGAGCCTATCCTGGTAAGCAACAGGCTCAAGGCAGGCTACACCCTGGAAGGGATACCAGTCCATCTCGGCATCTCGGGCCAGAGAAGGGCACAGACACGCATACACTGACAAAAGGGCCATTTGTTCTACGAACCCCTTTAAACCTACTTTGGATTTTGTCTTTGGACTGTGGGAGGAAACAGAAGCGACCGGAGGAAACCCATGCAAACACAGGGGGAACATGCAGACTCCACACAGACAGCACTCATGGTCTAGTGCTAACCGCTGTGTCAATGTAAGCAGAACGATGTCACATAAAAAATGTTACACTTAAGACATAACTCAAAAATGGAATAACAAAAACGTCGAGACTTTTATGTTCACCTGCCTTGCCTTGTTAGAGTTCCACTCTTTTTTAAAAGCATTTTATTTAAGACATTTTGAAGATGTTTACCAGACTAACAAAAACTAAGAAACGTAAAAAAAAAACACCCCAAAAAACAAAACCACAGAACAAACCACAGTAAGACTAAGAAATAAAGCATCTCAAACTTGCCCGTGCCTTTTTACAGTTGACTTGTTGAACTGAAGCAGTCGCGCAGCGTGTGGATGTGCAAAACAATCAGAGAACCAGACTCAGCCTTTTCTAAAACACACGAGAAAGAGACCCCAGCTCCCATGGAATCATTCCACAGAGCCGCCACTCCTGACATCAGCCCAGATTCAGACCAGGGAATGGAAGACACCGTTTTGGAAATTAAGAGCCGCAGTGAGCACAGTGTGGCCCACAGCTGCTGTGACTGGAGGTGTTTCAAAGTGCTCACAACAGCATACACCCAGGCACCGCGGGATTTCACTTTGTATTACAATAGGAGGTTAAGGATCTGTGCCTGTGGCTGGAAGGTTGCCGGTTCAAATCTGCGGCCAGCAGAGGAATCCTACTCTGTTGGGCCCCTGAATCCTACTCTGTTGGGCCCCTGAGCGAGGCCCTTAACCCCAGCTGCTCCAGGGGTGCTGTACAATGGCTGACCCTGCGCTCTGACCCCCCAGCTTCTCTCCCTGTCTGTGTGTCTCATGGAGAGCAAGCTGGGGTCTGCGAAAAGACACATTCCCAATACAAGAGATTGTAAAGGGTTAATAAAGTGATGTTAAAAATGTTAAAAAGTGATGTTAAACTGGAGCTGCACAAAGGGTGAAAGATAGGCAAGAAAGGAATGTATAAGTTGTACTATCCACTTATATATATATACCCCAAGAGAATTTGCCACATTGGAGTTTCTCTGACCGCCTTTAGCTTGATTCTATGGGGCTGTGTAGCTGAACCAAATTGTGTCCCTGTATTAAAACTGATACCTGTCCTCGCACACTGTCTGTTCTCCAGATCCTCTTAGGATAAGTCAATTCCAAGGGGAAACTCCCTATGGATCTCTCCCTCCCCCCCCTCCAAGCAAACCTTCTCAAAGAAGACGGGAGCCAGGAATTCTGTAGATGGCCTTGGCTCTATCTTTCTGCTCCAAACAGGAATCAGCCCTCCCCCCCTCCTTGGCTACATCTCCTGATAAGCCCATTGCTTCACAACAAACATTCCACACTCAGAGGGAGATGTACTGGCTGGCTGTGGGTGTCAGAAGTGTCTTAAAAAATAAGCTAAAAAAACTGTTTTTGTTTCCGTTGTTGAGCTTACATGGAACATGGAAATGGACAACTTGTCTGAGACTTGGTGTTGGGTCGCATGAGAGTTGGGACCCTCAGATGGTTTTGGATGATCACTAGTCTTTATGTAAGATCAAGCCAGAAATATAAGCATGCAAACTAAAAAAATAGTCTGTTCATTTTTTTTTTCAGAACAGAAAATGCTGCCTCGGAGTCAAGACTGATTAAATGATGCAATCAGTTCTGTACTGGAAATAACAGGACCCATGTTTATTGTAGTGGTTGTGGGGTGGAATTTCGTGGCACAAACAAAGTACTTGAAAGTTTGGTTCACTCTTCTTCAAGTTGTGTTGCTGTTCCAGACAAACCAAATCACAGCTGTAAGGAGGTCTTGAATGCGAGATTTCCAGGCGAAGGGGAGTAAAACACCCCCACATGTGTAAATCAGATCGCTCAGGCCTTCGTGGAGAGGAATTAATCTAAATCTGCATTTAGAGACGCGTCCCGGCGAGATACTGTGGTATGCTGTAAAATGACCATTCAGTGGACCTGGAGGGGGGGTGTCACTGTGGACAAGGGGGTGTGAATGACTGGAGGAGGTGTTGATGAAGACGGAAAGGGGATTAGCCCTTTGTCAATTAATCTGTTCACATCACTCAGCCAGCACGGCTAATTGCTCCGCTGTCTTCTGCCTTTTGCCCGTGTAATTGCGTCAGCTCTGACGGTGTCATCGGGTTTTTTAACGAGCCCTGGGCCCTCTGGTGAGCTCATGCGAGCAAACATCGGAGACTTTCCACTGGGTCAGCGCTGCACGGGGCAGCTCCCCGCAGCCTGAGGGTGGCTTTCCTTCTCTGCCCTCTGCAGTGCGTGGTGTGCTTGCACCACTGTGTATCATGGTCTTTAGATAGATAGATAATACTTTATTAATCCCGTAGGGAAATTGATGTGTTACAGCAGTCCAGCCCAAGACAAGCAAAACAGACATCAGAATAGTTATAAAACAAAAGACAAACAAGATAAATAAAAATAAATAAGTACATAGGTGTGTGCAAAATGTGCTGATCATAGTCACTGTAAACACAATAAAATATGTGCAAAATGTGCATAGGTTTATACAGACTGATTGTCCAAAAAGTACAATGGGGTAAACATGCTGTCCATAGAGGAGCAAATGAAGGGCTAAAAGTCCTAGCCTAGGGCAGCGTTATACACCCTGACAGCCGCCGGGAGGAAAGACCTGCGGAAACGTTCCCTTGATTGTTACTGTAGAGAACTTCGGCTCGTCTGCGGGCTCACCCCCCGCAGCTGAAACACGTGCTGTCTGCGGGTTCCCGTTTTGAGGTGGCATGGTGGCATAGCGGTTAGCATTAATAATAATAATAATAATAATAATAATAATAATAATAATAATAATAATTGCTTACACTTATACAGGTCATGGGGATCCCCCCACCCCCACCAGTGTGCAGCCCCACCTGGATGATGCGACGGCAGCCATAGTGCGCCAGAACGCTCCCCACACACCAGCTATCAGTGGGGAGGAGAGCAGAGTGATGAAGCCATTGGTGCCCTGCAGAGCTTGGGCCCTGGGTTTAATCCCGAACTTGGGATGCTATATGTGTTGAGTTTGTTTCTTCTCCCTGTTTTCTGGTCGGTGGGTTTCCTCTGGGTGCTCTGCTTTCCTTCTACAGTTAATTGGCATCTGGTGGAACTGGCCCTGGTGTGAGTGTGTGCACGTCTGCCCTGTGATGGATTGCTGTCCTGCCCAGGGTGTGCCCTGCCCTGTGCCCGTTGCTTGCCCATTGCTTCTGGCTTCCCTGCGACCCGGAATTGGGAGAAGCGGTTAGACGGTGGAAGGTTCTTGTTTCTTGTCAACTGCCTCGTTCTTTCAACTTGTACATTGAAGGGCTTCTATTACCAAAAATTAAAAAACAACAACGTATACAGTAGCTCCCAGGTAAATTAAATGCTGTTTCCTAGAAACCTAGAAATAGGTTTTTGTACTTTCATAAGGATACATGATGCTTTTTATCTTTGCTATAGGTATTATGGAGTTATGAAATAGGATAACGTGTTTACAGCATCATAAGGGAATTATGGAAGATATTCTGGAGAGAAGAGCACCACCTACAGGTCCACCAACACCACTTACAGCAGCAACCTGTTTTTTTTGCAGGAGTCCTGTGCTAGTATTGACCAGGCATAGCCTTACTTAGATTGTCAGATCAAATTCCAAGCTGTTAAATAAGCTCAGTACCTACCAAATACGACTGTATCATGGCCTGCCATGCCTAATCAATATGTCTGCAAAGGACGGGCTACATCACTGCCACACCTATTCCTCCTGGCAGTCTGGTTTTGGAGAC
The DNA here is from genome assembly GCF_059453375.1 of Lepisosteus platostomus. NCBI lineage: Eukaryota > Metazoa > Chordata > Actinopteri > Semionotiformes > Lepisosteidae > Lepisosteus > Lepisosteus platostomus. The sequence goes on from NC_142614.1 coordinate 5,309,688, forward strand.
CCCTTTTGAAAATTAGCTTCTGCTACAGTTTCGGTAGCAAGAAATAAAATACCTTTAATTTACTCAGAGGTGCCACTTGGGGCCAGCGCCCCTCTTACACATGCGACCCAGAGAGTGCTCAGTTATCCAGCAGGATATTTCCTTGGAGCACTCTGAGTGAAACACCTCCCTCCACAGTGCTGCCACCCTCTTCCCCTCCCCCGTCCCTCCCTGCAATCTGAATTCCAGGGCCCTGTACTCTTCCTTGGCGAGGCGATGCTGCAGAGATGTCACGCAGAGCACGAATGATGTCAGAGCATGAGCCCAGAGGGAGCAACAGCCAGAGGAAAACAAACATCAGCTCCCTTAGGTTATGACACCAACCGCCCACCCCCCCTCGAGCAACGTCCAGGGAAAATCAGGAACAATGTGTGTGGAATCCCAGCTGGCTCCTCACCAAGCTGCTTGAGCAGGCTGCGTTCCTTACCTCTGATGCGTGTGACAGCAAGCACTGCAGCAGCAACAGAAACCAGATCATACAGAATAACGTGTTGGAGGGTTATATTGATGAACTACTGTATCACAAATAGAGGCAAAAAAGAAGCTGTGGCTGACCAGCGTCTGTCCTGATGCCTATTGTGAGCTTCCAGAGAGATGGGCTTTCTTCAGGAAGCACTTCGTCAGCAACGGGAAGAGTCAGTCCAGAAACAGGCAGTGTCACGCACGCACAGCAGGGTGTGCGCTGATAAGGGATGAGGTAACAGGAAAACAGAGAGGATGCACAGGCTCTTTCTCATAGCCCATTCCAATTTAGAGGAGAGACTTTTTTGGGGGAGGTTGAATGCTGGCATGAGGTCTCACACAGTAGTGACATATGGGCTCCAAACACACATCCTTTTCTTGTTTACACCAAAAAATAATAATAATAATAATAATAATAATACCTGGATGATGTGACGGCAGCAATAGTGCACCAGTACTCTCCCCACACACCAGCTCTCAGTGGGGAGGAGAGCAGAGTGATGAAGCCAGTTCAGAGAGGGGGATTATTAGGAGGCCATGATTGGTTAAAGCCAGTGGAAAATTTGGCCAGGACACCGGGGTAACACCCCTACTCTTTTCAAGAAACACCCTGGGGTTGTTCATGGCCAGAAAGTCAGGACCTTGGTTTTACATCTCATCTGAAAGAGCGTTCATAACCTTTGCTCTGAAAGTTTTTCATGAGCGACTGGGAAGGCTTTATAGCAAGCAAAGAAGGCTTTATAAACTGTAGAGTGGGTGTCACGGGGGATGAAATTCTTAACGACTCAAATAGAAGCTCATGAAATCTGTAACTTGAAAATATGTGAAAAACATTTTATTAAAAATGAATTGAAGTAGTATTGAATTGTATGAGCTGTACAGAACACAACAAAGTATTTGTAAGGGCTTTGCCTGACCATATGTTAGTGTCTGCTCCATTTTATGCTTGGCGTTGTGTTGCGGATCTCTCACCTCTGGGTCAAGGATGCTCATTGTTCAGTGAGGCAGGATGGGATGTTAACGATGCACTTCCGCAGAATTTCTTGTTTCTTAATTACCTGGTAATTAAGCATTGTACCTGTGCTAAATGGGGTGTTTTTTCTTCATCACTCCACGGAAGTGATTTTCCACAAAGAAGTAATAATAATAATAAGAGGAATGATATAATCACCCCCACTAATAACACAATTTGAATTCAGAGTGCAGGAGTCTGCATCTGACTGGGAAGTGTGGGCTGTCTTCACAATGGTCAGGGGCTTTGGTTGTGACCCAGGGTCTCTCCGATCCTCTGTAAATCCCTCAAGCACTTCTTTGTTGATCCACACGCATGGAACTGCTCTGGAATGTCCCCCACGAAAGACAAGCAATGCGAGGAATTCTTGCGGTTGCTTTCAGACAATGGACCATGCCAACAGAACTGCAAAAGCCAAGAGTCAAGAGCATGGAATCCTGTGCGGACTATACAGAGGCACTTCAGAATGGCTTTCAGTTACAGTGATCATCTGAAATGTGCAAGTTCCCATCTATTGTGGGCCTGGTCAAATCGGTACACTTTGCCAGGGGGCTGGGCCTTGTGAGTCAATTCTCAATCATAGAGTGCAACTACAGGACAGTAGTTGATCTTTTTTTTTAAAAAAAAGAAACACATCCATTATAAACAACATTCCTTTTTTGTGCCTGACAAACGGAGCCCGATTTAGCCAGTGAAGAGACAATCTTATCCATAAGGGAAACGGAAGGTCAGGGAAGGGAAGGGATACGCTGAAAAAAGAAGGAACTTGTAAATATGTCACCCAGTGACTGCCCTCCCTCCAGGAGAATAAAACGTAGCCCTCATTTCTCACTTGTGCAGCACATCTGACCAAAACACGCACTGTGAAGTAAAGTCAAAACAGCCCTTGAACTTTCAGAGTGAAGCTGTAGTGAACCTGCAGTTTTTGTTGTAATGAATGCCGCGAAAGGAAACCCAAAGGTGAAGCTCCGCAATGTCAGTCCTGCCTGGGTGCTGGATGATATTATAGCAGAACAGAGCAGGGACCGTACCGGAGGCGCTGAGAAGCTCTTTCTTCCCTCCGCTAAAGTTTCAGCTTTCAAAATGAGGGAGTTCACCTTTTTTTCACCATTAGAAACGGAGAAATTACGAGTTAAAGGCTCGTGAAAAAGGCCCGCTTAATTAAAGCCTTTAATTAATTCCCTTACACACCTAAAAGAAGGCTCATGCAGCAGTTTTTGCGTCCATGGGCCCTGTGTGATATGTCTGCTGCTATATATTTATTAAAAGAAGAAGAAAAGATTGAAAATGTAGGAAGGCCAGGAGGCTTCACACCTCGTTTGCTCCAAGTGTTCCCAAGTGGGGGGAGGAGGGAGGCAGCCGGGTTCACGCCAGTCACTCCAATCCACACACCAGAGGCCCCACGGCTCCAGGCCTTAATGGGCTCCTGCTGCCCTGCGGAGACTTTCTGCTTGCTTATTCTACGCAAGAATAAGCACTTACCCTATTCAGGATGTGACTTATCGCTCCGTCATCAGAACCACTCTAAAGACGTGTGAATTGGAAGTAATTTAGGCTGAACACTGATGTACTGTGACTAGAAGTAAAACACCTAGCACCGTGCAGAGCAGACACAAGCTCAGCAACATCTGTATAATTTGCCCTTTTTATTGCATTCTACAGTGCCCCACAGGAACGCTCTTGTAGAAGCATAAGATTGCACGCTGTGCACGACCAGTGCAGGGGGGAAACTGGTCAGTTCTTTCCAGATTGTGCCAAACCATGCAGCTCTTTCGTGCCTGTAGAAATATCAGCCACTTTCAGCTGCCTCATACCCTATGTACGCCTTGGGTGTAGAGCACAAGGCTGAACCACCCCATACTGCTGTGTTTGTGTCTGTTCTGTGCCCAGGGTTGTGTGCGTATTCACGTTTTCCCCAGATCAAGATGGCTCATTTTATTCTTTAATGGACTGTGAATGGAATGAAGTGGAGGAAAGCACATCAAAGAGAAAGAATTCCATTACAGTGTGTGTTTGGGGTAGAGGACAACTGCATACTTCCCCTCCCCCATCAAGACTTATTTATTATTTTGCTTTTAAAGCCGGTCTGTGAGTTTTAAATTCCCAAAGCACAGATTAAATAGCAGCGCCGAGGAAAAAGGGGCAACAAACTTCTGAATGGGAATAAGAATCTTCCCAGGAAAACATGCTGGGCTGTGGAATGCTTTTGGACGAGGCAGGAAATAGGGGGTCACATAAGCAAACATGAAGGAGCAGCTCCCCCGAGGAAGAGCGCACACATGGCCGGAGTCTGTCCCTAACAGTTGCAACTCCTGGTCTGTGAAAGAGGAGGGGCCCAGGATTGCGCACTGTGCTCACGGAAAGATCCCAGCCCTGCCACTGGAGCAGGCGCCCACACCCCTGTGGTGACCACACACCCCGCTCTGCACTCGTATAGCCACCCCTGCACTTGAACACAGGCACTTACCAGTAGCTGCCTTGTCGTCACGTCCTGACTCATCGGGGAAGACCAGAAAATACATGTACCATGAAACAGCTGTCCCGACACTATTAGGACATTCAGATGCCACTGCAGGGCTGAAGGAAAATGAACAGCATATGACCTCTCTCACCTTCTACCTTCCTGCTTGGGAGATGTCTGAGCAGGTCAGTGTCGGTCATCAGGAGTCAGACACAACTTGTTTTTTTAATACACTTATAAGGTTGTTATTGGCAAGGTTCATGTTTTGTGAGGCATGTTGAACACCCCTACTCTTTTCAAGAAACAGGCTGAGATTTTTAACAACCAGAGAGACAGGACCTCAGCTTTACATCTCAGCTGAAGGACAGCATCTTTTTACAGTATACAGTTATACTGGGGCATTAGGACCCACATGGACTGCAGGATGAGCGCCCCCTGCTGGCTCCACTGACACCTCTTCCAGCAGCAGCCTCAGCTTTCCCAGGAGGTCTCCCATCCAGGTACTGGCCAGACTCACACCTGCTGAGCTTCAGTGGGCTGCCAGCTGTGAGCTGTGAGCTGCACGGTGATATGGCTGCTGGCAATGGAGCAGCTGTTAACTCTGCATTAAAATCAGAGTTCATTCAGTGTCTGATGCCTGACACTTTCGATTCATTGCTGTTCATTTTATCAGTGTCAAAACAAGAGCCTCCCATACAGGATCATCAAATCAGGTTTAAACATAAGTCCAAGACGCTCATAGGGTGACACAGCCCACATGCTAAAAATCTGGGGAAATCTTTTTTTTTTATTCCTGACCTTTGAGCTAGCGTCAGCTCTCTAACGTCATTTCTCTCCTCCCTTGTGTTACTGAAACCGCTGAAGAAAGGGAGAGCTGCCTTCATGTTGCTGAGGTAGTGAAAGAATGTTTTCATGACCGATCAAAAGCATTGGAACACATACCTGGACTATGAAGTGTGAACTTTGACCCTTTAGACCAGGTAGTGGTGAGACCTCTAAAAGAGAGTGTGAAAGAGACCACAGCCACTCCAATCTTGATTTGTTTCTGGGTCAAATTCAGGATATCAGTAAAAGCAAGACAGCCAGAATGGAAACCCTGGTCATTTTCTTTCCTGAATTGTTATTCCAGACTGGGAACATGTCTAGCAACTTCCCTGTGGGAAGCTGAAGTCTGTCTGTCTTTCCTGCTTCTCTTTCCAGACCCGGCGTCCCCACCCGGTCAGGAAGGCCGAGATCGGCCGGCAGTAAGTCTCGGATCACTTTCTGTGCTGTGCGTCTGGAAGACCCAAGGGACTGGCTCACTTCCAGGATCACGTCCCGTCATCTCTTCCAGGAGAGTGGGAAACACTCACGAGTGTTTATAACGATAGCTCAGGAGGGAAGACAACAGCCATGCTCACTTAACCTCGGCTGTCGGTAATTTGTAAGCAATCCTGATGTCTTTTCCTTACCTCAAACTTCATAGATACTGTATGTGATCCCCTCCTCTCCCTTCTCCACCCCATGTGCACCCCTCATTCTGGTGGGGGGGTCCCAGACTCCTCGTCCTGTGGCCAGGAGGTCAGCTCTCGGCCAAGCAGGCCAATTCAAATGTCCCGTGACTAAAACAATCAATAAACCTGTCCATACTCTCATTTCTTGGGGGGTGTAATTCCTAGTGAATTGGAAAAAAAGAGGCTGAATCACACAAAAAAAAAGTGTTCAAACACATAAAATGGGAATACTCTCCAGCGGGCGTGTGCTGTCAGTAGAGTCTGCAAGGTGAGGATGGAGAGGCAGGGGCGGAGGTCAGAAATGAAAGCTCTTGGAAAGCACAAAAAAAAACATGAAGGAGGGATCAGAGATAGAGCAAGACAGGAAGTGCAGCAGAGGGCTGGTTGTCCCTCAGCGGCTAAGATGTCCTGACCCATTTTAACTTTTAAGTAGATTAGGGAAGCTATAAATATACGGTATATAGATATACTCCGCACAGAAGCGCCAAGTTGCTCCGCTTCAAATTGAGTAATAGAGTGCTAAGAGGATTTAGGAGGCAGTAATTTCCTGTGCTGTAAAAGCTATGAGCTAATGTAAGAAGTGTTTGGTCATAAGCGTGTTACAGTAAGAAAGTGAAACTAGGGAATTTCATAAAATCCTTGAATATTCCAGTAAAGCTCCCTTCCTCACAGCCAGCATGGACCTGCCCTGGGGAATCAACCTGCATAAATTAAGCAACTTTGCAAATTCTGTGCTGACAGTAGTCTTAATTAAAAGAAGAACAAGTCCTGTACATGTGCATAAGAGCATAAGAAAGGCTACAAATGAGAGGTGGTTATGTGGCCTTATCTAGTCTTTTTGGTAGTTAGTAATTGATTCATCTCATCCAGCCGGTTCTTGAAAGATGTCATAGTTCCAGCTTCAGCAGCATGGGCAGCTAGCCTGTTCCATGCTCCCACAACCCTTTGCGTGAAGAAATGCCTCTTGTTCTCCTGTTCAATGCATCCAAATCGTTTTTCCATTTGCGTCCTCGAGATTCTGTTTCATTGTCAATTCTTTGTGTCAAACCAGTGAGATCGGCTGGTAAAAGGGATGGATGTATAAAGGGGACAGGAGAAAGCTAGCTGGCTTGGGAGCTTTACGACTCTCCTCATGGGCTTCATTTCCTGACTTCGGAAGCCTGCTTTCGGATGATTTCCGAATACGCGGGAGCGCAGGGAAACAGCGGGCAGTGCGAGCCTGGTCACGTTGCCGACTCGGGTCTCCAGTCCCCTTGCTCCGGGCAGCTGTGGGGGGAAGGAGAATCCTCTGCTCACAAATGCCCACCTCACACAGGAGTCAGAGGTCAACGCAGACCGGGAATCCACTGGTGTAACTGATGTGGCAAATGATGCTTCAAGGTTTGTTGAAAACAAAAATGTGTAGCAAGCCTTTAGGATAATGCCACTGACTGCTTCTATTACTGTGCAAAAGCTATTTTATCTACACAGATGCAGCCTCCCCCATCCCTCATTCACATCACAGCAGCCCTGCCTTCTCTCCTGTGCAAACACTAGAGGGCACTGCACCCACATTCAAAAATCCCCCCCCCCCACCCCAAAATGTACTATAAATAATAATAATTATTATAATAATAATTGCTTACACATATATAGCGCTTTTCTGGACAGTCCACTCAAAGGGCTTTACAGGTAATGGGGTACCCTCCACCACCACCAGTGTGCAGCCCCACCTGGATGATGAGACAGCAGCCATAGTGCGCCAGTCCTCTCCCCACACACCAGCTCTCAGTGGGAGGAGAGCAGAGTGATGAAGACAGTTCAGAGATGGGGATTATTAGGAGGCCATGATTGGCACTAAACGGCGAAAATTAAAGAAAACGCCGAACACAGCAGTGGTACTAATAAGCCTTTTTGTTCTGTATTATTTTGGGTTAGAAATCCCATTTCTGTATAATGGGGCATTTAGCAGGGACTCCATCCTTCAAAGCACTGACATACGATCAGCCTCCTAAAACAATAACCGGAAATAATCTCCTAACACAAATGTTATGCCCTTCGATGGATGGGATGTAAGTCCCATCCAGTGTGTATCTCAGTTTGTGCCAGGTGCTTGATATTGAATAAGCAGATTAGAAAATGGATGGATGAACACATTACATTATAATGCTGATATTAATAATCAAGTCCTGGTATCTGTGGACATGCAGATATACAATTAAATTATTGAAGGCAAATCCTGAAAAGATTACCAAGAATGATTGTTTTAAACAATTAAGAGAAACATTCCCAGATTTGCCTCAGATATATCCCTTGTTCCTAGAAAAAGATAATTTAATGCTTTGCTCTCACGCAATTCTGATCTGATTACTTCATCAATCAAAATAAACAGCCAGTTTAATCCATCCCTGAATTACAATCTAGCAAATAATTAGAGGACCTGAGTGAGATGAGCGCATTGTGTGAGAATAAATCCACAATTTAAAAACATCACAGGCCTCCGGGAAGAAAGGAGTCAGACACCTGTGGTTTAAATTCAGCAGAGACTTGTGCCAATAAAAACATTACACAGTGTCACCAACCTGCCATTCACACCCCCTTTGGTGCAGACTCCAGCTGAACAGCAGCGTGATCCATTTCAGGTTTAACTGGCAGTAGGGTTTTACGCAAGACAACAGCAGTGACCAACAGCAGGTAAACACCTTAAAAAAATAGTTTACATATTTTTAATGCTTTCACTGGGTGTCTGGTCTTCGAAACCAGTGAATGCAAGTGGAAACTCCATCTTTAATCTGTTCAAATGACTGAAAAAGCTGGTCACAGATCGACACGGGATGTTAAAAGTCCCGCTGAGTGAATATTTTTGTTGCTGTCATTTCTGCACGAGGCCGCAGTCTGCAATGGTGACAATGGATAAGCTGCTGGCCACTGAGAGATCTGCTTGCACACACACGCAGAGACTGACGCATGAACACTGAACTCGCTCTGGCGTCCAGCTTGTACCAACTTTATTTCACATCCCGCCTCCTGGACCAGGACCCAGACCCAGGAGGAACAGGTGGCAGGGACCTGGTCTATACAAAGCTGGTGTTCCTGCCCCGTTGACACCAAACAGGCAAAGAGGAGCCAGTGGACAAGGTGGACAGTGATTTTTTTTTCTTCCCATTTTCAGTTATAAAAACAGTTGGAAAAAGTCCCGTTCTTCCATTACAGCTGATGTATTTCAGATTTCGAGTGTTTTTTTAAAGTGTGCAGGAGGGTGAAAATGAAACAAGACTCGACCGCCAACTGACACTGAAAAAGCAGATTCTTTTAAGTATAAAAATAATAAATAAAAAAAAAATAACACACATTACAAAGACAGTTATTCAAATAGGTATACAGGTTTCTTTTCCTTTCCCACCAATCACTCCCTCCCTGCCCCGAGGAGAATAAAGCAAACGAGCTGCGATGAAGGAGAGCTAAAACATTTAAAACGGTTACATCACTGACCGACTCGGGGGGGAAGTCCAGCAGCACAGGCGACAGGCCCTTCCCAAATCCACAGCCAATGGGAAAAAAACAACAACAAACCAACGGCCGTCCTTCCCCCCCGGCACACTGCACTGTCTTCATCAGCTCCCTGTGAGCCAGGCGCCATGTGCTGGACATGCTGCCAGAGTTCGGAGGAGCAGTGCCTAGCTCTGGCCGCCAGGGCAGCAGGAACTATCATACAAAAAAAGGGGGGGACTTGAGTAAGCTTGAGCTGACACCCCATGATTACTGCACGGATTAACTTAAGAGAAGAAAACAACATCCTTCTGGGAGTAAACAAGTTTATATACAAGCATATATTTGTATTTTTTTTTGTTAATTTTTTATTGTTTTGGTAAAGTAGAAGAACAGGGATTATTTTATATAGGAAGTATAGTTTTTTTATCATTAGGTTTTTCTTTATTTTATTAAAAATAGAAGCTGTTTTGCTTTTCTTATCCCTCCTCCCCCACCCCGAACAACGCCCCCCCCCGGATAAGAAGAGAATCTGATTTGCCAACACTGTACGGTGTCAGAGACAAGGAGCGACACACACACCATCATCCTTTCGAATTCTGTTCTCTCGCTCAATGGTGGTTCGCTTTCCTCGGCCCATAGACTGGATTTAAAAAGGAAACTTAGAAACGCGATACAAAAAGGACAGGCAGGCTCCTTCACTGGCAGAAAGGGGAGGCCGTGGGGTCGAAGCCCTTGAAGACGTCTTTGAGGGACGCGGCGTCCTGCTCCGTGCTCTCGGGCTGCGCCGGGCTGTTGCCGCCGAAGGGGCTGCCGGCGCCGCCGGGCTTGCTGGCCTGCTTCACCATGCCGAACAGCGTGGACACGGGGAGGTTGTGGACGCCCGGCTGCGGCCCGGTCTCCGGGTTGCCGGCGGCGGCGGCGGCGGCGGCAGGGGCGGCGCCGGCCCCGGGGCCGGCCCCAGCGGCGGGCGGGGGCGTGGGCTTGGGCCGGGGCCGGTTGTAGCTGTTGTACCTGTCCGTCGCCGGCTCGCCGGCGCTCTTCTCCGCCTCCGGCTGGTCCAGGGCGGACTTGCGCACGAACAGGGGCTCCTTGGGCTTGCTCTTGCTCGGCTCCGGGGCGGAGGCCGCCGAGGGGGCGGGGGCGGAGGAGGAGGCGGCCGCAGAGGGGGCGGGGGCCCCGGCGCCCTCCGGTTTGCCCGAGCTCTGAGTCCGCGGGTCGTACAGGCTGATCCCGCTCAGCACGCTGCTCTGGCTGCCGCCCCCACCCCCCACCCCTCGGGCGGCCCCGCCGGCTGACAGCAGCCGCGGGTCGTAGGGGGCGATGGTGGTGGACGACGGGGGGGAGGCGGCTGGGGCAGGGGGCTGGGGGGCGGCCGCGGGGGCCGGGGCCTCGGCGGGCTGCTTCAGGGCTGGTTTCTGGGGCAGCAGCCGGGGGTCAGCTGGGGTTTTGCGCATGATCCTGGGGTCCACCGGCTTCTCAGCGGGAGCTGCCGCCACCGCCGCCGCCGCCGTTGAGGCCGCTGCAGAGGGCTGGGGCGACGGGGACTGCTGGGAGTTGGGGGAGCCCCCGGAAGAGGCGTTGACCGTCTTCAGGATGCGGGAAATCAGCTCGAAATCCGGGAGGGAGGAGGGCACAGGGTCCGAGGCAGCCGGGGGGGTGGGCGTGGAGGAGGTGTGGAGCAGCTGCTGGGCCCTGTTGAGCCGCGGGTCCATGCTGGTCACGGGCGGGATGCCGGGGGGCAGCGGGAGCAGGTCCTGTTTCGGGATGGGCAGGGGGATCAGGTCCTCGGGGTTCCACAGGACCGTCTTGGAGAAGTGGGGCTTGTGCAGGACGATGTCCTTCTTGATGTGGCTGAACTGCTGCAGCTGAGACCGCGGATCCCGCAGCGCCTGGCCCAGCAGGGGCTCCAGGGGGATGGGCACCGGCTTGTCCCTCAGCACCCTCTCCCCGTCCTCTTCATCCGCCGCCGAGGAGGAGGAGGCGGCGGCGGCGGCGGCGGCGGTGGTGGAGGCCGGGACCGAAGACGGGGGAGGCTTGTGGTGGGCCGAGGCGTGAGGGGCTTCCTGCTTGGGAGGCAGGCTGGCTGCGTGGCGGGCCAGCCGGGGGTCCACAGGGGCTGAGGAAGAGGAGGAGGAAGGCGCAGCGGAGGGGCTGCCCTCTGCACTGTGGCTGGGTTCTGCAGTCCGAGAGAGGCGGGGGTCCCGGGACAGCCTTGGGTCCGCAGGGCGGCTGGAGGCATGTGTGGCCTGGGACTTTTGCAGTCGGGGGTCGGTCAGGACGCTGGGGCTCGACTCGGACGAGTGCGCCTGCTTGGCAGCAGCCTGGGTCTGCTGCCTGAGGGTCTTCAGGATAGAGGTCACGCTGCCTCCACCATCCTCGTCCTCACTAGAGTACCAGTTGGCTGAATCGCCTGTTAAAATGGAAAACACAAAATCAGGCATGAAGAGATGTTCCTGAACTCATAAAAATGTATATGCCACTTATTACCTTGAGCTGATTTGAAACACAATAAGTAAATCAGTTTGACCTTTTCTTGATCAAGTAAGGCAGGTAATGTAAACTACAGAGGCTCGTTCTAAGCTGTAACTAAACACTGATGTAATTTATTTATTGATGACAGGTTACAGCCCTTTATAGAAACGCCATATTTAAACAACAGAAGAGCAACAAAAGACAAATTTAGCCAACAATCTGAACAGAAGCTGGAATCTTTACAGATATCTTGACTGGTAATTCTCAGCATGCTGAAGCCACTGTTTGTGTACGATTCAAAAACCAGGACCACCACATCGAGAAATTACTGTGTCCCAGAACGCCAGAATGACATTGGACACACGTCGGATTGACACATGGAAAACGTGGGGTACCTTCCGTGTCCCTCTCGGCGCCCCCCTCGGCCAGCCGCCGGGCCTCCTCCTCCTGCTGCTTCTGCTGGATCCTCATGAAGAGAGCGCGCTGGGCCGCCGGCAGGAAGTCCGGCACGTTTATCCCCTGCTGCTGATTGGGCGCTCCGGCAGGGGCAGGGGGCTCCATGCCGCCGCCGCCCGCCTGGCTGCCAGGGGCCTGCTCGTGGAACGAGCCCATGCCGCCTTCCTCTTCCTCCATCCCTCCGTATTCTTCATACTCTTCTCCTGCAGGCACACAGGAGAGATCCCCCATCACTTCACACTCTGGACCCACAGGACAGCACTGGCCAGTGCTCCTCCCCACCTCACCCAAGAGCAGTGGAGCTGTCTAACACGACATGAGCATCTGCGTCAGGCCCTACAGTCAACCTGCGCTTTAGCTCTACCTTCCACGGCTGTGTTTGTGCTCGGAGCTGTGCTGCATGCATCCCTGCCTCAAGGCTGCTCTGTGCGATTTCTGGCATGTGAGAAAGCTACCACATTGGAAGAATAACCAAAGAATGGCCAAGCACCTCACATTCATACACAATGTCAACATCTTTTTCCTTCGCTCAAGAGGATATGCTCTCTGTATTTGTGGGACGTCAGAGTAAAAAAATTGTCTAAGGCACAAAATGAGCTCAAGAGAACACACGTATGCTAAAGAAATAAAACAGGACTTTTTTCACTGCCACAGATTTGGACTCATCAGGTTGGAGACAAATTCTACGCTGATGCACAAATCACTGAAAGCTGCCCTGCTGGTGCTTCCCCCCTCTATGCCCAAGATGTGCGCCCAAGCTGTGTCAGCGTGCCAGTCTGTTGCGGGGCACAGGGTCTACTCACCCTCTTCTCCTCCACCCTCCATCTCCTGCTGGTGATAGAAGTTATCGTAAAAGTTCGGTCCGGGGGGAGGGGGTCCAGGAGGCATCATTCCAGGGTGGGGCGGCCCCTCTCCTGGCCCGAAACCCGGCATCATTGGCGGCCCGGGACCCATCGGTGGCGGCCCTTGGTTCATGCCAGGAGGTCCCATCGGGGGCATGTCATGCGGGCCCGGGGGCCTCATGCCTGGAGGCCCAGGCGGTGGGCCGGGACCCATATGCCCTGGGGGTCCGGGAGGGCCAGGGAAGCGAGGTGGGGGTGGGCCTGGAGGACCAGGTGGACCAGGAGGGACAGGGGGACCAGGGGGACCTGGGGGGCCTGGTGGGCCGGGAGCTCTGCAAGAAAAGATTGTCCATTTCTTAAAGCTCAAATAAAAAGCAAAACTTTTTTTCAACAAAGTCTAACATGAATCACTTTGATGCAGGAAGCATAACTAATACGGTCTCCATGCAATCCATTGCATGCTAGTCAATAAGAAACAAGTTTAATAAAAGAGTGAACTAGGGGCTCCTTCTGCTGGCTTGGCTCACCTGACGCCCAGTTTCTGTGCCAGCTGTCCGGTTGGCTGCACCACAATCTCAAACAGCGACGGGATCTTCTTCTGAGAGTTCCCGGGACAGGGCGGTGGGGGGGCCATTGGCGGGGGTGGGGGACCAGGAGGGGGTGGCTGTCCAGGACAGGGCCCGGGTCCGGGGGGTCCCGTGGGCATGGGGCCGGGGGCTGGGCCAGGCGGGCAAGAGGGGGGCATGGAGCCCCCTGGTGAGCTCGGATCGGCAGGGCCAGGCCGGGGTGGCGTGGGCAGCAAACCTACGCCCGGGGGTGGCTTGGGCAGGGGGTTGATGCCTTGCTTCTTCAGCTCCTCCACCTCCTTCTCATCCTCTGCACCAGCCTCGGCGTCCTCCGCTAGCATCTGTACAGGAAAGGGGCCGTTACCGAGTGGACTGGGACACTGAAGACCACAGAGCAGGCGCAGGAATCTGTCAGCCTGCGGTCTACGTCCAGGGATCAAGAGCTAAGAGGGCGAGGGACGGCCGCACCTTGTCCAGCAGGTCCTTGGTGTCATCCGTCAGGGGCTCGTGGGAGAACATGCAGTCGTCTCCATTGACGCAGCTTCCTGTGGTGTGGAACAGCTTGCAGGGGAAGTCGCGTGAGGCCGAGTTAAGGATGGAAAGACAGTCAAACAGAACTCCCCAGTGATGGGATGCCCGTCCCACTCGCACCAAAACCGGGTTCAGGCAGCTTTCAGCGCCCTCCTTTAGAGACTAGTGATAAATGAAAGCCTGACACATTGCAGTGCCGTGTCCTCTCACACTGGCATTTCTGGTCCAGGGTATACAGCGCCACCTGCTGCTTTACTAACACACATAGCCACAAGACGATTTCTCTTAGTAAGAAGCAACAGGACCATGTGCTTGAAAAAACACTCTAGAAATAACACGCTCCCAAACAGTGCCTTCTTTTAACAACCTTTCCCTGGATATTTAAACATTTTTTTATCTGTTGAGATAATACATTTCAGATGAATGGAATTGAAGGGTAAAATGTGTTTACATATATTCCAAAATACAGAGGCCCTGCAGATTAAAATAATACAGTTCAAAATGGAGCAGAGACCAACACATCCAGATCTGAAGACTTGGATACCTATGTATCACACGGGGGCCTAATGCAGACATCTTACAAGACCCAAAGAACAGGCCAGCTAGATTATTTCACCACTTCACACAACACCAGTTTTTACTGAACCAGGTGCTGCCTCCATTGCAAAGCCAATAAGCAGCAGAACGCACGGCAGTGAAGGATATCATGCATGTAGGGGCAGTTCTCGGCCCGCGCGCAGAAGCCCGTGATGTAGAACTTGCACAGCTCCTTCTTCTTGGGCAGCTCAATGTCGTGGCTGAAGTTGCAGTGCTCTCCCTGTAAATGAATTACACGAATGAGAATTTTTAAAAACAATGTTATTTCCAAAAACGCTCAAATCTGATCTGCTTCTTACATCGCAAGCAGAAAAAAAAGGGTTCGGCTATTCCCCACGCTCCGTCACTCGCAGCTAGGGGACCCTCAACCCTGTTCTTCTTCCCTCATCTTCACTCCTTGTTCTATTCCGTTAAGTCCAGGGTAAACACTGACAGCTTTGATCGCCTGCATACAGGAGTCTACAACACAGCCTAACTTGCTCAAATATGTATGTTTTTTTCTGTGACTTCCTGCAAGGAAATTATTATTTTTTTCTTTATTCTTTTGTTTCTCAGTGAAAATTGAACCGGAAATGTGGCTCGATATCTGCCCCCCCCCCGTGCAGCAGCGCACGTCCCAGAGCAACGTACCCAGGTGCAGCGTCCCTCTATGTAGTACTTGCAGATGACCTTCCCCTTCTTGTCAGAGACCTGCTGGTGCGATTTGTCCTGATCATTCCTGCGCTGCCCTCCCCCGCCATCCTGCAGGGACACCGTTGAGACACACTGAGTCACCCTAGCAGCTCAGGGTGAGGGAGACAGATGCGGCAGAGGGCTACAGCCAACTTATTCTTAGGCAAATATAGAAGTGCAAACTCTCAGATACACACAGAAAGAGGTCAAAATTCAGTTGGACAAGCAGGTTGGTTTTAAAAGGTTGCATCCGAAAACAAACTACTTTGAGCAACAGCTCAGAGGGAGAAAACAGCCGAAAGTTCAAACAAAGGCTGAATACACGTTTTTCTAAGTTGGAGCTGTACTGAGAGTTAGCTTACGTTTATTTAGTGTTTGGAAAAGAGAAGAGAGTTTGCAGCGGATAAGAGGCACAGACTACAGGAATCAAGAAGCAGGAAACTGCTGTGACAGCTGCACAGAGCTCAATCCACCTGTGGTTACAAGTGTTCTGCTGCCGAAGAGTGAAGACATGCCTGGCAGACCGCGGCTCACTCACCCCCATGTCCATGTCGCCGTTGTTGTCCTCGTCGTTACCCCCGCAGTCCCCGCCTCGCCCCCTGCCTCGGTGGTTCCTCCCCCGGCCCCGGTTCATGCCCCGGCCCCCCTTGCCTCTGCCGCGGCCGCGCCCACCTTTGCCACCTGCCGGAACGGGGAAGGAAGTGACACGGGTCACGGACAGGCGGGGAGACAGCACCGGGTCTCTTGTAGCTGCGCGCCAGTGAGGCCGCAGGAGGGCTTGGCTGAAATATTCAATCCAAGGGAAAGGACTATGCGCTGCCCTGATCTCGAATCACCACATGGGTTAATCACTGAGCCCGAGAAAACAACAAAACTCTGCTGTGTCTCACAACGGGCAGCAGGGGGCGCCACACCTCTATGTCTTCACCATACACCCCCATTGCCATACACTCTATAAAGAAAAGACCCTTGGATACAAGATATTAACAAAGGTAATTTTGGGACTAAAAAGGAGCTACTTAACAATCAGGGCTGTGTGCCTCTAGAATATAGAGCTCTACCAGCCTCCAGTACAGCTGAAGCAGACTCAGGAATTGGCTGAATCAGGTTCTTGGATCAATAAAGTCCAAACTACTAAACAAGCAAAACAGGTGTTAATGGGCGACTCTCTTCTGAAACTTTTTTTTCCTCTTCTGACCCCCAAAAAATGCCGGTGAGGCAGACTGGCTATGGCACAGATGTTTACCCAGGCTGTACCAGAGAAACACAGCCATGGCCAGTGCTGGTTCTGCAGGGCACCGGACCTCACCTCTGCCTCGGTTGGGCCCCTCCTTTGCCTTCCGGTACTGGTTCAGCTCTTTGGAGTAATCATCATAATCTTCCTCACACATGTTGTCATAGTCGTCCTCTCCATACTGTAGAAAAACCATACAAACCAAATCACAAAACGCAAAGTTACTGTCAGATGTAACAGCCAAACTGACCGAGAAGCATT
The DNA here is from genome assembly GCF_059453375.1 of Lepisosteus platostomus. Taxonomy (NCBI): domain Eukaryota; kingdom Metazoa; phylum Chordata; class Actinopteri; order Semionotiformes; family Lepisosteidae; genus Lepisosteus; species Lepisosteus platostomus. The sequence goes on from NC_142614.1 coordinate 5,326,257, forward strand.
CTGAATAATCTCAACAAAAATAATAAATAATCTATGAGGTATTTTGGTCTTGATGATAATGTAGCCACCCCACCAACCTAACATTTTTTCCAAACACCATCTAAGCAGCTAGCCATTAACTAGTGCTAAAGCGGTCTTCTTCTGTTAGTGTCCCCCTGGTGAGTTTTCTATAAATCTAAACTGTTCACCATTTTAAGAATACTCATCTAAGGAACTATAATCCTTTTGTTACGTTTTATACCTGTAATCACTACTTATTTTAACACGTAAAACTTAAAACAAGCCTACAGGTGAGGGGATCTCTGCTGGGTAGCTGCTTTTCATACTGAATGGACCAGGAAATTGTATATATCTGGTGGAAGGGTGGCAGTCCCCCTTGTAGAAACTGGGCTGCAGAAAATCCAGTGATCTGAACCGCGCCCATTTTCCAGCTCATTTCTTAAAAAACGTCAATGTTACATTTCAGAGAACACGGGATTAGGAGCTGGGCTGAGGTGGGGGAGTGGGATCCGGAACAGCAATTCCGATGGGCCTGCGCTGCCCTGATCCCTGAATTCCACATGGCTAGCGACGACACCTGAGAAAATAAACCACAGGCCACGGGGCGGCGCCTCACCTCCATGTCTTCGCCGTACATCCCATCGCCGTCGTCGTTCTCGCCGCCCATCTTGCCCCGCCCCCGGCCCCTGCCGCCCCCGCCCCTGCCGACACGCCCTCTCATTCCTCCTCGGCCACGCCCTCGCTGGTTCTTCATCCGCCCTTTGCCTCCTGGGAAGAGAGGAACGCGATGCTAGACCTGACCGTGTGTCGACTTACAGAACATAGCAGGATGTATTTCAGTGCTGCTGCACGGGTAGTGTGCCAAAACAAACATGCTGTAGAAGAGGCCCGCAGTCTACCACACCACCATCCTGTAAGTCAGAGTTAGTAGGGAAGCTTCACCTGGGAAATCAAAGCCCCAACAACTGCAAAATACACACTGTTTTATTACCTTTATCAGCAGCAAGGTAAACCCACAGCTCGTGTTCTAGCTGCTGATGTGAAAAATAACTTCTTGCATTTGTATGCAGGTGTTCATCCCATAGAATCCCAATTTTTTTCATAGTACGGCACCCAGTTGACCCCCAGGGTGACACTGGGCCACTGTGCCTCATCAGGAGCCTCCTCTACAGCAGATCAGCTGGAGGAGTGAGGAATTTCTTTACCAGCTGATTTAAGGGCTAAATCAATTCATGCAGCACTGTTGCAGCATGCTAGCCTTCTCCTGACGGAGAGGAAAGTCCTATCTTTTCAAAATCAGAAGGACATAAACTGAACAAGGAGTCACAAAGTACGCATAATTAAACCTTATGAAATCTGTTGCTTTTGTGTTCCGATTACTCTCGTTTGCTCACCTCTTCCTCCACGGTTGCCGCCGCCTCCTCCTCCTCCTCCTCCTCCTCCTCCACCACCACCACCACCACCACCTCCTCCTCCTCCTCCTCCCTCCTTGGCTTTGCGGTACTGGTTCAGCTCCTTGGTAAAGTCGTCGTATTCATCCTCACCCATCTCCTCATCCTCCTCGCCCTCGTAGTTGTCTTCCTCATAGTCATCGTAGACCCCATAGCTCTGCTTCTCCATCTTCATGTAGCCCCCCTTCTTGGGCATGGGGCCACCGTGTGAGGGAGGGGGGTACCCAGAATGGGGCTGGCAGAGAAAAGGCATGTCCACAGTAAGCACACTGATGCGTGCAATATGAGCACAACTACACTCATGGACAATCACCAGCATCAGGCTCTGTGTGATGAAGAATGTATTTTGTCTGCTCTCTTCAGGGCTCGGTGCTGTACTGTCTAGGCATAAAGGCTACTCGCCTTGTGGCAGAGCTCTGTGCATCGCGAATCAGGAGAGGTGCTCTATTTTGTCAAGCATCTGCAACCAACAGTGCCAAGCCATCTCCCATCATCTCAAACTCAACCTCTCAAAAGTTTGCAATTTTCACGCCTGCTTCCTGGTTGCAGGATTTCTCTGAAATAACTAACGGATAGAGAAGAATGCAGAAGGGTCCTCTGGCAAGAGGCTTCACCTCAACACCAGAGCTAGGAGGGGACTGACCGGCGGTGGTGGGTACTGGGGGCTGTACTCCCGGTACTTCCTGTGGCTCTTCTCAGTGGGGCTGTAATCTGATTCGTCGCTGAAGTCCGAATGGTCATCGCTGGAGGACGCATGCCGCTGGGGAAACACCGAGGAAGAGGAAGATCTTAGGGATGCCAAACAGCGACAAAAACACAGCGTAGGTCCGGTTTCGGCACGGCTTTGCACAATCACTGCTGCTATCAAAACATTTTGTCCTTGAAAGAGGAACTTTCAATGGGCTTTAAATACATAGATGTATCTGGTGTGAGAACAGTGTTTTAAGCAGCATTACACCAGACAGGCTATAAGCTCTCTTTAAACAGAACTATCACCTCTAGCCTTCACAGTCTGTTTGATGTGACTCTAAGTCAGGGACTATCCGGAAACTAGAACAACATTTCTATGCATGTAATATATTCTCATTACTTAAAGATCAATAATATGAAGTCCGAGCTGTGCAGGTCCCCCTGAGTTACTGAACCTCCTGTGCTCAGATGCTGCTCTGCTGTCAGCGAATCTGCAAACCGTGCTCCCTCTCAGACCGAGCATGCACTCCTCTTGTCTCGGCAAGCTGCCCTGGTGAAAGCACGGCTCGGCCGAGCGGCTATTTTAAACTCACTTTGTGCTTGGATTTGCGCCTCTTCTTGGCCCTCCTCTTCTCCTTCTCTCTCTCTTTCCTCCTCTTCCTCTTGCGGCGGTGGGCCTTGTCCTCGTCGGAGCCACTGCCGTGCCGCTCCCTGCCGTGGCGCGTCTTCTCCTGCGGCTCCCCGGCGCCGCTGGGGGCCTCCGCCTCGCCCCCGTCGTCCTCCAGCTCCCCCTCCTCCAGCTCGCCATCCTCGCGGCTGCAGGGACAGGGACAGGGCCAGAGACGTCACCGCGCGGCCCCTCGCCTCTCAGACCAGGCAGGTATTGGCAGCTCTGGGGCCGAAGTGCGCTCATACTCCTTGACCAATTTCAGCTGGCACTGTGGACAGCACAGCCGTAAAACAGATGCAGCCATACTGGAAAGAAGCAGTATAGCCGCCATAAGATTTTTCACTCTTCTGGCTTGTGTATTAGTCTGCACCAGAAACAGACAGAATCACTTTGAGCTGGGGTATCCCATCCAGGTAGGTCACAGTGCATCTGCAGGTTTTCAACCCAAGGTGAAACTTAAGGAACTAAAACAGCTCATTAATTGGGCCAATTAGGCTACAGTGCACCCAGCTCTCTTTAAAGGGACCGAAATATCCTACAGATACATCAGCCCCTCAGGGACCAGAAACAGATCTTCCAGGTCTGGAGTCGGAACCAAAACAGTAGACAACCACTTAGCCGTTTGTCAGCTGTACATCACAAGTCATAAACAAAATATTCTGCAGAAATGTTTTACAAAGAGACTACAGCATTGGGGAAGACAAAACAAGACGATCTGGAAATGCTCAGTTAGAAGACTGGTGCTTTCTCAGAGATATACGTGAAAGATGTGGTTTTGAGCAATACCACTGCTGCAGAATGGAGGCGAAAAGCATGAGATACAATCATAAACCACTCCATGTCAATAATTAGCTGTCAGTAGTAAATCTGAATATTTCAGACCTTCGACACTGGCCTGCTTCACAGGTTTTATAAACTGGAATTTCTCTTAACTCCAGAAGTCAAAAGGCTATAATGTGTCCAATAAAAGACAAGAACGATTTCAGTGGGAAAAAAAAGAAACCCATTTAGGGGTCACTGCCTCAAACATATATGTCCAAAAAAAGGGAAAGGCCAGTTAAATAAGGGACAGCTGAAAGGCAATGACCACAAGACCTGCTCTTGCAACAGATTCCATGGAAGATCTGGGAAGACGATGGGTGGCTTCAGAGTCTCAAAGCCCACAGTCTTGGTGAAGCAAATATTAAACCACCAAAGCAAACACTGTTCCAATAATCAACGGAGCACAAGCAGTCCCGCAGTCTTACTATGAGTTGCTTGATTAGCTGGAGACAGCAGAACGCAGACAGCATTGTCCTGGCAGTGGTCACCAGAGGACCTGACAACCCACTTTCAACAAAACATGATTAACTTCAGAAGCTGATTCAGAGCTCATTTGCCCACTGCACAGAATTTAAGTCTGTCCAGGATTTATCATAAGCAAATCCTGGAGAATCTGTACTTGCCACACTTGAAACACAATGACAAAACAAGTAATTTGACAAATATGAAATTAAATAATATTAAACTTTTTTTTTCTTCTTAATCAGAGGAACAAACACAAAGAGCGTTCAGGTGTAAGAAGCCTGAAGTGGATCAAATTGCCCGTGCAAAGGGAATCTAACCTTTAGTGCCTTTGTAGTGAGGCGATAGAAAAAGGCTCGTCTCTCCTGGATTAGGGAAATAAAAGATTTTCAAGCTGTACCCTTGACGGTAACACCTCATCTCAGCGCTAACAAGATTTCAGGGTGACTAAGTGCACAGCCTTTTAACATCCTAAATTTCAATTACTGTTGTCCCAGGGAGCAGGGATCTCTCACAACCTCTTTAACAACGCTGGCAAGGTTAGCCCCAGCTGTCCTAATTACACACAGAACCCCTTAAAGAGCAGGTCCCTAATGAAGAGAAATGCTGCTGAACAGCAGCACTGGGAGAGGTTACAACACGCTCTGATTAGCCCTGTTATTGAAGAAGGAAGTCTGCCTCTCAGCAGAAAGTTGTGTCCCCTTTTGCACCACTGTTTGCTATTTTGTTGAGACTTATTCTGCTCAGAACACTACCTTGTTTTTACTTCACACCCTTCTCCGGTCAGAACACATGAAGAAGGCTCCTTTGTCCAATGAGCATTCATGGCTCATCACGTTATGCCAGCACTGAAGAATTACAGTCTTCAACATTAAAAAATACAACCGGGACACAGTACCCAGAACATAACAGAGCCAACAGATTCTTATCCAAGGGCTCGGCCTCGTGCATCACGCTCTCCTGTATACAGAAGGCAGATTTATATCCCGTGCACTTCCATGCGATAGCAAGATGGGACAAACAGTCTCACTTTGTTGGGTGGGATGCTGAATGTCACATGTCAGGACACACGCGCTTTTCAACAGAAACCACAGACCACTTCAGATCACATGGCAGTGTTTCAATTAATTAAAAAATAACACTTTGGAGTTGACAAGCAGAAAAATTGGTTTGGTTTTTCCCTGGAATGTCGACACAAGCCCTGCAGGGGAAAGAAGGACTGAAAACTGGGAGAGGAGACGGTTAAGAAGGGAGTGTAGGATCTTTTCAATCAAGGGTACAAATTACAAAAGAAAAAAAAGGCCTGGACTCAGAAACAAGGGAGTTTACTTTACAAGACGGGCTTTATTTGAAATAATGGCTAAGTGTTGAACTGGAGAGTGCAGTAGCCTTAATAAGTTCATCCTCTTGAGAGACGAGAGAGATCTAAGCACTATTCAGCTAACTACATACTGCTTCAGAGTCGCTACGACAAGTCATAAGGTTTTCCTCGTCGTCTGTTTATTACAAGTAGTTCTCAGTAGTCACAGGTGCAGACGTTTTGGTTATTTTAAAGACTGAAATCAGCCAGCACCAGAGTCTTTGACTATTCTGTCTCTCCTCTGAAGGAATGCCACCACAGTTTGAATTGAATAATGCTGAAACTTTAGAATCTTTACCATCAAACTATAGCACGACTTACAGTATGATCAACTTACACTTTATCTTATACCTTGCCCTTCCCCTTGGGTTCAGACCCAGGGTCCTGCAATTTTACGCTTCCAAGGAGTGCTACTGAGCAGCGAAAACTGGTCACATGCCCTGATCATGTGCTCTCACTGTCAAATTTGACTGAAACACCTCTCTGGTTCACACAGCAACAGGAAAAGCCTCTAAAACGGCAGGAATCTAAATGTACTCACAATTTGGTAAAAGTATAAAATACCAAGCTCCTGGAGACTGGCTTAAATACAAAAGCTGGCAGGTTATAAATCCAAAAACTGTTCAGGCTGCTAAATCAGAAGAATCTTTCTTCCACCTCTGCTCATGTCAAGTAAGAATAAGAAATACTAGACCTACACTGGAAAACTCACAATTAATAAGGTAAGAAAATAGACACGTCTGTGCAAATAGCTGCCAGAAACACTTCAATAGCAAAGCACCCCTACAAGACCCTTCTTGTGCACCAAAACACAGGAAAGAGCTGAAGAGGACCATTTCCAAAACCTGGAGACCCGGGGTGACAAGTGGATTATGTGCAATCTTCAGCCCACATGAAAGAAGTGAATTTACTACCCATAATTTAAAATATTCCTCTGCTACTGGAGGTCAATATTACTGCTTTTGGTAATAATTCTCCTTATCTACAGAATTTACCAAATAAAGCACACTGCTAAATGCTTTTACTGCGAGTGACAATGAGTGTCCATGGCTAGCTCACAGCGCAGCACTATTAAACCAGCGTACAACAGTCACTAAGTGGCTAGTAAAAAAAAAAAATCATTACAGTGTTGTTTTCACCAAGCAGGATTTGATGCAGTGCAATTAACTTGACTTTTTAAAGTATTTTTCAGGATTGTAACTGGCCATGTATTGTAAGATCATACTGACAGCTGTCCTGGACTCACAACAGCCCAGTATCCACCAGTCACAGGTCCTAAACCACAAAAGGCCAGATTCAAGGAGCAGTAGTCAGAACTCTGGACCCGCAACTGGAAGCTTATTAAAACACCAGGTGGTGACAACACTGTTGTCGGACCCTTGAACAAGGTAATTTTCTGTTTCAGTAGAATACCTGGCTATATAATTTCAGGTCACTTTGGACAAAAAATGTCAGGCAAAAAAAAAGACTGACTATCAGTCTATATGGTGTGGAATTAGTGTAACAGCACACATCACTGTTTGGTTACTTGATAGTTACAGCTGGAGTGAATTCACCCAGAAGAACTATTTATATTCAGTGCACACTACCTACACGACAATCACCCTGCATCCAGGCTGTGCTTTACGGAAAAAAATATCCAAAACTTATTGGGATCACCAACTCACATTCTTCATAAGAGGGTTTCATTCTGTGTGATCAGGCTTTCTTCATTCAAACCTGAACCAAATGACCTCTAACCTCCTCTGGAGGAAGAGCAAAGGGTTTGTTGTTTTAGTTGTGTTTGCTCTGAAAGGGCCTCAGATTAAGCTAGCAGTGCTAGGCACATAGAAAAAATCCACTCAGTGCATGAACAGTACTGTTCTCTGGTCCTGCAGGGCCTGGCCACATTAAAATAAGCAGACATACACCTTCACACTGCAGAATCGCCTGACGTTCTGCTGAATGCTTCTATGCCCTTGTCATATAAGTCAATTACCTCATCCATGTTGTTCGTCTCTGCTGTAGTTTCTGTCCAGAGATTAGGACACTTTGTTTTTTTGTTGTTGTCATTTTCCAGCTGCCATCTCAATTGCAATGGCAATTATAATATTGAAATATAGCAATATATCAATATTAGTATATTTCAATACTACAAATTAATACATAAACAGAACTGAAATGATAATTAACTGTGTCTTCATAAAACTCCAGTGTGAAATTTCTGGATTTAGGATGAATGATTAACTCTCCAGATTTTAACTGTTGCAGTTATGATTATTCTGTTGAAAGGGATAATTATCTGGATGCCTTGTTTAACTGCTGGTGAAAGTGAAAACCATAATAAAGCGTCTCTAGGCTACATTGTGAAACTGCTGGACAGAAATGCAGGTTAAACAGGCTCTGGGCTGAGTGATCTGCCTCGCCTGTAAGCTCTGCTTGAGGGTTTGAAGAGGGGAAAACTCTGTGGCTGCAATGTTAAGTGAGAAGCAGTCTGTCTTGTTTTGTAATTAGCAGTTTGGGGGCATTTCTAACTATGAGATGTTTTTAACTATGAGCCTTGGGAGAGGTTTAAAGGAACATCCATCCCCTGGTTAAAAATAAACACTGAAAATGAGTGCTACCAATGCGTTTCTCAAGAAAAAGGATCTTCTTAGACACGCTCATTTTCGTGTGTGTGTGTCAAGATCCAAAATGAAATCTTGTGGGGAAAAAAAGGCCATAGAACGTCACAAGCTATTAGCAATTCCTCCATGCCACGGTGTCTTCACTAGCACACTGGTTCTTCCCTCTTCTGTAGTCAACATGACAACAACACTTGCTCTACCAGCGCTCTTCAATTTGCCCAGAGGAAGAACAGCAGTGGAACCTGACCTCAGAACTGCCACCTAAAGCATGGCGGTCACTCCATGGACTAAATGAGGTCAGTTCTAGCTCCCAAAGCCTGCACTCTCCTAATACTAGTTCAAGCAAGGCTCTGGTAAATGGGAGTGCTTGAACTGCCACTTGGGACAAAAAGACGTCAAGCACAGAAAGCGTCCAGCACACTGAGGATGACCGAGATCACCCATCCATGCAGCGCACAATGAAATGATGGCATGGGAGCTCATTCGAGTTATCCGAGCTGCAGCAATGAGTTGTCGTCTCAAACACTTTTAGTTCAGTGCTCTGCTCTCCAGCGAAGAGCAACAAGATACATCTCTGGGCTTAGGGGACTGTCCTACGCTGACGGGGCAAGAGAACCAAACCTTTTTAGTCTGGAAGAGATGGGGAGACCCGACGACCTGATTCTAGGACTTGAAATCCTTAAGGTCAAAGACCAAATCGAACTCACAAAGCAGCGAGACATGAACCATGGGCCAGAAATAAAGAAAGAAGTGAATTTGAAAACGAGAACGGATGTCACTTCTTTATGCAAAGGGTTGTCGGAGTACGGAACAGGTTATCTACCTGTGTTACTAAAGCCAAAACCCTGACATCTTTCAAGAAGAATTAACTCAGACTAATTAAGTACTACCTAACAAATGGGCAATGTGCTCAATGACCTCCTCTCATTTGTTACCATTCTTCTGTTGTGAAACAATCATATTGGCGGTAAATATTATTAGTTATCTATTGGATCTAGAACATAATTAGATTTATGTACTACAAATCATAACACGCCCCAGGTCCTTCACTGGCTGTGCCAGGGAACACTAAGCTTAGCAACCAGATTTAAACCAGTGGATCCTTCTAACAAAGCAATCAGCAAATAACAGGGAGAGAATACCGACAGCTCCACAATTAGTTTCTAGAGCTCTGGCACAAGCTTTGGCTGTGCTGAGACGCAGGAACCTTTATCAATGAACACAGGGAATCTATTTTTCTTGCACCACTGGCGGTTCACAAGACATCTCATCACGCATGCTGACAGATGAAACAAAGAGACCACTGACTGCCCCAAGTCCTGGCCCCCTTTCCCCTCTGCGCAGCGTTCACTCTGTGCACACAGGCAAGCTCAGGAAAGTGCCAATGAATTCTGCTTCTGCCATGCCAAAGACTCTCTTTAAAAGCACTGTAAGCCCTGCTAAACAAAACCGAGGCATGATCTTCGCAGTTCAATGCTGACGAGTTGTACTTCTCTTGCTTTATGACCAGCACATATGCAAAACAAGGACTGTCTTTCTATACCAACTCTGACTTGTGCACAGCAGTGAATGTTACATGCTGTATATAGCCAAGCCAGATTGTAAATGTGTATGTGCACATTTACAGGAGGCATTAGTCCTAATACTATGAAACTACCTAATCACTCATTGATAACTAATTCTATATGAAAAGAATGTTTGACAATAACACCTCTTGTCAGCACAGCTCAGAGTTATTCAGGCTAGCAAGCAGTAATCAGGTCGGTCTACTGAGTTAACTAAGTTAAAGGACAAAAGCAGCATTCTTCATTTTTCCAGCTTAATGAAAAACAACACAGTTGTGGGTAAAAGCATTGAAACATTGTATCAGAAACCTAGCAATTAACTACCAGTTACCAGTGGCTAAAATAATCTAAAATTCAGTACACCTAGGTTAAACAAATGGTTGCATTTTTTGCTGAATAACGTGATAACACTAATCCAGATACTAAGAATTATGCCTGAAAATGTATACAGATACGCCCTTATCTATAACCATGTTTCAGGGACTACAACATTTCTTGTGCTGTTTGTAATCTTTTGTTTTGATTCAGAATGTGAATGAAAATTTCCGTATTTGTAGTTTAGGCTATAACTAGGCTACGAGGTATAGAACTTGTGTGTATTTTTAAATAAAGATTTTATACCAGACGTTCTCAGCACATTTACTCAGGCAGACATGGAAAAGCAAGTGCTTTGGACACTTAACAGGTGCTGGCTGAAGTAAACTACACAGTCCAGGGTGTTCAGAGCCTAAAAAGGCCTTGAAGCCTTTCATCTGCAAAGTCACCTGCAAGAAATTATTCTTCTGAAGTAAGAGGCCTCCTCCTGAAGTCGAAAGCCATTTTCTTTTCAGCTAACGTCCCAATTTTGTTGTTTGATTTAGAACTAAAGAATTGTGGTATAAAGCACTTTCCAACTCCAGTACTCGGGACCCATAATCCAGCAGGATTTCCGTCTCCTTAAATTAGAAAGTTCTTCACCTGGGAGAAATGTTAAGAGTAATCCAATCATGGTTTAACTGAACCGATGTTCATCTCTTCTACACTACGCTCACATTTGGCGATTTCAAGAGCCACAGAAAACGTGCTGCATTCTGGACCCCAGAATCTACAAGGGCTGGGAGTTGGGGAACCCCAAGTGGAGGGAAAACCATCAAGATTTAAACAGCACTCTCTACAAAATACGCAAAGGCAGAAGTACAGGTAACCAAAAAACTCCAGTTGTTGGAAAAACGTCTTTCAAAGGGACAGCAAATAGATGCTGTCAACTGGTAAAGACAGGAATGTGAATGCAAGTAGGATTCGGATCAAAGACGATCAGAATCCAAGAACACATTTGAACTGTGGTGTCCACCCTGCTGAAAGTCTGGTCTCTTCTGGTACAAAACCTTTGTGTAAAAATTTGACTAAAAAGCGATTGACCACCTGGTGTTTTCCTACAGACCGCAGAGAATCTACAAGATTCAAACACGTCACTTTACAAATTAAATGCTGCATAAATATTACAAACACTACAAAATATTCCGATTAATGCACTGCCGTATGAGTGTCGTAAACACTATCCTAAAAAGCAAAGAGAAAATGCTTTGGCTCTGACAAGAACTGTAAAATAAGGTTTCAAGAACTCACTACATCACATCAGTCCACATGCAATCCCTCCCAAAAGACACCCAACAGGAAAAATACACTCCGAACGTTACGGATTTACGTACAGCGTTGTCGTCTTTTAAAATAGTAGGCCTCTCTTTCTTTGTAGACAGGGAAATACTTACTGTTACCATGGCTATCTTCACAATTCCAAATCACTGGTACTGCTTTCTATATCCTTTGTGTTGGTGCATTAGTAATCCATTTTTATTATTGTCTATGGGAGTCATGGACAAGGGAGTAAAAAAACTCAATATTGAAATCTTTGAATCTAGGGGAAAGCAGCTGTACCCAGAATTACTATGGCAAGGAAGGGGTTAAAATGGGGAACTTGTGTTTTTTTTTTCTTTAGACTTTCTTTTGGTTATGCTTTTGAAACTTTGACCACTGTATTTGGTCTGTAATAAGGGATGCTGTAAAATAAATGAGTTGAAAACATTTTTTTGATTTGAAACGTCGTTTTTCAGAAGGTAAAAACAGCTAAAAATGAAAAAAAATCACATCATAAGCATTTTCAAAATGTACTGGTATCACACTAACAGGGAATAAAGTTAATCTATCGAATGTGTATAACCTGGGGGAAGGGAGAAGGTCGTAACAGTAAAGTGTTAACTTTTTTGGAGAAAAGGGATTTTACATAACGTCTTGCTTAAACGTGTGGTCAATAAACCTAAAAAAAAACACTATATCATGCTTTAGAAACAACACATACATAACATGCATTCAAGTACGGGGTATCTTAAAATAAATATAAACAATTATCTTATGTAATTAATTTAACGACTACATTACCTAACGAAATGGGATACTCTGTAACCGTACAAGCCTAAAACGTTAAGGGTGATTAAAATCTATTTCCGCTTAATTCAAATAGAGCAACATAATATTTTAAAGGATAAAAACAACATTTTTTCGGAATCAAAGCTTCGGTTAAACAGGACAAATATTTTGAAAAATAAATTTGGTTTGAAAAACATTTAAACGTAAATAGAAAAGCTGAAAAGCGTCGAAAGACTGTATTTGTTAAATGCGTAGCTGGGTACTTTGGCGTGCGTCACCAGCTGAAACTAATTGGTATCAATTTAAAATTCCTTTTACGGAAAAGACCAATTAAAACAATTTAACACGACACTGATACGTTCATAAAATATAGAAAAATGTATATATAATTTAAAACAGAATTCAACATTTTACATTCATTAACAATTAACTAGTTTTCCGATTGCGCTTCGGCAACCCTGGGAAAAATAAGTGCTAATCCATTCCCACATAGAATAAAGGAGTATAAAAAGTTATTACTGAATTTAAGATTTTACAAAATATTTGTCCTTGTTTCATCATATTATTTGGTTCGCTTTTTTCTTTGACGGCTTTTTTAAAGTTAATGTAATTACTTAAAATGTCCAGCAGGACGATTTGTCCTCTGCTATTTGATTTCAAAAACTAGATTTCGAAATAAAAGTAATTTTCAGAAAGAGCTTTAAAATACTGTAGCTTCGTATCCCACATCTTTTAATGTTTGACCTTCCTTTCGTTTGCTTTCTGCAATGTTTCAAGATGGCGTTACCTCTGTTACTTGTTCCCCAGAAAAAAAGGCGACTTTAATTCCTTTGAAAAGAAAAAAACAAAGAAAAAGATACCCGAGCTTTTTTATGCCCTAAAAAAGCCCAGGATGAATAAACTGTTGTATAGAAATATGATTGTAGAATTACTCGACCTTTCGTCAGTGAGAAGGCTGTTGATGTGTTCGTGGTTGGAGGTTGTTGGGGAGTTTGGATGGACAGTCATGCTTTCCACAGCCATTTCCTCTTAACATTTAAAGTGCAAAAAAAAATTACAAATCGACAACTATAATCTACTGGATTATGCGTCACTGACTTGGAGCTATTTGGTTACTGATTTTTTTGGAAAAGTTTCAGTTCAGCATAGTCAATTCCCCATTTACAGTTATAAAGAGAGAGGTTGACTTTTTTCCTGAGGTTGTCCTTCCTCCTATAGTTGCGCTCTGTAAAATGAAACTCATCCACTTAAAATGGCGGCGACTCAGTTAGTCAGGGAAGGGGGCGGTGATGAAGAGGGAGGAGCCCGGCCGAGTTTTGCCGATGATGACGACACAATGCTCTCGAAGCTTCCCGGAGACGCGCGAAGATACTTCGTGAGGGTGAAGTGGGCGTGTTTATGGGAGGTTGAGGATTTTCGGAAAGTTACGGAAATGGCCGCAAATCACAAAATGTTTTATTCATCCCCAAATTTACAGTCTGGAATTGGACTGTATTGTCTTTATAATAATATGTAACAGAAAAAAAAAAATTCCATGGAAAATCCCATATAAGTATGAATGTCTTTTCCATTATAATAACTGTTTTCTATGGTATCCTTCTTTGAAATAAATGTGTATTCGGCAGGGAAAGCCCCGAATATGAATCTAAAATATGTTTGTTTTACGTAAAAAAAAATGAGCTTGCAACATTTTCGGAAAATTCTTTCGAATTTTCTTTGTTTCTGTATTCGTGGCGGACTCACGAAGATGTGACGTCTTGTTGTCGCGACAGTGTCGCGTCTCTGATGACGCAATCCGTAAGCGCCTCTCCAAACCGTGCGTAGCGGGACATTGGTGACCGCGGTTTATTGAAATTTGTTGTTGGTGGATAATAGTAAATATAAAATACTCGCTAGAAGTAATTTTCTATAAAGTATCGATTACTCTGGTTTGAAGTGTCACGAATTCAAAAATGGTTGAAAAGGAGGAAACACTAATAAGCGAGGAGGAGGCGGCTCAGTATGACCGTCAGATTCGGTTGTGGGGTCTGGATGCTCAGAAAAGGTAATATAGCTGGTTCCGTAGCCCCCTATGTTTTGAGGATCGAACCGGATTTTTCGATAACAAGTTTTTCTTTCTTATCTTTTCTCACGTGTTGCTGTTTACAAGTATGGTGGCCAGCGACCATGTCTTTCATTGTGCACTATAATGTACATTATTAATATACCCTGTGCAGTGTTGTTCCGAAAAGATGAAGATTCGGTTGTTGTAAAGTGAGGGGTTGGTTGTTCATGGGGTAGAGCCAGCAGACAAACTGAAGGTGTTCGGGCTGTTGGGGATAGTGTGCTGTGTACAGCGACGCGACGTGAAAACCGAGGCAGCGGTGAAATCTCATCGCCAGGGGAATGTACAGCATATTCTCGCCTCTCTTGGCGATAATAAGCAGGTGCAGGTCACTCATCACAAACCGGGTAAACTTTCGTGTATTTGTCTAGATTAGCGTGTTGAGTGCACTTGGTAAAATAGACGCTAACATTCTAAATAAAACATATTTTTCAGATTGTCAGATTGATAAACCGGGGCTACTAGTCCGTAGTCTTTTCAATGAAGTGGACTGGTTCTCCTTAAGTGCGCATTTTCCCATGAACCAATGTGATCTGCGCCTGTGTGTTCAAGTAGAGTTGTGCGTTTTGCACTGGTTGCTGTTATCTCGCAAGTCTATCATCATCTCCTGCGTCTACGGTTTCTTTTTTTTTTTGATCAGCCATGTTTGTATATTCCTTTTCCCTGAAAGACCCTGGCGTTTAATACTTTTCAAAAGGGTTCTGGGATCGAATCTGTCCTGCTGCATCTGTGTATGTGGAGTTTGCATGATCTTCCTGCATTCCCCTTTGAGGAATTTCATAGTTTTACCCCCTCTTCTGGTAAATATGCTGTCTAGGATGGTCTAAATTGTCTCTTTCACCCTGTAATGTGAAATGGTATCCCTTCCGGATCCCATCCCATCCCATCCAACTGGTATCCCATCCAGAGAGAAGCTCAACCCTGTGCTCCATGCCTACCCTGTGAGCCGTGCTTTCAGATAGCTCCCAGCCTGCTGTGCCCCACAGTGGGACAAGTGTTTTTTTGGTACGGGGTGGGTAAAATCGATGACAGCTTCAAACAGTGAGGCAACTGCTAGTTTAGGGGGGTTATCCAATTATTAATTCTCCCCTTTAAACAGAAAAGAGCAGACAGGGACTTTGAAATCGCCTTGGTTGCGTAGCTGCCTTCCCTACCTCTTACTTCAGTCCTTTCCTTTCAGTATGAACAGTGGACGAGGAGGAAGCTCTGTAAAGGGGATGGAACATTTGCCATGTGTAACAAATGAGTTCTAATAATTCATCTGTGGTCTTATTTGCCTTGTGTTGTTTTAGTCGTCATGCAGGACTATAGATTACATTTCAAAGAGTCGCTTCCCACACCCAAAAAATATTGCGCAGTCATCACTCGCGTTCAGAGAAACAAGAGTATCAGCCTCCCGGGTGTGTGAGAGAAGTCTGTTAGTAGGCGCTTGTTCCCCATCTGTGACTGCAGCTGAAAACAGTGTACAGGTTGAAAAGTAATATCAATGCAGGAAACCTCATCTTGTGAAGATTGTGTCTTCAGCAGGGGTCTCTAAAGTAAAGTGATGTCTTGCACATTGCCATGTGTTCGAACGGAGGAATATTTGAAATTTCCTTTAGACTAGTATGTGCATCCACTCTGACGCCACCGCTGGATGAAATTCATTAAAAAGGAAATTGTGTTTTGAAGAAGGAACTGAGCATTTCACTGGATTGAAGTGAGAGTGGGGAAGTCCAGGTCCGCTGCGCTCAGGAGCTGAATGTTTCGCTCTGTCTTGTGCCCTGTCCTCTCCCAGGCTGCGTGCCTCCCGCGTGCTGCTGGTGGGGATGAGGGGGCTGGGGGCAGAGGTGGCCAAGAATCTGATCCTGGCAGGAGTGAAGGGGCTGACGATGCTGGACCACGAGCAGGTAAGCCACTAGTGCCGGGGGTGAGACTTGATTCTCGGCTGTAGTAGTGTCTTTTTTTGCAGTGCTAACCAGTACGTGTGCAGTTTTCTTCGCCAAAGGAGAGCAATGGACATTTGACCTCATAGGATTTTCTGAGCGAGGAAGAACACTAAAGCAAAGTCCACACACAAGGAGCTCCAGTCTGGCTTCAAACCCGGGTCTCTATGCACTTAGATAACCACATGATTCTCATAAAAAGAATGAAAGGACATGTTTTGGATTTGGTGGTGGGACAGAGGGTTTGTGTTGCTCGGAGCTTTTGGGTCCTGGGTTTGATTCTACACTGGGGTGCTTTGTAGACCCTGAAAAGCCAAATACCTCACCTAGAGCTTGTGGGTTTTTTCTCCAGGTGCTCAGGTACTCTCCCAGCCACAGCCCAAAGACCTGCTGTTCTCATAGAGAGACAGCTATCTTTAAATGGCCCCCCCCCCCCCCCCCCCCCCAAGCATATGGGAATGAATGAATGTGTGGCCAGCAATGAGCCGGTGTCCTTTTCGTGCTCCGGCTCCACCTTGTGCAGTTCTTGTTGGTTCTCTGGTTGGCTTTTGATTTGTTTCTCATATCTCCTTCCCTGCTGTGCGGTGAACGTGTCCGGTTGCTCTTCTTTTGAAGTGCATCCAAAGCTGCGTTATCTTTTTCGTCACGTCATGAATAAAAGTGTCCCAGAGCCTGCATGAAGGCTTACTCTAGAGCATTGTTAATCATGTTAGCATAGACACTTGTCTTGAGGATAAGTTGCTTCTTCAAGCTCATTGTTTCGCATGTTATATTTCTAGGCTGCTACCTGCATATACAGTTGTATCCAAACGTTTGGGCACCCCTGATCAAATTGCATATTTCAGGGAATATCTAAGTGAAAAGAAGTTTACACAACCTCTGCAGGGTACAAACTTAAACGTGATGTATTTCTGCACATTGTAATGCGCAATTATTACTTATTTGCTGAATTTAACAAACTTTGCATACAACTGAAGTAATTCAAGTAGGGAGCTGCGTCAGCATGTGTGGGCTGCAAAGGAACAAGTTAAAGGTTTATTCCAGGCTGAAAAGAGAAGAAAGGAAACACAATGTTTCGGCTGTGGAGCCTTCTTCAGGTGTGGAGAACTCAGCCTGTGTCCACACCTGAAGAAGGCTCCACAGCCGAAACGTTTTTTCCTTTCTTCTCTTTTCAGCCTGGAAATAAGCCTCTACTTGTTCTTTTGCATACAACTGTAACACTCCACACTTATCTACATTAAATGTCATCTTCCAGGTGTTTGCCCAGTCCTGTATTTTGAGTAAATCTTTAAAAACAGTGTTTAACCCAACTTTGGCAGCTTTTGTGATTGGGGAGGGGGGGGGTGGACTTATGGTATATGACTATGTGAGTAAACGGAGAAAAACACATAGGTCCTGCAATAGAAAAACTAGACTAAGCAAGAAGATGTAACGAAAATAATTACAAAATTTTGAGAACCGCTTTTCTGTTTGTTAATGGCGTATTGATTGGAGGATCTCAGCCAGTCCTTTCCCGAAAGCTCACAAACAGTGTATTTCTGCAGCAAGACTTGTTCCAGGCACTCGCCTCTCTTTGTGTAAAGAAATTAGGCTTAAAAAACAAAGACTTTTCATTTGTCCAGGAAGAGGGTTTAAGAGGTCCTGCATTGCCTACTTTTCTTACCCCTGCCCCTTGTTTCTGTCTCAGGTGACCGAGGAGTCTAGCCGAGCGCAGTTTCTCATCCCAGTGGGTTCTGAGGGTCAGAACCGGGCCCAGACCTCACTGGAGCGTGCTCAGTACCTGAACCCCATGGTGGAAGTAAAGGCAGACCCCGAGAGAGCCGAGTCCAAGCCTGAGGATTTCTTCCTGCAGTTTGATGCGGTGAGTGCTTTGGAGAGCGGAGACAGGGCGGGTTTCCTGTCGCTGTGCTCTGCTGCTCATCCTTCACCATCCAGTGCGCAAAGTTCCTTCTGCTTTCTTGTTTCTAGTAGGGGTGTGTGTTCAGAAAGTGGAGAGAAACAGCATTGTCTAACGTCGTCTTTAGTTTAGCTTTAGTGCCCAGGGTAAGGGCTGTGGGGCAATCAGGAGGAATAGGGGGAAGCAGAGATTTTGCTACATCTACATAATAATAACAATTGCTTACACTTATATAGCGCTTTTCTGGACACTCCACTCAAAGCGCTTTACAGGTAATGGGGATCCCCTCCACCCCCACCTGGATGATGCGACGGCAGCCATAGTGCGCCAGAACGCTCCCCACACACCAGCTATTAGTGGGAGGAGAGCAGAGTAATGAAGCCAATTCATAGAGGGGATTATTAGGAGGCCATGATTGGTAAGGGCCAATGGGAAATTTGGCCAGGACACCAGGGTTACACCCCTACTCTTTTCGAGAAACGCCCTGGGATTTTTAATGACCACAGAGAGTCAGGACCTCGGTTTTACGTCTCATCCGAAGGACTGCGCCTGTTTACAGTACAGCGTCCCTGTCACTATACTGGGGCATTAGGACCCACATGGACTGCAGGGTGAGCACCCCCTGCTGGCCCCACTAACACCTCTTCCAGCAGCAACCTTAGTTTTTCCCAGGAGGTCTCCCATCCAGGTACTGACCAGATTCACACCTGCTGAGCTTCAGTGGGCTGCTAGTTGTGAAATGGCTGCTGAAAGTATTATTCACCGCAGAGCAGTGGCTCTGTGGCTAAGGAACCCCACCTGTGGCTGGAAGGTTGCCAGTTCAAATCCTACTCCGCTGGGTCCCTGAGCAAGGCCCTTCACCCCAACTGCTCCAGGGGCGCTTACAATGGCTGACCCTTTGCTCTGACCCCCAGCTTCTCTCCCTGTCTGTGTGTCTCGTGGAGAGCAAGCTGGGATCTGTGAAAAGGCAAATTCCTAATGCAAGAAATTGTATATGACTATTAAAATGATTTAAAAATAATAATAAGGCAGATGTTATGGAGCAGAATACCCGTTGATGGTTACAGACTGTTGACAGACACGTATGATGGAGAAAACGGCACAGATTGCCCAAATAAACTTTGTACTACTTCATGCTTTTCACTGCGCAATGAGAGATGGTTTGAAGAAGAGAGGCAGAAAGCAGCAGCTTCACTGGTGAAAGAAGTGAAGTTATTTCCGGGAGCCCTTTGTTTTGCTTTGTTTTGCAAACAGAAAATCTTTTAGTTTAAGTGCAACCATTCTGAATGTTTCCCTTTTCTTGAAAGCCAAATAGCAATTTCTTGCAGTTCCCAAAAAACCCACTAGGTGATGCTTTTGCCCCTTCTTTCCACACAGCAGCCAGTTCCCTGAAGGTTAATCAGTCAGGAGAACTAAGCTCTTTGAATTTAAAAAAGAGCTGCTTTTAAGTACCAGGACATTTTAACCCCTGAGCAATAATAATAAATTACCCCACTCAAAGCGCTTTGCAGGTAATGGGGACTCCCCTCCACACCCACCACCATTTCATTCAACTGCTGTGAACTCTACACACCACACATCGGCTCGGTTACAGTTACACTGGTTTGCAAAGCATAAATGGGGGGCTGTTCGTTCCTGTGCACTGTAAGTGTATTGTGAATATAGTAGCATGTAACGGTATGCTAAGACTAATATAACTGTTCAGGCGGGGGGCTGCGTCATCAGGCGTAGGCTGCAAAGGAACAAGTAATGGGTTTATTCCATGCTGAACAGAGAAGAAAGAAAACACAACGTTTCGGCCGCGGATCCTTCTTCAGGTGTGAGGAAGGCTCACGCCTCACACCTGAAGAACTCCACGGCCGACACATTGTTTTCTTTCTTCTCTGTTCAGCATGGAATAAACCCATTACTTGTACCTAATATAATTGTTACTCATCTGGATTGACTCTTTCGGCCTTACATGTGTGCAGCATTGCTTTTTTATTGAAGCAGTCTGTGTAAAGCACCTTGCTCACAATAGCAGTGTCACCGCATGGAATTAACCCCTCCAGTGCCCTAACTGGTAATCCGCACGGCCATATACATTTTCACTGCACCTTTCAAGCAAGCGCGTGTTTTCATGCAGAGGTGCAGCCCAACGCAGGGCGAAGGTGAGAGGCAGGGTGATACACCCACTGTGGGCCTCTGCTTCTGCGGAGACCTGTCCCATTGTCTGCGCCGTGTGAATGGAAGGTCAGGCAGCGGCCACCTCCTTCCATTGTGAAGGGCGGAGATCTTGTCAGCTCGCACAATGCCGCGGTGAAAACTAATCCCAGAGCTGCTTTGTGCTTTCTTTCTGCTCCCTTGTTTGAATTGGAAAGGTACAGGAAAACTCTGCAGTGTGAAAACAATATGTTGCTGGCGGTCTGGGATCCCTTTGCCTCTGCACATAAAGCAGTGGCTGAACAATGGCTCCTGCAGGGAAACCCTCTGGCAGTGTTTTCTGAAGGGCTGTGTGAAAAGGCTCGTCAGTACAGCTCCCAACTCGAGTCACATGCCATCATGCACCAGGAAGGCCTGTCCTCATCAGATGAGAGGCCTGGGCAAAACTCCCGGCACTAAAGGGAGCAGGCCCAAACACTGGTTCGTCTTGCACATCCTGTGGTTTCTAATGCATACGCTGTGAAACTGGACAGATTTATTTAGCGGGGTGCTCTTGTTTTCAGACTCAGGCGAGCTCCATAATGTTTTATTTAGACCCTTTTTGTTTTCCTCACTGCAAAACATGATGTTTGTTTAACTCCACAGTTTTTATTTCATGCAAAAATGAAGTCTGACGTTTTCGGAACTGAAAACAATTTGAAGATCTGCATTAGCCAAGTTTGGTTCAGCTTGGGGTTCAATCGAATAAGAGCTGGAACAAAAACTAGATGAGATTGGGCTCATGATAACCTGGATTTGGGAAGGTAGGAAAAGATCTAAAATGGTATAAAGAATGATGGGAAGGTGCAGCATTGCTTATACATCAAAATGCCTGCAGCACACAAGTAATGGCTTTTGTTTTAATAGTACGTGACACGGCCCTTCCTTCAATTATAGACGGGAAGTGATTAAGCCTTTGAATGGGATTTTATAATTTTTCCAATGACTCATTGTGAGGAGTTTCTCAATGAAATGTAAGAGATTAATAAATCGCAGGGCACACATCACAGCACAGGTGCTCTCGTACTGCTGCTTCAGACCAGATCAAATCCAGGGAGGTATCTCCCACTGGGACTGGGATGCACAGTTCAGGGAAGAGACGCTTTCCTGTCTTTGAGATTCTTGCTTGTCCCAGAAACCTGGAGAAAACAAACTATCCGAAGTATCATCATAGCAAAAAATGTGTGTTTGGGGGGGGAGCTCAGAAAATAGTAGTAGAGAATCAGTGAAGCCTTAAACACCCACAGTGAACAGCAAAGAGCAGGTGAAACCTGTTGACATTTATGCAGAACGACTAATTCTGCCAAAATACAGATATGTGGAAACGTGAACCTTCGGGAAGATAGACACGGATTCCTTTCTGCAGATAGAAATAAATGGCGCATTTGTCATAAATACGTTGTAGGTCTGTAGCACAGATGTACTTACTGGACTGGGGGTTGTATGTAGGGAATTTCTAAGGGGGAGGTGAAGGACTGGAGTGGACAAAGCTGGATCTGTGAGAGTTGGATGGGGTGGGTGCTGTGTGAGAACCGTGGGCGGTGCAGCTCGTGTCTGCCCGTGTGTGTGTGTCTGCCCGTGTGTCTGCCCGTGTGTGTGTGTGTGTCTCTTTGGTGGAAGACTTCACTGTCTCGCTCCCCTCCCCCGAGCCCCATTGTCCGGCCGAGCTGTGGAAACCCCCCTGTCCTGCCCGGGGAACAATCCCTCCAGTGTCTGTGCCCCCGGGGTGCTGACTCGCAGCCCTGGCTGAATGAGCCCAGCGCAGCCACGTCTGTTCAGCCGTGCCCAGGCGGTGAAAAGGGGAGGAAGGACTGCGGTTTTCCCACTCGAAGGTCTCCTGGTTCAGGTTTCCAGACACTTCCAGTTAGTCATCCAGGCCCCCCCGGATGAATGGGGATCCTCCCTATTATACTTCCGTGTGTCAGCTTGAGCTGTCCTGGCGTAGGTCGGGTCTGTCTGCCTGGTCTTGTGACACACCTACGCACTAGAGGTGTGAATGCTCTCTCTGCCCCCCTGACTGTCCACATAAGAGCATCTCCAGTGACAAACGGATCCTTTTTGTTTAGAAATGAACCGCGTGTTTCCTTCCTCTCCTGCAGTCTCTGCCATGTGGTTCCTGTAAGCCTGTCTCCTGCAGCCAAGAGGAAACTTGGGACCTTTTCTCTGATCTGTTGTGCCGTTTTCTGTTGAATGTTGTGTGTTCAGAAACGATGGCAGTATGTCAGTCATTCTGGTTAACCCTGAATGGCCCAAACACAAAAAGAAATAAGGCAGCCGTTCGGAATGGGAATTGTCTCTTCTTAATAACATTAAACGTCTGTATAGCTAATTGTATACGATCTGCATGTATATGGGGGGGCTAGGAGAAACGGGAGCAATCCAATGCAGATATGGAAAGAACATCATCAGCTGCAGCAGGCTGCCAGTTGTGAGTTGCAGGGTGATATGCAGGGTTCATGCAGACAAGCAGCACACAGAATGACAGGGCTTTGCATGTGTATGGGTGCTAGTATGGGTTGTAGTTCGCATATAACAAGCAGGAACTGAGCCCAAGACCCTGTAGCGGTGAGATGCCCGTCTTAACCACCATGCGCCTGTGCCACGCACAGTGCCAGCATGCCTCGTGCGCGGTATTTCAGCGATGTCTTTGTACCGTGACAAACTGGCTAATTGTATGTTGCGCTTATTGTGCCCGAACTGTGACAAAGCAGTTCTTTATTGTCCTGTAGTGGAAGAACAGCACTGTCATGGACAGTGCCGTTAATAATGCACCTGTATTTTTAGCCACACAGTGTTCCATCCTCACTCTCTCTGGCTCTCTTCTTCATCCTGTTATCCTTGGGGCTTGTCTTTTCTCTTTTGTGTTCATGCGTCTGAGCTGTGAAAAAAAAAAATTCCCTGTCGCCGTGGGTGGTAGGGACTTGTCCCGACATGTGCTTCCATTCAAAGGGAACATTTCCATGTATCCGACTGTACCAGTCTGGCCGCTGGCTCCGACCAAGGCAGGGTGACCGGTCTGTGCAAAATCCACTCAGTGCCCTTCTCTTTCCTGAGCTGCAGGGAAAAAAAGCTCAAGTCAAACCTACGTTGGAAGAAAAACCAAACATTCATTCGTCTTCCCTGTGGACAGTTTTGCAATGTGCTGTTGAGCCTCACTTGTTTCCACAAGTATTCACCTGTCGTCACAAGTATCTCTTTAATTGGAAAGGCTCTGTAATTCAGAGCTCCAGTTTAGGAACAAAAGCATCTCTGAGTATTTTACCAACGGAAGCGGGGATCTGAGAAAACAAGTCACATCCATGAATGAGGGAATAAGGAACACATTTCCCCTGCACGTTTCAGAAACAACAGCAGCATTTCTGTGTCTTAAAGTGCACAGAACAGCAAATTAAAAACTAAAGCAAGCACCCCCTCTGCCTACTTGCATATGTCCCTGGAGTTTGGGTGGCACCCTGGGCTAATTTCTCTCTGTACACTCTGTACTGACGCCCAAACGCACCTCACGCCAGAGGGATAAGAAATGGGGTGTGATGTGCACCCCCCACCCCCCGCAAGGCCCACGCTTTATCTGTGCGCACACCGAGGGAGTTGAGACCTCACCCCCACCCGGACCCCCGCTGGGGTTGGGGAGTGCTGTGGGTGATAGTGTGCACTCTCTCCCTTGGTCAGCGCCTTGATAAACGTTATCTAGGAGAAAAGGGCAAATCTAAAAACAAACAAAAGCGTTTCATTGCAAAGAAAAATATGTTTTTTTCCCCTCCATTTCATCAGGTTGTTGACAGAGCAGTGAAATGACATCATGTTTCTTGCGAACAGTAACTGGCACTTACACACATGTAGAGCCCTGCTGTACTGTGCGACGCCTTTTTGGCATACAGCACTGAGCATAAGAAGGAGGAGACTCAAGCACTGTAGGTCTTCCACATCGTTCAGGGGAAGACGGAGGCAGTTGCGGAGTGTTTGAAGCACTGGTAATAGCTGGAGAATTGCAGACAGTGATAGGGATATTTCATAATGACTGGGTCCTGTAGTTTATTCGCCTTAAAAGCAATAAGTGCAGCTGGTCTGTGATGTTGACCTTCATGTTTCGTGACGAAAACAGAACTTAATATTTACCAGCCACGTATATTCACAGTAAATTACACAAATCAAGAGGGTAAGAAACATGACAAACGAGAGGAGGCTATTTG
This sequence comes from Lepisosteus platostomus, assembly GCF_059453375.1. NCBI lineage: Eukaryota > Metazoa > Chordata > Actinopteri > Semionotiformes > Lepisosteidae > Lepisosteus > Lepisosteus platostomus. The sequence goes on from NC_142614.1 coordinate 5,350,583, forward strand.
GGTCGTCTAGCCCATTTGGTAGTTAATAGCAGCTCACATCACAGCAGCCCACTGAAGCTCAGTAGGCATGAGCCTGTCCGGGACCTGGAGGGGAGACTCCTGGGAAAGCTAAGGTTGCTGCTGGAAGAGGTGTTAGTGGGACCAGCAAGGGGCGCTCACCCTGCGGTCTGTGTGGGTCCTAATGCCCTAATATAGTGATGGGGACACTGTACTGTCGAAAAGGCATTGTCCTTCAGTTAAGATGTCAAATGGAGGTCCTGACTCCTCATCAAAAATCCCAGAGCATTTCTTGAGAAGTGTAGGGGTGTTACCCCAGTGTCCTGCCCAAATTTCCCCCCTTGGGTTTTACCAATCACGGCCTCCTTTTAATCCCCATCTCTGAACTGGCTTCATCACTCTGTTCTCCTCCCACTGAGAGCTGGTGTGTGGGGAGAGTACTGGCGCACTATGGCTGCTGTCACATCATCCAGGTGGGGGTACACGTTGGTGGTGATGGAGGGGATCCCCATTACCTGTAGAGCGCTCTGAGTGGAGTGTCCAGAGAAGCGCTACATAACTGTGAAGGTTTATATTATCACTTGCTCAGAGTGCCGTGCCGGTGGCAGAGCTGGGGGTTTGAACCTGAAAACGGTGTGGCAGTAAGTGCTCTCTCCTGTGCTCCGACCGCTGGACAGGGACCTCAGCCGTGTCCGGTTGCACCGGAGCTGTGTCTGAACCCCCTGTCCTCTCCTCCTCCCAGGTGTGCCTGACCTGCTGCCCCCGTGACCTCCTGGTGAGAGTGGACCAGATCTGCACCAAGAACAACGTCAAGTTCTTCAGCGGGGACGTGTTCGGGTACCACGGCTACATGTTCTCCAACCTGGGGCCCGAGCACCACTATGTGGAGTGAGTGCCGCCATCCCGTTGTTTTTATTTTCAAGTGCCCCATGGAGCGGAGCTGTAGCGCAGGTGGTGAGCTCCTTTGCTTTGCCTTTTTCAGAGAGAAGCCAAAGGTGGTCAAACCTGCAGAAGAGGTTGACGATGGGCCCGAGGCCAAAAAGCCAAAGATTGACCCCAGCAAGACAGCCATGGTTAAGAAGGTAAGCTGTCATCGTCGTTCTTTTCTACTGTCTTTTCCTAGGTGATATTTTAGTATCTTCTGTAGCATTAAAAACATCAGAATGGTTACAAACAAGTCGCCATTTTGCCCAGTTAATTGATCCAACGGCCTCATTCAGCCATGACGTGACGGTAGCCAGGGTGTGGACTTCAACAACATGGCTGGGTAGCTTGCTCCATACTCCTACAACCCTTTGAGTAAAGAGGTGCCTCATTTTCTCATGTACCTCCTTTACTCCCTTCAATTGAGTGCAGTGCAGTTTCCCTTTGTGCCCTCTTTTCTCTATACTTTAGGTTCATTCATTTGGGATGAAAATAAGATTGCACATCAAATATTGAGGTCTGGTGAAAACTGTAACGCATGAATGTCGTGTGGTTTTTATCATACAGCTTTTCCACGGTAAATGTCGGCAATGTTGAATGATAGCACACAGTAAGTTTAGAAGCCAGATGAGATTTTTTGGTCTCCTGTGTTCTGTTTGCTTTTTTGTGCCGTTCCGATGTGTTTTTCCAAAGTGTTCTTGGGCCACTTTTTTAAGAGAATGATACGGGTTTTAAACATGAAAGAATTTCAATGATTTTCAGAAGAAATAAAAAGTAAAACGTACATAAAGTCTCACTCTTGAGGCAATAGTGCATTTCTTCCTTTTTACAGGATCCTGTTTTTGTTTTGATAGTTCGAATTATTTGAAAGAATAAGATGCACGCACATCTATTGTACCCTTACAAAACTCTTTAAACTAAAGGATAATCCAAAATGCAACTCCATCATGAAGGAATTATAATATCCCGGTTAAAAATAAAAATCTTTTTGCTAAAGTGTGAAAGCAGAGCTGTCTCATGGCATGCGTGGGCAGTGGCCATTAAACCATCCCCCTTCTCTGCCTCTCGGACAGACGGCCAGCTTCTGCTCCCTGAAGGAAGCCCTGGAAGTTGACTGGACGAGTGAGAAGGCCAAAGCTGCCCTGAAACGCACCCCAGCGGACTACTTCCTCCTGCAAGGTACCGCCCCCCCCCCCCCCCCCTTTGCCCCAGAGCCTCTCCTTCTCAAGGCTGCCTGTCTCTGTGTCATAATAAAGGCTCCGCCCCCCGCCCTGTAAAGCCCTGTTTGGGCTCTGTGGCTGAGGATCTGCGCCTGTGGCTGGAAGGTTGCCAGTTCGTATCCCACAACCAGCAGAGGAATCCTACTCTGTTGGGCCCCTGAGCGAGGCCCTTAACCCCAGCTGCTCCAGGGGCATCGTATAAATGGCCGACCCTGCGCTCTGACCCCCAGCTTCTCTCCCTGTCTGTGTGTCTCATGGAGAGCAAGCTGGAGGATGCGAAAAGACACATTCCTAATGCAAGTAATTGTGTATGGCCTGTTTTCCGTTCAGGGTGAAATTTTGTCTCGTGGTCTGTGGTTCCAGGATGTGTTCAGGAAATAAAAGTCTTTCTCATAATGGATGGAAACAGACTTTCTCACCAATCATTTAATCTTGTCACTTTTTTAAGTTGACTTGGTGAATTTGGACAGATAACAGCACATTTCCCACTACAGCAGGGCAGTTAAGGTGTCTTAGTTATGGTTGGCTGTGCTCTGTGTGTTAAAACATTGCTGCCCTCAATTCATTTGAATGGGTCAGCACTGATCCCCAATCTGTTAGTTCTGTGGCCAGTGCTGAGCATTTGTGAAGCTGTTCCTCCATTGTACAGCTCAGTAGAGGTGGAAACTCGTGGATATGTTTTTACTCTCTAATAGTGATTCCAAAATGACTCGAGCGTATCCTGGTCTTTCTAAAGTAGGTTTATCCATTTAGGACCAGTTCTCAAAAGGGGGCCCCCTACTGGTAAAGTAAAGGCACCAGATATGGCCCAGGGTGCCTAACTGGGAGAGCACCAATGAGGAAAGGGAAATGCTAGCTGGCATATCTTCCAGGATTGCGTATTACAGCGCTTCCTGTGACTTGGCGGGTGCAGAGCACGTTGATGAGCAAGAGACGCGTTGCTCATTTAGTCCCAGGTCATTGTTTTTTTAACGAGGTGAAAGATGAACCACTCTGACAGGTGTTGCGAGCCACGTGTGTGCGTCTGCAGGTGCTCGTTCTCAGTGTGCAATGCGGGGGGTCTTCAGAGAGTTAACGACTGCAGGTTGGGCAGGGTGTATAACAGAATTGGCCATTCAGATTCTTTAAAAAAAAACCGAAAACGTGGCATGTCTGTCGGGGGCTTGGCTTTGCGGCTCTTGCAGGGCCTGACACAGACAGGTCAGAGGGCATGGAAAGGTCGTGGGATAACTGGACTGTTCCATCATATTTTAAGGGGTGCATGATTTTTTATTTTGCTTTTTGCTTTGCAGGCTGGCAGGTGAAAACAGGTGTAGAGAAGCCCCCCCTGCACACTTTGTCCTGCTCACACGTGTTGTTTTTGTTGTTGTTGTGTTCTTGTGTTTCCCAGGTCCTTTTTTGTGATGACGGTGTTATTAATAGCCACCCCCAAGGCTGTTCACTAAATCAGCTCTTTTTTTCCATCACAGGTTTGCCATGGCTAACCATGTGTGAGGATTTCATTAAAAAAAAACAAGAATCGTAGAATCACCACTTAGGTTGTTCCAACAGAGCTGGTTATTCAAAGCACGCCTCGTAATTTTTTTTCTTAAAGAAGAAAAACATTTCCTTTTACTTGTTTTGGTTCTTTTAAAGGTTAATTTGCTTTGGAGCTATAAATACAGTGCCGCTGCACAATAGCACTGTTTTGAGGAAGGATCATTTCCTCTCCTGCTCAGACTCTGTGGCTGTTTCTGTGACGGGGGGTGTTGTGAGCAGTGACGATGGCCATCAGGGTAGAGATTTGCGAGCACCAAGGCTGTTTTCACTTCGCCAACCGTGCAGTTTTTAGGAAAGCCGTTCTTTGTTGAAAATCTTGTACCATTGTGATTTCTACCTGTTTCTCACAAATCACGGGCTTTCACCAGTACACTAGAGTGGGATTTCAATTTTATTCAAGGAATAAGTTACTGGCAGTTGCTGGTTTTTATGTTCTCACAGTAATAATAGTTTTGCTAGTACTAGCACAGGAAACTAATAACAGTAGCACAGAAGGACTCTTCCTTCCATGTCTGTTTCTAGCCACTCTCAGACTTTGTGCTCTTGTGCTCCAGCCATTATATCAATAGCAATAGTAATTCATTACACTTATATAGCGCTTTTCTGGACACTCCACTCAAAGCGCTTTACAGATAATAGGGACTCCCTTCCACCATCACCAGTGTGTACCCCCACCTGGATGATGCAACGGCACCCAGAGTACTCCAGTACTCTCCCCACACACCAGCTCTCAGTGGGGAGGAGAGCAAAGTAATGGAGCCAGTTCAGAGATGGGGATTATTAGGAGGACATAATTGGTTAAGGCCAATGGGGTAACACCCATACTCTTTTTGAAAAACGTCCTGGGATTTTTAATGACCACAGCGAGTCAGGACCCCAGATTTACATCTCATCTGAGGGACGGTGCTTTTTTTCCCACAGTGTACTTTTCCCGTCACTATACTGCAGCATTAGGACTCACACACAGTAGGGTGAGCGCCCCCTACTGGCCCACTAACACCTCTTCCAGCAGCAACCTTAGCTTTCCCAGGAGGTGATGGTCAGTAGGAAGGTGTGTATGAGTCAGGTGCATACAGGCAGTGATGGTCAGTAGGGAGGTGGGTGTGTCAGGTGGGTACAGCACAGTGATGGTCAGTAGGGAGGTGGTTGTGTCAGGTGGGTACAGGGCAGTGATGGTCAGTAGGGAGGTGGGTGTGTCAGGTGCATACAGGCAGTGATGGTCAGTAGGGAGGTGGTTGTGTCAGGTGGGTACAGCGCAGTGATGGTCAGTAGGGAGGTGGTTGTGTCAGGTGGGTACAGGGCAGTGATGGTCAGTAGGGAGGTGGGTGAGTCAGGTGCATACAGGCAGTGATGGTCAGTAGGGAGGTGTGGGTGTGTCAGGTGGGTACAGCGCAGTGATGGTCAGTAGGGAGGTGGTTGTGTCAGGTGGGTACAGGGCAGTGATGGTCAGTAGGGAGGTGGGTGTGTCAGGTGCATACAGGCAGTGATGGTCAGTAGGGAGGTGGTTGTGTCAGGTGGGTACAGGGCAGTGATGGTCAGTAGGGAGGTGGGTGTGTCAGGTGGGTACAGGGCAGTGATGGTCAGTAGGGAGGTGGTTGTGTCAGGTGGATACAGCGCAGTGATGGTCAGTAGGGAGGTGGGTGTGTCAGGTGGGTACAGGACAGTGATGGTCAGTAGGGAGGTGGGTGTGTCAGGTGGGTACAGGGCAGTGATGGTCAGTAGGGAGGTGGGTGTGTCAGGTGGGTACAGGGCAGTGATGGTCAGTAGGGAGGTGTGGGTGTGTCAGGTGGGTACAGGACAGTGATGGTCAGTAGGGAGGTGGGTGTGTCAGGTGGGTACAGGGCAGTGATGGTCAGTAGGGAGGTGGGTGTATCACGCTGGAATAGTGCAGTGATAGTCAGCAGGAAGTGTGTCTCAGTCGTGTTCCAGGCTGGTATAGTGAGTGATGGCAAGCAGGGCGTCTGCTCCCTGTCTGGTGGAAACAGGAGTAGGCGGGCTCAGCCATGCGGAGTTGTGCAGTTTACGGACAGCCGGTGGCAGGAAGTGACTGGAAGGGGGGGGTTAGTAATTAAGGCTTGTTGTGTGGGTGGAGCGCGGGGGATTCAGAGATTGGCACACCAGGCGCTTGGCACAGACTCGGGGGTAGGGTTACATTCCAGGATGCGGCTCTCCATTTAACTGTCTAAACTATTTCGTGTAGCTCTTCAGAAAGATAACGAAGGGGAAAGATAACTGTTGGAGCTCTGAGCCACATCCGTTTGGTAGTGGTTGCTTCAGCTTCCTGCTTCACATGGATTCTCTCCTGTCCTGTCTTCCTGCCCTGCACAGTATCTTAAGTGTTCTTTCCATGGCAGAGCCAAAGCCCTGTTTGTTCCCACAAGGTTATACACCACGGCGAAGGGCGTACTGCACAGACCAGCCTTAGGAAGAAATGCAATTATTAGAAGTTGCAGAGTTCAATAACAAATACAACAGTTTACATAACAGGATGCGGTGGACACAATGCAAACAATGCAAATATACTACGCAATTTAGATTCATTTGTTTAAGATCAAGATAAGGTTAATGCTTACTATTTAGGTTTTCTTTTTTTTTCTGCGCTTGACTACTTTGGACTCGACAGCTGCTAATCGTCTGGCTTCGCTTCTAATATCTCTGCGCCAAGGTGGGTGCAAGGACTGGACTCAGACATCTTAGCCGCTGGGCATCAGACGTGCAGTGAGCTCCACGAGAGAGTCAGCGCAGGTTAGAGGAGTGATGCATCTCTCGCCGACTGCAAACGACTTGCAAACTGCAAGCCAAGCTGAGGGTACCCTGACTCGAGCTCACCCATCCTGATTGTACGTCAGCAGGTGTCTGCAAGACCTTGGGATTCTCCGCTGCTCCATCACTAAGTATCAGATGGAAGTGCGCATGCAGACAAGATCTTTTCTCTCAATTAAGGGGCACATTAAAGTTGGTTCTCCAGTTTTTCCCATGGTGACGGCAGCTCAGGAGGCAGCCAACAGGGGTTATAGCGCCCTGTTGTTAGTTTTATGTAAATACAGTGTATTTGCAAACTTTCTGACTTACTATCTCAGAAAAAAGCATCTTCCCTCTCTTCACCAAGCAGTCCTCTCGTAGGCTGGGGCTAAAGTATTTCTTTAGGTTGTGCACAGTTACGACTGGGAAAGATCAACACTCGCCCGTGATGAGTTCAGAGTGAAACTCACAGTCAAAAGAGGATGTTTTGGGGGGTTTTTTATTGCTTGTGGTAGCAAAGTTGGATTTTTTGCACAGGAAGTGTTGCACAAGTCGTTCCCGCCGTGTTCTCCCAGGCCTGCCTCGAGTCGTGGTGCGTCGTGTTTCCATGGGTGTGTTGCATAAGGGCCTGCTTTAACCTTTAACCTTTCCTCTGCTGACCCGGCACGGCACTTCAGCTCTATTTATATTTTCAGTCTAAAGGCGCTTTGTACTGCGTTGTTGATGTCTAAGGCTAGGTAGATAGACTCTTACGACATCAGGATGTTGATATTTGCAAGACAGGCTGGTCAGAGGTGGAGAATGAGCTTGGGCAGAGCTGGTTGTCAGCGAGATGGTCAGGAAGGCAGAGGAAGGTGTCGAGACACAGGCTCCAGGAGGGGGGTGACCAAGGAGCCTGTTGTTGTTGTTGTTGTTGTTGTTGTTGTCTACACGCCAAGCATTGCGCAGCAGCACCCAGAGTGCTTTATCACGAATCAAGATCATCCTGTTCCAGCGCAGAGAGGGGATTGAGGAACTGGCAGAGCCCGAATCTCAACCTCGACTCGTTGACTTTTGTTTTTCATTCCTGCGTGCTGTTCTCGTCGTCTGCAGCCCGTTTCACACATCAGAAACGCGGCGGCGCGTGCCTCGCTTTCATGCCGTTCCAAGCTCACTGTGAGGATAACGTCAGCCTGCTGAGCCTGGGAAAGCACAGGCCTGCTGTATTCAAATGAGCATGTGCAATATCGGTGTCACAGAACTGTGTGATGGTTTAAAGCAGGTAGAAATGCAACTGAGTCAAACATCAAATCAAACAGCATTCAAAACTGCCAGTATTCATTGCGTAGATTTTAAATAAATCACTGAAATATTTTGGTGACTTTTTACTATTAAACCAGTTTTCATGCACAATCAGTAACACCCAACAGTTTCTGCTGACAATGCTGTTGTATAAAACTTCTGAAATCATAGTTTCATCACTTTCAAAAGGAGAGCTCTAGTGATGCATATTCGTTGTTGTAATGCTGGAGATACAGGGATGAGTTAGTCAGAGTAGACTGAGCATTCCCATGAGTCCTCTCTCTCCATCTGGTGCACAGTACTCCTGAAGTTCCGCACGGACAAGGGTCGTGACCCCCACCCCGAGAGCTTCGCCGACGACTCCCAGCTCCTGCTCCAGATCCGTGACGATGTCCTGGATTCCCTGGGGCTGGGTACCGAGCTGGTCCCGGACGAGTTTGTCAGGTAGGACGGCGTGCTGGGTACAGTGCTATTCACTGCCGACAGAAATGGAAAAAGTGTTGGCACCTCCAGTCCAGCTCAGTCTGGAAAACAAAAAAAATATAAGTGAACGCTTCCAAATTGGAACAAGCTCTGGCAGACGCATAGAACCGAAGGCAGACCATTCTACCCATCTAGCACTTTTGGTCACAAGTAATTTATTGATCCAAGAATCTCTTTCAGCTGTTTCTTTAAAGAAACCAGTGTATTGACTTTAACAGTGTGGCTAGGTAGCTTGTTCTATACTCCCACAACCCTTTGGGTAAAGCACTCCCTCCCATTCTTAAAACAGTAGAATGGTTCTATTTTATAACAGCGGTTCTGTGTTCTTAAAGGGGCGATATACACAACAGCCCTCAGGATGGGCTCCTGCATCCTGCTCTGCAGGGCACAGTAGCCAGACTTTATGGGATACAGACAGGATTCGTGCCTGGAAACCTACAGAAGGAACGGGCGCAATCCTTTGACCTAGCATTGTGTTACTATAGCTTGTCTCTGTCTCATCTGACAGTGTTGACCATTTACCCCTACTTCCCCACCTAATGGTCAAAGAGTAAATCTTGGGGTGAATTGGAACAGCATTGTCATCGTTGTTTGTTTGTTTTTCCCCAGCTACTGCTTCTCGGAGATGTCTCCTGTGTGTGCGGTGCTGGGAGGCGTGCTGGGACAGGAGATTGTCAAGGTGAGGTCTCTATCATTGCTCTGTGTCCTCTTTGCTGCCGTGTCCAAGTTTCATTTTACTCATTTTAATGTAAACCCTTTTTTGAGTCGCTGAAACAGGGAGGCGGGTTGTTTCACACATGTGGCTTGAGACCCCAAGGTGACAACCAAACAGGCAGAGCATTGAATAGCGATACATAAAGCATAACGCGTCACAGAAAACACAAGAAACACTGGTCAGTGCCTTCGAAACTTAACCTGGCTCAGCCCTCCCCCCGGCATTTCGAGGTTCTAATCCGTCCGAAGTTCTTCTGTGTTCATTACCCACGTTTCTTTGCATGGAGTATAATACACCCGCACAGCCTGATGTATTGGAAAGCGTAGGGCACACGCATGCACCCAGGAGATTATGCCAGTAATCCCGGTATCAGAAAAAGAAAACCTTCATTTGCATTCAAGTGTGCACCGTCCAGGTGTGTCACAGCAGGAGTGGATCCATCATGGACACTGACTCTGTCGGCTACAGTGAAACCAAGAGCCTGCAAATGTGGTGCCAGTAAAAGCTGATGAAAGCACTGCACTGTGCAGCCTGCTGGAGTCCCTGCTAGACATTTGACAAGTTGCTTATATAGACGGAAACGTACCTTTCAAAAATGTGTTTGTGCCAAAATGAATTTGCTTAAGGAGACTTGGTGAAGGTTTTCCTTCAAAACCGAGAGCGGGATTTTAACTGACGAAGTTCTGCTGAAGAGACTCACTGGCCAGCCTGCAGCCAACAGGTCTCGAGAGGCCACGGTGCACAGCTCTCTCTGATGTAACTGTGTGCAAAAACGGATCCATACGGCTCCCACAGAGAGCAGCATTGAGGGCAACAGTTCAGTTATGCAAACTTGGAATTTGCTTACATCTGATGTTTTATGTGATGGGGTGGGGAAAATTAAGGCTGTTGAGGGACAATCTGAGCTCATGAGTGCGGTTTATGTTTTAAGTGGAAAATGCACGATGGTGTGGTCAGACTGTGAACAAAAGGCTGTACTCCCGAGATTAGTGGCAAAATAATCGTGAGAGTTTGTTTGCAGCACCTGTATCACAGAAGAACAAAACAAACAAGCTGAATATTTACCGCCAACAAAACGAGACCCAGCAGGGAGGTCTGGAAAGGTGCTGCCAAAGTTACATCTTTCTTTTATTCCGAATATTGTGCAATGGCACAGCTCTCTTCAAAAGCAAACTCCAGCTGTTCTGACACAGCTCTTGTACTGTGTCTCGTACGGACCCAAATCCAGCGCCAGACAAGACAACTACACAGACTCTGAATGGCACAGGCTCGGTAACATTAACACACAGGTGATCGCAAAAAGCAACATGGAGAAAAAGAGAGAGCACAGAACACCAACATGCAGACCACACCTTGCACTGACCAGTAACAGTCAAACACCAGAGGATTGCACATGTGGTGGTAATGCACTATTTGGAAACATTGTTCTGCGTACAGCTGCTTTGTGTCTGTGTGTGTCCGTCAATGGAGTGCATGCTGATGGTGTCCTGTTTTTCTCCTGGTTTGCCCGTGATGCCGGTTCTTCGCGACCCTGACACTGGATTTGGGAATCAGGTGAGTAGAACTGTCTGTTTGTGTTGTGCGTGTTCGCCCATTGTGACACTGTGACGCATTGTTACAGGATAAAAAAGAAAGCACGGGTAAGAGATTGGTACGTGTGCAATCATTGAAACAAATACATTGAGAGGACTGGAGGCCTTTCGGCTGATTAATCCGGATGGATTTTTGTGCAGCCGTTGCTCGGGGCTGAGCCCTGACACCGCACACGTCATTCCGAATAACTCACATCCCTCTTGCTCCCCCATGGCCTTCCCATCATTCCCATCATTCCCATCACCGCTTACCTGCTCACCACCCGATCTCTGTCATGGCAACTGCAGGGCGGAGTGGACTGTTGGGTTGTTCCCTGTGTAATTGCCGTTTTTCAGTGATCAAGAGCTTTGCCCTCGAGCAAGGCCCCCCTAGCTGTGTTTACAAGTCTACCACCAGGACAGAAAGAAGAACAAGACTGTGATGAGGGCTGGTCTTGATGACTGTTCTATTATTATGTTATGAACTTATTTTACATCAGTAGGGTGCACGGCATCTACAGTTTTGGTTACATAAACAACTGTGAATTTACAGCCGTCAAGTGACATGTGAACCACAGTTTACCCAAGCCCTCTGTTTTCTGTTTCTGTGCTTAAGGCTGGGTATTTATATATTCTGTTTATTTGCTGGGGGGGGTTTCAAGAAAAGAATCCCTGTGGCAGGCAAAGGTTCCTTGTACTAAGAAATCTGAGGCCTCCTTTTAAAGGAATCACGCCCATTGGTTTCTGTCTTCTCTGTTTTGAGCCTTTAATGATTCATTTTGTCGCAATAGGATTTACATACTCTTAACTCCATGCAGCTGCTCTCTTTATAATCTTGCTCTCTCTGTTGTCTGCAGTATCTTAGGTGCTGATAGTGGCTCTGCTGACCCTCACAGTTTATATTTACAAGGCAACTTTCAGTGGACGAGCAAAGTTAATAGTCACTGAGTCAACTGTCATCATATTCTTGGAGTGCCACTGCAGAAACATTTTAGTGTTCATCGCTGGTGGGGCAATGCTTTCTCGCCGTGCTTGCAAATGAACTGGCGCTTAATGTTCTCTTATAATTAGCGCTGGTGATGAGAAGGATTGCGTTTCTGGGGCGGCGTGTGTGTGTGGTAGTGGGTGCAGCCGATGCTGATCCCAGACTGACACTGTCTCCTGCCGCTGGCGCATGATGAAATCGGCTGCAATGAGCGGGCGGGGAGAGCTGTGAGAGGGGGCTGTGTGGATCTGCCACTCGGCACTCCAGCAGCAGCAACAGAGAAGCAGGAAACTCTGCCTTGTAGCTGTGGAAAACCGGGTGTTCGTTCGTGCTCGCTCTGCCCGGGAAAGCCTGAAAGTCAAGGTGGTACTCATTCCAGAGCGCACAGCCTTGCAGCACAGTGCGAAATTGCTGTGGCGCGACTTATTTCTTCTTGGGCATTACGCAAGAAACTTTAAATCTCTGTTTTAATGTCGAGATTTTCTTCCACAGCCACTCCCCCACCTTGCCAAACCCCCCCCCAACAAAGTTTTTTTTTTCCATACCAGCCTTCTAGCCCGTTTCGTGTGACAGCTCTCTTAAAAAGGTCGTTGAAGACATCAGTGGCAGCCCATAACTGTGCTGTTTTTTATTTCCTCACGACAGAGGGGCAAACATTTGTAGACCAGTTGAAATCTCGAGCCCTGCTGCACCGATCCGAGAGCTCTGCTGGGACGTTGCTGGCACGCCTCGCAGGCAGTGTCTGATTTTCCCACTGCTTCTCTCTTGCCCTTGTACAAAACACGCTGGCCTTCACTGTGAGCATCTGCGTCAGGCTCTGCATGGTGCAGAAGGCCAGGCGTCCGCAACCTGCTTGTGCAATATGTCTGTGCTTGCTCCATTTTGTGCTTAGTGTTGTGTCCTTCTCGCTATGTCAAAGCTGCTGCTCCTCTTTCAGGAAGCATATGGTCCGCCTGTCATTATAGTCTCTCACTTCACAGTTTATTAGCTTTGTTCTTCTATGCCTTAGAGCCAGTATTGATACCTTGAGGACTTACTCACTGGTATTGATGTGTACTAATTTGTTTGTTTTTCCAAAACACGTTGATTAATCACGGCAGTGCCTCTCGTTCCAGGCGCTATCCCAGAGGGACGCTCCGCACAAGAATTTCTTCTTCTTCGACGGGTGGAAGGGCACTGGGGTGGTGGACTGCTTGGGCGAGAAGTAAAACCAGAGTCGTTTTCTAGCAGAAATAGACAGGGGGTGGGATTGGGGGCCTTGGAAGTAAGTCAAGTGTGTATATACTGCAGTCTGTTTGTCTCTGGTTCAGCCAACAGCCTACTTGCTAGACCATAGTTTGGAGTTTCACAGAAGGTTCTGTCAGCCACTTCAGGTCTAAACCCATTGAGTCTGGTTTCTCTGGTCCAGTCCCAGGCCCCAGTGTGGAGATCCCACACACAAGTCAAACGAAGCTTGAACCATTTACCTGCAGAGGTCCAGTGCATAGGCTATGTGAAGCACCCTGTGGAGGAGCCCGTTAGAAGACTTTCTTTGCCTGCCATCTTTGAAGTTCTTGTCATTAATGAGAATGATCAGGCCCCCTGGTGAATGTGTTATGTGTCGTGGCGACAATATTACCGAATCGTGCTCTGCATTTCTCAGCTTGTACTGTCAAATGTTTTGCGCCCCGTTGTAACCTGCATTAGCACAGGCTGTTGTGACAAGCATCCTGAACGTGAGAATGAAATCAGTTATAGGACATTTCACTTAAAGGCATCCGTGATCAATCTGTGGTCAGCTTGGGCCGGAGAGATGGGACGTTTCTGTACATGGTTCCTGGCGTGAACATCGTGCTTCCTTGTGTGTCTAGAGACCTTTTTTCGTTTTACTGTTTAAAGCCCTTGGGCAGACAAACTGTCATTTTTATGTTTTGTAATAAAAAAATTAAAATGAAACATGCTGCCCCGTCTCAATCCTTGCGTGTTCACTTTCATTTTGGAGGTACTTGTCGCATTTTAACCTTTGCTGCTTTGGCGTTTAAACTGGCCGACGTCAGTGGGAGTTGCGCCAGCCCTCCAGTCGGCGCCGACTCCTGCGAGGAGCTATGGATCTAGCAGAGTATCAGAGAGACGAGGAGCTGTGTCAGTGGGCTTGTCTAGGAGATTGAACTGCTGCCATGCTTCCTGCTGAAGTTGTATGAGTAGGCCAGGGTTTGAGACAACTGGCTGTGAGCAAGTTCCACTATCCACTAGAAAAGAAACTGCTGAAGTCAGTCGGATCCATTTATGTGAAGTCCCCAGAGAGATGACAAGTCTGCTATACTGAAAATTGGAACAAATTTTTAAAAGATCAGGTAAGGCTCTGCTCATGTTTGAATACCATAAACGGGAGTTTGAGGGACGGAGGCTTTGGAAATTCGTTTGAGGGGGAACAAGTTGACAAAGCTAAGCAGACATGGTGGTGAATCATAACCTCTCCCAGCGAATATATACAGCAGTACCTTGCTTAGTGCAGCGTCTGCTAATGTTGATTCACTATACTGCTCTTCGAACTGGCCTCCGTTACTCCAAATACACCTCTGTGCAACCAAATGTCTGTGATGCACGTCCAGGCCAGGTGGGAGCACTAGAGCACAGTCAGCGCAGGCTGCAGCAGTGCTCCTGCTGCTGTTTGTGTTCGAGGCAATATGCAGTGATCTCGGTCAACGGGAGAGTGCGGCATGATGCTGTACGGCCAGAGCCGTTCGTCATCGCTCATTGAAAAGAGGCCTGGAGCCAGAGCCCAGCCCGTCCCGGGCAGGAGGAGTGATGGCGGAGTCTGGTGATCGGCCTGCCTGACTGAACGTGCCGGTGCGCAGCCGAACTTTACATATCCGTGTTTAAAAACACGTTCTCTTCCGTATTCAGCTGGGTTTTAATTATGTTCGGTGGTAAAATACCAGTAACGCCATTACTGATACTCCAGTGAAGCCCCCATCTGTTGCTCATGGGTAAGAAATATCGCTCCTGGGGACACATCCCCCCTGAGCCCGGGGTTTAATTGTCTCTGCTAGAGGTGGTTCCCACAGTGGTGCTTTCTGTGGACCACATCCTCTGTACTAGTGCTGAAGGTATTGCAGTGCACATCCCTCTTTCCCTGTTGAGTGGGCACATTTCAGCTTCTTGGCATCTCAGTTCTGACCATGTGGTCAAGGACTGCGTTGCCGAGCACCGCAGACACACGGGGGCGCTGCTCGCGGGCAGGATCTCGCCGGTGTCCCCTCGGGATCCTGCCGGTGCCACGCCGCCAACGGGTGCCTCTAACAAGCGGGAGAGCCCGAGGAGGATGTCCGCAGGTCTTCAACTTCCCCTTGTGCGTACGTGCGTCGCAGGCCTAAATCCACGTCTCTTCGATTGACTGATCCGGCCCGGGGCTGGGTAGTAAAAGAACCGATTCGCGATTCCGAGTGTTGCAGAAGTAATCAAAAGCACGCGATGCTTTAAAAATTCGGTAAGGTTGCAATACGCATCCATGGGGAAAACATTCCTATGGCCAACAGAAGCAGAGGACACTGCTGAAACATTTTGCACACACCCCTGGCGCTATGTCATTGCCCTCCGGCTCCTTTGACGTAGCTATCGTCCCATGTTTATTCGTACCAGATTTCAGTATTCTGACAGAATGAACTGTAGATTTCAGGGTACGGCTGTCCGAGTGGGTCAGCACCCTGTGTTGCTAAACTCGAGAGGGGGAAGGTCCTGCTCTGGGGTCTGTTACTTCCACGTCTTCCAGAGGAAATCCCTCCCGGGGTCGTCTGGCGGCAGGCTAGGTTTAGACATCGGATGTTGTTTAGCTGTTGGGCCCGACGGGGCCTGTCCGGATTTTTACCGGTTTAATTCCGGTCTGCGGTGTGTCTGGCCCGGCTCCGTCTGAGCACTGCCGAGTCGCTCCGGGGGGGTCCCGTGTCGCGGCGTGCGCCGCGGTGGGGTGGCTGCCTGACCTGGAGCAGCATTAGGCCCGTTCCGGAGCAGCTGCTGGGGGGGGGGTGACAGATGGGACATGGGGGCAGACGCCAGCGCCGGCGGCCGTGTGTCATTTCTGAGAGGCCAGACCACGACGGCGGCGGCAGCTTGCACCACATCCCCCCTGCAAACAGGCACAGTCGCCCCGCACGGGTCCCAGCTTCGCTCGTACCCCTGCGGGGTCCTGTTCTTGCTGCGAGGCCCCTTTGCGGCCTGTGGGCAGCAGGTATCGGTACATGCCAGCGGCAGGTGGTGGGTGTCTCACTCGTGCAGCTGGTTTTGAGTACGCCTGCTATGGAGAGGTGGTGTTAAAAGGGCATGAAGCTCTGGCTTCGGTAGCGGAGCTCACAAACAAGGACACGCGTCCCGGTAGATGGGGAGGATGTAAAAGTGATCCTCCTGAGATGGGGAGCGCACATTAGTCCGCCTGTTGCGATAGGGGTTGCACGAAAGTTATCCCCATGAGATAAGGGGTGCATTACAAGCTCGCCTGAGGCACTCCTGCCATAGCAGGGTATAAATGTTCGAGGGGCTTCCCCAAGATAGGGGGTGGGTCAAACGTATTCCCGTGAGATAGCGAGCACATTCAAGCCGTTCCCCCGAGACTGACGGTGTGTGATAGGCAGTCCCCAGAGACGGGGCCGTGAATCCTGCTGAAATGGGGAAGGCGTGATGTGCGTTTCCCCAAGATTACACTTGCGGAAGGTAAAGGCTGTTCCCCTGAGGTTGGGGGTGCGTGTGAGGGGGGGGCTGTCCTACAGGCATTTCCCTGAGATAGGCTAGTCTGCAAGGGGACAGTCAGAGCTGTCACCGCCACTAGAGACCCCCCAAGGCCTCTGTTGTTTGACAAGAGACGCACACTTAGTGAGAGATAGATAAGACTTTATTGATCCTGAAGGGAAATTGATGATTAGATCGCTGCGGGTGATTCATTGAACGCTCTCTCACATGGTCGTTTGGCCATCTGTCCAGCTTCTAACTGCTGCATCCGATACAGGGTCGAGCAAGCGAGGGGCACACAGCGAGACACACCCTGATTGGGACACCTGGGCGTCACAGGCCACACACACACACACACAGGCATGCACTGTGAGAACTTCGGGGTCTTTGGCTATAAAGACCTGCAGGACCGTTGAAAGAAAGCCTCCTGCGCGATATAGTGTCTTCATCGGGAGTTATTCATGTGTCCACATCTGTCACACGGGCACTGAGAAAGCACCCAAGACTGGGGGCAGTAGAATCCATTCTCCTTATTCAGGGGGCATGCAATTGTACCCCCTGTGTGTGATATTTGTATTAAAGATCTTCCTGGTGTTCCACCAGGTGCCAGCACTCGCCACAGGCTTTTTGAACGAATCGGTTGCACGACACATTGCCAGAGCCACGAAGAACATCTGATGGTGTTTTAAACCCGTAGTAATCTTTTCTCGTGTGAGCTCTGGAGTCGCGAAAATCACTACTTTACCTCAGAGCAAACACACGTGCATTAGACCCAGACCATGGTTTTCCTCCAATACAGAATTTCTTCATAACATGCAGACAGTAATTTTAGGATAAAGATGTTGGTCAAGAGATGCTTGGTGCAGATGATATAGGTGTGACAAAACACAGAAGGCGTTTGCCAACGAAACAAGTTTTTTTTTTGTGTTGGTTTCACTGACACGGTTGCCTGCAAGTGTACAAAATCTCATTAAGTTTCAGACTGATGATTTTTTATTTCTGTTTTTGACTGACCTTTCTTTCGTTTCCTTGAGTACGACACCATCAGGCCCTGGGGATATATTGATCTCGAGTGCTTCTAATATCTGAAACACTTCCTCTTGTTCTACACTAATAACAATTTAATAGGCAACCTTGTCTTTCCACTGGCACGTTGTTGGCTTCTTCATTAGTGAGCACCTGAGTTAAATGCTCATTGTGTACATTAGCTATTGGTCTTGCATTGTCTCGATATTTCCAGTTATTGTCCTGTGTTATGCGAATATTTTTTAATTATTATTTCAAAGAAATTTCCCATTGGATCATATTGCATATGCAGTTCAATTAGGAGGCGACGCATTCCTGCATGTGCAATACCTGGAGAGGGAGCTGAATTCTGTTTAGAATCTCTTCATCATAGTACAATGCCTTCTACGTCAAGAATGCAGAGCAGCACTGAAATATCCTCCTGGCTGATGATGGATCCTTCTGTTTGACTAAATAATTCTATAGGCTACAGATCCTTCATGATCACATTAAGTACGAGAATTTGTACTTCTGAGTACTTGATTTCTTTTACTAAATGCAGCACAATGCATTGTGTTGTAGCTAAAGTAATCTTCTTTTCATATATCCTTTGAGTCTAAGAGTGCTCAAGTAGAGGCACCAGAATGCACTAAACACTCCTCAACACCCTGAGGACTCAGACCTTCTGTAAATCCACAAAACCCTGATTTGACGACTACAGTAGCAATGTCTGATATTTAGCTGAGATTAATACACACATAATGACACAATTTGTTAATTATTAACATAAATAATACACAGACATGATTATCTCATAGTAATAGAAGCCTGCCATATTTATAAAAGTTTTTCAAGATCCGTACACAGTGCCAGACGTTCTGCTTGGCAGAATCCTGCCCTGACTGTACAGGTAAACTGACTCTTGGAGTGTTTGACTGTTCATCTTTCTGCTGTATCATTAAAAGCTGACTCTTGTGTGGCAATATGCCATATCATATTGTCAGGGCCAGGACGCGCACAGCTCCACAACACCCTCTCAAATTGCACTTCAGCAGAAAGTGATTTAAAAACACAGCCCTTAACCACTTACTTAAGCACTTGAACTGGTATTTTCCTGAAAACAATATTAATTATCCCTGTTATCTGAGGTGTGTTCTTTTTCCCCATTGTTTGCAATTCCGAAACAGGTCGAACTTGTATTACATCACTCTCCACTCAAACAAATTTGCCACATATTAAAGCTATTGAAGTCATTATTTTGGATCTAATACAGTAATAAGAGTGCTACAGGCAATGATTTACCGTACATTTGTACTCATCTGCTTAGGCGTCTCATTTACACAGAACCATCTCTTTTCATCTTTTTTACATACTGTATCTATGCAAATATCGAAATTTTGAGAACCATCGAAGCCCTAGGTGTCTTTGAGGAAAAAAAAATAAATGTATTTTTCTTTGCCAGCACTAGGGCAGAATACATACAGAACCCTGTCATAATTGAATGTGCAGCTGGAATAGTGTTGTCTTCCCATGTTCAATACAATGCCTATTCTTGTCTGATGTTCTGTATATTGTCTAATGTTAATTATTTCTCAGTTTTCAGCATTGTCTAGTGACCATTATAGCCCAGGGTTCAATCTTGCCATGTGTCTGTTTTCAGTTGTCTAGAGCCCAGTACTTTCCAGTATCTGTAATTCCTGTTTTTAGTATTCACCCGTGTTCTTTATTAAAAATGTAATATTTACAAACCCAGTGTCCCTTAATACTCTGGGTGTGCATGTTGTTGTTCAGTGACCCTGTTGGCCCAGTGTTCATTATCGTTCACCTCCAAGTATCTGTTCCTGCCAGTTGTTCAATGCACGGGATCAGGCTCGCTGTGTTCTCCAAGTCTGTGCCTAAATGGACCCTAAATTGAACCACAGATACTGTAGATTTGGTTTTCCGTGACTGACTCTCCACCAAGAGCAGGGCTCTGTTGATGTTAAAGCCCGCAGGTCTTTTCGGCATCTGTATGCCTAGCAATGTAACCCAAGACATGTCTCAGCCCCCAGAAATTGGCATGTCAGGATAGCGCTCCTCTCCTTCCCCCCAGGGGATGCTGGGAAACGCAGTCTGGGTCTGATGTCCAGAAGCCTGGCGCAGGAATCTGCTTGGCGCTGGGCCCCTGGGCTTGCGGCAGCCGTGCCTGGTTGTCATCAGTGCCGTGGCAGCCGGAGCGAACGGTGCAGGAGTTTGTTTGTGTCGGCGTCTGTGCCCGTCTGTGCCAGGGTCTGGTTGCTGTGCCCTTTCCTGTGTTTGTGTAGGCGGGCAGATACGCTGGAGTCACTGCAGGGGGGCATGTTTTTAAATGGCACGTATGCCTTCTGACTTCCAAACTGATCCCACCATAGTTGTGTCTTGTTTATTCTTAGCAGAGCCTCCTGCCTGGTGAACTTAGCACCTGGCTGGTGTGCCATCTACATTGTGTGCAGCCCAGGGTGTAGGTCAGTGCTGTAATGGTCTGTACAGGGGTAGTGTTGCTCTACAATGCTCTTAAAAAAGAATGAATGCCACAGATATGTTTGTTTTATTTTATTGTCTGGGTAAAAGATGTACAAAATTCACATAGAAAAAAATGTCAAATAGCAAATGTACACAACTCTTTATCAGAAAACAACATTTTTCCAACCGACACTCCGTACAGTACTGTAATGCCAACCCTTCAACAGAGAATCCAGTGGTCACGGCCTGCAGCCCCGGCCCAGCTCTGACTGGGCAGCTGCAGACAGGGTGGAGGCAGATCAGCGGACTGCACTTGCAATGCTCAGCATGGGATCGGGCCACAGAATAAATTACATCAATAAATAAACCGTAAACCAAGAAACAGCGCCTGGCCAAGTGGCTCAGGTCTGCACTCCCTGTCCTCCTGTTCCCCTGTACGAGACTCCATTGACCAGAAGACCGCCGGCAGGAGGCACCTGGGAGATTTCGGATCGGGATCGAGACTGGGATTTGGGCGGAAATACCTGACTTTCTCGGACAAGGGCTGCGACCGCTTCATCGTTTCGACCTCTGCGAACGCCCTACAAAACGCTTGACCAAGAACCGGCCGCAAAGGAGGAACTAAACTTTTTCAAAGCTCTGCCGGGGGGGGGTTTGGTCCGGACAGGATCCGCAAGCCGCCCCTGTGACTCGTCCCCCGAGCCCAGCCTCTCCGCTTCCGAGAAGGCACCTCCTTCTTTTTACCGTGTCGGCGTTCCCGAAAGGGAGGCGATGTTCTCCTTTTTTCCAGTGGGCAACGCCGTGGGGGTCTGGACAAGAGTTTCAGGCTCCTGCTGTCTGACCAGGCAGCAGAAGAAAGCGTGCTGGCAGCACAGCCGGACCCTCTCCCTGGCCGGGGGGGGGGGGGGGGGGCCTGATCGACCACCGGCCCCAGCGCCCTGCTCGTCCGGCTATCCCAGGCTGCCTCCGCG
Organism: Lepisosteus platostomus; assembly: GCF_059453375.1. Taxonomy (NCBI): domain Eukaryota; kingdom Metazoa; phylum Chordata; class Actinopteri; order Semionotiformes; family Lepisosteidae; genus Lepisosteus; species Lepisosteus platostomus. The sequence goes on from NC_142614.1 coordinate 5,371,198, forward strand.
CGCGCGCTCGAGAGAGCAGGAGTTTGAGGAACAATCCTCTGGAGTCCAGCCAACTCTAGGATAAGCATTTCCCACTGGTCTGGATCACCAGTTCACTGTTGGGGCACCGTTTGCAGGGCTACCGATGAACAGGAGGGCAAGGCAGAGAACTCAGGCTAACATGTTTGAACCAAAATGCTTAAAATGAACTGTATTTACATATAACAATTTCATTTTCCAGTGTCGGGTATCCACAACAGTACCGATATCTGCAGTGTATCAGCAAATATCCTCGTAGCTCATGCCGAGGGGCCCTGTGACTGGCAATCCCCTGTAGAAGAGCGATGTCTGTACTGAGTCCTAGTAGGGAGCTGCGTCAGCATGCTTGGGCTGCAATGGAACAGGTGAAGGTTAATCTCATGCTGAAAGGAAAAGAGGCACAACGTTTCAACTGTGGAGCCTCCTTCAGGTGTGGACCTGAGTCTTCCCCCGAAGAAGACGCCACAGCCGAAACGTTGTGTCTCTTTTCCTTTCAGTGCAGAACTAACCTTTACCTGCTCCTTTGATGTCTATGTTATTTCTGCTGCTTCTGCTGCTGCTTCTTCAGGGTTTTTCCAGTGTAGTTGAACTGATTGAAAAAAAAAACGTTTATCCCATTATAGGGAAACAGAGAGAATGAACCGGGATCACAAGCAAGCCTGAGGCCAGTCTGGGGAGGCCCGTCTACCCCTGACCACGCGACATCTGATTTCCACTGCCTTGCGAGTGATTTTGTTTCTGGGGTCGATCGCCTTCCTTCCAGCAGCTCTCAGGGAAACGGCACGGTGACGCGGCTCGTGCCACAACTGGTCAGAGAATGAGACAGGCTGAAGAGTCCCTCAGCCTTTCCCAGCCTTATTTCTGATGCAGAAGGTTTGGGTGCACGTGTGCCCAGGGAGATCTGCTGCATGAATGGCAGAGATGCACAGTACAGTTGTCCAGTTTTCCCACAGTGCTTCCAGCGCACCCCGTGGCGTATCAGTATTATGCTTGAGCGTATGTGTACGACCCTGCACAGCTTGTCCATTTTGTCCTTAGTGTTAGTCCCCCTGTGCTGCCTTGGTGCGGCTCGTCTTTATAGAGAAGATACCTGTGGAAGTGAAGCCGAGCGTGTCCTGACTCAGAAATGTGCCTGTCCGCTCCAGTCCAGAGTCCCGGTGAAGGGTTGGCAAGCAGGGGAGAGTGGCGTACCCCCAGGAAACACAGGAATCATCCAGCGCTTGCGTCCTGATGCTACATCTCTTCTCGGAATGTTTAAAAAAAAAAAGGGCAAAAAAACGAAAAAAGGGTATCCGATCCAGCGGACGTGACCCTCAAATATCAACTCCCATCACCCCCTCCCACGGCCTCGGGTGTCTGTGGAAGAAAGGGGGAGGCCAGCCCCCCCACCCCGGCCCTCACTTCCTTCCCCTTCTCCCCCAGTTCATCTCAGTCCCGGCAGGTAGAGTGCAGCGAGTGTGTCTGTGATGAAGTTGAACAGTTCTCTGCACAGTCCGCGCCAGTTCTGCCAGGGCTGGGCTTCGTTCTGAAAATACAGAGAGAGAGCGAGAGAGAGAGAGAGCAGGGCGGTTAGAGAGGGTGTCTCTTCCGAAGAGCTCTGTCACAGCCTCCACCTCCCCTGCCTCCCCCCATATCCCAGCATCCTGTCCTGTCTGGACACCGTTCCAGTGCAGCTCTCCTGGTCCGTAATCCCAGGGCTGGGGGGCGGGACAGGGAGGGCTGCCGCCGATGCAGTCCTTCCTCACTGCCCTGTGCCTGGGAATGACCGGTGGAAACCTCGGAGGGCAGGAGGGGCGTGGTGCTGCTGCTGTTCTATTCTCATCGAGTCTGCTTTTGAAAAATACGACATCACCCATCTGCCACTCTTGTGACACTTCGGGACAGTGCGTCCCGACCACCTGGAAAGTCCCAGGTGCGATTCCTGGTTGGGGCTTGGCAAAAGCATATTTATTGTTCTGCTTGCTTCCTGTTTGTCCACACTGTCACTGTTTATTATGAACTGTTTTGTAATGTACTGTTTAGATTGTGTGGTGTGCTGTCTGTTGCTCTGTGCATGTCCGGAGAGATCAGTGTGATTCATGTGTACATGTACGTACGGCAGATAAACCGCTGTATCTGTCTGAGTCTGTCTACTTGCAGAAGTAAAATGTCAGTGAGGCAACACCAGGCGTGAAACGGAAGGCATCTGGTTCGTCTCTTGTTTCATCGTGCAGGAATGCGACTTGGAGACCCTCACGCAGAAGGTCGGTATTCGAAGCACGTTTGTGGAAGGGTGCGGGACTGGCTGGCATGTGGACTATTTTGGAAGCTGGCGGGCAGGGGGTTTTGCTCAATCCAATGTACACCCTTCACCCAGCCTTGGTCAAGTATCGAAACTGTCGACGAGCAGGACTGATGTTATTAAACGAGAAGTGTGAGGAGAGAGAGCTGGGCGATCTGTTTGCCATCTAGGGAGTGGCATCGGGCGGAGCGGTGGCTCTGTGGCTCAGGATCTGTGCCTGTGGCTGGAAGGTTGCAGGTTCAAATCCTGCAGCCAGCAGAGGAATCCTACTCCGTTGGGCCCCTAAGCAAGGCCCTTAACCCCAGCTGCTCCAGGGGCGCCGTATAAATGGCTGACCCTGTGCTCTGACCCCCAGCTTCTCTCCCTGTCTGTGTGTCTCATGGAGAACAAGCTGGGGTCTGCGAAAAGACACATTCCTAATGCAAGAAATTGTATAGGGCCAATAAACTGGTCAATCTAAACTGCATTTAATGATGCCTAGCACAAACTTTGGAGTGTTAGACCACAAGCACTGTAGATTTACCGTTTTTTTTTACACCCATAGGTGACACCCTTTGGTTATTTAAATTGATTACCTACTGTGTGCCGCTGTTTAAACGTGACACAAGTACATCCTCTTCCCCAGGCAAAACACAAACAGAAAAAAAAACTCTCTGACTTCTGTCTTGGAAGCACCTGTCCGTTCCTTTTATTGCACATCATTGTGCATATCATCGTACTTTTCCACCGCTTCGACACTGATAACCACCAGACACTACATGGAAACTGAGAGAGCCAGACAGGCAGGTGTCTGTGTGTGTGTGTGTGTGCGCGTGCGTGCCTTAGCGCTGTGAGGAGCGATCTGTGCGCCAGGAGTCAGGAGACGCGTCGCGCCACACGACAGCAGCTGCTCTGACTCACCGGCTTAAAATAGCAGCTCGCTTTTAAACACCAGGGCAGGAGACCGAGAGCGCGGCGGACGCAGACGAGCAGCCCGACAGACACAGGGAAGAGAGAGGCGCGGGAGGGGCTGGGGGAGAGGGCGGAGGAGGTCACAGACAGACAGAGAGACAGCAGGCGGAGACAGACAAGCGATAGAGAGAGAGGGGGGGAGAATGCGATCTCGTGCCCGTCTTTCCAGTCCTGCGGGTTGGTTTCAGTTGTTGAGCTGAAGGAGGAAGTTAATCAGCCCTTTTTTTTCTCCCTTTTTGTAAATAACGCCTTACGACGTCTCTGTGCCTTCTGGCTCCTCGTCACCAGCCACACAGCTGTAGAAGCAAAGTGCTGTGCTCGTGCCAGGAAGTGCGAAGCAGCAACAACACTGTGTGTTGGTTAAACTTCTTGCCTTTAATCCACTGAGGAGCACTTGTTGAAATTTTGAAAACCCACACAGGCGAGAGCATTTACACCCCTCTTTAGAAACCCCTGTGCAGTGGTTTTTACTATTGTATGAACCTTCTAAACATTACGGTTTTGCATAAGGGCAAAACAGACAGCCCTGCCTTACTAACTTGAATTAGTTTTGACACAGGCAGGGTGGCGCAGAACACCCTGCACAAAACGGAGCACACAGAGACACCAACGACATCTGGAGTAGTTTGGCTTTGAGTAGCTTATACCTTGGACAAAGAGGGAGCAAGGGAAGTACTGCTTATTTTTTAGGATGCTCATTTTAAAATATATATATATTACTTTAAAATATATATATAAATAAATAAATACAGTGGAGTTCTCCATGGGTCTGGCCGTGTGCCATGTCGGGCTGTCTCTCTGTCTCCCTCGCCTTCAGGCTCGGCGGAAAGATAAACAGCAAATCAGTCGCTGCTGGTCGAGTGTCGCAACTGAGGCAGCGTATCCAGCCCCGCCCCGGGCGGCAGACAGGCATCGCGTGAGAAGCCCCTGTGCCAGCTGAGTGAGTAAACACTGGCTTATCCCGGCCGCCCCCCCCCAGCTCCGCGCCGGGCTGACATCACTCTCGCTCGCTCGCGTGCTGGCGCGCGGAGGCCTCCCTCCCCGAGACTCTGCCGGAGAGGCACGAGAACCCGAGCGGGGACAGCGAGAAAAGGAGAGGAGGGCGCCCGGCCCATCTCGCTCGCTTGCTTTTGCAGCAGATGACTGATCTGGGGCCCTCGGGCAGCAGCAGCCTGAAAGGGCGCGGGGTACCCGGCTCTAGGACCGCGGCTGGGGGGGAGCGAGTTCCACACCCCCACCACCCTTTGTGTACAGGAGTGCTGTAAAGCTTGCCGGGGTCTGGGCGCCGCGGCGAAGGCGGTTGCAGAAAAACCCATGGTAATGTAAGAGCAGATCTCGGGTCAGAATCCCCTCCCCCTCCTGGGCTAGCCCGGTCTGGCACCCACCCTCCTCCGCAGGTAGATGGCGTTCATTTCGTCCCCGATGATCCTCAGCTGCTCCGCCACCCTCCCCGACAGCTCGTCCTCCGATGCGCCGCGGTCCGCGGGGCCCTGGCTCCTCCCCAGCAGCAGGTCGGGCAGAGGCCTGTCCTCGCCGACCGTCTGCGGCCCCCGTGCGGCCCCCTCTTCTCCTGCAAACACACACACAGGAAGTGCAATGAGGGACAGGAGTTAGGACAGACACCGGCTTTCACCAAGCCTTCGGGCTGAAATGAGGAAAGGTCGTGTGGTGTGGATGTAACGCAGGGAGGCGCAGAGACTGCTCCTTATGCCCCAGAGACTGCTCCTTATGCCCCAGAGACTGCTCCTTATGCCCCAGGCACACTTCCTTCACTGGCTGGGCGTCAGCAGGCCTGTCTGTTTTGCTGCTGGGAAGCTCATTTAAATATGGCAGGGCCCTGCGAGTCTCAAGTGGGGCCTGAGCCCTCCCTCGTGTCATTCCTGTGGATGAACTTAAGAAGCTCTGCTCTAAGGCACAGATAGACACTCCAGCCCCCTCCCTCCCCGGATCGCCTGCTTAACTTGTGACTTCTTAAGGCTCTTAGGAGTCTAGTACTGTCTGGACTGACGGCCTCTTTCAGCACTTTGTCCTCTGGTGTTTGCGTCGCCGGCCTGTCCGTTGTCCTGTGTTCGTCCTGTTTGCGCGTTCAGAATGACCCAACCGGTCCAAGCTGTGTTTTCAATTCACCACTAGCAAGTCCAGATGTTTCCCACATCTGCCCCCCACCCTGAGGCTCCTGCAGGTGTGAGGCTGTCCAGGACAGGGAGAGGAGAACCTCCCCCCCAGCCCCCAGAAACCAACAGGAAACAGCTCTGAGTCAGGCTCAGCCCCAGCTGCTTCAACAGTCAAGTGCGAACCTGCTCCTTCTGCTCAAGGGCCGATTTCTCTGTTGCTCTGCTGTCATAATCAACCTTCTCCTTTTTTTAAAAAAAAAGTTACTTTATGTAATCTCTTAATCTGCTTAAAGAGTCTAGATCACTTCTGTTTGTGCAGGCATGCGCTGCGTGTGGGAGCAAGGCTTTATTTTCTCATTTTCAACCTTGTTGTTGCATCAGTGTTCAGAACCTCTTTGACACGGCTAATCTAGGTCACAGGTATTGCAGCACCTTGGCTGTAATAATGCAACTGAAAAAATAACCACAATTACACTTCCTTGCCATAAGGATATTTCTGAATAGCATTGACGTAGAAAAGAGAGAGGGGGAAACAAGCACACACACTGAGCATGCAGAAGTAGTCTTGTCTGGTAGTTTGGCTTTATTTTGCACGACGTAGGGCCAGAAGCAGACGCTCACGTGAAAGGCTGGCTTTAGCTTCACTGCAGGGGCACGGGAGAAACGGGATGTTTTGTTTCTCATTATGGTGTGGCATGGGCTCTGTACGTCCGCTTGCACGCTGGTGCTCAGACGGAGGAGAGCTGCCCCGAACGGGGAAGAAGCAGGAGAAGGCTGGCTTGTTGCCAGGGCAACCGCGGCCCAGAGCCTATAGAAATGGGCTTCGTTCATTGGCCGGCAGCCCCGCCGAGCAGGCTGGGATAGGTCGGGCTGCGAGGTGAGCAAGGCGGGCCTTGTCGGTAGGAAGGGAGAAGCAGCATCACAGAGAGAGAGGGAGGAAAAACAGGAGAAGGCGAGTGAGAGGGGAAAAAAAATGGAGAGAGAGGTGAAGACTTTAGGAAAGAGAGAGGAGTCCTGGGCAGAAAAAGGCTTGCAGACAGAGGCAGTAATATGGAGAAAATAAAGAATGAAGGGAGGAGAGGAGAGCGCGCTCCTGGCTCTGTTGACCCTCGCTGTGGTGCCTTCTGCGCGGCTCCCTGCGCCAGCCTTCGCCAGTTTGTGTTGGCACACTTGACCCCGTGCAGGTGAAATCACATGGGCCCGCGCGCCTCGGCGTTAACGCCATTGTTTAGAGGTTTTGCCAAGCGACTCCCTGCTGGGGCGGAGCGGTGGCTCTGTGGCTCAGGATCTGCGCCTGTGACTGGAAGGTTGCCGGTTCAAATCCTGCAGGCAGCAGAGGAATCCTACTCCGTTGGGCCCCTGAGCAAGGCCCTTAACCCTAACTGCTCCAGGGGCGCCGTACAATGGCAGACCCTGCGCTCTGACCCCAAGCTTCTCTCCCTGTCTGTGTGTCTGTGTCTCATGGAGAGCAAGCTGGGGTCTGTGAAAAGATAATTCCTAATGCAAGAAATTGTATAGGGCTAATAAAGAAACATTAACATTATTGTGTGCTAGCCCACCCCCCCCCGGCCTGCGGGGGGCGCCACGAGACGGGTATCACACACCCCGCCGGCAGGCCCGAGCCCCAGATCCGTGCCTCTGTTGCTTCGCGGGGAGCTCTCAGTCTTACTTCCAGTTTTTCTCTCTCGCTGTGTAACAACGGGCCCAGGTTTCGGTTTCGGGGCTCTTCTTGTGCGACAGCGCAGACGTGTCGGGCCCGGGCTGGCCCGTACGCTACCGAGGGGGACAGCGCTCCCCCGCTCGGCGGCGCGGCCCTAGGGGCAGCTCAGCCTAAGTGCGCTCGCTGAATTTCGACATCATCGGGACGACGGGATCTTGCGCCCACTGGGGAGACATTACCCCTGCTTCTTCGTGCTCGAAAAGGACGGGGGAAATCTCTACCCCCCACTTAAATGAGCGAAAGAGCCGGCGGCCCATCATCAGCACGGCTTCACAGCTACACCTCCAGTCCTTCCGAAGACGAATTCAAGGCCAATGCAAACCAGCCATCGGAATCAAGCAGTGGAGGAAACTGCATCATCCCTTCAATATTTTGTGTACTTGTACCTCAGTGCGTCTGAGTTTCTTTAAAAGCTTCCAGAAGTCATTTCGGGAGCGTAAAACGAATCGCCGAAATACACAATACGACGCACAGTGACGTGGAAAAAAACCCAAGCGTTTTTGAGCGAGGGTCGCGCCCTCTTGTCAAGAGGGGTCGGACGACCTCCCCGCGACCTCTCGCGCGCCGCTGGGACTGCCCCCGGCCCGTCTGAGCTGCGACGCCCACCTGGGCTCCCTCTGTATGGACGTGAGCGCCCCCTGGCGTCAGCAGAGCGAGTCTGTGCCGAAGGACACTGGCCAGGGAGAGGCCATCAGACTCCCAGGGCACTGCAGGCCGACTGGCTTCTGGTTCTGCCCACCACTGGTGCCCGGTGTCGGGGGCCCATCGTGCTGTTTTAGGCAGCTTCCCTTTCAGGCCATAAAGGCCCTTGGGGGAATGGGGGGCAAGGGCCACCATGTCCTCAACCATCCAACACTGGAGGTGGAGGAGATGTGGTCAGCATCACACTCCAGCTGGCCTATCACCCCCGGTACTCCCCTGGAAAGCAAGCCGAGTGGACCTGGGAGCCGTCTGGAAGCAATGTGCTGTTTTAGGGTGATATGACTTCCTTACACTTATCAACGCTCTTCCGGACACTCCACTCAAAGCGCTTTACTGGTAATGGTGAATCCCACTATCACCACCAATGTGCAGCACCACACGGCAGCCTTAGTGCACCAGTACTCTCCCCACACACCAGCTCTCAGTGGGAGGAGAGCAGAGTGATGAAGCCAGTTCAGAGAGGGGGATTATTAGGAGGCCATGATGGGTAAAGTCCAGGGGGAAATTTGGCCAGGACACCGGGGTAAACCTGATGTTAGTCAACATACAAGGCAGATGTGTCTGCAGATGCGTCTGCTTCTCCAGCGCGTTTCTCAGCTCTGCTTTCCCCCGAACTGCCCCCCACCTCCCCGCTGTCCTCCCGCACCCCGGCTCGCTTACCTGTGCTGGCTCTGCTGGTGCCCCCAGGGGCTCCCCCTGGCCGGGCGGGGGGCGCGGCGCAGGTGGGCACGCCGCCCAGGGTGCCCGGGGCCTGAGTCTGGGTGGCGACGTCCCGCAGGGGCCCCACGAACGGGCGGGGGGGGAGTTGCGAGATGCGGGGGTAGTAGGAGCCCCGGCGCCAGGAGTCCCCACGGATGGCCTCGAACCTGCAGCTGTGCCGCCCGCTGTGCCCCCGGCTGCCCTCGATGCCGTCGTTCTGTGCGCGGGCCATGACGGGGCTCGTCTGCGGCGGCCCGGGAAAAGACAACACAGGAGACAGATCCGTCACTCCACGCGGAGCAGGGCAGCCGATCCCGGACCGCAGGGCAGCCGATCGCCCGGCGGCCTCAGTCAAGCAGAGCCGGGTGGTAATAAGGCTCCCGATCCAAGGCATTTTGACCCATTCCGGGTTTTACCAGCAGCAATTAGCTACGCCTGCTTTATAATAATAATAATAATAATGTTTCTTTATTAGCCCTATACAATTTCTTGCATTAGGAATGCGTCTTTTCGCCTACCCCAGCTTTTCTCCAGGGAGACACAGACACACAGACAGGGAGAGAAGCTTGGGGTCAGAACACAGGGTCAGCCATTGTACAGCGCCCCTGGAGCAGTTGGGGTTAAGGGCCTTGCTCAGGGGCCCAACGGAGTAGGATTCCTCTGCCGGCCGCGGGATTTGAACCGGCAACCTTCCGGTCAGAGGTGCAGATCCTCAGCCACAGATCCACCGCTCCGCCCCAAGAGGTCGGTCTAACACGTCTGCCCACTCAAATGTAAATACAGTTGCCGAGCATATGGAGAACCTGGTGTCCTTAAAACTCCGGCAGCAGCTAGCAGCGTGCCTGTGCCCGGCTACCACGCAGGGGGAGACTCGGTTCTGTTCCTGCACAGCTGGGCTCGCCGGCGGGCCGAGTGCTGGTCCGCTAGGACATGTCCCCCGATGAGGTTCTGGGATCAGCCTGTGGCTCCCAAATAACTTGCATGCAAGGGAGAGGCAAGTCCACCCACACACCCGTGAGAAACATCTCCTCTTTTATGAGCCCACCCAAAAAATGACAGATCAAGTCTGAGTGTGTTCTTTTTCGTTTACGTCTTTTTGTTTTTGGTTGACTGATTTCCGAGCGATTCCATCCTTTTCCGATTTCCTTCTTAACAGATGCGTGTTGCCCCCACAACCCCCCTCCCCCCTCCCCAGCCTACTCCTGCACGTTACTGGAACGAAACAAAACGTGGGTGTCGCCCCCCGGTGGAGGCCGAGTGAACTGCAGCGCTCGCAGGGAGAAACAGCTCCGTGAACATGTCTGATCCAAACCGTACCAGGGTCTAGAAATCTGCCTTTCATGTTCGCTTCCCCTCGATACAAAACACGCGGAGCCGAGTTCTGTAACCAGACAGGAAACTGTGCTGATCTAATTTTGGTTGGAGAAACCAACAGATTTTCCGTTAGTGCCCTTTTTTTTTTTTGCATTCAATGAACAACTGCGCTTTCAGTTTGTCGCCTTTGTCACTGAAACTTGGTCATGTTTATGTGTATTAAAATTGGAACTGAAACTTCCCCTGTAAAAATCCACAGTAAGGTGCCATTCAGCAACCACCACAGCAAAACACATGTAATGTCCTGCACGGTTGGTTTATCGCTATTCGTTTGCCTAGAAGCAATTTATAAAGTAAAACATGTAACTATCCCAATTGTTTTTTACATTGCTTTTCTCTCACAAATCTGAAGTTTATATTGCTCGACTTGCAATCATCTCTTCGGGTTCTTAATATTTACAAGGGGGGTTGTGTTTAGGAACACGCGCCCATCTCGTACGTCTCTGGTGTATGTATACAACTCTTTTATTTGCTTGGCCATCCTGATACATTCGCAGAAATCCGTAAACACTCGCGGGCACGGGCAGTCCGCCAAACGCCGTGTGTTTTTCCCGAGCCGGGAGCCTGTGTCACACGTAGCCGCCAGAGGGCAGTGCAGAGCGCCCTCGTGTGCGTGTGCTTGTTTGTAAACAAATCCGGGCTGCGGCGCGCGCTCAAACACACGGCCACCAAAATACACACACACACACACATGCAAGACCGCGCAACACGCGACGACACGCCTCGAGAGAAGCGTGCCCCTCTTTCACAATTCCTCCACGATAAAAACAGACGCGCTCCAGCGAGATCTTTTGCCTTTTTTTTTAATACGAAAGCAAGAACGCTCAAATTTCCGTTTTGCAACACCGAAAACATTATCGGTCGCTGCATCGAGTGGAAAAAGTGTTTACGTGGGAGAAACGCTCCATTAAAAAAATAAAATGGAAATACTGAAGCAAGACGTGTAAATATACTATATGTGCATGTATCTGAAGTTACATCAGCCGTCTGCGACGTGTGCTACATGAAAGCCAAAGACCAAGAAACGCCAATTTGCCCAACGTTTTCAGTGCGTTTACACGCGAGTTTTTCTACACGGGATTTAGGTGCTCCGAGGCATACGAGTCCCGCTGGGGTGTGCAGACGATGAGCAGAACGACAGAGGAGCAGTCTTTGATCTCTGACCCACTTACTGGTCTATATCGTCCACGCATTTCCAAAGCTCCGATCAATAACACGACCGATCGAGCGCCGGTCAGGCGCGCAAATAAAAACCTGATTTCAACGCCTCGTAGGGGTGACTTGCAGCGTGCAGAGCCGGCGACAGTGCAAGAGCCTTTAACAGACAGTAACGTGCTTTTCTGCACCGCCAGTTCACACGCGATTCAGAATCTCCCCGATTCCCTTCTGTGTCACAGCGTCTCTCACACGACTGCGATCTCGCTTCTCAAAAAGCAGTGAAACAGACGCGAAAGCCACCCCACGTCCGGTCTTCCGCATCACCGTGTGCCGAGTGGGGACCCCGCGGGACAGCTGAGTCTCCCTGCAGCCCGCGAGCGGAGCAGGGCAGAGCCGCGACACGCCTGTCACTGAAAACACGCGAACGCAGAGATAGATCGCGTCGCGGACAGTGTAGCTTTCTGAACCACAGCACAGCGTCCCCGAAGTGTAGACGCTGGACCTGGCGCGTCCCTGTCGGACATGCGGGCAGAGTCCTCGGTTGCCCTCGAACATCCACCCGGGTACTGACACTGCAGTAGTGCCCTCGCTGCCTTTTCGAGACAAGCCGTGCGCGGGGGCACACGTTTGCGGGACCAACGCGATTAAACAACAGCACCGCACTCAGCCACCAACATCAAACCGCATCCCGGGCAGCTTTCTGACTCCCCGATTCCACCTTAAAACCGCGCGACTGCAGGGGTCGCAGGTCGAGAATTACAACACACTGAGTGTCAGAATTTCTGAGGGCTGCTACGCTCGGAGTTCAAAGTATTACATGTCACCCCTTCACGACCCACCCACCTCCCCAGAAAAACTCACATCAGAGTGCCCTGGGCTGTCCGCGACCACAACAGTGCCGGACACGAACCCGCCGCACAGTCCCGCAATGCACATAAGGAGGTCACCCTTTACTCTGCAGCGAAGCAAAACAAAACCCCAGCCCAACTTCTGGCTAGCGGTCAGGCGCCTGGCATAAGCAGAAACCGAGAAGAACTCTCACTCACCGAAACGTTACATGAAACGGTGACCGAAACAAATCCTTGTGCTCGCAAAGCAGAAGCCGACGGGTCGGAGACCGTGAGCCGCTCGCCCGCTCGCCCGCTGTCCTGTCCGGTCCGGTCCGCTGCTGTCCTGTCCTGCCCTGTCTCCCTGTTTGGCTGCGCCGTGCCTCTGCGTGCAGCGCGCGCCCCGCTCTGCTTTCACTGGCGGCCGGCGCTCGCGGACGCCCCGCCCCCCGCGCGAGTCATGCCCTGACATGTACGCGGCGCGAGCGCGGCGCTGGCGCTGGAGCCGGAGCGCCGCGGGTCCGGCCGGCCGGCGGTGCGGGCAGGGCAAGTCACGGTGTCTTGTGTCTGACTGCTCCTTTTTTTATGTCTTCTGTGCACAACGGAACAACAAAAAGGACGCACCAGGCGCACCTTTTCTTTTTCTTTCTTTCTTTCCCGTTTCAGTCCCCATTAAAAGATACATGCACCGCTACGTAAAAAGCAGCTGGCGTTCAAATCGTGCGCGCAGGAACTTTTCTAAGGCTCACGACTTGTTTTGCTTTACAAATCCACACACCTAGCCGCTTATCTCCAAACAGCAGCGCGCTCTGTCGTTTTGCTTTGCATTTAAGTCCCCGGGATGTCCCGCTATCCGCCCAGGCAGTAAAAAGAAATCATGCCAGACGCGAGAGATGTTTATCAATCTGTGATCGGATGTGGCGTCATTGAGTTGTCCCACTTTGTCGTGGACCTTTCCCTTTCCAGAGACCTCTGCAGTGCTGGATCGGAGTGGGAACGTGTGACAGTGCTTAGTGTCTGGGATGCGAGGCTGTGGATCCTGTGGGCTGCAGGGCGATGCTGGGCTCCAGCTGGTTTAGCAGGTGGCAGGTGTGGGCTTTCACACCAGCTCTGCACTGTGGGGGGGGGTTGTCACACGAGTCCGAACCCGTCGAAGTCTTGTAGAGTGCTCGAACCCTAGGCCTCGAACCGCGTTCCCCCGGTCCGCTCACGCCGGCTGAGTTGCACCGAGCCCTCTGCGGGCTCCCCCACCCCCAGGCCTGGTACCTCGCCTTCGGCCCAGTTCCAGAAAAGCCTTTCCCTCTCTTGAAAGTGTTTCCCTCCTGTTTCACGACCAAAACGGCACTGGCATCGCCGGAAGGGGCTGTGAAACTATTTCCCCGAGAGATGGAGGTGCCGGGCCGGCCCCGGTGTCAGCGGGGGCAGAGGGCGGTCAGGACCTGCGCTGGGCGCGGCGCCCCGTGTCCGGCCAGGACAGCGCGGAGGGCCGGGCGGGGTCCGGGGTGCTCACGTCGGCCGAGTTGCACCGAGCCCCCCGCGGGGCCGTCCACGTCAGGCCCTGCACGCCGCACACCTCGAACTGATCCCAGGTGCCCGAGGGGCCGATCGGCCGCTCAGCTGCGAGGAACTCATCGATCCCAGGATCTCCTCCAGCCTTCGCCTGACAGGAGCCAGGTCCTGGTCCTGAAACCTCATCAGTGCTCTTCCCTGCGGTGTCCGCTTTGACAGCAGCTCCGTCACCCTGCAGCTCACTGCTGGAGCCCACTGGAGCTCCGCAGGTGTGAGCCTGGTCAGTACCTGCAGGGGAGACTCCTGGGAAAGTGAGGTTGCTGCTGGAAGAGGTGTTAGTGGGGCCAGCAGGGGGCGCTCACCCTGGGGTCAGTGTGGGTCCTAATGCCCCAGTATAGTGACGGGGACACTATACTGTGAACATGCGCCGTCCTTTGGATGAGACGCTAAAACCGAGTTCCTGACTCTCTGTGGTTATTAAAAATCCCAGGGTGTTTCTCCAAAAAAAGTAGAGGTGTCCTGGCCAAATTTCCCCCTGGCCTTTACCAATCATGGCCTCCTAATAATCCCCATCCCTGAACTGGCTCCATCACTCTGCTCTCCTCCCACTGAGAGCTGGTGTGTGGGGAGAGTACTGGGGCACTATGGCTGCTGTCTCATCATCCAGGTGGGGGTACACACTGGTGGTGGTGGAGGGGATCCCCATTACCTGTAAAGCATTTTGAGTGGCATGTCCAGAAAAGTGCTATAGAAGTGTAAGGAATCATGAATTGTGACCTCTGGTGTGTGTTTCTCTGTTGGCCTTGCGGGTCTCTTCTCGAATCGAGGGCAGAGGAGGTCATTCCTGTAAGCCTGGCAGCGCGCCAGAGTCGCACCACAGATGCCCGGTCATCTGTCTGCACTGCCCCTGCCTGGGGCGTCTGTGTGAACCCCCAGCAGTCTCTGAGCTCACCAGCAAGCTCAGCGCGTTTCTTTATCCAGGCCCGGACTGGGGACGCCCCTCATCTGGGGCCGTTGTTAATGTGCACCCCTGAATGAGAGCCCTGGGCCTGCTTTTGTTACAGCTGTGCAGAAAACACAGCATCCCAGCAATGGCAGAAACAGCCCCTGGAATTACTGGGAGGTCAGCTGAGTTTTTCTGATTTTTTTTTTAAAACAAACAACTGCTTATCTTGATAAAGGGGTTTGATCCAGACTTCTATTCACAAACAGGCAGCAGAGGTAACACCCCCAGGCCTGGTACCTCGCCTTCGGCCCAGTTCCAGAAAAGCCTTCCCCTCTCTTGAAAGAGGGAAAGTGTTTCCCTCCTGTTTCACGACCAAAACGGCACTGGCATCGCCGGAAGGGGCTGTGAAACTATTTCCCCGAGAGATGGAGGTGCCGGGCCGGCCCCGGTGTCAGCGGGGGCAGAGGGCGGTCAGGACCTGCACTGTGCGCGGCGCCCCGTGTCCGGCCAGGACAGCGCGGAGGGGCGGGCGGGGTCCGGGGCCGGCAGCTGCGCCAGGGGCGGTTTCCCGGGAGACGGAGGCCGGAGCTCGGGACAGGCGCGTGGAAAGTGTTCGCGCAGCTGCAGCGCGTGATTGAGCGGCTCCTGGTTTTTGTGAATGACTCCGCATCGGCTTGAACTGTCTCCCCCAGAACTGCCGGTACTGCGCGCGGTTGTTTTTATTCAGAACACAAAATGCAATTTATGGTCACCAGGATTAGAGCAGTTTAGTGAACAGTATATCCCTGATATTTCATAGCATTACGTAATCCCGTATGTTATAAATACCGAGAAGGGAGAGTAGGATTGGATAATATTGTAGTTTATAATGCACTGTATAAATAATAACCATTAATTATGTTAATTATCATAATTAAGAATAACCATCATCATTATCGTCACCGAACATGAACTGCATGCATCAGCGTTCAAATCCAGCACTATTATTGAGGGATCTACTAACAAGGATAGATATCGTATACGTTTTAAAAAGCACGTGTGTTATACACAAGCGAGCACAAAGTGATGGTAGTTTTTCCTATTAACCCTGTAGCTTTACGGACGTCAGCAAGGCTCTAAAATGAAGGGGGCAGGCCGAGTTGATAGCGGTCGTTGTAGCCGTGCAGCAGAAGCATCACCGAGGCCTGTTTGTTGTGTAAAGGATCTCAGACAATGGGTTTTTTCTTGGGAATCCCCGAATCCTCTCCCCAGGGCCGATCGCCATATGAGAGACGGGCTAATCGCCCTTGTCCTGCCCCGCACCTGCGGGGCCCCCGCGCCTCGCGGATTGTTCAGTCACCCGGAAGTGACAGCTTGTCTCGAGACCCCTGCCTGCGGGGGACGGGGGAAGGGGGACGGGGGACCCAACCCCCCCAAAGTGGGAAATCCCCGAGCAGGTACATGTCCGGACCAACTCCGCCAGCACCCTCTAACCAGCGTGCACAGCGCGCGTTAAACTGTATCACACTTTACCGAGCTCTCCGACCCAACACTGATACTCACTCTGTGTGTGTGCGTGCACGCTGTGTATATTATTGTTTTCGCTCATCGCAGCAGGCGTCCAATGACAGACCGACATGCAATTCTGAAACTGCAGGCATCAGCAAGGAGCCAAGGTTTGGAGGTCTTTTATGTGATGTTAATGCATGTGCACTTGGCAAATAATAAGTGGTCTACATAACAGGAAAAAGCTGAAAATAAGCTAGAACTTGAGAGCTCGTGGTAAGCCTCTATAGGACAACTGAGAGGAATGTACACAGGTGGATGGGAACATGCCCAGCTGGTAGGAGATGAGTCTGCTGTACAACGAGCATGTGTCACAAGTGCTGTTACATTCGTTGCTCTATGTAGATACAGTCAGTCAATCAATCAAAGTTTATTTATCAAATGCAGAACAATACACCGTGCAGCAGCAGTAGTTGCTGGCAATGAAATGTCTTTTCTACGAGTTCACGGGGGGGTGGGGGTTAAAAATCACAAAACTAAGGTTGCATAATAATAGATAATAATGCAATAGAAACTGAATAAAATTAACTCAGACAAAACTCAATATAAATAGAGCTGCTACAGTATGTGTCCAGGGTGTATGTAATATATTGTAACGCAACAGAGGCTCAGGCGGGCACCCTTGCCGCATTAGGTCGGCCCCCCACCGTCGGGGGCTCAAACCCGGGACTCCCGCGTCACTCAGCAGGGACCCAGCCCGGTGAGCCAAAGAGAGATCTCTCCACAGCCCAGTAGCTGTAGTCCTGCTATCACAGGGAAGGGCGGCGACGTCACCTGCTCTGGTAAGCCGGCTCTTACACAGTGCCTGTGGGCCATCAGCGTTACAATATTATGTCCAAGTAGTGCAGTGTGCAGAATACAGTGAAAACTGTGTGTCCATGTAGCCATTACAGGTGATCTGCTGAAGGAGCTGCAGGTTGGCTATTTAGCAGTCTTATTGCCTGGAGGTAGAAGCTGTTCCGTAATCTGTTGGTCTTTGACCGAATGCTTCGGTACCGTTTACCGGGTGGTAGGAAGGAAACCAGTTTGTGACTGGGATGACTGGGGTCCTTGAGAATGGACCTGGCCTTCTTAAGACATCTAGCGGAGTAGATCTCCTGGATGCTTGGTAGCTCACAGCCAGTAATGAGCTGCGCTGACCTTACCACCCTCTGCAGTACTTTGCGATCCCGAGCGGAGCAGCTCCTACACCAGGCAGCGATGCAACCAGTCAAGACAGTACTACACATGACAATATAGAGCCCTGCCTGGCCACCAGGTACAGAGCCCATAGCTTCTTGCTCTGTCATTGCCGAGAGCTGTGGTCAGGAACAGCTGCCATTATGCTGGAAGGTTTCTTAGACAGTAACTTTAAAAACTTCAATTACTGGGAAGAACAGAACTCGGCATCCTGAATTAGACCTCAGTCACTGCTGTATCAAGGCAATAGACTTTCTCTTACACCAGGATAGGACTTTGCAAAGAGTGTTTGCTGTATGAAAAAGGCCTAGAAAAAAAGGCAAAAGTGCTGTGCTCTATATACCGGAGCTCATAACGGTTTTCCCAGATTGAACTCCGGTGACTCTCTAGTTTGTGTTCTTGTCCGAAAATACAGTAACATCATTGGCTTTCCAGTTTTCATGACTGCCTCCTTAAATACAGACTGCATCCCAACAAGGTGAGATAAGCAACCCTCCCACAATGGCAGAATTGTCCATCTTCCCCCCTGTACCTACATGTCTGAGGTGTGAACAGCACCTTCGGTTACCAGCTAGGTCTGCCCCTGGTCTGTCTTGCGCTTGGTTGTGTGTCAGAGTCCCGTTTTAACCCCAAGCTGATTTTGATAGGCTTGCTCTCCCCGTCCTGGCTCTGAAGAGACACTTGTAGAGTTGGAGCCTTGTGTCTGGCTGACCAGGGAAGGGGCTGCTGGTTTTCTGATTGCCGCAGGTGGGCCTCGTGCCTGGTTTGCCTGCGCGCTGCTCTGTTCCCCTGACCGCACTGTTAGTGGTAGAGAATCACCTGCCTGACTGAACTGTCCTCCTGCCTAGTTCAGCACGTCTGGATTCACTGTCCCCTCCAGTGGCTTTTACGTCTTCTTGAAGGACTGTGTGTCATCCCACTCGCTGTGTTAGTTTCTGTTTCTCACTCATTTACTTGAATAAGAATGAAGCACCAAGCGCCTACTCAGTTCTTGGGTAGTACAGACGTGGTATTGAAACGAAGCACTTTGGGAACCTTGCTAATACCAGGCAGTATATAAAGTACTTGCCGGTAGCTCAATCACCCTGCAGCGCACTGCTGGCAGCCCGCTGGTGTGAGCCTGGCCAGTACCTGGATGCCACGCCATCTCGAGGGCTGGGCGGGGCCCAGGGCCCAGGGTGGGGGGGTTCTTGTGTGTAGTGGTGGCGGCAGGGAGCAGTGTTCAGGTGATGAAATAGCTCCCTAACTGGCCTGCGCAAACAGACGCACAGAACCGAACAGAACTGCCGATCACCGCTGTTGCTAATGCTATCGGTACCTTCAGGCGTCTCAATGCCACCACCCCCTGTCGTCGTCAAGATCTCGGCACCCGTGTCTGTTTCTTCTCTAACAACGAAACTTTCCTAAGACCCTTTAAGGGCCACATTGGTACCCCCCCTCTTCTGCTTCCTTTTTCTTTTCCCGCGCCTGCTGTAGTAGTTTGTAAATTAGTCCCTCTCTCTGCTTGTGCTCGGCATTTCCCCCAGCTGGTTTAGTTATGCCGCAATCACTTTTAGCTTGCAACTGATGCCCGATGATGTAGTGAGAGTGGGACAGGCCCCCACTTCTGAATAAAGCTCCTGCTCTCCCACTAACTTTAGATTTCATCCTGGGTAAAAATAAGAGTTTTGTGTGTCGCTTTATTAAAATGTTTAAACATGTATGTGTGAAGCAGGGCTGGGGAATGGGGGAGGGGCGGGGGTTTTTGGGCTGGCCTGCGCAGGCTCCCCCCCTTGAGACGGCCCTGCCTGGATGGGAGATCTGGGAAAAACGTAGGTTGCTGCTGGAAGAGATGTTAGTGGGCCAGTAGGGGGCGCTCACCCTGCGGTCTGTGTGGGTCCTAATGTCCCAGTATCATGATGGGGACACAAAACTGTAAAAAGACGCCGTCCTTCGGATGAGGCGTAAAACTGAGGTTCTGACTCTCTGTGGTCATTAAAAATCCCAGGGCTCTTCTCGAAAAGAGTAGGGGTGTGACCCCGGTGTCCTGGCCAAATTTCCCACTGGACTTTACCAATCATGGCCTCCTAATAATCCCCCTCTCTGAACTGGCTCCATCACTCTGCTCTCCTCCCACTGAGAGCTGGTGTGTGGGGGTACACACTGGTGGGGGTGGAGGGGATCCCCAATACCTGTAAAGTGGAGTGTCCAGAAAAGCGCTATATAAGTGTGAGGAATTATTATAATTATACTTTAGGTACTCTGCTTAAATGCATTAATTATACCCAGTTATTATACAAAGATCTTGCTAAGAGCAGATTTAAAATGCTTTCGTTTAGGATTCTCGTCCAACCAGGAAATTGTAAGAGACTGTCATTATAATTTGAGCTCACTAAAACGTGATGGTGTATCGCACTTTCGTGCCGCAGACAGCAGCAAGCTTTCCGTGCGGAGAGAGTGCAGGCACCGCTTGGCCGATCGACGCGTCGGCGGTGTCCTCATTGATCGGCCGTGTGCGCCTGCGTGAGATGTCAGCCCCCGCCGGCGGGGCTGGCTGCAGGTGCCAGGTGTCGCGTTGGCCCGCGTGAAAGCGAGAGGGGTAGCGAGGCAGAAGAGCAGAGCGCGCCGCACAATGGGGGCCGAGGCAGTGTTTGGATTGCCAGGATGACATCACCCATTAAAATTCCCTCGGCCATTGTGTGCGCAGCCCCGCCGCTGGGAAGACTGCTGGTTCTAGCAGTCCGCAAATTAGTTTTCTTTGCCGGCAACTAATTAGCCGCTAAACAGCCGCTGTCATGGAGAGTTAAAGGCTACACAAAATAAACAGCTGCCTCTTCTTGTAGCGTAATGGAAGCGTGCTGAAAGACAGACCCCTGGAAACGCGCTCCTGCCCAGAATGACATGTGTTACTCCCTCATGATAAGTTGGCATGGGTGCAGAAGCCCCATTTTCAGCAGGCCAGTCCATCAGGAGCAGAAATAGGGGGGAGGGGGGGTCTTTAAAATCAGATTTATAGTGATGGGCTCTAGGAAACGAATTGTACTATTGTGTTTTTCTTGGGAGCTTTTCCCACTTCACATAATAGCTTATGGTAAGGTGTTCTTAAATTTTCAAAACGCGAGCTTAGCTGTGAGACGAGGATCAACACACAGCAATCCTCCCCCCCCCCCCCCAACTCTGGAGGAAATGGAAAAGTCTAGGTTGTGCACAGGTCATATTCACCTAATCTTGGGAGGGCAGCGCAGTTGTGTTTTTCTGCTGTGAGGTTGTTAGTCAAAACACGCTGTTCTGCGGTCAATGTGATGATGGCATTTTGAGCAGGAATGTAAATTTGGACTTGTTTGTCTCCAAAGTGTAAATTTCATGGACTGATATTGCAATGCAGAGCAACATGTTTTGAAAATATTTTTTTTTATTATTATTATTACACAGAATCCTAACAAGATAAAGTGCACATGTGTGAAAACTCTTTGCTCCCCAGACAACGTTCAGTTGTCCAGGATTGGCACAGAAAGTCCAAACTCGAACTGCGATATAAGCCTCAGCACTGTGCAGGTGCCTTCTGAGTCAGGATCCTGCACCATACTCATAAGTGACCCGCTGTGTTTGTGTCTGCTCTGTTTTGTGCTTGGTCTTGTGTCGCATACAGATTATCTCCAGGCTCTTGTCAAGGATGGAAAATGTGCGTAATGGTGGCAGGGCTCAGCAGTGTGTAGGCCACTGGAGGCTTCATTCGTGACATCAGCCACTAACCAAAAAGATAGCGCAGTCCTTGTTACTGGACAAAGCATTGAGCACATCTCACCAGGTGCTGTTATTATAAACACTCAGAAAGTGTTTAGTTTTCTAAAAGTAGGAGGCACAAATGTTTGGACAAATCCACATCGCGATTTAAGACACTGTTCAGTTTCGTAGTTCATATGGATTATTTTTATACCGTTTCTTGCATTGTGAAGAAATGGTATAAATGTATAACCGGCTGCATTCAGAGAGCCTGAGCCAGGTATCAATCCATTGCTCAGCACCTCTCCTATTACTGTACACACATCCAGTTCCTCTGCTAGGTTACTGTATATACATATAGCAAGTGACAGCTGACCTCATAGGCTTGGAATGTCACATTACATCATAGCTTAACGAATATGCGCATGTGCTTCCTCCTGTAGTATCTTATCACCCTGCCTACAGCACTTCAGGAAGCTAACAATCCTCAATGGAGCGACAATGACCGTTTCTATGGCATTTTTGTTTCCTTGAAAGACACAGACTCTCCGGGGGAAAGTTGCGATTCTTGTGTCTCTCTTTTGTCATTGCACCAATCCGTCTGTTGCTCACTTTCGCTCATGGCTTTGCATTTGAAGTCACTGTACTTCAGCGCTGCTCCAGGGGTCAGCCGGGTCTGATTCTGCCCTCAGAGGTGTTTATGTGTGGAGTCTGCATGGTCTCCCCCTGGTTTGTAGGAGTTGTTGCAAGCGATTCTGGCTTTCTCCCACACCAACATGCTGGCCCAGTCTGGCTGACTGTAGTCATTTCTTCCTTTTTGCTGGTAATCCGGAGATGAACTGTCATCCTGTTCAGAGTGGCGGTTGGTCATGATCTCTCCGTTTCAGCTTCTGCATACCGCCACATCGCTCAGCAGGATAAGCAGCTTGATCAAATGGCTGGGCGAGAGCCACTAGCCACTGCCCAGCTAGCCACTGTGACCCCGGAACAGTTATTGAAGACTGAAGGGACCCAGCTGAGCCCGTGTTCTCTGTGCTGCCAAAACCCGTGAATGTGGAAACACCATTAGCAGAGACACTGTGCAGTGCAGGGTTAGAGCATCACTCAGCACAGAGTCCTTTGCAATCCTTTAACAGCGTGTATTACACAACAGGAAAACTGATTTTTGCAATTTGCGTTTCGGCTGCACGCGGAGTTCACACGTGATCTGTGTGCTGCTGTTTGAAATGACAATTGTATACAGAGGAGGTCCGTGGGTAAGACGTACCTTTAAATATATCCTCCGCACAAAAAGCTGAAAGCTAAAAAAAAAAAAACTCTCGTTTAATGTGCCTAACAACCGGGGCTTTGAAGAAGAGTTGAGTGATGTGGGTTGTGGCACTGTCTGCTTTGATGTGCTGACAGATAGCGCAGTGAAGGGGCTGATTTTTAAGCAGGCAATTACCTCATTAGTGCTCAGTGAACTGAGCGCTCTGGGACCTGCGGAGCAGTGAGGTCAGCGAGGGACAGACGGGGGCGATCGGCTGTTCCCATGGCTGGGCGGCACCTCTCACTGCAGCTCGAAGCCAGCTGAGGCTGAGGGGACTTGGGTGTTTTTGTTTGGGGGGGGGGGGGCATAGACAACCAAATCGTGTTGAGAGAGGACGCCTGTGTCTCTCTCTCCGGCAGCATTGAGCACGCTGCCTGACGTGTGCAGGTCTCAAACTGTGCTCCTGCCGTGAAGGCACTGCTGCTGATTCAGTGTCTTTCTCAGCCTGGGGGGGGAGGGGGGGGTGCCCATTCATTCCATCCTTCAGAGGAGCCACAAAACAAACAACCCCCTGGCCAGGGAGACCTGGAGCAGCACACGCTAAGCTGCTCAATGTTTAAGCCTGGGTTAAAGAGTATGAGAACTGACTGCGAGCACTCCAGAAATGTCTCTGTCAAAACATAAGAATGCATCTGTGACTCTATATTGTGATAGCAGGATTACCACCTTTTAGGCAGATCCTGCCTGTTGGTGCTGTGAGTGATATCGGTGGACCTGTAGGTGGCGCTCTTGGCTGTGGTCCAGAAATCCCACAGCACTGCTCGGATATGGCAACCAAGGACCACTGGGCTGTGAGCCGTGCCGTGTTTCACGAATACAAGCATGGGATCGCCCTAACTGTAAATAAACACTATTGACAGGAGACGGCTTTCTGGTTTATTTGAACTAAAAGCAGAAGTGACTTAGTATTACAGACATAACGAAATAACCGCTTCTAATACTGTATCTTATCTGTAAACTGAAACACAGTTCACATATGGAAGTGACAATTAACATTATCAGTTGCGCCGCTACATAAGATTACATTTACACACGTTCCTAGATAATAATATTAAGAAACTCGAACATCGCATATAATAAATATTATAGTGTAATAACCCTGAGGATTTTACAAAAATTAAATGTTATTTACAGCAAATAAGCTGTCACCAACCTGTAAATAAAAAATATTGGGAGGAGAGGGTGAGTTTTAGTGCTTTCGCTATCCTTGTTTATTGAAACTAAGAGTGCGCCCTGCTACCTGCTCCTCTCTCCACTTTCCTGACTGAAAGCTTTCAGTTTCCTGCCGCACTTGGGCAAATGAAAGAACTGGACACATTCGGCATTACCATACCATGAGTCAGACCTTAGCTATCTACCCCCTACACATGCTTCAGATATGATTAACTCAAGGTCCTGGCTCCTGGGTAATTAAAGATCCAATGGCATTGTTCCTGGGCGTAGGGGTGAAGTCATTCTTCTCCTCTCCTCTCGACTTGCAGAGTCCTATAATACCAAACTGATCACCCTCCCGCACGAGTCTCCCAATCAGTCATAGGAGACAGCACAATGGACTAGTTCAGAGTGAAAGGCAAAGCACACACCAGGGAGACACTACTTTACGCAAAGGGTTGTGAGAGTAGGGAGCAAGCTACCCAGCCATGCAATTGAGCCGATGACCTGGCTTCTTTATCAAAAGGGCAGGATGAGACCTTCGGGTCGATTAGCTGCTAACTACCAAGCAGACTGGATGGGCTGAATGGGCTCTTCTCTTCGGTGAACTTCAGGTACTCAGGCTCTCTGTGTTACGGTGGACATCCCTCCCCTAGGGGGCGCTCCATCTCACTCCCGTCAGTAGTCCCCTGTGATCGTTTGTCTGTGTTCCAGGTGAGCCTTGTTGTGTCTCCCCCTGTTTATTCTTAGCTCCTCCAGGGCTCAGGGCTCAGGGCTCAGCATTAGGGTCCGGAAGTCACGAGGCCCCCTAGCACCAGGATACCCTACGTCCGCCTCCTGAGGGCACAGGCCTCATCCCCGACTCCTCCTGTGTTCCCAGTCCGGGGTCTGGAGGATCTCCATGTTGCTTGTCTGTTCGTGTTTTCCCCTGTTCCCGGGGATTTAAGCGTCGTCACGTCTCGGGATGGATCTACGGTTAATGGACCCCTGGACTGTGCCCTGACCCCTCCTTCGGACCTGCTCGGATTTGGACGCCACTCCTGTTTCCTCCAGCGCTTCCCGCATCCCACAGGGTCGACTACAACACCCGACACTATGTGAGACGCAGGGTGAAGCTTAGCGCTCAAAGACACGCGGCCTGACCCCCTGTCATGAGACTGGGGCATCTCGGCTCTGGTCCCGCTCTCTGCTTCTCGTCTTCCAGTGCGCCAACGTGCTGTTCCTCCCCTTCGTCGTGTATTTCAAAACGGGCACTTCCGCCTGGCCTACAGAACTCTCCCCTGTCCAGGGTCGTGACGAGGACAGGGCGAGGGTGTTGGTGAGATACAAGGCGCTTTAGACAGGAGGGTACATGACTGGGGCAGCACAGCAGTTCACTGAAAGTAACCCGCTGCCCCCACTCCAGGCTTCTTGAAGGCAATCCTACTTATTGACAAGCTGCTAAATGAGTTTTGAAGAGAGAAGCCCCCTTCCCTACACTGTTGCTGGGCGGCCTTTTGATCAAGGCGGGATTCATGTTTGCCAACACCACACTGGCCGCAACAGAAGCCGCAGTTTTGCGCGTTAAACACTTCCTTTTCTCGTGGAAATAATGATACCGAGCTGCAGACAGGTTGCTCGATGGACAGTCGTGGCTTCCTCCCTCGTGGAAGAAGCCGATAGGGAATGCAGAGGTGAATATGTTCAACGTCGTGTTTTCATTACGATGCAAAACACTGAATAACGAGTACTGCTTCTTTTTCTTTTTTAAATACGGGGCTTCGACTGATAGCGGTTCAGATAGGTAAACGCGCGGTTTCGCCTTCAGGGGAAGAGTTTCTGCCGGTGAGGAGGGCGCGGCGCCCAGCTGGCGCCCGTTTGTCCCGGGTGGAAAGGGGCGAGAGCGGGCCCCGGAGAGAGGTTGTTGTTCTCTCTCGGAGCTCTTCTGCCCGGAAACAAGCCCCGCGTAGCGTGAGACGCCGGGGCTGGGGCTGGGGCTGGGCGGCCGAGCGATTGGTCGGGCCGCCGCTGATGACGGCGCCCAACTACAGGAGCCGGCGAGCGCGGCTGCTCGCAGCACGGAGGCGGGGGAAGTTGGTTTTGGCTCAGCGCGTTGACCTCAACCCTCATCGCCCACCACCTCCTGCACTGAGACCCTTGCGTTCGCGTGAATATCTCTCCCAGTTCCCCCCCCCTCCCCAATGCATCCTTAAACAGCGCGGGGCGTAGTGACAGCTTCGGTTTCTACAAGCAGTGCTGTGTTGTCACCATCGTCCAGTGAAATTATTCTGGAGATCTTGTATCTCCTGTTGTTTTATGCTGTATCCGTGGTGCTTAGACATCACCTGGGCGACGTTTGTAACTAACTTCCCCCTAAAGTTTTTTTTCATTTTTTCTTCATATTCTCTACTGATGGGGGGGGGGAGTCGATGAAGATATTTCAGACTGCGGTGGCTCTGTGTTCTGAGCGGAAAACCCCCTGCCGGCGTCATCGTTTGTTTTCACCGGTGACGCGACGGCGGTGGCAACGCGCAGCCGCAGTCGCGCCGCGCTCCTCATTCACGAGACGGGGGCTGTGAATTCAGGCTCGGCGCGCGAGACGCAGCCGTCTCCTGCGAACGGGCACGTTCGGACCGCGAGCTGTCTTGCCATTAAAGAGACGTTTTTATTCCGATGTGAATCGTTAACAGGGCACGTGTTTGATCAGACTGTCAACGCGTTGTCCCGGCGCAGCACGCTGGCGCGAAGACAAATATATCAGCTGACGCACAGTCGATACCAAACCACAAGCCGAACAGAGATGTACACATGCACGAACACACGACCGCAGTGTCGGACCTGGCAGCACTGTGAGATAGGAACAAGTAATAGGTTTATTCCCTGGTGAAAAGAGAAGAGAAAAAACACAACGTTTCGGCTGTGAAGCCTTCTTCAGGTGTGTAAAAAGGGCTCACACCTGAAGAAAGCTTTACAGTCGAAACGTTGTGTTTTCTCTCTTCTCTCTTCAGCAGGGAATAAACCTGTGACTTGTTCCTTTGCAGATTACGCGTGTTGACGCGGTTGTCCACCCGAAGCACTATGAGATAGCTGTTGACACGCCAGGAGTCACCCGGAGCACGGAAGCGGTGGCTCACACCTGAAGAAAGCTTTACAGTCGAAACGTTGTGTTTTCTCTCTTCTCTCTTCAGCAGGGAATAAACCTGTGACTTGTTCCTTTGCAGATTACGCGTGTTGACGCGGTTGTCCACCCGAAGCACTATGAGATAGCTGTTGACACGCCAGGAGTCACCCGGAGCACGGAAGCGGTAGAACGGTATTATAAACCCCAGCACCCCAGGTGCGGAATATAACTCCATCAGCTCCGAGTTGTGTTTGTGTTTCTGTACAGCCAAACCGGGTCCATGCGAGAACATTCGCTGTGAGACTGAAGGAAGAAGCTCCGGAAGAAACGCGTGCCATCGAACACTACACCGTGGAAATGCCGTGTAGTTGTGTAATATTAACCGTGGCAGCCCCTGATATCTCTGCGGGGTACACCTCCCGCACAACACGGATTCTTACAGACTTTCATAGAAAGCAGTTCTTACGGTTCAAGGGGTGGTGGCCTATACACACCTGTTGTGACTGGGTACGGTTACATGCGTGGCTTGTGTGTGCGGGGCGCGCTTTTCTAGCCTGGGTTTAAAGAGGACTCATTCCGAAAGCGTTGCTCGATTCACTAGTTCTCGGCTCGCACCGAGCCTCTCTGGGTGCGTGACGTGGAGTACTTCACATGATGTGTGTGATACAGGCTGGTGGCTCTCTATCGTCATGGGTTTGAACAGGCCATCTAATAAAACCTCTATCCGGGACAGCTTCATTCACCCAGTGGGTTAATGCAGTTGATATACGAACGCCGCCGCTGTCTCAGGTTATTTTCAGCCCTCGTTTCAGAAAGCGCATCGTGTGCTGTAGCTACGTGTTCGGTCTTTTTTTTTTTTTTGCTGTGTAAACTTTTCGGCTTTTCGGCTTTGCGTGGCGTTGCATCGACTGACCCGTGGACTACAGCGAGACTTTGCGGTTTGTGACGTCAACACCCGTGACAGTGACGCGAAGGATTTGTCCCCAAAAGAAGCTGGACCTAGCAATCACGATTTCTTTTTCTGTGATTAGATTTCACAGAACTTCACCAGATCGGTTTCCCTCCCCCTCTTTAAATTCGATTTGCTTAGAATAACTAAAAATTGCAGGTTCCTTTGAGTGCACTGAATGAAAGACATCAACCGCGCGAGTTTCGAAGCTGAGGTCATGGTAATAAAGAAAACAATGATGTCACCCGCAGTCTTAGTTTTTTGCATAACGAGGAATATTTAAAGCATCTCGAGTACGTTTGGAAAGTTTTTTTTCCTCCTAGGGCTTACGTCATTTCTGTCTAAAAATAGCTTTGAAGGGACGATGGTTACAGTTGCAACACGTTTACAGCCGGACGAGGGGGTTTCATAAGTGAACGTGAGACAATTCGTTAATGAGTGAAGACTCCGTCCGCCGGCGCGACAGCGTCTTCGGTCTGTGAGAGAGAGAGACCAAGACGAAACGGCACCGGTTCGGTTCCACGAGAAACTTCGCTGAGTTAGTGGCAGCGAGCGCGTGGGTCAGGTGCATTGTTTAATAATTGGAATCATCGTTTTTTTTTTAAAAAAAAAGATTTTAAGACCGACACACGCCGACTCACACCCGACGTTTCACGAGGGAAGATGAGTGCGCGGTGGTGAAGCAGTGTTCAAAATATCGGTGGGCTAACGCAAGGGCCAAAAAAAAAAAGTTCAGTCCCTTGTTTACAGAGAAGATAGGGTTATAAGTTAGTATAATATTAACATGGTAGAGGCGGGGGTGTTACAGGAACTATAAACTTTTTAAAATGACACATCTCCAGGGCCCGAAGGCGTTGTGCCTCCTGAACAGAGCTTTTCCTTGACCATCAATAAAACTCTTCCGAGCGTCACTCATGACGGGGGAGAATCACTAAGATAGCAGCCATCCATAAAACAGGATGTCAAAACCAAATGCGCATCTATAGACTAAAGACTCCTACTCCATATACATGCAAAGTTCGGAAAATGATAGCGAGACACTAAAATAGAGGATCACGTATATGGGAATAGGATTCTGGGAGATAGTAACTGTGGGTTTAGAGAAGGAGGATCTTGGAGCAATGACTGTCGCATACAGATTCAGATTTTCCGAAAGCTCTTGATGAAGTTCTCCCTAAAGGATGCATTATTCCATGACAGGCGTCAGAGATTCAGCGCAGCGCTCGTCTCTGGGTGAGATGCTGGTCAATGGACAGGAAACACAGAGAGCAGGTCAGAGGTGAATGCTGACGTGGAGGAAGGGGAATTCCATCGAGACGTCTGTGCTGGGACCCCTGCTCTTCCCATCAACGATCAAGAGTCCGGCTCAGTTAGTGAGCTGAGCTACATTCTCAGATTTTACCAGAGGTTATTTCAAAAGGAGGTTCAGAAAGCATTTAGACAGCATCCAAAATAGGGCAAACACCCGGGAGACGGCAGTATCTTCGATAAATGTAGCCAAAACATAAACACTCGATATAAAATGGCAAAACGGAGCTTAAAGAATCTACTTTGCTCCCCCAGTACTTAGCGTTGTCATCATCCTTAATGTTAATACTGTCGCTGTTGTTCTGGCACTGACTGGGTTTCAGCCGATGTCTTGATGACTTGGTCAGTAAAGATCCCCTGGTACTGTTTTGTAGGAGTTGTGGTGTCACACACGTGGTGCCCTGACTATGGGTCGTAATAATCTGACCTCCCTGAAGCTGCTCTTTAATTCAATCAGTGAAGTGATTCCTCTCTCCTCCCCCCGATCCTCTGTGCTGCGGGGCTGCGGGTGCAGAACAGCTGCCCTGTGTCACCCAGGTGGTGCTGCCCCCTGGTGGTGGGTGAAGTGGCTCCTCGTCAATGTGTGAAAGGTCTTTGGAACTCTTGGGATGGAAGACACTGTACAGATGTAAGGACTTGTTTGGAGTTTGGGCAGCAGCAGTATCACCCTGCAGGTCACGACTTATAACAACAGGTGTGAGCCTGGTCAGTACCTGGAGGGGAGACTCCTGGGAAAGCTAAGGTTGCTGCTGGAAGAAGTGTTAGTGGGGCCAGCAGGGGGCGCTCAGCCTGCAGTCTGTGGGGGTCCTAATGCCCCAGTATAGTGACGGGGACACTGTACTGTAAAAAGGTGCCGTCCTTTGGATGAGACATAAACTGAGGTCCTGACTCTCTGTGGTCAATAAAAATCCCAGGGCGTTTCTCGAAAAGAGTAGGGGTGTAACCCCGGTGTCCTGGCCAAATTTCCCCCTGGACTTCACCAGTCATGGCCTCCTAATAATCCCCATCTCTGAACTGGCTCCATCACTCTGCTCTCCTCCCACTGAGAGCTGGTGTGTGGGGAGAGGACTGGTGCCCTATAGCTGCTGTCGCATCACCCAGGTGGGGGTACTCACTGGCGGTGGTGGAAGGGAGTCCCTATTATCTGTAAAGCGCTTTGAGTGGAGTGTCCAGAAAAGCACCATATACAGTAAGTGTAAGGAATCATCATTATTAAGTTTGGTTAGAGCAGTGGCGACCTCTAGCGGTAGAAAAGTGAGGCACAGCTTCCAAGCCCCTTTCGAGCTGGCGGACCGGAGCGCTGATCTTCTAGTTATGTACAGTCAGGCCCTACGGGGAGGGGGGGCAGCAGGGCCACTTGGCTCGGGCCTCACTTCAGCCAAGGGTGCGTGGTCCCCCCACTTTAACCCTAAATATACAAAGTAGTCGAGCCAGAGCGCATTCTACTAATAAAAAAATACATGCTATTCTTTACATTAAAATATTTTTGACCCCTCTTCCCAAACAATGAAGGGGCCTAGCAGTGTGAAATGGCCCGGGCCTCACCTGAGCTCTCGAAGCTGCCGAACAGAACATGGGCCTCTTGAGGAGCTCGGATCTCGGAGGTATCTCGTTTACACTCGCGCAGGCCAAAATATTAGGAGCCCCCACCGCCTAGTGGAGAGGCCTTTAACAGGACGTCGTGTTTCGTTATGTTTCACGATAGTTCAGGAACATCTCTTCATTGGACTAACCGGATCGCCCTCAGTTGAGGTGGCGATGAGGGACAGGGGTCGCGGAATTGAACTCCGGGACTCCGGGTGATAGTCTGTCACAACTGAGCCTCACTCTCATAGCAGACGACTCGTCAAATGAAACGAGTGGGGTTTTTTTTTCTGCTAATTTGGATCTTCAGTTTTCCGTTTTTCTGATTGTATCAATCACAGCGATGGGGCTCATGATAGCTGCGGAAGAGTCACGGAGTCCTTTCGCGTGTGGTTGCTTCCTTACAATCCCAGTCTTTCCCGTTATTGCTAGTTTGCTTGTTTATCATACGAAGAAGAAAATTCACAATAGTTAATGACGTAAACATTGCAGAGACTGCAGTGTAACACCACAGCAACAATATCAATAACAAATGAATCCACTGAACAATCATCTATAAATATTATTAGGACTCACAACATAATTAATCACGTAAATTCGTTGATACGTCGTGGGTGGCAGGCGGTTCCCTCTAATGTTTAATGGTCTGTGTGCGCACAAATCTCAAGTTGTGCAACTTTTTCCCTCCCCGTGACAAAAACTTGTGCGCACTAAATCGAGTGTAAGCAATATTGTAAACCTGAAATGATTTTTTTTTGTTAATAAAGTCATTCTCACAGAAGCATAGAGATCCGAGAGACCGAGACAGCGATTCAGCGAGCCCAGCCCAGACCGAGTGCCGAGCGAGCATGAGCAGTGAGGTCCGAGACGGCGAGAGCACAGATATCGATGATCGAGTACCAGTAATAAAGCACACAGCCACAGTTGGGCCCTCTCGCAGCCAGTCTCGTGGTGAATTTAGCATTTTTCAATTGAAGACCGTGTTTGTTTTATTATCATCATCCTAGTTTGTTTTTTTGGGGGGGGGTATTTAATTTTTCGTGCGCAGTTCAATTTCCTATTTGCGCATATTTCATAACTTGTGTGCTTGGAGGGAACATCGCGGGCTATTTATTGCATCACGTCGTATTCGCTGACACTGTACGTTTGGTCAAAAGGCGAGTCTCTGGCTTTAAGGGCTCTCGGACCGCCTCTCGCCGCTGAGTGCGCCTCGCTATTTGGCAGGCGGCTCGAGCCGGGCGTGCAGGAAGCGCCTCTTTCCATCTCACTATTTGGCAGGAAGCTGGAGCCGGGTATGCAGGAAGCGGGGGATGAACACACGGATTAAGTGAAGGCTAGCACGGACACACTGTGCAGCGTACAGCTTCGAGGAACGTAAACAGGCCTCCGATCAAAGTCAAGGGACCGAAAACAACCTGCAGGTAACTGCAGGAACAGGTATGCAGTATATATACACCACACCGATAGCTCACGGGGTTTTATTATTATTTTTTAGTCTAATGTGAGCGTTTAATGACATGGTTCTTTTCTGTATAAATAACTGGACACATGTTGCTTTTGCAATTGGTGAATTTGGTGCCACAGCTTTTGCTGAACTTGGGCCGGTTATGCTTCTGTAAAAGACTCCTGGACAGAACACAGTTTAACACAGCTCGAGTCCGGTTGAATAAGAGCGGAGGTTTCCTTGTCTGAGGCAATTACGTCCGAACGCTGATGGTACCTACGCGGGTAACGCGATTTAACCTGTAAATACGATTAATAGGTGCTTGTAAAGGAGATTAGGTCGCGCGTAACCACAAAACTGGGCTCAACCTCACGCTGACGCCTTTTAGAATTCGTTTACCTTGAACGGAAAACTACGGACGTTTGAGTAGAGGGTTGTCGATTTAGTTTTTTTGCAAATCAAATTCCCTGTGTTGCACGTGGGGAATTTATATTCCTATCGCTGGGATAGTTTCGTTTCCTCGTATTTGTTTTCCTCGGAACCAAACATGCACCTTGCTTTCCCCACACGCCGCGTTTGCAGTTGTGTGCTTCAGGGCGACCCTGCCCCCGGGGGGGGTCCGTGGACGTGAATGTACCGTGGGCTGAATCCACAGCTGATACCGCCCCGTCCGCCCACAAGGCGTTAACATGTTTCAGTTCAGAACCGATTAATCGTGCACTGAGTGCCGAAACACTGGAAGGAAATCTTCTAACGGTACGTAGGCACAGTTTACAGAGTTGACAAACGGGAAATGGGCTTAACTGTGTCTTTCTGGATCAGTGCTGTACAAAGGAGAATAATGTGTAAGTGTGGCCAGAGAGGCTTGGTGCTTTCCTGGGTTTAACTTTTCAAATTATTAGAAATTAGTCAGAAATAACGACCGCGTATTGACCTGCGAGGCACGATCAGGCAACAGTCCTGGAATCTTTCACTTGACCTGAAACTGGCTAACCTAAACAAAAGGTCTCTCTTGTTTCTGGGTACTAAGCCTGTATTTCTATTTTATTTTAGGACAGTGTAACTACACTTGCTCTCCTCTTCCAGCAGCCTGAGGGCACAGAGTGACCGGCATTTCCTGTCCTCTCCCAGTGGGCCAGCGCAGGACGGGCAGTCATGGTGAGTCTCTTGAGTTCGGATCGAAATCAAAACCTGCCTGCTGCTCACAAAGGCCGGAATTCTTCTCCGACCCGGAGCTCGGTGTGACGGAGGGGTGTGTGTGAGTTTCTTTCTCGTCTTCTCCACTGTCATAACCTGACGCAAGCGTTCGGGTGTACAACCCTGCGTCTGCCACCTGGCGGTGTGGGTGGCAGGGTGGGCACAGAGCCGGAGAGCCGCAGACAGTTACAGCTCCTCACTGAGCCTGGAGTGGAGGGTGGGAGAAGAGGGACGGCCACATTATAAGATCAGATCACTTTATTGGGCATATACAATTTCCTGTATTAGGAATTTGTCCACCTTGCTCTCCATGAGACACACAGGGAGTGAAGCTGGGGGTCAGAGCGCAGGGTCGGCCATTTATAAGGCCCCCCTGGAGCAGCTGGGGTTAAGGGCCTCGCTCAGGGAGGAGGTAGGAGAGTAAGATTCCTCTGCCGGCTGCGGGATACGAACCGGCAACACTCCAGCCACAGGCGCAGATCCTCAGCCACAGAGCCACCGCACGGCCCCAGTGACATTTCAATGTGGCTGTTGTGGTAACTCCCACCTCCTGATGGCCGTCAGGGACTTTCACACTGGCTGGGGCGGAACCCAGTCGAACCTGATGATTCCTGGCTTTATTGAAGGATCCAACCCCAAAAACTGAGCAAAAGGTTTCTTTGACTGGCCGTGAGACAGACAGCCCTGCATGAAAATCTTTGTACTTGACCTGGTGTTAAACAGTACCTGGACGGAATGCAAACTACTGACAGACAGTAGTGGGCTTGTGTCTGCAGATGCATGTCGTTTCTAACAGCCCCTGTACCGTGTTGAACATAGCAGGCTGCTCTCCACTGACAAGAGCTCTAAGAGGAGTCCCTCCAGTGGTGAAGTTGCTTTAGTTAATTCCTAAAATCCAGGGATTCACTGGGCCACATTAAGCTGCTTTAGTTAGCCCTTAAAATCCAGGGGTCGCTGGCTAATCTTACTGGGACTCGGATTCTTCAAGCGGGGGCACCTGTTTTGCCCGGATGCCCCAGTGTCCGCTGAGCTCTCACGCCCCATGTCTGTCTGCGGCGGTGCCCCCAGGAGTTTGAGAGGCAGGTGGTCTGGGGCCCTCCTTTTCTGTCGGACACCTGCCTGTTGCCTCCATGTCTCCGTGGCGCCCGGCTGGAGGCGGCGGAGGAGCTCGAGACCCGGGGAGGAGGAGGAGGAGGGGGGCGGGGTGGATGTCGAGAAGGCAGGCGCCAGCCGGTTTTAAGGTGCTGAGGCGGTCTCTGGTTGCTCTTCCTCGCCCAAGTCTGCAGCGCTGGATCTGAAGACGAAGGAAGAGAAGGACGCGGAGCTGGACCGGCGCATCGAGGCCCTGCGGAAGAAGAATGAGGCCCTCGTCAGGCGGTACCAGGTAAGGCCCAGGCCAGCAGCCCCTTTTACTTTCAGGCTGGCGAACGTTGTGTCTTCCGTTTGCACTAGATGGGGGGGATTAACCAGCTCTTCGGCACCGAGTGGGTCATGATGCACCGCGTCTGCGTGGGTGATTGGTATCCCGGATTGCCAGGACTTTTCCCCGTGATCTTCCCCCTCGCCTCAGCCGGTCTCCTCCCCGCCCGCAGGAAATTGAGGAGGACAAGAAGAGGGCGGAGCAGGAAGGCATCGCTGTGACGACCTCCTTGCGCAAGCCCCGCCCCCCGGAGGCGGAGCCGGAGCACAGGCGGGCGGAGAAGGAGAGCCTCACCGTCACTGTGGACCTGTCCAAGGCGCCCGGGGTGAGCGAGCGCACTGACCTGCCGGCTCGCCTGAGCGCTCGAGCACAGTTGCAGACCGACCCCCTTAAACCAAACCTCCATAAACACTTATAAGAGTTGTACTGTGGCACAATGATGCATTGCCTGCCAGTAGCAGCAATAATGAATTCCTTACACTTATATAGCGCTTTTCTGGACCCTCCACTCAAAGCACTTCACAGGTAATGGGGATACCCTCCACCCCCACCAGTGTGTACCCACACCTGGATGATGTGACGGCAGCCTTAGTGCGCCAGTACTCTCACCACACACCAGCTCTCAGTGGGGAGGAGAGCAGAGTGATGAAGCCAGTTCAAGATGGGGATGATTAGGAGGCCATGACTGGTGAAGGCCAGGGGGAAATTTAGCCAGAACCTGCTCTTTTCAAGAAACACCCCAGGATTTTTAATGACCACAGAGTCAGGACCTCACTTTTATGTCTCATCTTAAGGACGGCGCCTTTTTACAGTATAGTGTCCCTGTCATGACACTGGGGCATTAGGACACACAGACTGCAGGGTGAGCGCCCTCTATTGGTCCCACAGACACCTCTTCCAGCAGCAGCCCCAGCTTTCCCAAGAGTCTCCCCTCCAGGTACTGGCCAGGCTCACACCTGCTGAGCTCCACAGGGCTGCCAGGCTGTAAATGCACTGTCGCAAATTGTACAAGCACGTCGGAACCCTTTGAGCACTGCAGCTACAGCACTAAACGCGCACGTGTAAGTGGCAGTGTGCTGGTGTGTCTGCGCTGGCTGAACGCTCCGTCTTCTCCCAGCAGGAGAAGCGCGTCATCAGCGACAGGAAGCCCGTGTCTCCCCGCGGCCGGGGACAGGACGGGGAGTTCGCCGCGGACCCCCCCCGCAGCCCCCCGGGGCAGAGCCCCCCCAGGAGGGCCGGGTCCGGCCGGCTGAGCCGCGGGCCCCGGGGTGGCAGCGGTGGCGGCGGCGGCGTCTACTACGAGCGGAGAGAGCCGCGGCGCGAGAAGGGGGAGCCCCGGCAGGACCGCGAGGCGGGGGAGGGCGCCGGGAGGCCGGAGCACACGCCCCGGGGGCGAAGGGGCCGAGGCGGCGGGCCGGTTGGCCCCGGCCCGGACAGGAAGACCAAGGTCAGTCAGTCCGTCGCGCCTTCCGGACCCCTGGGAAGCAGGTTTCGCTCCGCACGGCAGATTCCAGCCCGTCGGGACTCGTGACGGAACCCTGCTGTTGGCTTCAGCCACGTGTTGGTGCAGCTTGTTCCATGCTCCCACCACCCTCTGCGTAAAGACCTGCTTTTTCTTCTCTGTCATAAAGGCCCTTTCATGTCTTTTCCGCTTGTGTCCTTGGGTTTGTGCATCGCCGTTGGTTCTGGGATGCCTTTAAAAAGAGCCACAAGAGATTCGCGCTCTATTATAATACTCTGCGCACAAATCGTCTAGGCCTGGAAAATAGATCTTACAGTATGCTGACCATTTAAGAGTTCTTTTTTTTTTTTTCCTCACTTCAAAAAGTTAACGCCATGATCTGCCGAATCTCTCCAAGTCGCCAGTGTGACGGAGGTGGTAGGAGGCGAAGTGTCTGTGTGTCTGGGCTCACGCAGCCCCGGACAAACGTAAGAGAAGCTTCGCTGACGCTCGATCCCTTTGTCCCTTTGTGTGCCAGGAGTGGGAGGAGAAGAGGAGACAGAACATAGAGAAGATGAATGAGGAAATGGAGAAGATTGCCGAGTACGAAAGGGGTCAGAGGGTAAAGGCATTGCATCTTGTTTTGTTTCTTTCCTGAAAGTTGATGTTTTCGTGGTCTGGCTCGGTGCCAGCTGGCCCACAGCATCTTCACAAGCTGTAGAGCACAGGCTCCTGCCTGCCCCTCCGCTGTGGACGTGTGCACGGGTCCCACTGGAGCCGGGAGCGCCCTGGACGAGGTGTGTGTGTGTGTGTGTGTGTGTGTGTGTGTGGGGTGGGGGGGGGGGGAAGAGATTGGACAGGCCAAGGAAAAGGGTGGGGTGAGGAAAACGTGAGGATTGAAAGGTGAGCAAGGCAAGAATTGGAAGATGTCTGAGCCAAATGTGCGCTAGCTCCCAGAAAACTTGTTTAGTGCTCATTATAGGAGAAGAAATCTGGCTCTGGCCTGGGGTCATTATTCCTGTCCTGGCTGGAGTGGATTCCAACAGGCGCCGGTTGTTGTACATGACGTCTGAGGAATAGTCAGAAGTAGGAGCTACTTGGCAATGGTCACTCCAACTCCCACTCGTGGTCCTAACACAGGGTGACCAGAGCTCTACTCGGACTAGAAAACCCTCTGAAACACTGATGTCATTCTGGGCTCTGTGGGAAGTACACCCTGCGTGTGTCTCCTGCAGTGTCCTCTGGAACCGTCACTGTTAAATCATCCTGGACCTTGACGGCACGGCGTTTTAACTCCTTGCATCCCTACACAGGAGAAGATTTAAGGGCAACCCCTGACCTGAAGCGCTATGTGTTCCCTTTCTAAATATTTTTTATAACCTGTAACACGTCGAACGAACAGTGTTCAGAAGTCGGCAGTCGCCGATCTGGGCTGGCGATGGCCGGAGTGTTTAACAGAGCGCTCGGATGCCTTTCGTGTTTGGTTCGCTCGCAGATCGGCACCAATGGCTTGTCCGAAGTGTGTCGGAAGCACAGCTGCAGGAGAGCTGGGGGGCTCAGGATGACCCTCACCGTGCGCACCTCGTGTTTTCTGTCGCAGGGGGAAGGCCAGGGGGAGAAGAACCCCATCCGCAATTTCCTGGACGACCCCAGGCGCTGCGGGCCGGTCCCGGATGCGGACCGGGACCGGAAAGAAGGGAGCCGGCGCCACGTCCGAAACTGGGGGGGGCTGGACTTTGACAACGTCAGGACAAGCCCGGAGTGGGATAAGGAGTGGACGGTGAGCACCCGTGGGACAGGAATTTTGGACGGGTGCTGGGTTTGTAGGTTTTGGGTCCATTGCAGTGGCCAGTTCATTTGAGGGGGGGAGGCCTGCTGGTCTTTGTTCCAGCCGAGTTTCACAGTCAGACCCTTCACTGACTTCAAAATAATCAGATTAATTTAAACAGTTCTTTCCAGCTGTGAAACGGGGAGCTTAAACCGTGAAATAAAATCCCAAACGTTTGAGTAGAAACAAAATGCACATATTCCAGTGATGGCAGTTCTCGGATGAAGCGAGGCTCCT
The DNA here is from genome assembly GCF_059453375.1 of Lepisosteus platostomus. Classification (NCBI taxonomy): domain Eukaryota; kingdom Metazoa; phylum Chordata; class Actinopteri; order Semionotiformes; family Lepisosteidae; genus Lepisosteus; species Lepisosteus platostomus. The sequence continues at coordinate 5,408,892 of NC_142614.1, forward strand.
GGTCTCTGATGAAGACCAGCAGGTGTTGGGGTCACCGGGATTAAGATGGGGAACCGCTGCTTAAAAGCGACTGGGCTGGCCGGTCCTGGAGAGCCGGGGTCCTAAAGCCTGTGTCTCTCCATCTCCACCATGAATTGACAAAGACATCTGGCCCTTGCAGGTTATTTTCTGTCCGGTTTGGAAGTTTTGAGTTCCGTGAGGTTGGGAGCTTTTTGTGCCAAAAAAGAGCTCTTCCTCCTTTTTAAAATCCGATGGAGGGGTGACCTGTTCAGCCTTCTGCACTGTGACCCCACAGGACTCAGGATGGCCAGCCCGTTGAAGTGATTGTCGTCTCGGTCCAGTTGCAGTTGTGGGGTAGTTACTTACAGCGCTCTGAAAACACCGGCTTTCTACTGGGGCAACACTGGTTTTAGGCCTGAGGCACAGTTCTTCCAGGGTTTTGTCTTGCTGGGGGAAAAAGCCCCTGAAAGGCCCCTCTCTGTCCTCTCTCTCCCCCCCCAGAGCCGGCGCCCGGGCCCCAAGGGCTCGGTGGACATGACCCTGTCCATGACGGGCCGGGAGAGGGCCGAGTACCTGCGCTGGAAGAAGGAGCGCGAGCAGATCGACCAGGAGCGCCTGGCCCGGCACCGCAACGCCACGGGCCAGTGGAGGCGGGAGTGGGACGCGCAGAAGGCCGACGCCATGTGAGGGCACCCCGGCCACGCGCCACATTTGTCATTTCTGGGTGCATCATGCACTTGGTTTGTGTAGGGACCCGCGTAAATTAAACCAGAGCGGTCAGTCTGAGCCACGGCAGACCCAGAGCTCATCCCAGTTACCACAGCATTAAGCAGATTGAGAGCATGTGAGTCTTCCCCCCTCATCTCCGAATGGGACACTGGTCCATCGCAGGGATTGCTTCTTCTCTTCCCACTTATCCAGCTGGGTGGACTGGGGCTGCTGGGGTTAAGGACCTCAACAGTCCAACGGCAGTGTCTGCAGCAGGAACTCGAACCCAGGACCTGTCAGGCAGGAGTCTAATAGCTTACCCACTACTCTGCCCCCTACAGTCTCATTGTACACTGTTCTCAGCAGGAAGACCTTGCTCTTGGTTAGTGATGGCATGCACTTGTGTTTACTGGCACGGACTCTGCTCTGTCTAATGGAGTATAGGTGCTGTCCTAGTCGTGTAGGAAGAAATGTCATAAACCAGGTCAGATAGCTGGATCATACAGACTGGCTTAATAAAATGCAGTGGCTCTGTATATATGACTATCACACACTCAATCTGACAGTCTTAGGTAGGGATTCCTGTCGGTTGTCTAGGAACAGCTGGCTTTCAGCATTCTCTGCAGACCTCTCCGTGGGTCACGTGTAATAAGGAACCCCTCATTTCAGCACCACATTAAGTGCTGAAATCGATTATAACGAAGCATCCTGTGAGTTATGAGATAAAGCAGAGCTGACTGTCAGAGATTCTCCATCAGGGCTGTGCAGGAGTCCCATTCGCTCGCGAAGACAGTGTCTTTAGATGAGAGAACAGTGATGCAGTGGGATGTCAGCAGCACCGTGCTTGACGACAGGTCTGCTTGCAGGTTCAAAGAGGACGCAGCGGTGACCGGTGTGCCCACGGCCGATCAGGGCGGCAGGAAAGGTGAGGCTGTCCGTCTCTGCCTGGCCTTTTCAGACATGCTGATAATGACAAGCTCCAGTAACGTTGTCTCCCACTTGAGGAAATCTCGTGTGAAAGTTTCAGATTCCTTTTTTTTTTAAATTGGAGACTGCAACCAGATTTTTTGGAGCTAATAATTAGAAAATTAAATTTTAGAGGAGTCGTTTCACTCAGGAAAATTCGGTATGAGAAGTAAAAAAAAAAAAAAAAAAGGCCTGTGAGCTGTCTGCTCGGACAGTATGCGCGGTTCCCGGCCTGCTTTGTAGTTAAGCATTGTGACGCTTATTTTTTCCAGCAGCTGGGGGGCGCTGTTGCAGAGCTCAGGGATGGGCCAGGGCCTCAGGTCAGGGTCTTGGCATGGGAGTGTGCTTGTGGGTTGAATCCTCCTCTGCAGTGGTTGGTCTGTTAACTAGGGTTCTCCAGCTCCAGTCCACAAGGAGCGCAGTCCATTATAGTTTATGGTTCTCTCCTAAACCTCACCAGCGACAGTCCTGGGGAAAAGTTAAACTGGTCCAGTTAGTCACTGAGGCTAAGTAGGTAATTAAGAGCCTGGAAAGAATGTGACCTTGAAGATCCTGCAGCTCTTGAGGTCTGGTGGAGATCTCTGGCGAGTCTGGCTACAGGTTTTTGCACATTTCTCTCTTGCATTTGTTATGAGGAATGGAAGCTCAAACCTCTGTCTCTTGCTCTGTGATGCTGTTACTAGGCTTTGCGGTGTGCTGTTTTAACTCCCTTTCTCTGAAAACTAATTTATTCGCAACTTCTGATAATCTAGTTACAATACAATGCTTGCTACACTTATTTCAAAGAGCTAAAAACCTGCTTCTTCAGTGGTCTAACCTGCACATGCCTTTGTAGTTGGTGCTGAGGATCCTAGTGCATTTCGTAAAATACCTGCGTGCAAAATAAAAGGAATTTCCATCTTGTGGCCAGATCTCGGAAATGGCGAATAGGCTTTAGCTGGTGTGTATTTGAAGAACATACGAAAGGCAACAAATGGAAAAACGTCCATTAAAGAACATCTAATTTGTATTTAATTGATCCAAATATCTCGTCCAGTAGCTTTTTGAAAGAAACGAGGTCATCGGTTTTAACAACATAACTGGGCAGTTTCTACCACACTCCCTCAACCCTTTGGGAATCGAAGTGCCTCCTATTCTCAGTTTTAAATGCACTTCCACATAGTTTTTCAGTTTGTGTCCTTTGCTTTCGTTCTTTACTCTTTCTTCTTAAATCCACTGCATTGAGGATCCTGAATTCTTGTATCAGGACTAATAAAGGTTCAGCTCCTCCAGCCTGTCAGTGTTGGACCGTCCTTTAAGACTTGGATTGTATTGGTTGCTCTTCCCTGGACTGATTACAGGGCAGCAGCATATTTTCTCTAAATGTCAAGATGTAAGTAGTATCAATAAAAACTGGCTCCCAAAAATGCACCCACACTAAGCATAAAGCCTTGGGTTTGAAATAAGACCAAGTCTGAGCAGCCTCGGGGTTTGTGAACTGTAGCTTTTGAGCCAACACCAGCTTGCCTCCTTTAGAGTACAGGAACCTCCATCCTGCAAAACCTGAAGTGGATTGCAGTGCTATGCAGTCCCCTGCTTCAGCCATGAGATCTGTAGTGGGTCTGGCGAGTCTCTTGGCGCCAAGGACCTAGGGTCTGTTCAGTGCAGCTGCTGGGGGGCTTGTGCGCTGGGAGGGAGGTGATCACAGAGCCTGGCCACACACCCCGCAAGGGGAGGCCCCGTGCCCCCTGCGGTGCCCTGACCGCCTGCTGCGTTTCTCTGCCCCCCTAGACGACGCGAAGAGGCCGCCCAAGGCCCCCCTGTTAGGGGACTTCCTGAGCCAGGCCAGGTCGAAGGAGCCCGGAAGAAGCAGAGGCCGAGGCAAGGGCAGGGCGCAGGGCAAGAGCTACAGGTACGGAGGGGCATGGGTGAGCGCGAGAGACCGGTCCGGGACATGTCCATTAAAGGGACACGGCACTGCTATTTTCATATTTCGGGGTGAGAAAGAATCGGCGTTGAGGAGTGCATTTGAAACTGCAATAACAGTAACGTGCACAGTAACTTCTAAAGCCTCCAGTTGGCAGCACAAGATAGACTAAACTTCCAGGTATGCAGCATGCCATGTAGTGCGATTCAGAACGAGGCATCAAAACTTCCGGTGATGTGAAGTGGCCCTTTGACGTTGTAAAACAAGCAGGCTTTTGAATACATCTCTGTGAACCCAATAGAAATATTGCTTTCGATTTTGAGATAGTTTTGCCCACAGATACTGCTTGTTAACTCTGCCTGCAGATCACGATAGGACATTTCTGCAGTGAAATGTCTGCTGCACAACCTGTACTTATTCCTTCGTGCATCACATTACATTTATTGTGGTGACTAGTGAGCAGGAGGGGTCACGCAATTTGTATTTGTGGGAGCTCAAACTTGAGTTGAGGCGACATGGCGACCTGCAGCACTTTCACAAAGTTCATGGTTTGGTGCTGAATTCGAAGTTTGTCATTTTTGTTCCTTAACGTCAATGAATTTATTTGGTACCAAGGATAAATAACACGTCTGAGAAATTGGGGCTCTGCAGTTCCCCTTTAAGCAGTGCCTTGCCCCAGTCCTGTGCCGTTCTAGGGTGTGTGCGTGTGCCCGCGCGCGCTCCCTCACTAACTGATAACTGGGCCAACACCAAAAGTGTTTTCTGGCCAACAGTATGCATGACGATCGCTGGGAGGACGACAAACCTGAGAAAGAAGAGAAGAAAGAGGAAACTGCCCCCAAGAAAAAGGTAAGGCTTTCCCCCTCCTGTACTGGAGGGAGGGTTACTGAGGGGAGGGGGGGTTGCCTTTTACTTTTAAAGCATTGATTCAGAGAGCCTAGAGGCTCCAGTACCTGTTCCACCTGCACTGATGTTTTAGGACCTCTGGGTGTGACGTTTCAGCTTTGAAAGGCCAGAGGATGTGACCCTCATTAGCCTTGACCAGCGGAGACGAAGGATGCCTGGTGGGAGTATTTAATGTGCTGTACGGTTACTGACGTAGTCAGCTCGGGTTTGCATCTGGACAAGCAACTAGGGAGAGGCTGGATGAGATCCTAACTACTAGACAGGTGACATGGTCTCCTCTTGCCTGTAACTGTTTCTGCTGTCACAAGAGTTCTCTTCTCTTTCATTCTTCCCATGTGGGTCTTCCAGCCTGAGCCCAAGGATCCAAACGTCAGCACCAAGAGTGCACCAGAGGTCACAGGTCAGGAGGAGGATGAGGAAGGATGGGAGGACACCAGTGACGGGGCGGAAGAGATTGTGGGAGAGGTGTCCGAGGAAGAAGAGGAGGAGGAGGATGTAGAGGAGGTGGAGCAGGAAGAGAAGTCTTCTCCTGCAGCCTCAATCCCGGCCAAGCCCCTTGAGACCCCACACCTCTCCTCCCCATCGGGGAGCCCGAGGGGACGGCAGCACGCGCTCCTGCCCAAAGTGCACATCCCCGAGCCCCAGGATCCCCAGTCCTTCCAGTCCCCCGAAGCCAAGCCTCTGAGCCCCTTCTCCCCGCTGGAGGGCCACGAGCCCGTGCGGGACTGGGGCGAGGAGATGGAGATGCAGTCGCCGCGCAGCAGCCTGGGCGAGAGCCCCCTCAAGCCGGACGCCACCCCCGAGGGGAGCCCTGGCCCCCAGAACCCAGCGGGGCCTCCCGACGACACCCCTGTCCCAACCACAGCAGAGGCAGAGGACCCAGAACCCAGCGCCCAGACGGAGCAGGACAGCGGCAGGCCGGAGCCACAGGATGTCCCAGCAACCACAGGTGACTGACGGGACACGGTCCTTTCTTCTGTCGCCACGCAGGGCAACGCCAGGCCTGCTTGTACGTGCAGAGCTTGCAGGGGCCTGTCTAATGGGAGCAATACATGCTTACACAGAGCAGGTGTCAACAGCTGAAGCAGTTCAGGTCACACATTTGATCTTATTTTTAACTGTGTAATGATGAAGCTTCTTCATAACAGATCGTCGTGCAGCAGGAAGTGATGTGTTGCAGGTTCTCACCACCTCATAGTTGTGCCGTAGCTCCTGAAGTGGATGATTTCAGTCATTAGCGAAAGTAATGCAGTTTTTTTTAATAGCAGGAATCTTTTGTGCATCTCCTCCTAGACACTGTAATTGATGGACTGTTGATCAGAAAACTGGATGTTCCAGAATCTTGCACCGATACTCTAGGACTTTGCTGCTTTATCGAGTTGCTGCTTAATGGCAGAGACACATGACCCTTTAGGACCGGCGGGTCTTTATTACACAGATGAGCTGACTTAAATCAGTTTCACAGTGTCCTTGAGCCCTGCAGGACCTGCTGCCCCGTTGTGTCGCTCAAGAGGCGTGTGTGTGTGTGTGTGTGTGTGTGTGTGTGTGAGACGCGGCCGCCAGGTCCTCACTCTCCACTCTGCTCTGTCCCTCTGTAGACGGACAGACGAGGGTTCAGGAGTCTCCCGGCTCTCCGGGGGGCCAAGGGGAGCAGGGAGCAGAGCACCCCAAGACGACCAAGGAAGCAGGTGACCTCCCTGTGTCAGAGCCCCCCAGCTGTCCTCCAAGCTCCCAAGGTATGGGTGCACTTGGACCTGGGTGCTCATGGGGGGGATAAATGCAGATCAGTGATATTTTCAGTGTATGCAGTATATTTTTATGTCTGTTCAGTGGTTACATTTCCTTTTCATTTGTGGTAGGGATAGAATCATTCTTGCTGCCTTGCTGGTGCACACGATGGGGGAAAAGCTCTTTTCCCTAATGTTGTGTTGTTGACGTCCAGCGAATAGCAAAAGCTTTGGGATCAGCCAGCCCCAGATCCTAGCAGTGCCTCGCCATCAGAAGACTAAAATCAAGCACATCCCTCCTGAAATGAGATTTTTGGGTATTTCCACCTTATCTTGGGGAGACGTAGTGACCTAAGATTGTTTTTATTTTTTAATCAAGCCCAAACCCTCTATGAACAGGAGTCCTGTGACCTTCCTGTTGTTGACACCTCCTCTCCTCTCTCCCAGCTGACCCCGGCGCTGTGTTGCCGGACTCCGATCAGACCTCGGACCCGACCTCCAGCGCGGGTCCTGGTTCGGCAGAGGAGCCAGGGCAGCCAGCCTCAGGTGCGGTCCAAATCACCGGGTTCGAGAGCGTGGCTTTCCGTAAAAACTCGCTCACCGCGGCTGAGCTCTGACGGCGAAGGTTTCCCCTGCATGTCCGTGTGGCGCCGCGTTGACTCGGGGGGAGGACAGGGGCTCTCGCACGTTTTTACGACTCTGCTTGTGGATGAGCTGACCAAGCCTACCTGTTGACTCACAGACTTCTGTCCTCGTAACGCCTGCTCACGCTCTCTCTCTGTTTTGTCTGCAAACCCGTATTTCCTGGTGATCCAGACTGTTTGGAAAACCTGATTTCCCAACCGCGCTGCGGGCGGCCTCTGGGAGTGGAGAACCGAGAGCTTCCTCTCCCGAGCTCGGATTCTGCTTCGGACTTTGGATACGATACTAACCCCACCAGACCCGTTCCTGATTCTCAGTCCTGGTCGTTATAAATGCTTTTTGTTTTCTTGTTTAATTTTCTTAATCAACACACCATTATCCTGTTTCCCTCTTGGCACTTCATGTTTGCTTTCTGGTTTCTGCTAATGGATCTGCTTTTCCAGAGCTCTGTGTTGTGCTTTGGGCTGTGTCTTTTATGCGTCTTTTTCTGTTCCAACACCCGGCTTTCCTGGAAAGTGCTGAATAAGACAACCGCAGCTCGAGAAATGTTAACAAACATTAAGAGAAGAGGTGGAAAGTTGTTCACATCAAATTAGCCTCATCAGAGCTACACCGAGGGGCAAACACGGATCTTTGTATTTCAGGAGGCATAGGTCCAGTGAGTTTTCAGGTGCCTGCAGGCTGCCAGTCAGTAAGTTCTAGCTGACACTCAGATGTCAGTAAGGTGTGGTGCTCTTCCAGTTGTTCTGAGTGTCCCATCCACCCCCTTTGGGGTAATACTTAAAAGAAAGGCAGGTCTCTGGTAGAGGGGTGTGTCAGTGGAGCTTGTCTATAGATCCTTTATCATCCTGTGCGGGTACAGGAGTCACTACTGGAAGGCCAAGTAAAAAAAAGTTGTTTACAAGTTGGGTGGTTATATAGCGGATTAATGCAAATTTATTCCATCCATAGTCGGGGAAAGCCCTAATCTTGTCTGTTTTTGGTTTGCTTTTTTGGTTGCTGACAAAAGTAAGTTGAATAAGATATACATTTTCAGTGAGGGTGGCTGGTCCTTCAGGCCGAGGTTAAAGGTCACACTGAACAAGCTTGGAGGGCTGGGCTGCATTTCTTCTGAATGTTGATAGATCTTCTGTCGATCAGCTAAATGGCAAGTTGGGTTGAGGCTGTGGTGTGAAATAGTGTAGGAGTGCCCTTTAGAAAACATTATTGTTATTTTTAGGTTATTTTTCTTCCCTCGTTTCAGTTATTCCTGGTTCTCAGTCCTGGTCCGAATATGTCTAAGCACTCCGTTACTGCCCCTTCCCTCTTTTTGTGTGGGCTTTCCCATCTTTTGAGAGAAATTGTTCCAATAATACAATATTTTATGGAGAAGCTCTCGAGTGAAACAATGTATATCTAGTATCAGCATTGCGCCATCACGTTACACGAAGGTAGTTGATGCACTTGAAGAATCATAAAAGACTGATGGATGAGAACTCCTAAACGGCCATTCCCACTTTGCTGTGGTCATTTCGTACAAGAGCTTCCCTTAATTGTTATATCGATCGGGTTGAGTTAATTAAGGAACTGGCACCAGAATCCTGCAATGCAGTGTCCTTGAAAGACCGCAGAGTGAGCATCACTAATGGATCAGCCGGAAGAACTTCGTAGTGGAAAATACAGCACTAATTTGTTTTTTTTTTAATCCGGTACAGTTGTTTTGCAATCTCCAGCGATCTGATGGTGGTGTATGTGAAGCCGCCAGGGGCTCTCTGGTCTTTTTATCTGCTGCTTTATAGTACAGTCATCAGAGCCTGCAGTCTGGTCTGTTTTTTTTCCTAGAAGTCTGGAATCGGCCCTGATGCAGAGCTGCTTCTGCCGTTAGACTTCAAAACGCTTTTAACTACAGGGACTCCTGCTGTGAAGGCGCACTCATGCTCGATTGCCTTGAAATGACAAAATGCACTGTCGCAAAGAGATGGAATTATGATGGAGGATAAAACCATTCAGACTTGCCTTTGACTCTCTGCCTCTTTGTTTGTGTGACTTAGAAGAAAATGAAATGACAGCCCAGCAAGATGGACAGATCCCTGTAGTTTGTGACCTACTTTTGGACCTGTGTTCATGTTCCCAGCTAGGCTAATGCTCATCATTGGCTGTTAAACTCCATTATCGAATTAGAAGTGGCACTGAAATCGAGTATAAGAAGAGTTGTGGAATGCTGTATTGTGTGATTATTGCTGTAGTTAAGTTACTCCACAGTGACTTCTTCCCCCCCAGCAGATACAGTTAATCAGTGGTGGCTCGTTAGCTGAGGCACGCCCTAATTAAGGGGGTTTCTTTTAGTCTCCACTTTCGTTTGACCACTTCAGGTGATGACCTAATGTATTGTCCAGATGACATCCTTTTTGCTCCTTCGTTTTCAGTACAAGAAAGAGGTGTGACCTTTAGTTTTTAGTCTTTATTAGTTTGCGGACCCATTCAGAGTCTCGTTGCTGCCTGTCCCAGGCAGGGGGCTGCCGCACAGTGGTTTCCTGTTCTCGAGCTCGGGGACGGTCAGAAGAAATGACCAGTGGAAAGGGAAAAGGAGCCACCTTACGTGAGAGGCCTGCTTTCCAGACATAATGCCCTGCAGGTTCCCAGCACATCACAAGCGCTGCTGTTATTTGCAGTGCTGCCATACGTCCCATGATGCACATCAGCGTCTGCATCAGGCCCCACATGATGTATGTGGCTAATATGCATTGGCTAAAAGCTATTGGGTTTATAATAGTATGCAGGAATTGGCGTCAGAGTTATGTATTTTGCCTCCATTATGAAGAAACTTTGAAATTGCACTGTGGGTTCTGGCGTCCAGCACAGTCGTTCTCCTTTAAGTGCCCTGTATTTGTTGAGATGCTTTTATGCGTTGCTGTCCCATTAATTCCAATATCCGTGTAACTGAAGCCCTAATAAACAGCGGTTTCAGAGTACTGCTGCTTAATCATCCGATTGCTGCCATCTATTAATGTCTTCTTAATGCCCTACAAAGTAAGGCGGTCTGAAAACCTTCCAGTCAGCATGGTAGCACACCAGTCACGTTTGTTCACTTATTATTAAACTCCCGTTTTCTGTGTACAGTAGGCAAATGGGCTTTTTTTGTTTTACAGGAACCTTGTTTACCCCCCCCACTTACTGAAAGCAACAGGAGGCCTGTAAGAAGCTGAACGCTGTTGTGTGCATCAACACTGTTCATGTGCAAAATTGATGTTTTGGACACCTAGGCTGATGGCAGGAAAGCCCTGCAGGTCCAGGGTTTGGAGGTGCTCATTTCAGTGTGACTGGCTTTTTAGGGTTAATCTGTCATTCTTCAGTGTTGGCAACAAAGGTAGAGGTTATGGAAAGAAAGGAATTGTGGGGTCCCTGAAAAGTGAAAGCAAACAGGAGTTTGCAAACAAGTTAAGGCACTTCAGATTCTGTTGCTCATTTTCTCGCACGTGGTTTCATGTTTCTGGAATTCAGTTCAAACCCTTTCTTCAAGAATCCCCTGGAGGCAGATCCCACAGCCCCCCTCTTTGTAAAGATGCCTGTCCTGTGTTCTGTCCTGAATGCTTCCCCTTTGTGCTGTTGCTGATCTTGACAAATGTCCTCGCTTTGCTCAGGACCTTTCAGGATGTCAGTGCCCGAGTCAAGTTCGATTCTGTTTCGGGAGGAAAAAGATTCAGTTCCCTTAGTCTGTCTTGAGTGTGACACTGCCTTCAGGCCAGGGATGAGGCTGCTTTCTCTCCTTTGTTGTGCCTCAAGGGCTGCAGTAACTACTTTTCTCATCAAGTAGCACCCATTCCGACAGTAGTTCAGGTGGGGAGCTGCGTCAGCATGCGTGGGCTGCAAAGGATCAAGTAAGAGGTTTATTCCATGCTGAAAAGAGGAGAAGGAAAACGCAACGTTTCGGCTGTGGAGCAGCTTCTTCCTCACACCTGAAGAAGGATCCACGGCCGAAACATTGTGTTTTCTTTCTTCTCTTTTCAGCCTGGAATAAACAGTGCTGCCAGCGAGGTCTCGCTGTCTCTGCCGTGTTCCGTGTCGGTGCCCTGGCTTGCTCTGAACATGGAATTGTTTTTAAAAAAAAAACCCAGACAAAAATGTGTTCCAGCGTTTTGCCAGCCTTTCGACCTCCACGCCCCTGTGCGGAGGTGTTGAGCGGAGAGGTGATCGTGTGTTTTCTGTTCGCAGGCTGAGAGAGGCTCCCCTCGCCTCGCTGGAGCTCTCGGAAGGCGAGAGAGAGAGAGAGACGGAGCTTTGTCTGTGACGGATCGCCCGGGCTGCTCTGGCGGTCCTGGGCTGTGCATGCTGCAGCAGCTGGCTGGGCATCTGCATTTAAGTTTTCATTTAAAAAAAAGAAAAAGACCACCTAACGGGGCTCTTGAAAATCACTGAAGTGACCTGCCGAATTGTATTCGTGTTCCCACAAAAACCCGGCCCCTTCTCAGGCGGAGGATGGAGACCAGAAAGCATTTTTTTTTAAAATAGAAATAAAAAACTTATTTATGGTTTGCAGAACAAACGTGGTAGTTCCACTGTGATCAGAGAGATGTTTAAATGCTTACACACAATCATGGAGGATACACATGAGCCCATTGGTTCACTTTTGTGTACCTTTTGATTCCTGAATGTTTTATTTCCTAATTTGAGTTTGTTTGCATGACTTTTCTCTCTAAAAGCATTGCTGGTGTAAGCAGTACTATGTCATTTATTACAGAATTGCTGAGAGTCATTGTTTTGGCCTCCGTTTGTCACAGTTTTAATGGAGAAGTTGCTGCGTATTTTCTTTTGATGTTTTTTTTTCCAGGAAATGTGTTGCTATGCAGCTCCGTTTTAGAAAGATGAACACCCTGTCTCGATGCAGATGACACCATTAACATTTTTTTTTTTTTGGGAGGCAATATTAAAATTTCCAAAGCAAAGAAAAAAGCTTGAGGAATGTTCCATCATTGGCATAAAAAGAGTGCGTGGAGCAGTCTACATACATTCGAAATTGTCACCAATTTTATTCGCAATACTTCACCTTATCGATATGTAACACAAATACAGCCAAATGGTCATTGAACATTGTTATGGAGGGTTATAAAAACACTTTTATATACATGTGTCTAGACAAGAAAGATTAATATCTTTCTTTACTAGCTGTAGGTGATCACTGCGGGTGTGGGATGGATGTCACAGGTAAGCCTGGAGAGGCTTAAATCTCTTTCTATGCACGTCTGGTTTATACAGCGTTTGTAGGCTGCCTGGGGCGGGAGAAGGCAGTTCTTGTTCAACTCGTGCTTCTCCCTTGCCCAGAGAAGTGTGCTTGATATGTGCATGCTCCGTCACAAAGCCCTTCCTGGGCAGGAAGGTTTCATGTGCACGAGTTAAACTTGGGGATTGCAAGTAGCCTGCTAGATTTTCTTTTGCATGCCAAATACTTCTACAACACTTCCACTCTTTTTTTTGAAGAACAGGCCCCCAAACATGATTGCTTTAAGTATCAATGAATGATATAACTGCATATCACTTTGTAAATAAAAAAACATACACAGTTTGTGAGAGGAGGCATCCGTGCTGGTACAGTGCAAAGAGCTCTGCGTTATTCGAATGAGCAGTTCTGACATTGAGACCTTATAGTTGTATACAGCACTGAGCACAAAACTGCATCCACATGTAGAACTGTCTGATAGCTGTGCTCTACATTATGCATGGTCTGACATAAATGCTCCTACATCATACATAATGTTTGGGAAAACAGGGCAGCTCCTCTTTTTTTGTTTAAGCTTGTTTTAAGCGAGGGTCTCTAGTTGGAAACTATAACAAATTGGGATGCATCCTCTGCAGATGGCTAAAATATAAGCACACTTCTCAGAACCACTGTTCAGAAGTCTTATGATTTTTACCTGGGGGAGGTTTTCACTGGAGTTTTTAAGGCTTTTTTAAAAAATACATTTTTAGATTACATTCCAGTTTTAAAGTCTTGGAAACTGCTTCTTTCACAAATGGTGATCTAGATAGAGGGCTTTCTACTTGTGTTGTTTTTTAAATTTCTGAAAAGATCTGCACCAGCTCTGAGACTTTTACTTTGTAGAACAATTTTAAAATACCTTTGAGCTTCCAGGGCTTTCTAGGTTTCTAGTTGACTGGGTTCCAGTCACCAATATGAAACCAATTTTTAACACTTTCAGCTCTGAATTTTTGCACTTGTTGGGAATGTATACTTTTTTCCCCCAATTATTTTGAACCTTTCTAGACCAGTATCTGCAGTATTAGTCATCAATGTGATCCCCTCGGCACGACCGATTCATACTGAGTGTGACTGGAGGCCTGGGTAAGATCATCAGATTGGCAGGAGAAAAGATGGTGTGTTTATTTCTCTTTGTCACCAGCCTGTGCTTGGTTAAATGCACCACAGCAGGTGTGCGGCGCTTTTTTTTAAGCACTGAGTTTACGGTCAAGGTGTTGCTCGTGAGTAATGTCATCTATTCCTTGTTCAGCTGTTGAATTTTTAGCTCCTGTCAGAATTCTGCATGCTTTTTTCCGGCAGCCCCCCAGACAGAGGCAGTCCCAGTTCTGTAAGAAGGGGTGAAAGTGAAATCCATACGACTGATTAGTGAGACCTGATCCATGATGCCTTAGTCCATATGTGGCCACTGGTGAACACTTGTGACATTACATTTTCCAACACGTCTGTTTTCACCCTTTTAATGAAGCAGTGCCCCTTTAATGCAAGTATGTAGACAGACATACCAAGGATTTATACAGAATATGAATATATTCTATATGCTGGATGAATGAGATCCTGCTTCATTAAAGTATGTTTTTCATAGTTCTAAGCTCTAGGGCACAACATCAGCCACCATTTCTGTTCTGGGGGGAGCCGGATGCAGAATTTCGGTAGGAATCTTTCGAGATGTTCTCAGCCCAGCGAGGCCAGTGTCACCAACACGTGATTTCATTGTTTCCTGACGCCAGGCATGAGCTCAGAGTCATTTGCAGTTCCGAGTAGCTCGAGATGGAATTCAACGTCTGTTCTCCATGGGTGAGACCTGTTAATCACACTTCCACTGGTTCCTATCCTCTCAGCTCAGTCACACTCGCCTGTTCTTGATTTTCGCAGGCCCCCTCCTCAGTGGTGGAGAAGTGAGGGAGTCTGGCTGAGCTGACTGCAGATTATTCCTAGAGGTGTGACTGGCAGGTGTCACTTTCATCAATGGGGGGGTGGGGAATGTCATCTTATTTGAACAGTCGTAGCACATAATTATGATGTGACACTGGAGCAATAGCCAAATGTCACCAGCTTCTTGTTTGTACCTGTGTTGTGTATCAGTCTCATACACCGGTCGAACTGTTGTGCATTGTGAGTCTGATCTGTTTCCCCACTAGTGCTTGGCAATCATGTTAAAGTTCATTTCCTCCTTCCAAAAGCACCCTGTGTGAAAAATCTTAAATGCAGAATGACAGTCCTGCTGTGAATGATTTCTCCTGATGGGCACTGAAAACAGAATGATCTGGGTTTACAGAGTCATGTAAAATAAAATAAAAATGATTGGACTGATTTCTTTTTTTTTTCTTATTTATTTGAATGCCTCCTGTGTCTGCATACGTGTAGCATGCAAACCTCATTCTGTGTTTTAAATGTCCAATTTAAGGCTCAGGATCTTTCAGTGTGCAGTGTCTTGGTACAGGGGGAGCCTGCAACACTGTTCTGTGACCTGCATGTGATCTCCCCTGAATCGTTGAGCACTGAAAGGATACATGCCCTTAGGCAAAGACCTGAAAATCGGCCTCAATGAGCGGGCCGAGAAAGTGGAACTCGTGTAACGTAGCCCGTTAGGCATTTTTAAGATGCTGATCAGCCAGTGCTGCACGTCTCTGGAGTTTCTTGCTCCGCTGCGTATTTGGCAAAGAAAGCTGTTCGGCAGGGAGCCCTGTCGGCGTTGTGCCCAGCTGGATTCGGAGCAGCCAGTCGTTTCTTTCACAGTTCGGCTCGCCTACAGGGGCGAACGAGGAAGCGCAGGTGGACTCGGACCCTGCCCCCCTTCGAGCCACCCACCCACCCACTCCCTCTCGTTGCACGTAATGGGCATCGTGGAGATTTGGCGCCGTGTCGCTCGGGCCATGAGGGATGTGGTCCTGGCTCGAGCAACAGAAACCTAGACCTCACCCTGCACTCAGTGAGCCACTGTGGAGGCCCCTGGCTCTATATTTAATGCCAGGCCTTCATGGCTGTACACTGAGGCACACGGGCGCCTGTGGGGCAGAGTACTACTGTGAGTGCCACCTGCTGGAATTCTGTGTGCACTATAGCTGATGGGGGGTGTTGCCTGGGCAATCCTGGGCATTTTGGCAATCATGCATGCTGCATGTTGGCCTTTTGAGTGAGCTGTTAGTGTTTGATTCCTGGGCTTGGCCTGCCTGCCCCTAAACCACCCCGGGGGCAGCTCTGTTAGTATAGTAGCGGGTTACCCTGTGTGCAGCCTCAAAAAATTAAAAACGAGCAGTAAGTGGATTTACTGATGGCTCCCTGATTCAGGTCCGGCCAATTCCCCCGTCTCTTCGTTTTATTCCACCCGGGCAGCTTTTAATTAAAGAGCACAAACTGAAGGGGTAATTCACTTATGCTATTTTTAATTAACGGCTCCAAAACTGAAAACATTTTACCCAAGCAGTGACTTGAAGAATTCATATCTTGGGAAGTGGAACAGTGGCAGAGCTAATGATTCATCTAGTAATTATTTCGGTTGAGGGTCCGATGGGGCCACTGACGTTGCAGGGCCAGTGGCTCTACTGGCCAGGCGTGTGCAGCCCTGGGGGAAGTTAAATGTAAGATAAAGTGTTGAACCTGGGAGACCCTGTAGCTCTTGAGCAAATAGTTCAAACCCCGCCGTGGTATCACAGGGGTCTGACCCGTTAGAAGCTGCCAATGAGAGGAACAGTATCTGCTGGCGGCAGGCGATGTACAGCGCACAGACGAGCACCTTGGCCTGGGCCGGCCTCCTGGTGTTCGCGAGTGTGAGCGCTTCTTGCGGTGGAGCGCACAGCGGGACAAATTCAAGGCGGGGAGCGGCCCGACGGGTTTGGAGCGGAAGCCGTGCCCGGAGTGGGTGCAGCCAGTCATTTGCGCTGGAGCCTGGAATTCAAAACCGGAAACTGGCAGCAGTGTCCTCAGCAGTGGGGGGGGGGGGAATTTAGACTAGGGGGGGAAACTAGGATTTAGACTTCTAGTGCCGCTGATATTGGCGCAAATCGTGCTGGTGAATGTGCAGGAGTGTATTGGATCCGGTTGTTACGCGTTATTAAACAAAAGGATCTCTTTTTCCTGGTTAAACTCCAGCGGGACAGCGCTGAATCGCTCGTTCGTCTGCCTTGCCGCAGTGACGAGGAGGGAGGGCAGCTGGTGGCTCCTGGTCCCTGGTCGTCTCTCGGCTCGGGCGGGTACCCGAGAGGACCTAGCACACGCACACGGGGGGTTGAGTGCATCGCCGCCTGCTCGGCCAACCCAAGAAGACGGCGGTGGTCTGAGGGCAACAAAAATATTTTGTTTCCCTTCATTTCATTCTCTCTGGAGTTGGAACAGGCCCGAGGCCGGGTGCAGGTTTGTTCCCAGGCCAGACCAGTCCCAGTAGCAGGAGAAGGAAAGGGAGGGAGTCGCTGTTCTTCAGGGTGGGCCAGGAAGAGACTAAACACTCTCCTGTTTTTTAATTTTGTCCCATGACTCAGTTATTGAAACTTCGTTTGAGATATGTCATGCCTTTCCCCTGGGAATAGTTTCCTGTTTTTTTCAGGAAAACAGGAAACTTTTGTGGAGGACCCAAAAGCTGCCAAAAATCACAAATCTCGGAATTGCCCTGATGCCAAAACTCTGTTTAAGACCAACTTAGGTCATACTTAAGGCGGACCTTACGGGGGAGACTCACGCACTACCCCTGGTCCCGTGACTGGGTACGACTATTGACAGGAGAGAAAAATAGGCACATTTGGGTTCAGTATTTTGTTTTTTAACATCTTCCAATGTATGAGGTATGTATAAAATAGTTAAAGGCAAAGGAAACGTCATCACAAAACTGTACCTGCTCCGGACAGTTTTGTGACCAATATTGTTAGTCTGACCCTCAATTCAGTATTTTCACTCGGTACATTCGACCTATGCGACGTTTCTAGAAGCACCACTGCTTAATAGAACAAGACAGCTTGACCTGAGTGCTAAAACGTTTAATACAGCCACACTCTTTCTTCAGACACGGAACCAATTACATCGCAATTGAGCTCTTGCTTTGTGTAAATGGGAAAGGAGGGGGGTGGGAGTGCCGTGAATTCAATGTTTTCCTTTTATAATATTATGAAATCATATTTGGAAAATGCTCCATGGCTCTTTAATCGACTGTACTAAGAAATTATTCTCATTCTGAAAAAAACAGAGGTACTTATTTCTACATATAATCTAAAAAAAAAAAAACACAGTTTTTAAGACACCCCTCAACCGAAATGGACTGTTCCTGGTCGCTAACGCTCGCGCTCAAGTCGTTTTCACACTCGACGAGGAAAAACGTTTTTTTTTCCCCCATCAACTGATATAACTAAACCGTGAAATACTTTTAAAAGGCATAAAAAAGCCTTTTCTTTTACATGGAACAAAAAAATGGGGCTACGGGGTGGAAAGTGACCAGCGGTGTCTTCGACGACAGAGGGAGCTCCCCTCTGTGAGCTCTCTGAGGGTGTGTGGGGCGAGGATGACAAGTTTAAGGTTTTGTGTCCAATTTTGTAACTTTAACTGTTAATCTGGGCTAAATGTTTCGCATTTCGACGACGTCCGGAGAACAATAATCCTATCTTCGACGAGTCTCTCCCCGTTTTAAACCTCGGGGTGAGGCCGCGCCATTTCTGTACGGGTGTGCACTGTGGACGATTTAGCTGTCCAAGAAACCGAACGAATACATTTGTAAGATAGGTAACAGAAATACTATCCATTGTGTTTAACCTGTGGTAAACTGGTGAAATCCCCAGCCCGACATGATGCTGTGCACAGGTGCTAATCGGAGAAGGAATCGCTTTACGGATACAGTATCTTGGTAGCTTTCTTAGTCTTAACGGAAACACACCAATGATGGAGCAGTTTAAAATCGTGAGTGTTTTGGGGGTGTTTTTTTTTCAGAAAAAGTGTTTAAAGACACTTTATACGGGGTGATTTGTTAGGTTTTCCAAATGCAACTTGCACCTGGTTGACACGAAGCCTCGATGAATAGTCTTAAGAAGATGCGGATCCTAAAAACCTATTTTATTCAGAAAAGTCTGTTTGAGAGCGTTTTTATCTTGTGTATTCGTTTTGTTGCCGTGGTCTTGGCGCGATATAACGTACATTTAATTACGTCATGCACGAAAAGCAGGACGTCTGGGTGACGGGTTAATCGAAATCTTTCTGGAGCTTTTCCTTATAGTTCCGTTCTGCCTGTACACGTAACTACACTGATTCATAAGGAGAAGAAAACGCTGCATTGAAGGATTTGTAATTAACGGCCTGTGTGGGACTGCGGAAGGCATTGCCTCAACCTTTACAGAGCGGTGTGGTAGCTGCCATATCGAACATATATTAGATGTTGTACTAAATGCAACTATCAATGCCTCCATCAGTCTTCTAACTGTTTCATCCAGTTGAGCTGCAGCCTTTCTTCGGCAGGCAAGGGGCGCCAGGCGGGATACAGCCTGGTCAGGACACCAGTCCATCACAGGGCACAAGCACACACGCAGACACACCGAGGGGCAAATCTCCCACAAGCCAATCGACCTGCCGGCACGTCTTTTGACTGTGGGGAATAAACCCACGTAAACATGAGGAAAACATACAAACTCCACACAGACAGCACCCCACACAGGTTGGGAATTGAGCCCAGGGCCCCATCGCTGTGAGGCAACAATGCCGACCTCTGCTCCACCATGCTGCTCAATCTATTTTCACGTTTATGCGACACTCTGTGCTGTGCATTCCAGGCTGAGTGCCAGATGTCACTGAGTAAATGTTTGTCAGTGTCATTTTAGACGAATTGATCTTTCCTACCATGACGGTGGTACATGCCAGCACCTTTGCTGCACAGGCACCTCACTAGTTAGTGGATAAGGGGAGATGAAGTGATTTAGCATGTCCTATGCCAGACCTTTCGAAACTCAGAAATAAAACTAGAAAGGCACCAATATGTTGAGCACCTTCTTTTTTTAGAATTTCCTAGCAATTGTATTTGGCTCAAAAAGGCTGAATAAACTTCCAGATCTGTTGCTCTCCCCTTAGTCACAGTTTAGGGCCAGACCTGATTTAATCCAGCA
This sequence comes from Lepisosteus platostomus, assembly GCF_059453375.1. NCBI lineage: Eukaryota > Metazoa > Chordata > Actinopteri > Semionotiformes > Lepisosteidae > Lepisosteus > Lepisosteus platostomus. Next base: position 5,428,050 of record NC_142614.1, read on the forward strand.
GCTGTGTGAGATGAGCAGAATGATCAGTTGATGGGGAGATACTCGTGTGATGACCTGGCCAAGAGTGGCTGCAGTAACGTCACTGGTAATGATTGACAGTAGACTGACTGCGCAGCACACTGATCTGGTGCTGGGACCTCGTCTCTGAAGGGCTCATCCTGACATAACAGGATAACGCACGTCCTCTTTATGCTGGAGAAACGAGTTAAATGTGACTTTTATGCTTTGGATGCCCTACTCCTATTTTGCCTTGGAAGGCCTTTGTGAATTTCTTTCAGTTGTAAGTGATACATTTGTCCAGATGCGCAGTCCTGAGGTTTCCCGGTCGGCATTCTGTTACAACCTTCCGGCGGTTGAAGAGGAGTTAATGTGGGTGAGTGACAGCTGGGGCCCTGTGGAGGGGGCGGTGCTCCGTTCACCAGTAGCCAATCCCCGCTGGCCGGGGGCGTGGCTCGGCAGCCAGCAGGAGCTCTTTATAAACAAGAGCATGTTTCCGATCAGACCCCGTGTCCTCCAGCCTTGTCCTAACCTGAGTTCTTGCGGCGGAATGTCAGCAGCAGCAGCAGGGACATCACAGGCTACCCGTGCAGAAAATGATCCAAGGGCAGAGGCGGACCGAGCCAAAATGCACGGATGTACGCGTGACCAAGATCGCTGGATTTATAAAATAGTTGCCGCGGTTCAGCAGTAGAGCTACAATAAAATCAAACTGTACCATCACCATAACTCTCAAGAACACGAGCAGGTCGACCATGAGGGGTGCAAGTAACGACAGAAAGGAGCACGTCGGCGCGGAGAAGAGGCCGAGCTATCCCGGGGACCAGCGGGTGAAGGTGGCCAATACGGCCACTAAGAAATGGGTGAAGGTGGCCATGGCGATTACCTATTTCCTCAGCGTGTCGCTGGCGTCCTTCGTCCTGGTCATTTACTACGGGGTGTTCTGGAGCCCGAAGGCAGGAAACTCCGCCAGCAACAGCACCACCAACAGCACAGGACCCAACACCACGACGACATGCTCGCCAAGGTTATGAGGAGGGTGCGCGGAGGGGGGTCTACAAGGACAACAGGCTAGCGACTCATTCACTCGGGAACTGATTTAAAGAACCTCCCGCTGCTGGGACCATCTCGTCCCGAAGTCTCCTCCATAGTTATTCTCTCTCTCTTTTTTTTTAGCGAAGCTGTGCATGACCCAGTGCTTGAAACGCGATTGAAATCGAATCTCCTTCAACTGTGTGAGATGTTGTTTTCCCCCCCAAATGCAAAACGCGTGAACGCGACCCGCGCGGGCCCGTGACGCGGGCAGGACGTGTCTCGTGCCGCAGGGGGACCTACGCGCGAGTTTCCGACTGGAAAGGGATCCGACTGAAGGAGACTCGGAGGAAAACGGATCCTCCATCCGAACAGGCGATCACAACATTTCCCAGCGTTGGCAGCGGCACGAATTTTGACTTCTAGTGCCGCTGATATTGGCGCAAATCGTGCTGGTGAATGTGCAGGAGTGTATTGGATCCGGTTGTTACGCGTTATTAAACACTGTTAGGGCGGGCTGCACGCTTGGCAGTTGCTTTGACGACAGTCATTTTGATCATTTGGCCCTAACAATTGTCCAAAACGCTTGTGTTAACATTTTCGATATACTGTAGCAGGGTGGGCTACAGTGATCTTCCATCCGCTGCGCGCTGCCTGTTGTGTTAATAACGTCCCCATCTTTTTCATCCTAATTGAGTCTGTAAAGGAGGTCTTGGGGAAAAAACCCATCTGCGCATCTCTTGTCGCAGCTCCCGAGATGCGCCACCTTGTAGGATTTCAGCAGCAGCCAGGGTGGGAGGTTGAGGTGGAACACAACTGTCGGCTCGGTATTAGAAGGATGCAGGGTTAGGAATAGTTACTGCAAACTTTAAAAAAAATATACTGTTTCCCCGTTGGCCTTCAATGACATGTCAATCGTGTCCCAGATCAAAGACAAAGTCCTCGCCCAGGGGAAAGGAGTGTCCTCCGGAGCTCCGTGTGGAATAGATGACTTAAGACGGTCCGTTTTAAAATCATTGAAAAATGCCATGACCTGCTAATGCCGATGTTTAAATTGAATTACTGCATAATTCTATTTGGATCTTTACATAATGTCTTAATGCTGACTTATTAGTCCCACTTATTGGTTTTCAAAAAGTCATACACGTTGTTGTAACATAGCCAGCGGAAGAACCAGTCTACAGGCGCGCCTGTGTATGTAATGATGATTAGCACTGTGAGTTATTCTGTCTTGGATTAAATTACCCAATTGTCCATTCGGGCACTGGCAGAAAGTACTTTTTTTTTGCCTTTGGAAGTCACTGTAAGTCAGGCCTGTGTCACATGCACGTTTCTCTTAAGACTTCTGTGTCCTGTGCCTTCACGGTGAAACTCGTCAGCTTCTAAATTAATGCCGGTGACCGCAAATCTAAAAATAACTCGTGGAAAACCATGAAGACTTATTTCATGTGAGAAAGAGGGGATAATAGATAGATAAAGGGATTCTTTAGGCACGTATGTTGGACTATTATTATTTTTTTAGAAGTAGTAGTATTTCTGTGTGGCAGATTTCTGTATCTCTATTAATAGCAGCAGCGAGTGTCACCTGACGCAGCTGGTGACAGCCCGATCTTAATAGCTAAGGGCACTGAAGGTGAAAGTCATTCCGCAGTAACAGCTCCATCCATCTCTAGATGATTCTCAGGCTGGCGGCTCGCTCTCCTGGCTGAGCACCGTTAATGACATCACATGGCGCTAACGAAGGGCTTGAACTGAGAGCCACGCTGCTCGGTAATAGATCACCGCCTGCAGGGCTGATGCTGTGTTTGAGGGCTCCAGCCAAAAGGGCCCGTTTATCTTCAGGGCAAGGTCTCTGGACAGTGTAATTCGTGTATAGACTTGAGCGAAGTGGACAGGATCAGGGAAAGCCTGTGTCTGTCTTTCCTCGATGCCTAGATGCCAGTAGCAGTCTGCAGTGCAGTATTTTGGATGTAGCCCATGTGGCGATTTCATCTTCCCATATAGTTTGTAACCTTAAGGGTTAAGTCAGCCTATGGCTCAACAAACGATTTGAATATCATTCTGCTGGGCTGAAGCAGAAATCAGTTCTAAATACTGGGGCATGGTATAAGTATATTATACCATGGTATTATCTGTTGTAATATATAACATTTTATAAATGGTATTTTCTGTTCATCCTGTTAACAGAGTGATGGGGTTCTGTATATAGCATTTTACTTGTTTTAAATAGCAGGGTGAATGCCAATATTTAAAGCAATTCTAATATAACTAGTTTCCAGATGTTAATATCTTTTTAAATTTGGCTGAAAAAAATGATCCCAATAATATAATAATAATTAAACTTTATTGTATATAGCGCCTTTAAAAAAGGCTTGTCAAAGCACCTTACAGAATGACAACAACAATAAATAAGAAGAATACACAAGATAAAACACAATTACAGTACACAGAGGAGACTGTGGATGGTGGTACTAAGTATAGTAGGAGCAGAGGGGTGAAGAATGGAACCAGTTCAGTAAAGGCTCTTCTGAAGAAGAGGGTTTTGAGTCTGGATTTGAAGGAGTTTAGAGAAGGTGACTCTCTGATGTCCTTGGGGAGAGAGTTACTGAGCTTGGGGGCATAACAGGAGAAGGCCCTGTCACTCATAGAATGTAGATGGGTTTGGGGGACAGAAAAGAGGGCAGAATTAGAAGAGCGAAGGTTGCGAGATGGGGAGTAGGGCGATGATAGCTCAGACAGGTACTGAGGTGCCAAGCCATGCAGAGCCTTATAGGTGAGCATGAGGATTTTAAAATCCACATGGAATTTGACAGGAAGCCAGTGCAAGGACTCCAGGATAGGAGTATTGTGAACACTTGCACTAGACCTGGTCAGTATTCTGGCTGCCGAATTTTGGACGTACTGCAGTTTGTTCAATGTAGATTTGGATACCCCAGCGAGTAGAGCATTACAGTAGTCAATTCAAGAGAACACAAATGTGTTCATCAAGTTTTCAGCAACAGTTGGTGATAACATAGGGCGTAGTCTAGCGATATTTCTGAGGTGAAAAAAATATGTTTTGACACTATGTAGCACATAGTGGGTCGAATCTTAAGCCAGAATCTAATATCACTCCAAGGTTTTTCAATTGAGACTGAAGCTCAATAATATATATATATACACGGCTCACTAACTGAGTTATCCCAGCTGCCCCCGAGTAATCCTGGTCAGTGCCAGTGACTGCTGTATGTCTGCAGACCTCATAGGTGCCTTCACATTGGGATGAATCAGTGATCAATGTCTGAAAGACATTGCTGGTAAAAAAAAAAGAGGACACTTCCATAAATACTATTCATGTCCCTAAAAGAATCTAGTGACTAACAGCGTGTCACAGGAAGGGTGCCAGTCTGTGAAATCGTGTGAAGCTCAAGAGGCTGTCTCCTCTAATAGAATTGTTCTAATTCCATTTGTCTCTGCCTGTGCACTCTGTACCGATGTTAAGTAGGGGAAGCTGAACTGTCTCTTTCTCCCGTATGTGCTTTCAATCATGTAGTCTTACTACTGTGTGTGTTCTTCCACCACATTTTAGTGTTATTGTAGATTTACTTGACTAATGTGTATATACTTTATTTAGTTGCTTTAAATATATATAAATAGGAAGCTAAAGCCATAAATTGTAATCCAAAGTTCTACATAGGGATGTAAAATACTAATGTTGCCAATTAGGAAATTATATGTACAAGAGCCACTTGATTTGCTTAGACCTTTATGTGATGTCTCAATATTACATTATTAAAATATCAAAATATACTCGGATATAAAGTAATAGTTGTTCATATTTCCTATGGTTAAATATATGCTCATGTCCCTGATTTGCAAGTAACAGGACTCTTTCTGTTCACTGAAGGGAATTGTGTTTGAGGTGTTCGGCCAGCGCTTGAATTGGTAGAGATTCCATCTTTTGTGACAGTTCAGAAGCAAAGCTTTTGTGACAGTCTGAGTGGAAACAGTAATGACTGCTTGTCAGATCCTGTCCGGTCTTTATTTCCCACGGGGTTGAAGAATGGACAGGAGAGAAGTTGCCGTTCACTCGTGCAGCAGAGCAGACTGAACTTTAGCAAGCGTGTGTCTTGCTGGCCCACAGCCTATCGCAGGATTAATTGTGCACAAGTAGGTGCAGCGCAAGGTGCACCAAAGACAATCACTGGGGAGGCTTGTGTGCCGTGCAATGTGCCGCTGTAGAATAAGAGCACCTCTTGTGCAGGTTAGTCTTCTTTTATTGCCGTGTAACCCATTCACTTATCACTTATCTGTCAATAAATTACTCTCCTCAAATTGTTTTCTGTTTCTTTGTTTCCTTTGTGTATGCTGTTGTGATTTTAAATCTGCTGTACTGAAAGCTCCTTTGAAGTAACGTCGTTCTGTGACCACTAGAGGTCGGTGTTGTTTTATTAAATGAGCTATACTGCCATGTTGGGGATTGATGCTAAATGTGCGCTAATAATGCTCTTATACGATAAGATCACTTTATTGGCCATATACAATCTCTTGCATTAGGAATTTGTCTTTTCGCAGACCCCATCTTGCTCTCCATGAGACACCCAGACAGGGAGAGAAGCTGGGGGTCTGAGCGCAGGGTTCAGAGCCATTGAGAGCAGTGTGCTGAAGGTAATAGACCATTTTATTCATACACATCTACTGTGTCCAGACTTTTTTTCTTATGGAAGGGGGGTGGGTAAGAATTTCTCACTTTTCTAGCTGAATGACCCCTTTTAAAGCAATTGCCTTCATTATATGAACCCCTTACAAAATATATGTTTACAGTTCTTCCAAAATGCAGGGATTGATTATAAAGCATTAAGAACCGAACTCCAGATGCAATGTATCTCTGCCAGATTTATAACTGGGCTTAGGATTGAGCATAAATATTTCTCTCTGTTTCTGGGTACCCATTTTAGTAGTCCCCACTCCCCACTCCCTTGATTATGAACCATAGTTACGTATGCAGCCCTTAAATCCCCCAAAACTACACAATTCATCATTGGGAATCCCTAATACCCTACGGGACTATTCTGCTCAGTCCCTGACACTTGATCCCTTAAGAATCAGAATTTGTTTCTCTTGAGCATCATTGGAATAACTTCTTTTCTGAATCTGACAAGATCTTAATTTCCTGCAGTACTATACTGTGACTCGAACACCAGGGCTGGGCATCCTTGAGCCCACTTTTATACAGGCAGTTATAAATGGATATACAGTGGTAAATACCACAGAAAAAACCCCGTGTGACCTCTGCAGAAATAGCCCGCCAGCAAAAATACAAAAGTTGTTATTTCACTTCCTTCCACAAGGGGGTGATCTGTTCCCACCAAATGCCAAATCCTTGTCAAAATCTCAAATATCAGAAACTTTGTGTAAAATGTCTCTGCTCAGAGACCATCCAGTATTGTGTTGTATTTACTTTCACAGACTACGTATTTGTATCCACGATGTAATTCATTACATTAAGAGTAGTGAAACATTTTAAGTACAGGTCTCTCGTTTCACTATAATAACTATTCAGAATTGACCTCTTTTCCTAGAATAACATATTCAGGACACGCTGGAAGAAAATGGAATTCACACCTTTTGTCTTAGATTTGTCTACTTGCTAAGATGGGAGACCTGCTAGCAAAGACCACTGCCAGCAAGCAGGTCTAATTTTGTTTAACAAGCAACACATCTTACACCACATAAATGAGTAAATAACAGGCTGAAGAGAGAGGATGCCAAGTTCGTTTGTGTATTTTAAAAAAAATATGTCACACATACCGAAAGCTAGATCATTTATAGTTCTGTGTGTTTGCGCTGTACATGTGTTTATACATTTCAGGAGACTGTAAAACGATTGGTAATTATTATAAAAGACTCCACAACAGGGAACATACACAACATATCTCCCACATCCTGAACCCTCCCTCCAAGCCACGCACCATATATACCCAAGTAGCCGCGGGTTTGCTGCCAAACAGCTCCGGAGATGAAATCGCACTGAACTGGTAGCAGTACAGTTCAATAAAAACCTGGACTGGTCAGCGCCGGCACTGGGATTCTGGGCAACTGGAGGGTCTATATAAGTAATAGAGGAAAATGCCAGCATCCAGGAATGCCAGGGAAGGGCATCTGAAAGTTTTCTAATGAAGCAAAAAGGATCTTTTTCTGCTGCTCTGAAAGAGCAGGACTGGAGCCATTCGGCAGGATTCAAATCAGTTAAATGACCGAGTGAAAACCCGAGTAAAATGTTGCATAACAGACTCATATATATATATAACATTTAATTGATTGTGCAGAAGGCAAGGAGATTGTGTGGAAAATCGAAATGTAATATCCACTCAGTACACTGGGGAGTTCTACTCTCCTACAGCTGGGGCTTGTCACTGCTAGCGCACACTCAGGCAGGAGAGAGAACCAGTTCTAGCATCACAAAATGAACCGGCATCATGATGGCCATCACTCTGGCTGCCATCGCATCACCCAGCTGGGGCTGCACACTGGAGGGGGTGGAGGGGATCCCCATTACCTGTGAAGCGCTTTGAGTGGAGTGTCCAGAAAAGCGCTATATAGGTGTAAGGAATTATTACCATTATTTCCTTTACCCGGGACAGCCAAGGGCTACATACTGGAGTTTATTTGTTGTTACAAATGTCCCCAGTTTTTCAGCAGGGTAAACAAGGTGAATTAGAAACTTCTCTCTACAATTATTTTTTCCAGCCACTGAATACTGTCTGTTTGTTCTGATTTTGGATCCCCCAAAAAAGCAGGTGAGACAGGGACTTGTGACAGGAGAACAGAGAGAGGTGAGAGACTAGGAGGTGCTGTGGAGCTGTTTTCCTCAATGTTTTACTCTGCGCTCTCCCTGAGCCCTCAAGACACTCACTGGTCTTAGGGCAGCAGCGTTCCAGGTCTTTTGTAGATCTGTCTATGTCCTCTTCAAGACATTGTGAGGAAGCAATTCAAACAGAACAAACAGAAAGCTTGGAGATGTAACAGAAAGTGACAAGTTTTACAACACCTCATTGAGAATATTGTATTCAGTTTTGGTCACTGCATCACAAAAGGCTTACAGCCTAAGAATTCAAAGAGGAGTCACAAGGATAATTCATAGTGTCAGATTAAAGGAACTAAATCTCTTCAGTCTAGACCAAAGTAGATTGAAATCAGATTTTAACCACGTGTAGAAACTCCTAAAGGGTTATAGACTGAGCAGCAAAGCAAAGACACAGGGTAACAATTGAAGACTAGAACCTTAATTTAGAATGGAGACTAAGAAAACATTTTTTTACACACAGCGTTGCGGGTTGCGAGTTGACTGAATTGTAGGTTAATTAAGCAACTAAACTAGCAAATGAACAAGATGGGTTAAAAGTTCTCTTCTCGTTTGCATCCGTCCTTAGGTCTTATACTGGTACGGAAAGTCAGTCATTGCTGACTGGTACTGGTACTGGTCCAGAAAGTCAGCATGGAAGCTGCCACAAGCAGTTTTATCTCAAGTCCTGCGCTCCTCACTGGTGATCTTGCACGACTGCTCCATCTGTTGCAGAGCCCATGTGTTTCGAATCAATGCCTGATAAAGCAGAGGCATCTCATCTCTCCCTGTGGGGTCCTTGAGACTAAATTCCCGTTAAATTCTGTCACATTTGAAGTGTTGAGCTGCTCTGTTAGAGCCTGGCCCATGAGATTGTCGAAGAAAAGTCTTCACTCAGGTTAGGTGTGGTCAAGCAGAGTCCCTTTATACATGCGCATGGGGAAGATATAATCATGCAGATCTGAGAGCAGTCTCTCATACAGATCTGTGAGTAACCTCTCCACCGAGATGATAAATGCAATGAGTTTTATACAGCAAATTCACACAGGGAAGCTCATTCTAAGTTTCCATATTAGGAGTTGTTTTTCTCTCTACAAACATTTCTTTGTAATTGACCACATTCTTCTTAAGAAGCAGTTCTACCTTGCATATAGACAAAAGGAGGTATAAAAATAAAAGGTGTGAAATGAGCTAGACATTCTGGAGTTTGTAATAGCAGTCAAAAGGTTAAATAATATGCTTGAATTATCCTTTTATACTGTTGCTAAGCAAAAGGCATATGAGCGAATAAAAATAGTCACTATTTTATATACTTAATAAAAAAGGCAAATGCTAAAATTCTTCCTCAAGATGAACAACCTTGAGAGCAAATCTCCAAGAGCCTGTACTCAGAGGAGGTGTCGTGGAGTCCTGTAGAACAGTCCAGTCCAGGCACAGCTACAGTGTGGAAAGCAATATCAGATTTCTTTTTTTTGTTCTTCTGCTGCATTATTAAAAGGTTTTTTAAAACTCCCGTTCATGCTCCACCATTTGTTTAATTGCTTGTATTAAACAGTTAAAACAAAAGTACACATGTGACGAAATTACAGATCCAGTACTGGTTTGCCGCAGTGTAATTATATATGCACAAGTAGGGTCAGAGGTGCTGCGTATTGTGCTGAATTTACTGTTTGACCACCAGCAGTTTCACTCGCCAGTGCTGCTCACAAGAATGTGAACTCGATTAACACTTCAAATTGTTCAGAACCTTCCATTCTCTAGAACTACGTTTTGCTAAGTGCATGAAATTTGCACAGTTGTGTTCTGCTATTATATATCTTTCTTATTTTTGTGGGAGGTTTTCACTGAGTCATTAACTCCTGTTTAATCTTAATTCACTCACTTCATTGTACCTGTTGTGTGAAATTAATGTTAAAATAAGAAAGCTGTTTGCCGAGAACTGCTGCCTCACAGGTCTGTCTTTGTCAACCTCTCTGCTTTGTCCCTGTAATCTCTCAACAGCCTTTTTCTTAAAACCAGAGGACATTTAACTTCTGTGTTATATTTCTGTCCAAACTGCACTCTCCTAGTTCTTTTGTGGTAATCTAACATTTCTCATCCCCATCGTTTCACAGAACCTGAAAAATGTTACTTCCTTGCACAACTATAAATGTCAATTTGTGCCGCATTGTGTGCCCATACAGTGTGTTGTTTCAGTGTTACAATGTATTGTTACAGTATTACAGTGTATTATTACAGTGTTACAGTGTATTGTTACAATGTATTGTTAGTGTATTGTTACAGTGTGTTGTTTCAATCTAACAATGTATTGTTACAGTGTTACGGTGTATTGTTACAGTGTATGCATAAGAACTCCCCTTCACTCTGATTCTTCAAACTTGATTCTCTTTACTTAGGAATTTGTCTTACTGATAAAGCTCTGATTTCTAATGGAGCCACATATTTATCTTGTTTGGCCTCATAAAGTCAGGAGATTCACAAGAGAAAATATGGTAGAATAAAAAAAAACACAATGAACTACCAAGTATCTTGGAATGGAAAAAAAAAAGCGTCTCTCCACCCCAAACCCCTGTTTAACCAGAGCTGACAAGTTTGCAAATCATGTTCAATTTGCGTCTCTTTTCCACGCATCCAGTTTCTCTCAGACGTTTTTCCTCTTTAAATGCTCACAGTTGTTTTCTGAGACACAGGAGCAAATCGGGAGCCTGAAGCTGCGAAAAGCTGCCTGCTTATCTGGTGCTTTGACTGGGAAGAGCCCCGTCGGAGGCAGAGAAGGACACGTTGTCGGCTGTGTGCAATCCAGACTCAGATGAACACTTACATCCCCAGAACTCTTTTTTTTTCTCCTGGCACACTTTACTCTCGTGTTTTGGAAAATTCCGCCTGCCCTCTCCCGCAGCCCGGCCCCCCGACCGTCTCAGGGGCTGTGCGTGTATCCAACCCCCGGCTGAGAGCCTCCGGCTACGAGTTACCTAGAGGTAGAGCCGTCTGTGTCAGGCCTTGGGCTGGGAGTGGCGCAGGGAGATCACTTCCGCCTCCTGGTGGCCGTGCGTCTGTCTGCCGATCGGCCCTCTGGCCTCAGGGGAGGGGTGGCGGCGGCGCACTCCGAGGGGCCTGGGGCTCCCCGACACCCCTCCACCCTGCCTCTTCACGTGGGAAGCTTGGGCAGAGCTCTGGACGCCCCCAACCTCCAAGCACCCCTGCCTCTCCGTGAGGTCACAGACTGAGCCCCTCTCCTGGAACCACTTGTTTCTGAGCACTGTGTCGGGGGTCTCCGAGGGGGACGTCGATTCTCTTCCCGGAGAGGCAGAGGGGTCGGCGGAGGTTGACGGGGGCAGCCCGGGATCCTGGGGTGGGCTTCTCGGGAGAGGCCTTGGGGGTTCACTGTGTCCGCAGTCGGCCGCTGGGTTGAGGTACAGCCCCGGGGTCTCAGGCTGATCCCGGAGGCTGCTGAGGGTTCTGCTGGGCTGCTCCTCGTCCTGGGTGGGCCCTCCGCAGCTCGTCATGCTCCTGGTCACTGTCCACCTCCTCCAGGCGCTCGGGGGCTTCGGAAATGAGCCATGCGGAGGCCTGCCAGCCGGATCAGAGGGAGGAGGCTGTGAATGCACCCTCGTTAGCCAGCTGGGGAGAAAACTGGGCCTGGGCGGTTCTGCAGGGCTCTGCTGGCTCTGGACTTTCTGGCTGGGCCTGTCCAGGCTGGGTCCCGGCCAAGTGCGGGCTTCCCGTCTGCGTCCGGGTGTGGCGGTGGCGAACACGGGGTTCCGGATGACCGGGCTGGCCAGGGGTGGAAGGCGGAAGTGGCGATGAGCAGACCATCCGGGGGGGGAGCTCTCATCGTCCTGCTGGGGCCCCCTTACCGCGGGGCAGGCCCCCCTCTCCCTCTCTTCCTCTCTGGTGTAGGGGTTCCGGATGATGAGCTCCGCCAGCGTCCCAGCGCCCTCCCGGCGCAGCAGTCTCCTCCAGCCCCCGGGGGGACCAGACCCCTCACGCTGAGCCTGCTGGGAGTCCTGGGGGCCTCCATGTCCACTTCTGCCCTCCTGCTCCTCGTGGATCAGCTCTGGCGGCCCGGCGCATTCCTCCGGTCTCTGCGGCCGCAGGCGGCCCTCTCCTCTCTTCCCACGGCTGTGGTCCTCGCGGGGATCCCGCGGGCCTCCGCCCGACCCCCCAGTGTGGTCCTGACACAGACGCCCCTTCTGCTCCGGCCCCTCTGACTCCTTGAGCAGAAACCGGACCACTGCCTTGTGCCCCTCGCGAACGCCGTAGGCCAGTGCCGTCCGCCCCTGCTCGTCCGAGATCCCTGGGTCAGCCCCGTGGCGGAGCAGGAGTTTCACCACGTCCAGGTACCCCCGCTCGCTGGCGAGGCTCAGCGCGGTGCGCCCGCCCTGGTCCCGCAGGTTCACATCGGCGCCCTTTGCCAGCGCGAGCCTGAGGAACAGGGTCCTGTCCGCTGGCCTGGGCAGCAGGGCGGCGCACATCAGCACTGTCCGGCCCGCGGCCCCCCCGGCCCCCCCAGCCCGCGTGTTCACAATGCTCTCTCCCCGGGCAGCGAGGATGAACCTGGCCAGCTGGACTTTCCCATCCGACATGGCCTGGAGGAGGGTCCCCGTCGCCGCGCTGTCCTCGCGGCGCGCGGCCTGGCCTGCAGCCGTGAACATGCCCCGGCGGCCGGGCTGCAGGGAAAGGACGCTGGGAAGGTGTCCGCGCAGGGTCACAGGACAGGAGTGCCGCTCGGCCGCCTGTCTGCAGCGCTTCGCGGGATCAGCGCGGATGAACGCGAGTCCCCCCTTCCATCTGCATGGCTGTTCCCTGGATCAGGAATCGATCTGAGCGCTGCAGCCTGGAAGGCACATCGCTCTCTGCTCTCTCTCGCCACGTGCCGGCTGGCTCCTTCTCCCCCCCCTGCCCTGGCTCTCTCCAGCTGCTGCTCCTCCCTTTGTGGTTCACGACACGACAAACAACAACAACGGCAGAAGGAACGATCCCTCTCCCTTTGTCCCCTTCTCCTCCTCCTCTCTCCTCGATCTCAGGCGGCTGCGGAGAGGTTGCTTCGCTGGGGTTGCCATGGCGACGCGTGCCGCCAGGCAGGGCGGGCTTGCAGGGGAGCCCCGGCGGACGAGGGCTTTAGCGCCGTGCCCGCCCTGGCGCGGCTGAGCCCCAGCAGCCGACACCAGGAGCCCACAGCGGTCCCAGCAGGGCCACCAGTTGTGCTCAGTTAACCCATGCAGGATCTGATTGTTTAAGGAGTTTTTTTTTTAATTGCAGATGAGCCTTTTCTTTTATTGCGTGCCCTGGGTCGCACAGTGGCATAGCAGGCAGTAAGCACTGCAGCCTCACCGCTGTTGGACTCTGGGGCTGGTCCTGGGTTGCTGTGGCGTCTGTGTGGAGTGTGCATGTTCCACTAGTGCTCACATGGTCTTCTTCTGGGTGTTTGGGTGTCTTCTCACCTCCAGGGAGATATGGATTTTTCTAAATTTGCCCTGTGCTTCCAGGATAGTCTTTGGCTTCCTATGACCCATCAAGGCAAGCAGCTCTCTGTGTGACTAGGTCGATTATACATCCTGGCAGTTTGGCACTGTCAGTTGCATTGAGACTCTGCCTTCTTTCTATGATTTCATTCGTGTGCCCGTGTGTTCGTTTTTCAGATATGCTTCTCTGACACACATTCACCGTTTGGCACGCTGTGAGCTCCACAGTGCCAGCAGGAGAGCTAGTCCAGGCCTGAGAAGAGGTGCCTCTCTCAGGGAGACGCCCTGCAGTTCACAGAGTCGACTGGACCGTGGCTGAGCCACACCCACCCTAACCTGCCACCCTTTGGGGAAACCCTGAGCTGGCTTCCGCAGTGACCCGGCTCACACATGAAATGTCAGGGCCTTGGTCCTCAGTTTGCACTCTGTCACAGCCTTTACTGATGGAGCCTCTTAGGAGCCCACGTCATCTTTGTCTACCGCTTTTTTTGACAATGGCTAGGGAAGTAGCAGTGCATGCATGATCATAATCTCCGATCGATGCTGACATTTACCCACTGAGTGTAGTTCCTGTTGTGCAAGCAGTGTGCATCTCTAGGGGTGCATGTCTTTTTCCTCCCTGCTTCTCTACAGTCGTACCTCTGCTCTTACTGTCATGTCTTTCACAGAAGATGACGTCTCTGCTTTCTGCCCCACAGAGTGCTGCACTGGCATCGACTGCACCTGGAATACAGTGGGATAAACTGGTCCCTTTTCAAATTGTGTTGAATTCACCATTTAAAACACTTCTCGTTTGGTGTACATCATAAATGACAATAGCTGTTTCAAACCAATGTTTTCCCAAATGTATTCTACAGTTGGTGTATCTCTGCTAAGCTCTGAAGACCTTAAAGAGATGCGAAGAAAGCAAGCCAGGGTTTGGGCTTTAGCACCACTGTTGGATAACTTGCTCCATACCTCCACAACTGTTTGCGTAAAGAAGTGCCTCCTGTTTTCTGTTTTAAATTCACTTACATATAGGTTTCCCTTGTGTCCTCAGGTTCCCTCTACAGAAATCCCCTGGGTTAACCTTACTGGTGACTTTGAGGATTTTAAACACTTAAATCAGGTTCCCTCACAGTCTTCGCTTTTCAAGACTAAAGAAATTCAGTTCTTGTTGTTCCTAAGTCTTCAGGGAAGGGAGTCTGATGGTTTTCAGTCTCTTGATAGGTGGCTGTTGAGTGTTGGGCTCTTCCACATTAAGGGCGTGATGATGGTGGTTCAGTATCAGGTGGGATGTTACTGTTTGTCAGCGATCTTCATCATGGAGAGTTGCAGTGCTCCTCTGAAGACAGGAGATCAAACGGAGACAAGAAACATTGACTTTGTTTAACCTAAACACAAAAATGCATTCAGTACACAGACTGCTGTACTTGCATGCATACAGATCTGGCATGCATATGTTGGGTACTATAAATAAGATAGAATTTTATTTCGTTTTTAAGTTATCCAGCAAGGATATTTTCCAAGAAACAAAGAAAATACTTTTTTAAAAACAGGTATATGAGCATGTTTTAATATGTTTGTAGTGTTGGGGGTTAAATAAACTGAAAAAAACATTTTATTTATTGAGCTGAGCTGTAATTTCACAGATGACAGCCTCAGACTGCCATAGTTAGGCAGTCACGCTGGCTGCCCTGGGGGTTGTGTTCTGAATGCATCTGTATTGATTTCCTCATGTACAGCAGGCAGTAGCCTTTCTCTTGCCTTTGCCCAGTTATTTTCCCTTTTGTATATCCCATTACCCCTTCAGCTATTTGAAACAGCTGAAAATTAACAGTATAGCCGAGGACCCTGCCTTCAATATTCTCATTTCACCAGCATCTCTCGATCCAAATGAGTGTTGTTGGTTTTTTTTTACATTCCAAGCAAATTTGACACAACCCAGAGGAGACACAATGCAATGACATAGACGTGCAACAGGAGGCTCTTCTTTATACAAAGGGTTGTGGGAGTATGAAACAAGATACCTAGCTATACTGTTGAGGCTGATACCCCCTGGCTTCTTTCAAGCAATGACTGGATGAGATCCCTGGATCAATTAGCTACTAACTCCCAAACAGGCCAGATGGGCCACTTAGCCTCCTCTTACTTCCTTATGTGAAAACTGAATTTGAAAGTGTGTTCTAATCTGTTTATGGACAATGTCCTGTCATTGAGTATGTCCTTCCCCAGCCTAATCTGGGTGGGTGACACTAAACGTTCGGTATTTGATTGCGTTTTCACCTGGATTTGTTGTCATTTTCAAGACAGCGGAGCTTCTGCTACCATTAATAACGATTTTTGACATCCGTCTCCTTCAGTATCGTACTACTGTTGTTCCCATCTCCTGTTACCTGATATATTGAAAACCTGCAGTTGTGTTGCTTGTCATTTTCAGCAGATGCAGTCAGAGCAAATGTCTTTTTCACTTTCACTGCATTATTGAACTTTGTCTTGCCATTTTCTAGCTGAGAACTCCTACAGAAGTGACAAACTCTCTGCAGAATACATATCCTTAGCAACACACATCCTCACATAAAATAGGTTGAAGTTGGAAGCATATTAGTTTCCAAGCTATTCACATTCCAGACGATGCTAGATCCTGTTGCATATTAAATACATTCATCGAATATTCATTCAAAGATCATTTGCATTTATTTTATCCCCCTGGCAAGGGAAAACATCACACCACCCACTCAATGAAAAACTAGCTTTTTTACCAAATGAAAAACCCTTTTTAACCCTTTTAGGGGTTAGGGTTAGGGTTGTGTGTTCTACCTGTGTTTGCATGGGTTTCTGCTGGGTTCTCTGGTTCAGTGCACAGTCCAAAGACATTATGGTAAGATCTTAACCCCAGTTTAATTAAGTAGGTTTACTGGCTTCTGGTAAAATTGGCCCTGGTGCAAGTGTGGGTTGTCTGTGTGTGTGTGTCTGCCCTCCGATGGACTGGCATCCTGCCCAGGGTGTGCCCGGCCTTGTGCCCATTGACCGCAGGGATTGTCTCTGACTCCCCTGGCACCCTGTATTGGATAAAGCAGTTAGATGTAGGATGTGTGGATATCATCTTCAAGAAAACATGTTTTAGGCTCAGAACACAAAAGCCCATTCATGTAATTCACTGAATTGTGCGATGACCTTAGCAGTCAGAAGCACATAGATATTTAAAATGAGCTCCACCCCTGTGAATGTCTGGAGCTGTCGATTTGGCCTCGATTTGATTCTCAGATCAATGTTTTCAGCACGATTGTGCAGCAGGTTTCAGACATGAAGTAATTTTAGAGCCATCCTCTTTTAAATGAATCCTGAACAGACCCCTACACACACACACAGCCAGACTCTGAGGTATGGTCTGCTTTTCCTCCAACGTGACCTTTTCTCGTCTACCGATGTCACATGATGAATATTATGTCCATGTTAGGCTCATTCGTTGCTTACTGGTGGCGTGCTTTCTAACGAAGACTTGTTAGTTTTATCACCCACGGCTCTCAAGATTTAGTTTCCTTAGGCAGGTACCCTTAACAACAGCAAAGCTGATTGATTTAATTCA
Organism: Lepisosteus platostomus; assembly: GCF_059453375.1. NCBI lineage: Eukaryota > Metazoa > Chordata > Actinopteri > Semionotiformes > Lepisosteidae > Lepisosteus > Lepisosteus platostomus. The sequence goes on from NC_142614.1 coordinate 5,444,935, forward strand.
GACACACACAATCTTGCGGTAAATATTTTTTTCCTGGAATCCTGCAGTTGTTTTTTTTGCCCGCAGCATAAACTGCACACATTAGACTCCAACATAATACGATAAAGATCCGATCGACTTGGCAGGCAATTAACATATTGTCAATTAACTATCTCATCATCTTAGGGCGAATCCCTTTCGGCGACATAATTACATTTTACATCTTCGGAAAACAGCTTCTGGTGGAGAGTATGTTATATTTAGACTATAACAAGGAGCGAAACCGAATGCGGCAGAGGCGATTTTAAGGGTCCGTTACTGAGACAAAACTGAAGTCCGGAGACTCTGGCTCCTGTACTGTCCAGCAGTCAGTCCGCGGTTGCTAGGGGCTCAGTTCCTACGCTGGTTGCTATGGAGCTGGAGTGACTCCAATGTCCCGGATATTGCGATCCCTGTCCCAACATGGCGACGAGAAAGTGAGGTCGCGGCTGGGGATCTACGGAATAGGATATAATCAATAACAGCAGAGAGAGAAACTCGCTGGGGGTTTTCGGAGTTGCTTTAGAACGGGAGACACCAAGGAAACACCCAGGTAGGAAACGATAGGAACTTCATGCATTGTTTGGGTTTATATTTTATTATTTTTTGTATCTTTTGTGAAAGGGTCAGTGGAGTTCAGTCGTGGCTATCTACAGTTTCTACTTTGTCATTTGTGAAAACTTGCGGTGTGGCTCATGAGCCAGGTCGTGTCCAAGTATCGGAGGTTGTTTTGTTTTTAAATTTTAGTGGATTATTCGCCCTTCTTTCGGCGAAAACCGAAACCGTTGACCTATTTAGGAATGTATCTGAAAATCTGTGCAAGTCCGGTCGTGGTTTGTTTTTTTCCCAATCGTTTTCAAAACAAACAAAAATCAAACCGGAGCACACCGCAAGACTTGGCTGTCGTGGTCACTCGTCCAGGTCAGGCTGCGTTTGGATCGATGTGTTGGGCAGTTCTCTGAAGTGGACCTACAGCATGGCACACTCCGCGAGTCCAAACACGATTATTATCAGCGTGACTTATCATTATGAGCTGCAGTATATGGGGAAGAAATGCAGTTTGCTCCACTTTCCGGCAGCGGATTCATGTTGGATCAGTTCAACATACCGTCCTGTGTTTCGAGTCCTTTTGCAGCCATTATTGGACCATATCGAGACATCTGCTGTACTTGGGAAATGTTCATGTGATATCTCCTGGGCGAGTGCTGATCTCCACGTACACCACAGCGCGCATTTAGTGTCCGTCTTACAGCAGAAACGACTGCTGTGTGTGTATATATATGTGTGTAAATCGTATGTAATAAATACTGTCGTGCGGCGCAGTAGCCGCTGCTGATACAGAGTAATCGTGCCACGGGGCGCCGACACCCCGTCCACTCCGGCTGGATGGTCGTGTGCGGCGTCCCTTGTGAAAGTTGGGAGAACATGAGGGTGTGAGGCGGAGAGGGGAAACCGAGGCACAGCAAATCATGTGACTGCACAGACTGCAAATGTGCGATATATTGGTAACGTGCAGGACTTGACACCCCGCTGTGAAGAAACCTGCCCCCCCCCACAGAAATGCCTTTCCTTATTTCTTAGAAATGAAATCGCAGGCTCTTGGCGCATTGGTGATGGACCACCTGTTGACTCTTACATTCGGGTTTATCTTTTTAATTTCTGTGCTTCCAATTACACTGCTGCTTTTTTTTTTTAATAAGTGATTGGGATCGTAATTCTACCGCCGGTATTTTAATAAAGTGTCGCTGTTGTTGTTTGTAATTTAACGGTATCGATCGGTGCGGTCTGCATCGTGCTGGTTCCCAATAACGATTTACAATTCACTGATAAGACTCTTTGGGAGAAAGCTGCCAGCGGAAACAGATATGGGTGTGTGAGGTTGTTTTGAGATCAGGGTTGTTTAAGGTTTGTCTGTCAAGCCGCTCCGTGAAGCTAAGTGCTGACCTTCAAAGGTTTCATTTGATCACTTCATGTAAAAGCGAGAAAACCGCATCACTGATGAACAAGGGAGCAGCGCAGAAATTGACAGAGGGTTCAGCAATCCCAATGAGCACATTTGCCATTATTTATCCTCTTCCTCGCCTGACATTTCCCTTCCCTGAAACACCTGTCCTTCACGTCTAAATTGCTTCTACCCCAAAATTTCTTCTAAATAATCATCTGTTGTCCCAGACACAGGTAAATATTATTACCTTCTTTGTCCTTTTTCTGAAGGGCACTTTCCTGATCAGATACTCAACAGGACAGCGTGGTGGCGCCGTGGTTTGCATTGCTGGTGTGCCGGCTTTACTTCCGGACCAGGGGTGCTGCCTGTGTGGAGATGGCGTGTTCTCCTCATGCTGGCGTGTTCTCCTCATGCTGGGCGCTCCGGTTTCCTCCCACAATCCCAAAACATTCTGGTAGGCTAATTGGCTTCTAGCGAGGGAAAAAAAAACCCCTGCGTTTGGCCTGAGATCGACTGGTGTCCCATCCAGGGGGTACCCCGCCTTTGCACCCGTTGTTTGGCCGGATAGGCACGGCTCTCCCGCGGCCGTGAATCGGAAGAAGCAGTTGGAAAATGGACGGATGGCGATATTTAACATTTGTTTTCTGAATAAAAAAAATAAAGGCTAAAGGGATATTTCGCTCTGGAACAAGACACTCTGTTATTCTCTAGTTATTCGTGTGACTGTTCCCCACATAAAAGGCAGTTAACACATGGATAGCAATGTCAGTAGTGCAACACGCTGCACTCTCAGGTTAGTGGAGGAGGTTAGTGCACTAATAAATAGTGGTCAAATAAAAGTGACCAGTACGCGAGTCACATGTGCTTTAATAATCTTCAGTAGCAATTCCTTCAGCTTCCTTTTTCTCTCAAAGTGGAAGGTCTGGCTCTGAATTGGTTTTGCATCTGGGTTTCGGATGGCACATGCCTGCTGGTTGAGAGTGGCTGAGTTAGACATGACTGCCATTCCTCTTTGGATCCATTCCTTCCCTTCCTGGAACACGGCCGGCCTCATGTCGAGAGGTCAAAGGTTATAACATTAAGATACCTAGGGCAGCTCCAGGAGGGGAGAGAGGGCATCAGGCCTTGAATGCCTGTGGTGTACTGTTCAAAACAGTACAGTACAGTGTAATATAGGATTATATACTGTAGCACCCTTAGTTCTTCACATGGTCAACTTTAAGGCACTTTGCACAAAGCAGTAAAGGAAAAGAAGCTCAAGGAGCTGCCATTCCCCTTTGGATCCATTCCTTCCCTTCCTGGAACATGACCGGCCTCATGTCGAGAGGTCAAAGGTTATAACATTAAGATACCTAGGGTACAGTACAGTGTAATATAGGATTATATACTGTAGCACCCTTAGTTCTTCACATGGTCAACTTCAAGGCACTTTGCACAAAGCAGTAAAGGAAAAGAAGCTCAACGTGATGAGCCTTCAGTTTGGCCTTTTTTGAAAAAAAGAAAGCAGGATGCAGCTGTACACTCTGATTTCAATCCGGAGGGAGTGCCGTAGATAGGGAGCTTGATAACTACTTTATGGGCTGCCCACTGTTTACTGCTGCACTCTGAAAATCCACTGAAAGCAGATCTGCCTAGACAGGGAGGTTGCCAAAAATTCTACAACGTCACAGTGTGCCCAAACCATTCAAGAAGTGCAAAGTGGAATTTTTTAGCACTATTTAAAAAGAGGACCATAATTTTGAGACCCGTTCTCAGCCTAAACTGAAATTAAAACGAGTGCATGCTAACCAAGTACACGTATACAGGTAAGACACTGTACAAAAATAAATAAAAGGGCACAATTCCTGTTGCACAATGTCCACCGCAGGAATATTCACGGTGGCATCCACGGGGCCGTGCGTACACGAGCCTGGCGTTCAAACGGCAGTTCAATTTGTTCCCCCTCTACACGCAGCACATAGCCGAGGAGTCATTAAGTTGTTCTGCTGGTCGCCTGCTGTGCTAGCGAGGAGAAATTCAATTAAAATTGCTGGTTGCTGTGACGCACTCTGCTGATTGTGAAATTGGGGAAAGAACATGACTTTTTTGTCTCGTTGGTTTTGGAGACTGGTTGGGTTCAGGAGAGCTCAAGTGTATTATTATTATTATTATTATTATTATTATTATTATTTTGTTTGAATGACGCTGTAATCTTGTGTTGGTGTGCAGTTTTTCTGGAGCAATCTGATTGTAGTATGTTGCTCAAGAGAACATCAGCTGTACTGCACCTGGGATTTGAACCCTCAGCCACACAGTGAGAGGTCCAGTGCTCTATGTCCCGCCTTCTGTTCACTGCTGTGTGTAAGTGTTCGCCCTGGAGTTTTTACACCCCAGATTCAGTTCTGCTGAGCAGAGGCCATAGAGATAGATTAAACTGTGCAGACGGGTATTTTGTCTTGCCTACATTGGGTGATATTTCTTTTTCTGTGAAATTTTGGAAGGGCTTGGAGATCTCTAGTTATAACAGGCTTGGGCCTGCCACATTTAGAAATGTTCTCCTATATGAAAATTTGGTCATTAGATAATGGTCATTTATTGCCCAGCTTGTGACAGCACACAAGAAACATCAGTAACTGAACCTGAAAGGAAAGGCCACTTTGCTGGAAAGTTTGTTTTTGCAGAGTGAGGTGAAACACTTTGCTCCATATTCCCAGTGTTGTAAGCATGTGGTCTTCTCGCTGTCCCAGCTCTTCCTGGTGCCTGAAAGAGCCACCAGAGTTTATTTTTTTCCCCAACAGAGAAGGAGGTGAGGTGTAATGTGTTTATCTTCGCTTGCTTTCAAACTGACAACTGCAGGAGACAGCTCTCCCTGGTGTACTGTGATGTACTGTTTTTTAATAGACTATAGCTGGGTGTCGTGACAGCACAGGATAGGAAGCATGATTCCTTAGCACAGCTGCAGTGTGTGTTTCCCTTCAGTAAGAATGCACAGTAATGCACTGGTCTCCTCTTTTCAGTGGTTAAGGATGGTTTCATTCATATGCCCAGATAAACTTAAAGCATAGCTGCAGAAACTGTAAATCTACAGTAATATAGAATTGTAAATGTAGTTCAGGTGGGTAGCTGCATCAGCATGCGTAGGCTGCAAAGGAGCAAGTAAAGGTTTATTCCAGGCTGAAAAGAGAAGAAAGAAAACACAACATTTCGGCCATGGAGCCTTCTCACACTTGAAGAAGGCTCCACGGCCAGAACGTTCTCTTCTTTCTTCTCTTTTCAGCCTGGAATAAACCTATTGTAGAATTGTAAATACTACCAAAACCACATAAAAGTGGGCTATACACTTTCAAACAAAACCATTGCACAGTGCTTGTGCAGAATTGGTCCCAGATTTGTGCTGCAGAGGAAACAAGGTGGGGTGATGCAGTTTGTTTCAAATAAGCACCCCAGGGGCTCAGATACAGTCTTTGGGCCTGTTACCACCTGCTGCTGTGCGCAGGAACAAAGCCGCGCAGGGTTCTTCCTGTTCGTTTACGGGAGCCCTAGAGCCGTGTAAACTGCTTTGCAGCAAAACGTGAGCAGGCTCGAGCGAACCTGGTGGGAAGGTGACGCCTCCGCACCATTCCCATTCCCCTTCAAAGTCATCTCTGCTTGAGACTAAAAGGTTTCAGGTCTTTTACCCTGTTAGCGTGGGGTATCCCAGAATGCATCCTGTTGCTCTTTTCTGGACTGTGCCGGAGCAGTACACGTTTGCGACATGGTGAGCAGAAGTATAGAGTATTCTTAATGAGGTCTAGCTCGTACATTGTACAATAATAACGCCCATTGATATGATTGCCATGATTATACTGAACACGTCATACTCCTTGCGTCTGTCAGTTTGATCTCAATCTTTCTTTAATTTCATTTTCTGCTTCTGTAGTGTTTGCTAAACATCCTCACGTCTTCAGACTTGACTAATGTGTTAACTATATTAGAATCCCAATCCCGGATAGACGAGTAATTCAGAAATAGCAGTGGTTCTGGTACAAATGCCTGTGATATTCCACTAATCACTGGTCTGTACTCTGTTTTCTGTTAACCAATTCTCAGTGCAAATGCACACATTTTCCTGTTCACCATCGTGAATGTGTGGGGAACCTTATCAAAAAGCTTCTGAAAATCTACATCCCTGAGCTCATCATGTCATGAGCTCTGGGTGCATCCACTAGTGTTGTTGTTTCTTCAGAGATCTTTTAACCAGTTGTTAAGCCAGGACTTGCCTTCTCTGACACTACCCTAAGATCTAGGTGATCCCCTAATTCTCATAATTGTTTCCATAACCTTACATGTAATTGCGGTCACAAAGTTAATACTATGGAGAGATATTTAAATCTGTGCATTTGCTTGCCAGTTGTTTGCGAGTGAGTGTGGAGAGACTAAGGGGCGGCAGGCAGGCCTGGGTGTCTGACACCTGCACTTGTTCGACAGGGTGTGAGCTCCACTGTGCCTCACAGGAGAGTGAGCTCCAATCAGAAGACGCGAGTTGTGCTCACTGGCGCCAAGCCTGTAATCGTCCCGCAAGTCACACGAGTGACCTTTGGGGAGAAAGAAAGCCAAGAGGGTCCTGCTCTGCTGGGGGACTCCTGGTCAAACCACTGCTGTCCGTGTCAACCTTGCGCTCAAGATTCAAGGGGCGATTTGGATTTTAAGAATGACGTTGATGTCAGCATCGGAAATGCAAGAGCAGATATGGCAGTCAAAACCTCTTACAGAAATCCGCAGTGGTTTTGATTTGAGGGAAGCAATCGGACACGAGTCCAGTGACCTTTTCAGTCTGGCAGGTGGCCGCCATGTGGACAGCGGTGATGGCACAGTAAGAATGGCAGCGTGCCAGGCAGCACTGGGTGTGTTCAGTTCCCTCGCAGCTGGAATTGGATACCAGGCACTATCACATTTCCAGGCTTACCATGGATTTTCTCCGCAAGAAATTGTCGTCAAGGATGAGGCAGTGATCACTGTCAGTCAGTTTTGGTCAGTTAAGGGGAAAATTCCTCTCGCATGCAAACACCCACAGAACACTTTTAAACACATGCATATAAATGCACTCATACCAGTTGTCACTGAGAATCTGTGCTCTGAAGATTTTCGAGACTGTGCAGCTCTGGTGCAAGGATTTAAAACCAGGAGAATTCTAAGCACAGAGCTATCGCCTGTCTTCAAGACTGAATGACTTGGTGTACATTTTTAACTGTGCACTTGAATTGTTGTGTGGTGACCCACAGCTCGACGTGTGTTTCTGGGCTTTTTTTGTGTCGTAAAGTGGATGTGTTGGCGCTCAGGAAGATCTTAAGGGATTTCCTCAGCCTTCATTAATGCTACTACCCATTCCGGTTGTTCTTGATGCTATTGTGCAATCCCCTTGCACTGCTAAATGGGTGGATCCTTCATATGCATGAGACCACAAGTGAAACGTTTGAACTGGCCAATCCCTAGATAGGTTATAAACAAGGATGATCCCCTGCTTAATTTCTGAGCACCCTTTGAAATCAAACAATCAATCAAGAATCTGGTTAATCTTTGTGAGTGGGACTATGATCGGCTTCTAGGTTGTCTATTTTCACTAAACAGTTTTTTTTTTAAAAACCATTTGATTATGTGTTTTTTTAAAGTCAAAATAATTTCTACAGGCTGTAGGCACTTGACCAATCGGATCAGAAGACTACTTTTCCCAGAAGACCCTTTGATGCCATGTAATACTGTTTGACTAGCGTTTAAGAATTAAGTACTTTTTTACAGCATCGCATTTTGAGTGCAAGGAAAATCACATTGTAGTGTCTTCCTGTATGTGTCTTTGCTGGCACGCTACACTGGATCATGATAATCTGTGCGTCTTCTCAGTGCTCTAGAAGTGTTGTTCCAGTGGACAGGAGGACCCCCTCTTTCTCTCACATGTACACACTTACCGGCTGATGCCTATTTCAGCTCGGTGCAGTGGGGGCCTGCGAGCAGGGAGATCGCTCTGTGCCGGGCACTCGAGACATTCCTGACATGCCTGAGTGCTCCTGCCTGCCCCTCACACTGAGCACTCTCGCCCTCCCAGCAGCGGCAGCCAAGCGGAGGGGGCAAGGCCCTCTGTCTCGCAGCTGTGAGGCATGAGCAGGAGACTTTAATTGCTCAGCCATCCTGTTTTCATCTCCTAAACTGAAGGAGCTGCCCCCCCCTACTGTACTCTTTAAATGGGCTGGCACAGGTAGGGATTCCTTGCATCTACTTCAAAGTGGATCTCGACGGGGAGGGGACAGAGTGACCCACTACATTACTGTACATGCGTGTGACCAGACAAACTGCAGTGCCTCGGACTCGGTATACTTTTTGCATCGACTGACATGTTTTTTTTTTCCACTACTACATATTTATTGTTTCCCACAACATATTTATTGTTCTTGTTTTATGTGTTATGTGTGTAATACACTCTCTACATTGTGTGGTGCTGTCTGCTGTACTGTGCACGCATGTCCCGAGAGATCAGCACGCATAATAGTTCCAATGGACCTATGCCAATAAACTCCTCTAATTTGCATTCATAATTGGTTGTGCACTAATAATAAAGTCGATTTTTAACTTACTGTGAAGAGCTATGCATTTCTGCTTTGTTTCTAATTTCATTTTGCATCGCTTTATTATCATAAATTTTACATATTTGACTGGGGTTAAATTTGATGTGTTAAATACGAAAATAGCTGTTGACACTCTCCACATGTGGGTGCACAGCCCTGCCATATTATAATGAACGCCACTGTGTTTATTGCACATTATTAAAATAAAGGTCTGCCTTGCATTCGAGCATCAACAACTGAAGAAAATATTTTTTCATGTCTTTGTAGTATTGCAGTTGATGTTATGTTATATGTTCCACACAGTACGTGTAATCTTGGGCAAAGCTCTTCAGCTTGGCTGCTGCAGTTTGCTCAGTATTTTTATTTTAAGGTCCTGTTGGTTTTTTAATGCCAGTCCTGTTGTCTCCTGTCTCCTCCATGTCTCTCTTCCTCCCACTCTCTGGCCCCTCAAGACAGACAGGCCTGCTTTTAATTTGGAAGGTATAAAAACAGCTACTGCAGTGTTTGCACATTGTGGCTCACCAGTGCCCATTAAAATACTTGGAGCTCAGCTTGCCCCATGGAAATGTCGCACTGTGCATTTTCTGTGTTTTTTTTCTCTTCATTTCCGTCCTGAAACAATGTGCGGCTTGTAACCCTTGTGTTGCAACAACAATTTTGAAACGTCAACTTTAACCTGGTCAAGTCCGGCGCCCCGGTGCGACAAGATGGACAGCACTGTTGTGGAGACAAAAAAGCAAGCAGAATCCAGAGGACATCTGTGTAGCAAAGCCTGTTGGGCTGTTAACATGGAAGGATAGTGTCTAAATTCAAATTGACAAATTTGTGTTTTGGTAAGGTACTCTGCACAAAGGACGCCAGTGAGTATACTTTTTTTTTCAAAAATGTAAAGCAAAGTAAGTCACCTCGCGGGATAAACCATCCCGATTTTCCCAGGACAGTCCCCGTCTTGGGCACCATGTTCAGGGATCCCAAAGTCTTCCTGAATTTTTTTTTTTGTGGTTATGGAGCGGTACTGCCCTGAGCACAGTTTTGCCCTTAACAATACTAGTAGTGTTACACTTTGCCCCCACTGGCCGAAAACAGTTCCGTTTTTTTAGTCTGTGGGCTTTCCTGACCTATTTTGGACAGATCACCAGATACTTTATTACAAGTTCTGGCTTGCATTTCAGGAATAAAAGGCTTTTTGACGAGCTTATAGGAAGTGTTCACTTCATTTACACCTCTAGTGTAAAGAGAGTGATTTGAGACTTTTAGAGCACTGTAAATCTGCTTCAGGAACAACAGCTTAAAGCACAGGGAAAACTTACAGAGAAGTGCAGCACATGATGTGTTTTAGTCAGTACACGCTGTATTCTATTTTAGTGTGTCCTAGGCTGGGGGATCCTGAGCTGCCTACCTCGTTAGTGGGTGTATGTAGCTTTGTCTCTGACAACAACAGGGCGTAATCGGAGCACACACTGGTTTGCTGTCAAGCAAAGACTTGCAGCCTGTTTTGAGTGCAGGTGACTTGCCTTCCAGTCAAGATGGGGTTTTTCTACTGTAACCACAGTTTTCCTGCCTGAGGTTTTTAAAGAGCACTTGGTGTGTGTGCTATGAGGATGTGTTAAACTGCAGGTGACAGGAAAATTCACGTGCTTTTGTTTTGTTACAGTGTTACAGCACCTGATAGCTTTCTGTGGAGCCTTTTCAGTCACAAGCAAATGGTAGTCTGTATTCTGCAATCACTGAGTTTGGCCAAGTGACTTGCAAAGGTATTTTGCTCGACGTAATATGCTGTGACACCTGCTCCTCTGAAACAAGAGGAACCATTATGTTGCATAAACCTGTGCAGGAGTTTACAGAACCATGCAGCCCATGACTAGGGTATCAGTAGGGTGTCAAATAAAGTGCCAAAAAGGCATTGATGCCTCAAAACACTGTGGAAAATTGCTGCTGTGGAAATTAACCTTATAAGCATTAAAAATGAGACAGGGCATCTGCAAAATGCATCAGGGTGCACCAGTAAACGTGAGAAAAATATACAAACGAGAGCATGGAGCTTGTGTTATTACAGTCCGCGCCGCAGCAGCCAGAATTAGGCGAGAAAGAGCATAAGCTCCTTCTTCTGGATGTGGGATTCCTCCACTTATTAACTAGGTGGAAGAGGAAATTGGGAAGTGTCAATTCATTAATATCGAACTGTCAAAGGGAACTGTGTGTCACTTGGAAGGTTTGCATCCTTTGCAACTCAAGGGAAGTTTCTTGTTTTGCTGCCGATGCATCAGGGGTAGTGGTTCCAACCTGTCCCTCCTATCAGTATTCATATCCCTGCGCTCGTGCTGGGAAAACAACACATAGAGCTGAGGGGACAGGGGACTTGTATTCACTAGAACACCACAAGACCTTTGGCTCACTGATTGAATTGAGTAAAAAAGGTCTGACAGTGACCCCCTTCCTTCTCTCTTGTTTCCACATCTCTGTCTCTCCACCACGGTGGCGCTGCGATCCAAGTGAGGCAGGAGCCACACAGGGTGCAAACCGCTGTGGTGTTGGAAATTTGCAGGGCAGAGCTTAATTACATGGAGAATGAAGAATTAAATGTTCCTGTTCATGCCTTGAACAGTTACTAAACCTATTGCTGCCTTGCGTTATTAATTTCTATGCGCATTTTGGTTTATATTTAATTCACGAGGCACTGTCTAAGGTTTTGCAATTTCATAATTCGAGAAATACTTGAGATTGTGAGGTGTGTAGGATATTTGTAAAGATTATCAAACCTTTTCATTTGGATATTCTAGGTGTGAAGAGGTGTGATTATTTGCAGCAAAATATCTCATTTTTCTGGGGACTTTTTTTACTCTGGTGAAATAATGAAGATACTGGATATAGTCCTTGCAATTAGAAGAGACACACACATAGGGTGAGACCAAAGTGTTTTCTTAAAAGGCTGCCAGACCAACCAAAGGTTAAAGGAAGTGAATGTATTTGGTCGTGAATGGAGGAGATGAAGAAAGTTTATGACTCGAGTAACCAGAATCCTTGATGGTATCAGCAGAGTCAACCAGTGCAGGAGCTTAAGGGTCAGCAGTGGAGGAGAATATGGGGTCACTAGAGGAAACTGAGACCGCGTTTAGCGCTGAGAAACTGGAGGTGCACATAACGAGAATGTCTGGAACAGGCAACCCAGGCAGATTGCAGCAGCTGGCGTTTTGGCATCCTTCAGAAAACATCTAGGTTTTTAGCTTTCTACAGTCGTATTAACCTCTGTCATCGATTGAGTCTTTCTTTCATTTGGAACCATTCCCACGTTCTTTTGAAAACTGGGACACCCACTCCTTCCACACCGACAGCAGGGAAGGAGGCAGATAAGGGGATCACCTGCCCGCTGGCACAGTTCCGCATTGCTGCATTCTTCCCCCAGCACCGGAGACATGCAGGTCCCAGCAGCTGAGCTTGTTTTTCCAGTTAACAGTGGTGTTAAACAATGGGTTTGTGAAGATGTTGCTTTTTAAGAAGGCAGAGAAGGAGACTCTGCAAGTCTATTTTTTGTTTTTTTGGTCTACTTGCTAAAGCCACAGGCTAGCTTCAACCACTGGTTCAGGAGTGTTTTTGATTGTGCATGAGGGGAATTGCTTGTAGGATCTGATTGTCTAGACATTAACTGGCAAACAGCTGAACTTGTGGTAGGATCAGCCTCATCTGACTGGTGAACTGAAGTTGAACTCCTGCTGCATAATCCAGTTGCTCAGCTCTTTCTTTTTTCATGATGCTGCTTTGAAAGTGAAAGGCAAGGATAATACGAACATATATTTTTTCAGAGGGTTCAAAAGAACCGAGACAATGATTGTTTTTTTTTTTCAAGCTCAAAGCAGCCTTTGAGGTGCTGGTTTCCTTCCGGCTCCCAGTGTTTGTCTCGTTTCCTGTTTGCAAGGGAGAGTCAGCCCCCTAGGGAATGCTGGGAGACCCTGGAATACAGTAACTGCCAAGACAGTGCTTTTGGAATGTGCATACATATATATCAATATATATCAGGGAAGGGGGGAACTGCAGAGCTCAAATTCCTACAGGCTTTATAGGTATATTTTAATTAGCAACTGATTAATACCTAAAACAGGCAATTAGACTTTTATTCGAGTCATCACGTCCATTAATTAAGATCAGAAGTAAAAGAAAAGCAGAAGACTCTCTAGAGCTCTCTACGCATCACTAATGTGTGTATTGATACATACACAGGATTAATCCATTCTGCTTTCAGATGCTCCTTGCATGAGTAGATGCATGCTTAGGTTAAACTAAATTTAGGCTAATCTGTTGTTGCCTATTATTTACTCAGTTTCTTTATCCTGTGCAGCTTATAGGATTTATTTGGAACCCAATGCATTGTGTTAAATCAATTATATTGGCACAGTATTGGCATCAAGAGCAGTGCTGTTAGTTGTGCCTGGATGCTGACAAGTGCTCAATGTGGACTTGGAGAACGCTTGGAGCCGGGCCAGCGAGTAGGGACAGCAGTGCTTGGGGATGATGGATGGAGAATGACACATCCAGCCAGCAGGGATGTGCTGAATTTGCACTGCTAGGCTGGGTGATTATCTTCCCAAGGTCCAGGGTTTAGCCATCAATGTCGCAACCCAAACCTCCTCCTCCCCTCCCTCCCTCCCCCTACGCCAATTCTGTTCAGCACATCATGCTGCAAGGGACACTTCATCTCCCTGACACAGAGGGCAATGGTGTGGTGCCCGTGAGCATGAGGGGAGAGGGAGAGTCTGGCACAGCAGTCAGCAGGTCAGGGAAAGAGAGCCACAGGTGCAGTACGAACAGCTGGTTATCGATGGTCCGTGTCCCTTAAACATGACAGCGTGAAGTGTCAGTGGTGTACCTCTGTGAACTGAAGTAACACAGTCTGAAGACCACAGCCCTTTCCCATGAACAGGTCATCTGATCGTTTGTCCAGTTCCATGGTAATGCAGTGTTTGGTAATAATGGGGATGTACTTTGCCTGTTCCTCTCTTCCTTTCCTTTCTGCTAATGGTGGCAGTTGGTAGCCCCTCAGTGCGCATGTCCATTTTATAATCGCTGTTTGCTTGTTTTCTGGAAGATTTCCAGGAAACATGAAGTGTTGGATGAGGCTTCAAAAAACGAGCAGGTTCGTTAGTACATTGGCACAGTACAGCAGGGTAAAATATACTTTTTTAAAAACTTGGACGTGAGGGGATTCAAATTATTCTCTCAGGGTTGTTTCAGATGGCCGGTGGCTTAATTATAAAAGGGTCTTAAAACCAGTTAAGCATAAAAAACCCAAAAGCAGCAATGTAATTGGATCTTGCTTTTATGCTTCAGGCATTTTAAGAATATAAGTTTGTTGCCGAAGCGAGGGGTTGTTGTAGCGTGTTTTTCCTTGAGCATTATTGAGACCCCAGGGAATCGGCCGGCTCAGGCAGCGTGAGCATTGGCCTCCGCACAGCCCTCGCTGTGAAGACAGAAGCTGCTGCTTCTAGCTTCCTGAACCCTCTGCTTGCACTTGGTTTCCATCTGCACATGTCCTTAAGTCCTGTGCTGAGAGGGCTGTGGTTGATGTCATGTCTGTTTCAGGTGGCCTTCAATGTCTATCAAACATTCTATCTGCTAAATCTTCTTCATTGTACTCCTGCGTTTTATGTGTAAAATATGAAGATGTTAACAGGTGTCTAAACTGGGGTGACTGACATTTTATGTGTTCCCTACAGCTTCCTTTTCTAATCTTTTATTGTGTGCGAGTTTGTGCCTTGAGTAATAGGGGGTGAAAACAACAGAGGACTTGTGAGCGGAACTCGGTCGCCGCATGTTGCTTTATTGACAGCGCTGTGCTGTGCAGGAGTGGGGTTTCTTGGTGCTGGTGTTTGTTGCGAAGGCTCCAGCACTCGGGCTAACAGGATGACCTCTGCAGCCCCGCGACTCTGCTCTGATTGGATAAGGGCTTGGCTGCTTTGTTCGAACATTCGCTCTCCATTGGTTGGGCTCTCAAGGAGTGTGTGCGTGTGTCTGGAGCTCAAGAACACGTTTTATCTGCCCATGACTTTGGAGGTGGCAGAGGAAAGTAAGTGTCAGTAACCATTCTGCTTTTAATAATTGAATTAGCGAAACCTGGAACTGACTTTAACATTCTGACAACCAAGACTATTCAGCTGCTATACAAGATGAGTTTTGTACATATTTTGTACATGTGATTTTTTTTTACTTTAATTACCACTTAGGTAAGAGACAGTACTTTATGATATGAGATTCCCAGAGGGGTACATGTATTTTAAAGAATGCGTCCGACATGAAATATTTTTCACAGTATCCACCTTGTGGAATGAGTCTTTCATGTGCTGCTGGAGATCTGGCATTTGTAAGTCTCTGGCTATGAGCACTTCAAATTCATTGTTACCTTCATGCTCCGACTGAGCCGTATGAAAGTGGATGCCTCCAGCCAAGCAGCAGCACTGTGATTTTCCCCAAACGTTTGTGCACCTGTGGTCTTCTGCATCAACCTCGTAAGAGAGGGTTTTGTGCCTGGTGTTGTGTTACAGGCACACTATCGCGGTCAAGGCTGCCCGCTGTAGTTTGACCTGTCCGGACCGTGTGTCCTCTTAACAAACCCATCCAGGACCATCCCAGCTCTCACAGTGACATGCATGGTCTGTGAGTAAGCTGTTCCAATGTGTAGCAGCTCGCACAGTGTTTGCACCTCATAGGAAAATGCACTCAATTCACACTGCTGCTGCTGGTGACAAAAGACAAAATCGGTCAATTCCATTTCTTTGCCAGTGGTGAAGAGACCTGCTGTGCAACCTGAGCCCTGTTGAATGACAGGGACCCGTAGATCATGGGGTGCCTTAACAATGCAGCTTGAGGTTCCCTGTGCTCAAGGGAACCTGTGATAACCGAGAAGCGTGCTTATCTGAGACACGCATCGGCAAAGCCAGGCTTCTTGGATGTGCTGGCCTGTGTATTGATGGCTAAATATTCTCCCAGTCCTGGTCAGTGGGCTTCCACTGTCAGCTCTGATCTTTTCTTTTTTTAATTTCAACCCCTTATTACATCTGGAGAATGAGAACCGTAGACAGACAGTGTAAGAACGTGACTGTTTGTCCAGGTGATGGGAGAGCAGTGGAGACTTTCAGAATATTGGCAGGTGCTACATTACTATCCCTTTGTTTAGGAGCAGTTTTTAGCTGAGGGATCGGCTTACTTTCACTCAAAAGCAGTGCAACAGCACAGGCACGGTAGTTGGAAGATGACGCTGTGAAGTAACCTGCTGCTTGAATCCAGTGCCTGGGAGCCTGGGCGAGGGGGTGTCACAGCCCCATGGCACCGGGACTGGCAATCCCTGAAACTCGCACACTCTCATCCTCCTTGTACTTGTAACTCCAAATTCCCTTCAAATTAAACTCCACACGCGGCGAAAATAGGGGGTATCCTCTTTTTTAAAAGTGCCGAAAGACGAACCTCCCGCGCGATGTACCTTATGTATTTTTCGAATCGCTGCTTAAGGCGTTGTGCTTCAGTGTGTTGTTTAATTATAACCAGGAACTGACACCCACGCTTTACAGTAGGTTAAAAAAAATGAGAGGCGTTGAGTACACCTAGGATCGAGTCGCAACACATCATGGTCCTGGGAAACAATAACGTGTTACCTCATCTCCTGGGAAAAACATAAATTCACAGCTTCAGATTCCGCCCCGCGGTGCTGTGATGTGGGGCTTGTAGCTTTAACTGGGAGCCGGGGAGTCGCCGGGGGGGCGTGGCTTCCGCTCCCCGTGCCCGGTTTCCCGGTGACGTCACGATACTGGGCCGTATGGGTGAAACTGCAGGAATGCGCGAGGTCTGTTTCCCATTCTCCAGGCTGGCGCACGTTTCCCCCTCCTCCGAGAGGAAACGGACTGGGGAGTTGATCGCTTTTTTTTTTTAATTGCGATTAGCCGTTTTGATGACACTTGACAGAGGGTAGCGGTAGGGGAATACACCGGGTCGCTGGGATAAACGACTTCCTACTTTGTTTTTGTGGACTTTTATTTTGGTTCCCATTGGATGCACGAGGTTCGGGGATGGTGCGGGTGTTTCGGGGGGATCCCGAAAGGAGATCGAGTGGATCGTGAGCACTGAGGTGGCAGCAGAACCCGTCAGCGAGACCGTGTCGGGATTCCTGCTGGCCCCGGTCGCTCGGCGCGATGGCCGTGCAGCGTCTCTGAGCTCTGCGCTGGAGTTACTCTTGGATCAGCTGTTGCTGGACCTGGAGCGCAAGCAGGAGAGGAGCTGCTCCTCAGGCTGTCCCCAGATGAGCGGGCGCTGTGCTCGGTGTACGTGATTTTTTCCGGATCGCTTTTCCCCACCCTCGAAGTTCGCAGTCCAAAACTTTAACATCTGGATGGCTTTTTTTCCTCTTCTTTTATGAGAGCCAGCAGCCTACTCCCTGTTTTATTTTTTTTTTGGGGGGGTGGCGGCTCTGCTTCTTCCCCGAGCTGGTGTTTGTGACTGTGGTTTTTCGGAGAGCTGTAATTTCCCCGTCGCCAGCGCAGGAGCGCGCTGCCAGCTGTGAGAGCCGGTCGAGCCCTCGCCGGACAGTCAACAACACGCTGGGCGGACGCTCTTCTGGAAGCCGTGAGTTGTCAGCCCCCCCGATGGGTGGGTGTGTGTGTGTGTTCAGTGTTTCACTCGGAGCTGGGGCAGGCGGTTGCCGTCTAGATGCCAGAGTAGCTTGAACGCCTCCTGATGGTAGTTGGCTTTTATGAACTGTAGCGCGCAGTGGGTTTCTCGGGCCTGCAGTGTTGGATCGGATCGTCGCTTCACGCGTTCCGCCTGTGACAGCGAGACAGGTGACAAGCTCTCGGATTTTCAAGCGTCTTTTGTCGTGCGCTCCTGCTCCGCGGTGCTTCCAGGTTTAGGGTGGAGGTGGGCGTGCGGTTTCACTCAGCGTTACATTCTACTCCGCAGGTGAAGTCAGTCGTCTTGACGTTCTGCGTTCTCGTTTTTATTTTTTCTTCACTTTTCTCGACTATTTCTTGTGAATGCGGGGGCTTTATGTCGCCGCCCCAGTCTGGGGATGACCCAGTAACATCAGTAGCTTACCCAGTGGCTGTCGGCAGGGCCGTTTCAGTAGGTTCCCAGCTGTAATGTTATCAGTGAGTGGATTGGAGCTGTGGGCTCTAACCTCTCAGGGACAGTTGGTTTGGTCTCTGTCTGCGCTGCACTTTGCTGGCCAGAAAGCATTGATTGTGTGTACTTGAGCGCTAAACCTTGCTTGTGCTTCATTAGGCTCAGACAGATCTGTAAATTAGAGCACAGCCAGAAAAAGACAGTCTCGGGGACGCTGGGCTGTTTCTAAACTAGCTTTCTGGGGGTCACAGAATCCAGCTGGTTTTTTGTTGAACCCAGGTTTTAAACATTCTTCTACAAATTAATCCAATTAAGGTTTATCCCTCCTCCTCAGGCTCGGTCCCCAGGTGTTTCCTGATTCTTGCAGTCAGTACAGCTTCAGCAGAGCAGCCCTCGGACCCCGTTCTCACCTGCTCCGCTGGGTCTTTGTCAACCACTGTGAATTCACCCATAACAGCTGCTGACCCGTGCCTCGGCCTTCTCCCTGCTGTCAAGCTGATGGTTCCTGACCTTTCATTTCTAATGGCGGAGCAAGTGGGCTGGTGGTTTTTAGTGAGCTGGCAAGTGCATGTGTAGTGAACTGATGGGTTAGCAATACGGAGGGGAGAATATAATAGATTTCAGCAGCAAGGAAATTAATAAAAAAGCTACAAGGTAGCACAGCTGTTTTCAATTAAGGCAAATAGTTTAAAATGCTTCCATGGCATTTAACAGTGTAACGTGGGCGCCTGGTAATCTCTGTGTGCATGAAATGCCTTGATTATCTGAAGCAAGGCTCACCCAGAAATAACACCTCTTCAGCTTTCCCAGGCCAGGCTGCTGTCTTCTGCCCGACTTGATTTTAGCATGTCCAGCTGCTGTTGCAGTCACTGCATCATAACATGTCTGCTGCCACGGATACGATCCACTGGCTGCCGTTCTGTGTGATGTTTCTGCCCCCTGCGTGTTGCGCTGCTGCAGCACTGGGCTTGGGAGAACAACTGAAACAATGACGCGACCAGTTTAGAGTGGCAGAATTCTTAAACTGCCTTCAAATCTTGTTTGGTCGAGGTCGGCGTGCCAAACAGACCAGATGAAGAAGTAAACATCGCAGGTTAAAGTTTTTTTTATGTCAAGTAGAACATTTATTGGGTCACAAGTCTCTCTTCTGTGACTGCTTTTTTCCAGCTACAGGGTGTAGTGTGTTCTCTCAAAGCCTCTGGGATTGCGTTCAGGGACGACACCATGAGGACCTCTGAACACTGGCTTTCAGCCCCTTAGGGACTGGTCCAGTTCCAGTTCTTTTGAGCTCTCCTGGGTGGTTAATAGCAAGATGGCTGTGGCCTTTCACACTGTCTGCTTCTTTCGCTCTGCGGAAGAAGGTCTTTAAACTTGGGAAGACACTTCCAAGCAGGGGGATTGCCGGCTGGGTAACCATGTCCTGTACCCGCTAGCCCCCTTTCTGCTCTCCCAGCTCCTGACGGGACGGGGGCTTTCTTCGTAACTGGGAGCGCAGGGAGTTTTGTGCCTCCTGCTTTCCCCCCAGAGCTCTGCGGCCAGCTCGTGTGTCCTCTTCCTTCCCCGGCAGCGCAGTCGATACAGTAATGCCTTTCTTACTGTTCAGCAGTGCATAATAGTATGCTAATGATGTGTCTCACAGAACAAGGAAATATCAGTCATGCCGTGGTCGGGCACAGTGCGTGGGGTGTCATTCATTTTATTTAGAGTGTTCCGTAATCCACCCTCTGAGGTAAGAATGCTTTTTTTTTTTAAAAAAAGAGAATGGTGTCACTGGGAAGGAGTTACACTCGATGACTACTTGTGAGAGGATAAAGAAGCTATTCAGAAAGCAGATGTTAATTGCTTTTTACTATGCAATGCAATTAAAGACCAGCACATTAGAGTGTGCCCTCTTCTGATTTGAATGGGAGGTACACGAAGAGCCTTTGTCTGATGTTTGTAGTAGAGGCCGATAGTTTCAGCTACTTTGAATGAGATTGAACACAGACACATTCCAGATTGCTTTTATATTTGCTGAGCTTAGCTTTTTTTAAAAAATAATCACTCCTCCCACACGCACAAAACAAACAAAAAAAACCCTGAGTTTTTCACTTTTCCCGAATTGCTTTTACACCAACAGTATCAAGACCTGTGGCCTGACAGGCCTGATATCTGCATCAGAGTTCAGAATTCCATCCTTCCTGTTGAGGATGTTTGCACCTCCCCGTTGTGCTTGGTGTTGGGGGTTCTGTCTCTGTTTGAAGGATGCTGTCATTTCAATATGGCAGGACTGTGTTGGGATGAAGATCTCAGACAAGGGGATGTGGCTGTGTGATGATCAGCCAGCTGACGGGCAGCAGGCAGCTGAGTGTTTTTGTTAGTGAAAAGCTGTAATCAGGCACCTGCCATACACTCTCACCTGTAGCTCCCAGCCCTCCTGACAAATGACTGTAATCTTCTTCTGGCCCCAGGGCTGCAGAGAACCTGCCCCGACCGCCGAGCTGTCAGCCTGGAGACCCAGAGGGCTGTGCACCTGTTCACACCTGTGAGCGCACAGGTGTCCTTCTCTGCCTGATGCTCTGCAGATACCTTGAACACCTGAACACTACTAAATCGTTCCTGTGGTGTTTGGTGGGCATCCTTGCCTGGAGAGAGCTACAAGGGCACCAGTTGCATAATTTCATCCATTCCTCCTTTTTACTGTTAATTCCCTCAAAGTTTCTGTTAAACTCTTACCTTTTGGTATTTGCCGTCCTCTTTAAACTGATGGCTGATGATTGTGAGGCTGTTGAGCTGTGGGCAGCTTGAAAGCAGCAACTTCACATACTTTAATTTGATGTTTTGGGGATTATTTTTTTCCTAGGCTTTCCAAGGGCTTGGATCCATGCAATTAAAGTGGGGGAGAACCACTCGTAAAGAAAGTGATTATCAGATGGAATCTGATGGAACGCCTGTATTTTGGGATTGTATTTGCTTTGCATGAGAAAAGATCCATCGTAAAGGAGGCAGTTTGTTTTCTACAGGTGGAATACTCCATTACTTATGAACACTTAACCACATATCCAGCAGGCTTTTATTTGCTATAGCGCTGTTTGCAACAAAACCTTTTTTGAAGTGTACTGCAGTTGACAGTATTGTGCAGAAATGGCTGATAGTGTGGACACAGAGAAGAGGAAAGCAAAAGTTCCCAGGGGTGGAAACAATCCTCTGGGCTCCCCCAGGTTCTGTGGTTGTCTTTCCTCCAGGCAGTGGATTCATGGAGCAATAATTACAATAACTCCCGGACAGTCCAGGATCTGTTCCCTGCTTCCCTGAGCCTGTCGTCATGGTTATCCGAGTGCAGTAGTTGAAGTTTCCTGGGTTTGCCCTCTTGGGTCCAGCGTTCCAGCTTCGGGTGTCATGCACTGCCCAGGTCCCAGCACACGGATCCTGAAACGGACGTAACTGATCGGAAGGCCACAGTTTCAGGCGTGTCCTTTTCTGTTTGTGTTCGGCAGAAACACGTCTGCTAAAAACCCCAGTCATTTGTCACAGTTACATTATCGGAGGAGTTTCGGATTGGCTGAAACAATACAGAAAATTCAGCATGTTCCAGTTGGGAGTATTGTTCACCCACTGTGTTATTTCTTCAGCATGTACTGCATGATGACAGGGAACAGATTCCTGCCAGGACGGATCCTGTGTGTTTTTTCCCCCACAGTATTAGAAGTGACTTTGTAGGGTCTGTTGTTGTCAGGAAGCGTTGCTCCCTCAGTGACCCAGATCGTGTTTGCTTTTACATTAGAGTGCCAGTAAGATTAGAAAGACTGAGCAAGCATGGTGTGTGTTTGCCTGTGTTTTAATGAAATTGGTTCGAGGAAGTGTAACAAAAAAAGCATCGAAGAGTTTGCGTCCTTAAGGGACTGAAGCCCAGGAACGGGCGATGTCTTTCTTTTAAAACATCCAAACCACAACTTGTCTGTAGTTAGGCCCACATTTCCTTTCAAGAGGAGTAAAATTAATCGGTGGCTCTAATTTTGTGAAGTCAGCATTTTTCCCATTTCATCCCTATGAGTGGTTTTCAGCGTTTTGTTTGTCATCTCTGACCGCGACGTGCTGATGTGTCACGGCTCAGTTCTGGTGAGCCTGCAGACCGGGCCTCAGAGGCCACAATCTCACGATTGCCAGTGACGTGGCGTGGGGTTTGGTAGCGCACACACTGCCCCCATCCTGGCTCCGGCTCTGCGCGGGGATTTTGTGTTGCGGAGGAGGGAAACAGCAGAGCTTTACTCATTGTCATTCCCGGTGAGGATCCTGAGGACGAGCTGCTCCTTTGCGTTCGTTCGAAGTACCAGATGATTTTTGATTTTGTCCAGAGCCGTGCTTGTGTCGAGCCGTTTTAAAACGCTAAGGGGGTTGAGCCCCAGGGCCAGTTGTCACGGCTTCACTCTGAAACTGACTTTTGTTCCACCCAAATCGTCACCAGCCCAGTCGTTCCGATGGAAATGCCTGGATCATAATGAGAATTAATGTTCTGGCTGAAAGCCCGAAAGAAATTTAGCGCTTGAGGTGAAGACCATCTTTTATTCAATCACCTTTCGCAGGCCTTGATCCTGAGAGTAAGTAACACCTGAGGGGTGTTTTGAATTGTGGTGTTGATCCAAGATTTAGGTTATTTGGTTATTTGCTGTGAATTCTCCACTTCTCCACTGAGGCTGTGCTGTGGGGGGTGAAGGTTGGGACTGTGACTTTATGGGTCTCAGATGATAAGATCACTTTATTGGCCATATACAATTTCTTGCATTAGGAATTTGCCTTTTCATGTACCCCAGCTTGCTCTCCATGAGACACACAGTGCCACTGCTCCGCCCGTTACATCTGCCTATAGAATTAGCAAAGATGTTACATCACCCCCTTGGCTAATTCTATAGGCAGGTCAAACCAGCAGTGCTGCAATGTACTGGTGGTGCAGTAGATCTTATTATTAATGGAACACATAGTAGTTCGAGTAGGGAGCTGTGTCAGCATGCATAGGCTGCAAAGGAAAAAGTAAATGTTTATTCCTGCTGAAAAGAGAAGAAAAACACGTTTCGGCTGTGGAGCTTCTTCACACCCGACAAAGGCTCCAATTGAACATGTTCAATTGGAGCCCTCCAAATCAGAATCGGCTGGTTTTCCACATCTTTGAACAGACTGGTGATATCTGTGGTGAGGAATTCACAAGGGCACAGTCGGCAGTGTGTATCTGAGGGCTGTGTTTGGGTTAAGGGAGTGTCCTGCCTGATACCCGCATGGCAAAAACAAAAAGGAAAATCAACATTAACTGCTTCCATTCTGAAAGTGCTTTGGAAGCAGAAAGGCTGTTGTTTCTAAACCTCTAACATTAGTAAAACCCATGGTGCTAAAATGAAACACTGACTTAATAGTAGGATTAAACTTATCCCATCCAGCCAGTGTTTGCTGATATCCTTCTGTACAGTTTCCAGCTGGCTGAAGTTTCTGTAATATCCTGAAATACAATGTGGTGTTCAGCAAAAACATACCACAATGTGGGTTACTATTAAGTAAGATTATTTGTTTGCTGGTAAATACATTTCCTTCTTTTTTTTCCTCCATCTTTCGGATTATCGTGGATTTGCTGAATACAAATAGTTCTTGTCCCTCCAGCAGCCCGAGATCCAGAGTGCTCTTTCTCTTGAGAAGACCGAGTTCTCCGAAGAAAGAAAAAGGGGCTCCATTATGCAGTCCTTCCCACAGGTTCACAGTGTCATTCCGGGCTCCTGGAACGTATACAAGCTGGCACCTGGAGCAGGCTTTGTCGGGCTTGTACTTACTGTCTTCTATTAATGTATGTCAGCCTGCACAGACATGGAGCAAAATCGTTTGATGAACCTTTCTTTTTTTGGGGGGTTTATCCGGGGCAGTTTTCACTGGTGTACTCGGCACACAGGGAGCTGTCTGCACCGTGCCCATGCCCTCCCCACACCAGGATGTCAGTGACTGACGGGCGGAAGCTGTTGAGCTGTCAGTGTCAGGCACTTCTGAGAGCGCTTCAGGCCCGGTTGAGAAACAGGAAGTCATTAGGGCTGGAAATTGCTGCTTATTGCCTCTTGCCGGCCAATTGGACAGACTTACTGGCAAAAAGATTATTTCTTAATGATTCAAAAGGGCTGCTCTGTTACACTGTGTATTAATACACAGATCCATTTTGACACTAGGTGCAAACTTTTTAACTCAGAAATGTCATCTTAGAACCAACTCTTATTTATTTACTGTGACGACCTGCAGGCTCACTTATACAGCAGGCTGTCTACTGGAACAGTTAAGAAAGAAGTACCTTGCTCAAGGATAAACCTGCTGTGTCCCATCTAGGATATGAACCTGCAACCCTCCAGCTGGGAGTTGAAACTGAATTCTGATAGGGCGACCGACTTTGTGCTGAACAGAAAGCAGAAAGCAGGAGACTCTTTTTTACGTCGGGGTTGTGAAATTCCAGAACTGACTCCCTTCTCGTGGGATCCTCCGTGAAACCGACAGATGGGATTTTCTGCACCATTTAGCTACTAGCAGTGAAACAAGCAAGCCCAGCCAAGCGGCCTCCTCTTCTCTGTCCTTTTCTGCTTGAGTGGTGCAGTCTCTATGCGTGGTGCTGAAAGCTCACAGGTGATAAATGCTGAAATGGACCAAACTGTTACACAAGAGGAAGGGATTTGTCAGGCTATCCCAACAAACAGGGTTAATGAGTCATTTATCAAATAATTATTCCCTCCCCCTCCTCCTTGAGCTGGCCTTAGGGAACAGATTTCAGCGCAAACATAGATTAGGTCCTTTTGTAGATTTTTTTTCTCACCGTAATACTGATTTCTCAGCCACAATAATCCGATTTGCATGTCTGCAGAAAGTATTGCAAAAAAAAGCTTTGCAAATTCAAGACCATCACTGGAAGCTTTTTTTTGTTTGTTTGAATCTGTTTTTATTTAGTCTCCTATGTTTGGGCTATAGTCTTCTGGTGTGCCTTTGCTTCCTAAAAAAGATATGTCATGACGTGGATGTGGTTTGGAGTAATCGGGCTATGAAGAGAAAATTAAAACGCCTAAATGACTACTGTTCGGCTCTACTTGCTTTTTCCAGTTTTGCCTTCTGCTGCATTTGCACTAAAGTCTGTTATGTAACAACACAGTGTTCGTGGATAGAAGTGGAGAAACAGGAGAAAAGTACATGTTTCCACGTGTACATATTGTGACAGTCAAATCAAACTAATCAAGCATATATATAAGTGCCTGTATGTGATACAACCCCTGCATTTATTTTCAAAAACTTTTCTAAATGTTTTTTTTTATTTGTTTTTCTTCAGGTGCCGCAGTTACTCAGATCTAAATCAATGATTGTAATTTTCCAGTACATTGACTGAACAATCCAAGCTCTTCTGATGCAGGGAGGGCGACTGGTGTGATCGATCAATTGTTTTCTCTGAGGAAGTTGGGGGCAGGGGGATTGATATTCTTAAATATGAATTCAACAAAGTCAAAATGCAGTCCTATGACTATTGCGGTCAAGGTCTTTTGAACCAACCTTTCGTTTTGTCACGACCACCATTTCCGGCACCCAGAAACATCAGCTACTAATGTACATTAGAATTAACCTTTTTCTTGCTGCCTTAAGGTTCTGGGCCTGCCTGTTCTCTGACAAAGACCTTTCAATTTGCTTGGTGTTTCTCAGAGTGCCATCTGTGACTCTTCGGAGCCGGTGTCAGTGGTCGTTTCCAAATCTGAGCGTATGATATCGTTTGGGACACTGGAGGAATTCTGGGTAAAGAACGTTGGTCAAGAGTGCAGCAAGCAGTATGCTGATATTGGAAATGAGCTCAAAATCCTCTGGTTTGGAGTCCTCAGCCTAGACAGCTATACCATGAGTACACGTAAAGCTGCAGTATTTCAAATGATCAGTGGTGCGCAAAATTGTATCTTTTATTTCCTCTTTCCACATAAAACCCGGCTAAAATCCCAAAACATTGTTTGACTTTGGCTGGGCTCTTCGCCGTCTCATTCTTAAGAATGCAACAAGGTTTCCAAATAGGAGGGGGGTATTTGCCCCATCAAGCTTGTTTGGTTTCCAGTTAGCTTCTGTCTGGTTTCTTCAAGAAAGCCAACTGATTGTTTCCGACCCCCACAGACCTTTGTAAGACGTGTAAAGACGTGCCTTCTGTTCTTCCCTTTGCTTTGCAGTTACATCTTTGGGTGTGTGCTTTACTGGCACGAAATGACTTAGGCCATTCACTTTTAGGCAGGAGGGTGCAGGTTTTCCAGTGCAGCAGTGACGCTGAAATGGTGCCCTGCTGTGCTGCATGTGGCCCGTTGCGTCCATGGCCCTGGGCCGTGAGAGCTGGAGGAGCGGTGCCTCAGTGCGTCTGCTTGTGTGCTTGCAGGTCTCATGCCCGCCCGCAGCCATGTTCAGTAAGAAGAAGAAGCAGCGCATCCAGATCTCGGCGCCCTCCAACTTCGAGCACCGCGTGCACACGGACTTCGACGAGCAGGAGCAGAGGTTTGTGGGCCTGCCGCGGCAATGGCAGAGCCTGATCGAGGAGTCTGCCCGCAGGCCCAAGCCCTTCATCGATGCCTCGGTCATCACCACCGTCGAGCCGCGCAAGGTGAGGGACCCTCGCCCCTGGCCGGGCCAGTGCTGCTGGTCAGCTGAGGCTCCGAAGTGGCTGAAAAGCAGCGCTCAAGGGAGCAGAGACTTGAGCTGTTGGATACTTCTGTCCAACCTGGGGTCAATATTGTTACGTTTGATTTTTTTTTTCACGACATTCGTGATCCAGATACAGCGTTGGGAAGATATTCCAATCTAGTTTTTTTTTTACAAATACGTGTTATTGGAAAGTCTGTCAGGAAGCTGGCCCACCAGATGGGACTGCCCTTGTTTTCGATGTTAAAATCTTTGGGTTTTTCCATGTAGTTCTAACAGGACTGCATATTGCTGTCTGTTTTTTGTGAGTGTGGTAGAAAATTGGTTATTAAAATATACAGCTTTTCAATTTAGATCAAATATGATAGGTCTAATTGAATATATTCAAATTCGAGCAGAAACTGTGACATATATTTGATATGTTAACAGCAGCGAATAGAACTGTTTACTGATAAAATCCTTAGACCATAGGTTAACAAGCTCTGAATTCAAGAGAATAACTTAATATTAATATTATTAATATTTCAAGTATATATGGCCTGGAAGAAAAAGTCTAAATAGCCCTGTTAAATGGAAAAGGTAGGTTGCATTAGTGTTTCTGAATGCTGCTGTTTTATTAAGTTGATAGTAATGTATTATTAGAAATAAGTGCTGCAGTATATGTTGAATATTATCATGTCGATACAAAAGGATGCAAAGTCAATTTGTAAATCCTCCTTACAACTGTAATAACACTCTGTGATGCCTGACAGTGTAATTCATAAAGTGATTAGCCAGTGCCTTGCTTATGATGCCTTTTAATAAAACCCTGAACTAAATAATCCTCTGACAGAGACTGAAGTATTTCAGATTCATGTCGGGGAAAGGGAGTTGTGTAGGATGAGAAGCTGAGTTGACTCAGGGGTGTGAGTCTGGTTAAGCTTTTCTGTGGAAACAACTGGGCTGTTGCCATTTAACTAATGCAACACGTTTAGAAGCGAGGCTGTGTTTCACTGGGGTTTTATCAGTCGATAAAAAAAAGTGCTTTTCTTCAGGCTGCAGTCGTGAGAGAGCTTGGTGTGAAGGGAGGGTGATATATTTAACCAACTTGTCTTGCAGCTCTTTGAAGAAGGGTTGTGTGTCCCTTTACCTTTTTTTAACCATTCTGGTGGTCTGTCTTTACTTTGTGATGTAGTCCAGGGTCTAATCCAGTAAAAATCAATGCTGCTCGCCTGTCAATACCCACGTCCCAGTTACAACCAGAACCTCCCAGACATTGAGAAGCTCCCCAGTGGCTGTGCTGGGAAACCTCATTCTAAAAGCAATCCAGTTTATTTATAAATCCTTTAACAGAATTTATCTAGAGGTCTGGCTTTCAGAAAGGCAGATATATTTCAGTGATGCCTGGAACGGACTGTGGAAGCCAGGAAGACAAATTACAGGGAGAGTGATATTTCTTTATACAGATGGCCTAAATTGTAGGGGGATACCAGCATGGAGTGCTTCAAGCCTCCTTGTGCATTTTCACATGTCAAGTGGGAAACAAAATTGCAGGTTACACACCCTACTGCCTTCGTATTATCCTTACATTTTTTCAATCCAAAGTATTTTTGGTTTTGCTTTAGAGGCAAATTTGTTCCTTTTAAATCAAGGTTTGAGTGAGTATAAGTCTTAGAAGGTCTTCTGTTTATTTCCTGGTCTTCCTGAATGATGGATTTGTCAGTCTGCTGTAAAAAACATGTATTTTTATTGTCCTTCTGCTGCTGTGGCAAGCTGTTTAAGTACTTTTTCATGTCCGTATTTTATGATCTCTTTGATATCATGGGTATCGCACACAGAATTGGTGAGATCATGGGTATCGCACACAGAATTGGTGAGATCATGGGTATCGCACACAGAATCGGTGAGATCATGGGTATCGCACACAGAATCGGTGAGATCATGGGTATCGCACACAGAATCGGTGAGATCATGGGTATCGCACACAGAATCGGTGAGATCCGTGAGCAGTGGGCTCAGTCTCTCCCCGCTTGGTGCCTTGCAGACCATTGTGCGAGGCAGTAAGATCGGAGCGGACGGCTCGCTCACCTGGCTCCTGGACGAGTTCGAGATGATGTCAGTGACGCGCTCCAACTCCCTGCGCCGGGGCAGCCCCCCCACGCAGCCGCGCCGCGACTCCGCCTCCTCGGGGGGCGGGCAGGAGAACGGGGAGCCCCGGCCCAGACCCCCAGCGGACAGGCACGGAGAGGACCGGGAGAAGTACTGCGCGCCAGCTGAGATCCACCTGTCTCCCAAGTAAGCGAGCAAACGAGCCCTGCAGTGAAACCTGCCCCAGTGTCTCCGTTACAGCCCCCGTTACATGAAAATGTCCAGACATCGTGCAGTCTCCCTCTGACTGCCACACAGCACTTCCTGTCGGGCTCCGAGTCGCGCTACCAGACAGGGATGCGCGTCTTCCTGCTCTGTTTTCCTAACGCACGCAGATCCCCGGATGTTTATAGGCAACCACTGGACAAGTAAAACGCTAGTCCTGTAGATACTTATTTCTTTTGTTTGCAGGGTGGCATTCACAATTGTTTTTTGCTCTAGAATTTGTATTATGGATTTTTAAGCAGAAATGTCGTTTACTTTAAAGCGTAATTGTGGGATTTAAAGATGCGAATCGGAATGATCAGGTCCGGTGTTTTGTTTGTGGATATCCCACTCCTGGGTAAATGACTACCACCAGCGCAGGAAAGTCATGTTTGCGAAAAGGGAATGGAGTTAGTGCTTCGTTGAACGCGCTACGTAGTTTTGAGACAATTCTGTCCCGGAGGAGGTGAAAACATTGTCCTGTTTGTAAGAAAGTTTCTTCTTTGTCCCGAAGAGAGCGGCCCAGGCAGGAGCAGCCAGGGACGGGCGATTCTGGGCGGGACAGGCAGCACGGGGGACAGTCCCAGCGGCCCCCCCGCTCCCACCGCGAGGACGGCCGGCCCCAGCAGCAGCCCCGAGGGCAGGAGCCCAGCCGACCTCCGAGCTACGACCGCACGGGTCCGCCCCCTCCCCCCCCCCACCGGGACAGGGAGCCCCGAAACCACCAGGACCAGGTGGTGCGGAGGGAGGGCGCTGGGGACAAGAGGCCCAAATCCAGCTACACGGGCCGGGACACTAGCCCCCAGTCCCCCAGGGACAAGCGGCCCCTCTCGGGCCCCAACATCCGCACCCCCAACCTCCCCGTGACCGATGGGGTGGCAAAGACTGTGCAGCAGACCAGCCGGCCCTTCAACACCTACCCCCGCACGGAGAGCGACTCCGGCCGGGGCACCAGCAGCCAGGTACGGGGAGGTGGAGGGGGCAGATGGGGAGAGAGAGGAAGGTGTACGTAGTGAATAAGAAGTGATTGAGGCAGAGGCACTCCACGGGTGTGCTTCCAGGGGCAGGGCCAAAGGGATTAGTGCAAAGATGGAGCACGTGGATCCACTGAGAACAGTCGATTGATCAGATCGGGTGTGAGAGCTGCTGAATCTGTATGAGCCGCCTCGTGTGAAATTAACATGTTTGACGCCCGCCCCCGCAGGAGCTGAAGCCCGGCCGCCCGCACGAGGCTCCCCCGCACAACGGCCCCACCGGCGGGGGCGGCAAACCGGGGTCCGGCGGGGGCGTCGGCAGCAAGGTGGCGCAGGGGCAGCCGCGAGGAGACTCCCACCACCCCCCCCACCATCACTCCTCCCACCCGGGCCTGGGTCCCGACCCCCACCCCCCCCCTCCCCCGGCCCGCTACCCGCCGGCCCAGCCGCCCGCCCCCGGGCCGCCCCAGGCGCGCTCGCCGCAGAGGGAGCCCCAGCGCGTCTCCCACGAGCAGTTCCGCGCCGCGCTGCAGATGGTCGTGGACCCCGGGGACCCCCGCACCTACCTGGATCACTACATCAAGATCGGGGAGGGCTCCACCGGCATCGTCTGCATCGCCACCGTCAAGAGCACGGGCAAGCTGGTGGCCGTGAAGAAGATGGACCTGCGGAAGCAGCAGCGCCGGGAGCTGCTCTTCAACGAGGTAGGAGGACCACCCCCGGTCACACGCTCTCCGCAGGTCACGGCGAAGCCACGCAGGCGGCGGACCGCTGGTTCACTCCTTTTCTTTCTTTCTTCTTCCAGGTGGTGATCATGAGGGACTATCACCACGACAACGTGGTGGAGATGTACAACAGCTACCTGGTGGGGGACGAGCTGTGGGTGGTCATGGAGTTCCTGGAGGGCGGGGCCCTGACGGACATCGTCACCCACACCAGGTCCGCGTTCGCACGGCAGGCGCAGAACGGGCACGAGTCGCACGCACTAGGACCCATCCTAACATCGATCTAGACACCCGCGCACACGGACTTGGTTCAACGGCAGGATTTGCAATAGCCGGTGAAGGCGGTGCTATCGTGTCATGCGTCCCTCTCGTGCACACAAAATAGAATGAGCCCTGAACGCATCTAAATTCAGCAGAGAACCAACACAAGTAGCAGTGCAGACTGTGCCCTGCATGAGCAAGTCAAAACCTGAACATTGTTTCTCCTAAGGCTATTTTTTAAAAGCCGAGGATAAGCTGCGCAGCAGAAGCTGTTGTGGAGAATCTCACAGTCATTCAGCTGGTCATTCAGGAAGTGCAAATGGGTGTGAGACGCTTACAGTGTCACTGTGCCTCTCCTGGACTGAGAGACATGCATATAGCCTGTGCGCTGTCTGTCCTGCCAGTGAAAGACCTTGCTGTTGAGCAGGGGTTCTGCATCCCATGACCTAGAGAGCTGAGGAAGTTTGGAGGAGTGGCCTCCAGCGACCGGGTTGATTCACAGACTAGAAATGCGCGGCTGATTGATACTGTGGTCTTCCTGGAGAGCTAAAAATAGACACCAGGCAAATCTAACTTCGTTGCCTGTTCTCACTGCTCCTCCAAAAATAACTGCAGCAACAAGCCTGTCATCTGTAACCTGCTTTTCCTGTAGCCAGGCTAATCCTGAAGGCATTCGCAACTAGTTCCTCTCCGCTCGCTGCGTGGCTGCGACCTCAAACTGTCACCGGTGAAAACGCTGGCAAGGTCCATAATTATCAAGAACTGGCTTCCAGAACGGGTGTAGAGTTCTGTACCAGGATGGGCACCTAAGATTACCCATGGGAGTCACTCAAAACGGAAATGTCTTTTGCGGTTTAGGTGTAAATCAAACATGTTTGCTTTTTGAAGGGGGGGGGTGGATTCACATCGGGTTGGGATGTGAATCCCACCTTCTCGTTCCCTTCGGTTACCGAACAAGATAACACATTTCTTTCCCCTCGTGATGGTGAGTCAGGTAGGTCCATTTAAGGAGGAGATGGGGAGAGAATCTGTCTCGCTCAGATTGTTCAGTCATTCACCCCTACACTTCTTCTCCTTCGATACTAAGCATCTTTCATGACCACTTCGATATCATAGTCAAATGAAAAACAGACCATGTTCTGGGTTCCTTTAAAGCAGATCTTAAAAATTAAAACATTTCAGTTTTTCTCATATAAAAAAATCTTTTTATATTGTAATTTCCCTATGAAAGGGCAGACTTTTCCTCAAAGTAATTCCACTTCGTGCCACCAGGTGGTGGTATTTTGAGTCCGCTCTGCTTATTTTTCTTCAGGACAGTCTTGTTTCATTAACACCAAGTGCCGCATATAGTAGTTTTAACAGCACAGAGATCAAAGTATGTTTATATATAAATATAATGTTAGTTTTAGATTTGGGGCCAAGGTTAGTTCCGGATGCGCTGTAAATTGATGCTGCTGAAAGATCATTCATGGAGCCGAAACACGAATGCCTGTTTGCAATAATATATCTGTATGAATGTGGGGTAGGTTTCTAATGTACAGTTTTCATTCCATGGTTCCCAATGGATTTTAACCCCCCGAGGGAGAAACCCTAGTGAGATTTCATTTCGGGTGTTTCCCATTTCAGGATGAACGAGGAACAGATCGCCACCGTGTGCCTGTCTGTCCTGAAGGCGCTGTCTGTCCTGCACGCCCAGGGTGTCATCCACAGGGACATCAAGAGCGACTCCATCCTCCTGACCCACGACGGCAGGGTAGGAGCCTCCTTTCAGTCCAGCTCACTGGACACTCGTGCAGCTTGTTGGCCTGGGAGGCATGAGCAGGGCCGTCCTCGAGCGGTCACTGACACCCGTCCTGCTGCTTTGGGGGTTAAGACGCTAACTGGCCAAGGACCCCATCCCAGACCTTGTTTGAAGTTGCCCAAAGAGCTCACCATCCTGGACATCACAAATCATCTGTAGTTTACAAAAAGCTCACAAGGCTGTACATAGTGATGGTTTACTGCGGGGGTAAACGGCTCTGATCGTGGAGGCCAGTGTGTCGAGCTGGAAAGGGTTGTTGGGATGGTCCCATTAAGCCATTAATGAGCCAATTAGGTTATGGAGAGCCAGAATGAATACTTGCAGAGACTCTGGACCTCCAGAACCAGGATTGCCTGGATTATGGTGACCAATGCAACTGGGTTTCTTGTGTAGCACATAAGAACTGACAAAGCAGACTCTGATGCACTTACTGTAAAAGGGGACAATTTCCTGTCACTGTGATATTGTAAGTGCACTGTCACACACTTATATTATCTATGAAACTTTTTACATAGGCGTATCTAATATTAGTCTCTATTATATCTCCTCCGAACTGCCTTTGATCTTGGTTCAAGGGTTTCACTTTCCTCATCCTGTTTATTTCAAGTGGTTTCTCTGTTTTGCACATTCAGTTTATTTCAGCTTGAATACAGTGCAGTTTCGGTATTGAAGAGAAAATGAAGATGTTCCCTCGTCTTCCCTCTCAAAAAGTTTTCAGCTTCTCTTTGTGATGGTAGTTCCATCTGGAGGTGGAGTTTTTGAAGACGCATAAACCGGGAAAATTCCTATTCCACTGCATTTCATTCCTTTCCAGGATTTCCAGCGCCAGTACATTAATGCAGCAAAGTTCTACATTGAATATTCAAAGCTTTGTCTGTCTCATGAGAGTCGATTTAAAATAAAGTAAAAACCTTGAAATGTTCAACATCCGGTGTTGCCATTTATAATATGCAGCTCAAATGTAAGTTGTTGTGCAGTAGAAGTCTCATCTGCTCTCATAAGGCAGGACAAAGAGTCCTTAAAATTGTCATCACAGGCTTTGCAGGAGCCCGGTTGCTGAGTGCTGTGTATGTCTGCTTTTTCGCAGGTGAAGCTGTCCGATTTCGGGTTCTGTGCCCAGGTTTCTAAAGAAGTCCAGCGGCGCAAGTCCCTGGTGGGCACACCCTACTGGATGGCTCCCGAGCTGATCTCCAGACTGCCCTATGGCCAGGAGGTAAACTGCCCTGCCATCCAGCTTCCGCCTTTCTCACTGCGGCAGGAAACCCTAGATCACACTCCTCTGCTGGCTTTCAGCAGGGGATGGTGTTCATCCACATTCTATAGAGCATGCATGACTGGCAGTGTTCCTTCCCTCAGAAATCACTTTTTAACCACATGTTAATATCGAGATGTGTAGTAAGAACCTTCAAATAAACCCATACTGCTGATTTCTAAACCTCATGAACAGTTTACTGTACCCATGTCGTTCCTTACAAAGCTTAGTCGTATTCTAATAGAATGGACACAAACACAGCGGGCACAGACATGTTACCTTGTGTGCCATGCAAGGCCTTACACAGGCGCTCAAGCAGGCACATGCTGTATTTTGGCAGAACTGGACAGTTTTGCCCATTGGATGGACTTTGTTTTAGAAGGTCATGCTTCCATGTGCTGGCTTTTTATGTTTAAATACTTCATAGTGGTCACTTGTCACATAGAAATTCACGTCAGTAGCTGCATCAGTATGCGTAGACTGCAGGTGTCATATAGGTTGAGTGCCAAGCCAGCAGTCATTCAGTGTTCGTTCTCTTTTCACTCTTCTCCCCTGCAGGTGGATATCTGGTCCTTGGGGGTGATGGTCATTGAGATGGTGGACGGGGAGCCCCCTTACTTCAACGAGCCCCCCCTCAAAGCCATGAAGATGATCCGGGACAACATGCCCCCCAAACTCAAAAACATCCACAAGGCAAGTCACCCTCGACATTGGAAACCTAGCAAGAAGAGACCGTGTTTGCACTGCTGTTTGATCCACTTCTTGTTCAGAGAGGCATAGAGCCCCCGATGAATCTGATAGACAGAAATCTGTCCTGAAGTGTTATTTTATTTCCAAATGCCCATCTTATTTTTTGCTGAGTAAATTTTCCAAACTCGGACATCATTCATCTGGTGTTGGCATGCACACAGCATTGTGGGTAAGAAGTGGCTACTCTGAGATGGAAGTAGATTTCCCATCCCTGATTTTCTCTTTGTATCCTAATGGTCATTTGTGTGGAGACCTCCGACATTCATGCTTGGAGTGTTTTAAACCACGTTACACTTTTAATAATTCCCCTAATTTCCATAACATTATTAGCCCAAAGGACCCCATTGCACTGTACACATAGGTATCCACTCTACCACACGTGGTCTCTGTAACAGCAGCCCCACTGAACAGCTAATTAAGGGCAAAAGAGCAATGGACTTCAGAGTCTTCACTCAAGCCCACAGTGGAATTGAGTGAAAACCACAAGGCTCACTAGTCTTTTGAATCTGTAATGACCAAGTAGTCAGGAACTCAGTGCAACGTCTCACCCAAAGGATTTCATCCACAACACAGTCTCCCCATCGGTGTGCTGCTTTGGACATCCTGGTCTCTAGTCCACCAACACTGTTTAAAGCAGCAAACTGGTTTTCTAAAGACAAAGCCCCAAAATTGGTTTAATCTACCCAGACAGTACTTTGTTCCAGACTCCACAGAGTTTGTGTAGAAAAAAAATGTTTAGGCTCCTATTCTAATTCAGAGACATTACAAATTGGCAAAGCCATCTCCTCTTAAAAGGTTTGAGATGATATTAGTCTACAGGGCATTTGTACTCCGTCTGTGTGTTTAAAAGGAAACTGGTGAGGTTGGGTCCGCTTGACCACAGGGCTGGGATCCAGCGTTTCACCCCTTCATTTTGTTACACCCATATTTGTATTTTGTTATGTTGTCCTCGTTAGCTGCTCAACTGTCTTTTCAGATCATGCCACACCTTTCCTGCTTACAGCTCTATGTATCCTGCACATAGTTAACGGTGGTTGTGGTAGAAGACCCCACCTCAGCTCAGCTGAAGTCAGCTTGTGGTTGTGTTATTGGCGTCTTGTCTTCCTGTCGGTCTGTGATTTTTGTGGGTCTTCCTTCGTTAGAAAGACCGAACGCGGTGGCCTTACTGTGGCTCTTCGCACTTGGCTTGCAGGTCTCCCCGGCCCTCAAGGGCTTCCTGGACCGCATGTTGGTGCGGGACCCCGCCCAGAGGGCCGCCGCCAGCGAGCTGCTGAAGCACCCGTTCCTGAGCAAGGCCGGTCCGCCCTCCTGCATCGTGCCCCTCATGCGGCAGAACCGGATGAGATGAGGGCACCGCGCACGGACACGCCTGCCTGCTTGTCCCGTCAGAGTGTCCCCCCCTGCCAGGGGGAGACGCCCCAAGTCTCGACACTGACACTACAGACAGGCCGCCGCCCTGCTGCACGCCCTCAGGACTGGGCGTCCCTCCTCCCGGCTCCCCCCTTCACTACCGAGGAACCACGCAAGCCGCCAAGTGCAGAGGAGACAAGGATGGGAGCAGCCTTGACCCCCTGAAGTATCTCTGACTTTCTCACTGATTTTGTAGGGCCGGGTTAGATGTGTTTTTTAAATTCTCCGCTGGCAGCAGCGGTCTGCCTCACACTACTACGGAGCTATTTATGACGGACCTTTGCGGCACACGGAGACCTGAGTCCGTGCTGCCGCTTCTCTGAGCTTGGACAATTGCAACACGAAAATGTTTTTTTCTTCTTCTTCTTCTGCTAAAAACAAAAATCACATCGCATTGCGTTTTGTGCTGGCCTTCCACCACAAGAAAGGGCAACTGGAAACTTATTAGATTTTTTTCCCCCCCATTTGCCTGGTGAGAACTTATTGGTGGTGAAGCAGGATTTCGAGTCATTCCCGACTGGGAGGGCACAGCAAATCCAGGTCCTTTTCCCACCCCACTCTTCTTCCGGAAAACTGGATACTTCCTCATTTTTAAAAGAAATTCTTTGCAACACTACTGTTCACTCAGAGGGAAAAACCACCATCGATACACAACAAGATACTACTGAAGAAGGACCGCGATTTGATATATATATAAACTTTTAGAAATAGTGTTTGTGTTAAGGACACTAAAGCAAAGATCAACACTGGAATTGTTTTGTTTTTTTATATGAATATTATAAATATATTAAATTCTATATCGTTTTTGACTACAACGATGGGCTGTTTTAAGCACTGTAGAGAGGCTACAGTTTTTTTAAGAGTGTCGCACTCAGAGTAGACAGTCTAGAATATTTTTAATGACATGACAGAAAACGTTTCCTTTCGAATTGATGCATGTAGATTTGTTTTGTGGTTTTCTTTCTAAGACTGGGGGGGGGTGGGCATTGAGAGGCTGGGATTTAGCTCTTTCTCATTGTTTTTTTTTATCATTGTAATGTGTTGCTTTGGATTTTCAACTATTTCTTTATTTCATTGGGTTCTGAACGACTGGACTGCTGGGGTACATTGAAACACACAATGCTGGAGAAAGCAGAAGCCAGGGAAAGGGGGAGGGGGACTGTTTGAATGTAAATCTGAGCCGACTATCACTGTTTCCTAAGAGTTACCATTACTGAATGCAGATGCGAATGTGTGTTGTTAACTTCTCACGTATAACCACTCCGGGGGCCTGAATTGCTTAGCTGAGTTGTGGGTCTCAGTCTGGCAGCCCAGCAATGAAATTTGATTTCTGTCGTAGCATTCAAAACTGGCAGGAGTTCACACTTTTTTTTCCTCTTTCTTTACTCGTAAAATTCACGGTGGGTGCTTTAGAGCAAGATAACCTTGACTCCGTGCAGACAGCTTCAATACAGAGAGCGCACTCATGCACTCCTGTCTGCCAGTGCTGCTTCTGACCACAGGCGTGACCACGACGAGCTCGGCGCTTCCCGAAAAGCGCTCATGCTTTGGTAAATTAGTTTGCTTTGGTGCAGAGGTGTGAATTCATGTTGTGTGGAGACGTATTCCACTCCTACGCCGACGCAGCCACAGACAATCTCAGGCCAGGCTCTCACGCGCTGATCTCAAATAAAGGCCAAAACTTCACACCAGGGCGCCCAACAAACAACTGGCACTACCACCTGTGCACCCGTGCTCCGTCGATGGCTTGTGCACAGACACGCTCGCCAACGAGAGAGGGGGCGCGTGTTCCTGCACCGGCAGGCATGGGTGCAGACCCACACGGACGTGCCCTGGTGGAGATGCACACTGTGCACGCTCCCATAGCTCTCTGGTCTCTCTTTGCGTGGAGTCCCAGGCAATAAGCAAAGGCTCCACTAAGAAGAGGAGAACAGGGAAATGACGCAAACCAGTCCAGCCTGAAATGGATCAGACTGCTGTGCACTGGGAGACTGATCACCAGCTCGGCGCTCTTCACGAACACTACTTTCGACACGCACTAGAACACGCCAGCTGCTTTGTGCGTTAAGGGTCAGGGTGGCCCTTTCTGGCAACACTACAGACACTCGCTGTATTCCTGACGTGCCACTGCTTCACTGAAGAGAGGAAGGATCATTGTTCTCAAGTTTTTCCTTTCCAGTAACTGTCAGTCACCCTGAGAGGCTATGACACTCAAACACTATCGAAACTGCCTTTTAAAAGAAAAGAATTTTTTGAAGAAAGTATTTTTTTTTCTAAATGTATGCTTGGGGAAAAATGCCTTTTTTTTTTTTTTACTGTGCCAACTTTACTCTGATTTGTTGCCTCAAGGTTCAATTAGAATTTTATCTTCAAATGCATCTGTGGGGCTTAGGAATTTTATTACAGTATTAGTAATTTCAGACTTTGTTTTTTGGGGGCAATGGGTAAAAGAATTTCTAAATGTGGACCCGTGGACTCCCAAGACCTTGTTTTTGTTATACAGTTGTTACGCTTTTTCAGTCGAGCCGTTTATTCCAGTAACCCCTGGGAAGGAAACCCCTGGAAACTACGTTGTTCATGATCCAAAATTCAGACCTTCATGAAAATTGAGCAGTATTTCAATCAAACCTACGGGTGAATGAGTCTCTGCTGCAGCACAATGAAAACATTCAGCACATTCTATTGTAACGCTTTCTCAGCTGGATGAACATGGACCTATAAAACTACATTCCCTCTGGTTGCTCAATCAAGGGACCAATTAGCCGTGCATCACTGTCCTGGTTTGTCTAGTTGGTGAGTGTTGGCACATCTCATCTTATAGTTCTCAGCTCAACGCCTTGAGGTAAAAACTGTGATTGGATTGCCAAGAAGTGCTCCTTTTTTAAAAAGATTTTTGTTGGAGGTGGGGTGGTAAACCTCTTTATTGGGAAGTGACCTTTAAATTGTCTTAGTGGCAGACATTGAAGGGTGTATTCTGAATTAACGGAAATGGGTTTTGGAGTCGGGGTTTGTTTATGTCCGACTCCTGACTGTTCTTGGGGAAAGAGAGACACTCAAAGAGCTGACATTCTCCATAGGCCAGTACTTCATAGGCAGTCTTACCATTGAGGCACACGTGCTTTCTGCTGTGTCACCAGTAGAACTTTATGGAGCTGACACTAACACTGCTGCTAGTGGCTGTAGCCCAGGCGGAAGCATGGGGTGATGCCACTGCGTTTGCAGCTGTGCCTGTTTTAATGGAGCAGGTGGCTGTATTTCATAGTCATAGTGGCAACTTGACAAAGTCCACTCATTAGAAACACTTGCTCTGGATTGGCAGTGGCCCTATAGATTCGCTAAGATTAGCAGGGCTACCTTACTTGTGCACACAGATCCAACAAATTGGTGACTGCACAGCGAAGGATAACTAGTTAGTCGAATATTTAATTTAAAGGACAGAAATGCTGAGCAATGCCTTTTGACGTATCTTGAAAAGAACTTTTCAGCAGCACTGGGAGCATAGCCGTTGGTAGGAATGCTTTTTAAAACTCTTTTTTCAAGCGAAGCATGCAGTGTCACAAATGCACGTGGTTAAAAATCTGTCTTGTGTAGCTTTACTGTTGTTCCCTCCCCCCCAATCCCCCAGTTTGCATTTTGCTGTCACTCTTGTCTGATTTACAAAACTGCAGATTGGATACAAGAAACTGCAGAGGTCTGTGGGGCAATATCCAGGAACAGTGTGAGTGACAATAACAACACCTTTTCATGCCCACACAGATAACTCCAGCCTTCCCCTTTGTCATTGTTGGAGACGTGCCCAACAATATGATACATGATGACATTTAATTCATTGCCTGCCGTAGTTGAGTGACATGCCTGAGGAACGATAACAGAATGATTTGCATAAGCCAAGAGCCTTGGTATTGGGGATTATATGTGTACCCGTCTTAAAGATGCTCGTTTCATCCGCGTTTTAGTTCTGGAACAAAACCTCACGTTGAGCCGTCTTCATTTTCCATCACACCTCAGGGCTGCAGGGGTCGACAATCACAGCTCTCACACGCAGACAGTGACAACTACTGGGACATGTTTATGTCAAATGGAACGTGGTGCATTTGGAACTCTTTTGCATTGTCTTCTTTCCCGGGCTCTAGTGCAGCAGTATTGTGGATTTTCAGACTGTGTGCGTGCTCGAGAGTGTGGGGTGTGTGCGTGTGAAGAGGGGTGGGGGGACATGTTTTATTTGACCTTAATGGTTCTTTCCTGAATGAATTTCCTCTGTTATAGATAAAAGGAAAAAAATGAAGAAAAACCCTTTGCATAATGCAGATTTTAAATAGTTTTGCAAATACATTTTTTAAAAAATATGTAGTTTCTGTGTGAAATTAATGTTTGGACTTTTTTCTGTATTGTCTTCATGTGTGCACACATGTGCATAAGAACACAGCCCTAAGGCTTCCATTGCGTAGCGGTGCGATTGAGGTTTTACCAACTGTAGGCTCTTGTGTGTAAGTCAACAGCAGACATGGAGGATTTCATGTCTTCTCCTTTTTTCTGAATTTGTTAAGGACGGATGTGGTTTTTTCAGCCCTGCTGCCCTCCTAGCAGTTAACTGGGGATGCTATTGAACTCTGCACTGGAAGAGGGCAAGTCTGAGCAGGAATAGGTGTCCTCCGATGTCCCTGTTTGCCCTCTCTCCCTTAGTTCTTTGTTGACGAAGGGAGGCAGAGCTCTGGGCCTAGAAGGCCATTGTAGATTTTTTTTTCCCGAGCTCTTGAGGGAAGGCTTTTTGTCCAGTCATTTCTTCAAGCATCCCAAGAAATTGCCTACAGCCAACAGGCACAAGTGTTGGAGCTCATGGCTTCCTGATTGCTGCCCTGAGTGCCCAGACCTTAGTTTACACACCCGTCCTGGTGTCATGAGTTTCACCGCTCGTCCTCCGGACTGGCCAGGGCACAAACGAAGCTTTCAGGGACGGGACGCCCTGCCCGTCTAGTTTGGGACCACCAACGTGACGAGGCCTGGACCCACTCTGGGAGCACAGGGACAGTGGGGGACAGTGGGGAAGTGGGGAAGGGATCCCCAGACCCTCTGGCAGCTCTGCAGCTCAGTGCAGGAGCTGTGGCTCATCTCTTAGGGCCTAGACACTGGTGCACAGACATACAGCGGGTTTCAGGTGAAAGAGCCTGGTTTGAGAAAGCTGGTTACAGATGACGAGCAGTGACCAGGGGATCTGCCTTCATCAGAAGTCTTTTCAGCTTTCTATTACTTTCATTTTCTTTCCAGCTCTGGTGTCACGACCAGAGGTTCGGATTGAAAATAGATGGAGAGGAATCTGAGCTTAACCAGCTGCCGAATGTAGTTTAGGGTGTTAAATACGTAGAAGACTTAACCGCCTTTCTGTACTGTATATGTGTGCTGAGGACCAACTCCTTGGACAAAATGTGATGGGCTTATCCCAAGTCGGTGAAGTCACAACTGGACTTGTACCAGTATCCCCAGTCGCCACCTCGCAGGGCTTCAGCTTGAGGTGTTGAAAAATGACACAGCACTGAAGCCACGACATCCTCTCCTGTCTTTAACTTCCTTGACACAACAGACTTTAAAACCGCCAAAAGTTTTTAAGTATGCCTCTTAAAAACGTTTTGAAGTAACTCTTTAAATACAGCTGAAGTTGAACAGTATAAAAAAAGTACGATTTAAGTTCAGCTGTTTTTAACAAGTTATACACTTCGTTACTCTGGAATTGGATATAACACCTTCCGTATTTCCCATTCTTGATAATCATCGACGTTGATGAAATGTGATATCTCAGCTGTTAAAATGTATGGGGCGTTGAAAAGTGAATAAGACTGCCTTGTCCTCTCGTCTCTCCTTGTCTTATTGTGGTCGCTATAGTGATCATCCGTGATCCTACCAGTTTATGACAAGACAGGCGTGGAGAAGCAAACTGGAATATTCCAGCTGTGCGCCGAGATGAATCGAGACCCACACGCCCGCAGCTCTGGTGAAATAAGGAAATGACTCCGAAAGCAGAAGTCGTGGCTCGACAGCAGTCGGGAACCGAAAGTTGGCTACTGGGCGATTGAGTTGAGAAAGATCCCTCCCGGAGTGTTCATCCGGCGCGTCTCATCCGAACTCGGATTATCGCGAGTAAAACAAACTCACGGCCTCTGATCACCGCGGCGTCTGTGCGCTTGTTTTAAACTGCCCGAGTCGCAATTCCAGCTTCACGGACGATCTAACATGAATTCCTTATAACCTGCTACCTTTCCGCCGGGGGTTCAACACAGCTCAGGGGGTAAAGACACTTGCGGAGACCGGACAGTGCGCCGCTCCGGACTGAGTTTTACACCCGTGCCCATCAGACAAAAATAAATCACGAAATAATGCTTGTGTAGTTTTTTTTTTTGTGTAAGAGAACTCAAGAATATAGGTCAAAGTGTGGGGGGTGTAGGTTATTAGTCTTCCGAGGAACCTCTCGATTTCACACAACTGACGCAGCGTGGGACTGACACCTTTCGTATACATATTGCGCTCTCGGGTTAGAAAATTTTCTAACCTTAGAAAGTTTTGCTAAACGTTTCTCGTCTGAGTCATTCGCTGTTGAAGTCTCGGCTCAAAACGGAGCTATTACAGAAACGCACCTTTTTCCACCGCAGAAAATGAACACAGACCCGGTGTTTTATTTTATTTTTTTGCGTGCATGGTAAAAACCCCCAACCCCAATTCGCAAGAAGCGCACTCGGACGCTTTTAAACAGCGGGAACGGCCCACGATACGAGCCAGGCACGACCGCATCAGCTGGAGCAAAAACGTACTCGAGTCTCGGCTGCCACGTAGGGAGGAAGCGGGCAAAGGAGACCGCCGCTGCCATCAGGGCAGAAGCGGGGGCGCCGACGTATTTATCTATCAAAGCTGTTCTGCAAAGCGACCAGACTTCCCGAACGCCACGGCCCCACCGCGGGGCGGGGACTGTGACGTCAGAGGTGTGCGGGAGCCCGGAGCTCGAGGCACAGTTAAAAGTCCCGGCCCGCAGCAG
This sequence comes from Lepisosteus platostomus, assembly GCF_059453375.1. Lineage (NCBI taxonomy): Eukaryota > Metazoa > Chordata > Actinopteri > Semionotiformes > Lepisosteidae > Lepisosteus > Lepisosteus platostomus. The sequence goes on from NC_142614.1 coordinate 5,487,740, forward strand.
CTCGCGCCTGGGACCGGCAGACGGCTTCATCTCCGGACGGCGTGTGAACGTCTCCCGCACCTCAAGATTTTGTTGGAAAAATAACAAATATTCTGGCACTTATCCTATACCGAAAGGAGTGTGTGTGTGTGGTGGTCCTCGTTTCTGTATAGCAGCTTTTTTTTTTAATAACGAACCTTCTTGTAGAAGCTATAGGTGAGTATTGTACCGTTTTGTTTTAGATTAATTAAAAAATATATCCAGGCTTTGTATTATGGTTGTTAAATATCTCCCGATGTTGGTCGCTTTGATGTAAAGTAACTGACCGAGGTGCGTTTCCCTGTTAAAGGGTTAGAAAGTTTGTGGGTTTTTGTTTAATGACGACAGTAAGCCTCACTCAAGACAGATGTAGCTATCAAAGCGACAGGCATGTCTGTCCACATGTAATAACTCTATTACAGCCTAAAACCGGTACACTTCGGTGAATGGGAAGGTAAACCTTAAAAATGCATTTGGTGTAAAACGGAGTAGCGTCAATGGATTAGTTAATCCCGCGGGTCCGTGGAAGACGTGTTGAAACGTTTTTCCATCAATCTCTATCGCATGAGGTCAGGTTCCGGGTGTCACCCAGCTTTCCTGGAAAAGGAGGAACAGTGGTCACTTGCCGAAATTCGCAGGTCCAGTGTTGAGCAAGCCCCTTCTGTCACTGTGTTAAGATGTCAAGGGACTGTGCCCGTTTCCTCGAAACGGAGATACTTGCGAGTCGCGTTGGCCTTGCTCGGCTCGGCTGTTTGAGAGAGATGGGGTCAGTAAGTCAGCGGGGAAGGAGAGCAGATCGCACCTTGAGCTGACACGCATAGTTCTGCTGCTGCCGGGTTTTGCTCAGCTATCAGCCCAGCTACGCCGTCTCGCCTAGATGGACTCTAGCGCTGTGTGCATTATTGACCGCTTGTTTTTAAAGCTCCCCTCCTTTGGAGGGGGTGGAAATAAAAAGTTTCAGCTACACAATCTGCAATGGCAAATAAATAATTTCTTGATGGCCAGGCAGTTTCAGTTTGACTGCCTGAGCTTAGCAGCTGTTGCAGGCATCACATAACAAACCTTCATAAGGCTGGCAATAGGGGATGTGTCTGAGTCATGTCTATTAAAAGCAATGTAACTGTGCATTGGCGCAGTTGATAGCAATATCTAGAGAATCAGTCAGTGAAAGTGCATGTGCTGGAAATATTATAATGGCCATGGCTGTGTACAGTACATACAGTCCAGGGGGTTCCCCATCGCAATTGCTGCAGGGTCGGGGTGAAATGGGACGGGACGTGGTCCCCTATAGTTTTCGGGGGTGCTGAAGGAGACCCAGCTCAGTCCAGGGTTCGGAGAAAGCTTCTGACTCCTCTCGCCGTGAGGCAGGACTGGGAGGCACTTTCTTTTCCAAAGAAAACTCCCAGTGGCTTTCGCCAGCGGCGAACCAGCGCTGCTTCCGAGCAGGGTGGCTCCCAGCCGGAGCTCCGGCTCACAGTTCCCACACTTTTCCCTGAAGTGCTCTGGCTTTGCACACAAGACCCTGCCTGGTGTGCTCTGTGCTGTGCTGCACAGCTGTGCTGTGTTACTCCACTCCCCCCTGCGGTTTCCCCATGCTTGGCTGCACGGCGCTCAGCTGCAGTTTCCAGGGTGTGCCCCCATTTCTAGGCGCCCTGGCTTGTGGCAGTCGGGCAGCTTGCTTGTTGCTCTTCGCAAACCAGGAAAGCCCCTGCCTTTAGGTGTGGTGTTTGGGCAAAGACCCTTGAAAAACGCCAACACCAGAAAATGGTTCCCTCCAGTGCGTCAGTGGGAGGAGTTTAAAACGGGACTCGAGAAAGCAGCAGTGCAATGCAGTTGATTTGTCTGATTGACCTGGGACGTGTTTGCTGTGGTGAATTCATGCGACACAGACCTGTGAGAAAACAGTGCAGATCCAAACAGCTCAGGGGAAACCAGAGGAAGAGCTGACGGTGCATACTGGGGCCTCTGCAGTCAGCTCCCCAAGGTGTCACTCTGTTCTCACACCCACTGGCTTCCAGCCTCCTGTCATGTGGTTCACAGCTGAGAAGGTGGGGACCGGCCCAGCCGCTCCAGCTCTGAGTGATGCAGCCACCAGCTAGACAGAGCTGCCTTTGAAAGAGGCACAGATGTGGATATACTGTAACTTGTTTTCAAGGCTTCTGCTACAAGACAAAACACTCCTGGTTGAGTTTTAAAGGGATGTAAAGTCTACAGGTACAAAAGACAGAAACCAACTTAATCATAGGCACACAGACAAGCTCAGTGGGGGGGGGGGGGGGAATTTTTGCTTTTGTACAATTTTGCAGAACAGCCTGCAGCTTGTGAAACTAGGAGTGCATGGAAGCTCAGTGCCGCAGGAGCGTTACTGTGGAGGCTGGCAGTACCAGTCGGTCTGGACTCCTCCAGCTGTGTTTGCGCGTGTCCCCGCACGCGGCCCAGGCGGCCTGGGCTGGGCTGGACTCCGCTCTGCGCCGAGTAGAACGTGACGCGCCAGGTGCCCCCTCCCCCAGCAGGTCCTGACGGGTCCCCTGTGTCTGTCTCTGCAGGGGAGTGTTGATGTCCTACCCGGCGGTGTCCTCATGGCGGCATGTGCGCTTCGCCCTGTGCAGCGCGGCCCTGGTGCTTGCCTGGCTACCGGATTCCACAGAAGGTACCGCCACAAATCCGCATTCTGACATCCCTGCTTCCTTTAGTAGAAGAAGTACAATAGAGTCCTGCTATATCCTGACAAGCGGAGAGAGGCAATACTACTGCCACAAAACGGAGCCGGCACAAACACCCCCGTGCGTGTGGCACATCTTGCCTCGTGCGTTGTGCAGGGTCCGATCTCAGGTGTTCTTGCAGAAGATGGGTAGTCACGCTGACAATGGAGAACTGCTGTCATCAGCTGCTCATTTTAATAAGGCAGGTCAATGCAGGGCTGCAAATTGTGGCGTCGAAGAAAACTCAGTCTTCACTCAGGTTAGGAGATTGTCAAATGGAGGTCTTTAATTCAACCAGCTGAAGGGGAGCAGATCCCAGAGAAAGGGTTTGCTCTAGCACTCAGTAAGACACGGTCGCTTTAAGTTACACTTTCCTTTTTAGACACTAAAATCAGGCGAGACTTTAACATATCAAAGGAACATGCAGGGTTGGGGACAGTGTCAGAAGTCTTTCAAACCTAAACAAAACAGGACAGGAAGATGCCATTTGGCATCCTGCAGTCTGTTTTATTTCACTCTGGTTGAATACACAGGTGTGAAGAATCACAGGCTTTAGTTGCAGAAAGGCAGTGGTCTTAGGTGCAAACAGAAAACCTTTCCCACGCATAGTCACTGTGTCGACCCTTCTCACTCGGTCTTCCACAGTGGTTTGAGCATATGTGAGAATGAAGACCTGTCTGACAACCAGAGCAGACAACCAGAGCAGAGTCTGTGAGCTGTGCAATGCAGTGTGATGCTCTTATTGTTGAATGTGCATAATATGGACATAGAGAAGCCTCCTGCTGGAGCAACATGACTACATGACTGCTTACTCCAAGATTTGTCATTTCGTGTCCAGGAGAGCTGCTGTATCTGCAGGTTTCTACTTCTCTTTAAAGCATAAAGAGTTGGGGAAATGCTGGCAAATTGGTCCACTTGAGCCAGTAACAAAGGGATCGGGGTCATGCAGAGTTCAATTGAACTGGCTTATGCAGTGTGCATCTTCAATCTGTAAAGAACAGGATCCTGCAGGCAGTACATGGTCTTTTCTTATTGCTACATTAATAGTACATTTTATCTTTTGTGGCGCCTTAAGAAGTGGTTTCTCAAAGCTCTTTACAGTAAGAAAAAAAAGTAGACAATGAGAGGAGACACTACTACTGTAAGGATATGGAGTACAGTAGGAAAGCAAAGGGCCAGACCCAGAAGCAGTCAAATAAAGGCCCTTCTAAAGAAGAAGGTTTTTAGTCTTGATTTGAAAGAGCTCTGGGAAGGTGACTCTTTGATATCCTTAGGGATAGAATTCCAGAGCTTTGGGGCGCAGGAGGAGAAGGCCCCTCACCCACAGTATGTAGACGGACGTGGGGTACCCCAAGTGAATACTTGCACAAGACTTGGTCAGGATTCTGGCTGCCGAATTCTGGACACACTGAAGTTTGTTCAATGTGGATTTAGGCACTACAGAGAGTAGGACATGCATTGCACCAGCTTAGCTCTGCTGAAAAGCTGACAACATCCACACTGGAGGAATGAGAGGAACGGAGGAGCCCAGGGGGACGGGGTCTGGAGACCACTGTGTAAAATCGCTACAGTGCTCCACAGTCTCACTTTCACCATCTGGGTCATACTTGCACAGTCAGATCGCAACTTATTATTATGTGCTTCTAAAAACAGCAACCACATGTCAGACTTTTCAGCTAAGATATTATCAAGCGCAAGTTACTGTACATTCTGCGCTCTGCAGCACTCGGCTCACAGAGGAAACTGCTGAGTGGGGAACTGTTTGACTGAGGAAGTGTTGCTCTGGATGTCTGTCCTTTCATGGTGCTATGACACTCAGTGTTAACAGAGGGTTTTCATCCGTTGGGCCAGGCAGCGAGTTTTCATGTAGCACCCTGTGAAATTTATTCCTGTTTCTCATAAGAGGGAAGCAACCGTGAAGCTGTAAAGGTGTTCTGAAAACCTCAGCCACACCGTGCTTGCCTATTTGGTTTGTATCACTAGACGTGCGCTGTTCCTTCTCCAGGGCCTGCTGGGAAATGCGTGCACACTGTGAAGATGCTGTTATATCTTCAGGCAGCTGGGAGGATATCCTCTGGGGAAAATCATCCCGGAATTTCTTAAGTGAGAAATCGGGGTAGACAGAAGTCATTTGTTTGCTTTAAATTCTGCCCACGTTTGTAGAATTGACGAGTTTTACTTGGCAGGGTACTTGACTCCAGGTGAAGTATCTTTCTCAAGGGTACAAGAGCAGTGTCTCAGCTGGGACTCGAACCCCCAGCCCCAGAATCCCGACCGCCGCTCCGAAGCGTGGATCCTCTGCCTCGGTCCAACAGGAGTCCCCCGCGGGCCTTCTGAGCCGTGGCCGCAGCCCAGACGCGGTCCTGTTCCCGAGAGTTTAACCCTCTCCCTCTCCCTCTCCCTCTCCAGGGCGGAACTGCAGCCACCCGCTGGTGCCGGAACACGGGGGCTTCCGCTGCCAGCCCTCCCCCTGCCGCGGGTTCCCCCACAACCGGATCATCCTCTACTTCTGCGAGCCCGGCTACTCCCTCCCGCAGGACAGCCCGGGCAGCGCCAGGTGTCGCCACGGCCGGTGGACCTCCGCGGTGCCCGGCTGCGTCTCCGTCCCGGGTGAGGAGAGCGCGTGGGAGGCCCCCCCAGCTGCGCCGTTTGAAATCTCGGGGTGAGGGAAAGACCCCCACCACCACCACCACAGACGCACACACCTCCCACTACGGCTGCATTTTCCAGCTCGGGCCGGCCGGCCGGCCGCTGAGCAGAGAAGACGTCGCAGTCGCGTCTGAAAGGGGTCTGCGCTCTTGAGCTGCTCTGTCTGGCGAACCGTTAAAAAAAAAAAAAAAAAAACAGGGGTCCACCTCCCCCTTTTTGCAGGCGGCAGACAAGTAGAAGTTTGCGTGAACTCAGCCGTAGCTTTGCGATCGATCGCAGGCTTGACCGTGCCGGGAGACGGAAAACCTTGCAGGAGTTTTCCCCTGCCGGGCCATTTGCATGCTGTTCTAGTTTTCACTTTTTACCACACATGACAGAGGAGATTTCCCCTGATCTGCCGTAAGGGCAGGCTCACCGCTCTCACTTCTCCCCCCTGGGATCCGCCGTGCCGTGGGACTGCGGGTGCGGAACAGCTGCCCTGGGTCGCCCGGGGGGGTGCTGCCCTCCGGTGGTGGGCGGAGTCCCCTGCTGTACTCTGGGATCCTTTGCAATGAAAACCTTTTGCAAATGCGAGCTACCATTGTGTTATTAAATAAATGGGAAAGCACAGTGTAAGAGAGAAATAAACGACGTATAATCCGCCAGCATAAAAACAAAGGTGTCAAGCAACAGAATTGGCACCAATAAATAAACAAAAGCCCGCTGGTTGCCAGTTGAGTCACTGCTGTGTTATCTGCCACTTCCTCTTTCAGAGATAGGACAGGAAGCCTACATTAGGAACAGGAAGTCACCCCAGTCTCTTCTCCTCCCCCGTAAAAACAGACACTGTGTCACAGAAAAGTGTGGTGACTCTGTCCCACTTCAAACCACTTCCTGTGTCAGGTGTGGGGGGAACCACAGCCTACTCTTCACCGCCTCCCCACCCAGGAGGAAGTGAGGAAGTGAGATGCATGCAAAAAATCTACCTGAGCTTCAGAGTCTGGTGCCATCTAACGAGTGGATATGTTCTGCAGCAATGTCCAGTTATGAGAAATTCCAACTCAGCTGGGCATGGGTGCTGGAATCGAAGATCTGACGTGTCCAAGACCAGACTTTCCAAGGTTAAATAATCATTACTGATTAGTAGGCAGCACACTGTCTCTGTGTGTGGACAGGCACTGCTGTTTTGCCAGTCAGTCCTTCGTCTCTAGAGGCTCTTGGTGTTAGACTGCATAATAACTTTGTGTGTAGGAGTGAGGGTATGTTTTCTGGAGGTGTCTTGATCAAAACCCTGCTCCTCTTATCCTTGTAGTAACTCGCTGTTGGTCACTACTGAGCAAGTTATGATTTTGGATGTCTTCTAAAACCTGGAAGAGTAGATCCTGCCGGGATCGGGAGTGGCTCTCCTTTCTGCACCAGTTTGTCTCTCTCTTTCTCTTCCTCCGTCCTTGTTCTATCCGCTTGACCTTCCTGCTTGTGTCCGCAGGCTGGAGCCCTGAACCGGAAGACCAGAATACCAACACCAACACTCTTCCCGGCGTTGCCATGACTGCCGTGAGCGTGTCCATCTTCCTGGTGACCACCACAGCCTGCGTGGTGATCAAGTCACGCCTCCAGCCGTGTCACTCGGACAGGTAGCCCCACCCCTTGCCCTTCGGCCTCCAGCCAATCACGGCTGGCGCCCTGGCCTAGCTCAGCCAATCAGCACAACTCTCTCAAGAACATGGCTGCTCAAGCAGTCTCTACATTGTCTGTGTTATTTGTCCTTTTTTTCTGCAGCTTCATGTTATAAAAAAATTACTTTCCTAAAACCACTGCTTTTTTCCCCAGTTGTGTAATAAAAAAAACCCGCAATATTACCTTCCTGGCCAACTTCATCTTATCCAATCACAGGATTTTGTCAGTTAACAGTTTCAACCAATTTGTTTGTTTATGCACAGAATTAGATTCTCATGCCAATCAAGCTTGCTGACCAGTAGGGCCTGCTGTATGGAGTTTACACCCTCTTGATATTTTTATTTGTTAAATTGTCTCCATAAAATATAAACATTCAGATCTTTAACTCCCACTGTTTTTGCTTTTACACTAGGCGGTCTTCTGACCAGCTGGACCTGATGATTGACGGCGGGCCCGTTCCCCTTCCCTCCTACGAGGAGGCTGTGTATGGGAGCCGGGGAGAGCGGATCCCGCCCTCTCAGGGTCCTACTCAGCTCCTATTGGCTCGGGAGCCCCCCGGACTCCACCCTTCACACGCTGGCCCGGGCAGTCAACCAGAGACGACCTGCCTCTGCCCATTGGCCAATCAGACCACAACCCTTGCCCCGCCCCCTTACGAAGAGGTCCAATCAGAGAGTAGAGGAGGTGTCGGAAGGGAGCTCAGGCAGGAGCTGACAATTGCAGTTGCTTCTCACAAAGAAAACTCGGCTGACACCTGCTGCCCGCGGGGGACTGATAATTACAGCATGGTCTGAGAACCGAAAAGGCATACCTCCACATGTGTAGCGACATAACTAGCCTGGGCCGGTGCTCTGAATGTAGGTGCAGGCTCACCAGCGCTCAGGCGCCAAAAAGTGAATGTAATTCGTGTTCTGCATCTGGCAAAGCCCAGGAGCCTGAGCTCTGCAGCGGTGTGTGATCGCCTCACATCGATTGGTGTATTACCCCTGTGTTCTGTTTCCGCTCTCAGCCCAGTGGGAACCCAGCCAGCGGGAACTGGGCTGGTACTGTCTCCTGTCCGTGACAGGGCGCGTGTGTTTGTAAATTACAAGACGACTTGAAGGAGCTTGGCCGCAGCTCCCACGTTTTAATTTGATTTCGTCAAGAAATGATTTTTGCACCTAATTCCCAGTTTGCACTTTGTTTTGTTTTTTTTTGGGGGGGGGGAGTTTTTGCAGTTTTATTTTATTCCTGCTTGTGCGTTTTATGTCAAGGACTGTGCTCGTCCTCCACAGGACACTACCTCATGAGCAGCACCGGGTGCGGTCAGCCCCGGGGTCAAAATACCGATGGCCTGTTCGCTTGTGAAGGACCTAGACAGAGCACAAACCCAGGAGAGTCCAGTTCGGTCTGCCCCCTGACCCAGCTACAACCCGCCTCTCGCTGCTGTTGCTCTCTTGAGTGTCTCCGAGTCCAGGCCATCAATACCATTCGACTGAACTGCTCCGGCGTCCAGCGCTGAGGAATATCCACCCCATTCCACCGAGGAATGTGACCCGTGGCCCGATATTAAAATAGGAAAGGCTGTTTCTTTTGCATTACGACATGACGACGCGTCTGCTTGTCCGGTAGTGCTGAAAAGGCTGGAGGACCGCTCTGTCCGTGCTGTGGAGCGGACTCGCCGTGCAGCTCCGAGAGCCCGGCGGCCTCTGACCGGTGGCCTGCTTCTGCTCGCTGCTCTCAACCCTCAGCTGGCCAAGGGAGATCCAGACCACGTTCGTGCACAAAAAGAAAAAAAAAAGAATGTTATTCTATAAGAACAGATGGGGAAAAATCTAATATATTTTATGTAAAATTTTAGAGAATATAATTTCTATGGTGTACTGCATGTACGGAAATAATAAAGGATAAATATTTTCTTTACTGAGTTCTCTTTTTTTTTGTTGCTGCGAGACCACAAATGTTAGTTCTTTTTCTTGTGTTTTTCCCCTGTTGGTATGCAGGTTAATAATACTGTGCAAGCTTGAGATATTCAGCTGCCCATCTGCGATCACTCAAACCACAAGCAGCCATGAAACTAGATCAAAGTTCATTCTTGATGTCTTAATTGTAATTTTTTTTTCCCCAGAAGACCTGGAACTCAGGTCTTTATATATATGTACTGCTTTTTTAATAGTTATTTCTTTACCATCTGGTAGTTATGCCTTGTTGTTCTTCTGCTCAGCGACAGGTTAAATTTATTCACCAGATTAAGAGATTTCTGAAACATAAACGAGGGGGCACAAGGGGCAACGATGTGGAAGAGAATTTCAGACTCCAACCAGTACTTTACCCAAAGGGTGGTGGGAGTGTGGAACAAGCTACCCAGTCATGTAGTTGAAGATACCTTGATTTTTTTATTATGTTTTTCATTATGTTTGTTTTAAAGATATAGTTCAAGCAGGTAGCTGCGCCAGCATGCGCAGGCTGCAAAGGAACAAGAAAAGGTTTACTTCTGTGCTGAAAAGAGAAGAAAGGAAACGCAATGTTTCAGCTGTGGAGTCTTCTTTGGGGTGTCAAGAAGGCTCCACAGCTGAAACATTTCTTTTCTTCTCTTTTTAAAGATATGATCATTTTAAGTACAAGTATTTTAAGTAAGCAAGAACTCTCTCACTTTCACTTTTTAAGCTCTTGTTAAATTGAGGGTGATTAGTATGTAAAAGAATTTTGCATTTTATATAAAAAAAGAGGTCGTCATGCTTGTGCGCAATAATGCTTCAGTGCATTTACTGTCATGAAACACGGGATCTTTTTTGCACCACTGAGCTCTCCTTTCAGAAGGGCAGCAGCTGGTGTCGACAGGGAGAGAGCGGGTGCCACCGTACATTAATGGCCTAGGAAACTATATTAAAATTTTCATCATAATTAATTGCATTCAAATAACTCTTTTCATCCCAAAGAACCTAAAGGAAAGAGCTCTAGATGCAGGAGGAGGCCTGTGTTATCTGAGCACTGCAGGGCCCTGCAGTCCCCGCTGCTCTGCTTCTTTCGAATGTTGTCTTTGCAATCTTCTTCCTGTCTGGTGAAATTCTATCGCTGATTCCCCTCTTCCTCCCCTTGGTTAGGAGGATATGGATCACACAGGGGCAGAGTGGACACAGTGCCACAGGCACAGTGACCGGCTGGCCCCTGTCCGCTGGGGACAAGCCTAGCCCCGTGTCGAGTCAGATAGGCCAATAGACAATTGAGTGTAATTTCACTACCTGTGCGTGCACACTGTACTGTCGGAGAGTTGCAGAGTGCCCCTAGGTGGGGTTAGCTCACCTCGTCCAGTGGCATCTGTAACTGCAGCACCCTGAGGTCCTGCTCTCAGTCCATCACTCGCTCATGGTATCAGTGTTTTCAAACTGGCCTCCCGATCTGTTCCACTGGAGGCCTGTCTCCTTGCCAGCTGCCTGGAGCCTCACAGGTGCTCAGGATAATGGATGGCTAATGAAGTCCCTTATAAGAGGGATAGGATCCGATACTGATGCTGAGAGCACAATTCAGGGTCTGTGCACACTTTAAGCTAATATACTCCAAAATGGATTTGGGGATTTAAATGTGGAAAATTTAACTTAAAGGGAAAGGATATCCCGACAGGGGTATTCATCTTTAAGACACTTTCAGACAATCCACCACCTTCAAAGCTTCAGTCCTATAATTGGCACTTAACTGGCTCAACAAACCAAGAGAATCAATGTGTTTAAAATACTTTGCAAGTCATACTCACTGCAAAAATATTCACATAAGACTGTTGAGACCTTAAAAATAAAAGCACACTTACATATCACAAGGATTCTACATTTTTATTAGTAGTACTGTAGTGACATTTTGAATTAGTGATACTACTGTGAATACTATTATTTTGGGATTGCGAATTTATAATCGCCGCCTTATTTTTAAGTATAAGCCACCACAGCTGCCTTTTGCATTCAAAACAGAGCAAAGGTGTTTGTTCTTCCTTAAATGTGCAGGTATCGGATCTGACTAATGCTCATTAATAGACTTTTAGGGTGGCCTAGAGCGCCCCCTGGAGGGCAAAATACGGACAGTGGTTTCACTGAGCCTCAACTCTTGCCCTGTGAACAGGCGTCTGATGTTGTTAGATTACATAGATGCAAAAGAAAAACTGAATATATTATAGTAAGTCTACTGCGTAGTTTGAATGGAACAAAATGACTAAGACGTGTGTTTCTCACACTCTAACACAACTCTAACTTTTAAGAACATTTAAAAAAAACACCCCCCCGCAGTAAAAATAAACACAACAATCGCAGGGTTAACGTGAACACCCCTGAAAACAGTGGACGTGTCCAGCTTCGCTCTTCAGATATTAGCACACCCCTCAAACGCATTTCATCCTCTCTGCATGACATCGCGGCCAGCCCTGCAGGACACTGTAGACTACAATCCAGCAGAGACTGCCGTGTTTGGGTCTGCTCCGTTTTGTGCACTGCATTTTCCTGTTTGTGTACAGATCTGTCCGAGTGTAGCTACCTATCGTCTACCTATTCATTTTTTTTTACTTTTAATGTTGATCTCAGAAGCATGAATCGTTTTATACCGCGCTCGTCGTATGAGCAGATGTTTAAACAGCCCCGAACGGGAGCTCTGTCTTTGGCTGGAAGCGGACGTCCTTGATAATGATTGTGAAGCAATCCTGTGGTCCAACGAGCCATCGTGAGATTGGGACACGTTTGTCGTTTGGGCCTTGCCAAATCGTGTCACCGCGGGTATGTTTCTGTTAAATTACACAACAACCGGCCTCTGTTTTTCGTGGGTGGTTGGCCGGGGCTCTACGCAAGATATCGGAGCTCATCAAGTGGCATTTTTATATCGTATCGTATTTTGAACGCACTTTGAATGGGGATAGATGCGACACAAAGGCCCGTGGTTGTACGCCAAAGAACCTGCTGCACTGGTGCTGTGATGTGCGTCAGACAGCGATGTCTAGGGCAGCCGAGGTCTAGGGTTAAGACTTCCCGCGCCACACTGACATGGGACTGCTCGGGCTCTGTGAGAAGCAAGAGTCACAACACACAACACCCCCGAAAGAAGCTAAATTCTCAGAGAGTTTGAGTCCCAAGTTGGGCTCCATGTACTTCATCGCGTCTTTAACGAGCTCTTTAGCTTTCAGACTTATTTTGACATGAACAGAATTAAGTTGAATTCGGTCCATCAAATCTGACAGGAATCTAATACCATGTCTCTACATTACGCATTAGGACCGAAGGGCGCACCCGGAAAAGTGTTTTGCTGAAATGTTTTCTCTTTTCTTGTCCACGAAAAACAAAACGCAGCGCCTCTGTGGCACCATCGCCTCACCAACAGCGCTCCGCGTTCATTTTCAAATCACTCAACACCGTCTGGCCTGCCTTTCCCAACACTCAAACTCGCTTCTCCCTGAATATCACAGCTGTAGACGCGTGTCTGGTGTAAGATGTCCATTGTACGTAAGGAAAAAAATATATATTGACAGCAAGTTACCTACTGTATATCGCTACATGCGGACTAACAGTTTTAAGCAGTGGAACTGATTGCACGTATATTCATTACGGAGCCGTCATTGCTTTAATCTCTAAATCCCACAGAACTGGTGCTCATAATGGTTCTGTTCATATTTGCTAGAAATTGCAAGATTTCACTGTGACTAAAACCACAGACGAATTCTGCAGCGCCGGACATGGACGCGATCAAAACAAAACCGACAGTGCCAGCCAAGGTCAAGGCAGCTTCTAGATGCGTTCAGTGTTCAATTTAACAGGTTGTACATGCACTGCAGTAATCACTGCTATCTCATAATTACGAGATAAGGGGGTAGCAATGCGCTCCCTTAGTCATGAGCTATAAATCCGCTAATTGCACCTGCAGGGTCGTTGTGCAATCGGCGAATCTCGTGAGCTGAAGGGCCGTGAGGAGGGCTTGAGCAATGAGAGAGAGAGGGAACCGGAGGAGGGTGTGGCGAGGGGTTGCTCCTGTGTTTATATCCGGACCTCCGGTCCCAGGCGTGAGTCAGCCGGGCTTGGCTGGGTGTGTCTGTCTGCTGCCGCACCGGCGCCGCTGAGCGAGGGGACATGTCGGACTGGAGGGGCAAATGCAAGAGCGAGTGGAAGCTGAGGGAGAGGAAAGTCCCGGCTCCCGACACGGTGGACTGGAAGGCGGTGTACGAGAAGAAGCCGTTTGGACGGAACCTGCTGAAGAACCCGGCGCCGGGAGGTATGGCGCCAGGCCGCGGCTGGACCGGGCAGTGATCGGCTAAAACTGAAACAATGTAGTGCTGCCGTCGGCTCGCAGGACTTATAACGCCGCTAAATGCTATGAACGGCGCAGGTAGTCGCTGCTCGCATTCTTGAACAATCGTTTAAGACGGTTAGGCGGTGATTCAGGAGGGTCGTTGGTTTCTTGAAAGCTAAAATGAAATCTCCTCTTGTAGGAGAGTGAGGCATTAGATTATTCCTGTTTTATTGATCCGGGAGTCACATTCCAGGACCCGTGGGCTGTAACAGCCAGTCTCTTTGACTCCATGCCTCCCCCACTCTTGCCGCAAAGCTAGTGCTGCTCGCAAAGAAAAGTGGGTTTTGAGCTTGGTTGTGAAAATCCGTCGCTTAGAATTACAACACCTTTGTTGTCCCACGCTGGTGTCGGAGCAAGAATGGAGGTGGGTCGCTGTGTTTGAGATGTCCTGTTGGTAAAAAGAGGGCGAAGCAGTTGTAGGTTTTGGGGGGTTAAGCCAAGCTCTGCTGTTCTAACCTGAGGGGGGGCAGGCCTGTAGCTTATTGCCCTGCAGTCTGATGTTGGGGGTGCCGAGCTGGGCTGAGGCAGGCTGTGGTGCCGACAGAGGGCTTTCTGCAGCCTCTCCTCCTGAAGCCAGCCCTGCAGCCGCTGGTTAGAGGCCAGGCTGTGCTGCTGTGGGACTGAGACTGGTCAAAGCTGGGGAAGGCCCAGGCACTGCTCTGGACTAAGGGCACGAAATACCAACGATTCTTTCTCTTTAAAAAAAAAAATACATTAAGGAAATGGAAGGCATTTATTGTATCTAGGACATTATACAAAAGTCAGTGCATATGCTGTGTTAAAAAAACAAAATGACAATAATAATAATTGCTTACACTTATATAGCGCTTTTCTGGACACTCCACTCAAAGCGCTTTACAGGTAATGGGGATCCCCTCCACCCACACCAGTGTGTACCCCCACCTGGATGATGTGACGGCAGCCATAGAGCACCAGAACGCTCATCACACGTCAGCTCTCAGTGGGGAGGAGAGCAGAGAAATGAAGCCAGTTCAGAGAGGGGGATTATTAGGAGGCCATGATTGGTAAAGGCCAGTGGGAAATTTGGCCAGGACACCGGGGTAACACCCCTACTCTTTTCGAGAAACGCCCTGGGATTTTTAATGACCACAGAGAGTCAGGACCTCAGTTTTGTCTCATCCAAAGGACAGCGCCTGTTCACAGTATAGTGTCCCCATCACTATACTGGGGCATTAGGACCCACATGGACCGCAGGGTGAGCGCCCCCTGCTGGCCCCACTAACACCTCTTCCAGTCTCCTGCCTGCCTGACTAAGTGCAGAAGTGGCTGTTTGTGAACTGAAGGAACGAGAACAGGCCTGTGTGTGAGCACAGCGGTCGGGTGGCAGCAGAGCCCGTCTCGCCCGGGACACCGCCCTGAAAGGGAGCTCAGTGTGGTCTCTGGCTGGCGCGCTGGCGGTAGCTTAGCTTGTGAAGAGCCGCTGGCCACTCTCGGGGCAGTGCCTCCTGGGTCCACAGCGAGCACCTGCCGTTCTGATGGAGCAGTGCTGATATCTTCTCCCCCCTCCTTGTTCCCACCAGGCCTGTCTCACACCACCCCCCCTCCGGAGCACGAGCTGCCTGGCATGTTCGGCGCCGAGCCGCCCCGTTCTGCCCCAGAAGGTGGGTGAGGGAGGAAGGAAGGAGCCTGGGAGCCTTTGCTTTCAGTCGAGCCTGCACGGTGGAGCTCGGCACGGGTGGCCTCTGCCTGGCCTGCTGGGTGGGGATTCATACAGGTTTGGGAAGCAGGACCTGGCTTCTTGGTCCATTCGAGGTTCTGCAAGCTGCGGCCTTTCTCTCCAACTGCAGGCAGGGCAGCGTATCAGTCGGTGCAGGCTGACGCCCACAGCATAAGAGCTGTGAAATAAATCGGGGGATTGCTCCCAGTGCAGGAGAAGAGCAGTGAAGCAGGCTGTGGCAGTGTGGAGTAGAGGTTGGAGAGTTATTGAGCTTGAATCCTAGGTAGTTTACCTTACCCAGCATGTGCAGGGAAAATCAGTTGAATGACTGTGAAGCAAGCTTGGTGTGTAACAAAAAAAAAAAATAATAGTAAATCTGACTGATAATTTTGTTTATAGTGAATGATAACATCTTTACATCCTATGTAATGTTTAATGCCAAGATGCATCACGGTGGTGTCTTAAGGAGTCTGGTATGGATTCATTCCTACTTTGGTAGGATAATGCAATTGCAGTTTGTTCAGATCAATGAGCAGAAGCATCATCAGCCGTGGGGCTCAAAGTCTCATTGCTGGTTGGCCTCCAGAGATGTCGTACATGTCTGTGGCTGCTCCCGCCTTTATTCCATCTTCCAGGAGACTTTGCCTGGAGCTGAATGCTCCTCTCCTCTCGAGCCGGGGTTAGCCTCGGCCTCCCGCACGCGATTGGCCAATCGTTCTCCCTCTTGCTGGTCAGGTGACTTCACCGGCTGGACCACCAGCACGGAGGTGCTGCCCTACGACACCAGCGGGATCCCGGAGGGCGCGGCCGTCTGCGCGCTACCCCAGTACAGGTGAGGGGGGGGGGGTTCGGGGAGCATCTGTCCTGAGCTGCAGACTCCCTCACGCCTGCTGGCGCTCCTGGTGAGCTGAGCTCTTCGCTCGAATCCATCTTCAAGTAAACCAACACATCAGGTTGTTGCCTACAGAAAGGTTGGAGATTAAAGTGCTTTAAACAAAGTTGATCAACAGCCTCCTATGCGTTTTAAAACATTTAAAATTAAACTTTTTGTTGGGTCCATTAAGTGGATTGTTTCAGTTTTTTTTTTTTTTTAACTGAAGGCTCAGGTGGGACAGACCCCAGCAGGTGTGGGGGTCCCCAGGACAAGGATGAGGGGACCCCAGCTGTGAAGGGACTCATCACCCCCCTCCCCAGAGGGAGGCTGAATCGGAAAGATCTGATCCTTAATAGAAGGAGAAAGCGTCCCAGTCACCAGCAGGTCTACTATGTTGTGCTGCATGAGTGCCGCTGCTCTGCAGTGCTCTCGACAGCCCCTTGCCAGTGTCAGCTGAGCCCTGTCCCCCTGCGCTGCTGACCTCCTGAGCCCTTTCTGCCCTCACTGTCCTTCCAGCCTGAGGCTCCTTCAGGTCTGACCCCTGGCAGCTTTCGGAGCTGTCTGAACCCCTCTCAGTCACTGCCAGCACACAACTTCAGCAGGAGGGTGAAATGGGCTCGGTAAAGGGGACCTGCTTGACCCGTCTGAGTGGGTTTGAAGCTGTTGGACCCTGGCTTGAAATCTGCCAGGGCCTGGAAACCAGTTGTGATTTGGGGCTCCTCCTGTTGATGAAACTGCAGTCCCTGCGAGCAGCACTAGGGGGCGCTGACTAACCCTGTGTGTGTGTGTGCACAGCTGGTTCTCTCTGGAGCAGCATGTGGACCTGAAGCAGGAGGGGCTGTGGGACGAGGTGCTGGATGTCTACCAGCCTGACATCTGCATCAAGGACTGGTAGGTCTTCAGCCGAGCTGCCTGGCACCTGCTGCTTGCAAACAGCCCCACAAGCGCACCTGTCTGACTGCTGTTCACCTTCACCTGTCCGTTTTCCGTTAACCTTCAGTAACGAGTTTCTCTCGCGCCTGGTGGCCCCAGGGCATGCTGGTGTGATCTGTGCACAGAGGGGTCTGACCGAGCTGTGAGCAGCAGGGCTCTGTGCAGTCGACAAGCAGGAATGAGTTAAAAGGGTTAATGTCAGGGTTTAAAATTGCCAATAAGAGGAGTCCTGTACTCCTGTTTCAGCGCAGCATAGTGACCGGTCAGCCACAAAGCACAGGTACGAGCAGAGCCAAACCAAACTGTAGGCAAGAGGTTACAAGTACAGTAAATCTGTCGTGATTCCGTAAATCACTGTTCTGCGCCTGGATTTCTCCATTTCCTTTTCTCATCTCCTTCTCAAAGTTTATTATTGCAACAACAAAAGGGATGTGTGTATGATTATGCAAAGTAACTAGTCGAGGTTTAGTTCCATGCTGAAAAGAAACGCAACGTTTCGGGTGTGGAGCCTTCTTCGGCCTGAAGAAGGCTCCACAGCCTAAACGTTTCTTCTCTTTTCAACAGGAATAAACTTGGATTTGTTCCTTGGCAGCCTATGCATGCTGATGCAGCTCCCTACTCGAACTATATACTATGTATCTGCACAAGAGTGTATATAACATCATCGGGGGGGGGGTACACAATACAGTTGCTTCTTACCAGAAGATTAAATGAGGTGAAGGAAGGTGAAGTACGCATCGAAGCTGTAGGTTTTATCCGCAGCCCCCTGTGACTTTGTCGCCAGCTCCACAGCTGTGCCGCTGGCGCCCCCTGGTGGCCGGGGGTGCGGCCTGCTGGCCTCCCCTTGGCTCCGCGCCGCTGACGCGCGCTGCTGCCGCCGCTCTCGCCCTGCGCAGGTACGAGGAGAGCCGGGTTCACGAGTTCATCTACCAGCTGCGGGTGCGGCTGCTGGGGGCGGACGGGCGCACAGTCCTGCAGGAGCACGCCTTCGCCCCCAAAGAGGACATGCGGCGCGACTCCCGCGACTGGAAGAAGGTACTTTACACGCGTGCGTCCAGCGCGCTGCGGCGGCTCTCGCACAACACCGAGCCCACAACGGAGCAGCCTCAAACCACACGTGCATCGGGCAAGGACTGAGCTAGGCAGTAGATATTGAAGCCAGTGCTGAATAGGTGCTGTAACAAGTTTTTAACTTCTGTCTTGCCGTTTATTTCACGCAGGTTGTCTTAAGGTATTTTTTCCTCTCGGCCTGAGTGACTACAGCCCTCACTGTGTGTTTTTCGGCGCAGGTGTCCCACGTGTTCAGGAGCTACGGGCGGGGCGTGCGGCACGTCCACTTCCTGCACAGGCTGAAGAACATGAACATGGTGGCGTTCAGGGCCACCCGGGCCACCGACAGCGCCGTGGTGGTGAAGCTCAGAGGATGAAGCAGGAAAACGAGACCCGCGGCGTGGGCCGTCTCTGTGCTCGCTAACGCGCCCGTGTGCCGACTGCCGCGGCGCTCCGGCATCGCAGAGACCACGCCGTCGGTCATGCTGTAATTCTACCGTTGTTTAAGCTTTGAACTGTAAGTATCAAGGCCCAAAATGTCAGAACTTTCAATAAAAAAAAAAATGATTTTAAAAAATCACCCTCGACGTCCGCAACCTAGAAAGCAGCCGCCAGCAAGAAATTAAGGAACTCCCTCTGGAAAGGGGCGCGGGTCGTTTTTTTTTTTTAAGAAGGGGATTGTAAAGAACGCTTTTCTGGAAACTCCAATCAGTGTTTTACAGGTAATGGGGGGGGTCCCCTCCACCAGCACCAGTACTCTTCCCACACACCAGCTCTCAGTGGGGAGGAGAGCAGAGTGATGAAGCCAGTTCAGAGAGGGGGATTATTAGGAGGCCATGATTGGTAAAGTCCAGGGGGAAATCTGGCCAGGACACCGGGGTAACACCCCTACTCTTTTCGAGAAACGCCCGGCCATTTAATGACCTCCGAGTGTCAGGACCTCGGTTTTACATCTCATCCAAAGGGCGGCGCCTTTTTACAGTCCAGTGTCCCCGTCATTATACTGGGCCATTGGGAGCCACACAGACTGCAGGTTGAGCGCCCCCTACTGGCCCCACTAACACCTCTTCCAGCAGCAACGGTAGAGCGGTTGTCCGGCAGGTAACGGGCTTACCTTGAGCGAGTAAATTACGTTTTCAAGGGCCAGAAATGTAGCCCGTACTTTTCAATTAAAAACGGAAACCTGCCTCTGGACAGTCCTGGTGGGTGTGGGTATGTGTATGAAGATTGAAATTTGATTTTTTTTTCCTATCATCTTTGATTACATTCCGAGGCCATTTAGTGGTTAAAAGCGTGATGAGTTACAGCGCATGAGCCCTTTGGTGGATGCACAGAATATTATAAATGGCTGTTAGCGCTCGGTGTTTATATAAAATTATAAGAAGGGCAGGGACATAGAAAACGTATTTTTTAATGTGAGCACCGTATTAATTTAATTCAAGTCAGAACTGGATAGGTGTGTGTGTTAAATACAATAATAGTTCACTCGGTGTTAAGACGAAAACCTTCGTTTGAGTTTAAGATGATTTTGAGGGACGAGGCCGTCCGTGTGATACTACCGGAGTGACTCCGGTCTCCTCAGGCGGGGGCGCGTGTCTCCACAGTCTTCACCTGCGAGAGAGGAAATTAATATAAATATTCGGCAACGTCTGGTGTACGTGGAGGTAAGATATTGCGTATAATAGTCGGTATCTGTTGTTCAAGCACCTCTTGTGGAAAGCGGTTAGTTTAAAGGGCGGGTATGATGGTATTTGGTTCAAAAGAGTAATTTATTTAAACGCTGTTTTTTCAGTACAGTACGTCGCTTTTTTCTTTTCCCAGTACGTTTTTTTTATAGTTGTTTTTCCTGTCATAAGCAAACAGGCTTTCTGTGATAAACAGTCAGCTGTATCGTTTTTGCGTGACAGTCCTAAACGTTGATATTCCTTTAAATTTGTCCATGTCGCTGTAATTTTGAACTAAAGAGCACTGCTCTCACAACGTTAATCTAAACTGGGCCTGTGCATGCTGGCTGTAGTAGTTCAGGTGGGGAGCTGCGTAGGCTGCAAAGGAACAAGTAAGAGGTTTATTCCATGCTGAAAAAAAGACGAGAACAACCTGAAGAAGGCTCCACGGCCGATGTTCTCTTTCTTCTTTTTTTCCCAGCATGGAATAAACCTATTACTTGTTCCCGTGCATGTTGGTACCACTGTCCCGTGTAAAGCCACCCCAGAGTTTGTGGTTTTTCCACACTCTGCCGGTAGATGGCACTCTTGTATTTTGATTTTTTTTAAAGCAGTTACAAACGTGCTCGTCAGCCTGACGGTAATTACTATCGGATAGGATCTCCTCCAGCCGTTACTAGAAAGAGGCGATGCCATTGCCTTTGACAACGTGCTTCTATAGCTTCTTGCAAACGTCCAGCATGTTTGTGCGTAAAGAAGCGCCTCTTGTTCTTCTTTCTAAAATCTCGTTCCCGACGTTTCCGCCCGAGTCTCCTGGCTCGTGTTCCGATGGGTTGACCGGGTTCCCTGTGCGTTTTGAAGAATTTGAACGCTTGTATCGGGGAGCCTTGTCATCATTTTCTCTACTTCCTCTTAAAGGTATTCAGTTCATTTAGCCTACGAGCGTACGACAGGGCTTTGCGCTTGTGAATCTGCGAATTGCTCTCGGAACAGCAGTATATACTGTATATTTTTTTGTAAGGTGGTGTCCATGCACAGTCATTTTAACTGAGGTCTTGTGTTGTACAGTAGTGATAAATGTATCTTATTATTTAAATGTTAACGATTTAAACATTTTAAGTTTGCCTTTTTTTTTACTGCTTCTCCGCATTATCTGGTAGATGAAAACATCTGTATACAGTACTTAAGTCCTTCATCTGCAGATTTTTCAAAAAGTTCCCCAATTCTGTTTATACTTCTATTTATATATTGCTGCTACCAGTGCAATCATAAAGAGCTTTAACATCTAGGAGGAGACACACCTGTCCATCACTGCACAACTGCCCCACCTGGGTGACACAGGGCAGCTGTCCTGCACCTGCAGGTCAGGTGGAGGAGAGAGGGATCACCTCACCAGCTGGATTCAGGGGGACTGTAAGAGAGGCCAGTATCCCAGAGTGGAATTCAGCCAGGGCACCTGGATTCACACCCCTACCCAAACAGAATCAGGGGCTGTTTAATGACCCGCCCTCACAGTCCTGAGAGCTGTCAATCCTTTAACTGAAACTTGCACCCGACATGATTATTAAAAAAACAACAACACATTGAGGCAACAGCTGCAAAAAAAAGTTTTTATTCCTAGCTGGTAAAGAACACAAGTTTTTAACAACATGACATCATTTATAAGGAATGAAATCACATTTTAAAGGATACAACAGTCATCAGAAAATCATCTGCTTAAATGAGAGAGAGATTTAAAAAACGCAGTCCCTCTCTGTAGTGTGCGTTCTGGGTGGGTGAGTTTTGTTCTTCCGAGGGGTGATCGCTGCCCCTCCCAATAGCTTTGGGAGCATTTATTGGTATTAAAAGATGATTCAACCTTGCATTGTAAAAGAGTACAATTTGTAAAAGCGATCTGGAGGAGCAAAGAAGTTTTGAATTCACATCAACAAGAAAATCAGTCAATATTCTCCAATGTGTGGCTCCGAGGTAAGGCCACTGCATCGTGGAAGGAAAACATTCCTCTAACGGACTTGGACAGAACAAGTTAAGGAAAAAACAACAACATTCTTTTACCATAGCCATGTTTAAAATACTACATTTTTCATCAGAACTGGACTAATAAAAATCAACAAGAAGAATTAAAATACCAGAAAGCTGTGTTTTGCAGCCAGCATCCCTCTTCTAGAGTTCATAATGGAATGCTCTTTTGTAAAGGGCCACATGAGCGAGATTCATGGTTAACTCAACAGCACTGGTCGCAAGCCAGAAAAGCTTTTGGAAGGCCTTGTACTTGTGTTTGTTCTGGCTAGCAGTTTGGCATTTTAAATTTGAAGAGTGTTTTTGTTTTTCTCGGCTGTGTACCCTTTTATGCGACGTGGTCACCAGACCAGCACCCTAAGGAGCTGGGCTTGGGGGTGGGAGCACGTTTCTGAGAGGGCACGCCCGCCCCCCCCCCCCCACTGCACGCGATCCCCAGTGCGGCGGGCGTGGGCGAGACTGGGCCGAGCCTTTAACTCCAATCGCACACCGAAGGATCCCTCCCCTCTCCGTGCAACAACGGAACCTGCCTACAGCTGCTCACGATCTCCTCACTAGATTTCCCCCTTAAACGAGCTCGATGACCGCGGTCATCTAGGTACCTGAAGCAGTATCAATAGGAGAGCCGCTGCGGTCGCTGGCGGAAGCAGCCGCGATCCACGCTTGACCAGAAAGACGTGTCCGAGGCGTGAGAAGCAGGAGCCCGACTGCCTTTGTCCACCCTCCTTTCCCACTGTGTTACCCCCTCCCCCCTCCCACACTGCCTGGGAGAACAGTGAGAAATCTTCACACCCGCATGGAGGATGTTGTGCTATTCATGCATTTTCCCTAGGCTGACCTTGAAGACCTGACCTCTTCTCCTTGGAAGACATAAGCTGTGTGACAAACCTACTACTGAACTGTGAGCCAGATAAGTCAGGCTCACCAAGATGTAATTAAGACTGCAATATACTCTAACCCTGTCGGGCCAGGTCTACTCCCAGCTTTCACTCAGTTTGCACATGGGACCTAGAGAACTTTGGGGCACATGGCTTCCTCTGCCACATGGCAAAGCTCAAGCATGTTACTGCCCCTCCTGCAGTAACAAAGGGCGTGGTGATGCTCTTCCTGTTTTCATGCCAAAGCGTGGATCATTCAGCTTTGCGCTGCAGTTTTCAGCTCGCCTTCAAATGAACGATCTGGGGAGCCTTTCCCCTGTTGAGTTGAGAGGTAATGTGACCCCACTCGTGGAAACAACCCCCAAATTTCAAAAGCTTAATGCATAAGGTTTTTTTTTTCTTATTCACAATCACAAAGCTTCACATAACCCTCCATGGTACAATGTACATCTCTTCCTGTGGAATCTAGGTGTAATGTGTTATCTCTTGCAACTGGTTTCTTTGAATACAAAAATCTGAAAAATAAACTGTAGCTTAGACTGGTGTTGCACTCCTGTTATGCCACACACACACTGTCGCTTTTAATATGCACTTGTCAATATACATGGAACCACAGAGTATACATTTTCACAAGTAGAACAAAAAATATCAAGTAAAAAGTATCTAAAAAAACATTATAAAAACAGATGCCACTGATATTGTTTTTCTTTGCGAGGGTTTTCCTTAAAACGGTTCATGCTTTTGGCAAACCTCGATTAAAATACAACTTGTTTGTGTGCGTTAAGTAACCAGGACAGCCCATCTTAAAACGCAGGGAGGAGTATCGGCTTGCATTTATCTGTTTCTCTGCTCCAACGCCCGAGTCTTCATCATGTTTTTCATCGTGGCTGTATTGCGTGAAACCCTGGCTCTTTTTCAGATGCTAGCTCTAAATAAAGTTAACAGGTCTCAGGTTTTCAAAACCACTGGATACCTGGTTTTTGTTCTCTGCCTCTGCAGTAATGTCTGCGTACTCAGGCTCAAGAACAGTGAGAGCAGATCTCTCATTGCAGCAATGCTGGTCACTGAGGGATCTGGAGCACTGAGGTCGGGAAGCAGAGCACCCGGAGTCACCTCCTTCCCCGGTCTTAAGTACATTTATTTGTCACTAACAAGGCTGCTCAATGTGACAGCGCTAAAAGAAACATTCAGGATGATCATACAGTACCTAGTCCCTCTCTGACTACCTGCCCCACTGTGACGTTCTCAACGCCAAAACGCTACAGCATTCACAAAAGGTCTTCCGACACCAAGCATGTTGCCTAGAAAGTGTAAAATGCATTTGTTCCAGATTTCTCTCGTGCGCTGAAATCATTTTGTGGCTGCTGCGTCATATTAATAGGAGTCTGATTATTGTATGAGCAGCTTTGTTAGTGACATATATGCGTCTGTATGCTACATATACACACACATATATAAACATGCATTCAGAACGGAGAGGTATGTCTCCAGGTGCTGGCTTTTGTACTTGACGACCACATGATTCCTGACTGGTTTTCGCGCAATGTTCACATGCATGCTGGTTTGCAGAGAAATTGTATGGCTTAGGTGATGTAAGCCACACTGGACTGAGGTCAATTCAGTTAGCACCAGCATAAAAGTAGCACCAGCATAAAAGTAGGAATACATTCGATTTTGGACAGCATTTTAAAATACAGGACTGAAGTGCCTGTACAGTATCGCCTGTTTTGTTTAGCGGTGCACCTCGACAAATATCCTGAGACGAAGGGGCGCCGTGCTCTGGATTCTCCCCTTTCAGCTCTAGCGTGGGCTCTGGCAGGTGGATGTCCTGTCTTAGCGTGACATCACTGAGGGTAAACCATCTGCTGGGGACACAACTGGACAACACGGGGCTGCTGGGCAGAAACTGAACGCTGATGCCGACGGCCGGCCGGTGGGTTAGCGCTTTGTCGAGCTGTCTGAGGTGTCGGGGCGGGGCGGGTTGGGTGGGATGGGCTGCCCAGGCGACATCCAATCTCTTGGCTGGACTGTCGTGTGGAGGGAGGGGGGGGGCGGCGTGGCCAGTTCAGGTCAGAGGTGAAATGGGCCCCGCCTCCAGTTCGTGAGTCAAAGGGTCTGGCGGGCGGGACAGTAAGTCGCTCATCAGGGCTGTGAAGAGCCGTGGGAAAACAGAGAGGATGAGCGAATAAGACTTCGAACCCCAGCATATTAAAACAGGCAGTGCCACATCTATCACAGAGCCAACAGGAGAGGATACTGTGTCTTGCATATTAGCTGTGCATGCGCCCCTTTGAGGCAGATGTTGGTGTGCTCGTATTCTCTCCATGATAAAGGCTGGTTACTTTGATGTGACAGGGCTCTGTAACTAATCTTAAAGTTCTGGTGTAACATTAATATGTCAGAATACCACCCTGGTTCTTGTAGTACAATTTCACTCTTCAGTGAGATGTTCTTAACAAAAAAGACTTTCAGTGCCTTTTGTAGAGGATAAAAAGGATGAACTGCATCCCTTCCATTGAAATCACTCCCACCCCCCACATATCCTCTACATGAGACATACTGGGAACCGTTCTGATGGCGATATCGGCAAGGCTACTGTATGTTATCTGTTGGCGTTATTTGGCACAAAGATGTAAGATTCAGTTAAATGAGGCCGATGACAAAGTTCTTGCCAAGACAGATTATGCGCTTGACTAGCTGCTGCATCATCTCATTTCTGTCTCAAGCGCCGGCGCTCCCAACAAGCTCCGAGAGCACCCAGCCCTCTCGGTGAACACGGCTCTGCCGTACCTGCCGAGTTGCACAGCCCCCTCTCCCCTCCTACTAGCGGGTCATCGGTATTCAGGAGGCTCTTGGCGAGCCTGAGCTGCTCCAGCTCGTCAGTGCTGTCTCCGTCCACAAGAGAGCCCTGGAATGCCAACACGCACCTGTCAGGCTACTCTACCGTCTTCGTCCAAATGACAGCAGACACTTTCCCATCCTTTATGTTTTGCCTTGCAGTAAAAATGCGTTGATATATTTTTATCATGTTCATTTCCTACCTAACCGGCCTACACATAGCTTCTGCAGTATAAAACAGGAATAAAAAACAATAGTCAACTTATTACAAGGATATACGAAAAATCGTTAGTTCATTCACGTCCCTGGGGGGCCCCCCGACTAACTGGTCTGAATCTGCCCCACATGCAGTGCCCCTTCTCACCAGCAGGACGTCATGCAGGAGCACCTCTTCCTGTCTCTTCCTTTTGTCTGGGGACGACTCCTTCAAAGGCAAGTCTTCATCCATCTTCAAGGTTCTGCGGGGGCACACCCGCACGAAAGATATGAGAAAGAGAGATACTCCGCTTACTCTGTGGGAATCGCAGGTGTGGTCAGGCTGGATGCCCAGCAGATATACGCTGTATGTGGCCAGGCTGGTGAAGGATCTACTGGATTGTGATCTGCTGTACTGTAAAACGACGACTGTGAGCATGGGAACCAAGTCCCAGGCTGTGTACTTTTGCAGCTCAGTAACAAAATTTGGCTAGGACTGGACAGCGATATTCTGAACAGCATGTGGAACCTCACAAAATACCGTAGTTAACTCATTTTGTCCTCGGCATTGCCCTGGGTGATGCACGGGCACAAAAACACGTTTGTGTCTGTTCGGCTTTTTGGGGCATCTCCAAACTAGGAAGCAGACAGGCCCCAGTCATTAAAAGGCAGCTCCTTGGGGAAGTCAACGAAGAGCCACACGTGCGAGTTGCAGCATTTCAAGATGAGGTGATATACATGTACCCTGAGGAGTGCGGCCGCGGCCCTGCTGGAGCAGCTGTGTGCAGGGAGGCCAGTGGGGGGGGGGCGGGTTGTGTGCGGTTTCAAGAGAGTGAAAAACTACCGTTTCCTGGCACCAGGGGCAGCTGGCTCCAGGGTGGGGGGCTCAGACTCTGGGAGCTGGGCCAGGAAGGTCAGCTGGAAGTCGTCATCCATGGAGATGTAAGGGGCCAGCATGTCCAGATCGAGGGCCTCATACCCCTGTGAAAACACAATATTAGTGTGCTGGGAATGAACAAAACAAACACACTATTAGGTACTAGAAATCTCATCTTCTCTCTGCCAGGCTGATCCTAAAGATCAGAATTGGATTTGGCCCTGGCAGTTCTTTCTTCTTTTAACTCATCCAAACCTTCAAGGCCACATTGGCAGGAGTGTTGCAAGACAAATACAAGTTCGTTCCTCTTCGCGTCTCAATTTTGCAGCATTTCTGCAAGGTTAAGAACTGAAAATGAAGAGCATGACTTCAGGGGGAAGAGAGGCGTGTGATATTGCAAAGCCACTCATCACATCCCAGGTCATCACTGTGCTGAAACACACACACCACTGGGCTCATAAGACACTAACACGCTCCCTGCAAGTTTTAGGACGTGGGCTTTTCACCCAGCTTTTTTTAAAAGTTACAACCCACTGCCCCCCAAAAAATACCCTGCATCAACCTTCGGATGTCGGCTTTGCACACATACCTCTTTGGCAGCGGTGGGTTTGGCGTCATCGTCCTTACGGACAGCAAAAAACTTCTCCACCGAGTCCGTGTCCATCGGCGACTCATCTCCAGAACTCTGAAACACAAAGGGGGTTGAGCAGGAGCTGAGCCACTGATCTCTCTTTAATTATTCAACGGAAAGAAAAAGCAATATATATACACATCACTGCATCAGTAAACGGCTTCGGAAAGTCATTTGCCATTTCGGGGGAATCCTTTGCAGAGCTTCCCGTCGGGATCGCCTGACAGAATCGGAAGCGAACCCCTGCTTCCTGCAGAACTCCGCCTCCGAACCGAACACCGTTTCCTTCTGCGAACGAGAGCGGACCCCCGGCAAGCCCGCCGTTCGGGGCAGGGAAGCGTCCCGACTCACCGAGGAGGGGGAGGAGCAGGTCTCCCGGGAGGGGGGCCCGTCGAAGATGGGAGACAGCAGCTGCCGCAGCTCCGGGGTGCAGAGGTCCCGGGGGGACTCGGGGACGCCGTGCGGGCTGGGGGGCCGGCAGAACGACAGGTCCTTCAGCTCCCCCGGCTCTGTACGGGGGAGAGGCGCCACAGTCCGTGAGAGCAGCCACGCCGTGCACGGGGCACGCAGGTCTGGGCGACGTCTGAGCCGTAGCTGCGTTCCCCGTTTGTGTGTTATTGGTCAAGTAGCCAGCAGCTCTGTCACCCTGCAGCTCACTGCTGGAGCCCACTGGAGCTCAGCAGGTGTGAGCCTGCCCAGTACCTGGATGGGAGACTCCTGGGAAAGCTGAGGCTGCTGCTGGAAGAGGTGTTAGTGGGGCCAGCAGGGGGCGCTCACCCTGGGGTCTGTGTGGGTCCTAATGCCCCAGTATAGCGACGAGGACACTATACTGTAAAAAGGCGCCGTCCTTCGGATGAGACGTAAAACCGAGGTCCTGACTCTCTGTGGTCATTAAAAACCCCAGGGCGTTTCTCGAAAAGAGTAGGGGTGTTACCCCGGTGTCCTGGACAAATTTCCCACTGGACTTTACCAATCATGGCCTCCTAATAATCCCCCTCTCTGAACTGGCTTCATCACTCTGCTCTCCTCCCACTGAGAGCTGGTGTGTGGTGAGTGTACTGGTGCACTATGGCTGCTGTCACATCATCCAGGTGGGGGTACACACTGGTGTGGGTGGAGGGGATCCCCATTACCTGTAAAGCGCTTTGGGTGGAGTGTCCAGAAAAGCGCTATATAAGTGTAAGCAATTATTATTAATTATTATAATTAAGTAGGCAGCCTTTTTCGAATCAAACCGCTGCAGGAACTGCTTGGGAATAAACCTGCTTTGGGATCTATTATTTGGAAAGAAGCGACCCAAGAGCAGCCGTGCCGGGCGCCCGTGTGCGAGGGGGCCCCACCTGACAGGGGGACGACAGCGCCCCCAGAGGCGGGGGCCAGCTGGGTCAGCTCCTCCGGGCTCTCCTTCAGCTTCAGGAAGAGGCAGGCGCTGGTGTCCGCGGCCACCCCCTCGTCCTCCGGCTCGGGCTTGGGTTGCAGGAGGCGCTCCGTCTGCTCCACGGAGAACACCACGTCGGGCTGCTCCACCCCACTGGGGGAGAGAAGAGGGGGGGCGCCAGCGTGAGAACACGGCGTCTCCCTGCACGCGGAGTGGAGATGCGAGACCCCGATCGCTGTGTAACTGACACATGCACGCAGACAGATTGATCAGCGGGGCCACAGCTTCATGCAGACAGACGGCTCTCTTGATAACTGTGCCTCTCGTTGGACGGCAGATCTTTCGCTTACTCCAGATGAAATCTGACTAGGGTGCAGTCAAGCTTAATGCTAATCAGCCCTTTAGAGCCCTACATAAAAAATGACTTTAGTTTAAGATTTTAAACAGACTTTACTGTACCTCGGAGAAATTAGAGAGGATTAAAATTCAGGTCCGTGTCTCAAATGCAGTATTGCTTAAGGATCATTAATTCACCTCGTCCGAGAATGCCAGCATATAAAGTCCTTCTGGACGGCTATAGTGCAGAAAACACTCAAACATCTG
Source organism: Lepisosteus platostomus (assembly GCF_059453375.1). Taxonomy (NCBI): domain Eukaryota; kingdom Metazoa; phylum Chordata; class Actinopteri; order Semionotiformes; family Lepisosteidae; genus Lepisosteus; species Lepisosteus platostomus. Next base: position 5,516,677 of record NC_142614.1, read on the forward strand.
GATATATCAATCTCTTTAACGGCTATTACTTGTATTCTGGGGGATCCAACTTTAAAATTGCAGGTGGGTGTAAGAATATATCTTTGACTCTTTGTATTGTTGCTAAAGGAGCTGTCATGCATGGATAATACAGGGCTATCCCAAATGACATGGGTCAGCGAAGCTGCTGTACAAATTCAACATGGAAAGATTGCTAGGTAGAGTAAATCAATTTAAACAGATATGAGGCTCGTTTGAGATTTATCTCAATGGCACCAGAGACAGAACGCTGTAAAGGCTGAGTTGTGTAAGACAAATGGAGTGGAAGGAAATTAAAACGTGCAGTAAGTAAACAAAGGAAAAGAGAGGTATAAAGGACGACGACGGGGAAACGTTGTTTTATAAAATTAAGACGTCCGCCAAAGTCGAGGGGGTGGCGGAGGGGGGAAATGAAGAAAAACAGATGGGGCTGGGACGACCGTACCTGAGGATGAAGTTGAGGCATACCACTCCCTCCGGCTGGGAGGTCTTGCCGTTGTAGATGACGGTGGCCTGGGTCTCGGCCCACACAAAGCCCCCGTTCTTGGCAAGGAAGCGGTAGTGACTGGTGGTCACCTGGCCCTTTGATAGCACTGCAGGCAGACAGTGTTTGGACGCTGTTACTTCAGTGGTGGAGAGGAAAGCATGGCCAACCTCTACAGTATATCCCCCACAGATCATGAGACTAAACTGATAAACAACAGCAGTCTGACAACTAACACCCCACACCCCAAGAAAAGATCGATCACTATAATAATCGTATAATGGATGCATTTGTAACTTTGTTCCTGACTTCCGCTAAAATACAGCTAGAAAAACAAGTCACAGCCATAAGAACAGAAAAGGCGCAGTCTCTTTTCCTGGAAAGAATCGGTTTTGAACACTAGCTTCCCCGCACATAGCTTCCCTGTGCAGTGTTACTTGCTGTTACTCTTGACTCTCCACACGGTGGAGTTTTATCTGTACTGTACCGGTAACGTTCCACGTCGTGCTTATAGAGCCCCCTTCTCCTGAAAGCACTATAAGGCCTGTGTGAATGCTGATCACTGCAACAAGCCAGAACACAACTGAACCTCAGAGAGATTCAGCCCCCCTCCCGACCGGCCTCCTCCGACACTCACAGGTGTGAAGGCTCTTGGTCAGGTGATCTGAGTCCAGGGCGTGGTGATACTCGTAGGCAGAGCGACCGATCAGATCCTCAGGCTTGTAGCCCACAAGCTCAGTCACCCTGCAGGCAAGGAAAAGTGGGAATAAGCCAGAGGGAAGGGTCAGTGAGTCCGGGGATCACAGCTGTAGAGATGACGTGGCAAGTTTCGCTTTCAGTGGATACCGAGGTATTTGACCCTGTCTAAGGAAAATAAGGTAAACAATAGCTGATAATGAGTTCTAGATCAACCCAACTACTAAATACGGTCCCAATACTTGGGAGACTACATTCTCGCAAGGCCAGGGCACCTAAATGTGCCCCCCTTCCAGTCTTTAATGCAACCAGTGTCAAAATTATGCTGGTTTGCTATTTGCCCTTTAAAATGGTTAGGGATCCTGCACAATGTGATAGTACTGCACACCGAGGAGCTAAACCACAGGGAGCAGGTAAAAACGCCAAGGGGTTTCTTAATTTGAAATACAAGAGAGGGGTGTAACCTGAAAGTCTCACATTACAGGCCTGTCACACTGCTCTGCAGGACAGTAGACATTAACAATCCCCACCACGGGGAGAAAATATAAATATACATTATTATGATATAAGAAAAATCTGGCAGAGACATCTCAGCCAAACTGACTTTTATTTCTTTAAGGGAACAAAGTCAAGTAAAATATAGTAGTCGGTCTGAAATCAGATCACAACACCAAAGGACAGTGGTAAGCAACTGGGCCTAGGAGGGCTTTAGAAATGAGAACGTGTAATCTAATTACAATGAATTTTCATTTCTCTCAACGCGGACGTTTATTCAATTTTTTAGTTTAGTAGCTAATTGGAAAGGTGAAAAGACCAGCAGGAAGGTTACGTGAAGCACAAAGCAGGGCAAATCCAGGCACAACAGTACCAAGCAGTATAATTCTCTGTCATGGTGCAGGGTCTGACGCAGACAATCACTTATATCTATAATACAGAGTCATTTCACTTTGGTCTTCTGGGGGATGGGGTTGTTAGTCAATGTTTACTATAACAGGACCTACTGAAAAAAAAAAAGACACTGAAAAATGATAACAGAAATGTTCTCTGCTATTGAGAAGTTTTTTTCAGGACTTATTATGTAACAGCCAGCCTTCTCAAGTTAAGCACACGCTTGTTGATTCTATAAAAACACGTCACGCCCAGGACTGCTGCCTGAGGTGCCCGCCCGTACAGTGTCAGCTAATCTCATTGGAGTACAACTCATTCTTTCTGTACGGCGAGAACACATTGTGACTCGGCACTCACAATAAGCATTGCTCATTGCTCCTCCCCTCCCCTCCCCGGAGACCTGGCCCGTCTGTACAGAATGTTCACTGCCCTGTGTTTATCACTCAGCTGGCTGGGACCATGTGCTAGGCAGCCTGCCAGAGCTGAAACCACACGTCACACTTCGGTGGTCAAGTCTGCTCCTATTGCAGCAGGCCAAAGAACCGAAGAGTGCTCCTTTAACATCACAGATTTCTGCTGTTTTGGAGTGTCGAGCTCCAGACTCGTGCTCCAAGTGATGAGTGCAAAGGGGAAACAGACTTCCTGCAGCCTGGGGGTACAGGGGGAAACACTCTGTACTTTTTACATGCTCTTAGTTTGTGATGGGGACAAATTCAGAAGGGTAGATGGAAGGAACATTCTTAGCCACAGTAGTTATGCCTTTTTTCATCATTATTTTATAACATTTAAATCAATCACGCTTTCTTATGAAACAATCCGGATATTTTCACGGTGGAGTTTAATTTATACTGTACAGATAACAGTACAAACAGCAGGGCAAAGAAGGGATGATCTGTCAACCATGTGGTGTGCTAGCTTCGAGTACATCCCCGAGACAGTGTTAGATGCTGTGTTTAGTACACATTCACAATTGTTACTGACTTGCGATCTCAAAGTAATCCAAACGCTAGGAAGAGCGGACTGAGGTTAAAATGTTTTACTGTTGCCTTTGTTAAGAAATGTCTATTTACGCCTGTGGCTTTGTTCTCTTCAGATCCACAGCTTTTCAACTACAGACACAAAGTACCGATCCAGAACAAATATGATACTTACTAGCAGTGTGAAGCTGTGACTTTATTTTTTAAAGTTCTCTGTGCTACAAATGAGATAAACACCCAGCTCCCGTGTTACAGGAGTTCTGTTCCACAGGCGTATCTGCACCCTGTTACAGGTCGCTGGATTCGCAAGGCCCAGCTGACAGGACGCTAAGAGTGACCGACCTGCCGTCGCAGTGGGTGAACTTGAGGTCCAGGCTGTGCCGGCTGAGGAAAGTGCTGCTGTCCAGAGGGAACTCCACGTTGGAGGGGTGTGGGATGGGCTCACACAGCAGTGTGAGGAAGGTGAGGGGCTGGGGGGGCAGCGCAGGGCAGTCGGCGGGGGGCTCCTGCGCCCCGGAGCTCTTGTAGGTGTGAATGTGGCCGGTGCAGTGCAGCACCTGGGAGCACAGGGCGGAGAGAGGATGGAGAGGCGCCGTGTGAGCATAAAACATACTCTTGCACCCTGAACACCCCCCGATTTCATGCCACCAGACGTCAGACACACTAGTAAGACCTCACTGAGAGTCCTGTGCACACTATTGTGTCCACCATAGGTTAACATCTTAAGAAAAAGACATTGCTGCTCTGGAATATATCTAGAAAAAAAGCACACCAATACACTGCAAAGCACTGCAAAGAAGACAAAAAAGGAGGAAACAGTGACTGAGTGCTTACGAATATCTGATGCTGAAAGTCATTTTGAACAGAGAAGATTGCAAGAACAACAGGAACTACTAAAGATAATATAGCAAAAACAGCAAATCCCACAGTGTTCTAGCAGATGTTCCAAGAGCCAAACTATGCTGCATGAAGCAATGTCACACCACAAACCAGTAAACACTGAAGGGCCATTTGCCAGTACCTTTATCTGGAATTTAACTTTGCAACTACTAAAGGCTGCTGATGTTGGACTTGTGCCTTTTATATAAAATACATGCTCAGCTTTGCACACTGTCCCAGTTCTCAGGCCAGGGTAGTGGAGCAGCAGTGCCTGTGAGCGCTGTTGGAGAAATTAAAAAAAACCACTCTAACCTGTCGTGTGCAGCAGGCCCCTAATGCGGGAGGAAATAGTGTCTGATTGCTTACAAATATCTGACGCTGAAAGTAATGTGGTTTAAAATTCACAGGATATGATTACAGTACTGTGCAGGCTGTGAGCAATTTAACCTGCACTGGTAATTTTCTCTGATCAACTCTCCAATGGGCTTCACTGAATTTGACTACAATGAACGTCACACGAACAGTAGAGACTTTCTACTGTGACACTGAGGGCCTCTCATCCCCTAATAAGGGTGATAAGCTTCCAGGACAATTTAAGTTGTGTCTCAAGGTCACGCGTTACCTTATAAGAGGCCGATTTGATGTTGACGGTCCGGCCCCTGCTTGTCAGTGTGCTCTTCATCCTAATGAAGAAGCTCCTCTCTGTCGGCACATCTTGATTCTGCTTCTTGGAGAAACCTGAACACAAGCACAGGCGTGCAATGCACAGCCAGGCAGAGAGGCACAGACCCACATAAGAGGGAGATATCCACACACGTATCTTTGTAAACACATATACAGGGGGTTCCATAGCTTTTTAAGGCATAATAACCATTCCTCTGTAAGGCCCTTGGAATTGTATATATTCTGGATTGGGAGAAAATGTGCAAGTAAAAGCTCCGGTTTCCACACACTATATCTCAGTACAGCTGTGCTGTTCAGTCTTCAGACCACCACTCCAAGTGCTATACTGATATTGACCTGCTGCATGGGAGTCTACACGAGTCTCCCGCGTTCAGACACCCTCCTCTCACCTGCTCTGGGCGTTAGGGCATCCCGCAGTTCCTCCTGGTCGCAGGGATGGACAAAGTCAAACACGCTCTGCCCCAGCAAGTCCAGCTGAAACACCAGCGGCAATACGTGAGGCTCACAGACACAGTATCGCCAACACGTACAGCTCGAGCTTTCTAGGTACGCGGGGTTTTTCCCGCGGACTGCAAGCGCTGCATGGCGGCACAGACGGATGTTTCCCTTGGTCCGCAGCATGACCTCGGGCACCGTTCCCACTCACTCACAACAAGCGATCCCGGAGCCCAGAGCCGGCCGGGCAGCCTGCGTACCTGTGTGATCCCGATGTGCTTGCTGACGCTCTCCGACAGGTAGACCATGTCTCCCTCGGGGGCCAGCACCATGACGAACCCCCCAAGTGCTCGCGTTAGGTATCCATCCATCTCCTCCTCCTCCTCCTCCTCCTCCTCCCCCTGGTCTGTCTTCAACCCGCCTGCATTGTCCAGGAGAGAGGCGCCCATTAACCCCACACCGCACGAGCAGAGGCTAAAATCATTCAATGAAACGAATACGAATTCAGCATCCTGGTCTGGAGACTGTGAAAAGGGCCCTTTTCTAAACACATACAGGTGCATAAAACTGTGGCTTACTGCCGAGCCAGATCTCTTACGTTGTTTTGCTCTTTCAGACCTAAACGACTGCTGTTGTGACGGATTTAGGAAGCGAGTGGTCTATACGTGCACGCTTGTAGCTCACCTAAATAAGAATAAGCAACAGACCAGATTAAAAAGAAGTAGCTCGAGTAGGGAGCTGCGTCAGCATGCGTAGGCTGCAAAGGAACAAGTAATAGGTTTATTCCTTAGCTGAAAAGAGAAGAAAAGAAACACAACGTTTCGGAGTCACACCCAAAAAAAGGCTCCACAGCCGAAACTTTTCTTTTCTTTTCAGCACAGGAATAAACCTTTACTTGTTCCTTTGCAAATTAAAAAGAGCTGCTCAAGAACAAAGGAATGGTTTATTTTTCCCCCCAAACTCACTCCTGTGATACCAATATCAGCCTTCTGTGTAGGACTCTGGGTCAGGCCCTGCTAAGCTCACATGGTCCAGCTTCTGCATAGAGCTCTGCCTGGCGCCCGGCGCCGTGCTACACAGAAGGCTGCTCATTCTCTCCTCGGCAGGGCCCGGCGCGTCCGCGCGCCCTCATCCGCCTGTGCGCGCCCACCTCCGAGCGCCGGCCCCCTACCTGCTTGGAAGAGCCGGCTCATGCGCATGTAGCTGAGGGTGATCCTCATGATGGCCGCCTTGTCCAGGTGCGAGGTGACGCGGCGGGGCAGGGGCAGGGTGTGCGCCAGCTGGTAGAACACCTCCGTCTCCTGGCTGCGCCGCGAACGGGCCGCGTCCCGCGAGCGCACCTTCCGGAGCTCCGAGCTCGGCCTGCGGGGGGGAGGGGGGGAGCCACAGGGTAACGGGGTACACAGGGTACTGCTAATGGTTCAGGCGGTGAGCTGCAGCAGCAGGCGCAGGCTGCTGAGGAGCAAGTCAGAGGTTTATTCCTGTGCTGAGCAGAGAAGAAAGAAAACGCAACGTTTCGGCCGTGGAGCCTTCTCGGGTGCGAGGAAGAAGCTTCTTCAGCTGCTCACGCCTGAAGAAGGCTCCACGGCCACAACGTCGCGTTTTCTTTCTTCTCTTTCCTTCACGGAATAAACCTCTGACTTGTCCCTGTACTACTCATACACAGGCGTGCTCTTTCTTTTCACCCCAGGCAGGAGGTGGAAGTGGAGCAGGCGCTCTGCGGCACACAGCTGACAACTCTGCCCTTCAGGAGCAGGGCAGAGAAGGAGGCCGGCAAGTTGGGTTTCCTTGTCAAGCGAAGGCTTTAAAACCACAGCGATATTCCAAGGTTGCAGCCTCAGGCTCCGCACTCCAGACTCTAGAAGCCGGTACAGATGCAAACAAGAGCAGCAGCGACAGGTTTTTAATTCCAGTCCTCGAACAGGACTTGTCGTCACGGTCGGGAGCAAACCCGGAGCCCTTCACAGTAAAACATCCCAGCTGAACCAACATCCCTATTTCTGGATTTTTTTTTATGATGAAGCATAAAAATGTTTTTGGTCACAAAGGTCTTTTTTTTTTTTCGCCTTCCAAGTTAGGGGCAAAACGCTTAACGCTTCTGTCAGATGCACTGTTTTGCAACACCCCCCAAAAGGGGTGGTTTGAAGTTCAGAGAGGCAACACGTGTCCAGGCGAAACAGCTAGGCGTCTCTGTGAGGTGTCCCCACGCTAGACCGTGGAGAAAACCCACTGACGTGCACTTCTTTTAACGCTACATTAGGAATCATTCTGATAACCGTGCCACAACACAAAATCAACTGTGGAAAATGGCAAAGTGTCAGCGTGCATATCATCAAAAGTGTTAAATATGGACACTATTTTTACTTGCACACACCAGGGCAACTAGTGTATCTGTACATCAGATTTACACTGGGCACGTCAATGAACAATCTTGTACAACAGGGTGAACTGGCAGTGCGATGCAAGTGCTGCTCTGGACAAAAATGAAGGATTGCATTTCTCCCTTAAAACTAAAAAAACACTTTTATAATACCAGAAATAACAGGGAACAGCTTCACCACAGTTTAACAAAGAACCGCAATTATCATTTAACGACCTCAACATATTTCTGTAGAGACCACAGATGCATTTCAAATTTACTTCTGTTCACAACAAGTTAAAATTACACTCACATTCTCACCACAGTGTTTAGATACAGAAAGATCGCACGTCCGATATACCTGTAATCGCCTGCTTTTTGACATGCCAACCTTATAAATAAAAGACAACTTCTATTTTCAAACACAAAGACAAAAGAAACTGCACTCTCCCCTTCTCCATACCGACTCCTGCTCTTTGATAAACTACTCCAGAAAGTTTGGCTTCAGAGATAAAGCCCCAGTTGTTTGTCCCCTATCCTGTTCAAGCTCTCTCTCTCTCCCTTCCCCCACATTAAGCTTAAGCAGAGAGGAAAAAACACCTCCAGATTCACGTTTTGCACTCCAGTATTACACATTTCCACAACCACACAGCTGAACTTTAACACAGCAGTACCCTGAACACCCAGATATTGCCCACTTGTATTTCTTACATGGTTCAGCTTCCCAGTTTCAAAAGTGCTAAAAGGTCTGAAGTCCCAGTCTTCCTTCCTCCCTGATCCTCTCCTGGTTCGGTGTGAGTGCACACAAACTTTATTGCCCCCGAGCCCTGCTCCTCCTCTCCCTCCCTCCCCAGCTGGTCTAGGCAGCGGAGACAGAGGAGGGGTCTGTTGTGCAGCCGAGGACATCTGACCCTCCTCCTTCTTCATTCCTCTCTTTGACTTTAAAACACTCGCAGCTCCCCACGGTGAGCTGAGCTTTGAAAACAGGCCTCCCGCTACCCCCTGCAGGCGGCGCTGCCAGCTTTGCGAATTTGTAGCTCCGCACAGAGTCCCGAAGGGCAATTTGGCAGCGATTCCATGTTAAAAGCAACTTGTCATTTAGACACCTGATCATTTTCATGGCAGTGAGCCCAGAATTTTTAGATGCACAAGCCCCCAAATCGCTTGGTATGGTCCCATTTAATACCCAATACTGTAAGGGAATGTCCAGCCTCTTTCCTTTTCTCCCATCAAGCCCTTTTGCCTTCAAGACACTGAACACAACAGGCAATTATCCCATATACCGACTGCAGGATCATGGAAAAGTAGGGCTGGACAGTACAACGGTGAAGAGATAGAACTGCCGCATTCAGTTAAGGCAATTCTCTCCTTGCCACACATGTGTAAAGGACAAACACTGTTTAAGCCGCATTTTTCTGTTTTATTTGTTTTCCTGCAATTTGCTAACCTGTTTGGAAAAACAACATTTTGAGGCTGACTTGGCAACTTTCAGATCCCAAACTCTGGGAGTTCAAGTGGTTGAGGAGGGAAGGGTCATCTGGAGAAACCCATAGCAAACAGGCTGCATGCCTTTTTCTCCAAAGCCCGCTTGCCCCGCAACAACACATTTGCATCCCATTTCCTTAAAAGCAAATGCAACCGTTTCGAGGTGTGGACCTTGGAAAGGGGACAGAGGCAGTTGTGCTACAGAGAAGTAGGAGGACTGGGCAGCCGTGACGAGTAGGGGTTTGGGTCTGGGGTTCAGACCCCCAGCTAGGGGCGATACCGTTGTACCCTCGAGCAAAGATATTTCATTTACGTTTACTCCTGGAAGATACCCCGCTGTAACCGAGTGTTCTCCAGGGGTTCGTCATAAAGGAGAGCTGTTCCCCACTCATTTATCTAGAAAGATAAAGGATTAAATGGATTTTTCTTTAAACATCTGTGTTGATCGGAAAGAAAAACAAAAAAATGTGCTCTTGACCATTGACTTCAGATGTTCTCCTTCTAGACAGGACTCATTCCAGCAGTACTACAGTGACTATGTGTAGTGGCAAACTGACCTAATTCACTGCCTCAGCCATCCTTATCAGCTCCATATATGCCTGTTATCCCTTCCAGCAGGACATAAGAGCAGGCCAGCTTCCTGCTGCACTGCTTTCTTCGACTGTGGGGTGTCCAAGGGATATGATTGTCCAGAAATGCTGTGTCTGAAGGTATACATTGACTTAAGCAGCCCTGCACATCATCTCAACCGGTGCATAAAGAACCAGCCCCCGACAGACTGGGGATGGCAGCATTCTTCTGTTTTCAAACACAGCAAAAATTGTTTTATCCCCCCCCACCCCCACAAACAATCTCTGTGCTTGTGGTATAAACATCAGCCTGGTGCACAAGGCCAGCTACCCAGGTGTTACTGTGTTTGTGCTTGGCGGCTTGTCACAGTTGTTCATTTTAAGTAAGGGTCTGTACAAGTAGGCACACAGGGGAATTATAAAATGGGGATGGGGGGGACGGGACATAAGGGAGTCCAGATTTCTGGGAGCCTCCCAACAACATGGGTATAGGAATTTGGGAAGACTAATCTTTCATTTAAATGCAGCCCACTGAAGAAGCAGTGGCCTGGGGCACTGTGAGGGGTGTCCCAGATGAAAGGTGCCCTTTCTACAAAGGGAAACAAACTCCCCCCTCTCCTCTTGAGCAGTGCTGGGTAAGGCCTCATTGTTCTATGTCCTACCAAAACAACCTCGAGTCTGTGACGTCAATGAGGGGCAGGGGGAAAGGGGGAGGGGTAGCCGCATGCTTAGAGCCTATGACCCTTAACCCAAGGGCTACGCCTGCACATTTTCCAGAACAACCTGAAATGCAATAGCTGTGCTGAGCCATTCCAGAGTAGCGCAAGAGCTAACTGGGCTGGCCTACGACTCCTTACAAGTCACGAGTGGCAGAAAGCAGTGATTCAATGTGCTTTTGCAAAAAATAGAAAGGAAAAGCCAGCACAGGAGCAACAACAAAAACAAACTGAACTCCTTAATAACACAATGAGACATGTAGGATGGAAATACCTCTTGCGCAACCACATGGAGAAGGAAAGAAGAAAAACAATAAATGTCCCTTTTTTATATTTGAACAGCGTGACCGAAAATTGTGTTGCAATAAGGTTACCAAATTATAGTCTGTTGGTCTGGCTATTTTTTTCATAGCCAATTAAATAGGACTTTTTATACACGTAACACGCTGACGGGCCCAGGAAAGCAGTCTCTGAAAGAATCACGCCCCTGTGGTGGCTGGATCTCAAGTGCTCGTACTGTGAGCTCGTCTGCTCGGAGGCCCAAAAAACAACAACTTCATCTTCAAACGTAATGAGATAAGGTAAAGCTAAAAGATGGCAAATTTTCCTTTGAACATTTCCTGTGGGGGGGTTGTATTTCAAGAGCAAGGCCCATGATAGGAGGATAAGCATAAAAGGAGATGAACGACCGGGAAAACATCAATGGGGTGTTTGGCCCTCATAATGAATAAAACTCTCCCTGGTTTGGTTTAAGGCAATAGCCCAGAGCTCTCCAAACCAACTGCCCCCCAGCTCCGGCTGAAAAAGGCATGTCAATTGTGTTGCAACATTCAAGTATATCCTTCGATCAGACAAACCAAAGACAAAAACCGCAGGCCTATCCCTGACTCTTACACAAGACACAAACACATAACATGGCAAGAACGTGGCATTTTAAAAGACACCAAAAAATCCAAATCGCCCATTACGAGCAATTTTGTTCTTGAGGGGTCTTTCTCCTGTGTTCGCTCCTCAGTCTGTTGTTCCATCCCTCGGGTCTTGGGCTTTCACCAGACTGTGCTGCTCTTTCCCAGTGAGCTGGCGTTAATTCACCAGAGATACGATTCCTCAGCAGTTTGAGGTTTTTGTTTGAGCCTCACGGTTTCGGTGCGTTTTTGCCCACAAGTACAGGGCGTTATGGTCTGTGATGAACAAGAGAGCGTAGCAACTCTAGAAATGAAAGAAAGGTGCTACTGCATGTCTGAACGTGACCTGAGAGCCCCTGGCCCACGAGACCTCTCCCTGATTGGTATGCCCCTCCTTGAAACAGAAGGTTTGCTACTTTAGGATAGCATCTTTAAACTAGAATAGGACACAGGAGATGCAGTACAACATGAATGCAAGACCAAGGCTTTTGGAGTCTATTTATCCTATTTTTAGTGCATTCCTTGTGGGAATGCTGTTAAACCGGGAGCAGTCCGGAGCCTGGCCCTCCCCTTCTCTCTGACCCCGACACGCAAGAGTCCATCCTGTCTTAGTGCTGGAAAGCTTTATTTATTTATTCAATAGAGCCACACGGAAAAGAAAGGCCCGGCCACCAGAGATCCAGTTTTAGTGACAGAGAGAGAGAGAGTGGGAGTGGGAGTGGGGTCGAACGTGACTGTGAGCGTGGAGAGAGAGGAGAGGAGAGGAGGGGAACAGCCTGGGTTCACCGAGTTCGTCTTCCCTTCACACACAGTGCTAAGATACGGGCTCTTCTCTCTCGCACGTTACTGCCATCCCACTGGCCACAGCCCAGAGAGCAGAATGACTTAACTGGCCGGACTGTTACAAGGGAAATCTCTTGCTTTCCTCTCTCCTTTTAATGTCTCTGTTTGAGGCACGGAGCCAAGGCACTCCAGCGGGACAGAGAAAGTGAGTTAGGAGACGGGAAGTCTTTTTTGTGGTTTTCCCTCACACATAATACAGGCTCAAAGACACAAAAGTCTAAGCTTCCATCCTTACACAAGAACACAAAAAAGCCAAATTATATGCATAATCCAAATTGTCCGGCATGTCAGCAATTAAAGTAATAGAGAGTAACAATAATATATTATATATAATATGTAAGTAATATATATCAACGTGTCCTGATGCTTTACATTTTCAAAGGCATGAATGCAACCTCCAATCCATCCAAATCTGCATATGGCTTTTAACATGATTTTAAAGACCTACAAAATATTTTAAAAAGTGGCACTGTGCTCAGGCATTTTCAGAGGACCAGGGAATTCCTGAAGGTTGAAAATAACTGTTGCAGCAGAAACATGTAAAGCTCCTGGGATCAGATTTCGGTTGAATGCTTACTTCTTAAACCAGCTCAAGCGATCCTGTCCAGGTTCAAGCGAACTTGTTCTTTTCCCATCTGTCGTGAGTGCAAACTGATTTGACACATTTTTGTCAATTTTTCCCCAATTTAATTGAGAAGCTCTAAATGAGAGCTTTAAAGGGCCCCCAAACGACATTTTTATCTGTCTCACGTGCGCAGATATGGCCTTTTTAAAGTCAGCATACCGACAAGGACAGAATGCGCTTTAACCAAAGTTGTAACCTTGAGAATTAAGCCCAAAGCGTCTGGTTTTGGAAAAGCAGCAGCCCTGTAGGCTGAATACATACGCGCCCGAGGACCGCCTTCCCAGACAGACTGCAGGGCCACTGCAGCCCAGAGAACAGAACAGAATGTTCTCAAGTAGCTGCAGCAACAACTGCCGAGACAGACTCCAGAACAGGGCGAGCACGCGCGCTCACTCTCGCGCAAGTACAGTAGCGTCCCTGCCTCCAGGAGTCCCGGTCACAAGCCGGCAACCAGCTACGTGTGCAGCTCCACAGACATTTCATTCATTAAAGCCGTGAGGCACGCAGACCCCAGGCTGGCTGCATTCCAGATTGAGAAAAATAAAGAGTCAAAGGGTTCCAACTGTTTATTTTTTTTACCCCTCTCCTATTTCATTTAATAAGGAAGGCTATATTATATTAAAAAGGCAGGCTAAGTCTGGCTTTTCTCCCTTACCTAACCAAACAGACGTTTTCATACAATATCGTTGCTGTGTCAGGATCTGGTTCACCCTTAAACAAGCTGACAGGACTCGATTACTAAGTTCCTGAATGCGGGTTAAGACGGGACTCAACTCGGGCAGCCTCTGCCTGGCTTGGACCTGCGGGGATGGGAGGCGCAAGGTGCTGCAAGTCAGCCAGCTGAGTTCCCTCTTCCTGACGCAGAGGTCAAGGTGTTTTTGTCCCCTCCTTGTTTGCCCTTGAAACCTGTAATCTTGTCATGACAGTTATCGCTCCAGACAGCTGGACATGGGTCAGAGGATAGACCGAGAGCTAAGAATATCCAGAGTGGGCATTTTAGCCCCGGCACTACACGTTAAAGACACACACACACAAAACAACCTCCTCTGGGATTACACTTCTCCATTCTTATCTTCCAAGTCCAAACCTTGCTGTCCCTTAAACTGGCAGAGCTAATACTAGCCAAAAGGCCAGTTCCCGGTGCAATCGGGAGAGAGCTACCGACCCACAGTGCTTTGGGACAGCACTTGGACTTCCTCAGCACTCCAGACCTGCCAACTGTTGGCAGCCATCAGATCCAGGAGGGGGGAGTTAACTCAGGAATGATTTACTTCGGTACAACGTGTACCGCTCACAGCAGGGGCAAGAGTTCACTACAGCCACTCCAGTGGGTGTTGCTGAATTGTACATTTTATGCGGTTCTTTATTTAATTGCGATAAACGTTCTGTTTTCCTCTGCCGAGCAGTTACACTGCAGAAATGGCCTTATACTCTCTTCCATCTGCCCCTTTACTGTTGTGGACACACGTATGACTAGCATTGCAGACTCTGTGATTTGGTGTCAGGGAGCTTTCTGGAGAAAAACAGTCCTGGATTTTCGTTACTACCGACTTTCAGCGCCACAAACAAGATGGTCTTCTACTCATGGAGAACTTCTCCGTCACCTTTCACCCAGCTTTTACCTGTCCTTGGGCATGTGAATGACAGTGCGGCAGAGACTGCAGAGCACAACAGACTGCAGATGTGACCGCCAGACTCTGCAGGCACCTTGTACCCATGCATTTCATTCAATCTTCATCTACGTCGGTCTCAAATTTATAATAAACCAACTGGCACCTAAATTCTCCAGGAACTTCAGTCACACGCTGATCAGCTTTTTGCTGGCACTTCTCTAAGCCTTTGTCTTCAGATCAGCCGATGTACGTTTCAATAAAAAGTCTGATGTCCCCCAAAGAGGGCCCTACCTCCCGGAGTCCAAACTCAGAGACATCTGTTATTAATCGCATGCCGACTCTCTCTCCTGGCACACCAGTTAGGCAGTTCCCGTAGCCTGGGCCTTCAGCGAGGTTACTGTTTCTCTGTACTGTAATTTGATGTTCGGATGACGAAGGGAAATGGCGCGGTTGAAATGTTTTGCCCAAAGGTCAAATCCAGAGGTCATCCTGCAAAGTAACTCTAACACAGGGTCTCTCAAAAGCCACCATCTACTTGAGATGTTTCCCCCCCCCATCTCTTCCCTCAGCTTCTCTTTACCTGAACTGCAGCTGCTTAAAACGCAGGTCTGTGGAATTCCAGTACTGCATGATGTGCGTTAAACTCTTTCACGGTCACGGATGTTGACTTTTCATCTGCTTAACAAGGCGCGCAGACTCAACGCCACGAGCTCGCTAATCATTTCCACCGAGTTTTCAGTCTGTAACCACTGGCCAAGCACAGCACAGAGGGACGAAGAGGAACAGGCAGCCTCGCCTAACGCTTCAGTCTTTAACTTGGGATCTCGGATGTTTTCGAGGTTGGATTTTGCCCGTCTTCAGGCCCATTTCTCGCTCGGCGCTGGCTATGAGGGCTTATAAGCTTTTGATTCCGATTCCTGTGACATCAAATGGCCTTTGGTCTGATTTTAGGGTACATGCACGGCGGAGGGGAGCGGGGGCTCTGTGCCTCAGGATCTGCGCCTGTGGCTGGAAGGTTGCTGGTTCAAATCCTGCAGCCGGCAGAGGAATCCTACTCTGTTGGGCCCCTGAGCGAGGCCCTTCACCCCAGTTGCTCCGGGGGCGCCGTATAAATGGCCGACCCTGGGCTCTGACCCCCAGCTTCTCTCCCTGTCTGTGTGTCTCATGGAGAGCAAGCTGGGGTCTGTGAAAAGACAAATTCCCAATACAAGAAATTGTATATGGCCAATAAAGTGATGTTCTTATTATTATGGGGGATGGTGGAACACATGGAGAACTGGACTGTGAAAATCTGTGCTGGCTGTGTAATCTGTGTAACTCCTGGCTAGAACTCAGCCCCACAAATCTGGTTTATAGCCGAACTGCCACCTAACCAGCTGTTACAACAGGCTGCAGTCCCTGTGTGAAACACAACAGTGCATGCTGGAGACTTTATAGACTGTAGCTCTCATGCTAACCCCATTGATTAAAAGGAGAAGCGCACTGCATACAATTAAAACGAGCTCTGTCCGTCTCTTCTCAGGCCCAGTTTGTTTCCGACTGCAAAGTCTCTCCATTCCAGCCTTGCAGCTTTTGGCTGCTTCAGGAAAGTACACCTCCTTATGACCCTGCTCTTCTACTTCAAACGGTTTTTTAACCTAATTACTAATGATCCATCCATTAGAAGGAATCAGTTTATTATAGTAACAAAGAAACGAAATTAAAACCAAACCAATTTTCAAAATTGCTCTGCCTCGATGTTATTTATTGCTGATTGCAATGCGCTGTATCTCGGACCCCTCTCCCCAGGGCACGTCCACTAAGCACAGAGAGTCCCTGCGAGAGGCTTAAGGCACCAGCACGCACGCACACGGCCCAACGCTGACCATCCAGCAGCGCGTCCTCGCGGTCCAGCCGCTGACACGGCGCCTGCGCGCTCCCGGCCACGTCGGAAACCCAGTGACCCAGTGTTTCCGCCGGACTACCACGCTCTCTCTCATGTCGGAAAGCACTCCACACCAAGACTGCGTTCTCCGTGAATTAGGAAAAAATCGATCTAGCTGATACCTAAAGCAGACCCGCCTGTTCCCCCCTGTAAAGTGGACACAGCTCTTCAGCGCCTTTAATGATCATTCATTAGGAGTGACTCTCTGGTCTTTTCATGTATCACAATTTACGCATTTGTGTAGGTTGCCCCACATACTCTAACATCTCATGAACGAGAGAGAGGTCCACAGCAGATTGAAATTCATGCGAGCCTCACTACGGCACGGCACAGCGCAGCGCTGGGCCTACACTTGACATTTACAATGAGGAACACATCGCGGTCCGACGCTCTTTTCTTAAACTCCCAGTCTGACATCTGCAAAACATATATTTAAAAAAAAAATTCCAACAAAACCCTTGTATCCCCTGCACGGAGTTCCGAAAATTGGAGTTGATTCCCATTCAACGATCTGCTGCAGCTGGCTGAACTGCATATAAAAATGACATATTTACAGGCACGTTTCAAGAAAACAGACCCTTGCAGCCGTGCAATTAAACTGATTTTCGGCAAGGCAATCCAAAACAAAGTCTCATGCATCAAAACAGAATAAACCTTACCTCGTGCCTTCCGATTCCGTCTCCATCGCCAGTGGAACGTGCAGTAGTACACTTTGTTCTTTTCTGCGATCCGGTTATTATTGTTTACAAGCTTGCGCCTGCGCACTAAGCACAGATGCGCTCCACCCTGCAGGCGAACGTCACCGCCCTGATTTGCATAACCACGCCCCCGATTCTCCCCGACGCCCCGGGGCTCGAGTTTCAAGTGTGCTCTCTGATGCTCCCTAGCGGAATCGATGGAAAACAGCGGCTTCAGCAGCAGACAGAATGTACTGTATGTGAGCTGTTTTGTTTCTTATAGTTGTAACTACAGGTTTTACATTTTTGGGGGCTTGTAAAGTGAAATATAACTAAAGCACGACTTAACTAGAGTTTAAGTCACACAACTGGCTTCATATAGTCGACATTTGTGTTTGTATTCACAAGCAGGCATCACAAATACATATCATTTTCATAGATGTATTTGCCGTGACACCGAATATCAAATGTACACGTTTGTGTGCCAAGAAAACACGCTCTTAATGCAAGTCCTCCGCACTACTGCCTTTCTAATGAAGAGCCCGCATCCCCCTCCACCCCTGCAGCTGCCCCTCGGTCACTCCTCACTCCTCACTCCTCACTCTGCGGGAGGGTCTGAGGTGGTCAGCCCTCAGCCAAGCGGGACAAGCCAGGTTTTCACTAAACACTCCATAAGTCTTTCAGGACACTTTCTTCTCGGGTGAGGTTATTCCTAGTGAAAGCTCGTTATGCACAAAGTCTGTCAAACAGCTGAACAAGTGCTTATGCTAGTTTCAATAGCTAAGGAAAAAATATGTCTCTTTCTTTATAAGATGAAATGGTCCCTTATAAGGGTCCCCAAAGTGAAAGCTTTTGATTTCAGAATGTCCACTGTTCTTTTATCCCCACTTTGCTTATAATGCACTGAGATCTTAACGTTCAAGGAGCTGGATGTGCACATTCTTCCACTTCATAAGATGAGTCATCATTTTTATTTGGGTCTTAATCTGACTTCACTTCAAGTTTTAGGAGCATGGCCCTCAAAGGTGCAATTGTACTGAGTCACCAACTCCACACCTTACAGTTTCCCCACGTCTTGAAGCTTGCCATCCAAGGTCTGCCCACAGGTGTTCTAGGAGCATGGAATCGCATGGGGATGAATTCCTTCACACTACACTGACCGTTGTGCAGTTGGAGTCCACTGAGATGCAGGTGGTCACCCTTCAGCTCAGCTGTATATTACTAGTCAAGAGTGAAACCAGATCTCCTGTGGTGTGTGTAGTTTTGGACAGAGTGTGTGTGTGCATACATGCACACGTCCCAGTGTTAGAGCTTAGTGTATAGAGTGTGTTTGTATAGATCTGGTGTGATAGACTAGGTGTGTGTACAACAGGGCAAGAGTGTTTCAGCTCTTCAGTATTCAAGTGGATATTTGGTACATTTACTAGTCATTTACTGCTCAATTATATACCGCCTAACGAACATGAAAACCAAAACATATGCTCAGATACTGTTTTTTATATCCAGAAATTGGTTCCCATTGTCTCCCTGGTGAGTTTTGCCTGGGTGCTCTGGTTTCCTCACATGTGCCAGATGCATGCTGGGTGTATCACTTGGTCACTATGGCCCTCTAGCCATCACTAGGTGCATGTGCAGTCCCTCCATGTGCCCTGCGGTTTCTGTGCAGGTTCTAATCTACATTGGCACCTCTGGAACCAGGAATAGCAGCTTCCTCCTAGTGGATGGATAAATTAGTGATACAAAAAAAAACCCCATGACTCTAAATGATCGGTTTGACATGCTTTCGAATTTTAATCTGTTATGCTCTCTTGAGTCCTGTGCACCCAAGAGTCCCCGCTGCTGCCCGTGATGCTCAGTAGACATGTGGGATGAGCTTGTGTGGCACCCTGCGGCAGTACTCTTCCCAGGCCCCCCCATACTTCAGGTGGCACTCCTCCTCGATCTCCGCTGCCCTCCTCCGCAGCAGGCTGAAGCAGTGCAGCGCGGGCAGATAGGGCACCAGGCTGCTGAATCCTGCAACAGCAACAACATCGTTCAGCGGCTGCTCATTCGTGGAACGGACTCCCGATTCCTCTAGGCACTGTTGCAGTTTCTCCGTTCGCTTCAGGTCTTCGTGCGAGTGTGTGTGCTGCCCCACATGGAGCAGTCGCGAGCACAGAAGGGTCCGCTGGCCTGGCCATGTCGATCGTGCAGGGCCTGACCCTGACGTTCGTGGAGCAGGCTGCAGGGGCATTGTGGGAAAACTGATAAGTTCTGCTCTGCTTTGATTGATTTCACCCTAGTCTGGCAGGGTCTGCAACACATATAGACAGTATATACATACTGTATATAAGAAATGGACTATGGAAAAATAGGTGTTATTATTTGCATTTCCTCTTGATTATATACATGCAATGTTTTGTCTGCCAAACGAAACATGGCTGTAATCCGTAAACTGGCGTGTTTGTCTGGAAAACAAAAAACACTAAAAAAACAGGGCCCACCCATATCTTTCACCTTAAGATGAAAAAACTTTTCCTAACACAACAGTGTTTGTGTTTACCAATACAAATCAATCTCAACGTTCAGTTCGGTTTACGAATAGCTCTGCTCCAGTGGTGGGCGTTCCTGCTCCCGGATCCTGAAGGTTTTGCAGGGTCTCTTGAAGTCCCTGACAGTGAAATGCCAAGGGAGACTTGTCCTGCTCGTTTTGGAAAAACCTTTGCCTTCGTGTCGAAATGAACAGCTGGGATTGAAAGAAAACTGTTTGTCCCTGTGGCCACTGACGACCAGGGTGGCAGCACTGGTCTACGCCTTATGAAAGAAGGACCCCCTACCGCAGGGTAGACACCAGGCCAGCGTTAGGACAATGTCGCCCAGGTAGTTGGGGTGTCGGACCCAGCCGAACCATCCTGATGCCAGCAGCTTCTGCCCCGTGTGGGTGGGGATGGTCTCCAGATCTGTGTTGGGGGTGATGACGGAGACATTACCCAACCCCAGCCAGAGTGACACCGTGCAGAAACACCCCTCTATCCCCATTGTCTACTACTGAGTCCTGGGCATTTTTAACTTATTAAACAGCTGGCTATAGCTGAGGTAGTGATTCTCACTCCCGGTTGCTGTAGAGCCACAGGATCTTCTGGTTTTCCTTCTGCCTCAGCTTGTAATTACTTTATTGAATCAATTACTGGCTTAATTGAGTGAAATAGCCATTTTTTCCATGCCTTCAATCACTGCATTTGAGCTCCCTATAAGATCTCAGAGCCACATGGCTGCAGCTCTGCAGGACCGAGAGTGAGGATCAGTAATTTAAGGTGGCTCACAGTACATTCAAACAAATACAGGATTTTAACATACGCACCATATTCCAAAAGTCCAGAAGTATAGAGAAGTGAGGTTAAGGGGACGACAGTACACAATACATAACGTCGTGAGCAAACAAAATTAAAGTACAAAACGTTGTATATAATTTCATAACAAACACGAGCATATAATGGAAGGGTTTTTTATATCGTGCAAAGCACCTCGGATTGTAAAATAGAGAATTAGGTTCTAGCTGGCTAACATAAACTAGGCTGGTTTTGGCCTAGACGGGTGCTTAATCGCAGGCTTACGTGCATATGCGTGGTCGTCTGGGTTCCTCCTGAAGCCATCCTTCTGATCGTTAGACAGGTAGTACACCAGGAACCCGAAACCTGGCAGGGACCGAGAGTGAGCAGGAGACAGAGGCACCCCGCCATTTCATTTCAGGTTTGTTCACGCGCAGTTGAACTGCAAGGCATTCAGCTAGGGCATAGAAGGCAGACGATTAAGACATACTGAGTTATTCTTTTTTTTCCCCGTTTTTTTACCACCTTTTTATAGATCTCAGTAAGGTTATCGGCAACTCTTGTGTGATCCACATGGCCGCCCTGGATCTCTTCTATTTTCTAGGGTAAATCCCCATTCAGGCATCTTGAGAAATTTGAGTTTTAACATAAGAAAGAATCGTTTTCTAAAACATGGAAATCTAAAGAGTAGCTCTAAAGTACCTGTCACCTTGCTCTGAGTATACCTGCGCCTGCTAACACCCACCCTACCCAGACGCCGCTCAGACAGTTGCACGCTGTCACCTGGGGAAGCTCTGTCACAGGCTCAAGTTGGGAATGACTGTGCTTTAGAACCCCGCTCCTGGGTGTTCAGGCTGCGGAGTCCTTCTTACCGAACAGCAGGCAGGTGGGGACGGCCGCGTGGAGGCTGAGGGAGGAGGGCTGGTTCAGCAGGTAGTACGCCGGGAGGCTGTTGAAGAAGGGGATCCACATGTACTCCCCATGGATCATGATGAAGCCGATCCCGTCCTCGGTGTACTCCTTCGTGGGCAACACCGACACCTGCAGGACACCGACAGACACACCTAGCGACGGGTTTTCCCCAGCTTTGTTTTCTGCTCTTAAAGCAAAGATTTTTGTCTCAGATGTCCTGAAAGCAAAACATGGATGAATCTTGACTGTCAAAATGTAATGCATCATGCCTTCACTGTTAACGTCATTACCATTTGTATGAGAGCACCCAGCTCCTAACCCCCCAGGTGGATCAAGTTATGTGGGTGTCTGATATCTGTCCCTGTTTTTTTTTTTTTGGCCTGGCCCAGTACCTCATCGATGAGAAAGTCCAGGATGTAAATGAGCTGGAAGGTCACCACCAGCAGCAGAGAGAGGGATGGCGTTTCCTTTCTCTCGATATCTGCCAGCAGATAGGAGAGGTCCACAACCGCCTAGGGTGACAGGGCACCTGTCAGAATACTTTATAATAACTGCATTATTATAAGTAGCTACTGCATTGCAATTAGGACTAGCAGCATCAGCAGAAGTAGTATTCTTAATACAGTACACCATATTCAATATAGTAGTGTTCTTCAGTAGTATTCTTTATACATTCATTTAACTGACACATTTATTAAAAATTAAATGCAGCCTAATTCAGTTTTATTAACTTCATATCATTTTCTTAAGCTGCAGAATAATCACTGATGCTTTTTAAGATTTCTTAAACCAGTTCCCTCTTCCGACTTTTCCCCATTGTGTTGTGTTTCCACAGGCAGTGTGCAGCCATGTGTGGGTCGAGACTCTGGGAGCCCTGTACTAGAGAGCTCAAGTCCCCCAGTTGAGATGCAAGATACTGCAGGCCAGGGTGGTCCAGTCCTAATCTTGGAAGGCCACTGTATCTACAGGATTTCATTCCAGCTCGGCTTTTTGACATGGAAAGCAGCTCAGTTACTAACTTAATTGGACTAATTTACCACTTTCTCCCAGTACATCAGGTCCTGCTGCTTTAAAGAGACGTAGAGAGCATATCAATTCTCCAAGACCAGAGTTGGACCATCCTGCTTTAAGCAGTTCAGCAAAGTGCAGTAAAAAAGTGTTTGTGGGACTCTATCCTGCTGTGGACAACTGTTCGATCGATGGGGAGTCCTGTGCTGTCAGTGCCTAAAGCAGCCATACTCTGGGCCTGTGAGCCGCTTAACCCCTATGAAGGCCTCCAGGGCTGATCGCACAGTGAGCGCTGCTTCGGTGATCAAGCTATAGATGCGTTTCCACAACCGTGAAGACTATATGGCACAGAGCATCGTAACCGACAGCACACGTTCGACAAAGTACTGTAGAAAATCTGGTGACTCACCCATCCGATGAACCCAATGCGCACCATTGCGAATTGTTTCAAATCTATTTGACCCAGACGAGGGTTAGCCTCCCGGCCCAGAGCAAACTCCTGTAGAAAATTGCCTAGCAGCCAGAGATGAATAAAAAAAAAAAAGAACAGTAAAAAGATTCCTTTGACATTTACCATCTCATCACCTTTGAGCCCATAAAACACTACAGGTTAGTCTTTCAAACAATGCAATGCTATGAGCGTCACGATATTTGTATTAAAATCCTTACAGCTTTAAACTGCACTTCTTCTGGGATTTATTTTTTCCCCTTAAGCTTTTGGTCAGTTTATCCAAAAGAAACTTCCTTCTAAACCAAGACCAGCAGGCACCTCCTGACCCAGGAGGCTGTGTGAGTCTGAGCGAGTTCTCCAGCCATGAGCGATCAAGGTGCTAGCCTGGCTTCCTTCAGGACAAGATCCTCAGATCAACCAGCTGCTCTCGGTGGTTAACCTTTCTCCTGCGCCTGCGTTCTTCTCAAACAAGTGTGAACACGTACTCTTGTCCCCGTAGTCCACCAGCTCCTCCGGAGGGATGCAGAGGGATCTGAGGTGCAGGCCCACGCTGATCACCAGAGAGAGGGCGGTACAGGCGTTGACAATCTGAAGGATCCTGCTGCTGACCAGGGAACCCTAATGAGGCAGCAGGCAAACCTTTCGTTTATACAGTGCCTGAAGCGGCATACAGTTCCACAGAGAGATTACCAACACAAGAGGCCAGTGTCTACAGTGGCAGTGAGCTGAAATTGAATGGGAAAAATTCTTCAGTCCTCAGAAGCTCGTGTATCGCCATGGAGGTACCCCCAAGGCACTGTACAGGAAAAATAACAGGAAACACTGCCAAACATTCAGGGTATACAGTACAAAATAGTGTTCAAAGACAGACGTGTCAATAACAAGTTGTATTTCATTAGCCATTGATTAGCTTGAATGGGAAAGATCTGCAGTACAAATGTACTAAGTTTTTTTTTTACAATTATTCCAAACAGTGGAGATGGGGAGTGAGAGCTACACTGTCTTCCTGTCACCACTGAAATCCAGTCTTGCGGTCCGTCTCTTCTGATGTATTTTCAGCCCAGTGTTACTGCACAATTGTGGGAATTGCATGCACAGTAGCTACAGTAGCATGCTTTTGGAAGTGGCTGTGCCATTGAGCGCTGGATTGCTCCTGCTGAGTGATGTTTCACTATCAGTCACTATCAGTATCTGGACGTGATGTCTTTGCTTGTGTCAGTTTAATTGCGGCCGAAATTTATTTTTTCACAAGGCTGGGAAGAGACCGAGACACTTTTAAATTGTAGTTGATTGCTTTCATTTGCAGAAATTATAGCTTGAGAAAGCTAGATATAGCTAGATTAGATTTCACAAATGCAAAAATGTGGTAAGATGTTTTTTTATTGTCGGGGCTTGATAAATGTATCCAATTTCATGGCCACTTCTCCATTTGTTCTTTGTCTTTCTCTTGTTAAAGAACCGTGAATGGGATTGTCAAAGGTTTCTCTAAGAAACAAACAGAAAATGCACTTTCACCTGTATGACACCAGCACACCACAGCCCACCAAGGATCACAAGAGTCACCACAAAGGCATGCAGACCTGCACAACAGATACAGCATCTCAGTCTACAAAATACTTGCCATGATAAACCTTCACCGCTGATCTACAGACTTCGCGAAACGTTTATGACTTCAAAACGCTGTTTACTGCCATTCACATTAATTTTAATACCATGAAAAATGTACATGAAATGTCATAGACATAAAAGCACATACTGTGTCTTCCTACTGTTCATACTGTTCAATTTAATTGTTTAAGGTTTGAAAGCAGAGGGCCATGTTGCTTGAAATGTCATTAATATTATGGATTTTTTTGTTGTTGCCAACAGATCATTATTTTTGAGATAGATAACAGTTGTAATACTCGGTATTAAAACACGCGAGGAACTAGATTCTGACCATATAGAAAGACAAAACCAGTTTCTTTACCGTTAATATTATACTGAAGAGGTTTCCCATTGTGAACAGCTTTGCCTTCGACCACCTAAATGCAGGAACAAATCAGTTATTTCAAACTGTATAAGTGGAAAACAGGTCTTAAATCACATATAATCGTAGCAGGTGTTAGGGGGTTGATTCTAACCCAGGGAAGTCAAACAAGGCACAGTCGACATCTCCATTTGAACTTTCTGCTAGAGAGTCCAGCTTGTATGATGTCAGGCTACACAAGTCCACCGAGCGAGCATTACTCTGTTTTGGGCTTGGTGTTGTGTCTCAGTTGAACTCTTCCAGCGTTTTCCCTCTCAGTGGAGACCAAGAGTGAGAGCCCTAAAAACTGGGCCTAGCTGACAGGCGCCATAGCCCCTTCCCCCAGGCTATAACTCTCATCAACAAGGACACGTCTCACATTCCTTCCCTGTGACTAGTTGCACCTTTTTATTCAATGGCACGTGCCACTGATACTTTTTGTAAATATATGCAGTACTCATTGTACTTTTTATTATTCAACTGTATAGACTTTTAAATGGTGCATATGACTGAGATTTGTTTTCATCTGTAGGTTTTTCTTTTCTTTCATTGGAATTTATGTTGACACCTGCCCCAAGAGAAATTCCTTGTATATTTTGTACTTGGCAATTAATAAGTTTCTAACTTCTAACTCCTAACCAAGCTTTTAATTGTCAAACGGCAGGGAGGCCTTGTTAACGCTAACGGAACGCTTCTCCTTCTGGAGGTCTGGGACTCACCTTGCCGAAGGGGATGTGATAGAGTGCCCCCTGCAGGGCGGTGAAAGCCACTACAAGCCCCAGCGCTCCCCAGTCCCAGAGTCCCTCTGCTTCAGAGCCAAACAGCCTCCAGGGCTCCGAGGGCGGAAGGCACTTGTCCAGCAGCCACATCACGAACCCAGACAGCAGGAGGCAGACCAGCGCAACATCTGTACGCAGACACAGGGAGCAAGAGAGGAGTCAGACACAGGGAGATCAGGCAGGCCTAACGCTTTTCTGCACTACCATGATTTTATTCAAAACAAAGTCGCAGAACACCAACCAGCAAGGTAATAAAAGATGGCAGGACTTAAAAAGAAATAAAACAGAATATTCATTCTTTATAGGGAAGCTTACGGATGTTGCTCCAGACACAGTGTACTTTGCGATCCGAACTGGTATTCCCATTTCCTACTTCTTTGGGAGAATCGTCCTTCCTCTTACGGTGCACCACCGTTTCATTCATCTGAAAAAAGCAAAACCCACACAAAAATTTGAACCTGAACACATTATTCACTGGGTGGTCCTTTGTGGTCAAGGATATTGTATTCCATGCGCCCACAGATGACCGACGAGGCCAGTATGAAGCCCAATCCGTCGTTCAGGATCCCCACCACCCCGGCCACAAACTGCTCTCTCCCCTGAGCTCCGGCAAGCGGTATGGCACTGTTAAAGCACCGACCTCTAGGCTGTAGAACAGCTTCTATCCCACTGCAGGACCCATCCTCAACAGCTACAGCAACTGCAGGGCCTCACACTCAACACACATCTGCACTCTGCACTGTTGCATGGACTGCCCTGGTTTTTTTCTCACAACCGCATATTTATTGTCCCACAACATATTGATTTTTTCCTGTTGTTATCATTTATTATGTTTGTACTGTCCACATCGTGTGGTGCTGCCTGTTGCTCTGTGCGTGTCCCGAGAGATCACCGCGCAGATGAATTCCAGTGTACGTGTCCACATGGCAAGAAAACTCCTCTACTTCTCGTTCTGTAGACAGTCCACACAGTCCGTCAGGTTGGACAGGTGTTGTCTTGGATGGTGTCTGTGGATATTTCTTCCTGAGTGTTTTCTCTGCTGTTTTAGCTTGACAATTTTTAACTGCATCCTTTTCGTTTGTTTCCATTTTTTGGTGCAAAGTTTAGTTGTCTCCTTGGGGCTTGATTGTGAATAAATGTATTCCAATATTTACTGCAGATATTCTCATGTTTCTATGAAGAACGTCAGTGGCATGTTATTGGAGGTGCTGGCAATGTCTGACAGCAGTCCTCTCTCCCGTTCTCACCTGGCTTGAATTGAGCTGTTGTTCCATTACGGCCAAGTGTTAAAATATTCTGGATCCTGTCTTACAAGAAAGAAAAACAAATGTGATTTAGAAAGTGTTTTGTTTCCCCTTTACACTGAAAAAATCCCTCTTAAAGCTGAACATTTTGCTCGAATGTTTTTTGTCCTAATTTGATGTGTGCTGTGTATATTTTCAGAAGTACATAGGTAGGAATGACCGATACTGAGCATGAAACAAATTATTTACATTCAATAATATGACACCCTAGTATCTGGCTGTTGTTGCGAATCTCACAGTACATTATACCCGGAGTATTTTGCTTCTACAGTAGAATAATTAATTCCATTCTGGTGGGCCTAAACAGACCCCTACAATTTAATTGATTGACTGCAAGAAATAGCCTACTGTGAGGGTTGGAGGAGGAATGCCTTTCCAACTTGTTTAATGGAGGAAAAACTCATTCTCTTTGTGGCACATAGACATTGGTGCACTGGTTGAGTGAAGGACAATCATATATTGTTTACATCCTAATCCTGTCATACTGATGAAGCACTAGGATCACATAATGGAACAAGTAATAGGTTGATTCCATGCTGAAAAAAAAGAAGAAAGAAAACACAACATTTCGTCCGTGGGGCCTTCTTCATGCTGACGCAGCTACCCACCTGAACTAGGATCACATTGCTACTGTGCATCTATTGACTGCTTAGTTTTACCTATGCTTATGGCATGTTGGGTTGAAGCCCAGCTTAAATCCAATTGTTTTACTCAAATTTTTACATCCTTTTTGAAACAGCAGACATACCATACTTTCGTAGTGGAAAACAAAAGAATAACAGCTGTCATTCCAGAGGGTGACCGTACAAGCCTGTGAATGAATGACAATGCTTAAGTGAAAAGACCACTTTAGCAGATAGATTCAGGGAGCATGGTTACTTTTATTTTACATAGTATTTTGCTTACTGAATAATGGGATATGGATAATTATTTAGACGATTGCCCATATATAGTGGTTTGTCTCCCAAATGATCTGGAAGTACTTCACATATAGGAGGGAACCCAGGACTTCACCCACCACTGCAGTGCAGTCCAACCTGGGTGACACAGGGCATCTGCAGGCTCTCTGCCCCGCAGTCCAGCACGTTAGGGTACAGAGTAGGGAATTGCTTCACCACCTGAATTAAGGGGAACTTCAGGGAGGCCATATTGAGCAAACCTTAGTGGAATTTAGGAAAGGCAATTGGGTAACACAACTGTTCTCACAAGTGTGTCAACACCTCCTATAGCTCACATACTGAAAGGTTACATACATTGACAATTCGATCCACAATGAAAAGCATCACCTACTACAACACTTATTGACTTTTCCTGAGGTCTCCTATCCTGGTACTGACCAGACCAAGCAAAGCTTAGTGTCTAAAATCTGAGATCAGGCCACAAGGTGGTAAGTCTACAAGGTTTCTGGTTGTGAATTGTGATTGAATCTTTTTTAATTTTCTTGCGAGCTCCTGCACTGTTTTCCCAGCTGTGATAATCCAGACAACAGTGTAGCTCATTGAGAGAAATTAACACGAGTGGTGGTCCCTGTTTTTCTTAATTCGCATCAAAGTTCAGAATTCTGGTAGGTATGAAAAGATAAATAAATTGGTTTCACTTACAACCCCGTTTTACCATCTTTTGTAAATTTGAGATAAGTATCACTTCATTCTTGTTCATTTGTGAAAGTGTTGTTTCTGTGCTTGTCAAGGCCTCACAAAGATTAAAAGTATTATCAATTTGTATCATAAAGAAACAAAAAGGAAAATTGCGGATTCCTTTGTTAACGATTCAAAGTGAAATGGCAGGAATTCACCACTGTCCTTAGGGAGAGTTGACAGTGAGCCTCCGTGCCTACTGTAGTCGCACAAACAGGGAAGAAAAGGCTGGGACTGTAGAAGCCCTTAGCAAAATCTAAAACCTTTACACCCGTTCAAATTAAAAAAGTAGCACTAAACAAAGTCACTAAGGGGATGTGGTTAGGTATACAATGAATAACCCAGCTCTGTGTGGACACGTGGAGAAATAAGTTATCACACAGTGTTGCACAAATGGTGAAATGCACTTCTGTATCCTGTGGCTCACGAATCACTGATAACATCTAGAACAGCAAAAAAGCATTTGAAATAGTCCTAGTGCATGTAAAATCCAATCCAATATTCAGCCCCGTCTGTCTCCATCAGAAAGATCTGTGATACTAAACCAGGGCTGCTGCTGTTCTATAGCACAATAACACATTTATACTGTAGTGATGACAGGGGACTGAAGGACTGATTTCTGAACTGTCTGTTTACAGACTTAGGCATGTGTGTGTTATATGTTGAGAGACCATACTGGGGCATTTCTGGCAGTAGTCATGGTTGTGAGGAATTACTGTTCATTTTCGGCCCACAGGGACATGTCTGTTTTAGTTATGACAGTTATTCTTAAATTGCAAGAAGCAGCTTATGTAACTACAAATGAACTGATGCAACAAACAGTGGTGAGAACCCTGCACCCAGGACTTTACAATTTGCAGTTTTCCTTGCTGACCTTTTGGACAGGATTTCCTTTTGTGCAGATTGTTAAGGAGTATTGTTATGACCGTGGACTGGATTCCACATTTCTCTTAGAATCATTGTCTCGATTGCTTTAAAGTTCTCGCAGTGCTCTGACCTGCCACTTACCCGTTTACAAATGCAGTCAGTCTGTCGGTCGGAGTTTGAAGTGCTGGTTGTGGCTTGACACCTTAACACTGTGGGGCTGTGCCTCATATGACCGAGAGACTTAAAAAGAGATACACCATTTGCCTGGTAAATGGAAACATTTTAACAATGTAAAACAATTACATGATGGGTCACAATTGCACAGTAAATGTTTAATAAAAAAAACACTAAATACATACTGCACAAAGAATCTTTAGGTACTTGTGTATTATTTTCTTTGGCGTTTAACACATTTCCAGCATCAGTTAAAATAATCCAAATTTCATGTACTGTACAATAATATTTTAATTAAGCAAGCCTTTCAGGTAAATTATATTGAGGATTACATTTACATGCTATGAAATTCAGAACGGCTACATTTGCTTGTAAGCTTATCCTAAAATTCTTAAGATCTTTAATTCTTTTGCCACATTCGAACACATCTATGGGTTTTACATTCTGCATTTGCAGGTCAGGGAAATTCCTGTGTTCCTAGGTTTAGCTCTTATATCTATGTCCTTTACGAAGAAAAAACAATAAATTGTAAATACAATTCCGCAGGATTCTTGCATTTCTTGGCGTAAATAAAAAAATGACAATTCCAGTTGCTTGTGATACTTTTGCAAATAATCCTCTCGCGTCAGAGGACAACAAAAACTAAACACAACTCTGACACCTCTCTAGCCCTCAAGGACCAGAGTTGAACACATGATGTAGTGCTGCTGAACTAATCAGTGACTGACAAGCCTCTCCAGTCTTCAGCAACAAGTCAGTTTGCTGACGAAGGCAAACACTGCAGGAAAGGACCCGGTTTTAAGAAGTGGCTCAATTACAGACGGGCTGCTTTTCTTCACACCATACCCGGCGGTAGACCCCCTATTACCCTGGACGAAAAGGTCAGCTTTTAAATAAAAACCACCTACCTGGAAGGAAGCAGTCTGCCGGAGTGATTCTGAGAATGCTGCTGTTCTGGATCAGAGACGAATGCGACTGTGCAGGACAGCACGAGGAAAGAGAAGTGACAGATAAGACTCCGCTGCCCTTTCACAACCTCAGCTTTCCTCACCAGAACAGCTCCTGAATGTGAGACAGACCGGCTGCCCAGTCCAGCAGCTCACTTCACGTCACCCCTTTCCTACAAACCCAACTTGTTTCAGCTCTTCATAAACTAATGTTACAAATGTTATCGACCCCACTCATTACTATTTGCTTAGCAAATACACTTGTGCCGGCTATACCAGCTCTTGCATTATCAAAGCTGTTTTTTCCCCAACTTTCAAGTTTAATTCATCAAAGGCAACTGAATTCTTTGGGAGAAGAATGTTTCAAGTTGCTATGTTTAAAAATAATAATGGAGAGCTGCACGTACACGCACACACTTTTATTTCTTTTTCTGCGACTTGGGATATTTCATCTTGGCCCCTGTTGCATGCACTCTCCAAAAAGACATATCCCTTCATGCCATAGCCGATGAACGGTTTTTAATAGCGGAAGTTCATCCTGCCACCTGACAGAAACACAACACGCAGCACACATCCGTTTTAGTGTCTCAGAAATATTCATAACGCACTGGCATCTTTGGTCTAGAGTAGGAAGTCTGCAACCCCCGTACCTGGAGATCCTGAAGGGCTTTCTGGTTTTCAAAGTTTTCGCTCACAAAACCATTTCATGTTTAAAAGGTATCTACCGACACCGCCCCACAAACAACACTCCATGACCTGCTCGCCGGAGATCTAGAGCAGTGGTTCCCAGCGTTGGTTCACGAGGAAGACAATGTCTGCTGGTTTTTCCATCCAGCCACGTTCTTTGTGACCCTACTAATTGTTCTTCTAATCTGTTTTCATTCTGGGGCACATTTAGAAATTTGCCGTCAGCTCTTGAATGGTTGAGTGGGATCTGCAGCAGGAAATCAAGCCTGTAATTCAGAAGTGCTTTCATTCGGTTGGGTGTCTTGCCTAGAATGTGGCCGACCGGCTGTCTGCAGAAGGGAAAACGCTCTTTGTGGGAGGGACAATTAGTAAGATCTGTTTACAACGACAGGGAAGTTGAGGATAGAGTCCGCCACGTTCTGCACACTGCTGTTTTTGGACACGCGGTCCTTGAAATAAGGCATTTTTGACACTCAGGATGGACTGAAGACACAAGTAGAATAGTATAAACAGCCCAGCTGATCAATGAGGTCATCAGTTAGCACTGGTGATTTGAAGCTCAGCTGGAATGAAACTGGCAAGGACAGTGTTCCTCCTGGACCAGGCTTGGTACTCACTGGTATTGAGCTCTTTAAAGGAGACTGAACAAACCCTGCCAGTTGCATTTTTCAGTTTTTCTACTTTGTTTGGTTTAAAGCAACAGAGCTCAGTTCTTACAAGGCAACTTGTTCTGATGCAGCAGTTACAGGACATAGACCTAAAACTGAATGTACCAGTGGCAAAAGATGCAAGAGGGGAGGTTTTGTACTGAGCCCGGCCATATGAAATTGATAAGCTTCCGTTAAACCACACTGGATGATTTCCAGTTCCCAGTTGTTCTCCCACTGTTGTACACGTTGGTGTTCAATCTGAGCAGGTCTCTGCACGCTGTTGTCTGAATCACCCGCAGATGTGTGTGCCTGCTCCATTATGTGCTTGGTGTTGTGGTTTGTTCCAATATGGCAGGGCTGAGAATGTGTACACTGGCTAAGGTATTCAGGCTGGAAGATGAGCAGCTGGGAAACAGGGGTGCAGCATGCTGCTTGACAAATACGCCAGTTCTGTGTCAACAGGTAAGCATTTTAAAACAGATAAACCCCCCTCACCACCCTGAGTTAGAAAAACAACTTCCCCTTCCACTAAAAACTCAGAACACGTGCATCTGACGAGCCTCATCATATACATCTGTTTTAATTGACATGACGTCACTTCGGGAGTTCTAACACACTATCACTACAGCTGCAGCTTTCTAGTCTCGGACGCTCAGCTTTAACTGTGTAACTATGTACAATATATATTTTTAATATATTAAATCTTTTTTTTCCCCCTTTAGATATTTAATACATCTAATCCTTTGCATATGTACAATATAAATTACTAGAGTCTGTATGTTAAAATAAATAAGATACAACAGTCGTGGCTTCGAAGTGTTTCACAAAAGGGAGTCCCCCCCCTTGCCCAGCCCTGGTGTCCACAGAAGAACGGTGTCACACGCGTCCCTTCCCCTGGGAGAGAGGGAGGGGGGAGAGAGGGAGAAGCAACACTCTGGCGAACTGGCAAGTCTGTAGTCCTTCAGTTAATGGGCGAGAGTCCGTCACAGGCTCTATGGCAAACCGAGAGACGAAGGTGTCCACCAGAGCTATACCACCGTCCCACTGGGCGAGCTGCCGTTCTGTGCCGTCAAGCTCTGCGGATGGAGGGGAAAAAAAACCAAGATGAGTACAGTTAACAGGCTGCAGGATCCGGTTCATCATAAATATAGCCGAAAGGCACCAGGCTGCAGTTTAACTGCAATACAGCCGAAAGGCACCAATTTGAATGTGGGTTTTGTCTTTGCATGCATGCTATAAAGATTCCCACACATTAAGTTCCCTTAAAGTGAAAAAAGTTACTTGATGGTCTTCCGAATTCATTTTCCAAATACAATGTTGTTCTTTTTCCAACTGGTAGACTCTCTTCACCAAATAATGCAGTGCAATCCAGTGTAAGTAAGAGACAATGCTTTAGCGTACTCATTCGGCCTGCCACTGTGACGTCTGTATGTGTGCGTTTACTCCTGTCTTACGGCTTTCTGAAGGGAGCTGCCGCCTGAATGGTAAATGAGCAGGGAGACGGAAAGCATCCGAACGCCCTCTGATTCAAACGCTGAGTCATTCAGGGCTCAGCTGCAAGGACAAGCAGGACACACTGTGGCTCTGTGGCACGATCAGGGTCACAGACACCTGCAGCACTCGCTTGGAGGGCGAACCCGAGGTCGTTCCTCGACTTTACTCCCGTTTTGTGAGCTGGGCAAGGCACAGGCACGCCTATTCCGTCGCTGCTTTTGTGCACGAAGCACACGGGCCTCTGCCGAGGGATTCTGTTTTCAAGCAGGGCCCAGCCCAACCCAACCAGCGACCTGGCCGGGCAGTACTCACAGCTTTCCCGGGCCGCGCCCAGGTGCATATCAGCCCCTCCTGGCAGGCGGTGATGATGCAGTCGTCCATGAACATGAGCACGGTCAGGCGCTCGTGGGCGATCTTCTTGCACACCAGCGGCTCGAGCAGGGGCACCTCGTTCATGCGCGGGCACAGCGTGGTGCCCAGCACCTTGGCGGCGTCCAGGCGCTGGCTCCGCGGCACCACGTTGATCTTGTCGTTGCTCTTGCTGATGTTGCCCAGGCTGTGGTAGCGCTTGTGCTCTTTCTCGCCGCCGCCGGAGGAGGAGGAGGAGGAGCCCCCTGACCCGCCGCCGGATTTGTCCGACTTCCTCTCCTGCAGGGAGAGCGTGGCGAAGCGGCCGATGCTGAAGGGGGCCCCCCCTGCCCCCCCTGCCCCCCCGCCGCCGCCGCCCCCCACGTCCGAGGAGGCCGGACTTTTCGAGGCGTTGGTCACAGCCGGGTGGGGGAGGGAGTTCGAGCGGGAGAGGGAGCGGGGCAGGTGGTGATGTCCATGCCCGGCGGGGGCATCGCTGTTGCCCCCGCCCCCTAGGTTGCTGCCCCCGCTGGCGGAGGGTGGAATGACGGAGTTGAAGGTGTTGGTCAGGGTGCGGGCGCGGGAGAGAGGGAGACGGGGGTACAGCACGTCCTCCGTCAGGTCCCACAGGCAAAACTGGGTGTCCTGCCCTACGGACCCGAAGCGGTACGTGACCGAGGGGCCCCCGCCTTTGGAGCTGTGCCTGGAGAGCCGGGACAGCGTGCTGCTGGTGCGCACCCTCCCGAAGTGCGCGGCCTCCTGCACGTCCTCCTCGCTCCCGCTGAGCTCCCCGCGCTCCCCCTCCTCCAGGCTGGTGGTGAAGGGGTCGAAGGCCACCACGTTCACCCAGGACTTGTGCCCGTGGCCCCTGGCGATCACGCGGCCCTCGGCGAAGGACCACACGGTCACCAGGTCGTCCTCCCCCCCCGTGGCCAGGTACTTCCCATCGGGGCTCCAGGAGACGCACAGCAGCCCCCCGAAGTAGCTCTTCATCACGCCCTGCAGCTCCATGGAGTCGAAGTGGAAGACCCGCAGGCAGCCGTCCTGCCCCACGCAGGCCAGGTGGCCGCCGTCTGGCGAGAAGGCGAACTCGTTCAGCCCCCCCTCGCCCACCGTCCAGCGCAGCAGCGGGTTGCGGGGGGCCTTCGCCTTGCAGGCGTAGACGGCGAAGCCGTCGCCCTGCCGCAGCAGGGAGTACTGGGGGGCCGCGGTGCCGCAGGGGTGCTCCACGTTGTAGAGGTAGAGGTGCCCGCTGGCGTGCGAGGCCAGGAAGAGGTTCTCCGACTTGGGCAGCCACTTCAGGCACGTCACCTTGGACTTGTCGATCAGCCTCTGGGGGAGGAGGGGGGGGAAAAGAGGGGTCAGACGTCAACGCGGGGAAGGGCAAAGACTCCCATGAGTCAACCAAGAAAGCCTGCTGTCCCCCAGGGGAAAGCAGAGCCAGACAAACTTCTCCCCCCGCCCCTACTGAGATGGTGGTCTCTGCAGACTTCAAGGCGCCCGCCGGCTGAGCAAGCGTCGGGTCTCTCGCCGACGTCACTCAACTCACGGGGGCAGGAGTCCCCGTGCGGATCGGGGGGCCCAGGCAGCCCAGGCGGCCCTACCAGCTGTGCGCCGCGGGCCGTGACGCAACTTGCCGAGCGTTCCCGGATGCCGGCTGCCGGAGCAGCGAAAGCAACGGACTGGCAGCAGCCGAGAGGAACAGAAAAGTGCCGAGAAGTCAGCGGACCACACCTCCTCGTTGAAGAGCTTGCTGGTCTCCTTCTTGATGGGGTCCAGGTACTGCACCTGCCCGGCAGAGAAGCCCACGATGAGCGACACGCTGTCCGCCGTGGCCGAGTACTGGTTGAAATCGTGACACGTGGGCTGGGTGCCCTTGTAGATGCGCTTGTCGATGGGCTTGCTGAGGTCCACCGCCTGGAAGACAGGAGTGACGGGGGGGGGATACCACACGAGCTGTAATCAGACGGCAACAACGCAGCACCCCGAAATCTACAGTAACTTTACAGCCTATCGGAGTCCGCACTCTGAGTGACAACAATGGTCACAACATAATCTCTAATGGATTTAGACATCAAAGCCAGCCAGAGTCATGCCAATGATGTCACACGGAGGGGATCACTCAGGCAATAGCTGCTCTTGTTGAAAGCCATTAGGCTATTAAGTCAGACATGTTCCAAAACTGCAGGTCCTCAAACCTGCTTACTGGTGTTTTGGGCGATTTAAAAAAACATGTCTGAAATAGGACTTTCGGTTCTAAAATGCCCAGTGCTTGAATGGATTTTTCGACTTCTGAGAGATGGGGCAAGGACAAAATACCGCGGTAAAGGATCGGTGCGAGTTCGGTTTATTTGATTTTCAAATCAGGATAAGCAACGATCAGGGAAAAAAAAAAACAAATACCAGGCTTTGCAAGATTTTACCTTGTTTTATACCTTGTTCCACTAGAGGGTGCTCAATGCAGATACATAGTTCTGTATAATCAGACCACTGCAGTTGGGTACTTATGACGGGTTGAACGCATTCTTCTTTTCTCACTTAGCAGCACAACTTTACAAGGCAAGGTCTGGCTGAGACAAAATACAGAAGGGAGCAAACAAGTCTCATCTAACCCACTTTATGGGGGGCGGAGTGGTGGCTCTGTGGCTGAGGATCTGCGCCTGTGGCTGGTAGGTTGCTGGTTCGAATCCCGTGGCCGGCAGAGGAATCCTACTCCGTTGGGCCCCTGAGCGAGGCCCTTAACCCCAGCTGCTCCAGGGGCGCCGTATAAATGGCTGACCCTGCACTCTGACCCCCAGCTTCTCTCCCTGTCTGTGTGTCTCATGGGGAGCAGGCTGGGGTATGCAAAAAGATAATTCCTAATGCAAGAAATTGTAAAGGGTTAATAAAGTGATGTTGTTGTTGTTGTTATTATTATTATTATTATTATTATTATTATTCATGTCAACTGTCACACAGGTTAAAGAAATAAGCAGCTGGCATTAAAAGGGGCAACAGGAACAGAATCAGAAACAATGATGTCACAGAATTGGGTTCTAGACCGCATTTTCTGCAAGACATTTTTAACCAACCTTACCAGTACAAGAGTTCAAGTAATAAGTTTATTCCATTGATTCCAGTACAAGAGTTGCTTTCTAATGGGTTAAGTAAAAGAGAGCAGCGTTTTTTTAAAGACGCTGATTCTTGTAAAGGGCTGATTAGGTCACTTAACGAGCACCTCCTGCTTGATTATCGATTTTCTGAGAGCACCTCTGATTACAGACCATGCCTTTCAGAGCTTCACTGACCCCAGGTTTTAGGGCAAGCCCGATCAGAGCACCAGGCTCAGCACTTTCCCAGTCACTGCAGCCTGGGTCTCTCCCAGCTTCCCCAGAAACAGGCTCCTTCTAACAGCTCTTCAGATATGAAAAGCAGTTCTCTTGCAGGCTAGCAGGCCCATATGCACGTCACCAGTCTTGTACAAACTGGACTAATGTTGAACAAAAGCGAATGTTCCAGTTTGATTTTAGCTCCATGTGTCTGTGCCTGCAAACCAAAGGCAACAAGCATGAAGCATTCAGAACGCGTTGCCTGTACCCCCAAAAGAAATGCCCCCCGCGTTCAAAACGCAAAGCAACAGGCACTCAATGACAATACCCTCGCAGGTATCAACAAACACCGTGCTGTTCATGTGTCGTCCGCAGCTCTGAACTCACAATTGCTGTTTATCCACTTTCAAGGAGGAGATGGGTACGGGCTCTGTGTCCACACACGCACGTACTCAGTTGAGCTAAGTATGAAAATGCAATGCAGTATGCCAGTTAATCCAGGAATAACAAACTGAACACATTCCTGTTCTCAACGCACCCAAGAGCGCCCTCTAGCGGCACCCTGTTTGCAAGAGAGCTACGTTCCCACCAATGAGAAACACCCAAATACGAACCAGTATGTGGAGGCACTGTCAAAGTATAAAGTATACGTTATTCCTGCCTTAATAATAAATCCTTTCGCCTGCAATGCAATTGTCTATTGTTGCGACTCTTCCCAAATATGACAATTCTTAAACATCCTTCAACTTAAAAATAGCTTACCGATACTACAGGGCCCCGAACAGGATGCGAATTTTGCAATACGGAGCTTGAACGCGTGAGAGAATCCGACTGGGGGAATTGCTGGCTCTGCAGGCGTGAACGCCAATCGGTATTTTGGTACTGCACTGCCGGTGTACTGAAGTAATGAAAGCAAACTTCTGAACACACAGTGCGTGTTACACTGGAAAGGCTCCCTCGCAGTTAAAATGAACACCGTCTGTGGGGAGAAGAGGGCACTGCTCTCTCTGGCACGGTCCCCGATACAGAGAATGAATCGGGCGACAGCTGCTGCAGATGTGACCGCCAGCGGCTGTTGGACCTCACCAGACAGAAACACCTTGAAACAGCAACACGATTTACCGAAAACCCCCCAACACTTGCTTTTCTTCATATAAACATGCACGGGGGAAAAAATCGTTCTTGTCCAATGGAAGCAGTCCGTGGGACATAGCGCTTAACCTGCAGAAACTGGGCGAAAACGCCCCCTAACCCAAAGCATTGTAAATTATACTCATCAGACCAGGAGTTTCAAAAGCATTTTCCGTCACGTTCAATCCGTAACGCTGCCTGAATTCCTTTGCCTCCTTTTTAGCGTGTTTTGTCTCAAACAATATTATGATATTACCTTCTTGATGTTAGTGTAGGTGTAGAAATAAAGTTCCCTGCCAATATTGAAGCACACTCGTTCGGACTCCTCGCTCGGGTCTTCCGGCTGCAGCTTCACCATGGAGACCCGGACCGGAGGCAGGAAGCCGGCCGCCGAGGTGGAGGAGGCTGAGGCGGCGGCGGCGGACGAGCCTGCCCCGGGCCCGGGGACCGGAGCCCCTCCGCCCCCACCGGGGATCGCGCCCGGCCCGGCCCCGGGACCTGCTGCCGACCCGGCGGAAGGTCCCCGGGGTAGCCCGCCCCGCTGCTGGGAATCCGAGAGGGTGAGCAGTTTGTAAAAACCCTCCCTTGTCCGGAACTGGGATTTAATCTCATTGATATCCTTTAGAGCACCTCCATCACCGGCCATCTTTAATACAAACACACCGCACAGGAAGCGTAGCCCGTGACCTGGAAATAATACCGCAGCGCCAGCCCTAAAAGAGGCATCGATGGCCGTAGTTTGCGCTTGTGAGGGTGTGTTGTAGTGTCTAGTTATTTACAGCGCCCTCAACGAGAACAACGTCTGTATGTCTTTACCAGTGCATTCCAGATTATTTCCCGATCAGGAATACTCCTGTTTTATCAGCCTTGCGCTTTTTCTGTCGATACAGTAACCATTCGTGTCTCGGCGAGGTATTGATGCTCACCAATCGGAGTTTACAAAGCTGACGAGCGGTTCTGAAGGGATCACAAAGCAACGGCGCCAGCTAACGCTATTTCTAGGTGACTTGCTTGCATGTGCGTTACAGGAGAAAAAACAAAAGGTTGCGCTAGGTTCTCCAGCTCCGAATGATACAGTGGGACATGTGTTCCGTTTGCTGTCTGCACACAGGCCACACACAGGCACATCTGGGCGGTCATCCCCCCCTTGCTCCAGATGTTTTCCCAGCTGTTGTTCAGTTAAACGAACACACACCTCTGCACACCTGGCTTGGGGGGAGTCTGAGGGCGCTGTCCGGCAGAATTTAGTATTTGACCAGTTGCTCAGGCAAGGACAAAACGAACCTGCATAATTAAGAGGTTTCAGGAATCCTTTATTTTCTCACAAAATCGGTCCCTCAGGATAATCTCTGTGAGGTGTGTGTAGCAATTACAGGTTGCAGTATATTCCTGGGATTAATATTGCAGGAATGGTCCAGATTATTAGTGGTTTCTTTTTGGGATGGTGGTATCTGTAGAGATAATTCCATACCAGGGTGAGAACGACAGAACATAGGAAACATTACTGTAGTTCGTTTCAAGAAAAACTTTTCACCCCCACACCCAACCTTGTGCAACACCGGGACGCTCTGTTGAAGGGAATTTCCACTTCTGATCTCTCAGCGGGACAGTGGTTCACAATGCTTCTCTTTCCGCACTGGGGTCCTGGGTTCAGCTCCAGACCAGGGTGCTGTCTGTATGGAGTCTGCATGTTCTCCCCGTGTTCTTGTGAGTTTCCTCCAGGTGCTCCGTTTTCCTCCACAGTGCAAAGACGTACTGGTAGGTAAATGGGCTCCTGGTCAAACTGGCCTTTGGTGTGAGTGTATGTGAGTGCGTGTGTGTCCTGTGATGGACTGGTGTCCCATC
Source organism: Lepisosteus platostomus (assembly GCF_059453375.1). NCBI lineage: Eukaryota > Metazoa > Chordata > Actinopteri > Semionotiformes > Lepisosteidae > Lepisosteus > Lepisosteus platostomus. Next base: position 5,556,312 of record NC_142614.1, read on the forward strand.
CAGGGCGTACCCACCCTTGAGCTCATTGCTTCCTGGGTCAGAATCTGGCTCCCCCGTGACCCTGATTGGGATAAAGCAGCTTGAAAATGTTTAGAATATAGAATGATAGGAATAGGAATGATAGAATCCTATAATTGTCAGTACCTTTACTTATACTCATTACATGTTTATTCTGAGATCCGGGCTCTTACTGACCTCTTGAAAAGGGGATCTGCAAACAAGAACGTGTTAAGACCTGCTGATCAAAAACGGAGGGCAGTCCTGCCAACAAAGGATTTTTTTCACCGTCCACATTCCGGTATCTGGTATTATATGTGCCTCAGGCTCGTGTTTTCCTCCCATTAAATCACCAAGTTAAAATTATTTAATTCTAAAAATAAAACCCAGACCAAGTTCTGAAATATTAATTGTCCTGAAAGTCCTGATCCAGTAGGTTTTTAGGGGTCACCCTGGACCCTCGTGTGAGCTGTTTCAGGATGAGGCTCTGCACTTCGGGAAGGAGCATGTTCAGTTTAGTCAGGAGTGGGGGCTGAGGTGTTTGTTGCAAAGGACTCCCAGGTGCCTTTACATCATGGGAAAGGTGACTTCAGGGTGACCAAGAGAACGTGCTGCTCCGGGGCCGTGCCTGGCAGGGAGCTGGACTGTTGGGGATGTCCTAACTCAGGGGAAAAAACTGTGGGCTATGGCTATATTTAGTCATGCTGTATTGGTAATGCTCTGTGTGCAGGTTTATGTGGTACTGTACCACTGTACCACCTGTTATTAATAGTTAGTATCCTGTGGCCAGCTCCTGGTTCAGATAGAAATATTATTATATTGCTTCACATTCAAGCCTTTTTATTTCTTCTCACTGTCTGGGGGTAGTGACAGGTCGCTGTGAACAGATCAGGTACAGATCCCAACGGTTTTTGTTTTTTTTCTTCCATCCTACGATATTTGATCGAGCAAAGAGGAGGGAGGAGGATATGTTCTGTGTCAACCTGTGCTGTAAAGAGACAACCGCATGGAATGACAAAACCGTATTTGTAAGGCAGACGCGTTTCTGATCTAATGACAAAAAAGACGTGATACTGCTAAACCACTTCAGGCAAAGTCTCAGCCCTGTGTAACCTGTGTGAGTAGGCAAGAAAAGGCAGGCCGCAAATCACTCTAGAACACATTTCATAAATTATTTACTTTCTAAAAAAGCACTTCTTAACGTGAACATTTACAGATTCCACTGTAAAAAGCCTCACAGGATTGAAATGTACAGTAGAACTACATTCACACTTCATCCAAGCGTCAGCAGAGTCCAGGGGCTGTCACATGACTTTCACATTGCTCCTGTTGCCCGCCGGCGTCTGGTCAGGTGACCTCCCCTCGTGCCTCGGGAGAGTGTGTGCGTGACTGTGAGTGCAGCAGTGGCTGAATGGGTGCGTGTGCCTGTCGATGACTTGTCCCGCAGTGTTTTAGTTAAGGATGCCTGTGTTTGAATGGAAGCAGTTGTGCATACCGGCCTGACTAATCCCCGGGTTCACATTGCCAGCGGTCTAAACAAACGTCCGACAACACCAACTGTCAGACACAATGGTTACGTTTTGTCTTACGGAGATAGAATTTACATTTTGTGAAATTGAATACCAGCCTGCTAGTACAACATGCTGTCCCTCACTAAGGAGCGTGTGATAAACCCTAGTAATACAATACAAGGATGGTATGCAATCAAGAGAACTGATTGGACTGATTCAGTTGTTGAACAGTGAAAAAATTGTTTGCAGGTAGGGATGTTTAATATTATTGTTGTTTTATAAGACTTTACCAGTTACTCTTATGGTTCTGGATGGAGTTCTGATTGAGCAATGGTGTTAAATGTTGTTCTGTATCATGGTGTTGTACTGCTGTTGTGTTGTATTATTGTCTTATATGTTCTGTGTTTATGAGCTCTTGATGTGCTAGACAAATCCCCTCGGGGGCAAGAGAAAGGTTAATTCAATACCATTTGACATACAGACCATGTGAATGACCAGACAGTTTCAGCCAAGGCCACTGTGCGAACGCGTGTCTCACAGTGTCAGCTGGGCTTGACTGAAACAGAGCTGTTATTCGCATGGTCCTTCTGCCATCTTACCTCAGGTCTTTGGGTGAATGGTTATCTTCATGCTCTATGATAGTGACAGTGAAGAGGTGCATTTGGGACATTAGTTGGTTTTTTTTCCTGCCTGTCTGTTTCCATCTGTCATTACCTGGTTGTTTGCATACTGTTGTGCACCACCAATTTAATTTTTTTTGCAAGTTTTGGAAGACTACCTGTGCACGCTCCAGCTAGTGACTAAACATGAACACCATTTCACCAATGCGTCCATCCATCTTCTCTGTGCACGTGTGTGTATGTGTGTGTGTGCATATGAGCGCTCACGATACGGGCACAATGCTCTCCGCAATCTCCACGATATAGAGGTTACTGTTTGCGGATGAGTCCTCCGACGTTCGGGTTTCCAAAACCACCATCCTGCAGAGACAAGCACAGCTCAGGTCATAGTACTGAATGTGTTGAGCCACAAAAGCACTTTCTCTGAACACAGCACTTGGTACAGGAGCTTCATCTCTGCAGTTAATAGACAGTAAAATACAGAGATACTACATGCACAGTACAAAACAAAATGGACCAGTAACATGCACCTCACAGTGCCTGAAGAAGATCACTTCATCTGGATCATTCCAGTGTGTTTGGGAGATGTTGGTCTACGTGGTATGGTAAGGATTTCTGTGATGTGTTCAATACACAGAAGTGTATTCATAACACACCAAGCCTATGTCACACCTTGTCAGAGCTATTCACAATATGACATGCTGAGAACTTCACAGCACCTAACAGGAAAGTCAGCATTGAGCACCCACTGACATCACTTTAACCCAGCAAGTCCTGGCCAAATTTCTCATTGGCCCTTACCAATCATGGCCTCCTAATAATCCCCCTCTATGAATTGGCTTCGTTACTCTGCTCTCCTCCCCACTGAGAGCTGATGTTCTGGCGCACTATGGCTGCCGTCGCATCATCCAGGTGGGGGTACACACTGGTGGGGGTGGAGGGGAGTCCCCATTACCTGTAAAGCACTGTGAGTGGAGTGTCCAGAAAAGCGCTATATAAGTGTGAGGAATTATTATTATTATTAAGTCACGGGAGTCCCTGGTTGCAGGAAAACCAAGAAAGCCATGGCTGATGAATTTCAGCCCTTCCCTCCACTTGGGAAATTCCTGTACCGTGACCCAGGTTCCCCACAATGTAGGACCATAGACCCAGAGGCCCTTTCCGCCTGTTAGACAGGAGAGGCATGAAATGATGCTAGAAAGTCCTGTCTCCTGTTACCACAGAAAACTCTTGATTCTATAACTGTCACGCCCTTTGTAGCCAGAGGGCGCTCCTTCTCTGTCCTGTCCCTAGTTTCCGGTCTGCTGTCCTTCCTGTCTCTCTCTTTCCCTTGGGCTATATATTTCCGGGTCTTGCACTCTGTCCTTGCTCAGCATTGACGTTCAGATGTCCTGAGACCCGCCTAGCACCAGGGCGCCCCACGTCCGCTCCCTGAGGGCATAGGTTTCTATACGGCATTCCTGAACTCTTTGCACTAATGAGCCCGGGCCTTTTTCCCGTCTCGCCGCTACGCATATGGGTCTTTTTCCGCTCTCCTGCTCCCCACGGTTAGTCCCTTTGGACGTCCGTGACAATAACAGAGCTGCTGTGTGCGCTTGGCTCCTTGCCTATATAAACTAAAGATCAAAGAGCGAGGCGAGGGTGTGAGCAGCAGGTACCTGTCTGAGCCCACCAGTCTGTAGGTCTTCTTCAGATCTGTGTACTCCTGCAGGACCTCCAGCAGACTGGTGCTCCTCCTCTGCCAGCCATGCTTCCACAGCGCCAGGATACTGTCTTCGAAATACACTGTGGGGACACGCACACACACACGCGGCTTCACACGCCTGCCTGGAGCAAGCCCTCCCAGGACCCTCAGAGGACCTGCAGAGCTGGAAGCTTGGCGGGCCACCTCCCATGTCAAGCAAAGCAGATCTTAATCTGCCCTGGTTTCTCCACTCCTCAGCCGAGGGGCACCCACAGAGGCAGCAGCCCAGCGAGCTCTCTTAAACGGATCTTTTTAGCATTGTTTTTTTGTTGTTGTTCTTTTCTTATTGTTTTGCACATGGCCTGTTGTTGTTTTGCACATGGCCTGTTGTCTCTGTCTTTCTCTTATACAATTGTATTGTTGTTGGGTTTTTTTTTCTGCTTACCGTCTGAGAGCTAGCTAAATAGCATTTCGGTATACCATATGCCTGTGTATGAGTATAATGACAATGAACTTGAACTTGTTCCTGTGGATCTTTAGAGTGTTGGCACCCGTTGAATCAGTTTTAAAAGGCAGGTTCCTTGCAAACCACAGGCCTTTAGGCCATAGGACATTGGGAGAAAACCCCTTTGTGCTTCAGGGGCCTGAGCACTGGGAGAAAGTTTGAACATTCCTTTTTGTAGATTGGTCTACTCAGGTTTCCACACTGATTTTTACCATTTTGCATGTTTTTTTTATAATAAATGCAAAACGTGGAAGCAGCAATCTGGTTGGGACTTATTCCTAAAGGGATCGGCTGTTCTGTTCTTCAGTCGTATTTGCTTCTGCTGCTGTGACCAAGACAGGACCGTTTGCTCGTTTGTAAATGATCTCGGAAAGCAAGCAGAGGGTTCCCCAACAGGGAGAATAATCACTACATACTGTAGATCAGTGCTTTAAAGAAAGTTTGTTTTTTAACGATGTATATTCGTTTGCCATGCTCTTTCCTTTGTCTTTATATTTCACAAGTATTTGGTATCTTCAATTTGAATAGATAAGAATGAATATATGTTGTTATGTGTCTCTTTCTCCACAGGATTGTCTGGTCCAATCCCAAGATTTGCAAAAAACAATATCTACTGACTGCCTCGCAAATCCTTCATTCTACCATTATTCAAGTCCTGGGCAGTCATTACCAGGTTTGACGATTACAACCTCTGTTCTTAAATGTAGCTAAGTGTGAAGCCTACTTTAAAACAGTCTCTTGTTTAGCCTAAGCACTGTATATTCTTTGCTTTGATGTATTTTTATCACTGAGCTTTATAACATGAATCCATCAGTTTTTATCACTGTACAAGTCTGTGTGATATTACTCTGAACACAGTTCACCCTAAATCACATTGGTCATTGTATCAGAGTACTTCCTGTTAAGTCCCAGTTTTAACCAAAAAGAAATGAAAAATGTATGACAAAACAGCGTCTTGTTTGGCTTCTTCATTCATGGTCGACTGATGGTGAGGCAACTTGACTCCGCCTTTCTCAGGAGGTTTTCAATCCTCCTCAAACTTTGAATTAAAGCCTTTATCTTTTTATTCAAGTGTCGCGTCAGTCAGTGTTTATGTAAGTGAGTCTCCCGCTGAAGTAATTAAGGAGCCACAGAGCCAGGCGCTGTGGAGCGACTGTGCCTCCTCTTCTCCGGGCCCCCACTTACCGACAGACTCGACCGCGAAGGAGAAGGGGACCTCAGGCTGCTTCTTCTTGCTCTTCAGCACCCCCTCCAGGCTGACCATGTGCACACTCTCTGCATGGGAAAGACATGTGACACACGTATCAGAGAGCTGGGCACAACCCACAGCTTCACAGGTAAGGCTTTACATCTTACTGAGACTGTACTCCCAGCAAAGTTATCAGTTCTAAGTAAATGTGTGTATTGAAGAGCGTTTGGCCACCTCATAACGGTCTTTTAATTGTAATATAATTTATTATATTCATTTCTCAATTATGCAGTACTAGTGGAGGTGTAAGTTAACCATTACAGGATACAGGGGGACCATACTTATGTCTGAAGGTATAGACTGTAAGAAGTATTTATATACACAGCAACACATCCTCAGGATAATCTCCTGCAGGAGAATGTGTGTGGCGCATGGCGCAAGAGTGGAACACGGTGCTGCAGAGTGATTTTCCTGCACCCCACTGAGACACTTACTCTGATTGAGCACCAGCAGCGTGTTGCAGTCCAGCTGGGACACCTGCACTGGGTCCATGCTGGCGGGACCTGGGGGACAGACACAGACACAACAGGATGGGTCAGACAGAGCACAAGCTAATAACATCTGCCGGGCTTGTTTGCCTCCGAGCGAAAGCTGCTCCAGGTCCTTTGGAAGTAATCGAATCGAAGACGAAGAACCATACAGCATGTGTGCATTCCGCAAAATCTTGACAAACAGCAACGTGTCTTCCAATTGAATTCGATTATGCAATTTTACAGGTGTCTCTATTTAAATAACACTTAATGTCAATGACCACGTCATGAATGCTGAGAGTTATAATATAGTTTTCCCAGGTTGTGTAATATAACTTATACACACTGGGAAAACAGTCAAGTAACTTAACACATAAAAAAGATGGAGCACATTGCTTCTTCTTTGGAATACATGTCTTTGTTTCAAGGCTGTAACCTTACAATTTTAATAAGAACATGAAGAACTTGACAAATGAGAGGAGGCCAGTTGACAAACCTTGCCAATTTGGTTCTTAGTAGCTAATTGATCCTATAAGCAGTCCTGCTTTTTATTTGTAAAATTGCCTGGATTGTATTATGGAGAGAGATAAAGTAGAGCAAATTTTGCACCAGAGGCAAAACAAAAGGCATTTACATTGTCCCGATTATTGTCTACGATTATACGATTTGACAAGGTCTTTCAGTGCTCAGTTTCCCTGCTGCCTCTCACTGTAATGGGCAGGATCCAAGGGACACGCTCGGTAACAGAAGAGATTTTTCTCACCATAAAAAGTATACGTACCCTAACACCCTGCAGAAGAAGCTTTTAAAAACTGATTATCTCATGTCATATTTGAATTACACAATATGCTTTGTTCCTTGCTTCACAGAGGTGTGCATATTCACTTATTTTAGTTTTTTAAATACTGTAATAACAAACACACAATTGCGTGGTTTTGAATTCAAAGCTTTGTGTGGTTTGTAACTTCTGAAGGCAGTGTCTCCTGCAGTGTTGGTGCCTGTATCAGTGTTACCTGTCCCAGTGCTGGTGAACCAGGATGTGCAAGAGTTCAGGTTGATGTTTTCCAGCTGGATAGGCTGCAAGGCACTGGGGCCCTTGGTGACCCCGATACACACCAAGGGGTACTCCTGGTCAGGCACCACCAGCATCACAAACACGCGCAGGGGGCTGGGAAGGGGGAAGTCAAAGTGCTGCAGTAAAAGCATGAAAAAACAGACGCAGAAATCATTTTTTTGTTTTTACGATCATCTTCCCAAACTGTGCCGAGTCAGCAATCTGTGGAACAACAGTTTAGTCCAGTCTGTTCTTCTGCCTGGAAGAATTTTATTCCAAACGCAGTTCAAAATGTCTTAATCTAAGCTTTCACCTTTGAATTCACTCCATGCAAGATAATTTCACGATAATCCATGCATTATTTTGCAAACATGCATATTTGTGAGGGACGAATATTTTATTACAAGCCTTCGCTTTCTGATGCATTTGAGCAGCTGCTGTAAAACGCAGAAAGGAACACGATTTTCGGACTAGCTTCCTGAAGTATGACCCGAGGGGAAAAACACTGTGCCAGAGGAGGAGACCGTAAAGGCTTGGGAAGGAAATGGTTCTGACACAGTCCGGGCTGCCGTGCGACTGGGCTGGGAAGGGAGCACTGACCTTGATAAGCATGAATTTGTGCATGGGCTCGTACCACTGCAGGAGGACAACGCTGGACTCCAGAGCCCCACACAGGAAGATGCAGCCGCGCTGAACGTTGTGCGCTGTAGAGATGCAGACAGGCACGTGACCGCCGGGGAGAGATACAGAGCGTTTAAGACCGTTCTCTTCTTGTGCATACACAATACACAGCAGTGTGGCTCATAAGAACACAGTGGTAGTAACATGGGGGTTAAAAACAAGAGAATATTTCGCCCATGATGCTCATTTGGGTGGTCACGTCTTGAATGATGGCAGGAATTCTGTGGCAACAACACAGCTGGGGAGTTTGTTCCAGACCCCCCCTCCCTGCCCACTTCACAGACAAGCTTTTGAAGCCCTTTTGAAATGGGCTTTAGTATTTCTTTCACTAGCCACCTGCAAGAGCCCGAAACCGAAGACCCCGAGTTGTGGAAAGGAGAGCAGGTTCATGCAGGACTCACCCACGGAGCAGGCCCTGCAGCCCTTGGTGTCCGGGATCTTACTGGTCACCGCAAACTTTCTGAAAGGAAGGAGCGGGCTCTTTCAGTGTTGGGCTATAGAAACCACTGGAATGTCCAGGAGCACATACAGCAGCACAGTACATTTAAAATAACAGAAAGATGGGGCTTTTCTTTGCTCAAATGTTTAACTAAAACTTGTTCTTTTAAAGCAATGATTCCTCATTTGGGGACTGTATAGTGGGTGAGTAGTGGTCGTTATTAAGGACTGTTGTTCTTTACAAATAGGTGCCCATATTTCAATCTTGCAGTGAAGAGAGAGGGCCGAGGGCCGCGATAACCACTGAAACAGTTGTGCATAGAGAAGTGGAATAGAGAATCTAAAGTGCCTACAGCTTCTTAAGTGTAACACACACTGACCTTTTTTTACCTAAGACTTCTGTCTTTATTTCACGTTAGTTGTCATGCCCGGACCGGACTGGCCCGACTCACGAGCTCTCGGCCTGCCACTCAGATTGGGACGCCTTTCAGCGAAGCCAACACGTTTTCAATCAGGCTCCCGATCGAGCTCCTGATCTCGCGAGTTACATGCCTTTTTCAGTCACCTCGAACCGCAGTGCTGTTGCTGCAGCTTTAGAGCCTCAGTGCTCATGTGAGCAGCTCCTCTCTTTGCTAGAAACGTTTCTGCGTTCAGTTTGTTTCCCTGTGCATGGAAACAGACGTTTCCCTATCTCATCCTTAGTTTTTCTTTTTTTCTCTTCCTATTTTTCCCTTTGTGATTTTTTTCCTGTTTTTAATCATTTTTACAGCGCTGGCTGGCCAGCCAGCCTCTCCCCTTTTATTTTTCAAGCTAGGAGCCTCGCTTATTTTGGTTTTTCCTCAGACAGCCCTTTACAGACTGTCTTTTATTCCTGCCTGCGTCAGATCTCCCTTATATTTATAGATCCCAGCCTGCTTTTCCTATAACATCTTTAACAGCGCCTTGAAACCTGCGCCTGGGCTTCGACCAATCATCACGCTGCAGTCATACAAAACTTTCATCTCAAATGAATCTGTCCGTAACTGCAGAGTTGTCCCTTGGCAGCCATGTACCTGTGCGTGTGTGTTTGCAAGGGCTGTTACCTGGGCAGCAGTCTGTGTGTAGGCAGCCTATACTCTTTGTGGGCCTGGTCGTAGAGTTCCTTCAAAGAGTGGGAGTGGAGCTGAGATGCCTTGCCTGGGAGAATGACATCGCAAGCAGAGTTATAGGTGTTGTCCTGTCATATCGGCGCGCATAGTAGCAATCAATTATCATACATACAGTGTCAAATTTTAATAATTTTGTAAAGCGCCTGTAATCTGGAAGGATCCGATCCCAAAGTGCTCGATATGTGGATGGGGACCCACTTCATCTAACACCTTGGTGCAGCACCCCCTGGGTGACACCGGACAGCCGGTCTGCACCAGCAGCTCCACAGCACAGCAGATCAGGGGGAGGAGAGAGGGAGCACTTCACCAGCCGGATTAAGGGAGGACTTTTTGGAGGGTCACGTGTGCACACATCCATAGTTTGATTTACTCAGGACACTGGGGACCAGGATACTTAACACCCCTACTATTTTGGAAAACATGCTCGGAGTTGAACATGTACACACAGAACCTCAGTTTAAAAGCTCATCTGAAGAATGCCACCTCCTACTGTGTCCATGGATCCCCCATGCTGGATTGTGAAAATGCCTGTGCAGGGGGGAGAGCATCACCCACTGATGCAACAGCAGCAATCTGGCATCACCCACTGATTCAAAAGCACCACTTGCAGCAGCAATCTGGTGTTCCTCAGAGGTCTCCCATCCCAGTTCCCAGCTTAGCTTCTGAGATCTGACCAGAAATCAGACTACGATGGGCTATTGCTGCCACCAGACGCAACATGCAGACCTCTGCAACACGAGTCTATAAAATGACTGTTTGACTGGTTCAAGCACTGGGAGAGGCTAGCACCAGGAAAGGGAGACCATGAATTTAGGAACCTCAGCAATACTGCCAAAGGGATGCCATTCAAACTTATATCTGTTTTCTGGTAGACTTGTATGTGTGGTCTGACAGAGAATGAAAGACAGCCCTACCTGATATTGACATGAGGACATTGCTGATAGTATAGACCCACGTGCACTTTCCTGGGTAAAGCTGCAGGAGAGGGAGACAGACACTGAACTGAGAGCTCTAGGGAAACAGGCGGCTTCATGTCATAATATCGTAGATGACTGCCTCTGTACAGGGGCCTGAATCTTAATCAGACTGATAAACTGATCCATCCAAATGCACGTCACAATAAGTAATTCATTGTTTGTTCAATTCACGCGATTCCTTTATTCAAAACAACTTCCACTCTTCACAACTACTGAACTGTAAAAAACTAGCAAAGCATAGAGACTTTACATTAGAATTACAGAACATAACCCTCTACTTTATGCAATAAGTTCCTCCAGACAATACAATGCAAATGCAAGTATGTATCTGGAGTCTACAGGTACAGTAAGGATGGAGATAGTGGACACATTGTGTAAAATGAAAGAGTTGTTTCTCAGAAAGGCTCTTACCAGTTCCAGCGTGGCCTCTGGCTCATTAAGATTTAATGTAAATATGCCCTCCTCTGCTCCGAAGATTAAGTGACTATCTGAAATAAAAAAACAATGCAGTGGTATAACCCAGCATTGAAAATTCTCTATGGCCCACGTTGAATTACAGCAATGTTCCACAGATGGGTGCATCACTCCTCTGTTTCTGGAGGAGGTGTTACTGGACCTCTTGAATGAGCAGCACTATGAGCAGCTTGATGTGGACAGTATACTGCAGAGTAGAAACAAGCATTACTTATCCGCTATGATGTAGGGCCTGATGCAGACAGTCACCCAGCCAGAAGACTGATGAATTTACAGAATTGTTGGGAAACTGGATTATTTCACTTATTTGTTATTGCTCATTTTAATTTTGCAAGAATCTTCCCTCTCTGCTTCACATCTCAAACAAATATGGAATATCTCTTTGAAATGAATACTTCATAAATAAATAAATCATTTTAACCTTGGCTTAAACATCACTGCCAAGGGAGCCACATTCATACTGGTCATGGTACTGAGGAACTGTGAGATTTCAATGCAAAAACTATCCAACTATCCAACCTTTTGTGCTGGGGTGGGTCCAGGCTGTCGAACAGTGAATTTTCAGAGGGCAGCCGATGAATACCTTCTTCAAAAACACCTGGGAGAAGGTAAGGGTGATACCATTCTTTAGCAAACAGAATACAGAAATAAAAAACGAATGACAGAAAAACGAAAAACGAAATATAGTCCACATTTCAGCAAATTATTCTTGAAATTTAAAATAATACAAGTACTTAAATTATTTAAATCATCCAAAGCTATCAAAATAGGTTAATATAGCTTAAAGATGCTCAATAGCGCGAGAAGCCAGTGCTGACTTATCCTGCAGTGGCTGCTGTTTGCATGCATGTCGGTGTAGGATTCACTATGGGAAACTCCTAGAGACTGTTAGCCAGGCAAAACCCAGGGGTCCAAAAGGATACGCCACTTTGTTACTGAGGTCACGCAAGAGCAGACTTACTGGAGACTTTGCTAACAGCTGACTGGGACACTCTGAGGGAGTCTGCAGGGAGAGAAATACAGGAGAGGTTCAAGCTGATAGGACTCAGTTGCAGTGATGCAGAGACTACACAAAGACATCAGAGGACACCCTCTGATCTTGTGTCTTTCAGGCTACCCTTCCAGATAAGTGTTTGTACTGGCTTGCTGAGGCTTTGACTGAAATGTGAAAAAAGAAAAGAAAAGAATGACTGCTGTGTTGAAATGCTTGTCACCTGCTGTTATGAAACTTAGGGAAGTTAACAGGGTATTTAAGCTTTCCCATGGCTTTGCTGTCACAGTTTATATTTGTGCTGCTTTGCAGTTGTTTCACACAGTTTTTCATCATGCTTCCCCTCACCTTTCTGCTTTACACCTACCATGACCAGAAAGGTCACAGATCAGAGGAAATCCTTTAGCTTATTGCACATGCTCTTGCTCCATTATCAGATGGCCAATACAGAGCAAGGGAGGGAAAATTGTATGGTAGCTAATCAGCCCTAACCTGCATCTCATGTAAACATGGGAAGAGCATGTAAGCTCCATGTGGGCAGGCTGTCCAGTCCAAAATCTAACCCAGGACGCTCGGACTATGGGATAGTATCGCTCATCATCATACCACTGTGTCGTCTATAATAACATCAGAAAGGTTACGAACACGAGAACGCCATTCTATTCATCTACAGTAACTTGTTGGGTGGCCAGTAGCTGGATCTCATCCATCTTCCAGACACCAACCCATTGTGTGAAGGTGTGTCTCTTGTTCTCACTCTTAAATACACTTCCTCCTTAGTTTTTCACTTCAGTCCTCCCGTTTAGTGTGCTTTCGTCATGCTATCCCAGAGCAGCCTTCTGTGAAGCTGACTTTACCTGTCGCTGTTGCTGGGGCTTCCTGTCCTTTTTGGGGGGCAGGAGGGGGGGCTGGCAATCCAGGGGGCTGTCGACTGGAGTCGCGCGGTGGGTGGGGTCTGCACAGGAAGAGGAGCAGCAGACAGGTTGGCCATTGGCACCTGCTTTATCAAATAGCACAACATGGGACACACACCTCCAACCGAATCACGTCAGGGGTCTGTCGTCAAAGTCAGACTGTACTGCGCGCGTGCTCTATTCTCACTCTGAGGCTGTGCGTGTTTTGCAGATCTAAAGTGTTTTGTTGCCCTCAGTCTGGACCGGTTGGCTGTGGTATGAATTTGGGACATTTCACTACAATGAACAGCAGTATGCAAATGTTCAGTCCCATCATTTTAGTCCTCTAGATGTTGCATGCATTCATATGTACCATTAGCTGCTCTGAAGCTGCTGCTTGATGTTGGAAATATTGACTACTGCAGTGATGGCGTCTGCCCTATTTTAAACTTGCTACATCTGCGTTGTGGTGTCTTTAACACACCAGGGGTGTGTCAGCAAAGTGCCGTTGACAGACATGCGGTCCTCACCTGAGCTGACGTTGCGGACCGAGCGCGGTCTCGGCACCGGGCGGTTCCTAGGGCTACTGGAGCAACGCACGAGGGGGGAGGGGCTGTACAGCGAATTTCCTGTCCGGCAGCGGTCCTCTTCTCCCGCCATGCTTTCTTCAGAGCTGGTGCGGGCCTTGGGCTGAAGCAGCACATTGAGGTCGTCACTCCACTGCCATGAGGCAGATTCTAAAAAGGGGGGCTTCGGGGCACCCCCTTGTGCACGTTAGCTTCAGTACGTTTACTTCTGAATTTGGCATTTTTCCACTCATTTACTTGGCTTTCACCGTGAGCTCCTATGGGTTCGGATTCACCCTCGCTTGTCGGGTGTCTAGCACAGCGGCCGATTAGACACACATACAGAGAGACTGGCGACACTGAACACATCTGCCATCACTCACTTTGGGTGGCAAAGGGGGCGGGACCTCATCAGCCTGCAGTGTCCTGCTGCAACACAAAGGAGACAGGAGAGCCGTTGGTCAGCAGGCAGGCACAGAGCTCACTGGTCACTCAGGAGAGCTCAGCTTTTTTAAGACAATCACAGAACACAACTGTGCATAATCATGGAGACGTTACTCAGGAATGCTGGAGAGCTCAGGTCTTTTTGAGATGATCCGTGATCACAGAACACAACTGTGCATAATCACGGAGACGTTACTCAGGAATGCCGAGGAGCTCAGGTCTTTTTGAGATGATCCGTGATCACAGAACACAACTGTGCATAATCATGGAGACGTTACTCAGGAATGCCAGAGAGCTCAGCTCTTTTTGAGATGATCACTGATCACAGAACACAACTGTCCATAATCATGGAGACATTATTATGTGGTGTGCATTTTAAACTGGGTGACTTGCTTCCCTCAGCTCCAGTGGGGACATACAGATGATGAAAATAGTCGTCTTACCTGTCGTGGTCATAATTGCTGGGACTGCGTAGAGAGAGAAAAGGAGAAGTGTTAGTTCTTTGATACCTTCATTCAGCTGTACATTGTGCAGCAATTCTTGATCAAAGTCTTGCTGAATGGTAACTGAATTATTTGATTTATAATTGATAAGGCCACAGATCTTTCTTTTTATTTTTCTTTCCATTAGCAGATTATTTGTCAGCACATCTCCACCATAAATACAGTAGTTTTTAATTTGATGGGCATAACTGTACCTGCTCGGATAGAGGCTGTGCTGTGAAGGAAGTATTTCCATATGTAACATCATTAATAAAATATGTTATCTCCATTTCACGTAATAATTGCTATCGGTATCTGCCTGCAGCTGTGTGAGGAATGCTAGGAAATGCATTGCTGAAATGATCCATTCACAAAATTCAGGATTCATTTCAGTTAAGTTTCATTGTAAATTTTGAATATGAAATTTTATAGAGATGACCTACTCTCCATGCCTATGAAAATAATTGAGCTTAAAAGTTATCTTACATGTCAACGTCGTCATAATCATCATCATCATCAGAGTCCATGCTTTCATCTCTGAGAGAGGAGGAGAAGGAGGCAAAGGGAATTTTATTAGAATTTCAAGAGGAAAAAGTTTCGCAGTTCATCTTTCAGCTTATATTTCAGCTTTTCACTCCATCAGCGCTTAGCCCAGATGGAATGTGCACTAGCCTGCTGCTCAGTCAGTGTCTGTTCAGTGTGTTGTCTAGCTTGTCAGTGTGCCACTCAGTTGGTGTATCACACATTTGCTGGGGTGATCACTGTATGGCACTGGGACAGTCATCTGCACAGTACTGCTCACTCTCAAGCTGTGTCAGTTGAGAGCCTGTTGTTCTATAAAGCCTCTTTCATGGTGATAGTCCCAAAGCTCTTGGTGAGGAATTATATTGCAGTCAAGCCCAGAAAAAGTAAAGAAGGCAGGTTACATGTTGTACTGAAAGTACAGGGTGGCCACAAAGTCCTGCTACCCCCCGTTGTGTGGACAGTTTGTTAGTCTCTCCATCTGTGTGCAAGACGATGTCAAGCTGTCTGAACATGCAGAAGGGGCAGATCCTTCTGTGTCCCGAGAAAAATGACTCCCAGTGGCGATGAATCTTCTGGATGTTCTAATCACAGTGATCACCACCGTTAGAACATTAACAGTCTCAAATGCTGTCCTGTCCCAGCTCTCCAGGTGTATCGGGCCCCGTACCTGGTTGAGAACCTGCTGTCTGTGGTGTTCCCACCCCTCTCCTCCTGTCTCTTCTGTAACTGGAACACAGGCAGGGCAGGGAAGAGGACTCAGTAAGAAGCAATGACAGGGATTGGCAAACCCCTGCTGTTTCAGAATGAGCAGCTGTACTATGAGGAGCATAAAGATGCATAGCTGACGTCCACATCTCCTGAGGTTTGGCCATGAGCATCACGCAGGGCCTGATGCAGACTGTCACGTAAAAAGCTTACAATAAAATAGGACAAATACACAATGTTTGGATATACAGAGAGTTGTAAAATATTTAGGTGACATAAAAAGATGTTAGTTATTCCTGTTTTACTGAATGTTTTTAGTGATTTTCGATGTCCAATGTCCAAGTGGTTTTGCAGGTGAGAGGAAGCTTATTATTCTTACAGAGCAGTGTTTTGGTTTTAAAAACTATCGATCTTGTGATACAAGGTGGAACAATGTTGTAGAATAACATGTCTTGTACCGTTCCCACTGGTGTGTTGGGCTCTGATTTCATTGGCTTCTTGGTGTAGATCTGTTGCACTGAAACACAAGAGCAGCAGAGATATCGCACTGGTTACGAGAATGCAGTATTAAAGTTATTCTGAGCAAATGCCTAAGACTGAAACTGGTAATTATTAGAGATGATTAAAGAAGGATTACTTCATACAGCAAGCATAAACACCTATTCCTAAAACAGACACACAAATACAGACAAGCACAGCTGCAGCAGGAGGCTGTGTAGAACAGTGGTTAGACTAATGTCTGGTAGGTCGTGGGTTCGAGTGTTTGCTGTAGCTGCTGCTTCTGTACCATTGAGAAAAGCACCTTTCCAAGACTTCTCTAGTCCAACCAGTGCAATCCTGTGATGGACTATTGTCCCATTAGTCACATACTCTTGGTCTGCTCAACTATGCAGAGGCTGGGATGAGATCCAGAATGATGCCCAATCAATGCTTTATTGTTTTAAGTGGCAGACACAACTGGACTACTGCAGTTCAGCTTTGAGGAGCCCCACCCAATGGCTCAACAAGGAAAGGGGCTTGCCTAAACACAGGCTGAGCACTGCGATCACAAGTTCGAGTCATGTCACTAGCTGACTGTGACCAGGATTTCCCATGTACAACTGCACAACTGCAGTGCACAACTGACAGAACACTGCCCAGGCTATGATGGGATTAGTCAGCCAGCAATCCCTGTGGCCTCCTGGGCAATGGCAGGCAGGCGGTTCTATGGCGGTTCTATGGCGCTGAACCCCTGCTATGGGGCTGTGCTGTCTGTGATGTGTTAAAATGGGAATGACCTGAAGTTCAGAGGGGCAGAGGAGCTCATTCTCTCCCCGTGTGCGATTTGCGCGGTTCGCCGCGGAAAGTCGAGTTGCGAAAAGCACAGGGGAGTACGATTCAAAACCAGATGGGCAGAACAAAAACACAAAAACCGTTTACCCAGTTCAGGGTCGCAGTAGCCCAAGAAGCACTGGGCGCAAGGTGGGGTGCACCCTGGACAGGACGCCAGTCCATCGCAGGGCACATGCAGACAACAGACACACACTCACACCACCCAATTCATCTACCAGTATGTCTTTGGGAGGAGTCTGACACGACGATGGGAAGAACCCATAAAACCCACACAGATAGCAGCCAGCGCTGTGAGACACTAGTGCTAACTATTGCGCCACAGGGCCGCCTCAAGATGTAAAGAAAAGTAGAAGACACTTCAATGTTTAGGGACTGAAGCTGTGCCCCACTGGCACAGACTGACGGTGATCTACACACAGTTACGCACACTCACAGCTGATGTCGGAGTTTGTGCGCTCCGCCTGGTTGTGTCTGTTGGTGGAACGGATCCTCCTCAGGATTCCAGGGAGCACCTGTGGAAGAGGAGGACAGGAAGAGAATCAGAGACAGGGAGCGGAGTGGGGACAGACAGACAGAGGGGGAGTGCATGAGAGGGTGATTGGGGTTCACAGAGGAATGATCAGTACAGTAAAAAAGAATTGCGGACAGAGTGGAAAGGTCTAATAAGATAAGATAAGAGATCAGATCACTTTATTGGCCCTATACAATCTCTTGCAATAGGAATTTGTCTTTTCATGCTCTCCATGAGACACACAGACAGGGAGGGAAGCTGGGGGTCAGAGCACAGGGTCAGCTATTGTACAGCACCCCTGGAGCAGTTTGGCTTAAGGGCCTTGCTCAGGGGCCCAATGGAGTAGGATTCCTCTGCCAGCCACGGGATTTGAACCGGCAACCTTCCAGCCAAGAGCGCAGATCCTCAGCCACAGCAAAGTTATTTGCACTAAGCCTCTAATAGAATAGCTGTATCTCTCATTTGTCTCCAATTCCTCGTAAGTCAGTTAGAATGAAGAACAGAGACTGAAGCAGTATTGTTTTAGGATTTCCCACTTCTGCTCTTAGAGGGTCATCATATTCTCTCCCTGGTGAAAACAATCTCTCATTTAGGTTTGATGCTCTTTCCCTCCTTCTCACTGGACTCCTCTCCCATTTCTTAACTCTATTGCTCTGTCTGAAATCCCTGCTTTCTCTTTTCCTCCACATCAATCCCCCTGTCTCCCTCTGTACCTCCATCTCCTCCTCCTCGAGTTGGACGCAGTCTTTCAGCTTCTCCGGGTGCCTCATCTGCTCCAGCAGCTCCAGCGTGAGGGTTCGATTCAGGCTGGACTGAGTGACAAACACGTGCTGTGAGAGGAACAGGGGAGAGGGAAAGAGAGAGGGAGTGTGGGGTTGAGAGAAACAACAGAGGGAGTGAGGAAGCAGGGAGCAAATATTAGGATCTTGAATGATACCGGTTTGTGGGGGTGAGAGAAGAGGAAAGGTTTATTTTGTAACAAATCATTATTACTCACACCGAAGTAAGATCTTACAGCTGTGTAAATGCCAGTTCACGTTTACTTAAAATAATACATTTTTAAATACATTTCAAACACACTCTGTGACATGGTAACAAAACGCCTGGGTCATACTAGCTTGAATGAACCTAATCAGACATTGAGAATGAAAAACTCACAGTGAGCATCTTGGTGGCATTGGGTCTCTTCTTAGGATTCCTGATCAGCATCATCTTTATGAAGTTGTGAAACACAGAAGACCTGGGAGACAGAGAGGCCCGTTAGTTCAGTTCCCTGCCTTTGCTGCCTTCAATACAGCACCACTCATAAACACTGAAATGGACAGAGGCTGTGTACCCCAGCTACTCGTATATTGCCTTTTGATCCTTCAATGTGGGCTCTTCCCATCTCGGTGAAGCAGAATTCCCCAGCTGAGGTTGTGAAGTTGGATTGTTGACCCAGTAACAGGAAAGTGAGCTGGGTTTAGGCGGGTTAGTTTTGGCCTGCAGGTGATGTGCTGCTGCAGCAGGGATCCCACTCAGTATGCAGGCTCAGACATTTGGTATATGTGCTTGGCTGAGGCGGTGCTACCATCAGCAGAGTTAAGTCAGAATTAAAGCTCGTTCTTGGGCCACTCACCATTTGGCTTTGTCCTTTAGCTTGGGAGGCTGGTATCCGCTTTTGGACATGAGGAAAAGCACCCTATGGAGAACAGATGATACGACTTGCACATTACAATTCCACTGTGAAACTCCAAACCTGTGTGGATGTGAGAGAATAAACACTTTCCCACACCCTCACGGCGTCTTGCTAGACCGAGACCTGGACCGATACAGCTGCCTTTAAATAAAGCTAGGAGTGACGGTTGCTCTGACTTGAAAAGGCTTTGACTGTGACGTTGACTTTGCAAAGTTTGATCATGCAATAATCATGATGATTTGCAGACACCTAGATGTTTGCTGTAGAGCAGCAAGGCGACTAACTCTGATTACATAACCTCGGCTATATCTGACGTTCGGCGCACAAAGAGATGCAGTAACAGAGAGTGACACACAGGGATAGAAGCAGGGTCCTTAATCACGGGGCTGCAGCTCAGTTCTTCACTTCTTTCTGGCCTCACATGGCCGAGGAGGATTCTCTGCTCTAAGCGCTCGTATGGCTCGGGTGCTGCCCTACCTGAGTGGGTGCACATCAAACATGGGTGGCTGCAGCTCTGCCAGCTCAATGGCGGTGATGCCCACAGACCAGATGTCGCACAGCTCGTTGTAGCCGCCCTTGATCTCCACCGCTGCCACCTCTGGCGCCATCCTGTGGAGAGTAAGTCTGGTTACTGCGTCAGTTTCGACACGCCCACGGATCGCAATTGAGCCCACCCAGTGTTTTCAAAGAGCAGAACAAAACCATTGGGAAAGAGGTAGGGTGAAGTTTTGAAGCAGGCTGGGCCTGTGTCTACTGTTTTTTTTTTTGGTTTATAATGCATCACAGGAGGACACTGACGTAGAAAAAGAATCTGTCGAGAAGAGATGTTTAAATCTCCGCTCGTGATAGAGATGCCAAAAAATGGAAACAGCAGTTGCTGTAGATTCGTTTCTTTCCGAAAGGACCCCAGAGAGGACCTATAGGTTGTGGTAGAAGTGTCCTAATTATGTAGTAATCTCCATTTGCTTTATAATTGGAACATTTCCATGGAAGCATTTAGGCTGTTCTTGAAGGGGTTACAGTGGTCAGAGAGGCCCCCTCCATTAGGACAGCCTGAATGCGCTGTGCCTCACCAGTATGGCGTTCCTATGAAAGACATGCGCCGCGCAAACGTGGCTGTGATCTGCGCAGAAATCCCAAAATCAGCTGGGGGAAAAAAACGATGCAGAATTAGGGTCATTGAAAGGAAACATTTGTATCTCAGACGTTTGTCTTTTGATTTTCCCAAATGCATGCGCCTATTTTCAGAGAAACAGGATGGGCAGGATGAAAAGGTAGCTTTGTTTCTTTGGGAAAAATGAGACAGTCATTCTTTTACAAATTTACCTCTAGGGGGAGACATGTTTGCACTACAGCACTCAAGGGTTTTGTAAATTCAAAGTTTGTAAGAATAGCACAATTTAAATTATAAATAATTAGTACACTCCTTAGATCTTTGTCATGAACAGGAAATATATAAATCTAGATGCGCATCGCTGTTCTGCATTGCATACTTTTAGCACTATGTAGTGACATAGTGTTGTGCTGTGTTACATTGTGTACACAGTCTTCTATTTGTTTTGCATTACACTTGTAAATCCAGTGTAATCTACAGCTGGATTTTGCTTCTGGTCTCTGCAGCTGTTAAGATGGATATTGCCATGTTTCTTGTGGTGTGGAAGACAGTAGTGGCAGGGGCCAGTTTGTGAATCTCCACCAGAGAAATTTCCAAAGTTACCAGAGAGGTGTGGCGTCAGTATCAGTATCTGAGCACCAGAGACACTGGTGGTACTTTTGGCTTACAGATCTCTGCCATTCCATGTTGGGCACCAAGGGCAGGTAATGGGGATAACATTCAAATAACACAACATCCAGCAAAGACAGAGGAGACAAACCCCTCTTCATCTGGGATAGCTCAACCTTATCATGCTGAGCCCGACAGATCCTGAGACAGAAAGCTCACATCTATGCCACTGGTGCATTAATGCAGGAGGAGAAAAACCTGGGACAACTCCTTCATCATTTAGGAAGCTTTTTTTCAATGCCACGGTACCTGTACTGTGACAGCAGACTACTGTAGATTATGCCAACTCTAATACTACAAGGGACCCAACAACAAGGCAAGAAATGCAGAACAAGTTGTGGATGCTTACCCAGCTTGACCTCTCCCTGGTCATTGAGAAGTATATTCGCCCCCTGTAGAAGGAAATGATGATGGTGCCGTGAGTGCCAGAGATTATCAACATGCACAATGTGACTGCAGGAAATCTACAGGTTGTGCTAAAGTGATACTGCAAAACAACATAGAAACAACTGTAGTCAATTTGTACCTTAGCTTTGTCATGCTTGCCCTGCTGCAGCTCTGTGGGGGCGGGTTATCTGTGTCGTAGAAGCTGATAAAGTCACCATCTACCTGTCTCCCTTGGCCAGCTGCCACAGCCAGCTGGAGACTTGGACCACCTGGAGTCGGTTTACGACCACAGCTGCTCCAGGTGCCCTTCAGAATAAATACTCAGACCTGAGAGAGCATGCGGCTCTGTCGTTGAGTTTGAGCACCGAGCCCCTTGAGCTTCGTTTCTGCGTTGGTTCCCGTGTTTAGCTACTGCGTGGTTGTTCTATGACCCCTGCCTTCTCTCCTGGCTGAGCCTTGTCTCTCGGCTTCAACCTCGACCTTTGAGCTTTGACCACGACCTATCTCCCAGACAGCCCCTTGTGCGCTCCCCGGTTATGGCCCTTGCTTGTTTTGGATTTCGACCCTGGACTGTGTTTGTCCGCAGCTCGCTGTGGTTCACCAGCTAGCCAGAGCACCACGTCTGCCTGCACGCGCGGCGACTCGGTCTGGCAGTCCGCAGGCACCCTGCTCCTCGTCCTCAGAGTGTGTGTTGCCTGCTCCCTCCGGTCTCAGTATCACACAACTCGGGGCTATCCCCTGCGTGCTGGTTGCAGGCTCCCCATCTCAGCAGCCTTTGCATTCAGCACGTGGGCTCTCCAGCCCGCCTTGATCGTACTGCAGGTCCCAGCTTGGCAGCGTGACATTCCAAGCTCTTAGCCAACTGCTCGTGCCTTCGCACTTGTGAGCATCCACGCTCACTAGATCTCTGTGGTGATAATCGGGGATGTCATTCTAAGAGGAGCAGTGGAAAGTCATTTTCAACAGAAACAACAGTAAATAATTTGGGTGTTGTGCAGAGCAGTAATCACTGAAATGATCAATTGAATTGATTACAACCATACATAATTGCAGCATGCTGTGGTAGGTAAGAAACTACAGTGAAACTGAGTATAAAGAGCACTGGAACCAAGTCACATAATAAAAAGAAGGAAAAATATCATGAATGGTGCTATATCGAATGTTTCTACAGAACATTTTTTGCCAATGTACAATTTCAAGTTAAGATAAATTCAGATGTTGATGAAGTAGTTGAGTTATTCTAATGTCGACGGTCTCAGATGAGTTTATCTTGAGTGCTTGTCACTAAGTCGCCGTCAGAGGAGAGAAGGGCAGGGGACTCAGCTCTCCACTGTCATGGAGAACTGTAGCATGTAGTTCACAACATTTCAACCACAGCTCGTCTATCACTGAGCTCAAATGTCAGCAGCGCTTTTTTTTACCTACTCTGTCCCATGACACAATCTATGCAACCATTAACCTTTTAACAGCACTCACGATGATAAATGTGCTCTTCATTTTTTTATTGCAAGACAGACTGCAAAAACGGATTTCCTTCTTTTCTATCTAGATGCTCCCTTTCCTTTTCTGGCTCCATCATGCTGACAGGATCCCTGTGAGTTGTACATCCTTCGCCTTTACCTTGGGATCAAGGGATGCAGAACTCTTTGTGGTTCCCTGAATCCAGGCCAAAACAGGATGCGCAGGGACCTTCAGTTGCTATGCACCCACTGTAGGCTCTGGAGCTCCACCCTGATCTGAATTAGAACTGCTGGTGTGAGTAGCTCTTCTACACCCAATGTTAAAGAGCTTATAGTTCATTCTTGAGCTGGATGAGCTGGTGAACCCATGACTTGTGTTGTTGTGTTGTTCTAGTGTAATGTATCCTGGGATGCTTTACACAAAGAGGGAACGAGACTGTGTTAAGATGCCATTAAAAGTGCCTCCAAATGACAATGACGTTCACATGGTGCATTACTCAGTTCTCCATTGCCTAAATGAAGGTATTCTGGATTTGCAGCTCATAGGAAACCTGTAACTGTTTGTGCCGGTCTTTAGAAATGAAACCCATTTCACAGAAAAGTGACTTGAAACACCCGTTTTTTCTGTTTTTCTGCAGTTATTATGTGAGATCAAGGGTTTATTTCTTTTTTATGTCGCCTCCCGAGATGCAGCGACGATTCATTCGAGTTTCGTGCAGGAATTCAGAAAGCGGTGCACCTTCAAGGCAAGTTGAGCCTAACGCGGCCGATTTCAGGAGCTGCCGGTGTGCTGTGAATGGCTCCTGCGAGCGGCAGGAAGACGAGCGTGTGCTCTGATCATATCTGGGCAAGGCTTATCAGCACCTGATCTCCACCTGCAGCCTGCAGGCCTTCTGCTGGGTGCTGCCTGCAGCTGGGTGCTGCCTGGATGGCGTGAGGGTGCACAAGTGTAGACTTGCCTACAGGACGGTGCGCCTCTCAGTGTGGAAACTCATGCACGCTGCTGCACGTTTTTCGCTGTGAGTGGGTGTATCTGTGCATGTACCATTATATGTGTAACACAGTGAATGTGTGTCATTCAGTGTGTGTGTGTGCATTCCCATTTTTTTACAAATTGCACAGGTTCTGAAAATCTCAGTGATAGCGAGAGTGTGTTAGTACTGTAGCTGACCTGGGTCCTTTTTTAAAACCACTTCATTTGTTCTTTGTCTGATATGTGCATTTTTAAAGCTACCATTGTTCTGCCCTTCTGTGTAGTTTGCAGACGTGTTGCATTCCCTCCCAGCACACGTCTGTGAATTTCAGCTTTGCAGTGATAAAAATCAAGACTGAGCTGACTTCTGGGGGAAATCGTCAGCCACACTGACACGATGCGTAGAAATTCTTTGAAGGAGCAAAAGGCGCTTAGTAAACCGAGAGCTCACCCGATGAGGTACAGACGGTACTGGATCTGACAGTGCTGGGACATTTTTAACTTTTATGTTTCGGTTTTAGCGAATGTTACTGTACAAACAGGCGCATCTTTTCTGTGGCTGACAAGTAAAAATGCATTTTACTGCGGTTTTACTTCACCAAGATAACTTAGACGTTTGTACAAATCCAATTTGTAGATTGAGAAGTTTGTACTTAATACTATGTCACTACCGTCTCATAGTAAACCCTTCACTTTTCTCTTGAATGAGCTGTACATGCAGTTTATAGATAACATGTGTGGGGGAGGTGGCCTTAGTTCCTCCATCTCTGGTCTTTGTTCAGTCTGAATTGAAGAATCCTTGATAAATGAATTGAAACAATTAAGGGTCAATTAATGAATCAAAGTCCTGTAATAGCTTGGAACTGGAAGAGCCATGGTTGGCTACCTCTGATCTACTTGTGATCTATCCCCTCCATTGCAACCAGAATGGTCCTTCTCTGTTACAGTGCAGAAGTTAATTTCAGCCCCCCGCCCTGGGAGGGCCATATTCATTTAAGGCCATGTGCTAACATGTGATCATCAACCTTCATTTAAGGCCATGTGCTAACATGTGATCATCAACCTTCATTTAAGGCCATGTGCTAACATGTGATCATCAACCTTCATTTAAGGCCATGTGCTCACATGTGATCATCAACCTTAACACCCTTTAGAGTTCTCTCACCTTGATATCTCTGTGAATCTTCTTCTGGCTGTGCAGGTACTCCAGTCCCTGTGACAAACACAAACATGTGCTTATAGTGGCAGCATACGTCACCCTAGTTGTTCCAGTCTTCCCCATTGTAGAAATGGATACCGAGATTGCTAAAATAAATCCGAGTTCCATCTAGAGAAGAGTCACCAATGCACACAATCTACTATCTGTGTGCTGATTGAGCCGGATGAGCCATCAGGGTCAGGCACGGCCGGTTATTAAAAACAGACAGTTAAGAGTGCACTTCAGCTTACAGACAGATGTGGAACACCACTACAATAATAATAATAACAACATCACTTTATTAACCCTTTACAATTTCTTGCATTAGGAATTTCCTTTTCGCATACCTCAGCTTGCTCTCCATGAGACACACAGACAGGGAGAGAGCCTGGGGTCAGAGCACAGAGTCTGCCATTGTGCAGCACCCCTGGAGCAGTTGGGGTGAAGGGCCTTGCTTAGGAGCCCAACAGAGTAGGATTCCTCTGCCAGCTGCGGGATTTGAACTGGCAACCTTCCAGCCACAGGTGCAGAGCCTTAACCACAGAGCCACTGCTCCACCCCAGTATCAGTGATTCCTCATCAGTGATTCCTCAATAACTGATGCCACCTGTTTTTTTCGACCTATTTGAGACCTATTTTTCCAAAGCTGATCTCAGCGTGTGAGCTGTGAGATCTTATGCTCGTGTATTACACACAGAGACGTGCCATGTTGAAATGCGACTGTCCAAGTGCAGGCAGGGCAAGTGTCTGGTTTCCCTTAGCACTTCTGCTCCCAAAATGATCCCTGTGTCTGACTCTCTTGCCCCAGGTGACAGGGCCGGACTTACAGACTAGAATATCATTTCTCAGTGCAGGATGTTGAGAAAGTCCTCCAGCTCAGTTCTGCAGGCTCTGTCTGAGCACACTTCTTTTCCTGGGCCCAGTGTCCTGGTTCTCTTTGCTTCTGACAAAAAACTTAAGAAATCTGGCAGAGCGGAAGAAGCCATTCAGTCTAGAGTCACGTAAAATTTTGTTCAGCTTTTACCTGAAGGAGAACACAAATCCGGGACTCACCCACTTGACCGGAAAGCCTGCTGCAGGCATCCCAAACTTCTCTTTGTGTAAAGACGTGTTTCCTGTTCTCTGTCACAGCTGAATAAGCTTCCGTTAGTGATTCCCAGCTCTGTTTCACTACTGACTCTGGAGTAGTCTCCTAGGTTGACCCAAATCTTTACCCCCTTGGGGTGTGTAAAACCAAAGTAGTGCTGGTGCCTTCTTTTTTTTTGGTGCTGAGTACGTTATCTCTGTGACTGCTCGTTTTAATATGGCAGGGGGCTGTGCACAGGTTCAGATAGCAGAGATCAGGATTCGTGAAAACTGGAGGATGTGCCTGCTATCTGGGCGGAGCGGTGGCGCTGTGGCTAGGGATCTGCGCCTGTGGCTGGAAGGTTGCTGGTTCGTATCCTGTGGTTGGCAGAGGAAGCCTACTCCACTGGGCCCCTGAGTGAGGCCCTTGACCCCAACTACTCCAGGGGTGCTGTACAATGGCTGACCCTGTGCTCTGACCCCAAGCTTCTGTGTGTCTCATGGAGAGCAAGCTGGGGTCTGAGAAAAGACAAATTCCTAATGCAAGAAATTGTATAGGGTTAATAAAGTGATCTAATCTTATCAGTGCATTGATACATGCATCTGTGATGTGCTGTTGTCTCAGGTCGGCAGCGAGTGTTACTGATCTTACCTTCAGCATCTCCCTGCACACGTATGCAATCTGCTGCTCTGACAGGGGCCCTGTCACTGAAGGAGAGAAGGAGAGAGTCCTTTAAAAAACACCCCCTCCATGCGCAAAGGCACAACATCAGAGGTCACTCATTCATCATGCTCCACGTAAAACAGTGGCTTATCTCTCAATCAGAAAAGGAATGTGATTTCATCTTTTGTATGTTAAGCATACAGCTTGATCCAAGGTCTCACCATGGACTGGATGAGTAAAAAGCAGCCAGTGTCACTAAGGAGACTAGCCTACACAACTACACAGATTGTACAGGGTATCGAATTCGTACTGTTAGGAGATTTTATTAGTTCATTTTAAAAATGTAAAAACAACAGTTCTGAGATAATCCAGTTCTCCCTCCGCATTGTGAAGCTGAAAAAGCTAACACAGTCACGATCAGAAAACACGTCAGGGGGAACTGTGATGTCAGACACAGTGGAGGTTGAACTGTTCGGCACTGTCCCACTCCAGAAGCCTAAAGCAGCACATTGGTAATTTTGTTCCTCTTTTCTGACACATTTTCCATTGCAGTACTATTGTATAGGACATTGTCAGGATTTACCATGGAAATCCTTTTCCTGCTTTGGAACAGATTACAGAATTGGAATTAATGATAGAATATTTTTACATTTTCCATTTGGAATCACTTTAATCAGCTCAGCTCTCGCTCACACAGGAAGAACGCACTCATCTGACACGTGTACTTTTCTGAGCCGTTCAGCATTTACCACGCCACATGGTCCCCCAGGCCTTCACAGGAGAACATGTGCTGGTTGGAAGAGTGGTGCATCTTTTACTGCAAGCTCACCGGCGCCACCTAGGGCCTGGCAGTCACTGCTGCTCCCCAGGGAAATCCCTGACAAAGCTGCTGCTTGGACAGTCCTGGTCACTAAGGGCATGGACTGCGCTCCAGGCTCAACCTGGTGATGCCTGCTGCAACCCGCAGGGCACACCTTGCACTGTAAAACCGGGCCACCCCGCCCTCACTCCCCCCCGCTTACCGTGGTACACATCCTGCAAGGATCCCCCTCCGCAGTACTCCATGCAGATCCACAGCTTGTTCGCGCTGCAGGACACACACACACACAAGGCTGTTAAAAGCAGCGACCACCGTGCTCACAGAGTGACTCTGGCGGTTCCTCAGACTCCTGTAAAATGCCTGTGCTTTTCTGTTTTTCCCGGGGTTTTTTTAGCGCGGATTTTATTGAAATCAACCCACCCCCTACCACCAGCAGCAACAGAACAGAACCGCCCAGTTTCCCCCCAACACCTGTGCACATCTCTGGTATCAATGCCAGCGTTCTGCATGGGCGTCTGTGTCAGGCCCTGCCTCACGCAGGCCAAGCTACAGCAGATCCTGCTCCGTGTTGTGCTAGGTATTGTTTCATGTACAGTATATACTGTATGACTATAACTCAGTGTCAGAGCTGCTCATCTTAATATGGAAGGCTCTGTGTGCATCTTCACACCTGAATAGTTCCCATCCTCTCCCTGGTGGTGGGACACCAGTGTGTGATGAGCTGTTCATCCATGTATGTGCCCTTGTGACAGTGTGCTCTTTGAGTGTGCACAGCGAAGGTGTTTCTGTGTCTGTCAGTGGGTATTACTGCCAATATAAAGACGCAAAGTTAGAAAAGCTCCCCACAAAGATTGAAGCTACTGACAAACAAAATACGGGGATGTCCCTGTTGATGACAGTGACCTTTCTATTAGCTGAAAGGCATCTGATTTTAAAGCTACAAATGCTAAAAACATTTGCTGTTGCTCTATGTGGACTGTCTTTTGAACAGAGTTTGGAGTACCTAATAAATATAGGAGTCACGAGGGGAGCTTCGCCACAAATAAGGGATGAAACAGCAAAAAGGGAAACTTTACTCAGCTGGTAGGGATGTCTTCTGTGATTCTCTGGAACTTCAAAACACATCAGCATTTTGATTTTGTTTTTTGCCAACTGATAATTTTTTGAGAACAGGGGAAAGCACTAAAAGATTTAGTTTGGTCTATTTCTTCCTCCTCACTCAGAACACTAATCAAACCCGCAGGACCTCCAGTTCTTCCCTAAGGCAGGATAACCTTTGACCCCAGCCACAGAGAAGAAAAGACCCCATCAAGAGCCAGCTCACCGTATGTAGCTGCCGAAGTACGCCACTATGTTACTGTGCGTGCAGCTCTTGACCATCACAATCTCCTGCTGGATCACGGAGAAGTCATCCTCTGGAAAGACAAGCAGGACAACAATAATCGTCAGAATTATTCGGACTTTTTGCTTTGAGTAAGTCAGTGAATGTTAGACTGTCAAAGAAGAAATAAATTGTATGATTAGGAAATGAAATACCGTAGTGCAGTGTTGCACAACAGGATAAAAATACACCCTGATGTTTTTTTGAAACGGTAAAGGTAATGGTTTTGTATGAAAAAAGAAACCAGCTCGGAAACAGAGACCACAAAATACTCAAATATCCTGAACAGTGTGTGTCATGTTCCTACGTGTGTAGAGCACTTTTTTAGAAAGCTGCACAGCGTTAAGTCATTTTATGTCTATGAAAAATTGTAATCAAAAATACAAATAACCATAGGGCAACACCTGTACATTTTTCAGTATGCAGTGTGGTTTCTAAATACAGCATTAGATCAACAGGCACTTTCAGACTTTGTTGTCTCCCAGGAAAAGCTTTCTAAGTTAACGTGAACATCAGCTCTAACATGGAGAACAGAGAAACAAGTCGGTATACTGTAATACTGTATATACACTGGAAGGGTAGAAAAATGATCAATACTGAACTTCTAACAGAACTTACCACTTTGCCTTTATATGAATAGTTGTAAGGATTTTGGATAGTGATTAGAGGTTTTTGTTGGTGTTTTGATTAATCGTTCAGCGCTGGAGACTTGGTTGTGCGAGGGCTGAATCACCTCGTTAGTGAAAGCACAAGTGACAAGGGGATTTAACATGTTGATTGCCAAGTCTGACAAAAATGAAGCTAAAAAAAACACCTGGAAGAACCATCAAGTTCTGCTTAACAAGACAACAATGCCGTTGTACTATTGGTATTTTGCAGGCTGGACTAAGTCAGGTCGAGGTGGAGTTGTACTTTATGTTTTAGGTCTTAAGGTTTAGGGAGTGGAGAGTACCCTGATGGGCATTAGAGAGTATGGGCCCAGATGTCCAGGGCAGCGCGATGTGTTGACATGCACAGACCAGCCAATGGGGAGGTCCAGGTGTGACGCTCTGGGCAGGAGTGTCTAGTTTCTCCAGAGTGTTTGAGAGCAACTTGACCGCGTGGTGCTACATTGATTGGTACCTATTGAGGAGACTGAATTATTTATTTTCATTTTATAATCATTTATACTGAAATCACCATTCATGATTACAGGTATTAGTTTAACTTTTGAGTCTCAGATGATCAATGCTGATTACTTTATTATTACTAATATGATACTAATATATATGTAACTATGTTGTAGTATTAGAATCATTTTTAATCATCCCAGCTTGTACATCTGGTTAAAACTATATGAAAAGCCATATATATTCATGTATACTGACACTGCTGAACCAGCCGCCTAGTACTCCACAGAATATCCTGGGAATATCTTTACTGGACTGTCAAGGCACTTAACACAACCCTGATGGAGATACAGCGACATCCCGATATTGGGCTAGTTCCCCGCATCATCCCAGTCACCCTGCCTGCTGCCATTCCAGAGGGCTCTCCCAGAGGTGACAACATTCTGGCAGCCCACCATCCCAAAGGCCTCTGGCAAGATCGGGAAGTGACCGTTGCGCTGGTGATGCACTGCCGATTAGACTCGATTCCTGTCGAGTATTTGTGGAATGAGCTGGCATGACGTGCAGCATCTAGGGCTCGGGGAGCAGTGAGCAGCCACATGCTTGTCTAGGCTGTAGAGCAGGAATGGGAAACACACCCACCCACCTGGCAGCATCTGCAGGCTGGTGAAAAGCATGTGACACAGATGTACATCTTGTGTTGAATCCCACAGAGGCCACAGACACTACTACCCTGTGAGCCGCACAGGAGATCCCCTGTTGATCAGCCTGAATGATGCCATAATGTTCGTATCTGCATAATGTTTCATAACATAATGTTTCATTAAGCATTTCTACAAAAAAAAGCTGTTTAATACAGTATGTGTTATTTGATTTTTTTTCAATGTATAGGGACTTCCTGATGATGACATGACAAATCTAAATCAGCATACTGAGTTTACCCATCTCTACCATACTGCGGTAAACATCCTCCACAGCTAACAGCAATGCCTCATACTCAAGAGGCCATGATGTATCAGTGTCCAGTGGAACAGGTATGGGGGTAACAGAATGCATTACGTTTTTCCTAACGTACACACACGTGTCGTGCGTCATGACACACATTATTGTACTAGATACTTCGTGGTGACAGTCAGGTTGGTGGTCAGAGCTTTGGAAACTATGACAGCCAATGCTCACCGCTAGGTCAGAAAGTCACCATTTGTCATCTGCAAAAAGAATGTTTTCTTTGACTGTTGTGTTGAATTACACAGCTCTTTGTCAGGTATAATAGTTGAGCTGCTGGGAGTGTCAGTGGACTCGATCAAGTTATTATATCACATAGTGAGGCTGCACCAAAAGAATTCTTACACGTTGTGGATAGTTTATGTTACATAAATGGTTGATATCTCGTTAATTTTTCGGCCTAAAGAAGGCAAAACTTTAGAACAGTGCCGAATAAACTACTGCAGCCTCTGCGCAACAGTGAATTTGTCCGATGTTTTGGGACCTTTGGTGCCGGAGTATTTTAAAACGGCAAGAAACGCGGACGCATTTTGTCATGGAAGTAAACCGCTTCAATTTTAACGTTTGTCATTTGAAGAAAGAAAGACGTTTCAGAAAAGGTGAAAACCTTTTTCAGAAACCCTTTTTTTTCAGAAAAGCTTTGCCAGTTTCTAAATGAATGGCGCTTGCTTTTGAGAAGAAGAGAAAACCGTCTTTTCACTGGGCACGCAGTGCCTGTGTAGGGGTAGGATATGCCGTTATCGGTGTGTTCTGCTCACTGTTGGAGGAGATTTGCAGAGTGCTTCACTCTTTCTCTGAGCAGTGGTGTGATGCTGTTTCTCTCCCTTTTCCCCAAAGCACTCACCCACCCTCCACACCTCTCTCTCTGTCCTCTGTCCTCCTCTCCTTCCCTGCCCAGTGCATGCACTCTTTCTCTCCCTTCATTTCTCCCCTCGCCTCTCCACCCTCCTCTCATTCTGCCTCTCTGCCCCGGCCCCCTCTCTCAGCCTCTCTGCTTGCAGCTCTGCATTGCTCTTGCTCTCTTTCTCTCAGGTGTCTGTGGTCTCTGGCTGGTCTCTCACAGGAAGCACGAAACGCACAGCTCAAAGGCTCCCTCCCTCGCTTTCTGTCACCCTCTCACTCTCCCTCACTCCTTATGACTCACTCCCCTGTATCCTTCCTCTCTGACTGAATGGCGTCGAGGGGAGCAGTGAGAGGGAGGACCTGTTGGTAGTTAAACCCGGTTGTGAATCCCCCTTTTCTCTCTCTGAGGGTAGACACAAACTTCCTTTGCAGTTTTGTACGCCGGAAAAAAAAATAATTCCGAGTTACTTAATGCTCTGGTGTAAGAATGGAGTCCCACACACCCATTCTTTTTCATTCACCAATTAAAATCGGTTCGGGGGGTCACAATACACAGGTATATTATTTCATCGCTCATTTCCATGGCTGTGCTGCCTCTGAGTTGAGGGTGGGGCTTTTTGAGTTTTTACTCAACTTTCATAAAACATTTAAATTGGGCAAAGAAAACCATCTGAAAATCTGCCTGGGATTTTTTAAAGATTTAAAGTAATTATGGGAAAACATGCTTGCAGGCAAAACTTCATGCATTTGCAGCAGATGGCAACCACGAAACACAATAAGAGTTCCTTGGTGTGAGCAGTACTGAAAATATTTGTTTCTCTTCCTTTTTTGCTTTTTTGTCTGTTCTTCTGGTGAAGATTGCAATGCCTTGTAATGCTGAAACAGAATTGAATTCCCAGGCTAAAAGCATCAAGAGTTGTTGTTGACCCTGAACACCTGGTCTCAGAGAGTCACAAACACATTGCCTTTCTTTTGAGGTTTATAAACTCCCACACAGCAGAGCTCGTTTGAGATCAAACCTAGTTTAGACTGAAGCCTGGTGAGTCGACAGGTTTTCATTCCAACACAGCTGTTAATGACCTCAATAAGTTCATTGCCATCTTAATTGGACCTATCTGACAAGTTCACCTGGCTCTTCAACTATTGCCACTTTGAAGGACATAGTTGCCCTACAGGACTGGATCCAGACATCCCTGACTTACCTAATGGTATTTTTAAAGTTAATTGTCCAGAACAGAAAATGTTGGTTTTATCAAAAACAAAGTCCTGTGATCTCGCAGCTCCTATTTTGGTAAGGTCTTGTTTCTTGTGGATCACAGCATTAAATTCCGTATGTTGTTAGTCACATACTGCATGATGGTCACTATAGTGGGCCAGCAACCGTCTCATTCCTTTCTTTACATTGACCAAGAAGTACTGTGTAGCTAAGCCCCGAGACTGGAACAGTTTCCAAGGTCAACCTTCAACTCGGAGGCAGTGGCGTTGAGGAAGAGGCGGTATGCTCTTATATGTAGAGGTATATTAGTGAAGAGCTTATTGCATACTTTGCATTTATATTATTTATAAATTATAAAGATTTTGCACTTTTGAGATTTCTGTTATGAAAGATACTGCATCAAATAAAAGCCATCTCCTGGGTCTTACTGTGCTGCTGCCACAAGACATAATAATAGTTGTGAACAAGAAAAGGCTCTTTAGTCCACCCAGCCCATCTGGAAGTTGATAGTAGCTGATTGATCCAAGTATCTCGAGCAGCCAGTTCTTGAAATACACCAGGGCATCAGCTTCAGACAACATGGCTGGGTAGCTTGTTCCACACTCCCACTTATGGGGTAAATAAGTACATTTTAAATGCACTTCCAAATACTTCACCACTTATGTCCTCTGGTTGGTGTTCCACTGCTGATTGTGAAGTGTGCATGGCTTGGCACCTCAGTACCTGTCTGAACTATTATCACCCTACTCCCCACTTAGCAACCTTTGCTCTTCAAATTCTGCCCTCTTTATTGTCCCCCAAGCCTGTCTACATTGTATGGGTGACAGTGCCTTCTCCTGTTACACCCCCAAGCTCAGTAACTCTCTCCCCAAGGATATCAGAGAGTCACCTTCTCTAAACTCCTTCAAATCCAGACTCAAAACCCTCTTCTTTAGAAGAGCCTTTACTGAACTGGTTCCATTCTTCACCCCTCTGCTCTTCTTAGTACCACCATCCATGGTCTCCTCTGTATATTGTAATTGTGTCTTATCTTGTGTATTCTTTTTATTTATTGTTGTATTCTTTTTATTTATTGTTGTATTCTTCTTATTAATTGTTTTTGTCATCCTGTAAAGCGCTTTGAGAGGCCACCTTTAAAGGCTCTATATAAAATATTTTTTTATTATTATTATAAGTCTGCTAGGTTGACTTTGTCATTGCCTTTTGAGATTTTGAATACCTCTATCAGGTTCCCTCGTTTTCTTCGCTGTTCAAAACTGGAAAGGTTCTGTCCCGAAAGTCGGTCAGTGTAACTGCTCTATTGCAGAGGCGGCTACAAAACTGCAATATAGAATTTCTGAATCCAGGTTGATAGGCATCACTTTTGGGCTCTTCATCTGTGATTAAATGACTTTGTAGTGAGGTTGGTTTCGCAGCGTCTGTGGGGACTTTCTGTGTGGTGAGTGGGGGGATATGTACTGTGATCTGAACACCTGGGGTCAGGGGAAGACGAGAGCTAACCCTTTCTGTCAGGTGAAAAACCTGAGGCAGTGTTTCAGTACTCATTCATCCTTCGTGCTGGGGGTGTTTTCTGGCAGCTAACAACAGTACAGTCCACAGGATGAGCAGGCCTCAGGTTGGTGCTGTCTGAGTGTCTGAAATGAATTGAGTTATGTTTATTTCCTGAGTAGATGTGCAGATTGTATAGCATCTCCTCTTTTGGGAGGAAAAGGGAAGTTGCAGAAATGTTGATGTGAAGCTTCTGATCAACCCACCTAATCTTTTCACTCCAGGTAGGTTTCATAGGCTTTAGTTTTGAGCTGATAACAAGGACAATTTCTAAAGTTTTTGTGCTGTAGAATCTTCGGACATGCTTAAGGTGTAACCCTTTACAAGAGACAATTAAAATATACAGGAGAGTTTAAGTCAACATACATAAACCTTCAAAAGTTTGGGAACACTGCAAGAGGCTGGGTTTTGAAGAATTCATGAATATCTTTGTGACCCTTTATAGATACCCATCTCCTCTTATCTCTTACACTGCAGACCCTGATGTCTCAGCATGACGACAGCATCCTTTGTACTAGAAAAACTGCAACTGTGGAGAGTGTTTGTGTCGCCTGCTTATGCTGTTAATTATACCGTTATTACAGCTACCTTTTTCTACCAACTGTAAAGAGTTCAAAGTGCAAATTAAAGTTGTGGTTCAAATATGTACCCTAAAGATGATCAGGCAACACATACACCCTCTCCAGTTGTACATTGTTCACATAAGGAACTCAATCACATTTTAGAGAAAACATCCTCACCGGTATCTGCAAAAGCTGAACTTTTATAGAAGTGCCAGTTAATTGTTCACAGGTGGGAAGAAGAGATGATATTAATCCTGGACTCAGAGTGAAGAAACGCCTGGACAGCAAACTCATTTTCTCTTCCTCCAAGGTTGTGGTAAATTGTTTCACTTATGTGCTTTTAATAGGAGTTTGAAAAAAAGTGGAACAAATTTTGCTCGCAGTTCTGCCGTTGCCCCACCCTTATTTACCCCTCGGCTGTCACCAGGAGCTGCAGTTACCAGTTCTCCAAAGACATGCAACCCCTGGATGAAACTCGGCCACAGGAAATTTTCTCATAGCCGAACCATGCTCATACCATTCAGTACATCACCTTTGTAGGTATCATGCTTTACTACAGCATATACAGTATCTCTGGCTGTTCTGAGCATTAATACAGGTGTGTTGATCTAGAGTCTAGTTTACGGCAGCAGTGAGGAAAGGTAGTTAGGGCTGAGGGCTGAGAGCTCTTAACTGAAAGGTTGTGGGTTCGAATACTAGCTAGAGCACTGTTGTGCTTTGAGCAAGTTACCTTACTCAGTTTGCTACGTGAAAGTCTTTGCTGTATAAATAGGTTGCAGTGCAAATGGCTCTGGATAAAACTGGTACCCATAAAAATAAAAAACACTTTCCGTGCCACCTCCCTTCGGTTTTCTGCTGAAAAGGCCAGAACTGCTGATCAGCCCGACTCACCTGGTTCCGTCTTGATGATTTTGATGGCTGCCAGCTCTCCGCTCTGCTTGTTTCGTGCCTGAAAGTGAAAGCAGAAGAACTCAATCAGATAATGACACACGCTTTAGTTTTGCGCTACGTGTGGATTCCCTAAATTCCCCTACACTAACGTTTGCAGACAAATGTTAGCTGATCAGCTTCGGAGTGAGTACGGGGGATGCCAGAGTTTAGATGGGCCAGCATCTGGTGCACAGTCCATTCGTCCTGTTGCTGGTGGCAGTGGACTGTCCGGTGCAAGTGTACGGTCAGCTCATGTTGGAGAACTTGCATCTGTGAGAGTAAAACCCAACTTTACCCACTGTGGGATGAGAATTTCACTGGACCCACGTCCATCCTAACCACAATTTGTATAATGGCTTCAAAACTATAGTTGGGAGGCTCATGAGTGACACAGTAAAGGAGCTTCTAGCGAGGACAGGTTGAGCCTTATTGTCGAGACTCCGTCATTAGTCATTAGTCATCCAGGTGGATGCTGCACATTGGTGGTAGTGGAGGGGAGTCCCCATTACCTGTAAAGCGCTTTGAGTGGAGTGTCCAGAAAAAGCGCTATATAAGTATAAGCAATTATTATTATTATTATTATTATTATTATTATTATTATTATTAGTCGACTGCAGTCAGGGGCTCATGACTGGCCAGCTGGCTCCAGGGCTGGGTGCTCCTTGGGCTTCCAGGTGTGTCATGCACAGCAGTCACTTGGCTTCCTTGCCCAGTGCCTGGGATTCTGCTTTGGTGTGTGTGAGAGATGCGCTGTATGGAGGGTGCCGACAGGATTGAGCAGCTTCATGTTAATTGTTAGTTGACTGGCATTAAAATGGCCATGGCAGGCCTAGTTCTCATTGGCTGGGCCATCAGCCAGTTAACTCCTCGGGTGGCAGCTTCTAGCTCAGAAAAGATGCTAAGCAGGCAGCCGAGCTCAACGTCAGTTTTTGAGTTTTTCAAAAAGCTGGAGTTTCTTCTTCCTTTTTGAGCTGAATGCGTTGCATTTTGTTCTGTGTTAAACAAAGCACTATGTCTTGAAAAAATTCCTCCAACCTCTGGTCTTCTCTCAATGCCCATACAAGAGCTAGGATGTGACAAATGACATCATACTCTACTGAAATACAGCAAATTTCATCCCCTCTATGACAGGCTTGTTGAAATTAAGAGCACGTTCAGCAATAGACTGATTCATCCACGGTGCGACAGGGAGCGCTACAGGAGGTCATTCTTGCCTTCTGCCATAAGACTGTACGACGCACCCACCTTGCGTCTGGGCAGAGGCAACACTGACAGTGACCTGTTTCTGGACTGAACGGTAAACTGATACATCTGTTCTTTTTCTTTTCCCGCTTACAACCATTTTTTGTGCAATATATGCCAGGGACCCATGTAATACATTTATATTTATATCTATATTTACATCTATATTTATATTCATATGTGCGATACGATTTTACTGCGTACTGTTCTGTTCTAGTTTGTTCTTTGTGTGTCCGGACTGTGAGTAACTCTTTTAGTGCACCCCTCACTGAACTGATTGTATTGTATGTATTGTATTATTATTATTGTATCATTCGTTACACTGTGGCTGAGTTGTCTGTGTTAAGCTGCTTTTGTACTGCAATTTCCCTCACGGGATCAATAAAGTATCTATCTATCAAACCCTTGGTTTAACAGACATTGGATTTTAGTGGACATAGTCTTTATCTTTATCTTTTGGAAATTTCCCCCCGGCCTTTACCAGTCATGGCCTCCTAATAATCCCCCTCTCTGAAATGGCTTTATCACTCTGTTCTCCTCCCACTGAGAGCTGGTGTGTGGGGAGAGGACTAAAAGGCCAAAAAGGGATGAATGTTAATGATGCCATATAGGGCTGGAGCAGTTTATAGAGGTATTGTCTGTGTTTTGTATGCTTTAGCAATTAAAACTAAAAAAAACTAAAATGTTAATAATATGTTTAAAAAAACTCTAAATAGGTTAAAAACTCAGGAATATCAATAGTGCCCTATAGGGATAAGTCACTTGTTAAAGATGGGTGTTATTTGTGTTTTGTATGCTTTAGCCAATTTTGTACAGTATACTAAAGACAAATTAAGTTAAGAGCTTGAGTATATATATAATAATATATAATATAATAAACACATTTTCACTGTGTTGATTGCAATTGTGAGAAAATGAGTCAAAAGATCCAATAAGCATAAATAGTATGTACTGTATAGATGTTCTGGGGCCGATAAAATCTAATTTGAGATTGAATAGACATTTGGCCATAACAGACATCCCTTCTCCCCTGTTAGTCTGTTGAACTGAGTGTTTACTGTTATTTAAGGTGACCGCATAGTGTCACGGAAAGGAAACACTGTAAAATACAAATGGCACACTTGGCAATTATGATGCAGAATCCGTGCAGAGCTGCTGTGCAGGTTTTCTGCAAGCTTCATTCATGTTTTGCTAAGGTGACCCCGCAAGGGTGGGCTGGCCGGGACCCCTCTCCTCCCCCCTGATGGAACCTTTTCACTAATGGAACATTCTATGATGATGACATCACCACCATGTGCAGTGCTTTCCACCCACAGAGAAACTACACTGGTAAACAACACAGACGCAGGCCGGCCACTGGCCCCCACAAGAGCCTCTTATACAACACAGATACAGGCCAGACACTGGCCCCAACAGGAGTCTCTTGTACAACACAGACACAGGCCAGACACTGGCCCCCACAGGAGCCTCTTGTACAACACAGACACAGGCCGGCCACTGGCCCCCACAAGAGCCTCTTATACAACACAGACACAGGCCAGACACTGGCCCCAACAGGAGTCTCTTATACAACACAGACACAGGCCAGACACTGGCCCCAACAGGAGCCTCTTGTACAACACAGACACAGGCCAGACACTGTCCCCACAAGAGCCTCTCATACAACACAGACAAGAACAATTACACTCCTGTGTACTCCACAGGAGATCTCTGCTCAATACCTTTACCTGCAGGACCGTAGCTGTCTTGGGACCAGAGCTGAAAGCCCCTGATCTAAATAATAACCTCTGCAGTGTTCTATAACACTTGGAACATTGATTTCACTCAGGTGTCCAGTGCCAAGATATTAACACACTATAAAATTGTATTGTAACACCAATACTATGATATGAACATATTGATGTTCATGCTTGTTTATCCAACATATTCCCGTGCTGGGGGGTGAAGACCCAAATACAGTTATTTTCTCACACTCATCGTTTGCTAGACAGATGTAAAAAAAACCGCTCAAGACCTTTTCGATTTTCGCTCTGTATTGGCTGACAGGACCTATATTTAGATGCCTGCCTAACGCTCAAAGGTTGAAAATAGCAGTCTCCCCCCGCCCCTCCTCCAGCCACCCCCCATCGCTGAGCAGTGGAAAAAGGCAGAGAGCCCATGATCTTCTCGACAGGTTGATGGGGCTGGCAAGCAAAGAGTTCAGAGAAGGCAAAACAACAGGAAGACCATCGGCCGCGCCGCGCGCGTTTCCGC
Source organism: Lepisosteus platostomus (assembly GCF_059453375.1). Lineage (NCBI taxonomy): Eukaryota > Metazoa > Chordata > Actinopteri > Semionotiformes > Lepisosteidae > Lepisosteus > Lepisosteus platostomus. The sequence goes on from NC_142614.1 coordinate 5,595,687, forward strand.
TGAAACACCACCCCGCTTCGGAAAGTTCGGGCGGACTGACGTGGACGAGAAGGACAGCTGAGCCCAGCCGGCCGACAGGGGCTCGAGACCGCAAACACAACGACCACCAAGCCCCCCGTCTTTCAACACAGCCCGGCTGTCGAACATCTCCCTCTCCTGCGGTGTTTGCAGAAGGGCTTGCATCACCAGCCCCCAGCAAACGCCGGCTCATTGGCAAAAAAAAAGACCCACAACACAGTTGTTCATTACTAATCCCCTCACACAGACCTCAGGTGCCTGTAGCCGTTTTCTGGAAATACAGGCAGAATCTCCAAGTCGTTAAGAAGACGGGCGGTAGGCTGAAGAGGAGAGTATCGGTCGACAGTAATTATCCGTTACTTCAGGTGGGATACTTGATTCATCCCGCGGGTTTTTCTCCTAGAGTCCTGCAGCCTCCCTGGACACCCTTCCTCAACCCCAGTCCATTAGAACAGAACGTCTCTCACACGCAGGCCACCTCCTGTGAAGGCAAGCGCATGCGCGCAGAAGTCTGGGGCCGCTTCTGAGGTTTTTTTTTAATCTGGGATAGCAGCTACACAAGGCTGTCCCAGATTCCTAGATTGCATTGCTCTACTCTTCTCACTCACTCAAGGGTGGAGCGCTGGTTCTGTGGCTCAGGATCTGCATCTGTGGCTTGAAGGTTGCTGTTTCAAATCCCGCAGCTATCAGAGGAATCCTACTCCATTGGGCCCCTGAGCAAGGCCCTTTACCCCAACTGCTCCAGGGGTGCTGTATAAATGGCTGACCCTGTGCTCTGACCCCAAGCTTCTCTCCCTGTCTGTGTGTCTCATGGAGAGCAATAACCCTATACATGCAAAAAATTGTATAAGGTTAATAAAGTGATATTATTATTATCTTATTTCTGTAGAGAGACTTTAGGAAATGATAGGCATTTTGTTTGAAACTGACCATTAATCCTGCCAGATGTGTGTTTTGTAGGACGCAAAGTAGCCTTTCAGCTCAGTGGCTGTGTAGAGAGGAGCACCTGCTGTTGAGCACAGAGAGTCAGCGAGAGTGGAGGGTGAACAGAACGGAGGGGATACAACATTTCAGACTGGCTGCACATTTACCTTTTACTTGGATTTGTTTTTATCAGCGTTAGCTGTTAGAACAGTAAAAAGTGGGCAGGAAATATAAAAAGTAGGCTTTGAATAGATGGCTGGTGCTCATGACATACACACAGTCCATTGCAATTCCTGTTAGAGCGTAACATGTCTAAGACTTCAGCATCAGCAGCGTCTGTTTCTACCCTCCCAATTTGCAGTCGCCAGCTGAGCTCACCGCTATGGCAAGGAGTTACCAGTGGTGCCTTTCTCAGTGGCAGAATCGTCACAATCCCAGAGCGCCACGCGGAGTCCCGTCCCAGGGAGCCAAGCTGAGCCATGTGCTTTGGGTTAGGGAATCCCGCTGACAGCCAGGTCACAATCCCACGGGCTGGAGGGTTCATCCCCGCTGTGCTCCGGGGCAAGCGGTAATGCTCGACATTCAAAATCAAGGGGCCTGGCTCTGATGCACATGATAACGTAACAAACGCATTCTGAGGCCCGGAGAAGAGCCTGAAAATGAGTTTTCTCCAGGCTTTAAGGAGACCATCCACAAGCAGTGTGATTGGCGAACACAGTTAGCCCTGCCCCTCGGCCCACACCTACACCCTCTACCTCATTATGATTTCTTATTGCACATCTCCAGTCATTGTTTACACGTCTGCATTGTTTACATTCAAGCTGTTTACTTGTTTACTTGTACACTGTCTACTGTTTGTTGTCTTGATGCACTGTCTGCACTTTGTGTTTTTACACTTGTTTTAACAATTGAGAGACTTTCTGCAAGTAAGAATTCCATTGTACCAGTACGTGTACGGGTTACATATGGCAATAAAGTTCAAGTTCAGCCAGGTTAAGAGAGACTCCAGACAACAGCGTTGGATCCACAGTGGCTGAGAGTAAGAATGAATTCCATTACCGTGGCTTCAGAGCCTCGGAAGAGATCTCGACTTCTACATATAAGATGCTTTGCAGTCTCACCTTGACTGCCTAGGACCTGGGTGGACAGGTGGAGACATTCTAGGGGAGGCAGACCTCTCCTTGTATGGTAAGTGGGGGCGATGCAGGTTATCTGAGCTGCCCTTTCAGTGTCCCTTCACAACATCCATGATCACAATCAGCAGCTACTTCTGACTGTGTTCAACAAACCGCTTAATCCTTTGCGGATCCGAATTTATTTCAAACCCCAGTGGTGAAATTCGGAAACAGAGATGTTTCTATATGCACACCCACACTTCAAACACGCACTAAGTTTTTTTAAAAGAAACGAACACAACGGCGCTGGATGGATTACTGCATGCAGCTCCTGGACAGCTGTACAACACCGCAGTTTCACTTGGGAATGGTGGCACCTCCATCCAGCCGAACTGTCCAAGAAAGCAATGAAGGAATGCGCTTGAATCCTTCGACGCGGTCCTCTCAACATCTGGGACGATCTGGCACGTTAGGGGTACGAAAGAGGAGATTGTGTTTTCCTTCATTCCGAACATCAATCAGAACTGAGGAGAATTCATGTCTAAAACACATCAGGTTCCGCACCTATCTTGTGGGGTTGGGTGCAGTGCCGTTTCTACTGATTTCCAAGCCTGCAAGTATCTTTCCAAAGGTGATTATTGAAACTAAAGTGCAAATATTAAAATAAGTGACGCTCAACCACGCTCCCTCTGCTCTTGAGCTCGTTTGAGTTCCTCATTCGTGCGTCTATTTTGGTACGCACTAATGCGTCTATTATTTGTTTCACATATAATTACTTAAAAATAAAAAGAAGAAGCTAGGTGGAAAGACAGAGCAAAACCTGTGTAAACCACAGCGTCAGATCGGGACAGCGTTTGCCATTAGCTCTATATAGTGATTGCCATTTGACTATAATTACCTGACATACCAATCCAAAATAGAGGAACTGTCTACTTTTTTTCTACATTACTCTACATTACTTCTACATGACGCCCTCCACCCACCAGCCTGGCAGGGTACATTAGCCTCTTCCCGAGGGTTTGCATAAAGGCCCACAAGCTCACGAGTTCACGTTACGCTAGACAATGAGGTGTTTGAGCGTGCTCCGCCCCGTGCTTGGCGTTGTGCCAGCGTAATGCATCTGTTTCACAGCAGCTACTTTTAATGCAGCAAGCAACGTGCCTATCGAACTATGATAGTGGGTTGAAGTTATCAGCTTTCCACTGTGTTTGGATAGTGTCACGCAAGAACTGTCTTGCTGTGAAAGTAGATAGGAGAAAATGTAGGCAGTGCTTTGTGTTGATAAGTTGAAGATGTCTCTATGTAGTGGATGGAAAGGACGATTTCAGGGCAGACTTTGCTCTGAGTGTATCTGGCCCAAGGATGTCAATGGCCAATTATTTAAAAATATTTCAGAAATGTTCAGGTGGTTATAGTTTCCAGCCAACACGCTCTGCTTTCAGGTGGTGCAGTGCAAGCTCTGCAGATACCCATGTAGTAGTCTCTGTACTGTATGTCCTGCAGCTGCAGAAATTCTGCAGAAGCTGCCTCCTGAGATTTCAATCATCACTGAATCAGGAACCAAGGGACAGTGATAAAAAAGAGATCTTAACCCGTCACATACCTATTGTAATTATTCTGTTGGCCCTTTTGCCCAAAGAGGTCTACAGATGTTACAATGAGCTCTCAAGTCAATGCAGCTTGGTTTGCTCACGCCAGTGTGGTGCCATACCAAACTCAAGGATACAACAAAAATGTCAAAAGATGTAAATAGAATGTTTTTGGGCTGAAAAAAATCTAATCTGAGATTTAATGGACATTACAACCCCCATGTAGCGGGGATCTGAGAATTCTAGGCCTATTATGGTTTATATTATTTTATAAAGTAAACTTTTTTTTTATTTTACTAAGTAACTTTATTTCTGTATTCACACCCATCAATGCTGACGCATTGCCAGTAGTTCTAAGGAAGTGCAATTCTAAACTTCAGAAGGATGACAGAAGAAAACAAAAAAATTTCTGTGTACATTTTTTGTGCAAACTCTTTCATCTATAACTAGAGCCAAAAATACTAGAAAACAATAAATGGCTAAGGGTGGCACAGGAGTTAGCATTGCTGCCTTGCACTGCCAGGGCCCTGGGTTCAATTCCAGACCTGTGGTGCTGTCTGTGTGGAGTTTGTATGGTCTCCCCATGTTTCAGTGGGTTTACACTGGGTGCCCCATTTTCTTCCCACAGTCCAAAAACATACTGGTAGGTTAATTACTGTAGGTCCTTTGTGTAAGTGTGTGCATCTGTGTGATGGACTGGTGTACCCTGCATTGTGCCCGTTGCTTGCTGGGGTAGACTCTGACTCTCCCTCAACACATTGGGAGTGGTTGGAGTGGTTTGAGTGGAGTGGTTGCACTGTGGCTCAGGATCTGCGCCCGTGGCTGGAAGGTTGCTGGTTCAAATCCCACAGCCGGCAGAGGAATCCTACTCCATTGGGCCCCTGAGCGAGGCCCTTAACCCCAACTGCTCCAGGGGCGCTGTACAATGGCTGACCCTGCACTCTGACCCCAAACTTCTCTCCCTGTCTGTGTGTCTCATGGAGAGCAAGCTAGGGTCTGCAAAAAGACAAATTCCTAATGCAAGAAATTGTATATGGCCAATAAAGTGATCTGATCTGAACACTTTTACGGGGGATTAATAAGTTCATGTGGTTATTTCTTCTTCAGAACTCCTGAGCTTTTGACAGGAAATACGTAAGTCTGACACACAAAGCTAGCCCGAGCTGTGGGAAAGGGTGAGCGAACTCGTGCGTATGGTGTTTATTTTGAGAATGCAGGAGCCCAGCGGAGTGGAAGGAGTGGACAGAAAGAACCAGAGGAGGGGGAGGGGTCGGGGAGACAGGGAGGTGAGCGCCAGACCTCCCGTGTTCCTGTTTCTGATTTAGGACACATCAAGAAAAAAAAAAGGCTGCGCGTCACTTCCTCTCTCTACCTGGCAGCGCAGCTGCGAGTTCTGACTGCTCTCTGCCTGGAAACTCCAGCGACCGCTGAGACGCTACCGCAGGAAGGGCAGGGTGACGGTACAGTACACCTCGGCTGCACTACTGTAAGCCCCCCCCACAGCACGAGAGAGGCCTGCCAGGGGTGCTCGGGTCTGACTCCGCGCAGCAGTCTGCTGTCGCTCCGTTAAAGCCCAGCGCTCTTCAATCGCGCCGTGGAAACCATCTCTGTTCTTGTGCACAGCAGAAGCTGTGCAATCCTTGTTTGTGTTAATACAGAAGGTTCAATTTAACTCCCAGATCAACCCCAAAGTATGATTAAACATAAAGAGCTATCCACGTGGTACTGCTGTAGATCACATTTTCTACTTCTAACCGAGGATAAATGAATGCAGCCGACAGTGAAATCAGCATGATGAATGTAATCTGAATAAGTCTATTATCAATCAGGATAAAAGAACAATTCATAGTAGTTCTAAAAACTTTACCGCCATTGTAATATGGAGCCCTGTATCTGCGGTGAAAACTGAGTTTTATAGCATAGTATAAGAACTGAAGAATTAAACCCGTTTGTTAGTGGGAGGGAAAGACTGAAAAGGAGAAGAAGATTTTCAGTGCATTTTCCCCCCAGCAAAACTTGCAGATGATTATTTTCAGAAACTTGAACCTGAGGTGCCAATACAGGCGGTTGCTCAAAAAATCAAATCGGTCAATGTTTTCACATGAGCAGTTTGCAAACAGGAACACACTTTCTCTCACGGCTGTGAGGGTCATGAATGGCATGGTCGGTCTTTCCCTCACTCGTGGGCTACAGTATGTAGGGTTTACACCCTCTGGTCGCCTGTAGAGCTCACTTTCCTCTGATAGCTGTCCTGCAGAAAAGCACGGGAGATTCTGCAGGGAAACTTCTGAGAATTCAGCTGAGGGACACGGGTGTGCGCGCGTGTGGGTGTTTGTGTGAATTGGCGTCTCTGATAGACAGAGAGATCGAGGTCCCATCACACCTCCCTACACACTGACACGCCTGCAGCGAGCTGCACTGTGGACATCAGTCACTCAACGCACTGCAAGGCTGCAAAACATTCATTTGTACGTCTGGCAGCCAACGCTACAAATTCCTAGCAATGTGCAATCACCGCAGTGGGCAAACTTCACAAGTGAACTTGTCGCCTGAGTGAATAACTGTCATCTTGGCAAAACAGTGAAGAACGACTGAAAATGCAGACCTGCTCTGTGCAAACTGCTGAGGCTAAGCTTGGGAGAGATTGACATCAATGGGAACTGACTGATAAAAAGGTGGCTTGCACTGTAGGAGCTAAAGGCTCTGAAGATCGAAATGAAAAAAAAAACATATACTGCCTTATAACAGATACAGAAATCTACTACCCAGAATAAAATAAAGTACATATTGGCTCTGTGTTGGAGCATTTGATTAAAAAAAACTGCAATTCCTGCGTAGCTGTTCTGGAAATTGGAAAAAAAGACGAAGTGATTCGTTGAAATGAATCAAAGCTATCGGGGTCTCAGGTCACCCTGTGACTCTTAGGGACCACAGGTGACCACCACTGTTGCAGACAGCCCAACTCAACACCTTAAAAGCCAGAGAAAGAAGAGAGAGAAGAGTTAGAGTTTGGTACCTTAACCAACAACAACTACCCTCTGTGAAAGCTTACCATGGTAAGTCATTGTAGTTATATCTGACATTTTACTCTGCTTCTATGATGTATCTGCTTTGCTTTGCTGTGGTTTCTTTGTGGTTGAATAATGCTTTATCACACATCTCTGTGCTTCTTCCATGTTTTCACTATGCATCAGTGCTCTTCACTGTCCTTGTGCCAGGGTGTGGCCTGGTGCCCTGTCCCATACTGCCTGGTGCACTGGAGGCTGTCCAATCCCTGCATGTTCATCACCCTGCCGGTCTGCCCCCTCTCTGGCTGCGGGGAGCCTGTGCACAGATGAATATCACGGCCTTTCTCACTTCTGCTTTCTGGTTCTGCTGCTTCTAAAACTGGCACCTGGCTCTTGTGCTGCGAGAGTGCACACGACCTGTGCAGTCCTGTGCTGACGGGGGGCGGGTGTCTCACTGATCAATGGGGCTGAGTAACAGGATGAGCTTCAGAACAGGGGCATGCAAATATACTGCAGCTCAAGCGCCACACGTCTTTATTGGGCTTCACGCACACACACACTTCATTCATTATTGAATTCCAAAACTCTTTTTTTTTTCATTTACAGGCTCTTACATGAAACCTGTTCAAAGCTAAAAGCCGAGTTCTCTCTGCAAGTGTCTTTCATCTGTGTATTCAGTGAGACCAGAGTTTGACATCTTTTGGCTTTCTGTCTGTGTAAAGTGCCTGTTTTTTTTGTGCGGGGGGGGATTTTTGTAGATAGTGGTTTATGTTTGACTGTATAATCAAAACTACAGTAGCAAGGGGGTGTCCCATGGAATTTGAGCTTACTAAGGAAGCAGCCTTATATCCAGACCCTGTCTGATTTGCTCATATCAACGGATTCCACAAGGATTATCTAAGATTTTCTGCAGTTCTGCACTTTAAGATTCTAGGCACACTAGACTGAAGATCCGTTGTTCCACGTGCTCCAGGATGGACTCCGAGTTCTTTCCAGGAATCAGCGGCTCTCTGACGAATAAATGGGATAACTAGGAGATCTGAGGGTACTGATGCTACTCTTCCCCACCTTCAAACTACTATTCCTTTTGTAAAAAAAAAAAAAAAATATCATGCAAATCAATAAAAATTCAAATTTTTTTTGTCTTCCAGCCAGCCAACATCTCTCTGTCTCTCTTCACCCTAGCCCCTAAACATGACAGTGTGGTTTGACAGCAAGGTTAGCGAAGAAGGCAGACACTCGGTGAGCCCCGTGAGTCTGTTTCTGCTCTCCTTCAGTCACATTATGTGTAGGGCCAAAGAGAGCTAAACAGCCAGAAAACACAAAACAAGATCAAAACTGTCTTTTTCCACAGTATTCCTGAAAGGCAACGTGGTCCGAGAGTTACTTTCGAATTCGTTTTACTGCGATTGTCCCACAGAATTCACAATCCTGTTTGAGGATTGAGTTATGGTCCAACGTGCAGACTGGGTTTTTACCCTGAACGTACAGCATCTGAAATCCCTAGTGAAGACTGCTATACGTGCTTCAGTAGCTAGTTCACTTGTGCCGACAGACTGAGGGATGGACTTTTTAAACCCGCAGCTACAGTATGTACGGTGCCGTTTGTGCATCGTGTGCTGAAAAGACTACAGTTGCAGCAGAAAAGACGGCGGTCACATTTTCTGTGCCGTTTTTCTCCCTAGCTGCGAAGCACCTCACGGAGCAGGCACGAACACAGCTGTTCTGCTGCGGCTGGGCTGCAGACTCTCATGCAACAGGGCTCGTTTTTTACACCACATTTGCAGAGGCGTCACAGGCTGGTGGGACAGCTCTTCTGCTTTGGTACCAATAGAGGCTTGGCAGGGCTCTGCACATGGCTTTGTGAAAGAAGCAGATGCAATAAAAAAAACACCTCCAGCAGCTTTTTCCACGGATAATCAGTATTCCCTCCCTTCTCTCATTACCCTAGCAGGACACCTCAACCACATGTTCTCTCAGGGCTAAGCTCTACATTCAGTCTTTTAGCCATCTTGCTAGTCCCCGGTCTCTCATGTCACTGGCTGTATTTCCAGCGTCTGCTGGAAGACTCCTGCCTCATTGCAGCTGGCAGCCTGGCCCATGGATCACCGGGATGAAGAAGTGTGGAGCCTTGGCTGTCTGCATCTGCTAGGCCTGTTGAGAATGCTGTTGACAATGCTCAGGCCAATGGCTGACATGTTTGCCTATGATGCCCAAGGGATTTCATTTGATTCAGCTGGGCTCTCTTCAGGGACCAGGTTGTCCCTGTTGGCACAGATCCCGTGCCTGGCAATCAACACAAAGGCTGCCTAATGCCATGTCACATCGTGACATCTGACCGATCCATGTTTATTCCAGAGTAAAAATAATCTATCATACAAATGGCAGTAGTATTAGAAAGGGTAAATGATCAAATCAAATCCAAATAGTCCCATCTTCTAAATTAAAAAAATCAGGAAACTATAAAGATGTTTGCCCAAATGCACGCCGATCCCCATGTTCCAGGTGTTGCGGGTTCAAGTCCAGGCCATGCCAGTGGCCAGCTGTGATTCCGCAAGCACTAGAGCACAGTTTGCTCAGCAATGCCGAGGGATGGGCTGGGATTAGTTCTCTAAAACTCTCTCAGTTCCTAGCAATACAACCACCTCTGTGCCTGTGGCCTAACGTTACTGTCCGTGAGCGACACGCCTCTCCTGCAATTGGCACTGAGCCTCCTGCACCAGGCTGTGATGCCCATGATATGTCCGTAGGCTCAAAAAGTCAAAACTCAAAAAGTTATGTGTTTCATGGCTAGGAACCCTCATCTGCACATGTGGGAGAATGAGGAACCGTAGGCAGAATGAGTCTGCCTACAGTTCCTCATTCTCCCACATGTGCAGATGAGGGTTCCTAGCCATGAAACACATAACTTTTTGGAAAAATGTTTTTGTTTGTAAAAATGTGCATACAAACCAAAATAAACAGACCTTACAAAAAAGAGGCATGAAACTCTTCACCTGGTTGCACAGTTTAGGTTAAGGAATCTCAGTCTTTCCAGTCTAGGACAAAGACGATGTGGTCCAAGTACATGTCTACTTCACACTAATTGCCAATACAAGGACACAGGTTAACAAATAGAAAATGAAGTTGATATCCTTTAGAATGGAAAACAGGAAGCATTTCTTTATACAAAGGACTGTGTGTGTATCTGGGGCTCACTAGCCAGGCACTAGAGACTAAACTACCTAACAAGCAAGGCAGGCTACATGGCCTCAGCCTTTCTTATGCTCTTAAGTACGAAATACTGATACTCTTATCCTTATATAGACTTCTTCACCCACCCCGTCCACTGCTATGTAGTTAATTGATATACTATAATTCTGTAAAGTGCTCTGTGGCAAACCGTTGAGAAAGGATCTACAGCAAATGAAAGACTGAATGTAATGCCTTAAGATTATATGTGCAACACTGTTAAACCCAAGGAGCACTTGAAGGGAGAAGTAAGGAGGAAATTTCAGTGAAGACCATTTATACCAGGAGCCACTGGGTTGTAGCAGAAACCCTGAATGCAGAGCTGATCGAGCTGTCATGTGGACACAGGAGAGTGGTAAGAGGGAGAAGATGTGCTGATTGGGTTGATCTTTGCAGAACATAGTCACAGACGCGAGCAATTAAAAAAATATACAAGCAGGAAACAAAAAACTGGAGCAAACCGAGTTCCCCAGACCTGAAAATCATACACAGGACAAAAAACCTTGAGAGTCCAAGAGAGATACGTGATAGCTATCTGCAGGTCTGCGTCCAGACTGATGATGATGTGCTTGGTAATTAGCTCTTCGCTTTATAGATTTCTCTGCTTTCACACACTTGTTAGTAGGTCTAACAAGTTGCACTTTTCTCATGACTTGACGGTTTGATGGTGTACAGATAGCTGCTGGATTAAAACACCTTTATATGCGACACAGGGCCTGCTGCAAATGATCAGGCAAAGGGCTGATGTTTGGAGGATGGTCAGTGAAATGCAAAAGCTTAAGAATTGCAAATGGTTCCGGTGCAACAGGACAGGTTTTAACATGGCACCTTTCAGCAACAAGGATACCCTGGGGGAAACAGTGATGCTCAGCATACTTTGAGAAAACACAAGGGCATCCCCCTTTGAAGAACAGACAGGAGTGCTGTCAGGCACCGGAACCATGACGTGAAAGCACTGAATCTGATGCGAACAGCCGCTGTTGAAGGTCTGATTGCTGACGGAGGTTGCAGTTGACTGTCAGCCAACCAGACTGGAGCAAAAGCTGATTAGTCAGCTTCCAGTCTCCATTTTTAAAAACAGAAAAGACCTATTTAGCAGTTTTTTGCCATGGAGGGTCACTGATGAAAAGTCCCCAAATCGTGTGAGGCGTGGTTGCTTCCAGGTAGATGCAGAAACGCAGAGGCGCTGCCTTCTCCTCTTGGTATCCAGCTGTCATCGCTAACCCTGCCTGCAGCCGGCCTTCGATGTGGAAACCTCACGACACACGCTGCGCGTTGGCTGAAGAAACTAGAGCACGTTGCAGCACTGCAATGCAGCAAGCATGCCTAGCCCACTTAAATGTCAGGACTGCCTGTGGCGCAATCTGGGTTAACACGTTCTGGACACACAGCAGTGGCAGTCCGGCTGAAGGTTCCTGCAGTTCCCACTCCGTAGGCGTGACAACGATCAAGGCACTGATCTCTGAACACTAGCTTAAACGGCCTCCATGCTGTGTTCCCTGTTGCGCTGGGGTAACAGTCTAGCCATCTTTACTACAGAGTGACCTCCATGCCAGTTTCATCTCCGTAGTTTCGGGGTTGGTATTCCTTTAGGATGATCAGATTAGGTTGATGCAACATCTTTTTTTTGGGACTTGGTACCATTATACGCGAGTGTCTCTTTCCTCCGTCTAAAAACCGAGACAAGACCCAGAGTGGCAGGATCTGCATTGCGAGGGACACACCTCTGTCCCTCCAGCCGAAAGCTGCTGAGCATGATCACTGCAGGGGTTTTCAGCTACAGAAAACGAAGCTCGGGCTTTCCGGAGGTTCTGGGGAGATTTCTGGTGCTTGACAGACCTCAAAAGTAACAGACAAAAGACGTTTCTCGCGTTTCGACCACCAGCCACTGACTCATCAGCAGCAAATCCCTTCTATTGTTTTCCTGTGCAGTCGAGGTTTATTTCTACAGGGCTCCTTCAGTTGCTGACTATAACTCATTACTGTGTGTAAAGCGTTAGTTTGCTTAGTAAGTAATTACATTTACATGCACGTTAATGAATAATACAGTAGATACCTTCTCAGTATGGGTCTCTTTTATGGAATCATGAGCTTCTCTGCCCTAAATATAGCGCTGGGTTAAGTGAAACCTTTGACCCCAATCAAACCTTTGACCCCAACCTCCCCTTTGCATGATCCAGACCTAGAACTTCAGGGTGCATTTCCCCTCTCCATTCAGAAAGAGGTTTAGTCATTTTCCTTAGGAATGTGAATTTAATCCATGGCCCAAATTATGACATTGTTATGTGGAGAAAAAAAATGGAAACTAATATTTGCATTCGAGCGAAAAGCTTTGCAGGTTTGTCTCGTTGGAAAATCTTTCAACGCATTCTTTAAAATCTTTTATCTATTATCTCCAGACTGCAATAATCACTTCACATGTTGTTCCTCTCCATGTTCTCCTGTTCCAGTGCACATTTTCTCAACTGGTTGTGGAATCAGTCTCCAGGTACAGTATATCCCCACCCTCTGTTCCCTGATTCTGTGCTTGAAACAGCTCCAGCGATTAATCTGAATGATTTCCCTTGGAAAACCTCAACCCCGTCATCTTTCTCCCAAGACTGAAGAGATCATGTCCCTTCAGCCATCCCCACTGGCTGGAGTGGCCTAGTTCTCGTGTTTAAGACTAACTGGATTGCCAGTTGCCGCTGTATTGATTTGCTCCCAGCAGAACGTGAAAGCAGCTTTCTGTTTCTGCCTCCCACTTCCCCATTCCAGCACGGTTTGCTTCTCTCTGTGACGGTCCCAGGAAGCCTCATACAGATAGAAAAGCGCAATTTATAAAGAGTCTTGCAGTGTGCTTCGTCCAGGAGGAAGTGTGTACTTGCTTGTGCAGAATATTTCCCTAATTTGCATCAGAACCGTTTCTGCGCTCAGAATAATCAAGGATTGAACTGGGGGGGGGGGTTATCTTACAGTACGACTGTACTTTCTCCTTCAGTACTTGATCGCAGAGTTGTTTTGTACAAACTGCCTTTGGCTGTTTTGTTAGGGACGAATAACACACTGAAATCTAAAGTGTCCCTTTTTGTGTGTTTCAATCCTAATATGTAGTAGTACGTAACGGATATTGCTGTTTCAACAGCTGTCATTCTCTTGCTGGGCCACCCCAGAAACCAAAGTTGAATCAGTCTATTTTGTTTTCCATTGTTTAAATAAACACATATAAATTGAACCATCCGCAGTGAAACCTTATTCTTTGCTGGAACAATCAAACTCCCTTTCTTGTAAAAAAAGTTCATCAAGCCCACCTGTAAAATGTAAAATGGACTCATGAAAAGACTCATCTCACACTTTGCAGCTTGGCCAGTGCCGTTTCTGTAACAGGAGAGAGCAGAATCAAAAACTGGTTGGGCAGGGTGGCTGTGCCTACGGAGGTAATCCCACATTTACCCTGGGAAACTGCAAGGCTTCTCTCCTGTTGGAATACAGGGCCATCCCGAGCCTGCGGATCCTGTGAGCTCATTGCACAGTGCCCAGTCCAGGGAGTTGCTGGAGGTGCAGTGGGGGTGGGTTAGTATATTTGTCATGCTGTTCTATGTCTAGAATTTGTGTGAAGTCACATGCTTCTTGAGCCAGTGGCTTTCAAAACCTTGGCGGGATGTGTCTTCATGTCCAAAGCATCCTTTCGCAAAAATGCCAAAGGAACCATCATGAAGACTGAGCCACATGGTCGGCATATCAGCCTTCCGCGCGAGCTTCTGCATCAGGCCCTGCAGGTGTGTCTATGTCAGCTCCATTTTGTATTGCTGCTGTACGGCCTGCAGCTGTATGCTCTCTCAAGCCAAGGCTTCTGCTCAGAATGAGGCAGGGCTGAGGGCCGATTACACCGGGCCTAGTATCCTTTAGATTGTACCGTCCAGTCTCCTTCACCGTTTTGGATTACAAAACTGCCACTTTCCGAGGCCAGAAAATGGAAACAAATATGTTGTGCTTCCTTGTTTAAGAGCAAAAGACAGGAGTAAAAGTGAAAAAATAAAGGGAAGGAGAGATGATCGAGCGGGGGTTGATTTCCCCCAGAAAAGTGAAAGAGAAATAGGCAGAGCAAAGAGGTCGATGTCACAACAAGCCTTTTTTGAAGTTGCAGCAAAGGTAAAACTCTGCAGTAGACACGCTGCCTTCACAAGGCAAACTTTAGTCAGTCAACTTGACGAGGTGATAAGAAATGAGACTAAAACTGGGGCGTGCTATGTGCCATCGTATATTTCAGCATCCCGCGTGATTCAAGATAGAAAGAGATCGACATTTTTTTCGAAGGAAATAAGAATTGATTACCCTTGGCATTACAAACGAGACGCCGGTTGTTTTGTACTCTTTTCAGTCCTGGCTCCTTATTTTACACCCCCCTCAACAGCACAGAACGTGCGCTCTGGAATCGGAGTGTGCAGTGAAGCCGCCAGGTTACTGCAGGTGCAGAGAGACAGAAGGTGCGAGAAAGGGGGAGACGTCGGAGACGCAGACGGGCGAAGAGACAGAGGACAAGCGGGGTCTGACCTTGTAAACCTCTCCATACGTCCCTCCCCCGACCCTGTGCAGGATCTCGAAGTCATCCTGGGGGTTCCGGGTGGAGATATCCAGGGCAGCCCGGTTCTGAGGGTCCATCACTGCTGTGTCATGGCACTGGCCCGGCGCGATCTGGCTGTCAGTGTGGCCCGCAACTCCGCACAATCGAGCTACAGCTCTCTCCGGCTCTCGAACTCCCTCCCTCTCTCTCTCTGTGGTTCATTTACATCGCCCTTGCCTTATTTCCTGCTGTGTGTGTGTGTGCTGTGTCGTTGTGCGCGTTTGTCTCTTCTTGCTGCTCCCTGTTGTTTCAGACATCAGGTATACTGGTGCATCTCCAGGTGTCTGGATGTCACAACCTTGTGTGCATGTCCTTAAACCTGTGTGCAGCTGTCGGCATTGCTTTCTGCCCACCAATATTGTTGTTTGTGTGTGTGTGTGTTTGTATTCCACACCCACTGCAAACCTGTCCTAGTTAGAGACAGTTTTCTCAATTCTGACTGGTTTCCTGTAAGGTTACTTATTACAAGTAATTATTAAACTAAGCAAATGTTGCTAACATCCTTATAAAACAACTATTTAACCTGGACTTACTGTAAATACAACAGAAGAGTCTCATGACTTCAAAGTTAGAAGCTACCATATACATCATTCCTGAAAACTACAGGTTATTTAATAAACTTTTTTCACCTTATCTACCTTGTTTTCTGTCTGATCTATTTTGTATGAATCTCGCAGATTACGTCTTGCTCTGTGCAGGTCCCGGGCACAAGCCCTCACCATTTTGTTGTTTGTCTAATGCTAAAACTCGTGGGTGTTTCTACAACACAATGAGCTGTTGTTTTCAGGGTAGCAAGAGCTTTTTTTTTTGGTCAGGTAAACTTGCACAGTCAATTTAGAAAACAGAGAGCATCAATAAGAGGTCTGTAATTCACTGTCATAAATGCTTCCATTTTCTGAAAGATTTCGTTTGTTTGGCAGAAACCCTGGAGAGCTGCCACCAGCTCTAGGCGGAAGAAGGAAATGATTTGCACCCCTTTGCAGAAAAGGGGGGCATGTTGGAGCAATTCTCCTAATGTCTCCTGGGTGACGGTAGGTTTTCTGGGGCTCTTGAAATCGCCAGGAACTTGAGATCTTTCAAAAGAAATATGAATTGGGGAATAAATGAAGCTGCCTTGAAGGGAAGGCTCTGACCCACAGGTACTGGTGAGATATGCTCTCTCAGAGCGTCCACGCTCATCAGAGTGGAGAAGGAACAAGAACAGGCCCTCGGCCCCTCCTGCGCGTGTTGCTGTGTCCCCCTGCAGTCCAGGCCCAGGAACTGGATGCGCTGGACATGAGCTCTCCCCACGGATGAGAGCGCCTCGAGCCCAAGACCCCGGAACCTAACCTGCGCGGCTCTGCGAGGGGTCAAGAGCACCCAGGTGAGCGAGGCAAGACCATGCAGGCTCCACCCAGACAGTCGCCGTGTGGCACCAGTGCTAACCAGCCTGCAGCACTCTGCCCTATGTTGCCGCCAACGTCTCCCCATGCAGATGAAAGCCACTTGATGCTGACTGATTTTGACGGATTTTTTTTGCTCTTCTTTTCTGTCATCAGACAAAAGGCAGCTCTTTTCCCAGAGCTGAGCCTGCCTTGAGCCCTGGGAGGAGGAGAGGGCGAATTGTGCTCTGTTGAGTCGCCTGCACTTGTTTGCTGTATGTGCAGTTGTGCAGAACACACACAGTGCAGCCGGGGAGGGGGGTGGGAAGATTCGCAGCAGTGGGGGCATGTCAAAGAAAACCAGTTATATTTAGAAACGGGTGAAGAAGAGGCAGGGACGTTTGGTGCGATGTGCAGCTGTTAACGACTAATAACCTTTTTTTTTTTGCTTTTGTTGGTTATAAAACCTGTCTTATGAGGGAGGGTCTGTTGTTTTTTTTTGTGTCTGTTTAGTCAATCAGAGACAAGCCCACAGTCTCTGTAAAATAACGGCTAACCTAGACTCTGATGCCCTCCCACACAGACCATCCACAGTTTTCAGTGCTGTACGATAGAACATAATAGATTACTCCAATAGCCCCTTACACACTGAAGACATTGCCCTTACACACAGCGTTTACTGTGTCCACTGCTCTTTGTCATCGGAGTTGTGCTCTAAAAATTGGGTTGAGCTCCAAAAATTGAGAACATTAAAAGTTAATTAAATACAGTTATTGAGAATAAGAGATATTTCCTGCTGTAAACCAAAAAGAATATAACAGAATAAAACTAGAACTAACTAGCACATAATCTCTGAACTCATTTTAATATATTTGGGGGGACTCCAGTTTTATTTGATAATATTTGCATGTGGTTATTTTATTGAGGAAAACAGGAGAACGGTTTTGCAATACAGTCGACAGCTCTAAAGGTCATCCTGTTTTTCTGGTAGGAAGTCTTCTTCAACCAGACAACTGCCAAAACAGCGTTGCCATGCTAAATTCAGTCAATGCTAGTGTACGCTGTACAGGAAGTATGTGCAACATGCAATAGATGCATTTTGAATTTCTCGCCTATTTAAAGCAGTTCTAAAATTGCTGCCATGTCTTACATTAATAATACAAGGCTTTACTTTTTCAGAGAACAGTTGCCAGATTACTGATTAATGTAAGCTTCTCTCTCCTTATCACTCCTGTGCTAATGCCACTACACTGGTTACCAATGAGCTTCTGAACATGTGATCATTGTTCTATAATAGTCTATGCTATGCTGCATCAAGTAGGATCTGCTTAACCTGAAAGGCAACTGTGCTTGTTTCCAATCCAATTTTCTTTCCAGGTGGGGACAGACTCTTCGCTTACTGTTCTCTGCCTGCCTGGAATTCTTCTTTTCCCAGGTTGGCGTGGGAAATCTGAAACTTCACATTAATAGCAAAACTAGAAAGTGCAGCATATATTGAGTTGGTCACAAGAATGTGCCACACCCACAAGCATAATGTTTTGTCTTAGTGGACATTTCTGACCTATGGAACAAGTGAATCTCTTTGGCTTACAATAGAGGTTGTTTGTCACAGTGAGCACCCCTTTTCAAAGCGCTTTACACAGTCCTGACACAAGAGGACAATAGTGTACAGTGAACGGATTAGCCCCCGTGGCTTCTCACAGTTGGCTGGGAACTGGCTGGGTCACATGGGCTCAAGTGAGGACCAGGCTGTCCTCACTATGGTTTGCAACATGGTGACTCCTGTAGACTTCATTCATTGGAATATCTGTTCCTCATGGGGTATGTTTCTAATTCATTACTGTTAGGTGACACAAGAATTCTGTTATGGCAGTCTTGCATATCCTAAAGAAAGTATTTTTCTACCTCAAAGTTTGGCAAAGCTTAATAGTTAATAATAATTTGGGATGGAGTGTGTCCTGCTTTTTTAATAGTCAGCTTCTGTGGGCAGACACCTCATTCACCCTTTATTTTTTAATTCTGGATGCCTGTAACTGACCAAGGCACCTGCAAACCTGCAAACTTGTGGTAATCTGCACAGATGCACGGAAAGGACTACACGGCAAGTTCAGCAGGACTACAATATTTCCAGGAGCAAACCTTTTCAACTAAACCACCACTGCATATTAGTAAAGACCCACAAATGGAACCCTCTCAGAATCTAACACGGGTGCATATCCTGTGCATACTGCCATCAGTCGCGCTTCTGAGTACTCACATCAAAATAGCTCATTAAGAAATGCAATTGCTGCAGTAACAAATGCAGATGAGGCACAGTGTTAAGCAGCATGAGAATCACAGTAATTGTGTATCTAGTTGTATAATTGGTAAAAATATACTAGCTTAATGATTACTATCTGCAACGTGCTTGTAAATGTTACGGCGAAACAGAACGGCACAGAATTCTGATATCACTCATGTGACTCCCAGGCCTTTTCTGCCTCGTTCCCAAAAGATAATTTACAAATATTTCAGTACGAAAAACTAGCTTAAGAAGGAACGGAGATATGGGTATTCCATTTCCTCTTTATGACAGTTATGGAGACCAAGGAGTTTGGTTTAAGTAAAAAAAAAACTGCATTAGATGTTACACTGCAGTGGAAAATGTTTGAAACTATACAAATGTGTATAGTTGTACAGTAATTCCTTGCATTTCTATAGTACGTTTTCATCTCTTACACTCAAGAAGAGAGTCACTCGCCTCCCTAATACAGGGCATCAATTCTGCTCCTGTGAGTCCGCACAGCACATCAGATGGAGACAGACCAAGTGAGAAGCCGGTTCAAACGATGAAATAAGGGAGGCCAGATTGTTGAGGCTCAGAGGGGTAAATTTCAGGACACCAGGTTTTAGAACCCTCCCCTTATAGTGTTAGGGGATCTTTAAAAACCAAATAGTCTTAAGGTCTCAGAAAAAAAAAACCCATCTCACTAGATAATGCGTTAGATAATCTGAGGAGTGTTTAAATTAAATTGTTTTATCTTCACAGACATGGTTTTATGACACATCACACAGTAAACAACGATGCCTCTAATAAATATGAAATGCGGCTAACAACAGGTAGCGCGTTTATTCTGAAAGCACCTTCTGTCCAATGTGATATGTTATCCTATCGTGAACATAAAGCAGAACTGGACGCGATTGAAATTAAACTGCACGTATCTCTGCTGAAGTCGTGTTCAGTCAGCTCCCCGCCTGCACCCCCGTGTTTTTCGCAAACCCACGGGTTCCGGTTTACTCTCGAATAGCTAGGGCTCGCAGCCGAAACTCCCCGGGACGATGCGGCCAGTATCGTTCAGCCTCCTATAGATCTGCTCAATAAAACGCAGTACAGTTATTTGTATTATGAGCTCGCCTACAAGCCAATGAATTGTTTTAATACAAAACCATGTCAGAAAAAAAACGTATTGTTTTCATAGAGTGGGAACAAAATAGATTTGGCCTTTGGAAGTGAGCAGGAACTATTTACCGTTGCACCAGCTCGTACCACGTGGTAGGGGCGACGAGCTCACTGGAAGCCGACGAGCAGACCTGGCGGTCGTTAGTCCATACTGTCACCCAGGAGATGATTGGCTAATTCTAACACATCCCAAACCGCGAAGTATCAAGCCAGTGGAACCTAAGTTTTGATAGCTTACACGATCAGCGAACGTGAGCAAGCTTCCACTTCTCACTGGGTATATGACGTGTTAATGCCACGCAATAAATGTTCAGTATTTATTCGCTTTTGCTGGGCTGTAAACTCGGATCAAAATATTTTTGACGGGGAGGTCAGAGACCAACTTCTGTCTCGCAGAACACATTGAATAAGAGAACAGACTCGCTTGGCTGACGGTCTGTGATCAATCAAGATCGCGAGCCCTCGCAGGAGCGAGGGGAGAGGTCGCCCTTCTCACGTGACCAGGGACAGTTCCGGTGTCACGGGTTTCTCGGTCCGATCTCTTCCTTTTTTCTGCTCGGCGGTCCCACGTGTGGTGTGTATCTAGGTTCGGACCGAACCTATCTGGGAGCTTTGGTACCAGTACAGCCCATCATCAGGAAGCGAGATATGGCCTCGTCGTTCGAACAAATGCGAGCCAACGTAG
The DNA here is from genome assembly GCF_059453375.1 of Lepisosteus platostomus. Classification (NCBI taxonomy): domain Eukaryota; kingdom Metazoa; phylum Chordata; class Actinopteri; order Semionotiformes; family Lepisosteidae; genus Lepisosteus; species Lepisosteus platostomus. The sequence continues at coordinate 5,615,660 of NC_142614.1, forward strand.
GAAAACTCCTACGCGGCATCGACAGGTTGGTGTAGCAGAGTCTTCCATTATTCTGTATTAGATGTGTTGGTAAATTGGGTTTGGACTGGTCTCATCACTTCCTAACACACTGTTGGATTACACCGTGCTTTGTTATTTAATGGGCCGATGAGGAAAACTGCCAACTTTTAATAAACTAGTAACCTATGATTATCTTTTAAACTCTTTTAAATTATCTTTTAAACTCGGGGCTTGTTTTGCGCCACACAGAACTCTGGTTTTTATTTTAACGAAAGGCGAGAGACGTACTTTTTCACAGGTCGGCTTCTCTTATTCCTTAGTCACGGGAAGAACTTATTCTGTTAGCGAAATCATTTCGATCAGTGGCCTGTGTGCTCAGCGACTTGTATCGTCGCCGGGGTGATGGGTGGAGCGGCAGGAGGGGGGAGAGACGCTGTGCTGGGTCAGTACGTCCGGCTGTGGTCTTTGGAGCTGCATTTTCGCAAACTCAGCTGATTGCAGGGGGTGAAAGGGCCACAGACAAGCACCCCCTTTATAGCAGTTTGAAACGATATATCAGAAGGGGCAGCAGCCGTCTTTTGCAGCACAAAATAAACACCAACAGACAAGGGAGCTCTTTTATTCCTGCAGCCATAACATTGTACAATGAAACTTAAGTTGCATCTGCAATTTCATTACATCTTGGGGGGACAAAAAACAAAATCTGGCCAGTTCTTCCTGGGCACAGTGCTGGTGACGGCCAGCTAGTGCTTCCTCTAACTGAGTCTGTTCTGCACAGGTATAACCCAGAGAATCTGTCCACACTGGAGCGCTATGTGGAGACACAGGCCCGGGAGAATGCCTACGACCTGGAAGCCAACCTGGCTGTACTAAAATTGTGAGTTGTGCTGCTACTCTATTACAATTAAACTGCACTTTCTTGTTGTTTGACACTCACACACTGCATTACCTCATTTTTAGCGTTCACCCCCTGACACGCTGCAGTGTCTCAGAGTGACCCCGTTCACCCCCGACGCGCTGCAGTGTCTCAGAGTGAGCCCGTTCACCTCCGACGCGCTGCAGTGTCTCAGAGTGACCCCGTTCACCTCCGACGCGCTGCAGTGTCTCAGAGTGAGCCCGTTCACCCCCGACGCGCTGCAGTGTCTCAGAGTGACCCCGTTCACCCCCTGACACGCTGCAGTGTCTCAGAGTGACCCCGTTCACCCCCTGACACGCTGCAGTGTCTCAGAGTGAGCCCGTTCACCTCCGAGGCGCTGCAGTGTCTCAGAGTGAGCCCGTTCACCTCCGACGCGCTGCAGTGTCTCAGAGTGACCCCGTTCACCTCCGACGCGCTGCAGTGTCTCAGAGTGACCCCGTTCACCTCCGACGCGCTGCAGTGTCTCAGAGTGACCCCGTTCACCTCCGACGCGCTGCAGTGTCTCAGAGTGACCCCGTTCACCTCCGACGCGCTGCAGTGTCTCAGAGTGACCCCGTTCACCCCCGACGCGCTGCAGTGTCTCAGAGTGACCCCGTTCACCTCCGACGCGCTGCAGTGTCTCAGAGTGACCCCGTTCACCCCCGACGCGCTGCAGTGTCTCAGAGTGACCCCGTTCACCCGCGACGCGCTGCAGTGTCTCAGAGTGACCCCGTTCACCCCCGACGCGCTGCAGTGTCTCAGAGTGACCCCGTTCACCTCCGACGCGCTGCAGTGTCTCAGAGTGACCCCGTTCACCTCCGACGCGCTGCAGTGTCTCAGAGTGACCCCGTTCACCCCCTGACACGCTGCAGTGTCTCAGAGTGACCCCGTTCACCTCCGACACGCTGCAGTGTCTCAGAGTGACCCCGTTCACCCCGACACGCTGCAGTGTCTCAGAGTGACCCCGTTCACCTCCGACGCGCTGCAGTGTCTCAGAGTGACCCCGTTCACCTCCGACGCGCTGCAGTGTCTCAGAGTGACCCCGTTCACCCCCGACGCGCTGCAGTGTCTCAGAGTGACCCCGTTCACCCCCGACGCGCTGCAGTGTCTCAGAGTGACCCCGTTCACCTCCGACGCGCTGCAGTGTCTCAGAGTGACCCCGTTCACCTCCGACGCGCTGCAGTGTCTCAGAGTGACCCCGTTCACCCCCGACGCGCTGCAGTGTCTCAGAGTGACCCCGTTCACCTCCGACGCGCTGCAGTGTCTCAGAGTGACCCCGTTCACCTCCGACGCGCTGCAGTGTCTCAGAGTGACCCCGTTCACCTCCGACGCGCTGCAGTGTCTCAGAGTGACCCCGTTCACCCCCGACGCGCTGCAGTGTCTCAGAGTGACCCCGTTCACCTCCGACGCGCTGCAGTGTCTCAGAGTGACCCCGTTCACCCCCGACGCGCTGCAGTGTCTCAGAGTGACCCCGTTCACCCCCGACGCGCTGCAGTGTCTCAGAGTGACCCCGTTCACCTCCGACGCGCTGCAGTGTCTCAGAGTGACCCCGTTCACCTCCGACGCGCTGCAGTGTCTCAGAGTGACCCCGTTCACCTCCGACGCGCTGCAGTGTCTCAGAGTGACCCCGTTCACCCCCGACGCGCTGCAGTGTCTCAGAGTGACCCCGTTCACCTCCGACGCGCTGCAGTGTCTCAGAGTGACCCCGTTCACCCCCGACGCGCTGCAGTGTCTCAGAGTGACCCCGTTCACCCCCGACGCGCTGCAGTGTCTCAGAGTGACCCCGTTCACCTCCGACGCGCTGCAGTGTCTCAGAGTGACCCCGTTCACCTCCGACGCGCTGCAGTGTCTCAGAGTGAGCCCGTTCACCTCCGACGCGCTGCAGTGTCTCAGAGTGAGCCCGTTCACCTCCGACGCGCTGCAGTGTCTCAGAGTGACACAGTTCACCTCCGACGCGCTGCAGTGTCTCAGAGTGACCCCGTTCACCTCCGACACGCTGCAGTGTCTCAGAGTGACCATTGTGGCTCTGCGCTGTCTCTCTGAGTCATGGTTCACTCTTGTCTGTACCACTTCTCATCAACTGAAGCTCTGTCTTTCCTGTAATGTATCTGCAGGTACCAGTTTAACCCAGCCTACTTCCAGACCACAGTGACGGCTCAGATTCTGCTTAAAGCCCTGACAAACCTGCCCCACACTGATTTCACGCTGTGTAAATGCATGATCGATCAGACACATGTATCCTTTTGGGGACCCCTAACTTTCTGTTCAGTAGTTAATCTGTTATAATATGAGTTTGAACAGCTTAGTTTAGCTGTTAATGGCCTGAGGTCTGCGCAGGTCACTGCCATTGTCTCTCTGCCAGGATTGCTAGGAAGCCCAGGGAGGGGCTTTTTGTTTGCCAGTAGGGGGCGTTGTGTGTTTCCTTGACTACAGTGTCGCAGCAGGAGGAACGTCCGATCAGACAGATCCTGTACCTGGGGAACCTTCTGGAGACCTGCCACTTTCAGTCCTTCTGGGTTAGTGGCCATCTGCGCCTCTTTCTATCCCTCTTTCAGTACATGGTGTGTGTGTGTGCGTGCCTCACTCGGTACAGACTGTGTTTGTGTGTGTGCATGTGTGTGCAGTGCCTCACTCGGTACAGACTGTGTGTGTGTGCAGTGCCTCACTCGGTACAGACTGTGTGTGTGTGCAGTGCCTCACTCGGTACAAACTGTGTGTGTGTGTGCAGTGCCTCACTCGGTACAGACTGTGTGTGTGTGCAGTGCCTCACTCGGTACAGACTGTGTGTGTGTGTGTGCGCAGTGCCTCACTCGGTACAGACTGTGTGTGTGTGTGTGCAGTGCCTCACTCGGTACAGACTGTGTGTGTGTGTGTGTGTGTGTGTGTGTGTGTGTGTGTGTGTGTGCAGTGCCTCACTCGGTACAGACTGTGTGTGTGTGCAGTGCCTCACTCGGTACAGACTGTGTGTGTGTGCAGTGCCTCACTCGGTACAGACTGTGTGTGTGTGTGTGTGCAGTGCCTCACTCGGTACAGACTGTGTGTGTGTGTGTGTGTGTGTGTGTGTGTGTGTGTGTGCAGTGCCTCACTCGGTACAGACTGTGTGTGTGTGTGTGTGTGTGTGTGTGTGCAGTGCCTCACTCGGTACAGACTGTGTGTGTGCAGTGCCTCACTCGGTACAGACTGTGTGTGTGTGTGTGTGTGTGCAGTGCCTCACTCGGTACAGACTGTGTGTGTGTGTGCAGTGCCTCACTCGGTACAGACTGTGTGTGTGTGTGCAGTGCCTCACTCGGTACAGACTGTGTGTGTGTGTGTGCAGTGCCTCACTCGGTACAGACTGTGTGTGTGTGCAGTGCCTCACTCGGTACAGACTGTGTGTGTGTGTGTGCAGTGCCTCACTCGGTACAGACTGTGTGTGTGTGTGCAGTGCCTCACTCGGTACAGACTGTGTGTGTGTGCAGTGCCTCACTCGGTACAGACTGTGTGTGTGTGTGCAGTGCCTCACTCGGTACAGACTGTGTGTGTGTGCAGTGCCTCACTCGGTACAGACTGTGTGTGTGTGTGTGTGTGTGTGTGTGTGCAGTGCCTCACTCGGTACAGACTGTGTGTGTGTGTGTGTGTGCAGTGCCTCACTCGGTACAGACTGTGTGTGTGTGTGTGTGTGTGTGTGTGCAGTGCCTCACTCGGTACAGACTGTGTGTGTGTGTGTGTGTGTGTGTGTGTGCAGTGCCTCACTCGGTACAGACTGTGTGTGTGTGTGTGTGTGTGCAGTGCCTCACTCGGTACAGACTGTGTGTGTGTGTGTGTGTGTGTGTGTGCAGTGCCTCACTCGGTACAGACTGTGTGTGTGTGTGTGTGTGTGTGTGTGCAGTGCCTCACTCGGTACAGACTGTGTGTGTGTGTGTGTGTGTGTGTGCAGTGCCTCACTCGGTACAGACTGTGTGTGTGTGTGCAGTGCCTCACTCGGTACAGACTGTGTGTGTGTGTGCAGTGCCTCACTCGGTACAGACTGTGTGTGTGTGTGTGCAGTGCCTCACTCGGTACAGACTGTGTGTGTGTGTGCAGTGCCTCACTCGGTACAGACTGTGTGTGTGTGTGTGCAGTGCCTCACTCGGTACAGACTGTGTGTGTGTGTGTGCAGTGCCTCACTCGGTACAGACTGTGTGTGTGTGTGTGCAGTGCCTCACTCGGTACAGACTGTGTGTGTGTGTGTGCAGTGCCTCACTCGGTACAGACTGTGTGTGTGTGTGTGCAGTGCCTCACTCGGTACAGACTGTGTGTGTGTGCAGTGCCTCACTCGGTACAGACTGTGTGTGTGTGTGTGCAGTGCCTCACTCGGTACAGACTGTGTGTGTGTGTGTGCAGTGCCTCACTCGGTACAGACTGTGTGTGTGTGTGTGTGTGTGTGTGTGTGTGTGTGTGTGTGCAGTGCCTCACTCGGTACAGACTGTGTGTGTGTGTGTGCAGTGCCTCACTCGGTACAGACTGTGTGTGTGTGTGTGTGTGTGTGTGTGTGTGTGTGTGTGTGTGTGCAGTGCCTCACTCGGTACAGACTGTGTGTGTGTGCAGTGCCTCACTCGGTACAGACTGTGTGTGTGTGTGCAGTGCCTCACTCGGTACAGACTGTGTGTGTGTGTGCAGTGCCTCACTCGGTACAAACTGTGTGTGTGCCTGCAGTGCCTCACTCGGTACAGACTATGTACTCAGTAAGCACAGGTTGTGTGTCTGCGTGTGTGTGTAGTGTTTGTTTCTGCTTACACAGTATGATGTCTCACCAGTCTTTGTCCGTCAACAGGCCAGCCTAGAGGAGAACAGGGAGCTTATTGATGGGATCACTGGCTTCGAGGACTCAGTCCGCAAGTGTAAGTTTCCACAGTGTAACACTGACTTTACGGAGACTCACACTGAGTCCTGCTTCATTTAGAGAAGTCTTGGCAGAGAGGTGTTGCAAGTGGAGCAGGTTACCAGCACAGTGGCGTCTGGTAGCCTGCTCCACACAGGGGCTCGCACAGACACGCGCGCAGAGGGCTGGAGCAGCAGTATCGTCAGCCCCCCTCCGATCTGGCAGGACTCAGCGTTGTCTTCCATCGTGAAACGTCTATGGAAATGGCCTGCTGAGGTCTGCTAACTGAAATATTTTTTTTTTCCTTCTTCACTCTTCTGTTGCTCCTCTTTCTTTCTTGTCCCCTCCCACCTTCCTGCTGCCCCATCTTCCGGACCCTTTCTCTCTCTCTCTCCCCTGCCCACCCTCCCAGTCATCTGCCATGTGGTGGGCATCACCTACCAGAACATTGACAAGCGGCTGCTGGCAGAGATGCTGGGTGACCCTCTGGGTGAGATCTCCGCCCGCGCGCGCCACACTGATGACGCGGTTTGTTTCGAAATACAAGTGCACTCTTTCATCGTGCCCTTCGTTGGCTCCCACTGCCTAAGCTTTCCGTTTCTCCATGGCCCTGCGGTGGGCCTGGGCAGTCTTGTGCAGTTTTAGAATGGACTCGTGGTGATCGCCACTGGACAGGTGGCTGAGAGCAGCAGCCCTCAGAGGCTTCTGGGAAGTATGCTTTGAACTGGGCTTTGCTCTCAGAATCAGTAGAGATGACTACGACTACTGCAGATCACTTTCCCCCAGCGCATTGGGCGGAGCGGTGGCTCTGTGGCTCAGGATCTGCGCCTGTGGCTGGAAGGTTGCCGGTTCAAATCCCGCAGCCGGCAGAGGAATCCTACTCCGTTGGGCCCCTGAGCAAGGCCCTTAACCCCAACTGCTCCAGGGGCGCCGTACAATGGCTGACCCTGTGTTCTGACCCCAAGCTTCTCTCCCTGTCTGTGTGTCTGTGTCTCCTTGGAGAAAAAGCTGGGGTAGGCAAAAAGACAAATTCCTAATGCAAGAAATTGTATAGGGCTAATAAAGAAACATTATCATTATCATTATTATCATTGTTCGTTTCAAAGAGCTGTCCCTTACCCAGGGAACTTTTAACTGTAATGGATTACTAATGCAACTCCCCAGCACTGTCGAATTGTGTTCCTTTTTAAAAATCTCAGGAGTAAGGGGCTTCGTGATTCTGCACTGTGTCGTTTTTTTTATTTCCTTGTTTTTTCGGAGAAAAGCCAGTGCAGGAAAATAGAAACCTTACTTGCGTACCGCTTCCTGTTAGGATTTCAAAGTTGGCATCTGATCGCCGTTTTAGTGAAAGTCCCACTGAGTTAACTCTGTGGCTTGGGGACACTTTTGGAAGCCTGACCCCCCCCTGTGAAGCTGCCGAGGCCTTGCGGCACGCTGTGGTCTGAGCTTCTGCCTCCTGCGGTCCGGGAGCTGGGGGTCCGAGCCGCGGGCCTCGCCCTGACGCGCCTGCTCTCTCTCTGTCTGTCTCCGGCTCTCGCAGACACGCAGGTCAAGGCCTGGATGAGCAAGTATGGCTGGACAGAGAACGAGAGCGGTCAGGTCTTCATCTACAATCAGGAAGAGAGCATCAAGCCCAAGAACATCGTGGAGAAGATCGACTTCGAGAGTGAGTGACGGCCTCTCCTCTCCTGCGTGCCTGGTCTCTCTCCGCCAGTGTGGCACAACGCGTTTTGCTAAAACCTTCCCAGCCCTCCTGTTTTCCTTTGGGGCTCGAAAGGCTGTCGGCTCCCTGCTTCCCCTTGTCTTTACCCCTGTCTTCCAGTCTTTCTCGCCTCCGTCTTGTTTCTGCTTCCTTTGCCCCTTCAGTCTCTTCCTCCTCCTCCCTCTCCCTGTGTTTCCTGCTTTACCCTGGTCAGCTCCTCTTTCTTTGGCCGTGGGCCATGCTTGTTCTAGCAGTTCAAGCAGGGAGCTGCATAGGCTGCAAAGGGACAAGTCAAGTCAAGTCAGCTCTCAGGACCGGCGGCCAGTAGCAGAGAGATGAGACCCTGTGCAAAGGAAGAAGTAGAGGTTTATTCCAGGCTGAAACGGAAAGAAACGCAACGTTTCGGCTGTGGAGCCTTCTTCAGGTGTGTGACCATTCAGGAAGCATTCAGCTCATCTCTCTGCTATTGGCAGCCTGTCCCGAGAGCTGACTATGGCTGCCTTGCAGCAATTATTGATTTTCTGAATCTGGAGCAGAAACTAAAATGTAGGTCTGAAATGTCAAATGGAAAGATCTCACTGATTCTTCCTCTTTTTGCGTCTTTTTCTCTAGGTGTGTCCAGTATCATGGCTACATCTCAATGATGGGTCCCAAATTCATCATCCCTTTCTCTCACACACACACACAGGACACCCTGCAGACTTCTGGATTTCACCCAGCGGCTTTCTGTGCTGGTACCCTTCTCAATAAATATAACTTATCTACAAAAAACAAATGCGTGGGTTTTTACTTGTATCGTGGGTCAAAGACCATACCAGAATTTGTGGGGAAAAAAAACATGTAGATTGTAATTTTGTTTTTAGGCTTTGCAACAAGGAAAGGTGCAAAACTAGAAGAGGCTCATCTGTCTGGCAGAAGGATTCTTGGGGATAGTCGGCATAGAGTAATGAAAGACATTTCCCCACAAAGTGAACTCTTGGAACACATAGCAGCAGTGGATACACATAGATTAAGCAAAGTAGGGTATTTGGATTTTCCGAAGGTTTTTGATCAACCTTAGAAGTGATTCTTTAATTGCTGGAAAAGGACATACAAGAAAATGTGTATTTGGAAGAGTACAGATCAGGTGAATGCTCAGTTTGGGTTCGGTAATTAGTGGAATACCATTAATTACAGGTCTAAATACTGGTGTAAACTACTCTGGGCTCATTGAAGATGCTATTTTATATGATTAAAATATAGGTTTTTTGTCTATATATTACAAGAAAGATATTGCTTCAGTCCAGAAAAGAATCATCTTAAATGTATGCCAGAATCCTCAAAGTCATTGACAGGAGCCAGCCCTACTGGAACAAAACCAAAGGACACAAGAGGAAACTGTTGAAATGTGCTTTTGCACAATTGCTTTTGAATTTTCCTTCATGGGTTTTCCTAATGATGGCATTTGTATTTTTAGGAGTGGCTTTCTGCTATAATAGTGAATTCCACTTACAGAGCATTTTTCGGCCCACAGGTCCCCCGACTCCTTCACAGTAGGAGGGGACCCACTTCTCCCAGCCCTGCAGGGCAGCTCCAGCTGGGTGACACTGGGCAGCGGGAGGAGAGAGGGATCACTTCACCAGCCGAATTAATTTCAGGGAGGTCAGGCTGTTGAGGCCCAGAGGTTGACACCCCTGGTCTTACAAACGGTGCCAGCGGATCATGAACGACCAGGTAGTCAGGACTTCTCCTCTGAAGGACGGTCATCTACTACAGCATGATCGCTGTAATACAGGGGCAGAGTGGTGGCTCTGTGGCTAAGGATCCACGCCTGTGCCAGTTGCCGATTCAAATCCCGCGGCCGGCAGAGGAATCCTACTCCGTTGGGCCCCTGAGCGAGGCCCTTAACCCCAGGTGCTCCAGGGGCGCCGTATAAATGGCCGACCCTGCGCTCTGACCCCCAGCTTCTCTCCCTGTCTGTGTGTCTCATGGAGAGCAAGCTGGGGTCTGTGAAAAGACACATTACTAATGCAAGAAATTGTATTTGGCCAATAAAGTGATCTGATCTTAATAGGGCAAAGGCTCAGACTTCCAGGTCCAGAGGGAAGTGCCCCACCTAGTGGTCGATCTGCACCATTTACAGCAGCCATATGACTTTCCTTGAAGAAATCAGGCTACAAGGAGGTAACGTTGCTGCCTACGTTGTTTGGAATAATTCGGTTTGTCTCATTTACATTAAAAGTCGTTGACATTGCCCTTACGCAGATTCGTCTATTCCCCTACGCCAGTCTCATACCTTCACTGCTTGGCTGGCCACAACCCGTGATGGACGTTCATTTCTTTAGCCCTTTAACGGTTCATTATCATTGGCGCTGCTCATTTATCTGAAGTAACTGACATATATAACACAGTCCGGTTTTTCTACATGCAAATTCGGTCCTGATTTATGAAGGTGAGCTGGCTGAGGCACTCTGGATAAAGTACTTTGCTTCACTGTACAACAGCTGGAGTTAAACCCACCCCCTCCAGTGGACGAAGCACCAGTTTGCAAGGGTGGCCCACTGATTCAGTCTGTTCAGAAAGGTTTTAGTTCACAGACCTGCCTTTAGTTTATTGAGGTCACTGGGGGTATAACTGTCAACTGGTGACGTCCAGTACACTGACAGAAAATCGGGAGGATTGCTTAAGAAACACTACTTTTGTTCCTGTTTTCCATCATCAAAATGAGCGCATCGAATGGATCTCTCCAGCGTGAATGGCAGAGAGAGACGAGGGGGAATGAATGGAGCTGGCCACCGTGCAGACCGAAGACAACTGCAGAGCGTCTTTTTTTTTTTTGGCATTGTCACCAGAGCCGGGTCAGCTCTCGCACAGCTCCTGTCGTGTCCTGTCGCTCCTGGGTTTCAAGCAGGGGCTCCGGGTGGCTGTGAGCTCGGCGAGGGAGACAGCGACTCGGCTGACAGGACCGCGTCGGGCTGCGGTGCGCCACCAGACCTCAGCGCGGACTCGGCTGCTTCCTGGTTGCGCGATTCCGAGGTTCTGGCGCTGCGACGTGACCTCTCAGAGCTAGTTCACTGTGTCATCTCTTCGGGGAAGAAGGAAGCCTTCAGTTGCAGAGATGAGACTGGGGACTCTCACCCTTGAATGCTCCCTTCCTTAAGCGTATTTTTCACACCTGCGAGCTACTGTAAGAGTCTAGTGCCTATTCAGGTGTGCGTACGTATTTACAGCTCATGATTCCTTTATCAGGTGGACTTTTGCTTTCTCTTTAAACCCGAGTTTAAAACAGCTCATGATTCCTTTATCAGGTGGACTTTTGCTTTCTCTTTAAACCCGAGTTTAAAACAGCTCATGATTTCTTTATCAGATGGAGTTTTGCTTTCTCTTTAAACCCGAGTTTAAAACAGCTCATGATTCCTTTATCAGGTGGACTTTTGCTTTCTCTTTAAACCCGAGTTTAAAACAGCCCATGATTCCTTTATCAGATGGAGTTTTGCTTTCTCTTTAAACCCGAGTTTAAACACGCTAGTCCCTTGTTCGATATAATGCTTAAACTTTGCTGTGTTTGAGGTAGAAAAGTTATTGTCCCATTCTTGTTCAACGGTGTTTTGAGTGTGCTTTACGCCTGTCGTAGTCCACTTGGACGTGCTCGTGTGAGTGACGCTATATACACACAAAACACAACCCGATTTACCCGATCTTCCCCGCCGGGCGTCTGTTCGCTTAGCTTGTGTTTCGCCTCCAGAGTCCTGAAGGAAGTATGAACCGTGCAGGTTAAGAGCGTAAAGCTCTAATTTCTCAAGGCGGTGGGAGCGCCGCCTGCGTGTTTGAAACCCACGCGTGACTGCGCGTGTGCAGCGTCTGGCCGCAGGTACGCGGTGTTAAGGACCGTCGGCGGGTAAATACTGAGGGGGACTCGCTCTTCGTCTCTTCCTGTATTGCAGAAAACAGGTTCAAGGTGGAGTAGCGGGGAGAGACACCAGCTGCATGACGCGAAGGAGTGTTTTCATTTTCACTGTTTCCACTCGTAGGTGCGGGAGCTGAGCTGTGGTCCGTCAGGGTTCACCGGCAACGGGTTCCAGTATAGTTTTTGTGGGTGTGTTCAGGCTGTGGGGCGACAGACATGGAAAGAGACGTCGCCCGGGCTAAGCGAAGCAGCATCACGCAGCCCCCCACCGCTCACCGGGCCGAAGAAAACCCGACCGCAGTTCGGACGTTTTCCCGGACCGGCTCGGAAGTGGCGCTGTTCGTGGATAAGAGTTTCCCCGTGCACTTCAACCCCAAGCTAGTGTGGAAAAGACCCAAGGTAACTCGCGTGACTGTAAATTTTAAGTTTAATCAAGTTAGCGTTTTGTAATATTTTATTACGTGGATTGGCATGCTATATACAGTACCTTGCAGATACGTTCATATTTGCCTCTAGCTGACGTGGACTTGTCAGGGCAGAGAGTAACTCGCAGTTTCGTGTCTCAGCCGCCGTGCTTCCAGCGCCGGAGATAGAAGCAAAATACTGTCCCGGCATTCCGCCTGAGCGTCTGCGCTCAGGACTTAGAACAGGCAGCCGCTCTTTACACAGAGAGCAGTGGGTGTGTGGAACAGCGGGTCTGTCCATGCTGGATGACCCCACAGCTGTCACCTGATCCATTCAGAAAAGGCCGGGATGGGATTCTGGGACTGATAAACTGCTGAAGAGCCACTTTGAAGAGAGGGTGAAGGGAGTTAAACCTTTTGGCTGCCTTGGTAATTTCTTTGCGGGCTACATAAAAGATCTGTGTGTGTTGTCATGTTTGAGCTGGAGGTGTGGCTGTGGCTTCGCTGAGTGCTGACTGCTGCAGGTGTCACAGATCTGGAAACAGATGCCCGAAGGTGTGTGTGCACAAACACGGGGAAATTATTCATCACCGTCGATAAAAAGCGATGGTGGAGCAGAACTGGCCAATGCAATTCAGTGCAACTCTGCATTTAACCTTGAATCGCTCCCCTGTTGCGACCGGGGAAGCCTGGAGTCATCTAATTTGATCTCTCTGCAGGAATGCAGCACAGCGCTCTGGCACAGGCCAGTACAGGCTCTGCTGCTCCCCTCCAGGCACGCAGCTCGGGCCTAGCACAGCGGACCCCTCCCCCCCGTGTGTTTTAGGGTGAACACCCACCCAGGTGGACCGGAGCCGCTTCGGTCAGCACCTGCCTCAGGCCCTGCTACAGAGTGGGGGGCTGTGTCAGCAGGCGCAGGCTACAATCAACGATTCAAGGGTTTATTCCTGTGCTGAAAGGCCAGCGTTTCGGCTGTGGAGCCTTCCTCCGGTGTGGGAAACAGAGGGAAGAGAGGGAAGTCAGCAGGGGAGAATAAAAGCCGGGAGTGGAGAGGAGGCAGAGTGGACACTGGGGGGGCGTGAAGCCGAGAGAGGGGTGAAATCAAAGCCTGCAGATGATTAGAGAGGATTAGAAGGAAACGAGTCTGTCGCTGAGAGAAGGGGGAAGGTGTGATCCTCGTTTCAGGAACATTTCGGTTTCGGATGTCTTTCTGCGTTGAAAGCGTTGTGTTTCTTTTCTTCCCTTTTCAGCATGGGAACAAACCTTTTCTTGTTCCTTTGCAGCCTGCGCCTGCTTCTGTAAAATCCACAAGAGCAAGCTATTCCAGGTGCATGTGTGTTTGTGCTTCCTTCATTTTATGCCTGGTGTTGTGCTGTGTATAAAGTGTCCTCCTGTCAACAGGAATTGGTTCAGTTCAGTAGGGATGCCCTTGATTGCATTCTATAGGAAACTCGTCAGGTTTAATGGGTTTGACTAAATTCAGTTTTCTCCCGCTTACCGATTCCTTTTTTCACTTTTCCTTGATTTCTTCTCTCAGGACATCTGTATGTCTCCGAAGTTCATTGTGGACGGCGCAACAAGGACAGACGTTTGTCAGGGAATACTGAGTGAGTCGATATTGTCTTAAACGTCCAGCTGGCTAGTTTACAGCTTGCAAAAATCCACTAAGGTTTCATACACTGTGTCAATTCTGCAGAATACTGTGTTGTTTTGCAAAACATTTGAATGCCTTTTAACTTTGCACAAGGATGTGTCATGCCGTCTCTCTCTCCGGGCTGTGGGGACGTGGTGCCGACGCCAGAGTGTCTCGGCCCGTCTCTCTCCGGGCTGTGGGGACGTGGGGCCGACGCCAGCGTGTCTCTCTCTGGGCAGTGGTGACATGCTGTTGTTGGTTTGCAGGTGATTGCTGGTTCCTGTCAGCTGTGGCCTCTCTCTCCCAGCACAGAGCCCTGCTGGAGCGCGTTGTCCCCGAAGGGCAGGGATTTGACCTCGAGTATACCGGCTGCTTCCGCTTCCGGGTCAGTCCTGAGACGCCCTGCTCCTCTGTTAGTCCGTTGGGAACCTTGACTGGTGCCACCCGCGGGCTGCAGATCAGTTTTTCTAAGCCCTGCCATTCCGACGCAGAACAGGGGCTGTAACTGAACCACAAACCAGGGGCACTGCGCTCCCAAGCTTTGAAAGGCACGGGACTTTGGCTCTTGTTTTGTGACCATGTTGAAGAGGCTCCTGTTTCTTGCTGTTTCTAGTGTAGTTCAGTGCCTATGCAGACGGTATAATCCAGAAGTAAGTGCAGTAGGACAACGGGGAGGAGACGATGAGGATCAGGAGAGGTTGATGAACAGGGGGGCGTGACGACAGTGAACTGGTGCTCGGGGGGCGTGGCCAAGGCGAACAAGCCCAAGGAGTCCAGGGGAGAAATCCGGGGAGAAGTCCAAGGTCCAAAACCGGGTGATCCATCCGAGATGAACACGAGACAAGGTTAAAAACCGGGATCCGGTATAGGGACAGGGAACAGGGAATAAAAACGGGATGACGAGGCTAGGCGCTCTGAGCCCCAGACTCAGCTGGCTCGGGATGCTGATAAGAGGCCTGTGCCCTCAAGCCACGGACATAGGGCGACGTGATGGTAGGCTGGCCTCCGGGCATCCGTCTTCCAATGCTGAACCCAGGGAAGGGAGAGCGTCTGGCTTAATTAAGGACGGGCCGGACTGGGGGCAGGTGCTCGTAATCAGCAAAATGAGAAAGAGCCGGAGCACCCTTAAGAGGAGGGATTATGATCGAGAAACACATCAGGGGGGGACATTGCTCTGCGTTTGACATCCTGTGTTCCTTTGTAGTTCTGGCAGTATGGAGAGTGGAAGGAAGTGGAGGTGGACGACTTCCTGCCCACGGAGGGCGGCCAGCTGGTGTACCTCCACTCGGCGGAACGGGACGAGTTCTGGAGTGCGCTGCTGGAGAAGGCCTACGCCAAGTCAGTCTCCGTCCTCGCTCCCGGCACTTCCCTGCGCCGCGGCAGCCTGTGTGTTTCGGGGTGAACACCCCCCCCGGGTGCACTGGGACCCCCCCAAATTCCCAACAGCACGTCCGTGGCCTGTGGTGCCAGTGGAGTCTTTCTCAGTCAGCCCCCACTTCAGGCCCTTCTGGAGCACGCTATTCCAGATGCCCGTCTGCATTTGTGTTTGTGCTTCCTGCGTTTTAAGCCTGGTGTTGTGTTGGGTACAGTATATAGTAGCCTTCTGTCGACTTTCTTTCGCACTCTCATGCTCCTGGCATCTGTTGATGGTCTGGCAGCTGACCCACTCAGACTCCCACTCCACAGCAGTCTGAACCAGGGCAGGGTTTCCCAGCTGCAGGGCTCTTGTTCATGAGCCTATTCCATGTGTGGGACGCATCATGCATGCTGCTCGTAAATTGAAAGACAAAGTTAGACAATTGATCCTTTTAATCCTCCTGGAGATTTAATCTGTGTTTAATCTTCCTCTGCAGTATATGTTTAAGTTAAAAGGTTGCACTTCTTGGGGATTTAGCAGTCTACTAAGACTTGCTCAGATAATCAATTGGGTGAAAATATCACTTCTCTGTAACAGTTACAGATTTGTTCCCAGAGCTTAACAAGACACTAACAGATCCCCTCTCTTGGGTAGGGAAATCTGCTCGTAAAACTGTCGCCTTTTAATTGGAGGCTAGAAGACAAACAGACGATTCCCAACGTTAGTCTGAATGAAGGCACGCCCAGTTTCCCCTTGAACCCGACAGTGACAGTGGAAGTCTTTTTCGGTCAAACCCGTCTGGCCAGCCTGCTACATCTTCCTTCTTACCTGTATCTAACGTGACAGAGGCTAGTACTCCCAGTGCAAAGAGATAATTATTCAAATCTGATCTGTAAAATTTAAATCCCTCGTCCCAGTGTGGCAGGTGATCTCACCCTGAGATCTTCACTATCAGGAAGACTTGAAGACTTGGGTCTGAGCAGACAGCCAGCCTGTCTTCTCTGAGTTACTGTTCACAGGGAACTGGTGTCCATAGGGGATGCCAGTTCCTTCATTTCCTCTTGAGCTGCTTGTGGAGTGCTCCATCGCTGCCCCCTGGTGGCTCCACCCTGTTTTCACATACCTGCCCTGTTGCAGGGACCTTAAAAAAAAGGTTTTTGCTCCAGCCCAAAGCTCTGTTTCAGGCTTTCCCCTTGTTACAGGAAAACCGCAGCTACCTTGCCTCAATGGTTCCCGTGGAAATTATGAGGCAGCTCATTTAAGACGGAGAATAGGTGCCACTTCCTTGCACAAAGGGTGGTGGGAGTCTGGAACGAGCTGCTCACCCCTTGTTGACTGAGCACTCCATGCTGTTGAAGCTCACTGTCCTTTACATTCCTGGTGATGCTTTGTTTCTGTGTACGGCAGGGTTGTGTGCATCGAAATAATAATGCAAACTACAACCTTTGACTCTTCGAACGCTGTCTGTGTGCACTTGCTGGATTTGGGTGTGATGGCGATGACGGTTTTAACAGGCTCTTCGCCCGGTTTTCCTGTTCGTCCTGTGTGTGTGTCTCCAGGCTGAAGGGCGGGTACCAGGCTCTGCAGTTGGGCTTCCCTCACGAGGCCTTAGTGGACATGACGGGGGGCGTGACCGAAATCTTCACCATCCCACTGCTGCCACCTGACCTCGCGGGCTTCCTCCGCCCGCTGCTGGAGAAGGGTGCGCTCATCAACTGCGTCAACACTCAGGTGGGTACTCGCTGCCCAGCGGGCGCCAGTTCAGACAACCACCTGTTTGTCTTGTTGCGCTGTGGGTATGCGCGCCTGTCGTTTCTGCTGTCTCGGTTTTGGCTGGTTCCTGTGACAGCGGGCATCTCTGACTCCGCCCCCCCAGCCAGGGGAGTCTTGCAGGCGATTGGAGGAGGAAAGAGGGGGGCGGGGGTTTCCACCTGAAAGCCTGCAGATAATATCAGGACAAGCAGGATTAGTGATGTTAATGAACTGCTGCTGCCAGCAATTTGCAGGAGCTCCATATTGGCCATATTTCTAAATCATTCAGAAACAGCGTATAGCATGTGTGTACAGTATATTTTATAGCTCTGGCACCTATTTCACAAAAGAAATGTGTGGATTCTGTCTGGAAATTCCCAAATAAAGCAAATAGGAACAAGCAAATAAAGTTGCAGGAACGGCTGAACTTCCTCTCTCTGCTTTGTGTGTTTTACAGGGGGAAATGGAGAAGAAGAATGAGCAGGGCATCCTCTTCAAGCATGCCTACTCTGTCACCGGCCTGGAGAAGGTGACCCCTACTGGCCATTACTGGCACTGCAGCTCTGCAAACACTCCCCAATCACCACGAAAAATCAGAATTTCCTCTCTTTGTGTAACTCGTGGTTTATTTTAAGAAGTTTATTGTTGTGGGAGTGCCCTTTTGACTGTTCTGCTTTTGGGAGCTGTCGGAGAGAGTCCCTGATGTGCAACCTGACTGTGCAGGCCAGAAGAAGTTTTAAATGCTTTCGATAGCCGTGTCTCACAACTTAGTTTGCACACAGAAAGCTGACAAGAATAGCTGTGTAACTGCTCGTTTTTCATAGGTATTTTCTGTTCCTTTTATCACATTACTATAATGCTGTGATCTAAATTCTAAAGGCACTGTCTACTGGCCCTGCAGGGTCATGTAGTGAGCCCACCTGCAGACACACATAAGGAAAGGGGACAGTCCAGTTCACTATGAGCCCTTTAAAAATGTCTCCTCTGTAACTGGAATTGGGTGGGAACCTGTCACTATGTCTGTGCATGAGCACCCTCTCCCCTCTGCCTTCTGTCTCTGCCCTCTCTTTTACCTCTTGGTCTCCCTCTCTCTACCACTTTCTCTGTGTCCCTCCTTCCGTTTTGTCTAACTTGAACCATGCTTGCCGTCTCCCCCTCCACCTTCCCATTCTGTGTGCTCGCTCTTGCTCAGGTGAGGTGTTACTTGGGGGAGGCTGACCTGGTGCGCGTGAGGAACCCCTGGGGTCACACAGAGTGGACGGGCCCCTGGAGCGACAACAGCTGGTATGACCAATGGCAAAGGGCTGGGAGACACAGCATGCAAGGGGAGAAGAGGCCAGTCAGAGCAGTGATCAGACAGGCACAGACACAGAGTAGATCGACACAGGCGCACAGCAGTGACCACAAACACAGAGCCAGAACAGATAGACAGACGCAGAGTAGATAGACACAGGCGCACAGCAGTGACCACAAACACAGAGCCAGAACAGATAGACAGACGCAGAGTAGATAGACACAGGCGCACAGCAGTGACCACAAACACACAGAGCTAGAACAGATAGACAGACGCAGAGTAGATAGACACAGGCGCACAGCAGTGACCACAAACACACAGAGCTAGAACAGATAGACAGACGCAGAGTAGATAGACACAGGCGCACAGCAGTGACCACAAACACACAGAGCTAGAACAGATAGACAGACGCAGAGTAGATAGACACAGGCGCACAGCAGTGACCACAAACACACAGAGCTAGAACAGATAGACAGACGCAGAGTAGATAGACACAGGCGCACAGCAGTGACCACAAACACACAGAGCTAGAACAGATAGACAGACGCAGAGTAGATAGACACAGGCGCACAGCAGTGACCACAAACACAGAGCCAGAACAGATAGACAGACGCAGAGTAGATAGACACAGGCGCACAGCAGTGACCACAAACACAGAGCCAGAACAGATAGACAGACGCAGAGTAGATAGACACAGGCGCACAGCAGTGACCACAAACACACAGAGCCAGAACAGATAGACAGACACAGAGTAGATAGACACAGGCGCACAGTAGTGACCACAAACACACAGAGCCAGAACAGATAGACAGACACAGAGTAGATAGAAACAGGCGCACAGTAGTGACCACAAACACACAGAGCCAGAACAGATACACAGACACAGAGTAGATAGACACAGGAGCACAGAACAGATACACAGACACAGAGTAGATAGACACAGGTGCACAGCAGTGACCACAAACACACAGAGCTAGAACAGATAGACAGACACAGAGTAGATAGACACAGGCGCACAGCAGTGACCACAAACACAGAGCCAGAACAGATAGACAGATGCAGAGTAGATAGACACAGGCGCACAGCAGTGACCACAGACACACAGAGCCAGAACAGATAGACAGACACAGAGTAGATAGACACAGGCGCACAGCAGTCAGATACAGCAGTGTTTGCGCACAGCACAAACACACAGAGCCAGAACAGATAGACAGACACAGAGTAGATAGACACAGGAGCACAGCAGTGGCTAGAAACACAGAGCTAGAACAGATACATGGGAGTACAGAACAAATACACAGACACAGAGTAGATAGACACAGGAGCACAGCAGTGACCGGTGACACAGGAGTACAGAACAGATACACAGACACAGAGTAGATAGACACAGGAGCACAGAACAGATACACAGACACAGAGTAGATAGACACAGGAGCACAGAACAGATACACAGACACAGAGTAGATAGACACAGGAGCACAGAACAGATACACAGACACAGAGTAGATAGACACAGGAGCACAGCAGTGACCAGTGACACAGAGCAGTGACCAGAAACACAGGCACAGAGCAGGGATTAGATATATCATTCAGGATGCTATGCACTGTGCAGGTTTCCATGTTATTGAAAGGACATTGCTGTAACAATTACCCAGGCACGAAGGATATGAAGGTCCTACCCCTCTGTATCAAAGGAACTGAATGTCAGGGCTTGAATAAACGAGATCATGGGGGGGCTTGCCTTCCGTAAGGTTATTAAGAGTCCGCCTGGAGCAGTGGCTTTAGGGTCAGTGATGACATAAAGACCCAGGGGACACAGGTGGGGCGTAAGTGGAAGTGTGTTAGGACTCAGGACTGGAGGGCAGCAGAGCATGAGCTCCACACAGCCGGTGCAGCCAGTGGAGTGTCTGGGCTGGTAGACAGGAGGGCCTGGACCTCATCTGGAGCTTCAGTGCAGAGGAAATAAGGATGTGTTGTGTGTTGTCTCTGCAGGTTGGAATGGGCCAAGGTCAGCGCCGAGGAGCAGGCCAGGGTGCAGAGGGTGCAGCAGATAGATGGGGAGTTCTGGTGAGCTCTGCCCTGTGACCTACACGTTGGTGTTCCTCTTGCAAACCCGGCCCTGTCATGTTCAGACCAGCAGCCTTGCATGAAATGCATTGGAATACCCCTTGCTGAGGCGTGATTATGAAGGACTACTGTAGCTCGAGGAGGAAAGGGACTCACGCGCAGTGCGGTGTGAGCCCTGGGGCAGTTGAAACCTGGGCGAAGCAGCCTGGGATTCCCCAAGAGACGGCACCCGGCTCAGTTCCACAGCGGTCGGGCAGACTGCAGAGCTGACCCGATTCGGCTTCAGTGCAGCAGCAACTCCTGCAACTTGCCAAAATGCCTACACACCTCTCAGTGATGTCCGCGAGAGACACACTGCCCCTCCTGTCGGGCGCTGAGCAGCTCGCCGTGCGTCAGGGAGACGATGGGCTCCGACAGGCGGGCCTCTCAGGATAAAGCCTGTCTATAGGTGCTCATCCCACCCCTGGAGTTCTCACAGTCTTCAAGTCTTCTTCAGAGAATCAATTTACAGATTCCAGGTGGGGCGGGTGTACAGTAAAGCTGAAAAACAAGGGTATTTACTTTAACCCTTGGAGATGGAAGCCCAAAAGGTTTAGAAATTGTCCAAAGAAGTTCCAAGATCAAAACCCGTAGAGTCCCCTTTCCCAGTATGCGCAGGCTTTCTGTGTCGATGGTGTGCATGGCTGGACACAGAGGGTGGGGTGTCTGTAACTTCCGGTGCCGGTCTGGGGTTTTGTTCAGGAATTCTTCCCGCTGTTTCTCTCTCCCCCCTCCCTCTCCATTTCCGTGCAGGATGGAGGTGTCTGACTTCCAGCGCAATTTCAACATGATGGAGGTTTGCCACCTGAGCGACAGCACCCTGAGCGGGCCGGGCGCCGTGTCCCGGCCCTGGGAGTGTGCCACCCACCACGGCAGCTGGGTGCCTGGCATCTCCGCAGGGGGCCCCCCCAGCGTCGCGGGTGAGGGGGGACAGGAGCACGGCCCAGGACCTGCTCTCCGAACTCTGGGGGGCTCGGAGGCCGGTCCTCCGTGCCGGCGATGAGGTCTGAAGCAGAACTTTAGGAGGAGCTGAGGGTTTTAAGGAGAGGTAGTCTCCGGATGTACAGTGTAAGCTTGAGATGTTTTATCTGAGGGACCCTGGTTTTGGGGAGATGGGTCAGAAGTGATTTCTCACCTTCATACCGCTCGGGTCTGGAATTCTGAAGGAGAGGTCGGCTGTGCAGGGTGGAATGTAGCTTAGAGGAAACCTACAAAGTTGCCTCCATTCCCAGTTTAATGAGCTACAGACCCTGTCATCACAACACATGAACAACACAGCCAGCTGTCTTTATTCGAATTCTCCTGATTTGAAGTAGCCAGCCACGATTGGTTCTCGCATCTCGGCTTGGCTTGTTTTGGTTCGTCTGTATTCTTACACACAAGGAGGAAGGGGGGGGGCAGACTTCCAGCCACTCGGATTTTGATACGTCGCCAGAATGTGCCGAAGGATCCTCACCGATCCGAGGAGAGGTGCCTCCCTCACCGACGAGTGTCACGCGCTTGCGAGAGCCCAGGATGCTACAGGGGTGAGAGCCCTGGCTGTTTAAACCGAGCCTGCCCTACCCGCCCTGGGACACCCCCGTGCTCAGAGAGCTCAGCCTGAGCACGGACGTGCGTCGTTACTAGTTGAGCCACTAGGGAGGCACAGAGATACCATGTTCGCACATAATCAAAACGCAGAGATCCAAGCCCTTGGTCCCTTTTATTGTAGCACCACCTGAACCCAAAGAGTGGATTCACGCCTGCACCCAGGTCCCATCCCGGGAGATCCTGTCAGCTTGTTTGTAAGTCACTTCAGACACGAGCAGGGACCTGCAGTATCCCCTGGGATCCTGAGAAAGAAACACCTAATGAAAAGCAATGGTCAGTACTCGGGGCACCTTGAGGAGCAGTACCAAAAGTAGATTCCAAGGGCATAATTGGAGCCTGAATGAGCAGGATGGACCGAGCAGCCTCCCTTTGTGTGTCAGAGCAGCTCTTGTGTTCTAATTATATCCATAATTGCATCTGCCGTATGCACACGGAGAATAGGGCTCGGACGTGCTTTGGAATTGCCTAATGCTGATCAGCCTGCCCTGGGGTCTACTGGACTGCAGACCTCCCTCTGCGCCAGGCGAGGCAAGACCGAAATACTAGGAGAGAAAATGGTGGGGGCTCTCATTCTGGACTGGGGCCGTGCTCACCAAAAGCACTCTGGGGTCGTCTGTCCCGGGCTGGAGGCAGAAGAATTTGGAGCCCGGCAGTCCAGGAATTCAGGTTCAGCCCCCAGCTCTGCATTTAGTCAAGGCCGTTCCTGATGGGTCATGCTGTTGTGTCTCGCAGAACCTCATTAGCAGTCTTGACTAGTGGTATTACCTGGATTCAAACCTGTAATCCTTAGTCTAAAGTTCACCTCCAGATTCCCTTGGCTTTCAGTTTTATATCAAACATAAGCATGAAAACAAAGCATGGTGCTGATGCTCTTAAAGACCATCAGCTACAATATGGTGCTTATTTAGAACAATATCTACAAAGTAAAGAAAATTATTTTGGTTTGTATCTAAAGAGCTCCTGGATGGATTATAAAATAGTAACATAAGGAGAGATGTAGTGCCCAGGAGCCCATTCTGCTGTCCCAGTGTGTGATGAGTGTGACCCCTCAGGTGTGGCATGAGGACCGTGTGTCATTGCAGGACGATACTGGCTGAACCCCCAGTTCCGGATGACACTTCTGGAGGAGGACGATGACCCGAGTGACCCCGCCCTGACTTGCAGTTTTCTGGTGGCATTGATGCAAAAGCACCAGAGACAGAAAGGAGTTACCCTCGACATCGGTCTCCACATCTACCAGGTAACACACCTGACACAGGTGAATACACTCTCCCATGAAACAGAACCACACACACACACACCCGACACAGGTAACTACACTCTTCCATGAAACAGAACGACACACACACCTGACACAGGTAACTAACTACACTCTCCCATGAAACAGAACCACACACACACCCGACACAGGTAACTACACTCTTCCATGAAACAGAACGACACACACACCTGACACAGGTAACTAACTACACTCTCCCATGAAACAGAACCACACACACACCCGACACAGGTAACTACACTCTCCCATGAAACAGAACCACACACACACACCTGACACAGGTAACTAACTACACTCTCCCATGAAACAGAACCACACACACACACCTGACACAGGTAACTAACTACACTCTCCCATGAAACAGAACCACACACACACACCTGACACAGGTAACTACACTCTCCCATGAAACAGAACCACACACACACACACCTGACACAGGTAACTAACTACACTCTCCCATGAAACAGAACCACACACACACACCTGACACAGGTAACTAACTACACTCTCCCATGAAACAGAACCACACACACACACCTGACACAGGTAACTAACTACACTCTCCCATGAAACAGAACCACACACACACACCTGACACGGGTAACTAACTAAACTCTCCCATGAAACAGAACCACACACACACACCTGACACAGGTAACTAACTACACTCTCCCATGAAACAGAACCACACACACACCTGACACAGGTAACTAACTACACTCTCCCATGAAACAGAACCACACACACACACCTGACACAGGTAACTAACTACACTCTCCCATGAAACAGAACCACACACACACACCTGACACAGGTAACTAACTACACTCTCCCATGAAACAGAACCACACACACACACCTGACACGGGTAACTAACTAAACTCTCCCATGAAACAGAACCACACACACACACCCGACACAGGTAACTACACTCTTCCATGAAACAGAACCACACACACACACCTGACACAGGTGACTACACT
The DNA here is from genome assembly GCF_059453375.1 of Lepisosteus platostomus. Lineage (NCBI taxonomy): Eukaryota > Metazoa > Chordata > Actinopteri > Semionotiformes > Lepisosteidae > Lepisosteus > Lepisosteus platostomus. The sequence continues at coordinate 5,639,384 of NC_142614.1, forward strand.
CTCCCATGAAACAGAACCACACACACACCTGACACAGGTAACTAACTACACTCTCCCATGAAACAGAACCACACACACACACCTGACACGGGTAACTAACTACACTCTCCCATGAAACAGAACCATACACACACACCTGACACAGGTAACTAGGTGCGCCCATGAAAGACAATCACACGCGCCCGAGACAGGTAACTACAGGCAGGTGCCTTGCAGGTGAGTACTAACAAGATGTACCTGCCCTCCTGGGACCTGGCCAGAGCCCAGCCCCTGATCGGCACGCCCCAGTACAACCAGCAGAGAGAGGTGGTGATTCGCAGTGCCCTGGCACCTGGACATTACATCATCATCCCTTCCACCTCGATGGCCAATCAGGAGGGAGAGTTCGTCCTGCGCGTCTACACTGAGAAGGGCAACAAGGCAGTGTGAGTCTGAGGGAGGGGAGAGGGCTAGCAGGGGGTGGGCGAGCAGTCAGTGAGAGTCCCAGCACATGTGACTAGGACCACACAGGGAAGGGGCAGAAGAGCAGGTCGTGGGGCAGCTGAAAGCCGAAATGAGGCAGATAAGCGGGGCAGTAAAGGGCCTGGGCATCTGTGAGTATATCAGCAACCTGAGGCAACATAATTGTCTCAATTTTTTGTACAACTGTAAGATGTAAAAATATTCCAAATTCAAGGGCACAAATACAATTTAGAAGTATTGTAATAAAAGATGGGGCAGAGTCATTGATGGGACCAGGGAGAATAGAAGTTGGTTCTTGTTTTTTTTCCCCAGCACTAGTAGGTCTGTCAGAAGAACTCTTGTGTCGCAGTATGTTCAACAGCCCACAGGCCTGTGTGAAATATCGTTCCTGGGCCCCTTTCCTGAATCGTTCTAGGTGCCTAAACTGGGAACATGTTTTATCCCAGCGAGCTTCAGTAGTGGCCTTCTGAACAAGGGAGAAACATCTGCTGCGGACAGATCTGTGATAATCGGATCTATAGATCTGTAGATCTGTGTCGTCACGTCAGACAGCAGCCCGGGACGGGGCAGAACCCATCCTTGCAGCCAGCCCCAGCTCTCCTGCCTCGTGCTCTGCATGACAACACCAGCTGTTTTCTTATCCAGTTTGTTGGTCTGATTATCCCTGTAACTGCTGTCTCTCCTTTGTTCCCAGACCGGCTGACAAAGTCAGCAGCGACCTGAGGGACAAGGTAACCACTGCCTCTCTCTCCCAGTACTGTACTTGTCTGTGCTGTGGTGGTCAGTGTTATCGCTGACCGCTGGGTGACGGGCCCACTCTGTGGCGGTCAGCGCTGTAACTGCAGGGTGACGGCCTTGTGCTGTGGTGGTCATGACTGTAACTGTCCATGTTGTTGCAAACCCCTGGTCTCACCACGGGCGAGAACAAGAGATCCCTTGAACTGTGACGAGACGTAGTGCTTCCTGCTCATGGTCACTATATCGACTAGTATGTGATGTACCAGCTAATAAGCACAGGTTGTGCAGCAGATATTTCACCACAGAAGTCCAGAGCAATATTTCTACTGGATTAAAAGAGATGTATCACAAGCCTGCTTGTTTACAATGCCATAGGGCCGCTTCACGTAAGTTTTGTTGCTTCTTTCTGAATCACAGAACATGGCGCTGCGCGTACCTGGTAATTGTGTCTATTTTGTGATGTAAATTGGAGGTTTTACAAGTGACTGTGTACATTTTATTGTGATTGTGGTTTGAAATGCACTCACCAATACTGATTCTTTCTAACTCCGAAATATAACAATAGTGTTGCAGTTCCATTTTAAATGAGTTTGTGGAAATCTCACGCCTTAAAAGGTTCCCAGCTGTCTTTTGACACTGCAGATCTTTTACAGATGCAATGGTATGACAGTATCAGATTAGCGTCTGGCTTGTTTGTGAATCTCAGGCTGTTTCCTTAGCTCAGGCGCTGTGCTGTGTCTTCTCCCTCCCAGTTTCCCACTCCTGCTGTGTCAGTGCTGCCTTCCCAGGATGCCGCCCGGGAGCTCTTTATGAAGCATGCTGCTGCGGTGAGTGTTTCTTCCTGGGACTGCCCCCTGGTCACACAGCCACCGCGAATCTGTGCCCTGCTGTATCAAAATGCGCTGTTCTCGATTCCCGTCAGGGGGGGCGCTGTGGAGCAGTGGAACTGCAAGGCCTGCTGAAGGAAGTCATCGTGACAGGGGGTGAGTGTGGGGGTCAGAGGTCAACTATTAGGTCACACCAGCAGACCATCGCCATTAGTAGTTGTCACAACACGAGTGATGACCATATGAAAGATGTTCTGGTCTTTGCCTCCAGCCTTCCTTGTTATCCGTAAATCAGGAATCAAACAGGAGCCAAGGGGCAGAACTGGTTACACAGGGGCTGAGGACAGGGACTGGTTACACAGGGGTGAGGGGCAGAACTGGTTACACAGGGGCTGAGGACAGGGACTGGTTACACGGGGGTGAGGGACAGGACTGGTTGCACAGGTGGCCGGAGGGCAGGACTGATTACACAGGGGCCGAGGAGACGGACTGGTTACACAGGGGCTTGGGAGGTTACTGGTTACACAGGGTCCGAGGAGAGGGACTGGTTACACAGGGGTGAGGGGCAGGAGTGGTTACACAGGGGCCGAGGACTGGGACTGGTTACACAGGGGCGTGGGAGGTTACTGGTTACATAGGAAAGAAATGGCTGGACGAGATCTTAGGATCAATTGGCTACTAACTACCAAATGAGCTAGATAATCTGAGTGGCCTCCTCTTGTTTGTAGTAGGCAGTGTCTGTGAGGTCAGACACTAAGCCAGTGTACTTGATTCTGCCTCTGTGGGCTGAAACTTACTGGGGCTGCTGCCCTGCACCCTCAGCCATTTACCCACTCACTGCCTGACCTGGGCTTGGGCAAGTGCAGCTGGGCTCTGGTGTTCTTCCATATTAATTTCCTGGGGTGATTTTGAAACCCCCCTTAATCGCACTGCAGTCTGAGCCACCCTGAGGTGCTTCTCACCTTGATCTGGGAGGCCTCTGCACTCTGATCATGATGCAGATGTCCGCTACAGCCCAGTCGCAGGCAGTCACCCACTGTGAGGGAAGCAGGAAGTCACGGTGTGACAGCCAAGGAAGTGGTCTTGAGTTTTTCTGGGGGTTGTTTTCTGTTGCTCTGACTATTTCCTGTTTTCTGTTGGTTCCTGTGGCAGCACTGGCTGGGAGCAGGGAGGGATTTTGCCTGGAGCGTTGCAAGAGTTTTGTGGCACTGATGGATGTATCCTTCCGCCAAAAGACAATAAACAATAGACCCCAAATAGGATTCCCTCTGTCCCCCACCCTCTCTCCAGGGTGGTCAGCCGACACAGTGATTACAAGGAGGCTGTGTGGCAGGGATGGCCAGATCACTGCCACTGAGTAGTGGTTTGATCCATCTCAGGTTTTACAAACTGTAGGATTAGGTACACTCACTGGTTAATTTATTAGGAACCCCTGCCTACAGTTCACTTTGTGTTGATTTGGACAGGCCAGGACTACTACTGAACGCTGGCCATCCATTCCCAAATTGTTTATTCCTTCACACTTCTCCATGATGTCCGGATCTTGTTAGTTCCCACGAATTGACGTGTATCCCTGAGATCTCCCACAAAACACTTCTTGGGTCACTGTAGAAGGTTACAGTTGGCAGGTGTAGGAGCTGCAGTCGCTCTGGTAGCTGCTGTCTGTCCGGTAGCTACAGTTGCTGCAGTCTCTCTGGGAGCTACAGTCTGTCCGGTAGCTACAGTTGCTGCAGTCTCTCCAGGAGCTGCAGTCTCTATGGGAGCTGCAGTTGCTGCAGTCTGTCTGGTAGCTACAGTCTGTCTGGTAGCTACAGTCTGTCTGGTAGCTACAGTCTGTCTGGTAGCTACAGTCTGTCTGGTAGCTACAGTCTGTCTGGTAGCTGCAGTCTCTCCAGGAGCTGCAGTCTCTCCAGGAGCTGCAGTCTCTCCGGGAGCTGCAGTCTCTCTGGGAGCTGCAGTTGCTGCAGTCTCTCTGGTAGCTGCAGTCTCTCTGGGAGCTGCAGTCTCTCCAGGAGCTGCAGTCTGTCTGGTAGCTACAGTTGCTGCAGTCTGTCTGGTAGCTGCAGTCTGTCCGGTAGCTACAGTCGCTGCAGTCTCTCTGGGAGCTGCAGTTGCTGCAGTCGCTGTAGGTGGGGCAGGGCTGGGGAGAGCAGTGGTCATCCTTGACCGTGGTGATGGCACAGACCCGAGGACTCGGCAGGCTGGAGCTGGAGGAGTTTGAGGCCCTGTGGGAGAAGTTCAGGAAGTGGACGGTAAGACAGCCCGATCGTTTGCAGCACAGCTGCAGTTGTCCAGTCCAGTTGTCAAGCTCTGTTTCCAGTAGTAGTCCATTAAATGTTTGTACCTACTAGATTTTAGCCTTTGTTTGAGTGGATCTGTAACCTGTGTTTATTTTCACACAAGGGCTCTCGCAGAAGCTGTTCCTGTTTTGTTTTTTTCTCATCGTCAGGATATCTTTGTGCACTTTGACAAGAACAGGTCCCAGTCGCTGGATTACCCTGAGATCATCCCTGCCCTGCAGGCTGCAGGTACGAGGCGCGGAGCCCAGGCCAGAGCTGCCAGCTTGAATCCTCGGCCTGCTGGAGCTACCATGTGAATGAGCAGGCTTCAGCCATGAGGGGGGTCAGGAACGTCCTCGCCTGCAGGAATAAAGAGGAATTCATTCCGAGAATTTTTCTCTTACCGTTGAAAACAGAGGTTTAATGGGCCATGCTTAAATCAGCAATTTCTAAAGCCCCAGTCTAAGTGTGATTACTTAAACAAGGAATTTAGTGATTATTTCATACCAAAAAGACGTCATACCTTCTGGCCCCTAAAGACCAATTTGCTCTTAATTGAGCAAATGGATGTTTCCAATCCTTAAAAAAAAACAGGTGATGCAGAATGTCCTGTTTCGAACGACCTGTAAGAACAGCTGGATTTCGGCTCCCAGGGACCAGGGTTGCAGGCCCCTGCTCGCTATCTGGCGCTTTCAAAGCTTGTCTGGGAGCAGTGATCACCGTTTGTTTGCTTCTGTCTAGGGCTGCAGGTTGATGATTTCGTGTTGCAGCTGATCGGCCTGCGATACACTGACCCCGACCTGACCATCAGCTACCCAGGATTCCTGCACCTCCTGCTTAAACTGGACATCATGATAGGTGAGACACTGACAAAGAGAATGAGAGAGTGAGAACTCAGGAGAATGGGAAGGTAAAACCATATTCCCCCCTGGCCTTTACCAATCATGGCCTCCTAATAATCCCCATCTCACTTATTAACAATTATTATTATTGTCATTGTTGTAAAGCCTGCAGCCGCACACGGGGAGAATAAGGAAGTGTAGGCACACTCCTGTGACACGCCCACCTTCAGGTCATTCAGCTTAATTCACCGGCCTTACGGGCCACAGCGCCAAACAGGAGGGGAGGCGCGTCGCTCACTGACAGCACTGCGGTCTCGTAAGCGCCAGGGAGGTCGCGGAGTCCTCCGAGAGGTTAATCTGTAATGGCTGCTTGTTTCAATGCATTGCTGAGAGTGCCGGACACTCAGAGTAGGCAGTGCTGATGAAACCTGGAAGACTCGGGCTCGGAGTGAGGTGCTGTGTGCTGTGAAGAGTATGAGGAGATGCGTGATTTGTGTCCGTTTTCCCACAGGGAGGTTTCATTCCTTCCATACCCTGGGAAATGGGACCATCACCCTCCACTACAGGCAGGTGAGTGTGAGGGTCCTGTTGCAGGAGCCTGGGTATATTAGACTGGTCGTGGGGGAAATACTTGTGCAACACAGCACTAAGCACAGAACAGAGCAGGCAAAAACACAGCAGTCCCTTAAACAGGAACCTCGCTGTGCTATAGTGTTACCCACAGCAGAGAATCTTGCTGGCGGTGGGTGTTTGACACCAGTGCCGCTTTCAAGCCTTGATTAACTAGACTAACAAGGTGCCAGTGTTCTCTATCTGAAGCAGACCCAACTGGGGGCCTCAGAGTCTGTCATCCTGGAGTAGCGCTCTCTGGTGCTAACACTGTTTCTGCCTCTTGCAGTGGCTCCACAGTACCATGTACAACTGAGCCCCCCCCAGCCCCGCTGTGGAGTGGACAGATGCTGATTTTCTACATCCCGTCCACCACCCTGCCTTCAGACATCACAGCGATCACCTGCCCCCCCCGCCCCCCCCACACACACTCCTGCCCACAGGATGACAGAGCACCTCAGTCAGGGATGGCCAGCAGCAGGCAGTGAAACCCTTTGTTAATTCTGATTGAACGTCAGGTGAGAAAGACCTGGATACAACATGATAAAGTCGGGCAGAAGTTCTGCCCTGGTCTTGGAGGGGCTGCTGTTTCTTTAGGGGTATTAGCAGCACCTTCAGAGCTGGGGGCAGCTGTTGGATTGATCCAGTGAAGACTGTGATGAGCCCGAAAAGAAGTGATGAGTGAAGACCTGCACAAACACTGGCCCCCCAAAGACTGAAGACCCCCTCAGCTCAGGCATGCAACAACACTCCTATTTCCTTCAGCAGTTTGCACTGTCCTGAGTCGAAAGGCATCGGCTCGTATCAGACAGGCGCGTCCTTCACTGGCTGTGCAAAACACTAAACATGCTCAATTTTAAAGGATTATATTTGGGGAAAAAAATAAAGTTTGAAGTCCGTGACCTAGTTGTTTGTGGTCTGAATCTCTGATCATTCTGATCACTGCCTGGTGGCCAGTTCCCCCCTCGCCTCCTTGGCCAGAAATGCTGGACGATGTTGTGATACTAGCTGTCCTGTAACTCTGGGGTTCATTGGAGCTCCAGTCCAGCAGGTTTTATAGGCAGCCAGTAAACTCTCTGTTTCAAAAGCCTTTCAACAATTTCACTGTGGTCAGGTCAGTTCTGGAATGTAAAGATCTTTTGGGGGGAGAAAAAGCTGTGGCTCCTTAATGAATAATTAAGCCAATCAATTCTTCAGTTAACTTAGTGTCCCCAGCCATGAAGAGTCTCTTTGAGCTGGACACGTTTTAGAAACTTAAAGATTTAGAAATAACAATCAAATCAGGATCAAATCCTGCGAAGAGCAAGCCTTCCCAAAACTGTAGCGGCACGATGTGACCACAAGGGGGAGACTAAGCACAAATCAACCCTTCTGAACTGGGGACGCAGAAGAAAGGTAAACAGGAAGTATTGGTTATTATGGTTTCCTAGTTTTTGGTTTTGAACATGGAGATGCTTTAGGTTTTGGTTTCTCTTTTCCCCGACCCTTAATTAATAAAATATCCTTTTTTACCACAGATTATTTCCTTGTTACTTATGCCAGCAAATCTCAGATCCCACTCTAGTCACATGACAAGGGTCTGGGAGGCCTGTCCCCGCCCACTGACTGGCCCCACCCCAGAGTTCATGACCCCGCAGGTGCACCTCCATCTCCTGCAACTGCAAACCCTCTTGCGTTTTCTGCCCAGGTCACATGCTGGGGACCGTGTGTGACTGGAATAGGTTTTACGGGGCACACGACAGGGTAGCCCTGGAGATATCTGACCACTGTCCCTTCACCTCCTGCAAGATTTCACTCTCTACCCCTCTGGGAAACAGCCGGAGCTTGACACCTTAGCTCACCATTGCAATGGTAATTACATGCATTTGTACAGCCCTTATCATCCTGAAGGATCCTGGGACTCTTAGTAATGGACCTACTTCACCCACCACTGGGGGGCAGCACCACCTGGGTAACATCGGGCAGCTGCTCTGCACCAGCAGCCCCACTGCACAGCAGACCAGGGGGAGGAGAGAGGGATCACCTCACCAGCTGGATTCAGGGGAACTTTTACAAGGTCACGCTGTAGCCCAGAGTGGAATTTAGCCAAGACTCCCTGCTCTTCCCAGCTGTGAACAGCGGTGTGGACAAACTCTTCGAGCTGTACTTCAGTTTACTTACCATTAATAATAATAATAATAATAATAATAATAATAATAATAATAATAATAATAATGCCTTACACCTATATAGCGCTCTTCTGGACACTCCACTCAGAGCGCTTCACAGGTAATGGGGATCCCCCCCCACCCCCACCAGTGTGCAGCCCCAGCTGGGTGATGCGCCAGTCTGCTCCCCATTAGTCTGCCTGACCCCGGGGCAGCAGCTGGCTCAGTCCTGCTGACCCCCCAGGCACAGCCGAGCTGAATGACTCCGCCAGTTCCTCTCGCCAAAAAACAAGTTCCCGTTTTCTCCCCTCTTCCGCTCTCAATCCTTCCCACAACTTCTGGTTTTGCCATCATTAATGTTGAGAGTAACCGGTTTTCAACCACATCCCTCCCAGAGGTCGAGCCCGTTGTTCCCTGCTGGGAGTTCACCGCAGTGCAGGGTCTTGAGCGCAGTTCATCTGGGGCGTTTTTCTCATTCGCTGCCTTGCCTGGCCGGGGATCTGCACTGGTTTGACCCCGGGCGCTGCTCTTATCTGGGGGTCAGTCATATCAGATGGCATTCAGCTCGGGCAGCCGCGCAGTGCTTCATGCAGCTCGCAAAGACGGGAGCTCTGGCGGCGGCCGAGAAAGACCGAGCTGGGAGAGGCCGCTCGTGAGCAAGGTGGAGCGCCGCGGTTACACCCTCTGAGGTGGGGAAGCAATTCAAGAGGGAAACGGCGTTAGATGACGCGTTACGCGGTCGATACACCGCGGACCACATGATAACAGGCAGCGGGTTAAAGATGTGCATTGCACTAGAAAGGCCTGCGGCATCAACGGTGAGACGTGAACTAAGAAGCCAGAGAACTGTGGATAGCTGCTTCGAAAACTGAGAACGGGGGGGGGGCACTTTACACAAAGGGTTGTGGGAGTGTGGAACAGGCTGCCAAGCCGTTAACTGCAACCAGACGGGCAGAATGGCCTCTGTTCCGATCTCACTGCAGGCAAAGCAAAGTCGGAGGGAAACCAAAGGGCTCGATGAAGCTCCTACAGCTACATCATCCCACAGGGTGAAACGTGAAGTCCTCCCCGTTATGATGCGCCCCCACGAGGAAAACGCGGTGAGTTCGGGGACGAGGAGGACCGCGAGATCCACAGACCCTGTCCTCGCTCTCGGGTCGCGGCCCAGCGCGCGCGCGGTCGCGTGAATCGCGGTCGGGCCACAAAGCTCCTCGTGTCTCTTACTGCGGGGAAATTGCAGAACCGAAATACGGGCAGGAGGGAAGTACACTCACTTCTGCTCTGGTGGTTTTAGAGATCCCGTAGACCATGCCCGACCCTGAGGGGCCGTCTTGACGCGCTCGAGTGACCTGCCAGTTCACGCGCGGGGCCGCAGGCCTGTCTCCCCGTCGGCGATCGGACCCCGTGAAAACGGCACATGAACTAAATTAGTCGGTGCAATCTGGGGTCTCGGCCGCCGTGAGGACAAAGGGCGCCCTTTTTCCAGTCCCTGTCCCAATCCTTTTCCCAGTCCCTGTCCCAATCCCTTTCCCAGTCCCTGTCCCAATCCTTTTCCCAGTCTCTGTCCCAATCCCTTTCCCAGTCCCTGTCCCAATCCTTTTCCCAGTCTCTGTCCCAATCCTTTTCCCAGCAAGTGTAGCAGGAGGAGACGAGAATTCGGTGAAGGGGCCTGTACCCCCATCCCCCCGGGGGGTCCTGCGTGTCCGGGCGCGGGACAGAATCGGGCGTAACAGGCCGCAGTACCTTCTCTCCCACGGTCCGTGTCCGTGTGTCCACAGATTGGCTTGGTGGGGTCTTAGGCGTGAAGATGTTTAGCCCAGCGCCACATCTGGCACAATATACACTGTATATATCCGGGGCGCTTCAAAAAGAACACGGAATCCGTGGGCACAAGACTGGAGCTTCTCTGGAGCTTAAGGGGCCACTCTCCCAGTCCGGGGGGGTCTCCAGATACCGCGGGGAGCCCCGGGCAGGCCGTGCAGACGCGCGCTGACGGTAATCTGCGTCGACACGCACGGGAGAGCGTGACCTACTTTGTGCTCCCCGCAAAGCGGCCGGGCGGTCTGCGTCCATGAAAGTTTTATGGGCTTCATTACCGTTGTCAGAGTGGGGGCGTTTTTAGCCGGAGAGAACATCGCTAACCGCAGGTCTTCTAAAGGTGCGTCGCCGGCCCTGACGCGCGAAAGCGACATTTCCAGTGAGTTTATTTTAAACCTCAAACCTCGGTCCCGAGGCCCCCTGGAGAGGGGGGGTGGACGCGGCGCGCAGGGGGCGATGCATTATTCACGAGCCGCTGCCCTCGTGAATGATTCAGCAGCCCCGCCCGCCAGGGCCGGGCGGCGCTCGGGCCCGCCCCCCTCGCGCTCCTCGGGCGGCCTGCGCCACGTGCTGTCCGAGCCGGCGTCTGAAATTCACAAAAAAAAACAGCGATTTGAATTTAAATACAGATAAAGAAATTAAATACAAAACTGGCTAGATGGGCCTCCTGTCATTTGTAACTGTTCTAGGGTCTTAAGCTTTTCAGTCTTGGACAGAGAAGATTTTGAGGGAGAATAATAATTAATAATAATTGCTTACACTTATATAGCTCTTTTCTGGACACTCCACTCAAAGCGCTTTACAGGTAATGGGGATCCCCTCCACCCCCTCCACCAGTGTGCAGCCCCACCTGGATGATGTGACGGCAGCCATAGTGCACCAGTCCTCTCCCCACACACCAGCTCTCAGTGGGAGGAGAGCAGAGTGATGGAGCCAGTTCAGAGAGGGGGATTATTAGGAGGCCATGATTGGTAAAGTCCAGGGGGGGGAATTTGACCAGGACACCGGGGTAACACCCCTACTCTTTTTGAGAAACACCCGGGAACTTTTAATGACCACAGAGAGTCAAGACCTCAGTTTTACATCCCATGTGAAGGACAGCGCCTTTTTTACAGTATAGTGTCCCCGTCACTATATTGGGGCATTAGGACAGACAGACCGCAGGGTGAGCGCCCCCTACTGGCCCCACTAACACCTCTTCCAGCAGCAGCCTCAGCTTTCCCAGGAGTCTCCCCTCCAGGTACTGGCCAGGCTCACACCTGCTGAGCTCCAGTGTGATCCCGAGCTCCTGACAGTGCCAGAGGCTGACGGGACATCCCGGCTCGCCGGGGGGGTGGCGCTCTGACAGACCCACAGGAGCTGGTGGGAATGTGGCTCCGTGGGGCCGGAGAACTGACCATCATCCTTTTCAGGCCGTTGAAGAAGAAGTTCAGGCGGGATTCTGCGTGGGCACGCCTCGCCTGCAGAGGAGCAGATCGAGCTTTCTTCCAGGAGGATAAGAGGAGAGACGCGACGTTCCGGCTGTGGAGCCTTCTCCCGGTGTGGGCGTCTTCAGCAGAAACGTCGCGTCTCTTTTCTTCTGAGCCTGGAGTAAACCGTGACCTGGTCCTTTTAGCAATGTTTACCTCTTTGTGGAGATTTAATGCGGTGTTGTGAGTGCGGGCGCGTCGTAAGATTTGTATTCATTGTGGAATAAAGTTTATTGTGTTAAAAAAAATGTCTACCCTGATACCGGACTGGCCGATTTTGGGGTTTAGAGGAACCATCTCACGGGGGTATCCGGGGGAGGGGGCGGGGTCCCTATCAGCGGTGGTACCCCCCAAAACAAAAGGGGGCACTTAGTAGTAGCTCAGTGCGTGAAATCGCCTCCCTTTCAACGGTGGTTCTGCTCCGCTGTCGCTTGCGGAGGATCGGCGGCCTCAGCCCCGGTTTTATTTTGCTCTTCACCGTGCCCTCCGCGCAACCCCGAAATAGCTTTCGCGGTTTCCTCGACGACGAAGACAAGCCTTGTTTTTCTGGTCCAGGAGCGGCGGTGGGGGGAGAAGGGCTCATGAATATGAATGCCTCTGCCGGCGTGGGCACGCCCCGCTGCCGGGCCTAGCCCACGGCTCTGCCTGTCGCGCAGCTCCGCCCGGGCGGAGAGACTGGCTCAGCTCGCACTCCGGAGACTTCGCGACCGAGGCGCCGGAGAGAAAGGGCTTGTCAGAGAGAGAGCTCGACAGCGAGAAACCTCCCCCGCTCACCGCCGCGATTCGTTATTTTTTTGTTCCTTTTCCCTTTTTTTCTTAAAAAAAATCCCCCCCCCCTCCACCTCCCTTCCCCCCTAGTTTCAAAAAAAAAAATACCAAACACCGCAGAAGAAATGGTGGATTACCACGCCGTCAATAACCAGCAGTATTCCGGTGGCGGCACACAACCTTACATGCAACAGGACGATGAGTGGGACCGGGACCTGCTTCTCGACCCGGCCTGGGAGAAGCAGCAGAGGAAGGTAAGTTGGAAGGCGGGAGGAGGGGCTGGGAGAGGCCGGGGACCGGCCGTGGCCTGGGGAGGACGTCTTGAGTTTACAGCTGGGGCGCACTGGACCTGCCGGTGAGCACGGAGCCGCGAGTCAGTAGTAAACCTCTACGATCCGCGGGGAAATTAAAAAAAAAACAAACCTCCACACAGGGAAAATAAAAAACAACGTACAAAAACATGGTGCTCCAGCACCCCCCCGCCCGCCTGCGCCCCCCCATTGTAGAGCCGAGGGAGCAATCCACAGTAAACTTCGCGAAGTTGGGGAGGACAAAATAAAAGCCCGTGGAAACGGGACAGACCGAGCACTGGTTATCCGTCTGCGATCAAATGAATTTAGGGTCCCGGATCACTCGCGCAGCCCAGGGAAGGTCACTCGTTTTCAGTGGCTAATTTCAGTTTTCCGAAGCGCCCGCCTCACCGTGGGGTGCTGGCCGTGGGATAATCTCGCCCCTCCCCGCCGCGTCGGCTCCACCAGAAATGACATTCCGTGTTTATATCGTCCTTTCCCCCCCACACACCTTGGTTACTGTAATAGCGGCCGTGACTCTTTCAATAGTGGGGCACTTAAAGAGACAGATACACGAGTGCCCGTAGCTGCAGTGTGTATTTCACGCACACACAGAGACGTAGACAAGCCCTGTTGTTATATAGCTCGGTATCCGGCAGACGCGCGATGTGGGTCAATTTGTAAAAGTACAGAAACGCGAAGCCGAAAACCGCGAGTCCAGGTGTGAAAGAGGTGGATTTTGGCGAGGAAGGCTTGATCTTGAGTAACTATCGCGGTCCTGAGTAACTATTGTAACCGGGGGTTGTTACCAGACCGTGGGACTGTCGCGCTTTCGGCTGAAACGACGCGCGTAGCGGCTATATGTGGTGCTCCCCCCAGCCCCCTGGTTATTTTGTGCAAAATGCGAGCGTTTCGGCTGTCAGTCGTCCTTAGGAGACCCTAAGACCCTTAGGTGACCCGTATATCCCGGTCAGGCGGGGCTCGGAGGAGATGTCGTCTCCCGAGGAAGCGATATCCCACTGTGTCCCAGGCCCGTCAGGTGCGCGGCTCCGTCTCCCTGGGGTCCCCCGTGAGTCCCGCACCTGACCGGGGGATCAGAGAGTCCCAGCCTGCGGGATGGCGGGTCGGAGCTCCCCCCCCCCCCGCCACGGTAAACACGCGTGGACTCTCACCCCGGCGGTGGTTGGGCTTGGCTGCGGCGTGTTTTCCCGGGCCGGTCCCGGAGTGGGAGGGACGCGGGGTTAAACAAGACGTCCGTATCAGAGGCGTGTGTGTGCATGCGTGTTCCTGTGGATGTGTACTCAAGGGCGAACAGCCTGGAGTGGCCACGGCAGAGCGATTGCACAAGGGCACCGAGTTAATAAACTACTTTTTTTTTACCCGTTGCTGGAAGGGACGCCGGTGTTGCTCAACAACACTGTTCCGCGGGCTTGTGGAGGGCGATTTTGCAGGTGTTGCGCTACCACAGGTGTGTCAGTGACTCGAGGAACAGCCCCATTTCAGGGCTCAGGTCGGGTTGTGTGTCCTATGCACAGGTGGAGTGAAATGCTTAGTCGCGCGTGGGGTCTGATACCAAGACGTTAAGGAATCGCCGAGACACGAACACACAACAGTAGCAGTAGAACTTCTTTTCTGGGGTGCTCCGGGAGGGCGCCTTGGTGTTTTTTTTGAGGTGTCCGTCCCTCTGGTACACCAGCTGGACCCCTGACCTCTGACCCCCTGAACCCCTGATCCGCTCTCAAGAGTCACCTGCCCCACTTTCTCGGGGCAGCTCCTGTTGCAGCCCACTCCGCCCCCTTTATTCCTCCCCTGGCTGTTCTTGTTGAGCCAGGATGTTACTACATTCCTAAAGCAGGGCTGGTCCAGTGCCGGGCTGGTCACTGGCTTCACTGGACCAGTTAAACGGCTTCTCCCTGCTCTGCAGGAGCTGCTGCCTCGGAGAGGCCTCGAACGCCTGCAGACGCAGCGCCCCCTCCAGGCCCAGGAGGTGGAGGGCAGCTCGGCCAGTTCCAGCTCCTGGGGGGCCGGTGCCCGCTGGCCTCTCTTCCTCCTGAGCTCCCTGGTCCACCGTTTATGAGGAATCAGCTGTAAAGAGTTCATAAGAGTTCATATATCCTGCATGGTACTAATACAATAATTAGCTTAATTGTTTAATTGACTAATCAAGCTGGAACAAATCCCTGAAAACATCCGCCTGCGCTTACGCCGTATCGGCCTCGACAGGGGCGTGGTTCGCTGGGATCCGAGTTCGCAGTTCCTCGGAATAGTTTGCACGCCACAGAAATGTGCGTGCAGGGCTGCTCGCAAAACCTGGTCTGGCAGGAGGCCCAGCAGGAAGGGATTCGGGGGTTCACAGGCCTGGGATTGGCCCTGGGGGGACATGAGGGTGGTGCCAACGTCGGCCCCTCCCTCCCTCTGTGGTTTGAAATGCAGGGCTGGGTGCTTGGGTGGGGGCATTGTGATTCGGAGTGCTTTCTGTCTCTCCACCTGCCCCATCGGGGGGGGGGGGGCTGTCTCATTGTTCAGGTTAATTGTTCCTCTGCTTTGGCAGTGCTGTAATTCAGTGGTAGTGCCTATAAAGCTCCTTCAGTTTAAAAACAGGTACTCCACCTTCCACCGAGCGAGGCAGGTCACCTGCTCTTAAAGGCACACCCCGCCCGCAAAGCTCTGAAAATGTCAGGATCAGGGTTGTACCCCGTTGTTGCTGTTGGGCTTGGGCTGAGAGCACAAGCTCAGAACGCAGGAGATAGATGGGGACAGGCAGCTGCGCTGGATCTCTGTTTAAGCACAGAATTTTAAGTGCTGGTTTTGGGAGGGATGTTCTGTGAAAAGGGGTTACAGATCTAGAATGGAATTGCAGAAATGCGATGTTCTCTGGCGGCCCAGCAGATTCAGCTGAGAGATGGTTTCAGACAGCGAGTACAAGCCAAGGAAAGGCAATAAGTAACTCTGAGAATCTGGTTTACTGCGAGTCAACCCCAGGAATGCGAGGTCAAATACTTTGGTCTTTTTTTTCTTTTTTGTGAACTTGTGAAGAATGTAGCAGGGACTTTCAGGGGTAGAACAGAAGTCAAGGCAGGAAGGAGGCTGTCGTAAAAGAGATGTTGTGAGGAGGAGGAGGAATGTGTCCCCTTGGCTTCCTCCTGGCCTGATCTGTCTCACCAGGGCAGAGAAGCCAAGCAAGACAGGACTGCTCTGGTTAGAACAGAGATGGGAGACCTTCTCGGAAAACTTGATGCTGGTGTAGACCAGTAGGGGGCGCTCTTCCGCCTGATTCGGGTTTTCCACCCATCGACTGGGAGGGAGGCCAGCTGCAGTCCCGAATCCTGCTCGGTCATGAAAGATCCCCCGGCACAGTTTGTTCATTCGGCGGGTGAGGTGATCCCTCTCTCCTCCCCCCTGATCCGCTGTGCCCTGCGGCCGCAGGTGCAGGAGAGCTGCCCTGTGGCACCCAGGGGGGAACAGAAGTAAAGATCTTTGGGGAAACTCTGGGATGAAATGCCGGGCGTTCACCAGTTGGCCCTGTCGCTGACGCATGGCCGAGCAGTGTCAGGGCCGCCTCTCCTCTCCAGGCGATGGCCTGGCGCTGACCGGGGCCTTGTGGATTCGGGATGAGTGGGGTTCATCAGGCTCCCGGTTCGAGGCTGCTGCAGCCGGTGGAAACGCTGTGTCAGAGCAGGGGGGGGTGTTTGTGTGTGCACGCGCACTGCTGGCCGGCTGTTTTGTTTGCCCCGAGTAACATTTAGTATCTCTGTGGGCTGGGGGGTCACACGGCGACAGCGGCTCCGGCGATCGGACGATTGAAAGAGACGATTGTGTGGAATTGTCTTCTGTGGCCGGACTGGAATAAGTGGGTTTTGTTGTCGAGCTGTGAGGCTGAATGATTTAAGATGAAACGCAGCAGTGGCATCGACTGCGCTAGGTGCCCCGCGGGCCGAGGTGCAGGGGTGTGGCATCAGGCCACAAACTTTGGGAGCATCAGCTCTTCCCCAGCTGCTGTGGGCTTTGTCTATGCAGATGTGGGCACGAGAGAAAATCGGGGTGCCTGGAAGGCACAGTGGGCACGTGGGTGTGGAATAATATCGGGGTGCCTGGAAGGCGCAGTGGACACGTGGGTGTGGAATAATATCGGGGTGCCTGGAAGGCGCAGTGGGCACGTGGGTGTGGAATAATATCGGGGTGCCTGGAAGGCGCAGTGGGCACGTGGGTGTGGAATAATATCGGGGTGCCTGGAAGGGCAGTGGGCACGTGGGTGTGGAATAATATCGGGGTGCCTGGAAGGCGCAGTGGGCACGTGGGTGTGGAATAATATCGGGGTGCCTGGAAGGGCAGTGGGCACGTGGGTGTGGAATAATATTGGGGTGCCTGGAAGGCGCAGTGGACACGTGGGTGTGGAATAATATCGGGGTGCCTGGAAGGCGCAGTGGGCACGTGGGTGTGGAATAATATCGGGGTGCCTGGAAGGGCAGTGGGCACGTGGGTGTGGAATAATATCGGGGTGCCCTCCTGAGAGGGCAGGCAGCCGGAGTACAGGGGGTCTTGTGTTGGAAGGGGGTGTAGCGATTCCCGGGGTCTTGGGACCCGAATGGCCGCTCTGGGGTGTCTGCTGCGCCCCCAGCCCCGGTGCTGTGGAAAGGGCGGGATAATCGCGCGGAGCATTCTTCTCTGGGAAGGAAGGGAGTTGATTGCTGAGCAGTGAAATTGCTGTGGCTGCTGTGGGAGGTGGCTGGGGGGGGGGGCAGGCATTCCTGCAGTTTGGAAAACAGCGTTCCCGCTTTTCCCTCCCTCGTCACTGAAGTGACTAACGAGGCTCGCCGGTTGATGTGGGGGGGCTTGTTGTTGTTGTTGTGTGTGGTGGGGAGGTTTAGCAGCTCTCTCTCAGACGCACATCATGACAGGACAAACATCCTTCGGGCTGAACTGTTGCTTAACTGAGCCGCCGTGGCTCTGATCGTTGGACCCCTCGCTCGTTTCCAGCGCCCTCGAGTTCTCGCAGGTGAAATCGGATCTCTGAACGTCCGTGACGGAAAGGAATTCGGCGACTGGTGCGCGGTTTGCTGGCGTGGAGTTCCCGTTTGAACCCAGGAAGTCTTCAAGAGCTTTTTTCCTGCGGGGGGAGGAGGGACTGGGCGGACAGGAAGCCTCTCTTCCCGGGCTCCGGAGCGCAGAGTCTGACCCGTTAACCCCGCGCCCGCCAGCCGGCTCGTCGGCCTGCCTCGTCGCCACGCGGGCTTTCCGATCAGCTCGTTCCGGCTCGGCGGGGCGGAGGGCGAGAGGTTCCGGGGGCTCGTTTCCCGTCGCCCACTCTTGACGGGAGAACCCGTCCGGACAGCTGTGGCGTGGGGGTCCGCGCTGTGAGGGCGATGTGCCGTTCGTACTGGAGCTTTGGGGCTCCAGGTGGGGGCTCGTTGGGGGTGTTGGGGGAGGACAAGCCTGCCAGGTGTGTGCAGTCCGGATCGCGGCTGGCTGGCTGGCGTTGGGACCGTTGTCAGCACAGCAGGGGCGTGAGGGGTGGCCTGACCCCCCCCCCCCAGGCTGAAGTATTTACCCACTGCCTGGGCATGTCGAGCTGCGGGGGTCTCTCTGGGGGGGCAGAGCACTGTCAGGGCTACACCGCCTGCTGCTGCTGCTGCCCCTGCTGCGACAGTCCAGCTCCAGCCACGCACAGCGAACCCCAGGCGTAGAGAAACTGGCCCCCGCACCCCGTCTGCGCAGTGGCCAGGCCAGGGTAGCTGCAGGGCAGCGAGGAGCGGAGTCCTGGCTTGTTCGGCGAAGGCTCTGCCCAGACTGGATTGCGGGCGGAGACCGAGTCCTGCCTCTCTCACCCCCCCCGGGCTGACTGTCGCTATTCGGAGGACGGGGTGCAGGGATCAGTTTGTCTGTGCGTGGGGCTGGCTGTCGCTATTCGGGGGACGGGGTGCAGGGATCAGTTTGTCTGTGCGTGGGGCTGGCTGTCGCTATTCGGAGGACGGGGTGCAGGGATCAGTTTGTCTGTGCGTGGGGCTGGCTGTCGCTATTCGGGGGACGGGGTGCAGGGATCAGTTTGTCTGTGCGTGGGGCTGGCTGTCGCTATTCGGGGGACGGGGTGCAGGGATCAGTTTGTCTGTGCGTGGGGCTGGCTGTCGCTATTCGGGGGACGGGGTGCAGGGATCAGTTTGTCTGTGCGTGGGGCTGGCTGTCGCTATTCGGAGGACGGGGTGCAGGGATCAGTTTGTCTGTGCGTGGGGCTGGCTGTCGCTATTCGGAGGACGGGGTGCAGGGATCAGTTTGTCTGTGCGTGGGGCTCGGGGCTCTGGTGTGGCTCCATCGGCACGGCCATGTTTCTTGGGGTGTGCTTTGCTGTGCTGGAAGGGCGAGACTTGGGAACGCCTCGGTGCGGATGAAATGGTTCTGTCTCTCCGTGCGCCGGCACTGGCAGCGAGCTGACGGGTCTCCAGCTTGCGCAGACGGGTGGGTCCCCTGGCCAGTCCCTCGTGGACAGAGAGCACTGTCCTGATTTTCCTGGCCAGCGTTCCGCTTTTATATCCCGCGTTGTGGAATTGCAGAAGCTCTCTGCCTCCTGGTTTCGC
Source organism: Lepisosteus platostomus (assembly GCF_059453375.1). Lineage (NCBI taxonomy): Eukaryota > Metazoa > Chordata > Actinopteri > Semionotiformes > Lepisosteidae > Lepisosteus > Lepisosteus platostomus. The sequence goes on from NC_142614.1 coordinate 5,658,202, forward strand.
ACCAGCGACGCCTTTCCCCCGGCAGGCGGGAGAGGAAGTGCCCCTGGGACACGCCCAGCCAGCGGACCGCTCGGTGTCGGGCAGGAGAGTGGCCTCTGGCTCGTGTCGGTGCCGGACCGGGCCCAGGAGATGGCAGGTGTGGGTTTGTCTGCGGAGAAGCCCCTGGCTTGACTCTCGTTGAGTTTTCAAAGAAAGGGGCCGGCAGAGGCTGTGAGTGCACAGGCACAGGCGGATACATGACTGCAGTACAACACCAAGCACAAACGGGACCAGTCTCCAACCTCTCTTCTGATATGTCCAACACATCGGAGTGAGGGAAACATTGGCGCAGTCGGTGCTCCTCAGCAGCACAGAGCCCTGAGAAGGTGCGGCACAACACCCAGCACAAAAAGGAATGGGCACCAACCCCTGAACACCGCGGCCCTCCGTTCCGTGCACACAGAAGACTCTTGTCCATAACCTGAGCGTGGAAGCGCCGTTTCAGACAAGCTCCTTTTTATCTCGGCGTCCGTTCCTTTCCCCCCGCCAGGTGTTCAGCTTGTGTGTGGAGAGGAAGGAGCTTCGTGGAGGCCCTGACGCTCATTAGGGAGTTGAAGCTGAAAGGTGGATTTGTGTGGTCGTGAAGCTACGTGTGCCTCTGATGGGGGAACCCGGTGCTCAGTCGCCCCGGAGGCTTCAGGCTGGGTTTGAGAGGGAGGAGGGCGGCCGTGTCTGAGCGTCCGTCCCCTCATGCGCTGTGATTGAGGAGACAGGGGCTGCAGAGCAGTGGGAGGCCGGCATGTCAGGTACCTGAGTCACAGCGATCTGGTCGCAAATTCCAAGCTAGGCCATGATGTTGTCTCGCTCGTTTGCTGTGCAATTTCCTGTGACTGATCTGTTAATGACTAATTATTCCGGTTGAGAAGCTCGTGCTCGTGGCTCTGCTGCTGGCCGAGGAGCTGGGTTGTGGCCATGGCGGTGCTGTCGAATTGCCCTGGAAGACTGGAAGCCTTGTGGTTTGTAGGCAGCACAACAACAGGCAGTAAAGGGAGCAGGCAGCAACACCAGCAGTAATGGCCTGCACAGTTTGCGAAGGCCGAGACCTGGTGCAGATGCTCGTGTCGGGGCGCCGCGTGGCGCAAGCGGGGTGACCGGCAGACAACGCGGCAGGAGCGAGAGACGAGGGTGGGCGGGCGCAGGAAGATGGCGGCGAGATCTGGGGGCGTCCCGCGAAGTTTCGGTGTCATCGCCGACAGGCGGTCTTCCGCCGGAGCTGGTCGTTTCTCTGTGAAGCAGGCTGTCCCCGAGCTCTGGGGGGGGGGGGGGCTTCGCGGAGAACGTCGCAGGTGCTGGGAAATGAGGAATCGAAGCCCGAGCTCGGCTGCGCTGCCTGGCAGGAGTTGTGGGAAGTTCCTCTGTGCGACGCCAATCCAGTATTGCAGACACCCAGGGCTCCCTTCACCCTGGCTGGGTCCTGGCTGGGTCCTGGCTGGGTGCCGAGGGCTGAGGGCAGCAGGAAGCAGCTCTCCTGGACGTGCGGGGGGGGCGGATTTCGGCTGCTCGTTTCGGATAGGCTGGGCGGGCACGCGGGTGAGCCGTTTGGGTTTCAGACGTGGTTGTCGGGGAGGGACGTCATCTCGTTTGCAGACCCTTTCAGTTCCAGGGGGGTGTGACTGGGAGCGCCGGGGCTGGACGGTAGCAGGGGCTGGACGCGGGCGAGAGCGTCCCCGCCTGGACAGTAGCAGGCGCTGCGGGGCAGCGGTGCGGAGGTTTTGGAACCCAGACGGCATCTTGGGTGCCATTGTTCAGTGCCCCCACAGGAGCAGTCCGTCCTGGAGGGAGGAGGCTGTGATGGGTATAGGGGCGCGTGCGTGGGTGTCCTCGTGTGGGCGGGGGATCACGGCGGGCAGGGCTGGCTGGAGGTCAGGGGGCACGGGCAGGGGGGGGCGGCATGAAATCCGCTCTCTCGGGATGGTCCCGGAGACAGCCTGCTGGCTCGGGGTGGGAGGAGGACGTTTCCTGCTGGGGTTGCTGGCCTGGCTCGAGGCCCACCGGCCTCTCCTCGCCTCCCCCTGGCCGCGGCCTGCGGAGCTGGCGTCTTCCCTGCCGCGCGTCAGAGGTGCTGGGCGGCCTCCCCGCCACACCCTATTGGTTGCGTCATCGCCGCGGCGACGGCAGGCTGCCATGCGTGCCCTTATAAGGAGAGGCGTGTGTGTGAGAGCGAGGGAGAGGGGCGGGCCGGTTGCCGGAGAACTGAGCCAGCCTGTCATTCTTGTCTGGGTGGCCCGGCCAGGCTCCCATCTCTCTGGGAGCGTTGCACGCAGTTCCTCTCTATCTCCCGTTCCCCATCTGTCGCCTGCCTCTATCTGTGCCTCCATCTCGCCGCCTGGCTGCCTCGCTCCTGAGATCTGGTGATCGGGCGCACCTGATCTGTGGCCACTGGCTGATCCCCTGCCTGATGGGGTGACGCAGGTGTGGGTGTGGTGGGGGGGGGGGTGAGGAGGAAGAGGGTGAAGGAGGTCACGGCTCGGAATGCCAGGAATGAGGAAAGGCAGGTCGGGGGCTGTGTGGTTTGAAGCCCAGAAGAAGCGTTCAGGAAGTGAAACCGGGCCGTGCGGAATGCTGTGCGCTCCGGAGCCGTGCCGCGCCACGCCCATCTCCGGGGCAGACCGAGATCGCCTTCATTCCCCCGGGTTCGGCAGTCGGCCAGTCAAGAGCGCCCGGCCTGTGTCCGACACCGCGACCCTCTCCGCCAGCATCTTCTGAGATCCCGCGTTCCCAGACAGCTGGGGATTAGCAAAGAAACTGATTCCTGTCCGGGAGGCTGGAGGGGGAGGATGTAAAACACATTTACAAGACAGTGATTTGATGATTTCATTTTTGTACCAATCTTATTTTTAATTCTAGGCTCTGTTCTTTTTCGGGCACGTTGTACAGTTTGTCATGACTCATTCACAGACTTTTATGGGATCGTTGAAAACAGGTATTGCACACTTGACTTCGGTTTGTCCTGCATAAGAAGAGTTCATGAGACGAGGCAGGTCAGGTATCGCTCTGAGTAGAGCTGCCTTACTCTTCTAAGCCTCCTCCTGCCTCAGGAGGGTATTTAAGGCAGACCCCTCTGTGGTCCTGGAGAAGCTGCTAAACAGGCACATCCTGTCATTTTCTTCAGGTCTTTTTAGAGAACATCTCAGTTTCCTGGAGCTGTGCTTCTGGGTCGTCCTGGGTGTTCCCTGCTTTTCTCTCTTGCATTGTTGTCATCTGATACTGGGGAATAGCTGAAGTTCCCCTGTCTTTGTCTGTTTAACAACACACAAAACACACACGACGCACAGGGGCACGGTCAACAGGAAGTGCGGTGCATTCCAGATCCTGTCAGCTTGTGCAGGGCTGTGCAGCCTTGACATGGAAGACTTGCATTCTGTGACACAACACCAGGCACGACAGGGAGTGCGCTCTAACCCTGCAGTGTCGAGCAGCCTTTGCAGCCCCCGCCGTGTGTGTGTGTGCGTGCACGGGTTAGAGAGGGGGGCAGGGGCTGATTATCGACAGTCTCTGAAGCCACCATTTCCTGCCTCTGCTTTTTTTTCAAGCACCTGGTTTGCGCCAACAGTTCTGCAAGAAGCGAAGGCAGAATTTGAGCCTGTGGGGAAAAAAAATATGTCAAGAGCTGCTCTGCTCACACACGTGGTTTCATGCTAATCTAAGGGTTTTTTTTAGACGCAGTGGCTGGTATTCTTGTTTACTGACTAGCTACTTGGCTATAGTGCATTTGTGTAAACAGGCTTTTTGAAGTATTTCTGAACTCCTTACTTGTCAGGGTCTTTCCTGGGTCAGGAGGCTGTGTGTTTTGACTTGTGTATTTTGTAGAAATGCCCCCACCCCAGTCCCCACTATCATAGGCAGTGTAATGGTCCAGTTTCTCCTTGTAGGTTCACATACTGTTTGCTGAAGCTGTTCAAATAGGCTCAGGATTCTGTAGATTACTGATCTTTCAGCCCAGCCAAGCTTATCTGTCCTCTTGAAGGTTGAGGCACCTGTAACTGAGTCTGACTGGGGGTTAGATCGTTGGTGGCAGGGTCTCACTGTGGTCAATGGGGGAACCCCAATTCTCTGAGTTTGAGTTTCCAATCCGTGTGCTCACAAGCCTTCTGTTCTAAACCGCCCCCTCCAGTGTAAATCTCCCGTGCGCGTGTCTGCGTCAGGCCCTGCGTGGCACGGGTCGCCCGTGTGCCACCGAAGGTCATTGCGAGCGGAAAGGCGCCGGTCTTGTGTTCCCTCGTGTGGGTGGCAGTGCCCACACCTCACCTGTCCCTCCCTGCCTCTCGTTTCCACGAAAGGCGGAGGAATGCAGATAAGGACATCGCACCAGTGAAGAGCTCCCTGCCGGGCTCTGATCTCCCGAGAGAAACTGGGGGGGGGGGCGGGGGCTCGGCTCGCCTCGCCCGCCTCTCTTTTCTGTTTCGCTTTCCCCCGTAAAGGGGCGGCGACGGAGGTGAAAGGTCGCGCCCGGCTCAGTTTTCCGCATTCCGGCGGTCAGGTGCTCTCCGGGCGGAGGTGTGACGTCAGGCAGGAGCCGGGGGGAGGAGAAGCAGGAAGGCGAGGGGAGGAGTGTGGTTGTGTGAGTAAGGCCTCCTCCTCCTCCTCCTCGGCTGTCCTCTCGCTCCGTGTGGGAGTGGGCTCCTCTGAGTCATTATCTGGCTTCCTGGCCGGTCCTGCTGGTTTACATTCGGGATTTCCGCCTGGAAGCCGGGCCTGGGGTGGGGGAGCATTTCCTCAAGGAGCTCCGGGATCCGGTGAAAACAGACCTGAGAACAAACCCCCACTTTCCCGCGCGCCGCGGCCCGAGCGCTGCTGGGGCTCCTCACTCCCAGCAGCACGTGGGGCGGCGGATGGCGCTGTTCCTTGGGGCTGCGGCTCCGGCTCCCATCGCCCAGCGGTCTGAGCCCTCCCGGGTCTTCCCAGCCGCCGGGTGCCGCACGCTTTCGGATCCCGAAACAGCCCAGTGGCTGGCGTCAGACCCGGCCTGGATCTCGGATGCGGACTGCAGCCACCGTTTCCGGAGCCGTCTGCTCGGGAGCTTCCTGCCCATCCTGTTTGGGAGGATGTCAATTAGCCGCACGCTGATTAGCGGAGCCAGCTACAGGGGGGTGGAGAGGGTGATGGGTCTGGGGCGCTACGGGGCCCCTGTGGGCTGGGGGGGGGGTCAAGTGAAGGTCAGGTGTTTCTCCGGGGGTGAACCGGGAGAAGGGAGAAGGCAGAAGTCGGGGTGCAAGCTCTGGTGCGAAAGATACCCCCCCTGTCCAGAGGCAGCAGGGCGTCCAGTGTGCAGCCCCTGGTCTGGCGGCTCGGTCAGCCTGGACCGGATCAGCCCGCCGTGCGGATGGGAGCCTGGCTTCGGACCCTCACGCTGCCCCCTCTCTGTACCCTCTCATCTTCCCGCCCGGCTCTCCCCTGGGTGCAGCCTTCAGCCGCGATGGGCTCTCGGCAGCAGGAAGTGCATTGCTGGAATTCCAGACCCCGACAGGATAACGCCGATTCCTGTAACAGCCCTGCCTCCCCCGCCCCCCCCCTCCGCGTGGCTGTGCGCGTCAGTGCGCGGGGTTCCTCCGGCGGTACGGTGCTGACACTGCCGGAGCGGGCCCGGGAAACCAGACCCAGCGGGTCAGAACCGACCACACCACTGCGGCTCCACGCGCAGAGCCTGCTCGTTAGCAAGACGATGAGCTCGTTCCGCTGGGCCGATGAAGCTGTGCACTCTAAACCGCTCTGCGGCTTTGCTCTGCGTGTGTGTTAATACACATGCACGCCTGCGTCTGTGCAGAGACCCAGTACACGGATGTAGATGTCTGTGTCTGTGTGTATATATAGCTTTTTGTGTTTAGATCAGTGCTGATTAACCTCTGCTGCAGTCTGCACCCCTTTGTCTCTCAAAATATTATAACCCAAGATATATATTCTTTATATATAGAATGAAAGAGTCTTATGTTCATTTCACGGTAAAATGAAAAATATCTGAAAAAGTAGACACTATACCTAGGTTTGATGAAACTATGTAGCTGTATCTGTGTGCCTGGGCTGGAATTGGGTTTTCAATGATTGACCTTCTCGAATCTGCTAGCCCAGAGTAAGAGCCGCTGGTTGAGATGTGGTGTAATGGGCTGCCCAGGGCCAGAGGTAATGCTCAACAGAGCTTGCAGGCGTGGCCTTGGCGGTGCTGCAGGGCCTGATGCAGACGGTCGCGCAGAAGGCTGCTGTTTGTGCCCTGGACAAGTTGCCTTAATGTGACGGCGTAGTGAACCTGCAGTGCACGTGTGAACACGCAGCCACATGCACGCACACGCCTGTATTCCTGCGCTTCCGAAGGCCTCTGACGGACTCCCTGGACGGGTTTTCCTCCCCTCTGGGGGTCCGGAGGAGGGCACCTGTCCGGCCGCTCACCCCTCCACCTCCTTCCCCCTGCGCGCGTCTCTCTCGCCTCCCAGCCCCCCCCCCCCCCACCCCCCTCTCTCTGCGGGTGGCGCTGACCTTTGTGTTGGTCTGGGCAGGGTCTCCATGGCAACGGACCCGGGCAGCGACTGGGGGAGGAGGGAGGGGGAGATGGGGGGGGGGGGGCTGTTGGCCTCAATCTTCCGAGTCGAAAAAGGAAAACACGCCTGCGCCGAGCACTACACAAAGAGGGGGCGTCTCTGGGGGGGGGTCTCCGGGGGTGTCGGCTGAGGAGGGGACAGTCCCTGGAGAGAGCCGGCCGAGCTCTGCGGTGGACAGCTCTCGGGGTGCAGGGGCAGTGCGGGGGCTCCCTTATTTCGGGTTTCTGAAAGGTGCCGAGCTGCGTGAGAGCTTGGTCTCCCAGCTCCTGGCCGCCAGCGCTGGCACTGGGTCTCGGAGCAGGGCCTGACTCAGACGCTGGCGCAGGAGGCCCGTCGATGAGGTCAGGGGTATCTGAAAACGGGGCAGCTGCTGCCGGACTCGTTCCTTTGTGGCTCTCCGGGCTGGGACGTCCCGCGAGCTCGGGTGTATCCAGTCTGAGCCCGAGCCCGATCTCGTCCAGCCGCTGAGGCTGTGAAAACCAAAACAAGCAGGAAACGGCATGCTGGGAACCTGTCGTTAGGGGTGGGTCCCTCGCTGGGCGTGGAGAAAACTGTTACCTTTCAATAGCAGGCACGCCGAAACCACTGTCTTTAAAAAGGTGTGAGCGCAAAAGAGAAAACAACCCAGACATGAAAGTCGACTCTGCCTCAGCATGAGGAAGTGACTTCTGTGAGTTACAGACTGGAGGACAAAGTCCAAGCACGGAGAGCAGGTGCACACACAGACTCCTCTGATTGGTCCTGGGCTTGATCTGCGTACAGGGCCAGATATAGACGCTCTGTCGGCAGAAGCAGTTTAGATGGGGCCCCAAGTTTGAGAGCAGGGAGGGGAGCGTGTCTGTGCGCACAGCCAGTTCTGATGTTCCCCCCAAAAACATCAGTCTTGAGACGTACACCTCGTGCTAATAACACGAGCTGGAACAACAGGACACGGGAGGCTTTTAAGCAGCTGTGAATTGCAGACCTGTTTGGACAGCCTCCCTGCTTCGGTCAGGGGCCCTGTGCTGCCACAGGGGCGCAGCGACGTTTCATAGCGAGCTCTGGTCTGTATCGGCCCTTCGAGGTGCTGGACCTGAAGCAACTGCCAGCTGCTGAGGTGGTGTGCACAGGGGGAAGCCGCCAGCTGGAATGAGGAGCCGGTGTGGAGAACAGCCCTGATCCGGCTGGTTCGGAGCTCATTCCGCAGACTCCCGGGGTTTTCAGGGGCTCCCGGCGTTTGGCGCTTCGGGATGAGTCCGGACAGCACAAACGGACTCTGAGCGCGAGCGACCCCCCACGTGTGTGAGGGGGCTTGGAGGTGACCGAGCGCCCCCAGCTGACCGGCCGTTCCCAGCAGCCGCTGCTCTCTGTGTAAAGAGGTGCCTCCTGGTTCCGGCTACGAGCTCACCTCCCGAGACTAAAGAGATTCAGCTCCTTTGAGACAGATCGAACTCCTCATTAGGTGATCATCATGAAGGGCACTCTGAGCCAACCCTGGATACCCGTTCCACACGTGGACGCAGCCGTCTTGAGTGGCTTCCAGTGGCTTGCAGGATGTAACTGGTGTGAATATTCGAACCAGGGGCCTTGATGAAGAAGTGCAGACCTGCAGTGATGTATGATTCCAGCGACTTGGATTTATTTTAACTTCAGGTTCGAGTGACGGCAAAGACTCACCAAAAAAAATGCCCTGGAGTTTCATATCCCCTTTTTGTACCAAAAGTGGGGTACGGTAGAGCTGGGAGAGTGGCAGGAAGGGCAGGACTGTGCTCGGAGACCCCGCTAATGGCAGCGCTGATTGTCAGAGACGGAGAACAGATTGAGGGGCAGAGAGCTTCGTCCCCCACAGAGCTCCTGAGCTCCTGGGGGGGTCCGGACCACCGTCCCCGAGTGGAGGTGAAGGTTGCGAAGCGCTGCAGACTGTGGGCGTCGATCCTGCGCACACCTGCCGGGAGTGTGTGTGTGAGGCTGGTGTCAGGACAGCGGGCGGGGTGGCATGGCGGTCTGGACCTGTGCCGCAGGCTGGAGCTCAGGGAGCTGTGCAAGAGCGCGGCTCTCTCGCTCCTGGTGTCCTGTTGGGAGTCTCGCCCCCGGACCGAGGCCTTGACCCCTGTCCGGCAGGCTTGGTCAGTCCTGCTGGGTCAGCAGTTACCAGTCTGAGGATCAGTGTCATAGTGGTCAGTTAGGCAGTTAGTCATTTGCCGATCGTTAAACCCCTTGATCGATCAAATTACTGGGTTGATCAGAAACTCCCCAGTGTGTAGAGACTGGTTTTGTTTGAGGGCTCCCTGGTGTTGCGTGCTTAACATTCAGAGGTGGGGTGTGTCTTCTGTGTCATAGTGCGTTTCGGTTGAGTGTGTGTGTGACAGTGCTGGTTTGTTCTTGAGGCACATTCCTGTCCAAGGAGTGGTGTTAAACCTCTACACCTCACACCTCAAATTCAGTGAGCTTTATTGGCGTGACTAGTGAATCATAGTGTTGCAGTAACAGTTAGCTAGTCATTTACAACATTATTACTTGGGCGGCTCACTGTCTGCTCCTAATGCTCCTCATGACAGGAGATCACCCACTCTGCTGAGTTTCCTCCCCAGTAGGGCTGGAAGTTGTTGTGATTGTGGCAGGTGTGGGAATTCTGGGATTAGATTGGTTATTTTTGGGGAAGAATGTCTAATTCCAGAGTAGTTCTACCAGTGAAATAGAAAGTGTATCTCTTTCTCTGCTTCTCCCTGCTGGCAGTGGGAGCCCAGCCTGTCCTCTCTGGACAGCCAGGTCTGTGTCCAGTTTTCTATGGCCAGGCTGTGGTCACTGAGCCTGTCCTCTCTGGACAGCCAGGTCTGTCTGTGTCCAGTGTCTTTGGCCAGGCTGTGGTGGTCACTGAGCCGGTCCTCTCCGGACAACCAGGAGTGTCTGCGTCCAGTTTCTCTGTCTTTGTTCTGTTGTGGCACCAGCAGCCTTGGTTATGTTTTACCCTCTTGGTAGATAAACTAGGAGATACATGTTTGAGCAGGTGCAGTGTGCAGGGCGTGGTGTGGTCACTGAGCCTGTACTTGGTCAGGGTTTCTCCTTGCCATCTCTCACCCTGGTCAGACAGTCTGCCAGCTGGAGCGTGTCTCTTCCTCCTCGCCGTCTGGCCTGTGAGTGTGAAAAGTCTTGGGATAGTGTTCCTGAAGCAGAGGGACTGCGCTGTTGTTTCCCCTTGGGAAGAACCTATGCTGGCGGTGCTCTTTGAAATCTGCGTTTCCTTTGTGGGGGTGCATGCTGCGATCGCGCGGCTTCTTTCTGGGTTCAGGGGGTGCTCAAGTGTCCCAGTCACAGTTCATTTTGCAGAGGTTGCAAACACTCGCGAGAACATTTAATATCTTGATGAGGCCCAGTGTTTATTCAGAGCTGTTTGTGTCTGTTAAACTCCCCGTTGTCACCAGTTTCAGGCGTGTGAGCGCCCTTCCGAGTGGCTTCCAGTCTTGCACATTGTTCTGCACGTCACCCTTCAAATTCCGCCCCCCCCCCCCCCCCCCCCCCCCAATTCCTGGTGAATTGTCGAAAGCGATCCCCAGTTCCGGTGTAAAAACTGGGAGCAGAGACCTGGAGGTGCGGAGCAGGGAGCGATCCGGAGCACGTCCCCTGTGCCGAAGCAGGACGGGAGACTGGCAGCACCGTCTCCGCGGGTCCTGTCCCGCTGCCCTGTCCCTGGTCCCGGCTGGCCTGGGCCTCCGTGAAGGGGCTCATTATGCGCGGGGCTGAATGGCGGCTTTGTGCCGGCAGCCCGGACACAGGGAGGCATAACGTTTTCATACCGGGTGGGGGCGCGGCGCGGCGCGGGCGGGGGTGTCAGGAAGGCCTGGCCGGTGAGAGGGGGTCACAGCGGCTCCTGAGCCACACGGGTTTTGGAAATGTGGTTTTAGATTTCCTGGGGAGTCCCGACGCTCGGGGCGATAGCGCGGCGCTGCGTGGGTTTAAGTTGATGTCCTCGTGTTCTTGAAGTTTCCGTTTATGTGCCGGCGGTGCGATCGGGGCACGACACTGAGCGAGTGGTGGGAGGGGGCGCAGCCCGCCTGCCTGTCTGTCCACTGCGCCCCCAAGAGCTCAGCCAAAGGCGGCGCTTGCCTCGAGTTTCCAGCCCGCCGCTGTCGAATGCGTGCCGCTCTGTCGGGGGTGTTGCTCGTGGCCCCCTCCCTCTGGGTGCACAGTCACGAGGCTCGGGTGGAGAAGACTGGAGGTTTCCGGAACTGTTGGTTGATTAAGGGGAACTGCAGTGCCATTTTTACATTTTGGGGTGAGCATCATGAGTGCATTTCAAGCCCCAGTAAAAGTAAACTGTGCACAGTAGCTTGTAAAACCTCCAATTTCCATCACGAAATAGAGGACATTTCCAGGTCTGCACATCGCTATATTGCATTGTCGCCTTGTTCGGATTCACAGGCAGAACTCGCGCTGTCGTGTTGCAGCCTTATTACTGACGAGATTTCTGAACGCATCTCTCTTAATCCGAAAGAAATATCGCTCTCGGTTTTAAAACGGTATTGCTGACAAATACGGCTACACACCCCACACTCATTCGCTCGTCCATCACGTTCCAGCAGTTATTAGGGTGAGCAGGAAGGGCCGTGTCGCGTCTCAGTCTGTGGGACCTCGCCTGCAGGTTTGTGACAACATGCTGACTTACAGTACCTGCACAAGGTTCTTAATTCCAAATTTGTACATTTTTTTCCCCAACGTCAGCGAATTGATTTTGATTCCGAGATTCCATAAGCGCTCTGAGAAACTGCAGCTCCTCTCTAACCCGCTGGGAAGGACGTGGAGTGACGAGCCCGTTAGCGTGTCCCAGGATTTTAATCTGTCCCCCCCCCTGTCTCTGTGCCCAGACCTTCACAGCCTGGTGTAACTCCCACCTGCGCAAGGCCGGGACTCAGATCGAGAACATCGAGGAGGACTTCAGGGACGGGCTGAAGCTCATGCTGCTGCTGGAGGTCATTTCAGGTGAGACGCCCCTCCCCACCCCGGCTGGGGTGGCTTGCTGGGAAGGGGCTTTTGCCCCTTTGGGGAAACAAGGGCGTGATCAGTGTGCCCCTTGTCTTTTGATTGCCCCCTGCCCCTTCTCAGCGTTTGACTGATGACCACTGTGGTCATCTCAAGCCCAGCTTTCGTCCTGCAGTCCAGATCTCTGTCTGTGGTGTTAATGGATTGAACGGCTCACGGTTGTCCAGGCGGTGAAGAATGGGGCTGCTGCAGGTGGTTAGTGAATTAGCCTGGAAGCACCTGCGCGCTGGGGCAGGGGTGACTGTCATTTCTCAGGAAACTGAAAACCCAGCCTTCCCAACGGGAGCGCTCCCCCTGGAGCTGGCTCTCCCGGATTGCGGCCGTCTGAGCCCGGAGTCTCGCTCTCTGTGCCCCTGCAGGCGAGCGGCTGCCCAAGCCGGAGAGGGGCAAGATGAGGGTGCACAAGATCAACAACGTCAACAAGGCCCTGGACTTCATCGCCAGCAAGGGGGTCAAGCTGGTGTCCATCGGGGCTGAGGGTGAGTGTGTCTGCCTGCTGTCGTCACACACAGATACACACACACAACACTGCCACACACACACAGATACACACACACAACACTGCCACACACACACAGATACACACACACAACACTGCCACACACACACAGATAGACACACACAACACTGACACACACACACACAGATAGACACACAACACTGACACACACACACACACACACAGATAGACACACAACACTGACACACACACACACAGATAGACACACAACACTGACACACACACACACACACACAGATAGACACACAACACTGACACACACACACACACAGATAGACACACAACACTGACACACACACACACACAGATAGACACACAACACTGACACACACACACACACAGATAGACACACAACACTGACACACACACACGCACACAACACTGACACAGATACACAGGCGCCGAGCGGGAGCGGACGGGAGGGGCCGCTGGCCGGTGTCCAGGACTGCGGTGGGGGGGGCGGACGATGAAATGTTCCGGCTGTCAGCCTGAAGGGCCGTTTAAAATAGTTTCAACTGCGGGGTGACTGACCCCGCAGAGCTGGGGCGACCCCGGGTCACTTCCTCTTCCTCTGACGCCCCGCCTTGTTCGCCGTCTTGCAGAAATCGTGGACGGGAACTCCAAGATGACCCTGGGAATGATCTGGACCATCATCCTGCGGTTCGCCATCCAGGACATCTCCGTGGAAGGTGAGCGGGCCGGGGAGCGCTCTTTTCCAGCGGAGCGTCCCGGGGCGAAGGCTTTGGTCTGATTCCCTCTCTCCTCTCGCAGAGAGTTCGGCCAAGGAGGGTCTGCTGCTGTGGTGCCAGCGCAAGACGGCCCCCTACAAGAACGTCAACGTGCAGAACTTCCACATCAGGTGAGGCCGGCGGGGGCCCGGGGCCTGTGGGATACGAGCGCGCGTCTCTTCCAGCCCCGATTGCTCGACCCGTGGATCTGTCTCGCACACTGAGCGCCCAGCTGGTTGGGTAATGAGATAGACCCAGCCGCGGGGCGCTAAAATACTTTCGGAAGAACAAACAGTTGGGGAAAAAAACTCTCCTCCTCTTCTTTCTCTAATTGAAGCGGTTCGGCTCGTTATTGAAAACCGTGATTAACTCCACTGTGGCTTGATTCTGCACAGCCAGAAACGGGGAGAGAGAGAGAAAGCACTGCGCGTTCTCCCCTCTGGCCAGAATTCGGAGAGAAAATGTGGAACAGTTTTTTCACACGCAGACGTATTCCTCCCCCTCCCCGTCTCCCTCTGCTCCCGCAGCTGGAAGGACGGACTGGCCTTCAACGCCCTCATCCACAGACACCGGCCCGAGCTCATCGACTACGACAAGCTGAGGAAGGTAACGTCAGCCCTCCCCGTCGCCCGAAACCGTGTCCCCCGAGACTGCGCCCGTGGGTCAGCTGGTGTTCTGGCCCTGGTCCGGCCGGGTCCGCTTGGCAGCGGGGCTGGGCGCCCCTCGAGCCGCGCGCTTTGGGTTTTTCGTAGAGACCCGTAGAGACATGAGGCTTGGGAGCAGGGAAGGTTTGATGAAGTCGTTGAGATCGCAGTGGGACTCCCACGCCTTTGCCGAGCTGGTGGGTGTGTGTTAGATGGTTCTGGTGGAGTGAACAGGGGTGTGTCCAGTCTGGGAGCAGGGGGAGCAGTCCTGGCGGGGGCGATCAACGCTGTCTGGCGTGGAGAAGGACTTTGCTTGTTCTAGACTGTGGCTGGACACTAGCTGACCGCCCACTGTGTTTCCTCCTGTCCTGTGGGCAGCCCTGTCACCTGTATTGCACCCTGTGGGGCTGTGAGGGCCTGTAGGTCAGTGAGTGGAGCTCTGGTTGGCCTGTGATGGACTGCAGCGCCCCCTACAGGGAGGAGATGTTGGAAGCTTTGTGCTACAGACCGCTGGTGCCAATTCTGACTTCTCCCTTTGCCCCCAGGACGACCCGGTGACCAACCTGAACAACGCCTTCGAGGTGGCGGAGAAATACCTGGACATCCCGAAGATGCTGGACGCAGAAGGTCAGGGGAACCCCTGTCTGTGCCTGTGTGTGTGCCTGTGTGTTTGCCCATATGTCTGAACGTGGCTGTGCCCGTGTGTCTGTGTGTGGCTGTGCCCGTCTGTGTGTGCCCATGCTCGTCTGTCTGTGTGTGGCTGTGCCTGTGTGTGTGCCTGTCTGTGTGCGCATGGCTGTACCCACCTGCGTGTGCCCGTGCCCGTCCGTCTGTGTGTGGCTGTGCCTGTGTGTGTGCCCGTCTGTCTGTGCGTGTGGCTGTGCCTGTGTGTGTGCCCGTCTGTCTGTGTGTGTGCCCGTCTGTGTGTGTGCCCGTCTGTCTGTGTGTGGCTGTGCCTGTGTGTGTGCCCGTCTGTCTGTGTGTGGCTGTGCCTGTGTGTGTGCCCGTCTGTGTGTGGCTGTGGCTGTGCCTGTGCCTGTGCCCGTCTGTGCGTGTGGCCGTGCCTGCGTGTGTGCCTGTCTGTGCGTGTGGCCGTGCCTGCGTGTGTGCCCGTCTGTGCGTGTGGCCGTGCCTGTGTGTGTGCCCGTCTCGCCCAGGGCTCTGGTGTGTCTGACTGCGAGTGTGTATCGTACTCCGCCCCGCCCTCATCGCGCCCCTCCGACTGCACTGGGGCAGGATAAGCCGCTGCTGTCGTGAAGCAGGGCCTGTTCAGTTCAAACACAGAACTTGTTTTGACATGAGTTCTGTTCAGCAAATCGCCCATCAGTGTTTGACTTGATATGAACAATCTCCAGTCCTGTGTGGTGTGTGGGTGTCATATCGTGGGCGGGGACCAGGCTAGGCCATCCTGCAGCAGAGCTGTGTGTGTGTGTGTGCGTGCGCACTGACCGGTGTGCATTCCTGTGTGTAACTGTGGTTTCCCTACAGACATTGTGAACACGGCTCGCCCCGATGAGAAAGCCATTATGACCTATGTGTCCAGTTTCTACCATGCCTTCTCTGGAGCTCAGAAGGTACCCCGCTATTTACGGGACTTTAGGGGTGGAAGGAAGTGGAGGGAGCGGGTGACACCACCCCCACCCCCCACACCCTCCCTCACCCCGGCACCCCAAAAACACTTGGCAGAATCTCTGTGCATGGCTTTCTCCTCCGGCACGGGAAACATCCTGGCGTCACTCTGCGCTCTTCCCAGCGGGCTGTGCTGGCCCCGCTCCCCTGTGAGCCGAGGCTCCTGGGACTGAGGGACCTGTTGGGCGCGACTCCAGGCGTGACCCACTCCCTGATGCTCGCTGGAAGAACAGTTTGGGGGAGCATTACAAACCCAGAAAATGCTCGGGGGGAGGGGGAATGGATTTTTCTCAGGAGTCACTTCAGTCGGTCCAGCCAGCCCGCAGGTCAGGGGTCAGGGGGTCAGAGGTCAGGAAACGTGTGCAGCACAGGGACCAGGAAACTTATCTGGCAACAAATACTCCCCTGCTCCTCCGGGTGTGGTGGTCTGCCCCGATCGGCTCTGGTTATAGCGGGGAGGCCTCTCAGCCTGCTTTTCCTGCTTGTACGTATTATTAGTGTGGCGACGGTGCTTTGCTCCCACGCTGGCTCCGGTGCTCCCAAAGGAGACTTGTTTACCTCTGCGCCCCCGCCCTCTCCGACTGGAAAATCTCACCCGCTGCTTTCTTGTTTAAATGGGTCTCCGGGGGGGCACAGTTCACCGCACAGTGAGCACGCTGTCGGTATGCTTAACACCTTCTCAGGAAGCTGGCCGGGCAGCCTTCAACAGTCGAGCAAAACAGGTTTGATGCCATTACAGCTGTCTTCAACAGTCACGGCTCCTGAGTGAGATCATGAGATCAGGCCTTTAAGGTGCAGTCTGGCAATCCCTTTAAGAGGGCTCGCTCTCTGGCGATCCCTTTAAGAGTTCAGGTGGGGAGCTGCGTCAGCATGGAATAAACCTATTACTTGTTCCTTTGCATCCCTTTAAGAGGGCAGGCTCTCTGGCGATCCCTTTAAGAGGGCAGGCTCTTTGCTCACCAGTGGCCTTCAGTGTGGCACAGAGGCCTTTATGCTACCGAGGAGACTTCAATTTGTATTTTTCTCTTTCAGCCAGTGTGATAGCCCGTGTGGAGAATTAGGATTTATTTTACCATGTTTGATTGCTACGAAAGGTTTGGAATTACCGGGAGTGAGGGGGAAGCCCAAGTTTTAAGGAGTAGCAGCAGGCTGTAAACTCTAACTATAACTGTCCTCGGTTTTACAAATTGTTACAATTGTTGTGATTTAGGCCTTGCACGTCTTTTGGTGCAAGTGTGTTCCTGGTAAAGTTGCATGACCGCAGCCAGCCCCAGGAGCTGGGACCAGGAGCCCTACTGCTGGTAAAACCCAGAATGGCACAGTGACACAACACCCGGCTCAAAATGGAGCTGGCACAAGCACAGAAGTATCCAGCGTAGGTTGGCCTAGCAATGTGCGCAGGGCCTGATGTAGACGTTTATGCAGAAGGGCAGTATTTGCGCACTGGGTCAGGTTTATTGTCGGGGCCTTGTTGTGTGGTGGAGACAGCGGGTTTTTTACGTGATTTTGGGCGCGGAGTAAGACGCGGGTCTGCAGTATTTGTTGCCAGTGAGATCTTGTTTGGGAGTGCTCGTGCGCACGCCGCTCGGACCTTGGCAGTCTGCAGGGAGCGCAGCAGTGACCGGGGTGTTTCCCTGTCGTTCCTGGGTGTTTTCCCACTGGATTTCAGCTGGCGCGGCCGGATCTCCTCCCACGCAGGCGCTCTCTGGGGTCTGGGGTGGTCTGGGCTTCACTGCCTTCTCTCTCTCTCCTCCCCCTCCTGTCTCCCCCCTCCCCCTCCCTGCTCACGCGCTTCCTCGCTGGCAGACATCGTGGGCACGCTGCGGCCTGACGAGAAGGCCATCATGACCTACGTCTCCTGCTTCTATCACGCCTTCTCGGGGGCTCAGAAGGTGAGCTATGAGCCGCGGGGAGCCCCGAGGATGGTGGTGGGGGAGGGGGACCCCCCCCCTCCCCGGCCGGCAGCGTTCTCGCGCACGCGCACTCTCGCGAACGCGCGCCCCGCCGGCGGCAGCAGGCTGGCTCTGCTCCCTTCTGCTGCCCGTCTCTGCTCGGGACGGCAGGCCAGCTGGCCCGGTCGAGAGGGCGAAGCGTTCTTGTGCGTTACAGACGAGCGGCTGTAGCCGAGAGGAGGCCGCTCGGCCTGTTTGGTAGCTTGTAGCTGGAGGCAGCCAGGGAATGAGCTACGGCAACAGGGCAGAATAGCTTGTTCCATCCTCCCACAACCCTTTGTGTAAAGAACTGCCACCTGTCGACGCAAATCAGTCATCTACTCCTAGAGTTCCTAGCTGGGCAGAGTGGCCTCCTCTCGATCTCGTTGCTCCTGCTGTGACCCCGAATTGAGTTCCTGATCCCTGTTTTCGGAGGAGACATGGTGCCAAGGTCCTGCTCGCTGGCCTGTGAGACGCCCCCTAGTGGCCGTGTGCTGTAACTGAGGCCTCGGTGCTGAATTGAGGAGCCCTGCGGCTGACTGGAGCAGAGCTTGCGCCGCTCGGGGTTGCGCCCCCTGCAGTCCGACAGGAGAGCACGCAGCGTCCCAGTCCCCCCGCTCTGTCCGCGTCCTGCGCCCCGATCTCTCCTCGGCTGGCTCCCCGGCCGCTGTGGGACCTTCCTGCCCCCCGCCTGTCCTGGTCCGGGCCCGTCGCCGTTCACTCCCTGCTCTCTCTCTCTCAGATTCTCCCCTTCTGTCATCCTCGGCGGCCGCCTCCTTCCTTGCTGTCGGGGCGCTCCATCTCTCCCTCCTCCCCTCCTTCCTCTCTCTGAAAGGTACTCTCCCGCGCTCTCGCTCTCTCTCTCCTGCGCTCGCTCTCCTCCCCTTCCTCAGTCTCTCACTCTCTCCGCCTCTGCCTCGCTCTCCTCCTCTTACTCACTCTCTCGCTCTTGCTCTCCTCCTCTTCCTCACACTCTCGCTCTCCTGCTCCTGCTCTCTCTCTCCTCCTCTTGCTCTCCTCCTCTTCCTCACTCTCTCGCTCTCCTGCTGCTCTCCTCCTCTTGCTCTCTCTTGCTCTCCTCCTCTTGCTCTCTCTTGCTCTCCTCCTCTTGCTCTCTCTTGCTCTCCTCCTCTTCCTCACACTCTCGCTCTCCTGCTCCTGCTCTCGCACTCTCCTCCTCTTCCTCACTCTCTCGCTCCCGCGCTCGCTCTCCTCCTCTTCCTGAGCAGCTTACACAAGTGAGTAAGCTCTGTTTCCGTTGGATTCTGACGAGTTCTGAATTGCTTACTCACTCTTGCAGGATTGAGATGTGCTTGAAGATGTGCCTAGTTCATGGGTTTTCCAGTCTAGGGCACAGATCCCTCCAGCAAACTGGGGCTGCCTTAACCCTGTCGCACTATCCCAGTGTCTTTCAGTCAAAATGTCACGGCGTTAAAGCTGCAGCCCAGTACAGCACAACCAGTTTAAAAACACACTGGGAAAACGCCCCTCTGCGTACTTCACACCTCTGGGAGCAGCAGATAGGAAGATGTCTGAGCTGCACGAGTCCAGAGGCTCGTCCTGCTCTCCGGGCACACCTCCCCCCAGCCCCCAGTCCCCAGCCCGGGACGCCAGCACTCCCAGGAGTCGTGTCTGCCGTGGGCACCTCGGGCATTTCGTGTTTTGAGGTGGGAGGAGTAAGAACGCAGAGCCGCGTGCAGGATAGATCGTCCCCCACCCCAGTCCCTGGGCTGCTGGGGCTGCTGGGGCTCCCCCGTGTCACTGGGTGGGGGGCCCCTTTATATTTGCACGCTGTACGCAGGCAGGAGCTGACGCATGAAGCCCGTGGCAGCCTGGGGGAGGCTCGGCCCTGTGCCTCCTTGAGCCGCCAGACAGCCGGCTCTTCCACTGCGTGCCGGAGTTTCCCCCCCGACGCTTCCATGGGGAGTCTCGGGCTGTATTCTGCTAGGGAAAGTAATCTGTGACATCAGGAAGTCGCGGAGGAATCCCGAAGCCGCCTGCTGCCGAGGGATTCCTCACAGCCCGCGGCCTGGAACCCAGGCCCGCCCTGCGCTGACACCTGTGCTCCCTGACAGGCCGAGACGGCAGCCAATCGCATCTGCAAGGTGCTGGCGGTCAACCAGGAGAACGAGCACCTGATGGAGGAGTACGAGAAGCTGGCCAGTGACGTAAGTACCCGCGTCTCTCCGTGTCCGTCTCCCAGCAGCCCCTAGAGCTGCCTGTCTCTCGTTCGTCTCTCCCAGCACCGTCAGCAGGGCGGCAGCAGAGAGCTCGCCCGCCCCGCCTTGCCCGCTCGGTGGCTCGTTCTCCGGCTGGTGTCATCCAGCTACTTCGTAAAGAGCCCCCAGGCTCGGGCGCCCGCTCCAGCCTTCTGCAACTCTTTGTGTAAACGTTTTCCCTGTTCTGTCTGTCGAACTCCCCTTTGCATTTCCGCGTGTGGCCCCGTGCCTTTGAGTCTGTGTCTGTCCGTGTGCCCGTGTGTCGGCCCCTGCAGGGACTTAACCACCCCCCCCCCCCCCCCATCTCTCTCCCGCCCAGCTGCTGGAGTGGATTCGCCGCACCATCCCCTGGCTGGAGAACCGGGCCCCGGAGCGCACCATGCACGAGATGCAGCAGAAGCTGGAGGACTTCCGGGACTACCGGCGCGTCCACAAGCCGCCCAAGGTGCAGGAGAAGTGCCAGCTGGAGATCAACTTCAACACCCTGCAGACCAAGCTGCGCCTCAGCAACCGGCCCGCCTTCATGCCCTCGGAGGGCAAGATGGTCTCGGTGAGCGAGCCCGCCGCTGCCCCTGGGGCTCCGGCCCCGTCGAGCGGCCGTGCAGAAAGACCCCCCCCCCCCCCCCCACGCACACACTTCGGCCACGCGCTGTTCTTCTTTGCTGCGTTTTGGGACGGAGCACTGTCTCTCTGTCAGATAGGAAAGATGCGGGCCCGATTCCTCTCCGTTGCTGTGTTTCACTCTCGGCTCTCAGGAAAACGAGGCGTGCAGCTGAGCGAAGGGTCTGTTAGAAGCGTCGTCAGGCACATCCTTGAGCTGGCGGTCAGTGTGGTCTCTAGCTCTGGCCTTCTCACTCTGAGCAGCACCTAACTGCCCCTTCGTCCTGCGGAGACTTTCATCTCATTGGTGTGCTGTGTGAGCAGCTGCATCAGGCCCTGCGAAGGAGACCAGGCTGAGCTAGGCCACATGCCATGTGGTACCTGCTCCCTTTTATGCTTTGTATTGTGTCTCAAGGTCGCTCCGGTTTTGATCTCTTTTCTATGGGTGCGAAGGGGTGGGCACCACATGAGCTTTGGGCACTCCTTGTGTCCATCAGGTGTGTATTTCTAAAGGCCCCAGTTCGGACCATCTCATTCTGCGCTATAAAAAGGGAGAGATGGGGTGGGCGGAATCACGAAGTTTACAGACTCCACAGCCCCGAGGTGTGTGCGTGGAACGGGCTCTGAGCCGGTCTGAGCACGGGGGGGTGGGGGTGTCACGGGCCTCTCCGATGTGCTGGGCAAGGCTGTGCGGGCCGACAGTGCCGCCCGCGAGTCAGATCGGTTGTGTGAAGCTCTGGAGCTGGAGGGCGCAGCCACTGATGCCCCCTCCTCTGTCGTGTGCGTGTGTCCAGGACATCAACAACGCCTGGCACAGCCTGGAGCAGGCCGAGAAGGGCTACGAGGAGTGGCTGCTGAACGAGATCCGCCGGCTGGAGAGGCTGGACCACCTGGCCGAGAAGTTCAGGCAGAAGGCCGCCATCCACGAGGGCTGGACTGACGGTACGGCTCGCTCGCTCGCTGCTCTCGAACCCCGTCCGCCACCCCTGCACTGCTCTCCTCCTGGTGTGGATTACAGATCCCGTGCAGATCGAACCAGAGAGTCGTGGAATACACACCGAGATAACACCTGAAGAAAGCTCCACGGGCTCTTTCTTCTTTTTTTCAGCATGGAATAAACCTATTACTTGTTCCTTTGCAGCCTACGCATGCTGACGCAGCTACCCACCTGAGATAACACCAATACTGACATACTCCATAATGCATAATAACCGTAGTTCTGTACTGCAAAAATACATTCTATACATGGTTGTCAGAGTATGATACAACATATCGGCTCAGTGCAGTGTCAGCGTGTGGACAGACCCCTGTCTCTGCCCCTCAGGGAAGGAGGCCATGTTGACTCAGAAGGACTATGAGACGGCCTCTCTCTCGGAGGTGAAGGCCCTGCTGAAGAAGCACGAGGCCTTCGAGAGCGACCTGGCTGCCCACCAGGACAGAGTGGAGCAGATCGCCGCCATCGCCCAGGAGCTCAAGTGAGTGGGGGGGGGGGGGCACGAGAAATCCGGGGGGCCACGTTGGTCAGAGTGGGTCTGGGGTTCTGTTGTAGGCACACATTTGATTAACTTTGACGTCTTTTGTATAATTGAGCAAGTCCTCTTTTCTTCCGTCTTCCCGGTGTGCGTCTGCGCCCCTCCCCTCCTTCAGTGAGCTGGATTACTACGACTCTCCCAGCGTGAACGCCCGCTGCCAGAAGATCTGCGACCAGTGGGACCGGCTGGGCACCCTCACCCAGAGCCGCCGCGAGTCTCTGGAGGTAGGGCCAGGCCTCCTGCAGGATCCCTGCGCTCTGTTGCCCCTGGGGCTAACGCTGGGCGTCGCTAACGGAGCCTTTCCCTCCTCTCTGGCAGAGGACGGAGAAGCAGCTGGAGTCCATCGACGAGCTGTACCTGGAGTACGCCAAGAGGGCGGCGCCCTTCAACAACTGGATGGAGGGGGCAATGGAGGACCTGCAGGACATGTTCATCGTCCACAACATCGAGGAGATCCAGGTGGGGAGGGGGTTCGAGGGCTGGAGAGGGGTCTGGAGAGGGGTAACAGGGCGTTGGAGGTTGCAGGGGTTTGTGGGCGTCTGGGGGTGCTTCTTGAAAAAGAGAATTCCCGGTGAAAAGCAGCTCCAGTTTTCCAGCTGAAAACTCCACGAGGAAGGAGGTTGTGCAGGTACATCCTGGCCGTCGTCGCTGAACTCTGCGGTTCTCTCTCCTGTCCCCAGGGCCTGATCTCGGCCCACGAGCAGTTCAAGGCCACGCTGCCCGAGGCCAATAAGGAGCGTGAGTCCATCCAGGGCATCCAGAGCGAGGTGCAGAAGATCGCCCAGTACAACAACATCCGGCTCAGCGGCAACAACCCCTACACCTCCATCACCCCCCAGGCCATCAACAGCCAGTGGGAGAAGGTGGGGACCGCCTGTCGGCTGGCTGTAGAGTCCGCCTGTCCTCCTGTCTGTAGAGTCCGCCTGTCCTCCTGTCTGTAGAGTCCGCCTGTCCTCCTGTCTGTCAGCCGGACGGCTGTAGAGTCCGCCTGTCCTCCTGTCTGTCAGCCGGACGGCTGTAGAGTCCGCCTGTCCTCCTGTCTGTAGAGTCCGCCTGTCCTCCTGTCTGTAGAGTCCGCCTGTCCTCCTGTCTGTAGAGTCCGCCTGTCCTGTCTGTCAGCCGGACGGCTGTAGAGTCCGCCTGTCCTCCTGGCTGTAGAGTCCGCCTGTCCTCCTGTCTGTAGAGTCCGCCTGTCCTCCTGTCTGTAGAGTCCGCCTGTCCTGTCTGTCAGCCGGACGGCTGTAGAGTCCGCCTGTCCTCCTGTCTGTAGAGCCCGCCTGTCCTCCTGTCTGTAGAGCCCGCCTGTCCTCCTGTCTGTAGAGCCCGCCTGTCCTCCTGTCTGTAGAGTCCGCCTGTCCTCCTGTCTGTAGAGCCCGCCTGTCCTCCTGTCTGTAGAGCCCGCCTGTCCTCCTGTCTGTAGAGCCCGCCTGTCCTCCTGTCTGTAGAGCCCGCCTGTCCTCCTGTCCGCCCGTCGGCCGGCTGTAGAGCCCGCCTGTCCTCCTGTCTGTAGAGCCCGCCTGTCCTCCTGTCTGTAGAGTCCGCCTGTCCTCTTCCTTGAGGTGCAGTGTCAGTCACGGGGTGTTGGTCTGTGTCTCTGTCTGGGCAAACGTACTGATGCTGTCTCCCCCCCCCCCGCTGGCTGGTGCAGGTACAGCAGCTGGTGCCCCAGCGCGACCAGGCGCTCCAGGAAGAGTTGTCACGGCAACAGTCCAACGACCACCTCCGCCGGCAGTTCGCCAACCAGGCCAACATGGTGGGACCCTGGATCCAGACGAAGATGGAGGTGAGAGCCCGTTTGCTCCCCAGCCCGGCCGTGCCCCCGACTGTCGGCCTCCCCCCTTCGCTCTCCTCCTTGCAGGCTGGGGTGATTGTGGGATATGGTGGGGGGGGGGGGTCGCCAGGGGGGTCATCGGTTTCCCTTCTGCTGGTGTTGTGCTGGATAGTAAGGGGTTGAGGCTCAGTTCTGTCCAACAGTGGGTTTGTTCCTCTTGGACCTGTGCCTTCACGGGGTGGGGGGGTGTGTTGGGGTCTTGGGCTTCCCTCGAGCGTCCCTGTGGCGTTCCGCACGGGCAGCGTGGTGCACCTGCTCTTCCCGGGGGGGCAGGTCGGGACCTGTCCCCCGTGCCACGTGTGTGACTCGTGCCCCTGGCTCCCCGCTGCGCAGGAGATCGGGCGGATATCGATCGAGATGAACGGCACGCTGGAGGACCAGCTGACGCACCTGCGCCAGTACGAGCAGAGCATCATCGACTACAAGCCCAACATCGACCAGCTGGAGGGCGACCACCAGCAGATCCAGGAGGCACTCATCTTCGACAACAAGTACACCACCTACACCATGGAGGTAGGGTCCTGCCTGTCTCTGTACCCCCAGCTCTTTCACTGTACCCCCAGCTCTTTCACTGTACCCCCAGCTCTTTCTCTGTACCCTGCTGTCTCTGTACCCTCAGCTCTTTCACTGTACCCCTGTGTCTCTCTCTGTACCCCCAGCTCTTACACTGTACCTCTCAGTCTCTTTCTCTGTACCCCCAGCTCTTTCACTGTACCTCTTTGTCCCTCTCTGTACCCCCAGCTCTTTCACTGTACCCCTGTGTCTCTATCTGAACCCCCAGCTCTTACACTGTACCTCTCAGTCTCTTTCTCTGTACCCCCAGCTCTTTCACTGTACCTTTCAGTCTCTTTCTCTGTACCCCCAGCTCTTACACTGTACCCCTGTGTCCCTCTCTGTACCCCCAGATCTTACACTGTACCTCTCAGTCTCTTTCTCTGTACCCCCAGCTCTTTCACTGTACCTTTCAGTCTCTTTCTCTGTACCCCCAGCTCTTACACTGTACCCCTGTGTCCCTCTCTGTACCCCCAGATCTTACACTGTACCTTTCAGTCTCTTTCTCTGTACCCCCAGCTCTTACACTGTACCTTTCAGTCTCTTTCTCTGTACCCCCAGCTCTTTCACTGTACCCCTGTGTCCCTCTCTGTACCCCCAGCTCTTACGCTGTACCCCCAGTCTCTCTCTGTACCCCCAGCTCTCTCTCTGTCCACCTCTTGTCTGCGCTGTTGCAGTCCCTGCACATCAGGTGCAGGGCTCCTCACCGTCTCCCTCTGTCTGTGCAGCATCTGCGCGTGGGCTGGGAGCAGCTGCTGACCACCATCGCCCGCACCATCAACGAGATCGAGAACCAGATCCTGACCCGCGACGCCAAGGGCATCAGCCAGGAGCAGCTGCACGAGTACCGGGCCTCTTTCAACCACTTCGACAAGGTGAGGGTTCAGGCCCGGGCACGGAGGCGACACAATGCCGGGCTCAACCCGGAGCAGGCACGAACACAGCCGTAGCTGGAGTACCCTGACCTTCGGCCTGCAGCACAGCTTGGTGCAGATCCTTGAGTTGGCGGTCTTGGGTATATTGCAAGGCCGCCACACGCGGGCCTTCTTGTGATGAAACATGAGAAACGCCCCCGTGTTTGGAGGAAAGGGGGTTTTAGCGTGGGGGGAGCCAGCTGAATCAAGGTGTTTTTACAGGACAGCTACAGCATGTCTCTCGAGCGGCTGTGGCTTTTCACACGATCTGCATCTGTTCATCAGTGTATCAGTGTTCATGAAGAGCAGAGCTGTTCCTGTGAGTCCTGCTCTCCAGCCCTGACTCGTGTGGTGCTGGACACTGGCACTGCCCTGGCTGGCATCGAGATTAAACAGCCCGTTGTGTAGCTGAGTCTCTTCTGGTCTGCGGCTGGGGCTTCCTGTGCCCTTTAGCGCTTCAGAGGTTTCCATTATTGTTGTTGATGATGACGATGATGATGATGAAGAACATATGGGGTAAACTGTAGGGCAGTCAGACTCTAGGCCCTAGTGAAAAGGTGAGAATCTCTCTCTTGGAGAGTTGGAAAAAGGTCGTTCCGAAACACTGGAGCAGCGACAGGAAAGGCTCGGTCACCAGGAGTCCGAGGTTCAGTCCTGGTTACAGTGAGCGCAGGACCGGAGCCAAGGGGAGAGTTCGGAGGTTAAGGATGGAGCCAGATTATTATCTGCAACTGGATGAGATCCAGCGGATCAGCCGAACGAGAGGCCTCCTTTCCCCTGCGCCCCCCCGCCCCTCTGTCATCCATCCTACAGTCTGCAGACACATCCTGTCTGTCCCCTGACAGGCCACAGGGGTTCTGTCTTCATCTGTGCTCATTTTAATCTGGTGTGTGTGTGTCGGGGAGGAACAGCTGACATGTTTTGTGTCTCACCCTCATGTCCGCATGTCACCCCTCCCCTCTCATCGGGCTCATCACCTGACCATCCGCCCACGCCTCCACCCTCCACCCTCCACCCACCCTGCGATTGGCCTGCCTTCCCTGCCCCCAAGGATCACAGTGGCGCGTTGATGGCGGAGGAGTTCAAGGCCTGTCTCATCAGCCTGGGATACGACGTGGAGAACAACAAACAGGTACAACAGGGTGCAGCGGAGCTGCTGAGGGAGGGCATGGGAGTGAGAGAGAAGTGGGGGGGTACTTTTGCCAGGTGCCCGTGGCAAAATAGCGAATACACCAGGCACACAACGGAGCAGGCACAAACACCTCATAGACCGTAGTTCGGCCCTGCGTGTTTTTGTTCTCTCAGGGGCTGGAGCTCCAAGGCATGTACAGTGACAAACGGCACACCGACTCTCTCTCGCTCTCTGCCTCCCCCTCCTGCTCTGGGTTCTGGCTCTGGATACCCTTCCCTGTCTTCTGCTGCGCTGCCTCGGTCTGGCCCTGCTGCCCCTGAGCTCTGCTGCATTTTTTTTTTACGTCTTTTAACTTCTCTCTGCTTTTCTTGTTCTTTTTTTGTCCTGTGTTGTGACCCACCTGCTGCTCTTCCCTTCCTGCTGCCCCCTCTCTCCTCCTCCCTGTCCATTGATCTCCTCTCTCTTCATCCTCACTGCTCTCTCCTCCTGCCTCCCTGCCCTCCTCCTCTCTGCTTTTCCTCCTGCAATTCTTCGACATCTCCCTCCTTCCGGAGTCTCTCTTCCTGCCCCCTCGTCGTCCTCTGCTGCTCCTCTCTCTTTGGGACAGAAGCGCACAGGAATGATGGATTCAGATGATTTCCGCGCGCTCCTAATTTCCACGGGATACAGCCTGGTATGCCTGCCTTCCTCGCTGAGCTTGCTGTGAAATCCAAGTGGCTTTTCTTGTCGTCTTCTAAACAGAAAGACAGAGGCCATTTGCATCGGGTAAAACCCAAAACGGGTTAACCTGACACGCACTTGGAGTCTCTTGACTGCTTTCCCCGCCCTGTGATTATGAGCAGTTGTGCTAGTAAGAATACTGTTTGACTAATCAGCTGAGATCTGTGCCTGAACATGCATCTAATGCAGCAACATTAAATTAAACTAATGCAGCAACAGTTCTTAAATGTACGAGGCATCCCTGAGATCAAGGGGTCAGTACAACAGATAAACCGTGTTTCTGAACTCGACTTCTAACCCCACACTCCTGTCCCAGGGTGACGCTGAGTTTGTACGCATCATGGGCATCGTGGACCCCAACAACAGCGGGGTGGTGACCTTCCAGGCCTTCATCGACTTCATGTCCCGAGAGACAACTGACACTGATACAGCTGACCAGGTCATCGCTTCCTTCAAGATCCTGGCTGGGGACAAGGTGAGAGTCACGCTGGTACCTGGATGCACACGTCCGCTGATGTACTGACACTCGCACACAGCTGCACCAGTGCTTTGATGCTCTACTGACCTGCCATACTGTCAGTCACACACTGCTGCACCAGTGCTCTGACACTCTACTGACCTGTGGTACTAACACTCACACACTGCTGCACCAGTGCTCTGACACTCTACTGACCTGCCATACTGACAGTCGCACACTGCTGCACCAGTGCTCTGACACTCTACTGACCTGTGGTACTAACACTCACTGCTGCACCAGTGCTCTGACACTCTACTGACCTGGGGTACTGACACTCACTGCTGCACCAGTGCTCTGACACTCTACTGACCTGGGGTACTGACACTCACTGCTGCACCAGTGCTCTGACACTCTACTGACCTGGGGTACTGACACTTACCGCTGCACCAGCACTGTGACACTGTACTGACAGTCACACACTGCCGCACCAGTGCCCTGATGCTCTACTCATCTGCTGATACACTGAAGCATTAACATACTGACAAGCTGAGGCAATATTGGACATACTGGTGTCCTGATGCAATGGTGGCACGGACGTCGTGAGTCCTTATTGCTGATTCACTGACTCACGAGCGTGCTGAGCCCAGCGCTTGTGCGCCAACACATTGATTCACTCATCACTTGCTCATATGCTGAAACGGACTCACTGATAACGCTAACGCAACCATCTGCATCTCTCTCGCAGAACTACATCACGGCAGAGGAGCTGCGCCGGGAGCTGCCCCCAGACCAGGCGGAGTACTGCATCGCCCGCATGGCGCCCTACATGGGCCCCAATGCCATCCCCGGTGCCCTCGACTACATGTCCTTCTCCACTGCCTTGTACGGCGAGAGTGACCTCTGAACCCTCACTTCTGACCCCTCCAGGGAGGGGAGGAGCGAGAAGAGGATTATGTCGCTTGGGAAGAAGAATGGGGGGAGCGGGAGGGAGGGAGGGGGGTTGGGGGGGGTCTCTTACTATCCAGCTAGCATGATGCTATATTTTTGAAAGGTCGGGACAGGGCAGGGACGGGGTGTTGTTTTCGGGTGGGGTTATTAGAGAAAAGCACAGTACAACGAGAGAGTAGGAGAGAGAGATTGCTCTCTGCCTGGGGTGGTTCCGACTCCTTTATCAGCAGGGTGACGGAGAGGAGGCGCACGGAAGAGAGAGAGACCCGGGGGGGGAGGGAAAACAGAAGAGCAGGCCCCGCGATCGGGGCGAGAACGCTCTGGTTTTCGAAGGCTCTGGCCAGGGTCCCCCTCTGCCTGACTGTTGCCCGTCTCCTGCGAGTCCCCGGGGGAGCTCAGTCTCTAGGCCGGTGCCTCGCTAACTCCAGCCCCGGGACACTGGCAGGGGGGGACACATCGGCCTTTAGACTGGCCACCGCTGATGCAAAGGGTACTGGCTGCAAGGTGACCTCAGAGTCCTCGCCCAGGCGACCAGTGCGCTGGCGTCCTCGCCCAGGCGACCAGTGCGCTGGCGTCCTCGCCCAGGCGACCAGTGCGCTGGCTGTAGCCGGGCTGCTCCTGGGCTTTATTTCCCCCCCCAGTTGACAGCATCTTTTGCTCAAAACGAGTTAAAAGAAATGGCGGGGCTGTGCCAGACCCAGGCAAAGGGAGAAGGCGTGGCCGGGCTCCCCTCTGCAGCTCTTCCAGGACAGGAGAGTCTTGTCTCTCCCTCCTCCCCCTCTCTCTCTCTCTGTCTCTCTCGCTCTCTCGCTCTGCACTGGGAGTGCGAGCGGAGCTGGAGACTCTTATTAAAAGAAACATTCCGTATTGTCTTAATATAAGGAAAGAAATTACTGTTTCTAATCTATGCAAATGATTTTCAGTTCATTATATTCTATATATATTCTATTATCACTGAGGTCTGCACACAAGGACTATGGAGGGGGGTGGGGGGGAGTTTTCATCCTCGAGGTTTAAATAAAATAAATTAAAGTCAAAATGTTCATTCCTGCCATGTCTTTGGGGGTAGGGGGGAGGGAGAAACTTGGACCAAACGTTTACATTTTTTTGTTGTTTTCTGCTGTTTTTTGCCCCCATACAAACATGCAAACGTTGAAGCTGGAACTTGGATCTGTTCTGTACTCTTCACTATAAAGCTGCTTCTGCTGTACTACAAACACCTGAGCAGCTGTCTGGTCTGTTCCTGAAGAAGTGCATGATGCAGACAAACACTCTCACACGGGCTTGCATGCACACTCGGGCGTGAATATTTGCATGCATGCACACAAATGCGTAGTTGTGTATATATACAGGCACGTACTTACACACACACACACAAACGCATACATACATACAGATTTATGCCTGGACTGTTGCTGTCTTAGTGGAAAAATTGTCACTGGACTCAAATTGACATTTTATTGACATTTCAAACAGCCCTCAGTGGACCTCCACACAGAAGTGGACTTTGTAGACTGCTACATTTTAAAGAACAGGCCATGTGGCTTCTAAAAAAGGCTTTTGCCTTGTAGGGATATGACCATGTCAACTGTCAGGGTCTGTGAAGAAATTGTCTCGGAGTCTGTCCTCATGTTGATTGCCACAAATACACTGGATTCCCAAAGGTAGCATTGCTGTGTTGTTACTGGGCTCTGTCTGAGCTACACCTGGTACCCCTGACCCTGGTGGTTGGACATGAGAGCAGTTTGCATCCGGTTACTGACGTGTTACTTGTTACGTGTTACTGACGTGTTACTGGGTCTGGAGTTCACTTGTTACTCGTGAACTCCAGACCCAGTGCCATTCTGTGATGGATGGATGAGATCAGCAGTAAGACTTCAGACTAGCAGCCCCTTCCAAGAGGCCTGCCAGCATTTTGCTTCAGTGCAAAAAGGCTGCTGCTGCCCGAGGTAGGGGGTTCTTGGTCCACTTTAGTCTGCTTCCTTAATGCTGGGAAAGTCCAGCTTGTAGTTGTTGCTGAGACTTGGCGTTTCTATAGCAGCAGCGTAGCCTGGTGCACAGCCTGGGCATAGGGCGCTGGGGGCTGGTATCTCTTCATCATCCACAGTGCTCACTGTGGGCTCAAAGCTGGGGGTGCAGGACCTGTGACAGTGCCAGGCACACCGGGGAGCTGGCTGCAGCACAGCAGAGTTGATGTGGGCCCTGGCACACTCCGTGTAGGGCCTGAAGCAGATGCTCACAGAGACGGAAAGGTGTTGGCTGCAGGTCATTGTGGCCACGGCGATGTTGCAGGCGATGGCTTATTTACTGTTGAACTCAGCATGGCTGGGCTCTATAGCAAATATTATACTGCATGAGTTACTGCATGGGCTGTGCAGTGCCTGCTGCACCTTGAGGACACGAGGAAGGTGCCACCACTCACCCGCACGTGAGGATCGTGGCCCAGCCCTCATCTTGAAGGAACCCAGAGAGTCTGCGACTGCTGGGCGGCCGGGCAGCTTGCTCCGGTCACCCTCCTATGAAAAGAGGTGCCTTCTTCTTCTGGAGTCTCGGGGCCCGGCTGGGGTTGTGTATTGTGTCACGCTTGGACGGCAGCCCCGGTGAGACCGCCGATTCGGTAAGAGCTTCAGTGACGACAGGTCCGTGGAGCAGTGACAGGGTGTGGCCGCCAGGGGGATCACTGAGCCGCAGAGTCATTCAGGAGCAACCGCTTCATTTCAGGTTGCGCCTGTTAGGACAACAGGTAAACAAGCTTCGGGTGGGCTCTCCCATCCAGCAAAGCCCTGTTGGAAAAAAGACTCCCTTTTGTAGAGCGGTCTGTTCCGGTACAATCTCGAGCAGTTGCAGGCTCTTGTAGACGAGTAGCTTGGGGGCTGGGTCTTCCGCGCCCCGTAAGCTTATTTTAAACAGCGATGCGAGAAGTTAAAATATTTGTTCAATAAGTTCAAGCAGGTAGCTGTGTCAGAGTGCGTAGGCTGCAAGGGAACAGGTAAGTTTATTCCGTGCTGAAAAGAAAAGAGACGAAACGTTTCGGCTGTGGAGCCTTCTCCTGAACCCTTGACACCTGAAGAAGCCGAAACGTGCCGGGGCGGTGCGGTAGCTCTGTGGCTGGAAGGTTTGCTGGTTCGTATCCCGCGGCCGGCAGAGGAATCCTACTCCGTTGGGCCCCTGAGCAATGGCTGACCCTGCGCTCTGACCCCCAGCTTCTCTCCCTGTCTGTGTCTCATGGAGAGCAAGCTGGGGTCTGCGAAAAGACACATTCCCAATACAAGAGATTGTATATGGCCAATAAAGTGATCTGACATCTGACATCTGACAACGTTGTGTCTCTTTCCATTCAGCATGGAATTAACCGCAATTGTTGAACTTCTAAAAATCTGAAACATATCTGAATGGAGTTGGTATGCAACTCGTGTCCTGTTAAGACCTGTTTGTAGTGCTTTGTTGAATTGTTGTTTTTAATCGAATGCTTTAAGTGTCTTATTGAGTTTAAATCGCACCCTCTCGATGTAGCGTGATACTCAATTATATACAACAGTTATCACACAAAGTTAGTCCGACATTTTGTGTTCGGGTAAATGCGTATTATTCGTGCTTTACCATGCCTGACACAACTACGGCGCAGGTTAAGTGTTAATCGAGCTGGTGGGACTGAGCTTGTGCGTCCACCAGAGGGCTCCTGTGTGCAGGCGCGGTCTCCACCAGAAAGACCTTGCACTTTTTTTCAATTTATGAGAAACACGCAATTCCTGTGAGTTCTTAAAATAGAATAAACCCACGAGAAAAGTGCATTATTGTTGCTTCACGTATTATAACTGTGGACGTGTAGAGCGAGATGTGGGTATGATTAATAATGCTCATTTTATGAAAGCGGGTTTTGCAAAGAAGGCGCCATTTTATTACGCCGTAAAAGCCAGGATCTCCAGCGGTTCAAAGTCATTCGGTCCCTCAGATCTTAGGAGACGGGTTTCGTTCAAGTAGGCGACACAGCAGAGAAAGAGTACAGATCACGGACGAGACCACAGACACGGCAGTCGTGCACAGCCAGCGTGCTCCAGTAGCCCTGGAAAAGCCCTGCTCTCTGTACAGCTGTACAAACTCTCCGGCTGGAGTCCCCTGCTCGCTCTCTGCTCTCCGTGGCGCCGAGCGTCAGTAAACCGGCACCCTGCCTGGACAGGGAAGGTTGTCTCTGTTGCAGGCATGGTTGCCCACGCTTTAGAAACCGTGAATACAGCGTTTTCCCCACCGGTTTTTAAAACCTGCTTAGGCGGTTCGTCCGGTAGGTAACAGCCTTGGGAGTGAACTGTCTTGTCGCTTGTTGACTCGCAGGCTCGGGGACCGCTGCTCTTCCCTGCGCTGTCAAAACCCCCTCGTACCGTACGGGCTGGAGCGTCAGGCTCAAGGCAGGGCGCCAGTCCACCGCAGGGCGTACAAGTGTAGAGTTAAGGAACAGCCCTGTCTTTAGCATGAGGGAGGAAAGCGCAATCCCGAGAGGAAAGCCACGCGAGCGCGGGAAGAACATGCAAACTCCTCACAGAACGCCCTGCGGGCCAGGTTCGAACCCGGAACCGGGGTCTTGTGAGGCAGCGACTCTCACCACGACACACCGCTCTCGTGCTGTATCTCCTGACCAGCAAACGCAATGGCATTCATCATAAAATACGGAGATGTATTTATGTTGTACAGTAACGTCTCGTTACGTCTCAATGTTATTGATTGCGCTATCCTCACATTCGGGAAACTTTGACATGGACTTGAGGGTGGAGTTGGTTCTGATTTGGTCTTGATCGTTTACGATGATCTCTCTGCTGGACGGACAGGCAGAGGGGCGCCGGCTCGCGCTGGCAGTGTGGCGGGGGGGGGCTCGCGCACCTCCCGCGTACCGGCGGCGGCGAACAAGACTGATCGTGTACGTGTGAGAGGCGGTTTTTTATCTTCGTACGTTTTCACGACTCCCCTCTGTATCTTGGGCTGCACTGATAAATGTCGTCTTAAATATCGAACGGTTCGGGGGGGGGGACTCGAAATGAACTACACTCTCTTTCTAAAGACGAAATGAAACAGCTCTTAAGGAGGGAGGCGGCGGCGGGGGGGAGTACACCGGACTCCAAACTGTAAAGTCAGTGCGGAGAAGAAACGTCAGAGAATGGTAGCTCTGACTTTCGGAGAGTGGGGAGGTTTGTCACGAAGCGAGGAGTGGGCGGGTGGAGGGAGAGGGCAAGACTAACGGGCGAAGAGAGAGACGAGGAGAGAGACGGAGAGAGACGGAGACAGCGGGACGGCGGACGGCGAGCGGGGATCAAGGCTCGGGGAGAGAAACCGGCGGCCGGGAGGGAGACCGTACCCGCCAGACGCCCGTCAGCCCGCGGGGCGGAGCCGCTGACCAGAGCAGGCGGTTGCCCGCCCGGACGCCGGCCGTGCCCGCGGCGGGGGAGCGGGGCCGTCTCGAGCGCCGGTGCAGCCCGCGTGCCGGCCGGCCGCCAGCATGCGGGCGCTCACCTGCGGCTGCCGGCTGGCGCTGCTCGCGCTGCTCGCGCGGGCCGCCGTGTGGGCGCAGACAGCGGACAGGTCGCCGGTAAGAGCTGCCGGACACACCTGCCCTCCCCCTCCCTCTCTCTGCTGTCCCTTTCTCCGTCTTTCCGCCGGTGTCACCGACGGTCACCTGCTCGTGGCGGCTTCCGACGGTCTTCCACTGTTCTTGGCGGCCGGCGGTTCTAGTCGTGACGGGGCTTCGCTCAGGGACACGGGCTTACGTGGGAGGGCAGGGGCGCCTAGTTTCGTGTCTGTGGGCAGCATGCTTTAAACAGACCTCTGCTCAGTCCGTCTCTGACTTCCTTTGTTGTCCCAGATGGGAATTTTTGCTTCGCTTGCAGGTAAAAAACGCAACGCAATACAAAATAAATGAAATATATATATATAAAGTAAAATATACAAACAATTGTGCAGATGAAGCAGGTTAATGGCTCTGGGAGAAATAGATAACTCGGTTGCGTTTGGATCTGGACAGTCTTAATCTCCGCCCAGGTGGAAGGAGCTCGGGATCACCGTGCCAGGGGTGCTCATGGCAGCCAGGGATCACACTGGCCTCCTGCACTGCTTGACGTCGATGGCTGAAAACAGTAACTGTTGTGCACCAATAATCCTGCTGGCTGCCTTCGCAATCCTGGTCAGTCCTTTTTTTATGCAGGTTCCCAAACCAGGCTACCAGGGGGAGTCTCTGAACGGATTCAATAACAGTTCTAGAGAATAGAGTCAACGCCATAGTGCACACGTTAAAAGAGTGGAGTTTTCTCAGGAAGAACAATCGCTGTTGCCTCCTCTTACACAGCATCTGTGTTTTCCTCAATGGTTACTTTGTAATCAACAGTAGTGCTGAGATATTTGTAACTTTTGACTATTTCCATTTCTTTCTCCTCCGTGACTGCTGGTTTTGCGGCTGGTTGTTGCTCTCTGTGATCAATGATCATATCTTGGTTTTCTGAGGCATAAACTTGAAGAAAAGAGCTGTAACGCCATTCAGCAAAATCACTCAGGCCCACGATCAGGGTGTGTGTCTTGGAGGAGACTGACAACGACAGAGTCCTCAGCTAACTTAATTATACGTCCTTCCTCAAAAGGGAGGTTTTTATCTCACTAGGCGACACTAGGCGTTGGTCTGGCATGAAAAGCCTTCCTCCAGGACTCCCTGAGAAAGGGCAGCAGGATCTAGGAGGATGTGGGAATTGGGGATCTAGGAGGATTTTGGAATTGTGGATCTATGAGGATGTAGGGAAATGTGGATGAAGGAGGATGTGGGAGTTGTGGATCTAGGAGGATGTGGGAGTTGTGAACCTTGGAGGATTTGGGAATTGTGGATCTAGGAGGATGTGGGAGTTGTGAACCTTGGAGGATTTGGGAATTGTGGATCTAGGAGGATGTGGGAGTTGTGAACCTTGGAGGATGTAGGAATTGTGGATCTAGGATGGATGTGGGAACTGTGGATCTAGGAGGATGTGGGAATTATGGACCTTGGAGGATGTGGGAATTGTGGATCTAGGAGGATGTAGGAATTATGGACCTAGAAGGATGTATGAGTTGTGGATCTAGGAGGATGTAGGAATTGTGGATCTAGGATGGATGTGGGAACTGTGGACCTAGGGGGATGTAGGAATTATGGACCTAGGAGGATGTTGGAGTTGTGGATCTAGGAGGATGTGGGAGTTGTGTGTAACGGAGGTTGTGGCCTCCTTAAATTTTGCCAGCCTAAAAAGGCAAGTTTTGTCCTGTTAACCCCACTTAGCGGGGCCCCAAACTCCAGTATGTGTTTCCAGGCCACCTTTTCAGTGCCTCTGTCTTTCTCTTTCTCCTGCCCTCCTCTCCTGAAGGATCTTTCTCTCTGGCCGGTGGTTATGTTTTCCCCGGAGAGCCCGTCACTCTCTGTCCAGTGGGCCTGAGGCCCGACCCCCGGCTGGGCTTGGCGAGAGAAGGAGAGGCTCCTCCCACAGGCCCACTGTGACGAGCCGGGAGGTCCGGTAAGGGGATTGGACCCTGTGCGGTGCTGAGCTGAAGATGCTAATGGAATTATCTGGAGAGCGGATGCCGGGTGTACTTAGCCGAGTCGCATTGCCAAAGGTCGTGGTCCGGAGGATGCGAAGGTCAAGAAGCCGGGTTTTCACAAGACGAAGGTTTTCTCAGACGAGTGGTATAAAATGAAGGGGAGCTCTATAAGAAAGAACTTAATACTGTAACGCAACGGGGGGTTCAGGCGGGCGCCCTTGCCGCATTAGGTTGGCCCCCCACCGTCGGGGGCTCGAACCCGGGACTCCCGTGTCACTCAGCAGGGACCCAGCCCGGTGAGCCAAAGAGATCTCCCTACAGCCCAGTAGCTGTAGTCCTGCTATCACAGGGAAGGGCGGCGACGTCACCTGCTCTGGTACGCCGGCTCTTACACAGTGCCTGTGGGCCGTCAGCGTTACAATACCGAGCGAGGAGGTGCAGGTGAGGAGCCCTTAAGTAGTGGGTGGTGGGAAGGTGTGGTGCAGGACAAGGGACGTGGTTGGATAATTAGGATGTGCGTTGGCGTCTGATTGGTGGAGGCCGTGACACCCACCCGCTCGCCATTCCGCCCGCTGCGGGCTTCACGGCGCCACCCGGAGAGTGAGCGCCGCCTGGAGGAGCGGCGTGTCTCTCGCTGACGTGGGCGCCAGCCTGCGGGTTCCCTGGCGCGTCTCTGGGGCGCTGGAGAGAGCCATTGCCTGACCAGTACCCACCCCCCACTGGCGGTGACTGGGAGCACGGGTTCTGCCCGCGCCGGGAGCATGGAAGGCCCTCTCGGTCTCTCTCTGCTGCTGCCGTGCGGAGCGGCCCGGCGGGCTCTGGCACTGGAGTCGGGAGTCGCGCCCTCACAGCAGGCCCACCTTAATTAGAACCAGGAGGGCCGGGACAGCAGCTGCCAGAGCAGCTCTCGGCTGAGCAGCACAACACGCTGCTGAGTCTGACACAGGAGCAGAGGTGCCAACGCACACACACAGCCTTGCACACTCACACACTCACATACACACACAGCCTTGCACACTCACACACATCCTCGCGCACTCACATACACACAAAGCCTCACACATACACCTAGCCTCGCACACTCACACAGCCCCCCACACACAAGGCCTTGCACACTCGCAAACACACACAACTTTGCGCACTCACATACACACACAGCCTCACACGTACACCTAGCCTCGCACACTCACACACAGCCTCACACACTCACATACATACAGCTTCACACACACATACACACAATCTCAAATATACACACAGCCTTGCACACTAACGTATATAGCCTCACACACACAATCTCACATATTCACACACTGCCTTGCACATTCACATACACATATTCACACACAAACACGACCTCGCACACACAGCACTGCACACACACAGCCTCACATATGCACAACCTCGCACACTCACACGCAGCCTCACACACACATACACACAATCTCACACATTCACGCACAGCCTTGCACACACACAGCCTTGCACACTCATACACATGCACAGCCTTGCACTTACTGTATATGTTCATACACACAAGCAAACACGCAGCCTCACACACTCACATCCACACAGCCTCACACGCACACACAAACAAACACACAGACTCACACACACTGCGTTCACACAAATATACCCGTACACAAGCACGCGCTCACATGAGTGCAAGCGCCCTGACGCCGCCCTCGCACGTGCAGCGGAGTGCCAGGGCGAGGGGGCGAGGTTGCCAAGCGAGCCTGTGGGCCCTGTGCCCGAGGGGGCTGAGCTCTGGACACCCCTCCTCCTCTTTGCTCTTCCTTTCTCCATCTTTCGGGGGCCCTCTGCACTGACGGGCTTTCAGCCGCGTGCCCCCCTGAGCACGGGGGTTCTGCCATCCCTCTGGCGGGGACTGGCGGGCTGCTCTCCCACTCCAGGGGGGTACTGGGAAGCCAAAATCAAAGCCCTGTTCTGAGTTCCCCAGGGGGCACAGACAGGTGTGTGGGACCAGGCACCAGGGGGGATTAACAGCTGAGCACTCTCCCTAGGAAAATCTCTCTCTCTCGGTGAGGAGGGCTGGGGACTGTACTGAAAGGTGTTAATAGAAAACCTGGGGGGAAAAAAAGAACCCCACAGCCTGGACAAACTCAGGTCTTTCAGCAGCATCACGCAGCCGGTCTCCAAAAACATCGTATTTCATCACCTGCAGCTGCAGCCCTTTTCTTAATTTACAGCTGTTTTCTTCTGCAGTGCCTGAGCCTCGGGAGGCCGGCGTGAGCAGGGCCAGGACCGGCCCACGAGCCCTGCGCCGTTAATGAGTCTTTGTCCAGAGCCTCATTCCCTCCCTCTCCTCCGCTCCTCCTGCACGGCACGAGCGCCGTCCCCGCGCGGCGTCCGGCCCACCACGGCGGCCCTCCTGTCTTTCCTCGGGCTCCTCTTTCCCCCTGCATCCCATTCAGGCCCATGATGTCATTCCACGCCATGCTCCCCGCGCTCTTCGGAAAATATTCGTAATGCTCCGGTCATGTTTTTATATATAGAGAGAGATTTCTGGGATTTATTTTTCTGGGGGGGAGGGGGATTTTATTTATTTTTTAATTACCGATTGATTAATTAGCAGCCTCTGCCGGCACAGGGAGTTCTTTCAGCGCTTTTCTCCCAATTAAAAAAATAGTAGCTTGAATAAACACTGACTGGGACACTCACACACTCACACACACACACTCACTCTCACACACGCACTCACACACACAGACACACTCTCACACACACACTCACTGTCACACACACACTCACACACGCACTCACACAAACACACACACTCACTGTCACACACACACACACACACACACGCACTCACACACACTCACTCTCACACACGCACTCACACACACACACACTCACTCTCACACACGCACTCACACACACACAGACACACTCACTGTCACACACACACTCACACACACACACTCACTGTCACACACACACACGCACTCACACACACACACACTCGCACACACACACTCACTCACACACGCACTCACACAAACACACACACAGTCACTGTCACACACACACACGCACTCACACACACACACTCACTGTCACACACACACACACACACTCACTGTCACACACGCACTCACACACACACACACTCACTGTCACACACGCACTCACACACACACACTCACTCTCACACACACACACTGCGGCTGGACTCGCAGACAGGCTGCGCTGGGCAGGAGAAAGAGAGGTGGAGACAAAGAGGTATTGATAATACACCCGTGAAGTCCAGTGGGTTTGGGAAACACATCGCCAGCGCTGTGTGTGTGTGTGTGTGTGTGTGTGTGTGTGTGTCTGGCTTTGCACAGCAGCCGAGGGGGGTATTTGCTAGCGATTTACCACAAGTCTGGGACTCTCCTTTCCTGCTGGCTGTATTGGTTGTTATTCAGAAGTGCGGTTCCTGTTACAGAAGCGTGCTGTAGCCTGTCTGTGCAGCTAGCGCTTTTCACAACAGGGGTCCGGGGGTCATCAGAGCCTTTCCAGGTGGGGGGATCCTGAAAACTAAAGCAAAAACATTTTCACCCCCGAACCCAGCTCTATGTGACATCGGCTCTGTCTCACGGTGGAGCTGCCAGGACCAGACGCCGGGCGTCCCTTCCCGCTTTTCCCCGTCTCGGCAGTGGTTGCATCGCTAATTATCACGGCATTGTACCCGGAAAGTGGGGTGCCCTTAACTGAGGGGGCGCCCCCTGGAAACAAACAAAGAGTCGAAGAGTGGCAGGCCCAGGAACCCCGGTGCTGCGTGAGGGGAGAGCTGCAGCCCCCAGCAGAAGAACCAGCGCCGCAGGGCAAGAGGTGCAGAGGCCAACAGGACAGGCGCCGTGAGGGGCCCTTCAGGAATGAAGTCCACGTGCTTACGTTGGGAAGGGGCCCACAGTTTGAGTGGAGGATTGATCACTTTCAGGATGGGTGAAGCACAGCCGAGATGACCTGGCCTGAGGACTGCAGGAGTGCGGGAGAATAACAGAGCTCGTGAACACACATTCTTTTGCTGAAGCACACTGAGTCGCACATCTGACAGCATTTTAATAATCCGCACCAGGGTCTGGGTTCAATCAAAATTCCCAGCGCTTGCCATTTGTGGCTTCAAGTCCGGCATGTTTCCAGTGGGCAGCAGCGAGGAAACTGGCATCCCGAGCTGGAATTGCAGCTGGCGGGCACGGGGCGCACACGGACTGTCTGAGAGGGGCTGCCAAGTGCTTCATTAGGGCTCTGCTGTTTTCGTAAGGGTGAGCATGGTTGTAAGTAACACAGAGGCAATGGGCCCTTTATGTATCTTTCTGCTCATCATCCCTCCAATCCTTCTCGCTCTCTAACTGTACATCTGCTCTTTTGGGAGGCTCGTTAGGGTGAATCTGGATCCGAAGCCAAAAGCTGCTCTGCTTCCTCCGACTCCCAAATTTGCTGCAACCAATTCCTCTCCCCCACCCCACCCCCATCCTCCAGCCAAAAGTATAGAGTTCAGTTCTTTTTTCCTGGGTTGTCACCAGTGCCCAGATCTGCACCCTTTCGCGCTGTGTTTGTAATGAGCGGTGGGGGTGGGGGGCACGTTCTGCGGCAGGCCGGACCGAGCCGCGTGTGTGTGACCCGTTCCCGAGGAGCAGGCTGCGCCCCGGCGGGGCGAGCAGGGTGCAGCTCCGGAGCCCCTGACGACCGCACGAAAAAAAACTTGATTGAAAGTGAGTGAGTGCTTGGGGATTGAGGAGTGTGTAATGGGCCCGTCAATTAGGCCGGTTTGTTTGTAGAGCAGTTAACAAAACCAGCTCTTACAAGTTCCAGGGGTGAAGGGTGCCAAGATACACACACCGATCCTCCCAGCCCCCCCCCAAATCTCGCTTCGTTGCCCCAGTCCTTGCAGACACACCAGACCCTGGCGGCGTGTCGACCCCTGCTGTCCCCACTCCCCTCTCTGCCCCTGCGACAGTAACACACTGTTCCTCTGCCAGAGACCTGCCTTCACGCACTTGCACAAACATATTTCTAAACTGTATATATCGCTGTGCCTTTGCACAGTCCTGTCATTTTAAAATGTGTATCTCTGAACGCCTGGAAATATCCAGTGTTGCCTCCAGACATCTGCCTCCCCCCCAGTTTTCTGGCGCTTAAGCTCCTGCTGCAGGCTCTGCGTGATGCGTCTATCCCAGGTCTGCCCCGACACTGCTGGGCTTGTGCCTCCTCTTGTCTGTGCTTGGTGTTGTGTCACAGACACATTCCCTGTGTGTCTGGGCTACTCATTTTGATTCATTAGGGTGCTGGAGAAGTGTAGACTGTGGCAGTGTAAAATACACATGAAATGATATCGTTGATATTTTCCTAACCAAGCTTTCCTATGCATTTTTTACCCAAGTCCCTCCATTTCATTATTTTAAATGTCAGGAATCTTCAAAAGAAACAGCATTTGCGATTAGTCCTCTCTCCCTCAGCTCTGTGTAAGCAGGTGTGAGCCTGGTGAGTACCTGGATGGGAGACTCCTGGGAAAGCTGAGGTTGCTGCTGGAAGAGGTGTTAGTGGGGCCAGCAGGGGGCGCTCACCCTGCGGTCTGTGTGGGTCCTAATGCCCCAGTATAGTGACGGGGACACTATACTGTAAAAAGGTGCCGTCCTTCGAATGAGATGTAAACCGAGGTCCTGACTCTCTGTTGGTCATTAAAAATCCCAGGGCGTTTCTCAAAAAGAGTAGAGGTGTCCTGGCCAAATTTCCCCCTGGCCTTCACCAATCATGGCCTCCTAATAATCCCCCTCTCTGAACTGGCTTCATCACTCTGCTCTCCTCCCCACTGAGAGCTGGTGTGTGGGGAGAGTACTGGTGCCTTATAGCTGCCATCACATCACCCAGGTGGTTCTGCACACTGGTGGTGGTGGAGGGGATCCCCATTACCTGTCAAGTGCTTTGAGTGGAGTGTTCAGAAAAGCGCTATATAAGCAATGTAAGAAATTATTATTATTATTTATCACTGTCTCTTACCCATTACCCCTCTCTCTGCCCATCGTTCTCTTCTCTTCCACTCCGGGGCAGGTCCTGATCTCGGAGAGCGTCTGGCCACGTGGCTGTGTGTTGGACTGCACCAAGGGGCGACACCGATCCGTGTGTGGGAGCGATGGTCGGCTCTACAAATCCCTCTGCACCTTCCAGAGGGCGCACTGCATCAACACGGAGCTAAGGATCGCTCCCCGAGCGCACTGCGCCGGTGAGAGGGTGGCTGGGGGGGGGGGGTTAGACCGCTGAAAAAGAGATATTTATGTCCATAGCAGAGTATGCTGGACAGAGGGAGAGAGGGGTGACAGAGTAAAGATCATCGTAGAGTCTTGTGGCTGTTTGCTGCAAAACCTGCCCAAGACACTCATACCCAGTTTAAAGATTCCCTGCCTCCCCAAAGCTGCACAGCAAGCCCACAGACTGATTAATAACAAATTGGTCATGAGACCAATTGCATCACCTGGTGGGTTTGCAGTGCCTTCAGAGCCCCAGGAGTCTCTGTCGCTGTGTCGCTGCTCACTCTGAACAGGCCCCGTTCTACCAGGCCACAGTGTGCTGGACCAGGGGGAGGCAGGGAGAGACAGGGGAGAGATAAAGAGGGGTGCACCATGCTACAGATGCGAGACTGACCGCGAGTTGTCAATCGTTTACTGCAGACCCTGCCCAGTCGAAGTGCCAGCAGGCACGCGCCCAGGCCCTGGACTCCAGCAGCCGCAGTGATGCAGGCGGTGTGTTTGTCCCAGAATGCACCGAGGAGGGAACCTTCCTGCAGGTACCGCCCGCGCTGGTTCTTGTTGATGGCCTCGTTGTTGAAAAGGACAGGCGTTAGGTGGACCGTCCCAGAAAAGGAAACGTTTTCTCTAAACAGTCTTGCAGACACACCCCAAAATACATAAGCGCAGTGCTCCCTCCCTAGGATGAGCTGACACACACATCTCAAGGGACATTCCTGAGAAAATGGGCTGTACCACTATGTACACTGTGTAGTTGCTGTATCACACAAATCACAAATGCAGCTAGTTCTGGTTCTTTATCTTGACTTTTTGGAAATAACAAGAAAATACCAATGGATGCGCCAGACTTGTGTGCACAAAAGCGTCTCAGTTGCACAGTTGGATCTCCTCCTGGGAGGCTGGAGTTCCGCCTTGTGCCCCAGCGCTTTCAAAGCCAGCAGGGCTGATGGGGAGCTCATGTCACAAGAGCGGAGAGGGAGGTCATGTGCAGAAGCCCTGATGCCCAGACTGAGCTCCCGTGTGTGTGTGTGTGTGTGTGTGTGTGTGTGTGTGTGTGTGTGTGTGTGTGTGTGTGTGTGTGTGTTGTTGTTGTGCCCACAGGTTCAGTGCCACAGCCAGACTGGGTACTGCTGGTGCTCCACCCCAGATGGCAAGCCAGTGAGCGGCACTTCAGTCCTGCATCAGCGACCCAACTGCACAGGTAAGCTGGGGAGTAGAAACAAAATGCACTTGTGCTTGGAGAACAGAGGCAGGTCTGTACCTTTGCATGTGATGGGTGATGTAATGTTGGTGTGGGAATATCATCTGACTGTTCAGACACACGTCACCTCTGTCACGTCACCGGATCCATAACAAAAGCAATAGTGATAACACTCACCTTGCCAAACACCCTTTCTTTTTAAATCCATGGCATTTTTTCAGTGGAAAAGTGACAGATGCACGGTTCAGGCACAAATGGCAACCTGGCCTGAAAGGGTGAATTGAGCACAGCCCATGGCTCAGTACTGTTTTCAAACTGAGAGTTAGTTCATGGAAAATACTGGCAGCCAGAGCTCAAATTTGTACAGTACCACCCTCATCTCCTGACTTTTTTTTCCAAACGTGGAGAATTGTGGGTGAATCAGTAGGTAAGTTTATGTCTCCCAGCTAGAATGTGAATTTGCTTCTGTGTCCTGGTAATTTTCTCTTGGCAGTTTTTTGAAACCTTAATATGGCACATTGCAGTGCCTTGTAGAAGTACTTTCCTTCTTCCAACGACTGGCCAATTTGTTGAGTTACAAGTGATGTATGCACATCGTTTAAGTGAATATTTTTAAGCAGAACTTCAGTGCTCAAGCTGGAACAAATTAAATTAAATTAAATGTCAGCAGAAACTGCTAAGAAAAATCAATAACTAAAATATGCTGATTGTAGAAGTATTCACCTATGTTCGTTCAAGTACACAGAATTACAAAATCACACAAGTAGTTAAAGGACCCCTTTGTGCTGACATAGTGCTTCACACGATTTCAGAATAAACACACAGACTGAATGTCTATTAGGTGCCTCAGTCAGGTTGTGCACTTCAAGCAAAGATTCAACCATGAAGACCAAGGCGCTTTCTACAAACATACAGAAGGCAAAGATCAAGAGTAGAAAAAGTATAAAAAGAGTATCGCTCTGAGCACGGGGAAAGCAACCATTAATTACTACCCGGGCATTGCCTAGATCGGGCGGCCCCTCCAGACTGAGCAGCCATGCGAGGGGGAAGCTGGCGAGGGACGTCACTGCAAGGCCAACTGCGACTCTGAAAGAGCAAAATGGCCGAGTCGGGCTGCTGTGCTCCGATACCTGCCTGCTGACAGAGCTTAACAGGGCTAGCAAGGTGGAATTATATCTGGGGGCGTCACTGCCTTCGAGAACTCCCGCTTGTTGTGTCTTGATGCAGATGAAGAACTACAGATGGGTGGTATTGACAAACCCTGAGCGTAGTGCCCGTGGAAATGCAGGCCCCTCAGCCCGCATTCCCACACCCACTGACCGCAT
This sequence comes from Lepisosteus platostomus, assembly GCF_059453375.1. Classification (NCBI taxonomy): domain Eukaryota; kingdom Metazoa; phylum Chordata; class Actinopteri; order Semionotiformes; family Lepisosteidae; genus Lepisosteus; species Lepisosteus platostomus. The sequence continues at coordinate 5,702,457 of NC_142614.1, forward strand.
CGCTGCATGGTCTGAACTCCATGGGAGCCGTACGCACAAAGAGCGGCAGACTGTCTAAACCTGTTGCCGATTAGATCAACACATACCTCATTCCCTCGGGTGTTTAATCCTTCTTCTCCGGCTGTTGCGTGCTCAGTCATCAAGTTCTTTCCCCGCGAGTCTCGGTGTTGACTTTCTCTTAGCGTTTGATCTCCCCTCTCTGAATATTTTGTTTGACTTGCACTTTTGTTTTTTTCCCTTCCGAGTGCTTTATCCTGACTATTGCCTTACAAGCTCGGGACTCTCCAGCACTCTTTGGAAAAGCCACAGTAGTGCTGTTTGTGAAGCACGAGCATTGACCTTCACGTTCTTGACCAGGGCTGCGGACTGTGCTGATTTTACCCCCTGTACTTGCCCCTGCATTACTCTGAGCTCAGCAAGTGGATTTACACTCCTCCAGTCACAGTGCAGCACGCTGACTTACTTTCTTCTGATTAGAAGCCGGTGTCCGACTGCCTGACTGTGTCTTCCTCTCGGCAGGCTCATACCCCGAAAGGCCATCCAGTCCGGAGAGAGACTCTGCTCAGAGAGGTAAGATTGGTGGTGTCTGTCCAGGCAGGAAGACAGCAAGGTGCCGTGACCACAGTCCTTTGGGACTGCCAGGAGGGCTCCCCCAGGAGAGCCTGGAGAAACGTCACCCAAGGAAAAGACACACAGATTTTTTCCGTTCACGTGGACAGATCTATTCAGCTGGTATAGCCGACCTGTAACTCTTCTTTTAACATCTTGCTTTATGTATATAGGTGGGCTTCAGGTGGGCGTACTGTACCCCAAGGCTGTTTCAGCCCAGTTTAACCATGACCCTCAGGTAGAACCATGAGTGGACCTCTGCTATAGACGTGCAATAGCAAAGCTAATGCAGCCTTTAGCCTGCTGTAATGACAAATGAGCGGTAGCTGTACGGCCCTGCAAAACGAATAGAGAACGGCCCCGATAGCAGGACACTTCACCTTCGATTCTAGGTTTAAGTTAGAGCAGGTTACAGCATTGCCTCCCTTCCACATGTGGCGTCCAGACCTGTTCCTGGACGTCTATACTGTCTGTGGGTTTCCTAGGCATCCGAGAAGCACCAGCAGGAGAAGTTCATGGCAAAGTTGTTAAACTGAGCCCATTAAACCAATAACGAGTACATTGGTGTCGTAGTAAAGACAGCCTGCAGACATGCCTGCCCTCCAGGGCAGGATTGAAGGCCCCAGAACTAATTGTTAACAGGCCTCTCTGGTAGCTCTGCAGCTTTATGTGGAGTGAGTCTTCCTCTTGCTATTTTGTGCCAACCACTGTCTGTAAACCCATTAGCCTGTCTGAAACTGACACATTAGCCAGGTCTGCCGTTACTTAAACAAGTGTCACTTACGTTAGCTTTTCCCCCATGGAGCAGCGCAGTGAGGAAAAGGTCTGGGTTTACCACATACCACATGCTGTGTGTCTGAAAGGAAGAGTCAGTCCAGTGGGACCTCCTTGGACAGGGCACATTCAATATTAACTGCTAAACTGACCATATAAGATGGACTTTATGGCTGTTATTTTCTGACGTGTACACATATGCTGCATATCACAAGCTCTATATGTGAAACAGAGGTGATATTCAGGATGCTGATGTGTTTGTGTCAACTCCCTGTTGTGCTTTGTGCTTTCTTCCATTTTATTCTGTCCCATAAATTATGTGAAGGCTTACTCCATTTTGAAATGTGTGGTATTGCTGTGCACAAGAAAGTTTAACAAAATCTCTGAGAGGGTCCTAGCTGGCTAATCCCACACGTATCTCCACAGCAATGCGCTGTGAATTGTGCACTACCTTGGCTTATTCTTGGGGAATCCCAGTCAAGGTTCGCCCGTGACATGAGCTGGGCTTGACCCAGTGATATTTGAGCCACAGAACTCATCCTGTGCTCTAACAAGCTGTGCCCTTACACCAAAAGTCTAAGTAAAAGTCTAAGCATCCCAGTGCACACGGGCACGCACTACAGAACTGATCCTACTACCCTGTGGCCTGTGTGCTGTTTGTGAGCTGCGTCACGTGTTTCTGGAGTAGATTGCGCTAACCTCAGTAACAGTGGCTCTCCAATTGTTCTTGTCTCTGAATTCAGAAGAGGGGAGCCGACTGAGGCCTACCCCCGAGTCCAACAGCGCCCCCAGTCTCCCAGCCGAAGGTGAGTGACGTGACCATTCAATCTTTTCTCAGAGGTGATTTCAGTCCTGCTGTGCACGTTTAGGATGAACCTTTTTTTTACTTATCACATACTTTTTTAAAAATCGTCTCTGATGCCTTTTTTTTTTTTACAGAAATCACAGCCCCACCTTTCTGGGTGACCATCCTGTTGAACTCTGACCCCAGAGGAAACCGCTCGGCCAAGCGCCCTGCAGGTAGTCTGGGCTCCGTGCTGGCAGCAAGACTCCCAGTGCACAGCAGCTTGATCCGAGTCAGGTTTTCACACGCCCGCGGGCAGTCAGCCAGCGCAAAGGGCTCAACACCTTGAACAGCGTATTGTTGGATATGTGCTTGGAAATGTGTCTGTTCGTGCTACTCTGGTATATTTTTTTGCGGCTGACGATTTAAGTGGATCAAATGAACTCTCTGATAAGGGCTTGGCTGCCATCCCTGCTCCACCTGTGTTCAGTGTACAGGACAGTGTCCATGTATGAAGTCCGTATCCGTGTGTGTTTGCAGACACCCATCTGTCCTGCGAGAGGGAGAGAATCCAGGTCCTGGACCAGGCCCGGGTTCTGGGCAGGGATGACTTGTTTGTGCCGGAGTGCAGGTCCGACGGCCGGTTCAGCCCAGTCCAGTGCCACCGGGCCACGGGGTACTGCTGGTGTGTCCGAGCGGAGACTGGGCGGCCCCTGCCCGGTACCTCCACCAGGTAACGCTGATACTGCTCAGCCTGACCGGGTCGGTACAAGGATGGGAAAGAGTGAGGAAGGGGGAGAGAGACGGCAAAGGTGCAAAGTAGTGGTTAGGAGAGGCAGCCAGAGACTGAGAAGGTAAGTGTGAGAGAAGCAGTGAGTTGGAGTAAAGTTGTCTGTGAGGGAGAGATACCACGAGAGATGGTATTGGAGATGGAGATGGCTAATAGGATCACTTAATTAGCCATAGACAATTTCTTGCACTAGGAAAATGTCTTTTCGCAGACCCCAGCTTGCTCTCCATGAGACACACAGACAGGGAGAGAAGCTGGGGGTCAGAGTGCAGGGTCAGCTATTTATACGGCGCCCCTGGTGCAGTTGGGGTTAAGGGCCTCGCTCAGGGGCCCAACAGAGGTGGGTTCCTTGGCCGGCCGCGGGATTTGGACCGCCAACCTTCCAGCCACAGACGCAGATCCTCAGCCACAGAGCCCCCACTCCGCCCCACAAATTACAGCACAAACAGACAACACTGCCTCACCCAGTGGAACACAAACGCAACACAAACTGGAAGGCTACCGGACTTATAGCGCAATACATAGTGGATAAGTATCTGAGCAGAGGGAGAGACAGCAAGAAGAAACAGACTCTGACGAAGTACAGGCTTAGTGACCACAGAAGGTGAGTGAAGATAGAGACAGACCTGACTGTCCAGGGAGGACAGGCTCAGTGATCAAAGCCTGACCATAGAAACTGGACATGGGCAGACTTGACTGTCCAGGGAGGACAGGCTGTGCTCCCTCTGCCAGCAGGGAGAAGCAGAGACAGAAGATGCACTTTCTGCTGCACTGGTAGAAATACTCTGGGATTAGACAAACATTCTCCTCTAAAATAAAAATTCTTATCCCAGAATTCACACACCTGCCGGAATCAAAACAGCTTCAATCCTAGAGCTGCAGCCCAGTGTGTGGTCTCCTGTCACAGATAGAGACAGTGAGCCTCTCAAAAAAGACATTATAGTTTGAAATATTTGTAAATGCTCTGCTAATTGTTATTAGTTTGGCAACACTAATTCATTTGTCACCTTAATACAGCTCTTTGAGTTTGAAACCGTGAAAGTTAAATAACTGACGAAGGGTGAAGTGAGAGAGAATAAAGGAGACAAGGAGAGAGATAGAGCATTAAAGAATGAGGCAGTGACAGAGACTTAGACCTATTTTTGTGCTCTTTGCTTGTCTTGACATTCAAAGTTCTTGCAGTAATGTTCATTGGTAATAAATTGTAATTGTAATAAAGACTTTTTGAATATGTACAGTATAGGTAACAGTGAGACAGAGTAGGAGAGAGTCTGTGAAGGGGCGAGATGGCAGGAGAGTGAGAGGGTGAAGGGAGTGAGACATTGTGAGAGAGATGTTGAAAATGAGAAAAGGAGACAATCAGAATGAATGTGTTCCTCACTCTCCTGTTTCTGGTGGCCCACAGAAACCGGCTGCCAGACTGCAGTGCTGCAGAGTCCGCGAGGTCAGGACTGTCGGACAGGGACTACAGAGACAGGGCCCTGCCTGGTGAGTACAACACTCGCACACATACAACCCCACACAGCGCTTCTCAACCAGTAGTGTGGTCCGTGTCCTCTCTGTCTCTGCTGGAGCCCTGAGCTGACCAGTACTGCGGTCTGTGTCCTCTCTGTCTCTGCTGGAGCCCTGAGCTGACCAGTACTGCGGTCTGTGTCCTCTCTGTCTCTGCTGGACCCTGAGCTGACCAGTACTGTGGTCTGTGTCTTTTTTATCTCTGCTGGTGCCCTGAGCTGACCAGTACTATGGTCTCTGTCCTCTCTGTCTCTGCTGGACCCTGAGCTTACCAGTAGTTTGGTCTGTGTCCTCTGGGCCTCTGCTGGTGCCCTGAGCTGACGAGTACTGTGATCTGTGTCCTCTGGGCCTCTGCTGGTGCCCTGAGCTGACCAGTACTGCGGTCTGTGTCCTTTGGGCCCCTGCTGGTGCCCTGAGCTGACCTGTACTGCGGTCCGTGTCCTCTGTGCCTCTGCTGGTGCCCTGAGCTGACCAGTACTGCAGTCTGTGTCCTCTGGGCCTCTGCTGGTGCCCTGAGCTGACCTGTACTGCGGTCCGTGTCCTCTGTGCCTCTGCTGGTGCCCTGAGCTGACCAGTACTGCAGTCTGTGTCCTCTGGGCCTCTGCTGGTGCCCTGGGCTGACCTGTACTGCGGTCCGTGTTCTCTGTGCCTCTGCTGTTGCCCTGAGCTGACCAGTACTGCAGTCTGTGTCCTCTGGGCCTCTGCTGGTGCCCTGAGCTGACCAGTACTGCAGTCTGTGTCCTCTGTGCCTCTGCTGGTGCCCTGAGCTGACCAGTACTGCAGTCTGTGTCCTCTGTGCCTCTGCTGGTGCCCTGAGCTGACCAGTACTATGGTCTCTGTCCTCTCTGTCTCTGCTGGACCCTGAGCTTACCAGTAGTTTGGTCTGTGTCCTCTGGGCCTCTGCTGGTGCCCTGAGCTGACGAGTACTGTGATCTGTGTCCTCTGGGCCTCTGCTGGTGCCCTGAGCTGACCAGTACTGCGGTCTGTGTCCTTTGGGCCCCTGCTGGTGCCCTGAGCTGACCTGTACTGCGGTCCGTGTCCTCTGTGCCTCTGCTGGTGCCCTGAGCTGACCAGTACTGCAGTCTGTGTCCTCTGGGCCTCTGCTGGTGCCCTGAGCTGACCTGTACTGCGGTCCGTGTCCTCTGTGCCTCTGCTGGTGCCCTGAGCTGACCAGTACTGCAGTCTGTGTCCTCTGGGCCTCTGCTGGTGCCCTGGGCTGACCTGTACTGCGGTCCGTGTTCTCTGTGCCTCTGCTGTTGCCCTGAGCTGACCAGTACTGCAGTCTGTGTCCTCTGGGCCTCTGCTGGTGCCCTGAGCTGACCGGTACTGCAGTCTGTGTCCTCTGTGCCTCTGCTGGTGCCCTGAGCTGACCAGTACTGCAGTCTGTGTCCTCTGTGCCTCTGCTGGTGCCCTGGGCTGACCTGTACCGCGGTCCGTGTTCTCTGTGCCTCTGCTGTTGCCCTGAGCTGACCAGTACTGCAGTCTGTGTCCTCTGTGCCTCTGCTGGTGCCCTGAGCTGACCAGTACTGCAGTCTGTGTCCTCTGTGCCTCTGCTGGTGCCCTGAGCTGACCAGTACTGCAGTCTGTGTCCTCTGGGCCTCTGCTAGTGCCCTGAGCTGACCAGTACTGCAGTCTGTGTCCTCTGTGCCTCTGCTGGTGCCCTGAGCTGACCAGTACTGCGCTCCGTGTCCTTTGGGCCTCTGCTGGAGGCCTGAGCTGACCAGTACTGTTGTTCTGCAGGCTGCCCTGGCCCCAAGAAGAGGGCCTTTCTCCACCAGCTGCTCCAGGCTCTGCTGCAGGAGGCCAGACAGACCAGTGGATCACTGCTGCTTCCAAGGTTAGACCCTGGACTCCTCTGTCTCGCTCACTCTCTTTGTTTAGAATATTCAAATAATCACCCTAAAGCATCACTGTCCAGGTACATTCAATGTTTTGCATTAGAATAAGTGCAAATAAGACAGGATGGGTGAATGGCACTCACAAGATTTTCAGTGTCACTGTTTCTAGTTACCTAACGAAATGCAGCCAGGATTACTTCATTAGTGTCAGGCATTACGATGAGCTCTGTCATGACTTCAGGAGCTGAATCACCAGACAGTCCTCGTTAATGCACTCGGGTATAAATAGTTCTGTCAGGATTCACAGTAAGTGCCTTCTGTAGCTGTCCTGTCACAGTCCCTTCATTTGGTCTTCTGTGATGGCTCTGTGGGTACACAGTCACACAAACGAGCTTTATTGATGATCCTTTCCTTTCTTCATCTCTTTCCCTGTCTCTCTCACCCCCTTTCTCTCACGTCTCCCTCCTGCGCTGCCTCTCTCTTTCTCTCCCTTCCTGCAAAATAGCTCTCACGATTTTCCAGTTCCAAGAGCTTTATTGGACTGACCAACAAATTACAGCACTGCCAAAGCAATCAACTTAAGTAAACATTCACAAACATTTATGAAGATAACATGATACTGCCATTACTCTTGAACGCTAAAATATTGTACTGCGACAAGATTATTTAGTCTCCCTCTGTCTCATTTGTTTGTGTGGGGACTGGGCTCTGTACTTTTGTAACGTCTCAAGAGACATGTTTCAGTTGCCCTAGGCTAGGCCGGTTAGCTCTTCATCTGCTCATCTGTGGACAGCATGTTGCACTCATGTGCTTGACCATGTGGGATTCTGTGGGGATTGAGCATGTGGGATTCGTGTGGGGATTGAGCATGTGGGATTCGTGTGGGGATTGAGCATGTGGGATTCGTGTGGGATTCGTGTGGGGATTGAGCATGTGGGATTCGTGTGGGATTCGTGTGGGGATTGAGCATGTGGGATTCGTGTGGGAATTGTGTGGGGGTTGTGTGGGGATCGTGTGGGAATCGTGTGGGGATTGAACATGTGGGGATCGTGTGGGGATCGTGTGGGGATTGACCATGTGGGGATCATGTGGGGATTGACCATGTGGGGATCGTGTGGGGATCGTGTGGGGATTGTGCATGTGGGGATCGTGTGGGGATCGTGTGGGGATCATGTGGGGATTGACCATGTGGGGATCGTGTGGGGATCGTGTGGGGATCGTGTGGGGATCATGTGGGGATCGTGTGGGGATTGACCATGTGGGGATCGTGTGGGGATTGTGTGGGGATCGTGTGGGGATTGACCATGTGGGATCGTGTGGGGATCGTGTGGGGATCGTGTGGGGATTGACCATGTGGGGATCGTGTGGGGATTGTGTGGGGATCGTGTGGGGATCGTGTGGGGATCGTGTGGGGATCATGTGGGGATCGTGTGGGGATTGACCGTGTGGGGATTGTGTGGGGATCGTGTGGGGATTGACCATGTGGGATCGTGTGGGGATCGTGTGGGGATCGTGTGGGGATTGACCATGTGGGGATCGTGTGGGGATTGTGTGGGGATCATGTGGGGATCGTGTGGGGATCGTGTAGGGATTGACCATGTGGGATCGTGTGGGGATTGACCATGTGGGATCGTGTGGGGATCGTGTGGGGATTGACCATGTGGGGATCGTGTGGGGATTGTGTGGGGATCATGTGGGATCGTGTGGGGATTGTGCAGTGACCACGTGTCTCGTCCCTCTTTGCCCCTCCCGCTCCTCCTCTCTCTGTGCGCTTGTGGGACAGCCCCGTGTCTGTGTCGCCAGCCCCCTCCTCTCCCCCCGCCGCCGCCCCGGCTCCGGCCCCGGGAGCTCTGGAGGTGTCCGACGCGGAGCTGGCGCTGCGCCGGTACTTTGCCCAGCTGGACGAGGACGGCAGCGGCGCCCTGAGCGAGAGGGAGGCGCGCCCCCTGCAGCAGTACGTGCGAAGGAAGGTGCGCCCTCGCCGCTGCGGCAGGAAGCTCGCCCAGTACTGCGACATCGACGACGACCGCGCCCTGACGCTGGCTGAGCTCACGGCCTGCCTCGCCCTGGCCCGTGAGTGTCTGTGTGTCTGTGTGTCTGTGCGTCTCTGACTCTGTTCGTCGTGTGTCTGTGTGTGTCTGCTCGTGTCTGTGCGTCTGTATCTGTGTGTCTGTGCACCTGTGCGCCTGTGTCTGTGTGTCTTGTGTGTCTTGTGTGTCTGTGTGTCTGTGCGTCTGTGCCTCTGTTCGTCGTGTGTCTGTGTGTGTCTGCTCGTGTCTGTGCATCTGTATCTGTGTGTCTGTGCGCCTGTGTGTCTGTGTGTCTCTTTGTCTCTGTGTGTGTCTGTGTAACTGTGTCTGCGTCTGTGTGTGTGTATCTGTGTGTCTGTGTTCGACTGTGCGTGTCTTTGTGTCTGTGTGTCCATGTGCACACATACAGCCATAAGAAACACAACATTGGGATCTTAATTGATCTATGGCCAGCAGCTATATCACTCTACAACTCACTACTGACAACCCACTGCAGCTCAGCAGGTGTGAACCTGGCCAGTACCTGGATGGGAGACTCCTGTGAAAGCTGAGGCTGCTGCTAGAAGAGGTGTTAGTGGGGCCAGCAGGGGGCGCTCACCCTGTGGTCTGTCTGGGTCTGTCCTGGGATACTATACTGTAAAAAGGTGCTGTCCTTTGTATGAGATGTAAAACCAAGGTTTTGACTCTCTGTGGTCATTAAAAATTCCAGGAAGTTTCTCAAAAAGAGTAGGGGTGTTAAAAATTTCCCATTGGCCTTTACCAATCACGGCCTCCTAATAATCCCCATCTCTGAACTGGCTTCATCACTCTGTTCTCCTCCCCACTGAGAGCTGATGTGTGGTGAGTGTACTGGTTCACTATAGCTGCCGTCGCATCATCCAGGTGGGGCTGGAGGGGAGTCCCCAATACCTGTAAAGTGCTTTGAGTGGAGTGGAGAAAAGCGCTATATACTGTACATGTATTATTATGATTGATGTTATTATTATTATTGAGTAACAGAGCTGGTAAAAGATGCTGAGCCAATGTGCAGATGGAGCACTTATTGTCTAGACATCACCAGTTTGAACACCTGTCAGTTGTGACTAGTTTATCCCAGGTGATGGTGCACGACTGAATGTCTTCTCCTAAACAGCACTTCTTCAGTTACTGTGCTGTGCTGTACAGGCTGTAGAACTCACACACCCCAGTGCTGTCGGTGAGAGATGTATCACTCCTTCAGTCACTGTGCTGTGCTGTACAAGCTGTAGAGCTCACTGTTTTGGTGGAAGAGGTGGACATTTGATTAAAAATTATTTGCTCCAGATTATGTGATTTTACAAAATCTAAATGCCCAGCAAATTAAAATTCCAGATTTAAATCCTAATAATGAAACAGAACTTGGCATTTGCAACCACTTCATTTTGTAGTCAGTTTGGAGTTTGTTTTGTAGTCAGCAGCATTAGAGCCAGCTGTTGCCTGTCTGACTGCTGCATGCAGGCCACAGTAATGAATCAGAGACGTGTGTGCACTCTCTCTCCCCTGTCACTTCTTCTCTCCCTCACTCTTTCCCAAGAGACGGCCAGAAAGAGAGGGGGTGTTTAGAGAGAGAGGGGCCCTGTTTTCATTTTCACAGCCCTCCCTGGCAAGCCTGAGTCTGGGGGGAACTGTTGTCATTGGCTGCCTGTCAGATAAATTAAAAATATGCGCCTTGTGTATATATAGAATAAAACCCAAAATAAACCACCCCGACTGGCCACCTCTTTGCGGGCTTTTTTTAATGATCTTTCAGAGTCTCGGGGCAGGACGAGAAGAAAGCTTAGCCTGAGAGCTGGAGGAGTCAGACGAGCTGTGTCTCCTCAGGCTCCGCGCAGTCCCTGTGTTTACACAGAGCACTCACACGTGTCCATCTCTCTGCTCCCGCTGGGAACCAGAGCATGCCCTACTGCTGACTGTTACAGTGACTGCTACTGCTGCTGTTACTCCTGTTATGTCTGCTTCTGCTATTGCTACCCCCATTCCTGTTACTGTTACTGCTGCTCTTACTGCTACTGCTGCTGTTACTGCTACCCCCTCTGCTGTTACTGCTATTACTCCTGTTACTCCTACTGCTACTCCCGCTGCTGTTACTGCTGTTACTCCTGTTACTCCTACTGCTACTCCCGCTGCTCTTACTGCTACTGCTGCTGTTACTGCTGTTACTCCTGTTACTCCTACTGCTACTCCTGCTGCTCTTACTGCTACTGCTGCTGTTACTCCTGTTACTCCTACTGCTACTCCCGCTGCTCTTACTGCTACTGCTGCTGTTACTGCTGTTACTCCTGTTACTCCTACTGCTACTCCTGCTGCTCTTACTGCTACTGCTGCTGTTACTGCTGTTACTCCTGTTACTCCTACTACTACTCCTGCTGCTCTTACTGCTACTGCTGCTGTTACTGCTGTTACTCCTGTTACTCCTACTGCTACTCCTGCTGCTCTTACTGCTACTGCTGCTGTTACTCCTGTTACTCCTACTGCTACTCCTGCTGCTCTTACTGCTACTGCTGCTGTTACTGCTGTTACTCCTGTTACTCCTACTGCTACTCCTGCTGCTCTTACTGCTACTGCTGCTGTTACTGCTGTTACTCCTGTTACTCCTACTGCTACTCCTGCTGCTCTTACTGCTACTGCTGCTGTTACTGCTGTTACTCCTGTTACTCCTACTGCTACTCCTGCTGCTCTTACTGCTACTGCTGCTGTTACTGCTGTTACTCCTGTTACTCCTACTGCTACTCCCGCTGCTCTTACTGCTACTGCTGCTGTTACTGCTGTTACTCCTGTTACTCCTGTTACTCCTACTGCTACTCCTGCTGCTCTTACTGCTACAGCTGCTACTGCTACTCCTACAGCTGTTACTGCTGCTGCTGCTGTTACGTACTGCTGATGATACTTGTGCTGGTTGTACTAGTCCTGCCCTCAGGGTGTGACTGCAGGCTGAGTGGCTCCAGTCGCTTCAGCAGTAACAGCCAGCCTGGCCTCCATGTGAACTGACCTGCGTTGTCCCTCTGTGTCTCAGGAAGCCCCAAACAGCAATGAAGACCTGCCCCCTTCCCGCCTCCACCCCGCTTGCCTGCTGTGTCCCAAGCTGTGTCTGCGCAAGGGGGAATCCAAGGGGAACGCCGACCAAATCCGAGGTAAAAGGAGATTAAAGGGGTGGCAGGCTACCTCCAGAGCCACTCAGCTCAGCCCGGGATCACTGTGCCCCAGCACTCTGCAGCTCACCAGGTCCACACAGGATTCCCTTCGGATCGCACTGCCCTACGGATCAGATCACGCTTCATGACGCAGGCTGCCTGTCTGTCTCTTTAAACACCTTCCAGGACTATCCACTGCGCTGAGCACACCACTCGCGAGGACAACACTCCGTCTTTCCCATGTTTTTCCACATGCAGAAACAAATCCAGATCCCGGGATCTCTCCCATGTTAATAATTTGAAAACTGGGATAGCTGGCCATGGGTTTAACAAAGCAAAGGTGTCTGACCAGATTTGTACAGGTGCCACCTCTTGTGATCTAAGGGGAGTCTGAGAGATTGGGTGGAGGTTTTCAAATTTCTTAAGGGGATAAAATAGAGCGAACCGCAGACGTTTGCTCAAATAGAGTTCAGCTGTGGCTTCTAACTTGAGCAAAACAGAAAGGTGTGTCGAAAGGCAGTTTTTTAGTCAGAGGCTTATTAACTTGCGTGAGAGATGACCTCCCTACACAGATCTGGGGATTGCTCCCAAGTCGACTTGGCACTGTGCTGGCATCTCTCCCTGTTCAAGCAGTGCCAAGGGGTTGAACGGCCTGTTCCCAGGAGGCTCTGTTGCGTATTCATGGTCTCTCCCTTGGCATGACTTTCGTTTTTTGTTTCTCTCCTCCTCCTGGGCTGGGCTATCCTGGGCTCTATGGGCACTAGAGACAAAGGGCCTTGGAGTGGGTTATGTCTGTCATGGTCTTTTTTATTAAGACTCTCGGCCCCGTCCTGCAGAGACAGACAAGTGGACAATCTTCTCCGGCACTCTCCCCCACCTGTCAGGCCACACCTCCCACCCCCCCTTTTAGAGGGGATTCTGCCTGAGAGGCATGCAGGGATAATCCCACCGATTGCAGCTTTGCACCCTGGGCTCCTCAGCCAAGCACAGACACCCAGGGTCTGAACTCTGAACCTGCAGTGCTTCTCATACTGAGCAGGATCCCTGCTGTGGCAACACATCACCTGCAGGCCAAAACTAACCCGTCTAAACCCAGCTCACTTTCCTGTTACTGGGTCAACAATCCAACTTCACAGCTGCTGAATTCTGACAACAGCTCAAACCTGCAGCACCTGGCTGATATTGCTCACTTTGGGCTTGAGCAAGCGCCTTTTAATGGCTGAGCCACACTGAAGGCCTTAGATTTGTTTTGGAGGAGGAATCCTTAATAGGTGTACAATAGAATACCTAGCACAAACGGGAGGAGTCCCAAACACCACATTGCCTGGTATAGCAGCTGCCAAGGTGTGTATGACATATATCAGCCCAAGCAGGAGCAACAGAACAAGTCCCGGAGTAAAATCTATGCTCCAAGGAGGTCGTTTTCAAGATTTCCTGTCTTGTCTTGTAGCTTGTCCAGGGCTGGTGCCCTCTTTATCTGTACTATTATTGTGCGGGATTCTTGTATTTTGTGTATTGTCGATGTGTCAAATGTTTTTTCCTTGAAAAAACCCTTTCATGCAAAAATGATTGAAAATGGATCTTTGAAACCGGTTGGGCGTCATCAGTCAGCGATTGCTGGGCATCTCCAGGTGGTGGCACACAACTGGCTCGGCACCGCCCACGGGCAGGGCCGGAGCAGGTCGCCCAGGGCCCCCAGCCCATGGGCCTCGGCTCTCAGAGAAACTGCGGCCCACCGGCCGTGCAGTGGAGTGGGCAGCAGATGCGCCGCCGCTGCGGTCAGCACTGGCTCTCCAGTGGAGGGCCCTGGAGCTCACGTCTCCAGCGGGAGGAGATGCCGATGGGTAAGTGGGTCGGGACAGGCTTGTCCGCACCTCCTCTCTGTCCCCCTGTGGGTCAGAGCCGAGGCTTGAAGACACAGCTGGCCGCTCCAGACATGGAAAAATACCAAAGCATTATTTAAAAAAGTAGTTTTGAACACATCATAAATACAGGTCACTGGAAAGGTGTTTTTTCTAACATTGGCTTTTGAACAGCAAAATCGGTATTGCTTCTGTCGGATCAAACAGCAGCGTTCCGTCGGCCCTGTATGATGTGGCGATGCAAGACAGGGCTAACACACTTTATTTCCTGTCCCCTGTGTGTGTGTTTTCGCCTTTGTTGTGTATTTTTTTGTTTTGAAAATCCTTTACCTTGCAATGTTCACAATTACGATTATTTCTTTGTTACTTGTATAATAACAAAATGCACATGAGTGACTTAACTATTACGCTACAGCACTGTCAAATGTGTACGTTAACCTCCTGTTTTTTTATTCAATAAACATGTACAAATGTATGTATATAAAAATATATTTAAAGAGATGTTGGGTACTGTAGTTTATGCTCTGCCTACCGTGTTGCAAAGCCGAATTGCCCTCTCGTATTAAATGGGGCACTGCAGATAGCGATGATGCGACACAACGCCAAGCACAGAATGGAGCAAGCACAAGCAACCATACAGTATCTGGCCTACAGTACCTTGACCTTCTGGGCCAGGCGGGGACCACAGGGGTGCTTGTGCAGCGGACTGTTCGAACTGCAGATGCGGTAGTGATGTGGGGAAGTAAGTGCGGATGAATCCACCGGGCCAGGGCCGGAGGGGTGCTCATTTTAATATGGTAGGTGACAGTAATGTTGTTCCCACCCCTCCGCATCTGTTTGGTGTGCCCTCAGGTGCCATGAAGGGAGGGCTGGAGACGGATGAGTCTCCGGTTCTCGTGTTTCCCAGCAGATCCTCTCTGTCCCGCCCACCTCCTCTGCTCACCGAGCCTGTCCGGCCAGAGGTGCTGGTGACCCAGCGGAGCCCGGGAGGGACGGGGCTCGGCCCAGGCGGCCTCTGCTCTGTGCAGCTCCCGGGGGACGCAGCGAGGTGAGGAACACTGAACCCAGACCACCCCTCGGGCCCTGCTCTGACCACTGCACGCACACCGTCTAACCCTACAACAAGCTTAAATGTTAACGCTTAATTACATACTGCAATATTTAAACACATGGGTGATGGAAGAATGGTCAGGATCACTTGCACAGTCTTTTCATCATGGTATGGCAGAATACCTGCTTCTAACCCCTGATCTCTGAAGCCGGTGCCTGTGGCCATGCCAGCTTCCACAGATAAACTGCCAAACCTTCGCTTTCTGGTCATTTGCTCAGTTTAGTCATTTAATTGCTGATGTGGGAATTTCTCTGCTCAGAGCAGGGATGTGCTGTAGGCAACCTGTGCCACCAAACTCTTTTATAGGCGGTGTTTATTTTCTTATGACAGGAAAAGCTTCAGGTGATTTTTTTTCTACAATCAATAGAGATGGGAGAATTCTCTTTCCCCTAAGTTCTGGATTATTTTTATTTCTATCTCTAACCATGGTCTATTCGTTCACTTATATAACAAGGCCATTTATATACTGGAGCAAGTAATGGGTTAATTCCAGGCTGAACAGAGAAGAAAGAAAACACAACATTTCAGCTGTGGAGCCTTCTTCAGGTGTGGACACAGGCTGACTTCTCCACACCTGAAGAAGGCTCCACAGCCGAAACGTTGTGTTTCCTTTCTTCTCCTTTCAGCCTGGAATTAACCTATGACTTGTTCCTTTGAAGCCCACACAGGCTGGCGCAGCTCCCCACCTGCATTAATTTAGATACTGTATAAGCATCAAGCAATTTTCTCAGTACGGGCGCGTTTGTCCCACATTGTGAGGGAAGGAACCTTGCTTTAAAGAGCACACGGTGTGCCGTTTTTGTCATGATTATGTATGATTTTATTGTTTGTTTTTTAAACATAGGGAAAAGCTTCCCACTTGCTTCAAACCCAAATCACAAGTCTCGGGTCTGTCCTGGCAGCGCAACAAAATTAAGCCCTTCGAGTTAGGCGCACTTCGCTATTCTCGCCGCTAGGGGGGAGTGTTTCACAACCAATACCACTCTCTGCGTCTTCATACTCTGTCGTGCTGCGTATTCCCAGTTCAGAGCGGCAGCTCAAGGCCGCAGTGAAAATGGAAAACGCATTACTACGGGTTTAGAATAGCCTAGTGATGTATAGATATGAAACGCCAGATGCCTATTTATCTTGAAAATGTCAATATGGGCTTTTACCTTTTTTTCTGTTTCTGAAATGAAGACACGCATTGAATTGATAGAACAGAAGAAGCAAGAAAACAAGACTCAAATGGCTCATTTCAAGGTCCTCCAAGTTATTAATAGCCGGTTTATTTCAGACCTAAAACACCCAGCACAAAACAGAGCAGACAGGCGCTGCAGGAACTGGTGTACGTCGGCCTTGTGCATCAGACACATAAAGCTAATGACTGCATTTATGCACCTCGTACAGGGGGTGTTCAGCAGCCATTGTGTCTTTACATGTGGGGGGGGACACTAAAATCTCACGTTGCTGTCCGAATGGCAGTGTGGATGTGGAGCAGGATATAGGTGGAAAGGCTTTTCACACTGGTTATCTGCTTTGTATTTGGTGATCTGTTGGGGGATAAAGGACAGCAGCATCTGACAACCTGCTGAGTGTTGTGGTGATGTAGAAAATGCATCTCTGTCTCTGCTTCTCCTTGCTGGCACTGGGAGCAGAGCCTGTCCTCTCTGGACAGCCAGGTCTGCCTGTGTCCAGTTTCTGTGGCCAGACTGTGGTCACTGAGCCTGTCCTCTATGGACAGCCAGGTCTGTCTGTGTCCAGTTTCTGTGGCCAGGCTGTGGTCACGGAGCCTGTCCTCTCTGGACAGCCAGGTCTGCCTGTGTCCAGTTTCTGTGGCCAGGCTGTGGTCACTGAGCCTGTCCTCTATGGACAGCCAGGTCTGTCTGTGTCCAGTTTCCATGGCCAGGCTGTGATCACTGATCCTGTCCTCTCTGGACAGCCAGGTCTGCCTGTGTCCAGTTTCTATGGCCAGGCTGTGGTTACTGAGCCTGTCCTCTCTGGTCAGTCAGGTCTGCCTGTGTCCAGTTTCCATGGCCAGACTGTGATCACTGAGCCTGTCCTCTCTGGACAGCCAGGTCTGCCTGTGTCCAGTTTCCATGGCCAGGCTGTGATCACTGATCCTGTCCTCTCTGGACAGCCAGGTCTGTCTGTGTCCAGTTTCTATGGCCAGGCTGTGGTCACTGAGCCTGTCCTCTCTGGACAGCCAGGTCTGCCTGTGTCCAGTTTCTGTGGCCAGGCTGTGGTCACTGAGCCTGTCCTCTCTGGACAGCCAGGTCTGCCTGTGTCCAGTTTGTATGGCCAGGCTGTGGTCACTGAGCCTGTCTTCTCTTATTGTGTCTTCCCCTGGTCAGACACGCAGCTGCTGTGTTATCTTTCAGGGTCCTACAGCATTCCAGTTTGTGTTGCGTCTGCGTGTGTCCCAGCGGGTGAGCCCGCGCAGTCCGGCTCCAGCCCTGATGCCTGCCCTTGCAGCTGTGCTGTCTGGAGGAGAGGTGGCCTGCGGGCGGCCCGGTGGCAGAGCCGGAAGAGCTGCTGCAGGGCGCCGATTCTCGTCCCCGCGCACAAAGCCGCCGCTCTCCCCTCGCTCCTGCTGTGACGTCAGGGGCGCGAGCTCCGCGAGAAACAAAGAGGGGGATTAAACGGAGAGAGAAGCGGCCTTTCTTTGTGCGGAAACAAAGGGCCTGTTAGCGCGAGGGGCAGGAGGGCTCTGCTGTTCCCTGCACTTTTGCCCACAGCCGCTCGAACGCCCCCTCCCGCGTTTGTCGTGTTTGCAGGGAGGGACCGGCGGCTCTGGAAACGGCACCGTGGCGCCCCGTGCGCGGGTCCCAGACCGCTCCGGTAAAACAAGAAGTTGCGGGAAAATGTCGTGTCCTGGCTGCTTCCGCGGGTGTGAGTTTAAATTGCCGTGTGCTGCCGCGGCGCAGCTCTGGTGTGATCATTTTGTTGTGTTGAAGCGCTTGGCTTTTACGCCGTCTCGCATCTCCGCGGCGTCTCCCCCAGCGTGCGAGCGCTGAACCTCTCCCCGGGGCAGCAGGCTGGCCCAGCAGCTCAGTCCTGGAGCTGGAGCACAGTCCCCGTCCAGCCTGCGCGAACCGGTTGCTTCATTCCAATGGTGGCGGGCGTGTAAGCCGAGGGGCACAAGTGGGTGCTCTCTCACGGTGGCGCCCTAGAGACGAGTCTCCGTGTGAGCGGTACCCCCATTCCCCATTCCCCATTCCCAGATTGTCCCAGCAAGGAACAGCCCCCCGGGGGGGGTAATGTGTTTTTCCGCGGCTGCGACCCAGCTGCAGCTCTGCTAGCGCGGTGCTGTCAGCCTGCGGCTCGGTCCGGTCCGGTCCGGCCCGGCTCGGCTCGGCTCGCGGGGTTGGACTCCACGGCGGGTGGGACACAGAGCCCCCCCCCCCGCCCTGATCAGCCTGCACCAGGAGGGGGGCTTGCCTTGTGACAGGCTGCACCCCTGGCGACGTCGTGCTCCCGACTCTGCGGCCGGTGCGATTAAAAACGGGGGGCGAGGGGAGAGAGAGGGAACGTGAGACAGAGACACCGAGCGAGAGACAGCGCAACACCGTCACTGTCCTGACGTTTGTCACAGGAGTTAAATGTCACTCACACCCTCTGTCTGCCTCTGATCAGCCGACTGCACTAATGGTTACCTTGGCAACCTCTTCACAAAGGTCATGAGGTCATGGGGCTGCAACATATGACAGGTATTTCACTGGGTTTGTGTTTAATGTGAGGGGGTGCAGAGTTTTCCAAGGATGTATAGTTTTACAGTTTGAAATTACTATCTTAGCAGAGACAGTTTGTACATTTGGCAAAACCCTGCCTCTGGCCGAGAAAACGTTCATGAAGACAATTGCTTTGGCTCGGAACAGGGAGGTTACCAGCCCCAGGATTCACAAGGCTGGGCTGACTGGGGGTAAAGCACAGTAACAGTACCGCACTGGGGATTTGAACCTGCAGCCCTTGCTGCTCTAAGCGTCCCCTCTGCACCTCAGCAGGGGGTTCGGGGGGACTTGTCCTGGGCCGTTCCAGTAGTTTGACATGCTTGAGTGGCTCCTGAATACAGAGACATCTGCAGCCCCAGTCCTGGGCACCTTGGGCATCTGTTTAATGACTGAGGAGCGACAGGGCTCTTCCTTCTGCTAAAGGAGGAAGGGTCAGTGCTCACTGGGGCTGGGAAGGAATGATTTCAAACAAGCTAGAGAGGGAGGGAGAGAGGCAGTGTGGGCTAGTGGTTAGAGCTGAGGCACTGGGAGAGAGAGAGAGGCAGTGTGGGCTAGTGGTTAGGGCTGAGACACTGGGAGAGAGAGAGAGGCAGTGTGGGCTAGTGGTTAGAGCTGAGGCACTGGGAGAGAGAGGCAGTGTGGGCTAGTGGTTAGAGCTGAGGCACTGGGAGAGAGAGAGAGGCAGTGTGGGCTAGTGGTTAGGGCTGAGACACTGGGAGAGAGAGAGAGGCAGTGTGGGCTAGTGGTTAGAGCTGAGGCACTGGGAGAGAGAGGCAGTGTGGGCTAGTGGTTAGAGCTGAGGCACTGGGAGAGAGAGAGAGGCAGTGTGGGCTAGTGGTTAGAGCTGAGACACTGGGAGAGAGAGGCAGTGTGGGCTAGTGGTTAGAGCTGAGGCACTGGGAGAGAGAGAGAGGCAGTGTGGGCTAGTGGTTAGGGCTGAGGCACTGGGAGAGAGAGAGGGAGACAGTGTGGGCTAGTGGTTAGAGCTGAGGCACTGGGAGAGAGAGAGAGGCGGTGTGGGCTAGTGGTTAGGGCTGAGACACTGGGAGAGAGAGAGAGGCAGTGTGGGCTAGTGGTTAGGGCTGAGGCACTGGGAGAGAGGGAGAGGCAGTGTGGGCTAGTGGTTAGAGCTGAGGCACTAGGAGAGAGAGAGGGAGGCAGTGTGGGCTAGTGGTTAGAGCTGAGGCACTGGGAGAGAGAGGGGGAGGCAGTGTGGGCTAGTGGTTAGAGCTGAGACACTGGGAGAGAGAGAGAGGGAGGCAGTGTGGGCTAGTGGTTAGAGCTGAGACACTGGGAGAGAGAGGGAGGCAGTATGGGCTAGTGGTTAGGGCTGAGGCACTGGGAGAGAGAGGGAGGCACTGGGAGAGAAGCAGTGTGATGTGCTTCCTTTCAACCAAATTCTGAGCTCAGAGGCTGAAGAATGCAAGCTCAGATATTAGCACGTACTCCGATCAATAACGAAAGAAAGGCAAAGGGAATAATTCAGCCCTGCACATCTGTGTGTTGTCGGGCCTGTAAAATGCAATCGACGCACGTGCACGGTCATTACGGCTCCAGAGCGCGTTCCCGGAGCTGCCCTGCGCGCGCGCCCTTCCCTCTGGGGCGCGTTCTCGCCGGACAGTCTCTGCCGGTGTAACGTGAGTGTGTTTGTGTGTGTGTGTGAGAGTGTGCGAGGCGAGCCCGTACAGAGAGCAGACAGATTACCGACCGCAGTTCCCCGTGTATTCCACAGCAATATGTGCACAACCGAGAGGTCTGCGCTGAGCCACGGAATAAACTAGAATCAGGTAAGCGCTTGTCAGTGCGTTCCACCTGCACAGCAAAGTATTCAACAGTATTAATGACAGGATAGGAGGGGGAAACTCGAGACGTTTACTAGAGGAAATCTGCAGATTGAAAGTAGTAATTCGCAGGAATCCAGATAGATGCGCGAGCAGCCGCCGCCGCGCGCAGACGGGTTTGCTGCTCGTGCGTGTGGCCGGCCGGGTCCGGCGGAGTGTGTGTGTCTTACCTCCCGGCTCCCAGCGTGTCTGCTGCCGACGCCTGGGCTCACGCGTCCCGTCCGGTCCGGTCCGGTCCGGTCCGGTCTAGTTCGCCCCAGAGCGACAGGAGGGGCTTTGAACTGAGGCGGCTCCGGTCCTAGACACACAACCCAGGTGATCTCATCCCAGAGCCCCCATAAGAAGAGCGACGGGCGCTGCGCCTGGTTTCTCTCTTGGACGATGAAGCGGACCTCTGGATAGGATGCCGTTGTGTGAATGTGTGTAATTTGCACGATGACACTGCATGCACGGATCTCGCTTGCTCGCGCACTGTGACACGGGGTACGAGGCAGATGGGGCGGTGGGACCCCGCGCGGCCGGGGCGCGCGTGTGTTTTTGGCCGCCGAGTCCTCCCAGCGAAGGGGGCAGGAGCCCACGAGCTGCACGGCACGGCTCGCCGGACCCCGCACGAGTGCCCGCCGGCGGGGCCGGGGCTGTTGTGATCTGGGTGAGTTATTCTTCAAAGCCCACGTTATGAGGGTAACATGCATGACCCGGCAATCAACGCGACCTTTTAAATAATTCAATTAACGTGTTTACTGCTCGAGCCATAACTGCTCGATTTACAATAGGAGAACGATCTGGGGCTGTCACGGCGTTGACGCAAAGAGCAATTGTCCGAAAGGTGCAATTAAAACGAACGAATCGCGTGGAGTCGCTTTAATAAAGTTAGAGACTGTTGGTGGGGGTCGGGGCTGCGCGCTGTGATGCTTCTGCAAAGGTGTCCGCGCTCCTGTCAGCTCTGCGCGAGAGCCCGAGTTGTAAGAAATGGTGGGTTTTCCTCGCGGCGCGTGGCGAGGCGGTGGGCGGTGTTTCCCGAGCCGCGGCCGGGGTTCCCTTCTCGCGCGCAGACACACACACACACACACACGGGCGGGGAGCGGAGGCGCTTGTCGCTGCTGCTTTGTGCCCCAGAAACGCCGGTGTCTGTCTCCTGCAGTGCCGTGACAGAGGTCTGGAGTCAGGGGCAGCCCTGGGTCTGTCTGCTGGCGTGCGGCCCTCAGACTCCGGGTGCACAGCAGTCTGAGCCACTCCGGGTTTTACTGGCCTCGGGCATCGGCCCTTTCGGCGGCTTGAGACCGCGTCCTGGGACACACGGGCGAAGTCTCGCTGCTGTGTGTGTGTGTGTGTGTGCTGAAGGGGCGGGTGGCAGGACCCTGCCCTCCCCTGGGCCGCGCAGAGCCGGGCCTGGGGCGGACCCTGTCGTCGTCCAGCGCCGTTCTGCTGTGAACAGAGGCCCCAGGTCGCTGTTAACAGGGGGGACCCCCAGGGCCCTCAGGCCAGCCGGGCGGGACTCCCCCAAGTGATGCTGCCAGAGGACAGGTGGGTCTGCCCAGCTTTCTGGCACACAGCGCCCCCCTGTGGCCAGCCGCTGCCCGCGGGCTTGAGGCTGTGTCAGCTAGGGGCCTCCCTCGGGGGGGCCCTGCAGGGGAACAGCACCGCCGGCTCTCCAGCCTGCAGTCCCTGCGGACCCCCTGCGCCCACAGTGTCCCTGTGGACTGAAGGGGCGCCCAGGGGGCCCCTCGTTTGGGTGCTCCTCAGCAGTCGCTCTTCTTCCGAAGAGCCCGTCGGAATAACCGGGACCGGGTGGTTGTGCGGATTTCGGAGCCCGTGCCGTTCTTCTCGAGTCTCGGTTGGCTTGGCCTCCGGCGGAGGGTTCGGATCCGGGCGCAGGGGAGGGGGGAGGTCCGAGTGAGTCAGCGCCTGTGTTTCCCATCCTCCCTCCTCCCTCTTCTCTTCTGCTGAGTTGGCACCTCCTACCAGTGTCTGATCGGCCCTGGGCCACAGAGCCCGGCTGCGGTTCTGCTCACGTAGTTGATTGCGTTTGTCCAGGGCTTGTCAGTGTGCGCAGGGGGGGGGTCTACTTCACCCTCCACTGCAGCGCTGCCCCCCCCCGGGTGACGCAGGGCAACGTCGGGGGGGAGAGAGGTCCGGTCCCATGCCGGTTTTCCATGCCCTCGCTCCGGGCAGAGCCTAGAGGCACGCGGGCCGGTTTGATGGGAAGCAGGAGAAAGGCTCTGGCTTTGAGGACAGATGGGATTCCACTCGCCGCTTGTTCCTGACACGGGTGGAGTTTTCCCCCCCTGCGTGTCCCATCGTGTCTTTTATGTGAGCATCTTCAGCTCTCATTTATGCTTGGTGTTTTTGCTGTGCACGTGTTTTCCTGGTGTCCAGGCCGCTTGTTTGCAGTGCAGTAGGGTGGTGTTTTTGGACAAGCAGCCCGCTCTGTAATCGCCTCATTCTTCGAGGTCTGCTTCAGAGTGGCCCATAGCAACAGTGTGGTGCAGCTGGGGCTGTTGCTTGGGGTTATGGCGGGGTCCGGCAGGGCAGTGGAACAGGGCGGTAGGGGCAGACGTGCTCATGGGGCACAGCTGCACACTCAGAAACGGCGCACACGTTCGGACGTCCACTCCTGTGGAGAGCGGTCAGTTCTACCGAACCACACACTGGCCTTCAGAAAGGCCTCGTGACCCATAACGCTGCCCACACACGCTTCCGGACGAACAACTCGCCCACCGAGGTGACCCCAGGGTGGGGTCGAGTGGTCATACACCAACGCAGGATTCTTTTTGGCCCCCCCAGATCAAAGATTCAAACACTGGTTCACATGCACGCACACACACATGCATGCACGCACGCACACGCGCACACACACGCGCACGCGCTCAGGTGAAGCTGAGGTACAGACACTCCTACACACACGCAGTCCCTGCCGTGGTGCTCATGGCACTGAGCTCCTCCCCCGCTCTGCTCTCACTGGCCGGCGTCCAGTGCCTGAGCCGCCAGCTGTCCCCCCAATTGGCCGGTTCATCTGTCTGCATCGCAGGGTCCCGCCTCCGCAGCGAGAGTCATCCAGGCGGCTGGCGGTCGACGCGGACACACACTCCGTGAGCAATGCCCCCCCCACCCCACCACGCACACACACAAAACACGATGCAGCCCGTCCTCTTGTAGGGCACAACCACAGTGCGAATCAGGTCTCAGCCCGTAATACCGCCGTGCAGAGTTAATGATGCCATCCGAGCTTCTCCATCCGGGTTCTGGTGCTCTCTGTCGTTGTTGTGCTTTTTGGGCCGGTGCAGCCCGTTGTGGCCCTCGGCTGTGTTTCAGCGCCGCGGCGCGAGGTCAGCTCTGGAGTCGCTGCGGGGTGCTCGTGCAGCAGCAGCTCTCCAGAGCTTCGAGAGGCTGGCGAGCGAGAGGGCAGGCGCACAGAGAGGGGGCCTGGCTCATTCTGACACGCGCCTCATCCTCACTGATCTGCAACAGCGGCTTCGGCGCGACAGGCTGGTCCTCAGTTTCAGTACTGGACGTGGCAGTGGTGGACAGAGGGTCACTGAAGACTGAACGCCACAGAGCCACGTGTATTACCCATGACTGAAGACTCAGGGCAGCGCATAACTGGGCATTACATTAACGTAGATGACTCAGTACCGAGGATGGCTCATTACTGAAGACTGCACAACACCGAAGACAGCGCATTACTGGGCTTTACATTACCGAAGACAGCAGATTACAGGAGACAGCACATTACTGAAGAATACTCATTGCTGAAGACAGTGCTTTACTGGGCAACATAGTACTGAAGACAGCACATTACTGGGCAACAAGTTACGCAATATGGCGCAGTACTGAGGACAGTGCATTACTGGACAACATATTACTGAAGACAGTGCATTACAAAAGATAATGCATTACTGAGGACAGCAAATTATAGGGCATTCAATTAACACAAATAGCTCATTACTGAAGACAGCACATTACTGGGTATTATACTACTGAAGACAGAGCATTTGTATATATAGCACATTACTGAAGACTGTGCATTACTGAAGACAACACATTACTGGGCAACATATTATGAAATATAGTGCAGTTCTAAAGACAGCACATTACTGAAGACAGTGCAGTACTGAAGACAGCACATTACTCAGCATTACATTACTGCATTTGTAAATATAGCATATTACTCAAGACAGTGCATTACTGAAGACGGAGCATTACTGAAGAAAACTCGTTACTGAAGACAGTTCTTTACTGGGTAACGCAGTCCTGAAGAGAGCACATTACAGAAGACAAAACATTACTAGGACAGCACATTACTGAAGATGGCACATTACTGGGTAACACATTATTGAAGACAGTACATTTCAGAAAAAGTACATTACTAGAAGACATTACTGAAGACAGTGCATTTCTGAGGACAGCACATTACTGAAGACAGCACATTACTGAGCAACACATTACTTAATATAGTGCATTACTGAAGACAGTGCATTACTGCAGACAGTGCACTACAGAAGACATGTTGCATCATGGGTTCCTGAGATGGTTCTTGTCGCTCAGAGGGAGGAAACATTACTGGCGGATAAGAGCCGCTCACAGGAACTAGAAGTGCTCTGATTGCAAAGAGCGGGGCGAGAGTTTAAGACACAGTGGGGTGGATTAGTTGATGAGGGCTGCTTACTTGCAGTTCTAGTCCCACGTGATCCCATCAGTCAACGGTGCAAAATGGCAGGACCCACAGAGAGGCTGGAGAGGAGTTACTGAGAAACTGAAGGGCTCTTCTAGGCTCTGCAGAGACGCTGGCTCTACAGTTTGCTGGCGGATGCTCCTGCCCAGACTGTGGTGGCAGAAGGGTCAGGGACGCGGGAAGGCTTTTTCCATGCACACCCTGAAGTAAGGCACGACTAGAGGAAGAGCTTTTCCCAGTCTGCGTACTTCTCAGCATCTGTGCTGCTTCTCTGGAGGGACTCCATGTCTGACTAGCAGTGTGGATGAGAGGCGAGAAGCTCAGCCTGTGTGGGCGCCTGGCCCGTAAATCAGAGAGGTGCGAGCTGGGAGCTGCCAGGGGACACGCAGAGCTTCATTCCACAGTGAGAAGCCCGCAGCAGAAAACAACAACAGCCCATTTATCTGTGTTCTGTACTTTGACTATTCAGCGTGGAATTAACCTCTGCTTGTCCCTGTGTGATGTATAGATTTGTAACGGCGTATTGAAGTTAGAGGTGGGGAGATTAGGGATGTATGTTTGCTGTATAGAGGGAGGACAATTAAAATGTCAGCTGTAGTGCTGTGTGAGTGGTGATTAGCCGGGCTCCTGTGCCCTCTCCCTGACGCTGAAGTCAGCTGTCTCATTATGCAGGCTTGCAGACGTGTACGTTTCTGCTCAGAGAGTGGGCGTGCAAGCGTGAGAGCAAACATTTCCGTGTGTGTGTGTGTGCACGCACACGCTTGTGTGCTCTGGTCAGCATGGGTCCAGGGATGGAGATAAGGATGGAGATAAGATTGCTGCTGGGGTGTTGATAGTTTACCAGCTGCAGGGTCTCGGGACATGGGATGTTTTGTGCTCTAAAGTTATTCTGAGTAAAAGTACTTTGGTTACAACGTTGCCCAAGTGCACAGTGGAGTCCCGGCACATTTTCAGGCCGCTGGTATCAGTCCCAGCCATCTGCCACAGGTCTGGTCTGTGGTGCACAGTGTTTCCTGTTTGGGTTTGTGTCCTCTGTGGGCATCTCCTGTTTAACATTTTAACTTTGGCTCATTTTACAGCGGTAGGCTCAAATGGATCTGTAGCAGGGATCTGTAGTCCTCATTAGAACCAAAACAAAAGAGAGGAGGCCACTTCTGGGAGTGGAGAGATAACTGATCCCAGGATCTCATTCAGCTGTTCCTTGAAGATAACCAGGGAGTCAGCTTTGTTCCACACACCCACAACCCTTAGGGTAAAGACATTCCTCCTTTTCTCTGTAGGAGCCACAGTGTCTTCTAGTTTTTATTCCACTTGAGCCCTCGATGTCTAAATTGGATCAGTCAGCTGCTTAATTACTAGAAGTTAATGAGCGTTAAAATCTGTGCTCACTGGTTTTATAAATGCCGCCTACAAAACCTGCAGAACTCTGAGTCTCTGGGGTTTGGAGCTATACTGTGGGTCTGTAGGATGGGCACGGTCATTATTTAAGATCCTGTTTATGATGCTATAATAACATTGTTATTTTTTATGACTCTTGCTTCAAAACCATAATGGGTGCAAAAGGTTTTGTATTAATACATAATACATTAATACATTTGTCATAGTTCACGGTGAGCGTTAGCGCTGGGGTGAAGGTAAGGGTTACATAAAGTAATAAGCATAGTAGAGAATCACATTTGTTCCTCTATGGTAGTGCATTATATTGTAATAAATATTCAGGTTTAATCATAATCCTAATATTTATTAAGTTGTCCTACCCTGAACTTATCTGGTGAATTTGTTTCATGACACATTTTGTATGCATGCATGCATAATTATTTTGTGTTCTCTCTGCAATGAGTGGCACAGAACAGACAACATTGTACAAGCAGAGAGTGCCAAGTGAAGCAGTCAGCTTCAGCCTTGTGTAGAGGCCTCATGCATTTCTTACCAGCTGAGACTTTAACGTTGCAGTTTGGGAGGACTAGAGCTCTTTATGCATGTTTCATCAGGAGGCTCGCTTTCTGAGAAGTGGTATTTCAGGTGGTGTTAGTTGTTGTTGTGTCTCACACACCAGTGTGTGTGTGTGTGCAGATCTAAAGCTGCCTCATCAGCTTCAAAATTCAGGTCATAGGCAGCTCACAGGAACTTTACTGTCATATAAATAACAATTTTATAATGTGAGGAGGGGGACGAAAGATGCCTGTTGAAATATTAAAATTTAGGTTTTAGTATTTATTGATATCCTGAAGGGTGATTGACCTGTCTTCCAGGGCTGCAACAGTGCAAGGACCTTGGAACACAGTTGAGGATCAAAGTTAAGAGCTTAAAAGACAGAAAGCAGGAGACACAGAGAGTAGTGAGGAGGTAGAAATGGCTCCCAAGCCACAGTGCACTCTGTGGGATACTTCAAGAAGTGGCTGGATTAGATTCATGAATCAATTAGCAACTAGCAAGCAAACGAGCAGGAGAAGCATAATGGCCTCTTGATTGCAACTGAGCTGTGTTTCTGAAGTCGGTCTGATCGCAAGCCATTCCAGTGGTCTCTGGCAGCTTTTGGCAGATTTTCCCTGGAAAAGTGGAGGATGTTTCCTGGAGCACAGGGACTGACAAAGTCTCGTAAATAAGACAAGGCCAGATTGTAACGGATGGGGCTTGACTGTAGTCTTGGGTAGCTCTAACCACCTGTACAGACAGTGTGGACACAACAGTGAGATGTAGGACAGTGTGCACGCAGAGCAGTGATGTGCAGACAGTGTGAACACGGAGCAGTGAAGTAAAGACAGTGTGAACACAGAGCAGGGATGTGTAGACAGCGTGAACACGGGGCACTGATGAGCAGACAGTGTGAACACAGAGCAGGGATGTGTAGACAGCGTGAACACGGGGCAGTGATGAGCAGACAGTGTGGACACAGAGCAGGGATGTGTAGACAGCGTGAACACGGGGCAGTGATGAGCAGACAGTGTGGACACAGAGCAGGGATGTGTAGACAGCGTGAACACGGGGCAGTGATGAGCAGACAGTGTGGACACAGAGCAGGGATGTGTAGACAGCGTGAACACGGGGCAGTGATGAGCAGACAGTGTGGACACAGAGCAGGGATGTGTAGACAGCGTGAACACGGGGCAGTGATGAGCAGACAGTGTGGACACAGAGCAGTGAAGTAAAGACAGTGTGGACGCAGAGCAGTGGTGTGCAGACAGGGTGCACACGGAAAAGTAAAGTAAAGACAGTGAAGTAAAGACAATGTGAATGCAGAGCAGTGAAGTAAAGACAGTGTGGACACAGAGCAGTGATGAGCAGACAGTGTGGACACGGAGCAGTGAAGTAAAGACAGTGTGGACACAGAGCAGTGATGAGCAGACAGTGTGGACACGGAGCAGTGAAGTAAAGACAGTGTGGACACGCGGCAGTGAAGTAAAGATAATGTGAACGCAGAGCAGTGGTGTGCAGACAGGGTGAACACGGGGCAGTGATGAGCAGACAGTGTTGACATAGTAAGGACAGTGTGAACGCAGAGCAGTGGGCACAGGGCAGTGCCGTGCAGACCTCAAGATGAGTCTTGACTGTAGTCTTGGACAGGCCATTCCACCTCTGAGGAGCCCAGGGAATGAGAGAACACAGAGGAGATACAGAGAGCAGGCGGGTTTTTTTCTCTGTTTTCTGCAAGTACGTGGGAGTGAGGCACTTGTAAGCTATTGAGGTTACAAGATGAGCTAAAAAGGGGTTGCTTTCAACATCCTTGTTCTAGTTAGCTTTCAAAGCATTATTTAACCAAAAAGGGGAGTGCAGTGAGTGCGCTGGAACAGAGCTGTCTCCTGCCAAGGCTGGCTCTTTGTGTTGTGCTCAGCGCTTCAGAAAGCCTTTTCAGAGGACATCTGCTCTGCATTCAAAGTTCTTTATTTCCGGAGATATTAGTATTCGCAGCAGGAATGTGCTGTTTTTTCAACAGGAATGTGACAAGTTGGGAAGTGCTTCTTCATCATGTGTGTGTGGAGTGGCCTCGCTGGGCAGAGGGGGGTCATCCCCACTCTTTCATTACGGAAACGCAGAGTCGCCTGTCGTGTCTTTACGTCCCCGACAGCTTTGCAGCTGCTCTGGAGAGACTGAGAGGGGGGTTCAGCATCAGCCGGAAGAGGGGCGCGGCCCTCGCTGTTTTTACCGCTGGCCTGCAGGGCCCCGGGGCATCACAAGGGGGCGCCACGTCTCCGAGGTGCTTTTCGTGGGCCCTCGGCGGCCTCGGTGAGCAATCCCACCCGGGCTTGAACCCATGACTCATTTTCAGTGCCGGGTGGAGACCAGATCAGGGGGAGGCTGGGCGCAGCCCGTAATGCTGCACATTGATTCTGCAGAGTGGATATGAGGGTGATGCAGTGGAGTGCTGATGAATAAATCATGACTTCTCGACGAAGGAGCGCGATGGACTGGGTGCTCTGCCGTTGCTAGAAGATCCCCATTATCAGTCGGGGGCCATTGCCAGCAGAAAACAGAGACCTTATCAAATGCTGGTGCTCCAGACATTGGTCGTCACTGGGGGGGGGGTCTTTGGCTGCTGTCCCAGCCCCTTCACCCCCTTTCTCAGACCTCAGTATCCCCCCGCACCCTGGGAGAAGAACGGCCGGAAGTACTTTAATGCAAGCTTGGCTTTGGCTGTGCTTTGGCTGTGTTGATTCTTTACGAAAAGCTGGCTTATGGTGCGTTGCTGTGCGTAGAGTTCGGATGAATAACATTAATGCCCAGCATGCAGCACCTCCCGCTAGAAGACGGGGCCTCCGTTCTCTCGCTTTGCGACAGGGGCACGTCGAAACTGGACACAGAGCTCTGCCAGGGTCCTCAGTGGCTTGGTGTAGCGTTTCAATAACATCCTCCGTGGGCTCCCGTCGTCGCCTCCGGTGCGACAGCTTGTTGTCTTGGAGTCTTGGTGCTGCCCTCTCAGAGAGTGACGCTGCACAGGCCTGGTTTTTGCCTGCTGGTGTTCAGAAAAGAAAAGACCAGTTGCCCTCAGGTGCAAGTGCCTTGATTCCTCGAGTCCACTGAGCCCGGCTCGCTGCCTGGCCTCTCCCCTCCTGTGACAGGGGAGGTTGTAGCCCCACTAGAGGAATCACTTGCATCCTCCCCTGTTTCCTGTCCTTCCTTCTAATTCGAT
The DNA here is from genome assembly GCF_059453375.1 of Lepisosteus platostomus. Classification (NCBI taxonomy): domain Eukaryota; kingdom Metazoa; phylum Chordata; class Actinopteri; order Semionotiformes; family Lepisosteidae; genus Lepisosteus; species Lepisosteus platostomus. Next base: position 5,732,267 of record NC_142614.1, read on the forward strand.
CTGTGAGCAGTTGCCTCTTGCCAACAACCCCCTGTTGCTGCTGTTGTCTGGCGAAATGAGCCGCAGATGCGCGCAGAGCTTCTCCCATAATAACACGACAGCGGGGGACAAAGTGCCAAGCACAAAAACGAGTGCCTAAGTAGAGTATGTGGTACGTGGCTCGATCCCCTGCACGGGAAGGAGCTTGCAGGTGGTGTGATGAGCTCTGGTCCGGAATGTGTATTTCAGGGTCCTGAAGGATATAGATATCCACCTCCAGTGTGCTTCAGACGGGTTTGAGGCGCATGGGGTGTGTGGTGGCCGCAGAGACCCCTGGGACGGGCGCGTCTGTCCACCCCTCTCCGCCCCTGGCAGTAGGGGGCGCTGGTGCTGGAGGTGTTCCCCCCTGCAGGCCCAGCTCCGCTAGGTCCGCGAGCTGAATGTGCTCAGCGTGGGCAGGAGCAGCAGGGGGCAGGCTTTCCATCAGCTCCCCTGGCTGCAGCAGTCCTTGGACCTCAGTCCTGTTTCAGGACCGTGAAGTCTGTGAAACATGTGTTACGGTGGACATCCCTCCCCTAGGGGGCGCTCCATCTCACTCCCGTCAGTAGTCCCCTGTGATCGTTTGTCTGTGTTCCAGGTGAGCCTTGTTGTGTCTCCCCCTGTTTATTCTTAGCTCCTCCAGGGCTCAGGGCTCAGGAAGTCACGAGGCCCCCTAGCACCAGGATACCCTACGTCCGCCTCCTGAGGGCACAGGCCTCATCCCCGACTCCTCCTGTGTTCCGAGCTCGGGGTCTGGAGGATCTCCAGGTCGCTTGTCTGTTCGTGTTTTCCCCTGTTCCCGGGGATTTAAGCCTCGTCACGTCTCGGGATGGATCTACGGTTAATGGACCCCTGGACTGTGCCCTGACCCCCCCTTCGGACCTGCTCGGATTTGGACGCCACTCTTTGTCTCCCCCGCTCACTGTCTCCCGGACTGTCACTATGATCCTGTGCACCAGTGCAGCCCCTGTGTGCTTTCCCAAACCACACCTCCTGTTTCCTCCAGCGCTTCCCGCATCCCACAGGGTCGACTACAACACCCGACACGGACTGCAGACCAAGTCCGTAATAGCGTGCCACTCAGTCCCCCCACCACGGCCTCAGATGGACACGATCTTGCTTGCAGACGCCCCAGCGCCTTGTGTGTGTGTACTGTATCTCGGTTGGAAGGGCCTCCTAATGTTTGTGCCAGGGAGGTTATTCAGACTGGCTTCACAGCCAACGCTGGTGTAAGGCTTCCTTTGCGCCCCCCTTTCTCCAGTGTCCTGAAAACCCCTGTTCTGTAGCCTGACAAGTACAAGGCTGAGGGAGACAGCGGGGAGCAATCTCTGTGTGGTGAATTGATTAATGGCCATAGCGTGAGCTTTAATTCACTTCTTAATAAACTGGCATTATGCGTGACTGATAACCGAGAGAACAAGGGGTGAGCCTGCCTCTTGAGTGTGGACGAGCCCGACGCTGTCAGCCTGTGGCATTAGTCATCATGAAGCGTGTGTATCGCTGTTGAGCCATGACTGAGACACACAGGGTTTATAGGCAGAGCTTACACATGGAAAAACCTTCCTTCCATCCTCAGCCTGTTTTTGAAGCCAGATCATTCCTGGGCTCCTGGGCAAGTCTCCTCCAGACTCAGTCCATCGTGGCAGACATGACTGGGGGTGAGCTGCTGCTCAGACAGACAGACAGATGTGTCCTCTCCTCATTGGGCACCACTGAGCTCACTTCTCTTTCTCTCTGCCCATGTCCCTCTGTCCATTCTCTGTCCTTCTGTCCATTATCTCTGTAATTATCCAACATTTCTCCTTTCATTTGTTCTCTGTCTGCCTGTCTTTTCTGTCTCTTTCCAATGTTTCCCTCTACTCTCTCTCTCTCTGACCAACGTTTCTCTGTTAATTTTCTGTTTTCTCCTTCTGTCCTTTCTCTCTCTGTCCATTCTTTCTTCCTTCTGTCCATTCTGTTTTTCTGTCCACTCTCTCTCTGTGTCCAGTCTGTGTCTCTGTCCGGTCTGTCTCTGTCCAGTCTGTCTCTCTCTGTCCAGACTGTGTCTCTGTCCGGTCTCTCTCTCTGTGTCCAGTCTGTGTCTCTGTCCGGTCTGTCTCACTGTCCGGTCTCTCTCTCTCGGTGTCTCTGTCCGGTCTCTCTCTCTCTGTGTCCAGTCTGTCTCTCAGTCCGGTCTCTCTCTCTGTGTCTCTGTCCGGTCTGTCTCTCTGTGTCCAGTCTGTGTCTCTGTCCGGTCTGTCTCTCTGTCCTCCTGGGGTGGACAGTGTCCCGGGCTCTCTCGGTGCAGTACAGTGTCTGTACAGAACCTCACACCAGCTGGCTGGGGAACACGACACTGCAGGAGGTGCTGACTCCCATGGTGCTGTCAGCGCTGTCAGTGTAACGCAATCTTCGCAGTCAGAGCCGCTGAGAGCCGGCAGCGAGCGACACAGCTCTTACTGTAATGAGAGAGCAGCTGGCTGCAGAGTAAACGGGCGGTTTAGAGAAAGGCTGTAATTACCTGCTTCCTTTTCACACACACACCCGTTACACACACAGGCACACCACACAGAAAGACTCACACCCATTACACGCACATGCAGAAATACACACTCCAATAACACAAAGAAATACACACACCTGTTACACACACACAGAAATACACACACCAATTACACACCTGCAAAAATACACACACCCATTACCCACACATGCAGAAATACACACACCAATTACACACACACAGAAATACACACACCAGAAACACATACACACACCACACACTCAGAAATACGCCAACCCATTACACACACACAGAAGTGCACGCACAGACATACCGCCACACACCTCACAGACACGTACAGCAGAAGCACACAGCAAGCACTCTCTCTCGTAGCCCTGCTCCCTCTCTGTGCTGCGCCGTCCCTCCCTGCCAGCCTGCTGTGGAGTGTGTCCGGGGCCGAGTGGGCGGAAATCTAATTTACCCCAGGCAGTGCAGGATGTGTGCAAGCGCGCCTCGCACGCGCGTGTGGTTCGCTCTTGCGGGTGACAGCGAGCAGAGAGCTGGGGTGCACCAGGCGGGAGCTGTCTCTGCTGACCGGCGACTGAGGCAAAGCGAACTGTGAAGTGTAGTTCAGTACAGCGCAGCGCAGTGCAGCTTCTGCCATTATCAGAGGAAATAAGGGGGGGTGTTTGTGCCAGGCTGCTTGATTCTGTTTTGCTCAGAGAATAGGAATGATGGCCTCATTAGAAAGACTCCTAGTGCAGGGAAACGGGCCTTCCTGATGAGGCCCAATCTGTCTCGAGCCTGTCCCCTGCCCAGGCCCTGCCGCGTGTCGCCCTGCAGGGGGCCTCGCGCGCTAATGAGGACAGCAGGTGCAAACTCACAGCCGTTTCCTCACCCGGGCTCGAGCAGCGGAGCGGAGTGGGTCGGGGGCGCCGTGTATGGGGCAGGGCCGTGTTTCGCCGGGCGTCCAGCTGCTCTGTCCACGCTCTGTCCCTCCCTTGAGTGCCGGCCTGCGGTTCATTTGACCGGGTCGGAGAAAGAAAATGCAATAGTCGGCCGAGCTCACTCCGCACCTGGGATCTCGGGAGCTGCGTTCCCTGATCTCGCTGGTTCTTTTTCATACCCAGTGACAGATCTGTGAGGTGAATATGCCAATGAAACTCAGCTTAAAAAGCGACAGCAGAGACTGGGCTTAGAGGACTGGATGTTCCTGTATGAATTGCTTTGGGGTGAAAAGTGCTTTAGAAATGGGAGGAGCTTTTGCTACAGTATTTCTGTTTCTGGTGCTGTGTGGAAAATGGCATGCTGTTGCTCGGGGATGGAACAGGGATGGGGGACGTGCAAAGTGCAGACTGCAGCAGTTTTCCGCTGTGAAACAGACCCTCTTGCCCTCGTGTAATGAAAGTGCCTGCTTTTCATGCAGCCCTTCTCCAGCTGTGGTACTCATGTCTCCTGCCCAAGCTTCTCTGTCAGGCCATGCATGATGATCGAGACCAGACCATTCTGCCTCTGTCTCCAGTCTGTTCCTCTGTCCATTCTGTCTCTGTCTCCAGTCTGTTCCTCTGTCCATTCTGCCTCTGTCTCCAGTCTGTTTCTCTGTCCATTCTGTCTCTGTCTCCAGTCTGTTCCTCTGTCCATTCTGCCTCTGTCTCCAGTCTGTTCCTCTGTCCATTCTGCCTCTGTCTCCAGTCTGTTCCTCTGTCCATTCTGCCTCTGTCTCCAGTCTGTTCCTCTGTCCATTCTGCCTCTGTCTCCAGTCTGTTCCTCTGTCCAATCTTCTTCACAAGCTTCTCTGTCAGACCATGCATGATGATCAGGACCAGTCCATTATACCCCGCTGTGTTAGGGTCGCCTCCATCTTGTTCAAGGTGGTATCCCAGCTGTCCGAAGGTTTTAATTGTTCTTCCGTTCCCTTTGACGGTGAATCAGTAATGCCCTTCTTAAAATTTCATCAGACGAAACGTGTGAGAGGTTCTGCTGTAAAACAACAGCACTGGTCTCTGCTGTGAGCTGCCCTTGTGGTTACAGTGCAGCGGTTTATGACGTTCACTTGATTGTGCGCAGGACCTCCGGCGGGGTTCTGTTTGAAATGAAAAGGAGTGGCGGACTGTTTTCGGTTCTGGGGCTGCACTACCGCCCCCGTACCGCGCCCTAGCGTCCCGGGACACGGCCCCCTGCCAGAGCCGGCCGTTCTCGGGGGGACTGGCGCGGGTGCGGGCGTGGGCCTGCCAGCCTTCCTTTCTCCCCTTCACCCCGCCGGCGCCACGCCCCACCCCTGGGCAGCGGAGCTCCCCCTGCTCCCCGGGAGAAAGCCCCTTCTGTGCCAGTGTCCTTCTGGGGACGGGAAATCTGCTTGATTCTGTTTTGCTGAGAGAATAGGCCTCATTAGATTCCTAGTGCAGGGAAACGGGCCTTCCTGACTAGGCCCAGTCTGTCTCGCAGCCTGTCCCCTGCCCAGGCCCGGGGCTGTGCTGATGTGGGGGCAGGCCCCGCCGCGTGTGGCCTTTCCTCCGGAGCTCCCTCCCCCAGTCCTCCGATCGAGATGTACAGGACTGATCCCTGTTGTACTGGAGAAGGGATTCGGCTCAAGACTTGTTCACTTCTCCTGCAGTGGAGGGAGGGCGGCTCACTCCCACTCCCACTGTGATCCTCAGCAGTGGCTTAACTTGACAGCTGAGGCTCTCGGCCGCATCGTAGCCTGAGCCTTTCCAGGGCTTTCGGACTTAAGTTACTTAACGGGCTGTCACCTGTCTGGTGCGAAACGCTGTGATCCTCTGCAGGATTTGACATCCTCCCTCAGCCTTTCCGCCTTCAGAGCTAGACGCACTTTCCCTCCCGTGAGCGTGATTATATATTCATTCTGCGGATGGGCTCTCTCGTTGCAGAACAGCCTGAGCCTCGCCTGGCTTTGCTTACTGTAAGCTTCATTAGTTATTGATTAGTCCGGTCAGGCCCAAGTGAAGCAGAACCTGAACTGGCTCAGACTTCAGGGCAGTGGATTCTGCTATCTGGGCTTATTACCCAAGCACACCCAAGTAAAGCCTCTAATAGCCTCGATTGAACACCACGACCTTCCTTATCTGTGCAGTTAATAACTTAACAAGCTCTAAGCACTTCTCAGTCAACGACTTAACTACTCTGGAACTGGAATCCGATCTGTCGACCTGATAAGACGGGGATTTGTAATCGGACCGGTGGAGGCCTGGAGCGATACAGCTCTCTCCCGGCCGAGCCCACGCTGACCTCGGTCACTCGCTGAGAGCCGCCAGCCTGACCCCCCCCGGGGTCTCCAGCGGGAGGTCCGGTGCGGCGCTGGGTCCTGGTGGGTCGGTCCTGGCTCTCCGGGACCCCGGGCCTCTCACGGTGGCGGCGGGCTCCGACCCACCCCAGGTAACCGGAGCCGGTCCTGGAAAGTGAAACCGGAGCCGGCCTCGCCCGGCGCCGCTATTGGAATCACAACTCAACAATGGTGGGCATGTCAGGGAGCACATTAAAGATGCAGGCCCCGGTGTCTGTTACCCTGCGGGCAGGCGAAAGCAATGCAGCGGAGTCGCTTACCTGCGCGCGGGCTCAGGTGTGCCGGGCTGGCGGCCCGGCGAGCCGGTGGGTTGCGGAGTCTCGGCGGATCTGTGGATCTCCTGCCTGGTGGAGAGCCGGGCGTTAGGCGGGCGGAGATGAGCGGAGGAGGGGAGAAAGAGAGAGGGAGCCAGCCTGAGGGTGAGACTGTGCCTGCAGAGAGCCCCAGGACTTGTGTGTATCCGGCTCCGGCTCTCTCCTGACCCCGTATCGGATGAAGGGGACAGAGGATGGACTGATGGACGTGTGTGTGTGTGTGTAAGGGCCCACTATTAGAAAATCTTGTTCACGTCCTGTCTGTTACGAGCACAGCCAGCACCAGTTGTCCCTCACTATTCAATCTGCGTTCCACACCCTGTCCTTCGCTATTGAAACCCTCTGCTCGCTCCAAACCCATGCCCACTATTAGGAGTCTTTCCGCCTCCTGAGCTCTCGGTTCTGACGACCTTGGACATCTTGTGCTCCCGGACCCCGCCTGCCGGACCCCTGTCCAGCTCGTACCTTTCGGACATTCCTGCGTCTCCCCCCTTCTCGGGCTCGTTCACCTCGGACCCCATCAGAGCCCTGCAGGGGGCCCTGACGCTGTCGGAGTGCAGCACCTTCTCCCCTTCCCGAAACAAGATGCATCAGGCATCAGGCATCCCGCTGAGCTTCCTGCCTGGCCCAAGTAACCAGCTCCCCTCTTCGCCCCGTGTCCCTCCGTCTCGCCCTCTGGCTCGCCACCCGGCCTCGGCCCAGAGAGCCCGCCATCCCGCGATGATCGCAGACGGTGCTCTTTTGCTCTTTTGTGATAAGAAACAAAGGAAAGGTCCCTGACAAGAGCACAAACTCCTTGTTTCATATCCAAGAAACTAACTGTGTTGCCAGTACGATAAGATCAGATCACTTTATTGGCCCAATACAATTTCTTGTATTGGGAATGTGTCTTTTCACAGACCCCAGCTTGCTCTCCATGAGACACACAGACAGGGAGAGAAGCTGGGGGTCAGAGCGCAGGGTCGGCCATTTATACGGCGCCCCTGGAGCAGCCGGGGTGAAGGGCCTCGCTCAGGGGCCCAACGGAGTAGGATTCCTGTGCCGGCCGCGGGATACGAACCGGCAACCTTCCAGCCACAGGCGCAGATCCCGAGCCCGAGAGCCAGCGCTCGGCCCGATGCTAGGAACCCTTTCCGTGTCCAGGGAGGAAACCACAGCGCCAGGTGTGAATGCGACCCCCTGTGGGGTCCAGAGCCCTCTCTTTGATGCTTCTGGGTTTCCTGGGTGACTGGAAACAGAGTCTCTCCCTCTCATACCCCCCCCCCCAAAAAAACCAACAGCAACAGAACAATGGCATCTTCCGGCACCCTGGGCCGCGTGGGCGGCGGACAGAGACAGCGTCACGCAGGGGGCTGAGTTGTTTCCGAGTTTCCAAGCCCAAGACGTGTGTTTGCACGTGCACCGGTGCCGGGTGTGGAGTGTCCTCCTTTCTTCCCCTTTTTCGGTACGGTTTTCCAAGCCCTCGGCGTCTTGTGCCTGTAGCAGGCTGCTCTGTTGGCGCTGCTGGTCATCGGCGAGCCGAGCTGCGTCCGTTTGGAGTTCCCAAGGACGTGTGCTGGAGTTCCTGGAGCACCCAGTGCCTCGCTTTCCTTTACATCTCCCAGACCTTCTGACTGGTTTGTTTGTTTTTATTCCTTACATGAGAGTTGAGTTGTCTCTCATTGCTTTCCCTCACCAGAACCACTCCTCTGTCTATTTCCCACAAGCTCAACTCCTGCAAGATGGGACCTTCCTGAGTTTCTTTCATTGTTTTGTTCTTTCAGTTCTTTAAAGCAGTCATCCCACTATCCACTATGCTTCCGAACTGGATACATCAGTCAGATCGCTCTTCCTACAGGATAGCCCTCCCCTCCTCAAAACGCCAAGGTGATCCTGAAAAGCACTTCCTCTGGAGCCGATTCTGCCCGTCAGACCTGCTGGAGCGGGATATCTACTCCGAACACGCAGACGAGCGCGGCCAGGGTCCGTCTCTCCAGCAGCGTCCATTTAACTCGAGAGAGAGAGAACGTAGACGCTGCTTTGAAAGCCAGGCTTCTTTTTCAACTCATTTGTCTCGCCTGGAGCAGCGCGTCTTTGTTAATCAAAGATCCAGAGCCGGAGAATGATTTACGCGCGGCTCCGCTGCGAGACTATCAAGTAGATGGATTTCTGTAGCCAGGCCGTCCGCGGAGTTAATAACCCGGCTCTTGCAGGAGGGTAGCGCAGCCCCCGGGGTGTTTGTCTCCACAGCTGTTTGGTTTTCCATTGGGGACGTTTCCCGCGCGTGAGCCCCTGCTCGTGGGCGCGGAGAGCCCTGGATCACTGGTTTACGAGCAGGGCTTGTGTGATAATGGTGGGGTTTGGGACAGAAATCGCCAGGGACAGAAAAAACCAGGAGTGCCACTGGCAAACCAGTAGGTGGCGCTCTCAAACACGCCTTCTCGTTTTTTTTACTAGGTGCCTTCCCCTGCACCGTGTTGGCTTGTGTGACAGTGTGTCACTACAAACGCCTAAATCCCTCGCCCGAGCAGCCCCTTCCGCCAGCGCAGCACTGGTCTCCCGTGCAGAAGCGCCGCGTTGCTCAAAACGAGAGCTTCCCGTGAAAAAAAACGGAGAAAAGGCCAAAGAGGTCTCGCAGGCTCTTGAGATGGAGAGAATAAAGGCGGTGCTGGATTTCCCATCAGGGCCCACGAAGGAGGGACACACGAGTGACTAGTGAAAAACGAGCTGGAACAACACGCGTGCGGTCGACTCGAGGGGCTCCAGATCGGTGATCCCGCGCTGCCTAGCGCCTGTTCTAGAAACTGGAAGTATGGACGTGACGTTTGGCATCAGACTAGTTTGAAGTGCATCCTGTCAATCGACGTCAATCGACAATTGGTGTTGACCCCTCTTTTTGCACATTTCAGAGTGAAAGTGCCGAGGGCCTACGAACCCCAGAATCCGTCCCTGCCCACGGGTGCTTGGCATCTCAGCTCCAGGCCGCAGTGAGAGATTGAGGGAGGAGGGACAGGAAAGTGTGCTAAATGTGGGCTAAATTTGGGGAAGACATGACTTCTGTGGGGCGACATTTTAGGCATGAATAGCTAACGGGTTATAAATGGAGGTCTGCGTGTGTAGTAATGACTTCCGAACAAGACTCATCTATCACAGGGGGGGCGCCTTCCTCGCAGCGCGATTAATCAGCGCTCTCCGTGGGCTGCGGGCGTGCGCACTGCGCCAGGCTCGAGCTGGGGTCTCACTCATGCGGGAGGGCGGAGCTTGGCGGGGCTTCTTTCAGCAAGGGTGGGGGCCTTTTCCAGGGAGGACGGGGTACTTCATGGCACTGGGAGTGAAAGTCAGAAACAGAGTAGAGACGGAATTTGCATCTATGTTGTGAAACGCACGTCTCCATATGGCAGTGCTGTTTTTGTTTTTAAAAGAAACACACATCACCACGTAAACTGCAGGACAGTCGGTGCTCCTTTCAACGTGCTCGGTGCATGGGATCGGGTTTTTGGCAGTGCAGGGCGATATCACTGGGGCAGTGGCCCCTGAGCACTCTGTACAGCTCAGGTGTGCCTGCCCCTCTGCACCAAAATCACAAAGCCAGTGAGGTCTAGTTAACGATGATCCTGTTCTCTCAAAGACCGGGAAGAGTTTCCAGTCACCCATTGTTGGGGGCCAGTCCCACAGTGGTTCCATGAGAGTGGAGGCTATCTGGCCTTTCTCATCGGGTGGTGCTCCAGTCTGACAGCCAGCACTGGTCATGCTGGGAACAGCCCCCCTTCCCAGCACTTTCTCAGGACAGGGCAAAGTCCAGAGCAGACCGTTCAGTCCTGCTCTGTGTGTCTCTGGGAGGTGGGACATAACAGAGATCCCTCTGGCAAAAGGTCAGGAGAGACCGTGCAAACTCCACACAGACATGCACCCTGAATCGAACCCAAGACCTAAGCAGCACCTGCTGCCACTCTGCCATGCCCCCCGGGCTCAGAGCAGGTCAGATCAGGTATGGGGTGTGTGAGTCAGTGTTCCTGTGTGAGTGAGGACCTCCCATTGCCTCTCAGTCTGTTTTCAGTTCCTACTCTCTTGCTCTGCACAGCAGCCACACTCCACATGGGGCGAGAGTGGGGCCAGAACCAGAAGCCGTTAGATGCGGAAGACAGCACATTCGATGAACAAAACCAGCCGTTTGCATGGCAAGTCCCCTGCAACACCTCTTACCATCCACCACAGTAGGACCTGCACAACACAGGTGAAAGAACACCTCCAATTGCCCGTCCCTTCAGACCTCCCGGCCTGCGAGAGCAGAGGCAATAAGGTGAGGAAACAGAGATCTCCCTGTTTTTACCAGCTGGAGAGGATGAGGCGGATTTCAGCCGTGTTAAAGAGAGTGCTGCAACTCTCTGCCACGGTGCACAGGCTGCCGGGCAACTGAACTGATACAGGATTAAATCCCCCCTCTGACTTGCGTGGGCAGCTTGCTGGGGGGAGAGAGATTTAATCATGTCGCTCTCTAATTCCTTTAGCTTTCCAGCAAGCTCTCTCAAACGATATTAAAGCCGGCGTATTTCTGGAAATGTGACAGCAACATGCACAGTTTTATTCTGGCCTGACATCGCAACATCCTGTATATAAGCCATGCTTCACCCCAACAGCACCAGAGCGCTTTGTAGCTTTAGCTTTCTACCATTTAATCCTCCAGATTAAAAAAAGCCTCCACATGCCCGCGCGCACACACACAGGGACTCTTCGGGCGTGATACAGAGTGAGCTGGGCTCTCCCAGTGGCTCTGGGGTGAGGTGCAGGGCTGTGTGTATAGGGAGGAATTGTGACCTGCTGGGTCAGGGAAGCTCAGGGCTCAATTCTAGGGTCTTGGTAGATGACATTGATGACACAACCGGCAGCCTACTGCAGCTCAGAGCCTGGCCAGTACCTGGATGGGAGACCTCCTGGGAAAAATTTGTCCTGGCCAAATTTCCCCCTGGACTTTACCAGTCATGGCCTCCTAATAATCCCCATCTCTGAACTGGCTTCATCACTCTGCTCTCCTCCCACTGAGAGCTGGTGTGTGGGGAGAGTACTGGTGCACTATGGCTGCTGTCTCATCATCCAGGTGGGGCTGCACACTGGTGGGGGTGGAGGGGATCCCCATTACCAGTAAAGCGCTTTGAGTGGAGTGTCCAGAAAAGCGCTATATAAGTGTAAGCAATTATTTATTATTAGTTATTATTGTTTTAGATTCCGGCTGCTTTAAAACTGTTTGAGAGCCTTTAGGTAAGTTCAGTACCTAAAGGAGGAAGTGAGAATGTGGTCAGTTCTCTGGGCACTTCCAGGTTCCCCCGGTCTTTGTCGTTGCTGTTAAGAGTTCAGGGATTTTTCTTAAAATCTTAACGAGTCCCTGGCAGCCAGTCAGTGGAGACGGGAACCCATTAAGGACATGAAGTGTAGGAAAAGACCACTGAGGCATTGTCAGTCCTCAGAGGTGATGCTTTGTTGCCAGTGTCCTCTCTCCAGGGCAGGTCCTTATTCCGAGCTGAGCCCTATGAGCTGTCGCTTGTTCAGCTCGGGTTCGAGCGCTGACCGACTTTCCTCTGCCGGTTGCGGTGTTAAAGCGCCGGCACGCTTGTGTCCGAGAGGTGCAGGTGGGACGGCGGGGGGGCTGTCCTGCACGGCCCTGCGGAGCTCGCGGCCGGCGGAGGACCAACGCCACCGGACGCAAGGGTCGCCGCTGTGAGCCGAAATGTCGCGGTAAATCTGGTGAAGAAATCCACAAACTCCACTCCGCAGGGGTTTCTCAGCAGTGAGTCTGGAAGTGCCGGTTGTCTTGAGACGAATATGGTGCTCCTTCACTCCTGCCGTCCTCACGCAGTTGACTGAACGCCCATCCTTTCAAGACGTCGTCAAGATCCCAGGCACCGGAGCCAATTTGAGGCTGTGGCAGACTTTGCACACGTTGGCTGGGATGAGTCACTGCTCGGTAGAATTCGAGAAGCTGTCATTGACGAACGAGCGCTGTTTAAAGAAGTACAGAGCAAGTGTTTCAAAGGAAGGGAGGCGGCGTTCTGTCGGCGACGGCTCTCGGACGGCGGGGCGAGAGTTAGATGGGTCGGACGGTGACGTGTCTGGTGCTGCTGGCTGCTCTGTGGTCGCTGACCGGCGGGAGGGTCAGGCCCAGCTGTTTTTCAAGGGTCAGGAGGGGAACGTGCCTCAGCGCTCCTGCCACCCTTGGTGCCAAGAACTCTCTCTGGCATTGGAACCCTGGACACAACCAGCTGTCTGCCCTGGCCACCCCCCCAGCTTGTGTCCTGGTGTCCTAATCGAGGAGTTCCCCCAGCGTGGGTATAAAGTGGGCAATCATTATGCCTCCTGTGTCGCACGCACCTCAGCCGGCGCCCCAGGAGCCAGCAGGGGGCCTGCTTGGGGTGGGTAACACTCCCGCTGCCCCGGAGAGACTCACCATCCTGCCCGGACCCCCCCTCCCCCCCCGGCCTGCCTTCCCTTCAGCATGGATCTACTTATCTACTGTACACAGGCTGCCACAGCGGGCATCAATCTCATGAAAAAATCAATATTTAATTTAGCTGAAGATCGACAGATGGCTTTCACATCGCGGAATACTGCGATCGATTAATTATAGCGTTTAACCACCTAGGAAAGCTTCACTAAATAAGCACCAATCTACCCCAAAACGTGCGTTTCGTTACAGGTGTAATCTGTCGTTTCGGGCCAGTCGCTCCTGTCTGGAGCCCTCTGGAAATAAACATATTTGGGATGGCGCTGGGAGATCAATGGCTGAATAAGACAGCAATTAGCTGTATGGGGATCGGCAGGTTTTAATGAGCCAGAGTTAAAAAGAGAAGCTGTAGCGCACAGTGGAGAAAGACCGTAGGCTCGGTCTCAAGAGGCTGTTTAGTTTCGTCTTATTTAAGAAAAGCCTGTGATTTATCTAAAGGGCAATGCAGTTCAGGGTTTAATTATTGCCTCTGATGATCTAACAAGCACAGCGCTGAGGAGGAACAGACTTTGCTGGTCAGTGACGGTTTGGGATTCGGAAAGCTCCGCTGACTGAAACACACACACACACACACACACACACACACACACACACACACGCACGCACTGGCCACACACGCATCACATTACAAAAGGGGAGCAACCCCGGACTTGTGCGCAACACGCGACAAGGAGTCCCGCACACGCGTGTGCTCCTGAGTTCACTGGGGGGGCTGTCGTGTTTCAATTCACTAGTCTGAGTGCCACCACAGTGGAAACCTGCACACGGTGAACCCAGACCCCAGACAGAGGAGAATTGGCCATTTCCGTTTCAAACACCTCCCCGCAGTGCCTGCCGGTCAGGGGTCACCGTCTCTGTGGTGCCAGATTCTCTCTCACACACACACACACACACACACACACACACACACACACACACACACACAGCACACAGCACACCTGTGTGATGCGACAGCAGCTATAGAGCACCAGTACTCTCTCCACACACACACACACCGGCCCGGGACTGAGCTGCGCAGTGCAGGCCCCCGAATCTCCCCCCGGCCCACTGGGAGTCTTCAGCTCCACTCGTCCCGGTATTCTTACCAGGGCTTTGCAAGGCTCTGAGACACAGCGTGTGTGCGTGCACCGGGGGGGTGGGGTACGGTGTCAATGGCTCCCCTTTTCTTTCGCACGCTGGGAATAATCTGGCCTAAAGCAGCGCGGTGTTAAACGAGGGCGCCGGCTGGTCCACGCGAGCTGTCCGGGGCGCCGGTGGAGGACCTGCTCCGCTCGGAGGCCGAGCTGTGATAGATCACGCTCTCAAACCCAGGAGTCGCCATGGAAACACCCGGCCGTGAGCAGAATATCTGATCGGCGCCGCCGTTCCAGTGAAGGGTTTCCCTCTGCCTCGGGATCTCTCTCTCTCTCTGTTTCCCCTCAGCCGGGATCGGTCTTTCTCTCCCTCTCCCTTCCTCTTCTCCCCTCTGCATCTGTCTTCCTCTCTGCTGCGGGAAGGCAGGGTATTGTCACGGGCTGTTGTACAGATGTAGTGTGAAAGCAGGAGATCAGGAAGCAGAGTGTGAAACGTGCAGGACAAGTGTGGTAAAAGTGCAAATCAGAAACCTTTTCAGAAGGCAGTGTGCAGTCCGTTTTCTCAGGTTCACGAATCTGTTTACTTTCATGCAACTCCCTGTCCACTGCTCTGTCTGAAGGAGAGCCCCTCTCTGAGTCTTCCTGTCCACCCCAGAGTCTGTCATCTGCTCTGTCTGAAGGAGAGCCCCTCTCTGAGTCTTCCTGTCCACCCCAGGGTCTGTCCACTGCTCTGTCTGAAGGAGAGCCCCTCTCTGAGTCTTCCTGTCCACCCCAGGGTCTGTCCACTGCTCTGTCTGAAGGAGAGCCCCTCTCTGAGTCTTCCTGTCCACCCCAGAGTCTGTCCACTGCTCTGTCTGAAAGAGAGTCTCTTTCTGAGTCTCCCTGTCCACCCCAGGGTCTGTCCACTGCTCTGTCTGAAGGAGAGTCTTTCTGAGTCTTCCTGTCTACCCCAGAGTCTGTCCACTGCTCTGTCTGAAGGAGAGTCTCTCTCTGAGTCTCCCTGTCCACCCCAGGGTCTGTCCACTGCTCTGTCTGAAGGAGAGTCTTTCTGAGTCTTCCTGTCTACCCCAGAGTCTGTCCACTGCTCTGTCTGAAGGAGAGTCTCTCTCTGAGTCTTCCTGTCCACCCCAGGGTCTGTCCACTGCTCTGTCTGAAGGAGAGTCTTTCTGAGTCTTCTGTCCACCCCAGGGTCTGTCCACTGCTCTGTCTGTGGACAGCACATCATTGTCGTTGTCAGAGCGAGACACGCACTGCCTGTAGGGTTCTGTAGGTAGCTGGTGTGAACTGACCATATTCAGGCTTTCAGTGTTTTTTCTGGGATGAAGGCGCTTGTTTCCAAAACATTGCTTTGCTTCTCTCCTCACTATTCTGTCTTTCCCTCTGGTCCTCTTCCCTCTTGCCCTCTCCATCATCCCTGTGTCACGTTGCTCATATCCGCTCTCCTATCCTGACCAGCTCCGAGAGCCTCTCCTGTGCTCTCTCTCCAGCTGGCCGACCCCCCCTCCTCTCCAGGACTGTCCCCTTTCCTTCCCTCTCTCCTCCTTCCCTTCGCCCTCCACACTCTGTGCGTCTCTCCCTGCTCTCCATCCCTCTGTTCTCTCCATCCTCTCCGTTCCAAACCCTCGGCTCTCCTCCCTCATCCTCTCTCGCCCCGTCTCACTTCTCTCTCCTCTCCCAGTTCCTCTGCTCTTGCCCTTCTAATCTCTCTGCCCTCGTCCTCTCTCTCCACCCCTCTGCCCCCTCTCCTCTCTCCATCCCTCGGTTTCCTCCTCCCGCCTCTCGGTGCGTCTCCATGGTAACCGTGTCAGCGGGACCTCCAGGTGGTGGTGGTGTTAGTGAGGAGGACAGCTGGGCGGAGGGGGTGGTGCTGGGTCTTGGCATGGGCGGCGGTGGTGGGAGGGCGGTTCTGGATCCGGTCCCCGGCTCTCTCCCAAGATGCAACACCTGCGTCCCGGGCTTCGGACCAGAACACATTCCCCGCCCACGCGCGGCTGGCTTGATCGCGCAGTGCCAGGACTCCGAAGTCGTGCACATGATTCGGATCAGTGAGCAGTGTCCGCGTGCCCGGGGAAAGTGAGTACCGTTCAAGCAGCAGAAGTTTCTCCCCAGTGCCGTGTCTGCTGCGGAGGAGCCCTGTTGTACCGGAACGGGCATCCTCTGACCTAGTCCTCTGCTCCAGTGGTGCACTCCCCTGCGTTCTTCGTCTGCATCTGCATCAGGCCCTGCGCCAGGCGATCCGGCAGCCCCTGAGCCTGTACCTGTCCTGGCGTTGTCTCTCGGGGATGCCCCTCCTCGTCTCTCATAAAGGGACGTTTCATTGCTCCTGCTACGTGCCTTGTGCCAGGTTCCTCTCCCGGTCCTGTGGACCTGCAGGGAGAGACGGATCCCCCCTCGATTTTGATCACTGAGAGACCCCTGTGATTGTAGACCCCTGAAAAAGGCCACAAGATGCAGAGAGCAGGATTCCCTGAGATTCCCGGCTCCCAGCTGGCCGAGCTTCTGGGAGGCTGCTCTCGTTGTCCTGCGTGTCAGGGGGGACCCCCCGAGACTCAGGGGTGACCCCCGTGAGTGCGGGGTATCGGGGTGCGCGCGGCGTTGTTGCCACGCAGGTGGGCAGCAGTGGAAGTGCCAGCTGAAAGCTGGGTGGCATTCGGCAGCTTCAAACTCTGTGCCATAAAAAAAGGAGAAATATTTTTTACCAAATTGGAGTCAAAAAGGACAAGATGATCAACAGAAAGCAAATGCTATATAGCAAAAAAAAAACGGTGTGTAATTTGGCTGGTATCGATTGTAGAGCCTCCAGTTAATTTAAAAGAGCTGCTTCCCTGGAAAGGTCTTTGTAGAAATGAGCCTTCTCTGGAATAAAATCCCGGGACAACGTGATTGCATTTCACAGTATTATGGGTTTTTTTTTCCGCACTCCCGGCTTCCAAATGCTTTGCTAATGGACCAGAAAGAGCTGTTTGAAAATGAGCTTTGGGAATGAAAGGCTTGCGAGTGGCAGAGGGAGCTTAATCTTTTCAGTTTCGGCGACTCAGCGCTAAAGGGCAGGCTTGACGCAGCTTCCGAACGTGTCGGGAGCAGTGACCGGCGCTGACCCTGGCTGCTGTCCCAAACAGAGTCTTGGTCTTAATTAAACCTGCAGTAGTAAATTTCCCCTGTGACTTCCTCTTCCTCTTTCCGACAGCCTCCACCGCCATCAAATCGGGCTTCTGAATTCAGCGGACGGGTCCAAGGAGAGAGGCTTTCAGACGGCGGGGTGGGAGGAGGGGGGAAACTGGGGCCGAGATCTGGCATCGAATGTGGGCAGGACGTGCCCTGGCAGGGTGCTGGCAGGGAAGGCAGATTCGTCACCGGGGCTGGAAGAGAAGAGCGCATGTCAGGAGCAGAGCACTGCTGCTGTAGCACAGCCCAGGCTGCCCTGCTCTGCTGAGGCAGTGACGTACTGGGGACCGGGAGAGCGTCACATGTAGCAAACGGGGCTGCTCCGGTGTCAGCCATTCGGTGTTGTTATAGATATCGTGTACATTATGTCATGATATTGATGATGGGGCGGCAGTTTGACCTGCTCCCTCGCAGAGCGTAGTTCTTCGATTCATGCCTTGGGGACCTTCTGTGCGGAGTCTGCATGAGTCCCCTGCTGCGTGGGGTTTCTCCAGGTGCTCCCAGTCTCCTCCCACTGTCCAAAACTGAATTGGACGGGGCTGGGCTCAGGTTTATTGGTGTCTCTTAGGTTGCCTCTTGTACGTGTTTGCATGCCTGTCTTTGTGGTAAACTGGGAGGCAAACTTCCTCTTACAGGCTGCTGAAGTACCACACCACTGTGGCTCAGTCAGGGAGCAGAAGAGCAGGAGGAGAGGAACCATTTGGCCCATCAGGTTAATAGCTGCTTAATCCAAGGATCTCATCCAGCTGTATCTTAAAAGAAGCCAAAGCTCCTGTTCCACGCTCCCACAACCCTTTGTGTAAAGCAGTACTTCCTGTTCTCAGTTTTAAACGCAGTTCTACAAAGTGTAAGATGGAGTGGAACAGGACACAAGGCAGCAGACTGGTGCAATGCAGAGACGAGTAGAAGTCAGATCAAACCACAGCTCCGTGCTGCATCGCATGTCTCCTTCTGAAAGAGCCTAAATTGTTGCCTTCCTCTGTGTTCTGAAAAAGCTGCAGCAATTATCCCCCCGGCCCCTGTGATCACCAGCAGCGATCAGCAGGCGGAACGAAAGTTTCAAATGAGCTCTGGAGAGGCTTGAGTTAATCACACAAATTAAACAGTTTCAAAGTTGTGAAAAATCGGATGGCCGCTCTTCCGGGCCTCGTCGCCAAAATCTCGGACTCAAGCTGCGGCGTGACGCAGTCCTGCGCCCGGGCCGGGAGCCAATGAGCTTCCCTGCTTTTTCATTTACAAGTCCCGTCTGCTCCGCATCCGCTGGGAGGACGAGAGCAGCAGTCGGGGAAGAGGGAAAATGAGGAAACCACTCAGTACTTGGTTCGAGCCGCGGTCTGGTTTTTGTTCACCGGGGGAGAGACGGGCTGGCAGGTTACGAGGTTTCGTCACGGCGCCTGGCAGGGTGGTGCGTTAATCACCTGTGGCTCGGATGAGGTGGCACGCATGTCGCGTGGGTCAGTCTGCGCTGATTGGCTGGTGAGACGTGCAGAAGCCCCCCCCCGTCTCGGAAGTGCACCCCTTGAGCACCCCGAGGAGTCTCCTCGTTGGTGAGCCCGGCAGCTTCTGCTCACTTTGCTGTTTTCCCACAGTGAGACACAGAGACCACGCTGATGCAGCAGAGCACCTAGCAAATACAGGAGCAGGCTCAATGGTGCTTTCAGGTCGCTTGACGTTGTGCGTTCTGTGGGGCCTGATGCAGACGCTCAGGCAGAAGGCTGGTGCTTTCGCCAAGGGTGGTGCCATACTGTAGGGAAGCTCAGCGAAACCCACCCCTCTTGGTGGGTCCGAGCGTGTTTGGGTGTGACCGGGCCCTGTGCTCGTGCTCAGCGGGCCTGTCTTGCTTTCGGTTCTCCCCCGCTCTCCGGCTGCAAGTGGGATCTTCCGGAGAGCCAGCGCCAGGCAGCTTCCTGGTTCTGGTGCGGGCTCTGCCCGTCGTGGGTTCACTCGTTCGGCGGGATAAAGCACCACAGCACTGGCGGATCCGGCATGCGGAAACTCCCTTCGGCACCGCGGATCGCCTGTACCTTCGGCTGGGCCGAGAAATCAGGCTGGCGGGACGCAGGAGGAAGAAGATTCGGGAATGTAAGGTCAAGCTGTGTCCAGACCTGGTTATGATCTGCACTTTGATTCACTCTGCAGGGTTTTGTTTTTCTGGGTGGGGGAGACGCCTGTGTTTGAGAAAATGGAAACAGGAAATCGGCTTCATTTTATTTGTTCCTAAGCTGTGATTGGCTCTGAAGCTAAGAGGCAGGCTCTGAAGGGTGTGGGCTGCAGGGTGGGGTAACTCCGTTTGCCCATTTCTGCTCTCTCTCAGGTGTCCTGGGCGCCCACCCTCACTGCTCTGCTGCCGTCTCTCCCCCCCGACCCCCGAGGTGCCATGGCAACAAGTGCCCCACTGGTCCTGCTGGCAGTGTCCTTCCTGCTGCTGGCGGCGCTGCCCCCCTGCGCCCTGGAGTCCCAGCGGGAGCCGGGGGACCGCGCCTCGCCCACCGCCGCCCCGGAGCCCGTGAGCAGCTCCGCCGGCGAGCGGCGCTCGTGCAACGACACCGTGACGTGCAAGCCTGGCATCCTGCTGCCCGTCTGGGAGCCCAGCAGCCCGTCTCTGGGGGACCAGGTGGCCCGCGCTGTCGTCTACTTCGTCTCCCTCATGTACATGTTCCTGGGCGTCTCCATCATCGCCGACCGCTTCATGGCCTCCATCGAGGTCATCACCTCCCAGGTAGTCCTGCAGGGACGGGCAGGGGGCCTTCCCAAGCCCTTCCTCCTGCACTTGTTTGCTGATGTATTGAGAGGAAGAAAGAGGGCACTGACCTGTGCTGATTACCCTCAGTGGTCCAGACAGGGGCTATAAGCACAGATCCATGTGTCACAACAGTATTGACCAGTACGCACGTGTGCATATGTGAGTAATCCAGATCAACAAGACGACGCAAAGAGTTCAGCCCTCCTTGCCCTCTGCTTGCTCTTAGATCATTGATCCGACCTCACGGGTCAGTTTCTTGAAGGATCCCAAGATGCTCCAGCTCTCTGCCATGTCAGTTTCTACAGGAAGGGAAGAAGCAGCAAAGGAGCTGTGCTGTATTAGACCCAGTGTAGCGCGGTGCAGTGAAAGAGCTGTGCTGTATTAGACCCAGTGTAGCGCGGTGCAGTGAAAGAGCTGTGCTGTATTAGACCCAGTGTAGCGCGGTGCAGTGAAAGAGCTGTGCTGTATTAGACCCAGTGTAGCGCAGTGCAGTGAAAGAGCTGTGCTGTATTAGGCCCACTGTAGCGCGGTGCAGTGAAAGAGCTGTGCTGTATTAGACCCAGTGTAGCGCGGTGCAGTGAAAGAGCTGTGCTGTATTAGACCCAGTGTAGCGCAGTGCAGTGAAAGAGCTGTGCTGTATTAGACCCAGTGTAGCGCAGTGCAGTGAAAGAGCTGTGCTGTATTAGACCCAGTGTAGCGCGGTGCAGTGAAAGAGCTGTGCTGTATTAGACCCAGTGTAGCGCAGTGCAGTGAAAGCTGTGCTGTATTAGACCCAGTGTAGCGCAGTGCAGTGAAAGAGCTGTGCTGTATTAGACCCAGTGTAGCGCGGTGCAGTGAAAGAGCTGTGCTGTATTAGACCCAGTGTAGCGCGGTGCAGTGAAAGAGCTGTGCTGTATTAGACCCAGTGTAGCGCGGTGCAGTGAAAGAGCTGTGCTGTATTAGACCCAGTGTAGCGCGGTGCAGTGAAAGAGCTGTGCTGTATTAGACCCAGTGTAGCGCAGTGCAGTGAAAGAGCTGTGCTGTATTAGACCCAGTGTAGCGCGGTGCAGTGAAAGAGCTGTGCTGTATTAGACCCAGTGTAGCGCGGTGCAGTGAAAGAGCTGTGCTGTATTAGACCCAGTGTAGCGCGGTGCAGTGAAAGAGCTGTGCTGTATTAGACCCAGTGTAGCGCAGTGCAGTGAAAGAGCTGTGCTGTATTAGACCCAGTGTAGCGCGGTGCAGTGAAAGAGCTGTGCTGTATTAGACCCAGTGTAGCGCGGTGCAGTGAAAGAGCTGTGCTGTATTAGACCCAGTGTAGCGCAGTGTGGTGAAGGAGTTATAGACTCTGTGTAGCGCAGTGTATTGAAGGGGCTGTAGCAGAAGTGCTGTTGGTAAATATGTCCATCTCACTGTCCATGTGCAGGAGAAAGAGGTAACCATCACCAAGCCCAATGGAGAGACGTCAGTGGCCACAGTGCGCATTTGGAATGAGACAGTGTCCAACCTCACCCTGATGGCGCTGGGCTCCTCTGCACCGGAGATCCTGCTGTCTGTCATAGAGGTAGGCTCTCACTCCTCCTTCACTTACTTGCTCTTTCCCACTTACTCCACTGTCTCACCCCTCTGCTCTCACTGTCTCACCCCACTGCTCCCTCCAGCTCACTCCACTGTCTCACCCCTCTGCTCTCTTTCTGAACGTGTTTTGAACGGGCTTCGGAATTACCGTTACCTGCGTAGCAAGTGTTTTGTTTTATGTAGATGAGTCATTGCATTGATAAGGTGGTTGGAAATGAAGGACCTGTGCCCCCAGAGAGCCGAAGGCGCTCGTGTTGGACTCTGACTGTGTCCCCTGAGCTGTGTGACAGTGCCTGGCGTTGTTACAGCTGGCTTGAGAGGACACGAGCAGGCAGGCCTGTGCTTCAGAGTGGGGGTGTCTCTCGATGCCTCTCAATCAGCTTTTCTCAGGCTGTTTTCTGGGGAGCAGGTGAGTCAGACATGCTAAAGATAGATGCGTTACCATGTGGATCACAGCAAGCAGGGAATCATCTCCAGAGAGGTGCGTTCGGGAAGAGCCCTGAACCGGGCTCCACAGCCTCTCCGTCGGTTCTGTTTCCCGAGTCGCCCCTTGTGCACCGTGTGAGTGGGGCGCTGCTGCAGCGAGGGGGTGTGAGGGCCTGTGGCCCCATCAGCTGTTCAGAGCTTCGTGGCCACGTGTGGTGCCGTGTCTCTCACGTGCCTTTGCTGACAGGTGACCCCCCTCAGGCCAGGCGCACAGAGCAGCTTCTCCACTGCGGTGTCCCACTGTCTGAATTACTCAGTGTGTTACCCCTCCACACATTACCGTGATTTCACTGTGCTATTGCTAAGATTTCACTGCACTGCGTTGTTCTGCCTTTACTGCTCTTACCGTGTTTTTTACTTTGGTCTCACAGTGCTACACTGCACTGGACTGTGTTTTCCTCATGATGGGGCTGTATTGCACTGTCTTCCCTTTCCGGAGGGATGAGTTTGTTTGACTGCAGTGTCCACACCCGTGTCTGACCTGAACCTGTGTCCAGGGAGACCTGGTCACCGCTGGCTGATGACATCGTCCTAGTGACGGCCTGTGATCACCTGTGTTGCAGGTGTGCGGCCATCATTTCGAGGCTGGGGAGCTGGGCCCTGGCACCATCGTGGGCAGTGCCGCCTTCAACATGTTCGTGATCATCGGCATCTGCGTGTGGGTGGTCCCGGATGGCGAGACCCGCAAGATCAAGCACCTGCGTGTCTTCTTCATCACGGCCTTCTGGAGCATCTTCGCCTACATCTGGCTGTACCTCATCCTAGAGGTCATCTCCCCCAGCATCGTGGAGGTCTGTGTGTGTGTGTGTGTTCAGCACGAGACCCCCGGGGTGTGCAGTGTGTCTGTGTGTGTGTGTTCAGCACGAGACCCCCGGGGTGTGCAGTGTGTCTGTGTGTGTGTTCAGCACGAGACCCCCGGGGTGTGCAGTGTGTCTGTGTGTGTGTTCAGCACGAGACCCCCGGGGTGTGCAGTGTGTCTGTGTGTATGTTCAGCATGAGACCTCCGGGGTGTGCAGTGTGTCTGTGTGTATGTTCAGCATGAGACCTCCGGGATGTGCAGTGTGTCTGTGTGTGTGTTCAGCACGAGACCCTGGGTGCGCAGTGTGTCTCTGTGTGTGTTCAGCACGAGACCCGGTGTGCAGTGTATGTGTGTGTTCAGCACGAGACCCAGGTTGTGTGTGTGTGTGTGTGTGTGTGTGTGTGTGTGTGTGTTTGTGTGTCAGTGTATTAACCTGGTGTGTGTGTGTCAGTGTATTAACCCGGTGTGTGTGTTCAGGTGTGGGAAGCTCTGGTGACACTCCTGTTCTTCCCGGTGTGCGTCCTCCTGGCCTGGATCGCCGACAAGCGCCTGCTCTTCTACAAGTATGTGTACAAGCGCTACCGTGCCGACAGGCGCCATGGCATTGTCGTGGAGATGGAGGGCGAGCTGACGCCAAAGGGCGTCGAGATGATCATGGATGGCAAGTTCCCCCACCGGGGGGCTGTGGTCGCCATGCCGACAGACAGCTGCCAGGAAGCCAACAGCTCTGCCTCCCACCCTAGCAACACCCTCATCACCACCGCCTCCATGGAAACCAACAGGGAGCTGGATGAGAGCCGGAAAGAGGTGAGGTCCGGCCGCCAGGAGCCCCTAATTCAGAGCCTCCCTCCCCTGAACACCTCGGCCTGGCCCCCCTGAGCCCACACCAGAAGGGGGGTTCCTCCACACAGCACTGCGAATCACTGTAGCAATACTGCAGCACTCAGGGGCTTATCGTCCAAAATAAGATTCAGCATTATAATATCAACCAAATATTGTGAAATATTGACAGTGAAACCAGGAAGCACTTCTGTGTGCAAAGGGTGGTGGGAGCGTGGAACAAGCTACCCAGCTGTGTGGTTGAAGTCGATACCCTGGCTGTATTGAAAAAACAAAGTATGAGATCCTTCGATCTGTTATGAGCCACTGTACCAGCTGGGACACTGGTAGCCATTTCTACAGCTGCATGGGAAGGAAGCACAGCAGCACAGTCCACAGTGGGGATTCAAACCCGCAGCCTTCCAGTCCTTGCTGTGGCATGTTGCCCTGTCCTGTGCCCTCCTGCCCGCCTGGTTCTCACTGCTGTCCTCCATCGGACAGCAGAAATCAATGGAAAGTCATCCTCCTGCCACGCACTGTCCCATTCCAGGCCAGCGCTGAGCGCAGGTTTTCTCATGCCAGCTCTTCGGTGTCCGGGCTTCTCAGGGCTGCTGCTGGAGACAGACCTGGTCTTCCCACTGGCTCTTATAAAAATAATAATTATTATTATATTTGCTTACACTTATATAGCGCTTTTCTGGACACTCCACTCAAAAAAGAGCTTTACAGGTAATGGGGATCCCCTCCACCCCCTCCAGTGTGCAGCCCCACCTGGGTGATGAGACAGCAGCTCTAGAGCACCAGTCCTCTCCCCACACACCAGCTCTCAGTGGGAGGAGAGCAGAGTGATGAAGCCAGTTCAGAGAGGGGGATTATTAGGAGGCCATGACTGGTAAAGGCCAGTGGGAAATTTGTCCAGGACACCGGGGTAACACCCCTACTCTTTTCGAGAAACGCCCTGGGATTTTTAATGACCACAGAGAGTCAGGACCTCGTTTTTATGTCTCATCCGAAGAGCAGCGCCTGTTTACAGTACAGTGTCCCCGTCACTATACTGGGGCATAAGGACCCACACAGACTGCAGGGTGAGCGCCCCCTGCTGGTCCCACTAACACCTCTTCCAGCAGCAGCCTTGCCAGGAAGTCTCTCATCCAGGTACTGACCAGGCTCACACCTGCTGAGCTCCAGTGGGTTGACTTTTGACTTGCTTATGCTCATGAAGTACAGGATTTAATTGATTGGACCTCTTTACTTCAACAAAAGCTTTCAATAAGTTGAACGGGCTTCGGAATTAGCGTTACCCGCGTAGCAAGTGTTTTGTTTTATGGAGATGAGTCATTGCATTGATCAGGTGGTTGGACATGAAGGACCTGTGCCCCCAGAGAGCCCAAGGCGCTCGTGTCGGGAGTGTGGAATTGTGCTCCGTACCCTCTCAGGAGCGATAGCGGGGTCAAGCCGGTGACAGATCGATGACAGTTTCTCCTTCAGAATGTCCTGGCAGAGTTGAGTCCAGCTGACAGGAGCAGCGCAGGTTCAGACGTGGGGTGTCTGTGCTCGGCTGGGGAGCCCAGGGTGCCGAGCTGCACTCAGTGGTATGAAGTCAGAATCCGCCCGAAACAGGGTGTGAACCCCTGCTCCGCCTTGATCCGCAGGTGATCCGCATCCTGAAGGACCTGAAGCAGAAGCACCCGGAGAAGGAGCTGGAGCAGCTGGTGGAGATGGCCAACTACTACGCCCTGCTGCACCAGCAGAAGAGCCGCGCCTTCTACCGGATCCAGGCCACGCGCATGATGATCGGCGCCGGCAACGTGCTGAAGAAGCACGCGGCCGACCACGCGCGCCGCGCCGCCGCGGCCGAGGAGGCGCCCGACGAGGACGACGCGCTGCTCTGCAGCCGCATCGCCTTCGAGAGCGCCCACTACCAGTGCATGGAGAACTGCGGCACGCTGAGCCTGGCCGTGACCTGCCAGGGCGGCGCCGGGGCCAGCACCTTCTACGTGGACTACCGCACCGAGGACGGCTCGGCCAACGCCGGCTCCGACTACGAGTACAGCGAGGGCACGCTGGTGTTCAAGCCCGGGGAGACCCGCAAGGAGATCCAGGTGAGGGGGGGGGGGGGGAGGGGGTCTCTGGTCCTCAGGAAACTGGGGTCCCTGTGTTTCAGTCCTGGAGCACTAGCGCTGAGGACACTGGGATCATTCCAGTGTCGCTCGGCTCTGGTCCTCAGGAAACTGGGGTCCCTGTGTTTCAGTCCTGGAGCACTAGCACTGAGGACACTGGGATCATTCCAGTGTCGCTCGGCTCTGGTCCTCAGGAAACTGGGGTCCCTGTGTTTCAGTCCTGGAGCACTAGCGCTGAGGACGCTGGGATTGTTCCAGTGTCGCTCAGCTCCAGTCCTCAGGAAACTGGGGTCCCTCTCCTGGCTGCCCTTTTGGAACTGGGCCCAGTTCAGTCCCTGTCCAGCTGTACTGGGAGAGACTGGCTCGGTTTCAGTCCTGGAGCACTGGCGCTGAGGACGCTGGGATTGTTCCAGTGTCGCTCGCTCCGGTCCTCAGGAAACTGAGGTCCCTCTCCTGGCTGTCTTTTCTGGAACTGCGCCCAATTCACTCCCTGTCCAGCTGTGCTGGGAAAGACCGTCTCGGTTCCGGTCCTGGAGCACTGGCGCTGAGGACGCTGGGATTGTGCCAGTGCCACTGTGGAGGTTGACGAGCCCTCTATTTGTCTCGGTTCCTGTGCTGTATTAATCTTGTCCCTCCTCCTATTACTGGTAGCAGCAGCAGGGGTTTAGTAGCAGCAGTAGCATGAGGCTCTAGACTGTGACTAAAAGGGTCATAGATTTGACTGAATAATGTGGCAAAATGATGTTTTTTGTGAGGCCTGTTGCTAAGGGTTCCTGTACCACAGCAATAGCGACTTGGCCTTTAAAAAAACATATGTTAGAGCGCCACCCAGTGGCTGTCGACCTCGAGGACGAGAGTGAGCATCAGTAATGGTGGTTAGCAGCAGTGCGAGAGGTGTTCATAGGGAGAGCGAACTGCAACACATCAGCTGCTGTGAGTGACAGACTTTGCTGCTTCACAGCTTGTCCACGGTGGGTTTACTGTCTCTTGAGCTCTTCAGGTGCAGACTCCACCTTCAGGCACTAGTTAATCGTTCGTGACAATGAGCTGTTATTGGTCTGGTCCTGACCCAGCCCGTGCTGGACCCTCCTGGACCCACCCGGGCCCGGCTCCTCAGTGAGCCCAGCCTGTGCCCTGTGCCCTGTGCCAGGTGGGGATTATCGACGACGACATCTTCGAGGAGGACGAGCACTTCTTCGTCCGCCTGCTGAACCTGCGCGTGGGCGACGCCGAGGGCATGTTCGAGAGCGAAGACGGGCCCGGCGGGCCCAAGGCCCGGCTGGCGGAGCCCGCCGTCACCACGGTGACCATCCTGGACGACGACCACGCGGGCATCTTCACCTTCGGGGAGCGGGTGCTGCGGGTGAGCGAGAGCGTGGGCACGATGGAGGTGAGCGTGCTCCGCAACTCGGGCGCCAGGGGCACCGTCGTCCTGCCGTACCACACCGAGGAGGGGAGCGCCAAGGGCGGCGGGGTGGACTACGAGGACGCCCGCGGAGAGCTGGAGTTCACCGACGACCAGACCTCGTGAGTCCGACTGGCGCCCGGTGCCCTTTATACCGGGCCTCACAGCGACACACCCAGCTGCACAGACAGCACAGCACACAGCGCACAGCGCACAGCACACAGCACACAGCACAGAGCACAGAGCACAGAGCACAGAGCACACAGCACACAGCACACAGCACAGCGCACAGCGCACAGCACACAGCACAGAGCGCAGAGCGCAGAGCGCAGAGCGCACAGCGCACAGCGCACAGCGCACAGCACACAGCACACAGCACACAGCACACAGCACACAGCACAGCACACAGCACACAGCACACAGCACACAGCACAGAGCACAGAGCACAGAGCACAGAGCACAGAGCGCACAGCGCACAGCACACAGCACAGAGCACAGAGCACAGAGCACAGAGCACAGAGCACAGAGCACACAGCACAGAGCACACAGCACAGAGCACAGAGCACAGAGCACAGAGCACACAGCACACAGCACACAGCACACAGCACAGAGCACAGAGCACACAGCACACAGCACACAGCACAGAGCACACAGCACAGAGCACAGAGCACACAGCACACAGCACAGCACACAGCACAGAGCACACAGCACACAGCACACAGCACACAGCACACAGCACAGAGCACAGAGCACAGAGCACACAGCACACAGCACACAGCACACAGCACAGCACAGCACACAGCACGCCCTGGGATTTTTAATGACCGCAGAGAGTCAGGACCTCAGTTTTAAGTCTCCTCTGAAGGACGGCGCCTTTTTACAGTATAGTGTCCCCATCACTATATTGGGGCATTAGGACCCACACAGTCTGCAGGGTGAGCGCCCCCTACTGGCCCCACTAACACCTCTTCCAGCAGCAACCTCAGCTTTCCCAGGAGTCTCCCCTCCAGGTACTGGCCAGGCTCACACCTCCAGCCTGTGAGGGCGGCCAGCTGTGAGCTGCAGGGTGATATAGCTGCTGACCTATTCAGAAACCTGGCATTGCACCACAGCCTCGGGACTTCAGGGGTTCCTTCAGGGAAATGGGTCACCCTGCAGTGCAGACGGGGCTCTGCGAGAGCAGGGATCGGGAGAGCTTGCCGGAGTCACGCCAAGGCCTGTAGCTGGAGCTCTACTAGGTCCTTGTCCTATTAGGGTTGGCGAAATGACCAGAGGAGGACACAGACTTGATCCTGCAGCCCAACAGTCTGCGAGCAACACCAGTAAACCCTTCTTAAAGCAAACCATGGAATTCTGTTCGCAGGAGCTGTCTCGTCCATGTGAAGCCGTACCGGGTTTTCTGAGTTTGCTGCACTGCGAGGTCAGCTGTGCGGGTGTCTGCCGCGGGAGTAAACACAGATACAGGGGCCACACGCTGCCCATGGCTCTTGGGTCACCATGAAAGCCCTGCTCCCCCGCTGTTTATAAAGGCTGCGATGGCACTTAACAACATGTCAGTAGCTGTAATTATGATGTGGCTTTGCCCAGGTTTCGTTAGCGTTGGAAATGGCACTTGTCTAGCATAACCTGTATGAAACCTATAACCTGTGTGTACCCAAGCTCCACAACAGCCTGTTGGTCACCTATTCCGAGTCCATCAATCAGTTGTCCGAGTCACCTGCCTCACTAGGGGTTTATTGAGCTGGGTGGGCCAGCTGGCTTTTGGCAAGTGCTGGCCAAGCAGGGGAGGTCAGCTGTAATAGAAGAGACGCCAACATCCCGCGTAAGCAACGGCCCCAGGAGACCCGACGTTTCTGTCCCAGTGTTTTGATCCTGCTCCGACTGACAGCGCAGGGGTCATGTGGCCACGCACACAGAGCTCTCGGATGCTTTCCATGTCACTTGTGCTCAGTGTCTCTGTAGTGGACGATTTCCCAGACACAAAGTCACCTCTTACTGCAGCACTACTTTTCCACCCAGCCCAAGCTCGGCGGTGCTCAGTGCTTGTGACCTGTTTCCTAATTTCAGAAGTGGTTCCAGATGTACACTGCTTCTTTGCAGGCACGCTTTTTAAACAGGGGGCCTGTTATCCTCCTGGCTCTTGGTGAAATGACAACCTCCACTACATCAGGGCGAGCAAACCATAGCGCCCTCCCTCTTGCCGGGTGATTAAACTCCTATCTCCCCTGGCCTCTGCGCCAGAGGAGAAGCCGAATCAAATCATTTCATTCAGGTCAGGGGGAGGAGCTGGACCCTGCCCAGCAGCTCTCCCAGCTCTGCGTCCGCATGAATAATAGAGACTCGAGTTTGGGATTGTTCAATTATTAATCCCTTGCCTAGCAGGTCAGATGAGGATAGGTCCTCATTTACAGTGACACCTGGGTTCAATTTCTGGGTTCAGATCTGAATTTGTGCTGTATGTTGAGTTTTCCCCAGTCTAGAAACACGCTGGTAGGTTAGATGGCCTCTGTGAAACTGGCTCTGGGGTGAGTGTGCGTGCTTGTTTCTGTGTGTGCCCTGCGATCAGCTGCCCTCCCCGGCACAGAGTGTCCTGCCTTGCTCCCGATGCTTGCTGGGATAGGCTCTGACCTCCCCTGAGGCCCTGTGTTGGATACAGGGGCTAGAAAGTGGATGGATAAAGGCACTGTGATTTTAAACCCAGGTTGGTACACAGAACGCCAATTAATTCATTAAGGCAGGATGGTGTTTTCCCAGTGCGAGATCAGTAAATTCATTCGCACCGGTGAAGTCTTCGTTTAGTATACGGAGAGGGCCGATCAATCAGACTGTGAGCGTCTGTGCGATAAGGGGCTCGTGTGATAAATCTCAGGTAGACATTACAGGGCTGCCCGAGGCCCTGCGATAAATCACATTGCCAGGCCCGGCTGTGGGCATTTGCACAGGCGGGAGTCCAGACAACGCAGAAAACAAGATTTCTGGTGATAAAGGAAGCCAAGTTCAGGTTTGACTTTGGCTTGTAATTGATCATTCAGAGTTTTGAAAATGAAAGCACTGTCCGCGCAGTGGACAAGGAAAAGTGTGGTGATCGCTTTTTTTTTAAGGGAGCAGTTCGAAATATTCCTACTGATGTCTGATATCCTTTCGAAGAAAAAGATCTGGATGTCTGCCTGTGTTTGTGACTAGGTTGTGTACAACAAATCTGGATTGAGAGCATTGGAGAGGTTAGGAAAGAGAGGAGGATGTTCAGCGTTTGTGTGCCCAGGTGCAGGTTGTTGATCCAAGGGTCTCCTCCTGTTGGCTCGTGAACTATCCCAGGGAACTGGCTGCAGGCGTGGGGCTGGGCAGGCTGCTCCCGCAACTCTTTGTGTAAAGAAATACCTGCCTTTAATTCCCGATAGTTTCCATTTGTGCCCTCTGGCTTGTGTTCCACTAGGCTGACATTACCTCTGAGGATTTTGTATGCTTTATTCACATCCCCTTGTAATCTTCTCTTCCATGACTAAAGATATTTAGTTCCCACTTACTCTGTGTGTGACATTTAATTAACCTATTCTGGACTTTGAGGGCTGAAAAGAATTCCTGAAAGACTGCAGTAGCTGATTGCATAATACCGTGTATGTTAATGATGAAGGTGTTGCAGCGTGTGTCAGCGTACGTGTTTAATATATTCATGGTTTTGACAGGCACCTATCTGTTGCCAATATGAGGACAAAATCTGAGAGAGAGCCTTCCCACAAAGATCAGCAATTGATATGTGTTGCAAAAAGATAAATTACTTTTTTTGTAAACCAAATGGCGTCTTCATTTAAATCTTTCCAGTGTTAAAGCACAACGAAACCACAGAAAATCCGCTGTCAAACCAGAGTAAATCAGTGTGACAGTAGATAATGCATAATGACCCCTCTGACCCCAGAATGTCTGTCCAGCGCCTCTCAGTTTATTGATGCAGTCAGCCAGACCTCTCCTTCGCTTCCACCAGAGAGTGTCTCGTTCTCTCTCTTTCAGTCCTCATGTCTGTCCTCCTCTCTGTCTCTCTCCCTCGCTCTCACCTCTTCCAACCCTTCTTCCCTCTCTCTCCCCCTCTAACCCCTCTTCCCTCTCTCTCCCTCTCTCCCCTCCTCTAACCCCTCTCTCTCCTCCTCTAACCCCTCTTCCCCCTCTCTCTCCTCCTCTAACCCCTCTCTCTCCTCCTCTAACCCCTCTCTCTCCCCCTCTAACAAGCAGTGGAGCTCACCACTCTGCTGCACTCTAGCAGCTCTCCAGCAGCTCTCTCAGCAGGAATGCCACTGTGTCTGCGCTCCGCTGACCAGTCTTGGCACTCTCTCTGTCTTCACTCCACTGACCGGGGCCCCTGTGGAGGAGGAGCAGAGTGGGCAGGGTCAGACCAGAGCACCCAGGGTGCCAAGATCCCTGTCCCAGTGGCTCCAGCTGGGCCCTCAGTGCCATAACTGAGCTAATTAACCCAATTAATCAGAGCTCCTTTAATTGGTGTGCATCCCTGATCTGAGAGATGCAGTCTTCAAGTCACTTCTGAAATTGGTAACTAAAAACACCTGAGAATAATTGTAAGGTATGAGCTGGATTGGGGATGGTGTTGAGCAGCAGGTGCCCGGACTGGTGCAGACCTGTGAGCGGGTGACTTCACCCACCCGGAATCCTGCTACGTCACTGCCTTGTGGCTCTGGGGTCCTGGGATTAATTCCAGCCTGGGAGTCTACTAATTCCAGAATTCCTCCTGTTTCCCCAAACTGGTAAATGGCAACTCGAAATTGTGCCTATAGTTTCTGTACTTCGAAATTGTCCATACTTTATATGTACCCCTAAATTGTCCACACTGTATTTGTACCCCTAAATTGTCCATACTGTATTTGTACTCGGTACCCCTAAATTGTCCGTACTATATACTGGGGTGGAGCGGTGGCTCTGTGACCTGGAAGGTTGCCAGTTCAAATCCCGCAGCCGGCAGAGGAATCCAACTCCGTTGGGCCCCTGAGCAACGCCCTTCACCCCAACTGCTCCAGGGGCGCTGTGCAATGGCTGACCCTGCGCTCTGATCCCCAGCTTCTCTCCCTGTCTGTCTGTCTCATGGAGAGCAAGCTGGGGTCTGTGAAAAGATAATTGCTGTATTTGTACCCCTGTCATCGCTCGTGAAGTCCCGGCCTACGGGTCGAAGGGGAAAGGTCACGGCCGGCTCTGAGCAAGCTTTAACACACGAGCTGCGTCGCAGGCCTGCAGGACTAACATCCAGCTTGCTTTCAGCCATCTTCCATGTGAGGCTGCACTTCACTTTGTGAGTTAATTTTCTCAGGAATCACAAGGAATAAGTGGGTTAAGAAAGGCCCACACTCAATTAGATGGGTGAAAAACCCCTGATAGAATTTTTTGAGGAAAACATATGCTCTGTACAGACTTCATTTTCATTGATCTTTTTAGCTTTCGCATTTTTTCCAGCACTTAAGAACAAACCAGTTTTAGCACTTTGTCAGTGCAAAATTCATCAAGCACAATCCCCCCTCAGACACGAACAGCGTTACAAGACTCGCACAAAAACATTCATCACAAGATTCATGCTGAAACACAAAAACATTCATCACAGGATTCATGCTTGAACACAAAAACACATTTATCACGAGATTCGTATTTAAACACAAAACATAGGAATTTATCATGAGATACATGTTGAAACACAAAATACAGGAATTCCTTACAAAGTCTATATTTAAACACAAAATATAAATTTATCTCGAGATTCAAAGAAATTATCACAAGGGCAGTGTGTCCCCACAGTGGACACACAAGGGCAGTGTGTCCCCACAGTGGACACACAAGGGCAGTGTGTCCTCACAGTGGACACACATGGGCAGTGTGTCCTCACAGTGGACACACAAGGGTAGTGTGTCCTCACAGTGGACACACAAGGGCAGTGTGTCCTCACAGTGGACACACATGGGCAGTGTGTCCTCACAGTGGACAAACAATGGCAGAACATGCTCACAGTGGACACACAAGGGCAGTGTGTCCTCACAGTGGACACACATGGGCAGAGTGTCCTCACAGTGGACACACAATAGCAGAATGTCCTCACAGTGGACACACAAGGGCAGTGTGTCCTCACAGTGGACACACAAGGGCAGCAGAGCCCTGTTGAGAGCGTGTGAGTGTGTTGTCTGTTGACAATCAGTCAGTGTGTATAGACCAGCAGTCAGTGAGAGGAAGAGAGATTTGATGCAGGGAAGGGCTTTCTGTGTACTGTGTATACTGTCTGCTATTTGAAGTAACTTGTGAATTATTCTGTGTAGTCTTGCATACTGCTTTACTCCAGTATTTGGGGTTAAAATGTCATTTGTATGTCACATAATGTTTGCTGTGCACAAACTCGCAAAGCTGTGAATGTCCGAGGACAATCGGGGTTGTATCTGGTGAGGCTGCAAGACAGGCGGCTACATTGCTCCCCTTCTCT
Source organism: Lepisosteus platostomus (assembly GCF_059453375.1). NCBI lineage: Eukaryota > Metazoa > Chordata > Actinopteri > Semionotiformes > Lepisosteidae > Lepisosteus > Lepisosteus platostomus. Next base: position 5,765,481 of record NC_142614.1, read on the forward strand.
TCCCATCTCTCCCTTCTGTCTACTTCTCTTTCTCTTTGGTGCAACGGCCTTATTTCATTCCATTCTCTCTCCTCTACTCTCCCCCTCTCTCTTCTCCTCCGTTCCTCTCTCCCCTCTCTCCCCTCTCTCCCCTCTCTCTCCTCTCTCCCCCCTCTCCTCTCTCTCTCCTCTACTCTCCCCCTCTCTCTTCTCCTCCGTTCCTCTCTCCCCTTTCTCCCCTCTCTCTTCTCACCCATTCCTCTCTCCCCTCTCTCCTCTACTATCCCCCTCTCTCTTCTCACCCATTCCTCTCTCCCCTCTCTCTCCTCTCTCCCCTCTCATCCCTCTTTCCCCTCTCACCCCTCTCTCCTCTCTCTCCCCTCTCTCCTCTCTCTCTCCTCTACTCTCCCCATCTCTCTTCTCCTCCATTCCTCTCTCCCCTCTCTCTCTTCTCTCTCCCCTCTCAATTCAAGGTGCTTTATTAGCACGACTGATGGGTACAACCGGTGTTGCCAAAGCAAATAAAAATAATGAAATTAACATCAAACAAAACAAAAATAAAAGTAAAATAAAATCTACATATTACAGACATTTACAACAAAGACATATCATAAAATATTGACATATACTGTAGACAGATGGAGCATTATTGGGAGACTGTTCCTCAGGCTGGGAGTTCCCTCCTCCCTCTCCCAGTAGGATTGGGACCTGTTGTGATTCTGGCAGGAGTAGGAACTCTCTTTTCTCCTCCATTCCTCTCCTCTCTCTCCCCTCTCCTGCTCTCATCCCTCTCCCCTCCTCTCACTCTCTCCTCCTCTCTCTCTCCTCTCTCTCTCCACTCTCTCCTCTCTCTCCCCTCCCTCTCCTCTCTCTCTCCACTCTCTCTCCTCTCTCTCCCCTCCCTCTCCTCTCTCTCTCCACTCTCTCTCCTCTCTCTCTCCTCCCTCTCCTCTCTCTCCCACTTATCTCTCCCCTCTCTCCTCTCTCTCCCCCCCCCCTCCCCTCTCTCCTCTCTCCTCTCTCTCCCCCCCCCCCCCCCTCTCTCCTCTCTCTCCTCTCTCCCCCCTCTCCCCCCCCCTCTCTCCTCTCTCTCCTCTCTCCCCCCTCTCTCTCCTCTCTCTCTCCCTCCTGCTCTGTTATTTCATTGCCTTCAGTGGCTCAGTTACTGTGGTGATGCTTTGCCCACGATTCCCCACAGGTTTCCCCCTGACAGGAAGACAGATTCCAGAGGCTGGGAGCTGCTGTCAGCAAACCTCCTCCGCCCTCCGTCTACAGTTGGTCCATCGTTCTTCGTCTGTCTCCCCCCTCTCACCTGTCCCCACTGTGCTCCGTCCACCTCGTTGTCCCTCCCTGTCTTCACCTCCAGTCCCTCCTCCCTCTGGGCTGGGGGGAGGCTCGGGCAGGGTGTGCTGTGCTTTCAGAGCAACATATCTATCCCGTGTCAGGTGACCCCACACCCACTCACCATCTGCCCAGTTCTGTTCCTCTGAGCCACTGCCTGGGAAAGCTAAGCTATCTGCTGGAAAAGGTGTGAATGGGGCCAGTAGGGGGCGCTCACCCTGCAGCCTGTGTAGATCCCAATGCCCCAGTACTGCGACTGGAGACACCACACTGGAAAAAGGCGCCGTCCTTCAGAGGAGACATAAAACCGAGGTCCTGACTCTCTGTGGTCATTAACAATCCAAAGGGTGTTTCTTGAAAAGAGTAGGGGTGTTACCCCGGTGTCCTGGCCAAATTTCCCCCTGGACTTTACCAGTCATGGCCTCCTAATAATCCCCATCTTGAACTGGCTCCATCACTCTGCTCTCCTCCCACTGAGAGCTGGTGTGTGGGGAGAGGACTGGTGCTCTATGGCTGCTGTCTCATCATCCAGGTGGGGCTGCACACTGGTGGGGTGGAGGGGATCCCCATTACCTGTAAAGCGCTCTGAGTGGAGTGTTCAGAAAAGCGCTATTTTATCATCAGGATTCCTCTCATCACCGAGCTGGTCTCCATGTGAGTCACTGCTGAGCTGTGAATCCCACTCGCGTTGTGCTCGGTCACTCTTCCAATCGGGCGAGGAATCGAGCCCTCACGCCCCCCCGGTGTGGGCCTGTCTTCCTGTGGGAGCGCAGAGCTCTGTCTTCTGCTCCAGGACGCGCTGCCCGGGGCCAGCGCTCAGCCGTGGCGACGGTACGGAGCGTGTGTCTGCCTGATCAATAATTCAGTCTGCGAGGGATGAAATATTAACGCCGCCAGACTCTGATGTGATTTAAATAGCAGCGCCGGTTAACATTTCAGAGGGAGGCGAGGGAGGAAGTCACCGCCCGGTCCTCATTGGGTTTCACTTTCCCTGTTCCTAGAAATCTCTTCGGAGAGAATTTCGCTTCCCTGAAATACGGCCGTGGGCTTGAAACGCTCGCTGCTGCTCTCGCTGCCTTGACACCTGTTTCCGCTGGAAGAGAAAGCGACACGCTCTCGTTGCAAAGCGGCGCATGCAAGTTTAATGGCGGCAATCAAAGAATCACTGTGGACACACAGCCGGTTGTCTTTCAGTGTGGAGTGCAGGAGGGTGCTTTTATCAAAACGACCCTGTTTTTTCTCGGTATTTTACGGGAAGCTGTGTTGCACTGTGTTTTTACTGTTGGGGGGGGGTATTTTCAAACTATTTACAGTAAGTTATAAACTATGAATCTCTTGGAAAATGGTGTAACGCTTACGGCCGACAGGCACTGTGTAAGAGCCGGCGTACCAGAGCAGGTGATGCCACCGCCCTTCCCTGTGATAGCAGGACTACAGCTACTGGGCTGTGGAGAGATCTCTCTTTAGCTCACCAGGCTGGGTCCCTGCTGAGAGACGCGGGAGTCCCGGGTTCAAGCCCCCGACGGTGGGGGGGCCGACTTAATGCGGCAAGGGCGCCCGTCTGAACCCCCGTTGCGTTACAATAGCATTTTAGCCGCCACATTATAAAAAAAAAATGCTGTTTTTGTTGTTCTGGAGTAGGGTGACCAGTTGAAAGTCCTGCCCTTAAAGGACCCTGGCCCTTGCAAACTGAGTTTCTTTAGCCTTGAACAGAGGTACCCTCTGCCTGCAAGCTTAACACCAGTACCCAATATAAGGGAAATCACGAAAGCTTCCTGCTCCCTCACCAGCAGCTGAAAGGAAGACCAGGCGAAGCAAGCAGGACTTCAGGGCTCAGAACAAGGGGGGGGGGGGGGGGGGGCGCATCTTTACACAAAGAGGTGTGGGTGTCCAGAACAAGCTGCCCAATTCCCGGGATTCTTTAATAAACTGCTGAGTGAGATCCTCTGATCAGTTAGCTACTAGCCACCGAGCAAAGGAGACGGACCGACTGGCCTCCTCTGGTTTTATCCTTTTGTAGCACCAGAAAGCATCCCTACAGCCGATGTCACCCCGAGTCCAGGAACTGGTCTGCGACGGCTCCCTTCTGCGGCTCTGGGCACGTCCCGAGTGCCGGTCGCCGTCGGGCTTCACCCACTCTTAAACGATTAGCTGAGTATTGTATTTGGCCAGAGCTCTCTCCTGCCAGGGAGTGTTTCCTGTGACCTTCAGTGACCTGAACACTGGTGTCGACACCAGCCCTCCCGTCTCAAAAGATCAATGCGCCCGACGAGTGGGCGTGTCCCAGGAGCTTGTCTTTACACTTTCTGGACACTCCAGTCAAAGCGCTCCACAGGTAATGGGGATCCCCCCCACCCCCACCAGTGTGCAGCCCCACCTGGTTGAAGCAACGGCAGCCAGAGCGCACCGGTACTCTCCCCACACACCAGCTATGGTGATTTTCAATTCTAAATTAGGGCAAAAATATTGATCCTTAATACCTGATCAACCCTGCTGATCACTTTGCTGATGAAGAATCTGTAAATCAAAGACGGACAATAGAGGCTGCCTGCCTTAAGGTTCAGGCTTTTAAACTGTTGCCTGGCAGCTTTCAAAACATTTCCAGGGCATATTCTGGCTCCGGGTACTGCATCATGTACATGCCCAGACTGTACCAATCACTGCTGTGTTAGTGTCTGCTCCTTTTGGTGCTTGGTGTTGACTCTGTGTTTCAACAGGTTTCTGGATACCCTGCATCATTACTTCCTCATGCAGCTCACACTGCTCTCACAGTCCCCCCCTCTTCCATGATTGCTCAGACATGCAGGAAAACACTGATTGATGAGTTCAGGTTTTAAAATAATCTGTTTTCAATTCAGTTGAACTGTCATGTAATACGTTCAACTTCACAATACAAATCACATCTCACACCCTGTTTTTACAGAAATGAACAGGCACACACAGGTGAATCCCAACCAATATGTTTATTAATCGCAAATCTGACTATAACATTCCTTGCCATTCAACTGAACTAGATCAATAGGCTAGATGGATAGATTAGATGGATGGATTGATTAATTATATTGATTGGATGGATAGTTAGATTAGATGGCTAGATAGAATGGATACATCAAATCAATCGTTTTTTTTTCAATTGGTAGATTAAATTGCTAGAGTGGATGAATAATTGGGTGGAATAGATTGATAGATTAGATGCATGGATGAATTAGATCAATAGGTTAGAAGGGTAGATTGGAAGAATTGTTTGGTATACAGATGGATCATTGCTGCTGACTGTGTGTCTACTTGTTTACAGTCAGACTCTGAAGGTGCGGATTGTTGATGATGAAGAGTATGAGAAGCAGGAGAACTTCTTCATCGTCCTGGAGGAGCCTCGCTGGCTGAAGAGAGGGATATCAGGTCAGATTCCTAACCTGGCGGCCCTGTGCCCTTGTGAATGTCTTTCCTGACGTACCCTGGTACAATCGCAGTGAATTCATGGTTCAGCATGATAGTGATCAGACATTACTAGCAGAACCTCATGTGACCAACTAGTAAGAGTAGTTAAAAAATGAGTAAGACTTTGAAAAACAATGCAAAGTTTTACTAAAAACACTTTAAAACTACAAACGTGCTCGCAGTACTCACCCAAGTGTGCTTCTGTCGGCATAACTCTCAGCTTGTGGCATCTCAGATCCTTCAGGTCCTGGTCAGAGTGATTGAGGATTTAAACACAATGATTTCTGAGTAGTGCGAAAGGCACTGTATATTAACTGGTTTTAAGAACATGACAGAGTGTTGTCTTGGGCCACTATTCATTCCAAAGAAACTCGATGGCAGAGAGCCACCTCACTGAATTTATCAGCCTGCTCAGCTTCAATGCATGACCACACGTGATGCAGCTGGTGTTTGTCAGTGGCTCTGTTGCAGGCTTGTGACAGCCCAGCCTGTTTCAGAAGGCTGCAATGATGGTGAGGCCAGGGGCCAGTGGTCTGACATCTGTTACACTGATCTGTACCTCCTGCGCTGTGGGTTACTGACGCCTGTCTCTCTTCTCTCCACAGCTCTGCTGCTCACCCAGGGTAAGAGAATTCACTCCGACAGCCAGCCTGCAGCCACGGCCCCTGTCCCCCCTCACACTGGGGCAGTTAGACCGTGCCCCCCCTCACACTGGGGCAGTCCCACCACCCTCTCCCCTCACACTGGGGCAGTCCCACCACCCTCTCCTCCGCACACTGGGGCAGTTTGACCCTCTCCCCTCACACTGGGGCAGTTTGACCCTCTCCCGTCTCGCATTGGAGCAGTTTGACCCTCTCCTCCCCCACACTGGGGCAGTTTGACCCTCTCCTCCCTCACACTGGGGCAGTTTGACCCTCTCCTCCCTCACACTGGGGCAGTTTGTCCCTCATACCCCCCCACTGGGGCAGTTTGACAGTCTCCTCCCCCACACTGGGGCAGTTTGACCCTCTCCCCTCACACTGGGGCAGTTTTTCCCTCTCCTCCCCCACACTGGGGCAGTTTGACCCTCTCCTCCCTCACACTGGGGCAGTTTGCCCCTCACCTCCCCCCCACTGGGGCAGTTTGACAGTCTCCTCCCCCACACTGGGGCAGTTTGACCCTCTCCCCTCACACTGGGGCAGTTTTTCCCTCTCCTCCCCCACACTGGGGCAGTTTGACCCTCTCCTCCCTCACACTGGGGCAGTTTGTCCCTCTCCTCCCTCACACTGGGGCAGTTTGTCCCTCTCCTCCCTCACACTGGGGCAGTTTGACCCTCTCCTCCCCCACACTGGGGCAGTTTGACCCACTCCTCCTCACACTGGGGCAGTTTGTCCCTCTCCTCCCCCACACTGGGGCAGTTTGACCCTCTCCTCCTCACACTGGGGCAGTTTGACCCTCTCCTCCCCCACACTGGGGCAGTTTGATCCTCTCCCATCTCGCACTGGAGCCCACACCTGTGTCAGTCCCAGTACGATGCCCCAGGCGAGTTGTGCTGGATACTGCTGTGTCTGAGTGAGTGACGCTCTGTGCTTGGTGTCATGTCAAGTCTGCTCAGTTTAACAAGGCCGGGGCTCTGCAGACCATGACCTGCCACAATGTTAATATCAATCACACAAAGAATTCTTATCTAACGAGAAATTCAATGATACAAAGTTCTTCTCTATACCCAGTTGTGGCATCTCTCCAGAGATTACGGTCTAGACATCAATATCTGCTGTGTCCCAGTACTGTCTGCCCACAGTGTTAAATCCTCTGACTTGAAGAGCTGCTGTGTCCCAGATTATTTTAATTAGCAGTCAGAAAGAGGCTGCGAGACACAGGGACCCATAGACCTGATGTCACAGCACAGTGCAGCGTGGTTAGACAGGGGTGTTGTGCAGAGCAGGTGGTACTGCCGACTCCACACTTATCCTGGCAGGTTAAAAAAATTGCAGATGAAGCCGGTGCCTCTTGCCTGTCTGCGGGCAGCTGTTTATTGATGGAGGTCACTGGTGCAGGTCACTCCTGATCCCTGCAGTGTCACGCCTTGTACACCTAGAGGGCGCTGCTCTTCTGTCCTGTTCCTAGTTCCCTGTGATTGTTCATGTCTTTCCGGTGTGTCTTGTTGTGTAGCCTATTTACGTCCTGTGTCTGCTCTGCTCCTGGCTCAGCATTGAGGGTTCGGGTGTCTTGAGACCCGCCGAGCACCAGGTCGTCTCCTGCACGGCCTGAGGGCATAGGGTTCTACCCGACATCCTGACCTCCTGAGCCCGGGCTAACCCCCGTTTCGCCGCTACGCATAGGGTCTTTTTTGCTCTCCTGCCCTTGCCCTTCCGACATCCGAAACACGCAGAGCCCCTCTCCGCTCCCCGCGCCAGCGCAGGCTGCTGCAGCCCCGCGTGTGCTGGCCTCTGTGCCTGCTTCGCTTCAGAAATAGCTCCATCCCCAGCAAAATCGTCCCGCGTCAGCACACCCGCCCTCATTTTTAAATGCAGGTGCAGAGGAGAAGATGTCTTAAGTCAGGATAAAAAAAAGCTAAATTGCAGCTCTGCAAAATTCAGTTTCCTTGCATAAGAAAAAGAAACTGGGGAGTTTAGGTTTCGGTATTCTGGAACATGTGCACATCCTGCCCCTGCAGCACAAAATCAAGCTTCAGGTTGAGTATAGAAACTGTGACTGGATCTGCCAGAGAAGTGCCAGTTGTTGGTGTCTCTCCTGGAGGTGCCTTTGAAGAGCCTGGCATTGCTGTCTCTCCTGGAGGTGCCCTTGACGAGCCTGGTGTAGGAGTCTCTCCTGGAGGTGCCCTTGAAGAGCCTGGCATGGCTGTCTCTCCTGGAGGTGCCCTTGAAGAGCCTGGCACTGCTGTCTCTCCTGGAGGTGCCCCTGAAGAGTCTGGCACTGCTGTCTCTCCTGGAGGTGCCCTTGAAGAGCCTGGTGTTGGAGTCTCTCCTGGAGGTGCCCTTGAAGAGCCTGGTATTGCTGTCTCTCCTGGAGGTGCCCTAGAAGAGCCTGGTGTAGGAGTCTCTCCTGGAGGTGCCCTTGAAGAGCCTGGCATGGCTGTCTCTCCTGGAGGTGCCCTTGAAGAGCCTGGCACTGCTGTCTCTCCTGGAGGTGCCCCTGAAGAGTCTGGCACTGCTGTCTCTCCTGGAGGTGCCCTTGAAGAGCCTGGTGTTGGAGTCTCTCCTGGAGGTGCCCTTGAAGAGCCTGGTATTGCTGTCTCTCCTGGAGGTGCCCTAGAAGAGCCTGGTGTTTGAGTCTCTCCTGGAGGTGCCCTTGAAGAGCCTGGTGTAGGAGTCTCTCCTGGAGGTGCCCTTGAAGAGCCTGGTGTTGGAGTCTCTCCTGGTGGTGCCCTTGAAGAGCCTGGTGTAGGAGTCTCTCCTGGAGGTGCCCTTGAAGAGCCTGGTGTTTGAGTCTCTCCTGTAGGTGCCCTTGAAGAGCCCGGCGGCACTGGAGTCTCTCCTGGAGGTGCCCCTGAAGAGTCTGGCACTGCTGTTTCTCCTGGAGGTGCCCTAGAAGAGCCTGGTGTTTGAGTCTCTCCTGGAGGTGCCCTTGAAGAGCCTGGTGTAGGAGTCTCTCCTGGAGGTGCCCTTGAAGAGCCTGGTGTTGGAGTCTCTCCTGGTGGTGCCCTTGAAGAGCCTGGTGTAGGAGTCTCTCCTGGAGGTGCCCTTGAAGAGCCTGGTGTTGGAGTCTCTCCTGGAGGTGCCCTTGAAGAGCCCGGCGGCACTGTAGTCTCTCCTGGAGGTGCCCTTGAAGAGCCTGGTGTTTGAGTCTCTCCTGGAGGTGCCCTTGAAGAGCCTGGTGTTTGAGTCTCTCCTGTAGGTGCCCTTGAAGAGCCCGGCGGCACTGGAGTCTCTCCTGGAGGTGCCCCTGAAGAGTCTGGCACTGCTGTCTCTCCTGGAGGTGCCCTTGAAGAGCCTGGTGTTGGAATCTCTCCTGGAGGTGCCCTTGAAGAGCCTGGTGTTGGAGTCTCTCCTGGAGGTGCCCTTGAAGAGCCTGGCACTGCTGTCTCTCCTGGAGGTGCCCTTGAAGAGCCTGGCACTGCTGTCTCTCCTGGAGGTGCCCTTGAAGAGCCTTTTTTAGGAATCTCTCCTGGAGGTGCCCTGAAGAGCCTGGCATTGAAGTCTCTCCAACTCATCAGTGCCTGTAATTTTCAGACAGCACCCTTGTTTAAAACACGACATGATGAAATTAAGTACATCTTGACTTTTTAAATTTACAATGGCATCAGAACACAAAACAACGAGAACATTTACAAGCAGCACTTGGAACGGCTCTATGCCACACATATCTGTCAGGCATCAGTGTGTTCATTTTCCAATTAGTGCACCATAGGGATTAAACCAAATAAAGTTCTGACTAATCTTGCCCCCCTCACTAGGGAACATACTGTATGCAGTTTGTAAATAACAGCCTCTGCTCACGGTTTGCTCTGGCATTAGCAGATGACTAATAGGTTGTTAAAAGCATAACAAATGCTGCTTGTTAGTGTTGAGATGCAATTATGTGTTGTGATTTTAATTCTTTTTGAGTTTGTGTCCGTTATGAGTGATTTCCAATGAATCACATTGAGTCACTTAGATTTTCCTGTGACCCTCTTTCCCCACTATTCTATTCCCCATTGATTAATCTAATTCTCCTCCCACTGAGAGCTGGTGTGCAGTCAGCCGACTGGCTGTCACATCATCCAGATGGGGCTGCACATTGGTGGTGGTAGTGGGATTCCCCATTACCTGTAAAACTGTAAAGTGGTGTAATTACCCCTCCATCTGTCCAGTTCTGTGTCTTAATCTCTGTTGCTCTCTCTCACAATCTATAGCCGTCTGTTTGTTCCTCTTTCTGCAAGGCTTCTCTTCACTCCTCTCCCTCCTTCCCAGAATCCACTGATCTATCTGTCACCTCTCTTTCGGGTTCAATTCAAGTCAGCTCAATTCAGCAAGCTTGGCTTGACTGTTTAATTACAGTGTTGCCAAGGCGTATACAATCAACACAACATCTGCAGACAATTACAGTACGGACACATCACAGGACGTTTACATAAAACATACAACACAGGTCCTCTATCCTCTTTCCCTTTCCTCTCTTCTGTTTGTATTCAGCAAGCTTCATTGGCAGAAACTGTGAATTGTGATGTTGTCAAAGCAATGACAATTATCAAGACATTGACAACAAGAACACGTAATTATTATTGGAGAGGCTGACTTTCTGCTCCCCAGGCTGTGACAGGAGATGACACACTGGGCAGCAGCTCTGCTGAGTTTCCTCCCCAGTAGGGCTGAAGCTGTTCTGATTCTGGCAGATGTGGGAATTCTGGGATTAGATTTGTTATTTATGCCTTGGCAGCCGGGTTTGTATGTTTACAGTTTCTCTGGCCAGGCTGTGGTCACTGAGCCTGTCCTCTCTAGACAGCCAGGTCTGCCTGTGTCCAGTGTCTGTGGCCAGGCTGTGGTCACTGAGCCTGTCCTCTCTGGACAGCCAGGTCTGCCTGTGTCCAGTGTCTGTGGCCAGGCTGTGGTCACTGAGCCTGTCCTCTCTGGACAGCCAGGTCTGCCTGTGTCCAGTGTCTATGGTCAGGCTGTGGTCACTGAGCCTGTCCTCTCTGGACAGCCAGGTCTGCCTGTGTCCAGTTTCTGTGCCCAGACTGTGGTCACTGAGCCTGTCCTCTCTGGACAGCCAGGTCTGCCTGTGTCCAGTGTCTATGGCCAGGCTGTGGTCACTGAGCCTGTCCTCTCTGGACAGCCAGGTCTGCCTGTGTCCAGTTTCTGTGCCCAGACTGTGGTCACTGAGCCTGTCCTCTCTGGACAGCCAGGTCTGCCTGTGTCCAGTTTCTGTGCCCAGACTGTGGTCACTGAGCCTGTCCTCTCTGGACAGCCAGGTCTGCCTGTGTCCAGTGTCTATGGTCAGGCTGTGGTCACTGAGCCTGTCCTCTCTGGTCAGCCAGGTCTGTCTGTGTCCAGTTTCTGTGGCCAGACTGTGGTCACTGAGCCTGTCCTCTCTGGACAGCCAGGTCTGTCTGTGTCCAGTGTCTATGGCCAGGCTGTGATCACTGAGCCTGTCCTCTCTGGACAGCCAGGTCTGTCTGTGTCCAGTGTCTATGGCCAGGCTGTGATCACTGAGCCTGTCCTCTCTGGACAGCCAGGTCTGTGTGTCCAGTTTCTCTGTCCAGGCTGTGATCACTGAGCCTGTACTTGGTCTGGGTCTATTTCTCCTAGTTGTCTCAACCCGGCCAGATATTCAGAGTGTGCTGTTTTTTAAGGGAGCTATAGAGTTGCAGTGTGTGTTGTTGTTATTGTGTGTGTGACCCAGTGGATGAAGTGCTGTGATTTGGTTGTTTTTGGTTCATGTTACTGTAGCCCTGCTGTCCTGCGGCTGGCGGGTGTCAGTGAGCTTCAGGACCAGCTGGCTGAGAGGGGCCCTTCCCTGGCGCAGCAGGGCCCAGCAGGGGTAGGTGTCCTCGTCACCAGGATGTCAGCTCTCTCTCTGCCCCCTCTTTCAGAAGACCCGGAGGGGAACCTCAGTGCAGAGGAGGAAGAGGCCCGTCGGATCGCGGAGATGGGGAAACCGGTGCTGGGGGAGCACAACCGGCTGGAGGTCATCATCGAGGAGTCATACGAGTTCAAGGTCAGCACGGCGCCCCCACTGGCACTCCGCTGAAAACACAGCCCTGCGCTGCCAGACACCTCTCCAGAGAGGGAAGCACAGCTCGTGGGCGGCAGCACTGTCCAGAGCTGAAGCAGCCTCTACTAGCGTATCGCAGCCCTCCGGTCTGCTCTGCCAAAGGCAGTGCTTACATAAGGGAGGAGGCAACAAGCGCCTTGACTTGGCCAATCGGGGGGTTTCCAGCTTATATTGAAGTCGCCCCGCAGGAGCACTGCTTTCGGCGGTTTCCTGCAGGTGGTGGTCAGACCTCCGCCTGTACAGCACTCCCACACAGATGGGTACCATCTGTTGGCGCAGAGCCGAGCAGAGCGACGCCAGGACAGCCAGTGTGCGACCCTGACTGCACTGTACCAGGTCCAGACAACACACAGCCTCACTGGACTGGACAATCGGGTGATCGCTCACCACCCAAAAAAACAATTCTGAACAGGATTAGAGTCAGTGTCAGTGTTAAGGTCAGTGTCAGTGTTAGGGTCAGTGTCAGTGCTAGAGTCAGTGTCAGTGTCAGTGCCAGTGTTAGGGTCGGTGTCAGTGTTAGGGTCAGTGTCAGTGCTAGAGTCAGTGCCAGTGTTAGGGTCAGTGTCAGTGTTACGTCAGGATTAGAGCCCGTGTCAGGGCAGAGCGCTGCTGAAGAGTTCAGGTAGAGCTACTGCCCGGTTGTGGCTTGCTGGGAGGGGGACTTGGTGAATGTTTGTTTCCCCAACTAATATTGTCTGCTGTGCGCTCCTCCCTACTCCCCACTGCTTGTCAGATCCGTGAAGGAATGACACCCAATGGGCTGCTCAATCCGGTAGGTCACGCCCACTGCGCACGAGACATACTCTCTGGTTGAACCAGTCTTTGTTTGGAAAGTGTTTTGGATTGGACAGAAAAACACTTTTTTTTTTTAAAGGCCTCTGTCTGGAATGCTTTCTGATTGGTCTGAGCTTTGAAACACTGTGTGTAGCTCTCTTTCTGATAGGACAGGGCTGAGGTCCCTCCCTCTCACATTGGACACGCCCTTATCTATCATATCCAGCTGGGGCCGGGCCGTCTGAGAGTGGATGCTACATTGAATCTAGTGGAATCGAAGAAGACATGCAATTGGAAAGCGCTATGCTCTTCCTAGCAGACGCGGCTATAAGCTCATCCCATGAAACTCTGGTTCCCTCCTCCGGGATGTGATTGGGATCTGCTTTTCGCCTCCTGGTTTCGGACTTCTTTGAACGTCTTTCACTGACTCATGTTGCCATGGGACAGTCCCATGAGAGTGGCCCTGTGTGTTGTTGCTCTGGGTTTTGAACTGGCTTGAAGCTGCTGAATGCTTGCAGGTGCTCAGAGAGTTAGTTGGCCTCTTCAGACCCTGGGCCCCAGGGAGCACAGGACACCCCCTGGTATGCACCCCGCAGTCCAGCTGAGACAAATTCCAACACCCTCCCGCCTACATTTTTCAACACGGGCGTTTGAAAAGGCCAGGTAGCTCTACAGAACACTGTGAATGCGTGTGGTGCTGCTTCGTGTGTGTGAGACTGTTCTTCTGTCATTTTTGTTCGATGGAGGAGGTTATAGCACTTATGTTTTCAATCGTGGGTACACACCTGAAGGAGTGCTCTTCACTTCTTCCCTCCCTCCTCTGGCGCTTAGTGTCAGAGTATCTTCTGCCTGTCTGGCTCAGAATACCGAGCGCTTACTTCAAAGAGCATGTGTCCGCACCCCGACACCGAAGACTCGAGCTCAGGCTGACCTTACAGGCCTCTTGGCGTAACTTGTGTTTTTTATTGTTTTTTTTTATGAACATACAAAGGTAATCGGGGCCAACCACAACAAAATAAAGCTGCCAGTCATCTCAAAACCTCAAGTGTTTCCAATAGAAATGAGTGTGAAGTCTGTTCTTTATCATCTTTTGCATGTTTTCAGAGGGTAGTGTGCTGGGGAGGAAGGAGGGTGAAGAAAAGAAACATAAAATCATCATCATTAGGTTATAAGATAATCCTCCTCTCCCAATAACTCTCAAAAACCTCCTGCTGGAGTCCTAACTGAAAGGTTAACGTCATCAATCTCTGAAACGATATCAGTTCCAGTTTGTTACAGCAAGTAATACTTTCAGAATATATTTAGCAAGTATTTATCTCCTCCCACAACTTCATCGAGCCGATGACTCAGCTACAGAACTGAACAAGACTTTGGAATTTCTAAACACAATATATCTTAAACCTGAGACCACACTTCTTCCCGATGAGCCAGAGTTCTCGGACGCTGCCAGTATATATACGGGACAGGCCTGTTAGTGATGTTTTTTCTGAACCCCTGCCCTGTGATTGGCCGCTCACCTGCCCGTCGCTCCTCTGATTGGCAGAGCACGGTGGACAAGCTGATCAAGAAGACCAACCTGGCGCTGGTGATCGGGACCCACTCGTGGAGGGAGCAGTTCATCGAGGCCGTGACCGTCAGCGCAGGTGAGGGGCCGCACTCCCCTTGACCCCAGGTGTCAGGTTTTCCCCCCAGGGAGGTGAGCCAAAACGTGGACTGGAACCTGGAACTGGATCAAAGCAACTTCCCAGGCCATGTGTTCCCAGTCCTTAGAAACAGGTGCTGTAGGGAGACCTATGAGGACCCTGGATTGGGGTTCTCTAGAGCCTGGAGTGGCCTCCTACCCTGTATAGTAATCGTCGGGTCTCTAGGAGAAAGGCTAGGGTTGTAAACATTCCCAACTCTTACCAGGAATGGAAGAGTCCCACAGACTGAGACTGAGGCATTGCCTGTCTGTCTGTAGCCCGGGAGCTCAGTTTAAAGACAGCAGGATTTCTCCCAAACGATTGTCAGACCAACCTTCGACAAGACACACCAAGACACCTCTGATGGCCCAAGCCTTTGAGAACGATAGCAGGTGATGCACACTGACCCTTGCTGAGCTCACCGGGTGTCGTGAGACATGGCCTGTGGAGACCGTGTCTGCGCGGACAGATCTGTCTGAAAAATGTGAAGCTCCTTGGGGACAGTGTGACTGTGGGTGATGGTGATATAGGGTGTTAGCTCCCTCTAGTGGACACAGGGGATCAGCGCAGTGTGAGAGATGACTACAGTGTTCCTCAGCCCTGTTCCCTCCAGCGACATTCATTCCAGCTGTGCTCTTAATCGCTGAAGCTCATTGAACCAGAACTACTTTCTGAGATCTGCATGTCTTTAGGCCATTTTTATCCTGACGAAAAGCTAGAGTGACCTGCAGTAATTCTGGGGTCTCAGATCTCCCCTCCCAGAGCCGCTGGACAGAAATGAGGACGAGGTGGGGAGACTCAGAACAGAGCTCTGATCGCTGCCGGCAGCACCCCTGAAGCCACTGCCTGCATAAACACAACCAGAGGAGGCCATCTGACCCCTCTGGACTGTGGGTGTTTGGTAACAGATAGACACAAGGATCACATCCACTGTTTGTTTTTTTGACAGCTTGTTCCAGCTTGTTCTGTAGAAGGGCCCCTTGTTCTTAGTTTTAACTTCCCTTCATCGTAGCTCCCCTTCTTTATCCTGTGGGTCATGGTTCTCTCTTCACCGTACACAGGTGACAGATGTTTAATCAAGCAAATCCATTCCAGGGCCGATTAGCCTCAGTGATTAAGTGGTCAGGGCAGCATGTGGCACAGTGGTTCAGATCGTTTCCTCTCCGCTGCCTCTGGGGCCCTGGGTCCTATGTGAAGTTTGTGTGTTCTTTCCTCTGGGTCTTCTGCTGTCTTCCCACAGTCTAAGGCTTTACTTGGCTTTTGGGAAAACTGGCCGTGGTGTGAGTGTCTGTGTGTCTATGTATGTGCCCTGTGATGGACTGGCGTCCCATCCAGGGCGTACCCTGCCTAGCGCCTGCTGCTTGCTGGGATTGGCTCCTGCTCCCCTGCGACCCTGAATTTGAAGTCTTTAGAAAACGGGTGGATGGATTAAGAGGTCAGATGGAATGAATAAGGGGTCAGCTGCAGTGATTAAAGGGTCACCTGGAATGATTAAGAGCTCACCTGGAGTGATTAAGAGCTCACCTGGAGTGATTAAGAGCTCACCTGGAGTGATTAAGAGGTCAGCTGGAATGATTAAGGGGTCAGCTGGAGTGATTAAGAGCTCACCTGGTGATTAAGAGCTCACCTGGAGTGAATAAGGGGTCAGCTGGAGTGATTAAGAGCTCACCTGGAGTGAATAAGGGGTCACCTGGAGTGATTAAGGGGTCACCTGGAGTGATTAAGGGGTCAGCTGGAGTGAGGAAACTCCAGGAGAGACAGGGTCCCCTCCTGGTGTTTCAGCCCCTCTCCCCCTCTGCGCCCCTTGCCCAGGCGATGGCGACGAGGAGGATGACGAGGGCCGCGAGGAGCGCCTGCCCTCCTGTTTCGACTACGTGATGCACTTCCTGACCGTCTTCTGGAAGGTGCTGTTCGCCTGCGTGCCGCCCACCGAGTACTGGAACGGCTGGGCCTGCTTCCTGGTGTCCATCACGGTCATCGGCCTCCTGACCGCCGTCATCGGGGACCTGGCCTCGCACTTCGGCTGCACCGTGGGGCTGCGGGACACCGTCACTGCCGTGGTCTTCGTGGCGCTGGGCACCTCCATCCCTGGTGAGCGCGGTTCACCACCCCTGGTGCACCCCTGTTCCCCTGACACGCACGCACACCCACTCTCGTCACACACACACACTTGCACTGCGTGTGAGCGGCGCGGAGGACTTCTCTAACCACGGCTTTGAGGCCTCAGAACACATCTTCTTACCCTCTGAAAAGCTGAGGGTGTATTCCTGCACATTTGGGATATTTGCTGCTACGAACGTGTTCCAGTAGTAGCAGAGGAAATTCGGCAAGGCGGCAAGGCATTGCTCCTTCCCAGAATTCATTCGGGACGAGAGCGCTTTCATCTTGGAGTCACAGTGGAGAACAGCACTCTCACCTTTAGTTTAGATTCAGTTGTCTTTGTCGCTGTGCGATGATGTTCAATGTGCCTGTTGGCCTGTGCCTATTGATGAATACACCACAGCGCTGGCAGGAATCTCCCCTGATTCCCACCGGTGTCACCTTGCAGTTCTCCGGCGGGAACAGTGTCAACACACTTGGATACAGGATGTAGTGGAATCCTGGCGGGCCAGTCAGACAGTGTGAACATGCTCTCAGACACAAGGCAGTGTTAGACACGATGCCTCTGTGACAGTGCACAGCCCAGAACACAGCTGGCACAAATGCACCCTGTGTCTTTAGCGTGTAGCTGTGTCTTGTAGTTGAGCAACATGCAGGGACTGATGGAAACGACCCCGCAGAAAGCTGGGATTTATAACCTGATCACAGAACACTATAAACACGGTCTATAGGGCTGTGGGGGGCCATGTTTTAATATGACTGGCTGTGTACAACCACTGGCCAAAATATTAGGACCCCCTGCACCCCACTCCCATCCCACTCTTGCTTCTGGATCACCTTCAGCTCCGGCCAAGATGATCAGGGCTTGTAAAGGTGTACGGGAGTCTCTGGTATTCAGAAAAGATGGGGATCGGGCAGCTGTTCTGGCTGGGTTAGATGAAGGAAGTGAGTTCCTTATGGCAGTTCTGCACAGTCCACCCCAGGGAATGACTGTTCATCTCGCTGGGGTTCCTCATAGTTTGCGGACGTACTGTGTTCCCAATGAAGTATTCCTCAGGGATCATGTTTACCCAGAATCTTGTATCCTGCATGTCCGCTAAAGTGTCTTTTCCGCTCCGTGTCTCTCCCTGGGCATTAACCTGTGACCCTCTGCTCTCTCGGCCCCTCCCCGTCTCAGACACCTTTGCCAGCAAGGTGGCCGCCACTCAGGACCAGTACGCAGACGCCTCGGTGGGCAACGTGACGGGCAGCAACGCGGTCAACGTCTTTCTGGGCATCGGCGTGGCGTGGTCGGTGGCCGCCATCTACTGGAACGTGCAGGGCAAGACCTTCCGGGTGGATCCGGGCTCGCTGGCCTTCTCCGTCACGCTCTTCACCATCTTCGCCTTCGTCAACATCGGCGTGCTGATGTTCCGCCGCCGGCCGTCCATCGGCGGGGAGCTGGGGGGCCCGCGGGTCGCCAAGCTGCTCACCACCCTGCTGTTCTTCGGCCTCTGGTTCCTCTACATCCTCTTCTCCAGCCTGGTGGCCTACTGCCACATAGAGGGCTTTTAGAGACCCTGAGTCCCGCTCCGCTTTACACTTCGCACACACCCGCACACATGTTCAGTAAACACAGACGGACAGCGCCGCCCTGCTGGCTGGAACTTGAACTGCGCTCTGGGCTCGCTTCTCACCTTCTCCTCTTTCCCAGTCCCAGGTGTTCTGAATCGAGGGAGAGGGAGGGGGCTGGAGACCCCTGGGAAGGGAATGGGGAGAGACTGGAGGAAGAGATGGAAGAAGGAGAGAGGAGGAGAGAGCATGCTCTGTGCTATATTGGCCTTTTCTGCCCCTTTTTTTTAATCATGCCCAATCGTCTCGTAGAAAGAGTAGGCAGGTTTGCAGCTGTGACGGGTCTGGTTTTGCAAGCATGAGCCACAGTACAGCACGAGGATTTGCCAAGTAACTCGTCCACACAGGAACCTCCCCTCCTGCCCTCTGCTCACTCTCTGCCCCCAGTTCTCAAGAGCGCTGCCCGTCAGACCACCTTCCCACACTGCGTCAGAAATGGCAGCCTGGACCGAGGCAACGCCCTGGAAACAACACCGAGCCTGGCGGGGAGCCGGCTCCAACACAGCAGGGCGTGACGCTGCGCGTCACCGCAGGGCCTGACAAACACGCTTCTGCAGATGACGTGAGAGAATCGCGAAGGGTTCGCGTGGATACTGCAAGTCTTGGAGGTGGAGGGAGGGAGGCTGGGGACGCAATGGGGTTAAAGTTCTCGCACGGCTGCAGGTGGGCGCCGGGTCTGTCTGTGTGGATCGGCGCTGGAACAGTTTCTCATGGACACTGAAGGAGCAGCGGTTCGGTTCAGTTCAGTCAAGGCGATGTTCCTGTTATATTTTGGAAGGGAAAAGGCTTTTAGGGCCATTACAGTATTGATTTCTCTTCTCTGCCTTTTAAAGGATTTCTTCCTGTGCAGCTGTGTGTTAGCAGGTAGCAGACAAGGCCTGGAGAACGCCTGCAGCTGTTGGCTTGAACGCACGGAGCTCTGCACGGGCTCTCCTGTAAAAAAGCTGCAGCTCTGCTGATGTCTCCCAGCGCCGTTCCTCTAGGAATGTGTCTCCTCACAGACCCCAGCTTGCTCTCCATGAGACACACAGACAGGGAGAGAAGCTGGGGGTCAGAGCGCAGGGTCAGCCATTTATACGGCGCCCCCGGAGCAGCTGGGGTGAAGGGCCTCGCTCAGGGGCCCAACAGAGTAGGATTCCTCTGCCGGCCGCAGGATTTCGAACTGGCAACCCTCCAGCCACAGGCGCAGATCCTTAGATGTGCTTTTAGTTTTACTTGCGTTGTAATATAGTGTAATTAAGACTTGACATCAGCAGAGCGGTATCGAGACAGAGTATTTTAAGACAGAGTATTTAAGTATTTTAGTATTTATAAGGCAGAGATTTATTTATGTATTTATTTCATGGTTCGCTTTATTTTTGTAAGCCCGCTGCCTTGGTGGAGGGGGTTCTCTGGGGACCCCCGTGACCTTCGGAGGGCATCGCTGGCGGCTGGCAGGGCGGCGCCATTGTCTCACCGTGATCCGAAAGGCCTCGTGGGAGAGGGCCGGGATCAAGCAGGACCTGCCGGAGATCCTCTGGTCACTGAGCCTGAGGGCCTCCTGCAGTGTCCTTTCCTTGGCCCTGCGGAGGAGACGGGGGGATCGGTCCGTTCTCATTTCGGCCTGGGGAAGGGGGGGTGGAGGGGTGGGCTGATCGGAAAACAGACTGGGGGAGAAGACAGAGGGGATCGGTCGATCCAGAATAAAACCTGGGGAGAGGGGATTGCTTCCTGAGGAGAAGGACGGGCTGCCGGGGGGAGAGGGGATCGGCTTATTTTAAACAAGATTGAGAGGAGGGAGTGGAATCGGCCCATTCAAGATCTGGGAGAAATCTGGACGAGGTGAAAGGAGTTGACGTTACTTGGGAATCCTGTCAGCCTTTGTGATTACCTGTAGAAGATATTTATTAGATATTTGAATTCAGAATAGCCTAGAACTCTTACAGTAGATTGGTAGCGTGTAAACATGGTAGTGATGCATGACGGTGTGTAATAAAGCATGGAAACATAGCACGGTCAGAGCAGAAATATGCATGAGCGGTAAAACTCTGGTAATAACACACAGACGGAGCCAACAGTCGCCGTCGGCCCCTGTGGTCAGGGGAGTGAGGGACGTGGGCGGCGCCACACCGCTGCTGTAGGGGAGGCGCTCTGTCCATGCCGGCGTACACGCCAGCCCCCCCCGCGTCTGCCTGCACCAAGGGAGGTCTCTGCCCCTGAGCGGTTTTACACAAAGAGTGGCAGGTGCCTGGAACAAGCTGCCCTGGCATTGAAGCCGGTTCCCCGGGATCCCTGGAGCGGCGGCTGGATGAGGCTTCCGATACCCTGGGATCCCCTGGAGCGGCGGCTGGACGACGCCCCCAATTCCCTGGGATCCCCCCGAGCAGCAGCTGGACGAGGCCTTCGGGTCTGAGCGAGACGGCTATGGCGGCCTCTCGGTTGTAATCTTTCTCGTGATCTCGTGCTCCACCGCTTGGCAACAGCCCTTCGCCCTTCCCCCCTCTCCGAAGGGCCGTCTCCTGCACAGCGCTTCCGGCTGAATCCTGCTTCCCTGTGGCTCTTCAGGGCCTCAGGCTGGAGGGCTGCGCTGGTGAGTCGGGGGCGAGCCTGTGTTCTCTGCCTTTTGCACCAGTCTTTATGCACTCTCCACTGCCATCACACCTGACCCTTAGCTGCATAATCAGAAGCCTCCCAGCCTGATCCACTTTACCTTGACTCGTCAGACCCCCCTGTAATCCCGTATTGTGGATTGTGGTGAACGCAGGAAGCTCACAGTGCAGGTACAGACAGTCCAATGTGTAAATATAGCAGAGCATGTTACTGTTGGGTGTGATCTGCTTCAGCCCTGGAGGGCTCCAGTCCTGCAGCGTTGATCGGCCTGTTGAAACGGGCAAAGCTGTGATGATCAGGCTCCCATTACAGAAGGACTTGGGAACGTCTTGCGAACGAGAAGCCGTTTTGCCCCATCTGGCCCCTTTCAGATTTGCACCAGTATAATTATTTCAGCTGGGTTGTCAAGAGCTGAGCCAGTGTGAGCACTGGGCACCCCTGTGTGGCTGCAGTAGAATGCACAGGGCTGCTGGAGGGCCCGTTTCAGTGGTGAAAGGCCCGAACTGCACCGGGAGAGCGAGCTGGGACTTCCTGTGGGCGTCTCCGGACTCCGGGTTGGCCAGGGCAGCACTCGCATTCCTGACACCGAGCCGGACCATGTGATATTCAGCTCAGGGCTGAGTAACGCTGGAGAACAAGTGTCCACAGTGGAGAGGCTGTAGTCCTCTGCCTGCAGCTGCTCCATCTCCTCCACCGTACGTGCCTGAGAGAAAATACAGCCCCCCCGTGCACAGGAAAGGAGGAGGCACAAACACAGCAGCGACTGGCAGCTCAGCCCGGTTCAGACACTCATGTGGAAGGTGGTTTTTATTTGACATCACAGGGGGCAGAAGCAGGACCTCTGTCTGTAGGGATGGGCTGATTTCAACACAGTAGGAGCTGCAGGGGGGGGGGTACTTGTCTGTGCACCATGCAGCTGACAGGACAGTGCAGCAAGCTCTTTCTCTCCCCATCACAAATCCCGAACTGAGCACAGACGCGTCCTCCTCGTTTTTCCAACTTGAGTTTTCGGCGCAGCGACATTGAGAAGGGGGCCAGGAAGCCGGAATGGGGCCCATGAAAGCAGAGAGCCCCGCAATCTGGTCACCACGCTCCGCGGGGAGGTGTGGACGGACACGCAGGACACGGAGATGAGCAACCCTGAGCAGAGGCCCCAGCTGCTGCCGGTGTCCGCGCCAGCCAGCCGCAGTGGAAACATCACCAGCAGAAAAGCCCGGCGTGGGGCAGCTGCTGGCCTGGGGTGGCATCTTCTCTGCTCCCGCCTCCCACCCACCCTTCCCGACCAGGAGCCGAGCCTGCTGTCCCACCTGCACCGGGTCAGCAGGGAAGAGGAGGGGTACGAGAGCTCCCGGGAGCAGGGAGAGCAGGGGCGGTGCCCACCTTGGACAGGGGACCTTGGGTCTGTGCAGAACAGCCATGGGAGACACGGACTCAACTCTTTTTATCCTTCAGATCCAGCTGTACAGCTCATGCCATGAATGCGGTTTATTCAGCTTGGACATTTTTAAGTAAGCACGAACAAGGACAAATCTTTAGATATAAAGTATGTGGTTGTCTTTCTGTGCACCCCCACTGATCCTATGTTTCATGTCTGTGAAGCTGGTGACTTTCTTCACCGAATGTTTCTGCTGTTAAATGTTACTTATTTTGTTACTGTTCTCCTTAAAGGTGATGAATTATGATGTTTTTGAAAAAGCAGCGGCTGTTTATCAGGCGGGGATTCAGATCATTGCATGGCGTGTGACCTGTCCTCTCTGGTTCCCCTGGATTGTTTCCTACACAGGGGAAAAGGACAGAACCTTTTCTAGAAACCAGATCAATTACACAGGTCCTGCGCTGGGCCCCCAGGAGCACAGTTTGATAGCTGTCATGCAGACGCTCGATACTGTTGTAGGTTTCTTAGCAGTCTGTTCTGACCGGCCGCGCAGCGATTCTCCAGTGCGTTCGGCCCCCCTGCTCCCTCATCCATCCGGGATCGGATTCCAAAGTGATCTGGACCCCTCCACGTCTCAGCTCGCCAGCCGGCAGGCCCGAGTCTCGCTTTTGTCCTTTTTTTCCGTTTCTGTGAGGTTTGAGAAACCTTTCCTGTACCCTGTTTTCCATGTCTTGCCAGCATCCTGCCCGTTTAGTAAGAGTGGAGGAGCTTCTTGCCATGTGGACACGTACACTGGAATTCTTCTGCGCGGTGATCTCTCGGGACACGCACAGAGCAACAGGCAGCACCACACGATGTGGACAGTACAAACATAATAAATGATAACAACAGGAAAAAATCAATATGTTGTGGGACAATAAATATGCAGTTGTGAGAGAAAAACCAGGGCAGTCCATGCAACAGTGCAGAGTGCAGATGTGTGTTGAGTGTGAGGCCCTGCAGTTGCTGTAGCTGTTGAGGATGGGTCCTGCAGTGGGATAGAAGCTGTTCTACAGCCTAGAGGTCGGTGCTTTAACAGTGCCGTACCGCTTGCCGGAGCTCAGGGGGGAGAGCAGTTTGTGGTCGGGGTGGTGGGGATCCTGAACGACGGATGGGGCCTTCTTGCGACAGCGGATGGTCTGAACCTCGGCCGTTCCTACGGCTTCAAGGCCGCTGTCGTCTCTGCTCGGACCGGTGGTCGCTGACTGCCTGTTACGATCCGGAAGAAGGACCCCAAGCAGAATCCTCGGAACTCAAAAGTACCAGTAGGAGTTCATCCAAAAGCGGGGGTCAGGAGGTCAGGCCGGGGTCCAAAACCAGTAAATCCGCAATGACCCAGTCGAGATCCAGGAGACAAAGTCAGAAACAAAGCCAGGGGAACAGGAAACAATGCAGCACTCGCTACTGTAGGTAAAACCCGATACCGAGCGAGGATCGGTGTGGCAAGCTGGTCAGGGAGGCAGGCGGAAGGAGGCGTGTCTGATCAGTTCAGTGGGAACTGCGCTGGAGTGTGAGGGAGTCGATTAAGGGCGGTGAGCTCACCGGGGCTGTGGAGTAGCATTGCCGTCCTCCTTCAGGGCAGGAGCTGAGCCGTTTCCCTCCGCGGCAGATACCCCCCTTCCGCCCCATCCCTCAGGCTGCTTCCCATTCCAGGAGAGTTTGGAATCCGGTCCCGCGGGGCCGGGGAGCCTAGGTCTCCGGGACCTGATGCCGAGAGCCCTGGGAACCTGGCTGGACTTCCTCCAGCCCGGTGCTCCTCTCCCTCAGACGCCGCTCGTGCAGAAGCTCCCCGCGGGCCGGGCTGGAGGCGGCGGGAGGGGGGGGGCGTTGCGCAGGCTGCGGCGCACGCCTGTCCGTCGCTGTCCTGTGCTGTGTCTGCACCCGCGGGCTTTTCTTTCTAAAGGTGGAGGCTCTGCTTGCTGTTGCCTTTAGCCGCCGAGTTAACGGGGAGGCATGAGGCTGTTTAAGTTTCTCCTCCCCACTGAGAGCTGGTGTGTGGGGAGAGTACTGGTGCGCAATGGCTGCTGTCACATCACCCAGGTGGGGGTACACACTGGTGGGGGTGGAGGGGATCCCCCTTACCTGTAAAGAGCTTTGAGTGGAGTGTCCAGAAAAGCGCTATATAAGTGTAAGCAATTATTAATTATTATTATTATTATTATGAACACAATGGGGACGCTGCACCAGGTACCATGTGGTCACTAAATCTAGGCCCTGTCTTGGAGATTTGGCTTGTGTTACACGCAGGGCCTGATGCAGATGCTCGAGCCGCAGGCTGAATTCTGGAGCCCATATGTTTTGGACAGATGCGCTTGTCTGCAGTGGCCGAGTCTCAGGTGTGTCTTTTGACGGTAAAATACGATTTGTTACCCAGCACTGACAGGAGGTTGGCACTGCCTCTGAGGCGCGTTTCTGAGAGTGGGCGGGGTGCTCATTTTAAAACAGCAGGACTCTGTGCAGACGGCAGGTACCAGTATTATTTCTGTGGGAGCTACTTGTGTAGCAAGGTTAGCAACCTACAGCTGGCTGACATGAATCCTGCTACTTGTATCACATTTTAAATCGCTGCTGTCAAAGTGTGACATTTGTGTCTTGTTTATTAATTTATTGATATGTCTTCTTTGGAAATGGCCGTCATCGAAGGCTGTGATGTAATTTACTAATGCGGTTTAACTACGCTGTATTCTCACCGTTGATTCAATTTTCTTTCGTCCCTCTGTGTTTTCCTCTCGTTATAGGGGCGCTCTGCTCCGTGTCTTGCGAAACTGTGTTTGTGTGAACTCTGTGGCCTGTCCTCTTGACTGTATTTGTAGGAACAGCGAATTTAAGGGAAAATTAAAAACAAAAAACAAAAAACGAGAAGAATAACTAAAAATGAGTAAATGTAAAAATCTCAAACTGGGGACAAAAAATATTAAAGGTGACGCCTTTTCGGAGAATATAGCATGATGTGTACTGTACCCTGGAGAACTCCTGTGGACTTTATTAAATATAGTTTATTTTGAAGTCCTGTCTCCGCTTTCTTATTTAGAATCCTCGGGCTCAGTTCTTACTCGCTTCGAAGAGCTAGAAAAATGGTATGCGAACTATTTTTTACTACGTTTAAGAATCGCATAGTCCGTGAGAGTGTTTTCACGGAGCGGGAAGGATACCAGCGTAAGACTGTTGCTGTCGTTCAGGTGGGAGGACTGACGGATGTTCGCCCGTTTTGCTTTCCGGCACATACTGTAACATTTGGTTTTTACAGGACAGGGTTGGCAGCCTTGTGCCCAACCTCCAACGTGGAGGACCTGGCGCCCGACGTGGGACACGAACCCACGACCCTGAGATTATGAGGCTCGTGCTCTACCCACACAGCGATCACCCGGAGCGCTCAAGTGGCATGAGAGCTGTATTTATTATGTGGTCTAAAATACTCATTCAAACTCGATGCCGCAGTATCATATTTACGTTCAGGTGAAAAGGGTTTCGACATGAACCTGGAGCTAGGCTGTGCCCTGAGCAGTGCTGTTTATATTAGATTACACAGCTGTGATCTCCCTTTCAGAGATCGTGTAGGCATCAGGTCTGTTTTATGATTCACAATACAACGCCTGATGTGAATTAATATTCATTTCTGTGTCTTCTAACGTTGTTCCGCACGTTCAAACTGATGTTATTATCGCAATAACGCTACCTGGGGAGGGGAGGGTTTCCATTTTTAGCACTTTAGAAAGTTTCACATTCTAAACGGTGGGTAGCAGAGGGTTTTTAGTCACAGGCGCACGGAGCTCACCCCAGCGGTAGCCTCCGTCACCACGCCCCTGCCGGGAAACCCCTCCTCTCCCGAAGTGCGCAGGCGCACCGGTTGCTCGGCTACGGGGCCGGACGGAGAAGGGAGAGCGGAGCAGAGAGGAGGCCTGTGGGAACGGTACTACAGTTCGCTACCGAAGCGCCGAAGTATGTACACTTGTGGATACGCCTGATAGCCTAACAGTCTTCTCTTTATCCCCCCCCGATTTTGGAAAGGTGTCGTGTATTCTCGTGTGGGCTGGAAAGTAAAGCGGTTAGAAGTCCTCTCAGGGAAGCCGAGCGCAGGACTGTACGGTGAGTGGTTTGCGGCCGCCATTGTTTACCTCACGCGGGAGGGCCTCACGCCTGGGCCTGCTCGGGGCGCCAGCCGGCTGTTTCAAACTTGGGGTACACGGCCGAAGCGCGCTTGTTCCTTTCTGGCAACGGTAAACCGCCTTTTCGGTAAAGAAGGTGGGTTTAAAATAATGTGAATTTCGTTGGTGTGGGGGGGGGTGGTGGGCCTGGCCTGGCGGTATCTTTACGCGCCGTTTCCGTCTTCACTGACGCGTTATTTCTGCAGTTTCTCTGCGTCTGGTGTTTGTCTCGGGTGTTTTTGAGGTCTTTATTTTAGCGTGAGCAGGGGGGTGAAAGTTGCCCAGCGGACCAGTGTAAAGTTGTTTCATGTTTCTAAAAACACGCTTTGAAGCTTTACGAGGTTTGGCGCAGTCTTTCCCTTCTAGTGTTGATTTCCCGTCCAGAACAGCTTTAACCTTGAGCTTCACGGTTACCGTCAGTAACACAGCGCTGATAAAGGGAAGTGTTGGCTGTACCAATCGGGTTGTTTTGCCCCGCTCCTCCGGGGCTCCTCGGCCTGTCCGGATGTCGCCGCTGTAAGGCGACACACTGCGCGAGCGCATCCCCGCGTGAAGCCGTGTGTGGGGCGGCGTGTGCGCCGCGCGCTCGCCCGCGGACCGGGGGCACTGCGGGCGCTGTCCGCACATCCTCTCCCAGGGCTGCGCCGCTGGCCAACGAAAATAGAGCCTCAGTGAGCCGAACTCTTCGTCACGCTTCAGGCCAAGACAACGCCGTTTCCGACTTCCTGTGCTGTATGAAACTAACCTGAGCTCCACTGCGATGCGGTTACCTGGGCTGTGGGGGCTAGATGCTTTTAGGCTAATGGGGATAAGGTCGAGTAAAATGTAGGATCCTCTATCTGGGTGCACGTTTGAGTTAGGGGCTGAAGTAAGCGAAGTCCCTCTTTATCCCAGCGTTTCTATCCCGAATAAGTCTCCTCTGTAGCATTTAGATGTTGCACATTTATGCCAGCTCCCTAGCAACCACTGCCCCCCAGTTGCAGGTGTTAAAGTGCAGGTCAGGTAAAGTAATGTATTCCCCCCGAGCTAGAGGAGCATGGAAGGCACCAGTAGTCGGACTGGTACAGCAGCCTGCGCAGTGATCCCTTGCTAGCCCTAGCTCCCGGTGCCTCTGCTGCATTTAGAGGGGTGAGTGGGTTTCAGCCGTTCCTGCGGTGGGTGTGCGAGACGGGGGCGGTTGCAGGGGATCTGCTTTGCTGTGGAAGATGCTTGTGGCGGGCTCACGGGGCTGACTCTCTCTGTCTCCGCTCCCCGGCACAGCGGAGGGATGTCGTATTACTCGTCCTCCCGCAGCTCGTCCCACTCCACCGACTGCAAGGTGTACGTGGGGGACCTGGGCAGCGGGGCGGCGAAGGGCGAGCTGGAGCGGGCATTCGGCTACTACGGGCCGCTGCGCAGCGTGTGGGTCGCCCGCAACCCCCCCGGCTTCGCCTTCGTGGAGTACGAGGACTCCCGGGACGCCGAGGACGCGGTGAAGGGCATGGATGGCAAGTGAGTGAGCCCCCGGTCTGCGGCGTTGAACCCGCACTCGTTTCGGACAGCGTGCAGACCGCTGTAAGTTGTTTTTGTCATAAGGTCAAAGTCAAAGTTCCAGAAAAAAACGGATCTGGAAAATTCACCTTTTCTGAACTGGGAAGAAATAACTCTGTACAAAAAGCAACTTCCGGACGTGAGGTGTGAAGTTTCCCTGTGTCTTTGGTCTAGTGTGGAGGCTATTGGAGTTGTGCTTGGGCTCGTGAACCGCGTGTTCGCATGGGCCCTGACCAGCCCTCTTGTTTCCCAGGGTGCTGTGCGGCTCCCGGATCCGCGTGGAGCTGTCGACGGGCGTCTCTCGGAAGACACGCTACGGGCGCCCCAGCCGGCGGCACTTTGACCCCAACGACCGTTGCTACCAGTGTGGGGAGAGAGGCCACTACGCCTACGACTGCTACCGCTTCAGCAAGAGGGGCGGCAGCCGGCGCAGCAGGTACGCTGACTGTTCCCCCACCCCCTGCCTGCCAGGAGCAAGGCCTGCTGCTGGGTTTGGGGAAGGGGGGGGTGGCTAAGGATCTGCGCCTGTGGCTGGAAGGTTGCTGTTTCGTATCCTGCAGCCGGCAGAGGAGTCCTACTCCGTTGGGCCCCTGAGGGAGGCCCTTAGCCCCAGCTGCACCAGGGGCACCGTATAAATGGCTGACCCTTTGCTCTGGCCCCCAGCTTCTCTCCCTGTCTGTGTCTCTCATGGAGAGCAAGCTGGGGTCTGCGAAAAGACGTTCTGTAAGGACATTACACGCTTTAAAGATTTAGCTCATCCGCTTCTCGCTGCCAAGTGCAGAGTTGGTGCGTGGGGGCAGTTTTCTAGAGGATGACCCGATGTCCTCTCCCTGCGCAGGTCTCGCTCCAGGTCCCGGTCCCGGTCCAGGTCCCGGTCCAGGTCCCGAGGACGTCGCTATCGCTCTCGCAGCAGGAGCCGCAACCGGTGAGCCCCGCCCGCGGCCGTGCCCCTTTGCCCCTCGCGGGTGTGGCCTGCACCAAGCCCGTTTTAGGTGCCACTGGCTGTGAAAACTGGCCTTGCAGGGACTCAAAGCACTCTGCCTGTCGGGCGTGCCTTGTGGAGAGCTCCTTTAAAGCCTTTCTGCATTTAAATGAATTGAGCTGTTGAACTGTTGTCAATATGGAGTATCTGGCAGCTTTGTGTGTCTGTGCTCCCTACCCAGCAGGTACCACTTTCCATCAGATTCCTGCTTCCTTTAGTGCTTACTTTTCTCTCTTCTGTCCCCCCAGGTCCGCTTCCCCGGCTCGCTCTAGGTCCAGAACTCCGGTGCGCAGGTAAGGTCTGGTGGCCTCTGCGGTTCTGATACTCGGCAGGGGGTAATATAGGAGCCGAGGCGTGAGAGGAGGACGGCCTCCTGTGTACCTTTGTTTCCCTGCTCAGCCTTGGTCTCTTTGTGGGCTGTTTGATACCAGTCTTGGCAGGCTGGTGTGTGCAGATTTTCTGGGTCCTTTTTAAGCAGCAGCACTTACAGAGCCAGGGGAAGCATTTAAACTGGTCATAGTGAGTTGATTTCCATTTTTTGTAAATAGAAACAGGACTGTTGGGGAATTCAGTCTTGGCTGTGATTAAAATGCATTAAAAGGTGCCCATTATCTGTGTAAAGTAGCTGAAAATTGGCTTTTGTTTGTACCTTATTCCCTGGAGTGCACTCATCTTCAGACTAAAAGAACCTGCGTGTTTTTTTATCACCTTATTTGCACGTGAATGCACAGCTCTTCACACGTGTGTAGTTTGTAAAGGTGAGTTCCTGGTGTCCTCAGGGAGAGTGAGTGTGGCTGTGAACCCCATGCTGTGTTTTAGTCTCCAGTGGGTGTATTTGCCACACAGCAGGGCTCAGGCGTGTGAATGACCGAAGTGCAGTATGGGAGCACAGAGACAACGACGGTCTCTGAGCCTCGATTCCCTGTGGCCTGTTTTATTATCCACTCAAACCAAAAGAGAGTGAGTGCTTGACTGGGTGGTCCCCACTGACTTCTCCCTGCAGTGCCCTGTGTGAGTGACCCAGTGACCTTTTTTTCCCCCCTCTGTTTGCAGTCGCTCCCGAT
Organism: Lepisosteus platostomus; assembly: GCF_059453375.1. NCBI lineage: Eukaryota > Metazoa > Chordata > Actinopteri > Semionotiformes > Lepisosteidae > Lepisosteus > Lepisosteus platostomus. The sequence goes on from NC_142614.1 coordinate 5,794,823, forward strand.
CTCGGTCCAGGTCACGCTCCTTGTCTCGCTCCAAGGGGCGCTCTGCCTCCCGGTCCCGGTCTCGCTCCCGGTCCCGCTCGCGCTCCCGGTCCCACTCAGCCAGCGCCAAACGAGAAAGGTAAGCAAGGAACCGGACCAGGAGGACAGGGCACAGGATGTTTGCAGTGTTTATCCAGGGTGACTCTCAGCAGTTAGTGTTATTGCTCTGCAGAGACGTCCTGATACCAAGGACAGTTAACTGTATAAATTTAGTATAGGTGCACTGCAGTCAGTCGTTTTGAATGATTTCAGCAGGATGCAGAAGTACATTGATGATGCAGTGCAGGAGTTAGGTGTTAAACAGGCAATAGAAAATGTGTACATTGTAACTGTACATTTGAGCTAAATACATCTGTTCATGATTAATACATCTGATGTCTTTCTCTCTTTGCAATGTTTTGTTTTATAGGTCTATGGGTTATAAAATGATCATGCTAGTGACTGGTTCATGTTGTTAGGCAGAAAGGAGATCTGATGTGATGTTTTGTGTGTTCTAACTCCTGACACTTATTTACTTATTGTGTGACTTTTATTCAGATTGTCAAGGTTTTTTTTTTGGTTTAGTTTGAGTATGCACAGATTAAAGACATGATCTCAGATTAACATGACACCAGAATGATGTCGGCTCCTACGGTACCAGAGAACTCTGTCCAGTCTGGCACGCCAGCTGTGGGCTGTGTATCGTCCAGCGACTGAGGGAGAAAGCCCCCTTCTTGTTAACCCAGGGACACCAGCTGACCGCGCTGCAAAATCTGATTTATTTTCTTTTCTCTTGGAGGTCATCCATCCAAGAATGACCTGGCCAGACCTTGCTTAGCTTCACAGGGGGAGCGAGAGCTGACGAGCGATCAGACTCCGAGATGGTGTTGAAGGCTGGAGGTTGTCTTGTTTCACGCCCACTCCCCCCTCCCTGCCTCAGATCCAGCCCCAAACTCGATTTAGCTTCCGAGAGGGGGGAAAAGAGAAATCTTGACGTGATCAGACTCCAGCGCTGTTTGGCTGCGGGCTTTAGAGGGGGTTTCGTCCGGCGCAAGTACTGACCAGGTTCATCCTTGCTTTGTCATTTCTGTGAGAGCTGACCCGAGAGATCAGACTCCAAGAGGGCTACGGCCGTCCACGTGCTAGAAGGGGGTCATCCGTCGCACGTTCTGAGCACAGCGCCCCCTCTTCTTCCCCCCACTCTCCCCCTCCTGTCTTCTCCTGCCGTGAGAGCTCAGATCCCCAGATCGCAATGGCCAGCTCCAGCCACTCGGCACAGCCCAGCCTTGCTTAGCTTCTGAGAGAGACAGAGAGGGAGAGAGGCAGAAAGAGAGAACGTGCTGACCAGAGATCAGCCTTCAAGACCTCCAGTGTTTGTCTTCAAGTACTTGCGTCGCGTCTCTGTTCATGTTGCTCTGAGTATCCACCACTTTGCAAAGGTAAAAAAAGTAAATGTATTTAGTTATACTCAGAACTCGGCTTTGATGTACTCAAAAGTCACTACTTGTTTTTGCTGATATCATGAAAAAAAACTTTTTTTTTATTCCAAGCTGCTTTTAAAGTATGCTGTATTGTTGTTTTGGTGGTGGCTGGGTAAAGACCGTTAGAACAGCCCCAGTCTGCTTGGGAGGTCTTGGGGTGGGGGGGGTGGTTAATATATCAGTGTTCTAGTTTCCCAGTTCCAGTTCTGAGTGGCCCAGTTGGTCAAACCAGACCAGCACATCATCCTTCTTTGACTTTAAAAACTGAACTGTGATGAAAATACTGTAAGGTATTTTGACTTGGGCATTGGTGGAGGTGTCCAGGATGGGCATTGGGAAACTGGGCAAAATTGAGATCAAACCGCATTTCCATACTGGAGAGGCTGGTAATATTGGGTGAGGGGGATTAGAAGCAGGTTGCATGCTGGACAGGGATGACCAGTCCTAGAGAGCCACAGTCCAACTGGTTTTTCATAGTGCATCCTTAAACCTCTGGTTTCTCAGGGTGTGGTGGAATTTCAGGTTTTAATTTGTTGAGCAATTGTTTTTTCGGGTTGAGGTGTGGAGTGGCCTGTGTTTCTGTGACACTACAGACAGCGATGGGGGTGTAGAGTGTTTGTGAACCTGCTTAAAACATACCTGCATCTGCAATCCTTTAGGAGAGTAGTCGGGGACGTTTAGAAAACATCCTGTTTAAGGGTGGCCTGTGACACCTGCTGGACAGTGGCTGTGCGAGGCTGGGACTTTTCAGCCTGGCTGCAAGAAGGTGCTGTGGCCTCGTGACCTCGGGCACCACTGTTGTGACTGTCGGCAGCACTCGCCGGTCACACTTGGCTGGGCAGACAGGACCCCACGGCACAGCAGTTCGGGCTGTTTGGGGCTCTAGTAGTCCTTGTACGAAAAGCCATGCTTTTGTATGAATTTGTAAGTAAAGGAGTTGAAAGAGGGTATTTGTGCCTATCATACAGACCTGAAATAGACCCATCTGCTGTGCGGTTGGGAATCTTCTTTCCGCCTGTGCTGTGAGCAGGCCTTCAAAAACAGCAGCAGCAGCAGTGGTGCTCTTTTGTTGAGGTGATGGCTTTTGTACCTGATTTTCAGTTGTGATAATTGGTCTGCAGTCACCTTCGTTTAAGTTGAATGCTTTCTAGGGATTAAATGGCTGGTCACACCCTTCACTGTTCAGCACTGATCTTGGACTGCCCTGACCTCGGACCCTCAGAGGACTCATTTCAGGCCGCTGGTTCTCAGTCTTGGTTCTTGCAGTTTGACCCTTCTATAATAAGAGCTAAGGTTTTGCTCCCTACTCCAGTCCTTTAGCACTCAGTGTTCCTAGTCTCGTACTGCGATACTCTAATCAGTTGGTCCCAGGTTTTCATGCTTAGCCCTGCTCACAATCCACAAGCTTTAAAAAGCCTCTTCTGTGTGACCAGTGTTGATTCTGGAGAGACCAGTGGGCTTAATCGTAGTGACTCATTTTAAAGTCCTGTGTCATGATGTTGCTCGTGAAACCAACGAATTGGGGCTGTCCTGGGACTTTTATGATTTAAAAGTATCTGTCTGTTGCCCCTGTTCTACCCACACTGCATTTTGCAGCACTGGGATAGCCTGTCAGTCTGACCGGGCAGTCCAACATCAGTGCAGCTTCAAGTACGCCATGTAACAGTGGCACAGTGCCAACGTATCCCCTGGGCTCTGACACCAGTCTCTCTCTGGAGCACTTTCAGCTCGGGCCTCCTGTCTCTTGTTACAGGTCAGGTCCTCAGCGGGTTTCAGACAATAAAGGGTTTTTGAAAAGGGTCTTGCTTTTATGCTCGCGTTCCGTGGGTCCTGCTTCACGCTTGCTCCCAGTTTTCCTTTGATTATTCCCTCCTTCTTGAGATTCTGGAGTTGAGGGGGCTTGACACCTAAATAATGGCTGGGCTTTATTTTGAGAACTTGGAAAGATGTGGAGGTGGTCTTGCAGGGTTTCATGCTTCGTACTCGGTTTTAAGAGTGGCTGCAGCGAGTTGCGGTACAGCTGGCGCTTGAGAGCAGCCGCTGAGCGCCATTCTTCTGCAGACACAAGCCTATGCACCCTGCCTTCTGAGGGCGTTCAGTGGCTGCAGTATCGTTCCTCCCGTGTCCCGGGACAGAGGGATGCTCAGTTCACTGGGATAGTCCGGATCATTTCGGACTTCCGACGTGAGGAAACTTGCATGGTGTTTTAAGTGGGGGGGGGGGGGGGGGGGTGCCAATCTGCGTCCGGGGCCCCGTCCTGCCCAGCGCGAGGGGGGTGGGGTGGGAGTGAAGCAGGAGGCCCGGGGGCGCTGCCAGGGCCGCGGGTGCGAGCGCGCTAACGGCCGTGTGCCTTTTCTGTCTTGTTTCAGCCGCTCCCGGTCGCCCACCCCCAGGAAGAGCCTGACACCCGACGCCAAGTGAGCGAGGACCTGTGCCACCGGCCCTGCCGTCGCGTCCGGCGGCCACCTGTCCTGTAATCATTTTAACCCCCCGAGCTCCCCCCTGTCCCAGCAGCCCTAGTGGTTTTGTTTCAATCCCGTCCTCTTGCGCCGCCTCTGCCGCAACACATTCCACATCCTTTATTTCCTCCTGGGGAAAAAATAACGAAGAACTGGACGGATGTCAACACCAAATACACGTTTGTCCGAAATCGGCTTGTTTTTGTTTCTTGTGATTTTTTTTTTCCCCCCTGAATGTGTGCAGTTTTTACGCGGCATACTACCATGTGTTAGAAGCCTGTCTCCTACACGTGAGCCCCTTTGCTGACTGTAGGACGTTTTAACGTAGGGACTGAAGTTCCATTTGATGGTGTTAAGTGTTGTGATCAGAGCGTGCAGGTTTGTTAAACTTTTTTTTTTTACCTGTTAATGGTCGTTATGGATCCAGTCTTTTTTTAAAACAGTAAAGTAAACTTGTACACACCCAAAAGCTGTTTACTGTTGTGAATTATTTGAGAACACCTCTCTCCGATAAGCCATCTTCGCAGTGGCTGAAAGTTGACCGACTTTTCCGTCCCGGTTAATGTCCTGCTCGCGTGGATTGAGCCCCCCAGCTCGGCTGGGTGCTGTTCGTGCTGCATGTTTGTGCTGAGCTCATAGTACCACAGCCGAGCACTTGCCTTCTAAAGAGCAGTGCGCTTTCCCAGTCCGATCAGGAGTGGACTGATGGCGGACTCATTCAGCTGCCCTGACTGATTTGCAAAGATGGAAGTCTTGCTCTTTGGGGAAGTGGGAGGGGCGTCTGTGTCGAATGCTCTGGTTTTGCGAGAAATATTTCAAAGGTGAGTTTTTATCCCTCGTGGCTATGGTATTTGTTTTAGAAGGCTGAAAACGCTTCAGAGTGCCAGGTGCTTGCTTGTTTTTGGACAGTTGAGCTGTTCAGTATCATGGTAATTATACCTCTTTGTATTAAAAGGCTAGTGTCTTGCTTTAGTGTTTTGTGTGCGCCCTGCAACCATGCTCCCTGTGGTCGGTTTAGGTCCATGTGCCACCAAAGGTCCAGTATCCTCCACTGGCCCCTGTGCAGGTGCAGCGAGAGCAGTGTTCTGGTTCGGGCTGTCCTGCCCCAATACCAGAGAGTCCACAGTCCTGCTGGCTGGACAGGTAAAGGAGAACCTGGGATGAAAAGTGTTGGTAAATGTCATTGTCATTTTCACTTCCTCTGAAGATTCTCACTTGCTACCAAGCCTGATGTGTCTCAGGGTGAATTTGCATTTCCTGATTGGCATTCAGCTCAGCGTGTGTTTTTCTGCCTGTTTTTTCTTCTCCTGTAGAAGAAAGATTGGGCCTTGCTGTTCATTTCAAGAGAAGGGGAAGGAATATGCCTGACTATCTGTGGGTGGTCAAAGGGTGACTCAAGTGTTTATAATCGGCTTATGTCTGTAGAGGAGGCTGGAGTTGCATGGGTTATTCAGTCTGGCTGTGTGGGGTGACATTGGAAAGGTGCGCGCTGGTGGGAAAGGGCATTCAGGACTAAGAACAGCACAGCACGGTCTTTACACAAAGGGTGGTGGGAGTCTGAAACAAGGGGGGATCAGTTGGCTTTTTTCAAGGGGGTACTCAGCTTGATCAGCTACATGTGACCAAATGAAGTCGAAGGGCCAGATGCCCTCCTGTAGTTTTGTCCTTTCTTGTGTTGGGGCTGTGTCCGTCTGTTTTGCTCCTGTCCCCTGCATCCTGGAGGAAGGCCCTAAGAAAAGCGGGTAAAGCCGATAGGCGCTTGTCTCGATCTCGAACACACACTTGGTCGCTGCAAAAGGAAGCTGCTGATGCTCAGTTATCATGGGTTGCAGAATTTAGCTCATGTTCTGAAGGGGGAGCTTTATATTTTTTGGTCACTAAGTCGTTGTGTTTCTAGTATGAAACCGACTTCTTTGCTGACGCTTCGGTTAACAACACGAACTGGAAGGATGTCTAAGGGCGGGCATCAATGGGCAGGAAACTGACACGACACGCTGCGTGTGTGCAGCTCCTGAACTGAATAAAACGAAAGAAAAAAGGTCGTGCGCAGACGCGTGCGTCGTTGCGCGTCGTGGCCGGATTTTGGTGCTGACTCGGGCGGAGTGAAACCAGTTTTTAAGACCAATGGTAGGAACATTTTTAAAGTTTCTTGAAAGCTGGGTGAAGTCCTGTTTCCTTTCCCGTGCATGCCTACGACAAACCAATTCACGCAAGAAGCACAGAGAACGTCTGCCTTATGCCGAGAGTTTGGAAGTAAACGGCGAAGACTGCATCGGGAGATTGGTGTGGACAGCCGACCAATCGTTGTATCCCGACTGGCGATATCGGCCAATGGAACGCTTTCGTGGGCGGTGCGTCTCGAGTATTTTAAGATTGACGCGCCGGCGCGGCCAATCACCGACGTCGTGGGGCGGTTTCTTGGCGTTTGAATGGTCGGCCGTCGCGCCGCTCTCGAATTGACAGCGCGATCGCTCCAATCCCAGGCTGAGTTGTGTCGCTGGTGGGCGGTCTCTTGCGGGTTTTCCTTTTCTTTCGCTTTTGCGTCCGTCTCATTTCGGCGTCTGCGTTGCCCAGGCTTTTTTTAACTGCTACAAAATGGCTGCACAAGCGGGAAGGTACTACAACGAGGGCGGCAGAGCTACGAAGAGACAGAAGACCGAGAACAACGACGGCGGCATGGCAACGGTGGGGAAAAAACATTTTTCTAAACAGATGAAAAGCGTCAGAACAGCCAAACTAACAGTGAAGAAATGCGAGCAGTTAAGGGGATAAAAAACACGATTTTTAAAATCCACCTTGGTGGTTGAGGTGGTTAAGGATACTGACCGGACGGTGCGGTGCGCTTGTGTCGAAACCTGAGCGGGCCGGGCTGGCGCCGTGGGTCGACTTTTCCATAAAATGTGGGCGATTTCGCGCCTCTTGAACCGCGAACGATTGAACCGGACCGTAACGGGCGGTTATTGACGGCGGTCGAACCCCGAATTTTCCGCGTTTGTGTCTCGCGGCGGGCGCGTGTGCCGGGAGGTAACGGCAGCCCGGGCGCGTGTGCGGCGGCGGGGGGGGGTAACGGCAGCCCGGGCGCGTGGGGGGTTCGGGGCCTCTCGCCTCGCCGGGTCGCTCCTGGTCCGGCGGGGCCGCAGTGACCGAGCGCCGGTCGGAGCGGTGGGGCCACGTTGGCCGCCCCGGCCTTTGTTACCTGAGAAAACTGCGCTCTGCCCTCCCGCCCCCTACACCGCCATGATCACCGCCGTCTTCTCAAACCGCCCGGCCGCCCACAGACCCCGCAGGAGCCGAGCGGCCCGTCCCGCCGCCGGCTCGTTGTTCCTGGGTCTGGGCTGCCGAGGGCCTCGCCGGTTACTGCCGTGTGCGTCTGGGCTCTCGGTACCGACAGAGACGTGCGGTCCAACCGCCCCGATAATCCCGGGTTACAGGAGATAGGTCTTCCTGTTTGAAGTGGATTTTGAACTAAAGATGAATTGGAATGTTTTTTTCTGTTGTTTCCAGGACTTGTTGCGTGTTTGAATGTTATTGACGATAGCTCGGCCGGGCGGTATTTTTTAATATACCTTCCCCAAAGTTATTTTGTTTAATGTGCGATGTTACATCGGTAAGTTTAAGTAGTACGCACGGTGTGCCCCCGTCCGACATTTTTCCTTCTGGCCTTATCGACAGCGGGTAAGAGCCGGGAAGGGTGACTAGGGACGCGGTCTCCTTTGTCCGAAAAGCGGACAGCTGTGGCCTCGGGCGGCTGCAGGAACACGGACCAGGTGCCTGTAACCGGACTGCGTGTTGGATTCGGGTTTAAAGGGCTTGAAAAAAAGACTGAAAATAAGTTTAGCCGGAGACTGGCTTGCCCGGGAGTCGCTCACGCCGCGGACACGGTGCCCCCGTGAGCAGCAGCCTGCAGGCCCGGCGCCTCCGGGGGGGACCGGCATCTCCGCGCCGCCGGGCCCAGGAAGCGACTTCGGACAGGAGAGGCGAGTCCAGGGCGAGGGGCGCAGCTCTGCGACTCGGGAGGCGTACGAAATGGGTCATAAAGGCGCCTGTACCTCTTGAAAGTCGGTTGCGTGTCCGTCTGCGGAGTGGCAGCGAGGGCAGGACTGGTGGGGGGTTGGTTTTATTGAGGAGACGGGCTCTGTGCTGACCGGTGCCTGCCTGTCTGTGTCTCCAGGAAGGGTACGAGGACCCCCACAAGACGCTGCCCTCTCCGGTGGTCCACGTCCGGGGGCTGGTGGACGGGGTCATGGAGGCCGACCTGGTGGAGGCGCTGCAGGAGTTTGGGCCCATCAGGTGAGTCTGCCCCCCCCATCTTGACGTTGAGCAGAGCGCCCCCGTCGCCTCCAGGCTGTCTCACCACCCCTCTCCCCTCCGCCCCCCCTCTAGTTACGTGGTGGTGATGCCCAAGAAGCGCCAGGCGCTGGTGGAGTACGAGGACATCAACGGCTCCTGCAACGCCGTGAACTACGCCTCCGACAACCAGATCTACATCGCAGGGCACCCCGCCTTCGTCAACTACTCCACCAGCCAGAAGATCTCGCGGCCTGGGGACCCCGACGACTCTCGCAGCGTCAACAACGTGCTGCTGCTCACCATCATGAACCCCATCTACCCCATCACCACGGTAACGCTCTTGTTCCGTTGCATCCGTCCGGTGGGCTTAGAGACGGGTCCGATAGGCCTGGGGGTTATCTCTGAGGGGGGCCTGTCTGAACGGACCTGGTGGTCTGCGAGTGGCCTGGTGCTGCGTGCGCCGGGCCCTGTTGCTGGACGCTAAACCAGAGAGAGTAACGAGAGTGTCTGTCTGCAGGACGTGCTGTACACCATCTGCAACCCCTGCGGGCCGGTCCAGAGGATCGTCATCTTCAGGAAGAACGGGGTCCAGGCCATGGTGGAATATCCTTTATTGCTGTGGCGGTATCACACACACACACACACACACACACACACGTATGTTGGGCTGCTGAGTGCGTGGGTATTCCCTCGTTGCGCGGTGGTGCGGTTTCTGACCTGCGGTACATCGTTTGATGTGGTTACAGTTGCTGCACTGTGTCTTTCCAGTTCTTTCCAGAAAACATGTTTATAGTTGAACTATTGAGGTTTTTGCTTTTGCTTGACCTGTTTGGTGTGGTTTTAGGTTGTGAATGGGGAAGTAGTGGTTGAAGCGTGCGCTTGTGCTGTACCCTTGCCAGTATGGGGGTGTACTGGATAGTTAGTCAACTCGGCTAAGCTGGGGCTAGGATGTGCCGATGCCAGTGCTGTTCCAGAGTTTCCGTCGGTTTTTCCTTGATTCCCTGCACATTCGACTCGGTCCAGAGCGCCCAGAGGGCGAAGGCGTCCCTCAACGGCGCCGATATCTACTCTGGCTGCTGCACTCTCAAGATCGAGTATGCCAAGGTAAGCCCCCTCCTGACCTGCACTTCTCGGCTGGCTAGTTTTTTCACTTGGATGGGGGTTGGGTGGGTTCCTGGTTGTATTTGGACTTGACAACCAGATGTGTGAGATGCCTGCAGCGTCGGTGTCACATTCCCCCCTCTTCTCCTTTGCCAGCCGACGCGCCTCAATGTGTTCAAGAACGACCAGGACACCTGGGACTACACCAACCCCAATCTCAGCGGCCAAGGTAAAGTCTCCAGCCTGCCTGCCTTGCTGATCTCCGTCTGACTCCACACGGCACCCTCAGGCACCACTGTGGAGGGTGGGGTGGGGACGGGTCTGGGGTGAGGGCGAACCTCACGCTATAGCGCCACTGAACAGAGAAGGGGGCGGAGTCCCCCCAGCGTCCCCCAGAGCAGGGACGCTCCAGCGCCCTGCGGTAGGGCAGGGTATTGTGGGTGGGACTTCTGGCTCAGTGGCATTATGGCTGTGGCTGGTCACATGGTGTTTGGTCCTGTCCTCTGTCCTAACGGCACACTACAGCTTTCTTTTGGAGCAGGGACACACAAGGGATGTGAAGAGCATCTCCCAGGGCAGCTGTCTCTTCCGGGCGTGCGCGCAAACACAGGCAGACACCTGCGGTCACCCTTGCCCACACAGACTCGCACACTTCACGTGCCTTTGTCTTTGACTGCCCGGCACCCTTCACCCAGCCTCACCTGGTTTATTCCGTAGAGTCGCACTCATGTTTCCACTCCTACTCGTTAAGCACCCGCTCGGTTAGGAGGTGTCGGTCGTGTGTTTTCCCACCTGCGCTCGTGTAGCGATACGTACGCGGGAGGCGTAGGCCCAATCCCCTGACCCGGTCCCGTTCGGACCCCTTGCCGGGGCCGCAGTGACTCGGGGAGCCGAGGGCGCCCTGGCAGGTTGTTCCAGCCCTGTTGTCGGTGGTGTCTCGCTGCCTGAGGATCGAAGGGTCAGGGAGAGAGTTCATCTCCACATCTCTTAGCCTGGGAATTCTGGGAGTGAGCTCAGCCAGCCAGGTGAGATGCTGGGTTGGTGAAGTGTGGCCATTTTTCCTGTTTTTCTTTTGCTCAGGTATAGTTCCCTGTCTGGTCTGATCTCTGTAGTCACAGAGAGAAGAACTTTTTCAAACAACAGTCCTTAGTAATGACCTGGTTCATTACTACTGGACAGACTGACTTGAGACAGGAACCTGAGCGCTGAACTGGACAAAGGACACGTGCATCCAGTGTCCATTCAATGTTCAGCAAGACGCGTATCCTCTTGCTTCATGTTACTTTCTCACTTACGAGAGAAATCCAACATAAGTCACAAACCTCTCGGTTTCTGCTTTCGGCTGGTCTTCCCTTCAGTCTGACCGTGTTGCGAATTAAGCCGTTCATGCACATAAAGGTCTGACTTTGCCCCTTGAAAAGAAAGCTCTTTGAAGTTAATGATCTGATTGTTTTCACCTTCCTGCATAGCTGCGAAGGCTTTCTTTTCAAGCTCTAAAGGGGTCATAGCCAACTTCGGACTTAATTTTAGACGGCCACGTTACAAAACCTCCCTTTCGCAGAATGGGAAGATCTGATTCTGAGCCAGAGCCTTGCGTGGAGGCGTTCTGGGAGGTGCGGGCCCAGCTAGGAAAGATGGCCGTGAAGTTTCCACGTTGTAACGAGTTGTCGTGTGGCGATGCGTCGAGCGTGGCGACACGGGAGTGCTTTGCTAACTCGCCCGATGGCTGCCCCAGAGGCCTGTGTGCTCTTCACATCCCTTGCGCGCTTACACAACGCAGGGTCCTCACCAACGCACATCCCAACTCCAGAAACAACAGCCAACATCCTCTCCAACAGCTACAGCAACAAGCTACAGAAACCCCACCCTCACCCCCTCCCCCAAAAAAGTCCCACAGCGGCAGCATCGGAAAACATGGGGGACACTTCACAAGCTCGCACCAGCGACCACACTGCTGCCATGCCATCGCAACACCGTCACCACAGAGGACGACATTTCTCACTTAACCACTCAGAGAGAAAGAGAGGGAGAATCCTGAGCTCACCGCCACAGACCGGGGCAGCACCAGAGAGAAAGAGAGACACTGCGAGACCCCCGAGACCAGAACATCAACATCAACACTCCCACCACAGCTGCAGATACATTGTGTTCAGACTGACATTCTCACCTCCCACAAGGCGCAAGAAGACTTCTTTTAAAGTGGTGTCGATTTTTTTTGTACACAATACATCCTTACCTCCATGGAGAGGGAGAGAGAGACAGAGGGGAGAGGGAAGGGCTGGGGTGGGGCTATATTGGCACCGTGGTCCAAGCCAGGATTGAGCCATCGCATGTGCTCTCTTCACATGCCTGAAAGTTTGCCCTGACCACACCTTACTGCTGACAGAGGAGCCCTGCACTGCGACACTCGACTCGTGTGGAGAAACACGACACCAGAGAGGGGCAGAAACTCCACAAAGCCACCCCACTCACAAAAGTGAAAGAAAATCTACTGACAAAAAGGCAAAAGACACAGGGGGAGAGAGAGCGGGAGTCCATTCAGGGACACATTCAGCGCCACTGGTGGGTGCGCGGGCTCTGTTTGCTTTCTGGCACAAACACAAACATCCGACCCGAAAGCGATCCACGCTCGTAACCCAGGCCAAGGCTGAGCCAGGACGCGCTTGTAGCAAACTCTGGGGAGGGGCAGGGTGGGCAGCACACAGCCCATTAAACACGGAAGGACGCCGACATTGACACGGAAGAGAGACGTCTGACAAAGGGGCATGGCCACTCAGAAACCTCAACACCCTATTACAGCACATCCAGACAGACAGACAGCCACGCTGCTCTCAGGCTAGAACCTCTTCGTGGAATCAGGTTTTTTTCCTTCCCTTTACCCCCCTTGGTTTTAAATAAAAACACCCTTCTACTCCTTGTGTTTTCTGCTCTTTTTACTTTAAAAAACAAATTTGAATACAAGCTTTTGTGCTGTAGAAAAGGTCTCTATTGACGACTCTGTAACGACTCCCATGTGATGCAGGTTTGGGATTGTGTGTCTGTTGAGGACATCCGTCTTTCTGAACAGTGCAAAATGTCTGCTTGCTGTCGAACCACGGTAAGCAGTTTATTTTACAAAAAAAAAAGCAACGGCGGCCGTCACGACGAGGGCGCAGTAAAAAAGGCTTGTTCTGGTACGAGGACGGAGAGAATTGAGTTAATTTGAGCGGTTGGAGGTGCGGTGTGGTGTTAGGGAGCCGGCTGCCTCTGCCCCATGCTCCCCTTATCCTCTCATCGAGGCCAGTAAGTAAAGCTCAACTTTTTGTTTTCTATTCTTAAGATCTTTGTAAATCCGTAGACATGTCTTGTTACTTTCAATACTGTAAAAGCTGCAGGCTGCTCTGGGAGTCTTCCTCGGCCATGTGCACTTTCGGTCCCCAGTGTCGTGGATCACCTAAGAGTTTTCTGGGGAGGGGTGTGCTGTTGTGTTCTTCAGCAGGCTGCCCCATCTCACTTCTGTTTCGGTGCGCCTCGGCGTGCAGTACTCCAGCTGTGAGATGCGATCAGAGAGGTGTTTTTGTGCTCTGTTGGTAGAGTTACAGTGGCTTCAGATCGCACTCGCCGTATTGCGCTGGCTTTGTTTAGCGTTGTTTACGGGGGCTGTTCCCCCCCCCCCCCCAGCAGTTTGAGCAAGAGCGCGGTGCTGTAGCGAAGACTCCCACAGCCATGCTCGTTTCTGAACAGTGCTGACGTTCAATAAAGGCAGTGATGTTACCCTTTCCACTGGAGGGACTCGCACTCATTTCTTCCGACTTGTACTTTTCTGCTGCGCGCCTGGCTTTGCAGACTGTGTGGGAGGGGGGCGGGGGTCTTGTTCCTTTTCTTCGCCACTGGGGAGAGCTGGTCTCTCAGTCTGCGAAGGCCAGGGTCGTGTCCTAGCAGAGGAATCCGTTCTCTGTATCAGTTGGGGATTTATTTTTTTAATCCACTGTGCGATTTTATTTCTGGCTCCTGATTTCATGTATCTTCTCTCATCCCAAATAAAATGTAATCTCTGTGTCTTTGTTCCCTTACAAGAAAGTTGTTTTTGACATGGCCATAGTATTCATTTTAAGATGTTGTAAAACCTGAATCTTTGTTTTTGTGCTATTTAGTAAGCTGTTGTTTTGTTGTTTTTTTTCATGTGTGTGGGGGCTGTGACAACTTAATGGTGCTGTTGGTCTCAATAGTTTGTGAAACGGGTCCTCCCGCAGGCCAATAGACTCTCCTGAGTGTCTGCTGGGACAAAGAAAGGGGGGAGTCGCTCCCTGCCTTGCCCCGTGGTTTTGGGGTTGGTGGAGTCAAACACCAGACCCTCTGGATGTGTAGCACTGCAGCTTTTGTGCATGAGCAGCTCCTACAATGTGCTCAATTCTCCTGTACTGTATGGGAATGTCCTGGTTTTGAATTTCCTGTAAATGTTAGCGGTGTTGGTTTATTGATTTCAGACCAACTGCCAGAAACAGACAGGCTTGAGCGGTCTCTGTAGCCCTGTAGCTCATCCAAATTTCCAGTCTGTTGGGTATTGCAAAATTCTTTAAGAGACAGTTTTAAATTGACCTTGGCGAGGAGTTTGCAAACATGGCCTGATCCACAGTTAATTCTAGCAGTGTTGCTGTCGTTCTCAGAGACACTGCTTGGTGCTGTTGGTTTTGCCAGTTTTCATGCTCATGTGTTGGTAGCGCAGTCTTATGATGTCTAGGGGGCACATTGACCGCGTCTTGATTGGTCATGGTTAAAGTTACACAGGGAATCGTGGATTTTAGCAGTTGCCGCTCTCTGCTCAAAAGCCAATGGTCTCTTCGCAGATACTGTTGCCATTTTGCTCTTTCTTGGTTACATCTGCGTGAAGTGGAGATGTTGGCTTTTGCGCAGGAGAACGGGATCATCCGGACTGAGCAGGATGAACCTGCAGCTGGTGAAACCTGGAGTAGATGAGGCAGTGGGGGTTTGGATTGCTTGCCCTTGGGGACTTTCTCCACACACTGACAGTCTTACCTTCTGCCTCTGTGTACTGCAGATATGAACTCGAACCCCAACAAGAGGCAGAGGCAGCCAGCGCTGCTAGGAGATCACCCTCCGGAGTACGGTAGGCACTCCGATACCTGTGTCTCCGTGTCATGTGGTGCAGTTTGTCCGTGTGTGTGTGTATGCAGGTGTGCTGCAGTGTGACAAGACGGATTGTGTGTGTGTGCTTGAGAGTAGCTTGGGCAGGGCTCACCTCTCGCTCTCTCTTGGCTGCAGGCGGCCCTCAGGGAGGCTATCATGGCCACTACCACGATGACAGCTATGGGCCCCCGCCCCCTCCTCACTATGAGGGCCGGCGCATGGGGCCACCGATGGGCGGGCCACGGCGGGGGGGCCACAGCCAGCGGTACGGGGGGCCGCAGTACGGACACCCCCCTCCTCCTCCTCCCCCTCCCCCAGAGTACAGCCCGCACGCCGACTCTCCCGTCGTCATGGTGTACGGCCTGGAGCCTTCCAAGATGAACGCGGACCGGGTGTTCAACGTCTTCTGTCTCTATGGCAACGTCGAGAGGGTGAGCGACTCCGCCGATGACGTTTCTTAAAGAGCTCTAATCCCTGGAGTTTATCGGCTCAGCTGTGCTTCTGTAGCTAAAAGCCGGTGGTTTGACAGCTGTGTGGTGGGATGAAGGAGGAAGGGACAGCAGTGACATTTCTCCCTCCCGCTGCCTTGCAGGTAAAGTTCATGAAGAGTAAGCCTGGAGCTGCCATGGTAGAGATGGGCGACTGCTACGCTGTGGACCGTGCCATAACTCACCTCAACAACAACTTCCTGTTCGGACAGAAGCTCAACGTGTGGTAAGTGAGCAGGCTTGTCCCTCTCCTTCCCCCTCTCTTCCTGCGGCAGGTTGAGATGATGGTCTCTCGTCTCATTTTCCCTCTTTCTGTTCCTCCCTCCCTCTCCAGCGTGTCCAAGCAGCAGGCCATCATGCCCGGCCAGTCCTACGAGTTGGAGGACGGCACCAGCAGCTTCAAGGACTTCCACGGCTCGCGGAACAACCGCTTTACTTCCCCGGAGCAGGCCGCCAAGAACCGCATCCAGCACCCCAGCAACGTCCTGCACTTCTTCAACGCCCAGCCTGACGTCACCGTGGAGATCTTCAACCAGGTGGGCAGGGAGTCTTCCTCGTGGGTGGGGACAGATATCGGGATGTTGCTTTGCTTGGAAAGCCACTGCTAGAGTGTGCGGCGTCTGGCTGTTCGCCCGCCGCTATCTCAGAGACGTGCCTCATGTCAACCGACAGCTGACCTCTGCTTTTATCTGGGTCTTTCAGATCTGTGAGGAGTTGGGAGTCAAGAGCCCATCTAACGTGAAGCTCTTTTCGGGAAAGAGTAAGTACTCCCAGTAATCCCACTTACTATACGCTGTCTGTCCTGATTTCTCTACGGGTTTCTGATATGACGCCTCCTGTCTGCACCTGTGGCATGGAATGCTGTGCTGTGTCTGTCCTGTGGCGCTGTCTTCAACCTGCCTGTGGTAATTCCAGGGAGAGACTGTAGTCATCTGAGTTCTCCTGTGGGCCTTCTCACCGCCAGCTCTGCAAAAGAGAGACACCTTGCTAAGAGTGTCTGAGTGTTTGATGGTAGCGGAGACTCGAGTAAAAATAAAAGGCCTTTGGCACCCCTAATGGACAGGCCGAGACAGCCTAACCTTACCTTGCAAACAGTGACAGTCAATACATAAATAGGACATAGTGCATAGAACTGGGGCTGTGCCGTGTGATGAAGGCACAGGGCCCGTCTTCATAGCCACATTGCAGTACACTTGCTTAGTTAAAACTGGTTTGCGCAGCAGGCGTCTTCTCGCAGACGGTGAGTGAAGTGTGCAGAGGCTTTTACCACTGGTGGATGCAGTGTGAATAAATTGGACTCCGTATCCGTCTCTCTCCTCATGTGGGGGCGCAGGCGAGCGCAGTTCGTCCGGCCTGCTAGAGTGGGATTCCATCAACGACGCCATGGAGGCCCTGGCCATGATGAACCACTTCCAGATGAAGAACCCCAGTAAGTAGAGCGTTTGTGCCGGCTCGTGTGCCATCCCGTAGTCCTCTCGAGCCACTTGGGATCTGGATCGGCTCGCCCGGGGAGCTCGTGTGGGCTAGGCTGACGCGGGGCTCTGAGCTCCCGCTGTTAAGTGGAGGAGACGGGGAGTTACGGGGACTGGCGAGGAGGTCCCAGCGAGACTCTGGTTATTTGTAAATCGCAACAACGTCACTTGTGGAGATGATCCTGTGGCGAGACTGTCTAGCCGCCCGTGTTTGGCCTGCGTGGCTCTCGCTCCAGTCGGGTGAGAGTCTCTGCAGGTTTAGGACGGCAAGCGACAGTGGCGGAGGGGCGCTGGGGGCAAGTATCCTTGCACGCCCGGCTCAGCAGTGAGCGCTTCCCACGTGTTCAAGCTTGTGCCCCTCGCCGACCGCGGCCCCAGGGCTCCGTGCCTGATGATGGCTTCTGGAGGTGTTAGTCATTTCAGGCCTCGTCTGTCTCGTTCTCCCTCTGGGGGCAGAGGATACTTTAGCACAAAAGCTTTCTAATGTTGTTTCTTTCTCCCCTAGATGGTCCCTACCCCTACACCCTCAAGCTGTGCTTCTCCACTGCGCAGCACGCCAACTAGCTGCCCCTCACCGTCGCCGTGGAGACCACCTCCTCGCCCGCACCCTCACCTTCTCCTGTTCGCCTTGTCCCGGGAGCCACCCGGCTGCTCGTGTCCGTCTGTCGCGTTTGTCTTTGAGTTTTAACCGTGGAGCTCCGCTGTCGCAGAGGAAAGTATTACAATCGCACTAGGGAGTAACGCTGTTTTAGCGGTGACAGAGATGTGCTTATTTTGTACCAGTATTTTTTTTAGTTTTTTCGCACATGCTACGCTGTCTGTCCGATCAGCACCACAGCTCCATGAGATGGAAATTACCAAGTGTAAAAAGAGTGGATTTCTTTTTTTTATTTTGTGTTTTTTGTTTCCAATCTCAATAAAAATTTAAACAGAACTGTGGGGGCTCTCTTGTTTTTTTTTGTTCTTGGTGAAGCTGCCCTTGGTGGTCAGTACCTGTGTCAGTTTTTGAAAATGAAGCTGCAGAGGTAGTTCGGGTGTGTTTGAACCCTGGTTCCTGGAGGCCCAGATCAAGGCTTTACGGTGATCAGGTGTAGCCCTTCCTACTACAGCTGATTTCTCAACAAGCAATTGAAATGGAGCAAGTCGTGACAAAGGTGTTTCACAGGTAATAATTGCTTACACTTATATAGCGCTTTTCTGGACACTCCACTCAAAGCGCTTTACAGGTAATGGGGTCTCCCCTCCACCACCACCAGTGTGCAGCATCCACCTGATGCTGGAGGCAGGAGGCACTCTGCTTCTATCTGAGTGACAGGTGCCCTTTTAGTGCAGGTGGAGCTACCTGTGAATGGATGCTGTTAGGTGATGGTTGAGGTGTAGGACTAGGAAGAACCACGTGTTGTACATAATTGCAAACTGGCTGTTTTCAGCTTTCTGTGCGATATTTGGGGTGAGAGTTACTGTCACGTCATACTTTATATTTTAACCAATAAGTAGTCGAAACTTCAGTTCGACGTTAAAACTGCAAGGAACTTGCCGAGCCCAGAGACTTCTGAAAACTAAATCTTCAGCGACATTCGCTTGTTTCGAAAAGGAGCGAGTTGGGGCGTTTCGAACCAGCTCGGCTTCCGTACTCTCTTAGAGCAATGGCTGTGTCGCAACATAAAGGGGTAGTCAATAAAAACGGTAAGCGGAACCGACAAGGTCATTCATGACGACGCTGGAAAATTTACGTCGCAATTAGATATGAGTGGTAGCATCATTCTCGTGTTCGGGCGTATGATGAGAGGTAGTCCTGGGCACCATTTAGATTTTACATCGTAAATGTTCTCTCTTCCCTGGTCGTACGTACGCTTCCTTGAATGTTAAGCACTTTGGAGATGGTCCCTTCGTCCGCGGTAAATGGGTCAAAGGTCGGCCAGGTCTCCACACTGTCAGGACTGCTATGGCTGGTATCGCTCTTCGCTGTGCGCTGGGAAAACGTGAGTTTCTTGTTAACATGTTGGAAGGTTGCGTTGACAGACTTATCGACACAAAGCGTTAATCACCAGTGGCAATGTTCTCCCTTCCGCTAGCCGATTTAGTCGCGTTTGCTAGCAACCCATCAAACTGGTTTTAAATTCTTGTCCCGTGGCTTCAACAAGCAACCAAACTTTGCGCCAGCGGTAACAGTGTTTAACAATTAAACTGCACTCCCGAACAGCAGTGTCAGCATCTATCACCCCCGTCCGCGCTTCACTGAGCTCATTTTGGAAGCCGTGTTAAAATCCTTATGGAAAAAAAGTTTCTTAAGCCAGTGGCGCGGATCTGGTGGGCTGTGTATGAAGTGGGTGAGAGGTCACGCGTTGCTTTTCCAGTGAGTGACCCCACTGAAATTCTGCAACATAACGAGGGTTTTAGAACGATCGATGAACCACAAAGTTGTCTCAGCAATAACAATTAACAATACGTTTACAACAAACATAATATAGACTGCTGTAATCCTCTCTCCTGTCCCAGTCTGCCCCTCTCTCCTGCCCTGCTGTAATCCTGTCTCTCCTGTCTCAGTCTGCTCCTCTCTCCAGACCTGCTGTAATCCTGTCTCTCCTGTCCCTCTCTGCTCCTCTCTCCAGACCTGCTGTAATCCTCTCTCCTGTCCCAGTCTGCCCCTCTCTCCTGCCCTGCTGTAATCCTGTCTCTCCTGTCTCAGTCTGCTCCTCTCTCCAGACCTGCTGTAATCCTGTCTCTCCTGTCCCTCTCTGCTCCTCTCTCCAGACCTGCTGTAATCCTCTCTCCTGTCCCAGTCTGCCCCTCTCTCCTGCCCTGCTGTAATCCTGTCTCTCCTGTCTCAGTCTGCTCCTCTCTCCAGACCTGCTGTAATCCTGTCTCTCCTGTCCCTCTCTGCTCCTCTCTCCAGGCCTGCTGTAATCCTCTCTCCTGTCCCAGTCTGCCCCTCTCTCCTGCCCTGCTGTAATCCTGTCTCTCCTGTCTCAGTCTGCTCCTCTCTCCAGACCTGCTGTAATCCTGTCTCTCCTGTCCCTCTCTGATCCTCTCTCCAGACCTGCTGTAATCCTGTCTCTCCTGTCCCTCTCTGATCCTCTCTCCAGACCTGCTGTAATCCTCTCTCCTGTCCCTCTCTGCTCCTCTCTCCAGCCATGCTGTAATCCTGTCTCTCCTGTCCCTCTCTGCTCCTCTCTCCAGGCCTGCTGTAATCCTCTCTCCTGTCCCTCTCTGCTCCTCTCTCCAGCCATGCTGTAATCCTGTCTCTCCTGTCCCAGTCTGCTCCTCTCTCCTGCCTGCTGTAATCCTGTCTCTCCTGCCCCCCTCTGCTCCTCTCTCCTGCCTGCTGTAATCCTGTCTCTCCTGTCCCAGTCTGCCCCTCTCTCCTGCCTGCTGTAATCCTGTCTCTCCTGCCCCCCTTTGCTCCTCTCTCCTGCCTGCTGTAATCCTGTCTCTCCTGTCCCAGTCTGCCCCTCTCTCCTGCCCTGCTGTAATCCTGTCTCTCTTGTCTCAGTCTGCTCCTCTTTCCAGACCTGCTGTAATCCTGTCTCTCCTGTCCCTCTCTGCTCCTCTCTCCAGCCCTGCTGTAATCCTCTCTCCTGTCCCAGTCTGCCCCTCTCTCCTGCCCTGCTGTAATCCTGTCTCTCCTGTCTCAGTCTGCCCCTCTCTCCAGACCTGCTGTAATCCTGTCTCTCTTGTCTCAGTCTGCTCCTCTTTCCAGGCCTGCTGTAATCCTCTCTCCTGTCCCAGTCTGCCCCTCTCTCCTGCCCTGCTGTAATCCTGTCTCTCCTGTCTCAGTCTGCTCCTCTCTCCAGACCTGCTGTAATCCTGTCTCTCCTGTCCCTCTCTGATCCTCTCTCCAGACCTGCTGTAATCCTGTCTCTCCTGTCCCTCTCTGATCCTCTCTCCAGACCTGCTGTAATCCTCTCTCCTGTCCCTCTCTGCTCCTCTCTCCAGCCATGCTGTAATCCTGTCTCTCCTGTCCCTCTCTGCTCCTCTCTCCAGGCCTGCTGTAATCCTCTCTCCTGTCCCTCTCTGCTCCTCTCTCCAGCCATGCTGTAATCCTGTCTCTCCTGTCCCAGTCTGCTCCTCTCTCCTGCCTGCTGTAATCCTGTCTCTCCTGCCCCCCTCTGCTCCTCTCTCCTGCCTGCTGTAATCCTGTCTCTCCTGTCCCAGTCTGCCCCTCTCTCCTGCCTGCTGTAATCCTGTCTCTCCTGCCCCCCTTTGCTCCTCTCTCCTGCCTGCTGTAATCCTGTCTCTCCTGTCCCAGTCTGCCCCTCTCTCCTGCCCTGCTGTAATCCTGTCTCTCTTGTCTCAGTCTGCTCCTCTTTCCAGACCTGCTGTAATCCTGTCTCTCCTGTCCCTCTCTGCTCCTCTCTCCTGCCTGCTGTAATCCTGTCTCTCCTGTCCCAGTCTGCTCCTCTCTCCTGCCTGCTGTAATCCTGTCTCTCCTGTCCCTCTCTGCCCCTCTCTCCTGCCTGCTGTAATCCTGTCTCTCCTGTCCCAGTCTGCCCCTCTCTCCTACCCTGCTGTAATCCTGTCTCTCTTGTCTCAGTCTGCTCCTCTTTCCAGACCTGCTGTAATCCTGTCTCTCCTGTCCCTCTCTGCTCCTCTCTCCTGCCTGCTGTAATCCTGTCTCTCCTGCCCCCCTCTGCTCCTCTCTCCTGCCTGCTGTAATCCTGTCTCTCCTGTCCCTCTCTGCTCCTCTCTCCTGCCTGCTGTAATCCTGTCTCTCCTGCCCCCCTCTGCTCCTCTCTCCTGCCTGCTGTAATCCTGTCTCTCCTGCCCCCCTCTGCTCCTCTCTCCTGCCTGCTGTAATCCTGTCTCTCCCTCTCTCCTACAGGCCCGGCCTCGTGGCTCCCCAGACTGGGCGTGGTCAGGGCCATGTCGTCGGGGGCGGGGGCTGAGCCCGAGCCCCCCGCGGCGTTCGAGACGCTGCGTGTTACCAGGGTAACGGACACGGTGACCCACGTGGAGCTGCACCGCCCGGAGAAGCGCAACGCCATGAACAGAGCTTTCTGGAGGTGGGTGGGCGGGGCGCACGCAGGGGGCGCGCTAACGGGGAAGAGTGACAGTGGAGAGGAGGCTGATGGGAGGAAGTGAACTGATCTGAGGATCTTAGCCAGCCGTTTGTTTTAAAGAAGTCAGGGTATCTACAAGAGCATGGAGCCATAGTGTTCCATACTCCCACAACCCTTTGTGTAAAGACTTGCCTCCTGTTCACGTTTCACTGTTCAGTCTGAACACGTCCAACTCTGTCGATGGCTTTGAGGGTTGTGGACGCTTCGATCAGGCTCCCTGTAGTTTGTCTGCGTAGTCAGAGCGCAGAGTCAGCCATTTATACGGCGCCCCTGGAGCAGTTTGTGGTAATCTGGATAGCTGCACCTGGATAATGCCACGCCACCCGTCTCTCTCTCTCCTCCTTTCTCTTTCCTCCTGTCTCTCTCTCTCCCTCCTCCTCTCTCCCTCTCTCCCGCTGTCTGTGTCTCAGGGAGATGGTGCAGTGTTTCTCTCAGATCTCTGCGGACCCGGAGTGCCGTGCCGTTGTGGTTTCAGGAGCTGGTAAAATATTCACTGCCGGTAAGACGGAGAGGGAGCCCGGCTGTGCTGTCGTCTGTGTGGACAAGAGCAGGCCGTAGCTCCTGACCAGCAGTCCTGTAGAGCCAGTCTGGGGTCTGGGTTCAAGCTCCGTGAAGTTGGCCCCCCTACAGACGGCAGAAACGATGAAACCCACCTCATTCGTTAGCGCTACGTTTGTGCCTGTTTGTGCCGTTGAAAGTAGCGTTTGTGTCCCAAGATATAGCGCCTTGACGTTCCAGTGATCACGTGACCATACACGGTGCGTTTGACCTCCAGTGACCCCGTCTGCCGAGTTCAAGCGCTCTGTTACCGGCGCGAGAGTAACAGTTCTCCAAGTCTGTTCCTCTGTTTGCCCTGGTGAAGGTGCAGCGGTGGAGTTTGCGTTTAATATCATTATCTCCTACGCGTTTGTGTGAACAGGAAAATTAATTAATTAATTTCGGTTCCAATATCGTACCCGAATCAGAAGAGCTGCGGGTGAAGCCTTAAATAGCGAAGAGGCTTTAATGAACTCGTCTTAATACCTCATAGCGGTGTCCTTTTTTAGAAATCTGAAGAAGTAAAAGGCTTCGCATTGTCTCTTTCTCACATAAACACAGGCATCAAGGGACGTGTGAAGATTCACCCTGTCTGTCGAGCCGCGTATTTTAAAAGACCTGAATTTGCAACTTTCTGAACCATTGATGCTCTTTGTTATCCAAAGCACATTCGCCAACGTGAAAAGGAACCAGTATTTCAGGACTTTTTTTTTTTTTAAAGGGGCACTATGTATAAAGTTTACACAGTTCATAACACATGCGAGTCTTCCATCTCACACATGCAGACCGCAGCAATATTGGAAAATATTCTTCTTTTCACAGAACAGAAGTGAACATATGTCTAGGTTCTCTGAAAAACTGGCGTTATCCACGTGTTTGTATTTACAGGGGTCTTATGCGCAAACATGAAACGATGAGCTCACAGTCCTTTTATCTGTGTGTTCCTGGTCAGCCCTTGGTGTAGAATACAGCGTGAGGGCACACCTTGACCTCTGAAGACACAGGTATGACTGCCTTTGTTAGATCGTCGGATTTCTCCCAGGTGAAGTCGTGTCTTCTGCAGTCTGCAATGTAATGACCCAGGACATGCTTGCTTGTCCAGCTCCATGAAGTCCCCCTCTACCTCTGAAACAGCACAAACGATGAAACCCACCGCAATTGTTAGTGCTGCGTTTGTGCCGTTGAAAGTAGCAGTTGTGCTGCTTTTGTTTCCGAGATACAGCGCCCTGTATAATCGGGTAATCGCGTGGCTGTCTTGAAAAAACAGCACAAATGCTATTTTCAAGGGGGGGACTTCATGGACATGCATGGTCACGTGATCACCGGAAAAACAAGACGCTATATCTCGGGAACGCAAGCAGCACAAACGCTACTTTCAACGGCACCAAATGGCACAAACGCAGCACTAACGAATGAGGTGGGTTTCATCGTTTGTGCTGTCTGTAGGGGGGCCGGCTTCACGGAGCTCTGTATTCACCCTGTGCAGAGTTTGCCCTGGCTGACAGTAGACTGAAAGTCCGTGACGAGCCCCCACAGTCACAGGAGCTCAAACGCCCCTGCTCTCAGGCTCCCAGTGCACAGCGGTGCGGTCCAGTCCAGGTCTCATTACCTGCAGGTTCTCACTGCGGACTGCACTGGTGGAGCTTGTTTGAGCTCGCGCTGGGCGCTGCGGTATCGAGCGCCGCCGGTGAGAGCCGGACGGGCCCGGACCGCCGCGCGGGCAGACGCTGACGGCTCTGTGCTCTGTGCCAGGTATCGACCTGATGGACATAGCCGGCCACGTCCTGCAGCCCGAGGGGGACGACACTGCCCGCAAGGCCTGGAACATCCGCAAGACCCTCTGCCAGTACCAGGAGACCTTCACCGTCATCGAGAGGGTGAGCGGGGCGGGGCGGGGCCAGTCCTGTCCTGGCAGGTGCATCACGGGGCAACAGGCAAAGCTCCGTGCGGCAGGCTTGTGGCGCCCCCTGGTGGCGCGGCCCAGGGCCACAGCTGTGAGCAGATTAATCAGGGCTGATCTCACACGAGAGGGCGGCGAGCGGTTCGGGACACGTTTACACAGGTTAGGGGCAGACTGGGGACGGCTGGAGGTCTTGTCCTTCATGGTGTCGTCCCCCATCCACCCTGCTCTCCAGGACACGTGTCCATCCAGCTGTCCTGTCGCTGGGGGGCAGGAGTGGACAGCGCCCCTGTAGGAGTGACCGGCTGTCCTGTCGCTGGGGGGACAGGAGTGGACAGGGCCCCTGTAGGAGTGACCGGCTGTCCTGTCGCTGGGGGGCAGGAGTGGACAGCGCCCCTGTAGGAGTGACCGGCTGTCCTGTCGCTGGGGGGCAGGAGTGGACAGCGCCCCTGTAGGAGTGACCGGCTGTCCTGTCGCTGGGGGGACAGGAGTGGACAGGGCCCTTGAGAGGGGCAGGGGACTCGCTGTAGGAGTGACGGGCTGTCTTCTGTCCTCTGTCCGCAGTGCCCGAAGCCCGTGGTGGTGGCTGTCCATGGAGCCTGCGTGGGAGGAGGTCAGTGTGGGCTGGTTTTTCCGTAGCGCCCGGTGAGCTGGTAGCAGGGGTGGGTCCGAGCAGCAGCACGCTGAGCTCTGCGCTCCTGGGAGCTGCAGCTGTCCGCTCAGCGGGTGTCTGGGAACAGAGACAGTGTGTGCGCAGTCGGAGTGAGGCGGGCGAGCCTCCCGCAGGGATCAGTGAGAATACCGCCGGGCGGTGGAGCGTGTGTGGTCGTTGTGCAGTGCGCGTGTTGAGCTGTGTGTCTCTGTCGCCAGGGGTGGACCTGATCTCAGCCTGCGACATCAGACTCTGCACTCAGGACGCCTGGTTCCAGGTCAAGGTAGGAGACCTCTCCCCCTCTGTGAACTCTGACCCCTGACCCTTAGAGAGGTGCCCGGTGCCCTGGGAATACTGGGCAGTTGAAAGTAGAAGAATACAGATGACAAATCCACTTACTCATGACTGTTAGCCCTCTCAGTAAACACACTGAAGTATACTTCGCTGATACCACTTCACAATAACAGAGGAAGAAAAATATTTCAAGTTTTGAACTTTTTAACTTTGGATTAACGAGGACCGAAGAACTTTATTGCAGGAGACGCAACCACTTGGATTTTGTTCAGATGAATCAGACCTGAGATCACCGATTAGACATTGCAAATTCAAAAACCAACAATAACACAGTGGATCTATTAAAAAGGATAGGATCTACGTGACCTCAGAACGCAGGTTTAGCTTTATGATGCAGACTTTGCCAGCTGTGACTGGGATTTCCCAAGCAGGAGAGCACAGCTGGTGTTTCCCAGTTGTTGTTTTGGGTTTGATCCTGTATGTGGGGTAGCCTTGTGTGGGGAGTTTGCATGTTCTCCCCAGTCCACATGGCAGTCTTCTTCTGTTGGACTGTCTGACTTCCTCTCCCAGTCCAGAAACTTCCCGTTAGCATTGCTGTGCAGCCACCCTGCTGTTAGGCCAGAGGAAGAATCCTTTCTTCCCAAGGAGCTGCAGGCCGCTGTCCCAGTAGCTGTGAAACTGGTTATTTCAGCACAGCGAGCAGGCAGAGAAACAGCCCCCCTCTCTGGTCTGGCCAGCCGCAGTCTCCAGGCCTACAGCTGCCGCAGGAGCCCAGCAGGGAACAACTGATTAAAGGGGACCAGACCCGCCTTTAACCAGATCGTCACCGACTCCCCGAGTGGAAGACGGCACCTTCCGTTCTGACAAGACTAAAGAGATTCAGTTCCTTACCTCAGGCACGCGTGGGGTCACTCTTCTTTGAAGGCTGCAACCCCACGAAACGGGCCTCAGAATAGAGGTCCCAGTCCCCCTGTTCACAGCCGGGCGCTTTCAGAACGGGTTGAGCTCGTCTCGTTTTGCAGTTGGTGACCAACTTAACGCCTGAAGCGCCAGCAGTCAGCCCTCTGATTAGGACCCAGGCCCCCGAGTAAACACGCAGGCCAGCGGGGTAGACGCCCCGGATCTGCCAGAGTAAACACGCAGGCCAGCGGGGTAGACGCCCCGGATCTGCCAGAGTAAACACGCAGGCCAGCGGGGTAGACGCCCCAGATCTGCCAGAGTAAACACGCAGGCCAGCGGGGTAGACGCCCCGGATCTGCCAGAGTAAACACGCAGGCCAGCGGGGTAGACGCCCCGGATCTGCCAGAGTAAACACGCAGGCCAGCGGGGTAGACGCCCCAGATCTGCCAGAGTAAACACGCAGGCCAGCGGGGTAGACGCCCCAGATCTGCCAGAGTAAACACGCAGGCCAGCGGGGTAGACGCCCCAGATCTGCCAGAGTAAACACGCAGGCCAGCGGAGTAGACGCCCCGGCTCTGCTGGGGTCTGGAGTCGGTCCGAGAGAACCGCAGGAGTCTCGCCCATCACGGAAACTCTTCCCTCGCCTGCAGGAGGTGGACATCGGGCTGGCGGCGGACGTGGGCACTCTGCAGCGCCTCCCCAAGGTGATCGGAAGCCGCAGGTGAGCTCCGGTCAAGCTGCAGGGCGAATCAGGACCAGCAGCCTCCCGCCGTTCACTTCAGACTGCAGGGTGCACCTGTGGGCAGGGCCCGGCCCGCCTTCCGGCCTCCAGACACGCCAGGCAGCCGCGCCGGCGCCCACGGTGAGGTGCCCAGCACCTGCGACTCAAACACCGGTCCATCGAGGACCTCGCCCCTGTCTGACACGTTGGAGATGACTTACTGCGGGTTGCTGTAACAGCAGTGTTGCCTGGTTAGGTAGAGAGCACATGTAATACAAGCCAAGTGCAATTAACCCAGTTCCACTCAAGCTTATTTCAGATTTGTACAAGGAATGGAAGTGCAATACAGAAAAATCCCGCCTTTAATTGGCGTCTCTAGAGTTAGTTTTAGATCGAAGTGTACTTTGTCCACAACAAACAACTAATAACACGTTGTGCTGTCATACCATGTTAGCCCTGAGCCCTACTGCCCTGTCCATTGTAGACAAATGGATTAGCTCTGCAGCGTGAGGATCAAAGTACAGAGAAAGAAGAGCTTCACAGGTTTAGACATTTTCACAGTTTGCTGTCAGCCCTTCGATCGGTGGTCAGCTGAGAGTTGATGAACTAGTCATGTAGAGGCTTTAAAGAGACGTGCGGAAAGCTCAAGTCACATGTTGGGTGCCTCACTGTGCAGCCGCGGTGTGGCCTGGTTTGGTAGAGGTAGAAAAGGCACAGGGCACTCAACCTGTCAACAGGGGGCGCTGCTTTTACCCCTGTAGGCTGTGGCATTGCTTACATTACCCTTCGCCCACTCAGTTTGATCCAGGCTTTCCCACACCGGGGCAAGCGGCTGTCTCTGGATTGTGCCTACAGGTGCTCGCTGTCTTGCCGTGTTGCTGTGTTGTCGACTTGGCCTCTCCGCTTGTCTGCCTTTCAGTCTGGTGAATGAGCTCGCCCTCACTGCCAGGAAGATGTGGTCTGAAGAAGCCAAGAGCTGTGGGCTGGTCAGGTCTGTCTCCCGTCTCTCCATAGGGGGTCCGTCTGTGGCCCTGTGTTCTGTCATTGTGGATCAGTCTCCTGTTTGCGTAACGGGCTGTATTCTCTCTCGCTGCGAGACCGTCTCCTTTCTTTCTGCCAGACTGCTTGTCTCTCCTCTGTCTGCAAGATCTCTTATAATAATAATTCCTTACACTTATATAGCACTTTTCTGGACACTCCACTCAGAGCGCTTTACAGGTAATGGGGATCCCCTCCACCACCACCAGTGTGCAGCCCCACCTGGATGATACATAGGCAGCCATAGTGCACCAGTACTCTCCCCACACACCAGCTCTCAGTGGGAGGAGAGCAGAGTGATGAAGCCAGTTCAGAGAGGGGGATTATTAGGAGGCCATGATTGGTAAAGTAAAGGGGGAAATTTGACCAGGACACCGGGGTAACACCCCTACTCTTTTTGAGAAACGCCCTGGGATTGTTAATGACCACAGAGAGTCAGGATCTCAGTTTTACATCTCATCCGAAGGATGGCGCCTTTTTACAGTATAGTGTCCCCGTCACTATACTGGGGCATTAGGACCCCCACAGACCACAGGGTGAGCGCCCCCTACTGGCCCCACTAACACCTCTTCCAGGCTCTGCTTTCCCAGGAGTCTCCCATCCAGGTACTGACCAGGCTCACACTGCGGAGCTCCAGTAGGCAGCCAGCTGTGAGCTGCAGGGTGACGGAGCTGCTGGCTGTAACTTCTAGCTGGGGGGTTCTCTCTCTCTTTCTGCCAGTTTTTGTGTCTGTGAGAGTGCTGATCTGAAGGGCCCTGTCTGTTGTGCTGTGTCATGGACAGAGAGAGATGCTGCCTGTACTTTCCTTCAGCCGCGTGTTTCCAGACAAGGAGACGATGATGAGCGCGGCTCTGGAGCTGGCAGCAGAGATCGCAGCGAGGAGCCCAGTCGCAGTACAGGGCACCAAGATCAACCTGCTGTACTCCCGCGACCACAGTGTGCAGGAAAGCCTGGACTACATAGTGAGTGAGGCCAATATACTGTACACACACACACTGATCAACCCCACGCACACTGGACTACATAGTGAGTGAGGCCAATATACCATACACACACACACTGATCAACCCCACACACACTGGACTACATAGTGAGTGAGGCCAATATACCATACACACACACACTGATCAACCCCACACACACTGGACTACATAGTGAGTGAGGCCAATATACCATACACACACACTGATCAACCCCACACACACTGGACTACATAGTGAGTGAGGCCAATATACTGTACACACACACACTGATCAACCCCACACACACTGGACTACATAGTGAGTGAGGCCAATATACCATACAAACACTGATCAACCCCACACACACTGGACTACATAGTGAGTGAGGCCAATATACCATACACACACACACTGATCAACCCCACACACACTGGACTACATAGTGAGTGAGGCCAATATACCATACACACACACTGATCAACCCCACACACACTGGACTACATAGTGAGTGAGGCCAATATACTGTACACACACACACTGATCAACCCCACACACACTGGACTACATAGTGAGTGAGGCCAATATACCACACACACACACTGATCAACCCCACACACACTGGACTACATAGTGAGTGAGGCCAATATACCATACACACACTGATCAACCCCACACACACTGGACTACATAGTGAGTGAGGCCAATATACCATACACACACACACTGATCAACCCCACACACACTGGACTACATAGTGAGTGAGGCCAATATACCATACACACACACTGATCAACCCCACACACACTGGACTACATAGTGAGTGAGGCCAATATACTGTACATACACACACTGATCAACCCCACACACACTGGACTACATAGTGAGTGAGGCCAATATACCATACACACACACTGATCAACCCCACACACACTGGACTACATAGTGAGTGAGGCCAATATACTGTACACACACACACTGATCAACCCCACACACACTGGACTACATAGTGAGTGAGGCCAATATACCACACACACACACTGATCAACCCCACACACACTGGACTACATAGTGAGTGAGGCCAATATACTGTTCACACACACACAGACTGGACTACATAGTGAGTGAGGCCAATATACCGTACACACACATCAACCCCACCCACACCCAGGAGACACACACACACTGATCAACCCCACCCACAGTTTTTTCTTTGGAAATGTGTCATAATGCAGAGGGTGAGGTTCTTGAAGCGGGGCTCTTGGGGGACAGGAGGACAGGCTGGCTGGGAGCTCCTGACCTCAGCGTTGCCTGTGCTTTCAGGCCACGTGGAACATGAGCATGCTGCAGACCGAGGACATCGTCAAGGCGGCTCAGGCAGTGCTGGAGAAGAGGAGCCCGAAGGACGTGCCTTTCTCCAAACTGTGAGGGGATGGGGGACGGGCCCGGAGCGATGGGAGAGGAGACTTGGCAGAATAGCTTCCTTTCATTTTGTCCTCCTCTTCCTCAGTCTTTATTTGCCTCAGGCTTCCATAGCTGAGAGGAGTTGCGTTTTCCCGACTCATGTCGAGTCGCTTTGTCGTTTGCGGTCTTCTGTTTCAATAAAAGAGTTTTTGACGAGGGGACCTGTGGTTCTGGTGCTCTGGATGTCCTTGCGGCAGTATACTGTACAGCGGGGCCCTTCACTGGAATCCTGCCATTAGTACGAGTTTCCTGCGTGAATCTCAGTTGTAATATCCTGGAGATCGGTAAGTGGAGCAGAGCCCAGGGCAGAGCAGAGCCTGCTGACATAAGATCAGATCACTTTATTTGCCATATACAGTTTCTTGCATTAGAAATTTGTCTTTTCGCAGACCCCAGCTTGCTCCCCATGAGACACACAAACAGGGAGAGCAGCTTGGGGTCAGAGCGCAGGGTCAGCCATTTATACAGCGCCCCTGGAGCAGCTGGGGGTGAAGGGCCTCGCTCAGGGGCCCAACAGAGTAGGATTCCTCTGCCGGCCGCGGGATACGAACCGGTAGCCTTCCAGCCACGGACGCAGATCCTCAGCCACAGAGCCACCACTCCGCCCCGCCACCCGTGTATCTGGTGCAAAATGAATTCTCACGTTTGCACCCATGAAATCAATCGCTGGAGCCAAGCAACAGAAGTGAATAAAGTTCAAAGGGCAGAAGGACACAAGCCAGTCTGCATGCACAGCTCAGCAGAGGAAATCCAGAGATCAGCAGAGTCCAGCCACTCGCAAGCCAGAGAAGAGACAAAGAGACATCAACAGCATCACACCCAGAACAGACTGAACTTCAGCTGCGTTATTACCAAACTTCTTTGACAATATTAAGAAATGACAATTCCACACATGACAACACGATTGTCTCCACAGCTCCGCAGTGTCTTTGGGGTTACACACACTACGTGGAAACAGATGGACCGAAGCCCACAATTATACTATAGAGGTAGTGAAGAAGTCCTCCAAGCACAGCAAGGCCTTTTTTTTAAGTCTTTAAGTGTTTCTTTAAAATAAAGCAGAGGACAAAATTGCTAGGAAAAACACTTTCCCCGATCAAACAAATGTTGTCCCAAACCTTTAAAACGCGAATAATTCTGTAATAATATGAACGTATCATATCTTGCAATGTTTAAAAGAGATTATTTTTAAGTTTACAAATAATCCCTTTTAAACATTGCAAGATATGATACGTTCATATTATTACAGAATTATTCGCGTTTTAAAGGTTTGGGACAACATTTGTCAAGAAACACTTGAAAGGACAACACTTTACAGAAACAAAAAATACTGTACTCTTTACGGTAGTCATGTCTCTGTGTACTCTTGAATCTAGAAATATTAAAGTGTGCGAGTCTACAGATAGTACTACAGATAAGTATAATATTTATAATAATGCCTTACACTTATAAAGCACTTTTCTGGACACTCCACTCAAAGCACTTTACAGGTAATGGAGATCCACTCCACCACAACCAGTGCGCAGCCCCCCTGGATGATGCGCCAGTCCTCTCCACATACACCAGCTCTCAGTGGGAGGAGAGCAGAGTGATGAAGCCAGTTCAGATATGGGGATTATTAGGAGATTGGTAAAGTCCAGGGAGAAATTTGGCCAGGACACCGGGGTTACACCCCTACTCTTTTCGAGAAACGCCCTGGGGTTTTTAATGACCACAGAGAGTCGGGGCCTCTGTCTCATCCAAAGGATGGCACCTTTTTACAGTATAGTGTCCCCGTCACTATACTAGGGCATCAGGACCCACACAGACCACAGTGTGAGCGCCCCCTACTGGCCCCACTAACACCTCTGCCAGCAGCAACCTCAGCTTTCCCAGGAGTCTCCCATCCAGGTACTGGGCAGGCTCACACCTGCTGAGCTCCAGTGGGCGGCCAGCTGTGAGCTGCAGGGTGATATAGTTGCTGGCCATGTAGATAGTAGAATGAGGATAGTAAGATTACATAAAGTAGAACCTAAGACCGTATCAATGACTGTAACACTGCAGAATGAAAGATTCCAGTATTTTACAGAACAGTGTCTATATAAGTATGAAGGAATAGATTAAAGATTGGTAGTGTTGTGTCATTCAAATGACAAAGTTCAGGTGTTTGTGAAGCAGAAGACTCTTTACTTCATATGGAAGTCTGGCTTGCAACCACCAGACTTAAAAAAATAAGTACCTAAAGATGGACTTTTATACCTTAAAACAAACAAGTTACTACAACACATTCTGAACAAATGATAAGACAACAACACATGCCAATTAATTAGATCTAAGTTGCAGACTAGACAACAGTTAGTTCTTTTCATTTTCTGGGCGTACAGCCAGCTTACCAAATACATGTCCTTTATCTTACTGACCAAGGACAGGCAGCATCTTTATATCTTTGGGCAGAAAGCTAACTTCAAGACACTAGACTGCATAGTTTGCAAAAATACTAAAACAAGAAATTAGATTATCTCACTTCCCAGGTGTCTCTCTTATCTCTTCAGTAGATATAATAATAAACTTTATAGAGCACCTTTCATACAAACAGGAGCTCAAAGTGCTTTACAAACCAAGTGTAAAAATATAATCTTAAAATTAAGAGATATATTATTAGTTGTAAAGGCAAACACGGTAATACAGTAAAGCAAAATAAATGTCAATTTTTTTCTTGAAAAAGAAATAAAAATGAGGAAATTCATAATAAAATAAGAACAATAAAAAAGATACAAAGAAAGAACAAATAACCATTTTAACTAAAGGCTAAATTCAAAAGATATGTTTTCAAATGTTTTTTAAAACAATGTACCGAGCTTGACTGCCTAATAAAAAGTGGTAGAGAGTTCCAGAAGGGCAGTAGTTGCAGGTCTCAGGTCACATATATAAACATATAAAGACAGACATTCAATAAGGTACACAGGTGCTAGACCATTTAGAGTTTTAAAAACAAGTAAAATAACTTTAAAATCTATCCTAGATAATACAGGTAACCAGTGAAGTTCTTTCAGAACAGGAGTGCTATGTGTTCTCTTTCTTGTTTTTGTTGCTGCTGCATTTTGAACAAGTTTTAAGGGATTTATCATTTTCTTGGGAAGCCCACTGAACAGAGCATTACAATAATCGATTCTACTGGTAACAAATGCATGGACACATTTTTCTGCACCGCCCTGGGATAAAAAAGGCCGAATTTTCGCAATGTTTCTTAAATGATAGAATGCAACTTTAGTTACCCTATTTATGTGAGGGACAAAACAAAGATCAGAATCTAGTTTCATGCTTCAGATTTAACACATGAAGCAAAAGAGCCCAATTAATCCTGCAAGAGATCTTTCTGAATTTTAGTACCCAATATCTTATCTTGATTGAACTGTAGAAAATTTTGGGACATCCACTGAGAAATATCCAACACACAGCCGGTTAGTCTGTTGACAGAGTTTTGATCTTCAGATGGAATAGAGATATACAGTTGTATATCATCGGCATAGCTTATGAAAATTGATCCCATGGTTCCTAATTACATTACCTAAAGGTAACATATCATGAAAAGAGCAGAGGTCCTAAAATGGAACCCTGCGGAACTCCACAAGAAATGTCAACATTTTTTGATGATGGATTTCCCAAAGCAACAAAAAACTGTCTTTTCATCAAATAAGATTTAAGCCATTCTAAAACCGTCCCTGAAAGACCTACCCAGTTTTCAAGTCAGTGGATCAGAATCTTGTGATCAACTATATCGAAAGCTGCACTGAGATCAAGTAAAACCCAAACAGAGGCATAATGTTTATCGGCAGTCAGTCACACCATGGACCAATGCCGTTTCTGTACTATGATGAGAACAAAAACCTGACTGAAATTTCTCAAACAAATTGTTAGAGATCAGATATTCATTTAATTGAAACAAAACAACTATCTCTAAAATTTTACTTGAAAAAGGAAAATTTGAAATAGGTCTAAAATTGCTGACAACAGCAGGATCCATATTAGTCTTTTTTAGTAAAGGCTTCACCAAGGCAGTCTTGAAAGCATTTGGGAAAACTCCAGTTGACAGAGAGCAATTTACAATAGTTAAAACATTATCTTGCACGCAATCAAAAACCTTAAAAAGAGTTGTAGGAACAGGCTCAAGATCACATGTGGAAGACCTTAATTTGTCTGTAACAGTTTTAAGTGTCTGAAGATTATTAACAGAGAAAGATGTCATAACAGATGGAGGTGGCTGATCAGGACAATCGGGGAAACTCATCGTGGTTGTCTGAGCTATATTCTGTCTAATCAAAGTTATTTTATCTTGGAAACGAATTGCAAACTCTTCACATTTTGTAGAAGATACATCTAAAGAAAAATTACAAGAAAAAGTAGGGTTTATTAAACGTTCTATAGTGGAAAACAGTACTTTGGTATGGTCTTTGTGTTTGTTAATTACATTAGAGAAGTACAACTGTCTTGCCCTTTTTATGGGAGTATTGTAGGCAGAAATCTGCTCTCTCAGAATGTCATAACGAACCTGCAGCTCAGCTTAGTTTTTCTCCATAAGCGCTCTGATTTGTGACAATTTTCCTTAAGTTGAAGTATTTCCTCATTCATCCAAGGAGTGTTATGAGTGAGATTTTCTTCCATTTGGCTGGTGCAACAGTGTCAAGAGTTTCCCTAAGTTTAATATTCAGAGCATGAACCAGATCATTGCAAGAGGGAGATGGCGCTGTGCATGAAACATTATTTAAAACGTTTTTAAACGTCTCAGCTGTTTTTTAACTTATGTAGCGTTTCTTAAAACATAACATTCAGATACTTTCTTCCTGACTTGTAAATTAACATGAAAGAATACACAGAGATGGTCCGATATCAGTACATCAGATATTAGTAACACATTTGTGTCTAGACTTTTACCGACGAGCAAGTCCAAAATAGCTCAGGATCTGTGCCTGTGGTTGGAAGGTTGCCGGTTCATATCCCGTGGCCGGCAGAGGAACCCTACTCCTTTTGGCCCCTGAGCGAGGCCCTTAACCCCAACTGCTCCAGGGGCGCCGTATCAATGGCTGACACTGTGCTCTGACCCCCAGCTTCTCTCCCTGTCTGTGTGTCTCACGGAGAGCAAGCTGGGGTCTGTGAAAAGACACGTTCCTTATGCAAGAGAATGCATAGGGTGAATAAAGTGATCCGATCTTAAGAGGTGACCACGTCTGTGAATAGAACTATCCACATGCTGCTTATAGTCAAACGTCTCCAAGAGTCTAATATAGCATTAGTGTCCGAGGAGTTATCAATATGCAAGTTAAAATCACCAGTGAGAAGAGTTAGTCGTTCAGCAAATACTCCAAAGAAACTGAGTGGTAGATTGCCGTGGAAAGACAATCCAATTTCCATAGAGGAAAGTAAAAAGTGATATGAATGAAAATATCCAGTCCTGCCTCGACGACATCCCTGATGTCGACTTTACCCCCAGACCCAACCCCCAACAAAGACGCGCTCCGGACCACAACGCGACTCCACGCTGTAGCGACCCGTTTGCGGCGAAGATCGCCGTGACGTCATCGCGGCTCCCCGCTCTCCGCCAATCGACATGCAGAGGAGGCGTGTCTGACCGCTCACGAGACCCACGGGCAGATATACACGCCGCCGGGTCCGAGTTCACGGTACCTGCAGAACCAGCGCCTCGGGATGGCACTGTCAGCCTGGCTGCTTTTACCACTCCTGCACCTGGCTGGCTCAGGTGAGTCCTGATCGAGCCGCGCTCTCTTCCCTGGCTGACTTACTCGTTAGCTTCTCAAACCTTTTGAGCAGTGAACTGGGAGCAGCAATTTCATCTTTTCACACTCTGCCCGAAAGCAGCACTACGTGCCCGAATCGATTCTAGCCAGCACGCCTCGCGAAACCTTCTACGACACGTAAATAACCTTCTTTTTTGCGAAGAAAACTAAGTGAAACCACTGAAGAACAGCCCCGCGCGGCAGCTCGTCCCGTGACGAGACTCGGTTCCAGGAAGTGAAAGTAGCTGACCGGCGCGAGCGCTCGCACCCGCAGCCCTGCCGAGCGTCACTGACGCTCCGGGTTCCGGATGACGAACAGCGTCCAGCCTGGGACTGTGGACCGACGCTGGAGAGATGAAATTACAGACACCCGCTCGGGAGAGACAGCCTGCAACACTACAAGACCCAACACTTCGAGATTGTACCCACCGTCACTCGAGACAAACTCCGCGTGGCTTCGCTCGCTCCGGTCACCAGCCCTGAGCAGCAGTCATCGCGAGCAGCTGTAA
Source organism: Lepisosteus platostomus (assembly GCF_059453375.1). Lineage (NCBI taxonomy): Eukaryota > Metazoa > Chordata > Actinopteri > Semionotiformes > Lepisosteidae > Lepisosteus > Lepisosteus platostomus. The sequence continues at coordinate 5,831,064 of NC_142614.1, forward strand.
AAAAAACCCGCACTCCCACATTCAAGCAGCTTTCAGCTGCACTGCTGATACAATTAAAACCTCACCTGCAGGTGTTTGCAGAAAACGGTTCTGTTGGACATTTACAAGCCTCACTTAAAACAGTCTTGGGAGACAAGCTCACTGTCTGCTCCCCAGGCTGTGACAGGAGATCACACTCTGGGCTGCAGCTCTGTTGAGTTTCCTCCCCAGTAGGACTGAAGCTGTTCTGATTCTGGCAGCTGTGGGACTTCTGGGATTAGATTTATTTTGGGGGAAGAATGTTTGTCTAATCCCAGAGTTTTTCTACCAGTGAAATAGAAAATGTCCTCTCGGGACAGCCAGGTCTGTGTCCAGTGTCTATGGCAGGCTGTGGTCACTGAGCCTCTCCTCTCTGGACAGCCAGGTCTGTGTCCAGTTTCTTTGGCCAGGCTGTGGTCACTGAGCCTGTCCTCTCTGGACAGCCAGGTCTGTCTGTGTCCAGTGTCTATGGTAGGCTGTGGTCACTGAGCCTGTCCTCTCTGGACAGCCAGGTCTGTCTGTGTCCAGTGTCTATGGTAGGCTGTGGTCACTGAGCCTGTCCTCTCTGGACAGCCAGGTCTGTGTCCAGTTTCTGTGGCCAGGCTGTGGTCACTGAGCCTGTCCTCTCTGAACAGGCTGTGGTCACTGAGCCTGTCCTCTCTGGACAGGCTGTGGTCACTGAGCCTGTCCTCTCTGAACAGGCTGTGGTCACTGAGCCTGTCCTCTCTGGACAGCCAGGTCTGTCTGTGTCCAGTTTCTTTGGCCAGGCTGTGGTCACTGAGCCTGTCCTCTCTGAACAGGCTGTGGTCACTGAGCCTGTCCTCTCTGGACAGGCTGTGGTCACTGAGCCTGTCCTCTCTGGACAGCCAGGTCTGTCTGTGTCCAGTGTCTTTGGCCAGGCTGTGGTCACTGAGCCTGTCCTCTCTGAACAGGCTGTGGTCACTGAGCCTGTACTTCCTCAGGGTCTGTTTCTCTTTGCAGTCTCTTACCTTTCTCAGATACAGTTCATTCCATTGCAGTTGGTGTATGTGTGTGTTTCCCAGCGGGTGAGGTCATGCTGTTTGGCTTGTGCTGAGATTGGCTTGACTTTGATTTGTGCTGCCCTGCGGCTGGCTGGTGTCAGTGAGCTACTCTCTCTCTCTCTCCCTCTCTCCCTCTCAGGAAGAGTGTTCGATGAGATAAAACAGAGGGTGCTGGAGAGGCAGGAGCAGGCAATCAAAGAGCACCTCCTGCTACAGGCTGCCTCAGGGCGCCCCCTGGTGACAGAGGGGCGTCTAGAGCAACCACTGGACCAATTCGACAGGCAGAACAACAGAACCTACTTGCAGGTACAGCAGTCCGCCCGGCGTAGCGCAGACAGGTCAGTGGGCAGTGCATGTCTGGGGGGGATGTCCCTCAGGGAGCCCCCACACTCCGGGTGCTGGGTACTGCAGTCCTGCAAGGACAAGATCAGCTCCCCAGTGGGCTACAGGAGCCCCCCCTAGCTTGTAACCTCCTCCAGCCCTGCTGATAATACCTGACTTCGGGGACCTTGTTCCACACACCTACTGCTCTCGGTGTTAAGCGGCAGCTCCGTGTCTGTGTGCGTGTCTGTCTGTCTCTCAGAGGTACTTCGTCAACGAGCAGTTCTGGAAGCGTCGCACCGGCCCCGTGTTCCTGTACATCGGAGGAGAGGCGGCCATCTCCGAGTTCAGCGTGCAGGGAGGTCTGTGTGTGTCTCCGTGACCCCCCTGCCCACACACACACTCACTCACACACACACAGCCCCCGGCCTCACTGTCCAGCTGCCTCTCTGCCCCAGGTCACCATGTGTCCATGGCGCAGGACCACGGAGCCCTCCTGGTGTCCCTGGAGCACCGCTTCTACGGACAGAGCATCCCCGCCGACGGCATGGAGACCCCCACACTGAGATACCTCAGCAGCCAGCAGGCGTGAGTCACGAGGCACACTCACACAGACACAGCCAGAACACGGTCGCGGTGCTGGCAGTGCACCTGGGAATGAGCACACTGATGAGGCCATGTGACACCTACCCATAAATCTGTCCACACCCCGACACCACACCGAGAGAGACAGACACACTGGGGTCAAGGGTCAGTCTACACCCTGACACCACACCGAGAGAGACAGACACACTGGGGTCAGTCCACACCCCGACACCACACCGAGAGAGACAGACACACTGGGGTCAGTCCACACCCTGACAACACACCGAGAGAGACAGACACACTGGGGTCAGTCCACACCCTGACACCACACCGAGAGAGAAGGACACACTGGGGTCAAGGGTCAGTCCACACCCTGACAACACACCGAGAGAGACAGACACACTGGGGTCAAGGGTCAGTCCACACCCTGACACCACACCGAGAGAGACAGACACACTGAGGTCAGTCCACACCCTGACACCACACCGAGAGAGACGGACACACTGGGGTCAGTCCACACCCTGAGACTGCACCGAGAGAGACGGACACACTGAGGTCAGTCCACACCCTGACACCACACCGAGAGAGACGGACACACTGAGGTCAGTCCACACCCTGAGACTGCACCGAGAGAGACGGACACACTGGGGTCAGTCCACACCCTGAGACTGCACCGAGAGAGACGGACACACTGGGGTCAGTCCACACCCTGAGACTGCACCGAGAGAGACGGACACACTGGGGTCAGTCCACACCCTGAGACTGCACCGAGAGAGACGGACACACTGGGGTCAGTCCACACCCTGAGACTGCACCGAGAGAGACGGACACACTGGGGTCAGTCCACACCCCGACACCACACCGAGAGAGACAGACACACTGGGGTCAAGGGTCAGTCCACACCCTGACACCGCACTGAGAGAGACAGACACACTGAGGTCAAGGGTCAGTCCACACCCTGAGACCGCACCGAGAGAGACAGACACACTGGGGTCAGTCCACACCCTGACACCGCACTGAGAGAGACAGACACACAGGGGTCAGGGGTCAGTCCACACACTGATAGTGAGAAGGGAGGCTGTAAGACACAGACACATTGGAAAAGGAACAGGAAGCAGAAAACATGACAGGAAAAGAAGTTCTGAACGTTGTGCACCCTCATTTCAGAGCCTCTTCTCTCTTCCTGCTCTCCTCTCTCTCTCCCCCTCAGGCTGGCTGATTTAGTGTCCTTCCAGCAGAACATCACCTCCCGCTACGAGCTGACACCCCGCAACACCTGGATCTGTTTTGGGGGCTCCTACCCCGGGTCCCTGTCAGCCTGGCTCCGTGGCAAGGTACCCCGCAACGCCCGCTCTCCTGTGGCCAGGCGGGAGGCTGGAGTGATTGTCCTGCAGAGGCCCGAGCCCAGCTGTCTCCAGGCCAGCGCCAGGCCCATGTGAGCCGCCCGCGCTCGCCTGTGGTGTCACCTGCTTGCCGCTCACCGCTGGCCTGTTTGGGTTTCAGTTCCCACACCTGGTCTACGGCGCAGTGGCCTCGTCTGCCCCCGTCAGAGCTCAGCTGGACTTCACTGGCTACAACAAGGTACCAGCAGGGGGCAGCACACCCTGCACTGCTGCCACCTCACGCCTTTACCCAAAGGGTTGTGGGACTCGGGGACACGTCACCCAGCCATGTCATTACAGTTACAGGGCAGTCAGACTCCTTTACTGCAGGTGCTTTTCTCATCTGGGGTCAGAATCAGGCATGTCACACTTGATTGTTAGAATAATTGCTTACACTTATATAGTGCTTTTCTGGACACTCCACTCAGAGCACTTTACAGGTAATGGGGATCCCCTCCACCCCCACCAGTGTGCAGCCCCACCTGGGGGATGTGACAGCAGCCATAGTGCACCAGTACTCTCCCCACACACCAGCTCTCAGTGGGAGGAGAGCAGAGTGATGAAGCCAGTTCAGAGATGGGGATTATTAGGAGGCCATGATTGGTAAGGTCCAGTGGGAAATTTGGCCAGGACACCGGGGTCACACCCCTACTCTTTTCATGAGACGCCCTGGAATTTTTAATGACCACACAGAGTCAGGACCTCGGTTTTACATGTCATATTAAAGACAGCGCCTTTTTACAGTACAGTTTCCCCGTCACTATAGTGGGGCATTAGGACCCTCACAGACTACACTAACACCTCTTCCAGCAGCAAGCTTAGCTATTCCCATGAGCCTCCCCTCCAGGTACTGGCCGGGCTCACACTGCGGAGCTCCAGTGGGCTGCTAATTGTGAGCTGCAGGGCGATATGGCGATATCAACCCCCCCCCTCTCTCTTCCAGGTCGTGGCGAAGAGTCTTGCCAACCCCGCAGTGGGGGGCTCGGACAGGGTGAGTACAGCCCAGCCGCCCGCCGGCCCGGTTCTCCGTCCCCGACCACGCGCGCGCGGCGCCACCTGCTGGCGGCCGGCCTCACGCCCGCCCGCCTGCCTCCCTGCAGTGCCTGTCTGCGGTGAGGGAGGGCTTTTCGGCCGTGGAGTCTGCCCTGGCCAGCCGGAACGTCACGGCCGTGTCCCGGGACTTCAGCTGCTGCTCCGCCGTGTCCGAGCCGGAGGACCAGCGGGAGCTGCTGTACAGCCTGGCGGACATCGCCATGGGCGCCGTGCAGTATGACCAGGAGGGGGCGCCGCTGGGCATCGCCCAGCTCTGCCGGATCATGGCAGGGAACTCCAGCGGGGCGGACAGCTACACCCGCCTCGCCCAGCTGGCCAAGGTAAGCCCCCGGCCGCCGCCCACTCCGCGCCCTCCCGGCGGCAGGCTCGTGGGCCGCTCACCCCTGTCCGTCCCTCAGGCCTACCTGGAGCGAACGGCCAAGCCCTGCCTGGAGACGTCCCACCAGCAGAGCGTGGCCGAGCTGCGGGACACCACCCTGAGGCCCAGCGGAGTCGGGGAGAGGCAGTGGTACTACCAGACCTGCACCGAGTTCGGATACTGTGAGGATCTCGCCGCACGGCAGCCGCCACAGAGGTCGCACTGCCCCCCAGTTAGTTTCCTTTCTCTTGGGCGACATTAGCTCGCGTCGCCAATGACAGAGATGTCCTCAAGCCAGCACCAAGGCTTCTGGGCACAGACGCAGGACATCCCGACTGTCACACGGGGCTAGACTGACCCATTGACTGGCCACTCACACCCCCCCCTCCCCCCCAGCGCCCCCTGCTGGACACAGTGGCACTGAGTAGCCTCTCGGCCCGTGAGAGAACTGCTTCAGGGACTCGCATTGCCACAGCTGCCTGCAGTGCCGCACCACGGCACAGCGCGTTGGCGACTTTCCGAGGAGCGTCCCGTCGCTCTGCAGGACGCTGGTCTGCCCGGCCCTGAGAGGAAACCCCCCAGGGCAGGGCATGCCCACCACCGCCGACACACCCCACTGGCCCGTACCTGACGGCCCACAGTCACACACCAGCCACTGGGGAGGTGTGTCCACTGGACTGCACACACCTCTGGCTCAGGAGTGGATAGAGCTGCCATCTGTCGCCCCAGGGGAGTCTAACGCCCGCGGTGTGTGTGTGTGTGTGTGTGCAGATCAGACCTGTGAGGATGACGGGTGCCCCTTCTCCCGGCTCCTGACCCTGAAGTCCCAGACGGAGCTCTGCCCCCTGGTGTTCGGCCTGAAGGAGAGCAGCCTGCCGCTGGCGGTGGGCTTCACCAACGATTACTACGGCTCCGACCACCCTGGCACTCACAGGGTGCTGTACGTCAACGGTGAGAGCGAGGACATTTTATGTGGAAATCTCGGCCTTTCTCTCGTACAGCCGTTCCAGCTTTTCAGTCGGTGGCGGTATTGTCGCTTGAAGAAGCGGGAAGCCCTGGATGGGAGACTCCTGGGAAAGCTGAGGCTGCTGCTGGAAGAGGTGTTAGTGGGGCCTGCGCGGTCTGCGTGGGTCCTAATGCCCCAGTATAGTGACGAGGACACTATACTGTAAAAAGGCGCTTTCTTTAATATGAGACGTAAAACCGAGGTCTTGACTCTCTGTGGTCATTAAAAATACCAGGGCGTGTCTCGAAAAGAGTAGGGGTGTTACCCCGGTGTCCTGGCCAAATTTCCCCCTGGCCTTTACCAATCATGGCCTCCTAATAATCCCCATCTCTGAACTGGCTTCATCACTCTGTTCTCCTCCCACTGAGAGCTGGTGTGTGGGGAGAGGACTGGTGCTCTATGGCTGCTGTCTCATCATCCAGGTGGGGCTGCACACTGGTGGTGGTGGAGGGGATCCCCATTAGCTATAAAGCGCTTTGAGTGGAGTGTCCAGAAAACTGGCATATAAGTGTAAGGCACTATTATTGTCATTCTGAAATGTTAGGTTCCTTCCTTCCTTCTGCCCAAAGCCAGTGCCAGGCACAATACAGATGCCAGTCTCCTCAGTTAGCGTCAGACAGTACCGCATGTCTGGGGTCTTACCTAAGGCACAGCTCAGGGGTCCTTTTCCAGGCGCACAACTACTCTGCCGTTTGCTCTTTCCCCTCTCAGGTGACATCGACCCCTGGCACGTGCTCAGCGTCCTCTCCAACGCCACCAGCGGGGAGAGAGCCATCCTGATCCACGGGACCGCGCACTGCGCCGACATGAACCCCCCCCGCCCCTCCGACCCCCCCGCGCTGATGCTCGCTCGCAAGGTGAGAGGTGCTGGGGGGGGTCAGGGAAGAGTGGGGAGAATCCAGCAGTAGCCTGGGCCGTACCGGGATGGCAGGTGTCTGAACAAACCCAGGCAGCTGCTGGAAGTGCTGTGTGTAGACCAGCAGGGGGCGCTCTGCTCAATCCGTACCCCTGTTTCCGCAGGAGATCGAGGCCCATGTGGCCGCTTGGCTCCAGTCAGCCGCGCAGGAGGCCGCCTGACGTCAGGGGACCTGTGGGGCCGGAGAGGGAGGGGCACTTTCACGCTAGAAGCTTGCAATCAAGGGCACCCTGCCGCCCTGCGATGTGATTTCTTTCTCACGAAACCTTCTGGCCTCTCGGCCCACAACGACACGAGGGCCCGCTCCGAGCCACGCCGTCTACAAGCGGACCGGGCGGGAGTCGGCGCCGGCAAGACAGCCGCGCTGTGCAAGGCCTGGGCATGAGGCTAGACGACCACATACTGTATTTACTCAATCGTCACCCGCTTCCTGTGCGATAACACTCTTCTGTCAGCGCCTCGCATTCTCTCTACGCTCTGGGGAGGTCAGGGGTCACGGGGAGCCCCCCGCAGAAGTACCCCAGTGTGAAACAGCACAGGGGAGGGCGCTCCCCCTGCCCTGGGTGGGACAGGAACTCCCCATGCTTCTTTTATACTCCAGATCAAGCCCAATAAAGATTTTTATGCTATGCGCCTGAGTCTGGTACTGTCCAGGGGGGGCTGATGTCCATCGTCCCCCAGCTGTGTCCCGAGGGCAGACTGTCCAGTTCGGACCGACCCGTCAGCCTCCCCAGTCTTGTCCTGACCTCCACACACACTCCTACACCTCTGCCCAGCCCTGCTCTCACAGCCAGAAGGACCTGGGTGTTCCTCATGGGCACATTCCTGGCTTTACTGATCTGTTACTCTGTCAGGAACAGGGGATTTGAGAGACCTACTGTATAAGAAGTAAGTGGACTGGGGTGCTCCTGGACCAGGAATGGTGACCCCTGAGTTAGGATTTAGCTGTGGGTTTGTCAAGAAATCTTGGGGTACACCATAACCCTCCCTAGTACCTCTCCAAAGGTGCACTTAGCAGTTTCTGTCTCCCACTTTTTAATCACACGAGCCACAGACATGTCTGCTGTCTTCATCCCACGGCAACTGAGCGGTGGCTCTGTGGCTGAGGATCTGTGCCTGTGGCTTGAAGGTTGCCAGTTCAAATCCCATAGCCGGCAGAGGAATCCTATTCCGTTGGACCCCTGAGCAAGGCCCTTAACCCCAACTGCTCCAGGGGTGCTGTACAATGGCAGACCCTGCGCTCTGATCCCCAGCTTCTCTCCCTGTCTGTGTGTCTCCTGGAAAGCAAGCTGGGGTCTGTGAAAAGACAAATCCCTAATGCAAGAAATTGTATATGGCTAATTAAGTGATCTTATCTTACAACCTTTTCAGCACAATAAACATCGTGCTGGGCTTCAGTCCCACCGCTGGCCACATGGGGGCAGCTGTGGTCCATTAACAACCAGCCAGGGACAACAGGAGCCTTGGGCAGAGAGCAGAGACAGAAACTTCATTACCTTCCTGGCTAATCCCACTTCCAATCCCATCTGCCAATGCCCCTGACAGCATGTCAAATCCAGGCACACAGGAGGAATACACATAAGCAGAGGGAGAACTTCCAGGCTCTATCAGAATACTGCTCAGCCATCAGTGGCACGGATCCTGAAAAGAGCCACATTCTGAAAACATGTGGCTTGTTCCCCACCCCAGCACTCTTTGTGTAAAGAAGTGTGTCCTATACTCACGCTGAAACGAGCTGCTTTTCCCCTCTGACCCCTAAAGGTGGATGCTGCACATTGGTGGTGGTGGAGGGGAGACCCCATTACCTGTAAAGCGCTTTGAGTGGAGTGTCCAGAAAAGTGCTATATAAGTGTAAGCAATTATTATTATTATTATTATTATTATTAAAGAAGACTGGAGATTCACGCACAGTCCTGTGTGTGAGTAGGCACACAACATTAATAGCAGCTAGGCAGGATCAATCATCAATGTACTGTCCATATACACAATTCCATGAAGACTTGACAGTCTGTCCCCACATAAACTCTTCTTCCAAAACGTCAATCACTTCCCTATTATACTATTAAACTACAAGTGCCAAAGGAATCCATTGTCACTCTGTTATACTGGAGACTGAACTCGTTGGTTCAGCCCTGGAGTCAGTGGGCCTCACCCACAGTGTGCTGTCTCTCTCAGTCTTTCGGTGGGGGTGGGGGGGAGGGGTGATTAAAGATCGGGGGAGGGTTCAGAGCTGGGAGGTCGTGACCCCAGTGACTGGAGGGGGTGCCCCGCTCATCAATCACACAGTGACATTGCTGGGCAGCAGAGGGCTCCTCCCCCTCGGGGAAACAGATGGTCCTGGGGCAGGACTGCACACACACACACACACTCTCACATCTTCTCCTGCCCTGATGAGCCCCCCATGCCTATTTGTCACCGACGGGGCCCGATACTTGACATTTACTGCTCTCTACTCCACTGCAATGAAGCTCCACAAAGGCTGAGTCAGACCCACAACCAGTAGAGCTGGCACTGTGACAGTCCACTGACAATGGCTTTGGAAAAACGTTAAAAAACTCCACCTGTCTGGGTTTCCTGGGTGAGCCTCAGGAACTCCTATCCCAGTGAGGTCATCTGGCCTTCAGATACAGAAGGGTACTCACACTCCCATCTCCTCTCTGCTCTGCGTCCTGCTGTCTCAGTATTTGTTCTCTGCCCATGTCTTTCCTTCCATCCCTCACCTGCCCTCCTTCTCTCCTCTCAAATTTGTCAGTGTATACCCTCTCTCCTCTCCCTCTATAGAGTTACCCTCTCCTCTCAAAGTCAAATTCAACCAGCCTTAGTTGCAAATTACATTGCTGCTAAAGCATATACAATCAGTATAACACCTACATACGTGTATAATCCAAATACATCATAGGACATTTACCTACAACACATAGAGCATTATTGACAGACAGGCTCACTGTTCCTCAGGCTGTGACAGGAGATCACATACTGGGCTGCCAGTTCAACTGAGTTCCCTCCTCCCTCTCCCAGTAGGATTGGGACCCGTTATGATTCTGGCAGGTGTGGAAACGCTGGGATTAGATTTGTAAATTTAGGGTAGAATGTTTCTCTAATCCCAGAGTATCTGTCACAGAAGTGCACCTCAGTCTCTATTTCTCCCCGCTGGCAGTGGGAGCACAGCCTGTCCTCTCTGGGCAGCCAGGTCTGCCTGTGTCATCCAGTTTCTATGACCAGGCTGTGGTCACTGAGCCTGTACTTCGTCAAAGTCTGTTTCACCTTGCTGTTTGGTCAGATATTCAGATAGCGTGTATTGTCTGTTCGGGATCTGTAGCATTCCAGTTATGTGTTGTGTTGTGTTTGTGTGTGCGTCCCAGTGGTAGTGTATTTTGGTTTGTTCTGTGAAATGGTTCATTTTGATTTGTGTTTTTGGTGCTGTGCTGTCCTGAAGCTGATTGGTGTCAGTGAGCCTCAGGACATTCTGGCTGAGGGGGCTCTTCTCTGGCCTCAGCTCTTGGCTCAGTAGGGCTTTGTGGTGGTACAAATTCTATTCACTGTTTCTCAGGTATACCCAGCATTTTATTACTCTCTTTTGTATGCTGATAAGTTCCTCTGTGCACGCGTCGTTAGGTGTTTCTCTCTTCACATGGAGAATGTTTTTACAGAACGCCGTGTGCAGAGTTTCTGTAGGGTGTTTGTTCCATTTAATGTAATCCTGTTCTGAGTGTGGACCCACACTTCACTGCCATATAGAGCAATGGGTTGGATTACACTTTCAAATATTTATAGCCAAATATTTAGATTTATGGGGGGTTGATATTGTAGAGCCTCCTTCTAATGGCATAGAAAGCTCTGTGTGTCTTCTCCTCCAGTGACTTTACTGCCAGGTCAAAACTGATTGTCAGTCCAAGGTGTAGTTGGCTGTGTGTCCCAATGTGTTGTTGTTGAGTATGAATTTGTACCTGTTTCCCTGAGGTCTGGCTTTCTTCTGGAAAACCATGACTCTGGTCTTGTCCAGATTGACTGTCAGCACCCAGGACTGACAGGACTGCTCCAGCAGGGCCAGGTTCTGCTGCAGCCCCTGTTCTGGGTCCAGATGGGCTGGCAGTACCCCAGTCTAACAGTATGGCTCCAGTACTGTCCTGTGGGCAACAGCAGCATCAGGTCATCAGCGCAGAGCAGGAACTTTGTGGTGTGAGATCAGGAGGTGCAGAGTGTTCCAACATCTTTCCCCTCTCCCTCTCGCTGAAGGATAAGTCGCCTGTCTCCCCGTCTGTTTGGCGTATTGCAGTGATCAACGAGCCACTGGCTGGGAGCTCAGCCATCAATCTTCCGCCCGCGCTATCGGAGATCCGTCTCCCGCGCTGACCAACACAGTGCCACTGACGGCGGCCCGAGACAAACGGAGCAAGGGCAGGGGGCAGCACTGGCGCACCTCAGCTCCACGCTGGTCGCGGTCAGAGAGGCGGCGGGTCCTGCTCTCGGGAGAGGCAGCTCACCTGGGCTGTGAGCTCAAAGCACCTGTGATACTCCCACTGGCACACCTAGACTGGATCACACTGCTGCGCACTGGGAGTCTGACTGGGAACACTGGCACACCTAGACTGGATCACACTGCGAGTCTGGAAACACTGGCACACCTAGACTGGATCGCACTGCTGTGCACTGGGAGTCTGACTGGGAACACTGGCACACCTAGACTGGATCACACTGCTGCACACTGGGAGTCTGACTGGGAACACTGGCACACCTAGACCGGATCACACTGCGAGTCTAGAAACACTGGCACACCTGGACTGGATCGCACTGCTGTGCACTGGGAGTCTGGAAACACTGGCACACCTAGACTGGATCACACAGCTGTGCACTGGGAGTCTGACACTGTGACTAAATCACATTGAGAAACCAAGGTGACAGCTCAGTAAAACCTGGAGGAAACAGGTGCTGTGCAATGGCACTGCGATACAGTGTTGACAGTGCTTCCAGCCACCTGTGAATCCTGCCTGTGTCCCGAAGCCCCTCACAAAGGAGAGAGCCATAGAAAAAACTAGCACCAGGATGAGAGGAGAGGGAAAATTCATTGGCATTAAATCACATTTATTTACCTTATCCCTCCACCCTCCCCTCCCCTCTCTGGAAGGAAGACAAGCAGATTAAGGAGATGATGGATTCTCCTTCTCTCCCGCTCCCCCTCAATCCATCACTTCGATGGCAGTAATCGTTCCGAGGTCCAAGGATAAACAGAGTGCCCATCCATCTCGCTAATAACAACAGTCAGAGGAAGTAATGGCACCCCCCCCAGTCTCATCTCAACTCTCAGGAGGATGGGAGAGAGAGGAGGAGTAAGAGTGTAAGAGTGAAAGAGGAGATGAAGAGGAAGAGAGGGAGGGAGAAGAGGGATAGGAGTGGAGGGACTTGATCTGCATGATTTCAGAAATGCAAACTTAAATATTTAAGAAACTCGCAGAGGTGCAAACCAGCACATTCATGTCAAAAACATAAGAGGGACACATCTGACTGCTTCTGTCGTCTGTCTCAAATTTCAAACACGGGGATCAGCGTTCAGTGATCCCCTGGGTGAGCTCTCAGCCATGTGCAGTGTCCAGGGTAGGACACACCGGTCAGACACAACCACTGGCACCCCCTGCTACTGGTTCTCTTCGGTAGACATTTCTTTGCACAACTGGCCTTTCCTTCCATGCTTGTATTTTTATACATACACCCCTGGTAAACTTAAAGAGGAGATTTAAAGGCTGGGATAATAAAGTGATGATATTTGCGGTTCAGACCGGAGAACCTGGTGTCAAGTCCTGCCACAAGCACATCACAGGTACATCACAGACTGTCACTGAACAGACAACTACCACTATATCGACTGTCACTGCACAATGTCACTGTACAGACACTGTCACTACAGACTGTCACTGTACAGACAACTACCACTATATCGACTGTCACTGCACAATGTCATTGTACAGACACTGTCACTACAGACTGCCACTGTGTACTGTCACTGTACAGACACTACACTACAGACACTACAGACTCCCACTGTACAGACACTGTCACAACTCAGACTGTCACTCCACAGCACATAACACATTGCTTCTTGGTTTAGTACCTTTTTTTTTTTTTTAACTTTCGGGTCCAGTTACAGCGTCTTTTTCCAACAAAGGCAAGATCGTGGTCAGGTAAAATAAATAGTAAAATAATAATAATAATAATAATAATAATAATAATAATAACAACAACAGGACAATGCTAAGATTATGATAGTATTCAGATACTGGAGTAGGAAAGCGAGATTGATGTTAATAATTATTCTCCTTCAGTATGCAGAAGATAGGGAGGGCAGGATATTAATCATCATCATTATTATTTAGCCAGTCCGCGGCCGGACAGCTGTCCCGCGGAGGTGACGACAGAGGGACGATGTCGCCCCGGGCCGCGCCGCCGTGTGGCAGTGTCAGTGTCAGGGGAGAGAGCGGTCCGCACGCGCTGCGAGAGACGGGGACGCCGTGTGTGTGTGTGCGCGCGCTGAAGAGACCCCCCCCCGCAGGTCTTCAAAGCTCATCGCTCATTTCGCAGTGACAGATTCCATCCCCGTCGCCTGCTCGTGTTGATGGACAGCGGGAGCGGCCAAAAGGCACGCCGACATCACTCCGCTCCAGCGAGGGGAGGAAGAGTCCCGGTCAGCCCCGGACCAGCGCCCGGCCCCGCCCGACACCGAGCACCGCCCGAACCGGACCGAGCCGCAGCTCGGGCCGAGGGGGAGAAGGGGGCATTTCCCCGCCGATCATCCGACTGTTCTTCCGCGCATACAGGATGAACACAGCCGGGCGACAACAGCGGCAATAAGCAGAATTCTTCTTCTTCTGGTTATTATTATTAATCTCGGGTGGGAATGGTTCCGGCTATGGGCAACGCCGGACGCGCTGGTCAGGGGGAAACGCGGCTGCTCTGGAGGCGCTATTAGATTCCTCTCTTTGACAGGACTGTCTCGCCCGCCCGTGAGCGGACCGGACCCCGCTGTACCGAGCTGTGGTGGCCACCGTTTTCCACATTTCCGCCCAGGATCGCTGCGAGCGGCATCGGGACCGCCGTCTCGGCTCGCCTGTCTGGACACAGGCACCCGGAGCCCGGAGCCCGGAGCGCTGGACTGCGGCTCCGCCGTGCCGTCCGTCCGCCGGGCAGCCGGCTGCACTCGCGTTGATGGAGAGCAGGGTAGGTCCCCCGTCTCTCGGCGCCGCGGCCACGGTGAATCCGTCTTCTGTCCTTTCCTCTCAGCCTGCACGTTAACGCGCGATGCTAGTGGAGGTTCCCGGCTCAGCCTTGAATTTTTCTGTTTTTTTGTGTGTGTGTGTGTGGGGGGGTTGGGAGGTCTGGCCGGTTCTGACTCTTTCGCTTTCCCCTCGTCTCTCTGACCGACTCGGACCTCTCGCCGCGGCCGAGCCCAGCAGGAGAGCGCCGAGCGCCGGCGTGCGGGAGGACCAGTCCCCGAGCCCGGCCGCGGTACCGGTCTGGCAGAACCCGGGTCCTGACCCGGACACAGGGCTGGCCCGCTTAAAGCCGCCCGCTGACAAGTTAGCCAGCACGTACCTGTATATAGGTCACGGATTAATTCTGATAAACATTATCAGAATAACAAGGAGACGCGAACTTGCAGTGCCGATAGCGGTAGAACACATTGTGAGCAATATCGCGCTGCTTCTTGAAATTAAAATGAATCACCGTCATTTATCTACGACTAATAAGATGGCTGGTACTGCCCTAGATTTCGAGGTCAAGTTCTGGGGGGGTGATTCTTGCCCACCCCAAGGGGACTTGGCCGAATTTAGGGTCCCTGTCACTGACACGCGCAGGGAAATTCCACGGAGAGCGTGGGGGAAACGCGGGGAGGGGAGGGAGCGAGAGACGGACTCGGTATGTAGGTCAACTTTTTTGCTACAGTGAATCCGAGGCGCTCGGCTTGTCGCCCGTCTGCGGGCTGGCGCTGTAAACAGATACTCTAATTAACGCTCTAATTGCGCTCCGCGCGGGCACAGCTGATCCAGACACCCAGGGCAGCCGCCGAGCTGGGAGCCTGCTGCCCCCGGTCGCGTCGCCACTCCCCGCTCGGGCAGCCAGCTGGAGAGTTAGGGGGTCACCGTTCCTACCGGGGTTCGTCTACCGCCGTTGCTGGTACCGCTCAGGCTAGGACAGAGAGGCAAACTGGGGGAAAGTCGGGCTCCTGCGCCGTCGAGTCCCGCGCTTGTCCACACTGCCGGAGAGTCCGCCCCTGGGAGCCCGGGTCTCTACGCGCTCCGGTCCGGTCGGACAGCCGCTCCTGTCAGAAACTCGTTAACGCAGCCCAGCGTGCACCCGCACACACTCGCTGTGCCGTCTTATCGATCGATCGATCAGAACACGGATTTGTGTTTTTCCCCTGATTGAACATCAGCCGATGGCAATACAGCTTAAATGAGCGCTGCTGCTGGCATTAATTGATTGATTGGTTGTAGCGGACTGCTAATTGCGCGAAAGCTTCTGGAGACCCCCCGGGCGATGAAGAAAAAGAGTGGCTTGGGCTTGTGTGTGTGTGATGACCCGGGGGCTCCGGAGACAGCGGCCTGCGTCCACAAGGCGTTTGGCACCCGTTCCTGTCGGCCATCAGCGCCGCACCAACCCAATCGCGAAGCGGTAGGGAGAACCGCTGCGCGCGCACGTCACCCCCGCGTGGCCGCTCCACAGCCGGTGGCAGAGCCCTAACTTTCCCGTGCGCGTCATCCCCAACACCAGCTGCAATGCAACTAGCGCTTGCAGTAACAGTCAACTTCTCACACTGCGCCTGCGAGACCGGTCCCCACGGGGCGCTTTACGGCACACTGCAGAAAAACAGCGGAAAACGGAGCCGAAGCAGCCGCGTTAGAGTTTACACCAGCCGGGTGTGTCCGTGTAGCGCCTGTCCATCCTCCCCCCTCCTGTGGGGGAGAGCGATCAAGAGTTCCTGTCTGGGACCCGTGTACCACACGGCCGACTCCAGCACCAGCTCTGGAATAAAACGGGATCGATCTGTTGCGAGACCAGTTCTGTCATTATAGACTCTCTCTCCGATTACTTCATAATCTCTGTCCTGAGATCTGATCTGCTGGTATAGACTCTCTTGCCATGTGTGAGGGCTGTCAGTGTGTAGTGTGAGGGCTGTCAGTCTTTCAGTGTTCAGCATGAGTGCTGTTAGTGTGTGTGGGTGTGTAATGTGAGTGGTGTCAGTGTGCAGTGTGTGTGTGCTGTCAGTCTGTGTCAGGGTGCAGTGTACATCAGTGTATAGTGTAGTGTTGAACACTGTGAGTCTGTGTCAGGGTGCAGTGTACATCAGTGTGTAGTGTAGTGTTGAGTACTGTGAGTCTGTGTCAGGGTGTGCAGGATATGTTTGTGCTTGCAGGCTGCTGTGATGTCTTGTACAATATCAGTGAGCTGGTGAAAAGAGGGGGGTTGAAATGCACATCAAAGAGAGCTGGAGTTGAAACAAATTAATGAGGAGGAGAGACACTAACTACTAACGGTCCTCCCACACATGGCTCTGTCAGAACTGCCTCTCCTTCTCTCTTTAATGTCTTCCCCCACATCTCACTTGCAGTCTCTCTCTCCCACTTTCCTTGTTTTGTCTTCCCAGCTTCTTGCAGTTTCATTTAGCAGTGTTCAGTCAGGGTGTGGACTGACCCCAGTGTGTCCGTCTCTCTCGGTGCAGTCTCAGGGTGTGGACTGACCCCAGTGTGTCCGTCTCTCTCGGTGCAGTCTCAGGGTGTGGACTGACCCCAGTGTGTCCGTCTCTCTCGGTGCAGTCTCAGGGTGTGGACTGACCCCAGTGTGTCCGTCTCTCTCAGGGTGTGGACTGACCCCAGTGTGTCCGTCTCTCTCGGTGCGGTGTCAGGGTGTGGACTCACCCCAGTGTGTCTGTCTCTCTCGGTGTGGTGTCAGGGTGTGGACTGACCCCAGTGTGTCCGTCTCTCTCGGTGTGGTGTCAGGGTGTGGACTGACCCCAGTGTGTCCGTCTCTCTCGGTGTGGTGTCGGGGTGTGGACTGACCCTTGACCCCAGTGTGTCTGTCTCTCTCAGTGCGGTGTCAGGGTGTGGACTGACCCCAGTGTGTCTGTCTCTCTCGGTGCGGTGTCAGGGTGTGGACTGACCCCAGTGTGTCTGTCTCTCTCGGTGCAGTCTCAGGGTGTGGACTGACCCCAGTGTGTCCGTCTCTCTCGGTGCGGTGTCAGGGTGTGGACTGACCCCAGTGTGTCTGTCTCTCTCGGTGCAGTCTCAGGGTGTGGACTGACCCCAGTGTGTCCGTCTCTCTCGGTGCAGTCTCAGGGTGTGGACTGACCCCAGTGTTTCCGTCTCTCTCGGTGCAGTCTCAGGGTGTGGACTGACCCCAGTGTGTCCGTCTCTCTCGGTGCAGTCTCAGGGTGTTGCCTGACCCCAGTGTGTCCGTCTCTCTCGGTGCGGTGTCAGGGTGTGGACTCACCCCAGTGTGTCTGTCTCTCTCAGTGCAGTCTCAGGGTGTGGACTCACCCCAGTGTGTCTGTCTCTCTCAGTGCGGTGTCAGGGTGTGGACTGACCCTTGACCCCAGTGTGTCTGTCTCTCTCAGTGCGGTGTCAGGGTGTGGACTGACCCCAGTGTGTCTGTCTCTCTCGGTGCGGTGTCAGGGTGTGGACTGACCCCAGTGTGTCTGTCTCTCTCGGTGCAGTCTCAGGGTGTGGACTGACCCCAGTGTGTCCGTCTCTCTCGGTGCGGTGTCAGGGTGTGGACTGACCCCAGTGTGTCTGTCTCTCTCGGTGCAGTCTCAGGGTGTGGACTGACCCCAGTGTGTCCGTCTCTCTCGGTGCAGTCTCAGGGTGTGGACTGACCCCAGTGTTTCCGTCTCTCTCGGTGCAGTCTCAGGGTGTTGCCTGACCCCAGTGTGTCCGTCTCTCTCGGTGCGGTGTCAGGGTGTGGACTCACCCCAGTGTGTCTGTCTCTCTCGGTGCAGTCTCAGGGTGTGGACTGACCCCAGTGTGTCCGTCTCTCTCGGTGTGGTGTCAGGGTGTGGACTGACCTCAGTGTGTCCGTCTCTCTCGGTGTGGTGTCAGGGTGTGGACTGACCCCAGTGTGTCTGTCTCTCTCGGTGCAGTCTCAGGGTGTGGACTGACCCCAGTGTGTCCGTCTCTCTCGGTGCGGTGTCAGGGTGTGGACTGACCCCAGTGTGTCTGTCTCTCTCGGTGCAGTCTCAGGGTGTGGACTGACCCCAGTGTGTCCGTCTCTCTCGGTGCGGTGTCAGGGTGTGGACTGACCCGTGTGTCCGTCTCTCTCGGTGTGGTGTCAGGGTGTGGACTGACCCCAGTGTGTCTGTCTCTCTCGGTGTGGTGTCAGGGTGTGGACTGACCCGTGTGTCTGTCTCTCTCGGTGTGGTGTCAGGGTGTGGACTGACCCCAGTGTGTCCGTCTCTCTCGGTGTGGTGTCAGGGTGTGGACTGACCCGTGTGTCTGTCTCTCTCGGTGTGGTGTCAGGGTGTGGACTGACCCCAGTGTGTCTGTCTCTCTCGGTGCGGTGTCAGGGTGTGGACTGACCCTTGACCCCAGTGTGTCTGTCTCTCTCGGTGCGGTGTCAGGGTGTGGACTGACCCTTGACCCCAGTGTGTCCGTCTCTCTCGGTGCAGTCTCAGGGTGTGGACTCACCCCAGTGTGTCTGTCTCTCTCGGTGTGGTGTCGGGGTGTGGACTGACCCCAGTGTGTCTGTCTCTCTCGGTGTGTTGTCAGGGTGTGGACTGACCCCAGTGTGTCTGTCTCTCTCGGTGCGGTGTCAGGGTGTGGACTGACCCCACTGTGTCTGTCTCTCTCGGTGTGGTGTCAGGGTGTGGACTGACCCCAGTGTGTCTGTCTCTCTCGGTGTGTTGTCAGGGTGTGGACTGACCCCAGTGTGTCTGTCTCTCTCGGTGTGTTGTCAGGGTGTGGACTGACCTCAGTGTGTCTGTCTCTCTCGGTGCGGTGTCAGGGTGTGGACTGACCCCACTGTGTCTGTCTCTCTCGGTGTGGTGTCAGGGTGTGCGTTGACCCCTGACCCCAGTGTGTCTGTCTCTCTCGGTGCGGTGTCAGGGTGTGCGTTGACCCCTGACCCCTGTGTGTCCTTCTCTCTCAGTATGAGGATGTGCTGCAGTACCCCTCAGTGGAGACAGCATGTGGAGGGGGGTTCAGCGATGTTATGACCATCCGCCCAATCGCTCCCCCACTGAGCCAGACTCCCCACTACGCCTCTCACCGGGGGGGCGCTGGACTCAAACACCACAAGGACCAGATTTATGGGTAGGTGTCGCATGGCCTCGTCGGTGTGCTAATTCACAGGTGCACTGCCAGCACCGCGACCGTGTTAGAGCTGTATTTGTATGTGTCCCCACAGACACCCGCTGTTCCCACTGCTGGCGCTGGTGTTTGAGAAGTGTGAACTGGCCACCTGCTCACCCCGCGAGCCAGCCGCCCTGACCTCACACAGCGACGTCTGCTCCTCTGACTCCTTCAACGAGGACATTGCTGCATTCGCCAAACAGGTCCTGGGCACTAATGCACTGAGACAGTGAGACACTGAGAGAAGTGCACTGATGCACTGAAGCCCTGACATACTCATGTCGCTGGTTTATTAAGGCACCCTGACAATTGAATGCACTGAATCACATACTGGTGCCCAATACAGGGTAACACTCTAGACTCTACTAACCAACAGCCACAGTGATGGACTGAACACTGATACACTATTATACTGACTCAACACTCCACTAACCAATAGCCACAGTGATGTACAGACACTGATGCATTGCTAAATTAACAACTCTACCAACCAACAGCCACAGTGATGGACTGAACACTGATACACTATTATACTGACTCAACACTCCACTAACCAACAGCCACAGTGATGAACCGACACACTGACTGAAGACTTCATCAACCACTGCCCTGACTTTTAATTACTGTTGCTGATATTATTGTTTTTCTGTTTCAGATCCGCTCAGAAAAGCCTCTGTTTTCTTCCAACCCAGAACTGGACAACCTGGTATGACGGACAGACCTCACTGACGCATTAACTCTTCTGCTCTGTCTAACCCTTTGTTAGGTGTGAGGTCAGAATGAAGACACCCTGTTGCTGCCTTCGCAGTGGGTAACCCGACTGAGCCCCTACATTGAGAAACGCAATATGACAGTTATTCCACACAGTAATCCTGACTTCCTGACTTCCTCTAGGAGTCTCTGGAGGATTTTTAGACTGGGGAGAGAATTTGCCCACCCAGCAGCACAGAATGCAGGCACTGCTGCAGAGTAGCGAGAGACTGGGATTTGATTTGTTATGAGTTTGTTACCAGTCACTAAGCAGGCAGACGGCAGGTCAGGAAAGAGGAATATCGGAATATTGGAATATCCCTGTGCTTCCATCTCTCCTCCCTGTCTCCTGCAGATGATACAAGCCATACAGGTGCTGCGGTTTCACCTGCTGGAGCTGGAGAAGGTGAGTGAGAACTGGTCACAGTAAAGGCAGCTTGGCAATGGGCTGTGTCCATTTATTAACAGTGTGTGTATAGACCCCTCTCTCTCGGTACAGTGTGTGTGAACAGTCTTCTCTCTCGGTACGGTGTGTGTATAGACCCCTCTCTCTCGGTACGGTGTGTGTTAACAGTCTTCTCTCTCAGCACAGTGTGTGTATAGACCCCTCTCTCTCAGCACAGTGTGTGTATAGACCCCTCTCTCTCAGCACTGTGCGTGTATAGACCCCTCTCTCTTAGCACTGTGCGTGTATAGCCCCCCTCTCATTCTGGATACAGTTGTGTGTAAAGACCCCTTTATGTCCTGGTACAGGGGGTGTGTAGACTCCTCTTTCTCAGTACAGTGTGTGTATGGACCCCTCTCTCTCAGTACAGTATATAGACTCCTCTCTCTCAGTGCAGTGTGTGTATGGACCCCTCTCTCTCAGTACAGTATATAGACTCCTCTCTCTCAGTGCAGTGTGTGTATGGACCCCTCTCTCTCTGTATACTCTCTGTACAGCAGCCATATCACCCTGCAACTCACAACTGGCAACCCACTGAAGCTAAGCAGGTGTGAGCCTGGTCAGTACCTGGATGGGAGACCTCCTGGGAAAAACTAAGGTTGCTGCTGGAAGAGGTGTTAGTGGGGCCAGCAGGGGGCGCTCACCCTGTGGTCCATGTGGGTCCTAATGCCCCAGTATAGTGATGGGGACACTATACTGTAAACAGGCGCCGTCCTTCGGATGAGACGTAAAACCGAGGTCCTGACTCTCTGTGGTCATTAAAAATCCCAGGGCTCTTCTCGAAAAGAGTAGGGGTGTACCCCGGTGTCCTGGCCAAATTTCCAATTGGCCCTTACTAATCATGGCCTCCTAATAATCCCCCTCTATGAATTGGCTACATTACTCTGCTCTCCTCCCCACTGATAGCTGATGTGTGGTGAGCGTTCTGGCGCACTATGGCTGCCGTCGCATCATCCAGGTGGATGCTGCACATTGGTGGTGGTGGAGGGGAGTCCCCATTACCTGTAAAGCGCTTTGAGTGGAGTGTCCAGAAAAGCGCTATATAAGTGTAAGCAATTATTATTATTATATTATTATTACAGTGTGTGTATTAACCAAACTCTCTCTCCACCACCACATGTTTCTCTGTCAGGTCCATGACCTGTGTGATAACTTCTGCCACCGCTACATCACCTGTCTGAAAGGGAAGATGCCCACAGACCTGGTGCTTGATGACCGGGAGGGTGGGTCCAAGTCGGACCTGGAGGACTTCGCTGGTTCCTGCACCAGTCTGTCAGACCAGGTGAGTCACGTCAGCACAGCGCCCCGAGGAAGAGGCGCTGGTGCAGGTGGGTGACCTGTCTCTCTCTCGCTCCGCAGAACGCTTCGTGGCTCCGGGACCCAGAGGATTGCGTGTCGACCCCCTCAGGGACACCAGGACCCTCATCCTGCGGCCTCCCCTCCCACAGCACTGACAACTGCAGTGACAACGGTACAGAGGGGCAGTTCATACTGGACACACAGCTAGACCGATACACTGACAACTCCTCCCCTGAAACACATACACGTTATCATGACGCCACACTGATACAATGACAGATATAGACATCCTGACTTACTAACACATGCTGATGTACTATCCCAACAATTGCTATCTAGAAGAAGATGGGAAATGGACATATTTTGCCCGTCTATACTATTTGTTTGTCTCTTGCTACTATCTGCATATATTTTATGTCTGTGAGCCTGCGCTGTCTGTGAGTCTGCGTGCCTGCCCTGTCTGCGTGCCTGCCCTGTCTGCACTGTTTGCACTGCTGCAAAGGCACTGATGCATTGTCTGTGTCTGCCCTGTGAGTCTGTACTGTCTGTATGTCTAATATCATCACCTACTGTATTCCAGGTGACCTCCTAGACACCAGCGTTGCATCTCCCAGCACAGGGGAAGAGGACGAGACAGACAGAGAGAAGAAAAACAACAAGAAACGAGGGATCTTCCCCAAAGTAGCAACAAACATCATGAGGGCCTGGCTCTTCCAGCACCTGTCTGTAAGAACCCGAGCAGAGAGGAGTGATGCAGGCAGGCAGGAGGACAGGGAGAGGAGCTGGGGAGTGGGGGGGTAGAGGGAGGAACAGGCAGGAGGACAGGGAGAGGAGCTGGGGAGTGGGGGGAGAGAGGGAGGAAAAGGCAGGAGGACAGGGAGAGGAGCTGGGGAGAGAGGGAAGAACAGGCAGGAGGGAAAGGGAGAGACAATAAGAGAGCTCAGATCACCAGGGAGACAGAGCAGTTATTCTCTGTGGCTAGTTAGCTAAAGGTCTGTTAATGAGCAAATGGTAATTAGTGGCTAATTGAAGCAGCTCTAACGACATTCTCATACAACAAAGAGAGATTACTTCCACACAATTAACCGCCTCATCACAGAGGAAGGGGGGTGGGATAAGGAGAGAGGGGTAGAGAGGCGAGGTGCAGACAGGAAGAGGAAAAGAGCCAGATCACTCCGCAAAACAAACAGCACCAGCTGATCCACTGGGACTCACGTCCCGGGCCCTCATGAGACCAGACATCCTGCGGAGGGACTATAGACACTGGACACAGGCAGACCTGACTGTCCAGAGAGGACAGGCTCAGTGACCACAGCCTGGCCATAGACACTGGACAAAGGCAGACCTGACTGTCCAGAGAGGACAGGCACAGTGACCACAGCCTGGGCATAGACACTGGACACAGACAGACCTGGCTGTCCAGAGAGGACAGGCTCAGTGACCACAGCCTGGCCATAGACACTGGACACAGACAGACCTGGCTGTCCAGAGAGGACAGGCTCAGTGACCACAGCCTGGCCATAGACACTGGACACAGGCAGACCTGGCTGTCCAGAGAGGACAGGCTCAGTGACCACAGCCTGGCCATAGAAACTGGACACAGGCAGACCTGACCTGTACTTCCACTGCCAGCAGGGAGAATGAGAGACAGAGATACACTTTCTGCTGCCCTATAAAAACACTCAGGTATTAAACAAAACATTCCTCCTCAAACTCATCACGGTTGCAAGAATCAGAACAGGAAACAATCGAACTGGGGGGAGATGCAGGAAACTACGACCTGAAAAGAGGAGAAAGACATGTGCGTTCCGCTGTGTGACCCGGCTCCGTTTGTCCTCTCTCAGCACCCGTACCCCTCGGAGGAGCAGAAGAAGCAGCTGGCCCAGGACACCGGCCTCACCATCCTGCAGGTCAACAACTGGTCAGTCCAAACTCTATTCAGCAGCGGTCAGTAAGAAAGGCCATTCCATGATCTCTCTCCCCATCCAGCTTCACAGCCTTGCAGCAACAGCTCTTTCACCACCCTACAGCCCAGCCCCTAGTCAGTCTGATCAGTGATCAATAGATCAGCCTTCCCAGACTCGCTGCCCCTCTCTCGCTCTCCTGCTTGTGCCTCCGCCCGGCCAGTCTATTCAGTACCTGAGACACGCCCAGGCCCTCCTTCTCCGTCACTGGCTCCCATGCGGATTCTCGATCCAGGTCTTCCTTCCTCTCCCCCAGGTTCATCAACGCCAGGCGCAGGATAGTGCAGCCCATGATAGACCAGTCCAACCGCTCAGGTGTGTGCCATCCCGTCGTGTGTGTGTGTGTGTGTGTGTGTGTGTGTGTGTGTCTCTCGACCCCTCAGTTTCATTCGCTGTCGAGTCAAAGGACAGTGGCAGCCCACCCTTGTCCTCCTCCTGAATCGCAGCGCTCTGCGTGACGACTGTGTGACCCCCTCGGTTGACGCGGCGTCTGTCTCCCCCTGCAGGTCAGGGCGCTCCCTACAGCCCCGAGGGTGCGGGCGTGGCGGGCTACGGCCTGGAGGGCACCACACACCTGGGCATCAGGACAGCGGGTGAGAGGAGGAGGGAGAGGGTTGCAGGGAGTTCGAGGAAGGAGAGAGGAGAGAGGAGAGGAGTGGGAGGCACAGGGAAGGAGAAAGCGGGGGAGGTTGAGGAAGAGGGGGGTAGATTAGTGGAGAGAGGAAGAGCAGCCACTCATCTGCAGTGCTCATTAATCACCCCTCTCCCTCTCTCTCCAGCTCTCCAGGGAGTGACGGGTCTGCCCACAGACTACCCCAGGGGAGTCCTGCCCCAGCCAGGATACCCTTCGCCTGCCCACCTGCCCCCCCACACCACCCCCTCGCTGCGACACCCCTCTCCACTGCCCCCCTACCCTCCTCCTCACCCTGCCATGCTGCTGCACACTGCACCCACCTCTGCAACTCCGCCAGACCCCCTCCTTGGAGCACAGGCACTGGACATCCACGCACACTGATACAGAGACATGTGGACACAATCACACTGACACACTGAGGCACTGGACATCCACGCACACTGATACAGAGACATGTGGACACAATCACACTGACACACTGAGGCACTGGACATCCACTGTTACAGAGACATGTGGACACAATCACACTGACACACTGAGGCACTGGAGACCCACTGTTACAGAGACATGTGGACACAATCACACTGACACACTGAGGCACTGGACATCCACGCACACTGATACAGAGACATGTGGACACAATCACACTGACACACTGAGGCACTGGACACCCACTGTTACAGAGACATGTGGACACAATCACACTGACACACTGAGGCACTGGACATCCACTGATACAGAGACATGTGGACACAATCACACTGACACACTGAGGCACTGGACACCCACTGATACAGAGACATGTGGACACAATCACACTGACACACTGAGGCACTGGACATCCACTGATACAGAGACATGTGGACACAATCACACTGACACACTGAGGCACTGGACATCCACTGTTACAGAGACATGTGGACACAATCACACTGGCACACTGAGGCACTGGACATCCACGCACACTGATACAGAGACATGTGGACACAATCACACTGACACACTGAGGCACTGGACATCCACGCACACTGATACAGAGACATGTGGACACAATCACACTGACACACTGAGGCACTGGACATCCACGCACACTGATACAGAGACATGTGGACACAATCACACTGACACACTGAGGCACTGGACATCCACGCACACTGATACAGAGACATGTGGACACAATCACACTGACACACTGAGGCACTGGACATCCACTGTTACAGAGACATCTGACACAATCACACTGACACACTGAGGCACTGGACATCCACTGTTACAGAGACATGTGGACACAATCACACTGACACACTGAGGCACTGGACATCCACTGATACAGAGACATGTGGACACAATCACACTGAGGCACTGAGGCACTGGACACCCACTGATACAGAGACATGTGGACACAATCACACTGAGGCACTGAGGCACTGGACATCCACGCACACTGATACAGAGACATGTGGACACAATCACACTGACACACTGAGGCACTGGACATCCACGCACACTGATACAGAGACATGTGGACACAATCACACTGACACACTGAGGCACTGGACATCCACGCACACTGATACAGAGACATGTGGACACAATCATACTGACACACTGAGGCACTGGACACCCACTGTTACAGAGACATCTGACACAATCACACTGACACACTGAGGCACTGGACATCCACTGATACAGAGACATGTGGACACAATCACACTGACACACTGAGGCACTGGACACCCACTGATACAGAGACATGTGGACACAATCACACTGACACACTGAGGCACTGGACACCCACTGATACAGAGACATGTGGACACAATCACACTGACACACTGAGGCACTGGACACCCACTGTTACAGAGACATGTGGACACAATCACACTGACACACTGAGGCACTGGACACCCACTGATACAGAGACATGTGGACACAATCACACTGACACACTGAGGCACTGGACACCCACTGTTACAGAGACATGTGGACACAATCACACTGACACACTGAGGCACTGGACATCCACTGTTACAGAGACATGTGGACACAATCACACTGACACACTGAGGCACTGGACATCCACGCCCACTGATACAGAGACATGTGGACACAATCACACTGAGGCACTGGACATCCACGCCCACTGATACAGAGACATGTGGACACAATCACATTGACACACTGAGGCACTGGACATCCACTGATATAGAGACATGTGGACACAATCACACTGACACACTGAGGCACTGGACATCCACTGATACAGAGACATGTGGACACAATCACACTGGCACACTGAGGCACTGGACACCCACTGATACAGAGACATGTGGACACAATCACACTGACACACTGAGGCACTGGACATCCACTGATACAGAGACATGTGGACACAATCACACTGGCACACTGAGGCACTGGACACCCACTGATACAGAGACATGTGGACACAATCATACTGACACACTGAGGCACTGGGCATCCACGCACACTGATATAGAGACATGTGGACACAATCACACTGACACACTGAGGCACTGGACACCCACTGATACAGAGACATGTGGACACAATCACACTGAGGCACTGGACATCCACGCCCACTGATACAGAGACATGTGGACACAATCACACTGACACACTGAGGCACTGGACACCCACTGTTACAGAGACATGTGGACACAATCACACTGACACACTGAGGCACTGGACACCCACTGATACAGAGACATGTGGACACAATCACACTGACACACTGAGGCACTGGACACCCACTGTTACAGAGACATGTGGACACAATCACACTGACACACTGAGGCACTGGACACCCACTGATACAGAGACATGTGGACACAATCACACTGACACACTGAGGCACTGGACACCCACTGTTACAGAGACATGTGGACACAATCACACTGACACACTGAGGCACTGGACACCCACTGATACAGAGACATGTGGACACAATCACACTGACACACTGAGGCACTGGACACCCACTGATACAGAGACATGTGGACACAATCACACTGACACACTGAGGCACTGGACACCCACTGATACAGAGACATGTGGACACAATCACACTGACACACTGAGGCACTGGACACCCACTGATACAGAGACATGTGGACACAATCACACTGACACACTGAGGCACTGGACATCCACGCCCACTGATACAGAGACATGTGGACACAATCACATTGACACACTGAGGCACTGGACATCCACTGATACAGAGACATGTGGACACAATCACACTGACACACTGAGGCACTGGACACCCACTGTTACAGAGACATGTGGACACAATCACACTGACACACTGAGGCACTGGACACCCACTGATACAGAGACATGTGGACACAATCACACTGACACACTGAGGCACTGGACACCCACTGATACAGAGACATGTGGACACAATCACACTGACACACTGAGGCACTGGACACCCACTGATACAGAGACATGTGGACACAAT
This sequence comes from Lepisosteus platostomus, assembly GCF_059453375.1. NCBI lineage: Eukaryota > Metazoa > Chordata > Actinopteri > Semionotiformes > Lepisosteidae > Lepisosteus > Lepisosteus platostomus. Next base: position 5,858,639 of record NC_142614.1, read on the forward strand.
CACACTGACACACTGAGGCACTGGACACCCACTGATACAGAGACATGTGGACACAATCACACTGACACACTGAGGCACTGGACATCCACGCCCACTGATACAGAGACATGTGGACACAATCACATTGACACACTGAGGCACTGGACATCCACTGATACAGAGACATGTGGACACAATCATACTGACACACTGAGGCACTGGACATCCACTGATACAGAGACATGTGGACACAATCACACTGGCACACTGAGGCACTGGACACCCACTGATACAGAGACATGTGGACACAATCACACTGACACACTGAGGCACTGGACACCCACTGATACAGAGACATGTGGACACAATCACACTGACACACTGAGGCACTGGACATCCACTGATACAGAGACATGTGGACACAATCACACTGACACACTGAGGCACTGGACACCCACTGTTACAGAGACATGTGGACACAATCACACTGACACACTGAGGCACTGGACACCCACTGATACAGAGACATGTGGACACAATCACACTGACACACTGAGGCACTGGACACCCACTGTTACAGAGACATGTGGACACAATCACACTGACACACTGAGGCACTGGACACCCACTGATACAGAGACATGTGGACACAATCACACTGACACACTGAGGCACTGGACACCCACTGATACAGAGACATGTGGACACAATCACACTGACACACTGAGGCACTGGACACCCACTGATACAGAGACATGTGGACACAATCACACTGACACACTGAGGCACTGGACATCCACTGATACAGAGACATGTGGACACAATCACACTGAGGCACTGGACATCCACGCCCACTGATACAGAGACATGTGGACACAATCACACTGACACACTGAGGCACTGGACACCCACTGTTACAGAGACATGTGGACACAATCACACTGACACACTGAGGCACTGGACATCCACTGATACAGAGACATGTGGACACAATCACACTGAGGCACTGGACATCCACGCCCACTGATACAGAGACATGTGGACACAATCACACTGACACACTGAGGCACTGGACACCCACTGTTACAGAGACATGTGGACACAATCACACTGACACACTGAGGCACTGGACATCCACTGATACAGAGACATCTGACACAATCACACTGAGGCACTGGACATCCACGCCCACTGATACAGAGACATGTGGACACAATCACACTGACACACTGAGGCACTGGACATTCTTTAGTCTCTTCATCAGGCCCCAAGGTGTCCAGCTCTCTTTCATGAGCAAAGCCCCTGAAAAATGCCATGTTCACCCCATCCATGGAATCTGCCACTGGGCGCTACGGCGACCTGTCTCCAGAATTACTCACATCAGAGGAGCGTCCCACGCAACTGGCACGCTTTGACAGCACGGGGCATGTCGCCAGGGACAGGTGGGCCAAGCTTCCAAAGAGCCCCTGGCACTGATCTGAAGCCTGGGGCTCACTCTTCCCACAATGCAGAGCAGGACCCTGCAGGAAGTGGACAGGGGAGTGCGACACACCATATGGAAGCACAGCGTGTGGATCCAATCCTGAAGACCGAGCACAGCACCACCTGCTGGCCCAGCAACACCACTGCACCTGCTCTGCAGTTTCCCCAAGCCCCGCCCTCACCTGTCCCAGGGAGGGAGGGAGGAGCACAGGCCTGCCGCACAGCTCTGAGAGCCAGCCCGGGTTTTACCAGGTGCAGGCTCTGGTAATAGGCCAGGACCCGGAGCCAGATACGCCAAGATTGACACCTTGCAGGCTGGGTGATGTCAAGAAAAAAGAAAAGTTCCATTTACAAAAGTTTTATTTTCGCTTGCTACTTTTCAAAAAGAGAAGAGCTCAGAAACAAACTTGGGAAAATCGTCAGCCTTTAAAGTTCACTGTTAAAATCCGACCTTTCACACCTGCTGTCACAGGCACGGCTGGAGAGAGAGGAGACAGTTAGAGGAGTGTTCTTCTGATGGGGGTCCTTATTCCGCAGCCCACCGAAAGAGAGGGGCTCCAGCCGGTCCTGCTTGCACACTCAGTTGCTCCCTCTTCCAGAGTCTCGTCCTGCCACGGCCTGCAGGGACTCAGACACCTGCCACTCTCCGTGTAAAGAAGTGCCTCCTATTTTCAGTCCCTCTTAATTTCCTCTTGTGCCCTGAGGTCATAGTTTCATTGTTGAACTCGTGCTCTGCTGCATTGGCTTACCAGTAATAACCTTTCAGGATTTTTAATACGTGATTCCTAAACACCTATGGCATTACTTTAAGACGGGATAAATATTTCAAATTAAATTACAACATGGTACAGGTCAGTGCTTAAACACAACTCTTTCAGAGGTGTCTTTGAGCCCTGGGCATCTTTACAGATAAACCACTACACAACTGCACACTTAGCTACTGTACAGCAGCAAAACCCTACCACGGCACTGTTACACCTACACAACGCAACTTATCACCTGCACAGCTACACAGGCCACTGTACATGTACACAATAGAACCACTAGTTACACACGTCGTAGAATTCCACAACTACACACACACACACACACACACTGCTACACAACAGCACACCTGCTACTCCTCTGCGACAGTACGTGGGGCCTCTCCGCCTCTCGGTCCCTGGTGGAGAGAAGACTTCCATGTTTCAGGGACGACCCTCGCAGGGGGGCTGGCCCGAGCTGCTGCTGCTGCCATTACTGGTTTCTCTCGTTTTTATGATAAAGAACTTATTTGAAGATGAATAAGAATAAAATCCCTTCTTTTTCAAACGCAGTGTGCTCATCTTTGGCGAGTGGGGTTGTTAAAACTATATGACATGTTTAGTTCTCCCCCCCCTTAACCTCTTTTCCTCCTCAGTGTTTCTGTCTCTCCTCCCCATCTCTCCCTCTCCCATTCCCCCACCACTTGCGTCTCTGCAGCCTTTCCTGTTCCCGTCTCCCACCTCACTTCCCCAACGCCTGCGGACCACTCCTATATTCTCTCCATCTCTTCCTCTCCCCCATCTCTTCCTCTACTGTATATCATCTCTCCCACTATCTTCTCTCCCTCTATATCATCTCTCTTGCTATCCTTTCTCCCTCTATATCATCTCTCCTGCTATCCTCTCTCCCTCTATATCATCTCCTGCTATCTTCCCTCTATCTCTTCTGCTATCCTCTCCCCATCCTTCCAGCCAGAAAAACTCTTCTCCTCTCAGCAGCTGTCTTGCCTCCATGCCCCAAACTACAGTGCGACTCAGTACAAAGTTCAAATTCAAGCTAAAGCCTTTAGTCATGTCAAACATGAATTAAAACACTTTTGTTCCCCCTCTCTCCATGATTGATGCATATGGCCTCAGGCAAGGGTCAGAGTTCACGGAGGTCAGGGGTCGAGAGGAAGCGGCCTAGTTTCATGACCCCAGGGCGATGACCCTCAGATAAGGGATGATCCCTGCTTCCTGTCAGTGTATGTCTGTCCATATGCCTGCTAGTCATAGGCTCTGTGTACTAATGTTGCTGTTGAATAAGGCATCTGACATATTATGATTCAAAGTTGCCTGTAATATCGTGCCAAAAAATTATTTAAACCATTCTGAAAATACAAACAGACCAGTGGCCTGATAGAAGCTATAAACATCCTTCCACTTTATCCACTACAGGGTTGTGGGGTTTTCTGGCAAGCAAAGGGCGCATGGCTGATCCAGCCTGGACGGGACGCCAGTCCATCACAGGACACAGAAACACAAACACACACACTCACACCAGGGCCAGTTTACCCAGAAGTCAATTAACCTAACCTACCTCCAGGCACCTGAAGAAGGCTCCACAGCCAAAATGTTGTGTCTCTTTTTCTTTTCCGCATGGAATAAACCTTTCCTCGATCCTTTGCAGCCTACAACATCGCAACAAGCAGATACCTGCTTGAACTTCTATCTTACAGTATGTCTTTGAACTGTGGGAGGACACTGGAGCACCTGAAGGAAACGCAGGAGAACATACAAACTCCACACAGCCAGCACCCCAGGAACTGAACCCAGGCCCCAGTAACAATGCTGACCACTGCTCCACCATGCCACCCAAACACAACATTCTGGATAAAATACAAAGAAAAGGACATCACTCACATTACTAGTTGATTACATCCATTCATCAAACCTTCTTCACAAAATTCAGCTTGGCCTCAGTTTGCGAAGTCACGATCAGGCTGACACGACTGGGAGGTGGCAGACTGAATCTGCAGACACGTTCTGCGATTGTACAGTCGTGCAGTTTTTATTCTGTGTGACTTCAGTGTCACTTTCAGAAGCGAGTGCTGCCGATGTCAGTGTACAGTAACAGCACAATGGGGGAAGAGCCGATGTGGCGTCCTTAGCTCCTGCAGCCTGACTGGAGAATGGGTACTATGATGCTGTCCCAGTGAGTAATAAAACATATCATCGACATGTGTGAAAGTAATATAGAATTCGGACGCATGTTTGTATCGCATTTCAGCCCTGGCTGGGTCATGCTCACCATGAGGTGTGTGCCATAACTGCACTCCTTTGATACTGCCGCAGCTGGGAATCGCAAAAGAGTCTTCCCAGCTGCCCTTCCTCTAGCAGCTCAAGGTCTTAATGAATTTTGAAGTGCCCACCTTGTCTCTGGTCATGCCTCCCCAATTTGGGAGCACCAAATGCTTACCTGCATGACTGACCACAGACCACAGAGCCTTTTACCGGTGCAGAAAGTAATGGAGGCAACATCGCAACATCACACCATCGGCGTGGTGAAGCATGCAACAGTAGGGTTGCACGTTTGCACTCTCCTGTCAGGACAAAAAGACCCCGACCAAACACAATCCCCTCTAAACAGAAGTTAAGACTTCAAATTGTTAATCACTGCTTGAGGCATCCCAGTCCCAGTCAGCCAATGACACAGAACAGACTGGAAGTAGTGCTCTCTCTCCACTGCAGGGAGAAAAGAGATGCTGTGTAAAAACTGTAGGAGGTACTAGTTAGGCCTTATTTAGAATATTGTTCACATCTTTCGTCACCACATTATCGAGAAGATACTGTTGCTCTGGAACCAGTGTAGAGAAGAGTAGCCAGATACATGCTGGGGCTTGTAGGCATGTCCTACGCTGTCAGGCTGAAGGAACCAACTCTCTGTTGTCTTGAACAGAGAATACTATGAGGGGACAATGCAGCGAATTTCCTCAGCATGAACAGTGAAACATAAAGCAGAAGGTACAAGTGGGAACCACATGGAAACTCTGAAGAGGAGACAATTCTTTACACAAAGGGTTGTGGAAGTCCGGAACAAGTTACCCTGTCAAGTGGCTGAAGCTGGGTTCTTTTAAGAAACGGTTGGATGAGATCCTTCAACTAATGAGATCAGGAAAACCAAACAAGCTTGATGGGTCGAATGACCCATTATGTCCACAGATACCCTTCCCCGTCCCAAACTGATCAGATTGAATTAAGGCTCCGGTGATGAAACATTGTAAGTGCAGTGGGAGAACCGGCAGCTCGGCAGAGCACACGGTGCGTGAGTTCATCAGATTGAGTGTTTGCGTCCGAGTGTGGGCCAGAATTGTGCGGGGAGAAGACTCGCTGCCAGCCAGTGCAAGGAGAACAGGGGGAGGAGAAGGGAGGCTGGCAATCATGAATCATCCTATTACACACCTGTCATAGCCCATACAATGAGGGAGGGAGAGGGGGAGAGAGGGGCACTGGGGCTGCTGCTGTTTTCACACTGGGAGGGCTTTTCCATGGCAAGGCGGACTTAAAGAAAGGGAACAAAGAGAAAAACGTGAGAAAGAAGAAGCTACAGAAATTAAAAGGGAAACAGAGCAGACGCTCCAGAGGCACACAGTGCAGGGGGGGGGGGGTGGAGAGTCGGGGGGAAGAGGCCCTTGTTTTGGGAAAGCAGCACAAACTCACATTTTGAATCAGTGGGATCCAGCTGAACTGTTTACATGTTGTGCTGCATTGTGGTCATGCAGAACAAGAACAAAGAAGACAATATGAGGGTACATCAGTGTGACCCCACAGCTGGAGCCCAGTGACCCCAACCCGCTGCCGTGATCCCAGAGAGCCCAGTCTGCCCCCCCCCCCCACCCAGCTGCATGCTCCACTTCACATCTGTGGTTGTTTGTTCTGCTCCCAGCACATTCCAGCCCATTGTCCAAAACCGATTCAGAAACAGCCATACCTCTCCCAAAACAAGGCCCTGCCAGGTCGCGTCCGTGTTTAATCTCATCTGGCAAGCTCTTATAGACCGTTCTCAGACTTCGACCCTTCTTCACTTCACATGAACACAGCCGAACAAAATCAGGAGAACTAACAGGAACATGTTGCCAATCACAGTTAAGAGAGAACGGCCTGGCTATGGTTAAGGAAGACTCAAATATTAGTTTATTTTTCTACTAAGTCTGCTTCTTGTAACATTTGCACAGTTTATATGAATAGTGATAATCTGATAGAATCAGGAGCTCTTTTTGCTCCAAAACAAGTAACTACAATACCTTCAAAATGAGTCTATATTATTTACTTATTATATATATGCTATCGGTGCAGTGTAGCATAGAAGGTAAGTCTCTGTTGTCATGACCCCAATAGCCCCAGTCCACCCAGCTGTATAAATGGGGACCAGCACTGCTGGGGGTAAATCCCTACCATTAACTGGTGTCCCATCCAGGAGATGGGAAGCCAGGTGCCCTGCTGGTGACTTCATGCTAAGCTCTGGCTTGTATTTCCTATCATGTATACGCAGTGTAGTGTGCAGAGTAAGACAAGGGTGCCCTCTTGTGGCATTGTGACCCAGAGCACTCTATTATACCTTACGAATAATACTAATAATTGCTTTCACTTATATAGCACTTTTATGGACACTCCACTCAAAGAGCTTTACAGGTGAAATGGAGATTCCCTCCACCACCACCAGTGTGCAGCCCCACCTGGATGATGTGCCAGTCCTCTCCCCACACACCAGCTCTCAGTGGGAGGAGAACAGAGAGATAGAGCCAGTTCAGAGATGGGATTAGGAGGTCATGATTGGTAAAGGCCAGGGGGAAATTTGGCCAGGACACCGGGGTTACACCCCTACTGTTTTCAAGAAATGCCCTGGGATTACAATAAGGATCTACGTTTCCCATGTTTGTTTTAAATCACATGGTTGTACCTTCAAACGTATTAGCTGTTTCCCAGTTAAAAACACTAAAACTCTTCATCACCAAGCAAGGCCAGAGCTGCTTCTCACTGAACATCACAGCCACTGTGTCTCTTGCCACATCAGTCCCTCAAGCACAGTTCACAGGTAATTCCAGAGCCCCTTCAACACCTTTCAGCCCTGCAGCTTCACAAGTCAGACTAGGAGAGAAGCATTAAGGCAGAGGGTTGATTTTCACCAGCAGAGCAATGAGGCGTCCAGACCAACATTTTTCTCAAAAGAATGGAGATGCATGCAGTCAATGGTTAATAATGCCATAAAAACATCCTACACAGAAGGCAATAAACACATTTTGCTAAACTGGGATCTAGTGAACAGAAACACAATTTATGGCCTTTTTAGTAGCAGGAAAATAAACTCAGAAAATGAACAGTCCTCATTAAACACCACACTTCTTTATCACTGGCAAGCTATGAGAACAAAGAACCACTTTTACAGCCTTCCTATAAGGGACATATAATAATTACACAGCTCTCCTGTGGGGAACACAGGGCAGGCTAGGAGTCATGAGGATAGCAATGTCTGCTGATCTGCCACAGAGGTCGATAGGTGTGAATTGTTTGTATATAAGTTCACATATCACTGTATCTGGTATAGTACGCAATCAAGTGGTGCGCATTGATTGGGATAAAGAGTCAACTGGTGGAGGACTGAGAGCCAGATTCTCACAAGCAGTTAATTTAGATTGGCGTGGTATGTAAAGGGACTCACAGTGACAGCTAGTGTTGGGTTTGTTTTGTATAAAGTAAAGAGTTTTGAACACACTGACACTCCTTTATATGAAAAACGACAAGAGCACGAGGACCCCCACTGTGTGAAACTGCGTCTGATGCCACAGAGAGGGCTCCGCCAGCGCAAGGGCCAATCCCGTCTCAGGTGAGCAGGAATGGCAGGTGTCTCAGCCAATAGTGAGAAGGCCTTGGTGGGATGAAGAATCCAAACTGGTCAAATGTATGAATGAAAAAAACAGATCAAGAGTGAATGAATCTATCAGTTATGTTATTACAGTGACTGTTTCACACAAGAAGTAACGAGGTAAAAAGATATAACTCAGCCTTACACATACCTATTCAAGCAAAACATCTCAACATAGACGAGTGAACAGAAGTGTTACCAATACTGTGAATATATTTGCATGTTTCTGACAATTTCTATTGCAGAACAATGTAATAAACAACAGCACGACAGTGCCTTATACAGAAGTTAAATATTTTTAGTATTACAGGTAGTGTAAATATAATATGCAGCACAAAATATTTATAAATTATAATATTTATCATATGATCATTTGTCATCGTGGGTTGAATGTACTCTGCACAGTGACGTATTTAACAAGACAACACGCACTGTCCCTTGAATTATCACTAATTAAGGAGTGGAATTGCAGTACTCTTCAGTTCACAGCTACATACAGTATCATCAAACAGCCCCCTGCTTTATTGCACTATACTGTGTAGCACAGTAAGGCACTGTATGGTCCCATTCTACAATTTACTATATTATGTAGCACATATGGTATGTCCCATACTGTATTGTACTGTACAGTAAAGTACAATCCTGTGTTGCATTATAGCACACTACATTGAGGCATCGTATAGTTTACTACTATACTGTACCATAAAGTGCAGTAGAATATACTAACTATCCACTACACAGTGCAACAGTTAGAGAACTGGATTGTAGTGTACAGTATACTGCAGTATCCTATTAGTGAGGAATTCCTTTCTCCTCTGGGGCTCAGTACTTACACATGGGCACAAGCAGTTGCTATGATTCAGAGATGTGCTAAACTGACCGTTTATTCTGAAATCAGTGTGCGGGCAGATTGGAGGGGCCATCTTCCCACACGCCAGTCTCACTGTGCACCGGAAACACCTCAGAACCTGAAACACCAGCAAAGAAAATCAAGCCTCGCGAGGACACCAGGACAGCCCACCAACAGAAAACCTTCTTCAGAGCCGAGCCAACCACCGGTCAGAGACTTGGAAACATCTCACACCACTGTTCACTCAAGACAAAAAACGACGGAGTCCAGAGGCAGTCGCCGCTGTCGTACCGCGATGCTTATCGATTGTGCCCCGGATGTGGCGGAAGAAGGAGGTCAGGTGGGACTTGAGCCAAGGCCCACAGCAGCGGTAAACGATGAAGGAGAACAGCACGGCCCACAGCACGCCCAGGGTCACCTGAGAGAGATTTAAAAGCAGGAGGGACAGAAAGAGGGAGAAACTGGTACAGACTGTCTGTGTTACTGGTTGGTAGGACACTCATCAATGAGGTCCAAGAACCTCAACTAGGCCGAAACGCCGTTTGCAATATCCCAGTAGGGAGCTACGTCAGCATCCGTAGGCTGCAAAGGAACAGGTCAAGTTGATTCCATTACCAAAAGGAAAAGAAAAGAGAAAATGTTCGGCTGTGGAGCCTTCTTCAGGTGTGTGTGCCATTAGGTGGGTGTGTGACACACCTGGAAAAGTCGAAACATTGTGTCTCTGTTCTTTTCCTTTCAGCCTGGAGTCAACCTTTACCTGTTCATTTTTAATATCCCCTCCTTTGCGACTCTTTCTGATCTGCGCGCGCGAGTCGGCGCTCACCAGCATGTGGAAGAGCCCTCGGTAGGGGTCCAGAGGCAGGCCGTGCACGTGGATGACAAACTGCAGAGCGTAGTCACAGTACGTACTGACATCCACACCCCTGCTCACAGATACACAGAGGTAAGGGGAAGACAGCGCTAATATGACACCCCCCCCACAATAGTGCCCACACACAGATTCATAACAACAAAGGATACAAATAAGGAGGCCTCTTCTTTGGTGGCTATTAGCTTACTGATACACTGACATGAAGGCATCAGCCACACACAGACAGGTGCTGACCTGTTGGACACTTCTATGAGGAAGAAGAACTCGGGGGCCATGAGGCCGGTGACAGGAATGTCAGTGCAAGGAGAATTCCTCTGACAAATCCACCTGCAATCAGAGCCACAACGCTATTTCAGTTCAAGCCTCACTGTCATGTCATTTCCCAAACCGCTTTATACCATACGGTGTCGCGGGAAGCCAGAGCCAACCCGACAAGCAACGAGCGCAAGGCAGGGCACGCCCTGGAGGGGGCGCCAGTCCACCGCAGGGCCAGTGCAAGCCAATCATACACGGGGACCAAGGGGAGGCCACAGTAAAGGCCGATTGGGGAAATTTGGCCCGGACACCGGGATATCTCCCTACTCTTATCGAGAAATGCCCGGGGATCTTTAATGACCACTGAGAGTCAGGATGAGGTGAGGGCCAGGCTTGTTTACAGCTGGTGGTGCCATATTGCAAAGGGCACAAAACAAACAAAACCTTGATTCTGAAATAAAAAAATGAAGACAAATGGGTTACATTTAATGGCTGTTACACAAGTGGAGAAGCTGAGAGTAAAAGACAGCAAATGACAGCAGTATGTAGCAGCACGATAGCAATACATGGTGAGCAGACTGGAGGATATACCCAATGCTGCTGGAGGCACCCTGTAAGATCGGAAAGCCCTCCTCTGTGGTGTTGAAGGAACGGCCAGACTCATCCGCCATCATCCACACCAGCGCCATTTCTGAACTGTGACACACGCACAGGGAGAGACGGAGAGGCAATGGGTGAACCAGGGAAGAGGGAGAAACACAGAAAAAGGATATTACAATGTGCAATACTGCAAAAACCACTGCGCTTTCTTTAACCTGTCATACAGCGCAGTCTTCAGGCTGAGCCCTACAGTCTACACGTCAGTGGATGAAACCTGGGCTGCGATCAGAGAGGTGTAATCAGGATCTCTTCTGCTGGACTGTGCTGAACAGGGCTGCATTATTAACAGTGGCTGTTCCACTGTTCTGTGCAAACTATAGTCTGTGCCAGGCTGCAGACAGTGCACTGGATTACCTGTGGTTGAGGCTATTGTACCTCAGCACCTCCTCGACAGTGTAGTTGCGCAGATTGTCGTAGGAGTAAGGTCCTCCACCCACCACTTTGAAGGTGTAACTGCAACAAAACCGAGGTCTAGGCTTAAGGACCACACACAACACTGACTGCACAACATCCCACTCACACTGCACATCAACGTATAGAATGCCATGTAAAACACACATTGATTACCCAACACCCTACACACTGGCTACAGACTGCAACTCATTCTAAACAACACTCATTACTATACTAACTACACCAACATCACAAACTGGCAACACAACACACCTGCCACAATAGTATCCTATACAACACCATGGCTACACAACTGACATAAACACAAGCATGTACACACTCCAAGCCATTACGGCCTACTGGTTAAAGAAGAGACCCACAGGGTTTTAACTGATTACTGAGGAGGGGGGGGACTTCTCACCTGCCCAGGAAGCGTCCAGACTCCCCAGACACCATGTCCTGGATCAGGAAGAACGGATAGAAGGCTGCAGAGAGAGAGAAAAACAGCCACGCTGCCAGAGAGACGCTCACTGTGCACAGAGGGAGCATGTGGCAGTGAAAGAGAAACACTGAAGGATAAACAGGGCTCCTCACTGCTGGGCCAAGACCAGTAACTCAAGAGAGTGGTGGATGTTGTGACCCTCAGAGAGAAAAAAAACAGTAACTGTTCTAATAGCAGAACCAGCCTGTGGTATACACAGCAGGGCAGAGTCAAGAAGGACAGTGACAAACTCACAGCGACGGTGTGACAGAGCCAGACAGTATCAGGGTCTCTGGGGGTTGGGCCTGGAGAGGCAGGCAGTGACAGACACAGCAGGGCAGAGTCAAGAGCTACAGCGACAGTGTGACAGAGCCAGGCAGTATGACACTGAATGTCTTCACAATAGAGCAAGGTCTCTTAGGGTCGGGGCCGAGAAAGACAGACAGTGGCAAACTGAAAGCAACAGTCTGACAGAGCCAGAGAGTTCGACACTGACTGTCCTCATAGTAGAAGCAAGGTCTCTCAGGGTCGGGTTTGGGGCAGTTGAAGTAGCGCTTGTTGAGCTTGGTGCCGTGCCGCAGGGTGGAGGACACGTCAAACACCAGCCGACGACCCGGAGGACAACCGATATACACTGGCACCTTCTCCTGCCCCTTGACAAACACACAGGTGTACATGGTATTTCATTCAGCTGAAAAAAACTCGTGTGCATGTCAAAGCAAGAGAGTGACAGAGAAAGAGAGAGTGATGGAGACAGAGAGGTGCAGAGACAGAGAGGGGGAGTGATAGAAACAGAGAAAGGGAGTGATGGAGACAGAGAGAAAGAGGCGGAGACAGAGAGAGAGTGACATAGACAGAGAAAGGGAGTGATGGAGACAGAGAGAGGCAGAGACAGACAGAGAGGGAAGGATTGAAGGAGGGAGTATCGATATGCATATTAGTGTGTGTGATTGTGTGCATTTCAGTGTGCTGTTAAGCACTCTGTACCTGGAAAGAGAGCCCTGACTCAGTCTGCTGGTAGCAGTGTAGCTCCGAATGCACAACCTGAAAGGGGCGTGGAATACACACTCAATACACTCATCTAACACATGCTACCCACACACCTCATAAATACAGACGCAGTTAAAAACTGTACACACCGACAGAAACAGTGTAAAGACCATGAGATCCTGTCCTGTCAGAGCCTGGCCTGGAAATTTGCCCTGGTCGCTGACCTGCACCTGGAAGGGGAGAAGGGAGAGGAAGCAAGACAGAGGAGAGAGAGACGAAAGAGAAAAGGGTGGGCTGAGGAGGTACTGTATTTAATACAAAGAAAGGAATAACTACATTTTTAAAAGAACATAAATGTATAGTGAATACCCAAGTAAGCACTGATCTAGAATACTGACTTGGTGCATCACCTGACAGAGACAGATAGTGGAGTGGAAATAAATCAGATAATAGCCTCTGGAATAATTCCCCCTCTCAATGGGGAATTTGACAACACAATGGGCTCCTTCAGTCCCAAAACTGAAACCAAGACTAACGGGATCTGCATTTCAAGCCAAAACCGTTCACAAAGAGCGGCAGTGTCTGCAAAGAACTGCCCAGACAGGTTATAAGTTAAAGGTTAAAAAAAAAAGAAGAAGTTCTAACTTTTAATTACAAACCCCCCAAAAACTCTTTAAAAGACAAATACTGTACCATCTTAGGTGGGAGTAAGCCCCCAAATTCAGGCATCGTTAGGTAGCAAGAACCTAGCCAAATCTACTGAATACTTAATCCATGGATAAACTAGAGCTAAAGACATGGAACCCAGTTAAAAATTAGTATGATGTAGATGACACAGGAAACGCACTCAGGTGGTGTGGTGTGCCTGTGATCTGGAGTTTAATCCAGTGTGACAGTGTGTAGTGGGAGGGGCTGCGGAGAGCACCGGTAAAGACCCTGTTTAACGGGGTCCAGTCTGGGGAAAAGAGAGCCCCTCGCACAGCGCTGACCAGACTGGACTGACCCTATTTACCAGGGTCCAGTGTAGTAGGGCAGGGCGCGCGAGGCAAGAACAAAACAAGAACTGAGTGCGTGGAAAAAGTGTGCGTGCCCCAGTGAAAACACGTGATGGGACAGGCAAAAAGAAAAAGAACACCTTACACGGGTGCAGACCCCTCCGGGACTGTCGGTATAAACTCCCCCTTCCGGGGCTGTCCCGGCTCGTCCCCTTGCGGGGTGTCCAGTGTGTCTTTATAGGACCTCCTGGCTGGGGCTCATCCTCTAGAAGCCGGGACAGCCGGGACTACAAAGGCGAGGCGTCGCCCTTCTACCAGGGCTCCGCCCCCACACTGGGCACGCCCCCGCGCCGTGCCACAGCAGACAGATCGGCTAATAGATCCGAAATCTGGGTAAGCAAAGGAATAAGAGCATCTTGTACCACAGTGGATAAAGATCAGCTGTGAAGTTTTAAAAGAGATACTGCTTGGAAACGATTGTTCCAGATATTTTCAAGTCTAGATATAGCCAGTAATATGGTGTTTATGAGAGTAAAGTAAAAATGTACTAAAGTATTTTATCAGGAACGTATCATATCTAAACTGTACAAGGGTGAAGAAATTACATTCTACGGGGTATATAAAGGACGTGGGAGAAAGAAAGTAATGTTAAGATTCGCAATGAAGAGTGGTTTAAAATGTGTGAATTTCAATAGAGATGTACCAACTCACTCTTATAGAGAGAGGATTGTTGGAAGAGTACTGTCAGATTCTTTGTAACTCCAAAACAGAAGGTGCATCATACAGGGGAAAACGCAGTGTTCATGTTTTCACTTAAATTACAACTGAAAAAATGATTAGATATTGGTTCAGATGGATCAGGTACATTATAAGGTCACCTATAAGGTCAGAATTTATTAAGATACAGAATATTTGAAACTTGAAGTAGGAAAGTACTTTGTTTCTTATGTTGTTCTTGTCTCTCTGCAAAGGTAATGTGCTTTTCTTCCTCTCTATAATCACAAAAGATGATACAGCTTCCTTGTTTTGAGTGTACACAGATCTTCAATTATTTGAAACACCATAAAGAAAACAGGAAAGAAGCAGATCACATGTCTATTTACGATATGTATGTGGAATAATGTACGGTGTAAAACCTCGCCATCTGTATGTAGTATGGTTATCTTTCTCTAAAATAAAAAAGGAAGTGCCCAGGAGATCTGGGACTGCCCCATGTCATCTGTAAACAATGACATTCAGAGCTTTCTCACTTAGTCAACATCATTAGGAACATTTTTATTGCTTGCCAGTTAATATTTGAAAATATTAATGTTTTTTTCACATTACAGTACATATAACTTCGGAAATACATGTATATGAAAGCAAGGTGGTGTAGGGGGTTTAAACAATCACAGCTGAATGGCAGTTGCATGTGAACTGGCTTTGGTAAAAGCCTAAGGACAACAGGTTGGCTTGCCCTCAATCCGGGAGAACAGCTAGGGCTGTACGTTACAGTGACACTGTCAGTAGTAACTGAAAACAATTCAGTTTTCTACCTTCTAGGTCTTACCTTCTGAATCCTCCAAAAACAGCTGGACCCTGGGATCAATGAGAGACTGAGCAGCTAAATGAGCACGAGAGCAGGATGTAGTGCAGCACAGCAGGGTGATGAGAGAGGGAAAGGTGTGTAGGTTATAGTGTAAAACTATGGTGAGGAGATGAAAGTGCTGTGCATTGTTAACCCCCCACACTTTTAAGGGTGCTCAGTGCCCTGTCGCCATCTGAGGATACGGGTTCCTACCCTGTACAGGACAGCCGCTCGGCCGATAATTTCCTGCCTATGGATATTGACCAAGATGAAACTGGCGTCGGACACCCCTGCTGAGAGCCACATCTGACCAAGCGTCTCCTGCACGAAGCTGGCATCTGAAAGGGGAAACGAGAAACGTGGAGGAGTGACAGGGACAGGGAGAGAGGGGCAGAGGCAAAAGACAGAAACACTGAGTTCCTGTCCAAGCGGGGCAGAGACTGGCAGGCAGATACAAACACAGAGAGAAACACTGAGTTCCTGTCCGAGAGGGGTAGAGACTGGCAGTCAGACACAAACACACAGAGAGAGAAACAATGAGTTCCTGTCTGTCAGGGGCTGAGAGTGGAAGTCAGACAGAAACACACGGAGAGAGAGACAGAGAGAGAAACACCGAGTTCCTCTCTGTCAGGGGCCGAGAGTGGAAGTCAGACAGAAACACAAATGGAGACAGAGGCAGAGAGACAAACACTGAGTTCCTGTCTGTCAGGGGCTGAGGCTGGCTGTTAAAGACAAACAGAGAGGCAGTGAAAGAAAAGCGAGGCACCTGTCTGAGAGAGGCTGGCAGTGAGGTAGACTGAGAAGCTGTAGCTCGTCCCCCTGTCCAGGTAGATGCGGTCAGGCAGGGGCTTGGTGCTTGGGCTGCTGTACACCTTGGCGTAATCCTGCATGGACACGTAGACCCCCCCGCTGGACAGCCGGTTACTGGCCAAGTAGAAATAATAATCCTGCAATGACAGCACACTCTGCAGCTGGAGTCTTAATAAAACACGGACCCCAACACTGCACTGTAACAAATCAGCACCAAGAAACGCACACAAAGAGGTAGAGTGTTCTTGCGTTCCTGTGCACTCTTTTCAGTAACAGTGTACTTTGATCCTCACCTCATACACCACCTTATTCTTCCACCAGCGCCAGGTCGGGTCATGAACTGGATCTCCGTAGGGCTGTGGACACACAAACTGTTCTGCACTGACTGGCAGCCAACGATACTACAGTATAATGGACCGGACTGTGCAACACTTCTGTCTGCTGCTGCTATGTACCGAGAATGAACTGACATCCACACACTACAGTCCTGTACTGTATTTCACTGTGCTGTGCCATTTAACCATCCAATACTGTTTCACTGTATAAAGCTATGAGGTACTGTCGCTTTGCCTGCACTGTTTTACTATGCTGTGTTCTGTCCCCTGTCTCACTGCCCTGTGTTACTGTGCTGTACCCTGTTGTAGGAGGCGTGTAGCCAGAGCAGCTGGTGCAGCAGGCCCTGGTAGACCGCGAGCGAGGAGATGGAGTGCAGGCCGGGGGAGCGTAGGACAGTGGGTGGCTCAGCCCGATAGTGTTGGACACGGCTGAGCAGCTCCGGGGGGGGGGCCTCCTCCACTCGCATCGAGAAAAACGGGCACAGGCGCTCGAACATAAACTCACTGGACTGCCTGAGGGAGGGAGAGAGAAGTACAAGAGACAGTACAGACAGCACTGACCGAGAGTGCTGAGAGCTGTAGGGAGACAGAGAACACAGTACAGACAGTGACAGTACAGACAGCACTGACTCAGTGTGCTGAGAGCTGTAGGGAGACAGAGAACACAGTACAGACAGTGACAGTACAGACAGCACTGACTCAGTGTGCTGAGAGCTGTAGGGAGACAGAGAACACAGTACAGACAGTGACAGTACAGACAGCACTGACTCAGTGTGCTGAGAGCTGTAGGGAGACAGAGAACACAGTACAGACAGTGACAGTACAGACAGCACTGACTCAGTGTGCTGAGAGCTGTAGGGAGACAGAGAACACAGTACAGACAGTGACAGTACAGACAGCACTGACTCAGTGTGCTGAGAGCTGTAGGGAGACAGAGAATACAGTACAGACAGTGACAGTACAGACAGCACTGACTCAGTGTGCTGAGAGCTGTAGGGAGACAGAGAATACAGTACAGACAGCACTGACTCAGTGTGCTGAGAGCTGTAGGGAGACAGAGAATACAGTACAGACAGCACTGACTCAGTGTGCTGAGAGCTGTAGGGAGACAGAGAATACAGTACAGACATCACTGACTCAGTGTGCTGAGAGCTGTAGGGAGACAGAGAAAACAGTACAGACAGTGACAGTACAGACAGCACTGACTCAGTGTGCTGAGAGCTGTAGGGAGACAGAGAATACAGTACAGACAGTGACAGTACAGACAGCACTGACTCAGTGTGCTGAGAGCTGTAGGGAGACAGAGAACACAGTACAGACAGTGACAGTACAGACAGCACTGACCGAGAGTGCCGAGAGCTGTAGGGAGACAGAGAATACAGTACAGACAGCACTGACTCAGTGTGCTGAGAGCTGTAGGGAGACTGGGAGAAGTGGTAGTGGGACAGGATCTCAGGAACAGGCAGTCTCCTCTTCACCAGGGAACCCCGGCCAGCTGAGTCCACTGTGTACACGAGCTGCAGAGAGAGAGATAAAAAAGCAGATTAACAACTAACAGAACTCTAAATACATAGTTGCATCATCTGTCTCCTCCTCTGCTGATCTTTGTGTTAGAAAACAAGAGCGCTGGTGGAAAACAAAAGGATAGCCATAGGCCACTGTGGCTGCTTGCTGAAAGGCAATGGACCACCTCCTGGAAACTGTAAAGCTGAAAAACACACGTTTTATTCCACAATTCATCACGACAGCTAATCCTGCAAAAGTGTTGACACCCTTCTAAACTGCCCCATGCAAAAACAGGGTCCTGCTCAGTCTCCCAGGCAGCGAAAGTGCTGACGTCAGAAACAAAGAGCCAACTCAACGTGAAGCACCAGGTATTTCTCTCCACAGCATCAAACCATGATCTGTGAGAGATCTGAGGGCGTCATTCTCGTGACCCCCACCCTACAGCGAAGAGTGTCTAGGTGCACTGTGGTAGAGTGCGCCTACACAGTGTCTTTCAGGACAGCACGTTCGTACAGTACAGTTCGCTACGTCAGTCCTGTACCTCCTGCAGAAGTTTTTCGGAGTCGTAGAAGACGGTGACCAGGCTGTGAGCACGCTGGTAGCTTCCCCACCCCTTCAGGCTCTGCAGGCTGGAGAAGGCATCCCAGGCTGCTGAGGGACGCACACTCACCACAGTGGGCATCCTCTCCTGACCCCACCACACCTGCAGCAGTACAGAGTGACACACTGACACAACAGACTGTTACACCACACTCACACCGCACAGAACACCTCGTCACAACCAGCACAGCATACAGCACAAGCTGTCACAACACATAGTGTACGTGCACACACACTGTTCCAATACGCAGTATAGACATACAGAAAAACAACCAGAGACACTAAAAACACATAGTGACACAGTGCAGAGACACTAAAAACACACGGTCACAGCATCACACCACATTGCAGAGACATTAAAAACACATGCTGAATGCAGAGTGGGCTAACACATTAAAGATGCTCACCACTAATATATAACTAAGAACGTACACTGACAGTTAGCCATGTCGGTCAGGGAAAGAGAATGACACACAGAGGACATCTCTCAGGTCACTCAGACAGCCACATATGACACGGACACATACAGACAGGCCCTTCAGGACAGACGCACAGACCTGCTCAGAGTCAGTGACAAAGGTGAATTCTCCGGTCAGAGACAGGGTGAAGTATTTGATCCGCTGGTCACTGGGGAAGCCAGTGAGGAACATGTAACTGAAACCCACGTCGAAGCTGAGAGAAGGAAGAGAGGGGCAGGCTGGATTACTCAGAGAAGAGAGCACTGCGTTAGAGAGGGAGAGCGGTGCTGCGCTGTTCTGATGACAGCACCATGGAGTTAAAGAGAGAGGGTATCTTACTCACGAACAGAGGAGCGCGTTACCCCACAGGAACAGGACCCTGCTGAAGGGGTTGAAGTTGATGCCCCTGAGCAGCAGGGGGATGTCACTGTATTGCGTTGAGCCCGTCACCATGACAAACTGCTGCAAGCCATTTTCTGGAAGACACAGGGCACAGCAGGAAGACGATGCCTGAGTCCCTGTGCTGACATGGTTATACAGAGTCACTTACAGAGACCAGGCTGCGCGCCACCGCCATCAACATCTTTCGCCTAGGACCCCCATCTCACATCTCACCCGAGGGATAGAGCGCCATCAGGCTCAGGACACAAGGAGCTTCTAGCTGTGTCTCCCTGGAAAAGGATGCCCTTCACCGGAACCACAGATCCGACATGGCCTCTTAACTACACTACAAGCGTATGACTACCGTAGAGCACAGCAGAAACACAGCGAGCAGAAACACAGTGAGCAGAACTCATTATATACACGTCTGAACACGCGCATAGCCATGAGATCAATGCTTGTAATCTTCCGCATGGTAAAAACTTAATGCGTTTATTTTGTCCAATAAATTCCAGCTGTTTTCAGGAGATAAATCAAGATAAATGATCTGCTTTATCAATGCCCCTCAGCTGTGCATGCCTGGTGAGCAAAAATCAAAAAACAAGATTTGTGCATTAACACGACAAAATAAAAGTGTGCACAACACGAGCACTGTGCCGGACCGTGATCCTGCGTCCTACCTCTGGGAAGGAATTTAGGCAGAGCGGCTCCAAGATGGAAACTCTCATCTGTGGAGAGAAATAGGAAGAGCGTGAGGGAGAGGAACTAAGTCACAAACCCTGGACTCCAGTCAGGACCGGTGAAGTGCCTGGAGATCGAAATCAGCACCTTCTCTCTCTCTGCCCATTTCGTCTGCATACTCCTCCATCACTCACTTTGTCCTCCCACTGATGTAGCTCCTTTTCCTCACAATCTCCCTCCTATTCCCCTCTCCTCCCCCCTCTCCCTCTCCCTTCCCCTTGTCCGCAGTAACAGAAGAAACCCTCCTCTGCACAAGCTCTGTGAGCCAGGTGGCAAGAACCTGCCCTGTGTACAGCATTTTTAGTATTTTTACTAAGTATTCAAATCTTTTAAGCACGCTGACGAAGTTAACCCAGCGCAGTTCTCTAAGTGGGACAAAAGCCAGAGGACACAGGTGGGACTCGAAACTACATGGTAGTGCATTAAGAACGGAGAACAGGAGGAATGACACGGGCTTCTTTTAGGACAATGCTGGAGGAGATCCTTGGATCAATTCACAATTAGCTACTAACTACCAAACAGGAAAGATGGGTGGAATAGCCTCATATTTCTTATGTTCTTGTTACTTGTTGCTTTTACTAATTGATTTTTTTACTAGCCCTTTTTTCTGATTTTCCAAGTCCCAGGTTTTTTTTAACTACAAGCACAAGTTAAAGAAAAAATATTCCGGCATTTAGCTGGTTCTTGTCTGTTAACATACAAGTCTTCAGATTTCAGTGCTGATGCACGGCGGCTGAGATTCTGAATTATCTTAATAGTTTTTGTCTTCCCCGTCGTCGAAGCCCGAGTCCCTCCATCTCTCCTGCCCGGCTCCACCCCCCCGCACCAGGAGCCCCGGACTCCGTACAGCAGAGCAGGAGCTGGTAGGCACGGTCCAGGCCCTCCTCCGGGAGCAGCTCCAGGAGGATGATGTCGACCAGCGCGTGCAGGTGATCCAGAGAGGCCCACAGCAGCAGACAGTCCCCTGGAGGGGGCAGTCACAGACAGAGGATGGCAAGAGTGGAGACAGGGGACACGGGCGATTTCGGAGCAACACGGCGATGGGGGAAGAGCAGAAAGCAGGCACTTCCAGTAACACCAGCATGTACTGTAGTGTGTGTAGGAGAGGGTTGCCAGGGAACTCTGTAGAGGTGCGTCTCAGATTTACATGTGTGAGTCCGTTTGCCTGCAGGCAGGCAGAAATCTAAATGGATGAAAACACATTCTCAAGAGCTTCAGTCAGATTTGATGGATTTTGTGCATGAATATGGAACCGCCAGTGATTTTCTGTTACTGGCCCGACTCCCGACTCCCTGGCAGCAGCTCCTGTGCCGGCACCGGCGCCCGGACAGGCTGCTCCCACAGGCCCAGAGACGTCAGGACAGAGGGAGCGGGACTCACGCTGCAGAAACTGACACGGCGTCCTTCCCTCGGAGTCCAGCAGCTGGGTGAACTCCACGTCCCCATCTGGGGAAGACAGAGAGAGTCAGCTCACTCGACACAGGGAGAGACAGCTAAGGGCAAGGGCATGAGGGCCTTCTGTCTTCCTTGTTATGTCTATCATGTGTGCTGTCTATCTATACACGAGCAATTACTAACTGGCATTATTTTAAAAAGCCTTGGCTCACCAGGACACCCGAGAAAATACCTATCGTGTCAGTCTAGACTGTAGTGAGGGACAGTAACACTGAGAGAGATGAAGGAGGATAAAGACACACCAGATACTGGAGTAACAGGAGTGTGGTGGGAAGGATAACGGATGAACAACAACACTGGCAGACGGACAGGGGCACACAGAACCAAGGAACTACCTGGGCAGACGGACTGACCGACCCTGTATCTGAGCGCGGTAGATGTGTCCCCGCTGCCAGCCGCCCCCCAGGATGTAGAAGTACTCCCTCCCGTGGTGAGGGTAGGTCACCGGGACCAGCTTGGACACACACAGCCCCTGCAGCACCCTCTTCCAGTACACTGCAGTACACAGCACCATCAGTACACAGAGAAACACACACTGCACAATACACATCCAGTACACTGGAGAACACAGCACCATCAGTACACAGAGAAACACACACTGCACAACACACATCCAGTACACTGGAGAACACAGCACCATCAGTACACATAGAAACACACACTGCACAACACACATCCAGTACACTGGAGAACACAGCACCATCAGTACACAGAGATACTGTACACACACTGCACAATACACATCCAGTACATTGGAGAACACAGCACCATCAGTACACAGAGATACTGTACACACACTGCACAATACACACCCAGTACTCAGCACCATCTGTACACAGACACATACACACTGCACAACACACACCCAGTACACAGCACATGGCGATAAACCCACTGACACAAACACACAAAGATGTGCTCAGGGGCAGTTACATGAGGGTGATGGCTTTAGAGGCAGTTAAGCCAGAGAGGAATACAGTCCTACCTGAGGGGGGAGTGTTCAGGGGCAGCAGGGAGAAGTTCCCAGTGAACTGGTGCACGAGCTGATTCTGCCGGATGAAGAGGGCGCTCTCGGTGGCGATGGCGTCCTGGATCGTGGAGGAGAACTCCGCCTGCGGACACCCTAGGGAGCCCACCCAGCAGCTCTCCATACTGAGCTGGTCAGCACCGACAGTCAACACACAGAGGTCATTATACTGTATATGTACACAGACAGCAATCACCACATGAACACAGGCATGTTCCTCCACACAGACACAGCCCTTAGGCTGAAGCAGGGATTATTAACCCTGATCCTGGAGAGCCCCAGTCCAGGGGGTTTTGCAGGTCACCATTAAATCACCAATTTCTAAAGATATGGAATAATTCCATTGTGAACAATTGCATTTGTTAAAATAAATAAAATAGAGATCATTTAGATGGAAAATCTCAGTACTCTTTAGCCCTAAATGATCAGAGATCTCTGAACTGAAAAGATTCCTTACTCGATTCTTCAGGTGATGTCAAAGCAGGTGACCTAAAGGCCAAGTGGGCTGGGGGTCACCAGGTCCAGCTCTGGAGATCCCAGGACTTTATACACTACAATGTCACATAGTCTTTATTCTGGATATAAAGTACAGACAGCAAATATGTAAAGGAACAAATTAAGGTTTATTTCATGCTGAAAAGAGAAGAAAAGAAACACAACATTTTGGCTGTGCTGTCACCTAGGGAGACGGAAGAAGGCTCCACAGCCAAAACGTGTTTCTTTTCTTCTCTTTTCAGCACAGGAATAAACCTTTATTTGTTCCTTTGCAGCCATCACATGCTGACGCAGATCCCTACTTGAACTATATACAGTGTAAACACACTGTCCTTGTGCAGCCAGGACAGCCCACAGGGCCTGTGCAGATGCTTATAACAGTTAACTGCAATTCACCGAGTAATTTCACTATGTTTTCACTATTTCACTCTGTCTCACCTCTATAAGTGTGGTGTGTGTGAACTCTGAAGCAGTTAGCAGCACAGCCTTGAACCCGGGGACCCTGCCCAGGATCAGCACTGGGGACACACCCTCCACAAACCACAGGGGACGGGAGGGGTCTGACAGAGACAACATGGACTCCAGCGCAGCCACCTGAGCACACAGACACATCTGTAACACACCTACTGTACAAAGCACCTAGAAACTCAGAGAAACCAATAACACAGCTGGGCAGACAGATACATCGGTAACAGGACAGCAGCACACAGACACACACTGTACAAGGATTGTGGCACATGAAGACATGGCAAATTACCTGTAACACACCTTCCATACACCTAGACACTTTTAACCCCCCCTCTCTGGTCATCACCGTATCTCTCCTCCCCCTGCCCCCCCTCTCTGGTCATCACCGTATCTCTCCTCCCCCTGCCCCCCCTCTCTGGTCATCACCGTATCTCTCCTCCCCCTGCCCCCTGCCCCCTCTCTGGTCATCACCGTATCTCTCCTCCCCCTGCCCCCCCTCTCTGGTCATCACCGTATCTCTCCTCCCCCTGCCCCCTGCCCCCTCTCTCTGGTCATCACCGTATCCCTCCTCCCCCTGCCCCCCCTCTCTGGTCATCACCGTATCTCTCCTCCCCCTGCCCCCCCTCTCTGGTCATCACCGTATCTCTCCTCCCCCTGCCCCCTCTCTCTGGTCATCACCGTATCTCTCCCCCCCCTGCCCCCTGCCCCCCCTCTCTGGTCATCACCGTATCTCTCCCCCCCCTGCCCCCTGCCCCCCCTCTCTGGTCATCACCGTATCTCTCCCCCCCCTGCCCCCTGCCCCCCCTCTCTGGTCATCACCGTATCTCTCCTCCCCTGCCCCCTCTTTCTCTCCTCCCCCTGCCCCCCCCTCTCTGGTCATCACCGTATCTCTCCTCCCCCTGCCCCCTGCCCCCTCTCTGGTCATCACCGTATCTCTCCTCCCCCTGCCCCCTCTCTCTGGTCATCACCGTATCTCTCCTCCCCCTGCCCCCTCTCTCTGGTCATCACCATATCTCTCCTCCCCCTGCCCCCCCTCTCTGGTCATCACCGTATCTCTCCTCCCCCTGCCCCCCCTCTCTGGTCATCACCGTATCTCTCCCCCCCCTGCCCCCTGCCCCCCCTCTCTGGTCATCACCGTATCTCTCCTCCCCTGCCCCCTCTTTCTCTCCTCCCCCTGCCCCCCCCTCTCTGGTCATCACCGTATCTCTCCTCCCCCTGCCCCCTGCCCCCCCTCTCTGGTCATCACCGTATCTCTCCTCCCCCTGCCCCCCCTCTCTGGTCATCACCGTATCTCTCCTCCCCCTGCCCCCCCTCTCTGGTCATCACCGTATCTCTCCTCCCCCTGCCCCCTGCCCCCCCTCTCTGGTCATCACCGTATCTCTCCTCCCCCTGCCCCCTGCCCCCCCCTCTCTGGTCATCACCGTATCTCTCCTCCCCCTGCCCCCTGCCCCCCCTCTCTGGTCATCACCGTATCTCTCCTCCCCCTGCCCCCTCTCTCTGGTCATCACCGTATCTCTCCTCCCCCTGCCCCCTCTCTCTGGTCATCACCGTATCTCTCCTCCCCCTGCCCCCTGCCCCCTCTCTCTGGTCATCACCGTATCTCTCCTCCCCCTGCCCCCTCTCTCTGGTCATCACCGTATCTCTCCTCCCCCTGCCCCCCCTCTCTGGTCATCACCGTATCTCTCCTCCCCCTGCCCCCTGCCCCCCCTCTCTGGTCATCACCGTATCTCTCCTCCCCCTGCCCCCTCTCTCTGGTCATCACCGTATCTCTCCTCCCCCTGCCCCCTCTTTCTCTCCTCCCCCTGACCTCTCCTTCTTTCTCTTTGCACTTCTCTCCAGCAGTCTGTCTCCCTGACTTCTCACCTCTGACCCTAGTGATGGTTCCATGATCCCTCTCTCTCCAGGTCGCACATATCCGTTCACATTCAGTGCGAAACTTCACACAGACACACAAAAAGAAAAGACGCCGGTTAAACCAACATTCTTGAAGTGATGGAAATGGAGGTGAGCAAGCTGTCTCGTCCCTCGGGTGACTGATGCACAGAGAGACAGGCTTAAAGTGACAAACACAGCGGAGTGGGGCAGGGAGCGGACAGGTAGCCGAATTCCCCCATGTTCCGATGAATCCGCAATACCCAGTCTTGCGGAATTGTCCATGTCTTGCAATAAAACTAGACTTTTTTTCCCACAGCTCCCAGCTGCCAACATCAGCGTGGTGTATGAAAGACTGGCGTTCCTCTGACGTTTGGCAGACTCACTACGTAGACATTCCTAAAGCCACCGGTACATACTTACGATACGGGCGCAGTTCTCTCCAAGTTCCCCGTTTACCTCCCCATGCTCTGAGAGCACAGGCACCACCTTTCCAAAATTAATTGGGTGCTGCACCCAATCAGCCCCTTTAGTGTAGAAGCAGTACTTCTACTGGTACTTGCGACACAGGTTTCCACTCTGGCTTCACTTCAGGGATCTTCTGCCTTGAAGGCAGCAGCTCCTTTGTGCGCTGAGTGGTGCAGGCGGTCTTCTCGGCCTGCAGTCTAGGGGTTTGTCTTTCTCCTCACTCTTACTCAGGAGCAGCTGGACCTTCATCTTCTCCTGGGCCAGCTGCTCTCGGGTAGCCTCCTGGTCTGCTAGGGTTCGAGTCAGCTGACACTCGATATGACTGGGCCAGGGAGGGGGTACCGGGATGCTTTATCCATGGTAAATCCAGCAGTTTTCTGTTTGCTTTTTTGTTTTCCTCAAGACAGATCGCTCACGCTGCTGCCCCCCAGTCATATTTGTGCGTACGAGTGTGTTGTTTTCCTGTCGCCCCGCTGACGCTGCCTTACGTGACACAGCCTGGCGTGGGGTGTCAGAGAATAGGAGCTCTGATAGGCCAGTCCGGGAAAACAAACACACCAAGCAGCTGTAAGGTTTAGTGCTAGTGTCCTTTTACTCACAGAGTGCAGGGAAACTACGAAACTTGAAAGCTGCTTACTGGCCTCAAAAAAGCATGAAGTCTTCTCAAACTCTTTTCACAAATTCCGTTTCTCTCAGGTTCCCTGATCAGTCGCTTCCTTCTCCCTCTCCCCTGGTGAACGTGTGCTCCAAAGGACCAGCCATCTGTCCCCACGTGGCAGACGGACCCAACCAGAAAACCTCAGCTTCCTGCTTTATAAAGTGTCAGCCCACCACTTGTCTTGTGTTTAACTGGTCGGGTTTACAGCTGCTCCTTCCCTCACAGCATTAGAGGGAGTGAGACAAGTGTTACTGTTTTCTGAAGGTCAAATTTAGTTTAGAAATGTGAAAACTCAATTTTAATGCATTACAACAAACACTTCCTTAAAAAAAATCTATTAATGCTACGTCATTACAAAGTCATCGCTGCACAATCTCACCGGGTAATCTGCAGAAACCTAGCTTTCGTCCTTAGAGAATATATAATGTTTCACACTGAGTGACTGCTATTTAAGAACAGCCAAGAAACTCACAAACACCAAGACGAACAAAACCAGAAAAAACACACAAATACAAACAGACAGAGACCCAGCTCTGACCTCCTGTCTGGTATTGGCTGGCCCTGTCCATTGGAGCTGACCAGCACTCTGTAGACCACTGAGCCGTTGAGGAGGGGCATAGGGACGTACCAGCCCAAAGAGCACAGCTCACTGCCACAGTGCACTGCAACACACACACGGACACTGTAAAGACACTGCGCTAGCACAGCAGGCAGCACTGCAACACACACACAGACACTGTAAGGACACTGCGCTAGCACAGCGGCAGCACCGCAACACACACGCAGACACTGTAAGGACACTGCGCTAGCACAGCGGCAGCACTGCAACACACACACAGACACTGTAAGGACACTGCGCTAGCACAGCGGCAGCACTGCCACAGCGCACTGCAACACACACACAGACACTGTAAGGGCACTGCGCTAGCACAGCAGCAGCACTGCAACACACACACAGACACTGTAAGGACACTGTGCTAACACAGAAGGACTCTTACCGTCATCCAGCACCGGCGCTGTACTCAGCCTGGCCTCCAGGCGCTGGGGCTTCTGGCGGACTGGGTGGACGGGCTCCTGGAAGATCACCGTGACGACAGGCTGTAGGCCGGTCAAGTAGGCCTCCCGTACAGCCTGCAAGGACATCTCCTGCCGGGGAGACAGAGAGACAGGGGCCTGAAAGACAGGGAGACAGAGAGAGAGAGAGACGCACACACCCCAGAGAGGCCAGATGCCTTACCTGAGTCTCGCAGGCAAGGTCTATCCTCAGGTAATAGGGGAAGCCCAGGTAGTTCTGAAAGGCAGGAAGACAAGCAGTGTTGTTACTGACACGGCGCACACACACTGTGGCCAAGCCCATGCAGCAGGCTGACTCCCTCAGAGGTCAGCTGGCCCTTACTGCCCTGAAGCCTCCTGACGATGGAAGCACTGGAGATTAACAACAACTGGCTCTCAAGACTCTTCAACAGAAACTGTCACCTTCACGCAGGGGAGGCTGGGAAATATAGGTTTCCCATATTGAGGTGTAAATGCTGCTATAGGAGAGTTATTCTTAACAACAGCTACCCCCAAATAAAAAACTTCAAACCAATGGTCCGTCATATCAGCAGTGCCTTTACTGAAAAGGGAGCTGCAGGTAATTCGTTTCTACCGCAGTAAGAAATACATGAATACACTGTCAGAGCTTTCACCTTCTCTGTGCCTGTCTAAAACTCTCCATCCTCCTCTTCACTTCTTTCACTGGTCCAAATGAAACCCAAGTTTCAAACTTCCACATCCAATACCCATGACAAACCTGGGGCACCGCTGTGGATTCCAATTCGGTACACTCCAGAAACGTCCAATAAAATAACAAACACGAAGCACTGGGCTGTAAGTTGTGGCTGTTCGTCGGCACGAAGCGTGGATCTGCTCCTGTCCCCTCTGTGTCCACTCACCGCACTGGGGTCCAGGGGGTCGACGGCCTGGTCAGTCAGCACGGCCATCACCTCCTTCACGGCCGGGACCGTCCCCTGCCTCTCGATGGAGCTGGAGAAGGAGGTCAGGTTCCCGAACTCGCACAGCCGCGCCGTCCAGCCGCAGCCCCCGGCGCCACGCAGCCCGCCGGCCAGCAGGCCCGCCAGCCACAGGACCGCGCGCACAGCCAGCATCCCCGGGAGGGAGAGGAGGGGTCACACCCACACTGCGCTCCTCAGGGCGCCCTGCTGACAAAGACAACCAAGGCCTCTCCTCAGGTAAGATGGTATTTACGGGGACACTATACTGTGAGGAGGCGCCGTCCTTCGGATGGGATATAAAACCGAGGTCCTGACTCTCTGTGGTCATGAAAAATCCCAGGGCGTTTCTCAAAAAGAGTAGGGGTGTCATGGTCAAATTTCCCCCTGGACTTTACCAATCATGGCCTCCTAATAATCCCCCTCTCTGAACTGGCTTCATCACTCTGCTCTCCTCCCACTGAGAGCTGGTATGTGGGGAGAGTACTGGTACACACTGTACACACTGGTGGTGGTGGAGGGGATCCCCATTACCTATGAAGAGCTTTGAGTGGAGTGTCCAAAGGGGAGAGGGGTCATACCCTCCCCGTGCGGTCAGGGCCGGATTTTGGGGTTCGTAGGCCCTCGGCACTTTCACTCCGAAATGTGCAATAAGAGGAGGGGTCAACGCCCACTGAATGACGTCGATTGACATGACGCACTTCAAACTAGTCTGATGCCAAACCACGTGATTGAAGGAGCGAGTCGAGCGACCATCACTCCGATACTTCCAGTTTCTAGAACAGCCGCTAGGCAGCGCGGGGTCACCGATCTGGAGCCCCTCGAGTCGACCGCAAGCGTGTTGTTCCGGCTCGTTTTTTCGTTCGTCACTCGTGTGTCCCTCCTTCGTGGGCCCTGATGGGAAATCCAGCACCGCCTGCGGTCGTGGTCGGGCGGCAGTTGCGGGATTTTATCGGGAACGACCTCCACACGAACCGCTGAGAACACCTCAGACCTCAGGAATGAGAACACCTCAGACGCAAGGTGTAAGCTCTGTTAATGAGCGGCCACACCAGGGCCGGCCTGTGTGAAGACGTGTAACCTGTAACTTCGCCTCCTGGGCAGGACAGGACGACATGACGACCCTGTCAGGGCTGTCTGTCCTGTACATGCTCACTACTCACTCACTCAGTACTAGAGGCGAGAAGTCATCCTCACGGCCAGACAGGGACTGAACCGCAGGGCCCACCGAGTCTCCCACTCCGTCCACACAACTATCACCGACACCCGGATCAAGTCTTTTCACTCAATTTGTTAGCTTATTGTATTTTTTTTCCCCACAAAGTAAACCTGCCGGTGCTGAGCAGAAATTTTCGTCAGGGTAACAGTCCTTCGTCGACATTTTAGAAGAACGCCAAACACTCCCACATCACAGCCTCACACAAGTAAGACATTCGGGATTCGGAACACGCGATCCAAGATCCAAGAGGGAGTTCATTAACCCCGCAATGTCAACCAAGTCGGGTTTTTAAAGATGCAGATTGATTACTTTTCCCCCTAATTAGCTGCGGCCCCAACGTTTACCTCAGTCGCGCCCCTTCACCGTCCTCGAGACTGGCACTGAGCGCGCGCGCGAGCGGAGCGCGAGGGAGGCGCTCGGAGGCCGACCCCGCCCCCTCTCGATCCTCATTGGCTGAGAGGTGCAGCGCCGCTCACGTTGATGAGCTCCTGGCTGTGACCTGCATGCCGGTTGAATCGGTTTTTAGACAAACTACCAGAATTTTAAGACCCGATCTGCACGTTAACAAAGAAAAAAGAGACAGACTTAAAGAACGTCACGCTGAGCTCCGACAGAGCACGTCACAGATTCAACAGTACTGAAACGCCTCGCCCTGTAGGTCCAGGAGAGCTCCCGGCCAGTACGTCTCACCAGTCACCCTAAATCCTTCAATCCTCAAGACAGGGGTCACTTGTAAGTAACTCTTTTACGTGAGGCTGAATATCTCTGTACCAACCCAGCTGTAAACGCATCAATTGAATAACTGACTTGTAATTGATCACAAGTAAACTTTTCCAGTCCTTTGGAAATCGGTCTTTTAAAATGGTTACACACAACACTACCGGGATTGGAGCACCTCAGAAGCAGATTTAAAGAACATTACCCAGTGACCGATTTAGTTGTGAAGCTCTTACCCGTTCTCTCCGTTAGGGGGCAGTGTGACTGTAGTTACAGTGGTCGGTGAACAGAGTGATATTGAGATGTGAAGCTCTTACCTCTCCTCTCCGGCAGGGGGCAGTGTGACAGCGATCGGCGCAACAGTGACGGACTGAAATGTGAAGCTCTTACCTCTCCTCTCCGGCAGGGGGCGTTGTTACTCCACTGACAGCCCAAGGCGGCAGACACACAGTGACACAGTGGGAGAGTGCAATCACCTTTATTACAGTGAAATCTGCAGAGATGCCCACACTGCCCGTGTGTGCAGAGCGTGGGTTCAGTGTGAGAATACAGGGCAGTGAGAGCACAGCAAGCATGGCGTGGGACATAACATATACAAGATACAGTGTGTGGATATTCAGAGCACATGTAGTCCCTATCATTATTCTTATTTACACTCTCCAGGGCAAGCAGACGCAGTCTGTTCCTTCGTTCGTGAAGGAGTTCAGCAGCAGGCATGCTATCCAACAGGGGCTCCCGCAAATAAGTTACTTAATTGAGTCTTAATTACTTTGCGGACCCCGTCCACCCTGCTGTTGAGAATGACTGGAACCACCGATCAACCAGGGAGTGACTGGACTGGACTCGAATGGAGCGGAGTCGCAGATCGGGACGGTCCGGTCCGGCCCGGCCCTGTGGGGCCCGACCCGGACACCCCCAGCCTCGATCATCAAGCACCGCTCGGCGTTTGTTTTCCTTCCTGTCGCCGAGTTCTCTCAAAGTGGAGCGGTGGCTTTGTTGACCGGGAACAGGAAGTTCTTCCATCGCCCCCCGCAGAGACGCCACAGCGGGCCCCGGGGGGGGGCTTGAGGACCACTGCAGCTGGGCCAGCCCGGACCCCTCTCTACGGGCCTCAGAAGCCCCCTGCGGGCCCCCTGTGGCCGATTCCCGGACTGTTTCATCAGCGGGACTAAACGAGTCATTCTGCTCGGGACAGGGCTCCAGCCACGGGGAGGCCGATCCGGTCTGCGTCTCCCTGCGCCTCCCGGCCCACTGCTCGGGAAGTCCGGCTCGGTCTGCGGCTCCCCTCCCGCTGGCTAGCAGGACTCCGGGGGCCCCGCCGAGGGCCCGCCCTCGCTCCCCTCGCTGTCCCACTGGGGCCGGCCGCACGGCGCCCTCTCCCACTCCACCGACTCCCCCTGCGCGACGGGGGCGCTGTCCCTCCGCGGGGCCCCGGCCCGATCGGGCTCTCCCGACCCCCGGTCCCAGTCCGCCGGCTCCCCCTGCGGGACGGGGGCGCTGTCGAGCTCCTCGGAGGCCTCCCTGAGAACCCCCAGCTCGCTGGCGGGGCTCTTCGCGTCCGGGGCGCGCCGGGGCCCGGGGCGCTCGTCAGGGGCCGCCGCCGGCGCCCCATCCTCCTGAGCGGCGGCCTCGTGCCCCGGCCCCTCCCCTTGCAGACGGCCCCTGTGGGGCCCGCGGCCCCTGCCCCGCGCCTGGCCGCAGTGCAGAGTCCTCCGGCGGTGCCACTGGTTGATGGACTGCTGGGCCTCGTCGCTGACCTGCCGGGCGGCCAGCCGTGGCCGGAAAGTGGAGACGTGGAAGAGGGTGGCGTAGACGGAGGTGAGGTAATACCCCCCTGGAAGACAGGAAGTGCAGCGCCGTCACACGGGCGGGAGACAGACTGCTGGAGCAGGGCTAGCAAGGCCCTGGGAGCCACAGAAGACACAGGCAGGCCCATGGAACTTCAGCACCAAGAACTGGTTCCCAATTTTACTGCACAATCGGTTTTTAGTTAACTACTGAGATTGTGGTTGCCCCAGGCAGGGTGTAGTTGTCACGATCAGTGTGCAGCTGTCCCAGTCAGTGTGCAGCAGCCCCCGGGCAGTGTCTATTTGCCCCAGTCAGTGTGTAATCATCCCAGTTAGTGCGCAGTTGCCCTGGTCATCGTGTAATAATCCCAGTTAGTGTGGAGTTGCCCTGGTCATCGTGTAATCATCCCAGTTAGTGTGGAGTTGCCCTGGTCATCGTGTAATCATCCCAGTTAGTGTGGAGTTGCCCTGGTCATCGTGTAATCATCCCAGTTAGTGTGGAGTTGCCCTGGTCATTGTGAAGCTGCCCCGGTCAGTATGTAGTTTCCCCAGTCAGTGAACAGTTGCCCCCGTCAGTGTGTAATTGTCATGATCAGTTGTCAGTGGCAGTTGCCACAGTCTTTGTGTACCTGCCCCGTCCCTGTGTGTGTGCAGTTGCGCCAGTCAGTGTGTGTGTAGTCGTCCCAGTGAGTGTGCAGTTGCCCCAGTCAGTGTGTGTAGTCGTCCCAGTGAGTGTGCAGTTGCCCCAGTCAGTGTGTGTAATCGTCCCAGTGTGTGTGCAGTTGCCCCTGTCAGTAGTGTGATTGTCCCAGTGAGTGTGCAGTTGCCCCAGTCAGTATGTGTAATTGTCCCAGTGAGTGTGCAGTTGCCCCAGTCAGTATGTGTAATCGTCCCAGTGAGTGTGCAGTTGCCCCAGTCAGTGTGTAATTGTCCCAGTGAGTGTACAGTTGCCCCAGTGTGTGTATTCATCCCAGTGACTGTGCAGTTGCCCTGCTTTCTCTCACCCTCGCCCTGCAGCTGCCCTGGGTCCAGCAGCTCCATCATGTAGTCGGTGTCGAGCTGCAGCTGAGAGATGTCACTGCGCAGACACACCCAGGTGAGACAGGGCAGGAAGTCATCTGCCCCATAGACAGCCCCTGAGAGAGAGGACAGGCCCCCTTACAACACAGGCTACACACAGACACACCAAGATACTGCTGCCCAGAGAGGACCATGTTGATACCTTCGATACCTTCCTGGGCTAAAGAACGCCCACAACGAAGACTGAGAGGAGACTGGGTTCCTTAAAGGCACTGGCTGACAAAGTCACGTGTTGAGAGTCAACACTGAAACAGAACCACAGGACACAACCGGAAACTGCAGAACTGCTTTGACAACCGTCAAAACGAGGCAGTTCTTCACACAAAGGGTTGAGTCTGGAGAGGTGGCTGATATCCTGGCTTCTTGCAAGAAAGAGCTAGATGAGATAACTCAATAACCACACAGAAAAATGAGCTAAATGGGTCGTCAGGTATGCACAGACCCAGGACATAACTATACAGTAATACAGCCGCTGAGAGACAGGACTGTAATTCACAGGACTCTGCACACTTACTGTATGTATCTTCAGACTATGAGAGAAAAAGGGAAAAGGGTAAATCGAAAGACTTTGCTGCATGGTAACAGGGTAAATAGAGAAGCCAACGCAGTGAGCCTCCTAACGCCAGTGAGCGCCTGTGCCACACGTCTCTCTGTGTGCCTGTGTGATCCTGCGGGTCTCGGGGTGTAGTTACTCCTCCTACAGCACAGGGGGCGCTCTCACCGCTGCCGGAGCTCATGGCCTGGTAGATGCTCTTGCAGATCTTCAGCAGGTGTTGCACCTTCTTGCTGGGGGAGTAGGCCTGGTGCAGGGCAGCGAGGCGCTGCTGGATCTTCTCCATGGCGACCGCATCGGGCACGCCCACCCCGGAGGACCCGCCCAGCTCCTCCAGGCTCCGCCCCCGCATGCGCTGCTGGTTGTCGGAGAGGCGCTGCAGGGTGCCGTCGCGGGAGCGGTAGTCGTGGAGACAGGAGTAGAGGTGCGGACAGAGGGGCTTGAGAACGATCTTGTGGAGAGTGAGCTCCAGCATCGCATCTACAGAGGGAGGAGGAGAGCTGGGTATTAAGAGGGGGGTTTGTTTACATGACACACGCCCAGGGCAGCGCTCCAGCAACGCCCTGACTCACAGAGAGGCCGACTCGGGAAGAGAGGGGATTGCTTTGGCGATCCTTGTCGGGTTAGTTATCCAAGTTTAACTACAGTGTCGGCAAGAAGCCCAGGCCAGGAACGATAACCGACTAACGAAGAAGAAGGGGGCTTCTTCAGGGTGGAAGGAGAAACTGGCACCTGACGGCGCAAGTGAAAGCAGCTTGAGAGGACCGACAAGATGAGGCGTCTTTACACTAAGTGTGGCGGGAGTGTGGAACAAGTCGCCCTGGCCGTGCTGTTCACCCTGGTTGCCTGTGTGGGTGCTTTATGAAGTTCTCAGCTCCCTTGGCTTCCAGGTGCTGGGCACGCTGGGTCGATCGGCCACCCCCAGAGGCAGAGTATGTCCAGTGAGGCGCTGAGAGAGTTCACCAAGAGAGCGCTGGGCCCCGCCCACGCCACAGCGGAGGGGAAAGCTCCCCTCAGGGCTCTGCGCGCTGTAAGAGAGAGGACTCCTCCACGCATCTCGGAATGAGACAGTCATGACGACCGGTAACCTTTTCCACTTCAAAACACCAACCCCCTCCCTCCTGTCATAATCAACACCCGCTGACCCCCCCCCCGGGGGGACCACAGAACTCCAGGAAGTGACATGCCCAGGTTTCCTGTAGGCAGCCTGCGTTGCCTAGCAACTGGCAACCACATCTGCAAGCAAACGGCTGCGAGCTGCCTCTCGGGCGGCGTCAGAAACCAGCTGGGCCTGGGCGAACGCCGGCGGGCCCGGGGGCACCAGAGCTGGCGCCGGCCTGGAAAGCTTTTTCGCTTCTGCAGAGACCCGACTCCTGCGTCCCTGCTGGTGATGATGCTATGTTTACAAAAGTAAACCTGCAAATTCTGCAAGACCTGCCTCTGTGCTCCAGACAGCCAGGGTCTCATGCACAGTGCCGTGGTGTTTTTGCATCATGTGTCAGATTTAGCGACATAAACTGGGAACATGGACGCCCAAGGCTGACCACAGCAAACTGTCTAAACTGTCTGCTTTTACTACCGGATATGGCAACAAACCGTTACTTACCAATCAGAAAACTGCACGTTTTTGGTATGTAAATTTGGCTCATCTCCAAAAATAAAAGCCTGTTGCCGTCTTTGAGAAGGTGACGAAGTTTTGGCTAGCTGCGCCCCTCCTCCTTTCTTTATTGCAATACAGAAATCTCCAGTCCTGTGGTTTTCTGAGGAGGGTCTAACGGTACTAATCAAAGGACCCCAGATACACACTGTGGCACAGGGTTTGAGCCTTCTCCCCTTTATGCCAGGACTTGTGCCCCCCCCCCCCCCCCGAATAAATTCATGCTGGTCTTGAAGCTCTCGCCCTGCTCCACCACACACAGGCTTGCAGGGCTGCTCCTGGAGAAGCAGGGGAATGAGGGGGCGCACGCAGAGCACTCACCCAGCTCCCAGTCCGGCGTGTCTCCCAGGCTGTCCAGGATGCCCTGGATCTCGGGGGCGTCCAGCAGCGCCTCCCTCAGGCCGGTCAGCTTGTGCCGGACGTCCTGCAGCAGCTCGGAGCCGGACGGGTAGGCCGGCGGGGCGCACCCCCTGAGCGCGTGCTCGAGGAAGGCGCGGGCCTGCTCCCCGAAGCCGCCGGCGCGCCGCTCACACAGCTCCTGCGCGCGGTGGGACAGGCGCTTCTGCGCCGAGACCAGCCCGCCGATGACCTGGCCGAACGCCGAGAAGCGGTGCTTGACCTTGTCCGCCAGGGCCAGCGAGAGGCGGCCGTGCGGGGGGCCGGCGGGGGCGCCCCCCAGGGAGCCACACAGCACGTCCATCTCCTCCTCCGTGCTGCTGATGGACAGGGAGTCCAGCTCGTAGCCCAGGGGGGTCAGCAGGGAGTGGACGGGCGACGGCGGGGACAGCCACACCCCGTCTTCGATCCAGGACACGCGGTGGGGCGACTGGGGCCCCGAGTTGCGCTGGGACGGCTCCGCAGGGGGACTGCGGGAACCGTGGTCATCGGTCTGCTGGCACGGGCTTGGGGAGCCAGGGGTTAGGAGTTCAGGGGTCGGGAGGTCAGAGGAACCCCCTCTTCTCAGCGCGTCAGTCTTCCTCCTCAGGACGACTTCCTGAACGGAGCCGGGGGAGCAGGGGGGGGACTGCAGAGCTCCCGCTGGGGCAGAGAGAGGTGAGAGGTCAGAGGTCAGAGGTCAGAGGATCCTGTCAGCTAATGCAGACAGCTAGAAATACCAACTTGGAAACACGTTTCTATACCTCACACATACAGCATGCATCTGTCTGTTTCTGTCTGCTTGCTTTGCTGTTGTTGTATGGACTTTTCTAAAAAAACCCATATTGTTATCAAACTTGTTTTATTTGCTTTAACTGTTTTATACTGTGTAGCACTTTGAGATGTTGCACATCAAACGTGCAAGATAAATGTAATATATAGCGTAATATATATAATATAAAAACTAATGTAGTTCAGGTGGACAGCTGCGTCAGCGTGCGTAGCCTTCTTCGGGTGTGGAGAAGTCAGCCTGTGTCCACACCTGAAGAAGGCTCCACAGCCGAAACGTTGTGTTTTCTTTCTTCTCTTTTCAGCCTGGAATGAACCTATTACTTGTGCATATAAATTAATGTTTATTATTGCCTGTAACATCAGAGAAAATTGCAAACGGCTTGTCCACATCCCTTCTTGTGATATTTGGCAAATGATCTGTATGTGCAGCAGTAGCTGCAGTGACTCAGTGTTACTCCAGTAGCTGAACTCACAAGCCTGCTCCTTCTCCGTACTGCTGGGCTCAGTGACCTCCTGCTCCTTGTCCACTGAGAAAGTTCTCTTGTTCTGAATCCCCGCCCCTCCCCAGGGGCGGGTGGTGCTCAGCCTCCTTTCTCGCCTGCGATTGGCTGCCCGTGCGCTCGGGGCCTGACTGGTTTCCAGGGGCGACTGCTTGGTGAGCCAATCATCTCCGTGTTCGTGGAGAAACAAAGGGTTAATGATGCAGAGCGCTCCATTCGCTGAGGTCACCTGCCAGTGAGACAAGAAGTTAATAAGGCTTCAATTAACTGCTAAGGAAGATATCAGTAAACTTAAGCCATTTAAAAAAAAAAAACTTTCTTTTTAAGTCAAATGATTTCCCAAATGATACTTTTATTAGCAGTTTTTAAACCTGGCATAAATTAGCTTTTTAAGCTTTTAATCTTTTAAGCGTCCAAAGCATTTTCATTTTTCTCATTAAAACAAAAACAGATCACCAGCTATCTATATTGAGGAAGGGCTCTCTCTTGATCTCAGTGACATCACTTCCTGGATGAAGCTTCACGACTGTGTGGTTACATTCACCAGTAGCTCAGGCTGCACTGTCAGCACTGGCTTCAGTGGAAGTCCAATTATAATCCCACTGACAAAGCAATCGAGCTCAGTGATGTGGCTCCTGCATACATCAGGGGAAAAGAGCAATCAGAGCAGCACAGCAGTAACCGGACAAACAGGGGTCACCTGTATCGAACACATGGTGAGACCAGTCGGGGGGTGAAGTGGGGCGCCGGTCACGTGATTGGATTCCACATTCGGGCCTGAGGAGGGATCCAACCAGAACTCTGACACACAGAGAGCAGGGATGGTATATCCAGAACAACACACAGAGCGGGATCAAAATACAGAGCAGAAATAATCATTTTATCAGCATTTAGCCACCTTGTGGATACAGGGTCTATTTGCTTAAAATATGACACAGCCCAAACTGGACCAGCAATCTTTGGACTATAGGGTTACAATATGACAGACTGGACCAGTGATCTCTGGACTATAGGGTTACAATAGGACACAGACTGGACCAGTGATCTCTGGACTGTAGGGTTACAATATGACACAGACTGGACCAGTGATCTCTGAACTATAGGGTTACAATAGGACACAGACTGGACCAGTGATCTCTGGACTGTAGGGTTACAATAGGACACAGACTGGACCAGTGATCTCTGGACTGTAGGGCTACAATATGACACAGACTGGACCAATGATCTCTGGACTGTAGGGCTACAATATGACACAGACTGGACCAGTGATCTCTGGACTGTAGGGTTACAATATGACACAGACTGGACCAGTGATCTATGGACTGTAGGGTTACAATATGACACAGACTGGACCAGTGATCACTGGACTGTAGGGTTACAATAGGACACAGACTGGACCAGTAATCACTGGACTGTAGGGTTACAATATGACACAGACTGGACCAGTGATCTCTGGACTGTAGGGCTACAATATGACACAGACTGGATCAGTGATCTCTGGACTGTAGGGTTACAATATGACACAGACTGGACCAGTGATCACTGGACTGTAGGGTTACAATAGGACACAGACTGGACCAGTGATCACTGGACTGTAGGGTTACAATAGGACACAGACTGGACCAGTGATCTCTGGACTGTAGGGCTACAACAGGACACAGACTGGACCAGTGATCTCTGGACTGTAGGGTTACAATATGACACAGACTGGACCAGTGATCACTGGACTGTAGGGTTACAATAGGACACAGACTGGACCAGTGATCTCTGGACTGTAGGGCTACAACAGGACACAGACTGGACCAGTGATCTCTGGACTGTAGGGTTACAATAGGACACAGACTGGACCCATGGAAAAATAAGAAACAGGAAGAGGGAATAGTGTCACAGGGTAGAAGAAGATAAGAGACGGAGACAGAGGGACAGGAAACTGGGGAGAAGGAGTGGGACAGGAGAACAGAGAGAGACTCACTGGGGCCCAGATCCACCAGGGGGTTCATCTGCTCCATACTGAGAGAGTACACAGCTGTGGGGATGGACAGACAGCACGGTAGCACGTCCCTGCGAGAGAGGGGTACAGGAGGAGAGGGAGAGAGGGATGAATAGATGATGAAAGGATCAAGTGAAAAAGAAAGATAAGGTAGGGCTCCTTCCCTCCTCCTCCATACCTACCTTCTGCCTCCTCATCCTCACCCCCGCCTCCTCCACACCCCACCTCCTCCACACCCCACCTCCCTCCCTCCTCTTCCTCCACACCCTGCCTCCTTCCTCCTTCCTCCTCATCCTCACCCCACCTCCTCCACACCCCGCCTCCTTCCTTCCTCCTCCTCACCCCACCTCCCTCCTTCCTTCTCCTTCAAAACACCACCTCCTGCTCTCCAGTCTGCTTGTCTCCCTCCTCCTCCACACCCCTCCTCCCTCCTTCCTCCTCCTTCAAAACCACCATCCCTCCACACCCCACTTCCTCTTCACCCTGACTCCTCCTCCACACCC
The DNA here is from genome assembly GCF_059453375.1 of Lepisosteus platostomus. NCBI lineage: Eukaryota > Metazoa > Chordata > Actinopteri > Semionotiformes > Lepisosteidae > Lepisosteus > Lepisosteus platostomus. Next base: position 5,898,245 of record NC_142614.1, read on the forward strand.
TGCCTACAGCACCTGGTCCCTCCGTCTCACCTGCTCACTGTGTAGAAGGCCACCAGCTGGATCAAGTCAGAGAAGCCCAGGTGAGACTCTGGCAGGTGAAACACTGATCCAGATGGGTGGAGGGAGGGAAAATGAGAGCTTTTAGACATGAGCAGTCTTCATGCATCTCAGCTGTATGTCAGTGCATCACGGTGTTGAGTCAGCAGACACAGGCGTGCCACAGAGCCGTCTTTGTATTAGAGAACAAGCATGTCAGTGTACCATTTCTGGGATGACCCTGAAACACCTTCAATGGTTAATATTCAATATTCACTCAGGCTGCACTGTCAGCGCTGGTTTCAGACCAATTATAATCTCTCTGAGAAAGCAATCAAGCTCACAACGAAGTCGCTTAAGCAACTTTCAGAACAATGGTACCGGCGCAGTATGAGTGACAAAGAGCAACACAACAGTAATCACGACATTCAGGGGTCACCTGTATCGAATACATGGTGAGACCAGCTGGGAGGCGAAGTGGGGTGCTGGTCATGTGACTGGGTTCCACACTTTGGTCCTGGGGAGTATGTCATTGCCTACTGACATGGTGAAAGTACGTCAGTGTTTACCTTTGCCGGTGTATTCGATGGCAAAATCCCTCACAGACTCGGTGCAGCCCCCTACAGACACACAAAGGAGGTGCGGGCAAGTGGCGGAGTCACACAGCACCAGGAAACTCTGCAGAGAGAGAGGGGGAAAGGGCAGAACAGGGGAAAGACAGAAGGAGGGAGGAAATAAAAGAACACGAGAGAAGAGACGGAGCGAAGGAGGAAGAAAGAGAAGTGGGAGACAATGGGCAATGAAGAAAAATGTTAGGAGTGTGGAAAAGGGAAGAAAGAGGGAAAGAGATCTATTATGGCACTGATAACTTCCAAATAATAATGTATTACATTTGTGTAGCAGATTCCAAAGTGCTTCACAGATAAGAGCAAACCCACTTCTCCCACCCCTCAAGCTGGGTGACACAGGGCAGCTGTTCTGCACCTGCAGCCCCACAGCTCAGGGGCGCAGAGAGGAGACTCAGGCAACATCAGACTGTAGACTGAATTCTAGCCAGGACTCCAGGCCTGACACCCCTCCTGTAAGTTTGCACACGAGTTAAATGGTATCTATTACTTCTCCTCCAATGGACAGGCCTGCCAGCACTCTGCAGACATAAGACTGGGTACAGAAGCAGGGAGATCTGTCAACTAGACCAAAGCAGCTCTCGAGCCCCCGAGACTCTGACAGGCTGCGACCGCACTGCGGCACTCAGCCCCTCGCGCGGACTGCAGGAAGTCCCGAGCAACACAAATAGGGCCCCAGCCTTCGGGTGGGTAACACTGCAGACGAGAAACTGCAGTTTAAATAAAACAGCCGAAATGTTTCCGACCTTCCTGTGGCGTGAGGAAGTCCCGAGATGTACCAACGCCTCCCCCTCTCGCGCAGCTGACAGATGCACTAACTTTACAGCTCATCTCCATCGCTCCAAATACAACCAAGAGCAGAGAGATGATTGGTGTCCCTACAGCACCACACTACACCAAACTACAACATAATACTGCACCAAACTACAGCACCACACTACACCAAACTACAACATAATACTGCACCAAACTACAGCACCACACTACGCCAAACTACAACATAATACTGCACCAAACTACAGCACCACACTACGCCAAACTACAGCACCACACTGCACCAACCTACAGCATAATACTGCACCAAACTACAGCACCACACTGCACCAAACTACAGCATAATACTGCACCAAACTACAGCACCACACTGCACCAAACTACAGCACCACACTGCACCAACCTACAGCACCACACTGCACCAAACTACAACATAATACTGCACCAAACTACAGCACCAAACTACAACATAATACAGCACCAAACTACAGCACCACACCGCACCAAACTACAACATAATACAGCACCACACTGCACCAAACTACAACATAATACTGCACCACACTGCACCAAACTACAGCACCATACTGCACCAAACTACAGCACCAAACTGCAACATAATACTGCACCAAACTGCAGCACCACACTACAACATATTACTGCACCAAACTACAACATAATACTGCACCCAACTACCACACCATACTACACTACTACATTAAATAACAGCACTATACTGCACCACAACGCAGTATCATACTTCACCAAATTACACCATACTGTAACACACTGCAGTACCATATTGCAACAAATTGCAGCACTATATTGCACCACAGTACAGGCCCATACTACACCACTGTACAACACTATACTGTACCACACTACACTACTACACTGGATTACATTACAGAACTATATTGCACCACACTACACTAATACACTGCATTAAACTATAGCACTACACTTCACCACACTACACTAATATACTGCATCAAACTACAGCACTATAGCCAACCACACTACAGTACTATACACATACAGTACAACTACAGTATCATAATGCAGTAAACTACAGCACTATAGTGTACCACACTACAGCGCTATACTGTACCACACTACAGCACTATACTCCACCACACTACAGCACTATACTGTTCCACACTACAGCACTATATGCACCAAACCTCTCCACTATACTGTACCACTCTAAAACACTATACTGCACCAACCTACAACACTGCAGCACACCAAACCACACCACTATACAGTAACCATGTTACATTATTATACTGTACTACTCTACCCTGTTCTGTACTAAATTGTACCGTACTGTTAAATACTATTGCACTGTATTACACTACTGCTGCTCTACAGAGCGGTTGTACACCAAGCTGTCCTGCACTAATCTACTGTACACCTCTATACTGAACCACACCAAGCGACAGCACTGCTCTGCATTGCTGCACACTGTACGTACCCTTCCACACGTCCATCCCTGAGCTCTTCAGACACCTCACTGCCCCTAACCCCTCACTCAACCAGTTCCACCTTGGTGATGAACTGAAACCGCTCTCTCATTAACCCAAAAGAGGAAAGGGAACACGTTTGAAAAGGACAAAAAAAAATACCAACTTCCTTGTTTCTCCCTCTGCTCGTGTGTGCGTGTATGCATTCACAGTTACACAACGGCACCTGGCGCAATTGTATACCAAACGTGAGCCCGGGCACAGTGGCACAACGCCACCTAGCTGAGAGAAATTCAGCTCAGGTGAACCACCCCCTCACCCCCCGCCCCCCCTTCCAAACGAGCCAGTCCTTGGGCTCTCCCTCTCGACAGGGTAGGTGAGGGCGCTGCTCTGGACACACACACACTGGGCTTCTCTCTTCCCCAGCTGGGAGAGTCTGCCGCTCCACTGCCTCCGGGCGCCAGCGCGGACGCACGCCACACCCACACTCCTCCGGGCGCGAGGCTGCGCCCAGCTGGTCAGAGCCTGGCACACAGATCTCGCTGCCCTGGGGTCACTGCAGAGGGGAGCAAACAGCTCCTGCCCCAGGTTTCGGGGACTGCCCCACACCGACCGGCTGGAGGACAAGACCCTCTCCAGTCTTGTACGGAGAAGACGCCGGAGACACCGGATACTCGTCTTCATAATCCGCAAGGACAGCGGCAAGCCCAGCGGACTTCAGAACGAACCGTTAAACACGACAGGGGTGTGGAAGCGCATTTTTAAACACCAGCGAACAACAGAAGGTCAAGAGAAGGTAAAGGCATCTTTATGCAGAGGGTTGTGGGAGTCTGGAAGAAGCTTCCCAGCCACATGGATGAAGCCAGCTCTCCGGCTTCTCTCAAGAAATGTGTGGATGAGATTCTTGAATGGGCCCTGTGTGCATGGACTGGTGTCCAGGCGTGTGCTCTGTGTGCATGGACTGGTGTCCAGGAGTGTGTACTGTGTGTATGGACAGGTGTCCAGACATGTGCTCTGTGTGCATGGACTGGTGTCCAGGAGTGTGTACTGTGTGCATGGACTGGTGTCTAGGAGTGTGTACTGTGTGTATGGACAGGTGTCCAGCTGCGTCCTGTGCATATGGAGAGGTGTGCAGGTGTGTACTGTGAGTATGGACAGATTTTCAGGATTAAGTTGGGCGTATGGACAGGTGTCCAGGAGAGTCCAGCTCTAAGGGGCTTGTAGGTACGGTACCCAGATGTGTCCCGATGTGGACTCACCCCTGTGTGCCGGTCCCTCAGTGCAGCGTGGGCCCTCTCTCTGTCCCAGGAGCCTCCCAGGGCCCATGCAGGCTTACAGAGCCTCAGTCTGTCCAGGAGAGTGAGCGGCGGGTCTCTGGCCATACTGTTCCCATTCAGCACCCCTGTGGAGGCTCTGCAATACAGAAGCACACCGAGACACTGAGGGACAAGCGATCAACATGTCTCTCTCCACTCTTCCAACTCTCTCCTCAATCCCATCATCCTCTGACTTCCTCTCCTCCCCTGTCTTTCTCGTCCTCTCTCACCTCTCCGTGCTGCTCGCCCCTGCTCGCTCGTCCAGGCCCTTCATCCCCTCTGCCCTGGAGGGGTGGGGCATCTCAGTGGGCGTGTCCTGTCCTGCTCAGGGGGTCCCACTGCTCCATTCCCAAGGGCACTGCACTTCCATCGGCTGTCCACTGCTCCCGTCCTGAGCTCAATGCTGTGGCGATTCTGTCGTCTCCAGGACAGCGCTGTCTTTATACAGATGTCACAAGCTTTAAATAAAAAAGTCACACAGTGGTAAGATATGGACAGACAGACACAGCGCAGTATCGCTCTGCACTGGGTAGTGTTTCCACACTGGGATCACACTGCTGCTGCGCAGAGCTGGACAGACAGACACAGAGCTGGACAGACAGACACAGTGCAGTATCGCTCTGCACTGGGTAGTGTTTCCACACTCGGATCACACTGCTGCTGCGCAGAGCTGGACAGACAGACACAGAGCTGGACAGACAGACACAGCACAGTATCTCTCTGCACTGGGTAGTGTTTCCACACTGGGATCACACTGCTGCTGCTCAGTGCCTGACAGACAGCAGTGGGATTATGCCACGGGTCCTGCTCTGCAGCAGAGATACTCAAACACCCTGGACTGCTCAATCTCCGGAACATCTCTTACAAAGGCGAGAAAATTGGAGATCCCACAGTACAACATGCCAAGTTATAGCCTGTTGCATTGCACATAGCGCCACCCTAATATTTATAGCAGACTGCAGTGCAGAGCAATAGACACATTTTGCAAAAGGGCAATAGTGCCTGTTTGTCCAGAACTTCAGACTGAAGGATGACAGAAGAATAAGGTGATATGTATCATGTCTAGTGGGATTTAAGATGACATCCTCACTAAAGCCCACCAGCGCATTCACTTCCTGAGAGAGTTAAGGAAGTGGGGGATGAGCAAGACAACACTGACCAATTTTTACCGTAATACCACTGAGAGTGTCCTGACTGGTGGTATTACGGTGTGGTATGGTGGAGCCACAGTACAGGACAGAAAAGCTGTACAGAGGGCTGTGAGGTCTGCTCAGAAAATCATTGGGACAGAGCTACCCTCCATCGACCGGATATATCTCGATTGCTGCCACACCCGGGCTGGAGCAATACTTCAGGACCCAGTTCACCCTGGCCATGATCTGTTCTCACCCCTGGGGCCTGGTAGGAGGTATCGCAGTATCAGAACACTGACGCATAGATTCAAAACCAGTTTCTTCCCCCAAGCAGTCCGCATCTTAAACAGCTCAATCTTAGCGCATGCACATATTAGCACGTGCACTGTTTGCACTGTGTCCTGTCTTGGCTGTATCATAATGTCTATTGTCTCAATTTATTGTCCATGTGTGTCATTTGTGCCCCTGTTACTGGGTACAGCTGAACGAGTAAGCATTCCAATACACTTGTTGTATATGGCAAATAAAGAAATCTTGAATCTTGACATTCAATGGAACTGTGAGTTTCTCTATAGGGTTATTAAAGGTTAAAGCAGTGGATTGAGTCGGGGATGAAACAGAGAGAGAAAGCCTGTCTCCTGCTCACCCAGTGCTCCTCCCTCTTCCTGTGTCTCCTCTCTCTGAATACATGTCCAGCATCTTGTCTTCCACCCCCGTGACACAGCCCTCTTTCCATGTCCTAGCTGCGTCACCCCAAAGTCCTCCCACAACCCCCAGCTCTCAGAGCCCCAGCAGCAGCTTCACGCCACCAGATCCAGCAAGCAGGAAGTGGCTCAGGCCCAGTCCACTCCCGTCCCCAGCAGGCCGGCACACTGTCCCCGTGTATCTCCTGACGGCGGGGGGAGCCCAGCTCGCCGGCCACACGAAGGGGGACAGCAGGGAGCTTGTGTCGGGAGACTCCCGGTGAAAGTCAGGATCACTGCCGTGGACCCTGTGGAATCGCTGTCTGATTAGGATTCCTCACGCTGCTACAGCTGTCTGGTTACCCGCTGGGGAGGCAGCGAGAGAGTGGTGTAGAGGAGGTGAGGCTCAGACAGACAGACACCCCTCCGTAACTGAAGCTGTCCCAGGCATGGGAAAACCCAGGCCCAGTTCCTGCAGCTTCTACAGGTGATTTCTCTGTAATACACCACCCTTTCCTGCACTGCTCTACACAGAGAATCTCTCGGCAATCAGAGACACGGAGGACAGGAGACACACAGAGAACGGGAGACACAGCGAGAGAGAGGAGATACACAGAGGGCAGGAGGCACAGCAAGCAAGCAATAATAGAGAACTCCTCAGTCAAGTACACAAAGAATAACAGGAGACACAGTGAGAGAGAGGAGGCGATGGAAAAGGAGGAGCTGGCTGTACGGTACTGTTGCCTCACTTACAACCGTGCGGTCCTCCGTCTTCTTCAGCAGCTCTCCTGCGAGCTGAGACAGACCCGGCCCAGCGACTCTACACCTCGGCCTGCAGACTCTCCCGTCTCCACAGACGGCTGACCCCCAAGTCTCGCCCTCCTGTTCTCCCGTCTCCCGAACACCCTGCCCGTCTCCGTGTCAAGAGTCCTCGCACTCCCCTCTTCTGCTCTTCAGCCCGTCTTCCCACCTGCTCTCCTCCTCCTTCCTCCCTCTCTCTCTCTCTCGCTCTCTCTCCTCTCCCCTCCCTCTCTCAGTCTGCGGTTAGCCTCGCGCTGCTCGAAGCACAGAGCAGGCAACAGACGCGCCGAGACCGAGAGAAACGTGCTGCGGGGGACAGCGGCATGGCCCGGCCCACCCTCCACCGGCTGCCGGGCCGCGCGCGCTCCCCGGTGACGAAGCACAGCAAGCGCCGCTGGCGACAGCACCTGCCTGGCGCCCCACCGGGGCTGATGGGAAATACCCCGGCGCGGCAGACGGCCCAAGCCTGAGCCGTCTCAGGGGCAGGGGGAGCCAGGCCCAGCTCCTGCAGCTCTCACAGGCGCGCGGAAGAAAACAGGGTGTCTGCAAGGCACCACCCTTTCCTGCCCTGCTCTACACACAGAGAGCGACAGGAGATGGGAAGGTCCGTGGCAATAAACCACATTCTTCAGTCAAACGCTCATTAAGCCCAGTTTCCATTGGTCTTTCCTTTTGTTACTACTGTTTTTATTGTTTTCCTACGAACATACAAAGGTAATCAGGGCCAACCACAACAAAATATCATCGATCATCTCAAACCCTCACGTGTTTCCAATAGAAATGAGTGTGAAGTCTTGTTCTTTATCATCTTTTGCATGTTTTCAGAGGGTAGTGTGCTGGGGAGGAAGGAGGGTGAAGAAACGAAACATAAAATCATCATCATTAGGTTATAAGATAATCCTCCTCTCCCAGTAACTCTCAAAAACCTCCTGCTGGAGTCCCAACTGAAAGGTTAACGTCATCAATCTCTGAAACGATAACAGTTCCAGTTTTCTTCGGTTAGGGGACCTCTTTGTAACCATTGATGTGTTACAGCTTTCTTGCTTGCTGCCAAGGATACTTTCAGCGAGTGTTTCTCTCTTCCCACCACCTCGTCAGGCAGGTCACTCAGCTGCAGAACTGAACTAGCCTCTGGCACGTCTGAAAACCCCCGAACCAGAGACCACGCTTCTTCCCAGAACTGCTCGGTTTCCTACCCCGTGAGAGAGCTGGTTTCATAGAGGTCAGCTATAGAGGTGAAAGCGCGTCAGGATGTGACACTCTCTCTCCCCGTGAGAGCCGCTTCCTGTGTGAGGAGCGTGCTCGCGTGCGCCACGTTCTCGGGCTCCGCTCAGCCGCTGTCGCCGGAAACTGAGCCCCCTGGAGCGCGTGCGTGTGAGCACAGAGAACACTGGTCCAGTCTGTGTCATACTGTAACCCTACAGTCCAGAGATCACTGGTCCAGTCTGTGTCCTATTGTAACCCTATAGTCCAGAGATCACTGGTCCAGTCTGTGTCATATTGTAACCCTATAGCCCAGAGATTCTTAGACTGGTCCAGTCCAGTTTGTTTCAATATTGTGCACAAGTACAGCTATGAAGCCAGTACAATGCACAAGGATGGTCTGTTGGTTGTTTGAGTTTACACCAAAATGGCACAGAGCCCTGAACACATTACCCGTATAGTACACTACAGTACTGTAAGGTCTGTACCTCAGAGACCACCCCAGACAAAGCAAAAAGACACATACATTACACCAGGCTTGCACATCACAGATGCAAGTTCAGATTGTGAAAAGTGCATCCTGATTGTGAACAACAATGATTGACATAAAGTTCTGATTTACAGGACTAGTCACAAGAGAAGAAAGAGATAGTGGTGATTCCTCATTTATCAGTTTATTAGTATTTGTTTCATATTGCACAGCGTGGTTCAGTTTTTGCCTAGTCCAACTTAAACACAAACCAGATTTTAATAGACTGTGTCCCCCCTCTACAGGCGATATGATAGAACTGCATTGTATAGCTACAAAGCACAATGCGCCTTGTGCACAAGTATAAATAATAAAAGCAGGAATAATAATAAAAAGATTAATTACAAGTTGCACTACATATAGGATTTTTTTACATATGTTTTTGCAGCCAGGTTGCCTGGACAAGCACTCAAAAAACAAGTTCTGACAAGAGGGGCTGCCTGTCTCTACCTGTCGGTCTCCATGCCTGATTGTGCCCGTCTGCAGAGAGGCGGGCAGAGGAAGAGGAGGGGAGTTAGAAACAGAGGAAACAAGAGATATATGAACCGAGACCAGACAGAGTAGAAAACGAGTGAGGACAGTAAATAGTACTGGATAAAGGTGAGAGAGAGAGACTTGAGGGACGGATGCCCAGGTTGTTGAGTTTTCTAACAGGAAACCCTCACTGACTGGGCAACGATCAGTCCTGCTTTGAGCTGCCTTCTCCCATTGGCTGCTCAGGTTTGTCACTCTCCCTGGGCTCCACCCCCAGGCCTGCCTTTTGCCCCGCCCCAGAGTTCTGATTGGCTGCGCTGGCCTTCTCCCGCTTGTCCTTGCTGTCAATTAAAGTGTGCTCCTGCTTCACCAGCTCCTCCAACTCGGTCTGAGAGAGAGCAAGAGACGGACAGAGCGAAAGAGAGAGGGGAGACAGGGAGAAAGAGTAAGATACTTAGCTCCGGGACTGTAATCCATCAGTCATGCTAACAAAGCTCTTTGAATTTGATTATGAAATGCAGGGGAAAGTCTCCATCAGTCTCTCAGTCAGTCTCTCAGCCTGTCAGTGTCAGTCTGTACCTTCCAGCCCAGCAGGTCCGCGAGAGCAAGACAGCCATCATCGCAGGTCCCCAGATACGCCACATCCCTGCGAGTCACACAGAGCGACGACATGGCGGTTTGTGAGAATCACACTGTAGCTGTGAGTGTGGCTGTTTAGCAGCCTGGGTGAAAGTGCAAAGCACACAGAGCCTTGCAAAGCACATGTAATAAAATTAGCACTGTATGTTAATCATTGCGATTTTTGCTCACAATCAGGATCGACTTTTCACTAACTGAACTTGCATCTATGATGTGCAGGTATGTGTCTTAGAGCATTGTCAGGGGTGGTCTGTGAGGTACAGACAGACCTTACAGTACTGTAGTGTACTATACTGATAATATGTACTGTACTGGTACACCGTCCTGTACTTGTGCAGGGACACAAGTTGCTCAGTGCTGCCCTCTACCAGGCACTGCCTAGGTGTAGATCTGGGGACAAACATGCCTGGCTGTATGAAGCACTGAGAACAGCTGTGCCTGGCTGTATGTAGCACGTAGGACAGCTGTGCCTGGCTGTATCACTGAGAACAACATTGCCCGGCTGTGTGTAGCATTATGGATGTCAGGATATGTGCATGCATAGTGTGCCTCTATCTCACCTGTACGCTTTCTCTGAATCAAAGTCCATTCCTCCACCAAAGCCCAGGAATCCCATCAGAGAGTCTGACTGAGAGAGAAAATGGGTGAGACGGCTTTCACAACTCGTAACTGTGCGTGTCTATCAAGCAGTCTGTCCCTTCTGCCAGTGTGAGTCAGCATGCCTGCGAGTCTGTCCCCTCTGTTCCTGTGAGTCAGCATGCCTGCGAGTCTGTCCCCTCTGTTCCTGTGAGTCAGCATGCCTGCGAGTCTGTCCCCTCTGTTCCTGTGAGTCAGCAGGTCTGTACGTCTGTCCCCTCTGTTCCTGTGAGTCAGCATGCCTGCGAGTCTGTCCCCTCTGTTCCTGTGAGTCAGCAGGTCTGTACGTCTGTCCCCTCTGTTCCTGTGAGTCAGCATGCCTGCGAGTCTGTCCCCTCTGTTCCTGTGAGTCAGCAGGTCTGCACGTCTGTCCCCTCTGTTCCTGTGAGTCAGCAGGTCTGCACGTCTGTCCCCTCTGTTCCTGTGAGTCAGCAGGTCTGCACGTCTGTCCCCTCTGTTCCTGTGAGTCAGCATGCCTGCGAGTCTGTCCCCTCTGTTCCTGTGAGTCAGCAGGTCTGTACGTCTGTCCCCTCTTTCCCTGAGAGTCAGCAGGTCTGTACGTCTGTCCCCTCTGTTCCTGTGAGTCAGCAGGTCTGCACGTCTGTCCCCTCTGTTCCTGTGAGTCAGCATGCCTGCGAGTCTGTCCCCTCTGTTCCTGTGAGTCAGCAGGTCTGTACGTCTGTCCCCTCTTTCCCTGAGAGTCAGCAGGTCTGTACGTCTGTCCCCTCTGTTCCTGTGAGTCAGCAGGTCTGCACGTCTGTCCCCTCTGTTCCTGTGAGTCAGCAGGTCTGTACGTCTGTCCCCTCTTTCCCTGAGAGTCAGCAGGTCTGTACGTCTGTCCCCTCTTTCCCTGAGAGTCAGCAGGTCTAAGAGTCTGTTCCCTCTGTTCCTGCGAGTCAGCAGATCTAAGAGTCTGTCCCCTGTGTTACTTGAGTCAGCAGATTTGAGAGTCCATCACCTCTATTGCGTTGGAAGGTCTGTCAGTCTGTCTCACCTGTCCTGTCTTCTCTTTGTTTATCAGAAGCCGTGGGGTTCTAGCAGAGACCCTGTAAACAGAAAGACACGGAGAGAGAGGCTAAAGACGGGCTGAGATCAATGTAGAAAAACATGACTTAATAGACTCAGATCACATTCACACATAGAAAGACAGACTCACTTGCCGACTAGTGAAGCAAATGGCTGGACCTGCAGGGAGGTGCCCATGATGATGAGGAGATCACAGCGAGGGAAATCCTGAGCAACAGGGAGTGAGAGGAAAAGAAGGGCAAGGAATCAGAGGTTAGAGATTTTCAGAACGTGTGGGAGTAGAGTCTGTGAATACAAACACCCTGCCTCTGTTCTCACCATCTGCAACGAAGTGAAGAATCGAGCTGGGAGGTTCTCCCCGAAGAACACAATGTCTGGGAACACAGAGGAAGAGAGTTTCTGATTGAAAAAACTAAAACTCAGAGAGGAGTTACTGACTGAGTCCAGCACAGACAGCCCAATAAGATGGACAGACAGAATTAATCGATATTGAATCTCATGGATAGATGGACAGACAGAATGAATCGACAGGTAGATTACATGGATAGATTGAGAGATTGAATCGACAGACGGAATTAATCGATAGATTACTTAGACAGACGGAGACATTGAATAAATGGATGGACAGACAGTATGAATCGATGGGTAGATTATATGGATAGATGGACAGACAGAATGAATCAACAGGTAGATTACATGGATAGATGGACTGAGAGATGGAATTGATAGCAGGAAAGACATGAGATTAAGAGAGTGACACTCACCAGGCTTCACAAGGCTGCTGCACTTGTCACACTTTGGGATCTCATCTGCAAAGATCTTCTCTGTGAGACAGATAGACACAGAGGCACAGCCAGCTTTAAAAAAATAGCTTTTGGACTTCTCAAACCTGTATTATATGTCCAGCAGTACCTAGTGTGGCTGTATTAATCTCCACATCCTTTTGCTCCTGGCTCTGTCCCACCTGTCTCTCTCCCTCTCCTTGCTCTTTGCCGTCTCTCCTTTTCTCCCTCTTCCCATCTTCCTCCTTGTTCCTCACTGACATCCGTAATCCTTCTCTTCTCCTGTGGCTCCCTGCCTCCCTCCCTCCTGCTAACCTTTCATCCAGTCCAGGGTGTACTCTTTCCGGCAGAGGAAGCTGACACAGTGGGAGGTGTAGAACGTGCCATGGGCTTCAACCAGGTCATCTCCCTGTAGCCCTGCCACCCGCTCCAGTGTATCAATGTTCTGTCAGCCAATCAGAGAGCACAGAGACTCTGTCAGGCCCTTTAGTGAGTGCAGATACTCTGTCAGCCAATCAGAGAGCACATGGACTCTATCATCCAATCAAAGCACAGAGATTCTTAGTCTACCAGAGAGCACAGAGCAACTCTCTCAGGCCCTGCAGAGAGCACAGAGAGACTCTGTCAGCCCACGAGAGAGCACAGAAACTCTGTCAGCCACCAGAGAACACACAGACTCTGTCAGGCCGATTACAGAGCACGGAGACTCTGTCATCCAATCAGAACAAAGAGAGATTGTCTGATTCAGTTTTTCTCTCACTGACCTGGGAGTAGCAACGCCTCAGCAGCCCCTTGTCCTTCAGCATCCGGATGAAGTAATGACACACTGTGGGCTGGGGAAACGGGTATCACACAAGTGTGTGTTATTACTCAACCAGGAGCCTAAAACACCATCTACACCTACACATGACTACACAATCAACCCACACACGATACATGGTTCTCTAACTGAGAAGAGATGAGACGCACTGGGATTTCAATGCAACGAAGCAAAACACAACTGAACAAGATATGTTGGATATTCAACACATACTGTGACATACAGATACACAAGCCTGACAGGCAGCATGTCTCACCTTGAACTGCCCGGGGTACAGCTCTCTGGCCAGGGCAAAGAAAGGCTCTGGGTGTTTCTGAAAGAGAAAGAGCCACGTAATTTCCAGGCAGTCAGGCACAAGTGACATGCAGACCCAATCACACACAGACAGACAAGCACAGGGGCACACACAGAGACAGACAGACAAGCACAGGGGCACACAGACAGGCACAGGGGCACACAGACAGGCACAGACAGACAGGCACAGGGGCACACAGACAGGCACAGACAGACAGGCACAGGGACACACAGACAGGCACAGGGACACACACACACCCACAGACAGGCAGGCACAGGGACACACACACCCCCACAGACAGGCAGGCACAGGGACACACACACACCCACAGACAGGCAGGCACAGGGACACACACACCCCCACAGACAGGCAGGCACAGGGACACACACACCCCCACAGACAGACAGGCACAGGGACACACACACCCCCACAGACAGACAGGCACAGGGACACACACACACCCACACACAGACAGGCACAGGGACACACACACCCACAGACAGACAGGCACAGGGACACACACACCCCCACAGACAGACAGGGAGAGATTTGCTAAGGCAGCGAGGAGGCGAGACTCGGGCCGTGAGACTCATGGCCAGACCTTGAAGTAGTCGATCTGAAAGATGGCCTCAGGGTAGGGCAAGTTGTACTTCTGCAGGTTGGCATACAGCCCCGTATCAGGAGAGCGGAAATCTGGAATGCCAGCCGCTACCAGACAGAGAAAGACAGAAAGCAGGGTGAACACTGCTGAACACTACAGACTGCTGAGCACTCAGATTGCACAGAGGGAGAGGGGGACAGTACTCACACGTCGATATTCCTGCTCCCACCATGCAGATAATGTTTTTACCTGAAGGAGAAAGGCAGGAAGTCACACGTGACACACTGAGTAACACACTGAGCACTTCACTAACACACTGACAAAATGACACACCACGCAACCAAGCACAGCACTGCAAGAACTAATCCCGTGACACAGACTGGTAGATCTCAGTGGATGAGTAGAGGAAAATGTTCCCAATGTTATCCCACAAATGTGTCTGACAGAGCTACAGATCTGTACAGATGTGTGGTTCTCCAGTTGTGAGAGGGGACTCATCGTTACGCATCTTTATAGTTGCCAAGCTCTGCATGCAGACGGTTCTGCAGCTGTTCACTTGCAGGGTTGTGTAGTTGTGTGCTCAGACACAAGTGGTTACGGGGCTACAGTTACAGCCGTGCAGCTGGAGTCAAGCAGCAGTGTGTGTGTGTGTGTGTGTGTGTGTGTGTGTGTGTGTGTGTGTGTGTGTGTCACAACTCACAGTTGCTGCTCTGGATGTATCGGGCCACCCCCTCCAAGCTCAGCTCATCCAGAACCTTCTCCCTAGAACCGGAACCGAGACCCAGAGTCTGCGAAAACAGATTCCTCAGGAACTCCACTGGGAAACAGAGGAGGAAGAGAACAGGTGAGTCTGGGAGCAGAGACGCAGAGAGACGCAGAGAGACGCAGAGGGTGTCTGGATGAAAGTGCCCAATGGAACTGCTGAAACAGGCACCCACATCCCCAGGTCAGGGCTCCGAAGGGGTCACACACACACACACACACACACACACACACACACACACACACACACGTGTCACAGAGGAGGGGAGGGGAGGGGAGGGGCGCGCAACTACCAGGGCAAAATCATTGGAGTCGACGTATTTTTAATCCCTCCGCTGGGAAACGCGCAGCTTCTGTGGCGAGCGGAGAGAGGAAGCTATTCCAGCTCAACGATCAGGGGGGGTTCGCCTCCCGCTAGTCTCTTGAAAGAAGCTGGGTTTTCAGCTTCAGCCACATGGCTGTACTGCGTGTCGCAGATTCCCACGTCAATCAATCAATCAATCAATCAACAGCAATCCTCAGCCTGTGCTCCAGACACGGCACGGACTCAATGTGAAAACGTGTCATCCTTTCTTCCACGGTTTTTACACTGCAAGATTACAGCTCTTCGTACAGCACAGACATGCCCAGTTTATTTGAAATGAACACCCGGATTCTGTCTTCCTTTCTTTATTTTCCAGATGGGAAATTTGATTTACAGACACAACACGTTACACCATACACTGAACATGAACCCATTAATAAATAGGTTTCAATTCAACATGAACCCATTAGCAAATAGGTTTCAATTCCCATAATGGGGACAGAGGTGTTTTTGCACTGCTCACTTCCCTAGTTAGGGCACAAAAGTTCAGACCACAGTCCTGAACTCACATGAACTCACACTGGGAAGTTCCAGATTAAAGCTAATCGGGATCTGGACAGCTAACGCTTCATGTTTAATTCATGTGTGGAGTTACTTTAATTTTGGGCTGATATTAATACCCCGTCCTTAACCAGTACTAAGTGGATGATGGGCTCAGATGGTCAGACCAGCATGATCCCATGGGGTTGGCAATCAGAGCCCAAGCCCCTCCCCCACAGCTGTCACTCACTCTCAGTGTCTCCAGTGGCCCCGCCCTCGTCGCTGCTGTCCCCTGATTGGTCCTCCTGTGGAGAGGAAGTAGCCAGAATGAGCTTTTGATTCCAGATTTTATTTCAACTGTCCCGTCTGACAAGCTCATCAGGATACAGACTGTTTTAGGCAGTATGTCAATTTGTCAACCAGTCAGAATGAGAGACAATGACTGTCAAGTGTCAGTCAGTGTTACACCCTGTATCAGTCGGTGTCGATCTATAGCATTAAACTAGTGCGTCAGCCTGTGTCAATGTCTCCCCCCCGTGTGTCAGTCTGTCACTCTGCCACTGTGCTCTTCAGCCACAGCCATTCCTCACCTCAGGCTCTGCGATTGTGGCCTCTTCGTCCTTTTTGTCAGGAGCTGGGAAACAATACATGAGCATTGCTGTGTAAGAGTCTGATATCCTCTCTGTGCGCCACTACGTCCTAGTACAGAGCAGCCCTTGTACTCGCAGACGTTTATGGATTCCACTGAGGTTATTACCGAAAAAAAAACTTTACATTCTTTGCTTGTAAAAACGAATCGCACGCAGAGTCACGAAAGCCATAACTACAGTAATCAGCACGCTGAACCAGTAAGGTGCGCAAGAACAGCTGTATTGTTTTCGCTGCGAGACTATGGAATCTCTGCAGTCGACAGTGTTTAGGATAAGGAGCTGTGTATTGGACCCCCTCCCAAAACCCCCTGTCCGGCCATTCCGCCTTTCCGAGATTGACATCCCGGTAATCTGACCGGGGCGGCTGCGACCCACCTCATCAACCGCACTTCGGAGCCATTCGTGCGGATGCCGCTCTGGGAAACACCGAGGCTTCACCAGTGAACAAGGCCCACGGGCGCTGGGGAATGTTTACCTGGTGGGTCAGACATTTATCCGTCTCGCCCCTCTCTCCGTCAGTTCGTCGCGGAATTTTACTGCAGTTTCTTGATGTTGCCTTGAATTGATTTCACCCGTCCCTCTTCTGCACTAGACACACAGCGCCCCACCTCCAAAAGATTGTTATTGTCCGTTTCCTTTACCGTCCGTCTTGCTTTCAATACCACCCCCAAATCCGTCCGGGTGAAACAACAGTTCCCATTCCTCTGCTTCTCTTCAGAAAACCGAACGGAATTAGCATTTGCAAAGTATTAATATTGAGTAATGTTAAATATTATCACGTTTTAATTCAAATCACGTTTACCCTGTATAACAAAAGCAAATTTCCCCCATTCCTCCCTCCAAAAAAAAGTAAGGATATTTGTCTGGTTTTGTCCAGTGAAGTTCCCCACAGTGTGAATGTGAACTTTTAGCATCAGGTTCATCAAGATATCCAGACCTAGGTAGGACTAACATCTGTGCTTGATGTTGAGTCAAGACTGTTCATTTTAATAAGGTATGAAATCCACTAATCTTGCTAGCAGATTACAGATGAAAACAGGTGAACACACTGAAATCTAAACATTTAATTTCAAATATCATTACATGTGTGTCCTTGAAACACAAATTATTTAAATGTCTTCCCCCAAAACACATAATAATAGAATAATAGAATAAATAATAGAATTTATTCTGGGCTTTAAAACACTTCTCCACCTCTGCAATAAGAGGTGTTACTTATGAGAAAAAAATGTAAAAACCCTGTTAAACTATTGGCCTTCGAGTATCAGGGACTGTCGTGCCAGCATCCGTTTCATAATTGTTTAAGCCTGACAGGATCGGCTTAGCCATGTGTGGAAGTGTCTGCACACAGAAGAGGCAGTAGGGGTGCATGTGATGTCAGACCTCTACACCAGAACACCGGTAGTTGTCTAATTCTGCTCACAGACACAGCCCCTAGTGATGCAAACACCCTCCCTGTTAGGAATCCTGGTTTCCTGCTGTCATCCAGTGCAATGACTGCCACTCCAGCACAATGTCTGGGATACCTGTCTAGCCAGAAGAAGTAGGTTACCTCAGTCCAGAGTCTCTGGCTCGACTGTCTGTCTGCCCTGAACAACCTCACAACGTAGATCGTCCCTCCTTTCAATCCCTCATTCCATGACTCTCTTCAGTCTCCTTCAGTCCGTTTGCTTCAGGCTCTCTCTCTCTCCCAGTGGATTACTGGATTATCTTCACTCTGCTAATCACATTTCACAGATCTGCTTCCTTCTCTTCCCTTCTCTTGATTGGTCAGCGACCCAGGTGTCTGGTCATCTAACACAGAGAACTACCCTTCTTTCACACACACCCCCTGTGATGTCACAAAAATAGAGCTGTAAATCTCTTCCGCAGTCTCCTGTCTTTATAGCCAAGAGACAATTTTTCAGAGAGGGAACAAGGCCACAAGAATGTGAAATCTGTGATGGTGGCTTAAAACATAATAGGAAATTTTTAGTTCTGTTTGTACCTGCATGTGATTCAATCTAGGGACATATGTGACATTGTGACACAGCCCAGACTGGACCTGTGATCTCTAGAGTATAGGTTTACAATATGACACAGACTGGACCAGTGATCTCTGGACTGTAGGTTTACAATATGACACAGACTGGACCAGTGATCTCTGGACTGTAGGGTTACAACATGACACAGACTGGACCAGTGATCTCTGGACTGTAGGGTTACAATAGGACACAGACTGGACCAGTGATCCCTGGACTGTAGGGTTACAATAGGACACAGACTGGACCAGTGATCCCTGGACTGTAGGTTTACAATATGACACAGACTGGACCAGTGATCTCTGGACTGTAGGGTTACAACATGACACAGACTGGACCAGTGATCTCTGGACTGTAGGGTTACAATAGGACACAGACTGGACCAGTGATCCCTGGACTGTAGGGTTACAATAGGACACAGACTGGACCAGTGATCTCTGGACTGTAGGGTTACAGTATGACACAGACTGGACCAGTGATCTCTCGATCACAAATGGAGAAGAGACTGCGTATAAGGAGGCGGCAGTTTAAAGGTCCTAGGTGTTAACATCACAGAGGACTTAACCTGGTCTCACCACACCAACATCGTGGTCAAAACAGCACGGCAGCGCCTGTTTTTTTTTTTCTCTTTAGGCTAAAGAGGTTTGGCATACCGTCACATATCCAAGCCAACTTCTACAGGTGCACTGCTGAGAGTATCCTGACTGGCTGCATCACTGCTGGTATGGGAGCTGCTCCGCCCGGGATCACAGAGTACTGCAGAGGGTGGTGAAGTTGGCACAGCTCATCACCGGCTGCGTGCTACCGGACATCGAGGATATCTACTCTGTTAGATGCCTCAAGAAAGCCAGGTCTATACTCAAGGACCCCAGTCACCCAAACCACAGTCTGTTTTCCCTACTACCGTCTGGAAAACGATACTGAAGCCTACAGACAAAGACCAGCAGATTTCAAAACCGCTTTTTCCCTAGAGCAATAAGACTGCTGGACAGCCAGCCACAGCAGACACCAGCAACTACCCAAACGACCACTGACAGCCAGGCCACTGTGAGGTTTTTGCTTGCCTGCGGTTTTTTATTATTGCGTAATCTTATAAATTGTTATTGTTTAATTGATTGTATTCTTCTTGTAACCTTCTATCAAATTTGGTCCTATCTCTCCTTGGTGAGCTTGCGGAAAATGCATTTCACTGTCGACAACCACCGCTGTGTGCTGTATTGTTGTGCATTGATAAATAAACCTTGATTGATTGATTGACTATAGGCTTACAATATGGCACAGTGCAGGTCTGGACCAGTTATCTCTGTAGCACAAAATACAGAGGCCTGGGTTAAATTATTATATTTATTACATATACAAGGATTGTAATAAATTAGGATTTTTTGTTAGTTTTAGCACTTACATGGGAGTTAGAAAAACTGGTGCAAATTTTGCACCAGAACAAAATCCTCTAAAGGCATAATGGGGAGTTTAAGGTAGGAATTGTATCAAGCAATGCAGTTTCACAAATGTTGGCAACGTTGATTCAATACACTGTCAAAAAGAATAAAATCTTTACATAAAATACACAAGGAAAGACAGGGGTGAACTGGACTTGACTTGAGCGTTCAGTGCCAGTGCCATGTCAGAGTAAAGTACTAACAACAGCCCACCCCCCATGGGCTACAGAGCAGTGCCTTCCTGGTCCTGGACAGGCTTATCCCTGCTGTCTCCCTCCAGCTGCTCCTGGGGGTCTGATGCAGAGTGTAACAGCACCTCCCTGCTGGCCAGACGCTGCAGCACAAGATCAGCTGTGCGTGTCAGACCGTGCTGGAGACAGGGATGGAAAAGGTTGAGGAAGGAAGAGAGAGAACAGGTGTTACACATGAAGCGTCTGCAGTGTTCTTGAGTGATCTAAACCGAACTGCTCAGTGCTAGGCAGCTGTGTATAATGCTGTATAATTTTGTACCTACAATGCCCTATCCCCTTCAGTGTGCATAGGTTTAGCTCTGCATTAGCACATTGTTTGCCTTTGGAGTTGAGCGCTGTGCAGTTGTGTGCCTGCAGTGTGTGGATTCCCTTCAGGATCTACAATATATGGCTAGCGGTATGCAAGACACCAGTCAGGCAGCTCTGTATCTGTGTGGCTATGGGCAGTCTTGTGTAATTTTGTAGCCATGTGCAGCGTGTTGCAGGGGTGTACCTGCAATGTGTGCAGCCCCTTCAGTGTCAGTATGGCCAGCTCTCTCAGTCCATCTCCAGTCAGGTCCAGGTAGGTAAGTGAAAGCAGGGGACTCTGGAAGCTCCGCCTCCATACTAGCTGGAACCGCCCCTCAGTCCCCAGGCCCCTCCCCCTCTCAGGGAGGATGTATTTATAGCAGAGCAGCTCCTGAGAGATGGCAGAGCATGACAGTCACTCCCTGTTAACAGCACACATGCACACTGGACAGTCATCCCTCTGATAACCCTGCTTCCCTGCAACACCTCTCAGCGAAAACGCAATCCCGACAGTAACACACACACAGCCATTTTCCCCACAGTGAGTCTGGACAACTGGCAGAGCTTCCTGATGCTGGGTGTAAACTTCTTCCCGCTGTACTTAACTGATACGGGCAGCCTCGACTCGAACAGGTCAGAGGCTGTGCAAAGGCAGGAAGCAGGTCACATGCATGGTCGAGTGTGGAGAGGGCTCAGGGTTTCTGCGCGGGCTTCCTGAGGACCTGTGCAAGATGAATGCAAACTGCTCCGTTGACACAGTGTTCAGCAAGGAAGGGTCCATACAATGTGCAAAGTTCTGGACGGATGTCTTTATGGAGTCTGCATGTTCTGCAGCGGGCGTGTGTTTGATTGCTCCGGGATCTCAGAGTTGCACACGCCTCCCACAGGCTGGCTCGGCCTGACTGGCCTTCGCAACAGTGCGGCTGCCCTCCAGCTGTGTGCTCTCTGTCCCCCCTCCTGGCCCAGGATCCTGCCGTGTCCTCAGGGGGGACGAGAGGCTCTCTGACAACAGTTGGCTGCACCGCGAGTTGCAAAGTGCCCGTTTGCAACTAACACTGCTCTACTGCGTGGCTTTTCCATTACTTGAGTGTTCAGTTATAATTTCAACACAACGGTACTTGTGTTTGCCATCACACCCTGGGCTTGAGGCGCAGTGTCCATCTGTCTGTGTGGGGAGCCCTTGACACTCACACTTCTCACACAAGCACAAACTCACACACTCACACACTCACTCTCATTCACATGCTCTCACACAAGCACAAACTCCCATGCTCGCTCTCACAAGCGCGCACGCTCTCTCACACGCGCGCTTGCTTAACACACACGCTCACACGCTTAACTCATGCGCTGCTCTCACCCTCTCACCTGTCCATAGGTCCCCAGCAGCATCTCCGCCTCACCATCAAAATCAACATCCGTGACGAGAGCACAGAGCACAGCGTCAAACTGCTCGCTGTCCGGCAGGGGGGCTGGATCGCTCAGACCGCGGAGCAGCACATCTCTGCTGAAATAGCACACTGACCAGGCACTGATCTGTACAACACAGCACACTGACCAGACATTGATCTGTACAACACAGCACAGCACACTGACCAGACATTGATCTGTACAACACAGCACAGCACACTGACCAGACACTGTAACACTCTAACTATCCAGAAGAACACATTTCAATCAATGACTAACTGATGAATAGCACATTTCTAGATCCTCACCACAGGTGTGATAATGACTTACAATAGCAAAGGTTTAATACTGTGCACACTGTTTACCTGAGACCTACTGACCTGGGGGGACTGACAGGACAGCACTCACCTGTACACCACGGCCATCTCAATGGTACTGGTCACCAGCAGACTGTAGTTACTACTGTCTGCTTCTGAAATGCACAATCATTGTAAGAGGTATCAGAGCAGAGCAGAGCAGAGCAGACACACTGCCACAAGGAGAGACAGCCAGGATGGCAGAGCAAAGGCACAATACTAACCAAAGCTACAAGGTAAGGTCAAACGTACATCACGCACTCTTAATGTAAGGATTTAAAACTTAACTTTAACAGTAGTGTTACTTATGGTTTTCCTAACCCTAGCAGTGAGGCAAGTCCCCTCTTAACACAATCTTTAGTATCAGCCACAAACTCAGCTCTATGATAGAAAATACTACTAAAATCCATATATGAAATATTATACTAACATACACTGATGCTAAAAAGAGACACTTTGAGAGCTGACAGATACAGCTGTAAGATGCATACATGGCTGTTACAGAGACCTTCACCCCATCAGTACTGAAAAACATACCCCTCTCACTGTCTCTCTCTGAGCCTGGTCCAGTCAGACTCGGGAAGAGCAGCACAGTGGAGATGGGGCTGTCGTGCTGGATCCGCCAGCTCTGGAGAACTTCTGGACCACAAAACAACAAGGGCACACAAAGGTCAGCACACTGCTCTGACACTGGAGTTCAATGACACTGTTCAAACAGGCACACTCGAAGACATTGCTTTACTGTGTTATTTGTGTAGTTGGGTTTATTGTAATTGTACGGCTGTAGCTAGGTAGTATTTTAGTACCAGTGTATTTGTACTATAGTAGGTGTAATGATAGTAATATTTGGGTTTTGTGGCTGTTAGTACAGCTGATAGTTGTAACAGTGTGATTTATGTTAGTGTAACTGTGCCAGTGTAATTAGTGGTACTGAAGGTGTAGGTTTGTACCTGTCTTAGAGTTAATGTGTTGATGTAGCTGTGTTGGTGTTTTTGTGTGGTGTATCACTGTGTGACTGTGTGAGTGTAGCTGCGTTGGTGTCACTGTGTGCGAGTGTCACTGTGTGAGTGTAGCTGCGTTGGTGTCACTGTGCGCGAGTGGAGTTGTGTGAGTGTAGCTGCGTTGGTGTCACTGTGCGCGAGTGTAATTGTGTGAGTGTAGCTGCGTTGTTGTCACTGTGCGCGAGTGTAATTGTGTGAGTGTAGCTGCGTTGGTGTCACTGTGCGCGAGTGGAGTTGTGTGAGTGTAGCTGCGTTGGTGTCACTGTGCGCGAGTGTAATTGTGTGAGTGTAGCTGCGTTGGTGTCACTGTGTGTGAGTGGAGTTGCGTGAGTGTAGCTGCGTTGGTGTCACTGTGCGCGAGTGGAGTTGTGTGAGTGTAGCTGCGTTGGTGTCACTGTGCGCGAGTGGAGTTGTGTGAGTGTAGCTGCGTTGGTGTCACTGTGCGCGAGTGTAATTGTGTGAGTGTAGCTGCGTTGGTGTCACTGTGTGTGAGTGGAGTTGTGTGAGTGTAGCTGCGTTGGTGTCACTGTGTGTGAGTGGAGTTGTGCGAGTGTAGCTGCGTTGGTGTCACTGTGCGTGAGTGGAGTTGTGCGAGTGTAGCTGCGTTGGTGTCACTGTGCGTGAGTGGAGTTGTGCGAGTGTAGCTGCGTTGGTGTCACTGTGCGCGAGTGGAGTTGTGTGAGTGTAGCTGCGTTGGTGTCACTGTGCGTGAGTGGAGTTGTGTGAGTGTAGCTGCGTTGGTGTCACTGTGTGTGAGTGGAGTTGTGTGAGTGTAGCTGCGTTGGTGTCACTGTGTGCGAGTGGAGTTGCGTGAGTGTAGCTGCGTTGGTGTCACTGTGTGCGAGTGGAGTTGCGTGAGTGTAGCTGCGTTGGTGTCACTGTGCGCGAGTGTAATTGTGCGAGTGTAGCTGCGTTGGTGTCACTGTGCGCGAGTGTAATTGTGCGAGTGTAGCTGCGTTGGTGTCACTGTGCGCGAGTGGAGTTGTGCGAGTGTAGCTGCGTTGGTGTCACTGTGCGCGAGTGGAGTTGTGCGAGTGTAGCTGCGTTGGTGTCACTGTGCGCGAGTGGAGTTGTGCGAGTGTAGCTGCGTTGGTGTCACTGTGCGCGAGTGGAGTTGTGCGAGTGTAGCTGCGTTGGTGTCACTGTGCGCGAGTGGAGTTGTGTGAGTGTAGCTGCGTTGGTGTCACTGTGTGTGAGTGGAGTTGCGTGAGTGTAGCTGCGTTGGTGTCACTGTGTGCGAGTGGAGTTGCGCGAGTGTAGCTGCGTTGGTGTCACTGTGCGCGAGTGGAGTTGCGTGAGTGTAGCTGCGTTGGTGTCACTGTGTGCGAGTGGAGTTGCGTGAGTGTAGCTGCGTTGGTGTCACTGTGCGCGAGTGGAGTTGCGTGAGTGTAGCTGCGTTGGTGTCACTGTGCGCGAGTGGAGTTGCGTGAGTGTAGCTGCGTTGGTGTCACTGTGTGCGAGTGGAGTTGCGTGAGTGTAGCTGCGTTGGTGTCACTGTGCGCGAGTGGAGTTGTGCGAGTGTAGCTGCGTTGGTGTCACTGTGCGCGAGTGGAGTTGCGTGAGTGTAGCTGCGTTGGTGTCACTGTGCGCGAGTGGAGTTGCGTGAGTGTAGCTGCGTTGGTGTCACTGTGCGCGAGTGGAGTTGCGTGAGTGTAGCTGCGTTGGTGTCACTGTGCGCGAGTGGAGTTGCGTGAGTGTAGCTGCGTTGGTGTCACTGTGCGCGAGTGGAGTTGCGTGAGTGTAGCTGCGTTGGTGTCACTGTGCGCGAGTGGAGTTGCGTGAGTGTAGCTGCGTTGGTGTCACTGTGCGCGAGTGGAGTTGCGCGAGTGTAGCTGCGTTGGTGTCACTGTGCGCGAGTGGAGTTGCGCGAGTGTAGCTGCGTTGGTGTCACTGTGCGCGAGTGGAGTTGCGTGAGTGTAGCTGCGTTGGTGTCACTGTGCGCGAGTGGAGTTGCGTGAGTGTAGCTGCGTTGGTGTCACTGTGCGCGAGTGGAGTTGCGTGAGTGTAGCTGCGTTGGTGTCACTGTGCGCGAGTGGAGTTGCGTGAGTGTAGCTGCGTTGGTGTCACTGTGCGCGAGTGGAGTTGCGTGAGTGTAGCTGCGTTGGTGTCACTGTGCGCGAGTGGAGTTGCGTGAGTGTAGCTGCGTTGGTGTCACTGTGCGCGAGTGGAGTTGCGTGAGTGTAGCTGCGTTGGTGTCACTGTGTGCGAGTGGAGTTGCGTGAGTGTAGCTGCGTTGGTGTCACTGTGCGCGAGTGGAGTTGCGTGAGTGTAGCTGCGTTGGTGTCACTGTGCGCGAGTGGAGTTGCGTGAGTGTAGCTGCGTTGGTGTCACTGTGCGCGAGTGGAGTTGCGTGAGTGTAGCTGCGTTGGTGTCACTGTGCGCGAGTGGAGTTGCGTGAGTGTAGCTGCGTTGGTGTCACTGTGTGCGAGTGGAGTTGTGTGAGTGTAGCTGCGTTGGTGTCACTGTGTGCGAGTGGAGTTGTGTGAGTGTAGCTGCGTTGGTGTCACTGTGTGTGAGTGGAGTTGCGTGAGTGTAGCTGCGTTGGTGTCACTGTGTGCGAGTGGAGTTGCGTGAGTGTAGCTGCGTTGGTGTCACTGTGCGCGAGTGGAGTTGCGTGAGTGTAGCTGCGTTGGTGTCACTGTGCGCGAGTGGAGTTGCGTGAGTGTAGCTGCGTTGGTGTCACTGTGCGCGAGTGGAGTTGCGTGAGTGTAGCTGCGTTGGTGTCACTGTGCGCGAGTGTAATTGTGTGAGTGTAGCTGCGTTGGTGTCACTGTGTGCGAGTGGAGTTGCGTGAGTGTAGCTGCGTTGGTGTCACTGTGTGCGAGTGGAGTTGTGTGAGTGTAGCTGCGTTGGTGTCACTGTGTGCGAGTGGAGTTGTGCGAGTGTAGCTGCGTTGGTGTCACTGTGCGCGAGTGGAGTTGTGCGAGTGTAGCTGCGTTGGTGTCACTGTGCGCGAGTGGAGTTGTGCGAGTGTAGCTGCGTTGGTGTCACTGTGTGTGAGTGGAGTTGTGTGAGTGTAGCTGCGTTGGTGTCACTGTGCGCGAGTGGAGTTGTGTGAGTGTAGCTGCGTTGGTGTCACTGTGTGTGAGTGGAGTTGTGTGAGTGTAGCTGCGTTGGTGTCACTGTGTGTGAGTGGAGTTGTGTGAGTGTAGCTGCGTTGGTGTCACTGTGTGCGAGTGTAATTGTGTGAGTGTAGCTGCGTTGGTGTCACTGTGTGCGAGTGGAGTTGTGTGAGTGTAGCTGCGTTGGTGTCACTGTGTGTGAGTGGAGTTGTGTGAGTGTAGCTGCGTTGGTGTCACTGTGTGTGAGTGGAGTTGTGTGAGTGTAGCTGCGTTGGTGTCACTGTGCGCGAGTGTAATTGTGCGAGTGTAGCTGCGTTGGTGTCACTGTGCGCGAGTGTAATTGTGCGAGTGTAGCTGCGTTGGTGTCACTGTGTGCGAGTGGAGTTGTGTGAGTGTAGCTGCGTTGGTGTCACTGTGCGCGAGTGGAGTTGTGTGAGTGTAGCTGCGTTGGCGTCACTGTGTGCGAGTGGAGTTGTGTGAGTGTAGCTGCGTTGGTGTCACTGTGTGCGAGTGGAGTTGTGTGAGTGTAGCTGCGTTGGTGTCACTGTGTGCGAGTGTAATTGTGCGAGTGTAGCTGCGTTGGTGTCACTGTGCGCGAGTGTAATTGTGTGAGTGTAGCTGCGTTGGTGTCACTGTGCGCGAGTGTAATTGTGTGAGTGTAGCTGCGTTGGTGTCACTGTGCGCGAGTGTAATTGTGTGAGTGTAGCTGCGTTGGCGTCACTGTGTGCGAGTGGAGTTGTGTGAGTGTAGCTGCGTTGGTGTCACTGTGTGCGAGTGGAGTTGTGTGAGTGTAGCTGCGTTGGTGTCACTGTGTGCGAGTGGAGTTGTGTGAGTGTAGCTGCGTTGGCGTCACTGTGTGCGAGTGGAGTTGTGTGAGTGTAGCTGCGTTGGTGTCACTGTGTGCGAGTGGAGTTGTGTGAGTGTAGCTGCGTTGGTGTCACTGTGTGCGAGTGGAGTTGTGTGAGTGTAGCTGCGTTGGTGTCACTGTGTGCGAGTGTAATTGTGCGAGTGTAGCTGCGTTGGTGTCACTGTGTGCGAGTGTAATTGTGCGAGTGTAGCTGCGTTGGTGTCACTGTGCGCGAGTGTAATTGTGTGAGTGTAGCTGCGTTGGCGTCACTGTGCGCGAGTGGAGTTGCGTGAGTGTAGCTGCGTTGGTGTCACTGTGCGCGAGTGTAATTGTGTGAGTGTAGCTGCGTTGGTGTCACTGTGCGCGAGTGTAATTGTGTGAGTGTAGCTGCGTTGGTGTCACTGTGCGCGAGTGTAATTGTGTGAGTGTAGCTGCGTTGGTGTCACTGTGTGTGAGTGGAGTTGTGTGAGTGTAGCTGCGTTGGTGTCACTGTGTGTGAGTGGAGTTGTGTGAGTGTAGCTGCGTTGGTGTCACTGTGTGCGAGTGGAGTTGCGTGAGTGTAGCTGCGTTGGTGTCACTGTGTGCGAGTGGAGTTGCGTGAGTGTAGCTGCGTTGGTGTCACTGTGTGCGAGTGTAATTGTGCGAGTGTAGCTGCGTTGGTGTCACTGTGCGCGAGTGTAATTGTGTGAGTGTAGCTGCGTTGGTGTCACTGTGCGCGAGTGGAGTTGTGTGAGTGTAGCTGCGTTGGTGTCACTGTGTGCGAGTGGAGTTGTGTGAGTGTAGCTGCGTTGGTGTCACTGTGTGTGAGTGGAGTTGCGTGAGTGTAGCTGCGTTGGTGTCACTGTGTGCGAGTGTAATTGTGTGAGTGTAGCTGCGTTGGCGTCACTGTGCGCGAGTGGAGTTGCGTGAGTGTAGCTGCGTTGGTGTCACTGTGTGTGAGTGGAGTTGTGTGAGTGTAGCTGCGTTGGTGTCACTGTGTGCGAGTGGAGTTGCGTGAGTGTAGCTGCGTTGGTGTCACTGTGTGTGAGTGGAGTTGTGTGAGTGTAGCTGCGTTGGTGTCACTGTGTGCGAGTGGAGTTGTGTGAGTGTAGCTGCGTTGGTGTCACTGTGTGCGAGTGGAGCTGTTGAGTTGTGCAGCAGGAGACTCACCAGTCCGGCACTGGTCCACCAGCGCCACGCCCACACAGCCATTCTGGCAGCCGAAGGCCGAGAGGCGCAGAGAGCCCCCGACATTGACCACATCCATCCACAGCACGCTGAGGGCGAGAACGTGGATCAGAAGAGCAGAGTCTGCCCTGCAGGCCGAGCTCACCAGGCCCTGGGCAAGGCTGGGCTCACACACTCAGCAGTACAGGGATGGGAGGAGTGTTAGTGGACCAGCTGGTGGCGCTCTTCCCAAACCAGTGCCCAGCCTGGTGACCAGGGACACAGAGCTATAAGAGGCACCATCCTTCAGATGAGATACTAACCTGAGGTCCCGACTGGCTAAATCAAAGATCCATTGGCACGGTTTCTAAGAGCAGGGAAGTCAGACCTGGTGTCTTGGTTCAAGTCCACTCTGGGATACAGCCTGACCTCCCCGAGTTCAGCAGGTGAAGTGATTCCTCTCTCCTCTCTGTCCCCCCTTTGCTGCAGGGCTGCAGGTAAATAACAGCTGCCCCGTGTCACCCATGTGTGCCTGTACTGCAGCACTGCAGTGGTGGGTGAAGTAGGTCCCCTCCTATATAGGAGCACTCAGGGATCCGATTCAATTCATTACTATTGCAATTGGTAATGAATATAAGTGTAATTAGTATTAGTATTGAATAATTAATTAAATGTGTAATGTAACAGCATCCTGAGAAGCTCTTACACAGTGAGGCAATTGGAGACAGACCCTTTATACCTCGCCTGTACACCATTACCAAATCAAATACATACACAATACACAGACACAGACACACACGACAGTCACACACAATACACAGACAAGGACACATGCACACAGACACACGCACATGAATACACATACTGACTTGCTGGGCAGCTCCTGTAGCTCAGGGAACAGTCGTTCCACAGGCTGCTCCTCAAACTGGTGCAGAGACACATTCTGTGTAGAAAGACAGAAAGGACAGCTGTCACTCAGCTACCAGCTGCATTACTAAATCACACGAACCCCAGTCCTGTTGTACAAGAGGTGCACTATTCCTGCTCCAGAGGGGCAGTGTAATTCTCATTCTTTCTGAGAAGGTGACATGGATAGGGATCAAGTGCTACTGATGCTTGTGATCTACTATTGTAGATTGTACTATTTTAGATCACTATCAGTGTGTGGTTAGTGCACCAGTGCAACAGTGTCAGGGTGGGGTGAGAGCACCAGTGCAACAGTGTCAGGGTGGGGTGAGTGCACCAGTGCAATAGTGTCAGGGTGGGGTGAGTGCACCAGTGCAACAGTGTCAGGGTGGGGTGAGTGTACCAGTGCAACAGTGTCAGTGTGTGGTGAGTGCGGCAGTGCAACAGTGTCAGTGTGTGGCGAGTGCACCAGTGCTTCAGTGTTGGCGTGTGGCGAGTGCACCAGTGTACCAGTACTTTAGTGTCGGTGTGGGATGAGTGTATCTACAATGAGATGTCAGTAGGTCACAAGGCAGCAGTGCGAGATCAGTCCGCTCACCTCTTTGTACAGATGGATTCTCTGATCATGCCCACTGAGCAGAAACACTGTCTCGCTGTCGCTGCCTGAACACTGCACTCTGAGAAGCGGAGGGCGGGGGAAAGGGGAACATCTTGTTAGTACAAGACTCCTTTCTCATACAGACTAGCAATGTAGGCAAGACAGGCTCACATCACCCTCCGTCTCCTTTCCTCTCTCTCCTTCTTTTTTCCTCCTCCTGATCTTCTTTCTTTTCCCTTCCTCTCCTCTTTCACTTCCCTCCCTCCTTCTCCCTATTCACTGCCCTCCTTCCTTCTCTCCTCCTGCGGTCTTTCAGGACTCACTCGGAGTGGTACAGCTGAAAGGGTGTGAACTGCAGCTCCAGGTTCAGGCAGCTCTCTGTGGGGAGGACAGAGAGACATCTGTGTCACACAGACGTCACCAGCACATGGGACAGGCAGGCTAGCAGACAGACACAACACTAACATACAGAAAAAGAGAAGGCTCTAGCACGTGCTATGTGAGAGGTGTCAGACTCACGTGCAATGGACTCCAGGTTGAACTCTGAACCTGGCTCATAGTCACAGTAGATGTTTAGGAAAGGACTGGCCTTATCCCCAGAGTCCTGCCAGAGGCACAGAAGAAGAGGAAGAAGAGGCAGAGAGAGAGCAAGTTTATCAGACAGATACTAACTGCACACTACTGCACAACAGCAATGTTTCAGGAGAGAGAGTGAGAGGGAAAGAGAGGGAGGGAGATAAGGAGAGCACAGAGAGAAGGGTGGAGGAAGGAGAGGAGCAGGGAGAGAGCGCGAGAGGGGGTGGCAGGGTTCTGACCTTGATAAAGGTAATACCCACGACCAGCCCTCTCTTGGGCGGAGACCTCAGGAAGGAGTCAATCGAGACAATCTCTGCATCCACTGGACAAAAAGACAGTACAGTGTTCCATTATTACTTACACAATATACTGCATGAACTTCTCTAGGCATCAGATTTGGACATGTTCACCAATCCAAAAAGTAGGATTGGGAAACAATAAAGACCAGTGATTAAAGCCCACGGAAGAGAATGACATTCAATAAGGCTTGGTTACAACTTTTGATCGGACCGACTCTAAATAAAAAACTCTCCCTGGGTACTCAGCTGAGCATCCCCGCGACCTACAGATGCAGCCGTTCAAAATGCACGGTACAACTCCGTACCGCGCGAAATTACCGGGGTGAATTGTGGGTACGTGATTAGCTGGCCAAAATGAGCGACAGGGGCACTCGTGATGCATTGGTTGTTAGTGAAATGATTTAATCATTTAATCTCTTTATTGTGCATGTTTTAATCCACTTAGTATTGAATATTTATATGAAATTTTACAACTAAAGGGAAAATTTAGTAGCTGAGCATAAGAAGAAGAGGAGCATAACGCACCTGAAGCTCATAAATGATATTAATTTAGAGACATAAACATATTATGTAAACTGTCTATGGCTGGTATTGGTAGTTTAAACAAAAAATACACACCAGTATTCCACTTTCTTCCTAGCAAAGTCTTTCATTCGCTTACATACTGTGGTTATTTTGGAAAAGTGTTTACATGCTCCTTCTGACTATATTAAGTTTATATACTTCATAAAAAGTTATAATGTTTTAAACATTTATGAGAATACAGCACTGAATACTTTAATTTACAACACATTAAAGACATTTTTCCAAGAAAGCTTAGCCTTTGTCACTAATGAAACCACTAAATAAAGACATGAATATAGAAATGCCTACTTTACAAACTGCAATGTCTATTGCTACAATATTGACAGCAATGTACTGTGTGACAATATCACACACTAACACTGCCACACACTGTAACTCACTATCACACACTAACACTGTCATACACTGCAATTCAGCATCGCACACACTGTAACTCACTACCACAGTGTATCACAGCATCACACACTCTTTAACAGCTACACACCATAGCGCAGCATCACACACTTAGCAAGGTTTACTGAACTGGTGCACTAATACACTCGCCACACATTGGCACTGAAGCACTGTAGCGCAGACCTTACAAGTACAATCAACAGAGCCACACGCTGCCCGACAGCACTGCTGACAGACAGGCTTACCCGGTATATAAGTGAACTGCACTTCCTTGGCAACGGGACGGATTTTCTGTCGGAGGTCCTGATACTTGAAACAGACGACTTTGCCTTTAAGAGTGGCGGCAAGCAGCTCTTGCTCGCCGGCGCGGCACAGCCCGTAGATGTTACTTTGAGAAGAAAACCGACTGAAACTGTCTTCCGCGAAGGGGCAGGTGCCCTCCACCTCCGCCTGCATTGCCCAGTGCACTGCACACAGCCACCCCCGGACGCGTACACGGGCGGTCGCCCCACAATGGTGCGAGGACGGGCAGCTGCCGTGCTCAGGAAAGGCCGCAGTCCGGACTATTGAAGGCCTCAAAACAAAGGGGAGGGGCCTGCACGGAGGCGGGCCAATCGCTGGGAACTTCCGGAGTCTTGACTAATCGGACGTGCACAGGCGCGTCTTTAAAGAGCCTATTGACGCTACAGTACATTTTTAGAAGCAGCGTGGAATAACCATTTGAAAGCCGATTTTAAATCACGCGGTTTCATTTGGGCGCTCAAAGCCCACTTTCAACGGGAGAAGTCTTACGAAACCCAGTGAAAATCGCAAATATCCGTTTTACCAACATGGTACAGTTACAGTAACTTAATTCAGCTGTCAGCAGCGTTTATTACACCAAAGGAACATGAGCACTCTTATTTTACTCACACACAAGAAGGTATTTTACAAAAACACATCTAGA
Organism: Lepisosteus platostomus; assembly: GCF_059453375.1. Classification (NCBI taxonomy): domain Eukaryota; kingdom Metazoa; phylum Chordata; class Actinopteri; order Semionotiformes; family Lepisosteidae; genus Lepisosteus; species Lepisosteus platostomus. The sequence goes on from NC_142614.1 coordinate 5,930,462, forward strand.
TATTAGGTAGATATTACAAAATGACAATTACCACGCACTTCATTTTTAATATTTCCTACTTTTATTGGTAATTTTGTAAATAGAAACAGTGTCCAAGTGCCATGAATGGCCTTCAGGCGGTCTCAGTCAGGTAGTACAGGGACCAACACATCCACCACAAGCACCAACACGTGTGTGTCTGTCAGTTTGTGTTTGTGTATCAGAGTGTCAGTAGTCAGTATGTTTATGTGCTTGAGTATCTGTGTCAGTCAGCCTGTGGGCCTAGTTCTGTGTGCCTGTTATCAGTCAGCCTGTGGGCTTGAGTATCTGTCAGTGTGACACACTGAGTATCTGTATCTGTCAGTGTGACACACTGTATCTGTGTGTCAGTATGTGCTTGTGTCTCTGTGTGTCAGTGTGTGCTTGTGTCTCTGTGTGTCAGTGCATCACGGTGTGAGGCGGTGTCTCTCTCTGCGTCTGTCTCTGTGCCCTGTGGATCTGTGTGTCTGAGCCCCTGGTTGTATTCTATGCCAGCAACGTGACAGTCAGGCAGCACCTCCTCCAGCAGGATCCTCACCAGCCCCGGGTTCGAGCTTGCAGGGAGAGAGAGTTCCAGCCTGCGCAGGTTCCTGAGTGCAGGAAAGAGGGGAGGAGAGGTTGAGTGAAAGAGTGAGGGAGGAATAAAGCGCTCTCCAGTGACTGAACACTAACACTGCAATCAGGTGCCCAGTGCGCAGCAGTCTGATCCATTTCAGGTTTTACCAGCTGCAGGGCTCTAGTGCAGATTCCTAGGCAACAATGCAGGTGGTCAAATCTGACAGGGAAAGGTGTGAATCGAAGGCTAAACTGCAGCAGGAAGAGGAGAGGTGTGTTACCGGAGGTGGTGCAGTGAGGCCAGTGCCCCCTCGGTGACATTCGGGCAGCCGGAGAGATTCAGCTCCTCCAGGGAATCACGGAAAACATAGAGGCGAGAGAGGAACCAGCCGTCCACCTTCGGGCAGCCAGAGAGAGACAGAGTGCGCAGTCCCGACTGGCTCACTGAGAGAGAGACAGGGGCAGGGGTTAGTGTGCACACTGCACAGTGATGTAACTAACACTGCGCTGGGGCACAGAGAGGGATACTGTACAAACACACCACCTTACCCACTGTACACTGGCACTGAGCGTGAGGTGGAGAGACAGTCTGATCTCACTGTCTCCCTCACCCCTCTCTCAATTCCACCCAGTCCTCTGTCTGACCTGTCAGTCTCCCTCACCCCTCTCTCAATTCCACCCAGTCCTCTGTCTGACCTCACTGTCAGTCTCCCTCACCCCTCTCTCAATTCCACCCAGTCCTCTGTCTGACCTCACTGTCAGTCTCCCTCACCCCTCTCTCAATTCCAAGCTGCTGCAGGAAGTGCTTCAGCACACCCTGAAGCAGACAGAGCTGCAGCAGGCTGTACATCAACATCGACAGTGGGGCTTTTCTTACAGCACTGTCTGCTCTATGTGCTCTGCTTCCTGGACAAGGATCCCCCCTCCTACCCAGGTAGTCCAGCCCATCGTAGTCAATGAGGGTTCCGCTGGCGTCCACCCCATCAACCGGGAGCTCGACCATCTTGAGCATGTTCTTGCTGATGCGCCCTCTGGAGTCCTGCCTGAACCACTCCGAGTGCCCTGCGAATCTGGGGGAGACACAGGGAGCGATCTAGACTTACAAGCGAAACCACTTCAAGAGAAAAAGACACTCAAAGACACTGACTGACGGAATGAAACGCTCTGACAGAAACACACGCATTGAAAGAAGGAGACTGTCCACACACTGACACGGACAGCCAGTACCCCCAGTCCAGTACCTGACACTCCCTCCCAGACGGAGGATGTAGAAGGTGGCAATCATATTGTCTCCGTACAGCCCCAGAGTGGACCCATAGTAACTGAGAGAGAGAAGAGCAATTAATACTCACACACAACTGTGACCATATGAGCACAGAATGTGTATAATTGGAATATCATTTCAGTACAGCTGGGCATGTAGTTAAATGTGACCCAGCATGCACAGTGTGATTAGAATGTGTGTCAGGGTGTGTTGTGTGTGTAGTCGAGTACAGTGTGATTAGAATGTGTGTCAGGGTGTGTTGTGTGTGTAGTCGAGTACAGTGTGATTAGAATGTGTGTCAGGGTGTGTTGTGTGTGTAGTCGAGTACAGTGTGATTAGAATGTGTGTCAGGGTGTGTTGTGTGTGTAGTCGAGTACAGTGTGATTAGAATGTGTGTCAGGGTGTGTTGTGTGTGTAGTCAAGTACAGTGTGATTAGGATGTGTGTCAGGGTGTGTTGTGTGTGTAGTCGAGTACAGTGTGATTAGAATGTGTGTCAGGGTGTGTTGTGTGTGTAGTCGAGTACAGTGTGATTAGAATGTGTGTCAGGGTGTGTTGTGTGTGTAGTCGAGTACAGTGTGATTAGAATGTGTGTCAGGGTGTGTTGTGTGTGTAGTCGAGTACATTGTTACCTGAACTTCTGCATCCAGCTCCTGAAGGCAGAGGTCCTTTCCACCAGCCACTCAACGTCATTGAAGTACTTGGATAAGAAGACGACGGCTCTGGTCTTGAGAGGGGATGGGGGTGGGGGTGGGGTGGAGACAGGCGAGGAGCTGCAGCATCGCTTGGCAACAGCTCCTACACACCCCTTTGACCATGACTGAAAGGCGACAACACAGCAAAGTCAAGCAAATGCACTGTCTGGGCTGACTGAATGGCAGAGAGACGGGTCCCCCAGCCGGAGAACAGGGAAATGACCGATGAGCACACTGCCAGCTGGAGCAAGGGACTGAGTGAGCCTCAAGTTACCTCTGAAACGGTGTTGGAGTGTACAGTGAACACCTGACTGTACACTCCAGGCCAGCCAGTGCTGTCCTAGCTTGGGCAAGATCGTGGGGAAAACACGCTCACACTGGGAAACGACAAACAATTCAAAACACTAAATTTCCAATTACAAGAAGCACCGAGGCTGTCAGAACACGAACGTCAACACAAGTTGGTTACAGGACAATTGTTAGCTGTTGAAGAAAACGAACAGCGAAGCTAGACGGAGACCAACATACGCGTTTGTAAATGTTTTACTGCTAAGAGAAACTTACCTTTATTCCTATTAGTCTGAAGGGTGAATTCACCAGCAAGGAAACGGCCATCTCTGTTGTCTCAGGTGACCCCTCCTCCTACGGGTCTCTGTACAGGACAAACTGCACCGCCGTTCCTGCGCGGGCAGAGACCGCGCGCTGTGCTTTCACAGGGCAGCAACACGGAGGTACAGCGGTAGTACTGCGATAGGGCGGAGCGACGTCCTGACTGCCTGCCTCATTCTTCAGCTTTCTCAACGCATTTGACTAATACTGGAGACAAAAAGCCAAAAAAAAAAAAACATGAAATCTTAAAATTTGTAATAATTGGAATGGTCTGTTTCTGTATGTATATTAGAGAAATTACAGAACAGCACTCTAGGAAAGACTGACCATGGACAGCTAGTACTACAGTTAATCCTGTCATTGCTGTACTGCTGTATTTTAATGCAGAGCAATTGAAAATGTGCTGCTGTAAAAATGATAGTTGTCAGGAGTGAGATGATCTGTACATCTTTCTCCAGGTTAGGGGTCACTGCCTCCTTATTTCAGTGGGGACAGTGGGTGCCCGCAGTTCTGTGTCCGCGGGGTGCTCACAGTTTCAGGGTCTCCTCACGAGATCCGGAGTGCTAATGGGTGTGTAAAGGGCCTGTCGCTGCCCAGGCCTGGAAAATCGCCACCCCGTGTCCGAGTGCGCCACGCTGTCACGGTTGACGATGCTACACCAGTGGTTCACCGGTGTTCACGCGTTATACCGTGTGGTAAAGTAGTGTAACAACCGCGGGCTTTGATAGGGAATGGAGCCAGACCTAGCACTCAGGGAATGGGGTTGAACAACAGATTTAATAACTCGATCCGGGGAAAGGTACACACACAGGGACAGGGGTTACAGCGCAGCACCTACACTACCGCACACCACACTCACGAAGGGGAGGGGCCGTCTCCCAGACCCCGCCCCACTATACGCAGCCCCGCCCCCCGTGGCTGTTCTCAGCCCTAGAGCGCCCCGCGCGGAGCTACAGTATGGCGAAATCGTAGCCAGAGGTTTTCAAAAACACACAGAAAGCACAACTTGACGAAATAAACGCATGGTGTAAGCATGTTTACACAATCTGCAAATTAGAAATCAGAACACTGTGCTCGTTGACTATCTGTCACGCTCCGTAAATTTTCGCAACGAGCGATCCGTTGATCAGCCTGTAGTGTCATGCGTAGGAATGATAATCCGGAGGCGTATATACGTTTAACAGGCTTTAATAACGTAAATGTATAAATAACACCGATCGCTAAATGGACTGAACAACATAGTGACACAGACCGCTCTCCCGCCTCTCTCTCCTGACCACTGTGATCTAATAAAATAGTGCCATCACAACACACAGCCTAGGTTCACAAATTCTGTTCTATCCTCCTTATCTTGTTTCTCTTCCTCTGACCCTAGAGGACAAAATACATTTGCTTAATAGTGCTCTTTTATCTACCCTCGACACCTTTGATCCTCTAAAAACTCAAACCATCTCTTTCTCACTGTGCCCCCTGGCACACTGGCCATCTGCGATCAACGAAGACAGTCCTCCCAGTCACTTCAGCGTAGGTGGCACCTTCCTGGCCTGAACGTACATGATCAGGCTTTGAGAGATTACTTGTCTGGATATAAGGATATGATAGAGTCTGCTAGATCCAGCTGCTTCTCTCACATCATTGAGAATAACCATAACAACCCCAGACATCTCTTCTCCACCATCAACAGTTTTCTAAAGCCAAACAGCCCCACCACATTAACTGCCACATCGCAACTTTGCAACACATTCTTTAGCTCCAAGATCGACAACATCCGGCATCACATTCTCTCCACAACGCATATCATTTCCACACCTCCTCCCTGCTTGTCCAACTTTTAACACTGTAGCCCATGACATCTTACTTTCTCGTCCTGAGACTGTTTGGAGTTTCTGACACTGCTCTCAAATGGTTCAAGTCTTTCCTCACTGATCGCTGTCACTTTGTCTCTCTTGGCGGACTTAGGTCTGAAATTGGTCTCGTTAAGTCTGGTGTTCCTCAGGGCTTGATACTGGGCCCCTTTTCAGCATTTACATGTTTCCACATGGTCAGCTTTTAAGATCACATGGGCTCAACTATCGTTTCTATGCAGACCATACTCAAATCTACATCTCTTCATATATAATCTTATTGCATCTCCGACGTAAAAACATGGATGACTCAAAATCTCCTTCATCTAAACTGGCAAGACTGAAGTTGTGCTTATTGGCCCGTCTACACTCTATGGGTGACAGGGCCTTCTCCTGTTATGCACCAAAGCTCTGAATCTCTCTCCCCAAGGATATCAGAGAGTCACCTTCTCTAAACTCCTTCAAATCCAGACTCCAAACGTTCTTCTTTAGAAGAGCCTTTACTGAACTGGTTTTGCTCTTTACCCTTCTGCTCCTACTGTATTAAGTAACCCCATCTACTGTCTCCTTTCACTGTGTATTCTAATCGTGCATATATTGTGTATTTTTTATTGTTATCACACACTGTCACACACTGTCTCTCAGTATCACACACTAATATTGTCACACACTGTCTCTCAGTATCACACACTAATATTGTCACACACTGTCTCTCACTATTACACACTAACACTATCACACACTGTATCTCAGTGTGTTGTTGTTGTCATTCTATAAAGCGCTTTGAGGAGCTGCCTTTAAAGGTGCTATATAAAATAAAGTTATTTATTATTGATACACTTTCAACTGTGCGTCTTCACAAGGAAACTGAGGCTCAAAGCCTTGTCAAAAGGTCTTGCATACCTTCAGAGATGTACTGCAGATTTCAAAACACGTTCTTTGATTACAATATAATCACTGGCACAACAGACAGAAAATAACTGCACCAAACCAAAAAACATGAGACACAGCTAGATATGCTTTATTCAGTTTAAAAAGGAAGCAGACAAAAGACATTTACAATGTAAAATTAGGCATCTGACCCTGTAATGATGAGAATCTGGTCTGTGAAGAGAGGAGGGGAGAGACTAACAGGGGGTCAGTCAGATAACTGCTCAGCACCATTTAAGTCAGAGGAGAGAGATGGAGAACAGGGACACAGGGAATCAGAGAACAGAGGAACAGAGATGGAGGACAGGGATACAGGGAACTGTGGGAGAGGGATGAGGAATCAGAATCGGGGACTCCAGAAGAGGAAAGGGAGTCTCAGAGCCTCTGAGACTCAGGGGACTGGCGGCTCAGAAGTGTATGTAGGAGAGCTGGACGTCACCCTCCACCTCCAGGGTGTCCACCTGGGTGAAGGGCTGCAGGCGGTGGAAGAAGTCACACAGGTACTGCCCATTCACAAACACCTTGTACCGCTGGTTCCCACAGCGCACCGAGATCTGAGTCAGAGAGAGAGAGAGGGATTAACACATACTGCTGAACACACATTGCTAATGTCACACTGCTGATACCAACACTGTTCTACACTCACTTAGCATACTGCACATTTACACTACAGCAAGAGACTACAAAGGAGCAGAGCTTCAACAGCCTTGAGCCAGCCACTTTTATGTACTTCTTTCAGACACCTACTACTCTGTGTGTGAGGACGCCCCTGCTTTCTGTCCCCAGAGAGCGGACAGTACCTGTGAGTGTGTGAGAAAGGTAGGAGCTGTGCATGCGCAGTGTGAGACTAGATTAGCGGTGTGTAATAAGTGTATAGGTCAGCACCAGTGCTGCTCCGCAAAGTAGTTTCTGAGTAGAGATGGAGTAGTGTGCTCACCTCAAAATACTGTCCCTCTTGGAAGGGGTTGAACTCCAGGTCCCTCTCCTCCTGGCCCCAGGAGCCGCCCAGGCAGCTGTTCCTCACCACCAGCCCCTCCGCCACCCGTGGGTTCAGGTGGAAGGCTATGTCCCGCGAGAAGCCCACCATGAAGTTCATGTGGAACCTGCAGCGACATTTCCAGCAGTAAAGCCCCCCACCACTCCAGAAACAAGCAACGCATGCAGTGTGATATGATCTATTCCTGCTGGAAAGCCACAGGCTGTCTTATTCCAGGCTCCAACATGGACTGGATCTGATGATGTCCTCTGCTGCACGTGTTTTTCTTAGTCTGGAATTGGCACTCATGCCCAGCCTCGGGAGCAGACTGACCTGTTGGCTCCGTAGGGCACCATGCCTCTGATGATGATGGTACGTTTGGGGGTCATTCCTCCGGGGATCATGTTGGAGTACGGGATGGGCTGGACACACGCACAGTGGAGTCAGTACACAACATAAATGCTGCTCCGTCACTGGACAAACTCACACACAGCACGTTCAACACATAACATCGTGCACTGCAGAATCAACACACACCACATAGACAATACACAAGATCACAGTGCAGTCAATACACACTGCACCGTTATTGCCCATTATCTCACAAACAGAGGTATGCTAGATGCTGTGATACACACAGATACGCAACAGTACTCACCGGGTTGTAGACTGGAGCTCCACTGATCATCTAGGATTACAAAGGAGAGGAAGAAGGTGGTCCATCAGACAGTGCTGCTGACATCAGGCTCAGAATGAATCTGCTCCTTCTTTCCCTTCATGTCCCTCTGTTGCTTTCCTCCCCATCTCTCTCCTTCTCCTTCCCACCATCTCTCTCTCCTTCCCTCCCTGTCCCTCCATACTCACCGGTAGGTTAGCCCCAGGGTACCCCATTCCTCCTCCCTGAGGGGGAACACAAGAAACAGTATTACAGTATTGCAGTATTACTGTGGACATGGCCTCAGTGATGCACACAGGATGTGCATCTGTATCAGACCCTGCATGATGCCAAGCTGCACCACACACTGCTGTCTGCGATCTGCTTTCGGCTCACTCTCATGCCTCACAGCCAGCAGCAGGTCTGTGTGAAACAGTCCCAGGCAGTATCTGCAGCCGCATTAACAGGACACATGCAGTCTGGTTAGGCAGTACAGTACAGTACATGAGGAACGTGGCTGGTACACAGGCTGCTATTTTCATTTCTGACTAAAGGGCCCAGTGTGGGTTTAGCAGGTAACTAGCTGGTGGACTGTGTTGCTCTTAATTGCTCTTGGCACCTCAGTACCTGTCTGAACTATCATCGCCCTACTCCCCATCTCGCAACCTTCGCTCTTCTAATTCTGCCCTCCTTTCTGTCCCCCAAGCCTGTCTACATTCTATGGGTGACAGGGCCTTCTCCTGTTATGCCCCCAAGCTCAGTAACTCTCTCCCCAAGGATATCAGAAAGTCACCTTCTCTAAACTCCTTCAAGTCTAGACTCAAAACCCTCTTCTTCAGAAGAGCCTTTACTGAACTGGTTCCATTCTTCACCCCTCTGCTCCTACTATACTTAGTACCACCATCCACAGTCTCCTCTGTGTACTGTAATTGTGTTTTATCTTGTGTATTCTTCTTATTTATTGTTGTTGTCATTCTGTAAAGCGCTTTGAGAAGCCACCTTTAAAGATGCTTTATAAAAAGTTTATTATTATTAATTGAGTGATTAATTCAGTGATCAGGTACATTTAGGGGGCAGTTTGGATAAAGGGGACATTCATTCTGTAAGGAGATTGATACTTACTGGGTATCCCTGCATGCCTCCCTGTGAAAAGCAACACACAGAAGAGTATTACACGCTGGCATCACAGGAGTGTTACACAACAGCAGGATACAGGAATACTAAACACTGACGCACAAGATAACACAGAGCCTGAGAGGAATGCTACACACTAATGAACAAGGAGTGTGGTACAGTTTGGCAATACTACACAATGATGCTGGCAATGAGAACACAAAGTCTTCACGCACATTGATGCACAAAACACACAGCAGCACCAGTATTACCTGGGGTAGTAAAACATATTATATAATTATATATGAACTAAAGAAGCGTGTTAACTACAAAACAAAACCATCAGTACTGGACAGGGTAACAGGAAAATACTGAAATTCAAGAGTTAACATCTAAAAAAATGATCTTTAAACTAAATTTGAAACAAAAACTGCTGCTTTCTGACTGGCTTAAAGAACACATCCTACCAGAAGCCCACCTACAGACGAAGCCCACTGGTTACTGTGACTGGACAGTGGCTGAGAAATGCTGCTCCCCCCTTGGCTGAGTTCTATGGCAGTCATTCTGTTGGGCCTTACAGGCAACGGGCATGATAATCCAGCATGAAGCCCTCCATGCTAACTCATGGCTGGACTAGAAGGGCTGGGTGTTTCTTGGCTTCATTATAGATTTTTTTCAGAACATATAACATATTTAGACCAGCAGCCATATCACCCTGCAACTCACAACTGGCTGCCCACTGAAGCTCAGCAGGTGTGAAAAACTAAGATCACTGCTGGAAGAGGTGTTAGTGTGACCAGTAGTGTGACCCCCCCTGCAGTCTGTGGGGGTCCTAATGCCCCAGTATAGTGACGGGGACACTATACTGTAAAAAGGCGCTGTCCTTTGGATGAGATGTAAACCGAGGTCCTGACTCTCTGTGGTCATTAAAAATCCCAGGGTGTTTCTCAAAAAGAGTAGGGGTTTAATCCCAGCGTCCTGGCTAAATTTCCCTCTGGACTTTACCAGGCATGGCCTCCTAATAATCCCCATCTCTGAACTGGCTTCATCACTCTGCTCTCCTCCCACTGAGAGCTGGTGTGTGTGGAGAGTACTGGTACACACTGTACACACTGGTGGTGGTGGAGGGGATCTCCATTACCTGTAAAGTGCTGTGAGTGGAGTGTCCAGAAAAGCGCTGTATAAGTGTAAGAAACTAGGATTATTATAAACAGGTGCCAGCTTGCTGGGCGAAGGACTCCCATTGAGAGAGAATAGCTGCCACTTACCCCCATGCCACCCATGCCACCAGAGGGGTAGCCCTGCATGCCGCCCTGAGGAAGAGAGGAGAACGGCATGACACGCTGCCCAAGAGGGAAAAGACGAGGACAGATTCTGGGCGGCTCAGCCAGAGGCTGGAGCTCCACAGCACAGCCCAGGAGGAATACTGAGGCGTACAGGAACACTGGGCACTGAGGTTGGCTGTGGGACCCTCATGCAGGGAGCAGGAGACACGCGAGATGCAATACAGTGTTTCTGTTGCTGTGTAAAGTAACAGTTGTAAAGTTACTGTATGTAACTTTCAAGCAATGATTATGATTTAGAAACAGTGGGGGAAAAGAGTGGCTTGGTTGCCTTCATCCTTATAGAACTCTATATGTTAGGCTGTGGAGGTAGGGTGGTACTGAGCCTACTACAGAAAGTGATGGCACCTTGGTTGGCACCTGGATATCACCGAACGTGAAAACACTTACCCCCATGCCACCCATACCACCACAGGGGTAATCCTGCATGCCACCCTGAGGAGCAAGGGAAGATCTTACAATTACCACTTAAGTTTGTGTAAGCTAACAGCAAATAAAGCTTACAAAAGTAGCATTTGTTAAAAGCCACCCATTCAGAGCTGCCAGGAAAGTCCCTCCCAGTCAGAGCTACTTAGACTTCTCCCACTAAGAACCACACCCACAGACTCCTCCCACTCTGTGCTTTACTGTCAGAGCCCTATCACACAGAACTGTGCTGACTCCTTCCACTCTGAGCTGCCCTCTCAGACTCCTCCCACTAAGAACCACACCCACAGACTCCTCCCACTCTGTGCTTTACTGTCAGACCCCTCCCACTCAGAACCGTGCTAACTCCTCCCACTCAGAGCTGCCCTCTCAGACTCCTCCCACTCAGATCCACTCCTCACATGCAGAGCTGCGCTGTCTGACTCTTCCCTCTCAGAGCTGAAATCTCAGACCCATCCCACTCAGTGGACTAACTCACCTGGTAGCCCTGCATGCCTCCCTGCATTCCGCCCTGCAGAGTAACATCCACAGAGTAAGACATGACACACTGATAAACCACACAGAGTAGAACAAGAGACATGCTCGCTGACACACACGCAGCTGACACACTGATGACACTGATACACCACACAGTGAGACATGACGCTCAATGACCACAACACTCACTCACCAACACAAACACTTACACATAGCAGTTACAAACACATGATAGCAAACCTGCACACACACCCTGACACGATACACCTGTACACTCCCACTGACACACACAGTGCAGCGATGATGCCCACAGACTCACCCCCATTCCTCCAGGGTAGCCTTGCATCCCTCCTTGAGCTCCACCCTGGAGGTACACATAAGCGGGGCTTATCAGCGAGTGTGACACATCATCAGTAGTCATGATAGCAGCAGAGGCTGAGACATTAGTTATGATAACAGAAGCAGTAGCAGGGACAGTAGTTGTTATAGCAGCAGAAATAACAGAGGCAGCAGTCGTTATACTGTAGCAGCAGAAATAACAGAGGCAGTAGTTGTTATAGCAGCAGAAATAACAGAGGCAGTAGTTGTTATAGCAGCAGAAATAACAGAGACAGTAGTTGTTATAGCAGCAGAAATAACAGAGACAGTAGTTGTTATAACAGCAGAAGGAGCAGAGACAGTAGTTGTTATAACAGCAGTAGTAACAGAGACAGTAGTTGTTATAGCAGCAGAAGGAGCAGAGACAGTAGTTGTTATAGCAGCAGAAGGAGCAGAGACAGTAGTTGTTATAGCAGCAGAAGGAGCAGAGACAGTAGTTGTTATAGTAACGCATACAGCCGACAGGCACTGTGTAAGAGCCGGCTTACCAGAGCGGTGACGTCACCGCCCTTCCCTGTAATAGGGAAGCCCTTGGGCTGTGGAGAGATCTCTCTTTAGCTCACCGGGCTGGGTCCCTGTTGAGTGACGCGGGAGTCCTGGGTTCGAGCCCCCTATGGTGCGGGGCCGACCTGATGCGGCAAGGGCGCCTGCCTGAACCCCGAAGCGTTACATTATACTGTAGCAGCAGCAGTAACAGTAGTCGTTACAGCAGCAGCAGCAGTAACAGTAGTTGTTATAGCAGCAGAAATAACAGAGACAGTAGTTGTTATAGCAGCAGAAATAACAGAGGCAGTAGTTGTTTTAGCAGCAGAAATAACAGAGGCAGTAGTTGTTATAGCAGCAGAAATAACAGAGACAGTAGTTGTTATAGCAGCAGAAATAACAGACAGCAGTTGTTAAAGCAGCAGCAGTAACAGTAGTTGTTACAGCAGCAGTAACAGGGACAGTAGTCATTATAGCAGCAGCAATAGAGACAGTAGTTGTTATAGCAGCAGCAGTAACAGTAGTCGATACAGCAGCAGCAGTAACAGTAACAAGAGTTTTTACAGCAGCAGTAGTGACAGAGACAGGAAGTAATGGTAGTAGTAGTAGTAGCTCCCCTCTTTCTCCCTCCCTCTCTCACCCCCAGGATGTTCAGAGACTGGATGATGACGTCCCCTCCGATCTCCAGATTGCTCACTCTCTCCAGGGGCATCCTGTGCTGGAAAAGGTAGAACTGCCGGCCATTCACATTCACCTGAGGGACAGAGAGCCGAGAACAGGCAGACCAAACAGAGAAGAGATGTCACGGTCAATGTCTTCATCAGCCATGCAGAAAGACTCAGAGACACTGCTACTGTCTGTGCTGACTGCACACAAACACACTGTCCACATTGACATGGTGTCTGTGTGGTTCTCTCTCTCTCTGACTCTGTCCACATTGACATGGTGTCTGTGTGGTTCTCTCTCTTTCTGACTTTGAGCACATTGACATGGTGTCTGTGTGGTTCTCTCCCTCTGTCTCTGTCCACATTGACATGGTGTCTGTGCGGTTCTCTCTCTCTTTGACTCTGAGCACATTGACATGGTGTCTGTGTGGTTCTCTCCCTCTGGATCTCTGACCTGATATCCCTCCATATTGACGACGATGATGAGCTCAAAGTGCTCTCCTTTCCTGAAGGGCATCTCTCGGACCTTCTCCTCTCCCTCCCAGCTGCCATTCTGGAAGGTGTTGAAGACCACCTTGTCCCAGCCGTCGAAGCGCGGGTTGAAGTGGAAGGCGATGTCAGAGCCCTCGAAGTCCCCGCACTGCAGGTTGACGTGGAACCTATGGGGGTTGACAGAGAGGCACTGTAAATAGAGAGGATGGGTGGGGTGTGGGTGGGGGTCTGTAAATTAATTTCTTCAGTAACATAATTTATCATCTTCATATCCAGTGGATGTTGGGTAAACTTCAATCACTGCTTACAATGTTCTACCTGTTTAAGACCACACTGTGTGTCTTTTTCTGCATTTCTGAAAATAAGCCCTCCCTAGAACACATGGCTTTGAATCGCTGTGAAGATAACACAGGGGAGATACAGCTGACTGGTATAAAAGTTTCAAATGGAAACAGAGAAAAAATAATCTCTTGGGAGTGTTCTTGGAATACTGAAATGCTTTCTCCTGAAATATTAAAGAAGTACACAGGCACACAGTTGGTGGACATATAAACTGTCCCTGGTATGTCCAGCAGGAGTGTGTATTGGATAGTGCCCTGCACTCCCGGACACAGACAGCACTGTCCACAACACTCCCGGACACAGACAGCACTTGTGTGTCCAGCAGGAGTGTGTATTGGATAGAACCAGTGTCCTCAGTGTGTCCAGCAGGAGTCTGTATTGGACAGGACCAGTGTCCTCAGTGTGTCCAGCAGGAGTCTGTCTTGGACAGGACCAGTGTCCTCAGTGTGTCCAGCAGGAGTTTGTCTTGGACAATTGCAGTGTCCTCAGTGTGTCCAGCAGGAGTCTGTCTTGGACAGGACCAGTGTCCTCAGTGTGTCCAGCAGGAGTCTGTCTTGGACAGGACCAGTGTCCTCAGTGTGTCCAGCAGGAGTTTGTCTTGGACAATTGCAGTGTCCTCAGTGTGTCCAGCAGGAGTCTGTCTTGGACAGGACCAGTGTCCTCAGTGTGTCCAGCAGGAGTCTGTCTTGGACAGGACCAGTGTCCTCAGTGTGATCTTACCTGGTGATCTCATGAGGAACTCTTCCCTGGATGTAGATGGACATCCCAGCTCTCAGGTTTCCATTGATCGGGCCAAGGTAGGGGACTGTCTGCACACAGACAACATCACACAGCATGACTACACCATAGTATTCCTACACGACATGTATGACAGCACCACATTGTTATGCAGCATTTCTACCTAACACTCAGTGTTAGAACAGTGACCAATTCATCGATCCTCCCAATAAAGCTCGCTGGTCTGGAATATGAGGAGCTGCCCTGTCTCTCTGCGGGCTCTTCTTTCGGATGTTACAGTACATCCAAATTCCAGTCCTCTGTGATTGTATTGGGGCAATCCCTGTGGAATCACGTCACACATGATGAGGGGGAAACACGAACTCCCAAATGGAAGAGAGGGGGAAAGAGCAGGAGGGCGGGAGAGGGCAAGAGTGACTGAAGGAGAGAGGGACGCAACAGCAGAGAGGGGGGGACAGACAGCGACACAGAGCAGCTGGACTCACGGGATTGTAGAGCGGCTGGTATCCGGGTGGAGCAACAAAGGTCATGGTGAATCCCGGAGCTACAGCAGGACAGGCAGACAGACCAAGACAGCAACAGGCTCAATACTGTACAGAGCCTCTGATCCTGGGAGCTTGGTCTTATACAGTTGACTGTGGGAGGGGCACGGGGCAGGGCTGTGCCAACTGGGGACAGGGAGCGAGAGAGAGGGAGGGACAGGAGGGTGGGGCAGTTATTAAAGAGTGACAGAGAACAAATGGGTGAATGAAGGGACTCAGATACGTTATGGAAAAGACAGGGAGGAAGAAGCGAGGGAGAGAAGGGGGCGTTTCAGAATGACAGGGGGACAAATGGAAGAAGAGGGAGAAGAGACACCAGACCGCTTTATTCAAGCTAACACAGAAATGGAAACCCAGACAATCAAAATCGTACAAATAATTCAGCAAATACGGTACATTGCCAACGTAGTGTGTTACTGTAGTTCAGGTGGGGGGCTGCGTCAGCATGCGTAGTCTGCAAAGGAACAAGTAAAGGCTTATTCCATGCTGAAAAGAGGAGAGAGAAAACACAACGTTTCGGCTGTGAAGCCTTCTTCAGGTGAGGGGAGGGAAGTGTGTTTCTGCAGGTAGTGTGTTACTTCACACTCCATTCCTGCACCACAAAATCAAAGACCTTTAAACTGTTAATCTCAAGAAGCCACGCTAGTATCACACTTGCCCTGATCCGTGTTAAAGCCAGGGCAGACATAGGTCTGACTGCCACATCTCCTGCTGGGGTGCAGAGGGAGTGTGTGCAGCTCGGGTCCCCCGCCTGCCCTTCCCCTGACCCAGCGCTCGACCTCCTCTGAGGAAGGAGTGACTCACAGCTGCTATCAGAAGCCACTGTGTACATTAGCAGTGGGAAACACTGTTACTAAGGGCTGCTGCTGTCCAGCCCAGCAGCCCTCCCAACGGCCAGCGCTGGCCTGGCCAAGGTCATTAAAAACGAACCAGTCCCAAATCGACACTCTTACACCTAGAAGATACTAATGAACTCAAATAAAATCCTGAATCCCCACATTGCATGTGTGGATGTTAGTTAAAAGGACTTGTTTGTCCGAGGGGGCGCACAGGGCGGCTGTTTGTGGGATCAGAACGGCGCTCTGACCCACAACATGAGCTGGTCGCAGGCACACTGACAGCGCAGCGAGCCGACTGCTCCAGCCATCCGGCTCTGACCGGGGCTCACTGGCATCACAGGGCCAGGACTCTCTCGGCTCTCCTGTGGCTCTGCTGCTGGGCACCGTGGAGATTGCTGCTTGTCCAAATCCAGCCAGTACTTTGTTCAGGAAAAGAAAGGCTGTGTTAGCTGGACCCAACATTAATGTGAGTATTACAGAAAGCACTGTACAGCATATACTGTAGTGGAAGAGTTACCTCCCTGGAACCTGATTTCATTATGTCTCTGAGGCCAAGCCAGTCTGGACCTGGTCAGTACTGGATCCCTAAGGGAAACCAGGCTGCTGCTGCACAGAGACCAGAAAAACTGTGTGTAGGAGACTTAGATGAGTTTTAAGTTTTAAGTTTTAAGATATTAAAACAAATCCTGTTCACTTGGACATGAAGTCTTAATTCTTGTGTCCTGACTAAATTCCATACTGTGTTACAGTCTGACAACTCTGGAGTTTTTCTTAATTCAGCTGGTGAGTCCTTCCCAGATATAGGACAGGCAGAACTGTCCACAAGACTCCTGGACACATATAGTACTGTCCACAGCACTCCTACACACAGACAGCACTGTCCACAAGACTCCTGGACACAGACAGCACTGTCCACAGCACCCCTGCACTCCCGGACACAGACAGCACTGTCCACAGCACTCCTGGACACAGACAGCACTGTCCACAGCACTCCTGGGCTAACCAGTCCTCCTGTGCTGGCTCAGGCATGGCATAGGAAAAGATGTGTGATGTGCACAGTGCTTATCAGTGTCATACGAAATGGATCAGAGGAGAGAGATGCAGTCACTCGCTGAGGCAATGTGCTGCAGCTCAGCTCTGTGCTCTGACTCACAGTGAAAATCAGATTGCGCAGGTCTGAGAACAAGAACAAGAGAAACTCCCTGAATAAACACAGCACCTTCGATACACCCAGCTCCCCTTACACACAGCCAGAGGACCCTTCACATACAGACTGCATCATTTACATACACAGAGAACCCTTTACACAGACTGACGTACTCACACCCTTTACACACACAACACCCTTTACATGTATACTGACATACACCCTTTACACACAGACAAATAACATATGCAGACTGGACCAGCAAACTCTGGACTGTAGGGTTACAGTATGACACAGACTGGACCAGTGATCTCTGGACTGTAGGGTTACAATATGACACAGACTGGACCACTGATCTCTGGACTGTAGGGTTACAATGTCACAGACTGGACCAGTAATATCTGGACTGTAGGGTTACAATATGACCCAGACTGGACCAGTGATCTCTGGACTATAGGGTCACAATATGACACAGACTGGACCAGTGATCACTGGACTATAGGGTTCAATAGGACACAGCCTAGACTTTGAACTCTTAGCATGACAAATATCATTATATGGTACAGCAGCTAAAATTGAGCACAATATTCTAAATGAGGTCAGAAGCATTTTAAAGTTTGCCTATAACTGCACTGTATTGAAATTCCACCGTCTTAGCTGTATATCCAAATATTCACTTTTTTGGGTTGTGAACAGTGTGAACAATACATTTGCATGAATAATAATATGCTAAACAAGCTGAAATACATTGAAGGACTGACACAATTTTTTATAAAAGCAGAGCAAAAATTCTGAACGATTATTAAATACAAATTGTAAAAGAGAAAATAAGTTATGTAGAAATAGTAAAAGATAGAATAAAATTACGATAAAATTACAAAGAAAAATAACACACTGGTCACAGTAACATTATAACATGCTGTATACATAGTTCTGTCCTTACAATAAACCTAAGCACAGGTACAGTAGATGCACTTTCTATCTCTCTATCCTTCTCCCTCCTCACTCTATCATGAATTAAGACGCCCCTAGTGCTCTGACAGCTCATGGGGCTGTAGGGGGCTGTGTCTGCATGTGCGTTTGTATCTCTGACACACGATCTGTGATTGTATAGGTGTTTGTGGAGTTGGGTATATCAATGTGTGTGTGTACAGTATGTTGCTGTGATTGCGTTCTCATTTCTGTCTCTGTGTGTTAATGATGCTGAGACTGTGTATATTTGTGCCGCCTTGGTTGTGTAAGCATGCTGTTGTGATCGTGTATCCGTGTGGATTTTTGCAGCTGCGACTGTGCCTCAAAATACAGCGCACCCCTCTCACGTCCTGCTCAACACCAGTCTTACCATAAGGCCGGCACCAGCTCAGGCACTAGACACTGCCTGGCAACGCAGACACCCTGAGCTTCCAAGGACCAACCATGTGGTCTGGAACCCATTGAGAGCACACGATCGGGGGCGCGCGTTTCTTAATCAGCGCTCCCACACCTGAGCTGAAAGGGGGTCAAAGGCTGAGACACCAGTATGAACAGCTTTCATCGCAGTGCAAACAATTGGTGCTCATGTGTGGGGCAGCTCCGCGCCGGGAGATAGCAGAACAGGGTGTGCATGCACAGCGCCAGGCTGAGGGAAGGGCCTTATCAGTGAAACCAGGGTGGGGAGATTTCATCACTCGGCACAATTATTATTTTGCAATAATTATCACTTTAATGGAGTTTGTATTGTGATTGTAACTGATTCTTTCGGTTAATGGCAGGATTGTAAAAGAAGGTCTTTGAGCCTGTAGAAATGTCGGGGCGTAGCTGACGCTCCTGCTGGCCTGAGGTGCCCTGAATGGTCCCAGCTTTGGCGAACAAGGAGAGCATGTTAAAGGAAAGAAGTGATCAGAGCACAGCGAACACGTGACATCACTATCGAAGCACAAGAGGCCTCACACCTCCTCTTTGATGTCAGCACTTTAAAGTATTCCAAGACTGAGCACGTCTGATGGCATCATACAAGTCGGCCGTGACTACTGCATGTGCTTAATGTGATCTCTCCTGGGGGAGAGATGCCCGTGCGGTAGACATTCCCAAACCTTCAGACACACTGATTTGAGGTTTGAGGATCAGTTCATGCCCACAGCTCATATGGATCCAAGGGGACAAGGGGGGCAGGTCATCGCTAGGCCACGCAAACAATGAGCCGAACCCGACGTGTGAAGGGAGAGGGCTTCTACGAGCAGGCCAGACGAGATCAGTTCATTTACAGGGAGAAGACACAACAAAGATCTAAACTTTCAATATATTGGAACAGAATTTTTCAAGTGAATGAACATTTTCTAAGAGAAGGTACAGCACATTCTTGGAAAAGAACAGGTAGCGGGTTTATTCCTTGCTGAAAAGAAAAGAAAGGAAACAACGTTTTGGCTGTGGAGTCACACCTGAAGAAGACTCCACAGCTGAAACGTTGTGTTTCTTTTCTTCTCTATTCAGCAAGGAATAAACCCGTTACCTGTTCCTTTGCAGCCTACGCATGCTGAGACAGCTCTCTACTTTAACTACTTCAGCCATTATTGAAAAAGCTGTATTTACTAGAGCTTTTAGGAATGGACTTGATTGCTTTAGCCTTATGTTTTTTGGTTGGAGGAACATTTTCAAATCTGATTAATGGGGTGCTTCAGAGATAGACTGCAGAATTGCTCAGTTTTAAGATTCAAACTTGTAAATGATTGTGGGTCCTGTGGCACAGTGTGGCAAAAGCAGAGTAAAGTGTAGTAAAGCACAGAGGGAGCACAGTAAACCAAAGTCACACCCAAGCCAGACTCGCACACACAAAGTCATGGACTTTCCAAGCTCAGAAGTAATACATGTGCAGAGTACAGCCGGCTGATCCAAAGGCTGAGGTAATGGATATGTCACCAGGATGATCTGGGATCAAGCCTCTCCGTTGCTCTGAACACACAATCCCTCCGTGGAAGTCACAGAGCCTCCTTGTTTACCACCTTTGGGAGATGTCAAGCTGAGGTCCCGACACTCTGATGCTGCACCTGCTCACAGCACAGGTTATCCCTGATTGGCTTCATGGAGTGAGGCGCACGGGCACCAAGGGCATGCCAGCAAACAGGACGTGTCTGCTTCAGCACCTTCAGCAGGCAGGCTCCAGGTGCTTGGCTCTTCACATACACATAAAGCAGCACTGCCCCCATCTCCAAATCACAAACCACCCGCGACAAGTTAAACCCCCTGAGCAAGTCAAAGTCATTAAAAAGGACACGTGCAATGTGATCCAACACGTAATGTGATTCACATAACAGAAGATCGTAATTTGACAGTTCACACAAGAGACCTGGATTTGTGTGAGATGTCTGGTGTACACCCCTGGGGTATGGGTCGAATATGAGATTTCTCATGTACAGGTACGTTGACACACAGTATAGGGTCAGACCGTTAGGAATAACTGTCAGCACAAACTCTGTGGTTTGTACAAGTCTCCTGTTTGGCAAGGAACTGAACCTTTATCTCTGTAAACCTGAACCAAGAATGTGTGGCATACCCCCTCCACTCTGAATTACACTACTCCATCTGGGAGACGGCAATAGACTCCTGAAAACTACGCTAAAGGGGAGCTGGCCATAGTTAGCAGGGAGAAGAGTGTGACAAGAGCCAAACGCACACGCAGACACACAGCTGTGTTTGTGCTGCTGTGATTGTGTCCCTAATACACGATCTGTGATTGTGTATGTGTTTGTTACAGTGTCTATACCCAGTGTTTTGGGGTTTCAGTGTGTATTTCATGACATTCATGACACTTTTCATGATTAATAACCAGAATTCTTATAGAATATTACACACTTCCCTTCTCCCCATGCTTTCTGTCAGACACACACACACATGGTGTCAGTCTCCCGGACTGAGATCAGCCTCACCTGTGAAGTGTGATTGAGAGAGTGATGTAACAAGAGACCCAGCGATTGTTACGTTCAGCGAGAAGCAGCTCTGGCATGTTTGTTCATTAGCAGAGTTTGTGTTAGACTTTGAAACAATGTCAAAATTGCAGGTTAAAGAGACATAATGTGATCTAAAATGAACACTGAAAACAGAGAACAGTATGCACACTGTATGTTTTTTTTCTCCTGAGGGTAGAGTTTTGCACAGGGAGTAGGTCTTCTACAGTATATATACAGTGGGTACAGTAGGTAGATGTGACCTTAGATCTGAATTATTTACCAGAAATCTCTACCAGAGACAACAAATCCTAATTTGAATGACAAATCTGAGGTCAGAACCCACACAGCTGTCATTATTTATTGGCATGTTTATTCACAGAACAGCAAAACCCATATAATCATTGCTTGGTTTTGTTCCATTTGTATACATACTTTCAGTGAAATATGAAGTTGAACAGAGCAGTCAGGGGTGGGATTAGGGGGTATAGCCACAAAGGAGATACTGAATTCAATTAAAAAGATGCTACTGACTGAATCATTACTGTTACAATTGTTAGATTCCCTTTCACTGTTTGAAGTGTGTGGGGCTTTTTTAAAGCCCCTCTGGAAAGCACTCTGACTTGCCTTGGAGGAGGTCTTTTTTGGATGTTGTGCTTTGTAAAAAATAGAAATTGAAGGCTCTCACCACAACAAAAAAAAAACAACACAAACTGATCAGTGGAAGTGATCAAACTGTTTGATTGACAGGTAATGAAAACACAAACTTGAAAGTGATGCCCCGTCGCTGTCACGGAGAAGAGGCGCTAGCACACAGCTTACAAGAGGAGGCAAATCGACCAGGCGTCTCGGGACCTTCTCCCTCTTGTGGTAAGATTGTGGTTACCTGACACAATCATTCTCTTTCTTCATCGTTTATTACAGACGGACATCAACCAAGCTGTCTTCTTCACCCCTGTGGTGTGTGTGTGTGCGTGCGTGCATGTAACCTGGTGCAAACTGTATCTAGATAGCAGCCCAAGTGGCAAAAAGAAACATGGCTTTCTGAACAGAACAATGACTCCGCCTAACTGTGGAGGCTTGAAAAGGGTGCTGGGAGAGGTTACAGCGCCCTCGGGAGGTCTGTCCAGCCACCACGCCCAGGCCTTGCACTGATACTTCAGGGAGCACTTTATCCCTTAGAGTCCTATTATACCCCACCCACCACCCCATCCACAAATTGCAAGGCCTGGACTCTCAGTCCACACACACGCGCGCGCACACAAATGTGCACAGTCCTTATCCGAGTTGATCCTCATATTGCTTTCTAAAACAGTCTCCAGCCGGGAAGAAATCCCAGCATCTCTCCTGATACATCTTCCACACATAGGACTCCTTCCAGACAGCCAGAGAGAGAGGAGAGAGAGAGGGAGAGGGAAGGAGAGGAGGAAGAGGGAGAGGGGAGGAGAGGAGAAAGAGGGATGGGGGGAGAGGGAAGGAGAGGAGGAAGAGGGAGAGGGGGAAGAGGGAAGGAGAGGAGGGAGAGGGAGAGGGGAGGAGAGGAGGAAGTGGGAGAGGGAAGGAGAGGAGGAAGAGGGAGAGGGGAGGAGAGGAGAAAGAGGGATGGGGGGAGAGGGAAGGAGAGGAGGAAGAGGGAGAGGGGGAAGAGGGAAGGAGAGGAGGGAGAGGGAGAGGGGAGGAGAGGAGGAAGTGGGAGAGGGAAGGAGAGGAGGAAGAGGGATGGGGAGAGGGAAGGAGTGGAGGAAGAGGGAAAGGGGGAGAGGGAAGGAGGAGGAAGAGGGAGAGGGAGAGGGGGACGGGGAGAGGAGGGGGGGGGAGAGGGAAGGAGAGGAGGAAGAGGGAGAGGGGGAGAGGGAAGGAGAGGAGGAAGAGGGATGGGGGAGAGGGAAAGAGGGAGACAGAGAGGGGGAGAGGGAGAGGGAAGGAGAGGAGGAAGAGGGAGAGGGAAAGAGGGAGACAGAGGGGGAGAGGGGGAGAGGGAAGGAGAGGAGGAAGAGGGAGAGGGGGAGAGGGAAGGAGAGGAGGAAGAGGGGGAGAGGGAGAGGGAAGGAGAGGAGGAAGAGGGATGGGGGAGAGGGAAAGAGAGGAGGAAGAGGGAGAGAGGGAAGGGAAGGAGGAGGAAGATGGAGAGGGGGAGAGGGAAGGAGGAGGAAGAGGGAGAGGGGGAGAGGGAAGAAAAGAGAGAAAAAAGAGAAAAAAGCAGCATTAGCACTGAGACAGTAGAGTTCTGCGTCTGTCTCTTTCTCCATGTACATGGCAGAGCAGGCTTCTTTAGACAGCAGCATTCTTGTACACACTGAGGTCACAGCAGTGTGAGCCACGCCAGGGTAAGCACATGCTACCTGAACCCACGCAGGGGCCAGACACTTCCTGCTCATGTTCTACTTCATCCTGCTCTCTCACACACACAACACAGATCCGCATCAGCGCAGTGCTGAAGAGACAGTATCACCTGCAGCTGGAGCCAGAGGTGTACAGTATCTCACTCTGTACTGAGAGCAAGGAATAGCGAGTCAGCTAGGATACTGTAGTATCAAACCACATTCACACCAGTGCGGGAGGAGGCCAGCCACAGACTGATGCCAAAGACAGATAGGCAGACATACTGGTTATGGGGAAGGACCCAGGAGGCCAGGCAATGAGAAAGAATGACTCACTTGTCCAGTGTGCTCTGTCTCATCCTTATTGATTAAATACATCAGAAAGAACCTGCAGGAGAGAGAATTATTATTTATTAATTAGAATCACTAGTTTAAGAACATTACAATCACTAGCTAACTAACTGATCGACATGCTGACTGATTCAGTGACAGAGACACTGACCGACACAGTGACTGAGTGACACACTGAAATGCAGACTGACTGACTCAGTAAGAGACAAACTACTGTACACGTACAGTATGTTTTGTCTAACAGGGCTAATAAATTGACATTGACGTCCTCTTTTCTGACATACTAAAAGACACACAGGCTGACTGGCTTACTGAGCCGTTTATTAAAGGACCCATTAGGATTTTGGCAGTGACAGCGTGTCACAATGCTAAAAATGGAGTGGCTTTTGGAATCTGTTGTGAAGCTAACCTCTGTGCTTGTGCTCTGGTCTATAATTTTCTATCCTTGGTATATAGACAGACTTTACCCTAAATTCTCATCTAAAAGACATCCCCTTCTTTATCATGGCTATCACACAATAGTAAAATCACAGCCTACTGTTCTTCACCTTCACTGCCGCCTGCCCCTTGAATCCACTACTTGACTGAGTGGTCGAGGGCCGGTCCCGATCGATCAGAGACTCACATATAGTTGGCGAGGTTATGCTCCTCCATTGTGTGCGTCTCGAAGCCATGCGGAGTCGTGTCAAAGTAGTCACTGCCGATCCCGCATATAAAGCACTTGGTCTGTAGAGGGAATAACATGAGCTCGGTGAAAAGGCGCTGGAATTAAAGAGGGTGGGAACAGTCCAGAAGTGCACCAGCCCAGGAAATGTCTAGTTCTCGGTTGTGCGCGATCAGGAACAAGACGGACTGTAGGAATAACACCTGACTATTCTTCAAGCGGAACAGCGTACCTCCATGTCCTCCTTCACCTGCTCCTGCTGGTCTCTCAGCTCTCCAAAGGCATCGATAATCAGACCTGCAACACAGGGCAGCACAGCTGTTTACAACAGCCAGACACCCCACTTCGCTGTACACAAACACAGCAAACAGCTGCTGTAAAACACAATTCCTGACAGCTACAACTACACCTGTACTTACACCTGTAGCCCAGCAAAAAGAGAGGCTGGGGAGTGTGTGTGGAGCTGTGTGAGCGAGTGTCTGGAGAGTGTGTGAGGGAGTGTCTGGAGAGTGTGTGAGGAGCTGTGTGAGGGAGTGTCTGGAGAATATGTGAGGAGCTGTGTGAGGGAGTCTCTGGAGAGTGTGCAGGGAGTGTGCGAGGGAGTGTCTGGAGAGTGTGTGAAGGACTGTCTGGGTAGGGGAGTGTGTGGAGGTGTTTCAGGAGACTGGGGTGTGCTGTGTTACCCTGAATGATGGCCAGCAGGATGACGATGACGAAGAAGAAGAAGGTGATGTCGAAGACCACGCGGTACAGCTCATACTCGTCACCCGCCGGGTCCTCAATCTCATCGCCGATCCCCCCGCCAGCTCGCACCCCCACATACATATGGAACAGGTAGCACTGAGGGAGACCCAGAGAGGAGCGGATTGATACACACTCTGAGCCTGAGACCAGTGACAGGACAGGACAGAACAGCACATTGACACTGGTATGAGACACACACTCGACCACCCTACACAAAACACGCTCCCACACACTCCCACACATTCACGCCCAAGCACAAGCACGCATGCTCACCCACACTCCAACTCACAGTCATCATGTCGTCACACTTCATGTCTGGCTCATCCTCATCCTCGCTCTTGTTGTAGAATTTGCGGAAAAAGTTGAAGGCAACAACGGTGTAGAGATACACCACTACTGCCAGCAGCCCCACTGTCATCATCAACTACAGAGAGGGAGGGAGAGGAGGTGAGAGAGAAGGAAGAAGGAAGAAGCAGTTGAGGGAGAGGGAGAAAGAGGAGGCAAGGAAAGAGAGAGGATGATGCAGTGAAAGAGAGGAAGTGAGGAAAGGATGAAGGAGGGAAAGAGAGGAGAACAGAGAAAGGAGATCAAAGGCAGGGGCAGAGAGAGAGAGAGGATGGGTGGGAGAGAAGAAGAGAGGGGTTGAGAGAGAGGGACAGGCATTAATAACACATTTCACGCTACTGTATAGTAACACTAAACTGCCACACAGAGGTAGAAACACCAGTAAAAAACTCTGTTTCCAACCCTAAATTTAATCTTCAATCTAACCCAGAGTATAATTCTTATCAAACACCAAATATAGTCCTTATTCTAAGCCCACTGCAAGCTGATAGCATTTCCCTGAGTCTGATCCTATAAACCCAACCCCTCCCATTGATCTCATTTCAAACCTAGCCACTCAGTCCTATTTACTCTCTCTTTTGGTTTGCAGGTATTGCACTCCCTACCTGCTTGCCATTGTGAGTGACAGAGGACAGGATGGTGCGCAGAGTCTTGACACCCATGGCGATGTCCAACAGGTGACAAGCGAAGAAGAAGTTGTTATAGTGGCCCAGTAGGGACATGACCAGGTACCACACCAGGTACAGGAACGACTGGAATACAGTACAGACACTATAACACACCAGGTACAGGAACAACTGGAATACAGTACAGACACTATAACACACCAGGTACAGGAACGACTGGAATACAGTACAGACACTATAACACAGCAGGTACAGCAGAGACTGGAATACAGTACAGACACTATAACACAGCAGGTACAGGAACGACTGGAATACAGTACAGACACTATAACACAGCAGGTACAGCAGAGACTGGAATACAGTACAGACACTATAACACAGCAGGTACAGCAGAGACTGGAATACAGTACAGACACTATAACACAGCAGGTACAGGAGACACTGGAATACAGTACAGAAACTATAACACAGCAGGTACAGCAGAGACTGGAATACAGTACAGACACTATAACACACCAGGTACAGGAACAACTGGAATACAGTACAGACACTATAACACACCAGGTACAGCAGAGATATATCCAGAAAAATAAAGCAGCAGCTCACTGATAGTTACAGTACAACATAATCAATATAGCACAAGTGATACAGAAACACTGTATACACACATATCAGAACAAGCAGATAGGATAATATGATATCCACACACCACAGCACATTGCCACTGATAAAAACACAGAATCACAAGAGATACAAACAAGAGGTGGTCATTCCACCCATCTTGCCTCTAGACACCCATGGTCTCTAGTTGCCAAAAGACAGGAGTGATTAATTCAGCTATTTCTTTAAGGATCCAAAATAATCAATCGCCTTTAACCACATGGCAGGACTGTTTCAGACACACACAAAAGGTACACACAAACACAACAACCATGAACACTCACATTGTCAGTAAACACCACTCCAAACTTCCAGATCTGGTACTTGATGTCAATGGATGTGATCCTGTGGAGAGAACAGCAGGCCACAGACAGTGGGTGTGTGTGGTATAGTGAGTGTGCAGTGTAGACAGTGAGTGTGTGTGGTGTAGATAGTGAGTGTGCAGTGTAGACAGCGAGTGTGCGCAGTGTAGACAGCGAGTGTGCAGATGCACAGTGTAGACAGTGAGTGTGTGTAGTGTAGACAGTGAGTGTGTGTGGTGTAGTGAGTGTGCAGTGTAGACAGTGGGTGCGTGTGGTGTAGTGAGTGTGCAGTGTAGACAGTGAGTGTGCAGTGTAGACAGTGAGTGTGTGTGGTGTAGATAGTGAGTGTGCAGTGTAGACAGTGAGTGTGTGTAGTGTAGACAGTGAGTGTGTGTGGTGTAGTGAGTGTGCAGTGTAGGCAGTGGGTGCGTGTGATTTAGTGAGTGTGCAGTGTAGACAGTGAGTGTGTGCAGTGTAAACAGTGAGTGTGTGTGGTGTAGTGAGTGTGCAGTGTAGACAGTGAGTGTGTGTGGTGTAGATAGTGAGTGTGCAGTGTAGACAGCGAGTGTGCGCAGTGTAGACAGCGAGTGTGCAGATGCACAGTGTAGACAGTGAGTGTGTGTATGCACAGTGTAGACAGCGAGTGTGTGTAGTGTAGACAGTGAGTGTGCAGTGTAGACAGTGGGTGTGTGTAGTGTAGTGAGTGTGCAGTGTAGACAGTGAGTGTGTGTGGTGTAGATAGTGAGTGTGCAGTGTAGACAGCGAGTGTGCGCAGTGAAGACAGCGAGTGTGCAGATGCACAGTGTAGACAGTGAGTGTGTGTATGCACAGTGTAGACAGCGAGTGTGTGTAGTGTAGACAGTGAGTGTGCAGTGTAGACAGTGGGTGTGTGTAGTGTAGTGAGTGTGCAGTGTAGACAGTGGGTGTGTGTGGTGTAGTGAGTGTGCAGTGTAGACAGTGAGTGTGTGTAGTGTAGACAGTGGGTGTGTGTGGTGTAGTGAGTGTGCAGTGTAGACAGTGAGTGTGTGTGGTGTAGATAGTGAGTGTGCAGTGTAGACAGTGAGTGTGTGTAGTGTAGACAGTGGGTGTGTGTGGTGTAGTGAGTGTGCAGTGTAGACAGTGGGTGTGTGTGGTGTAGTGAGTGTGCAGTGTAGACAGTGAGTGTGTGCAGTGTAGACAGCGAGTGTGCGCAGTGTAGACAGCGAGTGTGCAGATGCACAGTGTAGACAGTGAGTGTGTGTATGCACAGTGTAGACAGTGAGTGTGTGTGGTGTAGACAGTGAGTGTGCAGTGTAGACAGTGGGTGTGTGTGGTGTAGTGAGTGTGCAGTGTAGACAGTGAGTGTGTGTGGTGTAGATAGTGAGTGTGCAGTGTAGACAGCGAGTGTGTGTAGTGTAGACAGTGAGTGTGCAGTGTAGACAGTGGGTGTGTGTAGTGTAGTGAGTGTGCAGTGTAGACAGTGAGTGTGTGTGGTGTAGACAGTGAGTGTGCAGTGTAGACAGTGAGTGTGCACAGTGTAGACAGTGGGTGTGTGTGGTGTAGTGAGTGTGCAGTGTAGACAGTGAGTGTGTGTAGTGTAGACAGTGGGTGTGTGTGGTGTAGTGAGTGTGCAGTGTAGACAGTGAGTGTGTGTAGTGTAGACAGTGAGTGTGCAGTGTAGACAGCGAGTGTGTGCAGTGTAGACAGTGGGTGTGTGTGGTGTAGTGAGTGTGCAGTGTAGACAGTGAGTGTGCAGTGTAGACAGTGGGTGTGTGTAGTGTAGTGAGTGTGCAGTGTAGACAGTGGGTGTGTGTAGTGTAGTGAGTGTGCAGTGTAGACAGCGAGTGTGTGTGGTGTAGACAGTGAGTGTGCACAGTGTAGACAGTGGGTGTGTGTGGTGTAGTGAGTGTGCAGTGTAGACAGTGGGTGCGTGTGGTGTAGTGAGTGTGCAGTGTAGACAGTGAGTGTGTGCGGTGTAGACAGTGGGTGTGTGTGGTGTAATGAGTGTGCAGTGTAGACAGTGAGTGTGTGTGGTGTAGATAGTGAGTGTGCAGTGTAGACAGTGAGTGTGCAGTGTAGACAGTGGGTGTGTGTAGTGTAGTGAGTATGCAGTGTAGACAGTGGGTGTGTGTAGTGTAGTGAGTATGCAGTGTAGACAGTGGGTGTGTGTAGTGTAGTGAGTGCGCAGTGTAGACAGTGAGTGTGTGTGGTGTAGATAGTGAGTGTGCAGTGTAGACAGTGGGTGTGTGTGGTGTAGTGAGTGTGCAGTGTAGACAGTGAGTGTGTGTGGTGTAGATAGTGAGTGTGCAGTGTAGACAGTGAGTGTGTGTAGTGTAGACAGTGAGTGTGTGTGGTATAGTGAGTGTGCAGTGTAGACAGTGAGTGTGTGTGGTGTAGATAGTGAGTGTGCAGTGTAGACAGTGAGTGTGTGTGGTGTAGATAGTGAGTGTGCAGTGTAGACAGTGAGTGTGCAGTGTAGACAGTGAGTGTGCAGTGTAGACAGTGGGTGCGTGTGGTGTAGTGAGTGTGCAGTGTAGACACTGAGTGTGTGTGCAGTGTGTCCGTCGTGTACCAGCTGAGGACAGAGTTGTCTGGCTCGCTCTTCTTCTCCTGTGTCTGTGCGCTGATGTCCAGAGAGGCCAGGTCCATTCCCAGCAGCTCTGCGATCCTCTCTCGGCCATAGATGTCCCCATACTTCTCCAGCACCTGTACAGAGTCCACAGCAAATTACAGCTGCTCTACTATCCAGCACACTCTCCAAACTCGACACCCAGATTAAAGACTTAACATGGAGAGCCCAGGCTGACACGTCACAACTCCTGCATTTCAAAACATCGTTCATGCACAGACATGTAAAACTGTATTGTAACATCATGCACATCTGCCAAGTGCAGGCGGTCGAACAATAAGAAAAAGTAAAATAAGCAAGTAAAAAAAACAAGGTTAGCGGTCCTTCACAAGGCACTGTATCATCTTTAACACATACACATTTTACTCAAACCTTTGTAACTTTGTAACTTAACACTTATACTGTAGGACAAATAGGTCCTACGTTTGTGCCGTATTTGTCCAGCTGTGCATTTTGCTGGAATAATTCAGCTGAAGGAATGTGCTCAAGGGTACAACAGCAGTTTCTTGCCTGGGAACTGGACCTATGACCTAGGTACTATTCCAGAACACTTCAGGCATTTATTATCTTTTCCACAGCCTGAGAGATGCACCTGTTTTAATATTCGAGATACAGTACTATAACTACTGAAAAGCAATAAACTATCAATACTTCTAGATACTCACCTTTCTCTTCACAAACTTGTCCCAGTAGTTACTTGGGAAAGATCTAGAAATACATTTAACAAAATACATTTAGAAAAGAATCCTACGGTACAGTGAATTCATTGATTAGTGAATGATTCTATTATTGAATGGCTAGTCTGTACTGTCACAGGTTGTATCGGCTGTGAAAAGTCACCAGGAAATACAGATAAACCCTGCAATCTGCAATTCCTGTACTGCACTGGTCTGTATCAAAAATACCAGTGACCACTCCTGCACTGCACTGGTCTGTATCAATGTACCAGTGACCCATCCTGTACTGCACTGGCCTGTATCAATGTACCAGTGACCACTCCTCTACTGCACTGGTCTCTATCAAAATACTAGTGACCACTCCTGTATTGCACTGGTCTCTATCAAAATACTAGTGACCAGTCTTGTACTGCACTGGTCAGTATCATTGTACCAGTGATCACTCCTGTACTGCACTGGCCTGTATCAATGTATCAGTGACCACTCCTCTACTGCACTGATCAGTATCAATGTATCAGTGACCACTCCTGTACTGCACTGGTCAGTATCAATGTATCACTGACCACTCCTGTACTGCACTGGTCAGTATCAATGTATCAGTGACCACTCCTGTACTGCACTGGTCAGTATCAATGTACCAGTGACCACTCCTGTACTGCATTGGCCTGTATCAATGTACCAGTGACCGTTCCTGTACTGTATCATTTTCTTACGGTGTGTTGAGGACCAGTCTGTCCCACTGTCCTTTGATGTCATCATCCTCAGGCTGTTCTGTGATGTAAAGACCATCAAACTCCAGTTTCCGGGCCAGTTCCTTCTCTCTCTTGAAGATGACCAGTGGGACCTGGAGAGAGGGGCAGGGGAGACAATGGGCACTACTGTGGATTTCCAGGGGAGTGAGAAGGAGCAGCTTTCTTGATACTGCAGACAGTAAGGGGTTTTCTGCACTGTGCAAGCCCATGCGAGCTCTCTTCAGTTTCCCTGTGCTAATCACATTACTTCCTGTGCTCTGCCTTCATTTCACAGACATGGGTACTGCCATTGCCATAACTCTCTGCATTACTTTCTCCACAGTCTACCACAGTAACCGGGCTCAGTGTTCATGTAGGTGGGTATTAGTGCAGCATGCAGGACTATACTAGACGCTGCATGGTTTGAGATGGACACATGTAGCCTTAAGCCTGCAGTCATCTGCCTTTCAGTTCTGTCAGAACTTTCCATCAAAACCCAGAATATCGAGAGATTTCCTTTTTTGTTTCTATACCCCAGCAGCATCTCTTTTACAGCTGTTTCTTTGTTCTCAATGTGTCCTAGACAAGTTTGTACTGGGGAATAGTTGATTACATGGTGTGCTTTGGCAATGCTGTAATGGACCTGTCATGCCATGCCAGTAATACCTTTTGAATCAAACTGGTTTGCACTGTGCCAAGAACTTGTCCTGCCCTCTACTCCTCAGACTGCAGAGAGAGGTTAATACACAGACACCACACACTGCCCTCACCCAGGGAAACGCCTTTCTACTTTCAAATTCATTTTCGTACTTGCAAATATTGTACTTCTGAATCAAAACCCAGTATGTTTCCTGTCACCCTGCTACACTTACACCTATACCGAACCAAACACATATACCAAAACAATTGAAAAAATGTCTATTTCTCTATACCCCCTCTGTCCTCTCTGCCTCATCTGAAAAGGAAAGACCCAGCCGCACAGAGAAGCCCAAGTTTCACAGCCCAGGACAGACAGACTGGAGGGCCTGACCTTGAGGCAGTTGTAGCCGATGATGCACAGGAAGGAGATGAGGGTGTGGATGATGGCCAGGAAGGCCAGTGCGGGCTCCATGTACCCTGTGCTCTCCTCCAGGAAGTAATAGACCGGCCCTTCCTCCTCCTCCTCCTCTCCACCTCCTTCCTCAAATCCGGAGCCCTCACCCTCGTCATCAAACAGCCCAGAGCCCTCAAACTCATCCTCTCCTGGCGGAGAGTCTGATACCTGCACAGGGAGACATACAGGTGCACTGAGACAGTGATGGTAAACACAGTGAGACACAGAGACACAGCTGGACAGTGAGACACACTGAGACAGTGAGACACAAACATAGTGAAGAGTCAAAGAAATAAAAATAAAAAATAAAATAAATAAAAAAGACAGAAACAAAGTGGGACAAACACAGTAAGACAGTGTTTTAAAGACCAAGACACAGTTAGACAAAGAGACTGATTAGACACACTGAGGCAGAGATTTACAGATACACACAGTTGCTGGACCAGACGTTCAGAGCTTACCCTGTAGAATAGTAAGATGAAGTTCAGAGCGAAAGCCACAAACAGAGCCAGGAAACGCAGGTTGTAGAAATTACGGGACAGGTAATTCTGCACAGCAGAGACCAAAAATAAAGAAACTGTCAGTGCTCTGAGCTTCAGTGCACAGTGTCATCACAGAGGTCTTCTTGTACCTTGACTTCTTTTTTACCCATAACACTTTACAGTACTATACTAGTACAAGAGAACATTCTACAGCTCTGATAATGATGGACAGTTAATGTGAAGCAAGACAATGTTTTTACAGTATAATGCTGAAATGTTAATGGGAAATTAAACACGATCAGATTCAGTGTCTTTAAAGTATCTACAGGCCTAATGAAGATGAATATTAATGTGAAGCTACAGAGGATCAGACTGAGTGTCTTTACAGGTTCTACAGATCTGGTGAAGGTGTGTTAATGTGAAGCTACAGAGGATCAGACTGAGTGTCTTTACAGGTTCTACAGATCTGGTGAAGGTGTGTTAATGTGAAGCTACAGAGGATCAGACTGAGTGTCTTTACAGGTTCTACAGATCTGGTGAAGGTGTGTTAATGTGAAGATACAGAGGATCAGACTGAGTGTCTTTACAGGTTCTACAGATCTGTTGAAGGTGTGTTAATGTGAAGCTACAGAGGATCAGACTGAGTGTCTTTACAGGTTCTATGGATCTGTAAAGACACTTTACAGGGTCCCAGGTGAAGGAGTGTTAATGTGAAGATACAGCTGATCTAGCGGTGGTCATGACAGGGCTGTTGTTGTGATGAAGTGTCTCAGCTCCTCACCAGGAATTTAATCCTTTGGATCTCCAGCTCGTTCCAGAACTCAAACCCGTCCTGGGAGCCCGTCTGTTTCTGCTCTCTCTTCATCTTCTTCTTCTTCTTCTTCTTTTTCTGGGGTTCTTCCTCCTCTGGGGCAGCCTCCTCTTCCTCCTTCTCAGCTTTCTCTCCATTCTCAGCACTGTGAGAGGGGGCGCATCAGGGGGAGCAGGGGAGGTGGGCAGTGGGGAATGAGAGTGAGAGAGGGAAACAGGAGGATGTCACATGATGAGGAATACAGAGTGAAAAAAGAGTGAGAGGGAGCTCAAGATGGAGGGATAGAAGAGATAAATTAGGAGAGTTAAGAGAAAGAGATAGAGGGGAAAGAACAGAGAAGGGGAGAACAGAGTGGAAGAGGAGAAAGAGGTAGAGCATGAGGGCCAAGGTTACTCACTCGGCCTTCTCGGGCTCCGGGGGTGGCTCCTCTATCACCTGTGGCTCCGGCTCGGGTTCTTGTTCCTCTCCAGACAGCTGGGACACAGGGGACAGACAGGAGAGATGGGTAAGACAGTGCAGAGAGAACAGAAGGGACAGAGAGAAGTGAGAGACAGAGAGGACAAGGGGACACATTTGACAGAGAGGACAGAGGGGTCAAGGTTAAAGTCTGGACGAACAGGTATGGTATTGGGCAGTGTTTATATCGTGGTGTGCCATGCAGTTTGCTGTGAACACACAAGTGTCAAGCCACAACACAGGATTTGTATAGTGTAATGCATTTATCTGCAGCATGCTCAGTGCTCTCCAAATGTATTCATAGCCCTGATGAAACATCATATAGCAAAGATTTCTAGACTGGACAATGTTTCTTGCTGAAGAAATTCTGAAAATTCTCCAAAGCAGTCTTAGCTGTACTGCACTACCTACTACAAATCATACTACTGTATAATTACATTATAATATTCAATTTAAGTGAGACAAATGATCTAATCTGTAACTCATTCTGCTATATACTGTATTTTTTTTCTTCCTACTTTATCATGGTGTCTGAGTAAATCTAGAGCGCATTAGATATTAGAAACATAGTTTCTAACTTTTCTGTAAAAGCTCTTAGTATTGGGAGTTTAAGCTTCAGGCACATTATGATCATGGACTATGATGTGTTTTGGTGATTCTTTCGGTGACCTGTCAAATATCTGCATTTTTCTTTCTTGTGTCCACATGAATGCCCTTGAACTTTATTTCTATGTGCTTTGACTTATAGTGCCAGTTGGAGAGCACTGCATTGATTCAGGCATCAGAGCAGGATCTGTGAGTGATTCCAGTGCAGAAACACTACCCAGTGCAGAGCAATACTGTGTTGTGTCTGTCTGTCCAGCAATGTGTCTGTCTGTCCAGCTCTGCGCAGGAGCAGTGTGATCCCAGTGTGGAAACACTACCCAGTGCAGAGATACTGTGCTGTGTCTGTCTGTCCAGCACTGTGTCTGTCTGTCCAGCTCTGCGCAGCAGCAGTGTGATCCCAGTGTGGAAACACTACCCAGTGCAGAGTGATACTGCGCTGTGTCTGTCTGTCCAGCTCTGCGCAGGAACAGTGTGAGAGTGATACTGCACTGTGTATGTCTGTCCAGCTCTGTGTATGTCTGTCCAGCTCTGTGCAGGAGCAGTGTGATCCCAGTGTGGAAACACTATTCAGTGCAGAGTGATACTGCGCGGTGTCTGTCCAGCTCTGCACAGCAGCAGTGTGATCCCAGTGTTAACATACTGTAGTGAGCGGGACAGGTAGGGAAGGGATGATCTTAAGAGAGAAAAAACTGTGTGGGTGAAGGTGAATTGATCCAGCATCTCTCTGTTTAGCAATTTGGGTGTGCTTTTGCATTCACATTCCCCTACCATTTTCCTTTTGGCCAGCGGGGTGCCCTCGGGAGTAGGGGGCTCCACAGGGGTAGTTTCCCCGATATCGCCCAGTCCTCCAGGGGCATCAATGGATGCCATCCTGCCACCTTCCTTCCGATCCCCGAACATGTCCTGTGCTTCCTCCTCGGCTTCTTCACCCTTGCCGGTTTCCAGCAGGTCGCCAGCAGCGCCCGAGTCGAGCTCCTCATTTCCGCCAGAGTCAGCGGGCAGGTCGCCGTGGACCTCATCTTGCGTGGGGTCGGGCATGCTGGCCAGCAGCTCTGTGACGGTGATGTTCTTGGCTCCTTCAACCAGGCCGCCGCCGAACAGCGTGTGCCAGATGAGCAGGAAGAAGCCCTTGCACACGCTGTAGATGAAGTGCAGGATTCCCATCAGCAGAGTCCAGAATAAAGAGGCAAGCCCCACCACCATCTCCTTCAGCGTCATCTTCTTCAGCTTGCGGTACTGCCGACGAAGGTTGCGGAAAGTGAACATGCCCAGGAAGTGGAAGACACTATTGACGAAGTCGGCAAAGGCTGAGCTGGATTCTGGCTGGTGTCCCGACTCTCCATTCCCCTCTCCGCCCTCTCCTGCTCCTCCTCCACCTCCCACCACCTCTCCTCCAACGTCTTCCTCGTCCACTTCCTCCCTCCCCTCCTCCTCGGTCTCGGATATCTGTGAGGCGATCTGCATCTCGAAGATGGTGTCCTCGCAGAAGTTGACGAAGAGCTCCATCTTCTCCGACTCACCGCCCTCGTTGACCACGTCGAAGATGAACTGCCGCTTGGACTCCTTCACCTGTGGCATCTCCCACTGCGTGCGGTTGGCCTCGCTGATCTCAAAGTAGATGCGCTCGATCCTCTTGCTGGCGCCCATGATCTCGATGCGGCCCAGGAAGGGGCGGAAGTAGTTCAGCACGCTCTCGGCCTGCTCCAGGAAGTTCTGGAGGCGAGTGTCATGTGGGACGTGCTCAGAGAGGTTGGTCAAGAGCACGGCAATGTTGAAGCCAATGTCCTTGGCAGGCTCCTGGAAGCGGTTGGCAAACTCCTCGAAGTTAATCATCTCGTTCTCATCAGCCTCGGAGCAGGAGAGGAGGAACTGAATCTCGGAAGGAGAATACTGCTTCTGGCTGTCCATAGCCTTCTGGAAGTCCTTCTTGGAGATAAGCCCCCTGGGATCAGTAACATAGTCCCGGAAGGCATCCGAGGCCACAATATCCTTGAGCTTGAGGAACATGTCAAAGAATTTGAGAATCATCTCCACATTGCTGGAAGACTCCACTAGCATGTCCACCATCTGCCGGGCAATGGTGCCGTTTACCACATTGCCTGGAGACAAAAAAAGAGTTGGGAAAGGGAGAGCAAGAGAAGGATGGAGAAAGACAATGGAATGGGGACAAGACAACGAGGGAGTGAGTGAAGGAAGAAGGGAGAAAGAAGGTGAGATTGATACACATAAGGAGAGAAAGACAACGGTGATAAGTGAGAAGAATGGAGGGAGAAAGGACAAGGATGCAGGGAAGGAAAAATAGGATGGGAAGAGAGAAAGAAGTAAAGGGTTAATTATAAAGTTTCAAGGTACAGAGGCTAGAGACAGACAACAGAGACGGAAAGAAATTGTTTTACACTGTAGCAGAGAAAGAGGCAGAGTAATAACGGGCATAAAGACAGAGAAAAAGAAAATGAAACAGCACATAGATAGCCGACAGACAAAAAGTGGAAATGCCTCAGTACCCTGCAGAACTAAGCAACTGAGAGTCAGCAGACACTCACACAAAGACAGCAAGTCTTACCCTCCAGTAGAGACAGCAGCATGACCACCATGTCCTTCTGCAGGTCCAGCAATTCCTTCAACAGCCCAATCTGACTGGAGTCCTAAGACACAATACACACAACACACAGCGCACAGCACACTGTGACAGTGGTTCTATGTCCGCCCTGCCCGAGCCCCTAAACTACAGCTCCATGCAGGAGCCCAGAGCTCCTGGCTTTACAGTATCTAAAAATACTGGCTAACAAAGCTGATCTTGTCCAATCAAGACAACAGCTGGGTAGAAGAGGTGTCCAAGGCTTTTCCTGGAGGACCTGAAAACGTCACTCTATGTGACTGGGGGAGACAAAATACACAGCAACACCTTCCAATGATGCTCTCTGCTGCTGAACAAACAGACTTAGTAGTAATATACTGAAGAGGAAGGCCGCCTCAGGGGATATTCTCACTCAATTTTGCTCTCACTTTTTGTCTTCATAACCTCCTCTCTGGAAAAGCAGGCGCTTTCATGATCAGAGTAGTTATCTTCCCAACAATCTTGAACAAGGAGCTGTAAAGGAGCCACAGCCCAG
This sequence comes from Lepisosteus platostomus, assembly GCF_059453375.1. Classification (NCBI taxonomy): domain Eukaryota; kingdom Metazoa; phylum Chordata; class Actinopteri; order Semionotiformes; family Lepisosteidae; genus Lepisosteus; species Lepisosteus platostomus. Next base: position 5,967,501 of record NC_142614.1, read on the forward strand.
CATTGTAATCTTTGTTCCATTTTTATAGACATGGTCCTTGTGCAGTTGAGAGCATGTGTGAGGAACAATCCTGTAAACTGCCATGGAAGAGCCTGGCTTTTCAGGCAGCAGGTGACATTCCTACTTCAGACAGCAGGCCCTCAGCCTTCCAGGGTGGAGATGGGAGATGGAACTGAAGTGACACCTTCAGCAATACGTTTTTCAAAACTACAAGAGGACATGGCCCAGACTGGACCAGTGATATCTGGTATAGGGTTGCAGTATATATTGGACTGGACTACAGGGCTCAGTCTGCGCCTTAAGAGGAAGCTTTAATTGGTTGAGCCACTGTAGTGCTTCCTTGCCTATTAATACCCAGACTGATTCATTAGCTTTCCTTCCAAGAGCAGGATTACCTAAGAGGATGCCCTTCTTTATATTCTGGCAGAACCTGGAATGGCTCAGACTGCTGCAGTAGGAGATTGCCTGCTGCTGATCAGAGACCAGACTGACACTGGGCATGCTGGGCGTAACAGGGGGAGAGTCAGTGATCTCTGGGCCGCTGGGACCTTACCTCAGAGTGAGATCTACTCCAGAAATGATCCTGGTGTGCATTGTAATAACAAAATACACATTTCAATAATAATATCATCATCATAACAACAGAAGACAGGCTGACTGACAGGCAGACAGATGATTTACAGAAGGTACAGATCATGCCAATCCCTGACATGTAGCACAAAGTATTCCAATCTGATTAGCACACTTTCGCAACATGACTGGCAAAGTAGACAGGGATCACAAATCAGCAACAAATGGACATACACACACGCAGGTCTATAAGCATACAGGGACACACTCATTGATCTCTGTGCCACAAGCACACTTTTCCTGCAGAAAACAGTATACAGTACATGTTGCTCTGAAGGACTTACAGTACATCCTCCTATGGCTGCCAAACTGGCAACACTCGTGACATGCAAGAGCCCCAACATTCATACGTGAAGCTGGTAAATTCACAGCTCTGCAAACAAGGCTTAGCAAAAATATAAACTGTACAGATACAGTGCCCTGCCGAAATAAAATCAGCATCTACAAAACTGGCCGAAATATCCAGTTTTGCAATGTCACTACCATACATGGGATATACAGCAAAAATCAGCCACTGACATGAGCATCTGCGTCAGGCTCTATAAAAACACAACATGGCAAGTTATTTCAGTTACTGCTGTGTTAGTGTACGCTCTGTTTTATAATTAGTGTTGTCAGATGGACATTATACCACTAGGTCAATGGTTCTCAGCTCAACAAAGCACATCTCTAAAATTTGGGATCTTCAGTGCCAATTCTCCAGATTATGGCACTTTTCACTTTGCAAATTACCTGATGTTTAGAGACAATATAAAATTGAGTTAGCCTGAGTTCCTTTCTCTGCTAGAGCTCATTAGTTTTTGTGAGAGCTGGCAGCAGTGCACACAGTGGCCCTGTGCTACTGAACCAAAAGTTCCCAACAGTTCCCAGCCTGCCAGACAGACAGGACGGGACAGAGTGAGGCCTGACTGTCGCAACAGGGACTGCTTCACCCTCTCCAGAAGCTTCCTACAGTACACTCCAACATGAACATGTCTCCCAACCCTTGCATTAAACCTGACAAAGCCACCCTTCACCACAACACATCTCTTGATCCTAAATAAAAAAGCACTGCTACCTCTAACCAGAAGGTTCTGTACAATGCTGAACCTTTAATTATTACCCATCACTGAACTGCACTGTACTGCAGTGCTTCACACTGCTTTGAACTGTACTACACTGTACCGAACAACCCCACACCAGGCTGGACTAGAATTTTACTAAACTGTATAGTGCTACATGATGGATTGTACTGTATGACACTGTACTACACTGCAATAATCTTTACTGCACTTTGCTGTAGTGCACTATATTGATCTATAATATGCTGGACTGTATTCTTCTTACCTGCAGTGTGCTAATATTAAGCATACTATATTAAGCAGTAGTCTATCATAATGCACTGTAGCATTTCTCTCCTGTACTGTATCGCACTATACTGATAATCAATGTACTGTACCATTTAATGCAGGATATTTCACCAATCTGTCCCGCAATAAGCTGTTTTGTAACCTATGTACAATATGTTAAAGAGAGTACAACTTATTTCAGCTGTATTAAAGTGACACTTGGGTCACAGCGTTTCAAAAGCACAGTCAGCCCCACTCTGTTGCTTAAATCTAGAAAACGATCTTTAAAAGAAAGCGTCCCACACAAGAGCAGAGCAGGTGCTCTGATTTGTTTTCAGTCCTTATGGCCTCCCGCACAATGTCAAACAAGGACAATGAAGAAAGAAGAGAAACAGAAGCAAGAAAGGTATGTTCACTTTGATAAAAAAGGGCTGTCTGGAGATCACTGCCTGTGCCCCCCTTCACCTCTGTCTGTCTCACCCTATCAGTCTATGTCTGCCTCACGTTGTCCCAGTCCATTTTTCAGTCTCACCCTGTTTCTGTCTCCCACTCTCTTTCTCTCTTACATTGTGTGAGTCTCTATTTCTCAGTCTCACAGTGACTCTGTCTCACCTGAGAGTGATGCTGTCTAACCCTGTCTGACTCTCACTGTCTCACCTTGTCTCTATATCTCAGTCTCGCAGTGACTCTGTCTCACCTGAGAGTGACTCTCTAACCCTGTCTGACTCTCACTGTCTCACCTTGTCTCTATATCTCAGTCTCACAGTGACTCTGTCTCACCTGAGAGTGACTCTCTAACCCTGTCTGACTCTCACTGTCTCACAGTCACTCTATATCTCAGTCTCACAATGACTCTGTCTCACCTGAGAGTGACTCTCTAACCCTGTCTGACTCTCACTGTCTCACAGTGTCTCTATATCTCAGTCTCACAGTGACTCTGTCTCACCTGAGAGTGACTCTCTAACCCTGTCTGACTCTCACTGTCTCACAGTCACTCTATATCTCAGTCTCACAATGACTCTGTCTCACCTGAGAGTGACTCTCTAACCCTGTCTGACTCTCACTGTCTCACAGTGACTCTGTTTCACCTGAGAGTGACTCTCTAACCCTGTCTGGCTCTCACTGTCTCACCTTGTCTCTATATCTCCGTCTCACAGTGACTCTGTCTCACTCTTTCTCACCTTGTCTCTGTCTTTCTCACAGTCTCACACTCTCTACCTGTGGGGCAGGGCAGGGAGCTGCAGCGGACAGTGCTTGCCTGGCGGGGCGGACTGAGCAGCTGTGAAAGAGACCAGCAGTAGGACCAGAAAAGCAGGGACAGTAAAAAAGCAGCTTTGCGGGCTGTGGGCTGTGCATGAGATGGCAGCTGTGACAAACACAGATTCTTACTCCGTTTCGAAGTCCAGGGGCAGGGTGCATCTGTCACGCATCAGAATAAAAATGTTATACACCAACATTTTTAATACCATTTTTGTATTTGTTTTATCTTTATTTGTTAGTCTCTCCTTTTTAATCTGATAATACTTGAGTCTTTACTTTCCATTGTCTCTGTGCTGCTGTACATGTGGAGAAGTATCCTGTGACTGACACCCTCTTGCTACAGTCCAGACTGTGTTATGGACACACACACACACACGCAGCAGGCAGGGTATCTCAGGCTTAGCTCTAGGACATTACAGATCATAGCTCCCTTTCTGCCTTGATCTCTCTCAGGACATCACAGTGTGATGTGAGGGAGGGGTGTGTGTGCGTGTCGGTGTGCTTCTGCAGCAACTGCTACTGTCGTGCTGAAGTGTCAGTGTGTTCATGCACAGCAGCTCTCAGCCAATGGAAACTAGGAGATTTGGGGACCAGAGGTACTGTCCTGCTGAGGAGGGTTTGAAATGCTCTGAGCCCCAATACAGAGGGAGTTTACAGAGTCCACGGATCTTACTGCTGCGGAGATCATGGGTGTAGTGCGCTTCCAAGATGTAGCCATAAGAACCCTGCAATATACAGTATGCTGCCCAGCGTGCTCAGCAACATCATGTTTCTGACGGCTTTATTCATTTGGTTGACACTTAAACTTTCTTTTTTAAGCCTTTGCAACAAGGAACTGCCTCTTATTTTTCCTATTTTTCTTATTCTCCACACCCACCCAAATTCTAATCACCAGTTGTTCCTGCATGTGTCAGATCACAGCAGAGAGAATAAGGAAGAGCCAACGGTGGCACTGCAAACCCGCAGGCTACCGGCCAGCTGCAGGGGCTGCCATTTCTCCCAGAGCTGAGAGGGAGCCTGGACAGCTAATCGCACTATAGTCCCGGTCCTGGCGGCAGTCTGCCAACACTGCTGACTAGCACACAGGGGGACTCCATCACACTGGGCTAGCGAAGTGACCCAGGCTCGAACCCGTGGCATCGGTGTCCCAAGCAATCGGTTCATCGCTGCTGGATCCCGTTGGCACACTGTCACATGCAGGCAGGATAGAAACCTCCTCCCCGACAGCTGCCTCGTTTTCCCTGACTGCTCCAACAGCAGAGCTAAGGCCATTAGATCCCACTGGCAGGGCCGCAAGATCAGAAGTGCCCAGATGTCCTGCCCCACTGAAGCCCACTCTCTGTGGGGAGTCCAGGCCAAAGTGGGAATTCTGACTAAAACCTGAGTGGAACCAGCGACAACTGGACTACAGCTTCCACTCTTTGCTGTGAACAGGTGACGTCCAAGGCCGAGCCAGTCAGCAGACCCCAGTGCCGTGTGTCTTTTGCAGGTAGACCTTGGTGGAGGCTGATGGGAAATGTAACAAGAAGCATGGAGTGTGCTGCCTTCAGCACCGGTCCTGGAGGACCCCTCTCTCAGTGTTCCCTCCAGCTGGGCTCTCCCTGCACCCCCAGACCTTTCTGACCTGCTCCTGTGCTCAGCCTTAGCTTTCAGAAACTCTGTTACTAACGCTTTGTCAGAAGGAAATAGAGTAAAAGATTGGTATTCATGAGGGTTAGGTTCCCTGAGTTGTACGTAAATGGTGAATTTGCAAACACAAAACCTAATACCTTACAGGAAAAATAGGGTATGGTTCTGCACCTCACCAAAACATACATTTCCATATAATAATTTTTTAGAAGTGTTAACTATTTCAGAAATACCATTAGTAAGTACTGGTATAGGTAGAAAGTATTTTAAATGAAAATGAGCACTGGAAGCTGAATGAGGGGAGATGGGGACTCTGATGCTGTCCAGGGTTGATAATCAGTACTGTAACCATCCAACCTCTTGTGAGCCTTAATAATCCACTAGAGACCACTAGAGACAAAGTGATAAGAGCTCAGCTGGAGTGAAAAACAGGCGCCACAGAGTCCTGCAGGACCAGAGGACCAGATCTGACTAATAGGGCTCCAGAGGACAGTGAGCCCAAGGAAAGTTTGTGATGTGATGTTGAAAGCGTTTTCCAGCATTGATAACTTGATTCCTAGATGTTTTTTTTTAATGATTGGCCTTCAAAAGACAAAGCGAAAAGCTACATACTATCAAGTGTGACTGGGTCATCAAAGTATTGCAATGGAAATTGGACTCCAGGATCTCCTCCTGTATTCATCTCTGCATTCTCCCAAACCCCCTCCAGCATCCTCGACCAGCCTGATTTTACAGCAGGAAAACAGGAGAGATGCTCCAATCGTTTGGAGAGAAATACAAAAATGCTTGTTCCAAAAAAACACAACCCGATGTGTAACTTCTGAATTGAAAAGCAACGTTAGACTTATATAGACAAACACCCACAAGTCAGATCATGAAATTAACCAGAATTAGATCTGAGAAGACAGGTGGAAATCAGACCACAATCAGACAGGAACCACACACCAGCGGCTGCAGATTAAGGGGGGAGGGACGCTCAAGTTAAAGGTGAGAATTCCACAGAGAGCCAGGAGCACTCACTTACTTCACCCTTCGCCAGTCATAAGGACAAGATTCACAAAATCATGACTTTGGTGCTGTCCCTGCAACAGCTGTTTCCCACTGCCTCCTGAAGGCCTGACTGCCTGCAAGTCTCTAAAATCGGTTTCCTCCGCTGCATCCTGACTGAGGTTTCACAAGGAGCAGATGAGCACACTGCAGGGGTGGAGTACCAGGAGTACCAGTGTGTTTACAGTGCACTTAAAGGGCTCCCTGCTTTTTGAATATAAACTGCAGCAGTAAAGGACCCTTTGCTGGCTTCCTGAAGAAACAACAATGACGTTAGTCTGTGCTGCAGAAGTCTTACACGATGTTGATTTGAGAAATACCAATACATTTCTGAATGTGGGGCATGAATATTTTGTGTCTTTTTTAAAAAGGGAAGTCTGAGTGCATTACGCTCTCTGCTCTCTCTTGCTTTCTGCCTCACACAAATGGCGGGACTTGCACTGCCCACACTGCACATCAGTCTGGAGACCAGTGCCTGATTTGGGACAATGGCTTTGGCGTTTCAGGGCAGCCCTAATTCTCCACTGGTCTAAGAGAGCAGCAGGTGTGCGGTGGGAGCTGTGAGGGGAAGGGTCGTACCTGCGCCAGCTTCATCATCATGTGGGCGAAGACGTGCAGGAAACCCACCACTGCGTCCCACAGCCTGCTGTGAGCCAGGGACTGCTGGTTACCCGTGCAAGGGCCCTGAGAGACAGGCAGGCAGAGGGCAGACAATGAACACTGCTGTCCTACTTAATCATTAATAATGTGCAGCTGCATCCAGAGATACTTTCTGTATACTTCCGAATGCTCCACATTTAAAAGCATTCTGCATATTAACCTGTATGTACTCTGTCAGACTGTATTTGTCAGACTGTATTTGTCTGTATGCACTCTGTCAGACTGAATTTGTCTGTTTGCATTCTGTCAGGCTGTATTTATCTGTATGCACTCTGCTGGACTGTATTTACCTGTATGCACTTTGCTGGACTGTATTTACCTGTATGTACTCTGTCAGACTGTATTTGTCAGACTGTATTTGTCTGTATGCACTCTGTCAGACCGAATTTGTCTGTTTGCACTCTGTCAGGCTGTATTTATCTGTATGCACTCTGCTGGACTGTATTTACCTGTATGCACTCTGCTGGACTGTATTTACCTGTATGTACTCTGTCAGACTGTATTTGTCAGACTGTATTTGTCTGTATGCACTGTCAAACCGAATTTGTCTGTTTGCACTCTGTCAGGCTGTATTTACCTGTATACACTCTGCTGGACTGTATTTACCTGTATGTACTCTGTCAGGCTGTTGAACACCTGTTTGGCCACGTTCATGGCTTTGGAGAAGTTTCTCTTGCCTGGCTCATCAATGGTGTCTTTCCCAGAATAATACCAGTAGAAATCACTGATAGACTCCTGCAAAGAAACATGATAGAAAAGCTTGGTGTTACTGTATTACAGAATGTATAATGAAGTCACTGAAGATACACCACGGGTTCACTATTTACTTAAATGGAATGATAGTACCAGGAAACAGCATGGTGTTTAGTGTGGTTTGGTTATTGTATACTGTAAGATATGACAGACTATTAGTGTACCATAGTGATTATTAATATTTCTCGATATGTGGGCATCAGTGTGGTGTTTGTGTTAGTATGGTTGCATGTAATGACAAGAATTCAGTGCTCGTCAATTGTGGAGAAATTGTCAGTGTGTGTTACAGCCCCTATCAGTCAGTGTGAAGGAGGGTGTGTATCAGGGTATGTGTGAAGGCGTCTAGAATGACATTTTTCTATCTTGGATATTCCCCCCACCACCAGCAGAAACATGCTAGTTGCAGATTAGGTATTTAGGAGTGAGGGAACTCAAACTATGAGCTAGTCTTTGAGTTTTTATTTTTCTGCATTTGCCTGTGTGTCAGGGCCTTGCTGTATTGGTGACTGCGAGATATCTGTGACATATTGGTGACTGCATCACGGCAGGCATTGGCGTTTGCCCTGGTGATGCCAGCAGTGGAGGTGGAAGTTACTGTCAGGGCGATGATGCCATTATCCTCTGTCAGAGGGCCAGGGTCTGGGGAGACTCTAACACCCTCCCTATAGCTCTCAGCTGAGGAACAGAGAGTATCTCTGCAATGCCACTACCACTCTCCCCGCAGCATGCAGAGGAGTGAGGACACTGCACCACAGGGCTGACGATGCTGTCAATGCTACCGGATCCACCGGAGGGGGGAGAGTGTCGCTGGACTGACAGTGACAGTACTGGCCCTACCATCCTCCAGCAGGGTGACCACAGAGGACAGTGTCAACAGGACAACTCCGCTCTCCCAGGAGTGTCAAACAGATAAAACACCTGTACTGACCCTGTGGGGTGTGGTGGGGGGTCTAGGGCTGCTTCTGTGTGACCCCTCTACATAAGCTTCAGCTGCCCTGCCACTAGAGGTCATCACAGATTCGCATGTGGTGAATTTAACTGGTGAAGGGTGAGAGTCACCTTCTCACAGGAGTTTCATTTTGACTATCAGCTTCGGTTTGGTATATAAAGGGATTCAAGCAGATAAATTAGATATTGTCTTTAGTGTCTACTGCAGAACTGCACAGTATGTTACTTTGCGCTGTTGCATGTCCATGTGCTCATGCCTCATGAGCAACTGGACGCCTGAACACACGGACCATGTGTTACTGTGGCAGTGTGGCACTGGGTGTGTACCTGGAGCCGAAGCAGGTAATCCACAGTGCAGATAATGATGTTGATAGTGGTGGTGTTCCCAGTCTGGGTCCGCAGGTAGTTTTGGAAATCTGCTCAGACACAGACGCACATGTTCAGGTGTTTATACATACACAAGGACTTCCCAGTCACTCCTGTTATTAACTGTTTTTTGACTCCATCAGAATTTAATTTGACATCAGGTGAGAACAGACTCAGAACATTTTTAGTTTTTAGCTGTAGACTTCATCTCAACAGTCCACACAGCACAAGCCTTATATTTGTTAGTGCCTTTTCTCAGATTTGGTCTTTACCAATGTAGCTCCACCTTCACATACTGTTTTCAAAAGTGCAACGAACCGAAGGCAGCGTACTAACGGGGGATGCACTTGTTGTTAGTATACAGCTCTGTACTAAACTAGTTCACAAGGTACATATCTATTGCTACACACTTGGCTGCTGAAATTAGTCTCCAGCTATGTAATGGTGTTCTCAGCTTCATTGAACCAAATGTTACAGCAGCTACAAACTTAAAAGAACATTCTCGCATGAAGTGCAACAAACCTGGCACATGAAACTGCATAAGGTTCATAGTATTGTGTATACATAAATGTAGCCTATCATAAAAAACAAATTACCAATAAGTACAGGATGAGTTTGTTTCTGTATCATTCATCAGTGAAATTTAAGCCACTGTGATACACTGCAACTTCAGCAGCTGTACTGGTTTTGTGGTGCACTGAAGTGGATGGTACAGTAAGTAGTTACATGCTCTCATCTGGAGAATTTTAGTACCCATACATCCATACAAGACCCCTTCAGTTTCTGCTTGGTAGAACGGCAGTTTCCTTCTTAGTACTATACTAAGTATGGGATCAGCTGGTCCCCAGTTTTTTTCATTGCAATTGAGCAGGCAGCGGATGATGATCCTGAGACAGTACCATACAGTACCATACTAGTTATTACACGTTAGTACATACAATTGACCCATTGAGCTTATGCTATAACATGGTCTGAATTTTACTCAGAACCCCTTAACTGCGGCAAAGACACACTGTCCACGGTGTAACACGGGGCTCACACACGCACCATTATTGTGGCCCTCGCACAGCAGCTGGAGGAAGCGGAACAGGTCGCAAGTGAACTCATCGTCCGCCATCACCTTCTCACCTGGAGAGAGAGTGGGACAGAGTGATGCACTAGGAAAGACAGTGGGAGACTTGCAGACAGAGAGAGAGGGAGTGTGTGTATGCTACACCATGACCCCAAGCATTTGCACAGACATGTCAGTGTGTCTGCGTGAGAGGTCTTGTCTAAACCACACTCCCTCCTTCCCTGTCCCCAGCGGTCAGTTACTGTTAGTAAGATACTCAGTGAGCACTGAGGATGGTGCTGTCTGTCCGTCGGTCTCAGAGCAGAGAGACAGCACCACCCCAACCCAAGATAAACTGTTCACAGGCAGCACACAGTCTCATACACAGCGTTCATTGTTCCCCTGTTCCTCAGCGGTGGCTGGAGGTAAAAGCTGTTATCAGAGGTATTTCAATGGAACTGATGGGGAAACGGATTGCTGATGTGTTGCCAGCCATTGGCATGAGAATCCTCCTTGACAGAGAGCGGAGCAGTGAAGAGCTGTGCGTGAAGGACAGTTGATATTGGGCCAGTAACACAAAGAGGCAGAGAGTCAGAAAGTCCAGACGTGAGGGTTAAGTCCCACCCTAACAGTTTATTGTAGATACACACAATCACAGACAGACGCTCCTGCAGCCTGGAGCCAACAGCAAGGAGAGAGAGAGAAGTGTGGTTAATAATAACAAAAATCGTATAGACAACAGCATGGCTGAGCTGGAGAGGTGGCAATACCGTACATGAGCACACACTGATACACGCTGACCGAAAGACAGGAAGGCAGGCATGAAGACACACAGTGACGCAGGCAAAGACGTGCTTTCAGATGGACATACACAGCGATACAGAGATGAAACATGCTGGCAGACAGACACAAACTCTCAGACCTGCTTGGACAGACACATAAACATGCACACTGAGAGAGAGACACAGATACATACTGTACAGTATGTACAGACAGATGGACACTGGGCCTGCTGGTCCTTACACTGCAGATACACGCTCATGCAGGACAGACCTACTGCACTCCACTAACTGCACTTAACTAGTATTAACATCAGAACTAGTAACACCCCTGGTATAATCAGTGTCAATGACATACAGTGTTAGTGCTGTCTTGTGATCACTGTCTGTAGCATTAACAACAGAATTACTGTAATAACACTAGTGGTATAATCAGTGTTAGTGCTGTCTTGTGATCAATGTCTGTAATATTAACATCATAACTACTGTAATAACACCACTGGCATAATCAGTGTCAATGACACACAGTGTTAGTGCTGTCTTGTGATCACTGTCTGTAGTATTAACAACAGAACTACTCTAATAACACCACTGGTATAATCAGTGTTAGTGCTGTCTTGTGATCACTGTCTACAGTATTAACATCATAACTACTGTAATATCACCAGTGGTATAATCAGTGTTAGTGCTAGTGATCACCGCAGGATGCTGACAGTGAATCACACACAGTATGGCTGTGATCTGATCTCGATTACTTGCAGGGGACACAAATAATGTGTTTGTGGGGCGCTGTGGAAATAGCACCCTGACCCTGCTGAGAGACCCTCCTCTCTGTTGGCTCTGCCAGTCTGGGCACAAGGACTCACCCGTGGTGTGACTCAAGAGAAGCGATCAGACAAAAACACAGTTGATTTGTTTCTTTTGCTCACTTATTTTTAGTTGGCCAGCCTATGATGGTTTTTTTGGAGTTACAGTAGGTCTGTGATGTTGCACTCAAACCAGAAAAAAACAACTTTCAAATTACTGTCCATTAACTGAGATAGTTAAGATACATAATGAATTAATCTATTAAAATCAATTCATTAATTCTCCCTGCAGGAGTTGCGTTATCTAAATCATGTTATTTAATTGCCATCAGAGCAATGCTCAAAATTAGAGAGGTCATTTTTAGAAGCACGCAATTAATCAAACCCAAAAAGGTAAATTAATTAAAATGGTTAAACATTTGTTTTTTGTCTAGTTGGGATTGATTAGTTATTTTGATCATTCTTAGTTGAATCAAAAGTTAAAGGTATTAAAAACACCATTTCATTGAACAGCAATATCAAAGCCAGTTTTTTCTCCTTCCTTTGAGTGCACAGTGAAATGCAGATGATCTCTGTGCCATGACACAGCGAACAAAATGGCATATACAGTACGAAATAAATCTTAGAGTGAAAAGATGGAGAGAGAGCAGAAAGGGGGAGGACAGGGTTAGTGAGGGTGAGGAAGGAGAGTGAGCGAGGGAGAGGAAGGAGAGTGAGTGAGGGAGAGAAAGCACAGAGTGAGTGAGGAAGAGGAAGGACAAGGTGAGTGAGGAAGAGGAAGGACGGGGTGAGTGAGGGAGAGGAAGCACAGGGTGAGTGAGGGAGAGGAAGGACAGGGTGAGTGAGGGAGAGGAAAGAGAGTGAGTGGGGGAGATTAGGAGACAGAAAGGAAGGACAGAGTGAGAGTGGCAGACTGAGGGGGAGAGGGAGGGAGAAGAGGAAGAGTGAAAGGGAGAGAAAGATTATTTACCACGTTCACGCTGGATGACTGAGCACCGGGGAAGGAGGAGGAGGGAGAGGGAAGGAGGGATGGAGCAATGGAGGAGGGGGAGAGAGAGAGAGGGATCGTGAGTAAAAAACAGCAGGAATCCAGGCGAGGCACGGGAGATTACTGCTACTGAGACCACAAGAAAATAAATCAACCACCCAACAAATTAATAAAGGAGCCTTAAAAAAAAATATTGACAGAAGAAAGGAGAGAAAGCTATACAAATTAGTGTAATTTAAATTACTGAAACATAATTAAAAGGTGAGAGAAAATTTAAAAATATATATATAAACACAAAAGCAGTCCATAATTAATCAATTAAATAACTAAATCAATCACCCATCTAGCTAGTGTTGAGTGTGATTAATGGTTATTAAAGATGAGTGTGGCCCTGTCCCTGTTGCCTCACTGGCCCACCACAGCCCAGCCCTACAGGTAGTTTCCAGTGCCCAGCTCCAGTCACAGCCTTAGAACCACACAATAAATCTCCCCACACTCAAACCCTAAACCTCATCCTGACCTCCAATCCACTCCTAAACCCGACTTTTCAGGCTAGCACTTACTCTTTTCCTAATACCCACACAAACCTTCACCAAACATCTGACCTTGACCTCTGTCCCCACCTTAACCCCAAACCCTTAAGTATCTCATCCCCTAACCCTAATCCTAAAATCTAATTTATTTTATCCCCTACCTTAACCTCGAACCCTAACGTATCTCAACCCCTACCCTAACCCAGAGCCCTAAAGTATTTCTGTACCTTATCCTAACCAAACTCCCTTAAGTATCTCAATCCTTACCCTATCCCAGAGCCCTAAGGTATCTCAGCCCCTACCCTCATCCTGAAACCTAACATATCTTATCCCCTACCCTAACCCCGAATCTCATAGTATCTCAACCCCTACCCTAACTCTGCTCAAGATTACGGAACAATGTACTACTTTAATAATGTAATACTTTAACAAAGTGTTTTGCTTTCAGTTCAAGGGCAAATGTAAAATCCTGTCTCAAACTTTCAGGAGCAATGGAGCCATAGTGCCACCCTTGCAGAGGCAGACATTAATTGTGATTGAACTTCTTTTGCAGATGTTTCACAGCTCCTGGCTGAATAAAACCCTAGAGTTCCATAGAGAGAACTAGATAGAGGATATACTGTAGCTAGTTCAGAGCTAGACTCTCAGAGCAGAATACTGCTGAAGAGTATTCTTGCTAATACACTACAGCATTGAAGACTATCTACATTAAGAGCTGGATGAAGATTACTTTTCAGACACATTCAGACATACTGTATGCTGAAATATATTTGCACTCACTATTAAGCAGAATAATAGGAGACCTTTATATAACATATTGGTTACTCTTACTGGAAAGAAAGAAATGTTGGAAAACATAGAAAGTTCAATTGCACAGAAAGAGCACAAAACTAAAATTGTTACTTTTGTTCTTGTTCTGCATTTGACATATGTCAGGCTGTAGCGACCGCTCACAGAACTGCTGACGATGACAATGAAAAAGCCTCAGACATGTTTTCTGTTGTCTTCTTTTCTGTAAAAGGCTCTGGTTTCCTACAGAGTGAATGAAGGAATATCTCTTCCAGCTCTCTTCCAGATGTGGTTTTTCAGCAGAGTTGACAAAATTGGGTGATGATCTTTGTAAAATCACATTTTTGTTCCGGGCTGGTTCATACTGTAATCCTGTAGTCCATAGATCACTGGTCCAGTTAGTGTCCTATTGTAACCCTACAGTCCAGAGATCACTGGTCCAGTCTGTGTCCTATTGTAACCCTACAGTCCAGAGATCACTGGCCCAGTCTGTGTCCTATTGTAACCCTACAGTCCAGAGATCACTGGTCCAGTCTGTGTCCTATTGTAACCCTACAGTCCAGAGATCACTGGTCCAGTCTGTGTCATATTGTAGCCCTTCAGTCCAGAGATCACTGGTCCAGTCTGTGTCATATTGTGACCCTATAGTCCAGAGATCACTGGTCCAGTCTGTGTCATACTGTAACCCTACAGTCCAGAGATCACTGCTCCAGTCTGTGTCCTATTGTAACCCTACAGTCCAGAGATCACTGGTCCAGTCTGTGTCATATCGTAACCCTACAGTCCAGAGATCACTGGTCCAGTCTGGGCAGTGTCATATTGTAACCCTACAGTCCAGAGATCACTGGTCCAGTCTGTGTCGTACTGTAACCCTATAGTCCAGAGATCACTGGTCCAGTTTGTGTCATATTGTAACCCTTTAGTCCAGAGATCACTGGTCCAGTCTGTGTCATATTGTAACCTTGTAGTCCAGAGATCACTGGTCCAGTCTGTGTCATATTGTAACCCTATAGTCCAGAGATCACTGGTCCAGTCTGTCATATTGTAACCCTATAGTCCAGAGATCACTGGTCCAGTCTGGGCAGTGTTATATTGTAACCCTTTAGTCAAGAGATCACTGGTCTAGTCCATATCTTAAGCCAGCTGTCTCTGGGATTCCCAAAGTGGTGGCCTGCTATTAGTTGAGAACTTCTCAAGCTTGGAGTGTTAGACCTGGTCAAGGTGTCCTCAGCTTATCACACGACAGTGCCTTCCTGTAACTGTAGTATTCCAGGTGGTCAAGGCACATGTTATTGAGAACGCAATGTTGTTTTCTTCTCTTCCACATTGGCACAGAGCCTGGTTTGTGGCAGTGAGCTGAGATGATGAAATTCATGAGATTCCACATTGAGAAGGGCAAAGAATGAACTCTCTATCTTAATAAGCAAGTCACTAAGCTCCCAAAAGAGTCTCAGATAAATGAGGAAACAGCATGTAGCATGTAGCTCATTCCCAGCTAACAGGATCCCACAGGAACTGAAGCGGCTGTGGTGCTATGCGCATCATGGACAAAATGGCACAGTAACAAAATGCCCTCAGCTTCAGTGAGACCTGGTGTTGCTACAAGTGCGGGAAGTGCCTCCTTTCACCCACCCAAACCCTGCGTCTCCCCAGTGTGTGTGGCCCAGACTCACTCGTGCCTTCCTCTGAAACCATGCCCAGCCCCTCTGCCTTGTTCTGCCTCTCGAAAGCATTCAGGTCCAGGACACTGTCAACAGGATGACACATAGAACACTGTCAGGTACTGCACTGCACACTACAGAATAGTACAGCACAGGCAGTTTCATACAGTACATTCACAGACAGCCATTATACATACACAGATAAAATGATTACTGTAGATTGTGCCTAGTCAGATTTAATAAGTCACTGATTAATCTAGTTTGAACTGATTTTAACCTTATAGTCACATTTTAACCTTATAGTGCAGAAATCACTACTCCAGTCTGCATCATATTGTAGCCCTACAGTCCACCAGCTTTGTCACCAGTGGTCTCTGGACTATAGGGTTACAACATGTCACAGACTGAACTGGTGATCTCTGTACTATAGGTTTACAATATGACACAGTCCAGAGATCACTGGTCCAGTCTGTGTCCTATTGTAACCCTATAGTCCAGAGATCACTGGACAAGTCTGTGTCAATTTGTAGCCTTATAGTCCCATGAGTACACTTAC
Organism: Lepisosteus platostomus; assembly: GCF_059453375.1. Lineage (NCBI taxonomy): Eukaryota > Metazoa > Chordata > Actinopteri > Semionotiformes > Lepisosteidae > Lepisosteus > Lepisosteus platostomus. Next base: position 5,983,285 of record NC_142614.1, read on the forward strand.
CTGCAGGTCTGCATGAGTGCCTGGACACTCTGGAAAAAGCCAACTTCCTTTTTCTCCTTCAGGTAGTCCAGCATTTTCTACACAGGGGTCAGACAGACACATTAGCAAGAAATTAAATTCCTACGACACACCTAGCCCTACTGTACAGCTTTTCCTGAAGAAATTCATAATGATATGCTACCAGAACCTTTCTATTCCGTAAATTATTGTGGTGGAATTATAGTGAACTTTCCTTTGTTTCTTCCTGTCAATAACGAAAACCAGATAAAAGAAGAGCTTTGCTTTGAAGGGACGGAAGTATCGAGATTGCTCACATTTCCCTGTGTTTGACACAGATCACTGGGTTGAAGGATAATTCAGAAATAACAAAGTAGTTGGCTGAGAGAGGGAAAAGAGAAGACTCATTCACCTGCTGCACCTCATTGTTCCCCCCGTTGAGAATGGAGATACCCAGCTTGAGAGTGGAGGACACCATCATCCCAGTTTCACCTGGAGCAGGAAGAAAGGTAGTGTGGTGAGCACATGTGTGTCACACAGTGCAGTGTGTTGTTGTAAATGCAGTGCAGTTAGAACAGTGCTGTCTGTAGTTAACAGTGCAGTTAGAACAGTGCTGTCTGTAGTTAACAGTGCAGTTAGAACAGTGCTGTCTGTAGTTAACAGTGGATTTAGAACAGTGCTGTCTGTAGTTAACAGTGCAGTTAGAACAGTGCTGTCTGTAGTTAACAGTGCAGTTAGAACAGTGCTGTCTGTAGTTAACAGTGTATTTAGAACAGTGCTGTCTGTAGTTAACAGTGCAGTTAGAACAGTGCTGTCTGTAGTTAACAGTGTATTTAGAACAGTGCTGTCTGTAGTTAACAGTGCAGTTAGAACAGTGCTGTCTGTAGTTAACAGTGGATTTAGAACAGTGCTGTCTGTAGTTAACAGTGGATTTAGAACAGTGCTGTCTGTAGTTAACAGTGGATTTAGAACAGTGCTGTCTGTAGTTAACAGTGCAGTTAGAACAGTGCTGTCTGTAGTTAACAGTGGATTTAGAACAGTGCTGTCTGTAGTTAACAGTGCAGTTAGAACAGTGCTGTCTGTAGTTAACAGTGTATTTAGAACAGTGCTGTCTGTAGTTAACAGTGCAGTTAAAACAGTGCTGTCTGTAGTTAACAGTGGATTTAGAACAGTGTTGTCTGTAGTTAACAGTGCAGTTAGAACAGTGCTGTCTGTAGTTAACAGTGGATTTAGAACAGTGCTGTCTGTAGTTAACAGTGTATTTAGAACAGTGTTGTCTGTAGTTAACAGTGCAGTTAGAACAGTGCTGTCTGTAGTTACCAGTGCAGTTAAAACAGTGCTGTCTGTAGTTAACAGTGCAGTTAGAACAGTGCTGTCTGTAGTTACCAGTATAGTTAAAACAGTGCTGTCTGCAGTAAACAGTGCAGTTAGAACAGTGCTGTCTGTAGTTAACAGTGGATTTAGAACAGTGCTATCTGTAGTTAACAGTGCAGTTAGGACAGTGCTGTCTGTAGTTAACAGTGCAGTTAGAACAGTGCTGTCTGTAGTTAACAGTGCAGTTAGAACAGTGCTGTCTGTAGTTAACAGTGCAGTTAGAACAGTGCTGTCTGTAGTTAACAGTGGATTTAAAACAGTGCTGTCTGTAGTTAACAGTGTATTTAGAACAGTGCTGTCTGTAGTTAACAGTGTATTTAGAACAGTGCTGTCTGTAGTTAACAGTGCAGTTAGAACAGTGCTGTCTGTAGTTAACAGTGGATTTAGAACAGTGCTGTCTGTAGTTAACAGTGCAGTTAGAACAGTGCTGTCTGTAGTTAACAGTGGATTTAGAACAGTGCTGTCTGTAGTTAACAGTGCAGTTAGAACAGTGCTGTCTGTAGTTAACAGTGGATTTAGAACAGTGCTGTCTGTAGTTAACAGTGCAGTTAGAACAGTGCTGTCTGTAGTTAACAGTGTATTTAGAACAGTGTTGTCTGTAGTTAACAGTGCAGTTAGAACAGTGCTGTCTGTAGTTAACAGTGCAGTTAGAACAGTGCTGTCTGTAGTTAACAGTGCAGTTAGAACAGTGCTGTCTGTAGTTAAGTGCAGTTAGAACAGTGCTGTCTGTAGTTAACAGTGCAGTTAGAACAGTGCTGTCTGTAGTTAACACCCTGTAGTAAGAACCATGTTGTCAGTAGTTAACACAATACAGTCAGTTAGAATAGCGGCTGAAGTACCTTTACAGGCGCTGATCATCTGCAGTACCATCTCTGATGCTCCACGGTTGTGCAGTCTGGCTTGTTGATACAGGAGCCTCTGCTTCTCCATTTCCTTTTCCTGAAGGTAGAGACTATGTTGTGAAGCTGTCCAACTGTCCACACAGCCTCACTCTCCCTGCATCTCCCCACCCCCCTCCTTTCTCCTATCTTAAAGCTGTCTTCTACCCTTTTCCTTGTCTCTCCTGAAGACTTTCTCTCCTCTGTCTCCATCAACACCCTCTCCTACCCTCCTCTGCCATCTCAGTCCTCCTCTTCCCTCCTCTCTCCTCAACACTCTTCTCCTCTGTCTCTTATCTCAGAACAGTCCCTCTTCCTGTTACTCCTGAACACTACCCTTCCCTCTGTCTCCATACTCTGTGCTCTGTCACTAACCACAAAGAGCTATGGGGGTATGGAACAAGCTACACAGCCATAATCGACCTTTTCTTCCAAGAAATGGCTGGATGAGATTCTCACAACAATCGGCTACTGGCTATCATGTGAGCTAGATGAACCAAATGGTCATTTCCTGTTTCTAATCTTTCTTATGTTGATCTTTTGGTCCTCTCCATTGCCCCCTCTCTTTCATCTCAGGAGACTGTGTCCTGTCTTTAGCTGAGCTAAAGCTAGAGCTCTATACTCCTCTGAAGCCCCTCTTTTATCTCTTCCTCCCTGTTGTCACCTGACCTGCACCATCTCCGTGTCTGCCTGTCCATTACTGTCCCCCAGTAACCCTCTCCTACTCTTCCTTCACCACCTTCTCTCTCACAGGTACTGTATATTAGTCCAGGAGTCGTCACTTTCTTCTCCACGTTTGCCAAGAGCAGCAAACGTTAGACTACAGAAAACAGGCCTATGGTCCCTGTGCAGTCTGCACTGTGATGGAAGATACTGACAAGAGTGCCTGTCTGAGTGAAGAACCCAGGGGGCGCCTGGAGGAGCTGGTCAGATCATGGAACCATGGAACAGTGATATCTCAGTCACGTACAGATAGCACCACAGGGAACACATTCACAGACAGCACAAGTGGGCCCTTCCTGCAGTTGTGCTCCTTACAAACCAGCAGGGACACAAACGTAGGTCCCACTGAGCTTACATACTGTCCCCGGCACCTAGGGGATTGTGTGATTGTGTTCCCCTTCCCCCTTCTTCCATTGCTTCAAGGTCAATGATCTTCACCATACAGTTGTCTGAATAAGCCAGCTAATTTACAGGCACCCTCTGGATCATTACTTCTATTCTGTCTTTTGAGCTCTCAACATTTACAAGTCAATGGACACAGAGCTCAACTCTAAGAGGAAGATGGAGACATGTTGTGCCCCATAGCTCCCACTGGAATTGAGATTAAAAAACTACCAAAAAAAGCGAGTTGGCTTTTAAAGTTATTGAAATATAATTGATCTGATTAAGTCAGATCAAACTGTCAGCTGTCAGCTGGCTCACTGGTCACATTGAGCTGTTACTCTGTCTTGAGAAGATCTTGGTTTCACTGTGTTATACTGTACATATTTAAACAGCATCTGTGTCTCCCTCACAAACACTCCTCTGCTGTCCTGTTACCCTGAAGAACTAGAGGACATTACAGACACAGGACGAATAAACAGAGACCCCAGACCAAATAACCCATGCCATACACACCTTCCAAACACACACCACAGATAACCCTACCCAAACACCTTACCCCAAAGACACCCCCCAGACTCACACCCCCGATAACCCTGCCCAAACACCTTACACCAAACACACACCCCAGACACACCCCCCAGATAACCCTGCCCAAACACCCCACCACAGAGCACCCAAACCTGAGCCGCAAGCACCTCAACACCCACCTAAATCCCATCTCAGCCTGCCTGTGTGGGAGGTCTCCTTTCTGATTACTTTCGCTTCAGTGCTCACAGGACAATCAGAAAGACAGGCTGTGTGATCTCCTCTCCCCAGACCAGGCCCATCCAGGTTACTTCTCTGTCGGCCATGCGCTCACAGACAGCTTCACAGGAGCCACGGCCAGCGTGACCCTTTATTATTTCAGCACATGTACTGTATACCCCCAGCCAACGTGTGAGCAGCCCTCACATCAGGCAGGCAGAGCCTGAACCAGACGAGGTTGAGAGGTGCCCTCAGACAGGGTGGCCTTCAGCTGAGGCTGTAAGGAGGGTGTGTAACTGTGCTTGGGACTGAGGTGAACTTTTCACCATCTGACTGATTTCCAACAGGATTAAGGTCTGGGAATGTCCTGGTCAGGGAGGGTGATGCCCTCTTGTTTCCTGCTCCTCAAGCCATTAACGCGGTGTCTGCCATTGTGTCCATTCATACCGATAGGGGGACTTCCTAATATTTTGGCCAGTGGGTGCTGACATGGCCCTTATGAAGCCAGGGTATGAGCATGATGAAATCTGGCACAATGAAAAACTTAACCTCGAGCAATAATCTGGAAAGGCCTGGTTTTGGGAGAGCATCACAGGTACTGTATTTGGACTGTGTGTCGATGATGTGCAGAGATATTGGTGTCGGACGAGAGGCGCAATGTTTTACTGTAGTCCTGGGTCATTATACTGGGTGAGTACGGGGGGGGGGGTTAATCAATCATCTCGCAAATTAATTAAATATCAAAGAGGGTGAGCAAGGACACTCAAACTACTCAAAAGAAAACTCAATGAATAAAGAAAAAACAAACGCACCACTCAATCAGTGAGCGATCCATGTACTGTATACGTGAGTACAGACACACTTAAAAAAATTAAATCTATTGCTGAAAACTAGAGAAGTGACTAACACTTTCTTAGTCAAGAACCCTCCCATATTAAAACAAGCACTTTGTGGGACTGGTCTTCTATGCCTGTAGTAACAATGGGGCCATATCTTGACCTGATCCGTCAGGTCTCAAAAGGTAAGCAAGGCTAGGTCTGGTCAGGCTGGGATTGTAGGCCTCTAAAGGAAAACCAGATTGCAACAGTAATTGGAGTGGTTAAACCACTAGATGGTGCTTTTCCGTCTGGAGCAGAATTTTCCCTTTGGAGCAGTCAGTATGGAGACCGGGGACACTGTTATGCAGGAGGTGCACTCAATGGAGGTTCTGACTGTATGTCCAGTAAAGGCCACAGTACTGTTCTGAAGAGTCAAGGTGTTAACCCTGGTGTCTTCACTAAACACCCTGGGCTCCCAGAGTCTCCCGCTTCACTGGTGTAGCAATTCCACACTTCTGCACTGATCCACAGTGTAGGGGGGTGTAGGCAGAGATGCCTTCCTGCATCACCCAGGTGGAGCTACGCTTCAATAGTGGATGAAGTGGGTCCCATCCTGTATGTAAAATGCTTTAGGACTACTCGGGATGAAAAGCACTATTTAAATGCAATTAGCATCTGAGTTAGACCTTGCGTGGTGAAGATAAGGAGAGGGACTGCAGTTCTGGACAACTTATTTCAGGCTCCTGCAAATCTGAATGCTCAAGACACATCCCAGACAAAGATAATACCTGCTCTGCTGTCGAGAGAGCTCAAGGGACTGACATCCTTTTTATGAGCTCTTTCAAGCCATACAGTATGCCCTGATTCCACACCGCGATGCTGTGTCTCAGACACCTTCTTTGTATTATGGGTGCTTGTTTTAATATGGCAGGGCTCTGTAGCACTAATACTCCTACGAATAGTAAGAATAATCTGATCAAACCACAAAACAAATGCAAAGATAGAGAAAAATGAAAGAACGACTGAGGGCGTGCAAGGTGCAGACGGGCGGAGCTGGCTGCAGGCTCTGGTCACAAGGTGCGTCGTGGCGCGTGTCTCCCCTCCCCCGGCCCCTGGCTCCCCCATACCATATCTGCCTGTCGCACCTCAAAGGACAGCTCCTCGCCCCCCTTCTCCTCCTCCCCCTCTTCGTCTTCCTCACCGATGTGGCAGCTCTGAAAATCACAGAGTGATTGGCGCACGGGCAGACAGAGCGCGAGGGTCAGCCATACAGAGTTAAAGAGACAGGGACGGGAGAAAGAAAGACAGAAAGAGAAATTCACAGTTCACGTACACAAGCACATGAGCAGATGCACACAGACAGGGAAAAAAAAGAGAACACCATTAGGCCCAGTTTGTCACTGCAAGACAGAGGCAACTCTGACCTCAAAATTACTAATCAACCATAAAAATCAACCTCAGGTGGACTCACAAGGCTAATCATGCACAGTTAGAGCACTGTGCAAAGACAAATAGGAGCACCTACAGTGATATCAACTAATTCCCTCCCTCAACGCGTCTCTAACTCACTCGATCGCCTGCTACCAGAAAGAAGGACTCACCTTTGCCATTATATCGGCATAGGACATGTACAGGTAATCCACATCCAGTTTACTGTGGAGAGAAGCAGAGAGAGAGAAACGGGTAAAGGTGAGGGAGTGTGAGATGGTGTGAGAAGGACAGAGTGTGTCTGGGAGAGAGACTGATCGATTCCTTGTCAGTGCAGTTCAGATCTATCCGAAGGATGTCTGATCACAGCATCAAAAGTCTCTCTTCCAGTTCCTGCCTTTATGACTTCAGCTCCTTGGAATCAGTGGTTTCTTTACCGTTCCATTGAGAGGACTCTGGCTGCAAAACAGTCCCCACCTTGATCCAAATAATGTCCTGCTGAGACTGCCGAAACATCTACCGCTATGGAGATCTATATGTTGTATATACAGCATTCAGAAATGCTTTGGCAATCCTGGTTTAACTTTGTAGAGCTAGTTAAGCACAGCTGAAACGAACTTCATGTCAACAGTATATGACCAGCAGCAGAAGCAGGAAAAAGCCTTGCCCAGTCACTCCAGCAGGCTCCAGCGCAAGGTCTGTGATTTTCATGACGGGTGACAGGGAGACAGAGACAGAGAGATGACAAGACACTCATCTTGCATAACTGTGTACTATAGAACAACGTAACTGAAAAGTGAAGTTTTCATTCTATGCCTGACACTGCGCCCTCCTGTCTCTCACGAGTTCGAAAAGAGGAGGTTGAAAATTCTAGCCAATATTTCAATGATCACGTCCACAGATATCACTTATGACGTCCAGATGTCCGCGGACACAGAGCTCTTCTTGTAAGCGGAAGAGCAGCTCCCCTCTGGGAGGGAGAGGTCGTCTCACCTCTTTTCGGTGAGTGCGGTGCGGCTGAAATGCAGGATAAGCTGGTGAAGGGGGTCCGGCTTTGTCTCCGTCTCCTCCTCCTCTTCCTCCTCCTGCTCCATGGATTTCTTCCCCAGAGAGAGAGATTTACACCTTGCTGACAAACTTCTCATAGCAGTGCAGTAAAGAACACAGCACAATATGGTACAGAGCAAACTGCGTATTTATACTGCAGTTTAGTGCGCTGAAGTGCATAACAGTACTGTTCAGTAGTTTTACTGAAATTTTGCTATGCAATATAGTCACAGCACAGCACAGCTCATTACAGCAAGGTACTTACAGACAAATCATCGATCATTCTGTCCTCGAAGGAGTACCCCTCTGTCTCAATCCACGTGCGCTTAAACCCCTCCAGGAACATGTTGGATGCTCTGTGCCTGAGGGACAGAAAAAGATTGTAACATGTGGGTTTTGCAACAGGTGGTTTATAGTTACCCTGCAGGCAGAGGAGTGTGCAGTGGCCTTGGCAGATGAACAGATGAATATATACAGTAGTTATCTGAGCAGGTTTGAATATAGTTACAGTATTTGTGTAGGTTAACATTAGTTACCAGGACAGGTGGGGCAGTACAGAGTCCTGATCAGTTAATGTACAGTGATTTTACATTTACTCTACCTGGACAGGTATGAGTATATTTTTCTGGACAGGTGGGCATACAGTATACTGTATCTACCTGAGCAGGTAAGTGTACAGTTAACAGGGTATGTGAGTATATAGCTACCCGTTCAGATTAGCACATACTGTATACAGCAGTACTGCAGTTACCTGGGTAGGTTATAGAGAGGTGTCATCCTGAAACATGCAACCACTGCTCGCCGACGCTGTTTCGACAGAAGTTTGTGCCACACTGCCTTCTTAGACTTGAAGGGGTGTTCCATCTGGCCGAAAGGGAGACAGAGACCGAGGGAGAAAGGAAATGGAGAGCATCTCAGTGCTGTGTCAGTGTCTGAGTGCTTTCGGTGTGTCAGAGTGTATCAGTGCTGTGTCACTCACCACCTCAATATGATATAGCACAGCTGCCACCTCCTGCACCCTCTTTACCACCTTCTCTGGGTCCTCAGCGTCCTCTGCCTTCCCTGACATCTCCTTGTACAGAGCCATCTGCCAGCGCATGGAGGGGTTATCCACCTGGTGGGGGGAGAGGGGTAAGGCACAGTGTCCCAGGGCCATCACAGCCAGCACCTCACACACCAAGACACCCAGAGACACAGAGACACAGAAAAACACTAACACAGACAAAGGCACAGACACGTACGAAAAACTGACGCATAAAGACACAGACATCAGTACAAAGATAGAGACAGACATAAAAACACACACAGGGCAGTGAGGCAGACACAGACAGAGAACAGACACACATACTGATAGATTACCAATACTAGGAAAACCTAAACTGGCAACTAAATGCACACTGTGTGTTAACTTGGCAGGGTGACAGACACACTCACCTTGCCCTGAAGATGCAGGTTGTTTTGCAGGAACTCTCTCACCTCCTCATCAGTATCTTTCTGTCAGAGACACAGAGGGAGAGATTTACACAAATAAATCCTGAGACAGACAGGTAGAGATACTGATGACTCACTGAAACAGTGATGACAAGCTGATAAATACACACACACAAATAAACAGTATGGTGCAAAAAGACTCAGCACTGAAAGAAGTGACACAGTAACACGGACAGTCAAGTGGCTACAGTATGTGGTGTGTGGGTGTAAATCCTCCAGCAGACAAGGGGCGCCCCTCACCAGGGCGTAACGGGTCTTGGCCACATTGATAAGCTCCTGGTCGGCAGGGGAGCACATGTTGAGCCCAATGGGTAGCATCTTCTTTAATGCGGCCACAATCAGAGAGGTCTGCACTGAGTAGCGATCCCCCCGCCTCTTCTTCTTGGTACGCTCCTGGTCCGAGCCGCCTGACTGCAGAGAAACACAGGGTTCAGAGCCGCGGCTACTAATACCGAGGCAATGCCAAAAAACAACACAGAACGCATACACGGGGTATTGCAACGCCACGCTTGTATTGCACAACAACAATCCAATTGCAAAGTACAAAACTGTACTCCACCATCAAACCACAGGCAGCCCAGTTTTGAACCAACTGCAAAACGATCAACCAAACTACACCCAAACCAAGAACAAATACTTCATCCTAGTATTGATCCTAATGTAGTATAATATTATTCAATATTGAATTGAGTTCCAAAACTACTGTTCTGTATACCTATTACTGAATAACACAACCACTCCTCCATGACACTAATACCATCTCTCATCTAACAAATGTATCATGTAATCAGAGCCAAAACCTTTTGACTCATGCCTAAACCTTACCAGGAAAGATATTCCTTTTATACAGAACATATACAGTACTGCAAGGATTACTGGATGGTGCTCGGTGTCAAAGCAACACAACAGTACTGCTTAGTAGTAGTGTCCCTTGACTTAATCTGAAAATTACAGCTCTCTGCACTGACCAACACTGACAGTTAAATAATTTCTTCTTTTGGTGCATTTCACTTAAAATCTTTAAAATCCTTTAACATTATCATCCGGCTGAGCTGATGCTGAAGTTGTACTAAATTAAAACACCTATTCCTATTAGCCTGTTGAGAATTGAAACAAAACAACCAGTTTAGTACCTGATGCAGACCTTAAAAAAGGAATTCTCCCAAAGTTTATTTCTTTTTAAGAAATCCTCTTACCTGGGTGTCATTGTGAGACGTTATGACATGAACACTCTTGTAATTCAATTAAAAGACACTGCAGAGAAAACCCTGGGGAGGTGTGGAACAGGCGGTTTTTGGCCACCAGCTGTTTAATCATACAACGAGGACTGCTTCGTGAGAAGAAATGATAATAATTCAAAAGAAAGAGATTAAAAGTGTTTGAAGGCATGCTAAACAGTGAATTTTTATCAGGGGGTTATTTGTAATCTGGTATATTCTGTGTGTGCATAACCTGGGTGTGGCCCGGCATTACTGTATTCACACACAGTAAGATAATCACATTGGTGAGACTGGGCCCTTAGAAGACATTATCACGGCAGAGCAGTGCGCAAACTCTGCTCTTTTACCATGTTTTTACTGTGTATTTCATCCTGATTCATACTTCTCTGGCCAGACCCTGAAAAAAACCCTGATTGCCTGATACTGTCCCAGTCTGGCACAAGGCAATGACATACCACAGTGTGGTAAAAATAAGACAGATCAGTGCACAATGCAGAGGGTGAAACATGAGGGAAAAAAAGAGGAAAATCACCAGGCAGATTTACCACGGTAAGCTAGCCAGAGCTCCAGGTCAAGTAAATCTAGCCGGAGTCACACAGCACAGCCTGGAGTTAGTAGTCACTAGTCCAGAGAGCGGAGACCAAAGAAAGCACATATCTACGAGGCAGCACACACTGAAGCTCAGGATTACAGCTCCTGTCCTGATCCCACATTATTTATTCTCTCTCTCTGTGTCTCCTGTTCTATTGTGTACGTTTACTGCTGAAAGATAGTGTGTGATCTTCTCTCTCTCTCTCTGACTGCCTCCTGTCCTATTGCATGTGTGTATAGTATATTACAGAGGGATCCTGTTATCGTCTCCTATCCTGCTGTCTGTGATTATTATATACGGATTCTAACCGTGTTGCTTCTCTTAATGTTTGTGTATACTATAGAGGGATTCTGTTATCTCCTCTATCTAACTGTGTCTGTATATTAAATAGGGATTCTGTTATCTCCTCTGTGTCTGTATATTAAATAGGGATTCTGTTATTTCCTCTCTAATTGTGTCTCCTCTCTCTAACTGTGTCTGTATATTAAATAAGGATTCTGTTATCTCCTCTGTGTCTGTATATTAAATAGGGATTCTGTTATTTCCTCTCTAATTGTGTCTCCTCTCTCTAACTGTGTCTGTATATTAAATAAGGATTCTGTTATCTCCTCTGTGTCTGTATATTAAATAGGGATTCTGTTATTTCCTCTCTAATTGTGTCTCCTCTCTCTAACTGTGTCTGTATATTAAATAGGGATTCTGTTATCTCCTCTGTGTCTGTATATTAAATAGGGATTCTGTTATTTCCTCTCTAATTGTGTCTCCTCTCTTTGTGTCTGTATATTAAATAGGGATTCTGTTATTTCCTCTCTAATTGTGTCTCCTCTCTTTGTGTCTGTATATTAAATAGGGATTCTGTTATCTCCTCTGTGTCTATATATTAAATAGGGATTCTGTTATTTCCTCTCTAATTGTGTCTCCTCTCTTTGTGTCTGTATATTAAATAGGGATTCTGTTATCTCCTCTGTGTCTGTATATTAAATAGGGATTCTGTTATTTCCTCTCTAATTGTGTCTCCTCTCTTTGTGTCTGTATATTAAATAGGGATTCTGTTATCTCCTCTCTAATTGTGTCTCCTGTCCTACATTGTGTGTATATTAAAGAGGGATTCTGTTATCTCCTCTGTGTCTGTATATTAAATAGGGATTCTGTTATTTCCTCACTAATTGTGTCTCCTCTCTCTGTGTCTCTTTATTACATATGGATTCTGTTATTTCCTCTCAAATTGTGTCTCCTCTCTCTGTGTTTATATATTAAATAGGGATTCTGTTATTTCCTCTCTAATTGTATCTCCTCTCTCTGTGTCTCTGTATTACAGAGGGATTCTGTTATCTCCTCGCTTCCTCTGTTACATCGGTGTCCTGCACTGGGTTAGAGCAGTAATCACGCACAACAGAACACAAAGAGAGAAACAATGCCAGGGATAGTAACAGATGCCATAAACAAGGGCTTCAGTGACAGCTAAATATGTATTTACAGTATATCATTGGACTGTCACGACCGCCAGCCAGCAGAGATCAACCCACAAAAGAGCTAACCAGTGCCAGCAGCGGGTTGATTATAATCCATCAGCACACGCTCTACCGTGTGGCACACAGCACTATTTAAACCATCTAAACTCGCTTCTCGGTGCTCGGTATTGATTCCTCTCCCAGAGAGCTCCTACCTCTCTCTCGTGATACTTCCTTCAGCTTTTGAGCTACTGTACCCTTTGTTTTCGACTACGAATTCGCCTAACGTTTTGGATTGGACACCTGTTTCAGTATCTACATTCTCCTTCGTCTGCATAGGATCCTCACACCTCATCGCTTGGATTCGTTACGTGGACGGGGCTGGCGACAGTAAGCCAATAAACATGGTGACAGTAAGTAATAAGAAAACACATTAAAAAACTTTTCCTTGAACTTGACTGTTACCCTTCAAACTTACAGTACATATGTATGAATATACTGCAAAAAGACTTATGAAGTGCTTATGAAGTTTGCTGATTCACTGAAATAGCTGTGGAGCAATGAGAAATTTGAGCCTGAGCCACATACAGTACAGAGGGGACCGCAGTGGACACTAAGTAGCTCCCAAGAGTCATGTGCCATGCCCCATGCCTTTCCACATAAGAAAGCCATCGTGGACACAAACAGTGGTCACACTGAGCTTATCTAGTGTCCCCTGGTGTGTCCACTGTCGCTGTTTAGGAAAACACTTCACCATTGTTGCATCCGCATACTGTATACAGTATATGGATCAAACTGACATAACTTTATAAACATTCTATACAGGCACACACCTGTACCCACTATTGGTGCAACTGGGTAAGTCAGAAAGGTCTAACCATACAACAGAATTCTCCAGAACTTGCTGTGAAATATTTTGAGATCTACAGCAAAGAGGGCAAAAAGCAGGCCAGCTTGAACATCCTCAGTGTTTGGGGCTGGGGGTCTGCTGGGACCCCTTTCTACAAAACAGATCCACTTCCCATTCTGGGACAAGGGGGTGAGTAAAAAGGCATGTGCTCAGAAACGTGTGAGGATGGAGGGGTGTGCAGGCAGTTACAGTTTTAGTTCAGTTATCAGAGAATGGCTCCATTGCACATCAGTTTGATCCATTTCTCTGTCCTCTCATTTCTCTTGTATGGAAACTAGCACCATGCGCTGGGTACAGTATTTCAAGCTTGTTACTTCATTTGAGTATGTTTTCACATACAGACATGTGAAGATACAATAAGAATTAAAAAACACACCCAGTGTGGATCAAACTGCTATGCAAAGGAAATCTAATTCCATCCCTTTATTTTAATTCAGACTCTCTATTCCACACAGAAAATGAATGACACACATTTGTTCATACAGGGCTACATTATCCATAATGCACCACGGAGAGGCATGACCTTTGTCCTTTCCTTGCCCCAGACAGAGATGTATGCATATGGGCACAGGTTAAAGGGGCAAGCCCTTTGGGGACCAAGTCTGGGAAAATTCATTAGTGAGGGCTATTAATAGGACAGTGGAGAGATAATGTATAGGGAGGGTATATTTTTCACACTGAGAGCACCCTCTTGTGAGGTGAGCTGGCAAAAGATAATGACCCCCCCCCCATTAAACTCCCTAAAAAATAAATTCCCAGCAAACCAGTAAACATCCAACTAGATGCAAACCCAACCACAGGCCGATGGGATTCAACTCCACCACTGGGGGGTTATTTTACAGTTGTCTTTCTTGAGTTGTTTTCTGTTCACATTGTCCTAAGTGTCAGTGGGCACTCTGTGCCATTTCTCTGCAAGCCAGCGTGGAGCTGAATGCCATGAGACTGTCTCTCCAGGGACTTTTCATCAAACACTGAGACTCCCCCCTCACACATTGACAAAAGTCCTTCCTGTTTGTGTGTCCCATCCTCTTCCTGTCTGTCTGTTATCTGTCTATCTTCATATGCAGGTCTGTCTGCCATCAGTACAAAGTGTTTGTACAGCTGGCACTATCACTCTGCCAGTAGTCAGTGTCTCCATCTACTGTATCAGTGCTGCTGTGTACCAGTAGTCTATTATTGCTGTGAACCAAGTCTATTATTGTGTCAGAGTGTCACGACATCAGTGTGTCAGTTTGTCTGGGTATCCCTGTATCAGAGTGCTCTAGGTCATGTGTCAGTTCTTCTGTGTATGACTGTATCACAGCGTCACAGGGTCAGTGTGTCAGTTTGTCTGTGTCATTGCATTTTTGTGCCAGAGCGTCACTGCGTCAGTGTGTCAGTTTGTCTGTGAATTACTGTATCACAGTGTCACTACTGTACGTCAGTGTGTCAGTTTATCTGGTAATCACTGTATCACGGTATCACGGTGTCACAGGGTCAGTGTGTCAGTTTGTCTGGTAATCACTGTATCACTGTATCACTGCATCACGGCGTCACAGGGTCAGTGTGTCAGTTTGTCTGTGTATCACTGTATGTCAGTGTGTGGGAAAGGTTGATGAAGAGAGCCCCTGCGGGGTGCCATGCCAGCAGCACAGCGCTCGTGCACAAACATTTTCTGACCTGTCCATCCCCGGCCTAGAAACAGCGCCACCCAGAGGACAGAACAACAAACAGTCAAAGAGAGAACACAGTTATAAAAAGTCCTTCCTGTCTGTGTGTCCCATCCTCTTCCTGACTGTCTGTTATCCGTCTATCTTCATATGCAAGTCTGTCTGCCATCAGTACAATGTGTTTGTACAGCTGGCACTATCATTCTGCCAGTAGTCAGTGTCTCCATCTACTGTATTAGTGCTGCTGTGTACCAGTAGTCTATTATTACTGTGAACCAAGTCTATTATTGTGTCAGAGTGTCACGACATCAGTGTGTCAGTTTGTCTGGGTATCCCTGTATCAGAGTGCTCTAGGTCATGTGTCAGTTCTTCTGTGTATGACTGTATCACAGCGTCACAGGCTCAGTGTGTCAGTTTGTCTGTGTATCACTGTATGTCAGTGTGTGGGAAAGGTTGATGAAGAGAGCCCCTGCGAAGTGCCATGCCAGCAGCACAGCGCTCGTGCACAAACATTTTCTGACCTGTCCATCCCCGGCCTAGAAACAGCGCCACCCAGAGGACAGGACAACAAACAGTCAAAGAGAGAACACAGTTATACACTCCTATTCACTTTCTACCTTCCTAGTAGAGGCACTGGCTACTAAAGCAGCTACGTCACTCCTCTGATCAGAGGGGCAAGTGCGATAAAAGAACACACACTCACACACTTGCACACACATTCACACACCTAGATCATCATTGTATAAAACTGAATTTGGGGGTTGCAGAGTGGTTGACGTCACCATGCTTAGTTAATAAAATAAAAGATGGAAAAACTCAGTTTCTCTCTCATCTATCTTGACCTCATGCATCCATGACATCCCTCTTACAAGACACTTTCAGCAAACATGTTTCAGGAAAGAGTCCAGATCCATCCAGTCCAGTACTGTAAAGTAAAGCCATTCCTCCCAAGTCCAGTCTAACTCGGTTTACTACAATCAACTCCAGCTCACTGAAACCCAGTCTAGCCTACTACAGTCCAATCCAATCCAGCCAACTAGAGTACAGTCCAGCTGATTTCCATGCAGTCTTGCTTACTATAGTCCAATCTAGTCCAGCCCACTAGAGTGCAGTCCAGCTCACTGAAACCCAGTCTTGCCTACTACAGTCCAATCTAGTCCAGCTCACTGAAACCCAGTCTTGCCTACTACAGTCCAATAGTCCAGCTCACTGAAACCCAGTCTTGCCTACTACAGTCCAATCCAGTCCAGCCAACTAGAGTACAGTCCAGCTGATTTCCATGCAGTCTTGCTTACTATAGTCCAATGTAGTCCATCCCACTAGAGTGCAGTCCAGTTCACTGAAACCCAATCTTGCCTACTACAGTCCAATCTAGTCCTGCTCACTGAAACTCAGTCTTGCCTACTACAGTCTAATCCAGTCCAGCCCACTAGAGTGCAGTCGAGCTCAGTGAAACCAAGTCTCGCCTCCTATAGTCCAATCCAGTCCAATTTACTACAATCCAGTTCAGCTCATTGAAACCCAGTCTCTCCTACTACAGTCCAATCCAGTCCAGTCCAGCTCTGTCGACCCTTGCCCAGTCTAGACCAGTCCAGTCTTTTCCAGTCTAGCTCAGGGTTTTCTACTCTAGTGCCTCTTCCAGGGTTGGCATGTATGATCACCCTGGCCCAGTCTAGCCCACCTCAGCCCAGCTCACCTTGCTCATCTTGCTCTTGCTGTCAGCAGTCAGGAAGGACATGTTGTTGATCTCATTCATCACCACGAAATTCTGCTCCTCCCGCTTGAAGTTCTGCAGTACGGAAAGGAAGGAACAGAGAGGGAGAGCAGGGACAAGAGAAAGCGAGTGACACAGGAGGCAGGAGAGAAGGCAGGTGATGGGACAGAGAAAGGTGATGAAAAGGAACAAGGAAGCGAGACAGATTAAGAGAAAGTGCGGTGGATGGTTTGTGGAGGGCGATGATGAGAGAGAGGTTGATAAAGTGTGAGACAGTTGGGATAATGGGAAGAGAGGGGACTTCAGTAGAAGAAATGAGACTGAGAAAAAGAGCAGTGGGGGGGAGAGAAGGGCATAGATGAAGGAGGAAAGAAAGAGAGGCGAAGGCAGGAAGAGGAGTGGGACTCACGTGCGATTTGGACCAGAATATGAAGACCTCCCCCACCATTCTGAAGAGCTCCTCTGCATCAGAATCTGGATAGGTCAGCCACCGTGCTCTGAGTGGCAGTGACAGAAAGAGTGATACAGCACGCCCTACATTGCAAGAGCAGGAGCAGTGCCTGGACGAGGGCCCAGGCAGACAGACAGGGTGTATACACTATATACGTTACCTGTTATTATCCACATATCGTATGAGCAGGGGGTACAGGGCATATAAGTCCCGGCACAGCACAGAGAACTCGTCGCGGATGATGCCCTCGGCCTCGTCTGACTCCGTCTTCCCCTCCAACCGGAGCTGATCCTCCTCTGCCACCACCTTCCCAGAACGCTTCTTCAGCTTCTCCATGGTTGGGATGAAGTGTGACTTCAGCATGTCTGGCCTGGCGCGGTTCACAATGGGCTGGGCAAACACTGACAAAGAGGAGTGAGAGCTTTTAATGGCTGGAATTCTGCACCAACAGAGAGACAGGAATGCATTAGACACATGGGAATGGGAAGGAGTGTGTGTGTGTTCTGTCAACATTTTCCCCATTTTTGTGTTTATGAGCCTGTACAGTAGAGTAGCATGTGGCCTGTACTGTTTATTTTTTAATTTGGAATTATTAATTATTTTATTACATGCCCATCCAATTTGGAGTTGCCAGCTGCTTAAGATTCGGCTGTCTGGAACGGACAGGTCGGGGCAGGCCTGTCTGGTGCTCCCCACTCTCAGAGGGTTCAGGGGTCGCCGCCCTGAGCTGAGATAAAGATACAGTTGGCGACTGCACACTGGGATTGAAATATGTCTGGCGATTCTAAATTTAAAAAAGCCCATCCTATGACAGCTGTGCTCTGTCACAAGACCCCGTTTCAATCCAGGACTATCCAGGCCTCATTTTGTTTTAAATGCAAAGGCACTCCTGTTGTGTCATAATGTAAACTGGAATTTAAACTAGTGAGAGGGAAGAGAGAAGAAAAGACTGAGACAGCCAAGTGATTTCCCAGATAGGAGTTTTTCATCCCCTCTCTCTGTCTTTCCCTTGTCCTTGCCCCGAATTTCTTGCCTTTCATTCCCTCCTACATCCTTTATCTCTTCCTCCTTGTTGGACATTCTCTTCATCCAGGGAGCATCATTAGTGCTCAGTTCTCTCAATGCCCAGGGTGTCTTCTCCCCCCTCCCTTTTCATACTGAGAGCACCCTCTTGTGAGGGGAGCTGGCAAAAGTTAATGACCCCCCCCCATTAAACTCCCTAAAAAATCAATTCCCAGCAAACCAGTAAACATCCAACTAGAATGAGAAAACCACAGGCCGATGGGATTCAACTCCACCACTGGGGGGTTATTTAAGAGTCGTCTTTCTTTTGTGCTGTTTTCTGTTCACATTGTCCTAAGTGTCAGTGGGCACTCTGTGCCATCTCTCTGCAAGCCAGTGTGGAGCCCTTATTCCCACTCTCCCCCTGCCCTTGCTATGATCCCTCTCTCCTCACCAGCCAGCCTCTTCATCCAGGAGGCCTCATCTCCCCCGTCCTTTACTCCCACTCTCCCCCTGCCCTTGCTATGATCCCTCTCTCCTCACCAGCCAGCCTCTTCATCCAGGAGGCCTCTTCGATGCCCAGGTTGTTCACCACGATCTTCATGATGTTGCCCAGCAGCTGGTTGAGGGGCTCTGCAGTGACGTCTGTGCACAGGCGGCCCTCCTGGTCAGGGAAGTTTTCAGGGCCCCTCTCCCACCAGCGGGGCAGGTAGTTGCAGAGCATGGGCAGTGTGATCTCAATGACATGGGGCATCTCGGTATAGCGCGCCCCTGACTCCGCCAGATCCCCAATCTCCTTCATAAGGACATCCAGCTCAGGGATGTCAGGGCACAGATCCTGCACCTGATTTGGCAGACCCAGTACTGGAGCAGACAGACAGCATAGAGGGACAGTGATGAGTGAGAGAGACAGGAGGAAGAGTCAGTGATACAGTGATGAGTGAGAGAGACAAGAGGAAGCGTCAGTGATACAGTGATGAGTGAGAGAGACAGGAGGGAGAGTCAGTGATACAGTGATGAGTGAGAGAGACAGGAGGGAGAGTCAGTGATACAGTGATGAGTGTGACAGAGAGACAGGAGGGAGAGTCAGTGATACAGTGATGAGTGTGACAGAGAGACAGGGGGCAGGGGAGAGAGATAGTGATGAGTGAGAGAGACAGGAGGGAGAGACAGTGATACAGTGATGAGTGAGAGAGACAGGAGGGAGAAACAGTGATACAGTGATGAGAGAGAGAGAGACAGGGGAGAGAGATAGTGATGAGTGAGACGAGGGAGAGACAGTGATACAGTGATGAGTGAGAGAGAGACAGGGGGCAGGGGAGAAAGACGGGGATGAATAAGAGAAAGAGACAGGGCAGAGAGAAAATGATGACAGAGAGTGGCAGGAAACAGGTTCAGTAATGGGTGAGAGAGACAGGGGACTGGGACAGTGAAGAGTGACAGAGAGACAGGAACAGGGAGATTGATGGGTGAGATGGGGACACTGGAGAGAGAGGAGAGAGGGTGGACAGAAACAGAGAGAAGGGGCAGCAGAAGGGGCATAGAAGAGATAGAAGGAGACAGGTAGTAGAAAGAAAAGGGAGAAAGGGAGGGAGGGGAGAGAAAAGCTGAGAGAGCATGGGGGAAGGAGAGGGAGCGAGGACTGAAGGGAGACAGACTGAGGCAGCAGTACTCACTGGCTCTCTCCCGCGGGGTCTTGGTGGTATAGACAGAGAACTGGTTGTGCTCATTAAGATGTGGCTCCAGGAATGCCACGGGCATTGCAGCAGCCAGTCGAGCCAGACATTCCCCCAGCGCTGGCCGCTGCCTGCAGGGGGCAGTATTGGACAGAGAGAGAGTCACCATCACTCCAGACACAGGGGCCTGTAGCCCCCCAACTCTCAGTCTGTAGGCCTGACCTCAAACCCAGCACAGCTTGCTGGTAGAGTGTTGTGTGTTCAGCTGCTCACCTTCGTCTTACCTGACTGTTTTTACCTTAACCCAGGGAGGAACTTCATTATAAAACATTTAGAGATTTTTAAGATTCTAAAATGCTCTCCTAAAAATGCTTGATACAACTCTGTGAGATTCTATACGAAGGGCTATTGCCATCTGAATAAACAGAGTGCCCAATGAATTGCTCAGCAGCAGTCAGGATTAATGGACAATAAACCAGTTCTGGTTTGGAAAATGCATCTACAGAGGCTGGGGAGAGGACAATAGTGTTCCTTCTTCTTCAGTGTAGTCCCTAGAGTCACTGTGTCCTTTTTTATAATACACTGCATAGCTCAGTGTGATGGCAACCCAGTGTGTCCTCATTTTACTAGCAATGTAGCCCAGCTGTAGGGGCTGTTGCCTGATTAATCTTGCTGTCAAGCCTTGAAGAACCCGTAGTGCTGCTCACATCTGGTTTCAGTGACTTACCTCTCCACGTAGGGGTTCTTGGTGGTTCCCAGTGAATAGATGCTGCACATGATGCGGTAACAGGAAACCTGCAAATCGTCCACTGCAGACACACAGATAGCAATGTGAGAGACAGAGGGAAGGCGACTGAGTCATTCCTATTAGGCTACGTGTGAGATACAAGAATGTGAGATACACATGTGGGCTGTGGCTCTTCTAAAGGCCTCTGACTGACAGGCTGGCACGCTGTCTGCTGTTCGGGGGTGCACAGACTTACGGATGAAGTCATCCCCGAACTGGTGCTGTGCCAGGTGCTCGAACAGTGAGGTGAGGACAGGCAGCAGCGCCACGGTGGTGTAGCTGATGTTCTGAGAGACACCCTTCACTTGTGTGCGGCTCTGAGACACCTTCCCCAGCTTCAGGTTCTCCACCGTCTTCTCAATGTCCTCTGCAGCGCTCTCAAAGAACGACCGCAGGCCAGCCTTGACGATCTCCGGCCCCGACTTCATCACCGTCCTGACAAAGAGACGAGGAAGGAAGAGAAGAGGGGCGGAAAGAGAGAGGAAGAGAGGATGAGAAGGGGGGAGAGGGAAAGTGGAAAGGATTGAAGGCACTAAATAACATTTACACACTTCACTGTAAAATCCAAAGTTACTCAGGTCACTGTGCTGTGTAACAGATTACAATAATACAAAAATTTCATACAGAGAAATGTAACACAAAGATCTGTGCTGTACTATATATACAGTATACACAGTGAATATTGCATTGTAAAATGGCTTAATTTATTGTAGTGTTGCATATCGCAGCCCATAAAACTATGTGCCATGCTATTGCAATACTGTCATTTTTCTGAAAAAACTGTGCTGTCACGAAGTGTACAGCATTGTACTGTACTGCAGCACACTGAAGAGTACTGTGCTGTTCAGTCCGCTGTGGGGGGAGGAGTTACCTGGCGTCTAGCGATCGAGCGAGGATGTGCATACAGTTCACCACAGCTGGGGCATCAGTTCCTGCACACAACATGAACACATGAACGATATACATGTTAGACTGTGCACAGACACACCGATACTGAGAGAGGTGATCCTTGCGTAGTCAGTGTAAGCTTCTACACCAGGTCGGGCTCATGCTGTTTCTCTATTTATAAACACTTATTCATGCACAACGCACACAAGAACCAAGCACTTGACACTCATTCCTATAACAAGTTAACAAAGCTTCTTTCCTAATAAAGGAGAATAACAAAGCTGCTATAATTCAACAAAAACATCAATAGGAGTATAAATGGACTGTAATTGGAATAACAAGAGTGATTATAAAAATTACTGTCAGAAACCAGAACACTTCCTGCCTATTGAATATACAAGACAGACATTAATATTGATAAGAAATAAATACATAATTTAGTGTATATTTAGGCATGCCAGTCAATACAGCCAGCTGAGCCAACAATGAGTTTTAAAATAATAAAAATCAATATGATAGTGTGATCCTTTCAGCTCATGCTAATTAAATCCAAAAATAAAGTTTCCAAAGCCAGAAATATCACCCACATTTCAGTCCTCTTTTACTGTTCAGGGTCACAACAACAGGGTTAATGTTTGATCAGTAGTAATAAACTCAGAAGTGGACAGAAGGAAATTCCAGAACAGCTCACATTTCATGGGCACTAGAACCGCCCAGTCAAAGCAATCTGGACACTTACTGCTAGTTTATTCCTTGTTTAGTGATTTGTGGACTATAGGGTTACAATATGACACAGTCCAGACTTGTACCAGTAATCTCTGGACTATAGAATTACAATATGACACAGACTGGACCAGTGATCTCTGGACTGTAGGGTTACAATATGACACAGACTGGACCAGTGATCTCTGGACTATAGGGTTACAATATGACACAGACTGGACCAGTGATCTCTGGACTATAGTGTTACAATATGACACAGACTGGGCCAGTGATCTCTGGACTATAGGGTTACAATATGACACAGACTGGGCCAGTGATGTCTGGACTGTAGGGCTACAATATGACACAGACTGGACCAGTGATCTCTGGACTGTAGGGCTACAGTATGACACAGACTGGACCAGTGATCTCTGGACTATAGTGTTACAATATGACACAGACTGGGCCAGTGATCTCTGGACTGTAGGGTTACAATATGACACAGACTGGACCAGTGATCTCTGGACTGTAGGGCTACAATATGACACAGACTGGACCAGTGATCTCTGGACTGTAGGGCTACAATATGACACAGACTGGACCAGTGATCTCTAGATTACTGGGCTGAACCTAAGTAAAGAAGCTGTTATCTATACGTTCAGGGCACTGAAGTAAATGAAATGTATGATCGCAGGTTCAAAAACTGCAAGATGCAGGAACAAGAGGGTGAGTCAGCAAAAGCAAAGCACAGCAACGCCCGAGAGGCCAGGGTAAGAACTGCAACCATAGAAAGTGAGAAGAGAGAATCCCAGATGACCGGAAGTGGAGAAATGGATGGTGAGAGGAGAGAGACAAGAGTGAGAGGAAGGCAGAGAGAAGGAGAGATGGAGGGAGGGAGCAGGGACAGCAGCAGGACCCCATGCAGGTTTCTTACCAAAGAGAGAGACTCTGTGTCTCACCAGAGCGGCCAACTTACAGAAGATACTAAAGCAGGAGAAACAAAAAAGAAGAAAACAAGAAGAGAAAAAGAAAAAGAGGGAGAGATAGAGAGAGGTTGAAGTGAGGGGAAAAAGATCAGAAGAACGAGTACAGCAGTGTCAGCACACGCAGAAGAAACAGAGGAAACAGTGCGTGTGAGAGACGGAGTAGGGAGAGACACGGTGAAGAAAGAACAAACAAAGAAGAGGAGAGGAAGGGAGGAAAATGCCGGGAAAGCACAGGAAAGAGATTAGCAACTTGGCGGGAGCAAGACGGACTGTAGTGTGTACAGTGTGTGTAGGCAGTGTTGCGGTGTGGGTACAGTGCGTACAGTGTGTGTACAGTGTAAACAGTGTGTACAGTGTGTGTAGGTGTAGCGGAGCTAGTGTGGTGACGTCAGTGCCCTCACTGCGTGTAGCAGGGACCTCAGCTGCATGGGCTGACGGAGGTCTCCTTTAGCTCACGCGGTTGGTGCCCTGTTGCGTTACGCTGGAGACCCGGGCTCGCGCCCCAGGTGTGGGGACGGAACGGGTGGCGGGGGGCACGACCCCGCGCGGAACCGTGACTATCACATAGGCAGTGTTGCGGTGTGTGTACAGTGTGGGTACAGTGTGTACAGTGTGCACAGTGTATATACTGTAGGCAGTGTTGCGGTGTGTGTACAGTGTGAACAGTGTGAACAGTGTGTGTACAGTGTGTTTAGGCAGTGTTGCAGTGTGGGTACAGTGTATGTACAGTTGTTTAGGCAGTGCTGCGGTGAGGGTACAGTGTGTACAGTGTGTGTAGGCAGTGTTCCCGTGTGGGTACAGTGTGTAAAATGTGGTGTGTACAGTGTATATAGGCAGTGTTGCGGCGTGGGTACATTGTGTGCTGGCAGTGTATGTAGTGTGGGTACAGTGTCTGCAGGCAGTGTTACAGTGCAAGTACAGTGTGTGTACATTGAGGGTAGAGTGTGTGTAGGCAGTGTATGTAGTATGTGTTGTGTATAGTGTGGGTACAGTGTGTGCTGGCAGTGTATGTAGTGTGGGTACAGTGTGTGCAGGCAGTGTTACATTGTAGATGCAGTGGGCACAGTATAGCTACAATGTGTGGAGTGTGCGTAGGCAGTGTGAGCCATGGTTACCTGGCTATCATTTCCTTCTCCTTGTTGGAGGAGTGGCTCCCGCTGCCCAGCACCTTGGCAGGAGTGGACAGGAAGTACAAACAGTGGTTCTTGAAGTACTGGTTAATGAGGGGCAGCAGGATCTGACACACACAAACACAGAGAGAAAGATCACATCACTTGTGTACTGGTTGTATTAGTGCTGCACTCAGCTGGTACCTGTTCTCTCCTCTCCTCACCTTGGCAAAGAATTTAATCTCCTGTTCATGTGGGGACTTCTCCACTCGCCCACTGCTCACCACAGCCTCTGGACAGAGAGAGAGACAGGTTAAACCCTCAGACACACATCTTACTGCCCCAGGCTATTAAACTCTCTCCCCACCCCCTCCTCTCCACATCCCCATTCCTCCTCTACTGCTTTTCTCTCTACATCCACCTCCCCCATCCTCCACCCTCCCCCCATCTCCCACTCTGCCCTCACCCAGATGGGCGATGAACTCCTGTGCTATGTCCATCCACTTGAGCAGTTTCTGCAGGAACCCATAGGCGAAGCGCTTCTCAATGGAGGAGGTGTCCAACTCCATATCCTTCAGACCCCTGAGAAGGCACAGGAGAGGGAGAGACAGTGGGAGAGGAAGAGCAGTCCATCAGTATGTCTGAGTGCTAGCGCGTCACAATGTTCAATTTTAATTACATTTTTTTATCTGGTTAAAAAGGTTTCACAGCATAGTGCATGGCTTAACCATGCTTTTTGTGGGTGCTGCTATGCAGGAGTGTGATCATACTTCCTCACCACCATGCCCAGTGTGGTCCCAGCTCAGGTGCACAGCTGTGCAACCCAGCATATTACCTGGTGACAGCATAGCCGTTGAGCTGCAGGAATTTGAGCAACTCATGGGCCTTCTCTCGATCCCGGGCCTTCTCCTTTGCAGTCAGGGTGTCATAAGGCACCAGCAAGGGATGAGTACCGCCCCCTACAGGACAGGTGCACAGTAATATAATAAGTGATACATTAACTAACAAACATATACACTAGCACATCACCTAACTGAATAACTGACCTGTTAAGCTTAACTCACACTCTTCACTGTGAGATGCAATACTATTTAAAAAGAAACAAGCAAAAAGAAATTTACAAACGAGAGAAGGCTATTTGGCTCTCTAGCCTGTTTAGCAGTTGGTAGAAGCTAACTGATACAAGCGCTCATCCAGTCTTTTCTTGAAAGGAGTCAGGGTATCGGCTTCAACAACATGACTCCCATAACCCACTAGGTAAAGAAATGTCTCCTGTTCTCAGTTTTTAAGCTAGTTCCATATCCTCTGGTTCATGTTTCACTGTTGATTTTGAAAATGTCAGGTGGATTGAGTTTGGTCAAGCTTGTGAGGGTTTTGAAGATTAGTATCAGGTCCTCTCGTAGTGTTCACTGTACCAGATAAAAAAGAATGAGTTCCTCCAGCTTTTCAGAGTACAACTCTCTTGAGCCCTGGAGATACTGTAGAGAGTATGTCTCTGGGGACTGAGGTCCCAGTCTCCTCTTCTTACCTTTGGCCTGCAGCTCCAGTTTCTTCTTGCGGCCCCAGGTGTTGTGGTAGTTCTCTGCCAGCTGCTCAGCCATGGCCTGGATGGAGAGAGAGTCAATAAGGAAAGGAGAGAAGTAGGGACAGAGCAGGAGGAGAGCTTGAACGTGCTGTATTGTCAGAAGTGATTGTGTCCTAGCTTGTGCATGTTTATCACTTTGTCCAGTCCAGACCTGTGCGTCTCTCCTATTTTGTCCAGTCTATTCAAGTTTGTGTCTCCTAATGTGCTCAGTTTACTTTGATATGGCTGTTAGTGTGTCTGATCCTATCCAGTGCAGTATATGTCTCCTACTTTGCCCTTTGTCTGTGTCTCCAGTCCAGCTGCTTGTGTTCAGTTCTCTCAGTTCAGTTCAGGCTCTGAGCTGCTCCTTACCAGCCCAGTCTTACCTGCAGTTCTCTGGACAGTGCCATGCCAGAGATCTCAATGGGCTGGGGATTATAGCCATGGCTGGGATCATAGGTGGCCTGAAGCACAGAGGAGAGAAAATTCACAGTCAACAGAGTCACACTGCAGCTCCAACATTATAAGCTTGTGGAGAGGAAGAGCCTGTACTCTCATGAAACTGTTCGTTCACACTTGTCTCACTTTCTGCCCAGTTCTCTCCCACCCTCTGATGGAGGGAGAGAACGGGTAGATGCAATCCTTTCATCTCTTCATCCCTCCCTCCCTTTATCTTCCCACCTCTCCTCTTCTCCCCTGCCCTCCCGTCTCTCCACCTTTCCTGTGTCTGACCTGCACGGTCTGCGATATCTTCCTCGTCTTCTTTTTCTCCGTCTTCTCCTCCTCCCCCTCCCTCGCCTTCTCCAGCGTCCACTCCCAGGCAATCATGGCCTTAATGGACTCCTTGATGGGCCAGCGGTAAATTTCCTTGTCCTGGGAGAGACACAGGAGGCTGTGAGAGAGAGCCCAACAAGGACAAGCCAGACAGAGAGAGGCCATCACACTGAATATGGGACTGAAAGACAGACAGGGCCCTGACCTTCTCAGAGAAGGTCTTGTATGGTCTCAGCATGGGGTGAGTCTTGGCATTCTCATCCAGAATCTCTCCATACGTCCAGTTATTCTGGATCTGGGGACACAGCACAAACACATGCAAACATTAAAGTATTAATCAGTAACAGGGCACTCACTGTTCTGAACTGAATTAGCTGTTAAAAAACGAGCAACTGTAGTATACTAATGGCAACTTCAAGATATTTTAATTATTTTACTATTTCTGTCCGGAGGATATTTTTCTTTCTTTCCCTTCTTTTGATACTTTCATGCTATTTTTACTCCCTCTTCCTCTCCCCACCCCTCACCGTCTCACAAGCTGTTCCCAACTACGTGCTTCTGTCCTCTCTTTCTCCTTCCCTGTCCCTTCCTTCCTCTCCTGCCCTGCTCCTCTCCTCAGCTCTCTCTCTTATCTCACCTTTTCAAAGGCCCACTTGTCGTGCGTATATTCGGCATATTTGTTGATGAAGCCATCCAGCTTCTCAGGGATGATAGTGCTGGAATAAACACACAGTGACAAAGACACATAATGGTGGACACATAATCGTGGTAATGAACTAGTTCATTTTCTATGGATTTTTGACCTTCTGAAGGGAGTGACTTGTCCTGTTTTTATTATAGTTAAATGATCACATATGTATTTTCTTACCAGTGGGTGGGGATTCACAATGTCTAATGAAATAACTGTAGAGGTGTCATCTTTTAATTCAATAACCATGCAGTTTGGAATAAGTGCAGAATGTTTCTACTTTTAATTCTTGAACTGTGCAGTTTGGAATAACTGTAGAGTTTTCCATTTTTATTCATATATCCACTCAATGTAGCATCACTTTATGCTTCGGCTCACAATGGTGACCCCTGTACCCACACGGGGAGAGGGGGGAAGCGCAGGCAGACTCTTCTGACCTGCCCACCCAGATTGAGCCAGTTGTCAGATTCAGCATGAGAGAAGAGGCGCTGTCCGCCCTGGTGACCAACCCTGTGCTCTGCCAGTTAGGGAATCCCAATCAGTTGGCCAGAGCCTCGAGACTCTGCTGTATTCATTATTTGCTTTAAAGTGGAAAAGCCCATTCTCTCACTTGGTGGTCTCTACAGGTTTGGGGTCAAAGTTGCCCTCAGCGTCCACAGAAGCCTTCTTCTCCGTCTTGGAGGAGTAGCTGGCATCCACGTAGTCCGGAGGGATGGCCCCAGCGATGGCACAGATACAGGGCATGGCAATTTTAAAAAGCTCTGGGTCAAATTTCTGAGACAAAGAGAAAGACACACTCCTGTCACTAAAAATCAATCCTGACTGCTGTTGTCACTCTGGATTACTGCTGTCACTAACAATCAGTCCTGACTGCTGCTGTCACTCTGGATTACTGCTGTCACTAACAATCAGTCCTGACTGCTGCTGTCACTCTGGATTACTGCTGTCACTAACAATCATCCTGACTGCTGCTGTCACTCTGGATTACTGCGGTCACTAACAATCATCCTGACTGCTGCTGTCACTCTGGATTACTGTTGTTGCTAACAATCAGTCCTGACTGCTGCTGTCACTCTGGATTACTGCTATCACTAACAATCATCCTGACTGCTGCTGTCACTCTGGATTACTGCTGTCGCTAACAATCAGTCCTGACTGCTCCTGTCACTCTGGATTACTGCTGTCACTAACAATCAGTCCTGTCTGCTGCTGTCACTCTGGATTACTGCTGTCACTAACAATCAGTCCTGACTGCTCCTGTCACTCTGGATTACTGCTATCACTAACAATCATCCTGACTGCTGCTGTCACTCTGGATTACTGCTGTCACTAACAATCAGTCCTGACTGCTGCTGTCACTCTGGATTACTGCTGTCACTAACAATCATCCTGACTGCTGCTGTCACTCTGGATTACTGCTGTCACTAACAATCATCCTGACTGCTGCTGTCACTCTGGATTACTGCTGTCGCTAACAATCAGTCCTGACTGCTGCTGTCACTCTGGATTACTGCTGTCGCTAACAATCAGTCCTGACTGCTGCTGTCACTCTGGATTACTGCTGTCGCTAACAATCAGTCCTGACTGCTGCTGTCACTCTGGATTACTGCTGTCACTAACAATCATCCTGACTGCTGCTGTCATTCTGGATTACTGCTATTACTAACAATTAGTTCCGACTGCTGCAATCATTTGGAATTGGAGTGGACAACCCACCTTGTGTGCCAGTGACTCGAAGATTCCCCAGAACAGCTTTCGGGTCAGATGCAGCTCTTCCTCTGAGGAGACTCCATAATTTGCCCAGCCATTTGGGAGACAGTAATACTTCCAGCAGCGCTCATAGTGATTGGTCAACAACTAAAAGAAAGAAAGTGGAGTGTGGTGTAGTGGTTAGGGCACTGGGCTATATATATATAATGACCATTTTTGAAATAATTACAAATATAATTAATGGTAAAATAATATTAATACCAATAATACAGCTATTGCTACTGCTGATACTACCACTGTCTTTACTTTAGCTACTAGTATAGTGTCATTGTTGCTAAAACTGCTACTACTGTACATAATAACAGAAGAGTGCGGTACCTTCAGTGGCATCTTGGCATACTCGTTCAGGATTGGCACATCAAACACGAGCCGACGGAGCAGATGCTGTAGCATGGAGGGCCGGAGATACCTGAGAACAGAGAGACTGGGGCTGAGGTACTGTACTGGATAGGCAGGGACTGAGGTACTGTACGGTACTGGGCAGACAGTGATTTAGCTACTATACTTGGCAGACATACTGTACTGGGCAGACTGGGACTGTGGGCCTATACTGTATTGGGCATACTAGAGCTGAGGTCCTTTACTGTACAGGGAAGACTGGGACTGAGGTACTATGCTGGGTTTAGTAAATAGTAAATAGGCTGGATACACTGGGTGTCAGGGACCGCACACACAATGAACAGAGACAGAAAGCATTAAAGAATGCAACCAAAAAATAAAGAGAGAAAGATTGACAGAAAGGGAGGGAGACAGGGAGAGATATAAAGACATAAAAGTTAGACAAAATGAGAAAATCAGACAGAAGCAGTTAGACAATCAAAGACAAATATAGAAACAGGAAATTCAGACAAAAACAAAAGACAGATACACTTATTAAAACTTTGTAACTTTGAGTGTATTGCATAATTGCTTTAGAAGCTTTTCTATGGTTATAAACCAGATTTGAAAAAAAACAAAGTTCAAACACCATATTTGAATTTAGAAGAGAGAGCACAGTAAGACAGAGACAGAGAGCGATAAAGACAGAGACTGAGAGCCAGCTGACTTGCAGAGTGACATGAGGCAGTCCTCGATGACATCCCTCTGAGCCTTTGTGAGAGACCGCCCCCTGGAGAGACGGTAGATGGTGTGCAACATGGAGTCGATCATGATAGCGCGGTGCTCAGTTCCAGCAAACAGGGGGGCGCACTTGGTGAGCAAGGGCAGCACTGCCTGGCACAGGTAGCGGTTCAGAGCCAGAGCCATCTCTGTGGTGCTGAACGCCGCCTAGAGAGGAGAGGAGAACAGCAGCTCTCAGTGAGACAGAGAAACATACTGTATACACATTTACAGACTCACAGATGATACATACAGTACACTGTAGAGACACACATATTCTATAAACACACTATAGAGACTTACAGATTCTATACAGTACACACTGTAGAGACTCTCATTCTATACAGTACACACTCTGTAGAGACTCACAGATTCTATACAGTACACGATCTGTAGAGACTCACAGATTCGATACAGCACACACACTGTAGAGACTCACACAGTCGATACAGTACACGATCTGTAGAGACTCACAGATTCGATACAGCACACACACTGTAGAGACTCACAGACACCCACAGACACTGATTCAATCCAGTCTCACCGTGTCCAGAGAGGCAGCAGCTCTCATGTCCGGGAGGAAGCCGACCTCCAGCAAGTGCAGCAGGAAGTCCTGGTTGTCGATGCCGTACACACGGTCCAGGAACAGCACCATGGGAGCCTTGTGGTCCGGCACAAAACTGGCCGACATTTTTGGCTCGACTATATTACCATCTGGAGAGACAGGGGTGGGCTGAGGAGCTGACTTCTCATTTACATCTGGCATCATTGCTTTCAGCCTGTTTCCTTCTCACTGTCTGTCTCTATCTACTGTTCCTCCTTGTATCTATCCCTACTTTTCCCTATCCCTCTTTTGTGCTTCCCCCCCCCCCATTTTCCCTACATCCCATCTTTCCTCCGCTTTCCAATTCCTTACTCTTGTCCCTCTCTGCCTCAGTATTTTTCATCCTCTCCCTGCTCTCTCTCTCTTTGTTGCTTCTCTTCCTCACTTTCCCCATCACTCACCTTTCCCAAACGAAGGAATCTGCACAGGCAGGCTGATCACTCCAACCAGATCCTCAATGGGGACCAGAGACCTCAGGATCGCTCGGATCCTGAGAGCCTCACCCTTCCCGGCCTGGATTAGCTGCACACAGAGACAACAAACATTCCTAGAACACTCAGACTCCCTTTCCCAATATTCACCCTTCAAAGCTTACAATTTTCTTAAGATCAGATCACTTTATTGGCCATTGTCAAGGAAATATTAATTTTCAAGGAAGCCACAAGAGAGATACAATTTCTTGTATTGGGAATGTGTATTTTCGCAGACCCCAGCTTGCTCTCCATGAGACACACAGACAGGAAGAGAAGCTTGGGGTCAGAGCGCAGGGTCAGCCATTTATACGGCGCCCCCGGAGCAGTTGGGGCCCAACAGAGTAGGATTCCTCTGCCGGCCAAGGGATTTGAACCAGCAACCTTCCAGCCACAGGTGAATATCCTTAGCCACAGTGGCATGTGAAAATATTCTCAACAGCTTTGACAACTTTCCCACTTTCTCAACCATTCCCAGGTTACCACAAGACTGTAATGAGCATCTTATTAGAACTGAATACATTTAATTACAATACTCCAGTGTTTTACTGCCACCGCCACATATTCCACCTCACTTACATGCATCTCTGGTGCACAGCGCCCCAGCAAGTCGATCAGCGCAGCGTAGAATGACATGATGGCGTTCCCAAGATGCACCCTGTTCTCCTCATGCTGCTCCTCACCCCCAAACCTGTCAGCCAACACGAGACGCAGGTGTGAGCAGGGCCTCAAAGGTCGACAGCAAGGTGAGAGGGAAGTCCCAACATGCTTAAACCAATACGTACAGTATCTCCATTTGTAATCAATGTGTTTGCAGTGAAAAGAGAACTTAACATTGGAGACTAGAGCTGAAGGCGTGCAGCACACTACTAAGACCTCACTTAACTGAATACATAGTTTTTGTCAGCATGCTACAATAAGGACAGTGCATGTTTGGGAAGAACCGATTCTGTTAAGTCTTCAATGCAGGAGATCAGAAAGGAATTTGATTCAAGTATTCAGAATCCCTACAGGTTCTAAGAAGGTCAACCAATGGACTAGTTCAGCATAACTCAATATCTGACTCAGTTTATGGGTATCAATAACTTGATCCATAGCTGAGCTCCTGGATCCACCGGGAATACAATGCATGAGACACAAGGCCACTGTCTGAGGTGGGCACTGCCCGCCTCCTGCTCTCCCTCTCCCTCACTCACATGGGGAAGCGCCTGTCTTTCTTGACGGTGGGCCCATCCCTGGCGGGGTCCTCCGAGATCTTGATGGCCTCCTCGATGGCAGCCAGCAGCCCATTGCCCCCCTCCCCTCGCAGCGCCGGGCCGAAGCATTCTGGCCGCCGGATCAACAGGCGCACAACGACGTTGGCGTTCTCCTCCACGCTCTCCCCTGCGAGAGACGAGACAGACAGAAGGGGAGAGAAGACAGACAGATAAACACTTAAAGATAGGTGCACAGTGCTGTTACATTAGACCAGGCTAATAAGGGTGAAACAGCTGTCGGTGGCTAAGAAGGTTCTCCTTTCCTGTGTGGTGGAACAGGCTGAGCTCGTTAACATTCACTTTCCCAGAAATGATCAGCAGACAGACAAGCAGGAAAAGGTAAAAAGACAAGAGAGAAGGTGATAGCTGGGGACTAACCGTTGACAAAGACAGCGAATCGTAGGAAGTCCAGGTATCTCTCCCCACCCATGGGGTTCCAGCCGATATCGGGGTAACCCTTCGACAGCAGCATGGGGCAGCTCTGCAGGCCGCAGCCTGCCAGGTACGTCACAACCTGACATGAGAGAATTGGAGCCATGGAACGTTTCCACTCGTTCTGCCTCTCATTCTGAACTAACTGTCCCAGTCTCTCCCTTTCTCTCTCCCATCTCTTGCCTCCTACTCTAACCAACTATCCCTCTTCCTGCCTCAGTCTCTTCCCCCCTGTCTCTGACCTTCTCCAGGTCCTGCTCCTGCAGGGCAAGGGCCAGCTCATTGTTGTCGATGACAGAGGCAGCCGCCACATCCAGGGGAGTGGAACCACGCATGCCTGCAATGTAGAGAGCCAAACTCAATCACACCACCAGGTGGCAACATGAAGACACATGAGTATAACATCGTCCCAGCCGGGGCCAGCAGAGATAAACAAAAATCAACAGTCACATCCCTAGAACACAGAAAACAACGTCATATTTCACCACTGTTTCAACACAGGGATTCAAAAAGCCTTATCTCACCCAGTCCAATCCCACTATTCTGTAGCAGATAGCTGAGGTGGTCAAACATGGACCTCTGGTTCTGGCGGCTGATCCGGCAGAAATAACACAGAAACCGGCAGCAGTTGGTCACCATGCGGGGAAATCGGATCTCCTGGAGAGAGGGAGACAGACAGAGGGATGTCAAGTCACAAAGAAAACGGAACAGGAGAACACTAAAGCACGTCAGTGAAACAGTGAGGAAGTTAGAAGATTTGTGAGGCAGTGAAACAGTGTCCAGAGAGACAGGCAGTCCAGGCAATGAGAGAGTGCTGAATGCTCCATATGTTTGTATGTCAATGTATTATGATTTGTCTATACTGTAAATGTCTGTAGATTTTATGTAAATTGTATATGCTTTGGCAACGCTGATTTATTCATTGGTCAAGCCAATAAAGATTCATGAACTGAAATTGAGACTCAGTAGAGGTGAGACAGTGAGACAGTCAGTGTGGCAGTGACACTGCTGAGAGTCTGTCAGTCTGTGTGTCCAGGCAGTGAGAGAGTAAGACGGTGATACGGTCAGTGTATCAGACAGGCGGTGAGAGAGTGAGACGGTGATACGGTCAGTGTATCAGACAGGCAGTGAGAGAGTGAGACGGTGATACGGTCAGTGTATCAGACAGGCGGTGAGAGAGTGAGACGGTGATACGGTCAGTGTATCAGACAGACAGTGATCCAGCACCTTGGAGTCGCCCCCTCCCAGCACATTGACCATGACCTCCATGACTGTCTCATGCATCCCCAGCGCACGCATCAGATTGGGGTGCTGGTAGAAAACCTTGTTGTTCATGATGTTCCTGAAGGAGAAGGGGAGAGGAAAGTCAGGTTTAATGTCGCAGCAGCAGAAACCGAGAGGCATTTTAAACCGAGAGGCATAAAAATGTAACAAGAGAGTTGGAACTGACAGTATACAATATATCCATGGCTCAAAACAAACATTTTGTTTTGCTCTGTTCTTTCAGGTCAATAACTTTCTGTATGGAGAAATACTACTGAGGTAGGAGGGTATTTTGTTTTAATATAACAATTAATTGTGCCAGATGTGTGTTTTGTAGGACACAAAGTAGCCTTTCAGCTCTGTGGCTGGGAAGGGAGGAACACCTGTTGTTGAGGTCAGCGAGTGAGTGAGACTGGGGGGCGAATGAGGTGGAGGAGCTACTACATCACTACACACCTGCTGCTACTGTGCATTTTACCAGGAGATGCTGTAGACTCTGATCAGTGCAAATTTGCAACTTCAAGATGCTAAATGACAAACATGGTTTCTTATTACTTCAAAGTGAGCTGCATTAACTACTGTCCCAGTTGTTGTAATAGTAGAAAACACCAGTGAAGGGTTTTAGTCAAGTGTTGATCCTCACAACGCACATATATTGCAGCTCCTGATTGTGTCTAAGACTTCTGCACAGCACTCCTATATCCTATGTATATCATTACATCCGTACAGAATATGTACTGTATAACTGCACACAGACCCTATGCTCTGGATCATCAGCCTCTCCTCCTCGGGGCCCATCTGCACGATGAGCAGTGAGCGGATTTGACCCAGGCACTCCAGCAGGTCCATGGTGTCGTGGACAGACACGGCATTGATGATGTAGGCCTTAGGCACCGCCCGGATCAGCTCCCCCAGACCGTCGTACTGCCGGTGCAGCAGGCTGAACATCAGCCGCACCAGCTCCGGGTTCTGGACAAAGGACTCCTGAGCCCAGTGCACCATGGTATGGGAGATCAACTCCTGAAGGGTACCTGGGGGAGAGGGGGGTGTTCATATAGACACTGTGAGAGAGAGAGGTTTATATAGACACACACTGGAAACCCCTGTGTGAGAGAGAGGTTCACATAGACACAGACTGTGGGAGAGAGTTCATATAGACACAGACTGTGAGAGAGAGAGGTTCACATAGACACAGACTGTGTGAGAGAGTTCATATAGACACAGACTGTGGGAGAGAGTTCATATAGACACAGACTGTGGGAGAGAGTCCATATAGACACAGACTGTGGTACAGAGTTCATATAGACAGAGACTGTGAGAGAGTCAATATAGACACAGACTGTGGGAGAGAGTTCATATAGACAGAGACTGTGAGAGAGTCAATATAGACACAGACTGTGGGAGAGAGTTCATATAGACAGAGACTGTGGGAGAGAGTTCATATAGACACAGACTGTGGGAGAGAGTTCATATAGACACAGACTGTGAGAGAGAGTCCACCAACAAGAATCTGGCTTCAAATATTTGAAAGTGTAATCCAACCCATTGCCCTATACGGCAGTGAAGTTTGGGGTCCCCTCACAGACCAGGATTACACCCAATGGGACAAACACCCCACAGAAACTCTGCACATGGAGATCTGTAGAATCATCCTCCGTGTGCAGAGAAAAACTCCTAACAACGGGTGCAGGGCCGAATTAGGCCAGTACCCACTATTGATAAACATACAGAAAAGAATATTAAAGTATTGGCTACACCTAAAAAACAGTGACCAAAATTCCTACCACCACAAAGCCCTGCTCAGCCAAGAGCTGAGCCCAAAACAGAGCCCCCTGAGCCAGCTGGTCCTGAGGCTCACCGACCTGAGCCACACCAACACTAACCAGCCTCAGGACAGCACTGCTAGAGCACCACAACCCAGACTCAACCACATCACAGCACAGATCAAACAGCAATATCTCACACACTGGGACACACACACACAAACACAACATAAACTGGAATGCTACAGAACCTTAAACAGACAATACACACTAGCTGAATATTTGACCAAAATAAAAAATAACAAACAGAAACAGACCCTGACGAAGTACAGGCTCAGTGACCACAACCTGGCCATAGAAACTGGGCGACACAGGCTGACCTGGCTGCCCAGAGAGGACAGGCTGTGCTCCCACTGCCAGCAGGGAGAAATAGAGACAGAGGTGCACTTCCTACTGCACTGTGACAGATACTCTGGGATTAGAGAAACATTCTTCCCGAAATTCAGAAATCTAATCCCAGAGTTCCCACACCTGCCAAAACCACAACAGGTCCCAATCCTACTGGGAGAGGGAGGAGGGAACTCAGTTGATCTGGCAGCCCAGTATGTGATCTCCTGTCACAGCCTGAGGAACAGTGAGTCCGTCTCCCAATAATGCTCCAGCCGCCTACAGTATATGTCGATATTATATAATATGTCTTTGTTGTAAATGTCTGTAACATGTCTGTAGATTTTATTTTACTTCTATTTTTTGTTTTGTTCTATGTTAATTTTATTATTTTATTTGCTTTGGCAACACTGATTGTACCCATCGGTCATGCTAATAAAGCACCTTGAATTGAATTGAATTGAATTGAGTCAATATAGACACAGACTGTGGGAGAGAGTTCATATAGACACAGACTGTGGGAAAGAGTTCATATAGACCCAGACTATTTGTACACACAACTGTGCAGATAGACTCACTGGGTTTGGCCTCTTCCTCTGGCTCTGGCTCCTCCTCCTGCTTCCTTCTTCTCAGACTCTTGATCTTGTGCACCAGGCTGAGAAACCTGCCTCGCAGAGAGGTGTCCTTCTCCTCTTCTTCTTCCTCCTCCTCGATGTGGATACCTGAGGGGGGAAAGAGGGAGACAGGGAATGAGGAAAAGAGATATTGAGAGGTAGGGTGAGACAGACTTCAGAAACTACTGAGAGTGTGTTCAAGACTGAAATAACACTGCAGATTGGTGTGTCAGTGTACAGTGTTCATCAGTGCATTACTATATGCAGAATGCATTATTGTGTACACTGTATATCAATGAGAGTATTTCCGGACTGACCACAGTGAGACAGCAGGTCATTGTGAAATTCCTGCATTTCATCCCTGATCTCGTCTGGCACTGGACAATCCTCATCATCTAGACAGTGCTTGAAGTTCAGGAGCATGTTGATCTGAAACGGGGGGGGGGGGGCAGAAGCACAGGACATTATCGTTAATGTCTCCATCCTGCGTGTAAAAGGCTGTGAACTAGCTGCGCAGTGTGGGCGTGCGCTCACCTGCTCCTGCGGCGGGGAGCGGAACTCGCGCGTCTTGCGCGCGGTCTCGGCGGCCGACATGGTGAATGCCATCATCAGCTCGTTGTAGCGCTGCCTCTGGTTGCTCTGCAGCAGGTTGATGAAGCGGTCAGAGAACGAGATGATGGCCTCCACGCGGTGGCGAAGCTCACAGTCGCAGAAGTACTGCAGCAGATTACACATCTGGCAGAGGGGGTTGGAAAGGACAGGGGAGAGACAGCAGTGAGCACACCTGCTCTGGACAGCAGTGGAAACTGAACAAAGGGGTGCTGGTGTTTACCGATCACAACTCTAATAGCAGCACAATCGGAAGCTCTTAAGTGCCCAAGGAGAACTAGCCATCAGTGAAAGAGAGCTCTGAATATCCATCAAAGAGCTGGGGCTGAAGTATTTAAACACATCTGTATACAGCAGAATTCAGTATTTGCAAGTTCAATATTTGAAATTTCGCCTGTTGACGCATAATATTTAGTGACCACCTTTTCCATATTCAGAGACCAAACTCCCCTATCTGGGGGCTGCTGCAGAGTAAATGTAGACTCCCATTACCGCCTCATTTTTATCTCGCGCATCTACTTCACCCAACCTGCGGCAGTGTCTGTAGTAAAGGCACAGCTTGGTTAACATTTCTGTACTACTGCATCCTGGGTTATGCTTTAGTTATTCAGTTTCTTTCAAGAAAATTCAGTATATGTGAGTTGTATGTAGGATTTCTACCAGAGTAGTGCTTGTATGTGACTCAGCATTGTGCAACATAACAAAAGAAAGGCTAAATAACAAAAAAAACCTGTGGTCCCTAAGTTATTACAGTCTCAGCTCTCACGTGTCTCAATGAAAATGATAAGAAAAGTAATTATAAGAAAGAGAATTAGACAAATCTCAAAAGCAGGTGTGAGCTAGTTGAGTGGGAAGGGAGTGAGTACACTTAACTGACAAGCAAGTCAATTATTACTATGCTGCAATAAACCCCATTACAATACAGTAGCACTGAGTTTATAATAGTGATCTAAACAAGATGTAAAAAGTAAGAAAATGTGCAAAATGCATAAAAAGTTAAGAAAACACAAACACCACATAGAATAAAAAACTGTCATACGGGCTAAGCTACACATAACATCATGACAGTGATCTAACTTGTCTGCACATGCAATAACATCAGGGCGGTATTACAGTTACTGCTGAGGATCTCATCACTACCTGAAGCTTGACAGACTCTGGCAGCTTCATCTGCAGCAGCCCCTCCTCCAGCCCATCCTCTTCTTCCTTGGGCTCGTATTCGCTGGCCTCCAGTTCCTTCTCCTCCATATCCTCCTCCTTCTCTTCATCCGCCTTCTCCCCTTTGCCCTCCTCTTCTTCCACCTCTCCCTCCTCCTCTTCCCCCTCTGCCCCCATCCCTTCATCCTCCAGCTCTTCTTCCTCCAGCTCCTCCTCTTCCTCAGGGGTGCCTCCCTCTGCTTTCTCCTTCATTTCCTCTCCCTCTTCCTTGGTGGTGGGCTGCTCGCCCTCTCCCTCTCCTCCTTCCCCCTCTCCTTCTCCCTCCGCCTCTCCACTGGCTCCCCCAGCAAAGACATTGGGCTCGATCATCTTGAGGATGTGCCGGACATCGTCATCCTCAAAGACGCCCATGATCAGCAATGTGCTGATGAGCTTGAGCACAGGTACGAACTGGAACTCCACGCTGCCCCCTACTGGGTCTCGCGTGTGCTGCCCACCATCTTGCACCGCTTCTGTCAACATGTTGATTGCCTTGGTCTTCAGCACCTGACAGGGACAACAACAAAGTCACATGTTCAATATCTATCTCTCTTTCATGGTCTGTGTCTGGTCTCTCTACAGGCCTGGGTCTGTGCCCTCTGTCTTTCCCTCTCCCTCTCTGTGTGTGTCTGCAGTGTGTACAGGCCTAGGTCTGTGCCCTCTGTCTCTCCCTCTCTCTCTCTGTGTGTCTGCAGTGTGTACAGGTCTGGGTCTGTGCCCTCTGTCTCTCCCTCTCTCTCTGTGTGTCTGCAGTGTGTACAGGCCTAGGTCTGTGCCCTCTGTCTCTCCCTCTCTCTATCTGTGTGTCTGCAGTGTGTACAGGCCTGGGTCTGTGCCCTCTGTCTCTCCCTCTCTCTCTCTGTGTGTCTGCAGTGTGTACAGGCCTGGGTCTGTGCCCTCTGTCTCTCCCTCTCTCTGTGTCTGCAGTGTGTACAGGCCTGGGTCTGTGCCCTCTGTCTTTCCCTCTCTCTCTCTGTGTGTGTCTGCAGTGTGTACAGGCCTGGGTCTGTGCCCTCTGTCTCTCCCTCTCTCTGTATCTGCAGTGTGTACAGGCCTGGGTCTGTGCCCTCTGTCTTTCCCTCTCTCTCTCTGTGTGTGTCTGCAGTGTGTACAGGCCTGGGTCTGTGCCCTCTGTCTCTCCCTCTCTCTCTCTGTGTGTCTGCAGTGTGTACAGGCCTGGGTCTGTGCCCTCTGTCTCTCCCTCTCTCTCTGTGTGTGTCTGCAGTGTGTACAGGCCTGGGTCTGTGCCCTCTGTCTCTCAATCTCTCTCTGTATCTGCAGTGTGTACAGGCCTGGGTCTGTGCCCTCTGTCTTTCCCTCTCTCTCTCTGTGTGTGTCTGCAGTGTGTACAGGCCTGGGTCTGTGCCCTCTGTCTCTCCCTCTCTCTCTCTGTGTGTCTGCAGTGTGTACAGGCCTGGGTCTGTGCCCTCTGTCTCTCCCTCTCTCTGTGTCTGCAGTGTGTACAGGTCTGGGTCTGTGCCCTCTGTCTCTCCATCTCTCTGTACCTGAAGGGGAATGACCGGGCTCAGTGTGTACAGGTCCGGGTCAGTGCCCACGAAATTAGTGGGGGAGAAGTGCAGCTTGGGGCGCAGGCAGGTGGACAGCCCCACGCCAGGGAGACCGTGCTTCTTCTCCACGTCAGGGTAGAGCTTGATGCTGCGTGTCTCCTCTGTCATGGGCACGATGAACTCGTTGTTCATCATCAGGCGCGAGCGCTTGGCAGACTCCAGGTGCATGCTGATCAGGAGGTCGTAGTAGCCGCTGCGCAGGGGGCCGGGCAGGTAGGTGTTCTCGATGGTGTAGAGCAGCTGCGACTCGTCCACGTGGCTGCAGAGGGCGTGCGCCACGCGGTTGTTGCCCAGCGCACAGACGGCGCAGTACAGCTTAAGGGTGTGGTGATGGAACTTCAGCAGGTCCAGCCGCTCTGAAAGCTCCAGGATATCAATACACCTGGATTGTAAGGTGGGGGGAGGCAATAGACAGAAGTGGAGACTTTGACCTTTAACAAACTTCATCTTAACAAAATATCAAAAAGCCCAAAGAAGAAAAAACTCAACTTGTGTGGCTTGTGTAATGTGAACTCACAGTAACAATGTATCACAACCCATCCCTCATCTGCTCCCCAACCTTAATCTCTAAACACTCCTCAAAGCACGTCAATCCATCAAACCACCATTCTCTAAGGCACCATCCCTGCACCCCACTTTCCACTATCCACTAACCCACCATGTCTCCAGCCCCACCATCCAGCGAGCCAGCCCCTCTTTTCCTCTTCCACTCCTCTGTCTGTACCTGTTCTCCTCCGGGATGTGCAGTGCCATCATAATGAGGGGCTCAGTGCACTCCACCATCCACCCGTGCCTCTCGCTGACCCGGGTGGACTCCGGTTCCAGGAACTGGTTGGGCATGCGGCTCCACACCACTGGCGTCAGCATCTGGATATCCAGCCGGGGTGGGCACTGCGGCACCGGGTTCTTCCGCTCACTACGGAACATCGCTGCCGAGATGGGCATGATGTTCTGGAGTGGGAAAGAGACAGAAGGGCATCAATGAATACTGAGAGACAGACAGCCCTACAACATACAGACACGGAAACACAGACAGGCCCACGTAGTTTTTCACACACTCCCGCACACTTACAGCACAAGAAGAGACACACATGCACAAAGACAGATGGCCACGCGCACACACACAGTCTGACGCACATGCATACCAAACCACCACACACAGACACGCCAACCGACACTCCAAAATAAAAGTAATAAGCCCTTGTACTTTCATAGGAAGGGATCCACATCACCCGCCACTGGGGGGGCAGCACCATCTGGGTGACACAGGGCAGCTCTGCTGCACCTGCAGCCCTGCAGCCCAGCAAATGAGGGGAGGAGGGAGGAATCACCTCACCAGCAGGATTAAGAGGAACTTTAAGAAGGCCATACTCTCTAAACCCAGGTTAAAATATACTGTAGCTAGGGCACCAGGGTTAACCCCCATTGAAGATCATACCGATCATATCGATCATGCTCTGGTTTGGAAATTCTACTCAAGAGGGAAGAGCTAGTTTTCCTTAGATATCTCCCTTCCTGGTCCTTATCAGACTCAGCCTTGCTTAGATTCTGAGACCTTA
The DNA here is from genome assembly GCF_059453375.1 of Lepisosteus platostomus. Taxonomy (NCBI): domain Eukaryota; kingdom Metazoa; phylum Chordata; class Actinopteri; order Semionotiformes; family Lepisosteidae; genus Lepisosteus; species Lepisosteus platostomus. The sequence goes on from NC_142614.1 coordinate 6,024,922, forward strand.
CAAGATCAGGCTAGAAGGAGGTCACACTGCTGACACAGCACAGTCAGACCAGTTACACAGCCCGCCAGCCCCTATGACCGACCTTTAGCTTTCCCAGCTCAAACTGTAACATGTTCTGACTGGAGGGCAGGGAGAAGACAGCCGGGAACAGCTTGGTGTTGGGCTCCACCTGAAACACAGCAATGTTACAGCAATTGTAACTGAAACAACACAACTGCACAACACTACATGGGCTTTATTGTAGAGAGTATGTTTATATTACAGGGGTGTTGGTAAAAGTGTTGGGAGTTTGTAACCCCTAGAGTGGCTCTACTAAAAGAAAGACAGATTACCTGGTAGAAGGTATTTATCTCCTTCCCATTGGCTGTGAAGGTCATGAGTCCTGTTGCCAGGTCAACTAGGCAGCCAATCACAAGGTCCTCTTGGGTGATGCGGGTCTGCTGGGAGCTGTTACTGAACTCGCCCGCCCATACCATGTAGCAGTTACTGCGCTTCATACTGGCGCGAGAAACAGAGAGAGGGAAGAGACAAGTCAGGGAGAGGGAGAGGAGAGTGGTCAGGGAGAAGAGGAGATGACGGGTTAGGAAGAAGGAGGGAAAACAGAAAAAGAGGAAAAGACATTCCTCTACCATTACTACCATCCTCATACATCACATTGTACAGGAAGCTGCTTCATGAGTAGATCAGCAGGGACAGATCAGGTGCTCACATATATACTTCAGGATCAAAAGCATCCCGTCTTTACTAAAGAATCAAATTCCTCCACACTGACTCCCCCTTAAGGTCCGAGCCTGAACTGGACCTGTGTTTAGTTTTGATGTGGGATCAATTCCAGCTCCTGCCCAGGAGGGTTTCGGAATTCTGGCCTCTCTCCAGCCCTCACCTGTCGTGGATGTTGCCCTTGTCGTCGCCCAAAGTGACGGTGACCGTGCGGACCTTGCTGAGGTCGAAGTTGAGGTCGAACTGGTGGTAATCTGGAGTGACCCAGCCCACCCACACCCCGCTGGGCTCCTGACCCGCGAAAATACGCACAGAGTAATAATACTGCAGAGAGAGAGAGAGAGAGAGAAGATGGGATGGAGAAAGATGGACAGAGGGAGAGGAGGATGGAGGGAAGGAGAGAAAAAAGGGGGAAAGACAGTTCAGACAAAAGCAAACAGGTATTTTAATTTTATCTCTGGGGCTCAGTTTTATTTTAGTATAGTTGGTTTCTTAAAAACATTGTTTCCTGAATTTAAAAAGAATTGTGTGTGTCTGGGGAACAGCGCGGTACTGGGGTCCAGTGTTATTTCGTGGCACACCGTGGTGGTATTGAGGATCATTTCCGGGTCATCTCTATCGTCAGGGACAACGTCCTCCATCAGCCTGGGTACAGTGGGAATGACCGGGGGCGGAGCGATGAAGGCAGCCTTCTTGGCCTTGAAGAGAAACCTGGGGCGAGAGAGCGAGGACAAGACAGCTTAGGCAGAGAGTGAGATAGAGTAAGAGGCTTAGAGAAGGGTTAGAGTAATACACAGGGAGAGAGTGAGAGGCTGAGGGTGAGAGTGAGAGAGTGAGACAGGGAGAGAGGCTTAGGGAAAGTTAGAGAGTGAGACAGAGAGAGAGGCTGAGGGTGAGGAAATGATGAGAAAGTGGCTTAGGGAGATAGCGAGAGAGTCTCCAGAGGGAGAGAGTGATAGTGGGAGAGAAGAAGGGATGAAAGAGGGTGAAAGAGTGATCACCAGTCTCTAATAACAGCACTCAACCTGCACTTTGCAGTTCACCAGGGATTAAAATACAGACACTGTTGAACATTCTTGACTGCCAATATAAAAGGGAAGTGATAGGAGAGAGAGACTAAAAGAGAACGAGAATGGTGAAGACGTGCTGAAGAAAAAAGGAGAATAGGATGGAAATCCGTTCTCTCAGCTCGGAAAAATGCCCTCTTCAGTAATCGCATAGCCAACGTAGCAGCACAAAGCAGGACCAGCAGAAAACACAAACAGCCCTCACCCTCTCTTCTTGCCCTTCTCTGAGGCTGCGTCCTTCTCGTTCTCCCCTCCCCCCTTCCCCGCGCTCTCCTTCTCCTTCCCTGGAATCTCCCGCGGCTGGGAGGGCTCCTTCTCCGTCCCCTCGGCCTCCTTCCGGCTGGCGGACTTCTTGAGCTGCTCGAACTCGGAGTCGGGGTCCACCTCCTGCACCTCCTCCTCGGGGTTGGTGAGGGGGTGGGTCAGCGGGGTCGTCCCCGCGGGCACCCTGAAGGTCTCGTGGAACTCCACGGGCATGCTGAGCCGCATGAAGAACATGTCGGTGTTGGCGTTCTGGGAGCCGAACGTTCGGTGGGTGACCTTCAGGCAGGGAGGGCTCTCCACTGTGCCGTCCACTCGGGACACCTGTCAGGAAAGAGGAGGAGGCAGCAGGAACAGGGGGAGGAAGAGGAGGTAGGAGGTCAGGAGCAAAGGTGGAGAGAAGAGAAGGGCAAAGGGAAGCAAGGCAAAAGGAGAAAAAGTCAGAGGGAGAACAGAGGAAAGCAGAAAGGCAAGTATTAAAAATGAAACTCCTTCTACAGTATATGCAGCTGTATGCCTCCATCCCTTTGTTATTTGATGGCTGTCAGCAGCCATATCACTCTGCAACTCACAACTGGCAGCCCACTGGAGCTCAGCAGGTGTGAGCCTGATCAGTACCTGGAGGGGACTCCTGGGAAAGCTAAGGTTGCTGCTGGAAAAGGTGTTAGTGGGGCCAGCAGGGGGCGCTCACCCTGCAGTCCATGTGGGTCCTAATGCCCCAGTATAGTGAAAGGGACACTATACTGTGAACAGGCGCCATCCTTTGGATGAGACGCTAAAACCGAGTTCCTGACTCTCTGTGGTCATTAAAAATCACAGGGTGTTTCTCGAAAAGAGTAGGGGCGTAACCCTGCCATTCTGGCCAAATTTCCCCCTGGACCTTACCAATCATGGCCTCCTAATAATCCCCATCTCTGAACTGGCTTCATCACTCTGCTCTCCTCCCACAGAGAGCTGGTGTGTGGGGAGAGTACTGGTGCACTATGGCTGCTGTCGCATCATCTACAGTAGGTGGATGCTGCACATTGGTGGTGGTGGAGGGGATCCCCATTACCTGTGAAGTGCTTTGAGTGGAGTGTCCAGAAAAGCGCTATATACGTGTAAGCAATTATTAATTATAATTATTATTTTCTTTCCTCCTCATTCCCTCTTTCCTTTCACATGTACAGTGCAGCTCCTGCTTTCCACCCCTCAATCTTTTGCTCCCTCTTTCCTTTCCTGCTAGTTTAGTCTGCCTCTTCCCCCAGTGTGTGTGTGTGTAGAGCACCTCCACGTGGTGATCGGTGGGCACAGGGTTGAACTGCGGCAGGCTCTTGCTGAACCACATGGTGATGTCTCTCTTCATGTTGATGGCGAAGGGCTCAAAGCCTTCCTGCAGGCCACAGATGGTGAAGTAGCGCAGGCTGCTGACATCCTGGCCCAGATTGATCCGGCCCACCTGGGAGAGGCCCAGGCTGCACACCGGGATGAACCCTGGAGTGAGAGAGAGAAGGAAGAAAGGAAAGTCTAGTCGTTTGACCCACTTTATTGAAATAGAAAATCAAAAGGGGAAATAAATCAGATCTATATGTCCTTGAAGCATCCTACTCATCTCCTACTCTCCCTCCCACTGTCCTCACCCTCTCCCATCTCGATGTCCTTGAACGCCTGCTCCCAGACGAGTACCCTACTCCTGCCCTACTCTCCCCCTCCCCCTCTCCTCACCCTCTCCGATCTCGATGTCCTTGAAGGCCTGCTCCCAGACGAGTACCCTACTCCTGCCCTACTCTCACCCTCCCCCTCTCCTCACCCTCTCCGATCTCGATGTCCCTGAAGGCCTGCTCCCACATGAGTATCCTACTCTTGCCCTACTCTCTCCCTCCCCCTCTCCTCACCCTCTCCGATCTCGATGTCCCTGAAGGCCTGCTCCCACATGAGTATCCTACTCTTGCCCTACTCTCTCCCTCCCCCTCTCCTCCCCCCCTCCGATCTCAATGTCCTTGAAGGCCTGCTCCCACATGAGTATCCTACTCTTGCCCTACTCTCTCCCTCCCCCTCTCCTCACCCTCTCCGATCTCGATGTCCCTGAAGGCCTGCTCGGAGCCGGAGTCGCTGATCAGCAACTCTCCGTTGAGGGTGAACATGATGTTCATGTCCACCAGGTCGATCATGCAGCCCACGACATCGCCCGGCTGCCAGTTGCGTCCGAATGGCTCACTGCCCACATGCCAGCGCTGGGCCTGGGCACAGAGAGAGAAGGACGGGCAGGGAAAGACAGCGAGAGAGAGGAAGTGAGAGAGGCTGGGAAGAGGTGTGGTATGGCAATCTGTCACAGGCAAAGATATCTACAGTGAACACTCTGCACTGGAGCCCTACTTGAAGTGACTGGGAATTATTTACTGAGGTTTCCTGCTATGGTTCACACTTTAATACCTTCCATTCATTACTATTTATTTTAATTATAAACATAGCAGCATGAATAACACATGCCTTATGCATGGCACGAAGTGCTTTGGATCCAGTATTCATTTGTTACATTTCTGATGCGTCTCACGATCTTATCTAGCTTGCTTTTTGCTACTGTAATTTTAAAATAATCAAATGTATAATTACCCTTTCTCTAATAAAGTTTTTTCAACTGGACTGAACTGAAAGGTGGAGAGAGTCTCACCTTGTTCCCGTTGAATACGTAGGAGAGATCGTCAGCACCAAGTTCAGTGTCGGCTCGTACGTTGGGGCGCGCCCAGCCCACCCTCATCTCACCCACTGTCACCGCCTCAAACTCGAAATACCACTTCCCACTATTCACCGCGTACGACTTCTCCGCACGGAACACGCGCACCTTGCACGAACGCCCATGGCCAGGTCCATGGCCACCTGGGAGAGGGGCAGGGTGAAAGGAAGGTGAGGAGGGAAAAGTGAGAAAGAGACACAGGCCCAGACTGCAGCAGAGAGAGATACAGAGGTAAACACAGAGAGAGAAAGAGAAACACAGTTTGGCACACAGACACAACATTACAGAGACAAATGTCTAGAGAGAGACAGACAGAACTACAAACAGACCACTGATATGAAAGACAGACAGATGCGTATAGATTTACAGAACTACACACACAGAACAATGAACTGAAAGACAGACAGATGAGAAGACTAAACTACATAAAGACCACTGAACTAAAAGACAGATGAGCAAGTAGACCGGATTACAGAAGTACACACAGAGCATTGAACTGAATGACATACAGATGAGAAGACAAAACTACATTTAGACCACTGAACTAAAAGACGGATGAACAAGTAGACCGGTTTACAGAACTACACACAGAGTACTGGACTGAAAGGCAGACAGATGAGTACAAATTTACAGAACCACACACAGAGCACTGGAGTGAGTAGACAATAGATTCAAAGACAGACAGGTAACAGAGAGGACCCTCACTGGACTCCTGGTCGGGTGGCTCGATGTTGTAGCCGTAGCCGATGAGAGTGCGGACAGCCTCGCACACACTGTCACGATTGGTCTTCTTGGTGCGCTCATCCAGAAGGTTATAGGGCACCAGCCGTGGGTTCCTCTTGTTCATGATGTCCTGGAGGGAGAGGACATGCGTCACAGGGATGGGCAGGGAGGTGGAAGGAGAGGGGAAGTACAGAAGTAAAGAGCTAGGAGGAGTACAGGAAGAGGAGGAGTGGGAGAAGGAGGCTAAGTGTGTGGCTAAGGAAGCTCTCTCTCTTGTTCTCACCTGGACTATGCTGTAGGTCCAGCCCTGCCTGACACGGTCCCTGGCCCACACATTGTGTCCATTTTCTGCCAATCGGTCCACCAGCGTGTTCTGGGCAGGGGTCAGCTTCACATGGGACAGGTCCAGAGGGGCTGGCTTGTACCCACTGCTCATCATATACCTGCACACGGAGGGACTGATGCATTAGTCTGGCGTGGAATTTACAGTGCCTTGTAACATGTCTTGGGCTGTATTAGTCCAGGCAGCCCTAATAACTGTGTTAGTATCAGCAGTACTTTAACTACAGCAATAAGAGCAGCAGTATGAACAATGGTAACAGTATTACTTTGAACAGTGGTAACAGTGACAGTAGCAACAGTAATCATAGTCACTGTATTTATATCAGCTGTACTATGAGCAATAACAGGTAAACTGTGGCTGCGACTCCAAAAGATATGTGTCTTGTATCTATGTTAAGCATCTGTATAGTTCAATCATTCAAGTATCTATGTTAAGCATCTGTATAGTTCAATCATTCAAGCTTTCACTTCACTTACGTCTTGGGAAGCTTGATCTTCTTCAGGTTCTCCTCTGCCTTCTCATCTGCCATGCCAACATGGCAGCCGAGAGCCAGCAGGGTTCTGCATGGGGAAGGGCAGAGAAAGCAGAGCGTTCTTTACCGTACAAAATCACCGCTGTCATTTCACTCATCCAGTAACTCGAGAACAGAACACCAAAGAGCAGAACATCACGCTCCTCAGGAAATCCAGTTCACCTTCTTGAGAGCAGTGCTCATCAGCTGAGGAAATCAGAATGCTAGTGGTACTCTGGGTCACACTACAGTCCCCAAACATCACAAATTTGATTGGATTTGATCGCAGTGTTCAATTGCTGCTTTATTCCGGTCCAGAACGAAATTAGAGGGAGATGAGGAGTGTGAGTAAGAGGGAGAGGAGGAATAAAGACAGGGTTCTATATACTATTTAGACAGACTGCACTGTAATAATTACCCCTTTATTGACACTTCTCACACAGGTAACATTAATTATTAGAGTATTATTGTATTTAATCATACAGATGGACATACACACACAAAATCCTGATCCAGCCTGAGAAGCTTATGAATGTATTTTTAAAAGGGGAAAGGGACAAAGCAGCTGGCCAATCCAGGGCAAAGTCAAGGTGAAAAAGGCTGTTTTACTTGTGTTCATATTATCCTAATTAAGGTATGTTTAAACATATGCCAATGCTTGGCCATCCCATCCCCACGACCTTGCTAAGCCCCAGTCTCCTCGTGCCAGGAGTGCTCGCTGGAGCCGAGCCTCAGACTCACTTCAGGGTCTCTCCAGACATCTGGAGGTTGTAGTTCCTCTCTGGCTCCGGCAGTCGCTGGAACTCCACGAGACAGGGGTGCAGCTTCTTGTTGTCATCTCGGAACTGAGGGAGAGAGAAGGTAAGAAGTGGGAGGGGGAAGGGAAGAAGGGAGGGGAGTGGGAGGGACAGGGGGTGAAGGAAGAGCACAAACTGCAGTGGCGATCAGGGTAGTTGCAGTACCATGCCGTAGGTCCAGCCCTGCTCGATGCGTGTCACGGCCCACAGCTCGTGGATGTTCTCTGCCAGCTTCTCCCGGATGCGCTCCAGATGGGGGGGGAGCACAATCTGCATGTGATACATTACACAGTACGTACAGTAAACAGCACCTTCACAAAAGTATGCAGACACTTGCACAGGTTTCACATGTGAGCTCCGTAGAGTGTATTCTACAGTGTGTAGCACTGCGCCTGTCCCGTGTGCTCGGTAGTGTACAATTTACAGACGGTGTTATACATTACCTGCACAGTGTCCACGGGGCAGGGCGTGAAAGCGGTGTGTGTGAGTGACTGCGTGGGCCCCAACAGATTGCGGATGCCATCAAAGTCATGCTTGTACTCCTTGATGGGCTCAATACGCATCCTTTCCTTGGGCAGCAGGGCCTCATAGCATGGGGCATACCCTGGAGGGGGCAGGAACTTGAAATCGCCGTGACGGCCGCCCAGGAGGAATCGCACTCTGAGAAAGACAGACAGCCATAAGATTCCCTCATCTTCTTTTTTCACACACCCACGGTGCTACACAGATCACCTTCCTGGTAAATCTACCTATACATCTACCTGAGAGCCTTCCCAGTCTGTCTCTGCCAGACATGGTCTCTATGTCTCTCTCCCTCGGTTTGCCTGTCTTCCTCTGTCTCTCTCGATTTTCCCTGGTCTTCCCTGATCTCTCTCTCAGTCTTCCTTGATTACTCTCTGTTTTGCTCGATCTCTCTCAGTCTCTTACAGTCGTCCTCGGTCTCCTTCAGTCTATTTACCCCTCCCAGTAATCCTGTCTGGGTCAATTTCTATCTCTTCCTTTCTCCCACTGCTTTCCAGTCTCCGACCAGACCTTCTGACTCCCTTCTCTCTTTCAGTCTTCACTTGTGCCTCAAGACCCCCAGGCATTCCCAGTCTGCCCAGCCCTCTCTAAGGGGGGGCAGGCCCGTGTTCCCCCAGAATCTTCCAGTCCAGCCCCCCTTCTCTCCCTGTGTGGCCAGTGGCTCAGATACTCACTTGACTCCAGCCGAGAAGCTGACGACAGGGAAGAAGAGTCCGTCCAGGTTGAAGTTCTCAAACATGCCTTGCACCGGGTGCCCATTGATGCGGAAGGAGATGCTGGGCACGCTCAGATCCAGGCAGCAGCTGACAACATCGTCTGCTGCCAGGAGGTGCTGATTGGGTGAGGCCACCACGCGAGGAACACGCCCTGCAGGGGGGCAGGGGGGCAGGGAGAGAAGGGTGGAGAAGGGCAGACAGGAGAGAGAGACAGGGGGCAGGCCAACAGAACGAGAAAGATAGGAAACAGGGATAAACAGAGACAGAGACAGGAGACAGACACACAGAGGAAGAGAGAAGAACACAAAATAAGGAACAGTAGAAAAGGGAGAGAAACAGAAAAGGGAGAGACAGAGAATAGGGGAGGTGGTTGGAGACAAAAAATGTTTTAATGTTCAATTTTCTAGCCATATCTACTGTATTTATTTATACAGTATATCCGCATTTGGTTCTGAATCCATGCATATTTGTTCAAACTCATCATGATCATTCGATTCATCATTATCAACCCTCCTCTTAACTCCCTGCCAGCATAGCTCACCTGACCACAAGTGCAGGCCGTCAAACCCGTAGGAGTAGAGGTCGTCCCCGACGCCGTTGCTCCCCCAGCCCTCGCCCCCACCGGGATAGGGGCTGTACCCCTCGGTCAGAGCCCAGCCCACACGCAGGTGCATCGCCTGCGCCGTCACGAAGGGCTCCACGTAGTCCACCATCACCTCGAAATACCACTTCCTGTACTGCGTGGATCCCTCGCACGTGCCCAGGAAGATATTGGGCCTTACACTGCAGAGACAGAGAACAGGGGAGAGGGCTGTGGACGGGGCCTGGCAGAAGTCCGATAAATGCTCCGGGGTGGAGAAAACAGAAAAGGGGGTGGGAGTCAAGGGCTCGGAGACAGGCTTTTACACACATTCTCCTGAACGTTTAACAGACATGTCTGTCCAGTGTATACGGCACATAAAAAACACACAGGGGGAGGAATGAGAGTCCAGGCATGAGGGTAATAAGGCCAGAGAGAAATACTGAAGGAGAGAACACACAAAAAAGAGAAACAGGAGGCAGGCAGACAGGCATGCAGTGGACTGGAGGACAGACAGACGGGCAGACAGTTCTCAAAGCTACCGTACTCATGAACAAGCGGCTCCTCTTGTTGCATCCTTCTTTGCTCTCTTTTTCTTCATTAAAATTAAAATCTGACTGTGTTTCTATGTGCATTTCAACAGGAATCCCCCGACAGGAAGTGCCCATCTTTTACCTGGTGACATAGTTGATAATGTTGGTCTGCAGAAGAAGGTCGCGGCCCGGAAGGAGATTCTCCGTGATCAGGTTCTGATTGGATCTCACAGCCACACCATTACATACACAAAGAGAGCACAGCACATCCAGCACCTGCCAGACCGGACAGAGAGAAGCAGAGAGACGGGGAATCATGGGGGGGGAATCATGGATTATACTTGAACAGAGGGTGTGTATTAATTCTTCATCAGTTAAAAGAGGTAGTATGTCCCCTCTATACAGAGCTTGTCCACCATGCGTTAAGTGCTAGCATGTCACTTATAAATACCTAAGACATGTACAGTATAGTACAGTATTAGTGCAAACCAGAGGTCCAGAGTGTGTGTTGTGTGTTAAAGTACACTGTGTGTACTTTATGTATTTTTGTATGTTGTGTGTGTACTCTGTATGAACAACCTGAGTGCACTGTGTATGTAGTGTGTGTACTGTGTGTACACTCTGAATGTGTGTAGTGTGTGTACTGTGTGCCCTCCACCTCCTTGCCTTGTGGTTGCGGCCATGTTTGTCCAGCAGGGAGATGATGGACTTGATGTGGTTCTCCTGGATGATGTTCAGAACCTCAGGGCTCTCAATCAAAACACAGTACAACACCTCCAGGATACCTACAGACAGAGAGGAAGAAGAAGGAAGCAAAGGGAGATAGGTAATACACTAATATACTTTGTGCAGAGACATACAGGGAGAGACAGACAGGAAAGATGGTTCAATCCACTGGAGACATTCAGACACAAAAACAGACATAGGAGACAAGGAAGGGGAAAGTGAGAGATCAAAGCAGAGAGAGAAAAATCCACAAAGAAACAGAAAAGGGGCCAGTGACAGTACCAGAAGAGGCCTCCAGTCGATCCAGTTTGCTGACCAGCCAGTCCAGGTTGTCAGAGAAGAGTGCGCAGTTGGCCCGGTTTCCCCGGATCAGAGAGGCTGGAGGGTGAGACAGAGACAGTCACTCCACACATTGTGCACGGTGAGGGCAGAGTCAATGTGGAGTGTGTAAAAGCACAAGAACGTATTCTTGTTACGAAGTAAATCTGTCCATCTTACTTAATTCAGAATGCTTTGTTGAGTAGTATCTTATTGATCAGAATAACTAAATCATCTAAGTATAGCTGAAAATGCACTGCAGTACCCAGCAGCTCGTAGAGCAGGTTGACAATCTCCTTCCAGGACTCGGCTGCCTCCTCGCCGGCCATCTCAGAGAAGTGTGCAGCTGTGTTGTAGACATTGAGCCGGTCGATACACTCCAGCACCAGCGCGATCATTCCCTGTACATACAGTGTCACAGAGATGATGAATACACACCAACTGATACACAAAACTGACACACCAAATGTTGCTGGTTCTCACGGTGACAGACACACTGACACTGAATCACACAGTGCCTGACTGATTGACACTGAATCATAATAACTGACACTAAACCAGACAGCGCCTGACACACTCACACCAAATTACGCAGTGACTATCCGACACTGAATCGCAGTGACTGTGACACACTGACTGACACTGAACCACACAGTGACCAACAGATGCTGAATCACACAGTGCCTGACACATTGACACAGAATAACACAGTGACTGGCTGACATGTTGTCTCACACAGATGATGCCTTGTGTGTCCGTACCTCCTCCTGGAAAAGGTTCTGCCTGTTCCTGAGTGACCTTAGCTTGGTCTGTTTCTCCTCGTGCTCCAGCTCCTCCTCCGGTGGGCAGAAATAATTAATGAGATCCTGAAGGCTGAGGACCACGGAGTCCAGTGGCAGAGCGACCGGAGAAGAGGACTTGTTCTTCCCACTCAGAGAGTCTAGACCCCTGGGACACAGAGTAGGGAGAGCAGGATGAGAGGAGAAGAACAGAAGACAGAGATGAACAGACAGAAGTAGAGAGTGCTACGTGCTTTATGCTCATTTGGTATTCGTGACTGTGAAAGGACTCCTTAACCTCTAGCATGGCATCGGAAGACCTACACAGAGTGACCCCCTTACCTTTGGAGAAATAGAGAGCTGGCACTGGTGTAATAACCTTTTAAATCCTCGTATGTCCGTAGCCTGCTGGCTTGCCTGCCTTTCCCTTTAGCCTGAACCTTCACCCTGAACTGTGGGCTCCAGAGGGCTCCCAACGCTTTCCCCAGTGGAGCACTGGCTCCTCGGAGATCAAGCCCGCCAGTGGAACCAAACCTTATTTGAAAACCTAAAACTACTGACGGGCACTGAGCATTATAAGTGACCCACTTTGGAGCCAACTCTAAAACTAACCTTCACCAAGGCTGAACTGGACAAACATTCTCGTTTCATTGTGAGACTTTCATCAGTGTGATCTCACTACAAGACAAGATCACTTCTACTGTGTGCTAAACCTATTCAGAAAGAATCCTGATGAAAAGTAGCTACATTACATTCCCCTCAAAAGTAAATGAATGCATTTCCTAACTGAATGCATACTGTAATTCATGCTTACTTTCTATGTGCAGTGTCCCTACTTCACCCTCTAGTGGCTAAAACTAACATTCCCAAGATCAAGCTGCTCTGTCTAAACACTGGACATAGTAAATAAATCTACGCCTAATGATATATGTTCAGCCAGTCCTGTGACACTGCATTTCAAAGTCCCAGATACTGCCCAGTGGTAACTGATATACCACACTGATGTCACTGCCATCAAGATGTCTGTCCTGTACATGGAAGTATCCATGTACAGTCCTGGAAGTATCCTGGACTCTCTCGGGCAGCTCAAGTCTCCAGTGGATCTCTAAGGGTTTCACCACACTTATGATCTTAAGTACTGAACTGACTGGATGACATTCAGGTGGTGTTTTTAAGTCTGGTGACAAAGGGTTCCTGAAAAACCTGCAGGACCGGGCCCTGAGTTCTGGAGCTGCCCGACCCTGGTCTACTGCCTGGGCTGCCTGTGAAACGACTCCCTTACTTGATGAACTGCCTGAAGAGGCCGGTGGTGCTGTAGATCATCCGGGCAGCCTGAGACTCCTCGTGTTGAGAGCGAGACAGAGACAGGGCATCGTCCATGTGGCCCTCTTGGTGCAGGATGGCCTGCAGGGAGGGGCAGGCAGGGAGAGCAGATGTAAGGCAGAGAGAGAGAGAAGGAGGAAGAGTAGGTAAGAGACGGGAGATAATGTGAACTACTTCATGATATGAAATAATGATCAGATTGAGAAATAACAAGAAGAAACAGACCCTGACCATGTACAGGCTCAGTGACCCCAACTAGGACAAAGACACGGGATGACACAGACAGACCTTGCAGCCCCTAAAGGACTGGCACTACTTTCTCCCAGAAATAGGAAATCTAATCCCAAAATTCCCACACTTGTAGAATCAGAACACCTTCCAATCCTGCTAGGGGAGGAAACTCAATAGCGCTGTAGCCCAGTATGTGGGGAACAGTGAGCCACTGAGCAATAATATTATTATTATTATCACCTTTCACTTTGAGGACAGAGGAAGTAAAAACCAAACAGTGAGACAGAGAGCAAGAGAGAGTGAGAGAGAGGACAGGGGGGAAGAAATGAAGTTGGAGAGGGGACGACAGCTCGTGCAGTACCTTCCTCTTCAGCGGGCCCAGACGTGCCGACTTGGCGTCTACGGCGGCGTATGTGAGCCACAGTCCCGTGGAGACGTGCTGCACGAAGCACATGGACTCGCCGTACTTGATCTCCGGGGTCCCCATGCCCTCCACATCTCGCTTTGGGGCCACCTCCAACTTCTCCTGTGGGGGGCAGTGGAGAGAGAGAGGAGGGGCATCAGAGGAGCGGGGATCACCGCTGTGCTGTGGCTGGGGCAGGCTTTACTACACTATCCTTATGTACCTGTCCTCTGGCACCTCGTGTGTGGTTTACGGCTGTAGTGCAGTACAGAATGCAGCAGAGAAAACCAGTGGAAAATTCAGAGGGAATGTCTCCCAGGTTGATTTACTGTGAAGAAGTCTGACAAGGGGTGTGAGGCACGGTGCTTACAGTACGGACTGACTGACGACAAATGGAGGGGGTGACATTTGTGCCCTCTAACCTTGGAAGCGCGGAAGCAGAAGGCAGACATCTTGGTGTTGGCGCGCTCAGGGTCGACCACCATCAGCCCCTTCTCCTCATCCAGGCCCAGGTAGCGACCCGTGGTCACGTGGCGCACGCGGAAGGGCTGGCCACACTTCATGTGGCTGCCGCTCCAGCTGCAGAGAGCACAGAGAGACTGTGGGACAACAGGCTGATGCCTCGGAGCACAGGGAGATGCCACAACCCCGTCTCCCCCAGCGGTGACAGCAGCCTCCCCCACTCCACTCCACACAGGCCTTGGTGCTATCTAGATCTCAACTATTCGAACAATCTCCAGCAACCGAGAAATCAGATAACAATGGGACAGTTTATGAAGAGACATAATGTAGAGGAGCAGGGTGGAAGTGTCATGGTGCCAGTGCCAGTTCTAAAAGATGTTGTAAAACAAGAAGGGTTTTAAAGTAAATAATGCAGTTATTTAATAAACAGACAGAGACACACAATCTTTACCTGATTCGCAGGGGCTCCAGCCTCCACAGCGAGCGGGCATGACTACAGACAGCTCCGCCCTCGTAGTGTGCTTGCCTGGGAGTGCAGACAGACAGACCGCCATGTTCACAATTTACAGCTCACTAGATGACAAGATTCAGGCAGTGTGCTGACATGTGGGCCCGTCAGTATCAGTGTATCATACATTGTTTCAACCTCTCAGTGTGTGTCATAGTCTCAGACAGCGTGTCAACTTGTCTGTCCATCAGAGTTGGGGTATGTTAAACAGTGTGTAACATAGCAAGTATCGGCCTGTTTGTGTGTACAGTATGTGATTACCCATGAGTCATTCTGTCTGTGTGTCTGCCAGAAATTGCTACAGTGTGCTGGTCTGTCAATGTCTTTGTGTCTGACTGGCTCACCGGCGCTGCTCCTCAGCCTGGTCACTGGCTGCGATGGCCAGACACTCATCCATGTGTCCGTGAAATAGTCTAAGGACATGGCCTCCTGTCAGGTATCCTAGAAAGAGAGAATGAGAAAGATTAAGAGAGAGAAACGGTGGGCCGAAAGAAATGCTTTGGGCTGTTTGGCTGGTTAAATAAAGCACAATCAGCATAAAGTTTAATGCTTATAAATGCATTTTGTTTTTCTCACTAGGGTGCTGGGTTACTGGCTTCATTGTGCTCAGCAGCAGGCAACTGGGGATAAATTTAGTGAAAGGGGCCTAATTTCCTTTATGGTCACTCCACCAGCCCCAAAACAAATTCTGCAGGCTGGCTGCTGTGGCATGTCTCACCTTCGGCCAGCTCACACCCTGAACACACGGGGTTCATGTTCCACAGCGTCTGCATGAAGGAGGCGTCCACCATGAGGTCACCGCTGGCGTAGGACAGATGCTGGGGAGAAGAGAGAGAGGGTCGGTGATTGCGTATAGACAGGAGGGGGGACAGAGCAGACACCCAGTGCAGAGCAGGCTGTGTCAGCCAGTCTCCACTGCCTTCACTGCACAGCTCTGGTACTGTATCTTGTCACCCCAGACTGGATTTGCTTCAAGTAAAGTGTGATCTGTAAAGAAACATGCAGCCTGCAAAGCCAAGAATGGATGAAAGTGCTCCACAACAGGAGCGTCATCTGTTTTGATTCATGATACTACTGTAGATGCATACATGGCTGTAGAGATTAGAGCAGCAAAAGGAAAGAATAAAACTGAACAGATCTGAATTGGGATTGGCCGCCCAAGATTGATCCTGGATCCTTTTCTGACTGGGGATGTCCAGGACTAATTCCCATGTAATCAGTCAGCAGACACCGAGACCCCTCTGATATCCAGGGCTCCAACTGACAGGCTGTGATGTCAGTGAGGGACGCACTGAGCTTCCAGTATGTCACTGCAGAACCATTAATTTATCTGACAATGAATGGCTCAAGGAGGGGTAGAGGAGCCTGTGAGCTGAGCCTTAGAGACAGGGTATATAATCAAGGATAATCTGTGATTACAAATTGAAAGAAGCAGTAATGAACAGAGTGTGGTAGAAAGTGCTATATGACCTGCAGTTGGAAAAGGGGCTGGGTCCCCAGGCTGTCCTCCCTCTTTGAAAAGCACAGTAGGAATGGGAGCCTGGCACTCTGCTGGCTCACCCAACACTTTAATATCCCTAAAAAGACACAGTGAGGCAAACGCACCAGGTATCTCTCGGACGACACGCTGACCAGGATGAGGTCGTCTCCCACTCTGACCTTCTCACCCTCTGACCTCTGCTTGGACGCAGGGTGAATTGTCCACCAGCATGCTTCTCCTGGTCAGGGGAATGCAGATTAATATAAGCACAAATAGCAACATATTAGCGCTCGAATAGCTCAGACTGATACGTCCGAATCTCACACCCTGTTCAGGTGGATTGATTTATGCTATGCTGGACTAGTTTAGTCTTCATAGGCTGATACGCTCTATATTTGACTGTTTTTCTCTATACTTGAATGATTTCTTCTCAAACTGACCTGGCATACTGTACAGTGGACTGTTGTAGTCTGTACCTTGCTGAGGTGTTTTTACAGTCTGGTTTCCTCTGCACTGGAATGTTCTGTTCTTTGCTGAGCTATACTGATTCATCACGATATCCTATGTCAGAGATACATGTATGTGAGCTTCGTACCTGTGGCATCTTCCTGAAGGCCGACATCAAAAGCCAGCTTGTCTGTGAGCGAGCGGGATGTGGTCAGGCAGCTCAGGTACTGAGAGAGTGACAGATGCACAAGGGCAGCCAGAGAAAGAGAGGGACCAGCAAGAGGGACAGGGGATGAAAAGAGAGCACAGGGGGTGGGAGTAGCGGTGGGAGGAGGGTAAGAGGAAGGTCGGTGTAGAGTGAGAAATGGGGAAAGAGGAAGGGAGAGGGACAGAGAGAGAAAAACAGCGTTGACACAGTCTGGATGTTGTGGTAGTGCCTGCAGTTTCATGAACAAATGCAAGACAGTCCTTTCATTGGAAGTAGGACTGCTGCTATACAGCAGCCCGGCTGCCTTGGGGGCCTCCACAGACTCTTGTAAAGACAAGAAGATGCACCAAAGACAACAAGTGCAAGAACCAGGTTGAAGTGTTGTCTAGGGACCAGTTTCATGCACGGTGCAAACAGCAATACCGCGACGAAGAGGACAGAAGGTGGTACAACACACAGTGCACACAAGCCTTACCATGCTGGAGTGGGAGTGCCGCAGAAGGATGGCATGGCCATACAGCAGGGTCCGGTGGCCGCCTCCCTGGGACGACTGCACACGAAAGTAAAGTTTTAAAAGTTTAAACGTGAATACTGCAGCAGCAATGCGAGGCCGCGCCTTCAGAAAGGACAGAGGCAGAGACAAAAGCAGGACACTCTTGTAAGCACAGGGAAAAATCTCAACAAACTTGTCCTGGTGAAAGGACAGCAGTCAATCAGTCAGTCAGCATGTCAGCCGATCAGTTTTTCAGATAATCAGTCACTGTCCTCTTGCCAGTGTCAGCTGTTGTGTTGGTTAATTTGTGTGTCAGCCATTCATTGTCTTGATTGTTAATCTGTGTATCAGTCTGTCAGTCATTCAGAGTGTCAGTTGCTGTCAGTCAGTTAATTAATGTATCAATCTGTCAGTCAATCAGTGTAACAGTCTGTCAGTGTGTCAGTCACTGTCAGTGCGTCAGACAGTGTGTCTGTCAGTCAATCAGTGTCTCAGTCTGTCTGTCAGTCAATCAGTGTCTCAGTCTGTCAGTGTGTCAGTCAATCTGTCTCAGTCTGTCAGTGTGTCAGTCAGTTAATCAGTGCCAGAAACTGTCAGTCAATCAGTGTAACAGTCTGTCAGTGTGTCAGTCACTGTCAGTGTGTCAGACAGTGTGTCAGTCAGTTAATCAGTGTCTCGGTCTGTCTGTCAGTTAATCAGTGTATCTGTCACTGTCAGTTCGCATGTCAGTTAATCAGTGTATCAATCTGTCAGTGTGTTATTAACAGTCAGTGTGTCAGTGAAGTGGTGTATCAGTCAGTGTGCCAATCAGTGGATCAGTCTGTCAGTGTGTCAGTCAATGAATCAGTGTATCAATCTTTCAGTGTGTCATTCGCCACCATTGTGTCAGTTAATTGGTGTATCACTCTGTCAGTGTGTCAGTGAATTGGCGTATCAGTCAGTCAGTGTGTCAATCAGTGGATCAGTCTGTCAGTGTGTCAGTGAATTGGTGTATCAGTCAGTTAGTGTGTCAATCAGTGGATCCGTGTCTCAGTCTGTCAGTGTGTCAGTGAACTGGTGTATCAGTCAGTCAGTGTGTCAATCAGTGGATCAGTCTGTCAGTGTGTCAGTGAACTTGTGTATCAGTCAGTCAGTGTGTCAATCAGTGGATCAGTCTGTCAGTGTGTCAGTGAACTGGTGTATCAGTCAGTCAGTGTGTCAATCAGTGGATCAGTCTGTCATACAGTGTCAGTCAAGCACACAGTGTGTCAATCTACTAGTTAGGACGTCAGATATTATTCTAATTGCAGACAAGTCACTAAATTGCAAGTTACAGTATATGCTACTGAACCCATGGAGCCCATTAGCTGTGGATTGCCTTTAACAGAGTTTAACAAGAAGAGGCAGCAGCAGATCCTGGTCTGCTCCCAGAGAGACCAAAAGGATCTTGCAGAGTTATATTACATAAAAGAGATGAGCAACAACCTTTTCTAAAAAACTTTTCCTATTCACCCATCTGGACTGTCTCTAAAAAAACACATCTCTAGCATGAGGAAATTAAAGGAAAAAAGCTTACCTGATTTTGCCATCCCACAAGTTTATTATTATTATTATTGTTATTATTATTATTTTTATTATTATTATTATCAGTGAATGCAAGCTAAGCTCTGCACTTCAGACCTTAATAATAATAATGTAATAAAAGGCTTATATTTTGTCTTACAAACATCCAAAGATAGTAGGACAAGTTTAATAACCATAGTGACATTAGTGGCCTAATTAGGATTAATAGGTTTGACTACTTTAATTGTCTGTGTTATTGTTTAATCCAAGTCATACCACGTTTGTTCTTACGCTAAGAGTTTTGGGAAAGGAGCTGGAAAACCAGGAAAAAGACGGGGATGGTCCAGCATGCGGCAGGGAGAGTGGTTCTTTGGGGGCTTGTGGCTTTGGGCAGGATGGGAGATTAAGAAGGACGGACACAGACGAAGCAGGAAGGTGAGTTTAGAAAGGAAGGGGGGGAAGATGATCATGGACACAACAGCAGAAACTGGGAAATGGGATGCGGTGGAACTCCGGGAAAAGAGGGAAATCAGGGCAAGCTTTAGACATAAATAGTGCTGCTTTCCGTTCTCATTATATTTACAGTATGTGCATGGGAAGATTGGTTCCTGATTGTGCTTATTAATGTTGTGAGCTGACAATGACCCCGTGTCCAATGTGAGGCAGCAGCCTTGTCCAGCAAAGCTGATCCCATTCAATCTAAGCAGGCATCTTGGAAAACCATTTGTTGTCAAAAAATGTTTACCTTGCATTTTGGCAAAGTTCTGCTTTGTACAATATTGTGGAAAGGAAATAGTAACATTTATGAACAGCAATGATATGTTATCTGGTAGTGTTTTTTGCATCATGTTTGGCTTTTTCAGGTTCAAAGTTCATTTCATTTCACTGCACTGCCTTTTCGACTTATAACTCAGGGGAGCAGCACTATTTGATGGAGGAGGGGAGGGAGATTCCGTATGGCTGGGGGGTGTAGGGGCGAGGCCCGTGAATGTGCTTCTAGGGAGATGGGGGGACAGGTGCAGGATTCTGGGAAACACGCCACAGGTGTATAAATGAGCAAAGACATACCCATTTGTCCAAATCGACTGCCTGTCATTGGCAGAGCAAGGGAGGAGAGAGACAGAAGGCAGAGGTTACATTGAGCTCAGGAACTCCCAGGACCGTGCAGCTGGGTTCCCAGGCCAAAAGGGCACATGGGACTCTTCAAATCAGGGGTTCCCTGCAGATGCTGGGGATCCACAGCACGTGCTGGTTTCCATCCCACTCAGCACTCACACACTTAGCTGAACCCTGAATCCAACTGATAACTTCCTTAACTTCATAATCTTTCCTGTTTTAAAAAAATTAAATCTAAAAAATCTCAAGGTCTGAAAATAATTTAAGAGGCCTTATTTAGCCAACCGGGGGGCCCTAGAGTGTCTCAGTTTGTAAAGGTGCTTGCACTGAGCGCAGGCTGAGCTCTTCGACCCAGACACTGCGGGTTCGAGCCCGGGTCGTGTCACCAGTCCCCTGTGAATGGGGGTCTCCCGGTGGAAACACACAACTGGCATCACTGCCAGTGTCAAGTGGGCTTGATTCAGCCAGGGGCTTCCGGGATTTCAGAACAGCTTCCTGTATGTGTGAGCTTGCAGTTACATCGGTGAGACACATCCTGCTTCTCCAGTCAGTGCTTACTGTCCTTAAAAGCACTATGGAGCTTGCTGCATCTCACCATGACAAGCCCTCACTCTCCCCCACACACAGTATACTGTGTGGCTGTATTTAGCCATACAGCCAAGTCAAAGACCAAAAGTCTCTGAGTGACTCCAAACTGCAAGGGTATAAAACAGAAAGCAGCTGGCAAACTAGTGGAGAGAAGAGTCTTCTCTCTCCCAATACCATCAAATAAGATGATTGTACTTATTTATAATCCATCCATCTATTTTCTAACTGCTTTATCCTGTAC
The DNA here is from genome assembly GCF_059453375.1 of Lepisosteus platostomus. NCBI lineage: Eukaryota > Metazoa > Chordata > Actinopteri > Semionotiformes > Lepisosteidae > Lepisosteus > Lepisosteus platostomus. The sequence continues at coordinate 6,045,273 of NC_142614.1, forward strand.
AGGGTCTTAGAGGAGGCATTATACATCTTGGACAGAACGTCAGTCCATCACAGGGCACAGACAGACACAAATACAGAAACAGACACAGACACACTCACCCCAGGAACATTTATCCACAAGCCAATTAACCTACCAGTATGTCTTTGGACTGCGGGAGGAAATTGGGACACCCAGAGGAACCCCATACAGAAATACAGACTGCATGCAGATAGCACCCCAGGAACTGAACCCAGGGCACCAGCACTGCAAAGCACCAATGCTAACCACCGTGCTGCTCCCCATTTGTGATTTCATGATTAAAATTATTTTAAATTATAAAAATAACTATTATCTGAAGGCTAAGCCTTTGATTGGATAAGGGCCTCTCCTGTGGGCAGATTAAGAATCTGGTGAACAGGTGTGAGTGCTCCAGTGAGTAAGTATCATATGTATGCATGAGAAACAGATACAAACAGTTGGACAGTTCTTTCTCTCCTTCCCTCTCTCCCTCTCCCCTACTTTCTCCTCTCTAGCCCGCTCCTCCTCTCCTGCCTTCCTCCTTTCCCCAACCTCCTCTTACTCTCTACCACACATGTTGGATTCCAGCTGCATACTTTGTGACTCAGCACTGAGCTCAGACTAGGGCAGTCAGGCTCTGTGACTCTGTGGTATTTGTTTAATCTACCTGTGCGGGGCAATTGAGGAGCAGAAGGAAATGGAAAAGAAGAAAAATAAAGATTTGCATGTCAGAAATTCACCGTGTGATTCTGCGTTCTCCATGTTTGCTTAGCACAAGACACCACTGTGATGTGAAATCAGCTCTAATCAAGAGTTTACTACAGCACAAGAGTAACACTCAGGTTGAATTGCCTGCTGTCATTCAGAGACAGATACATCAGACTAAAGGCCAGAAACCCAGCTCTAGACTTGGACTTGGACATTGGTGCAATGACTGGACTCCCCCTCTCATTTCTCTCCCTGCCACTCTCACCCCTTCATTTTCTGTATCCTCCCTCTCCAGCCCTCCAATTTCACTCCTACCTCATTGCCCATCTCCACAGTGTTGGCCAGCATCTCCTGCAAAGCTCGCACAGACAGGGATTGCTCCAGGATAAAGGAGCAGATAGCCAGGTCAGGAGGGACATTCTGAGGGGGGGGGAGAAGGAAAATCAGTCAATCAATCCCACCTATCAATCAATCAACAGAAATTCTCACAGTTCTTCAATATCCTGTCAAGATCAGCAAGCACGAAGGTTTAGGAGCATTCAGACCAGAAAGCAGGAAACACATCTTTACACAGAGGAATACAGAACCGCCTCCTTAGCTGTGCTGCTTTCAAAGGCTTTTCAAAGCGACCCTTTAAGGGGCAGCTTGCTGGGATTCTCAGCTTGCTAAGCTCCCAGCAGCTGGAGGAGCAAGATGAATGGATGACCTCCTACACCCCTCTAGAGCCCTTGCGCTCTGACCTTAAAAGGTTGCTCTGTCGTACCTTCTGCACTTCTGAAAAAATAAAGGGTGAAAAGGAGGAAACCCACATATTCACACTGCTGTCCGGAGGCACGAGGATGGAAACTGACTGACAGGGAGGTCCAAGAAGGTTTGACAGGCTCTCAGACTGTTCCTGCTGCTGGTGGAGCACGTGGGGTGTGCACTGTGAGAGCAGCAGTGCTCTACACTGCCTGCCTTCACATGCTTTCTGTTTACAGCTGAGCATCGCTTTCTAGGTCGACATTAACGCTCTGTCACGTAGCGATACAGGTGTGAAACAAGGAAAAGACATAAGCAGAGTTCTGGAAAATAAACCAGAATTTTCCCCAAAGTAGAAAGAGTTAACGATTATGTATCCTTCCTGTTCAAATTCCTGCTGTTCAGATATCCTGACCTTTAAGAGCACAAGTGTGAAAGGGCAAAATTAAATCAATGTGTCTACAGCATATTACTGCTCAACTCAGCACAGTTCAGCAGAACTGAATAATACTCAATGCTCAATGCACTACGGAATAATACAGCAGTGCACAGTTATTACACGACAGCTGTTTATCACAGACTATAAGGGTCCCTATAGGACTATAGCGGCTACAGGGGCGTCACTGTTGAATTGGGGGGTTACCTGGGCATTGGAGGTGGATTCCAGGAAGCACAGTCTGTTCCCAAAGCCCTCGCAGGCCAGACACAGTTTAATCTGCTCCTTCAGAATGGTCGCTGTGCATTGCAGCACCACTTCATCATCCTGGGAAGGAGAAGGGAGATGAGTTTGTTAAGACTGTACGTATGTGTGCTGCTGTTCGCACTTGTGACCACTGTTCTATATCACTCAATTACTTTGACACTAGAGCACTCCAGTATGAAAACCAGATTTATGTAAAATAAATGACAGAAGATGTAATGCTAGCAAAGTTTATTAAAAAAAACATGCAAAAATGACAGGACATAAGAACGTAAAAAATAAATCATGGTTGAGAAGGGAAAATATATGTTTTTTACTTGTTTTGTAGATTAAAACATGGAACAATGTATTCATTTTGGTGGATATACAGTACTGTACTGTAAATGGCACTGAAAAGTAAGAACTCTTTCTTAAAATGTCCAACAAAACAGCTTGTATGATAAATAACTGATTTTACAGTTAGTATCTGGTCTCCATTTTCATTGTTTTTGGCTTCTTATGTTTCTTCCAATGTTTACTTTTTCCTGATCTGATCTACTTGATTTAAGAAAGATGGTTAAAACTCTCCCCTTCTCTCTCTTTCCCCTCAATCCCTCTCCTTCAGCCCATTCTGTCCCCTTCTCTTTCCCAATTTTTTCTCCACCTTTCTCCCCTTCTCTTCCTCTTCACACCTCCAACAAATCTGTCCATCTTTCTTTCCCCGTTCATTCCTCTCCATCACTCTTCTTACCCCTCTTCTTCTGCCACTTCTCTCCCTTCTTGCCCCTACTCCTCCCCTCCCTGCCCCCACACCGGCTCCTGGAGCAGTGCATTCCCAGCTGCTCCCGCCTGTCCCCAGTCCGTCTGTCTCCCTCTGTCCTGCCCTCTCTCTCCTTCCGTTACTCATCAAGCCTTTTTCACAAGTGCAAAAACAGACGTTTTTCTTAACACGTTTAAGCTACAAATGATGCCTTCAGCCTTTCTGTTAAGGCATGTGTGTGTGGCAGAGGCAGGGAATGTGATATTGATGTGAATAAATTGACAACAACAGCCTTCAGTAATTCAGAAAAGTCATTCTATGCTGATCATACCAGTGTCCTGCACCTGGAACACCTCTGGAGGAAACAGCTGCAGGCTATTTAAAAGCAGGGTGAGTTCATTTAGACAGCCCTAAGCTGGGAAAGAGCTTACGAAAGCAGCTGATGTGAAGAGGCTGATTGCACTGATGTGTGTGCTTTTGTCCCTACACGCCTAGACTGATAATGTCCTTTCTCCAATCTCCTCCCTCCCAGCCCTCTATCCTATCTCCTCCCTCCCAGTGCTCTCTCCACTGGACCAGTCCCCTCTCTCCTCCCTCCCAGTGCTCTCTCCACTGGACCAGGCCCCTCTCTCCTCCCTCCCAGTGCTCTCTCCACTGGACCAGGCCCCTCTCTCCTCTCTATCATCTCTCTGCATTCCCAGTACACTCTCCACTGGACCAGTCCCCTTAGCCTAATCTTTCTTCATCCCAGTCCAATAATTCAAAAAATCCTAGCACTTGCTCTCAGAGCATATACACTATTTCTCTCCCAAGAGAAATTGTCAGCACACAGAAACCTAGATTTTAATAAATAATAAAGAGAGTTACTCCATCAGATATATTTAATTAGCTCTAATAACAACCCTAATCCTCCCTGGGTGTCTCAAGATCAAATCTCTGCAGAAACACGTGAACAGACATCTGTCTCTTTTTAAAGAGACAGATGCCAGTGCTGGAGGCTGTCCGTGTGAAGATCATCTAGTCTGTGAAGGTGTGATAGTGTGGCAGAGGTGGGGGTAAAGTACAGTGTTAAGTCACCAGTGTGTCCAGGCCCTGATATGGAAACTCAGCAGTGTGCTTTACTTATAAAAACCCTGCAATAGTCTGTGACTCAGCCCTCAGTGACAACACGATCAGATGGCACTAACAGAGTGCTTGAACAAACTCACACCACTGCAGCCCTGTTTTTAAAAAATATCACCAGGCCATCTACACCAAGTTACATAATAGCTACCCGTTCTCTTTAAGGTAACCGCAGTCCTGTCCACTATGCTTTGTGAGTTTTGTGGCAGATTTGCAAGGTCTTTTTGGTGTGCCTCACAATACCACGCTTTCACTCTGTTTGTGGCATGTTACTTCTCATACTTTTCTGTGATTTCACTGCACTTTACTACACTAGCTCTGCTTCTCCATGGCAAGAAGACTGTGAACTTGGATATGGAAACCCATACGAGCTGCGTCAGAACTTCCTTGCGGCTTAGGAGATCCGTATCTGCTGGTCTCCTTTTAAACAGGCGCACCCACAGTGACTCACAGCTAGAGCTCCGATGAACACCTGCTCCATTATCTGGTATCAGTTTGCAAAGCTGAGCTAGAAACGAGCACCTTCGAGGGCCCCTGCACTCTGCCGTTCCAGTCCGGGCTTGAGGGCAGGAGGCTCCCCATGGGGCCGTGCGGCTGTCCCTCTGCTAGCCAGCGCACTGAAGAGCTCACAGAACTGCCGCACCAGGGGAAGGAGGAGACACACAAACACTGGACCTGCACTCACAATCTGGGCGGGCCAAACCTAGCCTGACTGGGAGAAAACCTCACGCTGTACCGGATTAATAGTCAACTCTCATAGGTTGAGTGGCCTGATGTTCTCTTCTTAAAAAAAGAGTTCTTTAATTTCTTGAAGTTCTTAGTTTTATTACGCTATTCATTTGTTGTGGGTAAAATCCAGTTGCACTGCCAGGCCACTATAATTTAATCATTCAGTTTTCTCACCTCACGCACACCCCTTTGTACAAATCCACACTTCTGCTTGACACACAAAGCTAATTGTACACCACATACAATGTACTCCATTTTGTGCTTAGAGCTACATACACATTTAGACCTCAGTGCTTCTCATTTTAATGTGGAAGGGGTATTTCCCAGATCTCTTTATCCCTTATTTAAGGGACAGTAAGAGAACAGGACAGGAGCAGGCCCTGAACGCTTCCTGATTCGCGCTCACAGACAGTGCACGGCTCACAGCTGGAGTGACTGTCATAGGCAGACTGCTGCCTCTCAAACACTGGGGCTGCTCAGACAGGACACTTGGGCACATCTTAGTGTCCAAGAAGGTTCTGAGACAGTATAACAGATCAGACTCTCAGTGCAGAGCGGCTTAATCCATTCCAGGTTTTACCAGCTGCAGGAGCTTGTGCAGAGCACCAGTAGAAAAGTGACTTGTCTCTACGAATGTCTGTGTGTGAATATACTTGCAAATGCACTTAAAATAAGGCAACCAACTTAAATTATCCCAGCAATTGGCATCTCTGCAATAGTTATAAAACATCTGAACTGTACCAAAAGGCTGTGCAGCAGGAGTCTGATTTGTTTCCCTGTTGAGATGCTGAGCTCCTCAGCAGACCAAATTAGAGCTTGAATGTATTTTTGCTGCTTCACTATCCCTCCTGCTATATCTCAGCTGATTCTGCCTGTCGAGCCAGCCTGACGTCTTGATACCGGATGATCGAATTCATGCATGTAATCTGTGTTGCTGCTGTGGTAGTTGCATTTATCCTGGGATTTCCCCACGGATCTCTGCCATCTTGCCCTCTGTCCCCCCCTACTGTGCCCCAGCGCAACAGTCTGGGCTGCTGAATAAATTAACAGGGCAGGGGAGAGGGCGGCCGCTGTGCACTGTGTGCTGGGTTTGGGGATCGGAAAGCTACAGATTGGTTTACAGCCCAAGGGCTAAATTTAAGCTGGGAATGTGTCTCTCTCAGCAATGGTGCTTTAACACACACTGCACTCCACATACAGTATATACTGGGCTTCTGGTATATACAGAATGAACTGCACTACTGCTCTATACACAGTAGAGATAAATTTGCTCTGTGTGCCTGGTGTATATACCGTGTGCACTTAGGTTTTGCACTATTACATGATTCATTTGCTTAGCAGACACTCTTATCCGGGGAGACTCACTCACTACATACAGTATATACTGTATATATATATGTACTTAACATTAGGTAAGTACAGGGAACAACCCTGTACGTGCATGATGAATGAATAATATTATATTATGAATGAATAATGAATAATTATATTATTGAATAATAATATATCTATAATATGAATAATATAGATGGAGGTGTAATGCAAGTGCCGCACTAGGCGAAAAGAAATTGGCTGTATTAAAACAGTGTACGGACAATGTGGCTATGAAGCAGCGATTAAAACAGCACAATGGGGAGTGTTGTCTATGGTCAATGTCTATGTCTATGGTAAATGAGTGCACTGAGCAAATCACATTACCCAACTGAGAGATAAGGACACTAGTGCAATACAGCAAGAATGACTGAAGACCGTGATCGAGAGCTGAGTGATCACAGGTGCTGTCTGAACAGGTGGGTTCCAAGCAGGTGGCGAAGGCTGGTCAGGGCAGGACGGGGAGTGATCAGGCTCTGGCACGAGAGGACAGGAGTCGGAGAGGGGTGTAGCCAAGAGCAGACTGGGTTTAGTACCAGCCATAGGCAGTGAACTCAGTCAGGTCAGGGAGAGAAAACACCAGACACGGCGAGCTGTAAAACACTGGAGGAGGTCAAGCTGGAGGCAGTTCTAGTGGTTGAAATGAGGGGGACTCTGCAAAGAGTGCTTGAGTAGAAGCAGAAGGACGAGTGTCAGAGAAGAAGAGAGTTGTCGTGGAATTTTATCAAAGAAGAGCCAGGAAAGGTGTTCTCATTCACTCAGTAAGGCATTTATTCATATTGCGCAATAGGGAAAGACAGCAACCACTAATCATAACAATTGCTTAAACTTATATAGCACTTTTCTGGACACTCCACTCAAAGCACTTTACAGGTAATGGGGATCCCCTCTACCACCACCAATCTGCAGCATTCACCTGGATGATGCGACAGCAGCCATAGTGCGCCAGTACTCTCCCCACACACCAGCTCTGCACCAGGAGAGCAAAGTGATGAAGCCAGTTCATAGAGGGAGGCCATGATTGGTAAGGGCCAATGGGAAATTTGGCCAGGACGCCGGGGTTACACCCCTACTCTTTTTGAGAAACACCCTGGGATTTTTAATGACCACAGAGAGTCAGGACCTCGGTTTTACGTCTCATCCGAAGGACGGCGCCTGCTTACGGTATAGTGTCCCCGTCACTATACTGGGGCAATAGGACCCACATGGACCGCAGGGTGAGCGCCCCCTACTGGCCCCACTAACACCTCTTTCAGAGGCAACCTTAGCTTTCCCAGGAGTCTCCCATCCAGGTACTGACCAGGCTCACACCTGCTGGGCTCCAGTGGGTTGCCAGTTGTGAGTCTGCGTTAGTCTGTGCAGCAAGTGCGAGCTGATTTTCAAAGTAAAATAGGGAAAGGTCCCTTATTTTATACACTTAACTGATGAAACACCTCAGCTTTTGTACTTCATTATGGTTGGTTAGTAATACAAAGACAGGCGAAACAGTAATTTTTCAGTCCTTATAGGTCTTAGCCTTGAAGGAAGAGAAGACAGCTACGTGCTGTTGCGCATCGCCTTTTTGCTGGGGCAGAGATAAACATATTCTTAGAACATCCCGTGCCCTTGACTTGCTGGGTACAATCACACTTTGTTCATAGAATCCAGCTGCTTTTACAACACAGGTCTGCCCGTAAACGACATTTTTAGGATAAAACACTTCTTTTTTTCTTCAGTAACTTTCCATTACAGGGTCAAGAGTGACAATGCAGTACTTGGCTGGGAAAGAGGAAAAAGGGATGGCGGAGTACAAGAAAAATAGCTTTTCTACATTAACAATTTTAACACTGGAGCCTCCTCTAGCACGGTGTCCCCAGTCACCAGGCCAACACATCGCTCTAGACATTCTGGGTCCAGAGGGGAGAGTGGTGCTGTATTCCTGGGGTACCAATTCTGTCTAAAGAAGCTCTCATCTTACATGATAAAAACCCATAGGCCAGCATCACTGACACAGAGACACTAGGCTGAGGGTCCATCCATACCAGCCCTAAAACAAAGAATAGAGCGATATACAAACAAGAAGAAGACAATGAACCCCATCCTAGTGTTTCCTGATCCTGAATACTTATACTAATACTCCAATCACACCAATCTTTCACCAGTTCTCCAGCTCTCTCTTTAAAAGCATGCAGATGGTAGAAGCCAAGGCTTCCTGCTGCTGTTCTTCAGTACAAATGCCAGAGGCTCAGACACAGCACACAGACTACAAACGGATCACAGGAGCTCTATATCCAGTGACAACCATTTGCTCTCAGAAAGGCAGGGGCCCCTACAGTACATCGCTGCCTCACAAGCCTGTGGACACACAGAGCAGGAGTACAACACTGCTGTCTCACAAGCCTGTGGACACACAGAGCAGGGGTCCAACACTGCTGTCTCACAAGCCTGATGCCACAACCATAGAGCAGGAGTCAAGCATTACTGTCTCACAAGCAAGGGGAAACACTCATAGTGCAGGAGCCCCCAAAATCCCTGTCTTACAGGCCTGCAGCCACGCTCACTGCATACTGGCGCAGAGTCTCACAAGCCTGGTGACACACTCACAGAGCCCAACACCACATCTTGGGCGATGTCAATTTCCCTGGCCTGGGCAAACCTAGGGAGAAGCTTGGAGAACAGCAGGCAACACTGAAGCAGCAAAAGTAGTTAATTAAGTATTTCCCGCCAAGCAGGAAGACGCTGGAACTGATCAAATTTATTGAAATGAGCAGGACAGCTTGAGCAAGAAAGAAGAGAAACACTGGACAACAAAGCTTTATAACTTCATAGAAACAGACTGTGAAGGGACAAGACAGAATTATTGAAGAGATGCAGGCTGGGATACAGACACATATGGAACAGGCAGTAGTATGATAATTAAAATATAATGCTGGAGGCACAGAACAAGATTATTCCAAAAAGCCTAGAAAACAATGGCCTAAATTAATAGATTAAGAAAACAACAGAAAATATATTGTGACAGAATCGTGAACACTAGTTAAAAACAACACCAGAAAGGCAGAGAAAACAGACTGAAGTCGTACAGTACATGCACGTATGGCAGTAGGAATGCCAGACAGGTGAATCTGTGAAAACTGTATCACACAATACTAAGACCTTATTTACAAATATTGTACAGACATGTGGCCACCATGATCAACAAAAGGATACTACTGCCTTGCAAGGAGTTTGGCGCAAAACATACAGGACAAAGCCTGTTTTTCTGTGTTCAAAACAGGCGGGTCAAAGGAACTGAACCTCTTCAGTCTTGAACAAAGAACAATGCAGGGGCCTTGACAGAGGTTTTAAAAGTCCTGAACATTTCATGACAAAGTCAGATCAAGAGGTTACTTCAGGATCAGCAGTCACAGAGGAGGAAATTAAGATGAATTTAAGGACTGAGGACAAGAGGCCCTTCAGGACACAGAGTGTTGACAGATGCCTAGAATAAGCACCCTGCTGCTGAAGCAGATTCTCTGGGATGCTTCTAAAAATGGTTTGAAAAGATCCTTGGACCTTTAAGCTTTAAGTATTTAAACACACAAAATGGGCAATTTGTAGCCTAATCTGTAGCCTTTCATATGTTTGTATTTTATTTTTTGACATACAAAAACTCACCACGCAACTGAAACCAATATTGGACACATCTTTACTTATTACCATTTGAAAACAAAATGACAGATTATTGGTCAACACTTCTCAATCAAAGGCCAGTGCTAAAAGCCTTCCAAATGCAACCCTACTGCCAACCAAGCACCAGCATCTCACCAACCAAATACCAACTGTCCATCAACCAAAGCCTGACCATCACTGGCCATCCAGGAAATTTCAGAAACTTCTGAACAGCAGGATCCGGGATCACAGATCCTGAAGTTCAACACCAGTCACCACATCAATCACAGCCAGTGTCACCAGAAACACAAGCAAAAGAAGAGTGCTGTGCCCCTGGAGCAGACAGCCTCTTAGCAGAGGCAGGTGAAGGCCCAGTCGGTGTTATTCATGTTGGGACAAACGCCACTGGCAGAAACAACACTGTTTCCACATGATACAAATCATATGAGCTCGGAAAGAAACTGATCAGATCCGAGCCAAACAGCTCAAAAAACTAATCTGAAAACACGGCAGAGGGCATGCTGTGCCGAGAAAGGCTACAGTTTTCTCAGCTCCTGAAAACCCTTCAGTAGCCAAGACTCGCTGTCCAGACGCAACGGATCACATCTAAACTGACGGGCAGCTGTCAGCCTGGTGCAAGGATCCACAGTGAAATTCAAGAATATTTACACTAGAATGGACAAAGGGACGATTGGGGACTTTTTAATACCTGTCCAGAAAGATACAGTACTTTATTCCTTCGCCGAGCTGGTCTCGCATTTATCGGTGACCTATACAGGGGCTGTATCACTGCAGTACTGTATGTCCGCTTTGCGTCTTGATCTCTTCAAAATACAAAGCAGATTTCCATCTGTTCTTTTTAGTTCCTTTATTATATACCCTCTGCCCCACAGCTCCGACTGTCTGAGACCAGGCTCTTCGGCAACGGCAGAGGGAAAGAGAGGAGAGTTCGTCTGTTAACACCCGGCGAGCCACACAGCCCGCACCAGGAGGAACCGCGCTCCTGGACAAGCGGAGCCCGGCGCCTGCCGGCATCGCTGCAGGCCTGCCAATGTGGCTGCGACACCGAGAGCTGACAAGATCCTGGAGGCCTAATGCCCTCCTCGCCTGGCCGGCACTTTGCCAAGGCATCCCGGTCCCAGTCGGTTAGCGACATGACCCGGCCCGAGCAGGCGATTCCACCATTCATCCAGCCTGGCAAGCCCACGCCTTAGAGAACTGCTCGACAGTGGAAAAGTGAAGGGGGGGTGCTTAATATAGTCTTTATTCACACACAGTATTGGAATGGAAGCACCACAAGAGCATTTTTTGGTCTGCTGGTTCATAGTTAAATTAACATTTTGTATAGAAACAATGCGAAGCACCTATTTTTTTACCTTTTTTAATTTCCCTGCTGCAGAAGAGAAATGGTTTGTGATTCAAATGAATGGCTATTAAAATCCTGCACTAGAATTAAGAACACCAATTAAAGGATGATTGCATGTTATTTGCAAAAGGATACTCAAAAATTCACTGTAAAAGAGCTGAGCTGTAAACGCTATGCTGTAGACTTCCATACACACACATGGCCACACATTTAGATCGAGACACTCAGACATGTTCACACAGACACGCGCTGGCACATACGATAGACAGTTCCACCGTGTACACAAATACAGGATTTTCTCCACAACTGCACAGAAGAAACATTCTGAGAAAATGGAGAAAGTGACTAGAAAATAAACTTTACATTTCACACCTTCTATTCTATCATCTTTTCAATCTTTTGTACTCCACACTCTCTAACCCCTCTCTGCCTCCCTCTCATCTCCATCTCTAACCCCTCTATTTGCCTCTCCTCCCTTCTTCCACCTTCAAACACTCTCTCTCTCCCCCTCACCCTGCTTTCTCCACCTCTCCTTTTCCCTTTACTCACACTGACCCCTCTGCCTCTCTTCCTCTCTTTTCTCACACTGATCCCTCTGCCTCTCTTCCTCTCTTTTCTCACACTGACCCCTCTGCCTCTCTTCCTCCCTTTACTCACACTGACCCCTCTGCCTCTCTTCCTCTCTTTTCTCACACTGACCCCTCTGCCTCTCTTCCTCCCTTTACTCACACTGACCCCTCTGCCTCTCTTCCTCTCTTTTCTCACACTGATCCCTCTGCCTCTCTTCCTCTCTTTTCTCACACTGACCCCTCTGCCTCTCTTCCTCCCTTTACTCATACTGACCCCTCTGCCTCTCTTCCTCTTTTCTCTCTCACTGACCCCTCTGCATCTCTCCCTCTCTTTTCTCTCTCACTGACCCCTCTCTTTGCCTCTCTCCCTCTCTTTTCTCTCACACTGACCCCTCTGCTTCTCTCCCTCTCTTTTCTCTCTCACTGAACCCTCTCTCTGCCTCTCTCCCTCTCTTTTCTCTCACACTGACCCCTCTGCCTCTCTTCCTCTCTTTTCTCTCTCACTGAACCCTCTCTCTGCCTCTCTCCCTCTCTTTTCTCTCACACTGACCCCTCTGCTTCTCTCCCTCTCTTTTCTCTCTCACTGAACCCTCTCTCTGCCTCTCTCCCTGGCCTTCCTCAAAGCTAAGCTCATTCACTGCCATGCCTCTCTGTCTAACCCCTCTCTCTCTACCTCACACCCTCCCCCCACCTCTCTCTATTTTTGGAAGCTGCACCTGTTGCTCCCACATTCCCCAGTTCTGCAGACCAGCAGATATTTGGGAGTCTCATGTAGAGAAGCAGTCCCAAAGACAGCAGGACAACAGACTAGTGGAACAGGAACTGTGCTCAACAGCAACACACTCTTATGTATGTTTATACAACATTATAGGTGCTGCACAAGGGTCTGTATACTTAAACCGTCCGGTAAACGGTACCGAAGCATTCGGTCAAAGTCCAACAGATTACAGAACAGCTTCTACCTCCAGGCAATAAGTCTGCTAAATAGCCAACCTGCAGCTCCTTCAGCAAATCAACCGCAATGGCTACATGGACACACAGTTTTCATTGTATTCGGCACACTGCACTACTTGGACATAATATATTACATACACCCTGGACACATAGCAGCTCTATTTATATTGAGTTTTGTCCGAGTTAATTTTATTCAGTTTCTATTGCATTATTATCTTTTATTATGTAACCTTAGTTTTATGATTTTTAACCCCCCCCCCCCCCCGGTAAGCTCATAGAAAAGACATTTCAGTGCCAGCAACTACTGCTGCTGCACGCTGTATTGTTGTGCATTTGATAAATAAACTTTGATTGATTGACTGAGTATGCATAGAGTTGTATTTAAATATACGCTTCACCTGAACATAATCCCCTGTACCTACATACTGTACAAAAACCTGTACATGAACATATACTCCTCTACCCATAATAAGACGTGGATCCGCACGCACTGTAAATCTTGTAAATGTGTTCCTTTATCTGTGCACACATCTTGACCTCCAGTATGGAGACCTGGGCGTCACTTCCCTAAACACTGTGAACCTACAACGCACTACATAAACCACCCATCCTTTGAACCTCAGCTTCTCATGTGTGCAATCAAACAGACCGACAGTGCTGGGAGAGCCCCCCGGTGCTGTGGTCTCCTGGGCAGGATTAACGGGTGCTGAAGGGGAAACATCTGCTGCTGCAAACTGGGGTGACGGCTCACGCCTGCCATCTCTCATCACACAGCGGGGAGGGGAGAGACAGGAAGAAAGGGAGGAGAACACGTAGCTGCAGGAGGAGGCGGCCCCGGAGTGGCCGGGGTGGTGGTGGTGTCACAGTGGCAGCTCCTCTCTTCCAGGAGGACAGACACACAGACACAAGCGCTCACTCAGCCTTGTCCCACCCAGCAGCCCCAGGAAGGATGCAGACCACGGGCTCTCTCACTCTGAACCACTTACAGAAGACACAGAGACCGGAAGATATCGCACTTATTGCCACAATAAAAATATATACACTACTGTACATGTACTGCAGGTGCTCTGTCATAATAAAATAACCATCTTCAAAACAGTGAACCATCTGTGTCAGGCTCTGCATGAGGCGTTAGGCCAAGCTATTCCAGATATAGCCTCGTTTAAATCTGCTCCTTTTTTCTGCTTGGTGTTGTGTGACTCTTGCATCATGCCGGTGTCCAGGCTGTGCATTTTTAATATACAGTAGGTATTTCAACGCACCAGAAAGTCTTTACCTGAATGCAGTCACCTGTTGGCAGCACTGTGCCCAAATTGGGGCAGCATGTGCTGTTGCTCAGTATAAATATTTACGTGCCCTGTACAGGCCACTGAAACCAGATACAAATGGGCAACCCCAGTCCTCCGGGCCCATAGCCCTGCAGATTTAACAGTCACTTTCCAATCAGCCTCCAGTGAAGCCCTAGAAAAAACGGATGATTTGACTTCCACGTCTCGTGATTATTTCAAGGTCGGAGCTAGAATGAAAGCCAGAGAGGCAAACGAGCATGAGAGGGGAATGAGGGCATCCGGGCCGTCTAGCTTGTTTGGCTGCTAACAGATAATTGATCCCAGGATCTCACCCAGCCCTGAAGCCAGGGCACTGGTTTCAACAATACTTTCAAAAGCTTTTCCTTTCTGCACAGAAGTGCCTCCTGTCCTCTGTTTTATGTACACTTCCCTTAAGGCCCCTGAAGACTGGAGTTTTCCAACCCCGGTGGACAGAGTCCACACACACAAGGGCTGCATCTAACTGCAGTCCGCAATACTTTAAAATGGCAAATTCACCCAAAGACCTTAAATCCCACTGATCACCACTAATAAGTGTCTGATTGAGATAAAGTGTGATTGTTAAACAACATTTCTCAAAAGCAACAAGTAAAAGGTTTATTCTATGCTGAAGACAGAAGAAAGAAAACACAACGTTTCGGCTGCGGAGCCTTCTTCGGGTGTGACTCCAAAGCCGAAAAGTTGTGTTTTCTCTCTTCTCATTTTCAGCATGGAATAAACCTTCACTTGTTTCTTTGCAGCCTACGCATTCTGACGCAGCTGTCCACCTGAACTACTTCTGAAAGGTAATACATAGCAGAACAGGCAACAAGACAGAGTTAGGTCAAGGAGCTCTGGGGTGTTGCTGTCATGGATGACCTCTCTGTGTTGGACCTGGTTTTGACCTGCCTCAGAAAACACAGAAGGATTATGACCAGGTCAGAACCACTGGGTGCACCAGTAGTGTGCAAAGAGTCCTGTAGGATGTGATTGCTGTAATCCCAATCAAGCAATAGACTACATCACATCCTTCCATCCTTTACACAAATTCAATTGTGGCACCGGTAAGGCAACTGGTTTGCTGAGTGTAGAGTCAGGGTTCAGGGTTTGGACTCTTATATGGAAGGTCATGGGTTCAAATTCCAGGAGGGACACTGGTGTTGCACCTGATGGCAAGGTACTTCACTCGGACTGTGTTGGTAACCATCCTCCCCTCAAGATCAACAGAATGGTTAACCAGGTTAACCAGCCTCAAACTGGGCTTGAACTTGTTGCCCCAAGCCCAGCTGTGTCAGCTTGGAGGCTGGTTGTACTGTATACAGTATAGACACAGTGAACATGAGAGACCCACACACTGTAAGCTTGCAGAACAGCACACATACAATTATTCATCCGCCACCATACCAGACTTGTCCTAGTCCAAGTGTGCCTGCACCAGAGGGCTCTGCATGCGCCAGTGTGGGTGAGGTAGAAAGAAAAGCAGACACATAAAATCATTGTCCAAACTACTTTGTCCATCGGTTTCGGTGAGCTTATATGAAAGGCTACTAAAATAGGCAGACAAGCCATTACATTCGGGCAAGTTCAAGCCAATCACTGATCTGATCAGAGAGGTAGGGAGACAGCCAGGACCCCAGGCCAGCACAACCTGTTGCCAGCTGTGTCCCAGCAGTGAGTGGTCCTCCCTCACCGCGGTATAAATAGATCAGCAGGCTAACGTGGATGGCACATGCATCAGTCCCTGTCTATCTACACACATCCCCCTGGTCATTCAGGAAGGAATTTTCGGGAACACCACCCCCCGCTACACACCACACACCACACAAACATGGGGAAGGAGAATGCCAGAAAGTGTTCGAGATATTTACAGAAAACTAAATCACTTTATATTAATATTTTGTCAAATACAGCACAACTACGTACACATACAGCACATACGCTCACACATACTGGACACAAGTGGACAGACACATGAACGGAAACAAACAGTTTAGGCTGAGTGACTGAAACCTATATACTGTACAGGCAACACAAAAATATACAAATAAAAAAGACAAAATAAAGTCAGGTTCAGTGAGAGACAGAAGTTGCTGGAACTACCATGCTTTTCGGATACACAGCAAGAAGAGCCATTTGATATGTAGGACAGTGTAGTCAGGGAATTCAGGGTTTAAAAATACCCAGTGAGCGAGGGTGCCTAGAACACCACAGAACTCACACACTGACACAGGCTGCGTTACAAGGCTGCAAAGCACCACAAAATAACAAACAGCAACTACACCAACTACACCAAGAACGATGAGAGTGGGTTCACACGTATCATTCATTTGTCCCCTCTCCCAGTTTCACTGCCCCCCACCACTAAATCTCCTATTAATAAACAGGCGTACTTCTCACCCTGACTCCCAGCTGGCGCATGGCACGCAGCGGAGCCTCAGGAAAATCAGAGCTGCACTCACCGTCCTCAGGAACTGTATCTCCTCCTCTCCCTCCCCGCCTTCCGCCATCCTTCCTCTTCTCCAAAGGTATTCTTCTCACCTCGGGAGAAAGCAACGGACCTGCCCTTCTCCCTCTCTCTGTCTCGGCTCCCTCTCCTCTCGGTGCCTGCGTGTGGGTGTGCTGGAGTACAGCACGAGCCCGGTGACTCTCACAGCGTAGTGAGAGAGAGTGACAGGCCGACTCTCACCGCGAAGAGCACACAGGAGGAGGGGCGGCCCCGCCCACCCGCTCATGAACACCCACCCCCTGGAGCACAAGCCCCTCCCCCTCCTGAGCCAGCTATGCTAAAAACTATAAAAAGAAAGCAGCTGAGGTATTTTTGACAGACTCCTCTTCCTCTGCTACTTTCACCAGCCAAAACATTCCCAGAGCCATAGTAAAGAATTAGTGAAATCTTACAGGAATTGAGAGCAGATTACAGAGTGGAAATCAAGCCACCCTGAGACCCCGTGGAAGTATGAGCCGCAGAGCTCTGCTGTTGCTGGATCCATGCATTTCTCCTAAAGAACAAATCTTCTTCTGACTTCAACAAAGTCTAGACAATTCAAGCTCAGTAACAGCCTCATCATAGCAGGGTTCTATGGATAAAAAAACATAGAATAGACCTGTTACAATACTGGCTACAGTCCCAGGACAGTAGAACAGTCCTGTTACAATACTGGCTACAGTCCCAGTACAGTAGCCTGTTACCCAGTACAGCTCCCTGTTACAATAGGAGCTACAGTCCCAGTGCAGGAGAACAGTCCTGTTACAGTAGGAGCTACAGTCCCAGTGCAGTAGAACAGTCCTGTTACAGTAGGAGCTACAGTCCCAGTACAGTAGAACAGTCCTGTTACAATAGGAGCTACAGTCCCAGTACAGTTGAACAGTCCTGTTGCAATAGGAGCTACAGTCCCAGTGCAGGAGAACAGTCCTGTTACAATAGAAGCTACAGTCCCAGTATAGTAGAACAGTCTTATTACAACAGGACCTACAGTCCCAGTACAGTAGAACAGTCCTGTTACAGTAGGAGCTACAGTCCCAGTACAGTTGAACAGTCCTGTTGCAATAGGAGCTACAGTCCCAGTACAGTAGAACAGTCCTGTTACAATAGAAGCTACAGTCCCAGTACAGTAGAACAGTCTTGTTACAACAGGACCTACAGTCCCAGTACAGTAGAACAGTCCCGTTACAGTAGGAGCTACAGTCCCAGTACAGTAGAGCAGTCCTGTTACAATAGGCGCTACAGTTCCAGTACAGTAGAACAGTCCTGTTACAATAGGAGCTACAGTCCCAGTACAGTAGAACAGTCCTGTTACAATAGGAGCTACAGTCCCAGTACAGTAGAACAGTCCTGTTACAATAGGAGCTACAGTCCCAGTGCAGTAGAACAGTCCTGTTACAATAGGAGCTACAGTCCCAGTGCAGTAGAACAGCTGCAACAGAAGGTTGCCCTTTAGTGAAGTGTGTAGAGTAGAACAGTCCAATTACAAAAAGGGACTGCAGTAACAGTACAGTAATCCCTTTACTTTAGGGGACTATCACAAATGTGCAGTATAACATTCCAATCAAGCATGATGGGTCAAATAGCCTGTTTTCATTAGTACCTTTCTTGTGTCCTGCTTCAGAGACAGCTGCCAACCATGTCAGACTATCACAGAGCAACTGTCATAGCTGTGATATATGACTGCGATGTATAAATGACATGGACAGGGGACTGTGGTCATTACTAGTCATTCACTAGTCATTTTCAAGTCTTCTACAATAAGTAAGGAAATACTATATATTGTAACGCTCTGGGGTTCACGTGGGTGCCCTCGCCACTGCTGCATCAGGTCAGCCCCCCACTGTCGGGGATTCAAACCCAGGCCTCCGGCGTCACTCAACAGGGACAAAGCCACTTGAGCCAAAGGGAAATCTCCCCTCAGCCCAGCGGCTGCGGTCCCTGCTATTCACAGGGAAGGGCGGTGACGTCACCGTGTGGGTAAGCCGGCTCTCACAACCAATTGTACCAATTCTGCAATTTCCCTCATGGGATCAATAAAGTATCTATCTATCAATGGAGGCCATATGCATTACAATATGAAACAGACCTAGAAACTAAGACTTATTTCAAAACAAAAATAATTATCAATACAAAACCTGCAAACATATAAGATCCTTAAACTAAAAATAAAAAAAACTAACAGAAACATGGTAGTAAGTACATTTCATACAGTCTTCAGTATTTGAGCTATGAGCTACACCATTCCTGTAGAAAACACACACAAACAAAGCATGCCTATTTAAATGCATACCCCTAAAACCTGTGAACAAAATAAAACTGCCCCATGGCAACAAACAGCAGTTTCTGGTCCAGTACTATAGGAATATGTGAGGGTTTACAGTGTAGTACTGGTCTTCCAAACAAGAAGAATCGATTGACCTTCCCAAGATGGCAGACACACAGACCCAATCTACCGTCAGCGTGTATCACCTTAGAGATGCCACCTACAAACATTTCTTCACAAACCAAGATTCCAATACTTCTTCTTCCACACAGTCAGAAACATACTAGAAGAGACCAGATTTCAGGGTTTTTTTTCAAAACATCCAAAATCATTTTGTGAATCACTGTATTACGACAGTAGACATGAGGTATAAAAATGAATAATGTCAACAGGCACCTACAACAGAGCTGCTGCAATTTAAATCAATGAGTTAAGTTTTAAAATAAGCTCGCAGGGGAGACTAGGATCTCTAGCCTGCTGGGCTGCAGCCGAGAAGCACTACAGTGGTGGAGTTCAAGAGTCCTGCAGGGTCCCAAGTCCTCCTCTACTACGCAGGTGGTCATATCTGTGAGAAATGTGATCAAGTGATCACTGAGAGCAACGGAAGATAGGAGTGTCTCCCGTCTCCCGTCTCCCTTCGAGAAGGCTGGACTCCACAGCTCAGGAGTTAAGAGGACCGAACCCGTGTCTTCAACAACGGCCTGACCGTAACCTGCTGGACACCAGCGCCTCCAGGAGCCCTTGCCTCCCTTGATCTCTCTTCGGCTGTGTGTTTCTCTGAATCTTTCTTCCTGTCTTCCCAGGTCGCATTGCTAAGGTTTCACTGTTCCTGTCAAGTTTGATTTTAAATTGATCACAACAAGATGGAGATACGCCTGCTGCACACCTGCTCGGTGTCCTGTCTCACTCTCTCACTCTCTCTGCTCCTCGCTCCCCTCCATGTTAAACTGGAGATTCCACCCAGCCATTTCTCACAGATATCCAGACCTGGGCCTCCAGGGCTTTTTTCCTGACTTGTTTGTCACAGGCATATAGCTTCCATCCAGTGGAAACCCTCCATCGTACACAGGGTTTACAGTCTGTGATGGGGTTAAAGTTAAGGAGAGTTAAAGTTTTTATTTAAATCCAGTCTCTCCTCTTCTAATTTGTCCTTCTCTTGCTGTGCCCTCTTTTCTTCCTCTCCATCTCTCGCTGCTCTCTTGCGTTTCAGAAAACACAGTAAAACATCGTCCCCCCCCCTCCCACCTGGCTTCCGCCAGGTTCTCCTCTCTCACCTTCCCCTAAAGAATGGAAGGAATTTGAGACTTAGGATGCAGCAACTGAGCCAGCTATAAATCTGCATTAATGACACCTTACTCTCCCGCGCGCTCTCTGACTCACATGCAGCGCAGACACACACAGGGGGGACAGACAACACATACACAGACACAGTGACATAATTAAAGCATCTCTCTCCCTCACCTCCACAATCTCCATCTAACTGTCATCTCTTGCCACTCTCCCTCTCTCTCCGGTCTCCCATAGCAACCGCATCCGGCAGCACAGCAGAGGTACCAGTAGGGCTTTCTTTTTTTGGGGAAGGCAGGGGGTGAAACCAGATGGACTGTCAACTCCACCGAGCATGCTCACAGACTAAAAGGAAAGTAAAAAACAAGGTGAGCATGCACCACAAGGCATCCTGGGGACTGTAGTTTTTGTGCCCATCTCTCTCGTTCCCTCTGGCTCTCACCACCTCTTCATTTCCTCTATGCCCTAGTTCGCCCACTAGATGTCAGTGTGTCCCAGCCGTGCAGCGTGAAGCCCGTCCTCTCTGTGACCACTGAGCTGCACTTCCATTACTTCATGTCTAAGGCCAGTGCCTCTCGGCTCCAGCCAAGCGTGTTTACAGGTCTCTTCAGACCAGTAATGGCTCAAGGCTGGGACAGGGCTACAATTAGTTCAATTAAACAAGAAACTCAATTATGTAATTCAGGGCTGGAAACTGTATCGTGTTACAACTGGAGAAAGAACATTACATACTGTAACTGCAAACATAAGTGTGGCTCGGAAGTTTTTAGCAATACAATTGCTTCATTTTTCCTGCTCCAAAATGCCTATAATTTGAAGCACCATGCAGGCAAAGCACCCCTTCTCGCAGAAAGAGTCAACTGAAACTCCGAGCCTCAGATATTCACAACAGCTGCTAGCTGGCCCCGGATGAGTGGTCAATAAATGCAGAAAAGGCCACAATGGCAAACACATGCAAGTGGAGCCAAAAGAAATAGGTCAAGAGCCTATTTATGGAGTAGCAGAACTAGTGGCTTGCCCATGTCTGTGTCTACCACTTCTGCGACAGAGGGAGAGTGGAGAAATGGCTAGCGCCTCTGTTTGTGCTTCCTGCTGGCTGTCCCGGACTGACGTAATAATAATTACAGCCTGCCGCGCTCTTCCGTGGCGCTCCGGCCGGACGAGTGGCCGCCAGGAGGGAGCAGACGGGACGGATGTGCCGTCCCCAGTTCGCAGAGGGGGGGAGGGGGGGTGGGTGCAGGCCACAGGCCGCCCAGCACTGTTATTATTTCTGAGGTCAAAGACAGTTTTTGTTTTCGGGAGTCTGTGTTTATCTTTTATTTTGCCTTTTTTTTTTTAAGAAAAAAGAGGAACCTGGGAGTCAGGCCTGTCGGTCAGCGAGCGCCCAGAGGAACAGACAGAGGAGGAGGACAGAAACAGGAGGGCGCGCAGCTTTGGGACCCAACAGAAGGAGCAGGGGGAGCTGACAGGGAAGAAGACTGGGAGAGAGAAGCGCTCAAGTTTTACTCATCACTTTATTCAGAAAAGCCGTCGGCACAGAAAGAACCCAACACAGGAAAGCACGCCGTGGTGGGAGCCGTGCTACCCGGAGTACACCTCCTCATCCGGGCACGGGCAGGACGCAGGCAGACAGAAGGGGGCGGTGGGGAAAGGAGGGGCGAAAGAAGAAAGAATGAAAACAGAGGGGTGGAGAGGAGGAAAGGAGAGAGAGAGAGATGGGGAAAGGAGTGAAGAAAGAGACCAAAATAAGCTAAAGGGATGGAGAGACGAAAGGAGAGGGAAAGAGAATGGGAAAGGAAGAAGGGAGGAAGCGAGAGGGGAAGTGAAAGACAAGGAGGCTAGGGGAGTCAGACTGAGGGCGAGAGAAAAGAAAAACATAAAGCGGGGCCTCTGTGTCCAGTGTCGCCTGGTTCGCACACACCTCAGCTCCCTCTTACTCAGTCTCAGCTTTGATTCAGACGTTTCTGCCATCGTTTCCTGTCGCTTGAAAATCTCAGCATCAATCGATAATGAATTAAATCAAGGCCTCCGCTAAGAAACAAAGAGATCAGGGACACTCTTTTCCTGGATTGGGAAGCCCCTGGAGCCCCAGGATTCACAGGGAGCTTGAAATAGTTCATTTAGCAGAGATCTGGAAAGCAGGTTAACTGCTCCTCATTAAGCAGCTGACCTGATTAAGTCCATCAGAGCTCAGCTGGAAGGAAAACCCGAAGAGAGACGCAGAACAGGAGAGAGCAGCAGAGGCGTGCGCGATTACAGCACCGTGGAGAGATTTGTTCTGAGGCGCGGAGAGATTGCACAGCTCAACTGGCTCACAGCCAGAGGCCGGGCGGCCAACTGACCCCAGACTTACTCCTTCAGACAGGGCAGACCCGTCCACTGATGTCTAAATCACGGCACATCTGAACAGCGCTTGCTGAATCTTCACTAGGCCCAATTCAAAACTGTTACACTTAAAATACCTGCATCTTGACTGTTTACTCAAATGGCTCAAATTACCCAAATTGCAAATCTGGCAGTTCTCCTCTGTTAATTCGCACATCATCCCTATTGGCAGGGATTCCACAAGGGAATCGGTGATGGGGATCAGCTGTTCTGACCATCTGATGAGTGGAATCTCTGAGGGACAATAAGAAAATCAGATTGTCTAACGGTGTGATTCCTAAATTGCCCCTGCAACAAAATGCTGGGTCTCAGAGCTGCCCTCATTCAGGTTTCGCTGCAGGGAACTTCAGCCCCCTGGACCTCTGGAGAAGGGAGGGGGCTTGTTGTGGAGCGTCTAACGCCGAGGCTTCACAGCTGAAACGTGTTTTCTCTCTTCTCTTATCAGCATGGAATAAACCTTTACTTGTTCCTCTATAAATCTATGCTACCTAATCAGAAAATGCTACCTCAACTGCTTTCTGTTCTCTGCCTTGTAGGCAGCACATTTTGATAACCTAATGCCTCCTATCAGAAAGTCCTATGATTAAAATGTAACTGCTGCTTGGTGAGTATATATATATTAAATATATATTTTAAAATATACAATATAACAATATACATATAAAAATATAAAGGTAGCAAATTTCGATAGTGTCACGATACATTATCAGAAGAAACTACCATTTAAACTTAAACGCTGCTTTTGAAAATTCACCCATAAGTAACTCAAAAATTATAGGTAGCACAATTTGAAAGCCTTATGATCTCTTATCAGAAATCCCTAACATTACAATTTTCTGCTTGACCTAGTTCACCCATAAAGCACTCAAAACTGTAAGTAGAAAATTTCGATAGACTTGATCCCTTACCAAAAATTCCTACCAATTCCTACAATTTATTTGCTGCTTGAGCTTACTAATATACACAAAAACTACGTTATCAGAAAATTCCACTACTGATGTTTTGGAGCACATATTATTGTGTATATTGTATATTATCACACCAAGGCTTATACGTTTGCCACACATTCTTACAGATCGTAACGCATACGGCCGACACTGCAGGTGGTGCGAGCCTCAGGCGCTGACGGGAGATCTCCCTTTAGCTCAGCTGGCTGGGTCCCTCTTGAGTGACACCGGAGGCCTGGGTTCGAGTCGCCAGTGGTGGGGGGCCGACCTGAGGTGGCCGCGGTGAACTACAATACATACTGTAGGTTGACTGTTATATTTGGCACATTCAAAATGTGCCCATCTGCTGCAAAAAAATCCTAAAAGTAAAATCTGCGTGCAATGGCAGAGATAAAGTGGCACTATACAGTATGTGAACATTAATAATCAAATATGAATGCGTTAAAATGCGTGCTTGTAGCTACTTTCCTAAGACTACAATGAATGTTTGGCGATTTGGATAACAAAAACAAAGAACTGAACAACAATAAGCCGGTTTCGTATAATACGCTTGAAGAAAAGCTTAATTAACAGCGCTGGGCAGGCTTTTTCAACGGGTAGGATGTTGGAACACCTGACGACTGTAGATGAGTCAGGGCCGTAACTGTCACTCACCTTCATTTCGCGTTTTATCAAAAAGTAAAAGGGGTAGATCCGTCTCCCGTCGACATTATCGACGAAACACTAGGAACAGTAACTTTTAACTCCGTTCCTGTCGCAAAATAAATTAACTTAGACGGAATACATGGAGCGGCGCGCGCGCCCCTAACGGCGTTAGTCGGCCGAGGGCGCGCGCTGCGGGCTGCTCGAGCGCCGAAGTCGGCACGGGACGCTCCCGCGCGTTTTGCCCCGCTTCCTCTTCCGCAAATGAACTCCCGCCAGTCTCCTGCGACAGTGTTTCGGTGGCAAAAGGATGGCTTTCTTCCATTCCTGCAGTCACACAGGATTCCAGACCCGATTCCCACCTCTTACCTTCTGCCGTTTCTCTCGGAAAGAGGCGGAGCCCAGAGAAATAAGGAACAAGTAAATTCCATGCAACAAGTTTATTCCATGCTTTAAAGAGAAGAAAAGAAACGCAACGTTTCAGCTGTGGAGCCTTCTTTGGGTGTCCAGAAGAAGGCTCCACAGCCGAAATGTGTTTCTTCACACCTCTCCCCACTTCACACCACCGGAGTGGCCTCTCTGCCTCTCCCCTGCTCCTGCCTCCTCCCCTCTCCCAGCTTTCGTTCTCCTGTGCTTTGCTGTCTGCCCTGTCTTTCTCACACCCGAAGAAGGCAGCTGAAACGTTGCGTTTCTTCTCTTTTCAGCACGGAATAAACCTATGACTTGTTCCTGTGGAATAAACCTTTACTTGTTCCTTTGAAGCCTACGCATGCCGACGCAGATACCTACTCGAACTAGTCCGGACAAATATACTTGTTCGATTCACGACCCTTGTGTAGCTAATGAACTGTTGATGGGCTTCGGTTTAGGTGTCTTCGGTAGGGTAAAAAAAAGGAAGAAAAACTACATTCTGTGCCACAGTTCTCTCTGCTGACTAACCATATGAAACATTGTTAAATGTCCCGTTTGTAAATACATCCGGTACAAGTCCGTCTTGTTTACTGAAGGTCCAGCACACTTCCTCTGGCTTCAGATTCTGCTGACTCTCAGAGCTCGCAAACACATAATAAGAAAATTATATTGTCTAACGGTGTGATTCTTGTATTGGCCCTGCACCAAAACGCTGGCTCTCAGAGCTGCCCTCATTCAGGTTTCGCTGCAGGGAACTTCACCCCCCTGGACCTCTGGAGAAGGGGGGGGGGGTGGGGGCTTGTTTTGGAGCGTCTGACCCAGGGTCGTCTCCCCCATCTCAGTCCATCAGACACCCTTTCGGGGACGATCAGTCAGAAGTCACCAGGTAACTCTTAATAAGCCGTGGAGAGGCGGATTCAAGTCCTCTGTGCTGACTTGGATGGACACAGCTCTGGAACTTAAGAGCATGAAACATTTCTAATTGTCACCGCTGTATATATATTCGGTACAAGTCCGTCTTGTTTATTACAGGTTCAGCGAACTTCCTTATTACTTCGGTACCGCTGATATTTCAGAGCTCATGTACTCCAGGACCGCGCTCACCTGAACTGGAGATCACAACAAACACTACCTACTGCACGTGCACGTGCACCTTGAACAGAAAATAATAATGAAACCTTTTCGCTTCCCCTGGGAAACTTAAAATTCACTTCTAAATGTCACGGTGGACAGGATCTCCGCGAACGGCTCACTGGACAAAGCCTGTGCTGTGAAGCACGTCACGTCCAGATGGGACTTCAAGCAGGTGTCTTCAGCGAGACGGTAAGGGCCGTACGAAAACCAGTGTAGGCAAATCGCCAAGCTGGCGCGGTTTATTTCATAAGGCACCATCCCGACACACAGAGGCCACAAGAGAAGCACAGAACAGCGCACCAAGCACGTTTCTAACACAGGAAGCACATTTAGCAATCTATCATTTTAAGCTTAGTCCACATGCAAAAAAAAAATTTAAACACGTAAAAAGTTCAGAGGTTTACACAAGTTGACGTATAGGACATCAGCAGTGATTTCTACTCTAGGAAGTGCGTCCATGATGGGACACAGAAAACACGTCTAAGCGGAAGACCTCAAACATGTACACATGACACACAAAATCCCAGAGCAGGCGACCGCGGTCGGCGTCTTTGGTCCACCCCAGGGGGAAAGGGGGTGCTGCAAAACAGCGACGTGTCAGACACAAGCCCGATAGAATCAGTCGCCCCCAGCGGAAGGGACACCTGTCCTCTCTTCTGTTACGGTGCCCAGAATAACGACAGCGTCCAGCCGCACAAGTCCTGCAGGAGAAGAGACCCATCGGGGACAAGGACAGGAGAGAAAAAGTGCAGTGGTGTGCACAGAATGATGACTTCCGGAGGCTCACTAAACACTGACAAAACACAAGTCACGCAACCCTGGGTGAAGTTAAACATGCCCACGGGTTTCCTCCAGGTCCAGGGAGTGGCACAGAGCAGACTGAGCGCAGGGGCCAAGTCCAGTTCATCCGTGTTTCCTGCCCAGTGTGTTTCCTGCAAATTGGCACTGGAACAGCTGACCATGACCCTAACCCATGACTCCAACCCACGAACACACAACTGTCCATGGACAGATGACTGTTATCTTGGACACTCCTGCAGCACGGGGGACAGGGAGGCCCACAGCCCAGCTAGTGAAAGAGAGAGAGTGCGTCTCTAGACTCTTGGCCAACAAAATCTCTGATTTTAAAGAACTTGCCTCTCTCTCTCTCGCTCTCTCCATCCCTGCTTCCATCTCTTCACCTGATCTTTCCTTCCCTCCCCTCTCCCTCTCCCTCCTCCTCCGCCCCACCCCTCTCAGTCGAGCTCGATGGAGGTGCAGCGGCACTCCCTGACCACCGTGAGGCGCTGCAGCCGGGTCGGGGGACGCAGTGTGGGGCAGGTCAGCGTGACCGCGAG
Organism: Lepisosteus platostomus; assembly: GCF_059453375.1. Taxonomy (NCBI): domain Eukaryota; kingdom Metazoa; phylum Chordata; class Actinopteri; order Semionotiformes; family Lepisosteidae; genus Lepisosteus; species Lepisosteus platostomus. The sequence continues at coordinate 6,072,097 of NC_142614.1, forward strand.
GGTGCCCAGCTGGCGGGGCTGGCAGTACGAACAGGAGCGGAAGGCGCCGCCCCCGTCGCCCCCCACGCCGGGGATGTAGAAGGAGTTGCACTGGCCGTAGCAGAACCGCACGATGACCGCGCGGCTCAGGCAGCCCTGCACGCGCACCGTGTGCACCAGGGGCCGGCTCTCGCACCAGTCCCGGCGCACGAACCGCCGCTCCGTGACGAAGAGGGCGACCACCTTATCTGCGTCCAGAATCTCATCTTTGTCCCGGCCTTCCAGCACGAGCCCAGCGGGCGAGGCTGTCGGAATCTGCTGTTGCTGCTGTTGCATTTTGAGCAATCGCAGTGCCTTTGCATCCAAAAAATCATCTGTGTCTCCGCCTCCTACACTCTGTTCAGCCAATGACGTTCTCCCACGGTGCTGCGGTTGTCTGTTCTGCAATTTAATTGGCTGTGCGTCATCTTTGTCCCCACCTCCCGGACCAAGCTCGGCCAATGATGTTGCCACAATCTGCTTCTGCTGCTGCAGTTGGGGGAGCTGCTCCTTGTTCTGCGACCTCATTGGCTGCTGGGTTTTCTTCAGTGATAGGCTGGATCCTCCCCCCGAGACCCTGCCTGGACCAATCATTTCAGTCCTTGCCTCTGACTGGTGGGTGCAAAGGAATATGGTGCTCAGTATCAGCAGCAAAGGAGTCCGGAGGGCCATTCCTAGGGAGAGAGAGAGAGGTTAGAGGTAAACTAGCAAACTAGCACACACAAACACACACAAAGACACACTCAGACACTTAAATTCAACTCTCCTGTCTCCTCAGCTTTCCCCACTAATCAGACAAGATCTTAAGATAAGATAAGATCACTTTATTGGCCATATACACTTCTTGTATTAGGAAAAGATAGCTATTTGTCTTTTTGCATACCCCAGCTTGCTCTCCATGAGACACACGAGAAGCTTGGGGTCAGAGCACAGAGTCAGGAATTTATATGGTGCCCCTGGAGCAGTTAGGGTTAAGGGCCTTGCTCAGGGGCCCAACAGAGTAGCATTCCTCTGGCGGCCACAGGGTACGAACCGGCAACCTTCCAGCCACAGACGCAGATCCTGAGCCACAGAGCCACCGCTCCGCCCTAATCATGGGTGTGTGGTCTCCAGGTGGTAATCTAGGAAGCCTAACTGTCCCGCCAACCCCTGGCTGTAAACAGGCCCGCAGTGCAGCACAGTGGAGCACAAAGCATAGCGGTAGCATGCAGTACAGAACAGGGCACAGCTGTAGAGCACAGTGTACAGCTACAGAGCACAGCTGCAGTTTACAGTGTACAGCTACAGAGCACAGCTGCAGTTTACAGTGTACAGCTACAGAGCACAGTGTACAAATACAGAACACAGCACAGCTGCATTGTAGTGGCACATATGACATAGCACAGTATAAAGCATAAATCTCAGAGCCTGAAATGCACAGGGCAGAGTATATGACACAAAGAGCATTAATATATGACATTATAGATTAAAAACAGGAACATCAAGTTTAATTTTCACGGCAGTGTGGGAGCAGATAGACAAACTTCCTCATACAGTGAGTTATCAGAATTCAGGATTCCTTAAAGATGCAAACCTGCCTGGAAACAACACAGGCGTGTAAAGGAGAGATGAACTCGGTCCCGTCTCTCTGCCTCAGCCCAGTGTGGAAATTAATTCAGACACACTGAACCTATTGTGCATTTTTCACTCTCCCTGTTCCTCCTTTCCCTTCTTCTTCAATCCCTATTTCACCTCCATCTCTCACTATTGTTCAGCCTTTCTCTCCCTTTTGTCTCCTTGTCCATCTCTCCTTTCTTTCCCACACTCTGTCTCTCTACCTCCCTCTTATTTACTTCCGTCTGGCCGGAAGGTTTTCCAGAGAAAGTGTCTCTCCCTGTCATTAAGGAATGCCACAGCATTCGGCTGGCATCCTGCTTTTCACACCCATTGGAGCATCAAAACAACAGGAGCCAGTGGAAAAATCACCTTCAGTCTTAAACACAGAGCCCTCGTCCTACACTAGGGAACTTAGCGCAGTGTTAAACACAGAGCCCTCGTCCTTTCCTAGGGAACTTAGCACAGTGTTAAACACAGAGCCCTCGTCCTTTCCTAGAGAACTGAGTGCAGTGTTAAACACAGAGCCCTCCTCCTTCACTAGGGAACTGAACGCAGTGTTAAACACAGAGCCCTCGTCCTTTCCTAGGGAACTGAGCGCAGTGTTAAACACAGAGCCCTCGTCCTACACTAGGGAACTGAGCGCAGTGTTAAACAGAGCCCTCGTCCTTTCCTAGAGAACTGAGCGCAGTGTTAAACACAGAGCCCTCGTCCTACACTAGGGAACTGAGCGCAGTGTTAAACAGAGCCCTCGTCCTTTCCTAGAGAACTGAGCGCAGTGTTAAACACAGAGCCCTTGTCCTTTCCTAGGGAACCGAGCGGAGTGTTAAACACAGAGCCCTCGTCCTTCACTAGGGAACTGAGCGCATAGTTAAACACAGAGCCCTCATCCTTCACTAGGGAACTGAACGCAGTGTTAAACACAGAGCCCTCATCCTTCACTAGGGAACTTAGCGAGTGTTAAACACAGAGCCCTCGTCCTTTCCTAGGGAACTGAGCACAGTGTTAAACACAGAGCCCTCGTCCTTCATTAGGGAACTGTGCGCAGTGTTAAACACAGAGCCCTTGTCCTTCCCTACGGAACTGAACACAGTGTTAGACACAGAGCCCTTGTCCTTCACTAGGGAACTGAGCGCAGTGTTGAACACAGAGCCCTCGTCCTTCACTAGGGAACTGAGTGCATAAGATAGTGTTAAACTTAGAGCCCTCCTCCATCTTTGTCCAAATCTGTTCCCAGTTAAAACACAACCTCTGCTGCTGAACAAACAGGCCAGAGCTCCTGAACAAACAGGCCAGAGCTGCTTCTCACTGAACATCTCAGCCACAGGGTCTGTTGTCACATCACTCTCTCAATCACACTTCACAGGTGGAGCTGATCCAGGAGACTGACATGATATGTCTACATAGACGTATCCACAATATTCTTTTTTAACATGACATGGATGTACAATATCACAGCTACAATATTTAAAACAATTCTAGTTCACAAAGGATTACAAAAACATCTTTAACCCAGAGTAGCAGGATTAGTTTTTCTTAAGTGGATTTAATAACGGCTAGTGCACAATACTATAATTTAAATGTCAATATAAATAATTTAAAAAACTGCCATGAAACACACATTGAAAATTCTACACATTTATACACATGCACAACTGTAGGTTCTGCTGATAATCTCACCCATGGTGTGTGCTCTCCAGACAGGCTCTGAACCCCCCCTTTGCTCCAAACTGGGGTCCCCCTCTCTGGACAGCTGGCCCAAATATCTGTCTCTTCCAGAGCAGACAGAGCATCCACAGAGACCAAGACAACTCACTCACACTGTCCTTTCCTCCTCTACCCCTTCTCTCCCGCGATTCAGCAGTGACTCCGTCTACAAACAAAGAGCACAGATTAACACTCCCTCCCTCTCTATCCAGCCCTCTTCCTAAATTCCTCACTCTCCTTCTCTGTCCAGTCCTCTCTTCCTAAATCCCTCTCTCCCTCTGTGTCCAGCCCTCTTCCTAAATCACTCGCTCTCCCTGTCCAGCTCTCTCTTCCTAAATCCCTCACTCCGTGTCCAGCCCTCTTCCTAAATCACTCACTCCGTGTCCAGCCCTCTTCCTAAATCCCTCTCTCCGTGTCCAGCCCTCTTCCTAAATCCCTCACTCCGTGTCCAGCCCTCTTCCTAAATCACTCACTCTCCCTCTGTCCAGCTCTCTCTTCCTAAATCCCTCTCCCTGTCCAGCCCTCTTCCTAAATCACTCTCTCCCTCTGTCCAGCTCTCTCATCCTAAATCCCTCTCTCCCTCTGTGTCCAGTCCTCTTCCTAAATCCCTCACTCCGTGTCCAGTCCTCTTCCTAAATCCCTCACTCCGTGTCCAGTCCTCTTCCTAAATCCCTCACTCCGTGTCCAGTCCTCTTCCTAAATCCCTCACTCTCTCTCCGTCCAGATCTCTTTTCCTAAACCCTCACTTCCCCTCTGTCCAGTCCTCTCTTCCTGAATCCCTCACTCTCCCTCCATCCAGTCCTCTTCCTAAATCCGTGTCCAGTCCTCTCTTCTTAAATCCCTCACTCCCTGTGTCCAGTCCTCTCTTCTTAAATCCCTCACTCCCTCTGTGTCCAGTCCTCTCTTCTTAAATCCCTCACTCCCTCTGTGTCCAGTCCTCTCTTCTTAAATCCCTCACTCCCTCTCCTCTCCAAGTCATTCAAGTTAAAATAGATGTAACTCTCTTTCACTCCAGAAGAGGGAGACAAACACTCATTTTAGCCTTGCTATAGTAAAGACTGCTTGGGCCTCAGCAGCAGCTCCTGGACCATTAACAGCATGTGTGTGACACAGGCAGACCATCAGTGCCAGGCCCTCCCCCAAGGTCCCACAAACGCTGCTATGGTCCGGCCTGGCCCACCTGGGAGCCCCTCTGCAGGATCTGACCAAGATCCACAACCCCAGACTTCAGATTGGTGCCGACGCTGGGAAACCTACAGAATCTGAGTTCTGGATACCCCAAAGCTGAACAGGTCAGGACCTTCCAAAGCCATATTTATCCCAGACATAAGCCCTGCACTGATCGCAGCTCGCAATCCAACGAGACGAGAAAGAATCAAGAACATGAAAGCTGCAACAGGGTGCTTCCTTAATCAGCTCTGTTAAGAGGATCACACCCCTGATGCAGCACAGGCGAGGTGGAGACGACGCACACTTACCATTAACTGAAACAGACTGAACTTTAGGTATACACTATGACAGATGGGACCAGTGATCTCTGGACTGTAGGGTTACAATATGACACAGACTGGACCAGTGATCTCTGGACTGTAGGGTTACAATAGGACACAGACTGGACCAGTGATCTCTGGACTGTAGGGTTACAATATGACACAGACTGGACCAGTGATCTCTGGAGGGTAGGGTTACAATATGACACAGACTGGACCAGTGATCTCTGGACTGTAGGGTTACAATATGACACAGACTGGACCAGTGATCTCTGGACTGTAGGGTTACAATATGACACAGACTGGACCAGTGATCTCTGGACTGTAGGGTTACAATATGACAGACTGGACCAGTGATCTCTGGACTGTAGGGTTACAATAGGACACAGACTGGACCAGTGATCTCCGGACTGTAGGGTTACAATATGACACAGACTGGACCAGTGATCTCTGGACTGTAGGGTTACAATATGACACAGACTGGACCAGTGATCTCTGGACTGTAGGGTTACAACAGGACACAGACTGGACCAGTCATCTCTCGACTGTAGGGTTACAATAGGACACAGACTGGACCAGTGATCTCTGGACTGTAGGGTTACAATATGACACAGACTGGACCAGTGATCTCTGGACTGTAGGGTTACAATAGGACACAGACTGGACCAGTGATCTCTGGAGTGTAGGTCTACAATATGACACAGACTGGACCAGTGATCTCTGGATTGGAGAGTAAAGCATTGCCTTTTTGTCAATCTACACCAAAAACATTAAAATATATTTAAAATAATACCTTTTATTCTGAATAAAGACATATTTAAAATAAATCTTACAAACATAACACTTAACACAGAAATGAATAAACACTGACAAAGTATTTACAGCAGCCAAGGGCAAGTCCAGTGTTCATAGCGTTACTCAAGCCGTGGCTGAAAAGGACTCTGCAGTGCCTCCTGTTATCTGACACAAGTCACAACTTCCCTGCGGCACCTGTAGGAACCGGGGCATCGCCATGGAAAAACGCTGCCCGGGTGAGGGATAAAGGGGCTCTTTTCATGTGGTTGCAGCAGAGGGTTTAGAAGAATTTGAGGTTCATTCTGCCAGGCTGTCCCAAGGGTCCTGCTGACAGTGGCTGTCACTGGACTTTTGTAGTTCGGACCGAGCCCCTGTCGCAGGGCCCGCAGGGGTCGCAGGTCGCGCTGTGGCCAAGCGTCTCTTTGAGATGCTGCTGCTGTAGAGGTGATGTCACTTCCTCTTGCAGGCTAGCGGCTAGTAGGCAGGCTCCTGGCAGTGCTGCTGGACAGGTCCTGGCTGTGGGCTGCAGTGCTGCTGCGTGTGCGGATATAGGGATCGGGCTGCTGGCTGTGCTTGAGCGGTTTACTGGGGCTCTGGGCCCTCGTGTCCCTCCAGCAGCCCCAGCGAGCTCTCGTGACTCAGAGATCGCCCGAACCTCCTCGCACCCTGCCTGCGCAGGCGCCCCAGTGGCCCCGTGGCCCAGCCGCCTCCTCCTCCTCCTCCTCCTCCGGCACCCCCAAACCTCTGGGCGACACGCAGGACGGAGTTCCTCTGGAAGAACAGGGGGGAGGTGGAGAGCGGGGAGGGGCGGTGCACGGCGAGGAGGGGAGCCCACAGCCGGCTGGAGAGGGAGTTGAAGCTGCGCACGCGGTCCGCCACTGACACCTGCGGACTCCTGCCTTTAGAGACTGACCCTCTCTGCCCTTCGCGGGCCCCATCTTTCCCACCCTCTCCTCTCGGTTTCTCCTCTTTCTGCCTCGGTCGCAGCGCTCTGTAGCTCCAGCTTTCTCCCTCTCCGAGCTCCTGATCTTCCTCTGGCTCGGGATCACCCTGGAGAGCTGTGCTCCTCGACTCTTCTGACCTCTCCTCCTCCCCCTCACTCTCATCCATCTCTATGGAGATGCCTTCGGGCAGGCTGTAGGATCGCCTGGGGGGTCTGAGCTCCCGGCTGTCACTCCGGAAAACATCAAAAAATGGCCACTCCTCTGCCTGTGCTGTTTCGTCTTCTTTTCTCCCTTTTCCTTCCTGCAGCCACGCCCCTTGCTCAAACCCTGCCTCTGCATCCCCCCATCGTCCTTGTTCAAACCTCACCTCTGCATCCCCCCATCGTCCTTGCTCAAACCCCGCCTCTGCATCCTCCCATCGTCCTTGCTCAAACCTCACCTCTACATCCCCCCATTGTCCTTGTTCCAGCCCTGCCCCTTGCTCTAGCTCCGCCTCTGCTTCCTTACCTCTTCCTTGCTCCAATACCGCCACTTTCTCCAGCCCCGCCTCTCCCTCCAGCTCCTCCTCCCCATTCCTCCCTTGTGTTCCACCCCCTTCCTCTTTCTCACACAGAACCTCTCCCTGCACCTCCTCCTCACTTTCAGCCTCAGTCCCTCTCTCCTGTCCCTCCTCTCCTCTCTCCCCCTCTCTGTCTGGCTCAGGCCCTGTCCTACTCTCCCACTCCTCCTCTCCACTCTCTGTCTCCAGATCCTCTTCAGCTCCCTCCTCTTCCAGGGCCTCTGCCTCCGTCTCCTTTTCGCATGGCCAGATCTGAGGGCTGCCCATCTCGGCCTGCGCTGTGAGCGTTGGGGTGTCAGGGAAGACATGGATAAAGGTTTCGGGGTACAGGCTGTCCCCAGGGCTGTCGACGAAACTGCAGGTCAGGAGGTCAGGGTCATCATCCACCTCGCACACCACCACTACTGCAGAAGACAGAGAGGGACAAGTCAAATGGGAGTTTTGGTGTCGGAGAGTGCACAGCTTGTAGGAATTACAAAAATAAAACAGACTCCGCCCACCTCTCTCTGGTCCACCAACGGGAGTGACAGGAGCTTCAGAGAGCCCACCCCCTTTGGAGCAGCTATGGCCATCCTGGCTGTCAGTCACCTTCTTCCTGCCTAACTCGGAGCCCTGCAGATCCAGTAACGAGAAACTGATTTCAACAAAGTCTACAGAGAGATAAGCCATTACTCAGCCAACGATATTGCATTCTGTGCAGAGATCTGTGAAACACAAAGGTAGTAAAAGATGGCATTATGGAGAGCAGTACAGGCACAGGGTACAGGTGCAGTAGGGGTGTACACACTGGAGACTCAGGTGTAGAGAAAGGGGTACAGGTGCAGTAGGGGTGTACACACTGGAGACTCAGGTGTAGAGAAAGGGGTACAGGTGCAGTGGGGGTGTACAGACTGGAGAGACAGGTGCAATTTGTAAAGGAATGACGCACAATGCTGACTGAGTCTCGCCCTCCCCAGCCACTTAGAGAGAAGAGTCGCAGCGACCTCCTGAACCGATCCCCCCTCTCCTCTCTCATTGCACACTGGGCAGCCGGGGGCCTAGGGCAAATACACAGCACATACACTGTCACACTGGGGCAAACACAGCCAGCGGGTTAAATACAGTCACCCCACAACAGTGTGACAACCCGTCACACTGGGGCATAATACACAGTGGGGTTAATAAGCACTGGGGAAAACTGTTGCACTGTCACACTGCAGCTCAGACAATGGAGCAAACATAACACTTAGGGAGGGTTTAACAACCATGAATAATAAGGATTAGGAGAGCTGCCCTTGTTCCTACAAGAACTGTTAATCCTGCAGACGTGACTGACCTCTGTGCTCGCTTGTCAGCTGTTCTCTTGCCCCTCTTGCTCCTGACGGAGCGGTTAGGGGTGCTGCCCTCCCCGCGCTGCCTCCCCCTCAGCTGGGGCAGGACAGAGGCAGGGGTGCGACAGGGTTGAGAGCTCGAGCTCTGGGAGCACACAGGGTCTGAGACCGAGGGAGAGGAAGAGCAAACCACCAAATGAAAAAATATATATAACTCAAGCCGCACACGCAGTGTGTGAAATGCTGCAGCAAAGCAGTTACAAAAATCAGCGATAATGTGCCATCGGAATGAAATTGGGGACTGCTGAAGCGGACACTCACCACTGGGGGGCGACAGTGAGACAGCTGGGCTCTCTTCCCTTAGGTCCTGTATTGATCTCCTGCACACAAGGCAACGAAAAAGACACTGCAAAGACAGTTACACCAAGCGTGGGCCAAGCCTCCCAGCCGAGGTGACTGCAAGGACACTTAATCGGGAGGCAGAGAGAGACAAACGCAGCCAGACCCCGCAAAGAGACAGAGAGAGGCAGGCACCCGAGAGAAACCGAGACCACCACAGCAGGACAGCGAGTGACACACCAAGAGTGACAGCCAGACAAAGTGCGAAACGGAGAGCGAGTCCGCAAAACTCTGGGACTGAAGCAGTGAGACAGGGAAAGTGAGGCAGTGTGGCAGAGACACTAAGTAGTACCTCTTCCTGGCAGAACCTTCTGGTTCTGGCACGGTGTCCTCAAACGCTTTCCGTTTAGTGACAAGGAGAGACTGAAGCATGGGACTGGCCTCCCCCTGCTGGCCTGAAAGGGAACAGCATGGTCGCACACCACTTCTTACATACCAGATGACATATTGTCAGACTCTTTGCCCATACAGCCTACTAATGAATGCAACAATTTTAGAAAAATAAAGAGACAGAGAACAGGTATAGTTTCCTGAGCCAGATGGTTGGTGGGAACAGTAACTCAACCAGTTAATGCACAGCTTGAGGCATACAGTCCAGAGATCACTAGTCCAGTCTGTGTCATATTGTAGCCCTACAGTCCAGAGAACACTGGTCCAGTCTGTGTCCTATTGTAACCCTACAGTCCAGAGATCACTGGTCCAGTCTGTGTCCTATTGTAACCCTACAGTCCAGAGATCACTGGTCCAGTCTGTGTCATATTGTAACCCTACAGTCCAGAGATCACTGGTCCAGTCTGTGTCATATTGTAACCCTACAGTCCAGAGATCACTGGTCCAGTATTAACAATCTGTAAAACAGCCTTGCAGCAGACACTGGCAATGGCACAGACAACTTTCTTCGATTACTTTTGCAGAAAATGACCTAAAAAGTTAAGATATTTAAAAGCACAAATTCACAAACTATTAAACTATTAGTTTATAACATTATTAACTATTTAACTATTATAACTACTATTACTAAACCATCATATTATACACCACTCCACACAGCTGCTGGTTCAGTTACTGTGAGGGTATGACTAAGGGCTCCTCAAGCAGCGACAATGAACACTTACAGACACTACGATGAAAACTGCAACCATACCTGGGGTCCCCTCTGCTGCCCTCCCGTCTAAAGGTACAGGGGTGCCAGTTGGAGTGCGAGACGTCATCAGCTTGTTGAATGCCCCCACAAACCGTTCTGAAGGAGGGAGACAAGAAATGACTGATGCATGATGGACTGCTGAAAGGTGATGGAATTGTTTCTCCTAATAAAGCAACTTTAAATTTCAATCTGAGAGGAGTGAGAAAAAGAGAAGATGGTAAGAGTTGGAGAGGCAGAAAGAATACAAAAGGTATAGAGCTAGAGAATCCTGCCCTACTGCTAAGCCAAACTACACCATCTTCCCTTTCACAGTGCCCCCTTGGCTACGTTCCTATTCTCTAATGCATTCATGTCCACCCGCATCTCATCTACCAGAAAATACCTACAGATTCCCCATATCTTTCTTTCCATCTGCCACAGTTCTCTCCCTGGAGGTGGGCCCTAACCACCTCCACCCCCTGTGACAACCCCCCCCCACCACCTCACCGCCCACACTGCGTCTGTGGTGCTTCACCGAGCCGGGCACTCTCGGCCCCGCCCCCGTCTCCAGGGCGTCGCCAGGGGGTGTAACACAGCCAGGCCCCGCCCCCAGCAACAAGCTCTGCTTCTTCTCCAGCATGAATGTGGGGATGACACCTGAAGACGGACCAATCAAAATGGTCAGTCACCCCCTCACTCTCCCGAGACACCTCTCCTTCCCGCATTTAAAGAGCTGTTTTCCGAAACTGTGGCTTCCTTTGGGAAGGGACCCAGTCGTGGTCCTGGAAGCCCCACTTACCTGTGGACGCTCTCAGTTACACGGTGTAATGCTTCATTGACTTAACAATAAATATGGACTGTTTAACCATTATCATCTCTTAAACATACTGATGATATGTCCAAACTTTGCCTCCTGGAATCGGTACTGGAGGCATGAACACATCTACACCCTGTGCTCACGAGGGGGAGAATTACAAACAGCCCCTCTGAGCCGCCCGCATCAAGAAACGCTCTCATGACGGACTGACTAACCACAGGACAACCAGTGCAATCTCTCTCTCCTCCTCCCTCACACCCCCTCCTTCCCTATCTCACTCACCGATGTGCTCGGCGTGTGTGATAAGTGCCCGCACCACCGCAGCCTGGCGCTCCAGCACGGCCTCGGTGCCCACGGCCAGCCTGGACCCCGATATCGGGCACTGCATCAGGTTGGGGCTGATCACCAGGGCCAGGGAGCCCAGATCCATCCGGCTCTCACTGCTCCTGGATGGACAGAGCAGGAAGAGGTTCCTAAACTTCCTGAATTGGCCCACAGGCCAGACACACGCTCGTCAGACTGCCCCCCCCACAGGCCAGACACACGCCCGTCAGACTGCCCCCCACAGGCCAGACACACGCCCGTCAGACTGCCCCCCCCACAGGCCAGACACACGCCCGTCAGACTGCCCCCCCCACAGGCCAGACACACGCCCGTCAGACTGCCCCCCCCACAGGCCAGACACACGCCCGTCAGACTGCCCCCCACAGGCCAGACACACGCCCGTCAGACTGCCCCCCACAGGCCAGACACACGCCCGTCAGACTGCCCCCCACAGGCCAGACACACGCCCGTCAGACTGCCCCCCACAGGCCAGACACACGCCCGTCAGACTGCCCCCAACAGGCCAGACACACGCCCGTCAGACTGCCCCCCACAGAGACACACGCCCGTCAGACTGCCCCCCACAGGCCAGACACATTAGAAATTCTTCATTAGGGCTGAAAATACCAGCCAGCTACAAAGAGACACAGAGAAAGAATGACAGAAGGAGAGAGAAATATTAGACAATCACAGCAGGTAAGCACCCTGCTCAACGCAGACTTCTGGACTAAAGACTGGGGTGCCTCTTCACACAATCCTGCCGATATGGGAATCCTGCTGAAGCCTGAGGATACAAGCGAGGGGAGCTTCCTCTCTGACCTCATACAGTCTCCCTCTGGCTGCAGCACCTGATTCTCACCTCTGGGCGGCGCTTCTCAGGAAGCTGCAGAGGTACCGCAGCACCCGCGCGTGTGCAGGGGGCAGCAGGGCGGTCAGCAGCAGCGTGGCTCCCTCCCTCCGGTCCTCACCGCCCAGTCCCTGAGCCCGGCACAGCGCCCCCTGCAGGGCGGGAGGGATGAGGGGGGAGGGAAGCTCACGCAGGAACTGCTTCAGGAGGGTGGCCACGTCACAGGGCTGCAGGGCCGCCGAGAGAGGCGGGAGGAACAGGGGCTCCCCCTGCTCCAGGCGGGCCTGAAAAACAGGGGGAGAGGGAGACGAGCTGAGTGTCTTTACAGCATCTACCAGCTGATGGAGCGTTACTGTGAAGATACAGATAATCAGACTGAGTGTCCTTACAGCATCTACAGGTCTCACGATGGGAGTGTTAGTGTGAAGCTACAGGTGATCAGACTGAGTGTCGTCAGAGTATCTGCAGGCCCGATGACCCAGGCATTGCATCAGCTGACCTTTATCACAGAGGAACAGAGCTTCCCTAACAACCAAACAGGAAGTGGAAGAACGAGCGAGGGAGCGGGCAAGTGAAGCAACAGGGCGCACAGGAAGAGCGAGGCTCACACACACAGGAGGAAATACTGACCACCTCTGCCCCTCACTCCACCCTCTCACTCTCAGTCAGTTACCCTGAGGACACGAATGCGGGTCAGGGAGCCGGTCTTTCTGAAGAGTCCCTCCGTGCCCAGATGGAGGGAGAGGAACTGGCAGACATCAACCAGGAACCTTCCGAGGGAGGGAGAGAAGGATTTGGAAGAGGAAAAGCGAGGTTGGAGGGAGAGAAAGGAAAAGAGATACTTCAAACAATGAAATTGCCAGAGTCCGGGCCTGCCGGACACGCGGAGCCAGACCGGCCAGAGTCCGGGCCTGCCGGACACGCGGAGCCAGACCGGCCAGAGTCCGGGCCTGCCGGACACGCGGAGCCAGACCGGCCAGAGTCCGGGCCTGCTGGACACGCGGAGCCAGACCGGCCAGAGTCCGGGCACCCCAGACTGGCCGGAGTCAAGCAGGTCAGGGACCGGGCAGCCGGACACACGGAGCCAGACTGTGCCAGATTACCTACAGATACGCAGAAGGCGAGTGAAACCACTGCTATCATCAACCTTACGACATCCCATGCGGCTCAGCTGGAAACTGACGCTTTCAGTAAGGGGAAGACAAACAACAGGTACTCACTGCGGCACGGTGCCCCCCACATCCAGCACCTCGCACTGCGGCAGGGAGAGGAGGTCTCGGCCGAAAGCGAAGACACGGTTTCCGCCCGTCTCCTGAGAGAGACAGCAGAGGTGAGAGACACGAGGCACCTGCTCAGCGCTGCTGGTAAACCGTCAGGTTACAGAGCCTGTTCTGGAAATCTTGGCAGACCAACAGAGTCGTTAGGGCCTGGAGCGCTTCAGAAGGAACGATGCCAACAGAGAAACTCCGTCGGCTTCACTTCAACAGAGCACACTCAACACAGGTACACTGGCAGACCCGCAGGGACAGACACCCAGAGAGAGGCCGCCTGACCTGCAGGGAGAGACCCAGTCAGAGACAGATCGTCTGACCCGCTGTACGTTATCATAACCTAAAGGTCAAAGGTTGTTCGACCTCAGAACAGGATCTGTTGGTTGTCCACATTTTCTTGTTAGAGAAGTGAGTGCAAGCCAGTAGACTGCACTGCCATTTGAGTTTGAGTCCTAACTGCTTTTTGAATTACAGTCAAGAGTGTTGAAGTTCATCAAAGCCTGGTTACTGAAAGTTACCACGAGGACCCAGTCAGAGAGGGGCTGTCTGACCAGCGGAGAGAAACACAGACTCAGCCAGAGCCACAGGGACAGAAACACAGGGACCTAAAATTAATTAGCCACCGCAATAAAGCTCTTTGAATTCAGTCAGACGGGCAGAGGGGACAGATATAAATACGGATGAAGAGGTACTAAAGAGGCTTGTTTACCGGAGTCGGGCAGCCCGTTGCCTCAGCGTCTCCGTTGACGAAGTTCCTCCAGTTTTTGACTCGGACCCCTGCCGCCTTCAAGGCGCTGACCACGGCAGCCGCCTGGACTCGGTCCAGGGCCCGGTTCATCGCCCGAGTCTTCGGATTACTGAGCCCAGTCAATCGCTAAGACTTCCGGCACGCGCTCCCGCGGGGACGTAAGTTCCGGGAGAGAAGCGACTGCCGCCTGATGGGGGGGGGGGGCGTCGAGAAAAATCAGATCGTTTCACTGAACAGGCCCGCAACGGAACACGGAGAACGACACCCGAATAACGACAAAAAAAAAATGCCACTCACACAAACCACACTGGTTTACATCCTCACCGAAAACATCACCGGACAACGAGTGTTTTTAAAATTTCCGGTATGACGCCCCCGACTCCGCTCCGCTCCGCTCCGGGCTGGCTCAACTTCCGGTGCCGGTGCCGGTGGGCGCCCCCTCTCGCACCTGTAGCGGCGCGCCAGTGACGTCAGCAGCCGCGGGAGGGAGATCCCCGGCCTGCTCATTGAGCCTCCTCATAGGTTCGGTTAAATGAGGCGGCTGAAGGGGCACGGCTCAGGGGCGTGAAGAAAGCCCGCAAAGCATCGCTTTTATGGCGGGTCTCGGGCAGCACAGTGCTCGCCTTGGAAGGCACGAAGAACATCGGGGTTAGACGATGTTTGGGCCACCGAGTGGTTCCGAGAGCACCGAGCGCTGGTTCGGGAGAAGGCGATCGGTACCGTACCTGCTGCCGCCTGCGCGTCCCGTCGCAGGACAGACTGGCGATTTTATCGTCGGATTAGTTCTGTCGCCGGTGACAGACAGACTGTGCCTCGCGGGACGGCTGAACCCACGGGGTTCGCTAGGAAAGCGCGAGCCCCCTCCACCAGCCCGGGGGTCATTAACGCGTGTCAAAGCTGCAGCCCAGTACAGCACAACCAGTTTAAAAAACACACTGGGAAAACGCCCCCCCTGTGTACTTCACACAGTCCAGAGGCTCGTTCTGCTCCCTGGGTGAGAGAGCGGCTCCCAGGAGTCGGTGTATACTGGTGGTACTGAGGTCCAGTCAGAAGTTCCTGTTCTCTTGGAATTCTGACTATCTGGACGTGGCACCTGCAGCAAAGTAGCACGATCGAGTTTGAATTTGTCTTTACTACTTGCTTAACTTACACCCTCGTCAAAGACATTCGGGGATTCGATTGTGGCTAGTGGCTGCGCGATTTGTGTTTTTAAATCACCTGGAGCGGACACCTCCGTCCCTGCCGTGTCTATCTTTCCGGGTTTGCTTGTCTGTCGGTTTCGTCACCGTGTGAGGTCAGCCCGTACACCCTCGCAGAGATCGACAGTCGACGTGTCCTGCGCGGCTTGCTTAAGTCGCTGTGTTGCGTTTCAAACCCCCTGACGACTCTGCGGGACGGTTCCAGTGTTCACGCGCAAAAAGCTGACTTCGTAAACGAGTGAATGTGCGTGTTTCAGACACTGGGGGCCGGAGCCTCGCGTTTGACAATGCTTATGTTGACCTTCGCTTTCGGCCCAGTCTCACCTGCGCCCGCACTCTTGTTGCTGTGTTTGTGGGGTCTTAACAGTTTCAGTCTCTTCTAATTTACTGAAAACACACACACACACTCATAACAATAATGCACACCTGTCTGCTCGAAGACGCCAACACAAATCCCTCACACTTGGACACACGCACACCCATAAAAATACTACACACTCTTCTGCTCACAGTCACTCACAAGCACACCTGAACACACACACGCATAAATATTATACACACTCCTCAGCACACACGAGCACACCTGTCCACACACTGAACACACCCATAAAAATAATACACACTCGTTTGCTCATAGTCACTCACAAGCACAACTGCACACACACTGAACACACCTCCAGTACCTGTTTACTCACAAACACAGGCAGTTCCAGATGGGGGTGATTAGGAATTCTGCGTCTTGGCTGTCTGAGTCCACATGGAATGGAAGAGGCTTTATTTTGACAAAAGCACAGAACAGCCTCTCTGTCGCCTCTTCCTCCAGCCTCTTCCCCTGTCTCCCCCCTTTCTCCCTTCCTCTGTCCTCCCTCTGTTTCAACAAGGGGCTCTTTCACTCGGGGAGCTCAGCTGCTCACTTTGGGCACAGACCCCACAAACACTGCTTCACTGTGTGAGGAGGGGGAGGCTGTGTGGTCACTGTGACACAGGAGGGATTAGGACAGAGAGATGCACTCTCTCTCGGATGGGAATGAATACACCCGTGAACTGAACAACTTTCTTCACTTCTTTGCTCATTCTCCCACACATGGTCCACCCTTCAAAACTCAGTTTTCCTGGGAGATGGACACTGTCTCACTGACTGCCCAGTACACTGCAGCTTGTCACAGCTGTGTATGCAGGTACCCCTGGGGTACACCCTGTCACAGTCTGAGGGCTTCATAGTGAGGCACTGGTCGCAGGTACCCCTGGGGTACACCCTGTCACAGTCTGAGGGCTTCACAGTGAGGCACTGCTCACAGGTACCCTTGGGGTTCACTCTGTCACAGCCTGAAGCCCTCACAATGAGGGCTTTACACACAGGTACCCCTGGGGTTCACTCTGTCACAGCCTGAAGGCCACACAGTGAAGCTCTGCACACAGGTACCCCTGGGGTTCACTGTCACAGCCTGAGGGCTTCACAGTGAGGCACTGCACACAGGTACCCCTAGGGTTCACTTTATCACAGCCTGAGGACTTCACAGTGAGGCTCTGCACACAGGTACCCCTGGGGTTCACTCTGTCAAAGCCTGAGGGCTTCACAGTGAGGCACTGCAGACAGGTACCCCTGGGGTTCACTCTGTCACAGCCTGAAGGCCACACAGTGAAGCACTGTACACAGGTACCCCTGGGGTTCACTCTGTACTGGCCTGAGGGCTTCACAGTGAGTGCTCTGCAGGTTCCCTATCTCTCTATACAGATCGCACTCTCCTCTCTCTCTCTCTGTCACCCTCTGTCCCTCTCTCTCTCCCTCTCTCTCTCTCTCTGAGTGTGCAGTACAGCCGGTCCCTGTCTCTGTCAGAGACAGTTCCTCTATTTCAGAGAACAGGCTTTCTGAACTGGAACGGCTGGCTGGCTGGGGATTTTGTGCCTGGTTGCTGCCGTGTTGTGGGTTGCTCCAGGTTTTGTTTACGGGCGATCCCGGTCGCTCCGGTCCCTGTCCTTCTGGATCTGTGTTTATTTGGCGTTTGGCTCCGGCCCCGTCTGGAGCACGGCGGGGAGTAACGGTTGCTGCCCTGGAGCCACCAGGCTGCGGAACTCGAACGCCCTGCAGTCTCACGCCTGTGAGCGCTGCGCCCCAGCCAGGACGCCGTTCGCCCGCCGCGAAGCGAGCGCAGGAGGGCGCCGGCATGGAGCCCTAGGGTGCCCACGCACCCCCGATGTCCACAGGAGCCACGCGCAGAGGAGGAGGGCAGAGTGGAGAGCCGCACCATGAATCGCAAAGACAGTAAGAGGTACGAACTGCGCGTGCAGCCCGTCAGCGCGTGTGTGTGTGTGTGTGTGGCAGTGTATCAGTGTATGTCAATGTACCAGAGTGTGTGTCAGTGTATCAGAAAGTGTGTGTCAGTGTATCACTGTGTGTCAGTGTATCAGAAAGTCATGGTCAGTGTATTAGAAAGTCAGTATCGGTGTGTGTCAGTGTACTAGAAAGTGTGTGTGTATCAGAGAGTGAGCATGTGACAGTGTGTGTTAATTTATCAGAAAGTCTGTGTGTGTGATAGTGTGCGTGGCAGTGTATCAGAAAGCCAGTATCAGTATTGTTGTGTCCATGTATCAGAAAGTAACAGTGTGTGTCTCAATGTATCAGAAAGTCAGTTATCAGTGTGTGTCAACATATCAGAAACTCATTATCAATGTGTGTGTGTGTCTTTCAATCTATCAGAAAGTGTGTCTTAGTTTCATCATGTCAGTATATGTTAGTCTCAAATTGTCAGCAAGTGTTTCATTGTACTGTATCATTTAGCCTGCACAGTGTGTCCCAGTGAGACTGTACTGTGTCCCAGTGAGGCTGTACAATGTCAGTGAGAATGTGTGTCAGCTTGTTTCAGTTACGAGTATCTCCTCAGTCCAGTGCAGAAGAGAGCAGTGCTCTGTCTGTGTGGTTTTGTATGTCGCAAACTGTGGTTTGTAAAAAGTTTCAAGCTTAGAAAATGCAACCTTTTTTTTTCTTGGTTTTGCTTTCCGTTGTTGAGAGGGCCGAGGGGAGGAAGGGGGGAATTCAGAGCTGTTTGCCGTTGCGCACAATCATCCCCATTTACATAACAGTTTGCACTTGCGTTACACATACAGTACAAAAACTGGTCTTATACGTGCATACCCTTTTCTTCTGTAGCAAAACCTTCTGGACACAGTGCTAGCACGTCTGAGGCAGAACCTGCACGACAGCTTGCTCTCTGTTGTGCACAAGTGGGGGCGGGTGCCACTGAGGTGGTCTGAACACAGCAGCAGGTGGAAGTCTGAGTCAGGGCGCCGTTGAGGGTCTGCAGAATTACATGCGCTCAGTTTCTGACAGGAGCGCCCCTCCTGCCTCCAGGAGAGTTGCTGTCGGACTTAACGGGCATGTCGGAGGCTGTCGTAAGAACGCAAGAAAGGTTATAACCGAGAGCCCCCAGCCTGTTTGGTAGTTGGTATCTTATTGACCCCTGGATCTCATCCAGCTCATCATCTATTACTTGAAGAAGCCAGGGTATCGGATTCGACACTGGCTGTGTCAGTGTGCTGGACTCTACAGGGACTGTAAGAGTCTAGAGCCCTGTGACTGGGCTGTGTCAGTGTACTTGTCTCTACATGGACACTGAGAGTCTAGAGCCCTGTGACTGGGCTGTGTCAGTGTACTTGTCTCTACATGGACACTGAGAGTCTAGAGCCCTGTGACTGGGCTGTGTCAGTGTACTGGACTCTACATGGACACTGAGAGTCTAGAGGCCTGTGACTGGGCTGTGTCAGTGTACTGGACTCTACATGGACACTGAGAGTCTAGAGGCCTGTGACTGGGCTGTGTCAGTGTACTGGACTCCACAGGGACTGTAAGAGTCTAGAGCCCTGTGACTGGGCTTTGTCAGTGTGCTGGACTCCACAGGGACTGTAAGAGTCTAGAGCCCTGTGACTGGGCTGTGTCAGTGTACTTGTCTCTACATGGACACTGAGAGTCTAGAGCCCTGTGACTGGGCTGTGTCAGTGTACTTGTCTCTACATGGACACTGAGAGTCTAGAGCCCTGTGACTGGGCTGTGTCAGTGTACTGGACTCTACAGGGACTGTACGATTCTAGACCCTGTGACTGGGCTGTGTCAGTGTGCTGGACTCCACAGGGACTGTAAGAGTCTAGAGCCCTGTGACTGGGCTTTGTCAGTGTGCTGGACTCTACATGGACTGTAAGAGTCTAGAGCCTGTGACTGGGCTGTGTCAGTGTACTGGACTCCACAGGGACTGTAAGAGTCTAGAGCCTGTGACTGGGCTGTGTCAGTGTCCTGGACTCCACAGGGACTGTAAGAGTCTAGAGCCCTGTGACTGGGCTGTGTCAGTGTGCTGGACTCCACAGGGACTGTAAGAGTCTAGAGCCCTGTGACTGGGCTGTGTCAGTGTGCTGGACTCCACAGGGACTGTAAGAGTCTAGAGCCTGTGACTGGGCTGTGTCAGTGTACTGGACTCCACAGGGACTGTAAGAGTCTAGAGCCCTGTGACTGGGCTGTGTCAGTGTGCTGGACTCCACAGGGACTGTAAGAGTCTAGAGCCCTGTGACTGGGCTGTGTCAGTGTACTTGTCTCTACATGGACTGTAAGAGTCTAGAGCCCTGTGGCTGGGCTGTGTCAGTGTACTGGACTCTACAGGGACTGTAAGAGTCTAGAGCCCTGTGACTGGGCTGTGTCAGTGTGCTGGACTCCACAGGGACTGTAAGAGTCTAGAGCCCTGTGACTGGGCTGTGTCAGTGTACTGGACTCTACATGGACACTGAGAGTCTAGAGCCCTGTGACTGGGCTGTGTCAGTGTACTGGACTCTACAGGGACTGTACGATTCTAGAGCCTGTGACTGGGCTGTGTCAGTGTACTGGACTCTACAGGGACTGTAAGAGTCTAGAGCCCTGTGACTGGGCTGTGTCAGTGTACTGGACTCCACAGGGACTGTAAGAGTCTAGAGCCTGTGACTGGGCTGTGTCAGTGTACTGGACTCCACAGGGACTGTAAGAGTCTAGAGCCTGTGACTGGGCTGTGTCAGTGTGCTGGACTCCACAGGGACTGTAAGAGTCTAGAGCCCTGTGACTGGGCTGTGTCAGTGTGCTGGACTCCACAGGGACTGTAAGAGTCTAGAGCCCTGTGACTGGGCTGTGTCAGTGTACTTGTCTCTACGTGGTCACTGAGAGTCTAGAGGCCTGTGACTGGGCTGTGTCAGTGTACTGGACTCTACAGGGACTGTAAGAGTCTAGAGCCCTGTGACTGGGCTGTGTCAGTGTACTGGACTCTACAGGGACTGTAAGAGTCTAGAGCCTGTGACTGGGCTGTGTCAGTGAATTGGACTCCTCAGGTACTTCAGGAATCTAGAGCCCTGTGACAGGGCTGTGTCAGTGTACCATACCTCATACCTCACTTAGACTGTAAGAAACTAAACTGCACAATGTTAGTGTACTCCACAGGCTTGTCTGTTTCACTGTAATTGTAAGAGGACATAGTCACTATTAAAGGCTAGGCCTATCCATCTGCTGTGATAGCAGGGCCTGTCTGTCTTTAGATCTATAGTATTTCTGCTGTCTGCCTGTTGCTTGAGTCGCAGGTCTGCCCCGTCTGCTGTGGAGAAACAGATTATTGTGTACATTTCCTTCTCTTTTTCTCTTGTTCTATGTAACCTTCTGGTCTTTCTGTCTTCCTCTATCTCTTTCTTTATAATTTCCTTGAAGTGGTAATGACAGCAGTGTGACGTTATCTGATGAAAGAAATCTGCCCTGGGTCAGGGAGACTCAGCTTGTTCAGCATCCTGTGCTGTTCTGCACCACGCACTTGCACAGGAGCACAATGACAGGGTGACTGTATGTACAGTTAGGGCATTGGTGTAATGTGATTTTAATACTAATAAAATTAAAATAACATTATATAAGGTACTATGAGAGAAGATCAGTCCTTTTACAAAAAAGGGCTACAGTCCCAGTACAGTAGAACAGTCCTGTTACAGTAGGAGCTACAGTCCCAGTATAGTAGAACAGTCCTGTTACAGTAGGAGCTACAGTCCCAGTACAGTAGAACAGTCCTGTTACAATAGGAGCTACAGTCCCAGTACAGTAGAACAGTCCTGTTACAATAGGAGCTACAGTCCCAGTACAGTAGAACAGTCTAAACTTCCATTTAACTGTATGTCTGGGTCAACTCCTAGTCATCTCCATAGGGCTCTTAATAACTCAGGATAGTTATAACCATTAATACCTCTGCATCCATTAACTAACTACCGAGAGGGGGGGGCAGAACAGGCAGGTGTGTGTCTGGGCCCAGCTAAGGGTGGGCTGTCTTCAGCCACAGTGAGAGAAAGGCATTAAGACCGTCAAGTAGAGAAGGTGGGGGGTGGGCGGGAAGATTTCCACTGTGAAAATCAGAAAGGAGAAGTTCTTTTCTGAATGAAATTCAAAAGAAAACAAGAAGGAAGAGTGGGGGCAGGGGAGGGGGGCAGGCGGGCGGGCACAGGCCCACCTCCCCAGTCCAACATGGCGGCCGAGCCTGAACCTGCTGCTACACTTCACCAGACTGTGATCAACACCCTGCCCAGCCCCGCAGGTGCTTTCCGCAGGGGAAAGGACAGAACTAATTTGGACAGACTGGTGGACACAGCGCTAGGCACACAGAGGAGCAGGCACAAACACAGCAGCACTGTGCTTCGTATAGTACTGCGCATCCTACAGGGCCTGGCTCAGATACTACCACAGTAATACAGTGGGGCACAGGAACATTGTGGGGAAAAACTGGGATATAGGGTGAAGAGGTTTGTTTTAAATCCTGTGTTCTGTACTACTATTACCACTGCTGCTAGTGTTAGTACTACTATTACCACTGCTGCTAGTGTTACAAATACTACTATTACCACTGCTGCTAGTGTTAGTACTACTATTACCACTGCTGCTAGTGCTGCTACTACTGTTACCATTGCTGCAAATATTACTACTATTAGTATTACTACTGTTGTTACTACTTTAGTTTCACAGCTACACCCAACTAAGACAGCAATGAGAAGGAAGGGCGAGTACGAGATCAGCAGAAGACAGGATTTTCGAAGCAGTCTGTTTCTCATGTCGTGAGCTCTGTGGCGGGGGGTGCTGGCACTGAGCGGCGTGTGGCCAGGGGTTGCAAAGCTTGCTGCAAGGCACTCTCCACAATGGGCACACACACACAGATACACAGATACACAGACACACACACACACACACGAGCAGCGCAGGGGCCTGCAGGGACTATCTGTCGGCAGCATGTTATCACACGGAGAGGAGAGCCACAGATAACATCTCTGGTGCAGCGCAGGAGACAGCAGTTTCAGTCACACAGGCCTCACGAAGTCGGAGGCGAGGTGAGGGAAATTCAAAAAGCTGCCGAGCCAAGCAGAGCAGCGCAACAGCTAGACAGCACCGCCGCTGTGTGCCTGTTTTATCTCACAGTGTTTCTCTACAAACCCTGGGTGTCGCGTGGCTCCTTATTTAGGCTTTGTATTTTTATTGAAACCTGGCAAATATGCTAGAAGCGTCTGCAGTCTGTTTATAGCTGACTGTGGTCTGTCCTCTCCCAAATCTGAGTGCTGTCAGGACTGCCATGGTTTTGTTTGTTGGTGGAAAGGGGTAAGGATGGCGCTGTAGCGACCACAGCCAGCTCCGCGCACACCCGCACAGCACTCGCTGGCCTCGGCAGTTTCAGCTCGTGCTGCACGGGTGACATCACAGCGCAGCGACAGAAAGGGCAGGAAACAGAGCGACACCGCTGCCGATCATTCCCACGAGCCCCGGGGCGGCAGTGTGAGGTCTGTCCGTTCCGGCCGCAGCGCCGGTGCGTTTCAGGCAGCGGGGGTCCGGGGGGTCCGGAGGGGCTTGGTCTCGGTTCAGGTCGAGGCCTGTGGCCCGGGAGTCGCTGGCCCGAACTCCAGGCGCATCACTGTCCTTCTCCGACAGGGATCCCTGGTACGGCCACACTGCAGCTCCGCGCAGTCCTCAGATAGGTCCGCCGCCGGAAGCGAGCGGGCAGGGAGACAGCGGGTTCTCTCAGAGACCGGAGGCAGTTCTACTTTGACATACAGGCCACAGGCACTGTCAGAGGACACACCTGTCCCGAATGCATATCCTTCTCCATTACAACTGCAGAAGTTCAGCTGAGGTACAGATACTTGCATCAGATCCCCTTGTAGCTTTCTGTGTTCAGGACTAAAGCGATTCAGTTCTTTTGCGGTCCTGGAGTGGGAAACTCCTCTGAGTCTTTCTTTGATGCCTCCTAGACAATGAAAGGGAAATGGCTGGTGTACTCCAGGAGCATTTCATCCACGTTCCAGACAGCGCTGTGCATTTAATAGTGTCAGTGTAGAAGAGGCAGATCCCAGGGGCACTCAGGGTGATACATCCCCAGGACTCTGACTTGTTTTACTCATTGTACACAAGGAAACTGGCTGTTATTCCTCCAGCAGTCACTACAGACAGGGGTTGTTCCCAGGGTCTGGAGTACAGGATCCAGTGCCCATCCATGAGAAGGGTTACACAGCTGACCCAAGCAATTACAGACCAATAAGTGCAAGACGTTTATGGAAACAACAATTAGAACTACAGCTGAGGATCACCTGTATGGAAGAGGGTCTCAGAGGACAGTCAGTGTGGACTCAGAAAAGGTTGTGTTAAACTTGCTGGAGAGCTCAGACCAAACAACGTCAGTGAAGGATACACAGACCAGATGATATATAGATATATTTAGAAGGCTTTTCAGAAGATTCCTCATGAAGGATTCTCCCATTACAGGCTGCAGGCATTGAGGAAAATGTCTGTTCTCGGATTGAGACTTGGCTAATAAATAGAAATGCGAGGGTACAGTTAAGTAGTGAACCCTCAGGTGGAGGTGATGTAATTACTGGAGAACCTCGTGGATCTGAACTAAGGCCAGTGATGCTTTAATGTTATATTAATTATCTAGATCCCAGTATAGTGTTAGACTAGTCACATTTGCAGATGATAAGAAAATTAGGGGGTTTAGGAAAACTCTAAAGAAGCAGAACATGAAATTGAAGTAGGTTTAGAAAACAATTCAAGACTGGGCCAACAGCAGGTAGATGGCAGTTAAAATGGACAGGTGCAGAGTGTTACATGCAGGTAGCACAGGCACAGACTACAGGTAGAAAATGGAAAACACTGAGATAGAAGGGGCCACGTATGAAAAAGACTTCGTGTTTCTGTTGGCACTTGATATACATCTTTTCGAGTCCCTGGACAAACAACATAAAGGGCAAACAGGCTGTCCAGACACATAAACGAAGCAGAGTTTAAATGAAGGGATATTATGTTACAGCTGTAAAAGTCATGTTTCTATAACATGGTGACTAAAACTGCCCAGTATTCTCAATGAGGTCTTCTCAGTGCACTGTACGACTTTAACAACATCCCCTGATTTCTATTCTGTGCCTTGAGCTACAGATCCTAACCTTCTGTTTGCCCTTTGTCTGGAGGCTGGGAATCGAGCGTCAACAGAAACACAGGGCTTCCTGCACTGGGGCTCATGGTTTCCCCTTTGGTGTTCATGGTTTATGTTTGTGCTGCCTGCATGTGACGCTGCACCTGCCTCTTCTGCTTCACCTGCCCGCACAGAGTGTCGCCTGCCAGCAGCACCTAGCTCGGCTCTTGAACGCCGTCGTTCTGAATCTTCCAGAAAAATCCACATGCACACAGTCTCGGGACAGTCGCCCCCCCCCCCCCAGCCTGGCATTTGAACATTTTGCTGGGGGGGAGAAGAGGGGTCGACACTGTGGTGTCTTTTTCCTTTCAGTCAGCACTTTGGGCTTAAAGCTGAAACTTGAAATTTCTCCTGTTCCTCCTTGCAAGTCAAAAAGTTGCAGTGAATCACAGGAATACTGCGATGTGGCGGTGATGTGGGTCATCACTTGTCTGGAGGTCACAGGGAGAGAGTCGGGGGTCCTGCAGGGTGAGAGGTCACAGGCAGAGAGTGAGGGGTCCTGCAGGGTGAGAGGTCACAGGGAGAGAGCGAGGGGTCCTGCAGGGTGAGAGGTCAGGGAGAGAGCGAGGGGTCCTGCAGGGTGAGAGGTCACAGGGAGAGAGTCGGGGGTCCTGCAGGGTGAGAGGTCAAAGGGAGAGAGTCAGGGGTCCTGCAGGGTGAGAGGTCACAGGGAGAGAGTCAGGGGTCCTGCAGGGTGAGAGGTCACAGGGAGAGAGCGAGGGGTCCTGCAGGGTGAGAGGTCACAGGCAGAGAGCGAGGGGTCCTGCAGGGTGAGAGGTCACAGGGAGAGAGTCAGGGGTCCTGCAGGGTGAGAGGTCACAGGGAGAGAGTCAGGGGTCCTGCAGGGTGAGAGGTCACAGGGAGAGAGTCAGGGGTCCTGCAGGGTGAGAGGTCACAGGGAGAGAGTCAGGGGTCCTGCAGGGTGAGAGGTCACAGGGAGAGAGTCAGGGGTCCTGCAGGGTGAGAGGTCACAGGGAGAGAGCGAGGGGTCCTGCAGGGTGAGAGGTCACAGGCAGAGAGCGAGGGGTCCTGCAGGGTGAGAGGTCACAGGGAGAGAGTCAGGGGTCCTGCAGGGTGAGAGGTCACAGGGAGAGAGTCAGGGGTCCTGCAGGGTGAGAGGTCACAGGGAGAGAGTCAGGGGTCCTGCAGGGTGAGAGGTCACAGGGAGAGAGTCAGGGGTCCTGCAGGGTGAGAGGTCACAGGGAGAGAGTCAGGGGTCCTGCAGGGTGAGAGGTCACAGGGAGAGAGTCAGGGGTCCTGCAGGGTGAGAGGTCACAGGGAGAGAGTCAGGGGTCCTGCAGGGTGAGAGGTCACAGGCAGAGAGCGAGGGGTCCTGCAGGGTGAGAGGTCAGGGAGAGAGCGAGGGGTCCTGCAGGGTGAGAGGTCACAGGGAGAAAGTCAGGGGTCCTGCAGGTTGAGAGGTCACAGGGAGAGAGTCAGGGGTCCTGCAGGGTGAGAGGTCACAGGGAGAGAGTCAGGGGTCCTGCAGGGTGAGAGGTCACAGGGAGAGAGTCAGGGGTCCTGCAGGGTGAGAGGTCACAGGGAGAGAGTCAGGGGTCCTGCAGGGTGAGAGGTCACAGGGAGAGAGTCAGGGGTCCTTCAGGGTGAGAGGTCACAGGGAGAGAGTCAGGGGTCCTGCAGGGTGAGAGGTCACAGGGAGAGAGTCAGGGGTCCTGCAGGGTGAGAGGTCACAGGGAGAGAGCGAGGGGTCCTGCAGGGTGAGAGGTCACAGGGAGAGAGTCAGGGGTCCTGCAGGGTGAGAGGTCACAGGGAGAGAGCGAGGGGTCCTGAAGTGAAAGAGGATGTAGGGAGGGAGTAAGAGGAGGCTGGCAGTGTGCTGGCAATTCCTAGATGTTGGCACTAAGTCAGAGTTTGGGATGCAAATCAGTCATGATAGGATCAGCTGGCTGTGTGTGTTTTTGTACTGAGATTTGCATATGAGTGCACTTGACACAGCTGAACAGAGGCCTGTACTGAACACAGAGCGTACACATACAGAGAAAAACACATAGTGCTGCTTTATAGCAAAATCATGACTTGTTTAGCATAGGCAAGATGCCCTCAGTCTTACAGCACAGACATAATGCTGTCTTATTGACACATTTCCCCCAGTGCTGTCCTATATATACTGTATGGCACTTTTCCCTCACTGCTGTCCCATATCCCTGACACGATACCCTCAATGTTGTCCTATAGCAGTGCCCCTATGTCCTCAGTGCTGTCCTATATCACTGACACAATCCCTCAATGTTGTCCTATAGCAGTGCCCCTATGTCCTCAGTGCTGCCCTATATCACTGACACAATCCCTCAATGTTGTCCTATAGCAGTGCCCCTATGTCCTCAGTGCTGTCCTATATCACTGACACAATCCCTCAATGTTGTCCTATAGCAGTGCCCCTATGTCCTCAGTGCTGTCCTATATCACTGACACAATCCCTCAATGTTGTCCTATAGCAGTGCCCCTATGTCCTCAGTGCTGTCCTATATCACTGACACAATCCCTCAATGTTGTCCTATAGCAGTGCCCCTATGTCCTCAGTGCTGTCCTATATCACTGACACAATCCCTCAATGTTGTCCTATAGCAGTGCCCCTATGTCCTCAGTGCTGTCCTATATCACTGACACAATCCCTCAATGTTGTCCTATAGCAGTGCCCCTATGTCCTCAGTGCTGTCCTATATCACTGACACAATCCCTCAATGTTGTCCTATAGCAGTGCCCCTATGTCCTCAGTGCTGTCCTATATCACTGACACAATCCCTCAATGTTGTCCTATAGCAGTGCCCCTATGTCCTCAGTGCTGTCCTATATCACTGACACAATCCCTCAATGTTGTCCTATAGCAGTGCCCCTATGTCCTCAGTGCTGTCCTATATCACTGACACAATCCCTCAATGTTGTCCTATAGCAGTGCCCCTATGTCCTCAGTGCTGTCCCATATCACTGACACAATGCCCTAATTTCTGCCCATATCATTGCCATGGTAACTATAGCAGTCTCTTTACTCTTTAAGCTTTGAACATGCCATGCAAGCCCTCATCCCCAAGAAGGCTGTGCTGGGGGTGTTACTGTCAAGTCACTCTAAGCCTGTTCTGTCTAACTAGCCTGTGTTCTGTGTTTTGGGGTCAACAGAGGGTCTGTAACGAAGTGAAGAGAAGCGAGTCCGACAAGTCCAACTGCAGCTGTCCGGTCTTGTCTGGTGACCCTGAAACATAAGCATGCTGCTGCTATAGAAAGTGCTGTACTGCCTTTTACTGAATACTGAAACTGCAACATGACTTGATATTGCTGGTACTTACACAGCTACTACTTGCATGGTCCAGTCAGTGTGCAATGTGGTCCAGTCAGTGTGCAATGTGGTCCAGTCAGTGTGCAGTGTGGTCCAGTCAGTGTACAATGTGGTCCAGTCAGTGTACAATGTGGTCTGGTCACTGTGCACTGTGGTCCAGTCAGTGTACAATGTGGTCTGGTCAGTGTGCAGTGTGGTCTGGTCAGTGTACAATGTGGTCTGGTCAGTGTGCACTGTGGTCCAGTCAGTGTACAATGTGGTCTGGTCAGTGTGCAGTGTGGTCTGGTCAGTGTACAATGTGGTCCGGTCAGTGTGCAGTGTGGTCCAGTCAGTGTACAATGTGGTCCAGTCAGTGTGCAGTGTGATCCTGTCAGTGTACAATGGGGTCTGGTCAGTGTGCACTGTGTTCCAGTCAGTGTACAATGGGGTCTGGTCAGTGTGCAGTGTGGTCTAGTCAGTATATAGTGTGAACTGGTCAGTGTGCAGTGTGGTCTGGTCAGTGTACAATGGGGTCTGGTCAGTGTACAGTGGGGTCTGGTCAGTGTGCAGTGTGGTCCAGTCAGTGTACAATGGGGTCTGATCAGTGTGCAGTGTGGTCCAGTCAGTATACAATGTGCTCAGTCAGTCTTTAGTGTGCTTGGGTCAGTATAAGTGTAAGCTGGTCAGTCTATATTGTGGTCCAGTCAGTATACAATGTGCTCTGTCAGTCTTAAGTGTGCTTGGGTCAGTATGAGTGTGGACTGGTCAGTCTATATTGTGGTCTGGTCAGTATAGTCTGTACGCAATGTGGGGAGGGGCAGTGCACATCTCACAGTGAAAGAAAGCACAAGCGATCCTTCAGCAGAGCCTGGCGAGGGTGGGTCAAGGTCGCAGGTGTGCTCGATGTGGGAGACGGCCTACCCAAAGACACAGGGCGACATCCGTGCCAAGAAGCTAACTGTCATCACACAGGTCCTGCAGGCCGGGGAGCACAAGTGTCTGAAGGTCCAAGGTGTCACAGAAACAGAGAAACCATCATTTACGGCAGTTAGGCCAACAGGAAGGGGAGTACCTGAGTGTTCTTCCCAACAGCACTTTCACTGGTGAAGAAGAAAGACATGTGAAACACATCCACTTCTACAAGGACACTGACAGCAAAGGCAGTGAAGGGTCAGACATTAATAGCTGCACACAGAAGAATCGCTGGCTGTGTTTCAGGTACTGCTGGGGCCTCCACTATGCTGCTGAAGAGCCAGGGAGAGCAGGAGTGACAGGAGGGGAGGGGGGCTGGTGATTCACGGCTCATTAGTTTCATTTATGTGAACAAAGGACGTCTCTGATTGACCACAAAGAGACGTTTATAGAAAACACACTCACAAGAGCTGACATGCAAAGTCACACACACACACAAACACACAGATGCACAAACGCACCCACTGAGATGCACACAAACATGCACCCACATGCAATGTACAAGCACACAATAACGTATACACATCTACACAAGTATATACAATTATCAATCACACACACATCATCATAAAGAAATCCACCCACACCTACACCAACACAGAGATATGCATAAGAACATGTATACACCAACACTATGTCACAAACTGACACTAATACTTAATTTGTAACAATATAAAAGCATTCTTCCTGGTGTAGTTGGTTAACTAAGCAAGCTTGCAAATGATACGAAATTAGGAGGATTAGCAAACACTGTAGAAGAAGCACATGAAATTCAAAAAGGTTGAAATAAAACTCAAGTCCGAGCAAACACCTGGCAGCTGATGTTTAATGTAGACAAGTGCAGGGTATTGCATGCAGGGAGCAAAAACACAAACTGATAAGACAAGAAACGCAGAGATAGAAGAGGCTGCTTATGAAAAATACATTGTGTTCTGTTGACACATGATTTACATCTTATAGACAATGTGGGAAAGCAATAAGAAAGGCAAACAGTCTTAAGATATATAATTAAAATAAGAGAATATGAATCAAGGAATGCAAGGTTAAACTTGGATAACACACTGGTATGTTTTTTTAGAATATAGTGTACGGTTTTAGTCAGCGCATTATAGGAAACGTATTTACCGCAGTCCCTTACAAAGGTATTCAGACCCTTTAAAGGTTTTCAAACGTTGCTGGATTAAAAAGGATATTTGCACATCTTTTTTCAATCTGTTTTTTTTTTTGCAAGGTCACATGTGTCAAGAAAAAAAAATTCAAGACAAGGTTTGTGTTTTGCCAGCAGGTACCTTAAAGAAAGTCTGAAACTGAAATGCGCTGCTTGCATGAGTATTCAGACCACATGCACCGATATTTGGTAGCACCACATTTTGCCAAAATAACAGCTTGAAGTCTTTAGGGGTTTGCACAAGGGTTAGGAGTGGTCCGCCCTTCCCCTTGGCAGACTTTCTCCAGCTCATTCAGGTTTCTAGCCTGCAATCTTCACATCCTGCCGCTGAATGGGCTTGAGGTCAGGACTTTGGCTGGACCACTCAAGGACACTCACCTCTTCATTCTTGAGCCACTTCAGTGTTGCTTTGGCGCTGTGCTTGGTGAATATTCTCCCAAGCTTCAGTTTTTTAGAAGACTGAAACGAGTGCTCTTGCATTATCCCCCTGTAGGGGCAGTGTTTCCTGGGGCACCTGCAGTGTAAGGTTTGTGTTACACATAGCTCTGTGAATTTTGGCCAGAAAGCTCTCTCTTGGTCTCATCTGACTACAAAACGCTTTCCCAAATCCTACCTGGATCACCCCCGCGCTGTCTGACAAACTCCAGACGGGCTTTGAGATGGTGCTTTCCGAGTGATGGCTTCTTTCTTGCACTCACACATACAGGCCAGGGTTAGGCAGAGCTCTTGATGTAGTGGACTGGTGCACCGTTCCTCCACTCTCAGTCTCCTTCTGGTTTGGATGCTGAGTTTTGAGGAAAGGCCTTTTCTTGGCAGTGACTCAGGGATGTGATGCAACAACCGCTTCTTGATTATTGAGCCAACAGTGCTCACTGGGATATCCAAACACTATGATATTTCTTATACTCTTTTCCAAATCTGTTCATTTTTATCACCTTTCCCTAACTTCCTTAGAATGCTTTTAACCTTCATTTTTGTACCTTTCCTTCAGAGTCACTGCTGATCCCTGGGAATAGTACTGGCAAACACTGCTGAGGCCAATGGTAATGCAATTATATCCTCATTAGGCAATTACTTTCACCTGTGTAAACCTAGAGGTACCAGATCACAGCGGTCTGAATCTTTATGCAAGCAGCATATTTCAGTTTTTGATTTGATATCTGCTGACTTTTAAGATTGTCTTTTACGATATCTGCTGAAAAATGACTAATTTTGTCTTTAAAAAATTCTGCTTGAGCATGCGAGTTTGCAACACAAACGCTGATTGGAATCCAGCATCTTTTTGTAATCCAGCAACATTTGTAAATTTTTAAAGGGTCTGAATACGTTTGCAAGGCACTGTATACTGTAACAACACTCAGTCCAGCTCATCTGTATCTTCACATTAATACTCATCCTCATCAGACCTGTAGATACTGTAAAGACACTCAATGTGATCATCTGTAGCCTCACATGAACTATTATCACAAGATCTGCAGATACTGTGATGACACTCAGTCCAGCTCGTCTGTAACTTAACATGAACACATCATCGTCAGATCAGCAGATATGAGCAGTGGCTGCCTGGTGTCCAACAATGTGTGTCTGTGTGTGTGTGCGTGCGAGCGTGCGTGAGAGCATGTGCACAACGACATGTCAGTGTCGGTAAGAGTTAAGATGAACTGGAAGCTGAAAGCAGATAAAAGTTCTCGTCTTCTGCTTTCTCAGTTGATCTCCAAGATACAGTGCAGCTCCAATACTGAGGTCTCATCTTCTCTTTAATAAATATTACAGGCTGTTTGTAATATATACCAGGTCTGTTCACACACAGGAGCTCCAGTTAGAGTGTGGACAGCAGGCGTGTGTGAACACAGGGGCTCCAATAAGAGTCTGGACACCAGGCGTGTCCACACACAGGGGCTCCAATAAGAGTCTGGACACCCGGCGTGTCCACACACAGGGGCTCCAGTAAGAGTCTGGACACCAGGCGTGTCCACACACAGGGCTCCAATAAGAGTCTGGACACCCGGCGTGTCCACACACAGGGGCTCCAATAAGAGTCTGGACACCAGGTGTGTCCACACACAGGGCTCCAATAAGAGTCTGGACACCCGGCGTGTCCACACACAGGGCTCCAATAAGAGTCTGGACACCAGGCGTGTCCACACACAGGGGCTCCAGTAAGAGTCTGGACACCAGGCATGTCCACACACAGGGCTCCAATAAGAGTCTGGACACCCGGCGTGTCCACACACAGGGCTCCAATAAGAGTCTGGACACCAGGCGTGTCCACACACAGGGGCTCCAGTAAGAGTCTGGACACCAGGCGTGTCCACACACAGGGCTCCAATAAGAGTCTGGACACCAGGCGTGTCCACACACAGGGGCTCCAATAAGAGTCTGGACAGCCGGCGTGTCCACACACAGGGCTCCAATAAGAGTCTGGACACCAGGCGTGTCCACACACAGGGGCTCCAATAAGAGTCTGGACACCAGGCGTGTCCACACACAGGGGCTCCAATAAGAGTCTGGACACCAGGCGTGTCCACACACAGGGGCTCCAACAAGAGTCTGGACACCGTCTCTAGAGGCTGTTCACACTGGAGTTTTTATGGACTCAGTTGCTGGTCCATTTCATTTGGAGAACGGTGTTAGCATTAAGGTTTGATCCAAAGTCAACTGATTTTCAACAGCCATGGAAGGAAGGGAGCCTTCCAGGTATTCCAGGAAATGCGACAGCACCCAGGGAAGCGGAATGGACAGGAGAGGAGCCATTTTAGAAACGTGGTCAGACAGCAGCTCCCACTGGAAGCCGGAAGAGAAAGGGCTTATGGGACACTGTGATCTGGTCAGGGCCAGAGTAAAAGAGATGCCACAGAAGCATTTCAAAACAAAGACAATCTGAGCAAAACAAACTGAAAAATATTTCCAAACGAACAAGCAATCCAGGCATCGGCTCCAAAGGGGAGTGAGTGCACTTGGTTATGGCAGTGTGTGAACACAAGTGAATTGATTTCTGTTGACACAGGGACCAAGAAACACTAGTCCACCTCCAGATGAATTCAGCACAGTGGAGCTCAGTTAATCATGAACCAGTATTGATACATCGTTTCAGGCCCAACGAACTGACGCCAGACCACATGAAACGAATGCAGAGAGAACGAGCCCAGCTGGTCTGCAGCAGGTTCTCCACCAAGACCCTGCGCCCAGCCAGATAGCTATCAGACGTACTGTATTTCCACACAGCTGAAGGGAAAAGCCTGTCTCTGCAGGAGAACACCTTTCATGTGGACAAAGTCAGGACAGTCAGACTCCGGTGCGTTTCACTGACGAGGCTCTTAACGAGATGAGGTCAGTGACAGGAAGCTCCTGGGAGGCAGTTCAGGGAAGTGGGTGTCTGTGAGTTCTTAGAATTGCCTAGCCACAATGTCACACTGTGTACACACGAACACACATTAGCACACTCTGAAACACAGTGACACACGCTGACACCTGCGCTGGGCACACCGACACACGTGCACTCACTTGATGGATTTTAACACGCAATGACATACTAATGTTCCCTGACTCTTTCTGCCCTGTCTGTTGTATATCCCTGTTTCCCCCGTCGGTTCTAACTCCAATTCAAAGAGCTTTCTTGGCATGACCGAAGAATTACAGTGTTGCCCAAGCAAAAACAATTCACAGAACATTTACAGTAAAAACACATTATTGGACATTTACATACATCATATAAAGTATCACTGTAATGCAGGCTCACTGTCTGTTCCTCAGGCTGTGCCAGGGGATAACACACTGGGCTGCAGTTCTGTTGAATTTCCTCTCTAAGAAGGACTGGAAGGTGTTCTGACTTTGGCAGGTGTGGAAATTCTGGGATTTGGAAGTTATTTTAGGGAAGAAGGCTTATCTATATCCCCGTCTCACTCTGCCCCTGTTGTCTAAATATCCCTCTGTCTCTCACCGAGCTCAAAGCTCATCTTTCACTTCCTCTTGGTTTCTGCTCAGTCTGGACTTTCACATCCCCAAACGCACAGTGATAGACATACCGGCCCATGACAAACACAGACCCTCACACTGACAAAAACACAGACACACACACACACATAGACACATAAAGTACAGACAGACATAACGTTATTCCATCCAGTTACTCTGGGAGAAGAACTCTAGTTTCTATACTCTATATACCTAGTAGTGAAGGAATATTAATATGAAGTTACAGCTGATTAGACTAGGTGTCTTTACAGTATCTACAGGTCTGATGATGATGAGTGTTAATGTGAGGTTACAGATGACCAGACTGAGAGTCTCTACAGTATCTTCAGGTCTGATGACAATGGAGTGCCTATATAGACTTAAACTAATTTAAGGACTGCCTGAAATGAAAGCCTGAAATGATCCAGTAAAATGTTTGTCTTCGTACCATTGTGAGCGGCAGTCTTTCTCATGAATTAGAAACCTCACCTCAGTGTGCGCGTCTTGTCGCTGTAGTGTCCTCGGATCTCTTCCTGAAACAGGATCGCAGTTAAGCACACAGCAGCACAGCGGGCGCATGTCCGTCCCATAACCTGTTTCTCTTCACGCCAGCTGTTGGTTTTGCACATTTCGAAACACCGGATGTGACTCGCATCCCGCTCACTCCCCAGTCTGGCATCCCCAGCTGGGCGGGGATCAGGAATCTCAGGCCGGGATCTGCAGGGGAGGATGAGGAGGATGAGGGGAGGATGAGGAGGGGCACACGGGCTCTGGCTCGAGGTGCAGGAGGGTGAGGCGGGAGTCGAGAGACCCCCTCCCCCTCCTGCCCCGGGAAATGGCAGTCACAGTCACGTGACCGACTCGAACCCGCGACAGCTGGGCCGGCCCGAGCTGGGGGCGCGGGAATTCAGAACCGTT
Organism: Lepisosteus platostomus; assembly: GCF_059453375.1. NCBI lineage: Eukaryota > Metazoa > Chordata > Actinopteri > Semionotiformes > Lepisosteidae > Lepisosteus > Lepisosteus platostomus. The sequence goes on from NC_142614.1 coordinate 6,107,009, forward strand.
TCATGAGTGAAACTGAGCGGCGAGGGTACATCTCCACCATCTATCACTCCTCCTCCTTCCCTCTGTCATTGTCTCATGCCTTCGCTTCCTCCTCCTCCTTCGCCATCACCCCTCCTCGTCCCCCTCCTCTCTCCCCCTCTCCTGTGTCTCCTCTTCACTGGCATGGCACTGACAGAGACACCTCTCCTGTCTCCCCTCTCCCAGGAAGTCCCGAGCGGAGTGCGGGGGCATGCTGACGGGGGGCGGCGGGGGTGTGCGGGCAGGGGGCCGGGCGGTGAGGAGGAGGATGACCTGCCCGTCCCCCCAGGAGATCAGCCGGGCCCAGGCCATGATGACGCCGCTGGGCTCGCTGACCCGCGGGGCCAGCCTGGACGAGCTCATCGACCGCTGCCTCAACTCCTTCGGTGAGAGAGAGGGGACGGGGGTCTGACGGAGGGAGGGATCTGACAGAGGAAGAGAAGGATGGAGAGAGGGAAGAGATGGAGAGATGGATCTGACAGTGGAAGAGAGGGATGGAGAGGGAGGAATCTGACAGAGGAAGAGAGGGATGGAGAGGGAGGAATCTGACAGGAAGAGAGGGATGGAGGGAGGGATCTGACAGAGGAGGAGAGGGATGGAGAGAGGGATCTGACAGAGGAGGAGAGGGATGGAGAGAGGGATCTGACAGGAAGAGAGGGATGGAGGGAGGGATCTGACAGAGGAAGAGAGGGATGGAGAGGGAGGGATCTGACAGAGGAAGAGAGGGATGGAGGGAGGGATCTGACAGAGGAGGAGAGGGATGGAGAGAGGGATCTGTCAGAGGAAGAGAGGGATGGAGGGAGGGATCTGACAGAGGAGGAGAGGGATGGAGGGAGGGATCTGACAGAGGAGGAGAGGGATGGAGAGAGGGATCTGTCAGAGGAAGAGAGGGATGGAGGGAGGGATCTGACAGAGGAGGAGAGGGATGGAGAGAGGGATCTGACAGAGGAAGAGAGGGATGGAGGGAGGGATCTGACAGAGGAGGAGAGGGATGGAGGGAGGGAGGAGAGTGACAGAGGGATCTGATAAGAAGAGAGATGGCTGCTTCACGCTGTCAAACGCGCACACAGTGTCCACAGCAGCAGCCACAGCTCAAGTGTCTGGGGGGAGAGAGGGGGTCCGTTGTGTTCTGCACTCAGCAGAACCGCTGTGGTGGGTGTCTTCATTCCCTGGCTCCTCTGCCCTCCCGTGCAGCTGTCTGCTCTCCTCCATGCTGTCATCAGGTGTGGCAGGACGCTGGCGTGGCGCGGTCCGAGCGTGGCTCTGCCCTCTGCAAGAGGAAGCCACGTGACGCGATTTCAGCAAGAGTGCCAGCGCCACCCCAGACCTCAGCGAGGTCACACACTCATGTGTTTTTCCTGTATGAATGTCTCTCTCTGCCCTTCTCTTTCTCCTTGTCTCCCTCTGCCCCTCTCTCAGTTCAATTCACAAAGCTTTATTGGCATGACCAATGAGCGTCAGGGTTGCCAAAGCACAAACAATGAACACAACATTTACAATATAGACACATCATAATACATTGACATACAAACATATGGAGCATTATTGAGAGACAGGCTCAGTGTTCCTCAGGCTGGGACAGGAGATCACATACTGCTCATACTAGAAAGACTAGCCCTCTTTCCCTAACTGCCCCCTCTCTCTCCTTGTCTGTCTCTATCTCTCTCCCTGTCTGTCTCTATCTCTCTCCCTGTCTGTCTCTCTCCCTCTCTCTCCTTGTCTGTCTCTCTATCCCTCTCTCTCCCTGTCTGTCTCTATTCCTCTCTCTCCCTGTCTGTCTCTCTATCCCTCTCTCTCTCCTTGTCTGTCTCTATCCCTCTCTCCCTGCTCTGCCCCTCTCTCTCTGGTTGTGCCGGAGCGTGGGAGCGAGGGTAGGGAGGGTAGGGAGATGCTGCTGGAGGAATGCGGACAGAGAGAGTGTGGACGTGCGAGATGGAGGGGAGAGGGACAATCAGACTTTGTTCTAGGAGCAGGAGAGCTCCTGTCTGAGAGTCACAGGAGAGGGACAGCAGGCCTGATCCACACAGCAGACACACACGCTCGGATACACACACACACTGATACACACACAGCAAACAAATACACACAAACTCTGATTCACAGCAAACACACACACAGCAGACACACACGCTCTGATACACACTCAACAGAAACACACTGATACATGCATAACAGACAAAAATGCTCTGATACACACTCAACAGACACACACTGATTCACACACAGCATAAACTCACACACTGATACACATACTGTACAGCAGACACACACACACTGATACACACAGCAGACACACGCTCTCTGATACACACTCAACAGACACACACACACTGAAACACACTCAATAGACACACACACACTGATACACACACAGCAGACATACATGCTCTGATGCACACTCAACAGACGCACACAATTCAATTCAATTCAAGGTGCTTTATTGGCATGACCAATGAGAAAATCAGTGTTTCCAAAGCAAAACAAATACAATTAACATAAAACAAAAATCTACAGACATTTACAATAAAGACACAATCATATGATATTTACATATAAACATATGGAGCATTATTGGGAGACAGGCTCACTGTTCCAGGAGGTCACATACTGGGAGTTCCCTCCTCCCTCTCCCAGTAGGATTGGGACTTGTTGTGATTCTGGCAGGTGTGGGAACTCTGGGATTAGATTTGTAAATTTAGGGTAGAATGTTTCTCTAATCCCAGAGTATCTGTCACAGTGCAGTAGGAAGTGCACCTCTGTCTTTATTTCTCCCCGCTGGCAGTGGGAGCACAGCCTCTCCTCTCTGGGCAGCCAGGTCTGCCTGTGTCGCCCAGTTTCTGTGGCCAGGCTGTGGTCACTGAGCCTGTACTTCGTCAGGGTCTGTTTCTTTTTGCTGTCTCTTTTCTTGGTCAAATATTCGGCTAGTGTGTATTGTCTGTTTAGGGTTCTGAAGCATTCTGTAGCATTCCTCGGGTCAGTGAGCCTCAGGACCAGCCGGCGCAGGGGGGCTCTGTTTTGGGCTCAGCTCCTGGCTCAGAAGAGCCTTGTGGTGGTAGGAATTTTGGTCGCTGTTTTTTAGGTGTAGCCAATACTTTTTAACTCTCTTTTTAATTATTGATGTTTATCAATAATGGTATTGGCCTAATTCGGCCCTGCACCCGTTGTTAGGTGTTTTTTTCTGCACACGGAGGATGTTTCTACAGATCTCCATGTGCAGAGTTTCTGTGGGGTGTTTGTCCCATTGGGTGTAATCCTGGACTGTGAGGGGACCCCACACTTCACTGCCGTATAGGGCACTGGGTTGGATTACACTTTCAAATATTTGGAGCCAGATTCTTGTCGGTGGCTCAATGTTGAAAAGCCTCCTTCTTTTTGAGTGCCTTCTCCCTCAGTGCCTTGACTGCCAGATCAAAACTCCTAGAAGAGCTGATGGTGAGACCGAGATATGTGTAGCTGGATGTGTGCTCCAATGTGTTGTTGTTGAGTGTGAATTTGTACCTGTTTCCCTGAGGTCTGGCTTTCTATTGGAAAACCATGACTCTGGTCTTGTCCAGATTGACTGTCAGCGCCCAGGTCTGACAGTACTGCTCCAGCAGTGCCAGGTTCTGCTGCAGCCCCTGTTCTGTGGGCGACAGCAGGACCAGGTCATCTGCATAGACACACTGATACACACTCAACAGACACACACTGATTCACAGACAGCACAAACACACACACTGATTCAAACACTGCACAAACACACGCACTGATACACACACAGCAGGCATGCCCACATGCTGATACAAACTCTGATACACACAGTAGACACAGACAGTAATGCACACACAACAGGCACAAACACCCTTATACACACTCAACAGACACGCACACCGATACACAAGAACACCAACACTGACACACACACGGTGACTTACACACTGTCATGGACTGTGAGACTGCCCTACACCGCTCCTACACCGTGCTGCTGTGCCCAGCGTGACCAGGCCTTTGACAACTCCAACACGACTGACCGGCTGACCGGCTGACCGGCTGACTGACCGCTCGGCGCTCTGTCTCTCAGACCAGGACGGGAAGCTGCTGCGGGGGTCGCAGGTCGTCGACATGACCCTGATGATGCACTGCTGGGTCGTGCCCTCGCACTCCTTCGGGCGCCGGCTGCTCACCCTATATCCTCCCTGGAAACCTGTCGGAATTCCCCGCGCCTCTCCCAGCCTGCTTCCGGACAGGAGACGGAGCTGGCGTTCCGGGGCTAGACTAGAAAGACATGGATGGTTATGACAAGCGAACATATAGTCCGGGCTGTTACTTGGTAAGAGAAGTAAACAACTGGAGTGCCTAACTGGTAACTGGTCACTGCACTGAAGACATCTTAGACATTTCCAGGGTGATTAGCCAGCAGCCATATCACCCTGCAACTCACAACTGGCAACCCACTGGAGCTCAGCAGGTGTGAGCCTGGTCAGTACCTGGATGGGAGACCTCCTGGGAAACACTAAGGTTGCTGCTGGAAGAGGTGTTAGTGGGACCAGTAGGGGGCGCTCACTCTGCGGTCCATGTGGGTCCTAATGCCCCAGTATAGTGACGGGGACACTGTACTGTAAGCAGGCGCCGTCCTTTGGATGAGACGTAAAACCGAGGTCCTGACTCTTTGTGGTCATTAAAAATCCCAGGGCATTTCTCTAAAAGAGTAGGGGTGTAACCCCAGCGTCCTGGCCAAATTTCCCATTGGCCCTTACCAATCATGGCCTCCTAATAATCCCCATCTATGAATTGGCTTCATTACTCCCACTGAGAGCTGGTGTGTGGGGAGCGTTCTGGTGCACTATGGCTGACGTCACATCATCCAGGTGGGGCTGCACACTGGTGGTGGTGGAGGGGATCCCCATTACCTGGAAAGCACTTTGAGTGGAGTGTCCAGAAAAGCGCTATATAAGTGTAAGCAATTATTATTATTATTTGCACATTCAAGATGCACTTTAACATGCCGCAATTAAAGAATGACAGTTTGCTCTTGCCTGTTATTAGCAGTGCTCCTGATTTAGGGGTGACCTCAGTCACAAGGCCTGATTCAGGGTAGAAACAGGGTGCATAATTCTGACAGATTAAACAGAAAATACAAGAATTTTGCCTTGAAAAGGAATGGGTGCTCCACCTGATTCACTCTATGGTGTATGTACTGTATGTACCGCCCTACAGTGGTTTAAACTGAGTTCTAGGCTGACCTGTGTCAATTCTATTGTATGTGACCTGAACTGATCTGTGCTTAACTGGACCTGTCCTGGATTCATGCTGAACTGAGCTTATGTGTGCTGCACAGTGCTCAGCTAAGCAGCACCGAGCTGGTCTGTGCTGAAGACAGATGTAATGTGCTGGTCTGAGCAGAACTCAGCTGCATTGAGTTGAACTGAGCAGCTCTGAGATGATCTGTGTTGATCTGTGCTGAACTGAACTGCACAGGGCTGGTCTGTATTGAACTGAGTTGATATGGAACAAGTAAAAGTTTATTTCAAGCTGAAAAGAAAAGAGACACAACGTTTCGACTCTGGAACCTTCTTCAGGTCAAGAAAAAGACTGTCTCTTTTTTTTTCAACCTGGAATAAACCTTTACTTGTTCCTCTGCAGCCTACACATGCTGACACAGCTCCTTACCTGAGCTGATATGTGCTGGTCTGTGTTGAACTGATTTGATCTGTGGTGCAGTAGTAGAATTTGCATTAGTGTTGTTTTGGTCAGATGTGTAGTTCTTGTATGATGGTGTGCCCATGTGCTGTGGACACGGATGTCCTGAGGTATAGCTTTGTCACTGTGTTGTGTACATAACGTGTAGAAGAGCTGTTGTATTGTCATGTGTGGTAGAGGCGCCATTGCGCAGTAGTAGTGCTGTTGTCTTTCCTTGACTGGCTCACATATCGGGACTGTCCTGTGGAGAAGAGAGGACACCTGAGACCTCGAATTTGCCACTTCATCAGGTCAGTCCTGCTGTCTGTTTCTGACTGCATGTACAGTATCTGCCTCTCAAAAACAAAGTGTTTCTGGATGTGAGATACGATTCTCTCCGTCCGTGTGCCTGTCTGTCAGCATGAGTTTCACTCACTGCCTGTCTCTCACTGTCTGGTTGTTGGCATGTCTGTCTCTTACAGATGTAACTTAATGTACTGGAGTGTCCAGTCAGTCAGTGTGTCTGTATTAACCCCTCTCTCTCTCAGTGCAGTGTTAATGTACTGGAGTGTCCAGTCAGTGTGTCTGTATGAACCCTTCTCTCTCTGTGCAGTGTTAATGTACTGGAGTGTCCAGTCAGTGTGTCTGTATTAACCCCTCTCTCTCATCGCAGTGTTAATGTACTGGAGTGTCCAGTCAGTGTGTCTGTATTAACCCCTCTCTCTCATCGCAGTGTTAATGTACTGGAGTGTCCAGTCAGTGTGTCTGTATTAACCCCTCTCTCTCAGTGCAGTGTTAATGTACTGGAGTGTCCAGTCAGTGTGTCTGTATTAACCCCTCTCTCTCAGTGCAGTGTTAATGTACTGGAGTGTCCAGTCAGTGTGTCTGTATTAACCCCTCTCTCTCTCAGTGCAGTGTTAATGTACTGGAGTGTCCAGTCAGTGTGTCTGTATTAACCCCTCTCTCTCAGTGCAGTGTTAATGTACTGGAGTGTCCAGTCAGTGTGTCTGTATTAACCCCTCTCTCTCTCAGTGCAGTGTTCATGTACTGGAGTGTCCAGTCGGTGTGTCTGTATTAACCCCTCTCTCTCTCAGTGCAGTGTTAATGTACTGGAGTGTCCAGTCAGTGTGTCTGTATTAACCCCTCTCTCTCTCAGTGCAGTGTTAATGTACTGGAGTGTCCAGTCAGTGTGTCTGTATTAACCCCTCTCTCTCTCAGGCACTGGATCAACCGGTTCCCAGTGGTGTTCAAGGGCGATGACCTGCTGGGGGGAGTGATGGAGGAGCTGTGGGAACTGGTGAAACGAGAAGGAGAGGAGCAGCACTCTCAGCTCGTAGACACCTCCGACCTGTGAGAGGCAGTACTGCACTGTGTATAGACACACCTGTGTGCCCTGCAGTCTCCTCCTCGGGAGCAAGAGAGAGGAGAGGGGAGGAAGAGAGAGGAGAGGGGAGGAAGAAAGAAGAGAGGAGGAGAGGGGAGGAAGAGAGAGGAGAGAGGGAGGGAGAGGAAGAGAGGGGAGGAAGAGAGAGGAGAAAGGGAGGGAGAGGAGGAGAGAGGGAGGGAGAGGAGAGAGGGAGGGAGAGCAGGAGAGGGCAGGAAGAGAGAGGAAACAGGGAGGGAGAGGAGAGAGATAGACGGAGAGGAGGAGAGGGGATGACAAGGAGAGATGAAAGGCGAGGAGGAGAGGGGAGGAAGAGAGAGGTGTTGATCTACAGAAGTATACACTTTTATTTATAGTGGCTATTTCTAACCAACATGAGTGCTCAAACAGAACACATTTATGGCTGAGAGACATTAAATGTCAGTATAAAGTGTGTGACCCCTTCTGTCTTGCTGTCCCATCCCTCAGCCAGCCCTCCAGCGGCTGTAGACGTCTGACCCTGCAGGGCGGGGGCCCGGAGGTGAAGAAGAGGAAGGTGTCCCTGCTGTTTGACCACATGGAGCCGGGAGAACTGGCTGAGCACCTCAGCTACCTGGAGTTCAAGAACTTCTGCAGGGTCTCGGTGAGCACCCTCAGTCAAACATCTAGTCAGTTCCTGGCACAAGTTTTACCTCTGATCTATTAACATTTCCTTCTCTCTCCCTCCCTACTCCCTTCATCTCTCTCCTCCCTCCCTCCCTCTTCCCTCCCTCCCTCCCCACCCTCGCTCCCTCTCCCTCCTCCTCTCTCAGTACCTGGATTACCGGAGCTACGTGCTGCGGGGGTCTGTGCGGGAGAACCCTGCGCTGGAGCGCTCAGTGACGTTGTGCAACGGGATCTCTCAGTGGGTCCAGCTCATGATCCTGAACCAACACACGGCCCAGCAGCGGGCGGAGGTCTTCACCAAGTTCATCTACGTGGCACAGGTGACTGGAACTGGCACGTGCACACTCACTCACTCACACTCATACTCTCACCATTCACACACTCACACTCACACTCACACTCACACTCTCCCCACTCCCCACTCACACTCACACACACTCACACTCTCACCACTCACACACTCACACTCTCCCCACTCACACTCACACTCACTCTCACACTCTCACTCACACTCTCACACTCACACTCTCACACTCACACTCTCACACTCACACTCTCACTCTCACACTCTCACACTCTCACACTCACACTCTCACTCTCACTCTCACTCTCACACTCTCACTCTCACTCTCACACTCACACTCTCACTCTCACACTCACACTCTCACACTCACACTCTCACTCTCATTCTCACACTCACACTCACACTCTCACTCTCACAGTCACACTCACACTCACACTCTCACTCTCACACTCACACTCACACTCTCACACTCACACTCTCCCCACTCACACTCTCACTCTCACACTCACTCTCACACTCACTCTCACACTCTCCCCACTCACACTCTCACTCTCACTCTCACACTCTCACACTCTCACTCTCACTCTCACACTCTCACTCTCACTCTCACTCTCACTCTCACTCACACTCTCACACTCACACTCTCACTCTCACTCTCACACTCACACTCACACTCTCCCCACTCACACTCTCACTCTCACACTCTCCCCACTCACTCTCACACTCACACTCTCACACTCTCCCCACTCACACTCTCACTCTCACACTCACACTCACACTCTCACACTCTCACTCTCACACTCACACTCTCCCCACTCACACTCACACTCTCACACTCACTCTCACACTCTCACACTCACACTCACACTCTCACACTCACACTCACACTCTCCCCACTCACTCTCTCACACTCTCACTCTCACTCTCACACTCACACTCACACTCACACTCACACTCTCCCCACTCACTCTCTCACACTCACACTCTCACACTCACACTCACACTCACACTCTCACACTCACACTCACACTCTCACACTCACACTCACACTCACACTCTCCCCACTCTCCCCACTCACACTCTCCTCACTCACACTCACACTCTCACACTCACTCTCTCACACTCTCACTCACACTCTCACACTCACACTCACACTCTCACACTCACACTCACACTCACACTCTCCCCACTCTCACTCTCACACTCACACTCTCCCCACTCACACTCTCACTCACACTCACACTCTCACACTCACACTCTCCCCACTTTCACTCTCACACTCTCCCCACTCACACTCTCACTCTCACACTCTCACACTCACAGTCACACTCACATACTCACACTCTCCCCACTCACACTCACACTCTAACACTCACACTCTCACACTCAGTCACACACACTCTCCCCACTCACACTCTCACTCTCTCACTCTCTCACACTCACACACTCACACTCTCACACACTCTCTCACACTCTCCCCACTCACACACTCACACTCACATACTCACACTCACACACTCACACTCATACTCACGCTCAAACTCACACTCACACTCTCCCCACTCACACTCACACCACTCACACTCTCACTCTAACACTCTCACTCTCACACTCTCACTCTCACACTCACACTCACACTCTCCCCATTCACACTCTCACACTCACAGTCACACTCACATACTCACACTCTCCCCACTCACACTCTCACTCTCACACTCACACACTCTCTCACACTCTCTCACACTCACACTCTCACTCTCACACTCTCACACACTCACACACACTCTCACTCTCACACTCTCACACTCTCTCTCACACTCTCCCCACTCACACACTCACACTCACATACTCACACTCACACACTCACTCACACTCTCCCCACTCACACTCACACTCTCACACACTTACACACACTCTCTCACACTCACACTCATACTCACGCTCAAACTCACACACCACACAGCCTCCTTGTTCTGGCACGATCGGGGCCTCTCCCTCCTCCAGCTGCGTCTCTCTGTGTTGTGCAGAAGCTGCGGGCTCTCCAGAACTTCAGCACGCTGATGGCAGTGACGGGGGGGCTGTGTCACAGCTCCATCTCGCGCCTCAAGGACACGGCCAGCCTGCTGCCCCAGGATGTCACCAAGGTCAGACACTGGGACACCCTGGTCTCGGACAGGAACTGCGGCACAGGCAGCTGCTCCACAGACACGAAGCACTCTTGAACACAAGCCCTCCTTGCCCACACGCAGCTCTGCGCTGCTCACGCGCAGTATTCTAGAACGGGAATCTTCTCACCCACATATAGGATTGTAGAACATGGCGTTCTGGAACAGGAGCCTCCAGAAACAGATCTGAGCTTCGACAAACGGGTACAACCTCAGATAGCAAAACAACAACAGGTGGCTCTAGAAGAAGGATCAGGGTAGAGCAAGGCACCCTAATGATCCAGACTCTGGGTGGGTTGCTGATGTCTCTGTTGTTCTAGAGCTGTTCTACACCCATATTCATCACCTGTTTCTAACCCAAATTGGACTTTTTTCCTTACTTCTTGACTCTTTTCTCTCCCTGCCTCTGTCTGCCCTCTGTCCGCCCCAGACCCTGAACGAGCTGACGGAGCTGCTGTCGTCCAGCAGTAACTACGGCACTTACCGGCGGGTGTACAGTGACTGTGTGGGCTTCAAGATGCCCATCCTGGGGGTCCACCTGAAGGACCTGGTGTCCCTGCACGAGGCCCTGCCCGACTACCTGGAGGACAACAAGATCAACCTCAGCAAGATGCAGCACCTGTACAGCAACATCAGTGAGCTGCTGGCCATCCAGAATCACCACCCACCCTTCCAGGCCAACAAGGACCTGCTGCACCTGCTCACGGTGAGAGGGAGGGACAGGAACAGACTGGGAGAGAGGGACAGGAACAGACTGGGACAGAGGGACAGGAACAGACTGGGACAGAGGGACGGGAACAGACTGGAACAGAGGGACGGGAAGAGACTGGGACAGAGGGACGGGAACAGACTGGGACAGACGGACGGGAACAGACTGGGACAGAGGGAGAGGAACAGACTAGGACAGAGAGACAGGAACAGACTGGGACAGAGGGAGAGGAATGGACTGGGACAGAGGGAGAGGAATGGACTGGGACAGAGTCACAGGAACAGACTGGGACAGAGGGACGGGAACAGACTGGGACAGAGAGACAGGAACAGACTGGGACAGAGGGAGAGGAATGGACTGGGACAGAGTCACAGGAACAGACTGGGACAGAGTCACAGGAACAGACTGGGACAGAGGGACAGGAACAGACTGGGACAGACGGAAAGGAACAGACTGGAACAGAGGGACAGGAACAGACTGGAACAGAGGGACGGGAAGAGACTGGGACAGAGGGAGAGGAACAGACTGGGACAGAGAGACAGGAACAGACTGGGACAGAGGGAGAGGAATGGACTGGGACAGAGGGAGAGGAATGGACTGGGACAGAGTCACAGGAACAGACTGGGACAGTGGGAGAGGAACGGACTGGAACAGAGAGACAGGAACAGACTGGGACAGTGGGAGAGGAACGGACTGGGACAGAGGGACAGGAACGAGAGAGACAGAGGAGTGTGTGGAGGGAAGGGGGAGAGAGAGGAGTATGTGGAGGGAAGAGGGAGAGGCAGAGGAGTGTGTGGAGGAAGAAGAGAGCGAGGGAAGGGAGAGAGAGGAGTGTATGGAGGGAAGGAGAGAGAGAGGGAAGGGAGAGAGAGAAATCTAAGTCTGCAGATTTCAGTTTACTTTTATTTTTGTTTTGTTTCGTGGTAATTTTATTATTTTTATTTGCTTTGGCAACACTGATTGTACCCATCGGTCAGGCTAATAAAGCACCTTGAATTGAATTGAATTAGAAGGAGTGTGCGGAGGGAAGGGAGACAGAGGGAGGGAGGAGTCAGTACAGCACAGGCTGACTCAGGGAGAATGGAGAAAGAGAGAAAGGGAGGAGTGTGAGTGTGCTCTGTGACCCAGCCTGACACTGTGTGACCTTGTGTGTCCCCAGCTGTCTCTAGACCTGTACTACACAGAGGATGAGATCTACGAGCTCTCCTATGCCAAGGAACCTAAGAACCCTAAATTACAGGTGCGAAAGAGACCACAACACAGGACATTACAGCATGGTATTGTACAGTACAACCCCATATACTGCGCTATGATACAGTGCAGGACAGAACAGCACAGTGCAACCCAATGCAGCATAGAACAGTACAGTATAGAACAGTATAACCCAGTACAGAAGAGGGAAGCTCAGACACCTTTAAAAACAGCGTAGCATAGGACAGACAGTATAGTACTGCACAATGAAACAAGGTACCATACAGTACAGTACAGCACAATGGAAAAGCACTGTATAATGCAGCTCAACATACTACAACACAGAGTAGCTCCACACAGTACAGTGTAACACAGCACTGTGTAGTACAGCAGAGTATGACCTGGTACAGCACAGCACCCCACAACACACCATTGCACAGAGGAGAGTGATACACACTATGGTTCAACACTGTAGAGCAGGAAACATTGACAGCCGAGCTCCGTACACAGCAGTGTACAGGATGCAAGAGAAACAGAGTACAGGGTGTTCGTATCCAAACAACTTAATGAGGCCGACATACAAAACAGCTGCTTTAAAAATCCTGCTGGCTTCCTAGGCTCCTTAGAAAACCCAGTACATTGTAACGCAGCTGGGATACACAGCCATAAAAAACAGTGTGATGTGATCACGTCATGTGCTCTCTGTCTCTCTCTCTCCCCCACCCTCTCTTCCTCCCTCGGCCTGCTCTCCAGTCTGTCACCCCAGTGAAGCCCCCAATGATAGCAGACTGGGCGTCCGGGGTGGCCCCCCGCCTCGACCCCGCCACCATCTCCAAGCACGTCAAACAGATGGTTGACGTAAGGACGCTCTCATTCTGATTTGACATTTTTTAGGTTAAATATATTTTTCCCTGTTAAAATGCTTAACAACAATGGCTTACACTTGTATAGCGCTTTTCTGGACACTCCACTCAGAGCGCTTTACAGTAATGGGGATCCCCTCCAGCCCCACCACTGTGTACCCCCACCTGGGTGATGTGACGGCAGCCATAGTGCACCAGTACTCTCCCCCCACACACCAGCTCTCAGTGGGAGGAGAGCAGAGTGATGAAGCCAGTTCAGCGATGGGGATTATTAGGAGGCCATGACTGGTAAAGGCCAGGGGGAAATTTGGCCAGGACACCAGGGTGATTTACCACCCTAATGCCCTGGGATTTTTAATTACCTCAGAGAGTCAAGACCTCAGTTTTACGTGTCATCTGAAGGACGGCACTTTATTTTACAGTATAGTGTCTCCGTCACTATACTGGGGCATTAGGACCCACACAGACCGCAGGGTGAGCGCCCCCTGCTGGTTCCTGTAACACCTCTTCCAGCAGCAGTTTTTCCCAGGAGTCTCCCATCCAGGTACTTGACAGGCTCACACCTGCTGAGCTCCAGTGGGCTGCCAGCTGGGAGCTGTGGAGTGATGAATGGAATTACAGGCATAAATTCGTCTAGAGCTCTGAACAGCCACACGGCAAAGCCTGACTGGTTTCTTCCTGATTTAACTGACATTTGTTTATTTACTTATTTTACTGGAAGTATGCCTTCACCTGTGAACCTGCAGGCATCTCTCATTGCCTGTGTGTCTGTCGCCCCCTACAGTCCATCATGAAGAACTACGACCACAACCTGGATGGCTACATTGCACTGGAGGACTTTGAGAAGATTGCTGCCAGCTTTCCATTCTCCTTCTGCACACAGGAGAGCGACAGGTCAGACACACAGGCAGACAGACTGAAAACCACCAGGAGAGACAGGCAGTCCCACACACACACCCCGCCAGGAGAGACAGACAGTCACACACACCCCACCAGGAGAGACAGACACCCACACACACACACACACATCGCCAGGAGAGACAGACAGCCACAGACAACCCGCCAGGAGAGACAGACAGACACACACACCCCACCAAGAGAAACAGACAGTCACACACACCACCAAGAGAGACAGACAGCCACACACACCCAACTAGGAGAGACAGACAGCCCTCCCCTTTCCTTCCTCCTATATCCCCCATTCCCCCTCTCTCTCAGCGCTGCTCTCTCCTGTTTTAATGATGTGATTTCTGCTCCAGCAGAGTGCTGGACTAACTCAGCGCGGGCTCTGCTCTGTCCAGGCAGGGGGAGATTAGCCGTGAGGAGATCACCTCCTACTTCATGCGGGGGATGTCTGTCTGTGCCAAGCTGGGCTTCAACATCCTGCACAACTTCCAGGAGACAACGTACAAGAGGCCCACCTTCTGCGACGCCTGCGGGGGCTTTGTGAGGCACCTCGTCTGTCTCTGTATCTCTCTCCTTCGCACTGTCTCTCCCTCTACCACTGTCATCCCCACTGTCTTTCTCACTCTGCAAGTCCCTATCTCTCTCGCTGTGTCAGTGTACTTACTCTTACTCTGGAGGTGTAACTCAACCTCACTCTGTGTAACCACTGTGTGACTCAACCCCACTCTGTGTAACTGCTGTGACTCAACCCCACTCTGTGTAACTGCTGTGTGACTCAACCCCACTCTGTGTAACTGCTGTGTGACTCAACCCCACTCTGTGTAACCGCTGTGTGACTACACCCCACTCTGTGTAACTGCTGTGTGACTACACCCCACTCTGTGTAACTGCTGTGTGACTCAACCCCACTCTGTGTAACCGCTGTGTGACTCAACCCCACTCTGTGTAACTGCTGTGTGACTCAACCCCACTCTGTGTAACCGCTGTGTGACTACACCCCACTCTGTGTAACTGCTGTGTGACTCAACCCCACTCTGTGTAACCGCTGTGTGACTACACCCCACTCTGTGTAACTGCTGTGTGACTCAACCCCACTCTGTGTAACTACTGTGTGACTACACCCCACTCTGTGTAACTGCTGTGTGACTACACCCCACTCTGTGTAACTGCTGTGTGACTCAACCCCACTCTGTGTAACCGCTGTGTGACTACACCCCACTCTGTGTAACTGCTGTGTGACTCAACCCCACTCTGTGTAACTACTGTGTGACTACACCCCACTCTGTGTAACTGCTGTGTGACTCAACCCCACTCTGTGTAACTGCTGTGTGACTACACCCCACTCTGTGTAACTGCTGTGTGACTTAACCCCACTCTGTGTAACTGCTGTGTGACTCAACCCCACTCTGTGTAACTGCTGTGTGACTCAACCCCACTCTGTGTAACTGCTGTGTGACTCAACTCCACTCTGTGTAACTGCTGTGTGACTCAACCCCACTCTGTGTAACTGCTGTGTGACTCAACCCCACTCTGTGTAACTGCTGTGTGACTCAACCCCACTCTGTGTAACTGCTGTGTGACTCAACTCCACTCTGTGTAACTGCTGTGTGACTCAACCCCACTCTGTGTAACTGCTGTGTGACTCAACCCCACTCTGTGTAACTGCTGTGTGACTCAACCCCACGCTGTGTAGCTACTGTCTGACTCAACCCCACGCTGTGTAACTGCTGTGTGACTCAACCCCACTCTGTGTAACTGCTGTGTGACTCAACTCCACTCTGTGTAACTGCTGTGTAATTAATGTCCAATCTGAGAAACTTCAGTGTAATATATGTTCCCTCTGAGTAACCACTGTGTAACTGACCCCCACTCTGTAAGTGCAGTGTAGTTCAGGTCCACTCTGAGTAACTGCTGTATATGTCTCCTGTCTTTCAGCTCTGGGGAGTCATCAAACAGGGCTATCGCTGCAGAGGTAAGACAAGCCTTTCATACGCCAACAACCTCTTCCACATCACCATAACAACCAGCTCACTACTATAAGAACACAGCGAGCAGCACGTCCGATGCTTTTCTGTACTAACCAGAATATCGCCGTGCCCGGTGCTGACCAGTCCCTCTGTTACTGGCCACAGTGCCGGGCGCTGACCAGTTCCTCTGTTACTGTGAGACTGACCAGTCCCTCTGTTACTGGCCGCCGTGCCTGGCGCTGACCAGTCCCTCTGTTACTGTCTGACGTGCCCGGCGCTGACCAGTCCCTCTGTTACTGTGAGACTGACCAGTCCCTCTGTTACCGGCCACAGTGCCCAGTGCTGACCAGTCCCTCTGTTACTGTGAGACTGACCAGTCCCTCTGTTACTGGCCACAGTGCCCTGCGCTGACCAGTCCCTCTGTTACTGGCTGCCGTGCCCGGTGCTGACCAGTCCCTCTGTTACTGTGAGACTGACCAGTCCCTCTGTTACTGGCCACAGTGCCCTGCGCTGACCAGTCCCTCTGTTACTGGCCGCCGTGCCCGGTGCTGACCAGTCCCTCTGTTACTGTGAGACTGACCAGTCCCTCTGTTACCGGCCACAGTGCCCGGTGCTGACCAGTCCCTCTGTTACTGTGAGACTGACCAGTCCCTCTGTTACTGGCCACAGTGCCCTGCGCTGACCAGTCCCTCTGTTACTGGCTGCCGTGCCCGGTGCTGACCAGTCCCTCTGTTACTGTGAGACTGACCAGTCCCTCTGTTACCGGCCGCCGTGCCCGGTGCTGACCAGTCCCTCTCTCTGTCCAGACTGCGGGGTGAACTGTCACCGGCACTGTAAGGACCAGGTGGTGCTGGAGTGCCACAAGCGCTTCCCCGTGCTGCCCGGCGATGCCCCGCCTTCCTGCCCCTCCACGCCAGCCCCCGAGACCTGCAGCAAGACCCACAGCTGGAGTGAGTGACCCTTCTGCCTCCCGGAACTGCCCCGCCTGTCCGCGCTAGCGCAGCAAAAACAAATCCACGCCCTCTCGTTAGCCCGGACGACCCGGAAAACCTGGTGCCGCGAGGAAATCGAGCACAGCGCCATCGCCGTATCCACACGGAAACGAGTCACGATCAGATCACTTAATTGGCCAGATACAATGTCTTGCATTAGGAATTTGTCTCCTCACAGACCCCAGCTTGCTCTCCATGAGACACACAGACAGGGAGAGAAGCTGGGGGTCAGAGCGCAGGGTCAGCCATTGATACGGCGCCCCTGGAGCAGCTGGGGTGAAGGGCCTCGCTCAGGGGCCCAACAGAGTAGGATTCCTCTGCCGGCCGTGGGATACGAACTGGCAACCCTCCAGCCACAGGCGGCTGAGGCGCAGGTCCTCGGCCACAGAGCCACAGCTCCGCCCCTGCGTGCCAACAAGAATCAGAAAACAGCAGATTACAGAAAACAGCTAGATCAGGAGAGAACAGCTGAGTACATGAGACAGCAGAGGTTATGTCCCGGGGTGAATGCGAAGCCAGAGGTCTCACACACTTACAGCTAGGACCAATTTCCCCGAAGCCAGAATGTCTCTGGACTGCGGGAGGAAACGCACGCGAATACGAGGAGAGCACGCAAACTCCACACAGACAGCACCCCAGGTCCGGCTCTGTTAGGCAGCAACGCGCCGATTCGAAGGTTTTCATGAGCACAGATGCACTGCGCCCGTCTCCCCCGGTCACGGTGCTGCCCCTCTCTGCCCCCCAGGCTCGGAAGAGGACGCCTTCGTGTTCCCCCAGGGCGGGGGCGGGGGCGCGGAGCGCGGCGAGGGCCTCCAGGGCCGCTCCCGGTCGCTGGGGCCCGGGATGGACTCGGCCCGCTGGGTCTCGCAGCTCTCGGACCGCTCCACCCAGACGGACCCGGGGGTCTGGACCCCGGGCCCCGTGGACAGAGGGGGCAGGACGGACCCCAGCTCGCCCGCCCCGGGACCCCTGCCGCCCCTGCAGAGGGCGCACCCCGCGGAGAAGGTCAGCAGACGAGAAACCCGCGGAGGGTGGCGGAGGGTGGGGGGGGAATGTGATCCCGGGGAATCAAATCTCACTGCTGCACGGGGCTCCTGGACGGGACGATCAACTGCCACGTGAAAACAAAATGGCTACAATCCCAGCGGGAGACAGAACTGCGTTTCTCCGTGCAGAAAACATGGGAGCGCACTGCGGTGTACCTCCAGAACAGGTCCTCTGTTTGCATCAGATCTCAATCTGTCTCTCTCTCTCTCTCACACAGGCGTCTGAGCGCCCCCTGCGGGAGAAACCGAGCCCCTGCGCCAGCCAGCTGCGCCGACAGAACCAGGACCGTGGGTCGCTGGTGTCCCAGAGGTCGCTGAGGTCACAGGGGTCCCAGGCCTCGCTGGGGGCTGGGGAGTCTCCGCCCGTCTCCTTCCTCATCATGAAGATGGAGGAGCTGCAGCTACCGCGGAACGCCAAGACCTGAGCGGACACTCGGACGCCACCCCGCCGGTCCCTGCCTGTCCAGACTCCCCTGACCCCCAACTACCCCCACGCCCGCCACCATGACGAACAGCATGAACTCGTCCCAGCACACTCCCGTCGTCCAGCCCGTCCGCCGGCAGCCCAGCGCCGGCGCTGTCGGGGTTCCCTCTTGTGAAAAGCAGCGCCGCGCTCGGACGGAGGACAGAGGAATCATCGCTTCGGGGGCGGCCCGGCGCAGACGCGTCAAGGCCGACAGGATATCGCCCCGCGAGGCTCGCTGGGGAACGTTTGCCCAGCAATCTGCTGACGCTGCGGCTGGTCGGCCTCGCCCGCTCGCCTGTGGAAACGCCGCGCGATCCCCAGTAACCAGGGGCTGAGACGGCGGCTGGCCCAGCGGGGTCTCCAGGACCTCTCACTAACACAGACCGGATCGGGTCTTTTTACTGCCACTTCTACTGCTTCACCTCCGAATGTTTCTGGTCCGGAATGTCTCCAAGGTCGCAGGTGCGAGGAGCACGGCCGTCCAGGACCACCCACAGCGAGTCACACAGCCGCCTTAACAGTCGTGGGACCCTGGGGCAGGATCGGGGTCCACACGGTTCCCAAAAGCCCAGAACCCTTAGAACAGTTTCCTGTGGCGCCGCATGGGGAACGGCCTTGGTGTATGTGTCTCCAGTGTACGCTGTCCAGGTCTCCCAGCTCTAGACAGGGAACGCACTGGTAAGACATGAGCTGTAATGGATTTGCCTCTGCCTGGTTTTTGAGCCCAAGTCAAGTTTTGTGAAAGATCCCTCAGGGGCTGGAAATGCACACGGTTCAGTCCGAAGAGCGCCGCACAAACGCTGAAAGACTGAAAGACCAGCAACCAGCTAGATTCATCCAGGGTAACATCAGGGCGGTAACAACAATTCAGCAACTCCAGTGCACTTCAGAACCATCTTGCTTGCTTGAAGATCAGGTTTTTGAACAGTGAAACTGAAATTAACAATAATTTGCAACATGAAAGAAACGGCAGGTGAGGGGCGTGTGTGTGGGCGTGTGACTCTGAGCACGCGTGCGTGCGTGCGTGTGAGAGCCTAGGTTTCCAGGTGCATGGGTGTGTGTGTATATGTGTGTGTGTACTTGAGTCTGTGGGAGCACTGGTCAGGAAACATCAAGCCATTCCTTCGCAGTGCACAGCAAGAAACAGATCCCAACAGGCAATACGATAAAGTTGCAATGGCAGCGCCACCGACACTGGCACCTTCTCGACCTGCCCCCTGCTGGCCATTGCAGTGATGGCAGGTCTCTGACAGCAGGAGGGACGGCCAGCCCAGGGCTCCTGGGTTTCCACACACCTCTCACCTGTGGTGTGTACGTGCCCGGTGGGGAATCTGCAGTTTGTTTGGGAGTTGCTTAATTATTTGTCACCAGTTCATGATGTTCATACATTGCAGAGCTCCGTATAAACTGTGAGGGCGCCCTCAGATCTCCATGTAAACACTGAGGGGCCATACAGGGCTCCATATAACCCTAAGGAAGCGATGAGGAGAGAGGAGCCACTGAGCTCTGTCTGTGCTCCTCCAGCTCCTGCCTTCCAGAGCAACAGCAATAATAAGAAAGGCAATAAGCTCAGACTGCCAATTCACCTCTTCCACAAAAAGCCTTTCTGACCTTCTACTGTATCTCCCTCTCCCCTCTTCCTCCCAGTATGACTCTCTGCCTCTCTCCTCTTCCTCCCTGTACCTAGATCACCTTTGCATCACTCTTTCCTCCTTGTATTGCAATCACCCCTTCTCTGTACCCCTCCCTCCCCATCACCCCTTTCTCTCTACCCCTGCCTGTCCCTCTCCATTATCCCTCCTCTCTGTACCCCTCCCTCCCCATCACCCTCTCTCTACCCCTCCCTCCCCTCTCTGTCCCTCTCCATTATCCCTCCTCTCTGTACCCTTCCCTCCCCATCACTCCCCCCTCCCCCCCAGTCACCCCTCTCTCTCCATTATCCCTCCTCTCTGTACCCCTCCCTCCCCATCACCCTCTCTCTACCCCTCCCTCCCCTCTCTGTCCCTCTCCATTATCCCTCCTCTCTGTACCCTTCCCTCCCCATCACTCCCCCCTCCCCCCCAGTCACCCCTCTCTCTCCATTATCCCCCCTCTCCCTCAGTTTCTGACTCCTTCTCTGCCCCCCCTCTTCACACTTACTGCACTGCCAGAAACAGACTTGATGCTCTTTTATTTAAAACAACAAAAGTAGATCTTATTTATTGAATCTGTGCATTAATGTTTTTTTAAACACTTAAAATGTTTTGTAGCAGACATGCAATGTGATTGTTTTATTTCTGTATGGAAAAAGAATTTTTCATCTTGAGGGCATTAGACCCTAAATGAGAATGTTTTAATAAAAAAAAAAATGGAATTACATCTGATTTTGTCACTCACGGTAATTTTTAAATTTTCTTTAGTAACAGCTGTAGCAATATCTGGAGGAGTAACAGCATGTAGCAGGAGTAACAGTAGTCGTTAAAGCAGTACCAATAGTAGCAACAAAGGTGTTAGTCTAACAGTGTAACTGCAGAGTCAGTAAGATCAGTAGTGTTTAGTAGCAGCAGCAGGTATATTGACTATACTAGTAGCAGCATATGTAGTAACTATAGCAGGAGCAGGTATCCTAATATCCCTCTGCATCAACCATCCACACACCAACGCTTGGAGAGGAGTAAATATCCTGGTAAGGACACTTACTTTCAGTCCTTGCTATTCCAGCCACACCTGGAATAGCGTACACGCGCACCCACGCACGCACACACGCTCGCACGCACGCTCGCACGCACGCTCGCACGCACGCTCGCACGCACACTCGCACGCACACTCGCACTTCTGTACGGGGAAGACCTCCCGCCAGCTCCCTCTGCCTGTCTGCTCTCTTCTGCTAGTCCAGACCTCATGAGAGGTCAGCACTGGGATTGTACAGCAGCACAGTGGAGACACTTTCCCAGATACCGTGTGAACACCAGCAATACACACAACACGTCAACATACACGCACACACACTCTCTGGTACGCACACTGTCTGATAAACACAAACAAC
The DNA here is from genome assembly GCF_059453375.1 of Lepisosteus platostomus. Lineage (NCBI taxonomy): Eukaryota > Metazoa > Chordata > Actinopteri > Semionotiformes > Lepisosteidae > Lepisosteus > Lepisosteus platostomus. Next base: position 6,128,348 of record NC_142614.1, read on the forward strand.
GCTGAATATAAAAAAAAGACCCCAAAGAAAGTCAATGTTTTTATTCAAACAAAATATGCCTCTTAGATTGAGATTGATTTACAATAATAACGCAATTATTTAAAGTTTAAAGTTCAATTAAAGCTCTGAAATTTTACATTGACCCCAACATAACTATACCCATTTTATTTGAGAATTAGTAATAACTCTAATACCTTGCAGTCTCTCTGCTTCCCATCATACTACCAAATCCATAACCATTTGCGGTTTTTGTTAAGACAGTGCAATCAGTTAGCTCACCGATTAGTGAATGTACAGTCTAGTCTAGTGTCAGAAATAACAGAATACTGTGGGCTGTGATGAGATAAACCCTTGTTATTTTCCAGAAACCAGGAATCAACGTTTTTTGCAAGGAGCAGAGGTGCCTCCTACTAGCAAGACTGGCAATTGAAAAAAAATAGTTACTAACAGATCTCCAGGAGAAAGATCTCTACATACCTTATTAAATATGTTGGCAGAGATCACTGAACCAGTTTGTCGTGATCAAACCTAACAAGCACGGCACCAGCAGTAACGCTAACACACCAAAACCAAGAACAGCCCACACTGGAAGAAACTTTTAGATACATACTGGGATAAAAAAATATATAGATATACATACGTGTGCATATACATTTAATCACATACAGTGCATTCCTCTGGTGATTCAATGATTTTGCTGCACAATGTCTCCAACAGTCCACTGTACACAGAAACACAACACACAGAAGAGTTAACCCAGAAGAGAAAGAAACACACAAAACAAATTAAAACACAACCACACAACCTGCTTTGTTGTGCATAAATCAAATTAAGGTTTCAGACAAAACCATATATTGATGTCTCTGTCTTTGTCTCCTCCTTAACTGTCTCTCCCCCCATCCCCTCCTCCTCCTCCTCCCCCCTCTGTCTCTCCCCCCCTCCTCCACTCCTCCTACCCTCCTCTGTCTCTCCCCCCCTGTCTCCGCTCCCTCTCGTTCCTCACCTGTGTCTGGAGGTCAGCAGTACGTGATGCCCGGGAGTGGACAGGCTCCTCCTCTTCCTCACTCTTTCTTCTTGTTCTTCTTCTTGCCGGAGTACCTCCGGCCCCCGCGGCCTCCCCCTCCCTGTCTCCGGTCTCCCCAGGAGGGCATGGGCGGTTCAATCTCCCCAGGGCGGCCCCCTCGGTCCGGCACACTGCCCATCAGCACCTGGGCGCACAGCGAGAGGGGGACGAGTGAGCTCGCGCGGGGAGTCACCTGCGGCGGACGGACCCCCCCAGCCCCCTGCCCCAGGCGCTCGCCTTGTTGACGGCGCAGCAGGTGACGCGCCGGGCCTCTCCGCAGCTCGTGGCCACGATGCGCGACTGGTCCTCCCTGGTGGCCAGCAGGTGGCAGAGGGAGGTGGCCGGCAGCGGGGAGAGAGCGCTCTCTAGAGGCAGCAGCACGGTGGACATCAGCCGACTCCGGTCCTGCAGGGGGGAGCAAGAGACAGAGCCAGTAGAGGACATCACCTGCACCCGGCCACGAGCCGGCTGCCTTTTCACACCTCCCTCACGTCAAGAGAGCACTTCTGAACAGAGTCAGGGCGGCAGGGAATGAGGCCGAGAGCAAGGTGGGCAGAGGAAGAGAGTGCGAGGTGGACAGAGGAAAGACAGTGAGAGAAAGAGGGAGTGAGATGGACAGAGTGAGCAAGAGAGAGTGTGAGATGGAGAGAGAAAGCGAGGGAGAGTGTGAGATGGAGAGAGAGAGCAAGGGAGAGTGTGAGATGGACAGAGAAAAGACAGTAGAGACAGTGAGAGTGAGATGGAGAGAGAGAGAGCGAGGGAGAGTGTGAGATGGACAGAGAGAGAGAGAGGGAGAGTGTGAGATGGACAGAGAGAGGGACAGTGTGAGACGGACAGAGAGAGGGAGGGAGAGTGTGAGATGGACAGAGAGAGGGAGAGTGTGAGATGGACAGAGAGAGGGAGGGCCAGTGTGCGATGGACAGAGAGAGAGAGGGCCAGTGTGCGATGGACAGAGAGAGAGAGGGCCAGTGTGCGATGGACAGAGAGAGGGAGGGAGAGTGTGAGATGGACAGAGAGCGAGGGACAGTGTGAGATGGACAGAGAGTGAGGGAGAGTGTGAGATTGACGGAGAGAGTGAGGGAGAGTGTGAGATGGACAGAGAGAGAGAGGGACAGTGTGAGATGGACAGAGAGAGAGAGGGAGAGTGTGAGATGGACAGAGAGAGGGACAGTGTGAGGTGGACAGAGAGAGAGGGAGGAAGAGTGAGAGATGGACAGAGAAAGGGACAGTGTGAGATGGACAGAGAGAGAGAGGGAGAGTGTGAGATGGACAGAGAGAGAGAGGGACAGTGTGAGATGGACAGAGAGAGAGAGGGACAGTGTGAGGTGGACAGGGTGAGAGAACAGAGACAGTGGCAGTGAGAGAGACTGGAAGAGGAGACAGTGAGAGGGCCATACCTGTCCTCTCTCGCCCCAGTGGAAAGAGCCGACTGTGACCTGGAAGCGCTTGATCATCATGTGACGCCGACACTCATATTCCTGACGGAGAGCCTGATGGATCTCCTCCATGCGGGCCTGAGAGGGACCGTAAGACACAGAGGGAGGGGCAGCTGTTTGACTGGGCTTGTTTCTGCTGTTGTAGGCTAATACACAAGGCAAACTACCTTTACTACCATTATAACAAGAGAGGTCATAAAACGTACTGTGAGTAATTCAGTACTAAAGTCCCTTCAACATCCCCATCAGTAGCTCTCATGCCTGAACCCTTCCTCCCCCAGCACTACCCCGGTGGCATCGTACCCATTGCTCTGAGGTTAAGGGCAACTTCAGCAGTGGCCTTGGGGGAGCGCCCCCTGGCAGTCGGGCAAGGCGTGACACCACCTGTATACAACAAGACTTTGTATTACCAATGACGATTAACTTGGACGAAAAACCGAAAGGCACCCAACAAGAAAATGCACTGCAATTCATAAACAATTTAATATCAAGTGCAGTCTGAACAGGAGAGCGATGAGGTGATTGTGTAACTCTCTCTCACCTGTGCATGTGTACATGTGTGTCTCTGACCAGACTGGCCTGTGTGTATGAACCTGTCCAGATTTATGAGTGTCTGTGTACCTGTCCAGACTGACCTGTGTGTATGAACCTGTCCAGATTTCTAAGATTGTTTGTGTATCAGATGGATACACTGGTCCAGACTGACCTGTGTGTATGAACCTGTCCAGATTTCTAAGATTGTTTGTGTATCAGATGGATACACTGGTCCAGACTGACCTGTGTGTATGAACCTGTCCAGATTTCTAAGATTGTTTGTGTATCAGATGGATACACTGGTCCAGACTGACCTGTGTGTATGAACCTGTTCAGATTTCTAAGATTGTTTGTGTATCAGATGGATACACTGGTCCAGACTGACCTGTGTGTACTAACCTGTTCAGATTGATATGAGTGTTTGTGTACCTGTCCAGACTGACCAGTGTGTACTAACCTGTTCAGATTTATACGATTGTTCGTGTTTCGGGCGCATCTACCTGTCCAGCCTCCACTGTGTGTGGACCAGTGGCAGACTCACCTCACCTTGTACCACAGTCAACAAGGAGCTGGGCTGGAGATCCAGGGCCCGGCACAGCAAGAGCAGCTCTCTCTCCATTTCTCCACTGTCTCCTGTGTCTTTATCCACAGCTCTTGCCTCCCCCCGTCCCTCCTCTGTGCCTGCTTTCCCTTCTCCCCTCGTTTCCTCCTCTCCGCCTCTCGCGGCCCGCGCTCCCTCTGCCCCCCCCTGGTGCCGCTCTCTTGCTCGTAGAATCTGTGTCGCCTGGAGCTCGGAGACCAGGAACTCTGCACACAGAGAGGCCGACAGGCAGCAGCTTCACACACACTGTACTGACAGGAACAGACCTTCACTGACACTGCCCCCCATATACATCACAGCGCCTACAGGCTCACAGTCGACATGCATCCTCCGGTTTCTCCTGCGGCCCTCCCCCTGTCCCACTCCTACCCCCCCCTCTCTCCGGCTCTCTGCTTCGTTCTCTCCGTTTCATCCCCGCCCCCCCCCCCCCCTCTGACCGATGGCCGTGCGGCGGGCGTGCGCGCTGTCCAGGCCGTGCCCCAGGGCGGGGTGAGGGCAGTGCAGCTCCTCCAGCGCGGCGCTCAGCTGCTCCAGGGCCGCAGGGCAGGCGCCGCCGTCACAGCCTGGAGAAACACAGCAGGGCCACGCGTCAGCCCTCTCCCTCCTCTTCCTCGCCCGGCGTGAGTGGCGAGGAGGAGAGAGGCCACGCGTCTGTGCTGACAAAACCGGTAGCGATGCGCTTCTTATCTCCTACACCTGCCAGACAGATCTGGCCGTCAGCACACAGAAATAGGTGAAGCTGGGTGGGCCCTGTCGTCAGCGTGGGGTGTGCAGGGAGTGTTTCAGCAGCAGGTGCAGAAGGAGTTTAGAGCCGTGGGTCTCTGACTGGTCTGTTGGGTGGTCACGGAGCGCAGCCACCTGCAAATATTTTCAGATTTACCAAGATAAACGTGTGCTTAAAGTTAGGGACTCCTGTGTCGTAACCGTCCCATCCCAGAAACAGGAATTATCTCTGCTTTTCTCTGTGGAGAGTTCCATTATCAACATCATTTTCATACACACTGAGGGTGTTGACAATATGCATGTTGTGAATAGAGTAAAAGCTGTACAGTGACCTTGTCCAGGGCTGCTGCTGTCCTGTTCCAGACCACCAGAGTCCCTCAGCTGTGACAGGAGCCAGAGAATGAGAGGAGGGAACACAGAGCACTGTGCATCCTCACACTGACACTGACACCCACTGCCACACACACTGTCTCTGTACCTAAGAGAGAGAACAGGAGGCTACAGTAACAGTACAGTAACAGTCCTGTTACAATATGAGCTACAGACCCAGTACAGTAGAACAGTCCTGTTACAATAGGAGCTACAGTCCCAGTACAGTAGAACAGTCCTGTTACAGTAGGAGCTACAGTTCCAGTACAGTAGAACAGTCCTGTTACAGTAGGAGCTACAGTCCCAGTACAGTAGAACAGTCCTGTTACAGTAGGAGCTACAGTTCCAGTACAGTAGAACAGTCCTGTTACAATAGAAGCTACAGTCCCAGTACAGTAGAACAGTCCTGTTACAGTAGGAGCTACAGTCCCAGTACAGTAGAACAGTCCTGTTACAATAGGGCCTACAGTCCCAGTACAGTAGAACAGTCCTGTTACAATAGGAGCTACAGTCCCAGTACAGTAGAACAGTCCTGTTACAATAGGGGCTACAGTCCCAGTACAGTAGAACAGTCCTGTTACAGTAGGAGCTACAGTCCCAGTACAGTAGAACAGTCCTGTTACAATAGGGGCTACAGTCCCAGTACAGTGGAACAGTCCTGTTACAGTAGGAGCTACAGTCCCAGTACAGTAGAACAGCCCTGTTACAATAGGAGCTACAGTTCCAGTACAGGAGAACAGTCCTGTTATAAAAGAAGACACAGTCACAGAACAAAAAGTTATATTATCACAGGGCTCTACAATCCCCTGTAATAACATAACAGGTCCTGCACAAGCTTTGCAGTACGAAAATGAAAAGCAAGTCGGATTTTAAGTATTGGCTGACGCATGTCTCACACAAGTAGCTGCTGCAATGTAACTGAACACTGCTCTGCCGTACAAGCAGTGAGCTCGATAGTTGTCATCGTCACGGAATACTGCTCAACTTTGAAACAACTACTTACCGCATTCATTGATTTAATGATTGAGGACACTCACCCTAAAGCTCGGAGAGCACCTAACATCCCTTTGTCTTCGTCCATGGGGCTCTCGAAACAGCTCTAATTTGCTATAAAATAAAAGATACACTTGACAACAATAACGCCGCAAAACACTTCCTGGTTTTGCGACTACCAATGCCATCGAACGAACTAGGCATTACTAGACCCTCACAGATTACATTGCTGATGATTGGCCATGTCCTGACTAATTCATCTTAATCATTTAAAATTTAACAAGCAATGTAAATGTTATATGACTGGAATATGAATGTGGGACCGGGTTTATTTCCAACCTTTGAATACAAAAAAAGACTTAGTTCAGTCTTTGGGAAAGAAACCTACACTAACCATAATTTATTCCCAGGTCCGCCTGCTCTTTTGTGGTTAAGTTTACTCATTGCTGCTTTCGAATGAAGAAACCATGTATTGGCTACACCATAAATTTTAATAAAAATAACTTGTAAAAAGCTTATAACTTGTAAAAATAACTTATATGTAAAAAGCAAGCAGCCGTATCACTCTGCAACTCACAACTAGCAACCCACTGGAGCTCAGCAGGTGTGAGCCTGGTCAGCACCTATACGGGAGACCTCCTGGGAAACACTAAGGTTGCTGCTGGAAGAGGTGTTAGTGGGGCCAGCAGGGGGCGCTCACCCTGCAGCCAATGTGGGTCCTAATGCCCCAGTATAGTGATGGGGACACTGTACTGTAAAAAGGTGCCGTCCTTCGGATGAGACGTGAAAACGAGGCCCTGACTCTCTGTGGTCATTAAAAATCCCACGGTGTTTCCCATTGACCCTTACCAATCATGGCCTCCTAATAATCCCCATCACTGAACTGGCTTCATCACTCTGTTCTCCTCCCCACTGAGAGCTGGTGTGTGTGGGGAGAGTACTGGCGCACTCTGGCTGCCGTCACATCATCCAGGTGGGGCTGCACACTGGTGGTGGTAGCAGGATTCCCCATTACCTGTAAAGCGCTTTGAGTGGAGTGTCCAGAAAACCGCCATATAAGTGTAAGCAATTATTTTTTATTATTATTATGCTGGTTACCATGGCATTAAGTGACCGGGGAGCACGCGACTCATAGTTAAGCAGTTCTCACGAGGGAAAAGGAGGCCTTGATAAGTTCTGCTCCATCGTTTAAATACGTTTCATTTCTTAAAGACTTCAATTTGCATTCAAATTTCCTATAGGTCTGACCTGGACTCCCTGGAGAAGAATGGTGTCCAAACTAGAGGCCATCATGGACAACGTCTCCCATCCCCCCTATGACATGCTTGTGAGAATGAAGAGCACGCTCAGCAATAGGCTGATCCACGGTGCGACAGGGAGCGCTACAGGAGGTCATTCTTGCCTTCTGCCATAAGACTGTACAACTCGTCCGCTGTGTCTCTGGGCAGGGGCAACACTGACATTGACCTGTTCCTGGACTAAACAGTAAACTCTCTGCTAGATCAGACTTTCCCATTTATAACTGTTTTTGTGCAATACAACTTTTTGTGTTCTGTTCTGGTTTGTTCTTTGTGTATTCTGGACTGAGAGTAACTCTTCTTAGTGCACGTCTCAGTGTACTGATTGTATTGTATTATTATTGTATAATTTCATACACTGTGCTGTGTTGACTGTATCAAGCTGCTGTTTTACTAAATTTCTTGCACAGGATCAATAGTGTCTATTTCTATTTTCCCTATAAAATTTAGGAGAGCAAAAATACCGAACCCAGCAGGCCATAGAAAATTCAAGACAACACTTAGCAGCCATATCACCCTGCAACTCACAACTGGCAGCCCACTGACGCTAAGCAGGTGTGAGCCTGGTCAGTACCTGGATCGGAGACCTCCTGGGAAAAACTAAGGTTGCTGCTGGAAGAGGTGTTAGTGGGGCCAGCAGGGGGCGCTCACCCTGCGGTCCATGTGGGTCCTAATGCCCCAGTACAGTGACGGGGACACTATACTGTAAACAGGTGCCGTCCTTCGGATGAGATGTAAAACTGAGGTCCTGACTCTCTGTGGTCATTTAAAATCCCATGGCGCTTCTCGAAAAGCGCCATGGGATTTTTAATGACCCGGTGTCCTGGCCAAATTTCCAATTGGCCCTTACCAATCATGGCCTCCTAATAATCCCCATCTCTGAACTGGCTTCATCACTCTGCTCTCCTCCCACTGAGAGCTGCTGTGTGGGGAGTGTACTGGTGCACTATGGCTGCTGTCACATCATCCAGGTGGGGCTGCACACTGGTGGGGGTGGAGGGGATCCCCATTACCTGTAAAGCGCTTTGAGTGGAGTGTCCAGAAAAGCGCTATATAAGTGTAAGCAATGAATTTGCCTGAATTTGCCTTGAAAACAAACAAAAAAAAGTTTTTTTTCACATCTTCATGGTTTTCCTAAGCTGATTTTCTCCCCACACGGCGGTGTTGCTGGTCCTCGAACTTCGTGCTGCAGGTCTCAATCAGATTAGTGCAGTTTGGGGCTAGGGTCATCAATAACAGGTCAGGTGATTGGAGAGTAGACCTTTCAAAGCTACCACTGAGAAAAGAACTTGATCAACTTTATTTTCTGAACTGGATCATGCCCCTTTCACCTTGGGGAACAATTTAGATTCTCTCACCACGGTTAATGGATCCCAAAAACTGGTGCCCCTGGGTAAAGGAAGTGCGAAGTGGCCTGATTACTGCTTACACGATTGACCCCTTACCCAACCCTTCCCACATTCCAACAAAGGAATTCCAGCTCTTCACTGGCTCAGGCTGTCACACGCTTCCGGTTTAGCCTAATGCCAATATTACATTGGTCCTCAAGCAATGGCACAGTATGTGAAAAAAGGAATCTATATAGATGGTCCCAGGGAGCCCCAGTTCAGTTACTGATATAGGTCATACTGAATCACCTAACCAATAGATTAGGGGCATGTGTGTAATCAATTGATCAATCAAGTAACATTCCTGTGAAGAGAACATTGGTTCGTGGCGGCTAAAGGATATTCTGATTTTTGCTCAGATCAGAGAAAGTGTTCTAGGTTTTGGAAATCGAATGTTTATAGATTGTGAGAAAGGTGCTCTGCAGGCCGGGGGTTTTAAACTCCGGATTTAAAAAATGTCCTGGGACTGGGACCAAATAACACATGCAGACTCAAAATTAAAATAGAGCAATTAAAAGTAAGCCTTGCAGGAACTGAGCTGGACTCACCCCAAGCTCAAAGACATGAAAAAGTACCCCCGGACAGAAAGCAAATCTCAAAAGCAACGTCACATTTGGTTGGCTTTTTTCCACTGTATGGATCACATGTTTTATATCGAAAGCCATCAGAAACGAAACTGGAGCCACAAGCACTAGTCCTGGGAAGACAGCGTCTCCAAATGAAACTAATCGATCACACTTAATCCAGATAAATGAGGTCCTGAGTCAAAGACATCCAGAAGGCTTGGATGACTGCAAGCTCATGACCAAGTTCGCAAAAAATGAAGAGGCAGAGGCAGGACACAGCTGGAGTTATCTGATTATATTCTCATACAAAAAATGTGTCTGAAACGTTGACTGGACAGAACAACGTGCAGGTACACAATTTTACAGACCTGGTATAAAAAAGATTTACACACACACAAACCTGGCAAAAACAAAAAAAAAACCTAAAATTAACCGGCTGGAAGGGGTGCAGGGGCCACAAAGGTGCTTCTGAAAATTTAAAAAGGTACATTACAAATCCTGCAAAAAAGCAACTCAAGATAAAACTCCCCTCAGAACAGATGTTCCTATTTTGTTTTACAATCACTAATGCAGAAAGGAAATTCATAGACACATAGATTAACGTAAATGAAAATTTCAGGGGTTTTATACAGATTAAATTAACAGCTATGTCATTTTCTTTTGCACAAAACCAAAAACAAGGAAGGACACATGAGGGTTTTACAAAGCGTTTCACTGCTTCTGAAGCAGTGGCGACATCCTTTTGTGTTACACTTTGTGATCTTGGATCGTTAAAAAATAAAAAATAAAGGTAAAGAAAGCTACTTAAAAATAAAGGACCCATGTTTCCACAGACATCTCCTGTAGGTCAGGGCAGTCAGCTCAAGCCTAACGGCTCCCACCCTCTGGTTACCCGTCCACAACTTACACAGAAAAAAGAAAATTAACAGTCCATTAGAGAAGACTTCCAGGCTCGGACCATCTGCCCTAAAGCTCTGGACAGGATCTGTATTTTGCTCTGAGAAAATGGTATTGTTTTCCATTGGCCTGGTAAACTGAAGTAGCTTTGTATATGAGGCCATCATGCTACACAGGGCAATGAACCTGTAGATTATATGGAGCTGTGCATTAAGCTTAACACATGCACAGCTGAACTCCAGACACAAGGGAACAGCTCAAACTTTTTTTCCAGCTCTCCTCTAGCACAGGCTGTAATGCACAATAAGGTGGAGTTTCCAAGCGTGCAGCTTTCTGTAATGGACTAAAAAAAAACAACTGATCAGAGACAATGAAACCCAACCTACACCTGCACTCTACTTCCCCCTACTGCTCCCGGGATAGGATAAGATAAGATAGACCTGTTACACACCGCCCTGCCTCCATTATAAAAAAACCTGTCTTGTGAGCATCATCAGGCACCGCCTGTCTCCCCCACTCACAGCAGGTCTGCTGATGAGAGGTCACACAATGTAAGGTCTACCCCACCAGTAGCAGGGGTCCTCTGTAGACGAGCTGCGCTGCGTGGTGAATCAATCCCACCAGTGGCGGGGGTCCTCTGTACACAGGCTGCACTGCATGCTGGGCCTACCCCACTAAACAGTAGGGAGGCACTGTAGCTAGGCCGCACTCCTTGTAGGGTCTACCCCACCTGAAAGCACTAACATAAGGCGGCCTAACCAGGGAAGGTGCGCCAGGAGCTCAGGTGTGTATTTACACCCCACACCTTGCCGGTTCCAGCTCAAGTCACACCAAGACTTGATCCTGACCAGAATCCCTCCCCCCAGTATCGGCGCCACCAGGGGGAGGGTCAGGATTAACAGGGCTTTCTGGCACGACTGCAGCAACTTGCCAGGTACTGAAGTGATGGCAGCATCAAGTCTGCTGCCAGGTGGCGTGGAGCCCGCGGTACGTTAAAATGGAATGGTGGGCGTGTCAGAGGCGCATGTCTGCACATCTCCAGCTCTCCCAAGCAGGTGCGGCAGTGCCACGTCTTGAAAAGTGCTTCCATTTCCAAGCTGGATGGCAACATAATAAAAATACACCCTCAAAGAAAAAGAAGAAACTGATGCTGTGGACATCCGAGCTGGGGAGAGGAACTCTCTCCCCTGGCTCAGAGACCGCGGTGTGACTCCTAACGGGACACACAACTTGCACCAGCACGAGGGAGCTAGCCTGAGGAACCCCTGCTGTGGAAACTGCGGGGACCACGAGGGAGCGAGAGAGCGTGAGAGGGATAACAGATAAAAAAGGAAGAAGGGGAGCTGGCAGGTAGCTGGGGAGTTCATATGATGGTACGCAGAGGGTAAACAGAGAGATGTCTGCTTCAAACGGGCTTCTGTTTGCTGTGTGTCAGCGCAGATAAGCGGTATGAGGGGGTTGGAGCACAGGACAGTGGGGTCACTGCTGGAGCTGCTGCCATGGTTACTGCGTGCCCGAGCCCTGGGTGCTGCCAGAGTAGTTGCCGTAGTTGCCATAGTTGCCATAGTACTGATTCCACTGGCTCTGGTTCTGATAATACTGACTCCACTGCTGGGCGTACTGGAGGACAAAAGAGAGAAGAGACGGGTTGTTACACAGCCTGCACTGAGCCAATGAGACAGGTTAATCCACTGCTCACACAGCCTGGGAGACCCCAAAACAGGCAATGCAGAATGCAAACAGGAGAACGGCTTCTAGCAAAAGGCCATTCAGGCTGAATGGCAGTTAGCGGCAATCTTTCCTGCTCGGAAGTTAGTAGCTAAGTGATCCAAAGATCTCACGCAGCTTCCTTTCACAAATCGAAAGAAGAAACAAGGGAGAGAAAGACAAACAAATACCACAGGGTACAGGAAGAAGAAATAGAGAAGAATCCAGCCACTGCTCAGCCCACCTGCTGGTACTGCTGCTGGTTGTAGCCCTGCTGCTGGGTGTAGCCCTGGGTGGTGGTGGCAGGGGGCTGGGTGTAGGCCTGGTTGTACCCTGGGTACTGACTGTACCCGGGATAGTTGTAGCTCTGGTTGTAGCTGCTCTGGTTGTAGGCTCCTTGGTTATAGGCGCCTTGGTTGTAAGTCTGGGGCTGCGAAAGTTACGAGGAAGAAGTTAACTTCAAGACAACAAACTTACAAACATCACAACTGTTCAGGCGAGTTGGAAAAAAAACACTTTTATGGGTCGACAGGTCAAAAACAAAGCATAAACAAGGAAGGCGACAAGGGGCCTTTTAAAGCTCTGTCATGGAAACAGTTGGAGTGCGAGCGAGAAGCTTGTACCTGCTGCTCTGCTGTGTCCGCGCTCCATACCTGAGCCTGGCTGTAGCCCCCGCTGCCCCCTTTGCTGTATGGAGCGACGCGGTTGTGGTTGTAGCCGCCACCAGACTGCTGGTTTCGGTTGTAGCCCCCGCGGCCCCCTGAGGCACTGTCGCGGTGATTTCCACCGCTGCCCCAGCGGTTCTGGTTGTATCCCCCACGGTTGTAGCCTGCCAAAGCAAGGAATGCATTACCTCCGAGAGCTGATGACACACACACACACGGATAGAGAGATAGTGAACAGGACAGAACCTACTGCCCTGAGCACGGCCACTTAATGCATGCACAAAGGAGTCATACACAAACACTTCACGCACTCAGAAAGAGGCTAAGACGCTCTACACTGGACAAGACACACCAGACTGAAAACGAGAGATGCAGATGTGAGCACGTGTGTGCAGTGCAGAGCCTTGAAGAGTACAGATGAGTTCATTACAAACGGCACTGGCTAATAATTTAAACCCAACACAAAAAACACTGAAGAAAGGGGTCAGTATACAGAGCACTCAGCCTGAAAACTGAGGAGGGTTAAAGCTAACATGGCGACAGAGGTAGGTCAGTAGAGAGACAGGAAGACCGAAATGCACACAGGAAGCAACGTTCCCCAAGGATGGCCACCGTGAACCCGAGAGACCAGCAGGCTCAGATCAGAAATGTCCTCCTCTCACCTCCTCGGTAGCCCCCAGAACCGCCTCCTGCCCCTCCGCGGCCCTGGTACCCGCCCCTGCCGCCCTGCGGGCCGCCGCGGCTGTCGTAGCGCTGGTAGCCGCCGCCCCGGCCCCTGAAGCCGCCGGGACGGTTGTCGTAGCGCTTGTCTGGGGGCGGGCCTGCCTTGCGCCCTTCCTCGTTGTACTGCTTCACCAGCTTCTCTGCCTCCTCGCCCTGGAGCTCGATGTAGGTCACGCCGTCCAGGAACTCGCCCGCTTCCGGGAGGGTGAAGTTAGCTGGGAGACCAGACGGAGCAGGGCCAGAGGAACCGGTCCGCCGCAGGAGAGAGAGGGGGAGGGGGGGATCGCCAATCCCAGCGCCATCCAGTCAAAGGGACAGGAGAAAGTGGAGCGGAGAACCAGCCGAACCACCATGGAGACAAAGAGAGACACGTCAGTTAACATCTGAGCGGAACGGCGTCATCCACAGAGAGAAGAGGAGGAAGAAAAGCGAGAGGAGGTGGGGTGAGGGAGTGAGTGTGTGTGCGCATCTGGAGTGCCGAATGTTTTAAAACACTTTCCGAGGACAAAAGTTACCTCGCAAAACAAATGGGAGGGAAAATTTGCCCCGATTTGAAGGAATTAAGGAGGGATGAAAAGAGAAAGGAAGGTGTGAGGAAAACACCAGATGAAGAAAAGGGTTTTGAAGAATAGGTAGGAGGAAATGATGCTGCTGCAAACCCAAACATTTGCAATCTGAGCCAAATTAAAATGACTGAATGATGTACTAGTCCTGCAAAGCAGGTTTAAGTGTCAGCTTTTTTAACCATTTCTTTTAAGTGATCATGCACAACCTGGACGTTCATTCACCGCTCATTTTTCTCCACTTCCACCAGTTTATTGCAGCTGTGGTCGCCAGACTAAAGCACAGGGTTCGAGTTTGAAATTAAACTCTATTCCCTGCCATATGTAAAAATAGAACAGACCACCGGCACTGGGGAAGAGGGTAGCAAAATATTACGAGAAAAAAAACTAGCCAGCCAACTCATCCTCCCTGAAGTTTCTCTCTTCAGGGTCATATATGTGAAAAAGAAATTAAAATATTTCACAAAGAAAATCTCATCTTGTTTTCACTGTTTGTGCTATAGTCCGGCACGTTGAACGCTGTGGATTGGCTGCAAAGGGGGTCACAATATTTTCGAGCTGCTGCATAGTGCTGCTCTTTTGGACATCATCTGCCTGCTGAAAACAGCAACTCAGCTGTTTCTGGATGTAGCCAGAGCTCAACCTGCACTGCACATAATTCAACAGCCTGTCTCATCGTGAACAGATGGAGACCAGGCACGCAGTAAGTGTGAGTCTGGTGTGAGTGACAGACAAGGGAACCTGCTGGTGGGCGGCAATGGCCTCGTTCACTGGGGGGAGAGAGCAGCAAGAGCCAATCGCTCCACACAGGAACAGAGCAGAGGAGGCCGCTCAGCGTGTCAGGGCTAACTGATCCGAGGAAAGGGACAGCGGGATCACGGCGCCGACAAGTGCAGCTTCTCCAGACCGAGTCAAAACATGGGAATAATTCACTACGGGTTAAAAAAGCCCCACATTTAATGAGGCCAGCGAGTACAACATGTCAAGTGCTTTGAACAAACACAGAAAACATACAGCTTTGCCACTGACTGTGGTTGAAACAACCTCATCACAGGCTTGCCAAAATCTCACCATTACTACTAGCAGTGTGAAGTTTGGGGTTTGCAGCATTAAAAAAAAAAAGAAGAACAGGAGATTAAGAAAGGGGAACTGGGAGAATTCCAACAAATCAGAAGAGGAAACGGGAAGAAATCTGAAGGAATAGGTGGGAAAAGAGGATAACTGTAAAGGGAAAAAAGGAACAAGGAAAAGTTTTAGGTGGGAGGGGACAAGGGAATATCATCTTCCAAGTTGGGTTGAAACAGACGGCAACATAAAAAACAAAGTAAAAAAATAGAAAATAAAAGCAGATCTTGTTTTTTTAAATTGTTTTTGTTGGTTTTTTTTTCCAAAGAACTCCTACCTTTCATTTCTAAAACCGCATGATCTGGCACATCCTTCCCTTCCTCATCAGTTCGCTTTAATGTTCGCTCTTTTAAGTCCTCGTCCGTGGGACAAATTACAATAGCCTTGCGTTGAAAACCTTCAAAAGGACGCATTTTTCGTCTCTGGGCTGATCCATATACATTTGTCTAGCAATGGTGACAAGAAAGAAGTAAAAGCTGTTCATTATTGTTGAGTTTGTGCTTTACGTTACGGCTTTGCCTTCCATAGGAGGGAAATAGGAACCCTGCAAGGATGAAAGTTAAGAGGTTTTTCCCTTTTTCTCGTTAGTCTACTTCGCTCAGGTGTCTATTTCAGGAGCTTATAGCTGGGCTCTATCTCACAAGCCCAGAAAACCTACCTCAGGTTCAGGACACTGGTGCGCCTACGTCAACGGAAAGAAAAAAGTGAAATTAAGGGGACCCCCCTCAACCCCTAAGTGACTCGGATGGATCTGATTATCTAGACGTTACAAGTACACTTCTTTCGCATCCACCATAGCAATAGTAGCAATAAACGCGTTTGCCTGCAAAAACGTGTCCCACTGTCCACCGAGTCCCACTCATAAAAGCCACAAAGTCAGGGAATGAAAAACATCATTCAGATGTGAGGTAAAGACGCCCAATCATTTTGTCACATTCCTTAAAGCTTCAGGATACGGAACACTGCACACAGACCTGAGGCTCTGATATGAGGGATGGGGATGTTCTGCACTGTGAAAATCCTGCCTTCACTTTTTTCCCATCAACATAACGATTAGACTTGTTCTAGTTTCCACCCAACCCCACTAAACCTGGGTGTTACTAAATCAGGATTCCAGGAACTGAAAACGATGGTGGCAGAGAGAGAGGGTGAGGCAGTGCAGCTTTCAAGAGAGTCCTGGGTAAATCGGTCAGTCACAGCAGGTGGCATCAGCGTCACACACCTCACAGGTAACAGACAAACTAAGAGTGACCAGACACGGTGTGGAACATGGGACTACTTCTACAAGTCACTTCATACCTTTCTGAACTGGAAAGTCTTCCCACCTCACGAAGAATGACAGCTCATTCCAGACTTGTTTACAGAAAGATTGCTGCACTGTGAAGCTAATGTTTCAACCTTGCCTTGGTCATATAACAGTAAGGCCTGCCAACTACCAAATAAGAGCAGGTCAACCAAATTAAAGCAGAAGAGCTCTAGGGCTCAAAGAAGTCAAACTTGAATAGTCTTCCTCATAAAAAAATGACCTTGCTAGCACAAACAAGCGCATGTCGAAAACAGGAGGTTTATCGAGACATCTCTGCAAAGACAAACTCATTTTCTTGTCTCAACTCCGACATGTTCAGAAAGTCAGAACTCCCTTTTCGGGATCCTGAGACCTGAGGGGCTGAAGAGGCCCACGAAACACTTAGATCCCGCAAAAAGGAGGAAAAAGGTTTGGATCTGGAAATAAAAGTCAAGTCTAGCACTGCATTGGATAGTATTGGCAATGAGCACAATATCTTCCTTGTCACACTCTCCTATCACTGTGAGGTAGGAAAGGGCAAGGCTTGACAACAATTAAAACCCCCATTTCAGAATGGGGGTTCTAAAAAGAAACTGGTACACGTTATGAATTTAAATGAGCGTATACACACAAATACCTTCCGAACCTAAACGGGTCAGAGAAGTGCAAAACTTCTCACAGTGGATTTAAAGGAGGCTGATGAATACTGCTTAACCAATCGAAAAAAATGGAACCTAACATCTTCCAGTACCTGTGATGTAACTTAAGTCTATTTCCCATCTTTACATTAGATACTTAAGTAACACAAAACAGTAATTTGTTAGAATTACTGACTATTCTAACAAAAGCATCTCGAGTCTGTCAATACCATTGCAACTGTCTGTGCTTGTCATCATCCCACTCCAAATCAGAGCAAGGACAACATGGCTTAAAACCTCCTCTCTACGCTAATGGGGTCCCCAGGCCTTACCTGTACTTACCTGTTCTTCATTCGACACACTGTGCCTCTGACTCAGACAAACACACAGTACCTACCTGCGGATACTCACGGTCTCCTCAGGGACACCTGGGAAACGTCCACTAGACCCTACCTACCTCAGAGTACCTGGACATCAGCGCACTGAAAAGCCAAAGTCTGTTAAGTTTGTTTTCCACTTACCTTTTTCATTTTTTTACAATACAATATTCAACAGTTCCATATGCTACGTGTATAAAAAAAATCTCTATGATATAATCAAAGGCTATGTGAATTTTAACTGATACATATTTACGATTAACTTAGCAACAGAAGGTGTATTTCTTACTCACCAGGCAGATTACTTGTTTTTCAACATCATAATATTCACATGGACTATTAGTACGGTGTAGAAAACAGTTTCTTTCAACAAGACACATACAATATATAAAAAAAATAAAAGAATGAGTTTATATTCGGTGCTGTCATTCTAATGAAATAACAGTTCTAATGTATCTATCTAGAAACCATCACAGCAACAACAAGTTTAAGGAGAAAAGAAAAGTGAGGCCGAGTCACATGAAGTGTTACAGAAACAAATCCATATTCCTTGTACGCTAGACAGACAGCAGCAGGTGTGCGCGCGCGTGTCAGTGAGCAGGAGCACAGGTGGCAGGTGTGCGAGCAGGGGGCTGCAGACAGGACTGGGGGAGGGGGGGCAGTACCTGGTCCAGGATGTAGTTGCGCCTCTTGCGCGCGGCGATCTGGATCAGCCTGTTCAGACACTGCGTCGCCTGCTGGATCAGCACGTCCCAGCGGCCCGCGTAGTTACGCTGACGGCGCAGGCCCATCACCTGGACAGAGGCAGGAGGCAGACCCAACGCCGTTAAGAAGAGCGCTTGCAGATGCGGACCGTCTGCAACTCACACGCCCGTCTGCGTCTGAGCCCTTTACAGGACCTTACAAAGTCAGGTGGCCTGCAGAAACAGCTGTGTGGTGCAAACCGCAACTCGGGAGTGATGGATGAGGTCTTCATAAAAATGGGACCACACTCCATCGCGCTGTTCTCCAGAACCAAACGGCTTCACACTGCCATCACGAACTCAGACGACCGGCCTCCTTGCCCCATACCTTCATCTTCTCCATGATGGCATTGGTGCCCAGGATGTTGTACTTCTTCTCGGGGTTCTCCTCCGCGTGCTTCATGGCCCACGTGGTCTTGCCCGCCGCAGGCAGACCCACCAACATCAGGATCTAACAGGAAGGGGGAAGGGGGGGGAACGTCAGAAGAGGAAACAAGACGAGCGCTGCTCCCCACAGCCACGCTACGGCTTGAAAATGTCATCACGATCTGAACATTTCACCAACTTCTACAACAAAAAGGAAAGGAAAATGAATCCTGTAATCAGACGAGCACTCCCCTCACCCACCTGCCCTATTGGATGTGGCCTCAAAAACAAAGACTTCCCTACTGCAACTTGAACCTCTACACCCACTGGCACCCTTACGTTTCCAGGATGGGCCCTTCAACTTCAGGAAGTAACCCCAAGTACAGACAGTCTAGTCTGGGTTCAGGGCTTGAACGCAAGTTAACATCATGTCTAAAACATCAGATGCCTTTAGAGATCTTACTCAGCACACACACACTAGAAAGAAATATCCAAAAGAGAAAACACTTTTTTCTTTGCAGTCCAATATTTCTCCCAAAAGGTGGTCTTTTGGAAAGGTTTCAGGTGCCCTAAATGTATCCACAATAAACATGAATGACAAACACCCTTTGTCATTATTTTCATATTGCACAGCTGTCACTCTTTCCTCGATCGTTCTGCATACTGAGAAGCTTTTAAATTTATTTCCATTATTACAAGTAGGAATTTCATTAAAAAAAAAATGTTTCTAAGCCTTTCAAGCTAATATTTTTCTTAATCCTCAAGAGGGAAGCTTTTTAAATCTCACTTTACATACCAGTCAAAGTGGAGACAGAAAAATGCCCCCGTTTTTCCTACTGTGAAACACATCAGTCAGACAAAGAGGTAACCAAATACCTTCAACTAATTCACTCAATAAACCGTTTGAATCTCCTAATAGATGATTGTAGTTCTATCCCGGACTAGCTCGAAAGTGCGCAAATGTAAAAAAAGAAAAGGTAATGTTTTTCAGTGTTTACTAGAAAACATTTATTAATAAAAAAAATATGTAAATGTACAAAATGATCCCCAAATTTACATCCATCCAGGGACGAACAGTGAACCAACTCAGACACACAGCAGATGCACCACGCCAGCAGGTGGCGCAGTGCGGTCAGCAGGCCCCTGGCCCGTCCTTGTTCTGCAGCCGTTCGTGCCACTTCCTGAAGCAGTTCCTGTCCACAATGAGGCACAGCGCCACGTCGCAGCTCTCACACTTCCAAGGTGTTTTGTTCCTCGTCTTCTCCTCAGTGCATAAAACACAGTACTTCCGCCCAACACTGCTCTTAGAAGAGGGGTTTACTATCTTCCCATCCATGAGGGCTATAGGGACACACAGCCCCTGTTTCTTAGTGCTGGCCATGGCCTCCTCAGCCCCGATGCTCACAAGTTGTCTACAGAGCTCCTCCCTGAACACTTTGTGAGAATAAGCCTGAAAGCTCTGAATCTTAGCCAGGTCCTTGTGAAGGAGGTAGCTGTTCACAACCACCATGTCAATGAAGTGAAAGAAAACCTTCTTGTACCACTTTCGGGTTTTCTGCAACCTGCTGCAAAAGTTTACCCGGGAATCTGACAAACTCACACCTCCTGTGTGCTGGCTGTACGCCCTGACAGGCGTAGGGACGGGCAACATCTTCATCTTCAAGGATCCAGCTTGGTTCCTCACTCGCCGGTGGGCTATTTCTCCTTTATACGCTTTATGGATGCTGCTGCACATCGTGACTTCACGCTTATCCATCCACTTGGTGAAGAGCAGATTGCCATTTCTGAGCCAGCGCAGGGTTCCTCTCTTGGCCTTTTTAGGCATTCTGTTTTCTGTTGTCCGTGGGAAGCCCTCACGATTGTCCCTCATCATTCCACAAGCTCCTATCTTCAGTACGTGAAGGTCTCGAAATAGTGCTGTGCTGGTGTAAAAACTGTCCACATAAAGGTGGTACCCAGTGCCTAGTCGTGACCCCTTTATGAGCTCCATAACAGAGTCATAACTCAGCCCTTTCCCTGAAGCACTGTGAGACTTCCCTGTGTAGATACTGAAGTTACAGGTATATCCACTGGCGGCATCAGCCAGCACAAACAGCTTGAGGCTCCACCTTGATGGCTTCTGGTTCACGTACTGTTTGAATGCAATCCCGGCCTTTGAGGGCCTGATCCGTTCATCGATTGTAATGCTCTGATGGGGGTGATAGTATGTCTGACAGGCCTGGATCAGGGAATCCAAAAGGGGTCTGAGACAGAAAAGGCGATCGTGTTGCGGCGTTCCTCTTTTTCGATAATTCTTCTTATCTTCCTCCGGGTCACTGATGTGCAGAGTCCAGGAGATATCTTGGAATTTTGTCCTGGACATAACACTGCGGCAGACTGGAAGATTGTACGGCACACGAGGACTCCAGTAATCCCTAATATTATGAGCCATTAGGAGACCCATGTAAATCACAATGCCCATGTACCGATACATGTCCTCCACTGACACTGGAACCCACTGTAATTTCCTCCCCTGAGCCTGCAGCCTTTCAGCATTTTTATTTGTGTTTGTACACAGACTCCGTACAACACCGAGACTGAAAAAGAGCTGGAAAAGATCTAGCGGGGAATACGTCTTGGTGGTGTCCAGCTGTGGTCCAGGTGTCCGCTCTGGACAGAACGGGAACTGCTCAGGTTCCACGTCTTCTTCCTTCGCACTCTTCCACCTGTCCTCGGGGTCCGAGGCGGAGGATGTGTGGGCGCGTGCCCCCCTGCGTCCCACGGGACTTGACAAGCTGCTATGCGGAGAAGCTAGAATATACCGCCGCCTTCTTTTACGCGGACGAACAGCAGCACACTGACTTGTGGAGGCAGTGGGGGTTTCTTCAATGTCCTCACTGAAAACACACAAGAGAATAAGAATAAAATTTCTCCATCAGCACTGAGCTACAGACAATGAACCCGGCTTCTCTAAGTCTGGCTGCCAGACAAAAAAAAAAAAGTTTCCTTCATCCACACTCGGCAGATTACAAACAAAGGACCACCTTGGCCTTAAGTTAAGAAAATAGTCTCTCAAATTTAACACTGAATTATAATTATTTGTACATCAGAGAAAACAATGACAAATATATATTTCTATGTAGACTATGACACCCGTATAAAATCATCTACAGTTAAATGTGCGTATTGAAAAATACATATAATAACTACTGATAGTGTAGTTTTATAATATTACACTTACAAATCCAGCAGTGGATCTAGTCCATCTTCATATGCTGCTTCGGAGACAGAATCAGCGCTGTCCAATCCAGAGAGCCCATCATCATCATCACTTTCTGTATTGGTGTCGTTCTCGCCAATCTCCACAACAATTTCAGGAATATCTCCACTTTCCTGCTCCTTCTCATCCTTGCAGGCCATTTTCTTTGGTTTTCCAAGCAATGGAAGTGAGAAAGTGCCACAAAATATTTTTGTTTTACTTTCGCTGCTGAGCGAAATGATGTGCTCACGCTCTCTATTGAAGTTTGTCTAAAGGGGTATCATCCAGCTCGTTGCTGCATGAGGTGACGGACATCAAATTATCGTCGGGCGGCTCGAGACCTTTGCAAGTTAGTTCGTCTGTCAGCAGCAAAATGCAAAGCTAATCTATGCCAGCTTTTGTTGAACCTCGAAGGACTGCAGGCACTGCAGAGCTGCAATCTCAGCAAAGGGACAGTACATTTGGAAAATTCTGTTGCCGTTTCACTGAAATTTTAAAGATGCAGGGTTTTGTATATTTGTGCAAGTCATCACATTTGTAATATTTCATTGTAAAGAAAGCAAACGCGCAACTGCTCTTCATTTTGCTTACAACATCATGTATATTACACCATCATGTAAATGAGTTTATATGTACACATCCTGCTGCAGGACTGGCATTTGAAATACACAATCTGGAAGCCGAGATATTTTATGATGTGTCGTTTGTTGTGCTGTGCTTTGATTTAGTTGCTAACATTTCATGAAAGTGACTGGCAGGGCTGCATACGTTCCAGGGTAGTGCTGCCTCATTAACGCATTGGTTTTCTAAACACTCATTTCACTACTGAGAAAAGTTCAGCAGCTGGAATTGAGAGGATGCAGAAGATCACTCACACATGTAATACTTCGCAAAAAATTTAAAATTAAAACTCTGAAAGAAATGACATGATGTGAAGTGTAACCCCCTGGCACTGTCCCGCAAGCGCCCACGAGGAGGAATTAAGAGATTAAAAACATCAACCTCCATTTCAAACTCACCACTGACTGGGATGAGGACCCAGTTCGTCCTCATGCTCGTCCCACCCCACCCCTCTCCTGCTCCACCGCCCATCTCACCTCGCACTCCGACTTGGAAGAGGGCCCCACCGTGCCGCGGACCCTGTCCTCCAGCGGGACGCTCTGGATCAAGGAGTAGCCCTCTGGGATGGGGAAGTAGGGCTCGTCCTTCTGCCCGAAGTTGAACTCGATGGCGCAGTTCTTGACCAGGACGTGGGGGAAGAGCGCCCGGCCCGCCAGCTCCTCCTTCCGCACCCGGAAGCCCTCGCCCAGCCACTGCCCGTTCTTGGAGAAGGCCATCTCCACGTCCTCCCCGGACTCAAAGTCCTGGAAGGGAGAGGGGCGGGGAAGGGGGTCCAGTGGGAAGGACAGGGAGGGAATAGGGAAGGGGGGAGAGAGAAACGATAATGAGGAGGGGGGCGGGGGTCCAAAAACCACCTGAAGCACCTCTCCCTCTTCGGAGCATCTAGTCTTCTCTCTCTACATCTCTTTTCTCGAGCCCAGGAAGAGCAGCCCCCTCCCTCACCTCCTCCTCCACCCACCCCTACCGCTCTGTGACCGATGGGGAAACACCGCCCAGCCCCGGCCCACAGCTCAAGCGCAGCTCAGCACTCACAATGTAGCAGCCCAGGACGTCGTTCTCGCCAAATCTCTCGCCGTAGTCCTCGAACTTGCAGTTTGTGGACTTCTTTCCCGTTCCTCCGTACCCGTACGAGAAGGGCTCCTCACCTGGAACCGGGAAAATCACAATAAACATCCCCTGTAATAACCAGCAAGAGGTGCTGGTGTCCAAAGTCGCCCTGTTTGTACTTATTAATCGAAGATCACACTACCACAGCCATTTCTCACAGACACAGCTCCATAAGGGACCTGCAAAGCTCAGTACACATGAAGACAGGCAGGTTGAATCCCCGTGTACCGACAGAGTGAGGAGCTCATGACTTCTCAAGAGGCGGCCACTGTGAGCGCGCTGGAGTCACAGAACGAATGATGTCAGTGTTCACAGAGTGAGTCAGTGAGTTCTCCTCACCCAGCTGAGTGCTGCAGGAGTCCAGGGACCAGCCCACCCGCACCACGTGGGGGTCAGGCTCGCTGGTGGGAAGGTGCTTCACCGAGATCTCTTCATTGATCTGGGGAAGCAGACAGAAGCCGCAGTTACAGCTCAATCTGCTCGATGGCAAGAGCTCGTGCCGGATCGAGCAGCTGATCAAGGCGGGAGAGCGGGACGCTGACCTTCAGCTCGTAACAGACGCGTCCCTTGGTGACCCCGTAAGAGACGCGCGCCCCAGACCACAGGTAGGCGAAACCCTCGATGGTCAAGGGGTAGCCGCTGTAGCGGTCTCGGGACACCTTGAAGTGCAGGTCACAGTTATCTGGGGGCAGGAGAGAGAAACAGTGCGGGTTCTAAAACGCTGGCCTAAAAATGAAACGGTGCTCGGCCGATTAGAAACTGGAAGCCCGGACTCACAGGTGTCAATGGCCACCAAGGTGTCGTCGAAGTCCTCCTCTTCCTCCTCCGCAGGGGGCTGCGGGGAACGGGACCTGCAAGCGACAGGAGACAACGGACATGAGAGAGAGAAAGAGGCACAGAGAGGAGACGGGAAAGCTGGAGACGGAAGGCAGCAGGGACCTCTTGTCTTCTCGGTGCTCGTAGTAGCTGTGGCCACGGCTTTCGTCGTACGGCCTCTTGCGGCCGTGGGGTGCCGTGTGGCGCTGCTCCTCCTCCACTTTGGGCTTCACGGGCTGAGAGGGCTCTGTCACCGGGGCAGACTCCGAGACCAGCTCCTCCTTCACCTCCTGCTTCACCTCTGAGAAACACAAGCATTGTCACACAGGCCCACATTGATGGCACAGCAGCACGGGCAGGGGACAGCACAAGGATACACAACTACCAGCTCTAACACTAACTAGCACAGCTGACCTACAAAAGAATAACCCCCCACCCACATCAATTTCTCTGATGAACTCGGCAACTGTCACAGTATATCTAGTGGATGTCCAATAAGCAAGCAGCTTTACACTTAGGGGGTTGACTTAACACACAAAGGACTTAAACAATTTTCACAGATTGGGCATGGCAGAGTTTTGTTCAGGACAGTACAACAGACATATTATGGAAAGGCTAGGGAAAGTCAGTTGAGAAAGGGGTCTGTTTTGCTGGCAGCGTGTACCATGTTCCAGCTCATCTGTCTTTGTGGTGTGGATACTTTGTCCAAATGCAGTCTTTGAGGAAACACCGTAATCTCATTTGTCTTTGTGAATAATTGTTCAGAAGAAATAACCATGCTTTTCACACCTACGGCATTATTTGGAGTTTATGGTGGCATCTGGCAGAATTCCATGACTGGGCAATCTATTCAAAAAAAGCCCCAAAACTTTTCTTCCCCAATGTTTAAAAATACAAAACTAGAATCGCCAGCTAATGTTGGAGTGACATGATTTTCAACTGATAATTCTCAGTGATAATGGCTTTTGCTTCAGAGGTGTACTGCACAAGTTGGTTGGATTTAAGGAAACCTAGATGATGGATTAAGGGTTTAAGGAAACCCAGATGAAGAACCCGCAATGAGGCAAAGCCCACAAGCTACCTGGCTGACTCGGACTCACCTGGACTGCCCTGGTGCTCTTCTCTTTCAGACTCACACTCCTCCTTTATCTCTGGCTCGTTCATGCCATCTGCAGACAGCTCACAGTAGCCCTGGTGTAGGGGCTCCTCACCCTCCATTCCTCCATCTTCTCCATTCTCCTCCTCCTCTTCTTCCTCATCTGCTCAGATATAAAAAACAACAGATTTTATTACTTTAAACGGCACCTTTTTGGAAACTGTTTACATGTAGACCAGATTTTTCTTCTTCAAACCAATTAATAGTGAGAGCCAAGTTTAAGGCCAATGCACAAAAAGAGTCCTGTTACAACAGGGGCTACAGTCCCCGTGCAGGAGAACAGCCCTGTTACAACAGGGGCTACAGTCCCCGTGCAGGAGAACAGCCCTGTTACAACAGGGGCTACAGTCCCCGTGCAGGAGAACAGCCCTGTTACAATAGGGGCTACAGTCCCCGTGCAGGAGAACAGCCCTGTTACAATAGGAGCTACAGTCCCAGTACAGTGGAACAGTCCTGTTACAATAGGGGCTACAGTCCCAGTACAGTGGAACAGTCCTGTTACAGTAGGAGCTACAGTGCCAGTGCAGGAGAACAGTCCTGTTACAATAGGAGCTACAGTCCCGGTGCAGGAGAACAGTCCTGTTACAATAGGGGCTACAGTCCCAGTACAGTAGAACAGTCCTGTTACAGTAGGAGCTACAGTGCCAGTGCAGGAGAACAGTCCTGTTACAATGGGAGCTACAGTCCCAGTGCAGTAGAACAGTCCTGTTACAATAGGGGCTACAGTCCCGGTGCAGGAGAACAGTCCTGTTACAATAGGGGCTACAGTCCCAGTGCAGGAGAACAGTCCTGTTACAGTAGGAGCTACAGTCCTCGTGCAGGAGAACAGTCCTGTTACAATAGGAGCTACAGTCCCAGTACAGTGGAACAGTCCTGTTACAATAGGGGCTACAGTCCCAGTACAGTGGAACAGTCCTGTTACAGTAGGAGCTACAGTGCCAGTGCAGGAGAACAGTCCTGTTACAATAGGAGCTACAGTCCCGGTGCAGGAGAACAGTCCTGTTACAATAGGGGCTACAGTCCCAGTACAGTAGAACAGTCCTGTTACAGTAGGAGCTACAGTGCCAGTGCAGGAGAACAGTCCTGTTACAATGGGAGCTACAGTCCCAGTGCAGTAGAACAGTCCTGTTACAATAGGGGCTACAGTCCCGGTGCAGGAGAACAGTCCTGTTACAATAGGGGCTACAGTCCCAGTGCAGGAGAACAGTCCTGTTACAATAGGGGCTACAGCGCCAGTAAAGAAAATAAGTCTTACTAGACTCCACCTAAAACATAGTAATACATGCTTACAACAAATCCGCACACTCGTGTTACGGCTCACTAAAGCCGTACTATTTTCAAACAAGGGAACTTCGGACTTCCTCCGCGCCAAAACCTAGTCCAACACAAAACCTGAAGAGTCCAAACCATGCTTCCTAAAAACACACATCCGGGCCCTGTATACCAAACCCTTACAGAAATCGCTTCGCAGGAAGCTCAGCTCTGAAACGGAATGCAGATACCGCCCAACTGGGAACTTCAATGATGCCGTGCAGCTAACCGATTTAAAGAATCAACTCACCTTCGTCTTGATAGTCCTCGCCGTCTCCCGCGTCCCCGCCGCCGGAGTACGCTTCCCCGAGAGCGGCCGGCGGTCCGCCTCCCTCCCCGGAGGCCTCGGCCTCGAGTGCCGCCTGCAGCCGCTCGGCGAGCTCCGCCTTCAGGCCGCGGGTGTCCAACCCCCGCCGCTGCAGCTCCTCCTTCAGCTCGTTCACTTTCAGTTTCTTCACGTCCACCGAACTCATCGCTCTTCTCGGGCGGATAAAATGGTGAAGCAGCAGCCCTTTGCTTTTGAATTGGTACAAGCAATCCCACTTATAAGCTCTGAAGAGAAAACGACACAAGAAATCCTCACTGGCTGCCGGCCGGCCTGCTCCGCAGCGCAACTTCCATTGTAAACAAGCGCCGCGACCCGGGAAAACTTCGTGGCATTAAAACACGAGGTTACTGCCCCGTTTAAAAACACTTCAGGTGCACCGAGAGCTGCTTTTTAAATACTGAAGTCGACATTCAAACACAAACAAATTGAACTGGCTTTTAAATGGCTCGAAGGAAGACGAGGCAAATTCAAAACAGCACTCGCTCGAAAACAGCGCCGCCGCTAACCGACGATCGCCTTTAAATCCCCACCAAAATCCCACTTTTTATCACGGATTATTCCGAATGCAATCTACAAGAGCGCTTTCTGATCTTTACGGTACAATAAAGACAGTTTAAAGGCGCAAATTTACCTCTCTCTCCTCGACTCCCTGCACAGCCGTTACCACGGATTCACTTGCAGTTC
Organism: Lepisosteus platostomus; assembly: GCF_059453375.1. NCBI lineage: Eukaryota > Metazoa > Chordata > Actinopteri > Semionotiformes > Lepisosteidae > Lepisosteus > Lepisosteus platostomus. The sequence goes on from NC_142614.1 coordinate 6,155,669, forward strand.
CACAAAATGGCCGACATTCCCCTCCTTCACCCCCGGTTACAGACTAACCCCGCCCACCCATACCGGCTTTTCCGATTGGTCTAAAGGGGCGTTCGTCCAGTGCAAAGATAGAGGCTACCACCAATCAGTTACGCCGTTCTGCATTAAGCAGAACGTCAGCGTCGACGACGGCAGGGGCGAAGGCGATTGGCGGATGCGAAGTGATTGACGTGCAAATGGCTACGTCCGCGACACTTTTCCCGGCGAAATTGCAAACTTGAGTCTGCGCAGACGTACGGCGTACTGTTTATGGGGAATCGTCGTTCGGTGTTGAGATAAACATGGAGGTGGCGTGGAGGGATGTTATGATCCGCAGTAGAAGCTGATGCAATTGAAACCCCTTTGGGTAAATGGCAACAAACCGAAAGCAACGTACTATGTGCACTTGGGCCCCTGGTTAGCGCTCAGCCCCGTGATAAGATGATGCGCTACCTTAATGGAAACCGCAACGCTATTTTCATATTTCGGGGTTAAAAAGATTCAGCATTGATGTGTGCATTTCAAACCGCAATAAAAGTAAAGTCTCCACAGTAACTTGTCAAACCTCCCATGTACATCACAAAATAGAGGAAATTTCCAGGTAAGCACAGCCCCATATCCTGCGGTACAGAGTGAGGCAACAAAACGGGTTACGGGGAAAAGCAGGCTTGTGAATACTTGTCTTTTAATCCAGTAGAAATGTTGCTTTCCATTTCGACACGGTTTTGCCACCAGATACTACCTACTTGTTCACTGTGCGTGTAGATCACGTTGGAACATTTCTGCGGTGAAATGCCTGCTGCCCAACTCGTTATTCGCTCGTCCATCACGGTATATTAGTCAATATGAACAAGTAAGAGGTTTATTCCTTGCTGAAAAAAGAAGAAAGAAAACACAACGTTTCGGCTGTGGAGCCATCTTCAGGTGTGAGGAAGGCTTCAGGTGCTTACACCTCAAGAAAGCTCCACTGCCGAAACGTTTTTTTTCTTCTTTCCAGCATGGAATAAACTTCTTACTTGTTCCTTTGCAGCCTACGCGTGCAGACGCAGCTTCTCAACCTATAATAATAATAATAATAATAATAATAATAATAATAATAATAATTGCTTACACTTATATAGCGCTTTTCTGGACACTCCACTGAAAGCGCTTTACAGGTAATGGGGTCTCCCCCCCACCACCAATATATACATATACCTATATTAGTCAATATGGAGACTAGTGAGCAGGAAGGGTCGTATCACGTCGCGATTCGGGGGACCTCGAACGTGAGTCTGCAGTAACATGGCGACTTGCGGTACTTTCACGAAGTTCACGGTTTCGTGCTGAATTTGAAATGTTGTAATTTTCTTCTGGAAAGTGGACGGATTTTGTTTTGTTGCCGAGATTTAATAACGGGTCTGAGGAAGGAGGACTGCAGCTCCCCTTTAAGATACGCTGCAGTGAACTGGGCCGCTGAAGTAAGTTCACAGCACCGGGACTAAACCTCTTCTCAACTGCAACAAACCCAAAGTGAAGTAAAGCCAACTTATTCTCTGTACCCCCAAACCCCCAATACGCCTGCTTCCCCACGAGAACTACAAGTGTAGAGTCCCATCCCAATAAAACCACACATCTATTCCACTGACACCTAGATGTGACAGAACACATTGAGGAGTTACACCCCATTAAAATATGTCTCTAATTTCAGTACCCTTCTCTCCCCAGGACACCTGGAAGTTCAGATCCCATACAGATCATACTAAGAAAGATAGACGTTGAAGTTCATTATTAATAAATTGCACTTTGATTAATAAACAGGTGTACGGATAAACTTCATTATTAATAAACGTGGTGTGACTGGAAAGCGATTTTGGGATCTTACTTAAATATTACTATAATCGTCCAAGCAGGTGCATACATTCATGGTATAATAATAATAATAATAATAATTGCTTACACTTATATAGTGCTTTTCTGGACACTCCACTCAAAGCGCTTTACAGGTAATGGGGATCCCCTCCACCCCCACCAGTGTGCAGCCCCACCTGGATGATGGATGGCAGCCATAGTGCACCAGAACGCTCACCACACACCAGCTCTCAGTGGGAGGCGAACAGAGTGATGAAGCCAGTTCAGAGATGTATTCATGGTGTAGCGATGATATTATTTCCACTGTATTCGGGAACGTCCTCACGTGTTCCAGTGCTCCTCTGCTATTGGAAGTGACGATGTGCAGGTCCACCCGGAAGGCGTTGGCAGGTGAGGCAGCCCCGCGCAGGGAGAAGAGCCGAGATGGGCCCTGGAGGTGCTGTCCGCTCCGATCCCTGCGCCTGTCGAGGGCCACAGTCGGCACGCGGGAGGTGTGGAGTTGTCTAATGCCCAGAGAAAACAAGACAACACAGTGCAGAAGACACACAAATGGCACACAAACCTCTCTCACCATTGTGATTGCGAACTGTTTCATCCTTCACAAGGAGCTGGAAGAGGGTGGTGGAAGGACAGGGAAAAATTGTGTTCCTGTGGCCATTGCAGAGAGAGTGAAAGCTTTGAAATCCTCTGAGGGATGTAAATACTACTAATGATAATAATTCCTTACCCTTATATAGCGCTTTCCTGGACACTCCAGTCAAAGCACTTGACAGGTAATGGGGATCCCCTCCACCACCAGTGTGCAGCCCCACCTGGGTGATAGTGCACCAGTACACCAGCTCTCAGTAACTACGCGGGCCGCTGGGACGTGCTGATCCAGCAGGGGACGCAGTGTCTGAACAGGCTGATCCAGATCGCCGCGCGCAAGAGGCGCAACTACATCCTGGACCAGGTACTGCCCCCCCTCCCCCAGTCCTGTCTGCAGCCCCCTGCTCGCACACCTGCCACCTGTGCTCCTGCTCACTGACACGCGCGCGCACACCTGCTGCTGTCTGTCTAGCGTACAAGGAATATGGATTTGTTTCTGTAACACTTCATGTGACTCGGCCTCACTCGACCATGTTATGATAAATAAAGCTCAGGTATTAAAAGATTTTAGATTTCCTCTTTTTCAGTTTGAAAACCGGTAGTCATCAGCCTCCTTAGCTTTCATTTAGCCATCCACTCTATGATGTTTTGCAGTTTTCTGACGCTTTTTGGAGCTCAGAAGGTGTTTGTGTGTATACGCTCATTTAAATTCATAACGTACCAGTTCCTTTTTAGAACCTCTTTTTTAAAGGGGAGATTGTATCTATCGAAGGTCAAGGGGGGACCTGGGTCAGCTGGCGTAGGCTGAAATGGAACAGGTAATGATTTCTTTCATGCTAAAAGGAAAAGAAAAACAATGTTTCGGCTGTGCAGCCTTCTTTAGCTCTTAATTGTCAAGCCTTGCCCTTTCCTGCCTCACAGTGGTAGGAGAGTGTGACCAGGAAGATGTTGTGCTCATTGCCAATACTATCCAATGCAGTGCTACACTTGACTTTTATTTCCAGATCCAAACCTTTTTCCTCCTCTTTTTGCGGGATCTGAGTGTTTCGTGGGCCTCTTCAGCCCCTCAGGTCTCAGGATCCCGAAAAGGGAGTTCTGACTTTCTGAACATGTCGGAGTTGAGACAAGAAAATGAGTTTGTCTTTGCAGAGATGTCTCGAAAAACCTCCTGTTTTCGACATGCGCTTGTTTGTGCTAGCAAGGTCATTTTTTTATAAGGAAGACTATTCAAGTTTGACTTCTTTGAGCCATAGAGCTCTTCTGCTTTAATTTGGTTGACCTGCTCTTATTTGGTAGTTGGCAGGCCTCACTGTTATATGACCAAGGCAAGGTTGAAACATTAGCTTCACAGTGCAGCACTCTTTCTGTAAACAAGTCTGGAATGAGCTGTCATTCTTCATGAGGTGGGAAGACTTTCCAGTTCAGAAAGGTATGAAGTGACTTGTAGAAGTAGTCCCATGTTCCACACCGTGTCTGGTCACTCTTAGTTTGTCTGTTACCTGTGAGGTGTGTGACGCTCATGCCACCTGCTGTGACTGACCGATTTACCCAGGACTCTCTTGAAAGCTGCGCTGCCTCACCCTCTCTCTCTGCCACCATCGTTTTCACTTCCTGGAGTCCTGATTTAGTAACTCCCAGGTTTAGTGGGGCTGGGTGGAAACTAGAACATCGTTATGTTGATGGAAAAAAGTGAAGGCAGGATTTTCACAGTGCAGAACATCCCCATCCCTCATATCAGAGCCTCAGGTCTGTGTGCAGTGTTCCGTATCCTGAAGCTTTAAGGAATGTGACAAAATGATTGGGCGTCTTTACCTCACATCTGAATGATGTTTTTCATTCCCTGACTTTGTGGCTTTTTTGAGTGGGACTCAGTGGACAGTGGGACACGTTTTTGCAGGCAAACGCGTTTATTGCTACTATTGCTATGGTGGATGCGAAAGAAGTGTACTTGTAACGTCTAGATAATCAGATCCATCCGAGTCACTTAGGGGTTGAGGGGGGTCCCCTTAATTTCACTTTTTTCTTTCCGTTGACGTAGGCGCACCAGTGTCCTGAACCTGAGGTAGGTTTTCTGGGCTTGTGAGATAGAGCCCAGCTATAAGCTCCTGAAATAGACACCTGAGCGAAGTAGACTAACGAGAAAAAGGGAAAAACCTCTTAACTTTCATCCTTGCAGGGTTCCTATTTCCCTCCTATGGAAGGCAAAGCCGTAACGTAAAGCACAAACTCAACAATAATGAACAGCTTTTACTTCTTTCTTGTCACCATTGCTAGACAAATGTATATGGATCAGCCCAGAGACGAAAAATGCGTCCTTTTGAAGGTTTTCAACGCAAGGCTATTGTAATTTGTCCCACGGACGAGGACTTAAAAGAGCGAACATTAAAACAAACTGATGAGGAAGAGAAGGATGTGCCAGATCATGCGGTTTTAGAAATGAAAGGTAGGAGTTCCTTGGAAAAAAAAACACACTTGACTCGCTAGCGCCCCCTAGGCAGGAGGTATGAAACGCCCAGGAGGTACGTTATTCAGGTGTATGTGAATTCTGAGCAGGGCAAAAAAAGCAATAATTGGGCAAATAATCTGCCATTGTGCTTGTGAAATTGCCCCCGTGGGGTCCCCATCCAGGGTATATCCCGCCCGGCACCCTTTGCTCCCTGGTGACCCTTCAGGGGATGAAGCAGTAAGAAATCGGAATGATGGAAGTTCCGTATCCACGTTGTAATATAACATACGTGCCTAGCTACACAACACACCAGTAACAACATTCCCACCTGTGCAACAGATAAAGACAGAGAACAAGCAAAGTCATGTGCTTCAAAGTTGGTGAGGTCTCTGTCCCTCATCAAAAACATCACCTTCACACAGTCACAGCCGCCGCTATTAGAAAATTACATTTATTTTACAATACAATATTTAATTTACATTTGTTCAAACATCCAGCACGGGCATCATTCCTAGTTATTAAAGGGAATCACCATTTATAAACTTTCTCATCAGCATGGAGGGCTAAACTCACCTACTGTCGAACCCCTGGCACTGCCCTGACGACTGCCCCTCTCCGTGTGCGCTGTGCTTGAGTGGGCAGGGCCGTCAGGCCTTGTGTGTGTGGATTCCCGTCCACAGCGGGAAGAAGAACTAGGAAGGTGACCCCAGCAGGATGGTAACTCTGACAGGCTGGGTGACGACGTCCCCACTGTGAAACTCGGTTTATGTCAGGTCTACGTCAGACCCCACAAAGACAGGGGCACAAGCGTGTGTGTAAGAGAGAGAAAATATGTCCGAACACTTGGCATCACTCCTCTGATGTCATTTTACCTTTGCTGGACCTCTCTGAATGGCTTTAGTTTGCAGCCAGAATACAGCAGCTTGTGCAGCACAGACTAGACCAGCCTGTTTGGAGAACCCCGGTATAGACTGGCCAAGCCAGGGTACTAGAGAAACCCATTATGGACTAGTCCAGCCCACTGTAGACTAAATCAGCTTGGAATGGGCTAGAGTGGCCCTTTACTGACACACATGGGTCTCCGAGAGCTCAGTACCTCAGTATGATCCAGACGAGTACAGAGCGCACCGGTTCTGTACAGAATGGACCAGCCCACTATAGATGAAACTGGCCAGTACAGGATACACTATTCTAGACGTATAGATTATAGCACCCACTATAGGCTACACCCACCCCAGAGGGATGAAAGCACTATACTATAGTGGTAGCATCGATTACTCCAATACAGAAACTTTCTTCATAAACCACCCCAGTTTGGTCTGGGCCCTTTCTTTAAAAGCTGCATGAGCCCACTGAAGACCAATTTAGCTCATTACAGACAAAATGGGCCTCTTAAAATCCGGCCCTGTACGGGGTAGAACATCCTCATGCAGACTAAACCTCTTCTGTTCAGCCAGGAGCAGTCGAGTGTAGACTATTCCAGTCCAGCCTGGTAAGGACTAAACCAATCGAATACTGAAAATGCCAAATCCAGTAGAGACCACAGAAACAAAGCAGAGAATACACATCTTCTCAGCGGTGAAGAAAACAGGAACAGTTCAGACTCGCATTAGCACTGCCTGAACTGGCCCTGTCGCGGGGTGAGAGAAGAGTCAGAGGGGTCATTCGAGAGAAGTGTGGAGGAGGCTTCTGGGACAAGCGAGCTGGCAAGACACTCTCCTCTCGCGTCCGGCCTCTCCGTGACCTCCAGTCCTGTCCCATCATGCTCCAGCACACCAGAGGGGGAGAGCGCAGGGAGTGGCGGTACTGTCCGGCCGCGGGTGCCCTCCCGCTGGCTACTTGCCGGGGGTGCTGGGCAGGGAGAGCAGCAGCCTGTTGACCTCCCGCAGCTGGGCGTCCAGCGTCTCGGAGGCCAGGCTCAGCTCGGCCACCTGAGTCTGCAGATCGGCGAGCGTGTGGTTCAGCTCCTCCTCCTTGCGCCGCGTGTTGGCGCTCTGCCGGACGTACTCCAGCACCATGCAGCCCCCGCCCACCAGGAAGATGATCGCCTCCCCCAGGAGCTCCGCCCCCAGCTCGGCTGCCGCCTCCTCGTTCAGCGGCTTGATGGTGGCACCTCGGAATCCCATGATCCTCATCTTCGTCCGCATCTCAATCCAGTGGTACACTGGGCACACGGAGGGGGGAGTTAGAGAGGAGAGAAAGCCACACTGGAGCAGCCAAGCGAGACAGAATTCATTCATTCATCTGGTGATGAGGGAGTGTTAATGTGAAACTGCAGATGACCAGACTGAGAGTCTTTACAGTATCTACAGGTCTGAGGATGATGAGTGTCAATGTGAGGTTACAGATGACCAGACTGAGAGTCTTTACAGTATCTACAGGTCTGATGATGATGAGTGTTAATGTGAAACTGCAGATGATCAGACTGAGTATCTATAGATTTGGTGGTTTGGTCTGAGGATGATGAGTGTTAATGAGAGGTTACAGATGACCAGACTGAGAGTCTTTACAGTATCTTCAGGTCTGAGGATGATGAGTGTCAATGTGAGGTTACAGATGATCAGACTGAGAGTCTTTAAACAGTCTACAGACATGATGATAATGGAGCATGAGTTTAAACTTTTGGATGAGCAACAACAGATTGTTTAATCTCTGATTAAATAAGATTAATAAGAATAAGAATAAGAATACGAATAATTTAAACCCACTGGAATTTTAAAGGGTTGGTTCCCTGATTCGTCCACCAGGTGGCAGGGCTGCCCATCACCTCTAGCTTTAATACAAAACCTCAACTAGTCAACTACTGCTGAACTAGGAACAAGTTAAGGTTTATTCCAGGCTGAAAAGAAAAGAAACACAACGTTTCAGCTGTGGAGCCTTCTTCAGTTGTGAAGGCCAAAACGTTGTGTTTCTTTTCTTCTCTTTTCAACATGAAGTAAACCTTTATTTGATCCTTTGCAGCCTACGCATACTTGACGCAGCTCCCTACTTGAACTACTGTTGAACTAGACAGACACCCAGCAAAGCACTGCTCACCTCACATCAAGCTCTTCCATATTAATATTCCATTAGCTGGAAGTGTCTTAAATATGGCTCTAGAGTGGTGGCAGTGAATCCGTCTCGTCCTTATTTGTTTTGGATGTGTACCTTGTAAAATTCAGGACACTTCCAAAAATTATTTAAATTGTAATGTAAATGACTAATAAACAACAATAACAAACCCTTACATGCATATTATTATTCGTGTCCTTCAAATATAGAAAGGGACCCACATTTAAAATCGCATCAGAAAGATAACACCTCCTACAGCACAGTGGTCCAACTATACACCATGTGTGACATTAAAAATGTTAGCATACACAGTTAAAAACTCAGAATTTAGATTTGGGGGGTTACGTTAAAACTGTGTGATGCAAGCCTCTTCTAGAATATTATGTACGATTTTAATAACCACAATCAGTCTGGAGAAGAGAAAACAGATACATTCTGGGGCTGAAGGGAATATATCCTACATCGACAGGCTGGAGGAACTGAGTCTCTTCAGACTAAAGGAAGTGTCCCACACTGACAGGCCGGAGGAACCGAGTCTCTTTAATCTGAAGGGAGTATCCCACACTGTAGGCCGGAGGAACTGAGTCTCTTTAGTCTGAAGGGAGTGTCCCACACTGGCAGGCCAAAGGAACTAAGTCTCTTCAGTCTGAAGGGAGTGTCCCACACTGACAGGCTGAAGGAACTAAGTCTCTTCAGTCTGAAGGGAGTGTCCCACACTGACAGGCCGAAGGAACTAAGTCTCTTCAGTCTGAAGGGAGTGTCCCACACTGACAAGCCAAAGGAACTAAGTCTCTTCAGTCTGAAGGGAGTGTCCCACACTGACAGGCTGAAGGAATTAAGTCTCTTCAGTCTGAAGGGAGTGTCCCACACTGACAGGCTGAAGGAACTAAGTCTCTTCAGTCTGAAGGGAGTGACCCACACTGACAGGCTGAAGGAACTAAGTCTCTTCAGTCTGAAGGGAGTGACCCACACTGACAGGCTGAAGGAACTAAGTCTCTTCAGTCTGAAGGGAGTGACCCACACTGACAGAAGGAATGCAGGTATGACGTCTGTTGAGTAAAGGAACTGGATCTCTCCTGTCTTGAACAGAGACGACTGCGAGGGAAGCTCGTGCTCATGTGCTCTGATCCACCAGCACTGTCTGGAGCACACTTACACAACACTACAATTCACTCATCAGCTTTCACCTCTGACACATTTCAATTGCTTGTTATAAAAATGACTTTTATATGAAATTTTATATTACTTTTTATAAAGAACTAACTTTATTTTTAAAGTACCCCGCAAATTTCTCATATGAACACTTAGGACTTCTATTGTAAACTAGGCCATAGTCAAAAATAAAATATCGTACAGTTCAAAACATGATACTCCAATTAATTTCCCCCTGGACTTTACCAGTCATGGCCTCCTAATAATCCCCATCTATGAACTGGCTTCATCACTGTGTTCTCCTCCCACAGAGAGCTGCTGTGTGGGGATAATCTTTGGCTGCCGTCTAATGGTGGAGGTGGAAGGGAGTCCTCATGACCTGTAAAGCGCTTTGAGCAGAGTGTCCAGAAAAACGCCATAGAAGTGTAAGGAATTATTATTAGGATCGAGGAACAAAAATGTGCCTGTTTGGATTACAAGACCTCGCGTTTGACTAAAGTAACATATACTTAAAAGTACACGTGTTTGACACCGGATAAACTCCACACCTGACTCTTTGTGTATCACTAGAGTACATTCAAGAACAAAAATAAGTTCAGAAAACATTCAATGACAAAGGGGTAGCGCCTACACCGGTCCTTCAGACGAGTCCATTGGGCGATCTCGGGAAACAGACACTCTCTTCCTGAGCCCACCTCGTCACCGGATTCGATTACCCTTATGCCTATCAAATCACCCCGTCCAATAAGAATGTGGCATGACCTCAGTGCGGTCTACTATTGGTCCATAGTTCGAGAAAGCTGCACGCTATTGGTCCTCTTCGCAAGCCTGTCAGCCTAGTCACGCCCCCTTCCTTTCCACAAAACGCCCGTTGGGTCGAAAAGCCCTGGTTTTGAATGCGGACGCCACGGTACTCACGGTTGGCAGGCGGGAGGCAGATGTAGTTTTTGAAGAACTCGCTTCTCCTCGCTCCCGCCTTAATTCGGTTAGCCACCGGCTTGCTCATCTGCCGGATTCCCAGATACAGCAATTTAGCGATAGGAAAAGCACCCACCACCATCTTGGCGGAAGTACGTCACTATCGTAGACGGGCCGAAAGACGCAGAGGGGAGGAAAAAGGCGCGTTACATCCTCGTCGTGGACGTCATTAATATTCATGAGCTCGAAGAACGCACTTGTGGGGCTGTGTGATACATTAGTCAGGCTCAACTTTTGAACATTTATAATGTCTTTTTGTAATAATAGGTAGATAACATACGTATAAAACTGAACTGTCTAATACTACTTCATCCTTTAATACTTATAAGGTGGAAATGCGACGTTTTACGTTTTACCCCATTAAAAACGTGAAAATTAACAAGGCAAAAAAACACTTGATGTACGTATTTTTTAACTCATTTGGGTCCTGATTGTTATTGCCTGTGGCAGCGTACTGTTTCTTGTTTTATCTTTTTGTTCACCTCACGTTTTTGGAGTAGTTCGAGTAGGGAGCTGCGTCAGCAGGCGTAGGCTACAGAGGAACAGGTAAAGGTTTATTCCTGTGCCGAAAAGAGAAGGAAAGAAACACAACGTTTTGGCTGTGGAGCCTTCTTCGTGTTGCTTTTTTATGATTTATTTTTTAAATATATTTTCTCTTTTGTTTGTATTTTTTGATGGTCAATAAAAGTTTGAAAAAAGTCATTTTCAGTATATACACGCGAAGAACGCTCCACGGCCGAAACATTGTTTCTTTCTTCTCTTTTCAGCCTGGAATAAACCTATGACTTGTTCCAATTTGTTCCATATCCAGCTTTTCCTGAGGAGCTCGATATTAAATACGTTCGAAAATTTTGAATCTTCAAATTATGTAGAGTAAGATAATTAGCGGCATGGACTGCCACTCATTGGCAGCGAGTAGCACGACTAGTTCAGCAATGATACTCTGCTGCCCTTTAGTTATTACCCCAGTTTTACTGGCTGACTTGTTCCAGACTCCTGCAACCTTTTGTGTAAAACCCCAGTTTTAAATGCACCTCCCCATAGTTTTCTTCTTCATGATGGACTGCATCAATACATCCCCAACCTGGGCAAGCCAGACACAAAGGCACGCACCCCAGATCTCGCACTTGCTGTTGTAAACGTCAGACCTCGGCCCGGGGGAGACAGAAAAACTCCATTTCCCGGCATGCAGCGGAGGCTGGGAGGGCTCACCTGTCCAGCTGTGCCCGGAGCCACCTCACACCTGGCTCGGGTTACAGCGGCCGCGGTTCCCAGCGGGCTGTGGGCTGGGCTTGCATTCCAGCGGCACTGCATCAACACAGTCGAGGCAAAGCGAGTCGAGAAGAGCTGAGAAGAGGGACGGGCTGGGAACTCCGGCGAGAGAAAAGTTCTGCAGGGAAGAGTCCGCAAATCTGTGCATTCGCTCCGTCGGTGGAAAAGTGCTGTGGAGATCGGATCGGGGGTGAGTGAGTAAAGCTTCACATTTTTCGACTTTCTTTTATTTTTAACCGAACCGCATTTCATTTCATTTGACATTCGTTTTTTCACGGTAGTTGGGGCACCGACAGAAAAGCGAGCTCGGGGGCTGTTTGTGACGGGGGCTGGGTCTGTCCCGTCGCAGGCGGACAGAGACGCGATCCCGTGTCGCGGAGGCCGGGCCGGGCCGGGCCGGACCGGGCTGGGGGTCGGGCTCCGGCCGGGGAGGGGGGGCGCAGTAATGTAAGTCAGATGTTCTGGAGAGACAGGACGGACTGGGAGTGGAAGAGGGGGATTATTACTGTTGTGCTGAGAGCGTGTTGGAGTGTTGCTCCTCGGTACAGTGTCTTCAAATGGAAGGCAAGTGAGGGGGGTTATGTTTGGACGTTAAGGCAGGGTGGTGGAGAGCTCGATGTTGTTTTGCGGTGTGCAGGATTGGCTATGTTTATTTTCAAAAGTGTTATCAACTGCACGGTTAACGAACAAAGCAGGTGACATCTTAAACTGTAAACCACAGAATCCAGCATGGAAAATCCCTGTAAAACGAAACGCTTCACATGATTATTATTATTATTATTATTATTATTATTATGGATGTAAACAGTAGTAATGTATCCGTCTACATCTGTCAGCCTTGACACCTGGCTTCATTAAAACTCTCCTCCATCTAACCTTTAATTCTCAACCAATTAAGGAGTAATGCTCGGGGCCCTGTAATTGTGTGGCATGAATATTCTCATAAATACGTATTTTATATTAGATACCTGTACATAGTAGACTGTGACTGTCTGTCTACTTATAGATCTGTTTGTGACTACCTGTCTCTCAGCTTACACACCTGCCTTTGGCTATTTGTCTATATATACCTTCCATGGACTGTCTGTCTAGATAGATCTCCTACAGACCTGTTTGTGGCGTCTTTCTGTCTAGACAGATCTCCTACAGACCTGTGTGTGACCGTCTTTCTGTCTAAACAGATCTCCTACAGACCTGTGTGTGACCATCTGTCTAGATAGATCTCCGACCTGTGTGTGACCGTCTTTCTGTCTAGATAGATCTCCTACAGACCTGTTTGTGACGTCTTTCTGTCTAGAGAGATCTCCTACAGACCTGTTTGTGACCGTATTATTATATGTTTTTATTTCATACACGTGGGTGCAAAACAGAGACGCTCGGTGTATGTTTCTCAAATTAACTTAGAACAGCACTGAAATATTTTTCTGTTATCTATCACGCTTTCCTGTGCTCACAAGATTACCAGCATTCACAGCACGCATTTCTATGCATTCCTGTGCTTACAACATTGGCATTGTTCCAAAATCACGCACATTCTCCTACCTCCCTATTTGCTGAAGATAGCCTTTTTTTAAAATACAATTGGTCACTTACGTTCCTAGCACGCATTCCTGTAGAGTGGTATAGAATTACAGAGTATCTCTTGTGTCCACTCAAGTATTAGCGCGCACTGTATCGTAGTACGTAGGCTGCGTATTCGACACGTATTAAAATAGAAAACGTGAAAACCCCTCCCGATTTCTCAGAGCACACAACAAAGTTCCAGGGTCATATGGCACTCCCACAGTTTGAGAACCACTGGTCTAGATAGATCTCCTACAGACCTGTGTGTGACCGTCTTTCTGTCTAGACAGATCTCCTACAGACCTGTGTGTGACCGTCTTTCTGTCTAGATAGATCTCCTACAGACCTGTGTGTGACCGTCTTTCTGTCTAGACAGATCTCCTACAGACCTGTGTGTGACCGTCTTTCTGTCTAGACAGATCTCCTACAGACCTGTGTGTGACCGTCTTTCTGTCTAGATGGATCTCCTACAGACCTGTGTGTGACCGTCTTTCTGTCTAGACAGATCTCCTACAGACCTGTGTGTGACCGTCTTTCTGTCTAGACAGATCTCCTACAGACCTCTGTGTGACCGTCTTTCTGTCTAGATATATATCCTATGCGGACCTGTCTGGGACTGTCTGGGAAAGTGGGTGACCTCATCTGTCCACACATGTAATGTCTAGTGTGCACCTGTGTGCGAGAGCGTGCTCAGAATGGTGTCACAGTGAAGCAGCACTAACAGTAACAGCTGGTCTACCTGCACTGCACAGGTTTCTGACTGTGGCTTTGATACGCAGACCCCAGCACACTCACACACTCACACACTCACACACACCTTGCAGAATGCCCTCGGGGAAGATCCTTCACCCGGAGGGGGGGTTTGGGAAGAGGAGTCTTCAGTTCCCCGCCCTGTCCCGGGGCCTGTGTTTGCCGGGGGCGAGCTGGCATGCTGCCACGCATGATGTCAGGTGACAGGGGCTGAGAACAGTGCTACAGCGAACTGCATAGTACTGTGAGAAACAATACTCAGCATATCGTGCTGGGAACATTACTGCAGTAGCAGTAATGTATGAAAAGTATGAACCCCCCTCCTGTAGTTCCACTTGCTGTGTCTTCGCCAAACTCAAAACTCTATGGTTACTGTGACCTACAGTATATGTGTGATGAACACTATCTGCAGCTGTTACAAGTAGGAGAACTATTAGTCTATCAGCAACTATTAGAACTATCAGCAGCCATATCACCCTGCAACTCACAACTGGTAACCCACTGAAGCTAAGCAGGTGTGAGCCTGGTCAGTACCTGGATGGGAGACCTCCTGGGAAAAACTAAGGTTGCTGCTGGAAGAGGTGTTAGTGGGGCCAGCAGGGGGCGCTCACACTGCGGTCCATGTGGGTCCTAATGCCCCAGTATAGTGATGGGGACACTATACTGTAAACAGGCGCCGTCCTTCAGATGAGACGTAAAACCGAGGTCCTGACTCTCTGTGGTCATTAAAAATCCCAGGGTGCTTCTCGAAAAGAGTAGGGGTGTAACCCCGGTGTCCTGGCCAAATTTCCAAATTGGCCCTTACCAATCATGGCCTCCTAATAATCCCTCTCTACGAATTGGCTACATTGCTCTGCTCTCCTCCCCACTGACAGCTGATGTGTGGTGAGCGTTCTGGCGCACTATGGCTGCCGTCGCATCATCCAGGTGGGGCTGCACATTGTTGGTGGTGGAGAGGAGACCCCCCATTACCTGTAAAGCGCTTTGAGTGGTGTGTCCAGAAAAGCGCTATATAAGTGTAAGCAATTATTATTATTATTAGTCTTACTGCATTAGATACTGCGACAATTACTGTACTGTAGCAGATACTACTACAATTAGTCTTACTGCATTAGATACTGCGACAATTACTATACTGTAGCAGATACTACTACAATTAGTCTTACTACTGTCAATGATGCAACATTTACCATTACTGCTACAGATAATACTACAGTTACTGCTGTAGATACTTCTGTAGTCACTGTTACTGCTGTAGATACTGCTGCAGATAATACTACAATTACTGTTACTGCTATTGATGCTGTTGATAATACTACAATTACTGTTACTGTTGCAGATAATACTACAATTACTGTTACTGCTGTAGATAATACTGCATTTACTCTTAATGCTTTAATTATTGTGACAATTACTGTACTGCTGCAGATAATACTTTTCTCACCATTACTACTGATATG
Source organism: Lepisosteus platostomus (assembly GCF_059453375.1). Taxonomy (NCBI): domain Eukaryota; kingdom Metazoa; phylum Chordata; class Actinopteri; order Semionotiformes; family Lepisosteidae; genus Lepisosteus; species Lepisosteus platostomus. The sequence goes on from NC_142614.1 coordinate 6,170,798, forward strand.
TCTATTGCCACTGTCTACTACTGCTACAAACAATAATTATTAATACAGTTGTTACTGTTGCTACTCCTATAATTACTACTGCTACAATTAGTACTACAATTGTTATTCTTGCTGCTTCTATAATTACTCCTGTTACAATTATTGCTACAATCCTTATTCCTGCTGCTGCTATAATTACTCCTGCTACAATTGTTGCTCTTGCAGCTGGTATATTTGCTGTGCAACAATTATTACTCAAATGGTTACTCTTGCTGCTACTATAATGAATCCTACTATAATTACTCCTGCTACAATTGTTGCTCTTGCAACTGGTATATTTGCTATGCAGCAATTATTACTCAAATGGTTACTCTTGCTGCTACTATAATGAATATTTTGACTCTTGCTGTGGCTATAGTTACTACGGCCCCAGCTGTTACTGTGGCTGCTGCTGTATTTACTGCTGCAGCTACAGTATAGCAGGCGGTGCTACAGCTGGAGCAGCCAGCCTGCTTTGCCAGTTTCCTGCGGTACCTGGAACAGCAGGGGTGTGTGGTGACCACAGTCTGGCATCACTGTTCACACTTCACGTCGCACTCAAGAGGATAATGGCTTCAGCTGAACAGAAAGCAATTAATCATTCCCGGTAGTTGACGTCTTTGACCATACTCCTGTGATACTATTCTCCGCTGCATTATCAGTCATGAATGAGTCACTGATAAATATGGAAATCCAGGTATTTGAGTTTGGAATGTGTGTGCGCACTGCTGCAAAGACACAGGACGTCATCCTTGCTGGTGCGAGGTTGGGGTGAAACAGAGTGCACCCCACCTCCCAGAGAGACGTCCCCTCGCCCCAGTGCTTGGTGGTGGGCTCCTGCTGGGTAGAGAGAGGCCCGCCATCACCTGCCGGGTCCGCAGGTTCAGACAGGAGCATTTGCTGAAGTATTCGTTTATACCAGCACCGGCCAAAATATTAGGAACCCCCGTGGAGTGCCGTCGTTGGTACCCCTGCGAGCAGCGGGAGCAGTCTGACCAGGAGAGGGGCAGGGCTTTTGAGTATTGCCCCCCGTCTCCTAGCAGGGATGGCTGCTGGAGAGGGCAATAGTGTGCGGCTTCGGTCCAGCGGATTGGGCTTCCAGCCGGATGGAGTTCTGGGGAAGGGGATGGACCTGTGGCTCCTGCTGGCCAAGCTCCTTCGACAGCGTGTTGGGGGTTCCTAATAATTGGGCCGGTGGGTGCATGAAGGGCCAGGACTGGCAGACTCTTACTTTCCAATCATTGTCAGCTTCTTATCAGTCAGCAGGAGTTTGTGTTGGCTCGCTGCCTTTCCTCATCGGGAGAAAGAGTAGAAAGGACAACAGGAAGTAGAATTATAGATACATTATTTATAAGCCTTATAGATTCAGTTCAATTCAAAATACTTTATTCATCCCCGGGGGGCAATTTAGGAGGACAAAATGTAGTCCAATTTAAAGTCAGGAAGTGTTAGATGAAACTTGTCGAGTACTGTGGTCAGTTCTGGCCACTGGGCTTCAAGAAGGATCCAGCTGCTTTAGAGTCCAGACTGTTACAGACACCCGCCATCTGCTGTGTAAACACCTGCCCCCCCGTTCTCAGGCTGTAATTTTCCTCTGGTCAGTCCTTCACGAATGCTGGTCTCCTGCGGAGGGAGAGGCCAAAGGGTCTTTTCCCAGATGCAGCACCAGGCACAAAACGGAGCAGGCACAAACACGTGTACCGTTCCTGCAGCCTCGAGGACTGGGCTGGTGAGCTCTACGGCGTGACTCGGCTGTCCAGGTGGGAGGGTGGTAGTTATAGTCGGAGGGGGGGTCAGGAGGGTGTCGACAGTAGTGTCTGTTGTCGGAAATCATGGGTCGGCCATTGCTGACGTCCTTTTCAACAGAGCAGAATGTTTTGATAGTTTAAAACGTAAAATGGCAGGTCGTGTTGTTAAGCCCTGATGGAAAATTCAGTACCGGCATTACTCTCATCTTTACCCCTTGTTCTCCGAGACGATGGATTTGGGCTTCGTGCAAACGGTTTCAGCAGGAAATCTGGCCCAAACTGAAGCACACCGTGCTGTAAATGACAGCAGCAGACCCAGAGAGAGCAGGCGCTGGGCTGCTGTGTGTGGCCAGGGCGCCCTGTGAGAGTGCGTCAGCGCGGGAGGGCAGAGACGCTGCTCCCCATCACAGCCTCCTCGCCCACGGGGCGGTACGCTGATCCAGCTGGCATAGAGGACCAGCCGGGTGGCAGTGCGGAGCGCATTTCTTCAGAAGCGCCGAGGACATGTGCAGGCAGGTCAGCTGCGCTTTCATATTCGGGAGATCACTGGATTAGTAGATAATTACCAGCTGCTTTCAGGGGAAATTGTGTTTACTCATTGTTTACTATCTACCAGTGGAGTTTAATGACCAGTGGGGTACTGTAATGACCAGGCAGTCAGCGACTCAGTTTCCTGTCTCATCTGAAGGAGCTCAGGTGCCACAGGGTCCTGGTTCCCACGCGATCCCGCGCAGATCCCAGGGGCCATGGTTCCCGCGCGATCCCGCACAGATCCCAGGGGCCGAGGTTCAAGATGAACTGAGAGGAATCTGCAGGCCCAGCCCTTGTGTTTACACAAGCCTACAGCTGGGAAATGATTAACCACTCCAAGCCTCAGTGTCTGTGAGTGGCTGTGTAAATACACACCTTGTACTTACTGCAGTACCAACTGTTCTTTACCGCTCTGCAGCGCTGAACAATGCCCTGCACAGCCCTGCATGGTGCTGAACATCAATGGCCTGCACAGCACTGAACATCAATGCCCTGCACAGCACTGTACTGCACTGCTGTAGTGTTTGGTGATATTCTCTGCAGCAGGGAGTCGCACTATTCAATTCAATTCAATTCAAGGTGCTTTATTAGCATGACTGATGGGTACAATCAGTGTTGCCAAAGCAAATAAAAATAATAAAATTAACATGGAACAAAACAAAAAATAGAAGTAAAATAAAATCTACAGACATATTACAGACATTTACAACAAAGACATATTATAAAATATTGACATATACTGTAGGCGGCTGGAGCATTATTGGGAGACAGACTCGCTGTTCCTCAGGCTGTGACAGGAGATCACATACTGGGCTGCCAGATCAACTGAGTTCCCTCCTCCCTCTCCCAGTAGGATTGGGACCCGTTGTGACTCTGGCAGGTGTGGGAACTCTGGGATTAGATTTCTGAATTCCGGGAAGAATGTTTCTCTAATCCCAGAGTATCTGTCACAGTGCAGTAGGAAGTGCACCTCTGTCTCTATTTCTCCCCGCTGGCAGTGGGAGCACAGCCTGTCCTCTCTGGGCAGCCAGGTCTGCCTGTGTCACCTAGTTTCTATGGTCAGGGTGTGGTCACTGAGCCTGTACTTCATCAGGGTCTGTTTTTTGTTGTTGTCTCTTTACTTGGTCAAATATTCGGCTAGTGTGTATTGTCTGTTTAGGGTTCTGTAGCATTCCAGTTTATGTTGTGTTTGTTTGTGTGTGTCCCAGTGTGTGAGATATTGCTGTTTGATCTGTGCTGTGATGTGGTTGCGTCTGGGTTGTGGTGCTCTAGCAGTGCTGTCCTGAGGCTGGTTAGTATCGGTGTGGCTCAGGTCAGTGAGCCTCAGGACCAGCTGGCTCAGGGGGCTCTGTTTTGGGCTCAGCTCTTGGCTCAGCAGGGCTTTGTGGTGGTAGGAATTTTGGTCGCTGTTTTTTAGGTGTAGCCAATACTTTAATATTTTTTTCTGTATGTTTATCAATAGTGGGTGCTGGCCTAATTCGGCCCTGCACCCGTTGTTAGGAGTTTTTCTCTGCACACGGAGGATGTTTCTACAGATCTCCATGTGCAGAATTTCTGTGGGGTGTTTGTCCCATTGGGTGTAATCCTGGTCTGTGAGGGGACCCCACACTTCACTGCCGTATAGGGCAATGGGTTGGATTACACTTTCAAATATTTGGAGCCAGATTCTTGTTGGTGGGTTGATGTTGAACAGCCTCCTTCTTATTGCGTAGAAAGCCCTGAGTGCCTTCTCCCTCAGTGCCTTCACTGCCAGGTCAAAACTCCCAGAAGAGCTGATGGTGAGACCAAGATATGTGTAGCTGGATGTGTGCTCCAATGTGTTGTTGTTCAGTGTGAATTTGTACCTGTTTCCCTGAGGTCTGGCTTTCTTCTGGAAAACCATAACTCTGGTCTTGTCCAGATCATCTGCGTAGAGCAGGAACTTGATTTCTGTGTCAAGTAGTGTGAGACCAGGAGCTGCAGACTGCTCCAACATTCCGGCTAATTCATTGATATAGATATTGAACAGTGTTGGGCTCAGGCTGCAGCCCTGTCTCACCCCGCGGCCTTGGGTGAAGAATTTAGTCCTTTTGTTTCCAATTTTCACTGCACATTTGCTCTCTGAATACATTGATTTAATGATGTCGTACACTTTGCCCCCTATGCCACTTTGGAGTAGTTTGTAAAACAATCTCTCATGCCAAATCGAGTCAAATGCTTTTCTGAAATCGACAAAGCAGGCAAAAATTTTTCCTTTGTGTTTTTGGTGGACGTGTTTGTCTATCAGTGTGTGTAGGGTGTAAATGTGATCAGATGTGCGGTGATCTGGCAAGAAGCCAATCTGACTTTTACTCAGGAGATTGTGTTCGGTAAGGAAGGCCAGTATTCGTGTATTTAGGATAATGCAGAATACCTTCCCCAGGTTACTGTTCACACAGATGCCCCGGTAGTTGTTGGGATCGAGTTTATCTCCACTTTTATAGATGGGCGTGATCAGTCCTTGGTTCCAGGTTTCGGGGAAACAACCAGCTGTCATGATGAGATTGAGGAGTTTGAGCAGGGCTTGTTGCAACTTTGGGCTGCTGTGTCTCAGCATCTCATTTATGACTCCATCATGGCCACAGGCTTTGTGTGGTCTGAGGGCCTGGAGTTTGTCCAGTAGCTCCTGCTCAGTGATTGGGGAGTCTAAGGGGTTTTGATTGTCTTTGATAGCCAATTCCAAAATTTTGAGTTTTTCATAAATGGTGTTTTGGTCTGATTGATTTGTATTTGGGAGCTTTTCCAAAGCTCCGCACTACCTGTCCACAAAAACACACACCGGTGCCTGGGAAGCATGGCTTTCATCCAGGACCAGCACCACTCCTCAGCTATTTCCTGCCTGGCATGGTCCTGCCTTTCCATTGTTCAGCTCTGTTTGAGGATGAGCCAGATTTTACAGCTGATAGCTGTTCCCATTGAGCCATTAAATCTCCTGTCCCTGAATCACTGCATTTAATTTTATGGCCTATCCTTGGCACTGTCCTCCTACGCTGAGTCACAAATTTGAATTTAATGATAGTTTCTTGCTATTCCTGTCTTTCACCCACCTCCTTGATGTGCACTCACCCAACACACACTTGACACCATCCTCTGATTTTGTTAATGTGTGTTGCCCAATCTGAAGCTGAGCTATCATCCTGTGATCCTGATGCCTTCATTATCTGTCAGTGTGCAGCATCCCTCTTTCAACTATTACTGTACCTCTACACTCTAAAGATCACTAGTCCAGTCTGTGTCCTATTGTAACTCTACAGTCCAGAGATCACTGGTCCAGTCTGTGTCCTATTGTAACTCTACAGTCCAGAGATCACTGGTCCAGTCTGTGTCAAATTGTAACCCTACAGTCCAGAGATCACTGGTCCAGTCTGTGTCATATTGTAACCCTACAATCCAGAGATCACTGGTCCAGTCTGTGTCCTATTGTAATTCTACAGTCCAGAGATCACTGGCCCAGAGATCTGTCTGTGATACTGTAGTACTGGATACAGAGTACGGTCAGTGGAACAGCCCTGTAATGTATGGAGGAGTGTTACTATGTACACATTTATAACAATCTGAATCACTTCAAAATTTTAAAACCGTGTCATCTGACCAGTGCGCGGTGTTCTTGGCTACATCTGGTTTGCGTGAAAGCTGTCCACAAGTGAGCGCTGCCTCTGCGGGGACAGATTTTGGAAGCGTCTGCATTTCCGTCTGCTGCCTCTGTCACCCTGCGTGCTGTGGAGTTGAGTCGGCGCCGGCGCCCGCAGGCCCGGAGAGCCGGTGTCGCTCGGGCGGTACAGCAGAGCCGTGTGCCCGTGGGCTCCAGCATGACTGCTCTCCTGGGCTCTCCTGGCAAACTGCCGTGCGCTGAGAACGGGCTGTTACGAGACTTGTTTCAGTGGAGGCTGATCACGCAGCTGTGATGCCCGTGTGAACTAACGGGGCACTTGATGGCGCTGCCCCATGAGGAAGTGGGGTGCCGGGGGAAGATGGGGCGCTGGTGGGGCTGTGCAGATGCCTTCTGACTCCTTACCCAGTCCCAGGGGAAGCCAGTAAAACGTGGACTTGTAAATCATTTTGGTTTTGCTCTCTCTCCGAAAGAGCTGTGGATCTGACATGCCCTCACCTCTAACCCAGTTCCCCTGTCCGAAACCTGGGAGCGCTGCAGTAATTCAAACCCGTAATTCAAACTCTGAGACAATCAACCGAGAACAACCCAACTGGCCCTCACACCCTGCGTGGTGAATGCCTGGCAGGAGGTGTGGAGGGTCGCTCCCATAGGCAGAGTTCTTATGGTGGATGCTGCGCTATACAAGTGTAAGCAATTATTATTATATTATTATTAGGAAGAGCTGCTTGATAAGCACAGATTAGGAGTGTGGGGTGGGGGCGTGGCTGCACACCCAGGGGGCGGGACAGCACGTTGTGTGGGCGATGGGTGGGGCCTCGCCCGGGGAAACACCTGCATTGGCAGCCATGGCAGAGCCCCTAGAGAGAAAGAAAAGGAATAAAATAGAAAAGGAAACCGTCCAAAAAACAAAAACAAAGGCTTCAGAGACTGACACAGAGTGAGAACTGTGAGGGATGAAAAAGTGATCAGGCCCAGAAAGACAGAGGGAGGCCATGTGGGAGAAGGAGTGTCAGGGCTCGGACTCCCAGACACAGGAATGCTGGTGTCTGATAACATTCCACCTCTGCCGGCTCAACATGTTTACAGCTCTCACAGTGGCTGCGCTTCCTGCCTTATCTCTGCAGGGCAATGGTGCATTCCATCCAGCACGTTCCCAAGCCCTGTGCTGCGCTCTGCTTTCAGCCTGCAGCTCGCCCAGAGCGCAGGTCCCTCCGCACGGCTTCAGATCCGTCTGTTATCAGACTCCTCTTCCCCCCGGAGCTCAGGAGGGGTACAGTTACAGATACACCAGACTGACCTTGACTGTTGCACGCATACGCTCACACTCACTCCTGCACATGTGCACACTCATTCAGACTCACAAACACGTGTGCACACTCACACCTGTGCTCACGTGCACACTCACTCACACACACACCCACTGCAGGGACTGGGGAGAGTGGTTACAGGCTCACAGTTTGACACAGCAATCGGGCTGCTGAAGAGAAGAGCCCGAGAGCAGTGGAGAACCCCGATTCCTGCAGCCTCCCCGTGTCTCTCGGGGGGCAGCCAATCGGGAAAGCAAGTCCTGGGGCTCTTTTTGCAAGATCTCGAAATATCCTGTGAATTTGTTTGACCCATTTTCTGTGCTGGCTTGCACATTCTCGTGCTCACACCTGCAGACAAAGGAGAAGCATTCAGAGAAGCAGCGGTTTATATTAGCAGCACTGTCAGGCCTGTTCTTCTTGGGCGAGCTGTTAATCCGTGTCTCATCCTATTGTGTTTTCCCTTAGTCATCCCACTGTTGGGAATAAGAGCAGAGAGAAAGGGGCTGAGTCAGGCTGCAGGTGAGAGATACTCAGCCTGCAAACATGATGACCTTGCCCTCCAGGCAAACACGGTTCAGCTGTGTGCTGTGATCCCTTGTGAAGACGACACCCCCCTCCCCGCCCTTCCCTTGCCTTTGCAGAACTGAACGCTGCTGAGTAAGGCTGATCTGAAAGCAGGGCTGTGGAACGGGAGGGGGAGGGGGTGCAGGTGACAGGGCAGGAGGAGAGGAAGAGTGAGGAAGAGGAGGCGAGCAGGCCACCAGCGAGAGAGGTCACAGAGGGGCAGAGGGCAGGAGTCCGGGGTGAGAAAGTCGAGGGGGGGGTACGGAGAGAGGGAGTGCAGGCTGCTGGGAGCGCGAGACAGAGGGAAGGAGCGAGGGAGGGAGAGTGACTGAGCTGGGAGGAAGGGAGAAACTGGGAGCGAGATGGAGGGAGGAGGAGGCTGAGGGGCGCAGTTACCGAAACAGGAATACACCCTGCCTCCTTCTCCCAGTGAAACTGCACAGACCACAGCCCTTCTCTCTCTCTCCTGGGAAGCCTGTCTGCGCAGCAGCTGTCTAGAAGAGAAATACACTTTCTTCTCCCGCTGCAGTACCTGCTGCTCTGTGGGTTATAGGCTATAGTGTACATCACCTGCTGTTTCCCTTACTTCACTCTCACTAATGTTAAGCCTGTAATTATACCACTGTTTTGTACTGTATTTATATTTGTATTTCATATTCTAACCCTACAGTCCAGAGATCACTGGTCCAGTCTGTGTCCTATTGTACCCCTACAGTCCAGAGATCACTGGTCCAGTCTGTGTCCTATTGTAACCCTACAGTCCAGAGATCACTGGTCCAGACTGTGTCATATCCCTACAGTCCAGAGATCACTGGTCCAGTCTGTGTCATATTGTAACCCTACAGTCCAGAGATCACTGGTCCAGTCTGTGTCCTATTGTACCCCTACAGTCCAGAGATCACTGGTCCAGTCTGTGTCCTATTGTAACCCTACAGTCCAGAGATCACTGGTCCAGACTGTGTCATATCCCTACAGTCCAGAGATCACTGGTCCAGTCTGTGTCCTATTGTAACCCTACAGTCCAGAGATCACTGGTTCAGTCTGTGTCATATTGTAGCCCTACAGTCCAGAGATCACTGGTCCAGTCTGTGTCCTATTGTAACCCTACAGTCCAGAGATCACTGGTCCAGTCTGTGTCCTATTGTAACCCTACAGTCCAGAGATCACTGGTCCAGTCTGTGTCCTATTGTAACCCTACAGTCCAGAGATCACTGGTCCAGTCTGTGTCCTATTGTAACCCTACAGTCCAGAGATCACTGGTCCAGTCTGTGTCCTATTGTAACCCTACAGTCCAGAGATCACTGGTCCAGTCTGTGTCCTATTGTAACCCTACAGTCCAGAGATCACTGGTCCAGTCTGTGTCCTATTGTAACCCTACAGTCCAGAGATCACTGGTCCAGTCTGTGTCCTATTGTAACCCTACAGTCCAGAGATCACTGGTCCAGTCTGTGTCCTATTGTAACCCTACAGTCCAGAGATCACTGGCCCAGTCTGTGTCCTATTGTAACCCTACAGTCCAGAGATCACTGGCCCAGTCTGTGTCATATTGTAACCCTACAGTCCAGTGATCACTGGTCCTGTCTGTGTCCTATTGTAACTCTATAGTCTAGAGATTGCTAGTCCAGTCTGGGCTGTGTGGTATTGTAAGACTATAGCTGTGACTTCTTTTCACAGTTGAACAATCATTGGTTAAGGCTCATGTGTGCTGGCTTTTGAGGCTAGAATTTCCTATTCTCTTTTTTCGAAATTCAAGTAAGGGGCTGTGCTCCTAACTTCAGACGTAATGAGCGCTCCCGTGCTCCGGAGTGTGGGAACACAAGCTGCCGTCTCTGCGTGAGCACACGCACACGCACACGCACACGCACATGCAGGTGTGTTGTGCTCCGTGCCAGCCCTGCCAGGGCAGGAAGAGCACTGCCTGTTCAGACTCGAGAAGAAGGCAGTTCTCTGGAACCACGAAAATCCTGTTTTCCCACAAAGAGAGTCGGCGCTGGGCTGGCCGATTTGATCTCCCCCACCCCTGCGCTCTACCTTCAAACCCTGCCTCAGGAGTCACATGAGGGCAAAGCGGGACCACCTGCTGAAACCTGTTCAGCTGCTCCTAGCAGAAGCAGCTAAACAACACGGAGAAGCTGCAAGACCTGTGTTACTGTCTCTGCCCTGGCCGTTCCAATGCAAGTCGGCATTCTGTAGTTTCGGGGTTGGAAATTTCAACTTTAAAAATGGAGCGCAGCTATGAATACAATTACGATCTGTTCACAGATGGAGAGAGTTACCTCCTGCAAAAATAGTACTGGGGTTACAGCTAGTAATAATAATATTAAATATATTATATTATTAATATACATATAATATTAATACAATTTCCTGCATTAGGAATAATCTTTTTGCATACCCCAGCTTGCTCTCCATGAGACACACAGACACACAGACAGGGAGAGAGCCTGGGGTCAGAGCGCAGGGTCAGCCATTGTACAGCGCCCCTGGAGCAGTTGGGGTTAAGGGTCTCGCTCAGGAGCCCAACGGAGTAGGATTCCTCTGCCGGCTGCGGGTTTTGAACCAGCAACCTTCCAGCCACAGATCCTTAGCCACAGAGCCACCGCTCCGCCCCAAGGGGTTTGATCATATGGGGCTCAGTGGCAACCCTGCATTTCGGGTTATAAATAGCACTTAGTGAGACTGCCCCCTGCTGGCTGGTAGCGTGCTGGTGCACAGAGGATGGAGTGAATGGGGACATGAGCCAGAAACGTCACCCTCTCTTATAGTAGTCATCGGGGCAGACTTATCGATTAGACTGGAAAAAAAATAAGGGCCAATTAATTGAGCATTTTTTCTTTTTTTCTGGTCCAGGTCTCTAATCCCTGAGCAAGAGTGCCTAGTTAAAGGATCTCTTGACAAAGCCGCAACCATGAATCCAGTCAACTTCAGCAGCAGTAACTTCCGTGAGTACAGAACCTCTGGCAGTTTTGGGACTGTCCCGAACTCTCACAAAGCTTTGGATAATTGTGTGCTCTTCTACAGGGTATTGGGACATGGAGACTGCTGCTAAGCCACTGTAGCTACTGCTGCTGTATACAGCCTGAGTCTGTGCAGCTGTGTGTGTCTGCAGCTGTTTCCTGTTTCCCACGAGCTACCTGTCTGTGGGTCTGTACACCAGTGGGTGACTGACGGTCTTTGTGTCTATCCATAGTGGACAAAATGACCAGCGATCTCAACGCCTCTCTGGCAACAGCAGACGAGCTGTCGAAGGAGTTTGACAGCCTGTTTCAGGAGGTTGCCAAGCCCAGTAAAGAGGTACACACACTAAACACACTGTATATTATACACAACACACTGTGCTCTCTTTACATATGTTGTATTATATACACAGTACTTCACATAATGCACACACTATACTATCGAATACACATACTGTACTATGTACACATTACACAACTGTGTATAATATAGTACACATGCTGTGCTTTCTAACACAGTATTATATACATGGTGCTGCACACACTGTGCTTTCAAGTTTCACGTAGGTAGCTACATCAGTATTCACAGGCTGCAAAGGAACAGGTAAATGTTTAATCTATGCTGAAGGGAAAAGAAAAGAGAATATTTTGGCTGTGGAGCCTTCTTCAGTTGTGAAGAAGCCTGAAGAACATCTGAAGAAGGCTCCACAGCCAAAATCTTCTGTCTCTTTTCTTTTCCTTTCAGTATTGTATATAGCACACACAATAATCTTATTCTCTGCACTTGCCATATTACATGCAGAGTACACACATGGTATAATATACATCTGTCCAGCACATTCTTGGCTGTCCAGTTCACATGGTACTGAAGTGCCCCTGCTTAGGAGTTTCACATACAACAGACAGTATTGCACTATATATATTATACATAGTATAGTATAAGGGCACTACTATACATAGTATAGTACATATTCTACTATATACTATATAACAGTATATGTACTATTACACAGCCCACCTCGGTCAACAGTCCTTGTCCACTATTGCAAGTTACATGCGGAACGGACCTGCTGTTGCTCATGTGGTCACTTCCTTGCCTTACTTTGCCCATTGTTGTGCCTCAGAGCTCTAATTCCAGTCAGCAGTCCAGGTCGGAGACCCCCAAGAAGGAACAGAACACCAGTGCTCCCAGTTCCTCAGCGGGAATGGGGCGTAACACCTGGGATAACAAGGAGGCTTCCCAGTCGCTGCCATACAGCTCCAGCGCCGTGGAATCTGGGAGTAGTGCCTCCTACAGGTCGCTGGACTTGGCGTCAGGAAGCAACAAGTTTGACCCCCCCAGCATGTCCTCCTCCCTCTACTCCCGGCAGTTCACACCCCCAATGAGTAAAAAAACCTTCTCCTCCCTCCCCCCGACTTTTGACTCCACATACTCTGGTGGCCAGCTGACCCCCCCGAACCAATCCCCACGCACCCGGCGGTGCCACTCCCCTTCCAGGGTGATGCAATACAGCAGCGGCCAATCCGCTGTAGGCAGCCTGAGCCAGCAGGAGCGCAGCCCCTCCCCCCAGACGTCAGTGAGCTCCGAGCCCGGCCTCTCGCCCTTCGACCAGTCCAAGCACTTGCGGAGGGGGCCCTCCCCTTCCCGCTCCCCCACAGCGATGCCGCAGTATGAGTCCGGCCCCAGGGGGTGGGGCATGGGCGGGACAATGGACAGGAACTCCGCCTCCCGACCAATCGGTGGGAACCACATCTCCCACACCCTGCCTCGCAACATGAGGATATCAGGTAAGGACCCAGACTGCCGCGAGTGTAGAGCACACCAGCGGTTTCGCGCTGTGGAGAGCGGAAGGGTGCAGGGCAGCGTCAGTGTGTACTGGAATGCGGCGCAGTTCACCCATGAGGATCAGGTACACGTTTCTCTTTCTCTCAGACGACGGCGTGCAGAGACAGAGGCCGCCAGCTCAGTGGAACGAGTCCAACCTGGACGTGCCGGTCGAGCGGAAACCACAGCAGCCTTACGACAGTGAGTAGGAAGTAGTGCTGCTGCTGTCTGCCTCTGCCCTCAGTCTCTGCCCTCTGCCCTCTGCCCTCTGCCCTCTGCCTCTGCCTCTGCCTCTGTCTCTGTCTCTGCCCTCATTCCTCTGCTGCTGTGTTTCAGGGGCGGACTGGGTGAGGCCCTCAGTGGCCCCGGGCAACTGGAGAGAGTCCAACCTTGATGCACCCCCACCCTTGGCCATGAAGGTGAGTCCTTCTGTGACTCCTGCCTCCGTCTGTGGAGGGGCTCGCTGCTCTCACCCCGAATGGAGCGGTCCGTTGGTCCGTTGCTTTTTAATCCCTCCCCTCCTCTCTCTCTTCCTGCAGGACGGACAGACTCCCTCTCTGCCGCAATTCTCCTCCCTTCCCAGGAACATCCACCTCTCCCTTCCCTCGGAGCGTCCTGGCGAGGGGAAGCCCCTGCAGTCCCCCAAGCCCCGCACCCCCTCTCCCTACGCCCCCCAGCCCATCATCAACCGCATCCCCATGCCCCCCTCCACGCCCCAGAGACCCCTGCGGCGCCCCATCCCCCTGTCCGTCATCATGCAACTGCAGTACCCACACCCACGGGGGGGCGGCCTCACGATGTACCCCAGGACGCAGCCGGGCCAGGGCCAGTTCCTGCCACCCCCCAGGCCCGAGCAGAGACCCCCCGCTTTCTACGAAGGAGGTAGGCAGCAAAAGGAAACTGTGTATGTTTCCCTCCACTGTTCTGTGTATGGGGGGGGGGGCCCAGTTCATTTCATGAGCAGAAAAAAACAGCGCCCCCTGCTGGTGGGGTGTTTATCTGGGGGCATGGGTTTTTCTGCTCATGGACTGGACTGTGTAGGGTAGTGGGGGGAGGTCACACATGATCCCGATGGACGTCTGCCCCCGCGCCTTTAAAAGAAGGCGGTTCAAATAGAAAAATCACTGATCGTCGCTTTTCTAATATAGCGCCCTTCAAGGATGAGAACTAACAGCAGTGAAGGGGGGCATTCTCCATCCAAACTGACCCCCTCCGCCCACAAATCAAGTTCAAGTTTATTGTCATTACACTCATATACATGGTATATGGTATAACGAAATGCTATTTAGCTAGCTCTCGGACATAAGTAGTACAAAGAGAAAAAACAACAACAACAATACAATTGTGTAGCAAAAGAAAGACAGAGACAACAGGCAGTGTGCAAAAAAACAACAACAGGCAATGTGCAAAACAACAAAAAGGTAACAGGTTATGTACAAAAATATGCATCAACAGAATAAAATAAAGGGATAGAAATTATGGGGAGTGAGCTTTTGACATGTATGGTAGAGGTAGATTTTCAATGTGTGTTTGGGTTTTTGGTAAGAAAGAAAGGAAGAAGGCACTGTGAGGTTCAGATCATAGGTGAGAGGTGAGGTGAGAGTGAGAGAGGCTGGGAGTTTAACAGTTTGATAGTGCGGGGGTAAAAACTGTCTCTGAGTCTGGTAGTCCGGGCCCGAATGCTCCGGTACCCTTTTCCAGATGGTAGCAGATCGTAAAGTCTGTAGCTGGGGTGTGTGGGGTCTTTGATGATGCTTAGAGCTTTCCTCAAGCACCGTCTGTCATAAATGTCCTGGATAGATGGGAGGGTAACCCCAGTGATGGACTGGGCAGTTTTCACCACCCGCTGTGGGGCTTTGCGGTCAGCAGCACTGCCGTTGCCATACCACACTGTGATGCAGCCTGTCAGTGTGCTTTCTGTAGTGCATCTGTAAAAGTTAGTGAGGATCTGGGGACATATCTTAGCCTTCTTCAGCCGTCTCAGGAAGTACAGGTGCTGTTGCGCTTTCTTGATCAGACAGGTGGTGTTGAGAGACCATGTGAGGTCCTCGGTGATATGGACACCAAGGAATTTAAAGTTACTGACCCTTTCCACTTCAGTCCCGTTGATGTGGATAGGGGCATGTCCGGTTTGCAGTTTCGTGAAATCAACGATCAGCTCCTTGGTTTTGCTGACGTTGAGGGTGAGGTTGTTGTCATCACACCATGTTGTTAGGAGATTGACCTCCTCCCTGTAGGCCCTCTCATCGTTGTCTGTGATCAGACCTACAACTGTGGTGTCATCGGCAAACTTGAGGATGGAGTTGGTGTTGTGTTTGGCCTTACAGTCGTGGGTGTAGAGGGAGTAGAGCAATGGACTAAGCACACACCCCTGGGGGACCCCAGTGTTCAGAGTCAGTGTGCCGGAGGTGTGGTTTCCAAGCCTGACAGTCTGAAGTCTGCTTGTCAGAAAGTCCCGAATCCAGTTGCAGAGGGTGGTGATGCCCCCTGTGCCGAATCCACAAGCGTGGAACGGATCGATGTGGCAGGAATACGATGACAGGTGATCTCGGTCGTGCAGACAGTCACGCCTGTTAAATACCTTCGCCCTTGGCCTGTGACTGCAGGCCAGTCCCCCCGCCGGAGCTGGGTCCAGTCGCGGACCGTCCTCTCCCTTCAGGATCGGCTCCGGTGTGCAGGACAGGGCCTCTTCTGCTTCTCGGTCCAGCGCTGGAGTTTCCTTCCTGTCCAGCTTCAAGTTCTCTCCCTCTCTCTGTGTTTCTGGGACAGCGCCGCACCCCGATGACGACCTGGAACCCGAGCTGGTCAGCACTCCCTGGGAGAGAAGTGAGACGGGGCCTGGGACCGGAACCGGGCCTGGGACAGGGGCGGGGACTGGAACCGGGCCTGGGACAGGGGCGGGGACCGGGACCGGGCCTGGGACAGGGGCGGGGGCCGGAACCGGGCCTGAAACAGGGGCTGCTACCGGGACCGGGCCTGGGACTGGGACCAGGGGTGGGTCGGAGCCGGAGGTGCAGAAGGAGAGAGACCCGGAAGAGGTCCCCCGGCCCCTCAGCCCGACCCGGCTCCAGCCGGTCGTGGTCCCGGAGAGCGAGGACATCCCGGACCGCAGGGAGATGCTGCGGATCCTGGGGGAGATCCCGCGGGCCCTGAAGAAGCGGGGCTCCCTGGACCCGTCGCAGCCCCTGCCCAAGCCGCCCCCCGTCCCCACCAACCAGTACAAGCAGATCATCAGCAAGCTGTTCCGGCGCGGGGCCGCGCGCCGCCCGGCCGAGAGGGGCGAGCCCGCCAGCGACGGCAGCAGCTCCTCGGAGGGCGAGGAGCCCCCCCTGCAGCCGGCCGCCGCGGAGACGCCCACGCCGGCCCCCCAGCCGGCGCCCCAGGCCAAGGTGAGAGGGGGTGCACATGGCTGACTGTCACCCCTCCCTCCTTCTCTGTTCTTCATATTCGCTACTTCCCCTGCCTGCTCCCAGCACTCTCTCTCTCAGTGTAGTGTTAATGTACTGGAGTGTCCAGTCAGTGTGTCTGTATTAACCCCTCTCTCTCTCTCAGTGCAGTGTTAATGTACTGGAGTGTCCAGTCAGTGTGTCTGTATTAACCCCTCTCTCTCTCAGTGCAGTGTTCATGTACTGGAGTGTCCAGTCGGTGTGTCTGTATTAACCCCCCTCTCTCTCTCAGTGCAGTGTTAATGTACTGGAGTGTCCAGTCAGTGTGTCTGTATTAACCCCTCTCTCTCTCAGTGCAGTGTTAATGTACTGGAGTGTCCAGTCAGTGTGTCTGTATTAACCCCTCTCTCTCTCTCAGTGCAGTGTTAATGTACTGGAGTGTCCAGTCAGTGTGTCTGTATTAACCCCTCTCTCTCTCAGTGCAGTGTTAATGTACTGGAGTGTCCAGTCAGTGTGTCTGTATGAACCCCTCTCTCTCAGTGCAGTGTTAATGTACTGGAGTGTCCAGTCAGTCAGTGTGTCTGTATTAACCCCTCTCTCTCAGTGCAGTGTTAATGTACTGGAGTGTCCAGTCAGTGTGTCTGTATTAACCCCTCTCTCTCAGTGCAGTGTTAATGTACTGGAGTGTCCAGTCAGTGTGTCTGTATTAACCCCTCTCTCTCTCAGTGCAGTGTTAATGTACTGGAGTGTCCAGTCAGTGTGTCTGTATTAACCCCTCTCTCTCTCAGTGCAGTGTTAATGTACTGGAGTGTCCAGTCAGTGTGTCTGTATTAACCCCTCTCTCTCTCAGTGCAGTGTTAATGTACTGGAGTGTCCAGTCAGTGTGTCTGTATTAACCCCTCTCTCTCTCAGTGCAGTGTTAATGTACTGGAGTGTCCAGTCGGTGTGTCTGTATTAACCCCTCTCTCTCTCTCAGTGCAGTGTTAATGTACTGGAGTGTCCAGTCAGTGTGTCTGTATTAACCCCTCTCTCTCTCAGTGCAGTGTTAATGTACTGGAGTGTCCAGTCAGTGTGTCTGTATTAACCCCTCTCTCTCTCAGTGCAGTGTTAATGTACTGGAGTGTCCAGTCAGTGTGTCTGTATTAACCCCTCTCTCTCTCAGTGCAGTGTTAATGTACTGGAGTGTCCAGTCAGTGTGTCTGTATTAACCCCTCTCTCTCTCAGTGCAGTGTTAATGTACTGGAGTGTCCAGTCAGTGTGTCTGTATTAACCCCTCTCTCTCAGTGCAGTGTTAATGTACTGGAGTGTCCAGTCAGTGTGTCTGTATTAACCACTCTCTCTCTCAGTGCAGTGTTAATGTACTGGAGTGTCCAGTCAGTGTGTCTGTATTAACCCCTCTCTCTCTCAGTGCAGTGTTAATGTACTGGAGTGTCCAGTCAGTGTGTCTGTATTAACCCCTCTCTCTCTCAGTGCAGTGTTAATGTACTGGAGTGTCCAGTGAGTCAGTGTGTCTGTATTAACCCCTCTCTCTCAGTGCAGTGTTAATGTACTGGAGTGTCCAGTCAGTGTGTCTGTATTAACCCCTCTCTCTCTCAGTGCAGTGTTAATGTACTGGAGTGTCCAGTCAGTGTGTCTGTATTAACCCCTCTCTCTCAGTGCAGTGTTAATGTACTGGAGTGTCCAGTCACTGTGTCTGTATTAACCCCTCTCTCTCTCAGTGCAGTGTTAATGTACTGGAGTGTCCAGTGAGTCAGTGTGTCTGTATTAACCCCTCTCTCTCTCAGTGCAGTGTTAATGTACTGGAGTGTCCAGTCAGTGTGTCTGTATTAACCCCTCTCTCTCTCAGTGCAGTGTTAATGTACTGGAGTGTCCAGTCAGTGTGTCTGTATGAACCCCTCTCTCTCTCAGTGCAGTGTTAATGTACTGGAGTGTCCAGTCAGTGTGTCTGTATTAACCCCTCTCTCTCTCAGTGCAGTGTTAATGTACTGGAGTGTCCAGTCAGTGTGTCTGTATTAACCCCTCTCTCTCTCAGTGCAGTGTTAATGTACTGGAGTGTCCAGTCAGTGTGTCTGTATGAACCCCTCTCTCTCTCAGTGCAGTGTTAATGTACTGGAGTGTCCAGTCAGTGTGTCTGTATTAACCCCTCTCTCTCTCAGTGCAGTGTTAATGTACTGGAGTGTCCAGTCAGTGTGTCTGTATTAACCCCTCTCTCTCTCAGTGCAGTGTTAATGTACTGGAGTGTCCAGTCAGTGTGTCTGTATTAACCCCTCTCTCTCTCAGTGCAGTGTTAATGTACTGGAGTGTCCAGTCAGTGTGTCTGTATTAACCCCTCTCTCTCTCAGTGCAGTGTTCATGTACTGGAGTGTCCAGTCAGTGTGTCTGTATTAACCCCTCTCTCTCTCTCAGTGCAGTGTTCATGTACTGGAGTGTCCAGTCGGTGTGTCTGTATGAACCCCTCTCTCTCAGTGCAGTGTTAATGTACTGGAGTGTCCAGTCGGTGTGTCTGTATGAACCCCTCTCTCTCAGTGCAGTGTTCATGTACTGGAGTGTCCAGTCAGTGTGTCTGTATTAACCCCTCTCTCTCTCAGTGCAGTGTTTATGTACTGGAGTGTCCAGTCAGTGTGTCTGTATGAACCCCTCTCTCTCAGTGCAGTGTTAATGTACTGGAGTGTCCAGTGAGTCAGTGTGTCTGTATTAACCCCTCTCTCTCTCAGTGCAGTGTTAATGTACTGGAGTGTCCAGTCAGTGTGTCTGTATGAACCCCTCTCTCTCTCAGTGCAGTGTTAATGTACTGGAGTGTCCAGTCGGTGTGTCTGTATTAACCCCTCTCTCTCTCAGTGCAGTGTTAATGTACTAGAGTGTCCAGTCAGTGTGTCTGTATTAACCCCTCTCTCTCTCAGTGCAGTGTTAATGTACTGGAGTGTCCAGTCAGTGTGTCTGTATTAACCCCTCTCTCTCTCAGTGCAGTGTTAATGTACTGGAGTGTCCAGTGTGTCTGTATTAATCTCCTGCTCTCTCTGTCTCAGAGGCTGAAGTCTGTCCTGAAACGCGGTCCAGATCGGAAGGGTTCGGGGCGCCGGGCTCGGCTCAGTCCCCTGGTGCTGCTGCTGGATGGTTCTCTGGTGGGAGAGCTGGAGACGGTGCAGAGAGCAGTGCAGGAGGTACAGTCAATCAGTGACGTGTCATTGAAGTGGTGTTCGCTGATTGTGATACAGCACTGAGCCATTATATTACCATGAACCATTGTGTATGCTGTGTTCTCATGTTCCTGTGTTAGTGTCTCAGCTCTGTGTCCCTGTGTCAGTGTCAACTGTGTAACCGAATTGCAGTGCTGTAGTGTTAGTTGTGCTGCAGTGTTTGTGATGTTAGTGCATTGTGCAACAGTTGTGCTGTGCTGTTGTAGATGAGTGACCCCAGCCAGCCCAATGATGAGGGCATCACCGCGCTGCACAATGCTATCTGTGGGGGGCACTACACTGTGGTTGACTTCCTGGTGCGAATTGGAGCCAACGTTAGCGCACCTGACAGCCACGGCTGGTGAGATCACCCACGCTACCCTCCGAACCCTCTCTCTCTCTCCTCTCCACCACGCTCCCCCTGACCCCTGACTTCCTCCACACCCCCCAACCCCTGACCCCCAGCCTAACCTCCTCCACACTCCTCTCTGACCCCTGGCCCCTGACACCCAGCCTGACTCCTCCACACTCCCCCAACCCCTGACCGCCAGCCTGACCTCCTCCACGATACCCCCGTCCCCTGAACCTTGACCCCTGACCCCCAGCCTAACCTCCTCCACACTCCCCTCTGCCCCCTGAACCCTTGACCCCTGACCCCCAGCCTGACTCCTCCACACTCCCCCAACCCCTGACACCCAGCCTGACTCCTCCACGATACCCCCGTCCCCTGAACCCTTGACCCCTGACCCCCAGCCTAACCTCCTCCACACTCCCCTCTGCCCCCTGAACCCTTGACCCCTGACCCCCAGCCTGACTCCTCCACACTCCCCCAACCCCTGACCGCCAGCCTGACCTCCTCCACGCTACCCCCTGTCCGTTTGACCCCTGACCTCCTGTCTGTCGCTGCCCCAGGACGCCCCTGCACTGCGCCGCCTCCTGTAACGACCGCTCGCTGTGCGAGTACCTGGTGCGGAACGGCGCGGCCGTGCTGGCGGTGACGGAGAGCGACGGCGCCACGGCGGTGGACAAGTGCGACCCCTTCGCCCCCGGGTTCGAGGAGTGCGAGGCTTTCCTGCGAGGTAGCCGCCGCGCCGAGCGCCACACCGCCGCGGGCCCGCCCGCCGCTCCCCGGACTCTGACCTCTGTCTCCCCTGTCCGCGCCCAGGAGCCGAGCAGGCCATGGGGGTGGAGAACAGCGGGGTGCTGTACGCGCTGTGGGGGTACCAGGCCCAGGCCCCCGACGAGCTGAGCTTCCGCGAGGGGGACATGGTGACCATCCTGCGGCGCGAGGGGCCCGAGAGGTGGTGGTGGGCCTCGCTCTGCGGCAGGGAGGGATACGTCCCCAACAACTACTTCGGGGTGAGGAGGGAGGAGACCAGGACAGGAGGAGGGGAGAGAGGGGAGAGAGGGGAGAGAGGGGAGAGAGGGGAGGAGGGGAGAGAGGGAGGGAGGAGGGGAGAGAGGAGAGGAGGGGAGGAGACCAGGACGGGAGGAGGGGAGAGAGGAGAGGAGGGGAGAGAGGGGAGGAGACCAGGACAGGAGGGGGGAGAGAGGGAGGAGGGGTGAGAGGAGGGGAGGAGGAGGAGGGAGAGGAGACCAGAACAGGAGAGGGGAGGAGGAGGAGGGAGAGGAGACTAGAATTGGAGAGGGGAGGAGGAGGAGGAGGAGGGAGGGAGGAGAGGAGGGGGGGCCAGGAGAGACCAGGAGAGGGGAGACTGACAGAAGGAAGACGCAGGAAGAGGACAGCGAGGGCGCAGTGTGCTTTCTTGATGCCCCGCTTGTTGGCACAGCTCATACGAGCCCAGCTTCTGATCTCGCCTGCTTCTTGTCTCTGCAGCTCTTCCCCAAGGTTCGGCCCAAATCCCTGTGCTGAGGAACCCGGCACCCCTGTGCCCTCCCCTCCAGGCCCTGGACAGCTGGGTCAGAACTGGACTACACTGGGGTAGCACTGGCACCATACTGGAGCTGGCACAGTACAGGCGCAGACTCCAGATTGCTTTACTAACACACGCACATGCATAGCTCAGATCTCCTTTCCAGTACAGACCGGTATAAGCACACATATTCAGACTGTGCCTCTGTGCAGCCAGTGCCCCTGGAAACGGAGATAACATTGTGCTCGACTCAACACCCGGCACAAAAAGGAGCAGACACTAACACAGCAGCAACTGGTGTAGCCCAGCGTTTTGGGTGTCATACAGGGTCTGATGCAGATGCTCATGCAAATGGTTCACAAGGGTTACAGGCTCTCTAGGTGCTCTTTTTTTTTTTAAGCTGAGCAATTGCTTTGTCGTCTTCTGTGTGTGGACTGCTCCAGGGCAGTTCAGGGATCATGCGTGCAGAGAGGTTCGCTGGGAGACAACGACACAGCCCTGCCAGAAGCAGGCCGTGCGGGTCTGCAGAGCTCTCTCTCCAGGGGTGCTCACCTCGGAAAAGGCGCTATATAGAATGCTAACCGAGAATCAAACGCATTAGTGTGGGACGGGGACATGGCTCCTACACCTGCTCGCCCTGGGCTGCCGCAGTCTGACTTGCCTGCACTCTCTCCCTCTTATCAGGACACAGCGAGCTGTAACCACAGCAAAAGACCAGCATTCAAAGTCACAGCGTTCACAATCATATCACCCTCGGCTGAGACTAAATATGGACAAGCGCTAAGGATTGAAGTATCAGCCCCTTTCTGACAGACTGCTGATAATGTCTGCTGTAGTGTGCTGTGAGAGAGAGTGTGTGCTGTATATTGACTTTCCTGTAGTGGTGGGGGAGTGAGGGGGTGTATAACGGTCTGAATGTGAAGGAGAGTGTGTGTGTGCACCTGTGTATGCGTGTGGGGGAGTGAGTGCGTGTGTTTGTATACACACACACACACACCGGGCTGTGTGTGATCACTGTGTCTGACTGTGGACCGCACATTGCTGGGGTCCTGGGTGTAATTCTGGGGGTACTGTCTGTGAGGAGTTTGCATGTTCTCCCCATGTCCTTGTGGGTTTCCTCCCCCAGTCCAAGGACACACAGGTAACTGGGAGCTCAGTTGGCATCTGGAAAAACTGGCGCGCCGGTGTGCGTCTGCGTGTGGCCCTGCGGTGGCCTGGCGTGCCATCCGGGGTGGATCCTGCCTTGAGCCCGGGATCTGGCTCCCCCGCGACGCTGAGCTGGGAGAAGCGGTGAAGAAAGGGATCAGGAGAGGCGTGTGTACACCTCTGTCCCGAGCCGGAAGGAGAGTGTGTTTGTTCGGGGGGGGTGTGCACACGTTATGTGTACTCGTACTAATGTAAAGGAGCCTGTCGGCGTACCTTTCCTTGGAATGTACAGAATTGTTCGCTGTTTTATTTCCACAGTGCGGAGTTCCGGTTGACGAGCGCGGCGACAGTGTTAAGGCAATGCAATGTCATTATTATGTCAGCAGATTAACGGCTGCTTTTAAGCAAAGCTCATGGAATTCAATTAAATAAAAATGATTAAAAAATATCGTCTCCTCGCTGCATGTGTTGACCTCCCAGACATATTTAAAACCTTCACAATAAGAACTGTTCACGTTCTTACGTTTGTTGCCTCCGGTCCGTCAGCTAAGTCCTGTTTTTCACCCTCGACCTTGCCCTTATTAAATGCTTTCTGCTGAGATTTTTAGAGACGGCATTATCGCTGCTGCCCAAAGTTGTTTCCAGCACACTACATCCTAACCGCGGGTAAAGGAACAAACACTTCCTTCAGATGAGACGCTGGAGTCCCGCTACCATCTGATCCGTGGTTAATAGCGGCATCTAGCGGCGAAGCACTACAGCGACCAGCCCGGGGTCTATTTCACAATAGCGCCATCTAGCGGCCAGCGATGGCCGAACAGTGTTTGTCGCTCTAACGCAAGACACCTTAATAGCGTGAGAGGCAGATATTTCCCTTTAACATTGCACTCCCTAGAGGGTAAAGACAGGTACTATTTTCATACAGATGGCTGAAAGTGAAGCATTAGAATCAATGGATCAGCATATTTTATACAATGGAACAAGTAATAGGTTTATTCCATGCTGAAAAAAAGAAGAAAGAAAATGCAACGTTTCGGCCGTGGAACCTTCTTCAGGTGTGAGGAAGAAGAAGACCTGAAGAAGACCCTCACACCTGAAGAAGGCTCCATGGCCGAATCGTTGTGTTTTCGTTCTTTTCAGCCTGGAATAAACCTTTACTTGTTCCTTTGCAGCCTACGCATGCTGACGCAGCTCCCCACCTGAGCTATTTTATACAATTTGGGTCACCGCGACACCAAAAAACAGATATTGCTGCACTGGAATGAGGATGTTGAGATGGATTCTGCAGATTTCAATGAAGGATAAGATCAGAAATGAAGAAATCCGTAGACGATGTAGGGTGGTGGATGTAGTTGAGAAGATGCGAGAGGCGAGGTGACAGTGGTATGGACAGATCATGAGGAGGGACGTTGAGGAAGTAACAAAGAGGGTAATGGGATTTGAGGTGGAAGGTAACAGGGGGAGAGGCAGGCCTAGAAAGAGATGGAGGGATTGTGTGAGAAAAGATATGGAGGAGTGTGAAGTGAGTGAGGAAGATGTGCTCGACAGAGACAAGTGGAGAAGAGCAACCAAAGCAGCTGAGCCCAGGACAGTCTGGGACTAATTAAGGCTGTGAAAAAGAAGAAGAAGAAGAAGAAGAAGGAATGAGGCCAGAGAAAACTGGAACAATTATGACTCATTCCGGAGTTTAAAGAAATATCCGACACCAGCAGGCTGAAGGAACCCGATCTCTCTAGTCTTCAAGAGAGAGGACCATGACAGGACCGAATAATAGTATTTAAATTCCTCGAGGGCAGAGTCAGCCCTAGCGGACTTCATCAGAATGCGCGGCGAAACGCGAACCGGGGCTCACGAGTGAAAACTACGGGGAAGCGCATTTGAAACCGAGAACAGGAGGCGGGTCTTTACCCACAATGTGGTGGGAGAGTGGAACAAGCTAAGCGGCCATGTTGAAGCCGATACCCTCGTCATATTCAAGACACGAGATCCCTGGATCATTTAGCGACTACCAAGGGAAATAAACCGGTGAATGGCCCCATCTTGAACTTGAACTTGAACTTGAACTTTATTGCCATATGTAACCGGTACTGGTACAATGGAATTCTTACTTACAGAAAGTCTCTCGATTATAAAACAAGTGTAAAAAACAAAACAAAGTGCAAACAGTGCATCAAGACAATGTACAAACAAACAATAGACAATGTGCAAGTAAACATGCAGACAGTTTGAATGTAAACAATACAGACGTGTAAACAATGACTGGAGACGTACAATTAATAAATTACAATGAGGTAGATGGTGATGGTGTAGGTGTGGTCCGAGGGGGATGGCTAAATGTGTTCGCCAGTCTCACTGCTTGTGGATAGAAGCTATTGAAGAATCTAGTGGTAAGTGTCCGTATGCTCTTATATCTCTTGCCTGAGGGCAGTGGGGTGAAGAGCTCATGCCCTGGGTGGTGACTGTCCTCTGTGATGGCCAGAATTCTACCACGGCAGCAGTCCTCATAGAGCTGTTTAATCTCGGTGAGACCGCAGCCGATGATCTTCTGGGCCATATTGACCATTCTCTGCAGTGCCTTTCTTTCTCGCGAAGAGGTGTTGCCATACCACACGGTGATCCCGTTGGTGAGGACGCTCTCGATAGTGCAGCGGTAGAAGTTCACCAACACATGTGTTGGCATCCCCCATCGCTTGAGGCACCTCAAGAAATAAAGGCGCTGCTGAGCCTTCTTCATGATAGAGTCTTAATTCATTTCTAATCGGCCTCACTCATGTAAAAAAATATTTCTTAAACATCAGGCTCTGAAATGATTTCTTACAAGCTTCTGAACTAACGAAAAAATAAAATAAGTCACACGCCTTTCTTTCCCGCTAAATGTCTGATAAAACTTAATCGTGTTGCAAGCAAAGGCGGTTTTAACAGCACCGGAAATTGTTTCCTGATGACACCCCCCTTCCTCTACAATAAACTACACTTCCCAGGAGACATTGCGGGAGATACGACCTTATTTCCTTTGATGCTTTTCAAGATGGCGGCCTCCTAGATGTGTTTGTGGTCTGATAGAAACATTCTTCGGCAGAGAAACAGCTCGTTGACTTACTTTTTTAAAAAAGGGATCAGTTCCCCGAGGTGAGATCTGTGGCCTGTACCGCATGTGTTAACGAGGTCTGACGAAAGTGTTGTGTCGAATATTTAACATCAGGTGTTAAGCGTTCCTTAGTTTAATTGGCATGGAAGTTGTGGCGGGATACAGCGCGGTGCTGGAAACACTGTAACCAGGCTGGGTTCAAGTCAGGCTTCTGATTTATGGTGTCGTTTACAACTTGTCTTTTTCATTCTGGATGTCGAAGGAAATTCCTCTTGCGCGTAAAGCAGGGTGCAGCAGAGCCTCCGGTCACCGGAAGATGCCCTGTTGTTCGTGGTGGTTCAGGGACAAGGATTGCTGTCATTACCTGTAACACCTGATGCACCGCTTACACCGGCATTTACCCTGGACAGGCCATCGTCGTCGTTATTATTAACACCAGTGGCAGGCGGCTGTGGTTAATAACTGGAATTAACCCCAGGCATGTCTCGCCCGTGGTTTAAATAAGTTATTATCAGCGACATTATTAGTGTTAGAGGTACTACAACAGAGAACATTTCTTCTGGAATGTTCACATTGAACGTGAAATACTCTTAACAATCATTAAAATGTGGCCCAGACCGGTCCGGGTGCAGCTTCTCATTTGTGTTCTTGCACAGACACCTGTGGGTCGAGCCTGCGTGACCAGGGATCTGGAGGAATCCCACAGTGTGAGGTTGGGGCTGTGACCAGGGATCTGAACGAATCCCGCAGTGTGAGGCTGGGCTGCGACCAGGGATCTGGAGGAATTCCACAGTGTGAGGCTGGGCTGTGACCAGGGATCTGGAGGAATCCCACAGTGTGAGGGTGGGGCTATGACCAGGGATCCGGAGGAATCCCACAGTGTGAGGTTGGGCTATGAGCAGGGATCTGGAGGAATCCCGCAGTGTGAGGCTGGGCTGTGAACAGGGATCTGGAGGAATCTCACAGTGTGAGGTTGGGCTGTGACCAGGGATCTGGAGGAATCTCACAGTGTGAGGTTGGGGCTGCGACCAGGGATCTGGAGGAATCCCACAGTGTGAGGCTGGGCTGTGACCAGGGATCTGGAGGAATCTCACAGTGTGAGGTTGGGGCTATGACCAGGGATCTGGAGGAATCCTACAGTGTGAGGTTGGGGCTGTGACCAGGGACGGGCTCAGACCTGACCAGGCAAGAGTGTGGAGGCTTGCAGTGCCACTTTGCAGATTTCGGGCACAAGGAGCGGGTCATGATGGGCCTGTGTAGAAGTACCCAGGCTCTGCGCGGTTCTGAAAAGCGACAGGAGGTCACAGGTGGCGGCAAACAGCGAACAGTGGCGCCCCCTGTGGATCGAAGGTGAGCAGTGCGCTTGTCTCTGTGTGCGCAGGGTAGGATGGCAGCGGGCGGCGGGGAGCCCGGAGGGGGCGCTGTGAGGACCAGCGTGGCGTCGCAGTTCTTCGCCGGGGAGGAGGACACGGCCATCGACATGACCACCAGCGAGAGGGTACTCACACTGCACACTCGCACACTGATGCACAGCTGCCTGCTCCACTGGACAGCGTACAATGCACACACCCGTTGCCGCCCAGTTCACAACAGTTACTGTTGCCCACAGTAAATTCCCTCCACTTCCATAGAGCTTTTCTGGACTCTCCACTCAGAGAGCTGTAGAGGTAATGGGGAATCCCACGACCCCCACCAGTGTGCAGCCCCATGAAGCGAAGGCAGCCGTAGTGCACCAGTACACTCTCCACACACCAGCTCTCGGTGGGGAGGAGAGCAGAGTGATGAAGCCAGTTCAGAGAGGGGGATTATTAGGAGGCCATGACTGGTAAAGGCCAGGGGAAAATTTCAGGACACTTCTACTCTTTTCAAGAAACTCTGGAATTTTTAATGACCACAGAGAGTCAGGATCTTGGTCTTTAATTTTCCATCTGCACTTCAGTCTACAGGTGTGAGCTGCAGAATTATATAGCTGGTAAAATGTACTGCTCCAGGCGAGGCTTGAACTCTGTATCGTTCTGCCATATAAACACAGCATGCTAACTGATTGCTAATCGGTTGCACTACAGTCACATGATAGCTTAAAACTGTAGTGGCATATAACTGCAGTAAAGGAACAAGTAATAGGTTTATTCCATGCTGAAAAAAAGAAGAAAGAGAACACAACGTTTCGGCCGTGGAGCCTTCTTCAGGTGTGCCCTGAAGAAGTGTTCTTCAGCACACCTGAAGAAGGTTCCACGGCCGAAACGTTGTGTTCTCTTTCTTCTTTTTTTCAGCATGGAATAAACCTATTACTTGTTCCTTTGCAGCCTACGCATGCTGACACAGCTACCCACCTGAACTATAACTGCAGTATATGCTTAATAGAACCAAACTCACCACACGATAACTATGCACCACAGACTGCACACACTGTCCTACTGCAGCCACAAAGACAGAGGCTGTCCAGTGAAAACGGGAACTTCAATATCCTGATGTTTCTCTTCTGTTCTCTGTCACTTTATCCCCTCTCTTCTCTTGCCACTGCTCTCTCTCTCTGCTTCTCTCCTCCCCTCTTCTTTCTTCTCCTGCAGGTGGTGGAGCTGCTGAACCAGGCTGCCCTGATTGCCACAGAGAACAAGCTCACAGTCCTGAAGCAGGTCAGTCCTGATCAGCCCGATGAGACGGGCACTAACCAACCAGTCAGTCGCGGCTCGTTTGGGTTCATCCAGGTGCATTGGATGAGCCCTCACCCCCTCGCACGCGGTCTCGTCTCTGGCGGTTACAATGCGCCTCCCGCGAGCGGAAGGTTTTTGCGCAATGGCGTGCAATGTAGCGGGGAGAGGGGGTGTGAGCTGGAGACCTGCGCCTGCGCTCTCGAGAGGAGCGAAGTGAAGCAGGTAGGGGCCAGGTAGAGAGACCAGGTGGACCAGGTAGGGGCACCCCACTCGACACTGCAACCCGGTCGAGCTGGACATCGTAGTCACCCCCGCAGTGTGAGTTCCCCCCGCAGTCAGGGCGCCCCCACAGGCTGGATCGCACCCCCGCAGTCAGGGCGCCCCCGCAGGGTGAGTTCCCCCCGCAGTCAGGGCTCCCCCGCAGGCTGGATCGCACCCCCGCAGTCAGGGCGCCCCCGCAGGGTGAGTTCCCCCCGCAGTCAGGGCTCCCCCGCAGGCTGGATCGCACCCCCGCAGTCAGGGCGCCCCCGCAGGGTGAGTTCCCCCCGCAGTCAGGGCTCCCCCGCAGGCTGGATCGCACCCCCGCAGTCAGGGCGCCCCCGCAGGGTGAGTTCCCCCCGCAGTCAGGGCGCCCCCGCAGGGTGAGTTCCCCCCGCAGTCAGGGCGCCCCCGCAGGGTGAGTTCCCCCCCGCAGGCTGGGTAGCACCCCCGCAGTCAGGGCGCCCCCGCAGGGTGAGTTCCCCCCGCAGTCAGGGCGCCCCCACAGGGTGAGTTCCCACCGCAGTCAGGGCGCCCCCACAGGGTGAGTTCCCCCCGCAGTCAGGGCTCCCCCGCAGGCTGGATCGCACCCCCGCAGTCAGGGTACCTCCACAGGGTGAGTTCCCCCCGCAGTCAGGGCACCCCCGCAGGCTGGATCGCACCCCCGCAGTCAGGGCGCCCTCGCAGGGTGAGTTCCCCCCGCAGTCAGGGCTCCCCCGCAGGCTGGATCGCACCCCCGCAGTCAGGGCGCCCCCGCAGGGTGAGTTCCCCCCGCAGTCAGGGCGCCCCCGCAGGGTGAGTTCCCCCCGCAGTCAGGGCGCCCCCGCAGGGTGAGTTCCCCCCGCAGTCAGGGCGCCCCCGCAGGGTGAGTTCCCCCCGCAGTCAGGGCGCCCCCACAGGGTGAGTTCCCACCGCAGTCAGGGCGCCCCCACAGGGTGAGTTCCCCCCGCAGTCAGGGCTCCCCCGCAGGCTGGATCGCACCCCCGCAGTCAGGGTACCTCCACAGGGTGAGTTCCCCCCGCAGTCAGGGCACCCCCGCAGGCTGGATCGCACCCCCGCAGTCAGGGCGCCCCCGCAGGGTGAGTTCCCCCCGCAGTCAGGGCGCCCCCCGCACGGGGAGACGCTTTCAGACGCTGTCGCTTGGTCTCACCCAG
The DNA here is from genome assembly GCF_059453375.1 of Lepisosteus platostomus. Classification (NCBI taxonomy): domain Eukaryota; kingdom Metazoa; phylum Chordata; class Actinopteri; order Semionotiformes; family Lepisosteidae; genus Lepisosteus; species Lepisosteus platostomus. The sequence continues at coordinate 6,200,115 of NC_142614.1, forward strand.
TCTGGTGTCTCTGGTGTTTCCTCTCCACAGGTGCAGGAGCTGATCATCAACAAGGACCCCTCGCTCCTCGACAACTTCTTAGACGTAAGTGCAGAGTCCTGAAGGTGCTGACTGGGGAGGGGAGTACTGCAGTAGTGTTTGAAATCACTGCCAAGTCATGATACCCACGTAAGAAACGGGGGCTTTCCTGGCGATTGTGATGCAGTTCTTCCCAGGCAAGTCTCGGGGATTTCGGATCCAGTCCCCCCTCTCTCATTCCCGGCTCTCTCCTCTGTCCCATCCCTCCCGCTTCACGCAGGAGATGATAGCGTTCCAGACGGACAAGTCCATGGAAGTTCGCAAGTTTGTGATCGGCTTCATCGAGGAGGCGTGGTGAGTGACCCTTGCCGTGAAATCGCTTGATCTCCCGTGGATCACTTACGATCATCAAGAGCACGTAGTCCGATTACGAGCCAGAAATGTTCTCCATCCGCTTTAAAGTTTCCTTGCTTTCTAAACTCAGGGATATCTTTTTCTGTCCCCCCCTTTATCTTTCGCTTGTTGACTTAGTGTGTCTTACTTCCACGTCCCAGCAGCTCAAAATGACACAGCACCTAGCACGATGCACAGCAGGCACCAACACACGCAGACTGCGGTGTCGTGTACAGCCCAGCCCTTCTGCATTGTGCACTGTGTATTGCGCAGGGCAGGACGGGGACCTCCGTTCCGGTGGCTGGTGCTTAAACTGGCATGACCGCGTCTGGGCACGTGCTCATTTTAATGTGGCAGGGCTTGGTGCCGATCCGGTTGCTCTGCTGCCCATGCTGTTGGTCTGGGGGTTGGGGGGGGGGGGGAGGTTAACAGCCCTGAGATTGTCGTGCCTCTGCCGGACGGGGTCAGCGGGCACTAGCTGAGGTCGGGGCTCATCCTGCGCTTTCCGCCTGCGACAGCAAACGGGACAATGAGCTGCTGCTGAAGCTCATCGCCAACCTCAACATGCTGCTGAAGGACGAGAGCGTCAATGTGGTGAAGAAGGCCATCCTCACCCTCACGCAGCTCTACAAGGTGGCCCTGCAGGTGATTATACCTTCCGTACTGCTCACACTGCACACTGTATCACACACTGCAGCATGCACACTGGTCAGTCCTGGATACAGTACTGTTCACACTGCACACTGTATCACACACTGCAGCATGCACACTGGTCAGTCCTGGACACTGTACTGTTCACACTGCACACTGTATCACACACTGCAGCATGCACCCTGGTCAGTCCTGGACACTGTACTGCTCACACTGCACACTGTATCACACACTGCAGCATGCACACTGGTCAGTCCTGGATACTGTACTGCTCACACTGCACACTGTATCACACACTGCAGCATGCACACTGGTCAGTCCTGGACACTGTACTGTTCACACTGCACACTGTATCACACACTGCAGCATGCACACTGGTCAGTCCTGGACACTGCACTGTTCACACTGCACACTGTATAACACACTGCAGCATGCACACTGGTCAGTCCTGGATACTGTACTGTTCACACTGCACACTGGTCAGTCCTGGATACTGTACTGCTCACACTGCACACTGTATCACAGACTGCAGCATGCACACTGGTCAGTCCTGGACACTGTACTGCTCACACTGCACACTGTATCACAAACTGCAGCATGCACACTGGTCAGTCCTGGACACTGTACTGTTCACACTGCACACTGTATAACACGCTGCAGCATGCACACTGGTCAGTCCTGGATACTGTACTGTTCACACTGCACACTGTATCACACACTGCAGCATGCACACTGGTCAGTCCTGGACACTGTACTGTTCACACTGCACACTGGTCAGTCCTGGATACTGTACTGCTCACACTGCACACTGGTCAGTCCTGGATACTGTACTGTTCACACTGCACACTGTATCACACACTGCAGCATGCACACTGGTCAGTCCTGGACACTGTACTGTTCACACTGCACACTGGTCAGTCCTGGATAATGTACTGTTCACACTGCACACTGGTCAGTCCTGTATACTGTACTGCTCACACTGCACACTGTATCACACACTGCAGCATGCACACTGGTCAGTCCTGGATACAGTACTGTTCACACTGCACACTGTATCACACACTGCAGCATGCACACTGGTCAGTCCTGGATACAGTACTGTTCACACTGCACACTGTATAACACACTGCAGCATGCACACTGGTCAGTCCTGGATACTGTACTGTTCACACTGCACACTGTATCACACACTGCAGCATGCACACTGGTCAGTCCTGGATACTGTACTGTTCACACTGCACACTGTATCACACACTGCAGCATGCACACTGGTCAGTCCTGGATACAGTACTGTTCCCACTGCACACTGTATAACACACTGCAGCATGCACACTGGTCAGTCCTGGATACTGTACTGTTCACACTGCACACTGTATCACACACTGCAGCATGCACACTGGTCAGTCCTGGATACTGTACTGTTCACACTGCACACTGTATCACACACTGCAGCATGCACACTGGTCAGTCCTGGATACTGTACTGCTCACACTGCACACTGTATCACACACTGCAGCATGCACACTGGTCAGTCCTGGACACTGTACTGTTCACACTGCACACTGTATCACACACTGCAGCATGCACACTGGTCAGTCCTGGACACTGTACTGTTCACACTGCACACTGTATCACACACTGCAGCATGCACACTGGTCAGTCCTGGACACTGTACTGTTCACACTGCACACTGTATCACACACTGCAGCATGCACACTGGTCAGTCCTGGACACTGCACTGTTCACACTGCACACTGTATCACACACTGCAGCATGCACACTGGTCAGTCCTGGACACTGTACTGTTCACACTGCACACTGTATCACACACTGCAGCATGCACACTGGTCAGTCCTGGATACTGTACTGTTCACACTGCACACTGTATCACACACTGCAGCATGCACACTGGTCAGTCCTGGACACTGCACTGTTCACACTGCACACTGTATAACACACTGCAGCATGCACACTGGTCAGTCCTGGACACTGTACTGTTCACACTGCACACTGGTCAGTCCTGGATACTGTACTGCTCACACTGCACACTGTATCACACACTGCAGCATGCACACTGGTCAGTCCTGGACACTGCACTGTTCACACTGCACACTGTATAACACACTGCAGCATGCACACTGGTCAGTCCTGGACACTGTACTGTTCACACTGCACACTGGTCAGTCCTGGATACTGTACTGTTCACACTGCATGGGACAGTGTGTAAAGCGGGCTGTACCTGGCTGTTGTACTGGACAGTGTGTAACACAGACTGGACACGGTGCCCCTGCCTGCCGCCCTGGACAGTGTGTAACGCGTGCTGTTCCCGCCCTGTCCTGTATTCCGACTCTCCCTCTCCCCCGGCCAGTGGCTGGTGCGCTCGAAGGCGGTGTCGGAGCTGCAGGAGGCCTGCTGGGACATGGTGACCCAGATGAAGGAGGACGTGCTGGCGCTGCTGGACTCCGACAACGACGGGGTGCGGACCCACGCCATCAAGTTCACCGAGTCGCTCATCATCACGCTGTCGCCCCGCGTGCCGGACTCCGACATCCCCCGCAAGCAGGAGGGGGACATCAGCCTGGACAAGGTCCCCCGGGACCACCCCTACATCCGATACGGTGAGGGAGCGGGAGGGGGAGGGGGCTGGAGGGGGGGAGGAGGTGCTGGGCTCACACGCCGTCTGCCCCCTGTGTCCAGACACGCTGTGCGAGGAGGGCAAGGCCGCGCTGGAGCAGCTGCTGAAGTTCATGGTCCACCCGGCCATCTCCAGCATCAACCTCACCGCCGCCCTGGGCTCCCTGGCGACCATCGCCCGGCAACGGCCCATGTTCATGTCCGAGGTCATCCAGGCCTACGAGACCCTGCACGGTGAGTGCGAGAGAGTATGTGCATGCCGGGAAAGCAGGGGCGTGTGTGTGGCGTGTGTGTGGCGTGTGTGTGGCGTGTGTGTGGCGTGTGTGTGGCGTGTGTGTGGCGTGTGTGTGCTGGGAAAGCAAGGGTGTGCGTGGCGTGTGCGTGGCGTGTGCGTGCTGGGAAAGCAAGGGTGTGTGCGTGGGCTGTGCGTGGGCTGTGCGTGGGCTGTGCGTGGGCTGTGCGTGGGCTGTGCGTGGGCTGTGCGTGCTGGGAAAGCAAGGGTGTGTGCGTGGCGTGTGCAAGCCACACGTGTTGTTGGGGTGCCTGTGAGCAAAGTGGGCGCACAGCACGGCGGTGTGCAGTATGACAGCGTGTGCTGTTCGGTGCCCGCTGGGTGGTCACAGCCTCCCTCTCGCCGCAGCGAACCTGCCCCCCACGCTGGCGCGCTCGCAGGTGAGCAGCGTGCGGAAGAACCTGAAGCTGCACCTGCTCAGCGTGCTGCGGCACCCCTGCAGCACCGAGTTCCAGGCCCAGATCACCACGCTGCTGCTGGACCTGGGCACCCCCCAGCAGGACATCGCCCGCTGCCTGCCCGCGCCCCGCGACCTGCGCAAGAGGCCGCGCCACGAGGCCGAGCCCAGCGGCAAGAAGATCAAGATCGGTGGGCTTTTTTCCCAACTCCCCCTCCGTCCTCTCCCTCTCTGTTTCTCTCCATCCCTCTCTTCCTCTCCATCCCTCTGTCTCCCTCTTCCTCCCCCTCCGTCCCCCTCCCTCTTCCTCTCTGTTCCTCTCCATCCCTCTCTTCCCCTCCATCCCTCTGTCTCCCTCTTGCTCTCCGTCCCTCTCCCTCTTCCTCTCTCTCCACCCCCCTCCCTCTTGCTCTCTGTTCCTCTCCCTCTCTCACGGTGCTGTGCTGTGTGCTCAGAGCCGTCCCTGGTGGAGGACGACGAGGACAAGGACCTGGAGCCGGCGCCCGCCTCGGCGCCCAAGCCCTCCTCCGCCCCCGGCGCGCACACCGCCATCGACGTCACCGCCGACTTCCTGCTGCCGCTGCTCACGCCGGAGAACGTGGCCAACCTGGTGAGGGCGGGACGGGGAGGGGTGCGCCGGCGCGGCGCGGGCCTGACCCCTGACCCCTGACCCCCTGTCTGTCTGTCGCCCAGGTGCTGATCAGCATGGTCTACCTGCCCGACTCCATGCCCGCCTCCTTCCAGGCCACCTACACGCCCGTGGAGTCGGCCGGCACCGACGCCCAGATCAAGCACTTGGGCAGGCTCATGGCCACGCAGATGACCGCCGCTGGGATAGGGCCTGGTGAGGGGGGGTATAGGGGAGAGGGCCTGGTGAGGGGGGTATAGGGGAGAGGGCCTGGTGAGGGGGGGGGGGTATAGGGGAGAGGGCCTGGTGAGGGGGGGTGATGATAGGGGAGAGGGCCTGGTGAGGGGGGGTGATGATAGGGGAGAGGGCCTGGTGAGGGGGGGTGATGATAGGGGAGAGGGCCTGGTGAGGGGGGGGGGTATAGGGGAGAGGGCCTGGTGAGGGGGGAGGGTGATAGGGGAGAGGGCCTGGTGAGGGGGGAGGGTGATAGGGGAGAGGGCCTGGTGAGGGGGGGTATAGGGGAGAGGGCCTGGTGAGGGGGGGGTGATGATAGGGGAGAGGGCCTGGTGAGGGGGGGTATAGAGGAGAGGGCCTGGTGAGGGGGGGGGGGTATAGGGGAGAGGGCCTGGTGAGGGGGGGTGATTATAGGGGAGAGGGCCTGGTGAGGGGGGTGATGATAGGGGAGAGGGCCTGGTGAGGGGGGGTATAGAGGAGAGGGCCTGGTGAGGGGGGGGTGATGATAGGGGAGAGGGCCTGGTGAGGGGGGGTGATGATAGGGGAGAGGGCCTGGTGAGGGGGGGTGATGATAGGGGAGAGGGCCTGGTGAGGGGGGGTATAGGGGAGAGGGCCTGGTGAGGGGGGGTATAGGGGAGAGGGCCTGGTGAGGGGGGGTATAGGGGAGAGGGCCTGGTGAGGGGGGGTGGGGTGATGATAGGGGAGAGGGCCTGGTGAGGGGGGGTGGGGTGATGATAGGGGAGAGGGCCTGGTGAGGGGGGGTATAGGGGAGAGGGCCTGGTGAGGGGGGGTATAGGGGAGAGGGCCTGGTGAGGGGGGGTATAGGGGAGAGGGCCTGGTGAGGGGGGGGTGATGATAGGGGAGAGGGCCTGGTGAGGGGGGGTATAGGGGAGAGGGCCTGGTGAGGGGGGGGTGATGATAGGGGAGAGGGCCTGGTGAGGGGGGGTGATGATAGGGGAGAGGGCCTGGTGAGGGGGGGGTGATGATAGGGGAGAGGGCCTGGTGAGGGGGGGTGATGATAGGGGAGAGGGCCTGGTGAGGGGGGGTGATGATAGGGGAGAGGGCCTGGTGAGGGGGGGTGATGATAGGGGAGAGGGCCTGGTGAGGGGGGGTATAGGGGAGAGGGCCTGGTGAGGGGGGGTATAGGGGAGAGGGCCTGGTGAGGGGGGGTATAGGGGAGAGGGCCTGGTGAGGGGGGGTGATGATAGGGGAGAGGGCCTGGGGAGGGGGGGTGATGATAGGGGAGAGGGCCTGGTGAGGGGGGGGTGATGATGGGAGAGGGCCTGGTGAGGGGGGGTATAGGGGAGAGGGCCTGGTGAGGGGGGGTGATGATGGGAGAGGGCCTGGTGAGGGGGGGTGATGATAGGGGAGAGGGCCTGGTGAGGGGGGGTGATGATAGGGGAGAGGGCCTGGTGAGGGGGGGTATAGGGGAGAGGGCCTGGTGAGGGGGGGTGATGATAGGGGAGAGGGCCTGGTGAGGGGGGGTGATGATAGGGGAGAGGGCCTGGTGAGGGGGGGTGATGATAGGGGAGAGGGCCTGGTGAGGGGGGGTGATGATAGGGGAGAGGGCCTGGTGAGGGGGGGTGATGATAGGGGAGAGGGCCTGGTGAGGGGGGGTGATGATAGGGGAGAGGGCCTGGTGAGGGGGGGTATAGAGGAGAGGGCCTGGTGAGGGGGGGTATAGGGGAGAGGGCCTGGTGAGGGGGGGGTATAGGGGAGAGGGCCTGGTGAGGGGGGGTGGGGTGATGATAGGGGAGAGGGCCTGGTGAGGGGGGGTGATGATAGGGGAGAGGGCCTGGTGAGGGGGGGTGATGATAGGGGAGAGGGCCTGGTGAGGGGGGGTGATGATAGGGGAGAGGGCCTGGTGAGGGGGGGTGATGATAGGGGAGAGGGCCTGGTGAGGGGGGTGATGATAGGGGAGAGGGCCTGGTGAGGGGGGGTATAGGGGAGAGGGCCTGGTGAGGGGGGGTATAGGGGAGAGGGCCTGGTGAGGGGGGGTGGGGTGATGATAGGGGAGAGGGCCTGGTGAGGGGGGGGTATAGGGGAGAGTCAGAGGGTTACAGACAAACCCCTCTGTCGATCTGACTGGTATTTCTTTCTGTCTGCCTTTACACTCTTTCTCCTCTAATTCCTCTGTCTCTCTCTCTCCCCCTTTCTGCATCTTTTACTCCTTTTGTCTCTTACTCTCTCGCTATCTCTGTCTCTCTTCATCCCTCTATCCCCCCACTCAATCTATCTTTCCGTCTGTCTGTCTCTGCCCCCCCCTCCTCAGGCGTGGAGCAGATGAAGACTCGGGAGGAAGACTCGGGGAAGGAGTGCGCGGCGGAGGGCGAGATGGGGCCCGAGCCGCGGGCGGACAGCGTGCTCATCAAGCGCAGGGTGTCGGCCGTGTCCCTGGGCCAGGCCATCTCCGTGCTGGGGGGGTACCAGGCCGGGAAGAGCCAGGCGCCGGACGAGGAGGGGGCGGGAGCGCCCCAGGCCAAGAGGCTGCCCGAGCCCATCCTGCCCTCGGCCCAGACCAAGTGAGACGCCCCGCCCCACCCCCCGGCGCCATGCCTGGTGTCCAGACTCTTATAGGAGCCCCTGTGTGTGGACACACCTGGTGTCCACACTCTTATTGGAGCCCCTGCATGTGGACACGCCTGGTGTCCACACTCTTATTGGAGCCCCTGGGTGTGGACACGCCTGGTGTCCAGACTCTTATTGGAGCCCCTGTGTGTGGACACGCCTGGTGTCCGGACTCTTATTGGAGCCCCTGTGTGTGGACACTCCTGGTGTCCGGACTCTTATTGGAGCCCTGTGTGTGGACACGCCTGGTGTCCGGACTCTTATTGGAGCCCTGTGTGTGGACACGCCTGGTGTCCAGACTCTTATTGGAGCCCCTGTGTGTGGACACTCCTGGTGTCCACACTCTTACTGGAGTCCCTGTGTGTGGACACACCTGGTGTCCAGACTCTTATTGGAGCCCTGTGTGTGGACACGCCTGGTGTCCAGACTCTTATTGGTGCCCCTGTGTGTTGGACCCCTGTGTGTGAACAGACCTGGTGTCCAGACTCTTATTGGAGCCCTGTGTGTGGACACGCCGGGTGTCCAGGTGGTTGTAGGTGCCCTGCCTGTGAACTGACCTCTCCTCTCGCCGCCGCAGGGCGTCCGGGGCCGGTGGCCGCAAGAAGGTGTTCCGGCTGGCGGACGTGATCCAGCCCCTGTCGGAGGCCCAGGCTGAGAAGATGACCCACACGTCCATCAAGCGCATCCTGGAGTCGGAGAAGGCCATCGCCCGCTCCGGAATGTCACACGTGAGCCCCTGGGGAGGAGGGGGGTGGGGGGTCAAGTCAGGTGAAGTGTTTGGCCATTCTAACCACGGCCGTTCTCCCGATCCTTCCCCCTCCCGCCGCCCCAGGTGCGAGTGAAGCTCCTGTCCCGGCTGGTGACCCAACTGGGCGGGGCGATGAAGGACGAGGTGCTGGCCTTCGCCCTGGAGGACATCCGCGGCCGCAGCGACCTGGCCTTCGCCCTGCTCTACCAGGAGTACAACAGCTACCTGAGCCAGGGGCCGCAGGGCCTGCTGGACGGCTACGACCACTGCCTCATCACGCTGCTGTCCGGCCTGCAGGAGAAGCCAGACCAGAGAGATGGGTGAGGGGGGGGGGGGGACTTCATGTCCATACGGGGGGGGGGGGCATTTCTCCCACCACTGGGGGGCAGCTGTTCTGCACCTGCAGCACAGCAGATCAGGGGAGGAGAGAGGGATCACCTCACCAGCTGCAGCAGGGGAACTTTAGGGAGGGCAGGCTGTACAAACACAGTGTAGAAATGAGCCAGGACACTGGGACTGATATCCCCTGTCTTGCCAATAGTGCCAGTAGGGGATCTTGTGCGCCAGGGCGGTCAGGATTTTAGTTTAGTGTCCTGTTATCCGAAGGATGGACCCTCCGAGAGCTCAGGGTTCCTGGTCGCCATCCGGGGGCGCTGGTTTGGGAATTTGGGAATGGTTTAGAGGGAAGAGCGCCACCTACTGGTTCTTTTGACATGACTTGTAGCAGCAGTCTGGTTTTCCCCGGCCGTCTCCCAGCCCAGTAGGCTCGGCTCCCAGGGCCGAGCCCGAGCCCGTGGCAGCTGCTGCTGTCTGAATCTCGGCTCTCCTCCTCCTCTCCCAGGCTCTTCACAAAGCTGGTGCTGGAGGCTCCTCTGATAACTGAGTCCGCCCTGGAGGTGATCCGCCGCTACTGCGAGGACGAGGTACGAACGGCACTCCCATCCCCTGCAAATGTAGAACTGTTGCTCAACAACAGTTGAGCTTTGAAATGGAGCCCCTGTGTGGGGACACGCCTGGTGTCCAGACTCTTATTGGAGCCCCTGTGTGTGGACACGCCTGGTGTCCAGACTCTTATTGGAGCCCCTGTGTGTGGACACGCCTGGTGTCCAGACTCTTATTGGAGCCCCTGTGTGTGGACACGCCTGGTGTCCAGACTCTTATTGGAGCCCCTGTGTGTGGACACGCCTGGTGTCCAGACTCTTATTGGAGCCCCTGTGTGTGGACACGCCTGGTGTCCAGACTCTTATTGGAGCCCCTGTGTGTGGACACGCCTGGTGTCCACACTCTTATTGGAGCCCCTGTGTGTGGACACGCCGGGTGTACAGGTGGTTGTAGGTGCCTTGCGTGTGAACTGTCCAGTTTGTGTTGCAGTCACGTGTCTACCTGGGCATGACGACGCTGAAGGAGCTCATCATGAAGAGGCCCTCAAGACAATTCCAGTACCTCCACGTCCTGCTGGACCTCAGCTCACACGAAAAGGACAAGGTCTCCACACAAACCCCTCTGTCATTCTCTGTCTGACCCTGTCTCTCCTCTCTCTGTCTGTCTCTATCTGACCCTCTCTCTCTGTCTCTTCTTTTTGTGTTACCTTCTCTCCCCCCTCTGTGCCTGTCTCTGTCTCTGTCAGACTGACCCTGACCCTGTCTCTGTCTGACTCTCTCTGTCTCTGTGTGTGACCCTGTCTGACCCTCTCTGTGCCTGTCCCTGTCTCTGTCTGACTCTCTCTGTCTCTCTGTCTCTGTGTGTGACCCTGTCTGACCCTGTGCCTCTCTGTGCAGGTGCGCGCACACACTCTGACCCTCTCTCTGTCTGACCCTGTGCCTCTCTGTACAGGTGCACACACACACTCTGACCCTGTGCCTCTCTGTGCAGGTGCGCACACACACTCTGACCCTCTCTCTGTCTGACCCTGTGCCTCTCTGTACAGGTGCACACACACACTCTGATCCTCTCTCTGTCTGACCCTGTGTCCTCTGTGCAGGTGCGCACACACACTCTGACCCTCTCTCTGTCTGACCCTGTGTCCTCTGTGCAGGTGCGCACACACACTCTGACCCTCTCTCTGTCTGACCCTGTGTCCTCTGTGCAGGTGCGCACACACGCTCTGACCCTCTCTCTGTCTGACCCTGTGCCTGTCTGTGCAGGTGCGCACACACACTCTGACCCTCTCTCTGTCTGACCCTGTGCCTCTCTGTGCAGGTGCGCACACACACTCTGACCCTCTCTCTGTCTGACCCTGTGCCTGTCTGTGCAGGTGCGCACACGCACTCTGACCCTCTCTCTGTCTGACCCTGTGTCCTCTGTGCAGGTGCGCACACACACTCTGACCCTGTGTCCTCTGTGCAGGTGCGCACACACACTCTGACCCTGTGTCCTCTGTGCAGGTGCGCACACACGCTCTGACCTTTATCAAGCGGATGTATGAGAAGGACCAGCTGAGGGATTACATTGAGAAGTTCGCCCTCAACTACATGCAACTGCTGGTGCACCCCAACCCCCCGTCCCTGCTGTTCGGGGCCGACAAGGACACTGGTGAGGCAGGCACACCCCCCGACACGGCCACGCGGACACAGTTACCCTGCCCGCCCACCCGTCTCCCTGACTGCCCGCCCACCCGTCTCCCTGACTGCCCGCCTGCCCGTCTCCCTGACTGCCCGCCTGCCCGTCTCCCTGACTGCCCGCCTGCCCGTCTCCCTGACTGACCGCCTGCCCGTCTCCCTGACTGACCGCCTGCCCGTCTCCCTGACTGACCGCCTGCCCGCCTGCCCGTCTCCCTGACTGACCGCCTGCCCGTCTGCCCGTCTCCCTGACTGACCGTCTGCCCGTCTCCCTGACTGACCGTCTGCCCGTCTCCCTGACTGACCGTCTGCCCGTCTCCCTGACTGACCGTCTGCCCGTCTCCCTGACTGACCGTCTGCCCGTCTCCCTGACTGACCGCCTGCCCGTCTCCCTGACTGACCGCCTGCCCGTCTCCCTGACTGACCGCCTGCCCGCCTGCCCGCCTGCCCGTCTCCCTGACTGACCGCCTGCCCGTCTCCCTGACTGACCGCCTGCCCGTCTGCCCGTCTTCCTGCCTGTCTGCCTGACCACCCGTCTGTCCGCCCGCAGAGGTGGCAGCCCCGTGGACGGAGGAGACCGTGCGGCAGTGCCTGTACCTGTATCTCTCTCTCCTGCCGCTCAACCATCGCCTGGTGCACGAGCTGGCGTCTGTCTACACCGAGGCCATCGCCGACATCAAGCGCACCGTGCTCCGCGTCATCGAGCAGCCGGTACAGCGCCGCCCCTCTCTCTCTCTCCCGGGCTCCGAGTCTCCAGCCCAGCTCTCGGGGCTCAACTGGGGAACCACAGTGTTGCCCGAGCAATACCAGTTAGCAAAACCTTTACAATAAAAAACTTCTTGTGAGACAGGTTCACGTCTGTTCCTCGCACTCTGGGCTGCAGCTCTGTTGAGTTTCCTCCCCAGTAGGACTGAAGCTGTTCTGATTCTGGCAGCTGTGGGAATTCTGGGATTAGATTTGTTATATATAGGAGATAATGTTTGTCTAATCTACCAGTGCAGCAGAAAGTGCATCTCCGGTCTCTGAGGACTCCCTGTCCTCTATGGCCAGGCTGTGGTCACTGAGCCTGTCCTCTCTGGTCAGTCAGGTCTATCTGTGTCCAGTGTCTATGGCCAGGCTGTGGTCACTGAGCCTGTCCTCTCTAGTCAGTCAGGTCTGTGTCCAGTGTCTATGGCCAGGCTGTGGGCACTGATCCTGTACTTGGTCAGGGTCTGTTCCTTGTTGTCTCACCGTTTTTGCTCTGTCTGTAGATCCGTGGTATGGGGATGAACTCGCCAGAGCTGCTGCTTCTGGTGGAGAACTGCCCCAAGGGCGCCGAGACCCTGGTGACGCGCTGCCTGCACATCCTCACAGACAAAGGTACAGTACAGAGTGGTGTGGCACAGTGCATTTCAGGACAGACTCTTACTGCGCACTGCGTCACTGCGTTTCAGGACAGACTCTTACTGCGCACTGCGTTTCAGGACAGACTCTTACTGCACACTGCGTCACTGCGTTTCAGGACAGACTCTTACTGCGTCACTGCGTCTCAGGACGGACTCTTACTGCGCACTGCGTCTCAGGACGGACTCTTACTGCGCACTGCGTCTCAGGACGGACTCTTACTGCGCACTGCGTCACTGCGTTTCAGGACAGACTCTTACTGCGCACCGCGTCACTGCGTTTCAGGTCAGACTCTTACTGCGCGCTGCGTCACTGCGTTTCAGGACAGACTCTTACTGCGTCACTGCGTTTCAGGACAGACTCTTACTGCGCACTGCGTCACTGCGTTTCAGGACAGACTCTTACTGCGCACTGCGTTTCAGGACAGACTCTTACTGCGCACTGCGTTTCAGGACAGACTCTTACTGCGCACTGCGTTTCAGGACAGACTCTAACTGCGTCACTGCGTTTCAGGACGGACTCTTACTGCGCACCGCGTCACTGCGTTTCAGGACAGACTCTTACTGCGCACTGCGTTTCAGGACAGACTCTTACTGCGTCACTGCGTCTCAGGACGGACTCTTACTGCGTCACTGCGTCTCAGGACGGACTCTTACTGCGCACTGCGTCACTGCGTTTCAGGACAGACTCTTACTGCGTCACTGCGTCTCAGGACAGACTCTTACTGCGCACTGCATCTCAGGACAGACTCTTACTGCGCACTGCGTCACTGCGTTTCAGGACAGACTCTTACTGCGTCACTGCGTTTCAGGACAGACTCTTACTGCGCACTGCGTCACTGCGTTTCAGGACAGACTCTTACTGCGCACTGCGTCACTGCGTTTCAGGACAGACTCTTACTGCGCACTGCGTCTCAGGACGGACTCTTACTGCGTCACTGCGTTTCAGGACAGACTCTTACTGCGCACTGCGTCTCAGGACGGACTCTTACTGCGCACTGCGTCTCAGGACGGACTCTTACTGCGCACTGCGTCACTGCGTTTCAGGACAGACTCTTACTGCGTCTCAGGACAGACTCTTACTGCGCACTGCATCTCAGGACAGACTCTTACTGCGCACTGCGTCTCAGGACAGACTCTTACTGCGCGCTGCGTCACTGCGTTTCAGGACAGACTCTTACTGCGCACTGCGTCACTGTGTTTCAGGACAGACTCTTACTGCGTCACTGTGTCTCAGGACAGACTCTTACTGCATCACTGCGTTTCAGGACAGACTCTTACTGCGCACCGCGTCACTGCGTTTCAGGACAGACTCTTACTGCGTCACTGCGTCTCAGGACAGACTCTTACTGCGCACTGCGTCTCAGGACGGACTCTTACTGCGCACTGCGTCACTGCGTCTCAGGACGGACTCTTACTGCGCACTGCGTCACTGCGTCTCAGGACGGACTCTTACTGCGCACTGCGTCACTGCGTCTCAGGACAGACTCTTACTGCGCACCGCGTCACTGCGTTTCAGGTCAGACTCTTACTGCGCGCTGCGTCACTGCGTTTCAGGACAGACTCTTACTGCGTCACTGCGTTTCAGGACAGACTCTTACTGCGTCACTGCGTTTCAGGACAGACTCTTACTGCGTCACTGCGTCACTGCGTTTCAGGACAGACTCTTACTGCGCACTGCGTTTCAGGACAGACTCTTACTGCGTCACTGCGTTTCAGGACGGACTCTTACTGCGCACCGCGTCACTGCGTTTCAGGACAGACTCTTACTGCGCACTGCGTTTCAGGACAGACTCTTACTGCGTCACTGCGTCTCAGGACGGACTCTTACTGCGCACTGCGTCACTGCGTCTCAGGACGGACTCTTACGGCGCACTGCGTCACTGCGTTTCAGGACAGACTCTTACTGCGCACTGCGTTTCAGGACAGACTCTTACTGCGTCACTGCGTCTCAGGACGGACTCTTACTGCGCACTGCGTCACTGCGTTTCAGGACAGACTCTTACTGCGTCACTGCGTTTCAGGACAGACTCTTACTGCGTCACTGCGTTTCAGGACGGACTCTTACTGCGCACTGCGTCACTGCGTTTCAGGACAGACTCTTACTGCGCACTGCGTCTCAGGACGGACTCTTACTGCGTCACTGCGTCTCAGGACGGACTCTTACTGCGCACTGCGTCACTGCATTTCAGGACAGACTCTTACTGCGTCACTGCGTTTCAGGACAGACTCTTACTGCGCACTGCATCTCAGGACAGACTCTTACTGCGCACTGCGTCTCAGGACAGACTCTTACTGCGTCACTGCGTCTCAGAACAGACTCTTACTGCGCACTGCGTCTCAGGACAGACTCTTACTGCGCGCTGCGTCACTGCGTTTCAGGACAGACTCTTACTGCGCACTGCGTCACTGCGTTTCAGGACAGACTCTTACTGCGCACTGCGTCACTGTGTTTCAGGACAGACTCTTACTGCGTCACTGCGTCTCAGGACAGACTCTTACTGCGTCACTGCGTCTCAGGACAGACTCTTACTGCGCACTGCGTTTCAGGACAGACTCTTACTGCGCACTGCGTTTCAGGACAGACTCTTACTGCGCACTGCGTCTCAGGACGGACTCTTACTGCATCACTGCGTCTCAGGACAGACTCTTACTGCGCACCGCGTCACTGCGTTTCAGGACAGACTCTTACTGCGTCACTGCGTTTCAGGACAGACTCTTACTGCGTCACTGCGTTTCAGGACAGACTCTTACTGCACGCTGCGTCACTGCGTTTCAGGACAGACTCTTACTGCCCACTGCGTCACTGCCTCACTGCATTTCAGGACAGACTTACTGCACACTGCGTCACTGCGCACTGCGTTTCAGGACAGACTCTTACTGCGTCACTGCGTTTTAGGACAGACTCTTACTGCGTCACTGCGTTTCAGGACAGACTCTTGCTGCGCACTGCGTCACTGCGTTTCAGGACAGACTCTTACTGCGCGGTGCGTCACTGCGCACTGCGTTTCAGGACAGACTCTTACTGTGTCACTGCATTACAGCACAGCCTGTTTCTCTCTGCATCAGCACAGAGCTGATCAGCTCCTTGATCGGTGTCTGCATGTGCCTGTCTTGCAGTGCCACCTTCCCCGGAGCTGGTGGAGAGAGTGAGGGATCTCTACCACAAGAGGGTGCCGGACGTCCGTTTTCTCATCCCTGTCATCAACGGACTGGAGAAGGTCAGGACGCTCTCTTCTTCACTGCGTTCCCTGATGTGTCCCCATGTGTCTACTGTGTCCCCATCACTATACTGTCCTCCAGATGAGATGTAAAACCAAGGTCCTAACTGTGGTCATTAAAATTCCCAGGGCATTAGGGTGTTATCCCAGTGTCCTGGCCGCATTTCCCCTGGCCTTTACCAATCATGGCCTCCTAATAACCCCCCTCTCTGAACTGGCTTCATCACTCTGCTCTCCTCCCACTGAGAGCTGGTGTGTGGGGAGAGGACTGGCGCACTATGGCTGCTGTCACATCATCCAGGTGGGGGTACACACTGGTGGTGGTGGAGGGGATCCCCATTACTGTAAAGCGCTCTGAGTGGAGTGTCCAGAAAAGCTGTATGGAAGTGGCAGGTTTTATTATTAGTTATTATTCCGGACGTGCAGCTGAGTCTGATAATACATGGCACAGACGGATCACACTGGATTGGTTCTGTAAACCAGTGATTCTCCATCCGGATCCAGGGGAACCATTGTTCCAACTGGGCCCTCAATCACCAGTGCAGACAGGGGTCTGTGCCTGATCCCCGGACTCCCAGCCGCACTCATTTGCTTGTGCACTTTGTGGACTGAGCCAGCTGTGTGCTCGGCGAGCTGCTGACCCGCGCGCTGAGTCATCCCTCTTTATGTGTGTGCGTGTCTGCGCAGAAAGAGGTGATCCAGGCGCTGCCCAAGCTGATCAAGCTGAACCCCATCGTCGTGAAGGAGGTCTTCAACAGGCTCCTGGGCACCCAGCACAGTAAGACACCCCGCCGGTGTGTGTGTGTGCGTGCGCGCGCCCCTACTGTGTGGAACTGCGCAGATTGTCAAGATGTGTGTAGTCTTTTTTAACATGACATTTTCTGTTTAGCGCTGTACCTTGTGTTGGTGAAGTGCTGTGAGTGGTGTGGGTGTTGTGTCTCAGTACCGGCATGTGATATGTAATGGGTCAGTGTGCGTTGTGCTGTGAGTTGTGTGTCTTGCGGTTGTAGGTGAGGGCAGCTCCTCGGTCTCCCCGCTGACTCCTGGCGAGCTCCTCATCGCCCTGCACAACATCGACTCCAGCAAGTGCGACATGAAGTCCATCATTAAAGGTAAATTATCTGCCCTCCTCCTCTTCCTCCCTAACCCCCTCCTCCTCCTCCCTCCCCTGAGCTGCTGCTGCCTTGTGCCCTGCAGCCACGAACCTGTGCTTCGGCGAGAGGAACGTCTACACCTCGGAGGTGCTGGCGGTGGTGATGCAGCAGCTGATGGAGCAGAGCCCCCTGCCCATGCTGCTGATGCGCACGGTGATCCAGTCCCTCACCATGTACCCCCGGCTGGGCGGCTTCGTCATGAACATCCTGTCCCGGCTCATCCCCAAGCAGGTCTGCCCGCACACCAAAATACTGCAGACAGACCGCCGTCAGACTGCCATCGCCAAAATACTGCACACAGACCGCCGTCAGACTGCCATCGCCAAAATACTGCACACAGACCGCCGTCAGACTGTCATCGGCAAAATACTGCACACAGACCGCCGTCAGACTGCCATCGCCAAAATACTGCACACGGACCGCCGTCAGACTGCCATCGCCAAAATACTGCACACGGACCGCCGTCAGACTGCCATCGCCAAAATACTGCACACGGACCGCCGTCGGACTGCCATCGCCAAAATACTGCACACAGACCGCCGTCGGACTGCCATCGCCAAAATACTGCAGACAGACCGCCATCAGACGGCCATCGCCAAAATACTGCACACGGGCCGCCGTCAGACTGCCATCGCCAAAATACTGCACACGGACCGCCGTCAGACTGCCATCGCCAAAATACTGCACACGGACCGCCGTCAGACTGCCATCGCCAAAATACTGCACACAGACCGCCGTCGGACTGCCATCGCCAAAATACTGCAGACAGACCGCCGTCAGACGGCCATCACACCGCCAAAATACTGCACACAGACCGCCGTCAGACTGCCATCGCCAAAATACTGCACACAGACCGGCGTCGGACTGCCATCGCCAAAATACTGCACACAGACCGGCGTCGGACTGCCATCGCCAAAATACTGCACACAGACCGGCGTCGGACTGCCATCGCCAAAATACTGCACACAGACCGCCGTCAGACTTCCATCACACCGCCAAAATACTGCACACAGACCGCCGTCAGACTGCCATCACACCGCCAAAATACTGCACACAGACCGCCGTCAGACTGCCATCACACCGCCAAAATACTGCAGACAGACCGCCGTCGGACTGCCATCGCCAAAATACTGCAGACAGACCGCCGTCAGACGGCCATCGCCAAAATACTGCACACAGACCGCCGTCAGACTGCCATCGCCAAAATACTGCACACAGACCGCCGTCAGACTGCCATCGTCAAAATACTGCACACAGACCGCCGTCAGACGGCCATCGCCAAAATACTGCACACAGACCGCCGTCAGACGGCCATCACACCGCCAAAATACTGCACACGGACCGCCATCGCCAAAATACTGCACACAGACCGCCATCGCCAAAATACTGCACACAGACCGCCATCGCCAAAATACTGCACACAGACCGCCATCGCCAAAATACTGCACACAGACCGCCGTCAGACTGCCATCACACCACCACACGGTGCCAAAATACTGCAAACACACTACCAAATACTGCAAACAAACCACCGCAATACTGCCAACACGCTGCCAAATACTGAAGACATGCTATCCGCACACAACCAGCACGCCACAGAAATACTACCGCTAAGCTGCCGACACACTACAGCCCTCTACAAACACGCAGCAGCGCACAGATAACGCACCTCTGACGTGCTTCCAGCGCGCTCGACACACTGCCAGCTCGCTGCGGCGTGCACGCTGTCATCACCCCGCCGGGGTGGGCGCGACGCCGCCGTGACCCGTGTGCGCCGCTGTGTCTCGCCAGGTGTGGAAGTACCCCAAGGTGTGGGAGGGCTTCGTGAAGTGCTGCCAGCGCACCAAGCCCCAGTCCTTCAGCGTGCTGCTGCAGCTGCCCCCGCCGCAGCTGACCAGCGTGTTCGACCGCTGCCCCGAGCTCCGGGAGCCCCTGCTGGGCCACGTGCACTCCTTCACCCCGCACCAGGTAGGGCCCCTCGCCCCCCCCCTCCTGCAGTCCCCTCAACTCCCCCAGCCCAGCTCTGATCTCTCTCTCTCTCTCTCCTCGTGCAGCAAGCACACATCCCCTCCTCCATCATGGCGGTCCTGGAGGCCAGCGCCAAGCAGGAGCCGGAGCTGGGACAGCCGCCCGAGAGGGACGCGGTGAGTGGGCTCCGCGCCGAGGGGGTGGGGGGAGCTCCGGGGGACAGTGGGGTGGGCGGAGGAGCCGAGGGGCTGTGGGGAGAGAGAGCGCACCGCCCCCTCAACGCCAACCCTTCGCCCCTGGGTGTGAAACCTCGGGGTGGAGGTCTCGGGGGGCCTTGAGGACACTGACCTCGGCTCTCGTTCTGCCCCAGGCGGAGCCACGCGGCGCTGGGCTGGCGGACGGGGCGGCGGCGGTGGCGGTGGCGCGGGCGGCACAGAACCCCACCCTGGCTGAGGAGGAGGAGCCCATGGAGCTGCGGGAAGCAGGGGAGGAAGAGCTTGCCCCCCCCGGCCCGGACACGCCGCCAGCCCCAACCATCAAGGTACAGCTTACACATCTCCGGTGTGTGCGTGTGTGTTAACCCCTCCTCTCTCTGCAGTGTGTTAACCCCTCCTCTCTCTGCAGTGTGTTAACCCCTCCTCTCTCTGCAGTGTGTTAACCCCTCCTCTCTGCAGTGTGTGCGTGTGTGTGTTAACCCCTCCTCTCTCTCTCTGCAGTGTGTGCGTGTGTGTGTTAACCCCTCCTCTCTCTCTGCAGTGTGTGCGTGTGTGTGTTAACCCCTCCTCTCTCTCTGCAGTGTGTGCGTGTGTGTGTTAACCCCTCCTCTCTCTCTGCAGTGTGTGTGTGTGTGTGTGTGTGTGTGTTAACCCCTCCTCTCTCTCTGCAGTGTGTGTGTGTGTTAACCCCTCCTCTCTCTCTGCAGTGTGTGTGTGTGTTAACCCCTCCTCTCTCTCTTTGCAGTGCGTGTGTGTGTTAACCCCTCCTCTCTCTCTTTCCAGTGCGTGTGTGTGTTAACCCCTCCTCTCTTTCTGCAGTGCGCGTGTGTGTTAACCCCTCCTCTCTCTCTCTGCAGTGTGTGCGTGTGTGTGTTAACCCCTCCTCTCTCTCTGCAGTGTGTGTGCGTGCGTGTGTTAACCCCTCCTCTCTCTCTGCAGTGCGCGTGTGTGTTAACCCCTCCTCTCTCTCTCTGCAGTGTGTGCGTGTGTGTGTTAACCCCTCCTCTCTCTCTTTGCATTGCGTGTGTGTGTGTGTGTTAACCCCTCCTCTCTCTCTTTGCAGTGCGTGTGTGTGTGTGTGTTAACCCCTCCTCTCTCTCTTTCTGCAGTGCGCGTGTGTGTGTTAACCCCTCCTCTCTCTCTTTCTGCAGTGCGCGTGCGTGTGTTAACCCCTCCTCTCTCTCTTTCTGCAGTGCGCGTGTGTGTGTGTGTTAACCCCTCCTCTCTCTCTCTCTGCAGTGTGTGCGTGTGTGTGTGTGTGTTAACCCCTCCTCTCTCTCTTTCTGCAGTGCGCGTGCGTGTGTTAACCCCTCCTCTCTCGCTCTGCAGTGTGTTAACCCCTGTCTCTCTCACACACACACACACTCTGACTCCCTCCTTCCTGTCTCCCAGGATGACCCCCTGACCCCAGAGGAGAGCTTGACCCCAGTGAGCGCCGAGAAGCCGGAGGAGACCATGGAGGTCTCTGTCACGGAGACCCCACCCCAGGGCGAGCAACCCCAGGAGCCCATGGAGAAGGGTGGCGATGGGGCGCCTGGGGACGAGGCAGGAGAGGCCGTCTGATGCGCTGCAGAGGCGGGAGGACAGAACGTAGTATCTCGACTCGTGCAGGGCTCCGGGATCGAGGGATGGGAGGCGGGCCGGAGCGTGGTTGGGGGGCAGGAGACTGGGGGTCCCTTCAGACGAGCTCATTTCATGAGGAGGAATCAAAGTTGTCAAGTATCAGTCAAGTTTATTTAGAGAATTCTTTTCTGAGTTTATAGTAGCCAAAGGGCAGTTAGGATGTCTAGGTAAGTGCTATTCGTGTCTGGAGTGTTTCAAAGTGTAACCCACACACCGGCATTGTACACTATCCTGCACATTGTCAAACGCTGTACACACACAGTGCCATGACCTGAACACTGCTCACGCACACACACACACGGAGTGACATGACCTGAACACTGCTCTCTCACACACACACACGGAGTGACATGACCTGAACACTGCTCACGCACACACACACACACACACACACGGTGTGATATGACCTGAACACTGCTCTCTCACACACACACACACACACACACACACACACACACACACACACACACACACACGGAGTGACATGACCTGAACACTGCGCTTACATACGCACGCACGCACGGCGTGACGTGACCTGAACACTGCTCACACACTGGAACACTCCAGTACACACGAGTACTCTTTGCTCCTGTCTTGCCCTCCTGAGCCCGACCCCAGGTCCCGTTCTGAGTGGGAGCCAGTCCTGCAGCCGAACCCGGATCAGAGCAGCTCAAGGCCAGAGACGGCCTGCCTCCCGCCAGGAAATCCAACTGTGAAAAGCCATTTCCGTCTTAGTTCAATGACACGCAGAAATGTTTGTTTTTTTCCTGTTAAAAGTGATATCGAGGACTTGCCTGGTTTATTATTCTTACTTTGTTTGGTTGACCTATCTTTTAACACGGAGTATTAAATTGGAGTTTGAAAAGGAAGTTTGTCCCTTGTGCTTTGCTAGATGTGAACCTCCAGCAGGCCCTTTGGGCTGTTTGCCAAAACCCTGCCGCCGTGACAACGAGAGCCCCGGCACACCACCTAGCACAAAGCAGAGCAGACACAAACACAGCCGCAGGTGCCGACATCCCTCCCGCCACTCGGGTTCACGCAGTGCCCGTTCGTTAAAGCACAGGTCCCAGACTCGGATCCCAGATCCCGGAGGGGCCTCACGATTCCTGTGTTTGTGAAGACTGAGCTCTTCACACCCCTCCCCTCCATCCCATTTCCTCACCAGCCTGTCCTGGCCGGGGTAGCAGGAGCCGGAGCCTGTCCCAGCAAGCCCCAGGCGCTAGGCAGGACACGTCCTGGACGGGACTTGTTTTTCTTCCTTGTCTTGCACACGTATGTTTCTCATGAGACTGCGTTCATGTTGGATGTACCCTCCTGTACCTGCCCGTATAGTAGAATTCCCATCTGGGACAAAGGAGGAAAAAAAAGAAAAATGACGCATATAGCTCTTTTCTGGACACTCCACTCAAAGCGCTTTACAGGTAATGGGGATCCCCTCCACCACCACCAGTGTGTACCCCCACCTGGATGATGTGACAGCAGCCTTAGTGCGCCAGTACTCTCCCCACACACCAGCTCTCAGTGGGAGGAGAGCAGAGTGATGAAGCCAGTTCAGAGATGGGGATTATTAGGAGGCCATGACTGGTAATGTCCAGGGGGAAATTTGGCCAGGACACCGGGGTTACACCCCTACTCTTTTCGAGAAACGCCCTGGGATTTTTAATAACCTCAGAGTCAGGACCTCGGTTTTATGCCTGATCCTAAAGACAATGCCTTTTTACAGTATAGTGTCCCCGTCACTATACTGGGGCATCAGGACCCACACAGACTGCAGGGTGAGCGCCCCCTACTGGCCCCACTAACACCTCTTCCAGCAGCAGCCTCAGCTTTCCCAGGAGTCTCCCCTCCAGGTACTGGCCATGCTCACACTGCTGCGCTCCAGGGAGCTGCAGGGTGAAAGAGCTGCCAGCAGAAAAGGGGTTGCTTGCGAAGGGACAGCTCTGGGGTCTCCAGTCACCCCTAAACCGTGTGTCTTTGAGGTGGGAAGCAGCTGCAGGGCGCGGTGGGCTTCCCGCTCACAAGCTGGGCCTCCTGGGCTCACTTGTGAAACCCAATGAAAGGGGACCTCTGACAAACGAAGGAGCTGGAATCGACGTTTTCCTTAATGTTTTACAGCGGTTTAGGGCTCGATTATCCAACTGCACTCCGAGTGCGTGGGGGGGTCTCCTGTGCTGGGATAGGGAACCCCCTTCCTGCAGGATAGGAGGAGGCAGGAATGAGTATTTTGTATTGAGTTTATTATATGTGTTCCTTCCATTGGACAGGGGTGACGCGAGGTGTGCTCCGACAGCCCGCACTGAGACTGCAAAGCCGGTCATTGAAAATGTTAACCTTAACCATTAACGCATGTTTGTATACAACCAACTACTGAAGGATTCCAAACACCTTAGAATATCCAAGGATCACAGCGGAAACGGGAATAAAAGCAGGAATATTATAAACACACAGTGCATAAACACGAATTGCTTTGCTTGCCGTAATAACCTGAATTCGACACTGGGCAGAACTTCTGTTCTGCTGTTTTATTACAATTTAATCATTTGCGAGACCTTGATTTCCCACGTTTGTTTCTGATTTTATTTATTTCAATTACACGTATCGAATCACTGGGAGGTGAGAAATGGCAGTGAACTCTCATGTTAATTCCTTACAGTCTTTAGTCGCGTTGTTAAAAATGATGACATCATCGTTTACGTCGATATGTGACGTAGTACGCAAGGCAACTGTTTATCCTAACAACGGATCCTCGTGTTGAGACGGTTTCCAGGGGCAACAGCACACAGCGACCCAGGAACCAGAGAGCGGTTGGACGTTTTGGGTTTAAAAACCGCAGGAGCCGCGATGATTAATTAATTATTAAGTGTTATTAACGATATACAGAAGGACGCAGAGTCACGGCGCACGTAGCTGAAGCCAAGTGCAGCGCTGTTAAAATGTAAAACTCTCAAAAGTGTGTTTCGCAAATTCTGGCTGCAAAGGACGATCCTCACGAATTCGTGTCTTCCCGTGGACTGACGGATTGATTGAAATATCTCGACTTCAGTTGTGTTCTTTTTTATTATCTGGGGAATTCCGACTTTTCCATTGACTGCACACGATGGAGACAGCGGAGGAAGCGCTCAGTCACCAGAGAGAGCTGGCGGTGCGCAGCGCCAAAGCCTACCTGCTGAAGAGCAGCACCGAGAGCGGCCTGAACCTGTGAGTACAGCCCTGATTACACTATCACTGCTGATCAGAGTAATAACACCACTGAGACACCTGCTCCTGTGAGTACAGCCCTGATTACACTATCACTGCTGATCAGAGTAATAACAGCACAGAGACACCTGCTCCTGTGAGTACAGCCCTGATTACACTATCACTGCTGATCAGAGTAATAACAGCACAGAGACACCTGCTCCTGTGAGTACAGCCCTGATTACAATATCACCGCTGATCAGAGTAATAACAGCACAGAGACACCTGCTCCTGTGAGTACAGCCCTGATTACACTATCACCGCTGATCAGAGTAATAACAGCACAGAGACACCTGCTCCTGTGAGTACAGCCCTGATTACACTATCACCGCTGATCAGAGTAATAACAGCACAGAGACACCTGCTCCTGTGAGTACAGCCCTGATTACACTATCACCGCTGATCAGAGTAATAACAGCACAGAGACACCTGCTCCTGTGAGTACAGCCCTGATTACACTATCACCGCTGATCAGAGTAATAACAGCACAGAGACACCTGCTCCTGTGAGTACAGCCCTGATTACACTATCACTGCTGATCAGAGTAATAACAGCACAGAGACACCTGCTCCTGTGAGTACAGCCCTGATTACACTATCACTGCTGATCAGAGTAATAAAAGCACAGAGACACCTGCTCCTGTGAGTACAGCCCTGATTACACTATCACTGCTGATCAGAGTAATAACAGCACAGAGACACCTGCTCCTGTGAGTACAGCTCTGATTACACTATCACTGCTGATCAGAGTAATAACACCACTGAGACACCTGCTCCTGTGAGTACAGCTCTGATTACACTATCACTGCTGATCAGAGTAATAACACCACTGAGACACCTGCTCCTGTGAGTACAGCTCTGATTACACTATCACTGCTGATCAGAGTAATAACACCACTGAGACACCTGCTCCTGTGAGTACAGCCCTGATTACAATAACACTGCTGATCAGAGTAATAACAGCACAGAGACACCTGCTCCTGTGAGTACAGCCCTGATTACACTATCACTGCTGATCAGAGTAATAACAGCACAGAGACACCTGCTCCTGTGAGTACAGCCCTGATTACACTATCACTGCTGATCAGAGTAATAACAGCACAGAGACACCTGCTCCTGTGAGTACAGCCCTGATTACACTATCACTGCTGATCAGAGTAATAACAGCACAGAGACACCTGCTCCTGTGAGTACAGCCCTGATTACACTATCACTGCTGATCAGAGTAATAACAGCACAGAGACACCTGCTCCTGTGAGTACAGCCCTGATTACACTATCACTGCTGATCAGAGTAATAACAGCACAGAGACACCTGCTCCTGTGAGTACAGCCCTGATTACAATATCACTGCTGATCAGAGTAATAACAGCACAGAGACACCTGCTCCTGTGAGTACAGCCCTGATTACACTATCACTGCTGATCAGAGTAATAACAGCACAGAGACACCTGCTCCTGTGAGTACAGCCCTGATTACACTATCACTGCTGATCAGAGTAATAACAGCACAGAGACACCTGCTCCTGTGAGTACAGCCCTGATTACACTATCACTGCTGATCAGAGTAATAACAGCACAGAGACACCTGCTCCTGTGAGTACAGCCCTGATTACACTATCACTGCTGATCAGAGTAATAACAGCACAGAGACACCTGCTCCTGTGAGTACAGCTCTGATTACACTATCACTGCTGATCAGAGTAATAACAGCACAGAGACACCTGCTCCTGTGAGTACAGCCCTGATTACAATATCACTGCTGATCAGAGTAATAACAGCACAGAGACACCTGCTCCTGTGAGTACAGCCCTGATTACACTATCACTGCTGATCAGAGTAATAACACCACTGAGAAACAGCACAGAGACACCTGCTCCTGTGAGTACAGCCCTGATTACAATATTACCGCTGATCAGAGTAATAACACCACTGAGACACCTGCTCCTGTGAGTACAGCCCTGATTACACTATCACTGCTGATCAGAGTAATAACAGCACAGAGACACCTCCTCCTGTGAGTACAGCCCTGATTACAATATCACTGCTGATCAGAGTAATAACACCACTGAGAAATAGCACAGAGACACCTGCTCCTGTGAGTACAGCCCTGATTACAATATCACCGCTGATCAGAGTAATAACACCACTGAGAAACAGCACAGAGACACCTGGTCCTGTGAGTACAGCCCTGATTACAATATCACTGTTGATCAGAGTAATAACACCACTGAGAAACAGCACAGAGACACCTGCTCCTGTGAGTACAGCCCTGATTACAATATTACCGCTGATCAGAGTAATAACAGCACTGAGAAACAGCAGAGACACCTGCTCCTGTGAGTACAGCCCTGATTACACTATCACCGCTGATCAGAGTAATAACACCACTGAGAAACAGCAGAGACACCTGCTCCTGTGAGTACAGCCCTGATTACACTATCACCGCTGATCAGAGTAATAACACCACTGAGAAACAGCAGAGACACCTGCTCCTGTGAGTACAGCCCTGATTACAATATCACCGCTGATCAGAGTAATAACACCACTGAGAAACAGCACAGAGACACCTGCTCCTGTGAGTACAGCCCTGATTACAATATCACCGCTGATCAGAGTAATAACACCACTGAGAAACAGCACAGAGACACCTGCTCCTGTGAGTACAGCCCTGATTACAATATCACCGCTGATCAGAGTAATAACACCACTGAGAAACAGCACAGAGACACCTGCTCCTGTGAGTACAGCCCTGATTACAATATCACTGCTGATCAGAGTAATAACACCACTGAGAAACAGCACAGAGACACCTGCTCCTGTGAGTACAGCCCTGATTACAATATCACTGCTGATCAGAGTAATAACACCACTGAGAAACAGCACAGAGACACCTGCTCCTGTGAGTACAGCCCTGATTACAATATCACTGCTGATCAGAGTAATAACACCACTGAGAAACAGCACAGAGACACCTGCTCCTGTGAGTACAGCCCTGATTACAATATCACTGCTGATCAGAGTAATAACACCACTGAGAAACAGCACAGAGACACCTGCTCCTGTGAGTACAGCCCTGATTACAATAACACTGCTGATCAGAGTAATAACACCACTGAAAAACAGCACAGAGACACCTGCTCCTGTGAGTACAGCCCTGATTACAATATCACCGCTGATCAGAGTAATACCACTGAGAAACAGCACAGAGACACCTGCTCCTGTGAGTACAGCCCTGATTACAATATCACCGCTGATCAGAGTAATAACACCACTGAGAAACAGCACAGAGACACCTGCTCCTGTGAGTACAGCCCTGATTACAATATCACCGCTGATCAGAGTAATAACAGCACAGAGACACCTGCTCCTGTGAGTACAGCCCTGATTACAATATCACCGCTGATCAGAGTAATAACACCACTGAGAAACAGCAGAGACACCTGCTCCTGTGAGTACAGCCCTGATTACAATATCACTGCTGATCAGAGTAATAACAGCACAGAGACACCTGCTCCTGTGAGTACAGCCCTGATTACAATATCACCGCTGATCAGAGTAATAACACCACTGAGAAACAGCACAGAGACACCTGCTCCTGTGAGTACAGCCCTGATTACAATATCACCGCTGATCAGAGTAATAACACCACTGAGAAACAGCACAGAGACACCTGCTCCTGTGAGTACAGCCCTGATTACACTATCACTGCTGATCAGAGTAATAACACCACTGAAAAACAGCACAGAGACACCTGCTCCTGTGAGTACAGCCCTGATTACACTATCACTGCTGATCAGAGTAATAACAGCACAGAGACACCTGCTCCTGTGAGAACAGCCCTGATTACAATATCACCGCTGATCAGAGTAATAACACCACTGAGAAACAGCACAGAGACACCTGCTCCTGTGAGTACAGCCCTGATTACACTATCACTGCTGATCAGAGTAATAACAGCACAGAGACACCTGCTCCTGTGAGAACAGCCCTGATTACAATATCACCGCTGATCAGAGTAATAACACCACTGAGAAACAGCACAGAGACACCTGCTCCTGTGAGTACAGCCCTGATTACACTATCACCGCTGATCAGAGTAATAACACCACTGAGAAACAGCACAGAGACACCTGCTCCTGTGAGTACAGCCCTGATTACACTATCACTGCTGATCAGAGTAATAACAGCACAGAGACACCTGCTCCTGTGAGTACAGCCCTGATTACAATATCACCGCTGATCAGAGTAATAACAGCACAGAGACACCTGCTCCTGTGAGTACAGCCCTGATTACACTATCACTGCTGATCAGAGTAATAACACCACTGAGAAACAGCACAGAGACACCTGCTCCTGTGAGGACAGCCCTGATTACAATAACACCACTGATCATAAATAGCTTATTTATTTTATTGTTACACTATATCCCACTGATGAACCTTTCCTTAGAAAAATATTTATTTCTAGAAGATCTTGTCTTTCTACAGACAATGAGCACATTTCTGTATTAGTTATTTTCATAAGGGCTGATAAGGGTGAAATAGCTCCTGACTAATTCCCCCAGAATCAGAGGCAGTCCGGTCTGAGCGATCAGGCTGAAGAGTCCCTCTCTCTCCCTCCTGCCACCTTCCCTCTCGGCCCAGCTATGACCACCTGGCGCGGGTGCTGTCCAGGGTGCTGTCGGAGCGGCCCGAGAACGCGGCGGACGTGTTCCAGGAGCTGAGCGGCGAGGCCAAGCGGGCGGCGCTGCGCCAGCGGCAGGGCAGCCTGCGCGACGACCCGCCCCCCCCCGCCGCGCTGCAGCTGGCCCAGGAGCAGAGGGCGCTCTTCCAGCGCGGGGGGGGGGACGAGCCTGAGCACGAAGAGGAGCTGGTGAGTGGCGCGGGGAGGGGGCGGGGCTGGGCTCCACACCTGCGGACTCCGGCACCAGGCCCTCCTGAACGTGTCCACAAGCACACAGGACGGGAGGCGAAAACGAAAAAGCAGGCTACTTCAGTCAAGCATCATGCCTGATTGACTTTGAATATTGCTCCTTAAGGACTGTGAGCAACACAGCACCATAATGTCATGTCATTTGCCAAAGCGCTTTATGCCGTACATTGTCACGGGGAGCAACGAGCGCAAGGCAGGGCACGCCCTGGAGGGGGCGCCAGTCCACCGCAGGGCCAGTGCAAGCCAATCATACACGGGGACCACGGGGAGGCCACAGTAAAGGCCGAGGGGGGAAATTTGGCCCGGACACCGGGATATCTCCCTACTCTTATCGAGAGATGCCCGGGGATCTTTAATGACCACTGGGAGTCAGGACCTCGGTTTAACATCTCACTACAGTGTAGTGTCCCCGCCACTATACTGGGGCATTAGGACCCACACAGACCGCAGGGTGGGCGCCCCCCACACAACACCATAACAGTCCTGTGAAATAAAAAGCTCATATGTTTTAAGTATCTTGATTGTTTCATTAAATTGTTTCATTTTAATTAGAAATATGAAATCAGTGGTGTCAGGTTATGATTAACTCCTTGTTACAGACATGTATTAACACATCACCAGCTTGCATCCACTCTCCCTCTCTGTTCCCCCCTTCCTCACCCTCTCGCTCTCTCCCTCCCTGCCCAGGTGGAGACGCCCCTGCCCAACGTGGGAGAGCTGGCCTTCTTCCTGGAGCAGGCGGGCGTGGGCCTGGGCCGCGAGGAGATGCAGCGGGTCTTCCTGGCCCTCAAGCAGCTGGTGGACACCCAGCCCCTGCAGCGCTGCCGCTTCTGGGGGCGCATGCTGGGCACCGAGGGCAGCTACCTGGTCGCCGAGGGGGAGTACCGCGAGGGCGAGGAGGAGGAGGAGGAGGAGGGGGCGGAGGAGGGAGAGGAGGAGCAGAGGGAGGGAGAGAGCAGAGAGGAGGAAGATGACGCCGAGGGCCAGGAGGAGGTGAGTCAGGTGCCTTCTGGGAGAGCGACGTGTCTCTCGGGGGTCCTGGTTCAGGACGGTGTTGGCTGTGGAGAGCCTGGAGCTCAGAGCTCTAGGGCTGCTGCAGTCCGGTCCTGAAGGACCCCTCTCTCAGTGTTCCCTCCAGCTGGGCTCTCCCTGATCCCTGTCCTGGAACAGGCTGCACCCCCAGACCTTTCTGACCTGCTCCTGTGCTCAGCCTTAGCTTTCAGAAACACTGTTACTAGCGCTTTGTCAGAAGGAAATATAGCAAACCAGAATTAGCCCCATCTCTTCCTAACTTCCTTAGTAAAGAGATCGCTGTCCCATTTCTGTCAAGACTGGTGACTGGTTTATGAGAAACATACATGGGTGCAAATGACAGTGTTATCGGGCACCCCCACACTCTGTGTGCTGCAGACATCCCACACAGCTGAATGAGGGGAGCTGGGGATCCTGATGCTGTCTAGGGTTAATAAGCATCCAACCCTCTTGTGTGTCTTAATCCACTAGACACCAATTATCCCATGTGATAAGAGCTCAGCTGGAGTGAAAAACAGGCGCCACAGAGTCCTGCAGGACCAGAACTGGAAAATACTGGACGTGGTGCTAGCATGGAGCTCAGGACGAACTCCAGCGTGGGTCTTGCGTTAACCAGGACGCTGGGCTATCCTTGCCTTGCACTAGTAATTCCTGGGGCTTACCAAGCTCCTGACAGCCTGCAGTGCTGTCCGAGAGAGACATGGCTCTCCTTCCACCTTTAGAGTGGACTGTCTATAATGTGCGGCACCCCTCCCCAATTCTGTCTGCTCACGTAGTTCTGCCAATAGAATCATAACGAGCAAATTAGGCACAAGCTTCTGTGACAGCATATTTTAATGCTTCTGACACTGTTAATACCGCAGGTTTTATTATTCTGTTTTCCATTGTGATTATTTCCAACCCTAGATCGACCCACTCCCCAAGTCCACCTACAAGCCTCCCCCTGTGGTCCCGAAGGAGGAGAACCGGACCGGCGCCAACAAGTTCTCCTACTTCGTGTGCAGTGAGCCGGGCCGGCCCTGGGTCCGGCTGCCGCCCGTCACGCCCGCCCAGATCACAGCCGCCCGACGGATCCGCAAGTTCTTCACCGGGCGCCTGGACGCACCTGTCGTCAGCTACCCGCCTTTCCCTGGCAACGAGGCCAACTACCTGCGTGCCCAGATCGCCCGCATCTCGGCGGGCACGCAGGTCAGCCCACTTGGCTTCTACCAGTTCGGGGAGGAGGAAGGCGAGGAGGAAGAGGAGGCGGCCAGGGATAGTTTTGAGGAGAACCCAGACTTTGAGGGCATCCCCGTGCCTGAACTGGCCTCGTCGCTGTCCACCTGGGTACACCATACCCAGCACATCCTGCCCCAGGTACCACACTGACACACTGTCCACTGCTACACCATACCCAGCACATCCTGCCCCAGGTACCACACTGACACACTGTCCACTGGTACACCATACCCAGCACATCCTGCCCCAGGTACCACACTGGCACACTGTCCACTGGTACACCATACCCAGCACATCCTGCCCCAGGTAACACACTGACACACTGTCCACTGGTACACCATACCCAGCACATCCTGCCCCAGGTACCACACTGGCACACTGTCCACTGGTACACCATACCCAGCACATCCTGCCCCAGGTACCACACTGACACACTGTCCACCGGTACACCATACCCAGCACATCCTGCCCCAGGTACCACACTGACACACTGTCCACCGGTACACCATACCCAGCACATCCTGCCCCAGGTACCACACTGACACACTGTCCACTGGTACACCATACCCAGCACATCCTGCCCCAGGTACCACACTGACACACTGTCCACTGGTACACCATACCCAGCACATCCTGCCCCAGGTACCACATTGACACACTGTCCACTGGTACACCATACCCAGCACATCCTGCCCCAGGTACCACACTGACACACTGTCCACCGCTACACTATACCCAGCACATCCTGCCCCAGGTACCACACTGACACACTGTCCACTGGTACACCATACCCAGCACATCCTGCCCCAGGTACCACACTGGCACACTGTCCACCGGTACACTATACCCAGCACATCCTGCCCCAGGTACCACACTGACACACTGTCCACTGGGTACACCATACCCAGCACATCCTGCCCCAGGTACCACACTGACACACTGTCCACCGGTACACCATACCCAGCACATCCTGCCCCAGGTACCACACTGACACACTGTCCACTGGTACACCATACCCAGCACATCCTGCCCCAGGTACCACACTGACACACTGTCCACTGGTACACCATACCCAGCACATCCTGCCCCAGGTACCACACTGACACACTGTCTACTGTTCAGACTGACACACGTTATCTGGGTACACACACTCACAACCTCTCTCTCAGGGGCGCTGTGTGTGGGTAAACTTGGCCCAGAAGCGAGAGGAGGATTTCGAGGAGGAAGGGGAGGAAGAGGAGAAGGAGGAAGAGCCAGACGAGCCAGAGCCAGAGGTGGGGCCTCCTCTGCTCACCCCATTATCCGAGGACGCAGGTCAGTTGATCCCCAGCTTCACATGGACAGTCTCTGCTCAGACACCTGTTGATACCCACTGAAGCTCAGCAGGTGTGAGGCTGATCAGTACCTGGATGGGAGACTTCCTGGGAAAGCTAAGGTTGCTGCTGGAAGATGTGTTAGTGGGGCCAGTAGGGGGCGCTCACCCTGCAGTCCATGTGGGTCCTAAGTCCCCAGTATAGTGACAGGAACACTGTACTGTAAACAGGCGCCATGCTTCAGATGAGATGTAAAACTGAGGTCCTGACTCTCTGTGGTCATTAAAAATCCCAGGGCCTTTCTTGAAAAGAGTAGAGGTGTAACCCCGTGTCCTGGCCAAATTTCCCATTGGCCCTTACCAATCATGGCCTCCTAATAATCCCCATCTCTGAACTGGCTTCATCACTCTGCTCTCCTCCCACTGAGAGCTGGTGTGTGGGGAGAGTACTGATGGACTATGGCTGCCATCACATCATCCAAGTGTGAGGAATTATTATTATTACATGTGCTCTGAGCCCTCAGTGTTTCTGTGTGTTTCAGAGATCAGTAACACCCCTCCCTGGAGCTCCAAGGTCTCCTCCTCTCTGATCTCCCAATACGCCATCGCCGTGCTGCGCTCCAACCTCTGGCCAGGAGCGTATGCCTTCGCCACCGGGAAGTAAGCAAGGAGAAGGGGAGAGAGAGGGAGAGGGGGGGAGCGAGGGGGAGAAGGAGAGGGGGGGAGCGAGGGGGAGAGAGGGAGCAGGAGAAAGAGAGGGAGCGAGGGGGAGAGAGAGAGGGAGCGAGGGGGAGAGAGAGAGGGAGCAGGGAAGAGGGGGGGAGCAGGAGAAGGAGAGAGAGAGGGCAGAGAGAGAGAGGGGAAGAGAGGAGGCACGAGAGGGTTTGGGGAAATGTGGAGGAACAGGAGGGAAGTGGGAGAGAGGATTGAGTGGGAATGGTAGGGAGAGGGAAAGAGAGGAAAGCAGGGGGAAGAGAGAGAATGAGGGAAGAATGGGATGAGACTGACAAGGAGATGGAAACTCAGAGGAACCAGAAGGGAGCGATTGTCAAGTGGCTACAAGGATGGCTCATTCTCACTCGCTCTCTGTGCAGGAAATTCGAGAACATCTACATCGGCTGGGGTCTGAAGTTCGTGGGCGACGGCTACACCCCCCCTGTGCCAGCTGCCCCCCAGCGGGAGTACCCCAGCGGCCCAGAGGTGACGGAGGCCACGGACCCCAGCCTGGAGGAAGAGCAGGCCCTGAAGGCAGCCCTGGAGGAGCAGAGGGCTGCCCAGGAGGAGACCGAGGAGATGGAGGGAGAGGAGGAGGAGGAGGAGGATGACTGAGGGAGGGAGAGAGGAAGAGGAAAGGACGGACAGAGAGAGCAGAGGAAAGCAGACTGAAGAGAGAGGCAGGGAGAGGGCAGAGGAAGACCAGGAGAGAGGACTGAGGCAGAAAGAGAGGAGAGAAGAGAAACACAGAGAGAGACACATTAACCACATCTATCACCTGCTTGTATTTCAGCCATTTCTGACATTTTTGCATATTAAAAAATCCTGCACCTCTCGTATTAAATTATTAAAAACCAGATGCCAAAAATAGAGAACTGATTTTATCATTTAGATCACACAGACAAAATGTTGACAGTAACACAAAACGAGAGGAATGTAAATTCCTTTTAATACTTGTATATGTAATGTCATCTGAGCTTGTAAATGCACGTTTACTGCAGATGGTGTAGTGCACCATCTGAAAAAAACGCTAAAGGTTTCAAACAAGACAGCACACAGATACAGACACATATGTAAGACCTTGCCCCAGAGTGGACAGATATTCGTCAATGTAGCTCCTGCACAAACATCCCAAGACGCAGCACGCACAAACTCAAGTGTCTAGTTGATGTGCATGTAACTGCAATTCTCTGCCACCAGATGGCAGGAGAGCATAGCAAATGAACTTCTGTTGCTCACCTGTTCAATTCTTTCAAAAAATATTTCATTGCCTTTGTCTACTGCTGTTTTTTTTTTAAAAGATTTTTCCAAGCACTTCACATACAGGAAGTGCATCCTAAATTCGTCCACCACTCCTTGGTGTCACAGGACAGCTGTTCCACACCAGTAGCCCTACATGGACAAGTGAGAAACTACTTAACTTAACCACTTGAATGAAGGGGAAACTTCACGTAGGACGGGCTGTACCAGCCCAAAGTGGTATTGAGCCAGGGTTAACTTCTCTACTCTAATGAACAGTGCCAGGGGATCTTCAATGGTCAAGCAGTCAGCACATAATTTGAATATCACACCTAATGGGCAGAAGCTATCTGTGTGGAGCTTGTATGTTCTCATGGTTTCCTCCCACAGTCCACAAACAGATGGTAGATTATTAGGCTAATGGAGTGAGTGTGTGTGTGTGTCTGTGGGTGATCTGTGATGGACTGGTGTCCTGTTCAGGGTTTATCCAGCCCTGCCACACTTGGCCACATCCTGGCAGGATAGACTCCAGCTCTCCCACAGACCTGTCCTGGATAAAGCAGGTTGAAAATAGAAGGCAGGATTAATCTTTTTTTTCCATGTGCATCGAATTTCTTTACGGCTGAGGTGTTAAAAAGCATTCTCTCACCCCCGCCAACACTAAAACCACGCTCGCTGACGCTCGCTGAGATCAGGTTGGACTGCAGACCCCTGGGGGTCTCTTTATCAGTGTTTCAGGGCAGGGGGTAGTTGCCCTCCCTAATGCCCCCGCTCAGATCTTCGGTGACTCAGTCCTACATGATGCCTCTGCAGGGTGTTACACTCTGGCCCATTGAGCCAGGAGTACGGTACACCTGAGCGCTGGAGTGGGGGTCAGGGGGCACTGAAAGAGCTCTGCGCCATGTCCTTCTGCTCAAGAACCCAATGGCAGGGACCTGCTTGCTCTCCTATGGCCCTGCACGCGCAGATGCGCTCCTGCGCCGGTACTGTATGAAGCCGCACACAGCACTGCGATCTGCTTTCCCTCCTCCTCTCTGTCCCTCTCTCCTCCTTCCCCGCGTCTCTCTCGCCCGTCTGTCCTCTCGGAGCGCGCGCCCGTCAGCAGCTCTCTGGCCGAGTGTGCTGGGTGGCCAGTCCCCCCCGCGGCTCGTTCACTGCCTCGCTCGATCCCCATCACGGCCCCGACAGGAGGAAATTAACTTTTATCGACGGGGAGTGGGGGGGGCCCGCGGACGTCCCGCCACAGACCCCCACCCCCCCCACCTGGCGCCCATCCCGCTGTCCTGCGCCCACGCGGCTACGCCGCTGCCGAACCCCCTGATCGCTGCCTTCTCTCGCCGCCTCTGCGCTTTCCATCGTTCCCTCCCCCCCATCTCTCCCGCCGGCCCGTTTCTCCTCCAGTCTCCTCTCCCCGGCCCCGTGCGGCCAGCCTGGCAGAGCCGGAGGAGATGAAGAAGTCCCATCCCTCCCAGCAGACGGCTGTCTGTGGGGAGCTGGTGATATATGAGGGGAGCTGGCTGCAGCCAGTGGCCAGGCAGAGAGGAAGAGGGAGAGTCAGCACTGCCAGGGGAGAGAGAGAGAGAGAGAGAGAGAGAGAGAGAGAGAGAGGGAGAGGGAGAGGGAGAGGGAGAGGGAGAGGGAGAGGGAGAGGGAGAGAGAGTGAGTGTGTGTGGCAGGAATGAGGGGCGGGGTGTACCCTTATAAAACCTCACTGTTTCCCTCTCACACACACACACACACACACACACACACACACACACACACACACACACACACACACACACACACACACACACACACACACACACACACACACACACACACACACACACAGCAGGACTCTGCAGCAGCACAGACAGCCAAGCCCGGGGGCCATAAATGTTAGATGCTGGCCTCTAAATATTTAAGGAGTCGCTCGGTGCAAATACAGCCGAGGAGCCGGGCTGTGTCAGACCGGCGGCTGGGAAGTCAATCCTCTCCCATGCGAGAGCGCGGCTCAATTATTCACGGCCCCCACAGGGGGAACGGGAAGCTCTCGGGACAGCGAGTGCATGCGTGACCCGCGCCAGGGCTGGACGCACACCTGCCTGACAGCGCTGGGGGGGGTGTCTTTATCGCACCCGGGCTTAAACCCTGCGCCCCAGAAAGAGGCAGGGGGATGAAGTCTCAGGCGGACGGTATGAAATAACTGAGGGACATATAGACAGTCTAGTCTAGTCTAAGTGGGTGAGGATCAAAGCCATCTTTTGAATAAACAACAATCAATCATGATTACCAGTCATGATTGTGGTCATTAGAAATTCCAGAGTGTTTCTCGAAAAGAGTAGAAGTGTCCTGAAATTTCCCCCTGGCCTTTACCAATGATGGCCTCCTAATAATCCCCCTCTCTGAACTGGCTTCATCACTCTGCTCTCCTCCCACTGAGAGCTGGTGTGTGGGGAGAGGACTGGCGCACTATGGCTGCTGTCACATCATCCAGGTGGGGCTGCACACTGGTGGTGGTCGTGGGATTCCCCATTACCAGTAAAGCGCTCTGAGTGGAGTGTCCAGAAAAGCTGTATGGAAGTGGCAGGATTTATTATTAGTTATTATTCCGGACGTGCATAGTGGGATTCCCCATTAGAGTAAAGCGCTTTGAGTGGAGTGTCCAGAAAAGTGCTATATAAGAGTAAGGAATTGTTATGATTAACTATTGAGCTTGACACGTGACTCATCAGGATTTGACTGCGCTGCTGGGTGAAAGGTTATGATACAAGCCCTTCTGCCTTTTTATTGGCAGAGCGTGGGCAAGCATGAAGGACAGGGCAGCTCCCGGCACTCGTCTGGCTGGGTCAGTACGCTACAGTACTCGTCAGTACGCGAACAACAGGCTGTCTCTGTGCTTCAGATCTGTCCAATGTTAACCCTTCTGTGCCTTTTGACAGTAGACAACCTTGCTCTGCTACCTTACTGGAGCGCTACAGACACTTACAGTACGTACCGGGAAATACAGAAGCCCTGCCACTGGCCAAGTGCTGAACAACACCAAGCACAACACCAAGCATGCTCAAACACATCAGTGCTGTGCGCAGTGTCATCGTGCTCTTTCGGAGCCCAGTGTGGTAGTTTTGTGTGGGTATTTTATTGTGTGAGGGGCTGGGGGCTATATGAAGATCAGGGGCAATAAAAAATCATAGGGAGATACAATGAAGAAAGCAGAAAATAAAACACTTCACAGGCATGGTCAGCTCTCTCC
This sequence comes from Lepisosteus platostomus, assembly GCF_059453375.1. NCBI lineage: Eukaryota > Metazoa > Chordata > Actinopteri > Semionotiformes > Lepisosteidae > Lepisosteus > Lepisosteus platostomus. Next base: position 6,237,718 of record NC_142614.1, read on the forward strand.
CTCTTTTCTCCCCCAATTCTCTCATCTAAACCCCCTAAATCTCCTCCTCGGTATTGGCCTCTCTCCAGCTTCATTCCTGCCTCCCCGCCACCTCCCTCCTTCCTGTCCTCCCTGCCTGCCTCTGCTGCACTGCCTCCTCTCCTTCCAGCTCAGCACGGAATCAATTTACCGGTACATTACTCTCTCGTACCAGGATCTCTCTATCTCTCTCTCTCTCTCTCTCTCTCTCTCAATCTCTCTCTCTCTCTCTCTCTCTCTCAATCTCTCTCTCTCTCTCTCTCTCCATACAATCAGCTCCCACAGTGCTCCAGCCGCTGACCAGCAGCACAAACAGTAGGAAAGGTGAGCCATCATTAGGAATATCAGGACAGCGCTCAGAACTACTGTCCTGTATGTGTGCAGCCTGGAGCCTTGCCTTAACCACATGACCACGGGCGCTCATTACCCTCCAGATGTCTCTGTAGGCACTCTTATCTCAGAGTCCATTAGCTAATCGGCACAGCAACTGTGATTAATTATAGAATTACAAACTAAATATGACAGCTTTGTTTGTACAGATCAACCACTTACACAAATCGAATCACAGGGTCCAGTCAGGCCAAATCTGTCTGAATTGATGTAGTATAAATGCCGTATATTCATTTAGCAAACAAAACTGGTATTTTATATGACCAATCCATAACATTTGACATGTGTGAGTCTGTGGTTTCCAGTCTAGACTGTATCATATCATACTGTAACCCTACAGTCCAGAGATCACTGATCCAGTCTGTGTCATATTGTAGTCCTACAGTCCAGAGATCACTGGTCCAGTCTGTGTCATATTGTAGCCCTACAGTCCAGAGATCACTGGTCCAGTCTGTGTCATACTGTAACCCTACAGTCCAGAGATCACTGGTCCAGTCTGTGTCATATTGTAACCCTACAGTCCAGACATCACAGGTCCAGTCTGGACTGTGTCGTATTGTGTCCCCATAGCCAGTACAAGGTTTCTAAGCATTTGGAAGTTAGAACTCAAGCACCTGTCCTCCCCTGAACTCTGACCAGGGGACACAAGTAGAAAGTAAGAGGCAGAAGCCGGGGGGCAATCCTTTACATACAGGGTGATGGTCATTCTCAGGGTTAACACTGAGTCTCTGGAACCGGCCGCGTGGGACTGACCAGACAGAGCAGTCAGGGGGACTGAATGACTTTCTCCCGTTCGCAACCTCTCCTGTCTTCCCATGTCCTTCAGTTCACCTGTCCCGCTAGGCTGGCCCGTCAGTCCAGCGGGGAAACGCGTTAGCCCTGACCACCGCCCCTTGGTGGCCGGGGGCGCGAAAGCTTCACGTCTGTGGTCTGCTCACGCTTCGAAAAGAGAGGGGGAGGAGGACGGGAGAGAGAGACAGGGACAGAGAGAGAGAGCTCTTCTTTGACTCTGCAGGGACCATTACAGAGGGAGAGACAGAGGAGGGGGGGGCTGAAGAAAGAGAGCAGGCCGGGGGAGAAAGATGGAGGGATGAGAGAGAGAGGAGGGGGAGGGCAGTGGAATGCGCGAGACAGAGAGGGAAAGATGAGGAAGGGGGGAGGGGATGCACAGACACCAGGCTTTATCTCCCTCATTTGTTTCTCTTTCTTGGCGCGTTAGTTTCTCTCTCGACATCATTAACTGCGGTTTGAGGAAGAGAGGACATTCAGTAGCAGAGGAGGCTACTCCTTCCCAGCCATGTCCCCTCAGACCGGACAGGCTCTCTCTGTCTCTCTGTGGGCAGGCCTGGCCAGAATAATCCCTAGGATCCCAATCCCACTATCTCCAATGGATCCGATGTTTCAGGTTCTTGTGGGACACACGCTCCAGTAGGTCGTGCTCAACATGCTAGTTGATGGGGGTTCCTAATATTTTGGCCAGCGTATTTTTGGTATCCTAATATTTTTCTATAAGATTCTTATTCTGCTCTGTGTGACTAATATTACTCTAGCACTGTTTTTCTCCTTTGCCCTAATAGAAAACTTTATCAGGCCCTAAAGGTTTCTATATTCTGTGGACTGACTGAGCAGAAGAGGAGGCTCTGGTTATGGGCGGCACCTATCCAGTCAGTCTCGTCTCTGAAGACTGCGAACTCTTGGCAGTTAGTGATCCATCAAGCAAGACGTCTTTTCAATGAACAAAACTCTGCCCTTTCAAGACTTTGTGACATTCAGAATAATGCTCCATGTGATCTCCAACCTGCTTCATAAAACAAGCAGCTTCCTTGCAAAGCCTATAGGTTATTATTCACGGTCCCCTCTGAACCTGCTGGATCAATTGATCTCAAATAAAAGGGCGAATCAATAACTAAACTAAAATCAAAATCAATAACTAACTCAGATAAAGGGTGAATCACCATCGTTTTCTGAAGCGGGAGTGTGGGGTGACTGTGGCCTACAGCCTGCGAGAGGTTGACACAGGATCACATTTTGAAGTTGCCCAAAGGCCCCAATACGGAAACTGAGCGTTACAGCTGCACAATTACTGCGCGTCCCTAATTATTTAATCTGCTGGCTTTACCTGCCCCGACCGGAGAGACCCGAGCGACTAATCTGGTCTGGGAGGACGGACGCAGATCGGGGAGAGGGGTTATGTAGACGAAGCGGAATTCGCCCAGGGGAAAGCGACCGTCTGCTGGCGGGTCCGGAACCCTGGACTGTGGCCGTGGGCTGCACAGGCCCAGGCCGGGCGGGTCCAGCTCCCTGCTGCCCAGCAGGTGGCGCAGGAGAGCACGGGCTCCACAGGCCCAACAGACACACAGGGAAGTGGAATGCAGGCTCGGAGCAGAAGCTCTCGGATACCCGGAGAAACAGCGGCACGGGACTCCGGCACTCCGCCTGCGCCCTTTCCCGTGCCGAGTCTCCCCCTGAACGGGCCGAGGTCCGGTCAGCGGTGTAAAACAATCCCATCGCTGCTTCCCCTCGCGATCGCCTGATTCCCTCGAGATCGCCTGATTCCTCGTGATCGCCTGATTCCCTCGAGATCGCCTGATTCCTCGAGATCGCCTGATTCCTCGTGATTGCCTGATTCCTAGAGATTGACTGATTCTTCGCGATCGCCTGATTCTTCGCAATTGCCTGATTCCTTCAGATTGCATGATTCCTCGCGATTGCCTGATTCCTCGTGATTGCCTGATTCCTCTAGATTGCCTGATTCCCTTGCGATTGCCTGATTCCTCTAGATTGCCTGATTCCTCGAGATTGCCTGATTCCTCGCGATTGCCTGATTCCCTAGCGATTGCCTGATTCCTCGCGATTGCCTGATTCCTCGAGATTGCCCGATTCCTTCGTGATTGCCTGATTCCCTTGCGATTCCCTGATTCCTCGAGATTGCCTGATTCCTCGAGATTGCCTGATTCCTCGTGATTGCCCGATTCCTTCGTGATTGCCCGATTCCCTTGCGATTCCCTGATTCCTCGAGATTGCCTGATTCCCTCGCGATTCCCTGATTCCTCGAGATTGCCTGATTCCTCGAGATTGCCTGATTCCTCGAGATTACCTGATTCCTCGAGATTGCCTGATTCCTCGAGATTGCCTGATTCCTCGAGATTACCTGATTCCTCGAGATTGCCTGATTCCTCATGATTGCCTGATTCCCTCGAGATTGCCTGATTCCCTCGCGATTGCCTGATTCCTCGAGATTGCCTGATTCCTCGAGATTGCCCGATTCCTTCGTGATTGCCTGATTCCCTTGCGATTCCCTGATTCCTCGAGATTGCCTGATTCCTCGAGATTGCCTGATTCCTCGTGATTGCCCGATTCCTTCGTGATTGCCTGATTCCCTTGCGATTCCCTGATTCCTCGAGATTGCCTGATTCCCTCGCGATTCCCTGATTCCTCGAGATTGCCTGATTCCTCGAGATTGCCTGATTCCTCGAGATTACCTGATTCCTCGAGATTGCCTGATTCCTCATGATTGCCTGATTCCCTCGAGATTGCCTGATTCCCTCGCGATTGCCTGATTCCTCATGATTACCTGATTCCCTCGAGATTGCCTGATTCCCTCGCGATTGCCTGATTCCTCGAGATTGCCTGATTCCTCGTGATTGCCTGATTCCCTCGCAATTGCCTGATTCCCTCGTGATTGCCTGATTCCTTGAGATTGCCTGATTCCTCGAGATTGCCCGATTCCTTCGTGATTGCCTGATTCCCGCTTGCTTGAGCCCCTTTCTCAGCCCATCCAGCCCCTGCTACAATCCGAACAGAGGGCAGGAGCGCCCCTTGTAACAGGAAGGAGAGATGGGCAGGGATGGAACCCTGGCTGGGGCAGTCTGGGGCAGTCTGGGGCAGCCCGATCGATCTCGCCTGCGGGGCTGGGGGAGGCAGGAGGAAACCGGAGCACGTGGGGACCGCCATATAGGAATACTACCTTTGAAAAACAGCGACACCTGTTTACTTCAGGTCTGCTTTAATCCCCCCCTGAGTAAGGGGCAGAATGAGAGTCAATGGGATGTGCATGAAACTAAAGAAAGATCATGTTTCGATGTCTGTGCATGCACAACCTGTCACAGTCTGTGCGTACGGGTGCAGAGGTGAATTGTGTCTGCCTTCTTGGAAGTGTATGTTTGTACGTTTTCACACAAGTGTGTGCGTGAGTGAGCATGTGTGTGATGAGTGTGCGCGTGTGAGTGTGTGTTAAGCCAGACTGAGTTCCTAGTTATCAGCTTGTTATTCCCTAATGAGCTTTATGTGGGTGTAGGTAGGACTTAGAGCCTGACAGATCACTCTTGCCTCTGTGTTTTCCCCCTTCTCTCTCATTAATTTTTCCTCAGTCTATTATTCCTCTCTCCTTCTCCCCAGCCTGCCTGTGCTGTCTCCCTCTCTCATTTCATTCCTTATCCCCTCTATTTCAGTCTGCGGAGAGAGCCTGATTTCATTCATGTCACTCTCCGACTCATTCTCCCTCAATCTAGATCTATATTTTGCAGTCTTTGCAGTCATACTGTTTATACAAAGTTAAAACGTTTCTGTTTACATACAGCCCGTGCCCATATTCACCTGGACCTAAAGTGGTGATATTTGGACTTTTGACCTTGCTCAATGCCCTAAAAGTTACAGAAGCAGCTCACTGGAACTCAACATCACTAAAACCTAGTTTCATTACTGGGCTGCTGTGTCAACTGCATGTGTTAACCCTCTCCCTGCCTGCTTCTCCCTCTGTCCTTCTCCTCCTCCTCCCTCTCTCTCATTCCCTCTCTCCCTCCTCCTCCTCCCTCTCTCTCGTTCCCTCTCTTCCTCCCTCCTCTTCCTCGCTCTCTCTCATTCCCTCTCTTCCTCCCTCCTCCTCCTCCCTCTCTCTCGTTCCCTCTCTTCCTCCCTCCTCTTCCTCGCTCTCTCTCATTCCCTCTCTACCTCCTCCTCCCTCTCTCTCATTCCATCTCTCCCTCCCTCCTTCTCATTCCTCTCTCTCATTCCCTCTCTCCCTCCCTTCTCCTCCCTCTCTCTCATTCCCTCTCTTCTTCCCTCCTCTTCCTCGCTCTTTCTCATTCCCTCTCTACCTCCTCCTCCCTCTCTCATTCCCTCTCTCCCTCCCTCCTCCTCCTCCCTCTCTCTCATTCCCTCTCTCCCTCCTCCTCCTCCCTCTCTCTCATTCCCTCTCTCCCTCCTCCTCCTCCCTCTCTCTCATTCCCTCTCTACCTCCCTCCTCCTCCTCCTCCTCCTCCACCCTTTCTCTCATTCCCTCCTCCTCCTCCTCGCTCTCTCTTTCCGTCTCTCCCTCCCCCCTCCTCCTCCTCGCTCTCTCTCGTTCCCTCTCTCCCTCCCTCCTCCTCCTCCCTCTCTCTCATTCCCTCCTCCTCCTCGCTCTCTCTCGTTCCCTCTCTCCCTCCCTCCTCCTCCTCCCTCTCCCTCCAGGCTCACGCCCCACTGAGAAACGACATGCTTTGTGCACAGAGAGAATATCGATCCTTCCTTTTGTGATGGAGAGAACGAAACAGCTGTCACACTGTCAGAGCAAGACAAATGGAGGAGAGAAGAGGCATTTACAATGCAGACAGCCTGAAAAGTAGAGGGAGAGAGAGAGGGGGAAGAGCAGGGAAAAAGAAAGGAGAGAGGGGAAGGAGTTATAAACAGATTCACAAATATCACACCTGGGGTATATATACTGTACACACTGAGCATCTGGGGTATATATACTGCACACACTGCACACCTGGGGTATATATACTGTATATAGTACACACCTGGGGTATATATACTGTATACACTGAGCATCTGGGTTTATATACTGCACACACTGCACACCTGGGGTACTGTATATACAGTATACTGCACACACTGCACTCCTGGTATATATATACTGCACACACTGAACATCTGGGGTATATATACTGCACACACTGCACACCTGGGGTATATACTGTATATAGTACACACCTGGGGTATATATACTGTATACACTGAGCATCTGGGGTATATATACTGCACACACTGCGCACCTGGGGTATATATACTGTATATAGTACACACCTGGGGTATATATACCGTATACACTGAGCATCTGGGTTTATATACTGCACACACCGCACACCTGGGGTATATATACTGCATATAGTACACTCCTGGGGTATATATACTGTATACACTGAGCATCTGGGGTATATATACTGCACACACTGCGCACCTGGGGTATATATACTGTATATAGAACACACCTGGGGTATATATACTGTATACACTGAGCATCTGGGGTATATATACTGCACACACTGCGCACCTGGGGTATATATACTGTATATAGTACACACCTGGGGTATATATACCGTATACACTGAGCATCTGGGTTTATATACTGCACACACCGCACACCTGGGGTATATATACTGCATATAGTACACTCCTGGGGTATATATACTGTATACACTGAGCATCTGGGGTATATATACTGCACACACTGCGCACCTGGGGTATATATACTGTATATAGTACACACCTGGGGTATATATACCGTATACACTGAGCATCTGGGTTTATATACTGCACACACCGCACACCTGGGGTATATATACTGCATATAGTACACTCCTGGGGTATATATACCGTATACACTGAGCATCTGGGTTTATATACTGCACACACCGCACACCTGGGGTATATATACTGCACACACCGCACACCTGGGGTATATATACTGCATATAGTACACACCTGGGGTATATATACTGTATACACTGAGCATCTGGGTTTATATACTGCACACACTGCACACCTGGGGTATATACTGTATACTGCAGACACTGAGCATCTGGGGTATATATACTGCACGCACTGCACACCTGGGGTATATATATACTGTATACACTGAGCATCTGGGGTATATATACTGCACGCACTGCACACCTGGGGTATATATATACACTGTATACACTGCACACGTGGGGTATATATACTACACACACTGAGCATCTGGGTTATATATACTGTATACAGTACACACTTGGGTATATATACTGTATACAGTACACACCTGGGGTATACAGTATATACTGCACACACTGAGCATCTGGGGTATATATACTACACACACTGCACATCTGGGTATATATACTGTATATACTGTAGTACACACCTGGGTTATATATACTGTATACACTGAGCATCTGGGTTTATATACTGCACACCTGGGTATATACTGTATACTGTACACACCGCAAACCCGAGGTACTGTATATAGACTGCTTGCACTGTATACCTGTGGTGTCTATTCAGTACTCTAAATACATTATACATCTGGGCAATATATACGGTACGTACTGTAGTTTGTGTATGAATATAAATGTGGTGAATGATGGCACACCAGGTACAATGATGCTGTGTTTGTGTCGACTCGATTTAATGGTAGGTGTTGCGTCCCGAATACGGTGTCTTTGCCGAGGATGCTCAGCTTGATGAAGGCGTAATTATTTCTGACAGCTGGGTGTAGGACCCAGCGTTCAAGCCGCGAGTGTGGAGCAGTAGCAGAGCAGAAGACAGAACAGACAGAGATGGACAGAGAGAGGGGCAAAGAGAGAGGGAGCAGGGAGGAGAGGTGGAGAAGGAGGGAGTGGAGAGAGAAGGACAGGGAGAGAGGGAGGGGTGACAGTGCTGCTTATTCTCTCCGGCTGTTTGAAAGTCATTTAGCGGCTCAGCCTCAGCAGAGACACCAGTAACAACAGCAGCCGGAGAATCACACTGCGGTAACGGGACCACAGAGCAGTCATTCTGGTCCGCGGAAAGGAGATACAACTAACAGGAAAACAGCCGACAGCTGCAAGAAGGAGGAAGAGAAAGAGAGGAAAGGAATCAAACACACAGATATATACAGGCTACAATGCACACTCAACACCGAACACACACAACGTGTAAGGACACGGGAATCCAGTCACACTGAGAGCGCGCAGAAACCGACACGAGCAGCCGGGACACAGCGGCGGACACGTACAGCGCGCACACTCGCCCTCGCTCACTCATCTGGACGGGACCCGTCTGCTTCTGCGCGTCCGGAGAGACACGGCTCCAGCTGTCGGTCCGAGCCCGCGAGGAGCCGCGCTCCCAGGTGAGTCTCTGGCGCGAGCCCGGCCGCTGGAGTCCGGCGCGCTCTCCCTCTGTGTTTAACCTCTTTCCCTTTTCTCTCCCTCCCTCCTTCCCCTCTTACTGTTTCTCCTTCTTAAAAAGACCCCTTATCGCATTTGTATCACACACCTCTGTTTGCCGAGAATCCCCCTGACCCGACCGAGCAGGAAAACGGGGGCGCGCGCGACGCTGCCCCATTCCGAAACTGCTCAAGAGCACATTTCCACGCGAGTCGAGTGAAACACGTCAGTGAGAAGAAGTGTCCGTGGAGCTCTGGCACCTGACACCTGCGTGTGGTGTTCGGAACATCTGGGGATTTTCAGTCATTCCAGTTTTATTTGTAGGGTTTATTGGCAAGTCCGGCGAGACTTCCACTGTGATCAGCTGCAGACATCTCATGGGAAGTCGTTTGGATTCCCGTTTTCGTGTGTGTGGCTGTGTGTGCGTGTCTTTCTGTGTGCCCGCTCCGGCAGTTGTTGCTTTCTTTCTGCTGAAACAGCAGTTTTTACAGCTCTTTTTCGGTATTGGAGAGAAGGGGGTTTTGCAGCAGGAGGGGTACCGATCAGTGTTGTTGTTGAATTCAGAGAGGAACGGCCGTAACTGTTTGCGCGGATAATTATTCTCTCTGTCTCTTGTTGGCAAAACCGACAGGTTGGCTGTTTGCAGTGACGTTGTTTTGATCGCATACAACTCATTTCACTCCCGGCAGCAGCAGACAGAGACAGGGAGAGAGCAGGCTCACTGCCATTGTTTTAAAGTGTTCATTGTGTGTACTGGGGGGAAAGGGAATTCCAGATGCCTCCAGGAAAAGAACAAATTGGTTTTTGTTCTCATTCCAACACATGGAAAAAAGACACACTGCACTGGTGTAAACACTCCAACACTGTAAAACACACATCGTTGGAATACACGAACACTGTAACACACAGCACTGTGGCCCACTAACACAGCACTGTAACACACTAACACAACACTGTAAAACATAGGACTCTATACAGTATCGCACCACGATAACACACATAGCGTTGTAACACACACACCATTGAAATACACGATCACACATCGTACAGTAACACACACACAGTAGAAAAATACAAACTAGAAAATAGTGTGTTTTCAAAAACTTAAACTTTTTTGGCATGTACAGACTGTTCTTTAACAAGAATGCAAGTTCCGCAGTTTTTCAACGCAATCAGCAAAACATTCGTTCTGGACTTGTTCTGATGTTTCCTTTAATGAGAGCTAGCTGTTCTGAACCTCTCGACCATCACTCCCTGTCTCTCCTCCTAAGACAGTATATAACACATCAGTGGACACAGCCTGTTGTCCTTATTCAGAGAGACAGACTGGACACACCAGTGGACACAGCCTGTTGTCCTTATTCAGAGAGACAGACTGGACACACCAGTGGACACAGCCTGTTGTCCTTATTCAGGGAGACAGACTGGACACACCAGTGGACACGGCCTATTGTCCTTATTCAGGGAGACAGACTGGAACACCAATGGACACGGCCTGTTGTCCTTATTCAGAGAGACAGACTGGACACACCAGTGGACACACCAGTGGACACGGTCTGTTGTCCTTATTCAGGGAGACAGACTGGACACACCAGTGGACACGGCCTGTTGTCCTTATTCAGGGAGACAGACTGGACACACCACTGGACACGGTCTGTTGTCCTTATTCAGGGAGACAGATTGGCAATTTGTTTGGCAATCGATGCCAAAAACAAATAACAGAAACAGCACAAATTTCTGCGCGGTCATGTTTTTTGTTGCTGGAGAGTGCTGATTTTCCTGTAGCTGTGAGTTTCCAGGCCGGCTAGCGTCAGGGGTTTCGGGATGCGGTGTGATTTTATTTATGGCTGGCGATGCCGATGAAAGGGGTACCAAGCCCCCCCTCGGCGGCGGCCGACAGCCGACAGAGCCGCTCGGCCTCTCCCAGCCCCGGGCCGAGAAGATTACGTGGGGATTCAGGTCTCCGGAAAGCTGCACCGCAAGGCTTTGATCAGGGCAGCTCAGGGGACATCCGAGATCAGCAGCCACGCGACGACCTTTGGCCAGACCTGGACAGTAATTCTGGGGGGCGTGTGGGACACAAAACAGAAGACGCTCCTTCCCACAGAGGATTGTGGGATTCTGTTCCCACACGTCAGCTTAGCCACATGGCTGAAGCTCAGCAGGATCCAGGGATGGGCAGACCAACCGCCAGGTTTAGAGTGTCCAGGTGGGAGAACGAAATGAAGTCTCGAGCGGCGAAAGGTGTATTTTTAGTTTGGAGCGCTCCAACACCGGTGACATAAATGAGTGATTTTAATAGACGGGACAGAACAATAACGCCCACAGTGATAGCAAGTGGTATCTGCAATGGCTCGGTGTTCCAATCAAAGCTTCTGCAATTTTAATTGTCCCCCCCCCCCCTCCAGCCTCCCACTATTCTGACTCACACAGTTTCCCTGGTAGAACAGCTTCGCTGCGTCAATGACGTAACCTGCTGCACTGAATTACAATGGGACCGGGGCTGCGTGACGCTGAGGTGCACCTACAGTACCACAGCACTCCTACACACAGCTGCGGCAAAGCCCGGCCACGTGACGGGGCCTTAGAGCAGTTTTTCGGGGCGCCCCCGGGTGTAAGTGCATTGAGGTGCACCTAGGGTAGAGGGTGGTCCCCAGCAGAGGCGCAGGCCAGGCACAGAGAGAAAGATGGTGAGTGGAAAATACAGAACTTCCCTGATGACCACTGCTCTGACCTACCTGATCTACAGTCCCTCGCTCATCGGCTTTCCTCCCCTGGGTCAGCTGTTGTTAACGGGTTAATCCTCCACCCCTGGTCCAGGGGCACTCGGAGGAGTCCAGAAGGGCCTTCCAGGCCTGTTGTCCCAAACAGCGGGAGTGAACAGCAGCTCCCGAGCTCCACTGGCCCGGCTGGTCAGCAGGAGGCAGACGGGAGCACAGGATCCACAGGCGGGATTTCAGGATCGATCTCCTGCTCTGGGCCCGCCTTCTTCATCGACCTCGACCCGATCGCTTGATCCGCAGGCCGCGTGGTTCTTCCCTGGCCTTCAGTCATCCGAGGAATTGACAGGAATCAGGAGAAAACTTAGTCATTCCTGTTCTGACTCATCACCTGCAAAAGGTGCTGCAACTGCATCACTACGGCCCCAGGAAAAACAGGACTCTGTGTTCGTCACTTCCAGAGGATCAAGGGGAAAAATCACGCGAACCTCTTTGAATTCCAGCCATACATCCATGAACATAACTCTCCCTGGAATGGTGGCAAAAATAAGCACTTATCCAATTTTTGTTGCGTTGGAAACACACAGTGACTGAGTGTCGGGTTCTCTGGGATCTGTCTGCCTGGTTTCAACACTGTCTCTCTGACCGGCTGCACTTCTCGGTGAAACTCATCTGAACTCGGAAAAGCACAAGCTGAGCCCCAGAGTCCAGCAGACAAGCTGAGCAGCCTCTGTGCTCCCTTTGCAAAATCCTTATAACGCAGCCGAATGGTTCCTAACTTGATCAGAAATAAGAAAATGTAAGGGAAAATCATATATATATATTGAATGCATTCTTAATCCTAACATCTAAAGACTAGTGGGGACGTTCTAGGTTGACCCTGTCTGCACCGCTGTCTGTTATGCAGTGTAGCTGTGATTTCCTGCTCTCAGTCAGTATCTTCCTCACTCGTTCACTGTCTCTCTCACTCACATCGCGATTGTTTAACGTTGGCCTTTGACAAAAACAGATCTGAACAAGGTGTGAGTCCAGAGTTTCCTCATTTTCTTGTCTGTTCTAAAATTTGTATGAATTTGTGTAGATGCCCATATATTCATTTAAGCAACCAAAATTGGTATTTTATATGACCAATCCATTTCCAGTCTGGACTGTATCATATCATACTGTAACCCTACAGTCCAGAGAACACTGGTCCAGTCTGTGTCCTATTGTAACCCTACAGTCCAGAGATCACTGGTCCAGTCTGTGTCCTATTGTAACCCTACAGTCCAGAGATCACTGGTCCAGTCTGTGTCCTATTGTAACCCTACAGTCCAGAGATCACTGGTCCAGTCTGTGTCATATTGTAACCCTACAGTCAAGAGATCACTGGTCCAGTCTGTGTCATGTTGTAACCCTACAATCCAGAGATCACTGGTCCAGTCTGTGTCCTATTGTAACCCTACAGTCCAGAGATCACTGGTCCAGTCTGTGTCATATTGTAACCCTACAGTCCAGAGATCAATGGTCCAGTCTGTGTCATGTTGTAAGCCTACAGACAAGAGATCGCTGGTCAGTGGTGCTGTAGGGGGAATCTTCCCTCACCCTCTTCTTTAAAAAAAGTAATGATTTCTTTTGTCTTTCTTTCGTGGCACAGCTGGTGTGCAGAAGAATTAAACCCGCGAGGGTAAAGCAAATGACCGTGTCTGAGATGTGTGCAAATCGTTGTGTGTCTTTGTCATTGGCAAGCACAGGAGGGAGAGACAGTATTACAGATTTATGAGCTTGTTTCTAAATACATCCTCTTTTATTGAGGCAAGCTCAAACATGCGCACAGTGAAGGGGTTGCAGTGTCTCAGAAAGAGACAGTAGAATACAAAAGTCTTTTCAGCACAGAAGAACTATTTTCCTATAATAGATTAATTACATACAATCACAGTACAGGTGAACAGTCCTGTTACATTAGGAGCTACAGTCCCAGTACAGTAGAACAGTCCTGTTACAATAGGAGCTACAGTCCCAGTACAGTAGAAGAGTCCTGTTACAATAGGAGCTACAGTCCAAGTACAGTAGAACAGTCCTGTTACAGTAGGAGCTACAGTCCCAGTACAGTAAAACAGTCCTGTTACAATAGGGGCTACAGTCCCAGTACAGTAGAACAGTCCTGTTACAGTAGGAGCTACAGTCCCAGTGCAGGTGAACAGTCCTGTTACAATAGGGGCTACAGTCCCAGTGCAGTAGAACAGTCCTGTTACAGTAGGAACTACAGTCCCAGTGCAGTAGAACAGTCCTGTTACAGTAGGAGCTACAGTCCCAGTACAGTAGAACAGTCCTGTTACAATAGGGGCTACAGTCCCAGTACAGTAGAACAGTCCTGTTACAATAGGAGCTACAGTCCCAGTACAGTAGAACAGTCCTGTTACAATAGGGGCTACAGTCCCAGTACAGTAGAACAGTCCTGTTACAATAGGGGCTACAGTCCCAGTATAGTAGAACAGTCCAGAACTGTTCTACTGTTCTACTGTGCAAGACCCGCCAGCCCCTGCCCATATCCTTTCCCAGATGGTAGGAGGGCAAAGAGTTTATGGGAGGGGTGGGAGGGGTCAGCGAGATCAGTCTCTGAGTGACAGGAATGGAGAGCCTGGGTCCGGAGACAGTCCCCACTCCCCACCACGGCGGGAGAGGCCATGAAGACAGTGCCAGTGGACGCACACCGCATCAGCCCGGCAAAGCTCCGACTGATTGCACCAGAGATACACAGCTGTGTGTGCGCGAGAGAGGCCGAGCCTCACGGAGACAGGCAAGGAGAGTGATCATTGACACACCCCGAGCTCAAGGACAGAGGAGAGGGGTGGAGAGAGGGGCAAGGGAAGAAAGCAAGGGAGAGAAAGGGGAAGGGATGAGAGACAGAGGAGCAGCAGGGAAATGGAGAGAGGGAGACAGGCTGGGATGGAGGTCGTGAGAAAGTGCTACAGACGGAAAAGCAGAGAGAGGGAGAGATGGAGTGAGATTCAGAGAAGAGTGTGAAGGAGACGGAGAATCAGGACAGCAGAGGGACAGACAGATGGACAGAAGGTAGAGAGAGTGTAGGAGACTGAGGATTAGGACGGCAGATGGACAGAAGGTAGAGAGAGAGTGTAGAAGACTGACGATTAGGAAAGTAGTGGGACAGAAAGATGGACAGAAGGTAGAGAGAGTGTAGGAGACTGAGGATTAGGACAGCAGATGGACAGAAGGTAGAGACAGAGTGTAGAAGACTGACGATTAGGACAGTAGTGGGACAGAAAGATGACAGAAGGTAGAGAGAGAGTGTAGGAGACGGGGGATCAGGACAGCAGAGGGACAGACAGATGGACAGAAGGTAGAGAGAGAGTGTAGGAGACAGAAGATTAGGACAGCAGAGGGACAGAAGGTAGAGAGAGTGTAGGAGACGGGGGATCAGGACAGCAGAGGGACAGACAGATGGACAGAAGGTAGAGAGAGAGAGTGTAGGAGACGGGGGATCAGGACAGCAGAGGGACAGACAGATGGACAGAAGGTAGAGAGAGAGAGTGTAGGAGACGGGGGATCAGGACAGCAGAGGGACAGACAGATGGACAGAAGGTGGAGAGAGATGGAGCTCTAGGACGTCTGAGGAAAGGCAGACAGAGGGGTCGTCCAGGAGACTGGCAGGCCGGAGGGATGGGTGTGAGGGGAGAGGGAGGCAGGGATGGAGAGGGGGAGGAGAGGCTCCCTGTGAAGGTGTCTGCTGTGATTTGCTGAGCTGTCCTTGCAGCTCTGCTCCGCTCCACTGCTGATGTGGGGGGGCACTGCCTTTTAATACAGCTGACAGAGGGCTTTAATGGAGCACAGGCTGTTGGGGGGGCTGTAATAAAGCTGAGTGCAGCTCTCACACAAGGTGAGATGAAGTGTGTGTGTGGGTGTGTTTTTTCTCGCATGCCTGGGTGTAAATGCATCTGTAAAAATATACAGCATATATAAGTGTATATGAGTGTGTTGGTGCGTCTTCCTCTGTGTTTTGTCTGCGGCAGGGTGATGTTACTAGCTTCTTCTGGCGGTTAACAGCCTGTAGCGGGGAGCGTGTGTGCTCTGCGCTCTGTCCCTGTTGATCTCCTCTGCCTGGTTAAGCAGTCCTCAGCACTGTCACTGTCACTGTCGCTCAGCCTGAGTGCGCTGACACAGCAGGTCGCCAGTCTTTCACCTGACGCATTCATACGGCCAGAACTCTGAGTACACGCACCTCACACAGTAGTGTGTGGAGCCTGTACATTCTCACACTTCCTGAGAGCTGATAACGGAGAGGACCGAGGCAGCTGGCACTGAAAAGCAAGCGGGGTACAGAGCAGTGACAATACACTATAGCAATACAGTATAGTGCTACGCAGCAGTACACTAGAGTTACACAGTAGTATAGAGCAGTACTATACAGCAGACTGCAGTACAGTAGAGTTACACAGTAGTATAGAGCAGTACTATACAGCAGACTGCAGTACAGTAGAGTTACAAAGTAGTATAGAGCAGTACTATACAGCAGACTGCAGTACAGTAGAGTTACACAGTAGTGTAGAGCAGGACTATACAGCAGACTGCAGTACAGTAGAGTTACACAGTAGCACAGAGCAGTACTATACAGCAGACTGCAGTACAGTAGAGTTACACAGTAGTATAGAGCAGCACTATACAGCAGACTGCAGTACAGTAGAGTTACACAGTAGCACAGAGCAGTACTATACAGCAGACTGCAGTACAGTAGAGTTACACAATTGTACAGTGTTTTACTGGAGAGTGCAGGACAGCAGTGGCACAATTGTACAGCACAGTGTTACACAGCAGAAGGCAGTGCATTTCAGTACCTTCCAGCTCACGTCTATAAAAAGTCTGTTCAATCTAAACTGCCAGATCTCCGCCAGCCAACTCCAGCGATGGTGTGGGTGACAGCAGGAAGAATGTGTGTTTGTGTTTCCGAGTGTGTGTGCCTGCCTCTGTGCTGATCACCATTTGCTGAGCTGTGACTTAGCAGAGCTGCAATCTGCGATCAATCAAGCGCCCCGATTCTGTCAGGCCCTGTCGGCGCGGCTTAATTCATATCTTTAGCCGGGATAATAAAATTAAAATTGAAATCGGGGGGAAAAAAAACTCGGCACGGTCCTGCTGGAGTGAAACATTAATTCCAGCTGTAAATGAAGAGAGAGCTGCTCGGTCTGAGCACACCGGTTGGAATATTCCGATAACCCCAGCAGCTGGGCGGAGATATGGTATTGCACACGGCAAACCTTCTGCTAAAAATTAAACGACTCCAGCACCAAAATACAATTACTATATATATTTAGACCCATGTATATTATATATTCACACATGCATGATACAGTCACAGGCATACTGTAAGTATTAACTCCCTATATCTTAATTGTTAATGAATAATGATGACTCCCATTGAGATGCTAGCTGGGGTAGCTGGGGAATAAGTCTTTAATAAACTCTATCTGTTTCTCACTTGCTTGCAGGTTCCAGGCAAGAGAGGGTTCCAGGCTGTGTTTTTGCCCCTGGGGGATTGATCAGAGGATCTCTTCCAGCTGTTTCCTTACGGACCTCAGGGAATCGCTCCCAGCTCTGCGGCTGGGCTCTACGGCACCAGCGTCATTCACAAATGTCCTGAGCGCCCAGTCATCCCAGCCTGAGGTAATCAGGATCTTCTTATCCAAGAACACAAGGAGGCCCGGGGGCGTGCGGGCTCAGTTCTGCAGTGAGGGCCAGCAAGAGCAGCTGATCCAGTCTTCCAGACCGTATAGCTGACTGGTCAGTGGGTGCCATTGGTACATCCGCTGCCGTGACTGGGAAAACGAGCAGGCTCTCTCCGGAAAATCCCGGAACTAGAAACGGTATGGAAAACAGGGCTGGGAATGAATTACAGTGTAACAGGGAGGTGAGCGATTGTCTGAGCTCAGGACTGCTGGGTTGTGGGTTCGAGTCCCCTCTGCGGACCTGCTGTTGTGCCTTGAGAGAGGAGCTTTACCCCTGTTGTTCCAGTCCACTCGTCTGTATGAATGGGGACCAGCATTGCTGAGGGTATTTCCAGCTGTCTCTTCCTCTGAAACCAGGATAAGCTCTGGTACAATGAGCCAATGTAGCTCAGATATGAAAGTTACCTACTTCATCAGCAATTTGTGCCTATATTTGTATACATTTGAAAGGCTCGGGGGGTATTTCTTTAGAAACTTTTACCTGGAGCCATTTCTTAGCCTCCTGTTAACAGGTGTTTAACTGGGAGGAATAACTATTTTATCCTGTAAGAAACAGACTGGATTGATCACAAGCACATTTCTGCTCAGCACAGTCCTGTGTAAATAGTGATTTGTAATGTGCTCTATATTTTCGTGCAGCTCATTTCTGGGCTGTGTCTCTCTGCCCAGGGAGTACCAATGCAAATTAGCCCACAGATCCCGTTGTGAAAGTTAAACATCGGCTGCTGTCGCCGTGTCTGCTAAATAAACGAGCCACAGAATGAATGACTCAGCATCGGCAGCCTGGCCGGCAGACTGTTTCCCTACTCTGTGACGAGAGCTGATGAGGGGCTGTAGCTCTACGTCAGTCCAGCAGGCAGGCACTTCAACTCCAGATTTCAGGCTCTTCAGACCCGATCTGATTGGCGCAGGGAACTTCAGACAGCTGGGTTAGAGTCCCAGAAAGAGAAACCACACACTGAGAGACATTACGTCTTGTGAAACATAAAACCAAGGTCTTGACTCTCTGTGGTCATTAAAAATCCCAGGGCGTTTCTCGAAAAGAGTAGGGGTGTTACCCTGGTGTCCTGGCCAAATTTCCCCCCGGACTTTACCAATCATGGCCTCCTAATAATCCCCATCTCTGAACTGGCTTCATCACTGTGTTCTCCCACTGAGAGCTGGTGTGTGGGGAGAGTACTGGTGCACTATGGCTGCCGTCGCATCATACAGGTGGGGCTGCACATTGGTGGTGGTGGAGGGGATCCCCATTACCTGTGGAGCGCTTTGAGTGGAGTGTCCAGAAAAGAGCTATAAGGTGAAAGGAATTATTATTATTATTATTATTATTATTATTATTATTATGAATATAATCCACCTCCACCTCTATAATCCAGCTCCACCTGCAGCTCCAGGCTGACGCCAGCAGTGGCTCAGCTGGTGAGGCGCTTGCTCAGAGCGACGACTGAGCTCTATGGTCACGTGACTTGCAAACTTGTGGGGTTCCCCGGGGTGGGGGAGATTAGCTGATTTAGCACCACCCAGGGCAAGAGACAAGGCTCCCCTCGGGTAACGTCAGGGGCCGGCTGGGCATGACCGAGGAGCCACATACCCCCCACCCCAAAAACAACAGTGACACTAAAGCGTTACAAAAACAGAGGAGGGAGTTTGTCTTAATTGTGTCCTGTACTGTACTATTTTATTTAGGTCTAGATGAATCTGCAGGTGTGATTCAGCAGCTGGCTCCCTAGGGCTTGAATTCCGGTTTCCTGATGTTGGGCCTCTGTTCTGTGGTGACAGGGATCTGGGAAGAGCAGGAGCAGTTTCGGGGGGAGGGGTGGCGAGGGACGCCCCAACCCAACGGGACGCCACACGGCTCTCACCAGCTCCGAACCCCGAGCCGGGGCAACAGGAGCCCCTCCCGCAGGCCGAACTCCCGACGCCTGGAACGGCCAGGACTGCTTCCCTCTGGGCTTCTCCGCCGCTGGGAGACCCCACTCCCTGCCCTCCGCTGGCAGCAGACTGGGACACATCCCACACCTCCCAGGTCCTGCCCGGCAGCCGGAGAGGTGCTGGGGGGGGGTTATGGAACTGGCACCCCAAAACGCCAGTTTGCCGCAGGGGTTTTCTTCTTGCCAAGAGAGAAACGGGACAGCTGCGCCCCCCTTCTGAGGACACCCAGGTGCGTGGACAGTACACGGGGTGTGGGAGTCCAGCCCAGGGGGGAGTGTGAGCTCTCACAGATGTTTATTCCTGCATCTGTCTGGGGAGCAAGGCTACCAGCATAGAAGGCAGGAGCCACAAGAGTAACAGAGGGAAAACTGCTGCCCTGGCTGAGCCCTGCTGATCAGGCAAAGGCTTACGAGCTCTAACTTGAGAGACAGGCTAGATCTTCTCCTGGCAGTTCATGTGTCTGGTGCCGAAGCCCCCACCCTCACCTGCGTCCCAACAGGAAGGATGGAAGACCTGGATGAGCTGGAGCACCCCCTGCTGGCTGGCAGCCCAAAGCACAGAGGCACCTGCAGCCCCAGTGACTGCAGCCTCCTCAAGGAGATACAGCTGAGGCTGGAGGAGGAGAAGAAGCCACTGTCGCCCCCTCTGGCTTGGAGGAGTTACTGCACCCCTGGGGAGCTGGGCCGGCAGCAGCTGCTCGACCCCTGCTCTCTGCCCCACACACTGAATCCCTTCTACCCTCATGCCCCGCTCTGGGGCAACACTGCGGACACCTTCAGCTTCCACCAGAAGGACTACCTGGAGACCACCTTCGTCGACATCGTCCCTGGGGAGCCCCTGGACAGGAAGCTGCTGGAGGAGCAGAAGGATGTCCACAGCCTCTCCTACGGGATTGAGGACGAGAGCGACCTGCTGCCAGACTATGAGGTAAGGCCACTGGGAGGGGGGGGGGGCAAAGCACAACAGGCCTTATATTCCAATAGAAAGATCCTTCTCCAGCAGCTCAGAAACAGTGTTGCACCATAAAAATCTTATTGTTTCAGGCAACCACAGAGTGCCAGCTAGCGCGCTCTTGTCTGAAAGGCCACCTCTCCTCAGGTGGCTCTCGGGGCCCGAGCCCATGAAAGACCCATCATGGGAAGAGAAATACCATGGGAGGAGATTTTATTCCAGTAAAGGTCTTGACAGCACAATACAGTGCCGGATCAGACCCCCGTGAGAACGTGACTCAGCCCTTCTCCAGCTATCTGAACCACTTGTGACCCTATTTACGCATCAGAGAGGCTCGACCGCCCTCGCCCGGCAGCTCCCCTGAGACCACCTGCTGGATCACGGCTGGCCTGGGAGAGCAGGGGCACGGTCACACCCCGAAACACGGTCACACCCCGGTGGGCACGTGTCCTCGTCTGCGCGATGCCCTTCCCCACGGGAGAGCGCCAGCGCTGTTACCCCTGCACCCCTTATCTCCTCCGCTCACCACACGCGACCCTGGATGACCTCCAGTCACAGGTCAGCTGAGGCTGACCACTGCAGGTCTGCCACGTCCAGCGCCACCCAGCGTTCCCGACGCCTCTGAATGAACCGGTCTGCTAGGGGATTAGCCCACCTCGAAGCAGGCGTGAGATCGTCCTCTACACACCAGCGTTTCTTTCCGGATTTTAATGGCGTCCCTCCTTGATGGTGTTCCCCTCTTTCTGAAGGCTCTACTGTGAAATAGGAATTTTTGGGGGGTCCATCCCTCCACACAGAAGAGAGGGGCCACAGCTCTGGAGTTGGCGATGGTGGGGGCTCAGATTATTCTCTTTGCAGCCTCTGACTCCGCGAAACCCAAATCGCTCTTTCCAGCCCAGCAGCGGCCCGCCCAGAAGCCTGTGGCTCGGCCAAGACGGAGGTCGAGCGAACGGAGGAGAGACGGCAGCAGTGCAGAGTTCGGCTCGCTCCGAGGATAATGACCCCTTCCTTGAATTTAAGTGCTGCGCTGGATGCCGTTCAAGCGCTACCACCTCAGAGTTGCCTCCAGGAATCCCTGACATCTTCATAATCCCCAATAATGATAATGAGAGGAAGAAAAAAGGCACCGGCGCCCTTTGTAGGCACTCTGGGAAATGCGTGACAAGTTAATGATCTTTTCTAATAACGATCAGAGCTGCAGAGAGAACAGCAGCCCTGCGGCTGAGCGCCCCGCACAAGCGCTCTCTCTCCGACAGTTCTCATCCGACGGCTCCAGCTTCGTTCTTCCCGTGTCTCGAGTGCCTATTGTCCTTCTGTCATCGCACTAGCGGAAGAGGAGGAGGACCTGGCGGGGAGGGAGGGAGTACAGAGTGACTGTGTGTGTTGAAGGGGGGGGGTGCAAACATTGTTCCGGGTCCTGAATAATTCATAAAGCACATCTGCCAGCAAGAGCAGAAAGATATAAAAGCAATCAGAGAGATGGAGGGAGAGACTAACAGTGCTGAGGAGGGGGGGGGGGTTGAGAGGGGGACAAGGACACAAGGAATGCATGGAGACACTACCGGCCTGGCCAAAAAATTAGGAACCCCACCAAGTCCAATGGACGGGCCCCAGTGTTAGGGCAGCACGTGGATGGGCCTGAGCATCACCACCAGCGCTCCGGTACCAGTACTGATCCTAAAGCAGTAGTATGTGTAGTAGCCGTGGGGGTATCAGTACTAAGAACGTGGGAATTCTCGCCGGCAGGACTCCTCCAGCGACGACTACAGCGACACGGACAGCGACAGCGACTTCTCTCTCATCATCCCCCAGGACTACCTCGGCCTGGCCGTCTTCTCCATGCTGTGCTGCTTCTGGCCCCTAGGGATCGCCGCCTTCTACCTGTCGCAGAAGGTAAGGCCAGGAGGGCAGGGGGCCCGGCTCCCAGACGCGCCCGCCCGCCGGCTCAGAACAGCGGCTCCGCCCACGCCGACCCGACCCGCCGCAGGGCGTCTCTGCGCGGTGCCGCCAAGGTGGCGTGAACTCCCTGTACCCGCCGTGCCAGCCTGTGCCCGGCGCTGTGCGGTTGAAAACCTTCCTGGGTCCTATGGACTCCCCCGTTTCAGTTTGAGTTGGGTGTTGACGTCCATCTACCTTTTCTTGGTCTTCTGACTGGTACGGGACACCAGGACTGGGAAAAGGGGAGGGATGAGGAAGAGATGGGGGGGGGGCATGGCCGGCGGGAAGGCGACTGTTCAGAAATACGCCGTTCAAAGAATATCCGGCTCCATCCGGCTCCCATCCTCACTGGCAGCCTGTTTAACCCCCTCACCTGTACAGCAGGTCCCTTCAGAGCCCAGCTGCTTGTCTAGCCCTTGTGAAAAAGGAGCGGGTTTATGGTGTCGAAGTATTCATGCGTATGGCGTTGCTGTTTGCTCTGAATGGGTCGGCCTGGTTTCCGCGGACTGGCAGTGTTGTGTGAGGTAGCAGACGGCCGCAGGTAAGGCTGTGAGATCTGTGACTATGCAAAGACTCTTCAAGGTCACAGCCTGACTCCTGGACAGGGCGACCCTCCTGGGCTCAGATCCGTCAGTGAGGAGGAGCTGAGCTCTTGTTGGGAGAGGGATGGACAGAGAGGGGGCGCCAGGGAGGGCATTAGGGGGAAAGGGCTCTGCGCAGCACCTAGAACAACATGCAGGACTGGTTTTGCCCCCAGTTCTGTCAGGTGGGACCTGGCTGGCCCCTCTGGGCAAGAGAGACAACCCGTATTTATTGCCTCTCCCATCCTGAGGGGCCCATCCTGCTCTGCTCCAATGTGAGCCGATTTCTCATTACCTCCCTGCCAGCCCCCGTGCTGATCAGCATGCAGACTTCCGTCGCTCTGCAGCCCACAATGCTGGCATTGTTTTCAATTGTTGGAGTGTTCTGGCGCGC
Organism: Lepisosteus platostomus; assembly: GCF_059453375.1. NCBI lineage: Eukaryota > Metazoa > Chordata > Actinopteri > Semionotiformes > Lepisosteidae > Lepisosteus > Lepisosteus platostomus. The sequence goes on from NC_142614.1 coordinate 6,260,530, forward strand.
TGTCTGCTGTTTTTTTTGTTTTCTCTAACTGCTTTGGCTGCGAACGCTAGTCGTGCCATTAAGCAGATTTGAATTTGAGTCAGTGGGGGGGGGGGAGGAGGAGGGGGAGAAAGACAGAGGGAGAGGGACTGACTCAACACTGCAGCCCAGTGTGTGATCTCCTATGAGCATCTCAATAATAATAATAATAATAATAGTCTTGCTAATTGTTATCGCTTTGGACAAGACTGGAACTCCTCAGCCGGGACAGTAGCGATCTCTGAACAGGAGAGAGATGGACAGGGAGCAAGGCAGGATCACTGGGAAGGCGTGTCTGCAGAGTGTCTCCCCTGTCGGGCCCTGTGGAGCTCGCGGTGTTGAAAGTGAACCGCTCTGACAGGTCCGTGGCGTCCTCTGGGCGTTGTGGCCTCTCAGAGATGGACAAAGTCGACCCTGCGGGGGCGCTGTGCTCTTCCGCAGGGGGGGGACCAACATCTCAGCGCCCACTTTGTGCTCCCGTGCATTCTGGGAGAGCTGGCTATCTGATGTGACGTGAGGCTCGTTTCCAGGAATCGATAACCTCTCATTTAGGTTTAATGAGAGCAGTAACGAGCAGGCTCCTCTATAGATCTTCAGTAAGAGCCCTCCTGGCAGAAGCATGCCGCACAGAAGGGAGGGAGAGATAGTAGCAGAGAAGGAGGGGGAGACAGATTTTTTTTGTTGTGGGTTTGGGTTTGGTATCTGAAAAGAGACGGGTAAGACAACCACAAGAAAACTGAAAATCATTCTACATTCTTTATTTCTATTCTACGACTACTCCATCTGACACTGTCTCTCTCCCCTTGTCTCTCTCCTGTCCTCGTAATTTTCTTTCTCCCCTTGTCCCTCTCTCCCCTTGTCTCTATCTCCCCTTGTCCCTCTCTCCTATCCCTCCCTCCTTGTCTCTATCTCCCCTTGTCCCTCTCTCCTATCCCTCCCTCTCTCCTTGTCCCTCTCTCCTATCCCTCCCTCTCTCCTTGTCCCTCTCTCCTATCCCTCCATCTCTCCTGTCCTCCTATCCTTGTCTCCCCTTGTCCCTCTCTATCCCTCTGTCTCCCCTTGTCCCTCTTTCCTATCCCTCTGTCTCCCCTTGTCCCTCTCTCCTCTCCTCTTATCCCTCTCTTTCCCCTTGTCTCTATCTCCCCTTGTCCCTGTCTCCTGTCCTCCTATCCCTCTCTCCCCTCTCAGACTAACAAGGCCTCGGCACAAGGAGACTTCCAGGGGGCCAGCGCAGCGTCTCGCCAGGCTCTGTGGTTGGCTGTCCTTTCTATCATCTTTGGGGTCGTGACCTATGTCTGTGCCATCGCTGCACTTGTCTCCTACCTATCTGGGAAACCCCCATAACCCCCTGACCTGCTCCTGTGACTCCTACCGACTGGACTCGACTGAGCTGGTTTACAGCACAGGAGATCACTGGACTGGACTGAGCTGGACTACAGCACACCAGAACTCTGGACTGGACTGAGCTGCATTACACCACAGCAGATCACTGGACTGGACTGAGCTGGTTTACACCACAGCAGATCACTGGACTGGACTAAAATGGATTACACCACAGCAGATCACTGAACTGGATTGAGCTGGATTACAGCACAGGAGATCACTGGACTGGACTGAGCTGGACTACAGCACAGAAGATCACTGGACTGGACTGAGCTGGATTACACCACAGCAGATCACTGGACTGGATTGAGCTGGACTACAGCACATCAGATCACTGGACTGGACTGAGCTGTATTACACACCACAGGAGATCACTGGATTGAGCTGGATTACAGGACAGGGGATCACTCGACTAGGTTGAGCTGGATTACAGCACAGGGGAACTCTGGACTGTGCTGGAAAGAATTGCACTTGCAAGATGTGAGAGCCATTTGGACCAGGCTTGACGTGACTGGACTGTTGGACTGTGGACCAGGGTGACGCCAGGTGGCATGCAAAGGGCTGAACTGTATAGCATGTCTGACTGGAATAGATGGGCTTTTACCAGCATGGATCTGACCAGAATGGACTGGATTTTAATTGGGAGGAACTCAACTTGCCTAGCTAGACTGGATTGGGTACTGGACTGCTCTGGGACAGTAGCCTGGACTATATACTGGAGTGGACTAGAGCAGCCTGGATCACACTACATGGCACCACTCTCTGCTGGACTGAACCCTCCAGAAAAGAAATGCTGGGAATTGGAAAATGCAGTAATAGATTTGACTTTCCTGAACTAGATCCTAGTGGGCCACACCAGATTAGATTGTAATGGACTGGACCATACCGAACAGGTCTGTCCTGGACTGGACCTGTCAAAGAGAATGTGTTCAACAACACTGGACCTAACAGAACTGCTACACATTAACACACCACTGCAATTTCCACGGCAACAGACCGACCATGCACCTCTATTAACAGGAACTGTACAGAGTGCGGAGGCATATGGCTGCAGTAGACATTGGGCAGAGACAAACAGGAGACAGCTATGGCTTTGGATACTCCAGGAACTTGTGTTATAGGACAGAGGACTGTAAGGGGTATGATGGTGGACAGGGTGACCAGCTGGAGGCGGGTGAGTGGTGGACAGGGTGACCAGCTGGAGGCGGGTGAGTGGTGGACAGTGACCACCTGGATGAGGGTGGATGGTGGACAGAGCATCCGGCTGGATGAGGGTCAGTTGTGGGAAAGTGACCAGCTGGATGAAGATCGAGTGGTGGACAGAGTGACCATTTGGAAGCCAAATTCTCTTCTTCAGAAGCAAGTGATTCTGTATGAGACAGAAGAAAGCTCTATACTGTACTTCATATTATTTTAACTTTTTGTGTCTGTCTGTAATGAGTTACCTATAGATGGAAATCTCCTGCATCTAGTTTCCAAAAACAAGAACCTGCACATGGTCAAACCTACACTGGACCAGACTGCTGTGATCCATTTTCTTCTTTCCTTCCTTTTTTAAGAAGATGAACCAGTGCTGGTGTTCTCCTGGCCTAATAGCCATGCTTCACAGCCCTGGACAAAGGCACTAAATCTGTTGTCTCAGGCAGGGTCAAGAATGTCGCACTGTTCCTAAAGCCACACCACCTTTCCACTACAAGAAGGCAAACTGTGCTCTCTATGTGCGTCTCCAGAACAGAGACCAGGGCTCAGAGTGGCCTAGCCAGTGAGAGCTCCTGACTGGAGCTGGAGTTGAGACCCTACAGCCCAGAGACCCACACAGCAGGACAGGAGGCACAGCGAGAAGAGACAATACCTCAGCAATATCACACTCACAGCAGGACAGGAGGCACAGCGAGACAAAAGAGGGCACAATCCCTAAATAAGCAACACAGCAGAACAGGAGGCACAGTGAGAAGAGACAGAGAATCCCTCAGTTAGAAACGCTCACAGTAGGACAGGAGGCACAGTGAGAAGAGACAGAGAATCCCTCAGTTAGAAACGCTCACGGTAGGACAGGAGGCACAGTGAGAAGAGACAGAGAATCCCTCAGTTAGAAATGCTCACAGTAGGACAGGAGGCACAGTGAGAAGAAATGGAGAATCCCTCAGTTAGAAACACTCACAGTAGGACAGGAGGCACAGTGAGAAGAGATAAGAGAGCATCAGTATCACACACCGTAGAATAGGAAAAAAGAGAGGATACGACAGGAGAATGAACAGATTTCTGTGACAGGTGTCTTCTCCATCACTCCCCTACCCTCCCAAAGGTACATGTAAATAATTACAAAATCAATTAAAAAATAAATGCACTTGAAGAAATCAATCACGCTGTCTTCTTTGTCTCCACACATTTTCTCTTCATGAAGAAATGACAATTGCTGTTGTTCTGACACAACCAGACTAGCTGCCACCACCCCAGCAAAGTGGGGTGAATATCCCCTCTCCTGGCGTTCAGGGTTCAATCTCACGACTGCACAGTGCTCGACGTCTGACTGTTATTTTTTTAATGCTATTCTTGTGGATTAAGGCTCTGTAAGGGGGCTCGGTGTCAGCAAGCAGATGTGATATCGCTCCCTAGTGGCCTAGACAGTGCACAGTCCTACTGCAGTGGTCCTCTAGGATCTGTCTAGGAAACGACACTGTGCGCAATCTCAGCCCACGTGCAACTGTACTCACATACTGGCAGGAGCTGTGTAGAGCGATAGATATTACAATGATGTTATTGGGTAAAGTATTCCAGAGATCACCGGTCCCGTCTGCGTCATATTGTACCCCTACAGTCCCTAATCTGGTCCAGTCTGTGTCATATTGTAGTCCTACAGTCCAGAGATCACTGGTCCAGTCTGTGTCATATTGTAACCCTACAGTCCAGAGACCACTGGTCCAGTCTGTGTCATATTGTAGCCCTACAGTCCAGAGACCACTGGTCCAGTCTGCGCTGTCATATTGGAACCCTACAATATATAGGGGGGTATGAAATGATAAATAATTCTCAATCACGATAAGAGAAAAATAAGAGTAGTTTGATCTTTTAGGCTCAGAGTACTTCAAACCAAACCAGGGTTTAGAGACTTTAGAGAGTCAGTGTAACAAAGCACATCAAATACCATCACATGAACCGGTCTTATTTATAATTAATACAAAAAGGCTCAGAAAGGGAGAGAGGAGCAGAGGCGGAGTCACAGCATCTTGGAGTATCTCCTACTGACAGAGTCTCTGTAGAACTGGAAAATCTTCCCTGATGCCCGCTGACTGACTGCGATGCACTGCTGCAGCTGGAGAGGCAGAGGACACTGGGTTATTACAGAAAGGAGCTGCAGTGCACAAACACTGCAGGTAAAGACAGGGGGCAAGACCGAGAGCTCCAGCAGCTTACCTCACTCACTGAGAAGGACCCTTTGGTCGATGACATCATCACTCTGCGCTCTGCACTGTCAATGGCAAATGTCATCACTGCGCGGCTCTCCTGTGATTTAGAGATGGGGAAAGAGAGACTGTCACATAAAAAAAATGGGTGGAAAGGAGGTTCAGACTAGGGGGGCAGTGTTGGTCAGTGTGTGGGGATCCCTAGGGGTCCAGTCAATACACCGTACGGACCAGTGTCTAGGGGCACTTGTTGAGTCAGTGAAGCAGTCAGTGTTGGAGGGGTCAGTGTATGTACAAGGTTGTACACACTGTGCACTGTACAGTACCCTCTCCTGTGCAGCAGTGGGGTCAGTGTGGATGTGGCCCTCAGGGTCAATGGCACAGGTCACCCCACAGAAAAGGCAGCGCATGGGCAGTCCCGCGTCCATCAAGGCCATACAAGCAGCATTCAAACTGCACGCCAACAGCTGGGGTCCTCACTAAGGAACAGGACTCAGAGAGACAGACAGGCCTTACTGCACACAGAGACAGACAGAGACACACAGACTGGCCTTACTGCACAGAGAGACAGACAGAGACACACAGACTGGCCTTACTGCACACAGAGACAGACAGAGACACACAGACTGGTCTTCCTGCACACAGACACATTGTGAAGGATACTGCCCCATCATCATGGACGACCTGCAGGACGAGGGTGAGGGAGGAGCGCGGGTGGAGAGAGGAGAGGAGAGCCGCCTTGCACGTCTCTCGCACGCACTGCTCACGAGAGCGCTCGGCCACTCCTGCACACTCAGACCGGGAGAGAGGGAGAGACAGAGAGAGTCTTGACAACCTCTCGTTCACAAACTTTAAAACACCACCACCAGGCTTTTGCTTGAGCAACAAAGGACGACAATTTTCAAAGTGAGACAACAAAGCACTGAATCGTCAAAGCAGCTGTGAACCACACCCTGCACTGCTAGAGCTCTCATTACCTTCGAGACAGAAGGAGGGAGACGGGACAGAGATAAAAGAGAGAAAAACATGGAGAGAAACAAAAGAATAAAGTGGTGAGGTGGGTTAAAAGAAAAGAAGGGAGAAGGAGATGAGAAGGAGGAGGACACAGACAGCAGAGGGTTAATGCAGCCCATCAGGGTAGCGATCAGTGTTTGGTTATTATACATGAAGCTGCTGCCACACTGTGGCGAACAGTGGTATTGGACATCTAACACTTGCAAGGTGATATTGCAAACATCAAATGTTTCTTCTGGGGGTGTTCTCCACACTGTCAGGGTCAGTTTAGTCATGTGTTTATTACACAATGTTGAGCCTTTCATCCCAAAGTGCAACATATATAACTGCACATCAGTAGGAGAGATACACTACCTCACCAGCTGAATAAAGGGGAACTTTAAGTAGGGCAGACTGTTTCAGACCAGAGTGGAATTTGGTCAAACCTCTTGTGTTAACTAATCTACTGAGATGAACAGTACAAGGTATCTTTAACAATCAAGTATTCAGAACCTCAGTTTAAAATCTCACCAGACGTACAGAACCTCCTGTTGCACAGTGTCCCCTGTCAGCATGCTAGGACTTTTTTAATGAAACATTTAGTTTTGTATTGGAAATTAACTTGAAGAGGGAAGGGTTCCCCCTACTGGTCCGCAAGTGCTACATCCTGCAGAAGCCTTGTTTTCCCATCACTGTCCTGTCCAGTTCCAGATTTGCTTAGTTTCTAAGACCTGACAAGATAAGGTTGCAGACTGCAAGGTGGTACTGCTGGTGCGTATGGCCTGCAGACAAAGAGAGTATGGCTGAAGATAATAAAGAATACAGCGCACTGCTGGTCAGCGCTAAACAACACTCTCCGCCTGTATACCCTGATGCAGTGTGGTGTGTGCAGAGCAGAGACAGGCGGTTAGCTCTCACCTGGCAGGCCCACTTTCGGCTGGATCAGAACCTCCATTGTAGCCCGATCATAAATCTCCTTACTGACCTTCACCTCCGCTGGCCCGTACACCCCAGCCAGGACACTGGTGTCTCCTGCAGACACACAGAGTGAGCGGTCAAGACAGCCGCACGTACAGACACACACAGAGAGTGACCCGTCAAGACAGCGGCATGTGTACAGAGTGAGCGGTCAAGACAGCGGCACGGGCACAGAGTGAGCGGTCAAGACAGCGGCACGGGCACAGAGAGTGCATAACATAGGACCCAAACGCACTATAGAGCTAGAAGAGGACCTTCCGAACTCATTCAGAACCAGATAAAAATGAAGCATGAGGGAAGAAACAACGAAACCTTGTTTGTGCCCAAGTGGACTCGCGTGAAGACAGCGCTTGCAATTAAATCTTTTTTTTAAAAAATGTAAAGCATGAACATACCCTGCACGAACGAGGCCGAACCATCCGGTCTTGACAGCAGGTTCTGTTCGCAGCCGAACTCCCTCAGAGCTGTGGTGGGGTGAGTCGAGCTCTCCTCCACTTCCATCGTGTGTACCAAGCAGTGCGGTGTTTCTGCGGCGCAGACCTAATACGTCACTAAATAGAGCCCTTCCAGAATCTTAAACAAAGGCGCTGGTAAATGACGTTCACCACTGTGCTGAATTTTGTGACCATTTAAACCTATAACGTCAAATTGACAGACACATTTTCTGTGAATACTGCTAGTGTTTTTGTACATTTTTTATGTTTTTGAACAATTCCTATGTAAAAACAACAGATCTGAAATTCAGTTAGATATTAGATATTTTTAATCGCTTTATCATTTAAATCGTTAAACTTTTTTAAACACCATATTTGTTTCATTATTATTTTATAAGAGTCAAGATGCTTCTCAGAGGGATGTTCTACTGCAATTAGAAATAGTCAAAAAATTTTATTGTATTAATGTTTTATTTAAGCATCAGGAATACAAAAATGAGACAAAATATTAATACAGATACAAAAATAGACACACTTCACAGCCAGAGGAATTCACAATTATAAAAGCTGAAAATTAAACTTTTTACATAATTCCATTGAATGTCTTGCCTTTTGATTTTTAACATTTCTAATAGAATTTAAATAAAAAAGGACTTCTACCTTGAAAGTATTAATAGAGGGAGCAGTATTAGACCATTTACTTTTTTTGGATGAAGTATTTTGCCAAAATAATTAACCGATTAATAATAAAAACATATCCTTTATCCAAATCAGGTCTAATAAAATATAAAATAATATCAAAATCTAAATTTAACATTTAAAACAATCCAAAACAATGTTGTATATACTGTAAGCAATTAGCTTCGAACAGCTCCAACTGACCTGTGGCTCAGAACTTTATATCTGTTTTGAAGGATCATTTATAAATACTATACTGTATTGTATAAAGACCACAGTGCTTTAAAAAAATTCTAATTCATTTAAGCTATACTCAGATTCATTAAAAATATTTAAAAATATGCTTGGTGAGTTGGTTTACAGAAATCATTTACCATATAAACATATTATTTAATGTGACCCCTAACACCACGCAACCTCTGTACTGTTGATAACGTTTTAACTGATTTAGAAGGTAATGATTCACAGTAATGAGGACTCCCCTCCACCACCACCAGTGTGCAGCCCCACCTGGATGATGCACCAGAACACACCAGCTTTGGTGGGGAGGAGAGCAGAGTGATGAAGTCAGTTCAGAGATGGGGATTATTAGGAGGCCGTGATTGGTAAATGCCAGGGGGAAATTTGGCCAGGACGCCAGGGTAACAACCTAATGCCCTGGGATTTTTAATGACCACTGAGAGTCAGGATCTAAGTTTTACATGTCATCCGAAGGATGTCACCTTTTTACAGTATCACCATACTGGGGCATTAGAACCCACACAGACTACGAAGACCCCCTGCTGGCCCCACTAACACCTCTTTCAGCAGCAACCTTAGCTTTCCCAGGAGGTCTCTCATCCAGGTACTGATCAGGCTCACACCTGCTGAGCTCCAGTGGGCTGCCAGTTGTGAGCTGCAGGGTGATAGGGCTGCTAGCCATGGAGTTGTTATTCTGTTCCATTCATTAGATGTTGCCTTTGTGCTGTCATGTTGTGACATCTGAATGTGCATACCCTTGTTTGTTGTAGTTTCTTTTTTTGTATTTAAATAAGAAATAAAAGAAAAACCCGCTTACAGAATCACGTGACGCACAGCGCCTAGTAATTGGGTCCATCCATGAAAGTCGTGATAGAAGGCTACAGCGATGCCTGAATACAAACAAAGCAGATAATCAACGACACGCCTTTTAGCGCTCTTTAATAAACATGATTTACTAATAAACTTATTTTTTACGCAATGAAAATAAATATATGTCTCCATCTTTCATATTTTGAGTGTTTTGAGTTGTTTTGAGTTTTTTTGTTGCCACTCGTGTGTTTTCTGGGACCTTGACGATTGAGGTGCCTGGAGCTCCACAGGGCAGCTTGTCAGACCCAAGATCCAAGATGGCGGCGGCTGGAGGTCTCAGGAGTCTGTGCAGAATCGGATTCAAATCAATCTGTCACAACACCGGATTTTATCCCAAATTACGACATTGCCCGGGCAGGGCTTTCCGTGTTAATGTGAGTGACGATTCTCCCCCTTTCACGGCCAATCCCGTCGATAAACCGTGCAGAAGCCACGTTCACTGAAATTCAATACGGCTTTCAACTGCGGCTTTTGCAGTAATCAGACAGGTGTTTTAACATGTATAGATTAATAATAGAGCTACGTTTCATTGCTATTATTATTAGTTGTGAATATATACATTGCATTGTTGTTATTAATATGGTTGTTGTTGATATTGTTGTCTTGAAAATTGTGATGAGGTTATGATTACTACTATAATGACGGGATTGAAAAAAGTCTGCTTTTGTCATCTTTTACGCACAAGACTACCTTTATAGTGCGATTGTGTTTATCTGAAATGTGTTTATCGTTGTACTGCTAAATGGATTCTACATCACAATCCACCGCTTTGACTAACTGCGTATATATAAAAAAACACAGTTCGTGTACACACAGCAGTCTAATAAATGGAAAGCCTGTCTTGATATCGCTTTATCTGCAAAAGCGCTTGTGTTGTTCCGAGATTGTGAGTTGTTAGAATAACTTTGGAATCACCTCGAGTCTTTGGCTCGAGGCTGGGTGGTCTGGGCTGCTGATTGGTCAATTTAGGGGGCGGAGGCGTTTCGCCTGTAAAATAGGGTCACCTTAAATATGTGTTCGGTTGCCGAGGGAAGATGAGGTGTGCGTGAATCTCGGATTTTTCCCAAACCCCTGTCGTCATTATTATTTTAATAAAATAATAGTAACCGAACACTATAAGTTGGTCTCGTTGAATAATGTAGTGTCAGCGTGCAACTATGTAATTTGTTTGTTTTAACCCCTCTGTCTCTCAGTGCTGTCAGTGTGCGGGAGTGTGGATTGAGTGTGTTTTAACCCCTCTGTCTCTCAGTGCTGTCAGTGTGCAGGAGTGTGGATTGTGTGTGTTTTAACCCCTCTGTCTCTGTGTTGTCAGTGTGCAGGAGTGTGGATTGTGTGTGTTTTAACCCCTCTGTCTCTCTGTGCTGTCACTGTGCAGGAGTGCGGATTGTGTGTGTTTTAACCCCTCTGTCTCTGTGTTGTTAGTGTGCAGGAGTGCGGACTGTTCATGTTTGAATTGCTCTGTGTCCATTATTAATGTCTGTTTCTTCCCTTCCAGGCGGTGTTGAGGCAGCAGACCTTCGATTCCCTGGATGAGAAGCCTCAGTTCCCCGGGGCGTCCGCGGATTTTGTGGATCACCTGGAGTTCATCCAGCCTAATGTCATCTCGGGCATCCCGGTGTACCGCGTGATGGACAGGCAGGGCCAAATCATCAACCCGGCCGAGGACCCCCAGGTGCCTGCTCACCTGCCTCTGTCCACGAGTCCCACTCTTCTCTTCCTGTTCCCCTCTCCTGTCCTCTCTCACTCCTCCCTCATCGCTGCTTCTCATCTCACTCTCTCTGTGCCTCTCTGTGCCCCAACCCCTCCCTTCTGCCCCCCTACTGCCTCTCTCTGCCCCCCTACTGCCTCTCTCTTGCCTCTCTACTGCCTCCCTCCTGTCTCATTCTGCCTTTCTACGGCCCCCTACTGCCACTCTCTGCCTCTCTTCTGTCTCTCGCTGCCTCCCTACTGTCTCTCTCCGCCTCCCCACACCCTCCTTCCCTCTTTCTCTGTCTCTCAGCTCCACATCTCTCATTTCCCTTTTCCTCTCCGTGGTCTTCTCTCCCTTCGTCCTGCTGCTGTCTGGCTGTGGTCGCTGAGCTCTTGGGGCCATGGTGAAAGGGCAGGCAGAGCTGCCCGCGCAGGTCCACAGAGGAGCCTGAAAGTCTCCAGGAGGGCTCGGCGGGAGCGAGGCCTTAACGAGAGAGGATGAAGTAGCGGTGCAGGCTGATTGAAAATGGAGCTGTCTGAATTATTACGGAGCAGAAAGAAGGGTGCCCTGATGCAGCAGGAGGCTGGCATGAGTACAGCTATCTGAATTAATGCCATCAGCTGAAGCAGTCTGCTTGGGGGCCTGACTGAGATTGGGAGGGTCCGTCTGATTGAAGAAGCATCAGTGGCCCTGGGGAGATTCGTCCTGAGCGAGGTCACACGGGGTCAGAAGGAGGCCAGGAGTCTGTCCGAATGCGCTGGTTGCCCAGGGCAACATTGGGATGCAAGCAGCTCCCAGCCACACCCCAGAGTTGTGGGATCAGGGGAGCGAGAGACAGCCTGTGGAGATTCAGCCTTCCCTGAGCTCAGTACGGACAGCAGCTCAGCACACTGCTGGGCTTTCTCACCTGTCTGATACAGCATGTCCCCATGCAGTGTGGTTCAGGATCAGGTGGTTTCCATCCTTTTCTGTGAAGTTAATATCTCCTTCTCTTAACAACCTCGTTAGGAGAAAGTCAATTAGAAAGTCGTTTATTGCTGTACTTCTGCAGTCCTTGATGTGGTTGGGTGGGTGACGCATACACACTCCAAAACGTGCTCCACACGGTCCACAGCGTGATTAAGCATCCACACTGTAACCTGGACTGTGTGCCCCATTGCACCTCGCTCCTCTGTATTTGGGGCGCACACTCAGTCTTGTCATCTCTTGCGGTCCCCCAGCTGCCAAAGGAGGAGGTGCTGAACTTTTACCAGAAGATGACCCTGCTTAACACCATGGACCGCATCCTGTACGAGTCTCAGAGACAGGTTAGCCGTGTCGCCAGTACATGGCCATTGTCTGTGTGTTGTACAAGTGTGTCCACAGTTAGTGTCCACATTTCTGTGCTGTGTGGGTGTGATAGTGCGTGGACTGTAGACTGTGCTGTAGTGATGTGGTGACAGTGGTGTGATAGCGTGCGGACTGTAAACAGTGCAGTGTGGTGACAGTGGTGTGATAGGTTGTGGACTGTGGACTGTGCTGTGCTGGTGTGGTGACAGTGGTGTGATGGTGTGTGGACTGTAGACTGTACTGGTGTGGTGACAGTGGTGTGATAGTGTGCAGACTGTAGACTGTGCTGGTGTGGTGACATTGGTGTTATAGTGCGTGGACTGTAGACTGTGCTGTAGTGGTGTGGTGACAGTGGTGTGATGGTGTGTGGACTGTAGACTGTGCTGTGTGGTGACTGGTGTGATAGTGTGCGGACTGTAGACTGTGCTGTGTGGTGACAGTGGAGTGATGGTGTGTGGACTGTAGACTGTACTGGTGTGGTGACAGTGGTGTGATAGTGTGTGGATGTGATGCGTTAGTGTGACAGTATTGACACTAGTGTGCACGTGTGTTACAGGGCCGGATCTCATTCTACATGACGAATTATGGAGAGGAGGGGACCCACATTGGGAGCGCAGCTGCCCTCAGCCCTAATGACCTCGTCTTTGGCCAGTACCGGGAAGCAGGTATGACAGTGCCACCTACAGGCCACATACAGAAAGAAATGTCTGACTCTTATTGCCTTGCTGTCTGTTCCAAGCTGGATCTGGATACAGGTGGCTGTGGTATATAAGTTAGTGTAAGAGCCTGGTGATGCTGCAGCTGGGAGACTCCCTCAGTTCCTTTCACTGTGGTTCTGACTCAGTGCTGCCCCCCACAGGTGTGCTGATGTACCGCGGGTTCCCGCTAGATCTGTTCATGGCACAGTGCTACGCCAATGCGGATGACCTGGGCAAAGGCCGGCAGATGCCTGTCCACTACGGCTCCAAGGATCTCAACTTTGTCACCATCTCTTCTCCCCTGGCGACTCAGATACCCCAGGGTGAGCGTCCTGTTACTCTGCCCACCTGGCTTCTCAGAAGCCTGGTTGTCCGCAGTGCTGCGCTGCTATAAAATGTCTTTCCATCTCTGTGTCTCTAACTCAGTTCGGTTCAAGGAGCTTTACTGGCATGAACGGTGACTTAGTGTTGCCAAAGCAATTAAGACAACATCTACAGACCTTTCCAATACAAACACATCATAAGATGTTTTCATACAACATACGGAACATTATTGAAAGACCGGCTCACTGTTCCTCAGGCTGTGACCGGAGTTCAACTGACTTCTCTCCTCCTTCTCGCAGTAGGATTGGGACTTGTTGTGATTCTGGCAGGTGTGGGAACTCTGGGATTAGATTTGTAAATTGAGGGTAGAATGTTTCTCTAATCCCAGAGTATCTGTCACAGTGCAGTAGGAAGTGCACCTCTGTCTCTATTTCTCCCCGCTGGCAGTGGGAGCACAGCCTGTCCTCTCTGGGCAGCCAGGTCTGCCTGTGTCGCCCAGTTTCTATGGCCAGGCTGTGGTCACTGAGCCTGTACTTCGTCAGGGTCGGTTTCTTTTTGCTTTTTCTTATCTTGGTCAAATATTCGGCCTCTCCGTCTGACTGACTGCCTTATTAGCCTGTATCTTTGTGTCTGTATCTCTCTGTCCGTCACTGGGACGCTCGGTCTGGGCACACTTTAATGTCCCCCTCTCCCTCTCTCAGCGGAGTTGGTGAGCAGGAAGGGCCTGTGCTTGTTGCAATCAGCCCGTCTCTCTCTCTCTGTCCCTGTCACTCTCTCTCGCTCAGCGGCGGGGGCAGCGTACGCCGTCAAGCGAGAGAACGCCAACCGCGTGGTGATCTGCTACTTCGGGGAGGGCGCGGCCAGCGAGGGCGACGCCCATGCGGGCTTCAACTTCTCGGCCACGCTGGAGTGCCCCGTCATCTTCTTCTGCCGCAACAACGGCTACGCCATCTCCACGCCCACCAACGAGCAGTACCGCGGTGACGGCATCGGTGAGAGGGCAGCCTCACCCCCCCCCGCCTCAGTGCGCTGTCCACTGTGTTCCAGTCTCTCTCAGGGCCCTGCTAATGTACTGGAGTGTCCAGTCAGTGTGTCTGTATTAACCCCTCTCTCTCTCAGGGCCCTGCTAATGTACTGGAGTGTCCAGTCAGTGTGTCTGTATTAACCTCTCTCTCTCTCAGTGCAGTGTTAATGTACTGGAGTGTCCAGTCAGTGTGTCTGTATTAACCCCTCTCTCTCAGTGCAGTGTTAATGTACTGGAGTGTCCAGTCAGTGTGTCTGTATTAACCCCTCTCTCTCTCAGTGCAGTGTTAATGTACTGGAGTGTCCAGTCAGTGTGTCTGTATGAACCCCTCTCTCTCAGTGCAGTGTTAATGTACTGGAGTGTCCAGTCAGTGTGTCTGTATTAACCCCTCTCTCTCTCAGTGCAGTGTTAATGTACTGGAGTGTCCAGTCAGCCAGTGTGTCTGTATTAACCCCTCTCTCTCAGTGCAGTGTTAATGTACTGGAGTGTCCAGTCAGTGTGTCTGTATTAACCCCTCTCTCTCTCAGTACAGTGTTAATGTACTGGAGTGTCCAGTCGGTGTGTCTGTATTAACCCCTCTCTCTCAGTGCAGTGTTAATGTACTGGAGTGTCCAGTCGGTGTGTCTGTATTAACCCCTCTCTCTCAGTGCAGTGTTAATGTACTGGAGTGTCCAGTCGGTGTGTCTGTATTAACCCCTCTCTCTCAGTGCAGTGTTAATGTACTGGAGTGTCCAGTCAGTGTGTCTGTATTAACCCCTCTCTCTCAGTGCAGTGTTAATGTACTGGAGTGTCCAGTCAGTGTGTCTGTATTAACCCCTCTCTCTCAGTGCAGTGTTAATGTACTGGAGTGTCCAGTCAGTGTGTCTGTATTAACCCCTCTCTCTCAGTGCAGTGTTAGATTACTGTGTCTGTATTGACCCGTCTGTCTCTCTCCCTTCCTCAGCGGCCAGAGGGCCAGGGTATGGCATGCTTTCCATCCGCGTTGACGGCAACGATGTGTTTGCTGTGTACAATGCCACGAAGGAGGCGCGACGCCGAGCCATCGCTGAGAACCAGCCCTTCCTTATTGAGGCTATGACCTACAGGTGACTCTTGACCCCTGAACCCTGACCTCCTCTCCTTGCTGGCTGCTCTCCTTGTCATGGTTCTGTGTCCGTCCCTGTCCCACTTTATGAACTCTCTCTCTCTGGATTCAACTCGTCTGTCTTTCGCCATGACTTTAATCCAAGTCCTCAGGATCTGAGAGGTTATTGCCACAGACCGCTCTGATTCACAAGAAAGCACAATGAGGATCTGGGCGAGATCTAGAGGCTACTATAATATAGCCAGCGGCCATATTACCCTGCAGCTCACAACTGGCAGTCCACTGAAGCTCAGCGGGTGTTAGCCTGGCCAGTACCTGGATGGGAGACTCCTGGGGAAAAACTAAGATTGCTGCTGGAAGAGGTGTTAGTGGGGCCAGCAGGGGGCGCTCACCCTGCAGTCTGTGTGGGTCCTAATGCCCCAGTATGGTGATGGGGACACTATTCTGTAAAATAAGGTGCCGTCCTTTGGATGAGACATAAAACCGAGATCCTGACTCTCATTAAAAATCCCAGGGCGTTTCTCGAAAAACGTAGCCATCCTGGCTGAATTTCCCCCTGGCCTTTACCAATCATGGCCTCCTAATAATCCCCCTCTCTGAACTGGCTTCATCACTCTGCTCTCCTCCCCACTGAGAGCTGGTGTGTGGGGAGAGTACTGGTGCACTATGGCTGCTGTCGCATCATCCAGGTGGGGCTGCACACTGGTGGGGGTGGAGGGGATCCCCATTACCCTTAAAGTGCTTTGAGTGGAGTGTCCAGAAAAGCGCTATATAAGTGTAAGCAATTATTATTATTTGTATTAATTATTAACAACATACTTATCTGTTCTGTTCTGTTGATTGGAGTGTCCAGAAAAGGCTGTGTAAGTGTAAGGAATTATTATTTTTATCTGCCAAATGGGAACAGTGCGTCAGAGCGCCACATCTCAGCCGGCGTCTCACGCTCTCCCTCCCCCCGTTTCCGCAGGATCGGGCACCACAGCACGAGTGACGACAGCTCGGCCTACCGCTCGGTGGACGAGGTCAACTACTGGGACAAGCAGGACCACCCGATCTCGCGGCTGCGGCACTACATGACCGCGCGGGGCTGGTGGGGCGAGGAGGAGGAGCGCGCCTGGAGGAAGCAGTCCCGCCGGCGCGTCATGGAGGCCTTCGAGAAGGCCGAGCGGCGCCTCAAGCCCCACCCCGAGCTCCTCTTCACCGACGTCTACCACGACGACCCGCCCCACCTGCAGCGCCAGCGGGAGGCGATGTGGCGGCACGTGCAGATGTACAAGGAGCACTACCCCCTGGACCAGTACGAGCAGTGAGCCGGGGGGGGGGAGCAGGGGGACAGAGCCGCTGTCCTGGACACTGGCCAGCAGGGCGATTTGGGTACATATAAGGTCAGCTGGCCTGTTCACATGGCGGTATGATGAGAACGGCGCTTCACGACAGCCTCACGAACACAGTCCCTTGGAGGAGACTCTAGGGGGCGCTGATGTCACCAGTGCAACTTGGACGGCCCATGTGGGGCCCACAGAGCGCCCTCTGGTGGACACTGGCGACATCGGCACTGTCATTTTGTCATCACTCGTGTTCATGTCATGTTCCTCGCTGTCCCCATGTCGTTGTTTTCCCCGGCACACGGTTCTCACAGGTTTGGACAGGCCAGCTGACTTCATAGGCACCCCTGCGGGTCTGGAGGGAGGAGAGATTGCTGCATGCGTCCGTTTGCACACCGATACACGAAAGGCGTGTGACAGCAGGGATGGAAGAAAGTGAGGGAGAGACTGTTACACTAATGATCAAGATAACGCACACACACACCCACACACAGCCGGTGTTTGCTGGTCCGGAGCAGCACGGTTCGGTTCTGTCTCAATCTCTATTAACACTTCTCACCTTTAACCCCTGGAGGGGGGGGGGGTGGCGGACACGCGTGGCAGACTTTCCTCAGCACGGCTTGCGAGAGGCACACGCGAGCGAATCAGGCTGCTCGCCCCTCTGTCCCGGTCCGGTCAGAGGCTGGGAGCACGCCGGTGGTTCTGCAGGCACCTGGGCCGCCGGCGCCGTGGACTGCCCTGACTGGCACCGGCCCGGCGGGTTGATCTCGGCAGCAGAGCAGGGCCCCGCTGGCCCGAGCTCGGCTGAGGGCCATCCGCATCTCCCCCTAGAGCAGGAGTCCCCAAGAGGCAGCCCATGGCTGCCATGACTGCACCCCACTGCTTAACACTAACGTCAGCCCTCATGCAGGGTGGATCCCATTACCGGCCGAGGGTTCGAGAGTGCCTCAGTGCATGATACTGTTTATACGTCTGATACGTCTGTTTGTAATTTCGTGGGTCCTGTTTTCGAGGGGATTTCTTTTGCACGGGATAAGTTTCTCCTACTCCACTCCAGCGTGTAGTTCCCAGGTAGCGCCGCTGGAGGGCACTGCTGATAGACGCTGCCCCGTGGCGCAGTCCTAATAGAAGATGCATTTACCATGGCGACCAGAGGCGTCACTGGGGGAGCTGCAGTTTCAGGTGTTTGTTGAATTAATAAAGAATTGAACTGTCGCCGTGCCTGAGAGTGTGTGTGTTTTGTTGTTGTCATGCGGGATAGCGGAAAAGACTGGTTCCTCAGACTGCCGTTTACTACCATTAGCGACTTCTGCTTATCGTCAATATTACAGTTAAAAACAATCGTGCGCTCTTCCTTAAATCCCCCAGAACCTGTCACGGGTTTCCCTTATTGCTAAGCAGCGGGGACGGTGGGGTTATGTTAAGCACTTCACGTTGAGAATGATTAAACCTTCACTTATTGCTTTATTGCTTTTATAGCATGTTGAATGTAGTACATTTTCGCAAGTGCAGAGCAGCGTCTTTCACCGTGTCGCCACTGCTGGTGGGTGCTGGGGTGACGGCTGTCCCTGTGTTGCCCTGCAGCTGTAGTGCACAGAGGTGATTTAATTAAACAGCACTTTCCTCTCGGTGGGCGAAAGCAGCTCTTATCTCGCAGCGGGGAAACTCGACGGCTACATCTCACCGCAAGAGGCTGGGGTGCTCAGGGGTGAGAATGTCGAAATAATGTGAAGGAAAAAAAAAAACGGTCACATCGTCTTCACGTTTTATCAGGCTTTACGAGGCCTAAATGAAAGCCGAGCACCTGGCCCGGGAGGGTCCATTTTGTGTTCGCATTGGCGGCGGCGGGAAAATTCAAGACTGGTAAGGGCGCGTGCGTGAGAGAAACCGGACGAAAATTAAACACGACGTTTAAAACGGATGGGTGAGAACCGATCTGTTTTACCGGCATTTTAATCAATAATGGTGAAGAAAGTAAAAGGTCGGGGGGTGTAGTGAGCTGTAGTGACTTGTTAATTTGTATTTCGGAACCGGACGCCACAGGCAAACTGTGCGGGAACAGCAGACGTCTCTGATTTCTGCTGCGTCAGTTTCACGGTGTTTTACGCCACCGCGATTTAATGCTAAGAATGGTGCTGCTGGTGTAGTGAAAACACGCTCGCACTTGGTTCTCTCGCGAAAGTATTTCTCTGAAATATTAAACTTAAGATGACACAGACCAGAGGCACAAGAGGAAACTACATGGGAGAGGAGAGTTCTTTACCGAGAGAGTTGCTGGACTCCTGAACAACGTACCCGGCCATGTTATTAAAGCCAATACCTTAGTATCTTTGAAGAAACGGCTGGTTGAGATTCTTCTATCAATTAGCTGCCATCTACCAGCTTGGCTAGAGAGCCTCCTCTGGTTTATAAGCACAAACACACTCGCAGATAGACACACACTCTCACACAAGCACAGACACCATTTTCACACATGATCTTACACACAGGCATGCTCTGACACACAAGCGAAGACATGCTCTTACAAGCACAGGGTCACAGACAAGCACACAGAAACGTGCTCTCTCACACACAAGTACAGACATGCTCTTACAAGCACAGACGCACACAAGCACACAGAAACGTGCTCTCTCACACACAAGCACAGGCACACTCGTTCACACACACACTTTCACACATCCTCTCTCTCTCACGCATCGCCTCCACCTGTGAACTCTGTTTAAGGACAACAGACCCTGTGGCTGAGATGTTCAGTGAGAAGCAGCTCTGGCCTGTTTGTTCAGCAGCAGAGTTTGTGTTTCAAATGGGAACAGAGACAGACAAAAGGCACGATAAAGTGATGGACACGTGACTAATGTTCACCCCCCCCACCGCACACGCACACGCACACGCACCCGCATTCGCGGAATCAGTGACATTGAACTTGACCCAAAACTGATGAGACCCATCAGCCACTCCAGGAATCCCCTGATCAAAACCTGCACAACAGCTTCATTTTCCCTCAGGGGTGGAAAGTGGCCTCTCTGATCCTGTTGGAATTTTGTTTAAAGAAATCCGAACACGTATGGAACTAAATGTAAATTTGAGGTAATGAGCTCTATCATGCTTTCAGCTCACAACTAGCAACCCACTAAACCTCAGCAGGTGTGAGCCTGGCCAGTACCTGGATGGGAGACTCCTGGGAAAAACTAAGGTTGCTGCTGGAAGAGGTGTTAGTGGGACCAGTAGGGGCCCTCCCCCTCCAGACTGTGTGGGTTCTAATGCCCCAGTATAGCGAAGTGGACATCCAGGTGGTCTACAGATGGTCACCTGTAAAGTGCTTTTGAGTGGAGTGTCCAGAAAAGATCTAAATAAGTGTAAGGAGTTATTTCCCTAAGCTCTGGTGCCTGTCTGGTGATGTGTACTATTTCAACTGGTGCAGTTCATTGTGTGTGAATTAGTTTTTCAGAGAGATCTTTTTTGAAGCTTTCTGCTAAGAAAGGACTACAGCCTGCGGTCTGGTTAAAAAATAACCGGTGCTAGCTTTACAATCTAAACAATAAATTGTTAGCACTGTACTACAGAAATCCATAAATGTGAGTGGTTGAAAAGGTCAGTTTAGGTCACTTGAAATGAAAGTGCTGCAGCTCAGTTTCCTGCTCTTTAAGTGACTTGGCTGGTGAAAGGCCCAGCGCCTGGTTCTGCACCTCTGGACCTGGTGTGGTTCTCCTTTGTTCAACCCCCCCGTGAAAACTGACGCTCCACATCTTAAAAAGCAGCAGCCATGGAGAAAATGCTATTATTTGAGCTCAGAAAAAATAATGGCGACAGGAATGAAAGCTTGAAATCCATTGTCAGTTCCCCTTTAATTAAGTGTTCAAAGTAATGATGAACAGCAGATACAGTCCCAGCTATACAGACACTCGCACACGGAAACAGACTGGAAAGGTCAAGGCTCACACCCGAAATTCAGAACGAGAGGTTACTTCCTCCCGAGGAAGAGGAGGAACCCCAGGGAGTCTGGGTTTCTCAGCCACCCAGACAAGACACTTCCTGCCGCTCAGACACACATCGATTAACTAGACATGTTGACTAATTTATATTAATTGACTAATCCGTGCTCTTGTGCCGTTTCAACTTCTTAAAACTAAGCAGTACCAAATCTGACACTTGAGTGTCTGGATGTAAAGAAAATTATGTCCTATGCAGCTCCTTAGTTCAATTAAGTAACTGTGAGCTCCTTTAATAAAAGCTAAGAAGTGTTTGGATCAGGACAAGGCACTCTATTTGTTTCTGCTTTTCATTCCATCTCTGGCCTTAATCACTTAATTGAACTAATTACTTGGGTAATCAAACAGCTGTTTTACAGGTCTTAATCAGGTGCTAATTGAAAGCCGGCTCTATAACCCTCAGCAATCTGGTACTGTAGGACTGGAGCTTTCCACCCTCATTGTAAACGGTATCGATTACAAGGCACCTAACCTAACCTTTACACTGAGAGAAGCGGGTGTCTGCAACATTCCGCCCGGCCATGCTGTCCAAGCTGATGTTCCTCCGAGATTCCGAGATTGATGAGCGGCTGTGCAGCAGGAGCAGAGAGATGGGTGTCTGAGCGGACCAGCTCCTGTAAGTGGCCTTTCTGGTGTTCTCAACAACAGACACGAGAGGAACCAAAAGACTGGGGAAATTTACAGCAAAATGCCATCTAGGTTGAAAAAGCAATTTATTCCTGCACTAAATCCATGCGGCACAGACTTGAGTCCAGCATGGATTTAACCCAATGACCTGAGCAATTAAAAGCCTGAGAGAAGAAAGTCTTTAGTTCCAACAATGGCAATCTTTCTTTGTTGACGAGGTTTGGGGTCAGTTTTCACAGGACAGGAAATAATAAATAATCATTTGTTTCAAAAAGTTTTCAGCAGTACAGGGCAGTGGTCTTGATATGGTGCTTTCTCATAATTCCTCAGCACCTGCAGAGCGGTAGAGTACTGAACGAGGAACTGGAGCAGAGGAGGAAGGAGGTCCAGGGGATGTATTTTAGTGCTACACAGGAATGGTCTGCACAGTCATCTATCTGTCGGCTTCATCAGCCTGTGCAACACTATTATCCATCCCCACAACCAGCGCTGAGAAGTTTCTGTACAAAGGTTTTTTTTCTTGGTTTATTGTTAGTTTGTATGTCAGGCATTCAGCATGTCGGTGTTTCAATAAGCGTGTCCGCACTATCATTAGCTACTCTAGTCAGCTAACAGGGACCCTTCAGCAATATTCACAAACAGGGCGTGTGAGATCTGGACAAGAGGACCACAGCTCTTTAACCATGACTCCACCTCCACAGGCAGGTTATGGCTTATTTTAAATAAAATAAAAAAATAACTTATATTTACTCTCTAATGCACAAGTTTCCACAGATAAGGCACTTGTTTATTTTAGAATTGCTGTTGCTCCGCTCCCCCACAGGTGCATCACTGGTGCCGCAGCCCCAGCTACACAGGCTCGGTGCCGACCGGAGGGCAGGAGTGTCTCTCGCCCCGCAGGACTCGAGCCCCACTGACTGACCCAGCCCTTCCCCTGAGCGAGGTGACACGACCCAGGGCCGAGCCCGCGCCGCCCGGATCCCAGAGCTCGACCCGTCTCCGTCGCTAGCGGAGCCGCTCGAGAGAGGAACCGCAGACTGGGCCCAGCTGGGTTCCGTCAACCATTTGGGAATGCGCTGTACTACTACGGAAGTGATGAAAAAAATAAACCTTGCAGGACCAAGTACAGTCTATACATGTTAAAGTGCTAAGATCCTTGGTGTGACATCATTGTCGGCCGGGTGGATTGTGCCCGGCGCTCCGCCGGCATCGAGGAACAGAGGTATAGTGCTTCTTCTGGCCACCGTGCGGCAGTTCGGTCAGCACCGGAGCCCCGGATCCTCCAGCGCCCTCCGCAGTCGGAGCATCTGTTGCGGGCTGCGCTGGTGCACCAGCAGGAGGCTTTTGTGCACGCACGCGTTCTCTCGGTCCTGCTCCCGGATGTCGAAGGTCTGGAAGCCATTGTGGAGAACCGGAGCGACCCCCAGCGCCTGGAAGCACATCCCCGTGTAGACGTCGTCGATGGGGAAGAAGGGGATGTAGAGGGAGAGCCTGAGGAGGGGGCGCACCAGGGAGCCTGAAAACAGGAACCCGCCCCCGCCGGCGTAGGGGGGGTAGGCGCCCTCGTAGAACGTCTGCGGGACGTAATACTTGCTCTTGGCGCTGCGGAAGGGGCTGGCCTGGGTGACCACATGGCCCATGTACAGCCGGCCAGCCTGGTCGGGCTGCAGCGAGCGGAGGTAGCGGAGCAGCTCCGGGGTGTTGAGGAAGACGTCGTCGTCGCCCTTGAAGATGAAATGGGTGCGGGGGCAGCGGCGGTCCACCCATTGCAGGAACAGGTTGTCCTTCAGCGTCAGGTTGAAGAAGGAGTCTCTGAACTCCCACTGCAGGAGGTCCCCGTGACGCTGGGCCTCGTGGGACAGTAGGTGCGTTAAGTCGGGGTCGTCCTCGCCAGAGGTGGTCCCCAGGAGGAAGACGGTCCGCACCCGCAGTCCGTCGTACTCCATCTCCACTCCCCAGCTCTCGCGCACGGCCTGCCGCCGAACAAAATTCTCGGGCACGGACTTGATGGCGAGGAGGAGGAATATCTCTTCTTCCCCCTCCCCCCCGAACCTGGATCGGCACTTCCCAGGCTGCTCAATCAGGAGGGCGTAGTCTCGGCACCCCTCTGCCTGCAGGAAGTCGCGGTACAGGGCGGGGTAGGAGTCAAAATCCTGGATCTGAGCTCGGAGGGCGTTGCTGGTGAGCCGACAGGCGGCCTGGCTCTGGGTGCTTTTATCCAGCTGCTGAGCAGCGAGCAGCTGGAAGCTCTCATGCTGCTTCCTGTTCCACCAAGCACTGCTTTGCGGGATGGCCTGCCTGAACTGCTCTGAGATGGAGACCTGCTGCACCTGCGGCCTTGCCGTGGACGGGGAGGTCTTGGTTTTGCCATTCGGATCTAGGGGCCCTGGAGAGGGGCTGTTTTTCCAGGCTCCCTTGGTCTCATTCCTTGCTGGGAGCCAGTGGGTAGAATTGGGCGTAGGATTTGGTGAGCCTCCCTGATCCCCGCCTCTGACCCTTTCGTTGAGAGTGAGGGTGGAGTAGAAGAGGATGAGGGAGAAGCTGCAGAGGATGATGGCGATGAGGTACCTGTTTCTCTTCATGTCTGCTGGAGCCAGGGGCAGGAGGATGAGAGAGGAGAGAGATGCAGGAGAGAGAGGACGAGAGAGAGGAGACAAGAGGAATGTGTTAGAGAGAGGAGAGAAGGTGAGTGTTGGAGAAGATGGAGGTCAGAGAGAGAGGTGAGAAGAGGAGAGAAGAAGATGACGATGAGATATCTTCGTGATATGAAGGATTTGATTCTCCTTTTCTTCCTTTAACCCCTCATCTACTCGGAGGCAGCAGACGTCCAGAGGAGCGGGCGGTGTATTTGTGTCCTCCTGTGCAAGGTGCTCAGAAAACGCACAAGCAGCTGGTCAGAGGCAGATTGTGTCCACCCCAGAAGAACAAGACTACCTCCTCTGATGAAAGCTACGCCTCCGCAGAGTCAGCGCCAGCTGGAGACACGTGCAGGCAGGCGAGAGGCTGCAGGTCCTCGTTCCTCGTCCGTCCCAGAGGCAGCAGAGCCCCACACACCTCGCTCTCCTCTGCCTCCTCCGCGGTTGCACCTGAAAAACACACCGAGACTGCAGCTCAGTGACGCAGCCCGCAATCAACACCCACCAGATTCGGGGAAGGGTGGGGGGTAAAAGTAGTCAAAGTTATGCAAACAAGCAAAGGTCACTGAACGCATAATGGCTTATGCAGTCTCTTGGCCCTGACACATCGCTCTACTGCCTGTTTGAACTAAAAGGAAGCAAGCAGAAGGCTTTCTCCGAAGCTTTGACTGGAAATAATTCCCTTTCCGAGATAAGCTGGCACGGACGTAGACCTCGATCTAGAGGAAATGGGCTAGTCTGTTTCCTGTACAGAGCAGGGGGTATAAATACAGCTTTTTAGTGCTGTGCTGCATTCAGGGCTGTGAATCTTGTAGACGTTAAAGAGTTTCTCTCCCACCACCTCCTTATTTGAATCTCTTGATAATTGTAGCCCTGGTCTAGCATGTGCACAGGGTTCTTATCACAATAACTGGATCATAACCTATCATAGTCATGCCCTAGTGCCACAATGTTATTTTAAGAAAATGATGATGAAAGGCATTGGCTGCACTGCATCAGGAAGCTAATATCCGAAAGAGCAGAAGTAGGCAAATGTAACAGACATTATCTGAGCTTCTGCAGGCCTTCAATCAATTACTATACATACTACAATGTGACACTGACACATAACCACAGTGCTGACACTAACACTACACATTCACACACAGTATGGACACTAGTAAAAGTACATGTAGTGCAGACTCCAAACCCAACATGCAGCAGATTTATGAATACACGTACTGTGTAGACATTGTCAAATATATACACACAGAGCACACTTGTAACATATACAATCCTGACTCTAACAAACACACATGTTAAAGACTAGCACACAGGCAATGGTGCAGACTCCAGCAAAGTACAGACTCAAGCACACAGACACAGGGTACAGACAAAAGCACACAGACACAGGGTACAGACTCAAGCACACAGACACACAGTACAGACTCAAGCACAGAAACACACAGTACAGACACAAGGTACAGACTCAAGCACACAGACACACAGTACATGCACAAGGTACAAACACAAGCACTCTGACACAAGGTACAGACTCAAGCACAGAAACACACAGTACAGACACAAGGCATAGACTCAAGCACACAGACACAAGGTGCACACTCAAGCACAGAAACACACAGTACAGACACAAGGCATAGACTCAAGCACACAGACACAAGGTGCACACTCAAGCACATAACCACAATGTACAAACTCAAGCACACAGACACACACTGCAGACTCAAGCACACAGACACACACTGCAGACTCAAGCACACAGACACACACTGCAGACTCAAGCACACGGACACACAGTACAGACTCAAGCACAAAAACACACAGTACAGACTCAAGCACAGAAACACACGGTACAAACTTGAGTACACAGACACAATGTATAACAATGCAGAATGTAGCATGTAGCACATAGGCACATTGTGCAGACTCTAGCAAGCTCATACATTGCAGAATCTAGTAAACATTCTGACTCTGGTACACAGAGCAGATCAACACACAAACATTGAACACACCTCAAACAGAAGTAGACAATGAAGAGAGTCCTGCCCAGGAAAACAAACAGGCAGCGTACTCTGTGCAGTAAACCTGTGCAGTGAGCATGGGACAGGAACAATAGCCTGTTCCTATTGTTCCTATTGTTTTGAGAGCCAACGAGTGGGAGTGAGGGAGACAGACAATCAAAATGGGCTCAGCACAGAAACACAGTGAGCACAGAGTAAACCACACGCCCAGGCCAGAACAGAAACGCTGCACAGCACCATGTAGCTAGCTGCACAATAATGAGTTCTGATCCTACATTTAAAGTATGCTCCGAATTGCACCGCTGTGCACAGACTGTTTCATTCCAGTCTTTACCACCTGTACAGTAGGTTCAAGGTGCAAGGTAGGAAAGTGGATATACAGTAATGATAATCCTTCTGCGAACCAAGGCCCACTCACAAACACAACACACCTCAGCAGTGCTGGGCCTCCACACTGACCACAGATACGCAAACACGCTCTTCCTCAAGAGCTGCTGGAGCGGAAGTGCAGAGCTACAAAGGCCACATGAAATGACTGAAGCCTTTTGTTGCACTTTTGCTTCTGAGAACTCGAGTGACTCATCCGGGTCTGACGAGCGACACACACACTGCCCCCGGCCTCGTCTGCCAGCTGGGCAGGGAGGGAAACTGACTGCCTGTCCCCGATTCTCTTTGCCTACCGCCGTTGCCATCACTGTCCTCGCCCCGTGGCACGTTTCAACAGGTGCAGGCGTTTCTTGATTTCGGCATCGTGAGTGCCATCTTCACGCTTACGTTATCAGCCCTGTGGTCCATAATCCTCTGCACCAGGCGTAAGATAGGCACCACCATTCCTGCCCCAGCACACCTTCGTTGGCACAGAAGGAAATAATTAGGGCACGGC
This sequence comes from Lepisosteus platostomus, assembly GCF_059453375.1. Classification (NCBI taxonomy): domain Eukaryota; kingdom Metazoa; phylum Chordata; class Actinopteri; order Semionotiformes; family Lepisosteidae; genus Lepisosteus; species Lepisosteus platostomus. Next base: position 6,287,158 of record NC_142614.1, read on the forward strand.
CTCTGGGCTGACGAAAGACAGAAGACGCCCAATTGGTTCATTTCATTGCTGGTAGCAAACTGATCCTGTGTTCTCACCTGGATGTTGTTTCTTCCAAACCCTCCTACCCAGCTCTCGACGTAAAGCACTTATTTTTTTTGTTCTTTTCACTCCTAAATAAACGAGATCGGCATGTGTACGTGTCCCCTGGGTCCTTGTATCGCTAGAGGTCCCGAAGTAATTCTGAGGGTTTTGCTTTTCCAGTAAGCATTCGGGATCCCGAACACCTGTACATCGGCCTGATACTGTTCTCTGTTGAAGACTCCAGGGGATTGGGTTCCGTTGTCCTTTCGGCTCGGCAAACGTTCCTCTAGGCCACTGGGGAGGGAGGCCCTAGTCGCAGCCCGGGAGTGTGGCAGGGCGTGCTCTTGTAGCCGTGAGCAGTGCGCGCAGATTGCTGTAGTAAAATCTCTGGCTGTGTAAATGGATACAGAGGTTGCTTTTGATAATCGTGCCAGTCAGGTCGAGCGATGGAAACGTTGCAAGGAAGCTCTCTTTTGCACCAGTGACTCCGGTGCTCCAGTGAGTGAGGCTTGCAGACCAGCCTGTGGTTTGTTTGCACTAGAGAACGTCTGTGGAGAACCTATTGTTCCTGCAGTTTAAACAAGCCAGCTCAGCCAGTAAAGAGACAGGTGGAGCCTCGTGGTTCACAATTATAGCTGGTCACAAACATCTCGACAAACCTGTATCAAGTGATTTCAGGGGAATCGAAAAAAGGTAGTCAGATACTGTAGCATCATATTTCCTGCAGAAGTAAGAATAAAGGCTGTTCAGTCTCCGAGTTATTTTAAGAAAGCCAAGACCGCAAATCTCAAACAAAGGGCGTTTTTTTTCAATTCCAAATTGTCGATCAATCTCCTTTTTGTGATAGTATATCCACCTAAATTGGAATTCCGACTTCTGTCTTCTGTTCCTGAGCTCCCAGCCATGAGCCCCGTGCCACACAGGTACAGGTACCCCCCCCAAACGCACACACAATGAGGCCTTCAACACAACGCACACGTGGCACATTCCCGAACGGGTTGGTCAGCTCCTGACGTCACTGCCAAGCCCGCCCTGCACGGAGAGAGCCCAGCCCGAGACACACCGGTTCGCCAGCCTGCGTGGGCCGCACAGACACAGGGAGAGGCTGAGTCCCTGCGGAGGGGAGGAGGGCGCCTCTTTTTCTTTTCTTCTCGGCAGCCTGTTCTTTCGCCACCTGCTCAGCCCATTGTGCACTGAGGCCTGGGGTGTCGTGGGCCAGCCTGTACCTGCACGCCTACAGGGCTTTCTCTCCTGTTAACCGTAGGAGAAGAGGAACGGTGTGTCTTTGCCTGAAAGGAGCCCGGGTCCAGCCAGAGGTCCGGCCACAGCCCCCTGAGACCAGCCCCCGCACGGCCACCCCGCGGCTCGGGAAGAGCCCCCGACACGGTCACGCGTGTACCCCTATGTGCTGGTGAGGGCCTCCCCTTGATCGCTCACCGCGCTGGGCAGCACCGCAGGGACACACGTCGGTCCTCACAACTTCCTCTCAGCTGGTATCTGACTCCGGGTTCCGCTTTCCTGCTCTGAAGACAGCCACTGCCACGTGCAGGGTCGTGAAGACACGGGATGCCTCCTTCAAGTGCTGATAACAGGTGTTCGCAACGGCTTGAAATAAGAGCCTCCATAGAATGCAGACCATGCACACGTAGAAGGAAGAAACCTTCTGTGATTTCTGAAGAATTCGGTTTTGTTTTGGAAAGGACAAAACAAAACTGACAAGCATAGCAACTGTTTGTGGGGAGTTCCTGAGGCGGTGATGACTTACTCTCACGCCCAGCGCTCGCCAGTCCGACGCACACGCAGGCCACAGAGGTGCTCTCGCTGAGAAACTCTTGCGATCAGCTGGGCCTGCGGACAAACACGGCGCACACACGGACGCACTTCTGCAAAGTTCGTGCACAAGACCATCTCCCCACCCCCGACCGCCACAGCAGCGCCCATGCGACCAGGTCTGATCTGTACCGAAAGTGCGAGGAAATGGGCACGAGCACAATCCACTACAAAACCACTGCACCGAGACTTTGGAAGCGCATGCGTCACTTTATCACCCCTATACACTTTCCTGCATTAGGAATGTATCTTTTCGCAGCCCCCATGAGACACACAGACAGGGAGAGAAGCTGGGGGTCAGAGCGCAGGGTCAGCCATTGTACAGCACCCCTGGGGTTAAGGGCCTTGCTCAGGGGCCCAACAGAGTAGGATTCCTCTGCCGGCTGCAGGATTTGAACCGGCAACCTTCCAGCCACAGGCGCAGATCCTGAACCACAGAGCCACCGCTCCGCCCCAAACCCCGTGCAAATCCCGGGCTGTTTCACAGATCAACAACAGCCACCTGTAAGACTCCAGCCATGTCTGGGGCTGTTCCCCCTGCTTTTGTGCGAATACTTCACCCCCCCCCCCCCCCTTCAATCACACGGACATGCGCCTCGACTTGGATCGGCACGAGGGATCAGCACCATCACGAGCCATTCTTCCTCTGGCAGGAAAAAAAAAAACCGCGACGTGCGCAGATTTCACTTCCGTGTGCGACTGGACAGCCTGGCACGCGGCGTGGCCTGGCGTGTGTGCTCGGACATGTCGACCCCTACCCGTGACCGGACAGCTCCTCATCAGGTTACTCTTGTCAGGCGTGAAGTGGGGCCACTGTGTGATCAACAGTAGTAGAGTTGATCACACCGTCTCTATACAGTATACCGGATCGGTGTCCGTACAATACACCTGCACCGTCTCTTAACAGTTTACAGTCTCATGGTCTGTACAACGTATCGGCACCGTGTCCGTACAATATACCGGCAGTTTGTCCGTACAGTACACCGGCACCGCGTCCGTACAGCTCACCGGCACCGCGTCCGTACAGTACACCGGCACTATCCCCAGCCGCAGCCCCGAAAACCTCTGTGTGCTCCGTGGTACAACAAGACAAACAGAAATACAGCGCTAAACCTGAGGGCAGAAAACAACTACTGTATATGTACGTACTGTATCTACATGGCTCTGGCGCTTCAGCCGGGCTTAGAGCTCCCGAGCGAGCCGAGCCGCTTGCCGCACTGCTCTGTACAGCGGCCCCCGCCCTGGGAAAGGGGCGCAACTCGCGGTTCGCGCAGAAGCCCCCGGGAGGCTCCCAGAGACCTGTCGGCTTGGCTCAGTTCGCCTGTCTCACGCTTCTCCAGGCGAAATCGGGCGCGTTACTCACAGTGCCGGCGAGGCGCTTGGAGACTCCGGCTCTCCGGGCAGGCTCTGTCACGCTCCGTCTCCCTCTCCCTTTCTGTTTATCGTCTCTCTTCCCCGTTCTTTCCACCCGCCCCCTTTCTCTCCCTCTCTCTCTCTCTGTTCTCTCTCTCTCTCTTATTTTGTTTTGTGTTCCGGAAACCAAGTTAAAATAATTTCGTTAAGAATAGCTCGGGGGGGGTGGGGGGTGGGACGGCGCGTCCTGTCCCACTCAGCTGTTTTTCCCGAGAGGAAGGGGTTTTCCTTGGTCGCCCACCCTGCGCGAGGGGGCAGAGCCAGGAGACCGGGCCTCCCCCCCGGAGCAAGGCGACACCTGGAGAGCGGGCTGGGCCGCGGCGCCCGTCTCCTCTCCTGGCGTCAGAGGAGAGATGGCGGCGGCACACGAGGCGAGAGCCGTGCCGGGCTGTGAACAGAGCCGACAGAGTGTGTGCGGCTGGGAGGGGGCGGAAAAGAGGGCGGCACGCTTCAGATACCGTGCGCATTGTTGGGTCCGAAACCAAATCCCCGGCTGCGGGTCAGGGAAGAGGAGGCCCGAGGGCCGGGATACGGGCGCACGCCGGCTGCGCAGGTGCCCGCGCGGGTCCGGGAGAGCAGGCACCCCGCAGAGCCCCGATATCGCTCTCACAGGACCGCGGCTCTCCTCCTGCAGGGAGATCCTGACGCCGACCCGGCGGCAGCAGCAGCAGGAGCTGCAGGTAGCCGGCATCACCGAGACCAGCGAGCTGCTCTCCTGCGGTCCGGGAGCAGACAGGACTCCGACACCCCACCGGCGGCCTCCATGGAGCTGGGGATCCAGGAGCCCTGCCGTGCTGCTGCTGCCACCACCCCCTCCGCATTCAGCTGTTCCAGGAGCCCCTTCACCCCCCCCCACAAGAGTCTGCAAGTCTGCAGAGCCTCACACCCCGAGCACCGCGCTGGCAGGGGTACTCTGGCTCCACTGGACCAGTTGGATTTGCCACCCGAGAAGTCTCCACGGCCGAAACCGTTGTGTCTTTCTTCCTTCCTTTTTTCAGCCTGGAATAAACCTCTGACTTGTTTCGTCTGCAGCCGACGCACGCCGACGGGGGTCCCCACCTGAACTACTTGCTCACCTCTGCCCGTACCCACCCCTGCTCTACCCTGCACAGGCTCGCCGGGGAGTAGGGCTCAGTGTACAGCCCCCAGCGCGTGTCACGACGAAAACGACTCCAGCCATGGTCACACGAAGTACTGTTGTCCCAGCAGGGCGCGCACCGCCTCACTCACCCCGGGGCTGTGTCAGGGGTCCTGGCTCGACAGGGCAGCCCGACTCCGCTCAGCGGTGCTGGAAGACAGCTGGCCTGCTCCGCGGGTGAATTATTGATGCCGCCTCTGCGCCCGGAGGAACAGCCGTCTTGCCTTTTGTTGAGGTGGCTCTCCTAGCGACGCCGGCTGCGTTGCTACCCGGCGGCTCCCGGGGGGGCGGGGTGTCGGGGGACCCCGAGCCGCGAGATCGTCTTGCAGCCTCTGGTGTCGGCAGAGCCGCCTGCCTCCTGCCGGGAGAGGGGGCAACCTTAGCCCTCGCTTGCGCCCCCCCCGGGCATCGCTGATTCCCAGTCTGAGCCGCCACGTCCCCCCCTCCTTCCGTAGCCCGGGGGCTGCTGGGAGAGGGTGGGCTCGTCTCTGGAGGAGTCCTCAGCCTGACGTGCAACAGGGTCCCTGGTGGCCAGCCCGGGGCTCAGGGAGGGCTGCTCTGCTGCCGCTGTGGGGGGGCTCATGGGGGGGTGTACCCCATGGTCCACGGTCTCGTGTCTCGTGCTGGTGCGTGGGGGGGGCAGCCGAGCCGAGCTGACCAACAAACGGGGGTTCTGTCCTGCTTGAGGGTGGCGGAAAACAAATCCCGGGACACCTCATGATCCTGCGGGAACCAACTGACGCTTCCCGACAAGCAGACGGGAGAGTCGCACAGCTCAACAAGTTTCAGACTCCCCCCCCGTAACGGTCCTCCACATCGCGCGGGTCCGGCGGGGTGCTGCGTCAGCGGGCGCAGGCGGCAGAGGAGCACGTCGAGGTTCGTTCCAGGCCGAGAAGAGAAGAACTGAACACAGGGCCTCAGCTGTGGAGCCGTCCTCACGGAATAAGCCCTTACTTGTTCCTCTGGTCTATATCATGGTGCCACATTATTACAAACTCAGGAACAGTAGCCAGGCTTACTGCCAGTAGCTGCAGTGCGTATCTGAGTTATTCAGGTGGGGAGCTGCGTCAGCATGCGTAGGCTGCAAAGGAACAAGTAATAGGTTTATGCCATGCTGAAAAAAAGAAGAAAGAGAACGCAACGTTTCAGCCGTCTTCAGGTGTGAAGAAGGCTCCACGGCCGAAACGTTGTGTTCTCTTTCTTCTTTTTTTCAGCATGGAATAAACCTCTTACTTGTTCCTTATCTGAGTTATTACCTGGAACCTTGGACATAGTAGCTGCAAAAGGCTCCTTTGTTTCCCACTTATCTTGAGCTGAGCTGATCACCTAACTGCTCTCTTTGGTTTACAACTGCTGTACCTGTTTCACGTGCCTCACCCACACCTGGTGATCCATTGACCCGACTGTGATTGCTGATTCTGCTCTGCCCCCCCCCGCCCCCCCCCCCACCTTTGTCTGATACCCTGGAAGGCAAGTGTGTAACAGCTCTCTGTTAACTACTCCTGACACCTGAGCGCCTCTTAAAACCCTGACCATCTCCTTCACTGACTCTGCCCTGTGGTACTCGGACCAGCTGCACACAGTGAACGCCGTCTCCAGCAGCCTAGACAGCAGGTGGCTTCTTCCTGGTGTGGTTGCTCATTTTCAGTCTTGAAAGGAGCACCTGACTGAATACTGGAATACTGAAGGACATAAGAGAAGAATCTCCTACCTCGTCCACTTCTACTGCCCCATCATCGTGAACCACCTGAACAATCCTAGATACCTGTCCTCCCACCTCGGTAGGCAGCTTAATCCAAGCTGTCCCACACATACCTGCTTCTTCCCGCTGTCGCGACACTATCTTAGAGTTTTTAAGAGAGATTCTCTCCACAGCCCATGTTACTGCTACATCTCCTCCCTGCAGGGCCAGTGTGCCTCCTCTTCACCTGGCATGCCACAGTAGATCGGTACCGCGTATGAACTCCAGTGCTTGTGTATTAGATCCCATTCCCACGGTTTTATTTCAGGCCCGTTTCTCTGCCCTCTGCCCTGTTGCCTTCAGCATAATGCATCAGTCTGGAGTAGTACCAATGGGCCTTTTTAAATAGCTGCTCTCACCCCTGTGCCAAAAAACACAAACATGGCCCTGGACAATCTGAACTGTTTTCATCATTCATCCAACCTATCTTTTCTTGCCAGAATGTGCTGTTGCTATTCAAGTAAATAGCAACCTCATCGCACATAATCTCTTTGAACCTCTGCAATCTGGTTTCAGACAATCACAGCACTGAGACTGCCCTGGTCAAAGTCACTGACGATATTCTTATGGCTTCTGAGTCCGGCTCAAAGTCTATCCTCACTCTCCAAGACCTCAGTGCTGCTTTTCGACATCTCGCTTTCTCATCTTGAGACTCCCAAGTTTCTGACTTTGCTCTTAAAGTCGGCTCTTGCCTTACTGATGGCCAACACTTTCTCTCTCCTGGAGGGGCCAGTTCTGAAGTTGGGTTCATTGAGTCTGATGTTCTTCAGGGCTGGATACTGGCCACCTATTATTATTGTAATGTTTTGAGGTTCACGTGGGCGCCCTCGCCGCTACCGCATCAGGTCGGCCCCCCACCGTCGGGGACTCGAACCCAGGCCTCCGGCGTCACTCAACAGAGACCCAGCCACTTGAGCCAAAGGGAAATCTCCCCTCAGCCCAGCGGCTGCGGTCCCTGCTATTCACAGGGAAGGGCGGTGACGTCACAGTGTGGGTAAGCCGGCTCTCACAACCCACAATGGTGGCCGTATGAGTTACATTATTATCGTAAATGCATTTACAATAGCTGGCCACTTGGTCAGCTAGTAAGATCACATGTTCTGAATGATGATTTCTCTTCTGAAGACACTCAATTCTACATCCTTACGAAACCTCAGTGCCAGGTGGCTGTGGCTGTCTCTGCACTCTGCCATTGCATCTCGGGCCTGGAAAGCTGCATGACTCAAAATCTCCTTTAATTGAAACTGTGGCAAAGTTGGAGTCACACTCCCATCAACCTAGTGAAGCTAATGCAGTAACCCGATCTGAGCTTGGCGCTGGACTTGAATTTCAGTCTTGAGGAACGGGGGGGGTGACAGTTGATCCAGGCTTAACGTTTGACCCACATGTGCAACATTTTCTAAAAAACATCATTTTTCCATCTCAGAAAGATGGAATACTATAGAACAAACCTTTTCTTCTGCTTTTACTGCATTCTTTCATTGTATCTGCTTTTTCATGTCAAGTGTTTTGAGAAGCCACTTTGAAAGGCGCTATATAATAGTGTACTATTATAATTATTATTATTGGACTGGTGAAGGGCAAGCTCATGCTGGTCTCTGCGGAGCTCCCGGGTTCTGCCGTCAGATACCACCGCCTGGAAGGTACTACACTACGCCCTGTGTCACGTGAAGCTACAGCCCAGGTGCAGAATTCAGGCCTGCCAGTGGAGGACAGACAGCGGAACTGCCGTGTCCCCGCCCCTCCCCCCCGGCACTCGTGACTGACTTCACCTCGTGCCCTTGTTGTCGAGCAGGCGAGAGCTGTAAGGCGCTGCAGCAATAATAAAGGTCCCGAGCGGTTTGCGCTCTGTGGCGCGTTCAGCAGCGGGGTCTTGCGTACACGTCCGCCCTTCTGCTCCGCTGTGAAATGCCGCCTCAGTCTTGCGTTGTCCCCCGTACCTGTCAGGAGACTCACCTGAGCGGACGGGATGCCCCTGCGGTTCTGGCCGATCACAGTCCACCGAGCTTGAGAATAATTTGCATTTCCCTTAATTTCATCATATTCGGAATAAGACGCGTAGCTAATCAAAATCGAAACTACGGATAAGTGTCACGCCTGGCTGGTCCGGAGTTTCTGTCCCGGATCTCGCAGACAAGGTGGCTCTCTGGTACAGAATAACAGAAGGATAATGATTAACAAGACGTTTCTTAAATTTGCTTACGGATTAAGTTTTAATCCTGCGCTTTTGGAATTACGTCACAGGCGCCTTCCTTACATGTCTTGAGGCACAAAACTAACGACGAAGGAAAAAAAACAACCGACCCATTAAAACCTTCGACAACTGCTGAGTGTCACCTTCTGAAAGAGTTGAACATTTTCCCGAAGTACAAAGCCAACATACACGTAGCGGTTGGTTTATAGTTTATTTTTTTTCTTTCAAAATAGGGTTTCAAAGAGCAAGGTGCAATTTGCAAATTCATAAAATAGTACAGAAGACAGCTTTATAATATTGCCTATCATCTACGACAGACTGTATTTATTATGAAGGTAGGTGGGTGTGCTTCCCCCTGGTGGCACTTTGAGATATCGCAGCTTGTCCTTGAGGTACGCAGTCCAGGGACAGAGGAGAATATTACAATAGGCGTATTAACTGTGTTTTTGGTCTCGCATGAACAACGTTCATGTTATATGTGATATACATTATAAACGCGCATGAATGCACACAAATACAGGCGTGCAAGTATTTTGTCTGCACCTGTAGATTTTTCACATCTGCGGCTGCAAGTCTGGGCCCTCTGTATTTAATATGGGTTAACCTGTGAGAATGTCTCCTATGAGTAGCCGTTCCAATGGCAAACCAGTTCTGTTCAATAACTGTAGAGGAGACGCTACGGATAGAAAACTTAAGAAAATAGATTTCCTTCACGTTAGTGAAAGATGTGTTAGGATATGAGGTGCTAGTATTCAAGCCACCATGATGATAATTATCACCACATGTAGTTCATGAATTTTAAGAACAAGCAGAGGTTCGTTTTTGTTGTAGGCTGAATAAAATGTCATCCTACAGGGCAAAACACAGTCAAGACTGGTTCTTTTTGGACATGTAGCTGTTTTTTGAAAAATAAAAGCGTCTCGCCACTGCATGGAAGTATCAGCCTGCACTGGTTCTGTAGAAGTCCCATTAGTGGAAGACCAGAGTCCCCCTGCCTGTGTCTGCTGCAGAGCCGACGAAGGAGAACCCAACTAGTACCGGACCACGGTGAAAAAGTCTGGACCGGGCCGGTGCGGGCCAGCCCCTGCCCGTCTGTGCAAAGGGCTTTCCGCCCAGAGCAATTCCAGTCAGGGACAGATTCAATCACGCCAGCCGGCGCTCAGGCAGGCAGCCAGGAGACCTGGGGGCCTCAGATCAGTGCAGCTGGACAGCCAGCTGGAACCAGTGAAACCCAACGACCTTTTCTCTGGGGACTCTGCTCAGCCACCTGGAGACCGACAGACCCCCAGTACCACGGCCGCCCGCCCCCTCCGTCTCCCCCAAGGCCGAGGAAGGTCAGGGGTTCCCGCGCGACGCCCTCCGAACCCAACCGAACGGGGCGATCTTCACCTCTGAAGCCGAAGCCAGGACACTTGCAATAATACAGTAACAAAAGAACCAGGCTTTATTTAAAGCAGTTTAACACGTTTCAAGGGAAGAAGAAGAAGCGAAGGAATTTGCCAAGGAAGGAAAATGAATGTGAACATAAAGCAGGTAGCTTTGTCAGCAAGGGCCTGCTCTGTGAGCAGGACAGGCTGTCGCCAACAAGGCCAGCAAAATAAATATACATGCGTGTGTAACTGCCCACAGGCAGCCGTGATGCCCAAATCTCACAGGCACAGCGGGACTGAATGCAGCACCTTCAACAGAACCAGTTACCCACGCCTGCCAGCTACGAGACCCACTTCCTAAACACCGCAGGTGCCAAACGGCCTCATTTCTAGTGCAGAAATCAGGAGGCACGCCCTTGCACTCGGGGCGCTGGGGGCGGGTGTCGAGAACGCACCGCCGGGCCACGCGCTCGAAGGCCAGGCTGCTGGGCGAGACGGCGGGACCGCGGAGCGACGGCCCAGTCAAGACTGCGAGACCGCCTGGATCGAGCTCGCGGGCTTCCTCGGACGCCTCAGACCCCTGCCACGCTCTGGGTCTGCTCAAGAGGCTGCCAGACCCTTCTGAGGACCCGAGACGGTCCAGTTTCTGGCCAGCTGTGGAGTACTGGGGAGGGATGCTGGTTGTGAAAGTCTGGGTGTATCTGCATGCTGGAAGACTCCCTCCCCCCTCCTTACTTCATTTAGCAAAAAGAAAAACTCCAAAGGATGCCTGCTTTACCCAAACCACGCTACAACGACTTCTCTTTACTCACACAATCCGTTTTAAAAGCCCCTTTCCGTGTCGTAGTCCGTTTTCCCCTTCACGTTCAGTCTGAGTGGCAGCGTCCGTCCAGACCGGCTGCGTTGAACTGACCAGCGTTCCCACTGCGCTCCAGAGGAAAAGCTCCCAGGAGGTTGAAGCGAAATCAAGATATTTTACTCCCCTCTTCCTGGCTCTCCGGATCCTTCCCGGCACTTTCTGATCTTCCACGACGGGGCCCAGAAAGCCGGGGCCGGACCCCGCGGATCCCCTCGGAGCTCGGGGAGGCAAACCCGCTTCGTCTGCGCGGCATCCGGCCCTTCGGCTCTACGGCGGTCGAAACGCAGCTGCGCCAACACTAGTGGAAAGGCCAGAAGCGTCAGGAAACGGGTCACATACAAAAAGGCAAGACCCGGTGGATCAGGCAGGAGGAACTGGTGTCTCCAGGGAACGCCGCAGTGCGTGGGAAGAGCCTGTGCTCCAGTGGTCAGTCAGGGCAGGTGAGGCCGGACAGGAGGTTGGCCCGTTTGACCGAGCGATCGAGCCCGGGTTCTATCCGTGCGGGCCTCTGGGCTGGATGTCCTCGGCTCTGCCCCTCTCTCTCTGTGCTCTGTGGTCATTAGTGTTCTGGGTGTGTGTGTGTGGAGGGAGGGGTTGCTGGCTCAGGGACTGTTATTGCTGGACAGTAGGACCCAGAGAGAGAGCAGGGGGCTCAGAGGACAGGACAGGGCTGCAGCACACAAGGCGACAGAGACGAGAGAAGGCGCTCCGAGGTGGGGAGGAACAAACGAGGGGGGGGGGGGGGTTCAGAGACGGGGGCGGGGTGCAGCAGAGACTGGTGGGAGACAGAGGGGAGGGCGAGGGGAGAGGGGCTGGGAGAGGCGGGGCTAGCGCAGGTCAGCCTCCCCGTCCTGTATGGTCTTCTTGATGCGGAGAAGCATCGTCGTGACCCACTGATCCAGCCGGGAGATGGAATCGTACTCCTTCACCTGAGAGAGAGAGAGATGCAGAGGTACAGACCGAGTGAGAGAGACGGAGAGAGAGAGAGAGAAAAAGCTAGGGAGGGAGATGTATACATACGTAGAAAGAGATGGAAAAAGGGACAGAGAGAGCTCGAGAGAACCAGAGAAGGAGGGAGTGTGACAGTGAGAGTGAGAGGAGGTGGAGAGCACATGTTGACACAGAGATGGGGAGAGAAAGAGGACAGAGGGAGAGATGTACACAACAGGCATGTCGAAGGAGCCTGTCTAAGCCTCTCTTTCTTTTCCGAGCAGGTAAGCTCTCTCCTGAGTGGCTCCCGGAGAGCTGAGCCTAACTGGCCATTACAAAACTGGGGGGGAGGTTACACGATGATTAAAATGTCATAAAATCTCTCCACTACAAACGGCGCATGAGAGATAAACACCATGAAGCTCTCCACTCACCGCGTCGGTATATGCATCCACGTTGTTGTCTTCGTGGGCGTCCAGAAGTTTCTGTGAAAACAGAGTAACAGCCGCCACTCCAGATAACAGCACTAACACCACCGGCAGCGTGTGATTTCAAACGTGTGTCACTGCCTTAGCAGGCTGCTGCTGGCTGCAACAGACCCACAGGAGCGAAACAGAGAGGGTGAACGGACTGTCAGGAGGGGGGCAGGGAAAAGGAGAGCTTGCCTGATTACCTTCACTAGTTTGCATTCCCGGGAGTCTGAAAATGCTGGAAACATCTCTTCATATTTCTGTAATGCCAGCTGAGGCAGAGAGAAAGAGAGAGTTAGACACCGCTGCGCACAGACAGCTCACCCAGATACTGTACTCTCCAGAAAGTGCAGAGGCTATAACACTGTGCTGGACTAGGCCCTAACCCTGTGCAGAGACAGACAGGGTGACTCCTGACCTTGGCGTTGAGCATGTCCAGACAGAAGTGGCACAGCGCAGCCTTGAAGAAATGATCCTTGGCGCTGTACTTCAGCAGCGTGCTGTCCATGGCATGGGTGCCCACCTGCGCACAGAAAGCAAGGTAGTAAGAGCAATTAATCTTAGGGCTGGGGGTTTCTCCAGGGACCCTTATACTTGTCTCACAGCCTACTGCTCCTAAACCAAAAAACTTGCAGTTTGCAAAATTATATTTAAAAATGCTCTGTTGTCCAGTGCAGGTTGTATTGTGCTGTTCTAAAACCAATATACTAATATGCAATATTGCAGTTTTGCATGCTACTGAACTATGTTAAATTACCTCGTATCATCTGCCATATTTCTGTTGCTATTTTGCTGCATATTGTGCAAAATCTATGAATAGGTACTCTGCTAGATTATACTGCACTTCTGCACTATTTAGTAATGTAACCTTCTAAATAATGCACTAGTGTGCAATATAGTACTGTAGTAGTTCAGGTGCGGAGCTGCGTCAGCATGCGTAGGCTGCAAAGGAACAAGTAATAGGTTAATTCCAGGCTGAAAAAGAAAACACAACGTTTCGGCTGTGGAGCCTTCTTCAGATGTGAGGGTCTTCTTCTTCCTCACACCTGAAGAAGGTTCCACGGCCGAAACGTTGTGTTTTCTTTCTTTTCAGCCTGGAATAAACCTATGACTTGTTCCAATATAGTACTGTGCTGTGCTATACCATACTTTGCTGTCCTGGGCTCACCTGTTCGTAGATCTCGATGGCCTTCTGGTACTGCTCCAGCTGAGCTGCGTACGTGGCCACTTTGAGAAGGCACTTGTTAGCAGAGCTGAGGACACAAGCACAGAGTTACACACACACGCGTCCTGACACACTCACTCTTCACACACACACGCCCTGGCACACTCACTCTTCACACATGTGCACTGACACACTCACTCTTCACACACGCGCCCTGACACACTCACTCTTCACACACGCGCCCTGACACACTCACCTTTTACACACACACGCACTGACAAATTCACTCTTCACACACACGCGCCCTGGCACACTCACTCTTCACACACACGCGCCCTGGCACACTCACTCTTCACACACACGTGCACTGGCACACTCACTCTTCACACACGTGCACTGGCACACTCACTCTTCACACACGTGCACTGACAAATTCACTCTTCACACACGCGCGCCCTGGCACACTCACTCTTCACACATGTGCACTGACACAGTCACTCTTCACACACACGTGCACTGGCACACTCACTCTTCACACACACGCGCCCTGGCACACTCACTCTTCACACATGCGCCCTGACACACTCACTCTTCACACACACGCGCCCTGGCACACTCACTCTTCACACATGTGCACTGACACACTCACTCTTCACACACACGCGCCCTGGCACACTCACTCTTCACACATGCGCCCTGACACACTCACTCTTCACACACACGTGCACTGACACACTCACTCTTCACACACACGCGCCCTGGCACACTCACTCTTCACACACACGTGCACTGACACACTCACTCTTCACACACACGCGCCCTGGCACACTCACTCTTCACACATGTGCACTGACACACTCACTCTTCACACACACGCGCCCTGGCACACTCACTCTTCACACACACGCACCCTGGCACACTCACTCTTCACACACGCGCCCTGACACACTCACCTTTTACACACACACGCACTGACAAATTCACTCTTCACACACACGCGCCCTGGCACACTCACTCTTCACACATGTGCACTGACACAGTCACTCTTCACACACACGTGCACTGACACAGTCACTCTTCACACACACGCGCCCTGGCACACTCACTCTTCACACACGTGCACTGACACAGTCACTCTTCACACACACGCACCCTGGCACACTCACTCTTCACACACGTGCACTGACACAGTCACTCTTCACACACACGTGCACTGGCACACTCACTCTTCACACATGTGCACTGACACAGTCACTCTTCACACACACGTGCACTGACACAGTCACTCTTCACACACACGCACCCTGACACACTCACTCTTCACACACGTGCCCTGACACACTCACTCTTCACACATGTGCACTGACACACTAACTCTTCACACACACGCACCCTGACACACTCACTCTTCACACACGGACGCACAACTATATACACACTATTACACACAACTTCCTCACCACGCACACACCGTTCACACACAAGACAGCGCCAGCGCTACCTGTTGGACTCCTCTCCCTTGTAGTAATCGGCTGCCTGTTCATAGTGAGCGATGGCCTGTACAGTACAGAAAGACGAGTTTATAAACCCCAGCAGGAACCCAGTACCCAAAATCACCACAGTACAACACTTTAACAGGTTCACATGCCAAAGAAGCATCCTTCTCAACTGTGAGGAGCTGAGAACGGCAGAGCTGGCTTCTGAGCCGCCACTGGGCTCTCTCACGGGGCACAAGGCGGAGGAGGGGAAAAGGGAGAGGCAAGCCTGAGAGGGAATGAGATGACTGTGAGGGCAGAGACCAGTGAGAATGAGCCAGGAGTGGCCAACAGAGAGTAAAACAGTGAGAGCGACAGAGTGAGCATTTTCCTACACTGCTAGTAATTTCATGCCTCTCCCAGCTAAAAGCGCTTTTAATAGTCCCTCCCCAAGATCAATTAGGAAGCAACAGCACTCTGGTCAACAAAACTTTCAAGGAGGTCAGATCCATCACAGGTCACAGACAAAAACACAGAACAGTTCCTGTACTCTGAAGGCTCCAGCTAGCCCAGCTGCAGAATTCTACCCTTGCTGGGAGGGGGATATCCCGTGAAGGGCTGTAGCACCCCCTACAGGTGATCTCCTGTAGCCTCAGCTCACTGCATGCGACAGAGACAGGGTGGGGGAATACAGCACAGTACAGGAACACAGTGTAGAGCACAGCAGCGCGTAGGGGTTCCAGGCTGACCTTGTCAATGTCGACCAGCTCGGTCTCGTAGATCTCAGCGATGGTGATGTGGTGCTTCGCAGCGATGGTGAAACGGCCCTGCGGAGTCACACACAAGGGGGTCAGGTGGGGGTCAGGGCAAGGTCAGCCTCACCCATCAGTTCCACATCGCAGAGGGTGTGTGAGAGGTGGACACACAGGGGGCAGTGTCCTGGTGTGTGAGAGGTGGACACACAGGGGGCAGTGTCCTGGTGTGTGAGAGGTGGACACACAGGGGGCAGTGTCTGGGTGTGTGATGAGGTGGACACACAGGGGGCAGTGTCTGGGTGTGTGATGAGGTGGACACACAGGGGGCAGTGTCTGGGTGTGTGATGAGGTGGACACACAGGGGGCAGTGTCTGGGTGTGTGAGAGGTGGACACACAGGGGGCAGTGTCTGGGTGTGTGATGAGGTGGACACACAGGGGGCAGTGTCTGGGTGTGTGATGAGGTGGACACACAGGGGGCAGTGTCTGGGTGTGTGAGAGGTGGACACACAGGGGGCAGTGTCTGGGTGTGTGATGAGGTGGACACACAGGGGGCAGTGTCTGGGTGTGTGAGAGGTGGACACACAGGGGGCAGTGTCCGGGTGTGTGATGAGGTGGACACACAGGGGGCAGTGTCCTGGTGTGTGAGAGGTGGACACACAGGGGGCAGTGTCCGGGTGTGTGATGAGGTGGACACACAGGGGGCAGTGTCTGGGTGTGTGATGAGGTGGACACACAGGGGGCAGTGTCCGGGTGTGTGAGAGGTGGACACACAGGGGGCAGTGTCTGGGTGTGTGATGAGGTGGACACACAGGGGGCAGTGTCCTGGTGTGTGATGAGGTGGACACACAGGGGGCAGTGTCTGGGTGTGTGATGAGGTGGACACACAGGGGGCAGTGTCTGGGTGTGTGATGCTTTGGGCACTCCTCCATCCTCACCATGTCGGTGTAAATCTCGATGGCTCGGTTCAGACAGTTAATGGCCTCTGTGGAAAAGAATCCAACAGTGAATCCAAGAGAAAGACAGTCAGTGAAAGTCCCTTTCTTTGTCTAAAATCAAAACTCAGCTCTCTTGTCCTAGGGGGACTACAGTCCACAAGAATGTTGTCTTCACATCATCACTAAAAGCTAAGAAAAAGTTAAACTAAACCTTAGTTCAATTGTGTTGGCCTTTGCCGGAATTACGTGTGTGTTTCTAGATCTGCAAGTTCAGACTTGCACAGCTGCTGAGGGAAAATGGGGAGTAAAACACTGTAAAAACGACAGTTATTCCCCTGAACGAGGGCGAGAAGAACACGGAGAGACAGAAGGGGCCACAGACAGAGCCAGACAGAAAGAAAGGCAGGAAAAGACTAGGAGGCCGAGAGAGACAGGCCGACTGGACGGAGAGCACATGGAGATAAAGATTAACGAGGATATTAGGAAAGATGCTAAATCCAGCATCAGGTGGGCTGTTAGAACAGAAGGAAAGGAGCACAGAGGCCTGGACAGAAGGCATGAGCGCACCTTGTGGGTCGGCTTTCTTGAAGGCGTTGCCAGCGTCAATGAAATTGGTGGCAGCATCATGTTTACTCTGCAGCTGCAGGTGGAGCTGTGCTGCCTGGGAGAAGGCATTCCCCGCCGCTGAAACACAGAGCACTGCATTTATCAGGCTGTATTTTAAACACCACTACAGCACTGCACACACACACTGCTACAGCACTGTATCACACCGCACTGCACACACACACCGCTAGAGCACCGCATCACAACGCTCTGCACACACACTGGTACAGCACTGTATCACACCGCAGTGCACACACACACTGCTACAGCACTGTATCACACCTCACTGCACACACACACAGAGCTACAGCACCGTATCACACCTCACTGCACACACACACTGGTACAGCACCGTATCACACCTCACTGCACACACACACACACACTGCTACAGCACCATATCACACCGCACTGCACACACACACTAGTACAGCACCGCATCACACCTCACTGCACACACACACACTGCTACAGCACCGCATCACACCTCACTGCACACACACACAGTGCTACAGCACTGTATCACACCTCACTGCACACACACACAGTGCTACAGCACTGTATCACACCTCACTGCACACACACACAGTGCTACAGCACCGTATCACACCTCACTGCACACACACACACACACTGCTACAGCACCATATCACACCGCACTGCACACACACACTGCTACAGCACCGCATAACACCTCACTGCACACACACACTGCTACAGCACTGTATCACACCTCACTGCACACACACACTGGTACAGCACCGCATCACACCTCACTGCACACACACACTGGTACAGCACCGCATCACACCTCACTGCACACACACACTGGTACAGCACTGTATCAGACCTCACTGCACACACACACTGCTACAGCACCATATCACACCGCACTGCACACACACACTGCTACAGCACCGCATAACACCTCACTGCACACACACACACTGCTACAGCACCGCATCACACCTCACTGCACACACAGTGCTACAGCACTGTATCACACCTCACTGCACACACACACAGTGCTACAGCACTGTATCACACCTCACTGCACACACACACAGTGCTACAGCACTGTATCACACCTCACTGCACACACACACAGTGCTACAGCACCGTATCACACCTCACTGCACACACACACACACACACTGCTACAGCACCATATCACACCGCACTGCACACACACACTGCTACAGCACCATATCACACCGCACTGCACACACACACTGCTACAGCACCGCATAACACCTCACTGCACACACACACTGCTACAGCACCGTATCACACCTCACTGCACACACACACTGGTACAGCACCGCATCACACCTCACTGCACACACACACTGGTACAGCACCGCATCACACCTCACTGCACACACACACTAGTACAGCACCGCATCACACCTCACTGCACACACACACTGGTACAGCACCGTATCACACCTCACTGCACACACACACTGCTACAGCACCGTATCACACCGCACTGCACACACACACTGCTACAGCACCGCATAACACCTCACTGCACACACACACTGCTACAGCACCGTATCACACCTCACTGCACACACACACTGGTACAGCACCGCATCACACCTCACTGCACACACACACTGGTACAGCACCGCATCACACCTCACTGCACACACACACTGGTACAGCACCGCATCACACCTCACTGCACACACACACTAGTACAGCACCGCATCACACCTCACTGCACACACACACTGGTACAGCACCGTATCACACCTCACTGCACACACACACTGCTACAGCACCGTATCACACCGCACTGCACACACACACTGCTACAGCACCGCATAACACCTCACTGCACACACACATACTGGTACAGCACTGTATCAGACCTCACTGCACACACACACTGGTACAGCACTGTATCACACCTCACTGCACACACACACTGGTACAGCACTGTATCACACCTCACTGCAAACACACTCTGCTACAGCACTGTATCACACCTCACTGCACACACACACAGTGCTACAGCACTGTATCACACCTCACTGCACACACACACACTGGTACAGCACTGTATCACACCTCACTGCACACACACACATTGCTACAGCACTGTATCACACCTCACTGCACACACACACACTGGTACAGCACCGTATCACACCGCACTGCACACACACTGCTACAGCACTGTATCACACCGCACTGCACACACACACTGCTACAGCACTGTATCACACCGCACTGCACACACACACTGGTACAGCACTGTATCACACCGCACTGCACAGACACTGCTACAGCACTGTATCACACCGCACTGCACACACACACTGGTACAGCACTGTATCACACCTCACTGCACACACACACTGCTACAGCACTGTATCACACCTCACTGCACACACACACACTGCTACAGCACTGTATCACACCGCACTGCACACACACACTGGTACAGCACTGTATCACACCTCACTGCACACACACACTGGTACAGCACTGTATCACACCTCACTGCACACACACACTGGTACAGCACTGTATCACACCTCACTGCACACACACACTGGTACAGCACTGTATCACACCGCACTGCACACACACACACTGGTACAGCACTGTATCACACCGCACTGCACACACACACACTGGTACAGCACTGTATCACACCTCACTGCACACACACACTGGTACAGCACTGTATCACACCTCACTGCACACACACACTAGTACAGCACCGCATCACACCTCACTGCACACACACACACTGCTACAGCACCGCATCACACCTCACTGCACACACAGTGCTACAGCACTGTATCACACCTCACTGCACACACACACAGTGCTACAGCACTGTATCACACCTCACTGCACACACACAGTGCTACAGCACTGTATCACACCTCACTGCACACACACACAGTGCTACAGCACCGTATCACACCTCACTGCACACACACACACACACTGCTACAGCACCATATCACACCGCACTGCACACACACACTGCTACAGCACCATATCACACCGCACTGCACACACACACTGCTACAGCACCGCATAACACCTCACTGCACACACACACTGCTACAGCACCGTATCACACCTCACTGCACACACACACTGGTACAGCACCGCATCACACCTCACTGCACACACACACTGGTACAGCACCGCATCACACCTCACTGCACACACACACTAGTACAGCACCGCATCACACCTCACTGCACACACACACTGGTACAGCACCGTATCACACCTCACTGCACACACACACTGCTACAGCACCATATCACACCGCACTGCACACACACACTGCTACAGCACCGCATAACACCTCACTGCACACACACACTGCTACAGCACTGTATCACACCTCACTGCACACACACACTGGTACAGCACCGCATCACACCTCACTGCACACACACACTGGTACAGCACCGCATCACACCTCACTGCACACACACACTGGTACAGCACCGCATCACACCTCACTGCACACACACACTAGTACAGCACCGCATCACACCTCACTGCACACACACACTGGTACAGCACCGTATCACACCTCACTGCACACACACACTGCTACAGCACCATATCACACCGCACTGCACACACACACTGCTACAGCACCGCATAACACCTCACTGCACACACACATACTGGTACAGCACTGTATCAGACCTCACTGCACACACACACTGGTACAGCACTGTATCACACCTCACTGCACACACACACTGGTACAGCACTGTATCACACCTCACTGCAAACACACTCTGCTACAGCACTGTATCACACCTCACTGCACACACACACAGTGCTACAGCACTGTATCACACCTCACTGCACACACACACACTGGTACAGCACTGTATCACACCTCACTGCACACACACACATTGCTACAGCACCGTATCACACCTCACTGCACACACACACACTGGTACAGCACCGTATCACACCGCACTGCACACACACTGCTACAGCACTGTATCACACCGCACTGCACACACACACTGCTACAGCACTGTATCACACCGCACTGCACACACACACTGCTACAGCACTGTATCACACCGCACTGCACACACACACTGGTACAGCACTGTATCACACCGCACTGCACAGACACTGCTACAGCACTGTATCACACCGCACTGCACACACACACTGGTACAGCACTGTATCACACCTCACTGCACACACACACTGCTACAGCACTGTATCACACCTCACTGCACACACACACACTGCTACAGCACTGTATCACACCGCACTGCACACACACACTGGTACAGCACTGTATCACACCTCACTGCACACACACTGGTACAGCACTGTATCACACCTCACTGCACACACACACTGGTACAGCACTGTATCACACCTCACTGCACACACACACTGGTACAGCACTGTATCACACCGCACTGCACACACACACACTGGTACAGCACTGTATCACACCGCACTGCACACACACACACTGGTACAGCACTGTATCACACCTCACTGCACACACACACTGGTACAGCACTGTATCACACCTCACTGCACACACACACTGCTACAGCACTGTATCACAACTCACTGCACACACACACTGGTACAGCACTATATCACACCTCACTGCACACACACACTGCTACAGCACCTGTAGCAGACTGTCTCTGTCTCTTACCACTCCAGTTCTTGGCCATCTTGAACATGTTGGCAGCGCGTGCGTACATCTCGCATGCCTCCTCAACCTTCGATGAGCCCCTGGACACCCAGCCAGGAACAGAGGGAGGGACACAGGCAAGGTCAGAGCCTACTACTTTACATAGATGTAAAAACAAATGTTTTAGAGCAAGTTCCTTCCCGTCATCAGTCTGATTCCCTAACGCATTAACACTGCATAGTTCTGACAAACAAAACTGAGCCAACAGGGATCTAAAGTACCCAGGTAACATCTTTCCAAATGCTGCTGCAGTTAGTGAATTATATTTTACTGAAGGAAATGATCTGAATTTGTTCCCGTCCAGTGGATCAACGGACAGGTGGAAACACGAGCAGAGCCACTCTGTGGGCGGAGACTGAGGAAAGACGTTCTTCCCTGCTGGGGAGAGCGAGAGGTGGCTTAGTTCCCAAGCTAAAGGGGAACTGAAATATACGAGTTTAGATTTCGGGGTTAGGAAAAAAACAGCATTGATGGGTGCATTTCAAACCACAATAACAGTCAAACGTGCACAGTAACTTGTCAAGCCTCCAAGTTACATCACATAGTTGCTGAAATTCCCAGGTGTGTTCTGTGATTGAGAAAGAGGCAACAAAACTACCGGTGACGTGTTGTGGCCCTATTATATCACAAAACAAGCCGGCTTTTAATCCACTGTGTTTTTCACATTGCAGAAACACACCTGAAGAAGGCACACAACATTTCTGCAGTGGTCTCTTTTTTTTTTCTCCTTTCAACACGGAATAAACCTTAACCTGTTCCTTTGTAAATAAATCTCTTTTAATCCAGCAGAAATGTTGCTTCAGGTTTTGAAACGTTTTACAGACAAATACCACTTACTTGTTTACTCTTGCATACAGATCATTTCTGCGGTGAAATGTCTGCTGCACAATCGGTTCCTATCCGCTCGTCCATCACGGTACACTAGTCAGTATGGAGACTAGTGAGCAGGAAGGGTCGCATCGTGTCGCAACTCGGATGTTTGAGTTCGCGACAACATGGTGACTTACAGTACTTGTGCTTAATTCAGATTTGTCTTTTTTTTTCCTATATGGTCAATGAATCATTTTGTTACCAAGTTGTAATAACCGGTCTGAGAAACTGGGACTGCAGTTTCCCTTTAAGATACGCACCTCTACCTCTGAATAAACTTCACCCAGATGCTGATTCTCCAGAAGCACAAGAGGGGGTCTTGCCTGCCTGCCTGCCTGCCTGCCTGCCTGCACACACCTGCATGTTTCCCTCCTCTTCTGCAATTTCCCTCACGGGATCAATAAAGTATCTATCTACCCATCTATCTATCTTATTGTCACAGTTCAAAATTCACACACAGAGCTGCCCCCCAACACACACTCACTGTCCTGCTGGGCTCCATTTCTGCTACAACACAGCATCTCAGCTTAGATGCTGTGATAAGATTCTCTATCGTCTACTGTAATCATTCATTATCAGTACAACAACAGGATTGTTCAGTAGAACAGTCCTGTTACAGTAGGAGCTACAGTCCCAGTACAGTGAAATAGTCCTCTTACAATAGGAGCTACAGTCCCAGTACAGTAGAACAGTCCTGTTACAATAGGAGCTACAGTCCCAGTGCAGTAGAACAGTCCTGTTACAATAGGAGCTACTGTCCCAGTACAGTGGGACAGCCCTGTTACAACTGGTCCCTACACGACAGTTCAGGTAGAGGACACTCTGAATGTTCTGTGTTGCGGTGGAAGACAGACCGGTGCTCCTCACTGGGTCAGACCATGCGGACCCGGTGTCAGAGTACTTTGTTTACAGTCTGGTGTCGTGTGATCAGCTGACTCGACGACACATGTGACCGCGGAGCTCGGAACCGCAGCTCCCAGACCTGCGTCCCTCCCCGAACTCGGCAGAACAATCGACCCAGGAAGGAACAGGCTGGCAAATCGATGATCAAGCAACTTTTCAGCCCGTAGCTCAACGGTGCTGTACAACTTTTCTAAAAAAAAAAGTTAAAAATGTATTTATCGATGGTGTCCTTTTATTTCGCATGGAGGTCGATATCGTTATGCCACATGACCAGGAGCGTTCCCAAGCATACATGACAGCCTTTTACGGCCAGGCCTCTGCTTCTGTACCGTCAGCCGCACGCCCTCGGATTTTCCTAACGAGCTTAGACCGTCTACGAGCTCTCCTTCCCCGGCAGCCAAACCGATCGCGACCCCGCTTCGCCGCCACCTGCCACTCACCCAAACAACGTCCCGAAGAAAGACTGCGACGATTTGATTTTTCTTTCGGCCTCTGCCATGAGGGCCAGTGCTTCCTTTTCTTTCCCGGAATTGTCCATGATTGCGTCCGCGCTGACAGTGCGCTTTGCTTCGGTTACACTGCGGCGCCTGTGGGCTTCGCTCCGGTCTGCGCCTGACGCCTGACACATCTCGCTGAAGCCGCGGGCCGGCGCCCGTGTCACGTGGGAGGGGCGCAGCAAAGGCACGCGCCGGGCCCGCCTGCCAGAGACCGTGAAGCACAACACTGCAGCGCTGTCGACGTGTAATAATAATTGCTTACACTTATATAGCGCTTTTCTGGACACTCCACTCAAAGCGCTTTACAGGTAATGGGGATCCCCTCCACCACCAGCAGTGTGCAGCCCCACCTGGATGATGCGACGGCAGCCATAGAGCACCAGAACGCTCACCACACATCAGCTATCAGTGGGGAGGAGAGCAGAGTAATGAAGAGGGGGATTGTCATCATTGATAAAGGCCGATGGGAAATTTGGCCAGGACGCCGGGGTTACACCCCTACTCTTTTCGAGACCTCGGTTTTACGTCTCATCCGAAGGACGGCGCCTGTTCACAGTATAGTGTCCCCGTCACTATACTGGGGCATTAGGATCCACATGAGCCGCAAGGTGAGCGCCCCCTGCTGGCCCCACTAACACCTCTTCCAGCAGCAAGCTTAGTGTTTCCCAGGAGGTCTCCCCTCCAGGTACTGACCAGGCTCACACCTGCTGAGCTCCAGTGGGTTGCCAGTTGTGAGTTGCAGGGTGCCACCGGCAAGCTTTCGACAATCTCCACGATATGCCATCATCTCAGTAGAGTGAAAGCAAGAGTATTGTAGAAGTATGATACAAAGGGAGCAAGCCATAGGTTTATTCCAGGCTGGAAAGAGAAGAAAGACGACGTTTCGGCTGTGGAGCCTTCTTCGGGTGAAACGTTTTCCCTCTTCTCTCTTCAGCTTGGAATAAACCTATTACTTGTTCCTTTTGAGCCTACGCTTGCGGACGCCACCTCCCCACCTGAACTACTTCTGTACAACAGAAAAGTGCATGTACACACTAATAGTCCAAAATTAGTGGACTAATTCTGCAGTGTTGTAGTGTTGAAAGGTGTCTGCAAACAGGTGTATGGGAGACCGATTGCATGGCTTGACGTGTTGTTTCCTACATTGTGTATGTGTGTGTGTGTCAAATGTGTGTTCCTGGGAATGTTACCGCAACAGGTCCCTAAGAGGACAGCACAGAGAGTCAGTTTCCATCCCCCGTCTCGAACAGCTTCAGGTGGGTAACAGGACCAGCCCTCCAGCCTCGAGCTCAGGATTCCTATACCGGACAGCGCTTCCGTGCGGCCGGATGCCGTTACTATGGTAACCAGTCCGATCCCAGTGAATCTTCGATCTCGTGTTTTTTAGAAACGAACAACCAGCAGGCACTAGGGAACCTTTAAAAATGTTTTTTCAATGATTTTTTTTAAATTACAATTCAAAATCCCGTCAAATGCCCTTAATAAAAGACAAGGACGCCCGTTAACCCGTTCAGTTTTTATTTAGTAACGTATTCAACAAACCTTGAAGCGAAGTTCCACAGCTCGACAGAATGAGAAAAATCAGACAGTTCAAACTGGCCAAATTTAGACAAAGGAATTACAGAAGTTACAGCCAAACAACGCTTTAAGGGAAATTTCGACAGGAATGCCTTTGAGCACTGCAGCGAGGTCCACCGTCGGGTGGAGGCTGGTGTCTGGTACCCGCAGATACCGGTTTAACAACCGGTCTGGTCTCTCGCCGCTGTGCGCAGCTCGGAAGCGCAATCGTGCGTTTCGGCACCGCGGGGCTGCTCCAGCCTTCCGGCGAGAGGACGAGAATTTCGTCCCCCGGTTTTTTTATTTTCAAAGTGTGGAATCCGCAGACGCTTCCCGCTGCGCATGGGGGACGGTCCCTAAACCGTGCGTCCCCTTTCGCCCTCCGTTTTCCGGGCGGTGCGGCACTTTGCAGCATGACCCTGGATATGAAAGAATCATTTCCCGTCGGAAGGTGGGCCGCGGGCTGGGGTTCGGCTATGTGTGACTTCCGAACGAGCTTCTGCGCCCGCCTTCCGTTTCATTCCCCGGTAACCGTGGTGCCCTGAGCCGGCGGCAGGATCCCCTAGCGACCGGGTGAGTGTTGCGGGCTGTCCAGTCCGGCGCAGGCCGGCAGCGCGCCGGGTGTCGACGTTACCTGACCGCTGGTCTAAGTAAACTGTTACTCGAGTCATGTGTCATTGCAGAGGGGGGAGGACGAGAAGGGGGGGTAGCGGCGGCTTAAGTCGCGACTTACACAGCCTGGGTAACGCAGGACTCGACCTGAGCGTTTACACACACACACACACAAAACAACAACAACAACAACAACAACAACAAACACGGGCCACGAATCCGCGAAATCTCAGTCCGCGTCAGTGCGGTGACGTTGGCACCCACTGCCCGCTGGCCAGTCTGTCCTGCTGCGGCTACACGACCCGGATTCACCACACCGTCAAGCCCGTTCCTGGTTGCTCTGTGTCCTGGGCATATCCGTGGCCTCGTTTTTCAGCCTTTGTAGTCACTGCGTGTCGCCTATTTTGTAGCGCTCTTCATGGTCAGGCTTGTTGCTCTCCTTCGTTGTCAGCTGCTTGCTGGCGCTCCAGCTGACACGGGTGCGAGAGGCGCTGCAGTGCGCTGTACCACCGCTAGAGGGCAGCAGTACAGAACAGGGGCTTGGGGCTCTGGACTCCGGAGGGCGGTGGGTCCAGCTCCCGGGTGTGACGAGTTACTTGGCTCGTCTGGATCCAGTCAATGACTTTCAGTGTCAAAGATATTTTCCAGGTGGGTCACAGCGTGTTGGTTTACCTGCTGCTGGAGAGTGTACAGCAGTATTCACGATAGGCTACGATTGATATTTCTTCCGGAAGAGTGTTTTGGGAGTAAATAGTGGTAAAAGCAGGGTGAGGTGTCAAATACAGTGAAATCATGTAGAAGCACTGTAAAGAGTAGTAGTAGTAGTAGTGTATGGTAAAACCATGGTACAAGTAAAGTGTTATGAAGCAGGGAAGTCATGGTAAAAGCACAGTGAAGTGTAATGAAGCGCTGAAATCATGGTAAGAGAACTCTCGAGCACAGTGAAATCACAGTGCAAGAAGAGTAAAGCCAGTGTCAAATCCTGAGCCAGCAGATGATCACAGTACATCTTCGTAACAGGCAGGGGTGGGGAAAGTGTTATGGGAGCAGCACAGGAGGGAATTGTGTGATAACGGGGGGCCCTTCCAGGTGAGGGTGGGGGTTACCCCACACTTGCAGTGCATTGTGGCCCTGCTGATGTGGCAGGGGGGAAGCGAACAGGTGTAACGTGATCACGTTCATCAGATAAGACAAGCTGCCCAGCCTGTTCTTTATCGAACGCGAGAATCTCGAACTTCAAGAATCCCCACGTTGCCAGCCGACCGTCTTGTGTCTCCTCAGCCTCCAGGAGCCCTCTCCCCCTGCTCCCCATGGAGTTTCCGGGCTATTCCCTGCCCTCGGGCCTGGGGCCGCCCCTGAAGCGGCGCGGAGAGAGGGGCGCGGGGGGGCCTCTGGGGCGGCCGCTGTACTGCGCCTCGGTGGACCGCCGCAAGTCCAAGGTGTGGAACTACTACACGCAGCTGAGCGAGAGCCACGTGGAGTGCAACGTCTGCAAGAAGCAGCTGTCCTTCCACAACAGCACCACCACCATGAGGGAGCACCTGGTCCGCAAGCACAGCATCCGCGACAACGGCCCCGCCCCCGCCCCCGCCCCCCCCGCCGCCGCCGCCGCCGGCAACCACTCCCTCCCCGCCCTCCTGGCCCCGCCCCCGCCCGCCCCCTTCCTGCCCGGCCCGGGCGGGGCTGGGGGGGGGGCGGCGGCGCTGGTGGTGGTCAAGGAGGAAACGCAGGAGGCGGAGGTCTCGCCTGAGGGGGGGGAGAGCAAGAGGGCGCGGCTGGGGGGCTCCGCCGCCGGCGGTGGGGGGGCCGGGGCGGGCGGGGGGAACCCGGCCGGCGCCCCGGAGCCGGAGCCCCCCAGCCACTCGCTGCTGTCCGGGCTCTTCTACCCGGAGGCCGGCGGTGGCGGGGGGGGCGCACGGGGCTGCAGCAGCAAGCGGGCGGGGCTGCTGACGGACCTGATCCTGGAGATGGTGTTCCGGGACCTGCAGCCGCTGTCCCTGGTGGAGGAGCGCGGCTTCCGGCTGCTGCTGGGCTGCCTGGAGCCGCAGTACCCGGCGCCCTCGCCCTCGCAGCTGGGCAGCCTGCTGTGGCACCGCTACCACGCCCTCAAGCAGCACCTGGAGCAGCACCTGAGCGCCAGCCTGCCCCCCCGCGGCCTGACGCTGTGCGCCGAGCGCTGGAGGTCGCTGGGCGCGGGCGGGGGCGGCGGCCGCCTCTACCTGACCGTCAGCGCGCACTTCGTGGACCGGGACTGGCGCCTGGCCCGCTGCGTGCTGGAGACCCGGCCCGTGCCCGAGCTCGCGGAGGGCGCGCCGGAGGCCCAGCTGGGGGCGGCGCTGCGGTCCGTGCTCTCCGAGTTCCGCCTGCCGGAGAGCGCCGTCTCCTCCGTCGTGCACGACCGCTGCTGGGCGCCCGAGGAGCAGGAGGGGCGCCAGGACCGGGAGGCCCTGCCCGCGGGCTGGGCGGCGCTGTGCTGCGCCGGGGAGGCCCTGAAGCTGTGCGTGCAGGAGGGCCTCTCCGCCGAGCCCGTGCGCCAGGCGCTGGCGGCCGCCCGGGCCATCGTGTCCCACTTCCAGCACGACGCGCACGCCGCCGCCGCCCTCAACCCCAAGGCCGGGGCGCGGCTGGTGCTGGACGAGCCGGGCCGCTGGGCCACGGCGCTGGAGATGTGCGAGAGCCTGCTGGAGCTCAAGTGGGTGGTCAGCTCCGTGCTGGAGGAGCAGAAGGCGCCGCCCAACCTGGCGGACCACCAGTGGCGCCTCCTGCAGGAGCTCGCGCCGGTGCTGAGGACGGTGCGCATCGCGGCCGCCTTCCTGAGCGAGGACGCCAACGCGGCGGTCTCCGCGCTCATGCCCTGCCTGCACGGCGTGGCCCGGCTGCTGGGCCAGCGCATGGCGGAGAGCGGCTGTGCCGCTGCCCAGGGGGTGATGGGAAGGGTGCGGGCGCAGATGGAGAGGCGCTGGCAGCTGGGGGAGGAGGAGGCCCTCCTGGGGAGCCCGGCCGTCCTGGCCTCCTTCCTGGACCCGCGCTTCAAGGAGCTGCGCTTCCTGAGCCCCGACGCTCGCAGCAAGCTGCACAACCGGGTCAAGGAGCTCCTGTCCGCACAGAGCTACTCCGAGGAGGAGGAGAGGGAGAGCGGGAGAGGAGCGGGCGCGGGGGAGGTGGAGAGGGAAGGCTCGGGGCTGGAG
Source organism: Lepisosteus platostomus (assembly GCF_059453375.1). Taxonomy (NCBI): domain Eukaryota; kingdom Metazoa; phylum Chordata; class Actinopteri; order Semionotiformes; family Lepisosteidae; genus Lepisosteus; species Lepisosteus platostomus. The sequence goes on from NC_142614.1 coordinate 6,316,465, forward strand.
CTGGGGATAGGCCTGGGGATGGGCGGCACGCTCTCGGCCTCCACAGCGCCCCCGCTGGACTCCCCCCTGTCGTGCGGCTCTGGGGAGGAGAGCGACCTCATTGTGCTACAGCAGCAGCAGCAGCAGCAGCAGGGGGGGGGCGGAGCCCAGGTGGCCATGGCGACGTCACCCCAGGTTACCGACAAGCCGCTAGGACTGGGCGGGGCTGTGGGCGGCTCTGGCAGAGTCCCCAGCGTTTCGGGGCGCACGAGTGCGGGCAAGGGGGAGCTCCCGGCGGCCCCCGCTGCCCGTGACAGGACGAGCCCGGAGCCCCAGAGCATGTACGACCTCCTCCTGGGCGAGGACCCCACCGAGAGGATGCCCGAGATCCACCAGCAGCTGGAGAACTACATCGCCGAGCCCCTGTGCAAGCGCAGCCTGTCGCCGCTGGACTGGTGGCGGGCCAAGGAGCACCGCTTCCCCGCCGTGGCCCGGCTGGCCCGCCAGTACCTGGCCATCCCCGCCACTGCCCCGCCCGCCGACCGGGCCTTCGCTCCCCGCGAGACCCCGGCGGCCCAGCGCCGCGCCACGCTGGGCCCCCAGCACCTCGACCACATCCTCTTCCTGCACCAGAACTGCGACTACCTGGAGCGCCTGAGGGGCGGCGCCGCGGGCCGGCGGGAGCCTGCCGGCAGCAGCACGCTGGCCGCCCGCGCTGCGGCCAACCCGCAGGCCCGCGAGAGCCTCTACCAGAGCCTGGTGTCCTACGAGAACCGGGCCTGGCTGGCCGGGGAGGAGCCCTGACCCCGAGCAGGGGGCTGGTTTCTCTGGGCTCGGGGAGAGAGGTGTCTGACCCGGTACGCAGCTGGCTGGCCCCTCACAGTGACTCACTTGAACCCTGATCTTGATGCACTGCCCTGGGGTGCGGTTTTCCCCCGCAGGCTGCCACATCACTGGCAGTACCAGGGCTCAGAAAGACTAGCTGTACAACGGCGCAGGCACTGCCATCTTCCTCCTGCTGCCTCTAGGGGGCGTTTGAATTCTCACTGAGTCCCCCCGTCAAAAGACAGAGCACCCTGAGCGCCTTTCAGGAGTGTGAGGGGACTTTAAATGACTGTACAGAGTCAGTCTATTGTGTAAAACACATAGATATTTATGTATGTAAATACACTAATCGGTCACTGTACATAAAAGCAAATCATTGGATATTTAAAAGGTCTTTGTACATGTATTTGTACAAGTGGTTGACATAAACTTTATACGCTGTGTGCCTGCTGAAGAAATATGTTGTGATCCAGGTGCTTGCAGCCAGTCACCCTGAGAAACCGGCTGTTTGGTGAACAAAGGTGTTCTGGGGAAAGCAGTTTGCACCAGACAACTCCTTCCTATCTTAGGAATGCATAACGTTCACAAATACTCTTGCAGTGCCCAGTTTTCCCCTTGTGGAAGGAGGGGGGGTGGGGGGCTCATGAGGGATAACTGAACAGCCCTTTTCCGATGACGCTTTAGACGGAACTCGAAATGGGAAGTAACTTGTCCAATGAGGAGGTGCTCCTCGCTGTCGTGGCAGGTAATGTAGAGCTGGGCTGAAATATCAGTTCCTGCTCACACATTTCTGGCTGGAACAAAAGGGCAACTCATTGCAGAAGCCCCTCTTAAAGGTGTGGATAAATGTTTGGACTAGGACAGGCAGCAGGCCTTACAGTTCTGTATACAGGGAGAAACGGCACTGGATTACCTGCTTCCAGTCTCGGCAGCAGGTACCGGAACTGTCAGTCTTATAGCTGTGCTAGTACACGTCTTGTGTCCCCCTACAGAGTCCTGGAACTCGCAGAGGGCAAACTGGCTCCTTTAGGTATCGTAACTACTGCTGCTGCAAAACTAGAGTCGCAATCATCTTGGAGCTCATTATTATTTATTTTGTTGAGAACAGTACAGTGAGAAACAAGAAATTGAACCAAAACGAATCAGCATCAACAAGATGAACAAGATTAGATCTGTCTGAACCAATGCTGGGTTTAAACATTCATCAAGGCTATGGAGATAACAGGCATCTGGAATACAGGAATGAAAAGAGATTTACAACATAGAAAGGTCCTGAAATTCTCAAGGTAAAAAAACAACACACAGTAGTCTATTCCCGTGGCACTCCATGTTCGGTCCCTCTCCTGCCGAGGTGATCGGATCGCCTCCTGATCTCTAGAACATCTCTTCCGGTGCCAATCCCGTGTCTCTGTTGACACCCTGCAGTTCCTGTCCCCGGCTGGGGGCGACGGCAAGGGTCTCTCGCTGCCACGGGCTGTGTGGCCCCGTGCAGGAGAGGCAGCCCAGACTGCAGGACGAGCCGAGAGCGCGTACTCGACACCGCTGGAACTGCGGCAAAACTCTGCAGCTGCTGCAGAACAGAAGGAAACTAAAACTAAAGAGTTAACCTGTCCCAGAATCCACCCGCAGCTCAGCACTTCCGAGAAACCTGGAGATCGTCATTTATTTCGATCTTTTATTCCGTGCATTTTAGCTATCCGGGTTTTTGGTCTCTTTTTGTCTTTTGTTAATTTATATAGCCACATATTTCCAGACTCCCTTGATCACATGCTTACCAGGTCTGGTTGGTGAAATGAACAACCTGATCAATATGACTGCTCACAGAGAGCCTGTGTGAACTATTCAGGCGCTGCATGAAGTAACAAGCCTACACGACAAATAGATTTCTGGGTGGTAGCAAAGAATTACAACTCAGCCCCAAAAGATTGAGAGCCAAATTACACACTTCTGTTTTTAATGCAACAAACCATTTGGTTTGTTAAGGAAATTGGTTGTTTTGATTTATTTCAGTTTTAGGCTGTTGTTAAAAAATGATGTTTTATGGAGACTGCCAGTGCTGGCGGAGCAGGTACTTTGGAAAGGCACTGCAGGCTGTGTTGTGTGGACAGTGCCAGAAGTTGTATGTTCTTTAAAACCAGGAAAAGTGTCTAGGAGATTCATGGGCATATACCAGATATCTGGTCTTCTGGAGTTCTGTCTTCCCTGCATTACAACTGGTTTACACTAACAGTAGAACTGGGCAGCAATATCACTTCCAAATACAAATGTAGGGCGTTTTAAAAAGGACTAATCCTCTTCCTACAAAAACAGAGCTGCCTATTTTTTTTTTAAATACATCTCCCCTTGCCCTCCTACCCGTCTGGCAACCTCCAGGTCTCCAGGTGTCAGTCTGTCAAGATTACTGCTGTGATTCTCTCCGCGGTGCTGGGAAGGGGGTAAGGACCTGTGCGTGCACACCTCCGAAAATAGCTTTCCACCAAGGCCTTTGCTTTGCCCTCGACAGGGAGGCCCCCCCTGATTCCTCAGGGCTGCCAGCGAGGGGCACCCCCTCCCCCCAACTGGTGCTGTCTCCCCTGTAAGGCTCCGACAGAAGGCATCAGAGGCTGGAGTGCACAGGTCCTCTCCATACTGCAGGTGCTCGCCTTGCAGTTTGGTTTGGAGCTGTTAAATACCCAGGGGTTGCTGGGCAGACTCTGAACAGGATGCTTTGATGGCTGTTTCCAGTAATTCCAAGGAAGAATGAAAGATTAGCTTTCAGTGGTATCATCCAGAGTGCTGCAGAGGGCTGTATGAAGAGTGCGGGCAACTCACAGGAAGAAGGGGCTCCATGTGACATCTGAGCCGGGACTGAGCCCTGCCTCCTCCTCCTCTTCCTCCTGGTCATGGTTAATCCAGCTGTTCCAAGAAGGGGACACACTATCCTGCTGCTGCTGAACCTTCAGGTGAGAACTCCGGCTCTTGATGTTTCCAGTGTCACTGAGAGAGGAAGAGAGGCTCAGGTAAATACAAAGTGTGAGAGTACAGGGAAATGAGGGTTACAGTACTGCACTGAGGAGAGGGGTAAATGCACAGTGCACCTTGAAGAAGACAGCTCAGAGAGAGTTCAGTACACGCTGCAGAAAAACAGAAGCACCTGGTTAATACAAAGAGACAGGGTAAAAGGTTAGGTAAACTCAGAGCAGTTGCTTCACAGAAAGATGCTGATACAAAAAAAGCTTACTACACAAAGCAGGAGATTAATATGAATAGAATAATACAGAATAATGCTCCTACAGATGCACAAATACCCAAAGACAGTGGAGCACTTCATATATAACTTGCTTGAAAGAGGTTAACGTACAGATCAGACCATTCATTTGCTTTTTACACGTGGTGACAAGCAGGAGGGGAGCTTTTACAAATGCACCCCTTTCTTAAGATGCCTCCTTGCCACTGGCCAGGGGTCAATATCTCATCTTGCTTCTCAGTGGAGTGGCGGTGCTACAGCCCGTGGCACTAACAGCAGAAACAGTTACACAGGCTTCCACAGCTGGCCAGCACTCCCTGTGACCCAGGGACCCTCCAAAGCTCACTGTCCGAGACCCTGTGTGGAGAGAGGCAGGAGTGGGAGCTCTGACAGCTTTGCTCACATGTCACACGCATTGCAGGGGTGCTTCCTAGCGCCCCCCGCAGCAGGCCGGCTCCCTGGCAGCCTGCACTGTCTTTCCATGCTCTTCTGGGGGCTCCCTGTTCCCTCTACTCCTGGTTTCTGGGGGCTGCATGGGGACTCCCTCCTCTGCAAGAGTGGCGATAGGTGATGCTATGGGTAACTGTTTTATTTTTCATTATTTACAGATGTTCAGCCTGTACAGTGTGCTTCTGCATGTGTGAAGAAATCTTAATGACCACTCCAAGAGACAAGGAGTACATAGCAGAACATTTACCAGGCTAAAGTATAAATACAAGATGTCAGACATTCCTTCCCAGCATTCTTTGCTTGCTCAAGCAATATGACACAGACTGGACCAGTGATCTCTGGACTGTAGGGTTACAATATGACACAGACTGGACCAGTGATCTCTGGACTGTAGGGTTACAATATGACACAGACTGGACCAGTGATCTCTGGACTGTAGGGTTACAATATGACACAGACTGGACCAGTGATCTCTGGACTGTAGGGCTACAATATGACACAGACTGGACTGGTGATCTCTGGACTGCAGGGTTACAATATGACACAGACTGGACCAGTGATCTCTGGACTACAAGGCCTAGCCTGTGATCTAAAAGAATGTCTTCAAAGTTTGAGACAAGTCAGAGTATGGGGCCTGCAATAATTTTAAATTTAAACTGTGGTCATTATTCATTTCAAAGGTCTAGGTATAGAAGTATGCACGCTCACAGAGTAGCCCTGCTGTCGCTGGGCTTCTCGACTGCGCCGCTTGAATTTCTTCTTTTTCTTCATGGTGTAGTAATACTCCACGCACTGAGGTACCGACTTACTCTTCAGCTGAAACACACAGGCACAGTCAAACGCTCAGAACGTTAGCCGGAGTGATGGAGACATCGTGTGGTCACAGCCACACTGTGGAGCAGAGATCCAGATATGACCACGTATTAATGACACCAGGTCACATGGACAGTGCCAGAGGACACCCAACAGCTTACTGCAGCTGTGTACTGTGTCCTTACACTCCGGCAGATTACTATGGACACACTGCTGACGCAAGCAGCACTCATGGAGATATGGCAGAGACCCACAGTGCCACCAACATCACACATCCCTGCTGTACCTGCACTGATATACTCATGCTGACACAAAGACAGACACAACCACACACTGTCTCACATCAACAGCTCAGTGACCAGGTGCCTGCACATTGTACACAATAAGACAAACCCTACCTCACAACGACACACACAACGGCCCAGTGACCAGCCGCATGTACACACTGGGAGCCTCACCATGCTGTGAATGAGCTGGAACTCCCTGTCGTAGGTGGCCAGAGCCTTGCAGAACAGCTTCTTCTCTCGGGAGCTCCAGTGGTCTGAGCCTGGAGGAACATGGACAAGTCTGGGCCAGCAGGTATCACTTTAACTGCAGGGTGTGTCGTTGTGAAGCACAGCACATCTCAAGAATACATGGTTCATATACTGTAGTACAGATCGGTACAGCTCTGCCTTGACATTTAGAGCTCAACACAGTACAGTGCAGTCCAGACCAATGTGCTTTCCACAGTACCACTGCCCAGCAAGGTCTCATCTGCTACACAGTACTTCATATACTGCATACACTGACCATTCCACTACTCTACAGTCCAGTGCAGTGTGCCACTGCTATACCTGCATAGTGGTAGTCCCACAGCGGGTGTGAGGGAGAGCGCCGGGCTCCCTGCATCAACAGCAGTTCCACAGCAGTCTGAAAGCACACAAGACACATTCACAATACTGATCACACACAACATGACTGTTTTGAATAGTTAGTCCAGTTTTTGCAAGGGATATAAACCAGCTTTGTTACTGTTAGCTGAATTTCCCTGCCAGGCATTACACTGTTAAGCTTTTAAATAATGCTAATACTGTGCACCTGGGGTATTATATACCATACACACTGTACACCTGGGTTATATATAATTTGTGTACAGTATACTGCATATACTGCACACACTGAGCATCTGGGGTATATATACTGCACACACTGCACACCTGGGGTATACAGACTGTATACAATACACACTTGGATATATATACTGCACACACTGAACATCTGGTATATATATCCTACACACTGCACACCTGGGTATATATATTGCACACACTGAGCATCTGGGGTATATATACTATACACAGTGCACACCTGGGTATATATACTGTACACACTGCACACCTGGGGTATGTACGGTATACTGCACACGTAGTGTACACCTGGGTACATACACTGCACACAGTACACACATGGTGTATATATACTGCACACACTGAGCATCTGGGGTACATATACTGTACACACTGCAGACTTGGGGTTTATATACAGCACGAGGTATATGTAATATATGCACTGCATGCCTTGTATACCTGAGATATATATACACTGTCAACCCTGTACACCTCATGTGCACACATTCCCCTCCAGATTTATTCATACCCAATGTGAAAGGAGCAACAGATTTTCAGACATGATAACTTGACCTGATGGGGAAAAAGGTTATCTTTGTAGCACACGACGTATATACAGAGAACATAAACATTTATTCACACCACTGTAAACCTCCTCTGGCAGGGCTTTCACTCACAAGACACCTCCTGTAGCGAGCTATATGGCTTTGACTTTTTTGTGAACAGTTTTGAGTTCAAGCCATGAAGTTCCAGACCTCCTGAGGTCTGGAGGTTCAGATGTCCAGTGGAGAACTTTGATTTTGTGCAACTGTGTGCTTTAGATCACTGTGCCGAGCTTGAGCTGCTCGGCAGAAGGCAGCAGCTGTTTGGCGATAGTGTTCTGGTATATTTTGGGAATTCTTGATTCCCCTGTCTTGATAAGGGTTCCAGGATCTGCAGCTGCAAAACAAACCCAAAATAAAAAAAGGCTCTCCACAATGTTTTCTCAACATGAGTTTCTCCTTTTTTTAGAATCAACCCTGGAGAATCATTTATAAAAAGCACACTTTTCCCTCCAGTTGAATGTAAGACATGGTTTCGATTCAGACAATTCAGCCTCATGTAGACTCCAAGTCGCCTCCTTCTGTCATCCACCCTCCAAAGAAGCTTCTTCCTTGTAGCCTGGCCACAAATTTATATTATCTCTGGCCACAAGATTAATATTAGTGGATTCTTTCACAGCCTTATCCCAATATTTGGATTATTCTATAGCCTTACTGTGCTATAGAATAGCACAATACGACTTTTATTCTAAGACACACTGCCCAACGAATAGCTCATTCTGTTGTATGATGTTTCTGTTCCTATTTCATCCGTGCTACGAACACTTCTGGAGGGCACAGTATGCACGCTGATCACCTGGGTTATATGGGCCACACATACAGCGATACATGGGGTAAATATAGGCTGTGACTATACTTACCAGGATGTTCCCCTGTGCCTCGTTCAGACAGTGGAGTGCCAGCTCTGTATTAGTGCCCCCTCCTGGCATCGCACTGCAACAACACAACTCCAAGAACTCCGTCACTGAGACACAAAGAGACAGAGACACAGTCAGGCAGTGCAGCCTCACACTGTGCAGCCTCACACAATGCCATAGTACAAGGACTGTAGTGCAGCATCCAGTCCAGCATGGGCTGGTGAATTCAGCACCGATGATGGGAAAGAAGGATACACCTGATGTGATATCAAGGATTCTGAAAATAGCAAAAAGCTACAGGAGGTTCCTGGAGAACATGTTTCAGTGTAGATCGGCAGTGGACAGCTGAGGGTACTATTCATCTCCAATGTCCAATAGACAGGATTGAGGCAAGCCACAGACACAAACAGGGCACACTGTGAGTCGATGTAGCGCCCCATGGTGTGTCCTACCACTGTCCATGGAGGTGCTTCCACTACTGCACACCACAGAGCAGTCTGGGCAGGCCTGAAGAGAAGCTCAAAGGCAGGATCACAGGACAGGATTCTCTGGGCGAAGAGGTGAGCCTCACTCCTGCGCTGTGTGTCTGTGTGTGTAGCACTCAAGAGCCTCACCCCTGCAGTGTCTGTGTGTATAGCACTCAAGAGCCTCACTCCTGCACAGTGTCTGTGTGTGTAGCACTCAGATCACAAGTCCTGTACAGTGTCTGTGTGTGTAGCACTCAAAAGGCTCACTCTGTATCTCTTACTGTTCAGATATTAATATATGTGTGAAGTAACTCCTGAAAAAAGGCATTATGGGGACTGGCAAGTAAATTGTTTTTGTGGGTTGTGTAGAAAATCTATTAGTGTCCAGACACGTTTGGGCCTGTTCCGTTCCCTGTCGAGTTTCCCCTTGGCAGAGCAGAGTCCAATAGAGACACGAAGAGAGCGCCCGGACCCTCACCCCGATGCTGCGTGACTGCATTGTGGGAAATGTCGCCCCAGGGGGTCCAGACCAGCTGGGCAGGGTGCTCCTCCTGCAGCACGAGAAGGGGGCTGCAGAGGGGCGGGATCTCGGCCTGGAAGCGCACGCCCACGTTGATGCGCCTGAAAGGCAGAGAACGTGAAAAGACCAGCGCTCTCAGAGCTTCACTGCTGCTCCTGTCCCTGCCTGGCTGGCTGGGCTGACAGCTCTACCCATCTTACACAGCTGGTATGTTACTGGTGTTCGGGTGAAGAGTACAACAGTGGGTCTGAACCCACTGCCTTGAACCCTGCTCTGCCTCATAAAGCCTCAACTCACCATCAGCCCGCCTGCTGGACTCCCAGCACGCATTTCAGAGGGACAGCAGGATTCTTATTCTCCTGTCCGTACAATATTAAATATCCTTACTTCCCTTTGGGATCTGCATACGATTTAATCCCATTTAATGGCATTTTCTAAGACGACCTTCTTCCTTAAGGGCCCAAAGGACCAGAACAAGAGTGGTGTCTGGACACGCCAGCGTGGGAAGAGCCAAGCTCAGTCCTGCCGCTACACAGCAGCATCAACTCTGACTGCACTGAAGGCAGCAGGAAGCAGGCAAAGATGCTTTCTTTTTTTTGGTGGGTGGCAAAAACAAACTTTACTCCAGCTTCCGAGGGGCAGACCCACTGATGAGAGTCAAATGTTTCTTAACCTTTTGTAACAAACTGTTTCTTAACCTGGGGTGATCGGGTGCATTCACTCCCTGGGGGAGCCACATCGCTGTCTGGGGGCGTTGAGGATTGTTGAGAGGATAAATCATCAAAACCACAAATGACTTGAACACCTTTTGATCAAGGATATAGGAACATATTTTGGGAACCACAGGGGTGCAGCTGCTGTAAAGGTTAAGAACCGCTGGTCTAGAACAACAGCACAAGCTGGTTCATAGTTGCAACCAGATATGTGCAGCAAGTTTTAGAAGCAAAACAAATGTTTCGAGTTAGCATCATTAGCTACATGTTTGTCATATTAAGGAATTATGGATTTAATTTACATAATGAAGAGTTTCTAGTTGTTGAGTGCCACATGAGAAACAATTCACACTACATCGTTATTACTCCTACATGCTGCTGAATTGTATTATTGTCTTTATATGCACTGATCGGTTCTCAGCTTAGCTGTGTAATATTGATGACTGTCATGATTTACTAGATAATACTAATCATCTCAGAGCCTGAATGGGCAGTACTGATTACTGGACAACTCTGAGCTTGACTTCCGAGCCGTGGGATACTGTGGAAGACACTCACGGCTCTATGGTGATGATGGTGTCATCCATAACGAGGAAAATCCCATCCGTTGCATCTGTGGAGCAAAAAACAGCAGCAGATTAGTACATTTAAATGCACTTTGCCTTAGTTTGTCCATGTTCCTCAGTGGATCTGAAACCTTTCAGAATTGTGAATCCAGAGCCGTCACAGACTCTGTCATAGACATTGTCATAGTTCACGACTAAAGAGATCCAGTCCCTGTGTTTGTCAGCTCATGAATGGAACTCATCACTGTTCTCGATGCTCCAATTCCACAGCACCGATGTCTTTCCATAACGCCATGATTAAAACCACACGATTTCCTAAAGGAGGTCTTGCTATAGCTCTGTGCAGTTTTAACGGTGCTCTCCTTGATTTCTGCTGTACGGAGCGGAAGGAGGACTGGAAGGACACGTTCAGAAACAGGAGAGGTGAGGCGAGAGGCGGGAAGAGAGGGCGGGTGCTCACAGACCTAGCGTCGCCGTGTAGGTGCCCGACAGCGGCCGGCTCGGCGGGGTGTGCGTCAGCGTGCCGAAGTACAGGCCAGTGCCCGGGCGCAGGGGGCTCAGCATGGGTGGCGGGGTGTAAGGGGGTGCCAGAAAGTCAGGGTTCAGCAGATGGTTGGTGAGGCAGACAGGGGAGCGCAGCTGACTGGGGTACCCGCCTGGGTCCCGAAACCGGGGTACCTGGCCCCCCTCGAAGCCCTCCTCTCCGACAAACGCAGGTGGAAAGGCGGGGGGTGTTGTCGGGGGAAGGATGTAGAGGGTCTTCTGGAACTCACACCTCTGGGCTCTGCTCCAGCCTTCCTCAGACTCTAGTGCTCTCTTGGCCTGGGGGGACAAGTTAGAGTCAGGAACACCCTGTACCTTCTACCTTCACTCCACAGCCACCTTTCAGCCAGTCCTCTGTAGAGAGACAGCAAACGTGATGCCTCCTTACCTCTAGCCCCATTCTTCCTCTCCCCACCTCTTCCTGTTCCTGTATCCCCCATCCCTCTCTCCTGCCTCTGTTCCTCCACCCATTCCTCTCCCGATCCTCTGTTCCCCCCCGTCCTTTTCTGCTTTACTGTCTCCCACCCAAGCTCTCACTGAGGTGTTAATACCGATACTTCATTTACACCTTCTAACAAGCAAACAAAACATTAGGATACGTAGCTGAAGAGTAGAATTTTAATCATGGAACGATGTGCTAAAATTATACAATATACTAGTAAATCAGAATATTGTGCACAACTTTGATCACAAAAAACATATTTCTGCTCTGCACTTAAAGGAACATCCTGCACTGACAGACTAATAGAACTGGATATCTTGGGCACTGAACACCTCCCTCTGCTCACCATGCACAAGGACAGCTGGGCAGTGTCTGCATTTGGCGCCCCGGGCTCCAGCAGCGAAACAGGGGTGACAAGCAGAGACAGGTCCGCCTTGTCCACGCTGAGCTGAGCCGGGCCTGGGCCCTGCTGGCTAGCCTCTCCTCTCCCGGCCCGGCCCTCCGCGCTCTCGCCATGCGCCTGTGCAGAGAGGAGACGAGCTGACGCAGGTACCGTCGCTGCTCCCAGCACTCTCCAGGAGACAGGCTTCTCAACCCAGCTCTGTGGCCAGAGCGCAAGGAAACATGTCTGCTGGAGGAGACCTTCTGGGCCAGGAGGAAGAGACTTCGTCTAGAGCACTGGGACCAACGCAACTTGAGTGGTTTGCACAAACACAAACCACGCACACAAGGATAACACCCCTCCAGCTGCAACCCACTGGAGCGCTCCCACTGGCACAGGCCTGCTAACCCCCATGCACTCGTGTGACACTCCCCCCCCCCAAACTGGCTGACCTCAGGCCAGACCTGAGCTTTAGGAAAGAACAAACCTCCTTCTCTGGGGCCCCTGCTTTCAGGGGGCGATGTTTCACCTTCTTCGAGGGCTTGTGTTCATCCGTCTGCCCCATGTCCTCACACCGCCCCCTGCAGACCAAGACAGGAAAAACACAGCGCGACTCAACAAACGTTGCGGATCAACAAACATGTAAGCAAAAATGACACCAACCAACACACGAGGCCGTCTCGAGGGGTGGGCGGGGCCCAGGGCCCAGGGTGGGGGGGTTCTTGTGTGTAGTGGTGGCGGCAGGGAGCAGCTCTGGTGACGAAATGGCCTCCTAACTGGCCTGCGCAAACAGACATACAGAACCGAACAGAACTACCGATCACCGCTGTTGCTAATGCTATCGGTACCTTCAGGCGTCTCAATGCCAGCACCCTTGTCGTCGTCGAGATCTCAGCACCCGTGTCTGTTTCTTCTCTAACAACGAACCTTTCCAAAGACCCTTTAAGTGCTACATTGGTATCCCTGCTGTTCTGCTTCCTTTTTATTTTCTCGCGCCCACTGTAGTATTTTACACATTTTCCCCCGTCTCTGCTTGTGCTCAGCAGTTTTCCCCCAGCTAACTTTTTCCCCTAGCTGGTTTAGTTATGCTGCAATCACTTTTAGCTTGCAACTGGCCCATGACGTAGTGAGAGCAGGACAGGCCTCCAATTCTGAATAAAGCTCTCCCACTAACTTTAGATTTCACCTAATAAGAGTTTTGTGTGTCGCTTTATTCAAATATTTAAACATGTATTTATACTTTTATGCGTGCGTGAAGCACAGGGGTGGGGGTGGGGCCTGGGGGGTCGCCCCCCCTTTGAGACGGCCCTGCTGACACATAAACAAGCTAAACAACTCAGTGACAAAGTGACCCACAAACTGAAACACTCCCACACTGACAGCCTGGAGACACAACGACTCACCTTCTCACTAGGAAAGTGACACCGACAGACATTATCGTACACCAGAACACCAACGGGCCGCGAGGCTCACACTCACAAACCACAGCAGGAACCAAGACGCTGACAAACGGACATGGCTACAGACACCTGAAAAAATCTGACGCACAGGAAGAACAAAACGATACTCTGACAGGATGACACCGCACTACACAGACACGCAGTGTCTCATCAGCACAGCTTCATAGTTCCCTGGCCCAGCAGCAGAGCAAGAAAGGAACACAAGTCCTGTTCTGTTTCTATACAGCCACTGTGGCTGGCCTTCTCCTGGCTGGACAACACTGGGGCCACACGCTGTACCCGGTCGAGCCCTGCCTCACCCTGGAGCCACGTCGCGGACTGCCCTATCGCCGGCGCCTCGTCCCTCAGCGGCCGTGGGGCTCACCGCGAGGGAAATCCGCCCCTGCGCAAGGAGACACACTCAGAAAACGCCCTCTCACGTCAGACTGACTTCGTTCAGAGACAGGCTTACTGCCCACCAGTATACGACGCGCAAGATGTTCTGTATGTCATGCTGGGTCTCTGAGCGCATGCGAGGGCTAAGATTTAAAAAACATGTCATAGGTTTTACATTAATATGGAGCCCAATAGCAGTAAACAGTGGAGCGCAACTATAGGCTGTTGAGTGCACCCTGTCCGGCATTCTGCCTGCAGGGCAGTGGATTACCTGTCGCTGTTCGCAGGACATGCCGTGGGAGCTGAAGGACGCCATTGCCACCTGGCTGGGCGAGATCAGGCTGGGGCTGCACAGGGGGCGAGGCCGATGCCTGCGGGAGAGGCAGAGGGAGGCAGGACGGGGCGGGGGCAGGGGCGGGGCCAGACTCTCTGCCTTCTTGGCCTTGATCTTCCTCGCCCTCCTCCTCCTTGGGGGATCCTTGGACGGGGGCTGTGTCAGTAGTGGCGGGACTGCGGAGGGCTGGGGAGCAGGAGGAGGAGGAGACGCGAGGCTAACCTGAGCCCAGGGGGCGGGGCTTGTGCAGCTGTGGGTGGAGTTAGAGCTGGCCGCTGTGCTGTAATTGGGCGAGGGGTTACATGAGGGGGAGGGGGTGGAACTCAACATGGTTTCCATGTGGGTGGAGCCTGTGACTGTGGAAACAGGTTGATAGTCTGGCCCGGTCTGTCCAACGGCTGTGGGATCAACACTATACTCCGTAACTGTGCAGGGCTGTGCAGACATGTCAGGAGAGATTAATACCCCGGTTCTTTTCACCCCTGGCTGTTCTTCCGTATCCCTGTAAGTCTGAGCCGACAGGATCTCATCCAGATCCTGCAGCTCAGAGCTGGGAAACTTCAGCCTGTTTTCCCAGTGCTGGGAGCCAGGGCTGTGTGCAGCACGCTCGGTGACTGGGCTGGAATCGAGTTCCAGGCTGGGAGCATATAGCTCGGGCTGTAGTTCGGCCGTCATCTCGCTGGCTGTGCCTCGAGTGGCTGGCTCGCTCCACGGGTCTAGCTGGGAGAAAGTGGGGACCTGGGTTGTGCTGGACTCAAGGGGGTTGCCCCCTCTCTGGTCAATAAATCGAGCGTAGTCCAGGCTGCTGGGATTGTACCCGCAGCCTCGTGCGCCGGAGGCCACCTTGAGGCTGGTGGCTGGTGGGAACCAGAAGCTGAGCTGGCAGTCGTCCTGGCTCACTGGGGTGCCCAGGTACACTCTGCCCTCCCCAGCATGGTCTGGGGCAGCGATGCCAGGCGAGGGGGCGTGTGTCTGGCAGTGATGGGTGGCATTATGCTGCAGCTGCAGCCGGGCATCACAGAAGGTCTTGAGGCATCCAGGCTCGGTGCAGGGGAAAGGCTGCCGCCTCACGTGAGTCAGCACGTGGTCAGAGCTGCAAAGACACAGAGAGCTACGTGACTGCAAGTGCATCTGCTGCTGCTCCGGCACCGGTGCTGTAGCTACTGCTGTTGCTTCTGTATTGGTACTGTACTGTATATACCTTGCGCCTGCTACTGCTTCTAAACTGGTGCTGAACAGTTACTGGTACTGCCCGGCCAGCCTGTGACTCGCTGTGTGATCCCCCTGGCCAGGATTAAAGATCCTACGGGCTCCTAGCTGGGCTAACACGCTCTTTCTTTGAAACCTGAATGGGAAATCACAGTTTTATCCGTGGTGGGTTCGGATGCCCTTTCTCCAGCAGAACATCTGCAAGGCTCCTTAACTGCCGAGGCCCACTGTGCTGAGAGCATGTTCAGGGTAGCTTGCTAGCTTAAGTTTTTATCATTGTCAGAGGCAGAAACCCAGATGTTGTGACTGGGTCATCAGCAGGCTGCGTTATTATTGCCTGCCTTTAGGCTACGTCGTTACCCATAATAATTGCTCATTTTCTGGTTTATTTAAGGGCAGTTTTAGTCACTCAGCTTTGGCTGGTATACAAGGGCTGTGTGTCGTCTGCGTGGCTCAGGAAGCTGACAGGGGAGGTTGTTAAACAGGTCACATCGACACTGGTTTGTACAGGTAGACACGGGCTCTTGAGGAATAACTGGTGGTATGACAGAGGG
Source organism: Lepisosteus platostomus (assembly GCF_059453375.1). Taxonomy (NCBI): domain Eukaryota; kingdom Metazoa; phylum Chordata; class Actinopteri; order Semionotiformes; family Lepisosteidae; genus Lepisosteus; species Lepisosteus platostomus. The sequence goes on from NC_142614.1 coordinate 6,331,891, forward strand.
GCGTTCTAAAGAAGCTGGGAAGGATATAATTTAAGAGCAGTGTACTTTCTTTACACAAAAAGATGTTGGTGTCTGGAACGAGCTACTCTACCAGACAGTTACAGCAGATCCCTTAGGATCTTTCAGAAGCCAGCCAGAGATCAGTCAGCTGCCGTGACTTTCCCACCGATTGTCCGGGTGCTGCTGAGATTGTTAGTACACCTGCTGATACTTCAGCTAGCGCTGCAGACACGGGTCCGACTACTCCTCCCATTGGTACTAAGACAGCTGATGCCAGTTCCTCTGCTGCTCTCTGGAAAGGCTGGTGGCTGATGTCGTTCTCGAACCCCGGGCCGGGCCGGTGGGACTCACCTGGGGTCGCTGCGTCCGAAAGCGAGGCAGCTCTGCGAGCAGACCCGGCCCCGGTCCTGCCCGTGGCTCAGAGGGTGTTTGTGGAGGTCGCCGGCTCTGTGGAACACGTTCCCGCCCGGGGAGGGCTCCCGGGCTGCGGGGCCCCTCCGGCCCGGCGCAGGCGCTGCTCTGGACAGCCCCGCGGGGGCCTCCTCCAACACCGCCGGCCCCCAGCTGGGGTTGGGGGGCTTCTCCGGGGCTCCTGCAGCTGCGAGGCAGGGCGAGATCAGTCACGCTTCCACACACGCGTGCGCGTGCACACCGACACGGCCACAGGAGAGGAAAGAGCCGCCCCCGCCCCCTCTGTCACAGCCACGGCCCGGACCGGCGGTCAGCCTGCAGCGGCTCTGCGCCGGAACAAGGCAATCGCGTCCCACAAACACAGCTGTCCCCGTGCACAAGGCAGGCGCAGAGTCTTCCATTGAGACCTGTGACAGTACTCCCCGACCACCAGATCGCAGGTGTGAGGCCAGCTGTTTGTGTCCCACCGTCATCCCTCCCCTAGAGGGCGCTCCAACCTGTTTCGGATTATGTTCAGTTTAAGCACCTCCACCCGCGTCTTGTCCCCCTTTTTGGTATTTAAGCCCGGCGTCTCCGCAGTTCCGGGCTCAGCTTTGGAAGACGGACGCCGGGAAGCCCGCCTACCACCAGGCACAGGCCTGATCCCGGCGTCCTGACCTCCGAGTCCGGGGCTCGGAGCGCCCAGTCCCGTTATGTTTTTATCTTCTTTGTTCCCGATCCCAGTTCCCCATTCCGGTTTTTACCCGTCTTTGTCTCGGATGGACCTCCCGGCATTGGACATCGGACTGCGCCCCAACCCCATTGGACCGGCCTTGGGTTTGTTGCCTGCTCCCTTTCCCTGTGCACCGGACCACCACCGTCACCGCCCCCCCCGTCTGTCGACCCCCCTTCCCCGATGTGCTTCTCCAGACGCTACCGACTCCTGCGACAGTTTGTCGGCGGGAATCTTCCTCAGGAAGGGACTCAGCAGAGCTATGACACTCGTAGTCAACGAGACCCACCACTTCGTTTCCAAACCAGCGATCGCTCGGACCACAGTGTTCGTGCTGCCTGTGCTCCTATGAACCACAGCGTGCTGCTGTTCTGCACACCTACACTCAACACTCTGGATCACTCTTAGCTTCTCCCTGCTTATTGCTGGTTTGCATCGCAGACGTCCGATTGCGTTTCACGACTTTATTTTCCCTCTAGGGGAAAAAAACGATGCGATCGTGTGCTCCGCATCTTAACATTTCATTTTTGAACAAGGACAATAAAAAGGGTTCACCGAGCGAAGTGTCCAGGACGCCGCAAGACTAAAGGAATGTGAATGCTTTAGAATGACTGGAAAACGCTCGTCTTTCCCATGGAGAACTTGCTCAGATCCCACAGCTCCGCCCCCCCGTTCTCCCATTCGTACTCACGGAGCTCGGGAAGCGCCTCCCTCCCCGCTCCCTCCTGCTGCCGCCGCCCGAGGGGGCTGAAGAAGGGGGACGCGTGGGAGGGGTCGAGCTCGCGGGGGGAATCTGCCGTGGCGGGAGGGGGGGCTGGGCTCTCTGTCGGGGGCTGGCTGTTGGCGCACAGTCCAGGAATGATTTCCTCGGCACACAGCGCCCCCTGGCGGTGTTCCTCCATCACCGCGGCTCGTCCCGTACACTCACAGAGCAAGAGAAGAGTTACATCAAAGATACAGTCCAGTACAGCAGAACTGGCCTGTCAAACTAGGACATCCTGTTACAATAGGAGCTACAGTCCCAGTACAGGAGGACAGTCCTGTTACAGTAGGAGCTACAGTCCCAGTACAGTAGAACAGTCCTGTTACAATAGGAGCTACAGTCCCAGTACAGGAGGACAGTCCTGTTACAATAGGAGCTACAGTCCCAGTGCAGTAGAACAGTCCTGTTACAATAGGAGCTACAGTCCCAGTGCAGGAGAACAGTCCTGTTACAGTAGGAGCTACAGTCCCAGTACAGTGGAACAGTCCTGTTACAATAGGAGCTACAGTCCCAGTGCAGGAGAACAGTCCTGTTACAATAGGAGCTACAGTCCCAGTGCAGGAGAACAGCCCTGTTACAGTAGGAGCTACAGTCCCAGTACAGTAGAACAGTCCTGTTACAGTAGGAGCTACAGTCCCAGTACAGTAGAACAGTCCTGTTACAGTAGGAGCTACAGTCCCAGTACAGTGGAACAGAACAGTCCTGTTATTAATCACTTCATAGGTTGGGCCTTGTTTATGAAGCCGCAGTGGAATAATCGGTACCCGGCGCAGCTCCGCCAGGTCTGCTGCACTCTGTGATGGACTGAAGCGCTCACTGAATAAAAATAAATGAGTGAATATTACTCGCCGATACTCACAACGCCGCGTAGTTACTGGGGTCAATCGCAATCGCGTTTTCCTGCCCGTTTCCTTCGCTCCCCAGATCAGATTATTTCAGTGCCGGTCGCTACCGCGGGCCCAGAGACCGGGTGGCCGTTTTGAAGTTTTTAAAGAAAATGGCGACCGAATTATTCAAGAAAGTCGAGCGATCAAGCGGGAGGGACCGGGAATCGACTTCAAGTACACAGCGCGAGCGTCCCCTTCCCGCCCGCCGACCGACTGACCGCTCGAGCGCTCCTCCTCCGGGGTGCTGCCTCGCGGCCAGACCACGCGCCCGGACCTGAGCGGTGACGCAGTGGCGCCAACCTCGAGGACGGCGAGAGGACGCGCCGCCATCTTCGCCCCCACGCGGCTGTTTGGAACTGAGAGTCGTGAGATCCGGAATCCCGCTCTCGGGTCGGGTAAGAACCACGTGGCCTTCCGCGACACGAGTGGCAGTATCTCCCACTCCGGAGGTGGGGGGGCGTGTGCTCATGGGCTCCACTCGCCTCTCACAGCGCTCAAGGTTCGTTTACCCAGACTTCCGGGAAAAGGGAACTCGCTTGGACGCAGATTTTAAAAACCCTGCTATGAGCGCTGTTCCGTCAACTGGCGCGCCTCCTACTTGCGTGGAAACAAAACTGAGAAGACCCGCTCTGAATGCCCAGGCAGGGCCTGTACGTGACGTGTGACGTGTGACCTCTGCGATAGAAGCCTGGCGAAAAGCAGCGAGTAAACCTGTTTGTGTTGTTGCTTTATACACGACTGTCTTTTTTCTCGGAGTACAATACGGTCAGATACACCCGTGGTGAGCAGGTGACTCCCTCCCGCCGCCCGGCCCCGGGTGCGAACCCAGCCTGCAGTCGTCCCTCCCCCGTCACTGACGGAGGTCGCCTCCGGACCTCACTGAGCTGCTTCAGCGCCTTGACAGTCTCCCACCTCTGGGTGGGGAGAAGAAACACACGCTGGTTCGGTTTGGGGAGCTGCAGCAACGAGGTTTTGGGGTCCCCAGGACCGGGCCTGGCACCAATGACCCCTCGGGCTCATTGCTCGCTGGCGTGACCCCTGCCTGACCCCGGTGTTATCATCATGGCCAGCAGCTCCATCACCCTGCAGCTCAGCTGGCAGCCCCCTGGAGCTCAGCAGTGTGAGCCTGGTCAGTACCTGGAGGGGAGACTCCTGGGAAAGCTGAGGCTGCTGCTTTAGGGAGGGGAGTCCCCATTACCTGTAAAGCGCTTTGAGTGGAGTGTCCAGAAAAGCACTATATAAGTGTAAGCAATTATTATTATTATTATTATTATTATTATTATTATTATTATTATTAAGAGGTGTTAGTGGGACCAGTAAGGGACGCTCACCCTGCGGTCTGTGTGGATCCTAATGCCCCAGTATAGTAATGGGGACACTATACTGTAAAAAGGTGTCGTCCTTCGAATGAGACGTAAAACCGAGGTCATGATTCTCTGTGGTCATTAAAAATCCCAGGGTATTTCTCGAAAAGAGTAGGGATGTAACCCCGGTGTCCTGGCCAAATTTCCCCCTGGACTTTACCAGTCATGGCCTCCTAATAATCCCCATCTCTGAACTGGCTCCACCACTCTGCTCTCCTCCCACTGAGAGCTGCTGTGTGGGGAGAGTACTGGTGCACTATGGCTGCTGTCGCATCATCCAGGTGGGGGTACACACTGGTGGTGATAGTGGGATTCTCCATTACTGTAAAGCCCTCTGAGTGGAGTGTCCAGAACAGCGCTATACAGGTGTGAGGATACTGTTATTATTATTGTCACGATAGTCACCTGCTGTCTGCACAGCAACATGCCCGATACCTCCGTGGCCTGGAGAGCAACAGAGGACTCTACTCTCCTGCTCCTGGGGTGGCCAGTGTACCTGCAGGATTCCAGTCCAGCTGTGCTCTTAAGCGCCCCAGTCATTTCCTTACTGGCTTAATCAGACCAGTTTGTTAATTTCTCCCTACTCTTCGGATGCTGCTGGTCTAGGGCGCACCGGACCCCTGTCCGTGAACCTAGGCTGCGCCTGTGTCAATACATCACGTCACCGAGACTCCGAAACAGACGCGGAAGCGATCTGTCGCCTTCTTGTGGGAACCTTTTGCAAAAACATCTTGGTGTGTGTGCGTGTTGGAAGAGGGGCGGCTCGTTCAGAGAACAAAACAGAACAGCTGACTGGAAACACCACTGCACTCATTATTTACGGTCGTCGCCTTGTGCAGTTTGTACACGGCCTTATGAGTCTTTTTTTTTGCTGTTTTTTTTTTCTGCCATCGCCTATTGGGATCCGACACAACTTTTGGAGAAAGAGACGAGACCAGGGTTATGTCCTGGCGAAAACATGTCTCCCGGTCGCCATCGCTGTTCGGCGTCACATCACAATCAGCGAAATAAAAATCGATAATAAAGCGAATCGGAACCGTAGCTCCCCCGGTTATCGCGCTCCTGTCACTAACGCTCTCTGTCTCTCTCTGAAGTAGGACTGATTTTTTTTTTCTCTGTATTTCTGTCCCAAAGTAAACCCGTCTGTAGCCCCACCTTAAAGCGTAAACACAAGCCTTAACTCTGATTCAAATCCAGCCAATCAGGAACTATAAACAACAGCCGGGGCCACGCCTTCTTATTAATGATTTCCCTTCTCTGCCAATCATTCCCCGATCCGCCAATCAGCGAGCGGCTAGGCTCCATCCTGCGCCGACCCTTTCTTTGTGATGTTTTTAAGTTTGAGCCAATCAGCAGCGGCGTTTTCTCATTCCTTACAACCCGTTTGGTCATAGGAAGCGCCAGGGCCTCGGCTGGGGCTGTCCCTGTTTACGCCTGACTGAATCGTTTTATTATTTACTTCAGATCCTTCAAAGAAGTCAGTGCTACCCTTCCTCTTTCTTCTGGATGTCATGTTTATTTTATATGTAGTTCTGCAGCATTTCTTACATAAACTCATCTGTCAGAATTGAAGATTTGATGATTTACTAAAATCTTGATTTTTGGTAACCCAGAATTTAATAACTCAGTGTGTGTCTTTTCATATTTGAGATTTTGTGTGAGCGTGTGTGTGATGGCACATCGGTGCCTGAGAAACAGAAAAGACAATCACCAGCTATCTGTAATTCCATCTCTCCAAGATAGACCTAAAACTCCCCCTAAACTCTACAGATGGAATAAAGGGAGCTCTAGTTAAGACCTCTCTTCCCGATTTGGACTGCCCGTTCAGTAGCTGTTTCCTGAAGGAAGTCAGGGTATCAGCTTGTTGCACACTCCCGCCCCCCTTTGGGTAAGGCTTGGGCATCACTAGCTGAATGACAGGGTTAGTGGATAAGGACTCGGGACTCCTAACTACAGGGAGAGGGAGGGGGACACTGTCTATGATTAAGACCTAGAACCAGGAGGTGAACTAGAACCGTGTAGTGAAGGGACTGTCCTGCTGGAAGCAGGCTGTGTTCCTTCAGCGTTTTTTATTGGTCTGAGCGTAAACGGCTGGTGCAGAAGTAGACCAGGGTAGAGTCCCCAGCTCCTCACCCTCACTCAGCTCCTAATGATGCTCATCGTGGGCTCCTCCGGACATGTTCACAATAGACGGTGCTGCACACCAGGACCGAATCAGGCATTGTTCAGTGTTACTGTGCAGCTACAGATGATCAGTCTTTACAGTATCTACAGGTCTGAGGATGATGAGTGTCAATGTGAGGTTACAGATGACCAGACTGAGAGTCTTTACAGTATCTACAGGTCTGAGGATGATGAGTGTTAATGTGAGGTTACAGATGACCAGACTGAGAGTCTTTACAGTATCTTCAGGTCTGAGGATGATGAGTGTGAATGTGAAATTAGTTATAAAGGGAACAGACATTTGGAAGCTTTTTTTCCTTGACTAGGCTAACCTTTGTGGTTATGCAATACACACTGCCAGAATGAAGTAATTCACATCTCCCATGAAACAAATAATGTCTGATGTGAATCACCTGTTTCACGATTCAGTCAAAATAAGATCGAAAGCAATCAGTCAAAAGGAAATCAAAACAGTTACTACTGAAATGACCTGTGTGCTGTAATCTGCTCGCCACAGACTGGCAGGAGTGCGTCTGATTTTTGGTCAGGCGATCGCGCCGGGCCGCCCTGCCCTGCTCCGTGTGTTGCTCTGCCGGGTCCTGTATGGGAGCCCGTGCGGGGCTGTGCCGGAGACCCCGCGCTGCCTGCACCTCTATCGTCTCGGGTGAGTTTGTTACAATGTAGCAATTTCTCTATAAATCTGTATAACTCGAATAAAGCCGCAACATCTGCACACTGCCGGTGGATCGCAAACCCCGCTTTTACTGCCCGCAAAATGCCAAAAAAAACACGCACGGCTGGGCCGGAGGAGCGATTTTACAGCGAAATTCCCAAACATACCCCCCCCTCCCGGTCCAAGTGTATTCCAACATTAACTCAATATTTAGACGCAATTGCGTTTGAGGAATCACTAGATAGAAAGAAAATAACCAAATCATGTCTGCCTGGCACATAATATGTTTCAGGGATTCATCTGAGCAGTGCGTAGCTGCTTGCAATATGTTACTGTCAGAGATCTTGTGTGTAAGGCTCGCTTTTCTACACATTTAGACTTCCAGCTCCAGACCTCAGCTCTGCCTGTCTCTCTGTACCTGCACGCAATAGATTCGCATTCGCTCGGCTGCAACGACACGAGAAAAGGGGGTTGTGTTGAGAAGGAGGGGGAGGTGGGTGGGTGGAAAGAAGACTTTTTTTTTGTGTGTGCGAGGTGAACAGCCGCCAGTATCCGTCCGTCCACGGAGGCGAGAAAGAGCCGCCGCTTCGCCTTCGTCTTCCTCCCCGTCTCCCCCGCGCGAAAACAAACCCAAACAAACTTACTCGGGGCCGGCCAGGCGGCGGGAGGAGGAAGTTGGGCTCTCTGGGACGGGCCGTGCGCGCCGCGGGTCTGTGCCGGAGCCCGGCCGCTGTGCCCCGGGCTCCCTGCGCCCTCCTCCCTCGGGGGGGTGGGGGTGGTGGTGGTGGGGGCCAGCGAGCTGGCGAAAGCCAGGGCCCCGTCCGCTTCCTCTCTGTCCGAGCGGGGTTGTCCTGGGCTGGTGTGCTGGTGTCCAGCGGCTGTCATGGGGCTGAGCGCTGAGTGTTTTCAGTGAGGGAGGGGGGGCAGTGTGGCTGAGGGCTTCTCTGCTGTCTCCGTCCTCGCCGCTCGGACGTGAAGTTGGTCCTCCCTGCCCGCGGAGTGGATTTAATGGGTTAATGGCTTAATTGGTTTAACTCCATTGGAGCTGTGATTGTGATGAGCTGCCAGTTCGACTGACCTGAGCTCTGCTGTTCTCGGGAAGTTTTGCTAGGTGGCATGTCGACCTGGGAGCCCAGATTCTGGGCTTTGGGGGTGGACTCTAGGACTGTACGGACCGGGGGGGCCGGAGTCTGGGCCGTACAGACTGGGGGGCCGCACTCTGGGGTGTATGGACAGGGACTTTGTATGGTGTCCTCTCCTGGTGTGGGAAGTCTGCAGGATGTCCAGCATATTTCTAGGTGTCCCCCAAGGGCGGTACATACTGTGGGACCACCTGTGTCCTGCGCATGCGGATCAGGGCCTGGGAGAGCTGGATGGTGGCTCTCCAGGGCTGTGTGTGAAACACTCACGCTTCATGGAGACCAATTACTAACGACTAGTTACTGGGCTAACTGCTGGGGTTGCAGACAGATGCACCACAAGCACTTATTATATCTGCCAGTCGTAAACGAGAGGTGGCCACTGGGTCCAACCAGTTTGTTCGGATCTCATCCAGCTGTTTCTTGAGAGCAGCCAGGGCATCAGCATCATGGCTGGGCAGCTCGCTCCATGCTCCCACCACTCTTTGAGTAAAGAGGGATCTCTTGTTTTCGCTCATAAATGCACTTCTCTGTCATTTCCTGATTGGTCTGCTCGCTTTGCTGTTGGTCCTGAGGTCCCCGTCTTGCTAGGGTTTCAGCAACTTTTCAGGATAGTTCCCCTCATCCTCCTTCTCTGTGACGGTTAACGGGATGGAGTTCCTTTATTCTCTTTGTGACTTTCCTGTGAGGCTGGGAATTAACGTTGTTTCCCTCCTCTGGACGGAGGTCCGGAGCAAACGTTGCTCTCTCTAACATGGCGACCAAAACCTCAGTCCTGCCCAACACGCTTGAGAAAGTGACCCTACCTCCCTGGACCTGACTCCTGTGTGCTCAAGTTGCCGGCCTTGTTGAAGAGCTGCAGGAGGACACCGGAGTTGTCACAGACAACACGTCTTCGAGCTCTCCCCCCCCCCGCTGGTATGTCTGATGTACCTTCATACAACCTGCAGGTGTGCTAAATAGTGCTCATTTGTCTGAGCTCTCTTCTAAAGAAGCGAAACGCTTGCTCATCCCAGAGCCAGCAGCTGCGCAGAGCTCACGTCAATGAGCTCGTTGGGAGGCGGGGGGCTGGCCTCTGCGGGGGCTCTGTGGGGGGTCCTGCCCCTCCGGCGGGGGCGGAGGAGTGGGGCATCGCTCTCCCACGAGCGCAGTTTCGCCAGCAGCGCTTGAAGACCTCGGCAGGTGGGCAGGTGTTTGGGAGGCGAGGGGGTGCCAGTGTGGATGCCCGCTGTTCTGGCGTGCTTGCTTGGGTTGGGTTGGTTTCTCAGATGCCGTTGCGCGGGGGTGGGTGTTCAGGTCTGTTGAGGAGGGAAGGGATTATCTTCCCTAGGAGGCACAGATGTGTCTTCCAGATGTGGGATCCGCTGTGTTGCTGCTTGATCACATCCTGGACTTCCCGCTGGCAGGGAGCAACAGTGGGAAGCCCGGTTATGGGAAGAGCCCCATTCCCCGTCTCCGTCTCCCTCCAGGTGAATCAGTTTTGTAAGCTCCGTCCAGAAAGGTCCAGGATAGATCCAGCTGGGAAGCTCTTCACTAGTGTTCAGGTGGTCATCCGGCTGCGGGCCTCGCCGATCCCTCTCCCAAGGATGGATCTCCATTCGGAATAATTGTTTTTCGAGCTCTTCCGGCAGGGATTGTGGTGGGCAGTGTCTCGGGGCGAGTGAGAAGCGGAGCAGCCTTTCACAAGCACCTTCGTACTGGGAGCGCAGGTGTGGCTGCAGCTGGATTCTGTGTCCCTGAGAAAGTCTTAATAATAGTAATAATTAATAATTGCTTACACTTATATAGCGCTTTTCTGGACACTCCGCTCAAAGCGCTTTACAGTAATGGGGATCCCCTCCACCACCACCAGTGTGTACCCCCACCTGGATGATGTGACGGCAGCCATAGTGCACCAGTACTCCCCCCACACACCAGCTCTCAGTGGGAGGAGAGCAGAGTGATGAAGCCAGTTCAGAGATGGGGATTATTAGGAGGCCATGACTGGTAAAGGCCAGGGGGAAATTTGGCCAGGACGCCGGGGTTACACCCCTACTCTTTTCAAGAAACACCCTGGGATTTTTAATGACCACAGAGAGTCAGGACTTTGGTTTTATGTCTCATCTGAAGGACGGCCCCTCTTTACAGTATAGTGTCCCCGTCACTATACTGGGGCATTAGGACCCACATGGACCGCAGAGTGAGCGCCCCCTGCTGGCCCCACTAACACCTCTTTCAGCAGCAACCTTAGTTTTTCCCAGGAGGTCTCCCATTCAGGTACTGGCCAGGCTCACACCTGCTGAGCTCCAGTGGGTTGCCAGTTGCGAGTTCCAGAGTGATTTGGCTGCCGGCCAGGAGTCTTCGGGAGTTTCTCAGATCCGTCACGCTGTGGTGCAGCAGTGGTCTCCAACAGAGCTGCAGCAGAGTTCCACTGGCTGTGGATGGGCAGCTGACGAGCTCCTTCTTTCCATTGGTCCCGATGTCCAGTCTGAACTCTAACAGCAGCCCTGGTCACAGCAGCAAGGGAGGGGGGTCCCCTCTGTGGCCCCACAGTTTAGCGAGTGTGCAGGCTGACTCCTGTGAGCCCCCAGTCTGGACCCATCCCGAGATCTCTGACTAGATCCAGATGGGCAACGTATGCGTCACGTTGGTGAAAATGACTTGTTACAAGTAATCCCTTTACAGCAACTAGTTACTCCTGTAGGGGATTACTATTTAAAGTAAGAAGTCGGGGAAAATTGTTTTAACTTAGTGGCTATGTGCACATAGATCGTTGGAACTGATCACTTTTTAAAGCGATGAATGTCTGTTTAATGGAAGAGCACTGCTCCTGGGTGATTTGGACATGACGGAGGAAGTGCTGTGTTGGTTGTAAGCGACCTGCCCTGTGTTTGTAGTGCGGTCGAGGCTGTTGCATGGCCCATGTTGCACAATGAGAGGCATGATGCGGTCGCTGGGACCCACAGCTCTTGCTGGTGTGAAGTGCCTCTCAGTGTGGGTGCAGCCTCCTCTCAAGTGGCTGTGGGGCCTGTATGAGCTGTCTGACCACGGCCGGGCTGCGCACGGTTCGGGTAGCGGTGATCCGTGGTTTCAGGCGGAAGCCGGGCTGCGCTCTGCATGGATCCGTACACGATCCCATTCCCGAGGGTGGACGGAAAGACGGGGGGGGGGGGGAGAGGGAGAGAAAGAGGGACCCTTTCGTTTTCAGGAGAGGGGGGAACCGGGTTCGAGCCACGGGAGGGTTGTGGTAAAGAAAGTCACCCCAGTCCCGAGGACATTGTGATCGCTCCTGACTTCCCAGAATCCCACGCGGCCCTCTTCAACCCCGGCTCTGTGATCGACGTTTCGTCAGAGTCAGGAATTGATGGCTGTTGCAGCTCATGACCGAACAGCAGAAGTAAAAAGCCTCTGTAGAAGAAACGCACAATCCCGTGATCTGCGAGACGGATATATCCATGTACCAAGTAGCACTCGCAGAAGGGCAGATGAGCGACCTGATGCGCCTGTGCAGATGACTTTTTTTTGGTGCTGAAACATCTGTTTTCAACGAGTCAATACAGAAACGCAGAATTTTTTTCCCACCGCATGGCTTTGGAAACTTTACACGCGGTCATATGCAAATACGAAGACGTGAAACATTCAAATCAAGCCCCCTCTTCTCGTGATCGTTACCCACAGCAGCCCTGTCCTCTGAAAACACCTGTGGCATGTGTCACACGACTGTGCCCGCTGGAACGCGCCCAGGTTGGCGACGGTCTTGATGCGCGGGGAGCTTTGCTTTGGGACCGAATTGTTTTCTGGCAGACAGGCGTGTTTCCTGTCGCTGAGGGGGAGTCTCTCTGCTCCCGGGCAGGCGACGAGCTGTCGACAGGCACGCTGTGTGAGGACTGCTGCCTGCTCGGGGGATCGCACGCTCAGTCAGTACCCCATTTCCTTCACCTCCTTCTCGGGGTCCCCCTGCTGGTTTCGACCTGGGGGTTGTATTCTTGCCCCCGGGGGCGGATCGAAATGACCTGTAGGTGGCAGGCCGGCACGCCTTGTATTGTTTCGGAGGGCGGAACGGACGCGGTGTTTGGTCATGCCTGGAGAAGCCCGAGGGCGTTGTACGCGGTGACCTTGAGCCCCCTGGCGCTCGGCAGCGCAGAGACTCGGGCCAGTGTACTTGGGGGGGCTCGTCCGCACACCTGCCTCTCTCACCCGGCCCCCCCCCCCCCCACCCAGCAGGTTCGAAAGATCCCCAGTTGAGTTGAGTCATCAATATCCCAGACTAGTGACCGTTTTAACTGTGAGATCAGGTATCCTGGAGGTTCGGTGATCAGCCTGAATTAAAGAGCATCTGGGAGCGAATCCGCAGACCCTTCTGTCCCAGAGGGCCAGAGTAACTTCCTCCTCAGCCGCTCCCTTTCCTTGGCAGACAGGCGAAGCAGGGTGGGCTGCCAGACTCTCTGGCCAGCGCCCCAGGGGTCCCTGCTCTGAGGTGAGCCAGCGCTGGGGCGCAGGTCTGCCCTCCCGGCGGCTGGAACCGGGAGGCCCACCCGTGTTCCCATTTAGACGGGCCCCCGGAGAGCCCATCAGACCCCCGGGGCCGTCGTCCTGTTAGTTGGGGTTTTTTTTCTTCTCGGAATGACGCCGGAAGACAGCGATCTGATTAGTCCTCTGGGAACGCGGAGCGAGCTCTCGGCTCGGGGCAGCGCAGCCCGGGATTCACTCCTGCAGGTTTATCCCGCTGTGTGCAGCGCCGAGCCCCGGCGCCACAGCCTGAAGTGGCTCCCCTGTTCTCTTGGGGTGAACGCGGACCTGATCTTGCATTTTCCCCCGTTCAATAAGACATTGTTACAATGGTGACACGCCTGGTGTCCAGACTCTTACTGGAGCCCCTGTGTGTGGACACACCTGGTGTCCACACTCTTATTGGAGCTCCTGTGTGTGGACACACCTGGTGTCCAGACTCTTACTGGAGCCCCTGTGTGTGGACACGCCTGGTGTCCGGACTCTTACTGGAGCCCCTGTGTGTGGACACACCTGGTGTCCGGACTCTTACTGGAGCCCCTGTGTGTGGACACACCTGGTGTCCAGACTCTTATTGGAGCCCTGTGTGTGGACACGCCTGGTGTCCAGACTCTTACTGGAGCCCCTGTGTGTGGACACACCTGGTGTCCACACTCTTATTGGAGCTCCTGTGTGTGGACACACCTGGTGTCCAGACTCTTATTGGAGCCCTGTGTGTGGACACGCCTGGTGTCCAGACTCTTATTGGAGCCCCTGTGTGTGGACACGCCTGGTGTCCAGACTCTTATTGGAGCCCCTGTGTGTGGACACTCCTGGTGTCCACACTCTTATTGGAGCCCCTGTGTGTGGACACTCCTGGTGTCCAGACTCTTATTGGAGCCCCTGTGTGTGGACACTCCTGGTGTCCAGACTCTTATTGGAGCCCATTTGTGGACACTCCTGGTGTCCAGACTCTTATTGGAGCCCTTTGTGTGTGGACACGTCTGGTGTCCAGACTCTTATTGGAGCCCCTGTGTGTGGACACGCCTGGTGTCCAGACTCTTATTGGAGCCCCTGTGTGTGGACACTCCTGGTGTCCAGACTCTTATTGGAGCCCCTGTGTGTGGACACTCCTGGTGTCCAGACTCTTATTGGAGCCCCTGTGTGTGGACACGCCTGGTGTCCAGACTCTTATTGGAGCCCCTGTGTGTGGACACGCCTGGTGTCCAGACTCTTATTGGAGCCCTGTGTGTGAACAGACCTGGTGTCCAGACTCTTATTGGAGCCCCTGTGTTTATATAGCGATTGTGTCTCTATTTTCCTTCCTTGTTACACAGTCAGAGTTGTGCTTCAACCAAATATGATAATCTGTTAAAACCATGCTCTACGTTTTCTTTAAACTTTTTTCATACTTTAAGTGAACGGTGCTGTATCCACAGTTGTAACTGTACAGAAACCACAACTGTAATCTGTGCTGGGAGTGAGTTGTAACTGTATCGAATCTATTACACCCGTAATTATATTGAGCTGTCAGCGACCTGCTTTCATGGCAGCTGTAAAATCTGTTCATGCTTGTGATTTGCATTTACTTGCCTCTCTCCTTCAGTTCCAAGTTTGAGATTTATGGGTTTCACCTGTCAGACGGTGTGCTGTTTAAAAGCATGATGCACTTGCGTAAACAGTACTGCGTTAGCTGTGCTGTATCTGCATTGTAAGCACTGTGTTAGTGTGCCGTATCTGTCCTCTAAATGTCCTGTCATCCTGTCCGTGCCTGTGCTGCCAGTGAGCTGAATCTGAGCTCTAACTGTTCTTTTCTGTTTCCTCTGCAGTTGACATGGATGATGAAGATGGCAGGTGCTTGCTAGATGTAATTTGGTGAGTTTGCACCTGGTCGGTTTCATTCTCATGGTGTATTCGAAGGAAAAAGCTCTTTTTGGTTGCCGCCGGTCACCTTATGGGTTGTTAGCACAATGGTGTGAGGAGGTCCCAGGTCCTGAAGGAACTAACTGAGGAGCTCGTCCACCTGTCAGCCCTGAGTGTCCAAAACGTTTTCCAAGCACAGAATGTTCTGCAGCCTAATTCCTGAACTCGCTGGCTGTTATTTCTGACTAAGCAGCTCTTCACGGGTGATCGGTTTGTTCTCGTTCAGAGCTGTTTTTCACTACGGCACACAATTACCAGGGCCCTGACATCATCTCCTTCAGTCTCGTAGGAAGAGACAGAAGACTCCGTTCCGCTGCCCTCTGATCCAGGCCAGGGTTTACCCTGTATGCGATCCAGAGCCGGGTGATAAGACATCACAACTACTTCCTTATTTTTAGGCCAGCTGGGAGTACAGAGATAATCTGCCTCTCCCTCCTAACTTGTGCACACACATACAAAACACCGGTTCTTCATTTTCACCAGGAAATTTAATGCAAAATTAACATCAGCGTTTTCTGGGTGAGAATTTGGCACTGTTGGCTTTTGCGGAATGGGATATTCCTCAGTGTCATCTTCACACTGGAATGTGGTGCCCGTTTTCCTGAATCCCTTGTTTTAACTTGTGTTGTAAAATAAATCCATGAGTTTCTTCAAGAACAACCTTGACTTTGGCACTTTCCCAGGGTTTCAAACAGATTTCTGTTCAGTTTGTTATGAAACTACAGAAGAAGGGAATCCCAAGTAGCACAACCTGTAAAAGTACTGGGTCTAGTCTGGGCTATGCCATATTGTAAGCCTACAGTCCAGAGATCACTGGTCCAGTCTATGTCCTATTGAAACCCTACAGTCCAGAGATCACTGGTCCAGTCTGTGTCCTGTTGAAACTCTACAGTCCAGAGATCACTGGTCCAGTCTGTGTCCTATTGTAATCCTACAGTCCAGAGATCACCGGTCCAGTCTGTGTCATATTGTAACCATACAGTCCAGAGATCACTGGTCCAGTCTGTGTCATATTGTAACCCTATAGTCTAGAGATCACTGGTCCAGTCTGTGTCATATTGTAACCCTACAGTTCAGAGATCACTGATGTCATTTGTGATATAGGCTTATATCATATTTCAGCTATGACTGGGGTTCCCCATGCGGTTGCACTGTGGGAGGGTTAGATGGGTCTGATTTGGCCAGATACTATTGGTATTTCCAAAAAAAAATTAACTATGGAACAGTGGCGTCTTGTTTTTTCCGATGTGTTTTAAAGTGAGTAAAACCTTCAGTGCATCAGGCAGCTCTGTACCGGGAGTACAGTTCACTCTGGGCTTCACAGCACTGTGAATGCCTGGAGTGAGGTAGAATGGGCTGCACTGGGGTCTGATTGCCAGCCCCGGTGCTGTCGGTGTGCCCAGCTCAATCAGTGCATGCTGTGTGCTCTTCTGTCGTTACTGTGAGTGACGGTATCTCTGTCTCTTTCCATGCAGTGACCCACAGGCACTCAACGACTTTCTCCATGGATCAGAAACACATGTGAGTACAGGGGAAGGGTGGGAGGGAGAGGGAGGAATGGCCTTCAGACCCACTATAGATTGAGATGTATAGATAGTTAGGGGGACAGGCAGGGAGTTAGGTAGACCTCTGGTGCGTAATTGTTTTCTTAAATTATTCACCTGCATATTAATTTGTCCTTTGCGGCAGTTTCACAGTAAGTTCCCTCACACACACACAGTGCTCCCCTCTCTCTCTTGGGGTGTCTGTTTCTGGGTGTCTCTCTCCAAGCTGTCTAGACTGCTAGTAGTTTTCTCTCACCTCCGTATTGCACCCCATGATTGAAACTCAGATTTGATTTGATTTTTGTGTGTTTGAATCGTGACACAAATCAGAAAGCACTAATATAGTGTTCCCTGTCTCTCTGCTTCTTTCACCTGCTGACCTGTCCTGCCTGGTTGTCTCTGTCCGTCTCTCCTCACCCTCTCTGACCCTCCACTTCTCTGGTCCTCTGGCTCCGCTTGGCTGCTGCATGAACCACTCCCTCTGTCCCTTCTGTCTGTCTGCCCTCTGCCTGCCCGCCTGCATGTCGCTCGGTCTCTCCATCCGCGTCTTTCGATCTGTCCTTGTCTCTCATCCTGTCTTCTCCACCTGTCTGCTTGCTTGTCCTTCTTCTGTCTGTGCTTGTGTGTGTGTGTCTGTCCATTGGGGTGTTTGTCCATGGCTTTCTGTCTTTGTCCTGTCCATGTGTGTCTGTACATGTGCCTGTCCTATCTGTTCATGTGTGCATGTCTCTTTGTCCATCTGTGGGTCTGTGCATCTGTGTCCGTCTGTGTGTCTGTCCATCTGTTTCTCTGTTCCTTTGTGTTTGTCCATGTTTGTGCATGTCTGTCTGTGTGTCTGTCCGTCTGTGTCTCTGTTCCTTTGTGTTTGTCCATGTTTGTCTGTGTGTGTCTGTTCCTCTGTGTGTTTGTCCATGTCTGTCCATTGTGTTTGTCCATGTCTGTCCTTTCCATGTGTGTGTCTGCCTGCCCACCTCTGCTACTGCGCATGCTTGTGCGTCTGCCCCTTGTCTGTCCTGTGGGTGTCCGTGTGTCTGTCTGTAGTTGGACAGTGATGACCTCTTGGATGGCTCGGCTGACCCCTCCAGCTCCTTCTTCTCCAGTTCCGGGGTGAGTAACCCCCCCCCTCCCCCACCTCCACACACAAATCCACGCTCCACACCCCTTTTACTCACACCTGGCATACATGAGGCTACACACCTTCTGCTCAGACTTCACTCACGCCCGGCGCACCAGTTCTCCGCAAAATCTCCACAAACCTTAAAGCAGTGTACACCACGCACACACAAAATACACAATTCTGACACACACATCGTGCACGTATCCTGCCCGCGCCCTGTGCACACGCTTTGCGCACGCCACACACACACACACACACACACACACACACACACACACACACGCACGCCTCTAGCAAACTGACCCCTACGCACTTCCTCTGTGTTTCCATCTCTCCTGTGAACTGTCCAGGGGCAGGCTGTCTTCTCGTTCTCACAGAGAGCGCTGACGGCACCCCCTCTCCTTCCTCTTCCTGCCTCTCTCTCTTTCCCTCCTCCTCTCGCCTCCCTGTGTGTGTGTGCATGTGTGTGTGTGTGCGTGCGTGCGTGCAAGCATGCACCGTGTCCGTGTCCGTGTCCAGTACTGCAGAGACTACCTGCGCTGTCACCCCTCCCACTCTCTGTGGGCTGTCGGTGTCCTGCAGTGCCCAGACTGTCTGCATCTCCCTCTCTCCCTGTTGGCTGTCTGCCTTGGAGCGGTGTCGCTGTTTTTGCAGCGTGTCTGTATTCAGTCTCTCTCTCCCTCTCAGGGCTGCGGCGCCCAGTCAGTCTGTGAGCCCAGATTAACACCCCTGCACCCCCTTCTCTCTCTCTCCCCCCCCCCCCCTCACCCCCCCGCAGGGCCACATCCCCGACGCACAGCCTTCCAATCAGTTGTCAGCAAGTGAGCCCGCCGGGGTGCCCAGCAGCAGCGTGGACCTTGACTTCCTGGAGGACGATGACATTCTGGGGGGGTCGCCGGGTGGGGGAGGGGGCCCCGGGGGAGGGGCGGGGGGAGGGGGCGGGCGGAACGGCGGCGGCGGCCTCTCGGCCAACCACGACCAGCCCTGCGACATCCTGCAGCAGAGCCTGGCCGAGGCCAACATCACGGAGCAGAGCCTCCAGGAGGCCGAGGCCGAACTGGACCTGGGCTCCTTCGGCCTGCCGGGCTTGACCCAGGTGGTCCAGACCTTGCCGGACCCAACCCTGGTGGCGTCGGCCGGGGCCGGCGGGGTGGGCGTGGGGATCGGCGTCGGCGTGGGGGTGGGTGGCTCCGCCCAGATCTTCCCGGGGGCGGCGGCCAATTCCACCGCCACCCCCCCCAGCGCCACCCCGGACCTGATCGCGCCCGTCCTGGCGCAGCCGGGC
The DNA here is from genome assembly GCF_059453375.1 of Lepisosteus platostomus. Taxonomy (NCBI): domain Eukaryota; kingdom Metazoa; phylum Chordata; class Actinopteri; order Semionotiformes; family Lepisosteidae; genus Lepisosteus; species Lepisosteus platostomus. The sequence goes on from NC_142614.1 coordinate 6,350,339, forward strand.
CTCCAGCTGCAGCCCCAGATGATGAGCAAGACCATCAGCGTCCAGCCCTTCATGCAGCAGGTGGGGCTGGGCAACGTCACCCTGCTGTCCAACGGCGGCCAGGCCGGGCACCTGGGCATCGGCCAGATCCAGGTCGTCGGGCAGCCCACGGTGATGACGATTAACCAGTCCGGGCAGCCGATTCTGACCAAGACCATGGGCGGGTACCAGCTGCACCAGCCCGGCCCGGACACGGGGGCCGGCGGCGCCCAGGCCGGGGCAGGGGGGCCGCTGCTGATCCAGGGGGGCAAGGCGACGCTGGGGTCCCCTGCCATGAACGGCGGCGGCGGCGGCAACAGCGGCGGCGCGGTCGGCGGCGGCGGCGGGGCCTCCGGCTCGGCGGGGCTCGTGGGCTTCGCGGGCACGCCTCTCGGCGCGGGAATCGGGGTGCCCGGCGCGGGCCAGCCCCCGACGTTGACTCAGGGCCCCATCATGCAGAACGTCATCATCCAGCGCACGCCCACCCCCATCCAGCCCAAGCCCCCCCAGGGGGCCGGCGGGGGCGTCATCCAGCCCAGGCTGTACCAGATCTCCCCGAAACCGCAGTACGGGGCGGCCCAGCCGGCGCCACAGCAGAACCCGCAGCAGCAGAACCAGCAGAATCAGCCGCCGCCGCAGTCACAGCAGCAACAGCAGCAGCAGCAGCAGCAGCAGCAGCTGGGGACGGCCGCCCACTCCTTGCAGAACGACGCTGGGAAAGCTCTGGGGCTGCAGCAGGGGCAGGTCCCTGTTTCGGCGCCCCAGAACGTGGCCTTCATGACGGGCAAGCCCGGCGCGAACGTCGTCCTGAGCGCGGCGCAGCAGGGGGCGCAGTTCTCGCCGGCCTTCATCAAGCAGCAGGGGCCGCACGCCGCGGGGAAGCCGGTCAGCCTGCACCTGCTCAACCAGGGCGGGAGCATCGTCATCCCCTCGCAGACCGTCCTGCAGGGGCAGAACCACCAGTTCCTGCTGCCGGGCCAGCTGTCCCAGCTCCAGGCGGGGGGCCAGATCCTGACCCAGCACCCCGGGGGCCACATCATCACCAGCCAGGGCCCCGGGGGGCAGCTGATCGCCAACCAGATCCTCGCCACCAACCAGAACCTCAACCTGGGGCCCGTGTTGACTTCTCAGGGGCCCTCTGGCACCGCCCACATCCTCTCCGGGCCCATCCAGCTCCAGCCCGGTCAAATGGGACACCACACCCTCTTCCAGATGCCGGTTTCGCTGGCCCAGCCCCAGGCGCAGGCCCACCACCCCGCGGGACACGCGCAGACGGTCATCCAGGGCATGATCCCCAACTCTCTGACCATGCTGAGCCAGGTGGACAGCGTGGGCGCCGCCATCAGCCTGCAGCCCACCCCACAGCAGCAGGCGGGCGGTATCCCCAGCAACAGCGCCGGAGGGGCGGCAGTGGCAGCCCAGTGCCAGCAGGGGGAGACTGTTGCCGTGCTGGGGGGCGGCGCCGAGCAGGCCGCCCACCCCTCTGTCCCTCCCCCTCCCTCCATCCTCACGGTCCAGACCGCCCCCTCCATCCCCGTCTCAATCTCGTCCTCCTCTTCGTCCTCCTCTCCATCCCCCGCCGCTGCCTCCTCCTCCATCTCTTCCTCCGCCCCCCCCTCCTCTGCCCTGCCGCCCTCTGCCCCCCAGCACAGTCCCGGGAAGCTGATTCTCGCCCCCCAGGGTCCCAGCATGATCCTCAGCCACGAGCCTCTTCACATGTTCCTGCAGCAGGTCAGTGCGTCCGACTTGTCCATGTGCGTGCGTGCGTGCGTGCGTGCGTGCGTGCGTGCGTGCGTGTGTGTGCGTGTGTGTGCGCGTGCGCGGGAGCTGCTGTTCCAGCTGAAACCTCAAGGCGATTGTGCGCCGGCTCAGAATCGGCCAGAGGGAGGCGCCCATGCGCTGGGAAACACCAGAAGGGCTGGGAGGGCGTTGAGGTGCTCGAGCAGTGGGTTCCCAGTTCAAACCCCCCCCCCCACACACAGCTGTGCCACGGTGAGCCTCGCCCCCAGCCAGACAGGCTGGCGAAGGAAGCGGTTGTGTGGTGCGTGTGCGCGCCACAGAGGGAGCGATGGCTCACGCTTGGCTTGCGGTTTATTCCCAGGCTGGCGGCTTAGGAAGATGCACAAAAGGCTAATAGTGTGCAAATCTAGTGCCCCTCTGAGCCCCGGGCAGGGAAGGTCGCTCCCACACGCCGACTCTGGGGTCACAAGAGCTCAGGTTGCCCAGCCTGGCACAGCGCTGTAGAAAATTCATTGCCCGCTGTGAGCTGGCACTGAGAGCTCAGTGCCTGGAATGCACTGTGGTCTGCTCTCCAGGGTCTCGCAGAGAGTTTGAGCTGGGACAGGACCACTCCTCCCTCCCAGAGCAAGGTGGCAGTGCCTGGAAACTTGTACCCGGGCGGATTAGTGCAGAGTGGTCCAATGACGCGTTGATTATCAAAAGTGGCAAAGCCCTAGAAAAACTGGTGAGTGAATAGGGCCCTTCTGTATTAAAACGGAGTAGCTCTTTGCCCTCAGTCATGGCTTGAGTTCTGTGTGCCAGCCACTGCCACTTCATCTTGGGAGGAAGTGGTGATGTGTGCAAGTATGTTTTTTTTGAGAGATGTTTTAACTTTCCTCTCTGTTGAAATAAACCCTGATCTTAGTTTTGTGGATATTTTGCCCTCCACCACCACTGGACTAAAACCCTGCCCCCTCCGACCCCCTCCCTCCTTAATCCATCCCTCCCCCATCAGGACCAGCAGCACCAATCAGAGAGCACTCAGCCCCCTTCTGTGTGTGTCCCCGCCTCTGTCATCGTCGGCAGCACCGAAGGTCCGGCCCCGTCTGGCCGTGACAGCCTGGGACAGAGCTCCGCCCCCTCTCTTGGCCCCGCCCACAAGGCGACAGTGGTGTATCAGGTAGACAAGACCCTTCCCCTAGCTCCTCCCACCTGCTGCTTCACTTAAAACCTGCCCCTGCTCCAAGCAGAGTAAAGCTGTACTGTACCCACTCTCTCCCTCCCTCTGTTCCTGCGCTGATAGTGCCGTCACTAAAACAGCATCACTGTGTACCTTGCTGTCCTTCTCTGTTACAAGCCACTCTGTGCTGTTCTGGTCTCTCCTCCACACCCACCTTCCTTTTTCTTCTCTGGTACTCCTTGCCTCTCTCTACTCCTGTCTTTCCTGTGGTTTACCTGCGTGCTGCGTACACGTCTTGCCTGCCTGCCTGTGTTATTCCTGGGTGTCCGTGCTCATGAGCCCAGCACTGCAGGCGGTCTGTCTGGCTCAGGTGTCCCAGCAGGGCTTTGGGATTTGTGGCCTGTGACTGCGCTGAGGTGCAGATGTAAACTGAGGAGCTTTTCTGATTCTAAGCAGGTCAGCCTGTGCTCACTTTCTGCCCTCGAGTGCCCTGTCACGGTGCCCGGGCTTTGCCTGGCCACAGTGGTAGCGAGCTCGCGCCGTGCTGAGCCGGGACACGGCAGATGCTGGTGTAGGGCCTGATGCAGACGCCAGCGAGGAAGGCTGACGCTTTGGACATTTTGGGAGCATGGGCGGGCTGTTTCTTGAGGGGTGCACGCTGCTTTTCGAGGGGGCTGTGTGCGTTTCCAGGGTGCTTGTGAAGTTAGCGGTCGGGGACACGATGGCACTGTGAAGCGAAGGAAAGTGGGGCTCAAACCTGTGGGCGCCGTAGCTGTCCGCGGTAGCAGGCAACACCCCGGGACCTGCAGCAGTGTTAATAAGCTCTGTGGCATCTCAACAGGCGGCTAGTCTAGAATTGTGGCTGTTTCCGAGAGTCACTGCGATTCGAGGGAGAGATTGACTAGAAGGGGCAGCAAGGATGTCCGGGTTCGAGAGCAGGGGCAGGCGGGCAGGCGGGCAGGGTGTTGTGTCTGGTGTGTGAGAGCACAAAAGACAGAGTGGCGCAGAGCTCTAGGGAGGGGGAGGAGAGTGGCAAGGCTCTGTACCTGCCAGCGTCAATCAGCACACGGAGCTCGTCTCCAGTCCTGCACTCCTCCCCTGTTTCCTGCCTCCACCACTGGCTAGCAGCCTGTTTCCTTCTCCCATCCCATCACGCTGCCCCAGTTTGTCTCTTCCTCCACCACTAGCACCCCTCTCCCCGCAGTGCCCCCCCCCATCTCCTTGTCCCGTTCGCTGCTGGTTCTGATCCCTCTGTCCTTCGCTGTGCCCCTCCTTCCCCACACACGCCCCCTTAGCGTCTCCCAGGCCGAGCCCCCTCCCTCCTTCCCCGACAGCGCTCCTCGGTGTTGAGCTGTACCCCACAGCTCGCCGAAGAAGTATGGTAGGGCATCTATTCTGTTCCTTAATACAGTCACAGCGCACAGGGTTAAAGCTGGTCAATAATGAAGCTTCCTTTTGCTCGATGCAAAATATGAAACAGAGTTTTAAATGCATGACACTGTAAATAACTTTGCACTTCTGCTTGTGCACAGTATGTTGCACATTTCTGCCTATGGCATGGTAAGAGGTAACGCACTACAGTATACAAATGATGGTGAAAAGCTGCTTTTGCACAGCAGCATACATTAGTTTCTGCAGTTTGTCTTTTGCGCCAAATGCTGCTTTATGGCTCGTCTGTGATTAGAGGGGCTAAGGGTTTGCGAATCGGTGGGCGAAGGATCGGCCCAGAGCGAGGGCCGGCCGTGCCTGGTCGGACCTACAGGGTCTCGCGTGGCGGGGGCCAGCTCTCTGCTGATGCCACTCCCTGCAGCGCCGATCTCGTGCCTTCCAGTTGCGTGTGAGAGCTCCACCTCCGGGGCTGGGCGTCCTGTTTACAGGGAGGCCACAGGATCAGGACGCTGCACGTTGGTGGTGGTGGTGGGATTCCCCATTACCTGGAAAGCGCTTTAAGTGGCGTGCCCAGGAAAGCGCTATATAAGTGTAGATCGGCTATGCAAACGCTTTCGGTGGTCCGTCGCCTTCTCATTGCTTCGTCGCAGTTGTCGTCCTGTTTGCCGCAGCCTTGCTAAGGGTGGGCACACTGTGGGGGGGGAGGATCGTCTCGGTGTCCTTGCTGATGGGGTCCGCTGAGTTTTTGCGCTTGACCCTTTTCCCCGGGAGGTCCGTCTCCTGCTCCGCACGCGGCGTGTGGTCCGGTTTCCGATCCGACGAGGGTCCAAGCTCAGCCGGCCGGGTTGGAGATGGAGATGCTGAAAAAATGCACTCAGGCAAGAGTGTGTGCGTCTCGGCTCATCTTGTGCTGAAATGAAAACAAAAATTGTTAGCATTTTAATGACTAATGACTGAGGACAGGCAATGGGCTGATATGCTTCGGGAGCCGTCGCCGAATTGTAAGCCCGTTTTCAGCGGCGGTTCCCGAGAGCAGGCGGTCAGGATCCGCGTCTTCGGCCTGTCCATGAAGCCCGCGGTGCGACCTGACCTTTTAGCAGCCGAAAAGCAGAAACACAGAGGCACGCTTGTTGTGGGAAAGAGGACCGATTATCGCAGCAAAGTGTGATACAGTGCGGCGCTCCAGGTGTCAAGCATGGCCTGATGCAGATGCTCGCTGCATGCAAGGATGACCGTGGCTTAATAAAGGGCAGGGTTTTGCGAGCGAGGATTGCGATCGGCTGCCATTTGTCGCTGTGCGCTGTGCTTGCGTTTCCGCCTTGTCTCATATTTCTCCCCCCCTTCTGCCTTTCCCGAACAGATCCCCTCGACGGGACACCAGCAGCAGCCGAAAATCCTGGGGTCGTCCCCCTCACACTCCCTGCAGCCTCACGGCACCCCCACCTCTCTGTCGGACAGCCCCCAGCCACCCCTGCAGCCTTCCCCCCTTGTCTTGGGGCAGCAGATGCAGTCGCCCCACCAGTCTCGCCCCCCGTCGCAGCCCCAGCCCCAGTCGCGCCCCCCCTCGCGCTCCTGCACCCCGTCCTCCCTGCCCCCGCTCTTCATCATCCACAACCAGATCGGGGGGTCCCCTCAGCACACACCCCAGCAACACCCCGTGCAGCTACCACAGCAACAGTCCCAAACGCAGCCTCGGCCCCCCTCCTTCCAGCAGGACGTGGCCACGCTCGCCACTTCGTCTTCCTCCTCCTCCTCCATCGCCCCCTCCTCCTCCCCCAAGCCGCCCGCACCCCCCGCCCCCACGCTGCAGTTCCAGTTCACAGCGCCACCCCCGGGCTCAACAGGGAAACAGCAGCTTGGCCTGCAGAGCCTGACGGTGGAGCAGCAGCACTCGCTCCAGCTGGTGGGGGCTCAGCTGCAGACGCTGTCGGCCATCGCACAGCCCTCCACCCACCAGAAACAGCTGCTGGACAAACTGCAACAGGTACAGCAGTCTGTGTGTGTCTGTCTGTGTCTGTCTGTGTCTGTCTGTGTCTGTCTGTGTCTGTCTGTGTCTGTGTCTGTGTCTGTCTGTGTCCGTGTCCGTGTCCGTGTCCGTGTCCGTGTCCGTGTCCGTGTCCGTGTCCGTGTCCGTGTCCGTGTCCGTGTCCGTGTCCGTGTCCGTGTCCGTGTCCGTGTCTGTCTGTCTGTCTGTCTGTCTGTCTGTCTGTCTGTCTGTCTGTCTGTCTGTCTGTCTGTCTGGTTTTAAGACAGGCTAGAGATCCATGCAAATTGTGAACACCGGAAAACCATGCTGGTTTAGTCTGTAATAATAATGATGATGATAATTCCTTACACTTACGTAGCACTTTTCTGGACACTCCACTCAAAGTGCTTTACAGGCAATGGGGAATCCTGCTACCACCACCAGTGTGCAGCCCCACCTGGATGATGTGACGGCAGCCAGAGTGCACCAGTACTCTCCCCACACAGCAGCTCTCAGTGGGGAGGAGAACAGAGTGATGAAGCCAGTTCAGAGATGGGGATTATTTGGGAAGTTTTGCCGGGATGAGAAGCGGTAACATCGCCCCCTGCGATTTTTAATGACCGCAGTCAGGATCTCAGGTTTCACTACTCTTCCGAAAGACGGCACCTTTTCACAGAATAGTGTCCGCATCACTATCCTTGGGCATTAGGACCCACTCAGACTGCAGGATGAGCGCCCCCTACTGGCCCCACTTGCACCTCTTCCAGCAGCAACCTTAGCTTTCCCAGGAGACTCCCATCCAGGAACTGGCCAGGCTCACACCTGCTGAGCTCCAGTGGGCTGCCAGCTGGGAGCCGCAGGGTGATACGGCTACTTTCTGTGTGTTTTTGTGTAAGCTTGTAGAAGCTCCCGCCTCACTTTGTTTTCCACTCTTTCTCAGTTTCAGCACAGTATTATCCTCCAGCCGAATCAGCAGGCTCCACCCCCGTCGCTGTCCTCCAATCAGTTCAGCCCTCAGCAAGAGCCGCCCCCTGCCCAGGCTGTGACATCATCGCCAGGCAACAGTGCTCCTGCCCAGCTAGCCTCTCTGCTCCAGCAGACCTCGGTTCTGGTGAAGACTCCACCCTCGAGTGAGTTGGACACACCCACCATTGTGCATCAGTGCATCAGTGCACTGTCATTGTATTAACACACTGATGCACAAGGAGACCGTTTTGACACACTGCCACTGGCTAACTGAGGCACTGCTCTGCTGCACTGCTTCTGAGACACAGACAGCGAAACACAGAAACACTGTTCTGATGCACTGGTGTACAGACAATAAGATACAGACACCAGTACACAGGAACACTGAACTGACACACTGGGACACAGATAACCAGCACACAGCAACACTGAACTGACACACGGAGACACAGATAACAGGAATGCTGTTTATAATCTTCATGCTTCCCCTCTCTCTCTATAGTGCCAAGTGAAGTGAAGGTTTTCTCAGGGGCCCCAGGATCAGCGGGGGCCACAGTCAAGCAAGCGGGTCCTCCAGTGGCCCTCGGACAGACAGTACAGGTTAGTGACCAACACTGACCCTCAGCAACCAGCTGCTCCTCTATCACATTGCAAACATAAATGAGTCCGAAAATTATGAGAATAATAATAATAATAATTTCTTAAACTCATTTAGAGCTTTTCTGGGCACTCCAATCAAAGTGCTTTACAGGCAATGGGGAATCCCACTGTCGCCACCAATGTGCAGCCCCACCTGGATGATGCGACAACAGCTATAGTGCACCAGTACGCTCCCCACACACCAGCTCTCAGTGGGGAGAACAGAGTGATGAAGCCAGTTCAGAGATGGGGATTATTAGGAGGCCATGACTGGTAAAGGCCAGGGGGAAATTTGGCCAGGATGCCTTCTTTCTTTTTGAGAAAGCAGTGTGTTTAAGCTCTTCCCCCTCCTTCTCATCGCGATCGCTCTGCCTCTCCTTCCTCCCTCTGCAGCCGAAGCCTGGCGTGATCAGCACAGTGGGCGGGCTCTCTTTGGGGAAGGGGGGTCTACAGATCCAGGTTTTGGGGACAGGGCTCCCACAGATGACAGCAGCCCAGCCCTCTGTCCCAACACAGACACAGGTGAGGGAAATGATGTGGGAACCCCACCCCCCCCAAAAAAAAAACAGTTGTATATGACAGTGTTGCTGTTTAGTGTGTTCTTTTCTGACACCTGATAGCATGGCGTAGCTGTGGTTTCCTTACGGTTTACTTTATTGCTGTGCTGCAGCAACTGTACGTCTCACTAAGTCGTGCAGTAGCAGCTGTCAGTGTGGCACAGCTGTTGTGCACCTGGAGGTGTTGTCTGACACACTTGTGTTTCTGCCCTCACAGCCTGCATCTCTCAAGAGGCCTTTCAGCCTCCAGCCCAGCAAGGAGGCCAGGTGAGAGCTGTGTGTTGGGACTGTGTGTGGGGCTCTGCGCCCTGGGCACTGGGCATGTGTGTTGCTTTCTGTATTGTGTATGTGTGTGAGTGTGTACTTGTGTTGCCCTGTACTTCTTGGGCATATCTTGGTGTACTGAAACGGACGAATTGTCTTCCTTGTTCTCCCTTACTGTCGCCGTCTATCCTTCTCTCCATCTCTCTCCCTCCTTCCCCATTTTCTCTCTCTCCCCATCTCTCTCATCTCTCTCTGTCATCTACATCTCTCTTCTCCCTTCCTCTCTATCCCCCACTCTCCATCTCTGTCATCTCCATGTCTTTCCATCTCTCCCTCCTTCCCCATTCTCTCTCTCTCTCCACCTTTCTCTCCTCTCTTTCCCCCCCCCCTCTCTCCCTCTCTGTCCCCCTCTCTTTCTCAATTTAATTCAATTCAAGGTGCTTTACTGGCATGACCGATGAGTACAATCAGTGTTGCCAAAGCAAAACGAATACAATTCACATAAAACAGAAGAGAAATCTACAGCCATTTACAACAAGGCCTGTCTCTCCCCGCTGTGTCTCAGGATGCTGGAACAGCTCCGGAAGCAGCAGGGATCCGTGCTGCACCCTGATTACCAGTCTCCATTCCGCTCCTTCGAGGACGCTCTGTACCGCCTGCTGCCCTACCACCTGTACCAGGGCACCGACTCCTCCAACCACGATTACCAGAGAGGTGCTGCCCGAACCGACACCCCCACACCCCAGAAACACACCCCGCTTTCCCAGACACCATCCTTCTCTGAACACTTCTTCCTCTCACTGCGCTGCCTGCAGGGGGTCTGTACTGCGTGCAATCTGCCTCAGATTCCCGAGGCTGTGCAGGCCTGACCGATACATCACAGTGTTGACATCTGTAACAGAAAACATTATTGTTTGAGAGGCTCACTCTCTCTCCAGTGTGTCTGGTGTTTGACTGTCTCTCTCTCGCTAGTTTGTGTGTGTCTGTGTCTGTGTGTGTCTGGTGTTTGACTGTCTCTCTCGCCAGTGTGTGTGTGTCTGGTGTTTGGCTGTCTCTCTCGCCAGTGTGTGTGTGTCTGGTGTTTGACTGTCTCTCTCGCCAGTGTGTGTGTGTCTGGTGTTTGACTGTCTCTCTCGCCTGTGTGTGTGTGTCTGGTGTTTGACTGTCTCTCTCGCCTGTGTGTGTGTGTCTGGTGTTTGACTGTCTCTCTCGCCTGTGTGTGTGTGTCTGGTGTTTGACTGTCTCTCTCGCCTGTGTGTGTGTGTCTGGTGTTTGACTGTCTCTCTCGCCTGTGTGTGTGTGTCTGGTGTTTGACTGTCTCTCTCGCCTGTGTGTGTGTGTGTGTGTGTGTGTGTGTCTGGTGTTTGACTGTCTCTCTCTCACCAGTGTGTGTGTGTGTGTGTGTGTGTGTGTGTGTGTGTGTGTGTGTGTGTGTGTGTGTGTGTCTGGTGTTTGACTGTCTCTCTCTTGCCTGTGTGTGTGTGTCTGGTGTTTGACTGTCTCTCTGTCTCTGTCCTTGTAGTGGATGAGGAGTTCGAGAATGTGTCCAGTCAGTTGTTGAAGCGCACCCAAGCCATGCTTAACAAATACCGCCTGCTGCTCTTCGAGGAGTCCAAGGTAAGCTCTTCCAGCCTGTCTGTCCCTCTGCCTTCCTGCCTTCAGATGTCTGTCTGCATTTCTGTCATCCTGACTGCTCTGTGAGTTCTCCTGTGTCTGCTCGTCTCTCTGATGCCCTCTCTCTGTGCCCAGCGGCTGGGACCATCAGCTGAGATGGTGATGATCGACAGGATGTTCATCCAGGAAGAGAAGACAGCGTTGAACCAGGACAGGATATTGGCAAAGGAGAGACCAGGTACTGGGGCACACCATGTAGTGTGTACTGCCCACAGTGTCACCCCACACTCCTCGCTGCCCACACCGTCACCCCACACTCCTCGCTGCCCACACCGTCACCCCACACTCCTCGCTGCCCACACCGTCACCCCACACTCCTCGCTGCCCACACCGTCACCCCACACTCCTCGCTGCCCACACTGTCCACAGTACACTTGCCGTTACGAACATCCTTGCTGTACTTTCTACACTGCAGATTGAAGGCAGTGCAGGTATACACTGCACACTACACTCTGTATATATCATACATTCAGCAGGCTGCATTCTGTATGCCACACACTGCTCTATCCTGAATCAAAGTAAATGCTACCCAGTCTATTAAATGTTCTCCCTGTCCCTCTCTTGTAGATGAATATGTCGCTAACTCACAGTCCCTGCAGAGCATGGTGGCTTCCGCTCAGCGCTCCCTGTCTGCGGACAGTGGTACTGCAAGGGCGTCCGGGGTGGGCGTGCCCGCTGGGGGAGGAGGCGGGGCCACTGCAGCCCAAGCCCCTCCCCTCTTCACCCCCACCAAGCTGGTGATCAAGCAGGGCGGAGGCGGGGCCTCTGTGTCCTGGGCCACGGGCTCGGGCCCACCCCCCACGGCGCCGGGGTCGACAGGGGGTCAGAGCTCGTCGCAGCCGCCCTCTCTTCCGCCTCCGTCGCGCCACCCCTCCGCCGGTCTGGGCGACGACGACGACGACGCCCTCCCCTCGCGCAGCAAGCCGCCGATCAAGACCTACGAGGCGCGCCGGCGCATCGGCTTGAAGCTTAAGATCAAGCAGGAGGCGGGGCTGAGCAAGGTCGTCCACAACACGGCGCTGGACCCCGTCCACACGCAGCAGCCCCAGCCGGCCGAGCCGCCGCCCAGGCTCTCGGTTTCCACAGCAACCACCGTCATCAGGACTCCGCCCCCTTCGTCCTGTAGCCCCGCCTCCACCGCGGCCACCAGCGTAGCAACCACAGCGGCAGGCCCCGCCCACCACCACCTGGCAACAGCCTCGGCTCCGGTGGCATCGCCCCCGTTTTCTTCTTCTTCTTTTTCCTCGTCGTCCTCCTCCTCCTCCTCCGCCCAGATGAACGGGACCTTGGAGCATCAGGAAGGGGACCGGACCAGAAGGCACCACCTTGCTGCTGGGGCGACGCCGCCGCCCCCCCCTCCCACCTCCTCTCAGACTACTTCCTGTCGCCTGCCGCTGCGGAAAACGTACCGCGAGAACGTCAGCCCCCCCTCCCGGCCGGGGGTGGTAGGCGGGGGGTGCAGCAGGGGGGCCAACCCTCAGCAGCTGCCCCCCCCGTTCCCCGTCGCGCGCCCCTCCCCCCCTCACTCTCGGGGCTCCTCCCCCCCCCCCGGCCGGACCGTGATCGCAAGCGTGAAACTGGAAAACCGGGGTCCCCGGGCGAGCTCCCAGCCGTCCCACGCGCGCACAGGCGGGACGCGGGCGGGCGCCGGGGCGGAGCCGGGGGCCGCCGGAGGCAGGCTGGGAGACGGCGGGGGCAGCAACAGCCGGGGGGGCCGGCCGGGCTCCCCCGGGTTGATCCAGGAGCTGGCCGAAGTCGAGGAGGTGCTGTACCGCGGCGTGACCAAAAACCGCCACCACCGCCAGACGCACTCCCGCCACCGGGCGGAACAGGGGGGCCGGGCCCCGGAGCGAGCCCGGGGGGCCAGAGCCAAGAGCGGCGGGGGGGAGGCGGCGGGGGGGTCCGCTGGGGCCGACCGGCACAGTTCGCCCCTCTCCCTCCCTCCCCCGGCGGCCTCCTGCCCCTGGGACTCCGCGCTGCCCGCCAAGCGGCGGAAATCGGACTCTCCGGAAGTGGACAACGCCAGCTTCTCCAGCGGCAGCCCCCCGCCCGACGACTCGCTCACCGAGCACCTGCAGAGCGCCATCGACAGCATCCTGAACTTGCAGCAGGGAGCGGGGGCGGCCGGCGCCGCCAGCGGCAGCGGCGGCGGGAGTGTTGGCAGGGGCCAGGGCGCGCGGGGGCCGAACTCGTCCCTTTTGTCCCAGCCCCACCCCTTGCCCCCCGGCGCCGCCGCCACCGCCGCCGCCTCGGCCCCCTCCTCCTACAGCAGGCCCCCTTTGTCGTCGTCCTCTTCCTCTTCCTCGTCGCCCTTGCTGCCCCAGTGCCCGCAGATAGGGGGCGCCGGCGGGGGCGAGTTCTCCTCATCACGCGGACAGAATGGCAACTTGGTGTCCCGGACTTACAGCAGATAACGTCCCCTCAGCCCGGGAGGGCAGGAGACAGGGAGGGAGAGAGGGAGCGGAGGAAGGAGGTGGCGACTGTGTCTCGATCGCTCCCCGTGCTGTCCAATGTAAGATCGCTGTGTTGTTATTATTTTTTTTTTTTTTAGTGGTCAAAACAGAAAAAACTTTCAAAAAAAGCTACGTGGGGTCATTTTCACGAGATGTGCTCTGGTGTCTCCAAAGACTTGGGGTGGCGTCCTGGTGCTGGGGTCCCGGAGGGGGGTGGGGGGAGGCATGACGTGAACCGAGGCGCTGTGGTCGAATGCCCAGTCCTCTCCGACGCCACGGCTCTCGGGAAGCGTCCGAGACGGAAGAGCTGGTGGTGGTGGTGGTGGTGGTGGTTGTTGTTGCAGAAGGCACAGGTGAGTCTGCAGATGCCCTTCCTGAGCGCGCGGGCGGCACGAGGGCGCGGAGCCCTCCGGCGCTGGGCGCCTCTCAGGAACGGGTCCGACGCCTCGCTCCACCCTTAGCATGTCCTGTTGTGTCCGGGAGGGGGTGGGGGGCTGTCGCCCTAAAACAAACCACACCTTAAAAACACTACACCACACCCCGACTCGGACCGGGTCACGGGCTGCGCTGAACGCTCGCCTCCGCTGGCCAGAGGTCACGACCCCTCGAGCCCCCCAGCCCTGCCCGACAGCTGGACTGTCCCCCCCGCGAGACTGTCCCCCTCGCCGAGCGGAGGGGCGAGGGCTGATCCCCCGGGGGTGAGGAGGGGGGTGGGGGAACTGGGTTTGGGGTTCAGGTCAGCGCTCCTGACCGGCCCGTCTCCCTTTAACGGGCTGTGGACCCCGGCAGCCTCTCGCGCCGGGCAGACTCCGCCGGTGAAGTCGATTAAGCTAGGCGGCACGTGAAGACAGACATCCAAACGTTTCGCGGTCGCTGCCAGCATCCGCTTTGTCTTCTCTTTGCCCGAGCTCTTCGGGGGAGGGGGAGTGCCGGCCGGATTCCCGGCACGGGCCATCTCTCGCCCGGCATCGTTCCCATTCCAGCGTTCCCAGTCATTTCCAACATTTCCCTGCGTCGTTTCACAGTCTCGCTCCCGGAGTTTTTTCGTTTCAGATTTTTTTTTATCGCTTTCTTTTGGGATTGTACAAAAACAAACCAACTCTGGATTTGCATTTCTGGACACTTGTTTCCCGGAGCCCGCGAGGAGACCCCGGCACCGTGCCCCCCCGTGTGGGATCGGCCAGCGGGGTGCAGAACAGCGTCGCGCGCGCTCTGGAGTAGGAGTCCACACGCTGCAGTTCACTCCCAGTGCGGGCCGGTTTCACACACTGCAGCCCGGTGTGGTGCAGCTCGGTACAGTACAGAACAGTGCCGGTCCAAACTGTACACTAGCGTTCAGTCTGGAGCACTGTCGTGCACTTTAGTACAGCGTAGCTCAGTTTGGTCCAGTCCAGAACAGTGCCTGGGTGCGTTTCGTTCCCTGTGAAGTGTCTTTTCCACTAATGAAGTCGCTGCTGTGCGCGGAAGGCGTTGTGTTGTGAAGCGGGGGAGCTCTGGGAGAGAGGGGAATTGCACATGTATAGAGGCGTGACTGAGCAGGCCCGTGGCGATTTCCCAAGCCGCGTGTCGCCCCCGATCTGAACAGGGGGTCCACCTTGTCCGTCCATTCCCGTCTGTCTCGTTTCCTCTCCGCCCGTCTCTCCAACCGTTCGCTGGGACCCGGGCCCCTGTCGCGGCTCTTTTTCAGGCAGGTGGCAGAGTGGAGTTAGAGAGGGAGTAAAAGCAGCTGCCCGTTCCCCTGCCCCACCTTTTCTGCACCCCAACCTTCTCTACCCCCCCCCCCCGTTTTGAAGGACAGAGGGACAGGAGGAGGAGGAGGAAGAGAAGGACAGATGCGAGTCTTGACAGCTGACCCCCCCCAAACACACACACTCTTTTCTCTGCACTGCGTCTGTCTGCCCTCTGCTCTCCTCCTCCTCTCCTGTCGTCATTCTTCCCCCCCTCTCTTCCTGCGCTGCTGCTGCTGGGGGAGGGAGGGGCGCGGCAACGCCAGGGCGCCCCCACTTCTTACACGGGGGGGTTCTCCCGCCAGGTTGGACCCCAGAAGGCTTTGCAGTTGGCCGCGACAGTCGTGGCACTTTTCCCGGCCGCAGTGAGGCGTGAGGCTCGGGGTCACGCGGAGGTCATGCTCGGGGACCGGCGCGCACTCCGGACACTCCTGGTGCTCCGGAGCTGGGAATCACCGGGGAGGGGGAGGTGGCGAGGTGCTGGAGGCGCCCCTTCCCCTGCGCCTCTTAACGATCTGAATCTGCTCGTTAAGGGGTTCGCTGGCGGAGTTTCACGACGCCTCCCGGTTCTTTGGCTGCCGGTGCTGACCTGCGGGAGGCGCAGGGGCCTGGTCGCCCGCGCCTCGGACTCGCCAGCCCGCCGGGGCGCCAGGGAGCGGCCGGGGTGCGTGTGTGCCGGATGAGTCCCGAGTGACGCGCAGCTCTTGGACTTCTGGGTGGTGTGTGAATGGCTCATGCCGGGACGGTGGAGAGGGTTGGGCAGGGTGGTTAGTGCCGCCCAGTACCTGGTGAGCGTGCAGCAGCAGGGCCTGCTGTGTCAGAAAGACACCATGTTCCCCTAGACTGAGGTTACAGGCGTGCCAGGCCACCGATTCTTGTTCAGCAGTGCTGTGCTCCTCTTCCTCTCCATCTCTGTCATATCTCCTCTCTTTCCTCACTCTGTGACTCCTCTCTTTCCCCCTGTCTCCTCACTCTGCCTGTCTCCTCTCCCGCTCATCTCTCTCCTAACTCGGCACCTCCTCTCTCTCACAAGTCTGTCTCTGTGTCTCCTCTCTCTCACACACGCGTCCCCCTGCGTGTCTCCTCTCTCTCACACACACGTCCCCCTGCGTGTCTCCTCTCTCACACACACGTCCCCCTGTGTGTCTCCTCTCTCTCACTCACGTCCCTTTGCGCGTCTCCTCTCACTCAAACACACGTCCCTCTCTTTTGCACACACGTCCCTCTGCGCGTCTCCTCTCTCTCACACATGTCCCTCTGCGTGTCTCCTCTCTCTCTCACACACGTCCCTCTGCGTGTCTCCTCTCTCTCTCACACACGTCCCTCTGCGTGTCTCCTCTCTCTCACACACACGTCCCTCTGCGTGTCTCCTCTCCCACTCCCTCCGTCCTCAGTCCTCTCTTCTGTGTCGGATTGTCTCCCCCCTTTTCTACCTTCGGTCCCTCCTCCACTGTAACACTCTTTGGACAGTTAAACACAGCATAAACAAAAAATTCAATGACTTTAAATAAAAAAAAACATTTAAAAAAGTAAGAGAATTTGAAATATAGTACTACAGATTAATTTTGTACTGTATTTATTGTGTATAATGACAAACTCTTTTTTTTAAAGAACTGTACATTTAGTAAAACTGTAAATTAAACATTGCTTCTTTTAAAAAAGAAATGGGTGCATTGCAATGGATTTTATTGATTTTTTTTTGTATTTATTGTATTTATATTTATTTTTATTTCAACCACGATTAGTGCTACAGAGCTCTGCTTTATCAAAGGGATCTGGCCTGTCTTCATGAGCGGCTGTGTCAGACCCTCCAGGACAGCCACTACAGCACCTGAGGCTGAACTGCAGTGCTTCTGTCTGCTCTCTCTGCGTCGTGCTTGTTCAGTCCCCAGCGCAGTGTCTCTCTCTTTAGGCCTCTGTAGTTGTGCCAGGGCGTGAGCTGGCGAATTCTGCACAGGCTACAAGTGAGGTGGGATGTGTGTGTACTGGTGAGTTTAACACGTAGTGCAGTGCAGGAGAATGAGCTCTAACCTGGAGATGTCTCTCCCTTGCAAGCATCCCAGCAAATCCTAACAGGGTGCATGAGCAAGGATACCCTAACTGACCCAGCCTTATCAGAGCTCAGTGGATCTTGCACCATACATTACCAACTGTGTGCAGAATTAGACAATATCAGTCACAGGCCAGTCTGGACTAGTGATTACTGAACTACAGGGCCACAATACGACACAGCCCAGACTGGTCCGGCGATCTCTGGACTAGAGGGTTACAACATGACACAGACTGGACCGGTGATCTCTGGACTGTAGGGCTACAACATGACACAGACTGGACCAGTGATCGCTGGGCTATAGGGTAACAACATGACACAGACTGGACCAGTGATCTCTGGACTGTAGGGCTAGGCTCCTGTGCAGGGTGTGTCCTTCTCTGTGCCCCTTGCTTGCTGGGGTGGGCTCTGGCTCCCCGCTACCCTGAATTGGATACAGTGGCTAGAAAATGAATGGATGTTGTACTTGCGTCTTGTCTAAGCTTTAGGTTTAGAATTGCAGATTGAGTTCATTTCATGCTAAGGGCTTCGGTATCTTTTAATATACCGCAACGTATGCAACAATAAAGGGGCACGGCTGACCACTGTCACATATTATAAAAAAAGAAGACTGAAGAACAGCTGGTAGTTCATTCACCCCTCCTGCCACCAGAGGGCGCCCCAGAGCCAGGCTTGCGCTCAGTCTGTGCCGAGATGGAGCTGGGGGCGAGAGAGGAGCAGTGGGTGTGGGGGGAAAAACCATGCAGCTCTTCAGAAAAATAAACAAAAGCTTTTCTTGTCCATTTTTTTTTCCAGCAGCTCCAGTGAGAGGACAGTCCATCTCTCTCACCAGGAGCTGATGAGCCCTTTCGCAAAGGGCGGGGATCTTGTTCAGATCTTCCTTTGTAGGTGGTGGGGGTTTGGAGGGGGTGGCTGGGGGTGAACCCACACTTTTTCCACCCTGGTCAGCTTCTGCAGCTTCATAGGGTGTGCACCCCCAGCGGTCCAGCCTGACCCCCCCCCCCCCATTGTGTGGGGGCAGTGTGTTAATGTGTGAAACAGCCCTGGGTCCCAGACTCCTCCTGGAAACATTCGCCAACTCCCCAGATCTCCCCCCTCTCTCCCTGCCACACCTCCTCCCAGCCTTCCAACCCTCAGACAGCCCAGCTCGTGCTCTGGGCCTGGATGCTGAGGGCGAGAGAGAGAGGGAGAGAGAGAGAAAGCGTTGTTTTTCTTCCCAGGAACAGGGAGAAAGAGAAGGAGAGGGAGGGGGCAGTACTGGATACGCCAGGGCTGGGCTGGAGCTGCTGCAGCTTCCTTGCGACCGAGCGAGTCGGAGCAGACCAGCTCTCTCTCTCTCGCGCGCACGCACACACAGCAGGCAGCTGAGAGCCGAACCCCGAACTCTCTGGCCAGGTCTCTCCGGTCCCGACGCGCCGAGCTCCTAGCCTGTCAGGGGCGCGAGGGAGCGTGCAGCAGGAGCAGCTTTGCGCTCGGAGGATTCCCAAGAGGCAGAGATTCCCCGCGCCTCCGGGACGCCCTCCGGAAGCCATCATCCCCACGAGAAACAAGGAGGAGACAAAAAGAAGTGGTCTTCCCCCCTTCCTCGGCTCCTCCGATCTCCCGGGCTCATTTTCCCTGCGGGTTTGGCAGGGGCGGCGGTCTCTCCTCTGCAGGTAAGGGCCTCCCGTGCCGCTGCGGCCGTCTGCCTCCAGGGCTCCCCCTCTTCCTCCTTTCGCTCTTCCCACCCTCCTCTCCCCCTTGCGCCCTCCGCCGTCTCTCTGCCTTGCAGAAAAGAGGGGTTTCTCCTGACAGGGGCCCCTGGGCAACGTGAGCCTTTCACTTCGGCGAAAGGGGTCCACGTGCGGAGGGCTGAATGTCTCCGTCCATCCAGAGAGTCTGTCCATCAGCCCACCTGATGCACTGATCCAGTCTTCCCTCTACCCATCTTTCTAAACTACTGCCCCCTCCAGGCCTCTGTCATATCCTGATGCGACTTCAGCTTCTTTTGCAGGAACGTTGGACAGGCAGGGACGCTGACGTCTGTCAGTGTGGGAATACCCAGGCCCGGACCGCGTAGCGGGAGGAGCGAGACACGGGGACAGCCCCACTCGGAGACGCGGACGTCTGAGGTGAGCTCCGGGACTCCCGGAGGAAGACCCAGGACAGGCAGACCCAGAGAGGGACCCAGGACAGGCGCAGCCCCGCCCCGATCTCCCTTCACTGCCCTCCGCCGTGCCACCGGCTCTGCGACCCCCCCCCTGCGGCCGCGATGTCTCGCTGGGGACGGAAAGGCGACAAGGCGCGGAAGATGCCGGAGGTGATCCGGACGGTGACCGAGGGGCTGAAGTCTCTGTACCGCCGGAAGCTGCTGCCTCTGGAGCAGTACTACCACTTCCACGACTTCCACTCGCCCAGCCTGGAGGACGCCGACTTCGACAACAAACCCATGGTGCTGGTGGTGGGCCAGTACTCCACCGGGAAGACCACCTTCATCCGGTACGGCCCGGAGACAGATCTCTCTTTCCGTGTCTGTCTGACCGATTCACTGCCTGTGCGTCTGACTGAGCTGTCAGTGTGTCCGCAACTGCATCTCTGCCTGATTGTCTAGCTATTCTGTCTAACTGCCTCTCTGCTGAATCTCTGTCTGACTATCCTGTCTAACTGCCTCTCTGCTGAATGTCTGTCTGACTATCCTGTCTAACTGCCTCTCTGCTGAATGTCTGTCTGACTATCCTGTCTAACTGCCTCTCTGCTGAATGTCTGTCTGACTATCCTGTCTAACTGCCTCTCTGCTGACCGTCAGTCTGACTATCCTGTCTAACTGCCTTTCTGCTGACCGTCTATCTGACTATCTTGTCTAACTGCCTCTCTGCTGACCGTCTATCTGACTATCCTGTCTATCTGCCTCTCTGCTGAACGTCTGACTATCCTATCTGCCTCTCTGCTGAACGTCTGTCTGACTATCCTGTCTAACAGTTTCTCTGCTGACTCTCCGACTATCCTGTCTAACAGTTTCTCTGCTGACTCTCCGACTATCCTGTCTAACAGTTTCTCTGCTGACTCTCTAACTATCCTGTCTAACAGTTTCTCTGCCTGATTTTCTGACTATCTTAACTGCCTCTCTTACTGATTGTCTGACTATGCTGTCTAACTGCCTCTCTGTCTGACCTGACTGGCTGCCTCTGTGGTTGACTTGGCATCTCTCTACTGCGCCTTCCCTGCTGTGGCAGGTACCTCCTGGAGCAGGATGTGCCCGGGAGCCGAGTGGGTCCTGAGCCGACTACCGACTCCTTCACTGCCATCATGCATGGTGAGGTGGAGTCCCTCATTCCCGGGAACGCCCTCATTGTCGACCCCAACAAACCCTTCCGGAAGCTGAACCCCTTTGGGAACACCTTCCTCAACAGGTGAGAGAGAGGAGAATGGAGATGCGCCGTGCAGGAAAGGGGGTACGGAAAGCACATGGGAGCGCTGTCATCAAGGAAGGAGATGCAGGAATAGGGAGCGGTGGGATGGAGCATGGGGGGTGAGTCATGTGGTGAGAGGAGAGATGTGATTGGTCCACTGGTGAGAGGACGTGGAGAAAAGAGAAATCTTATTGGTTCAGTGGTTAGAAGGCTTGGAGAAAGGAGAGATGTGATTGGTCCAGTGGTGAGAGGGCTTGAAGAAAGGAGAGATGTGATTGGTCCAGCGGTGAGAGGACTTGGAGAAATGAGAGATGTGATTGGTCCAGTGGTGAGAGGGCTTGGAGAAAGGAGAGGCGTGATTGGTCCAGATGAGGGCGAGATGTTTGGGCTAGTCGAGAGCATCGGAAGAGAGAATTGGTCCAGTGGTGAGAAGGGGATGATTGGTCCAGATGAGGAGGAATTTGGGCTACTGGAGCGAGGGCTGGATGTACTATACAGTATATGCTTTGGCAACACCTGGTCTCAAAGGCAGATCACATGTAGTCAAGCTGTAGGAACTGGTAGATCATGCGTGGATTTGATATTGAGGTTTTAAAAATCCGGAAAGGCATAACTGAGTCAACCCTGAGGACTGCTTTAATATGAAGAATGACACAAGGACCAGAGGGTGCGAGTGGAATGTAAAGAGGAAATTGAGTAAAGGGTGAAAACAAGAGACGCTTCTTTACACAGAGAGTAGTGGGTGTCTGGAACAGGCTGATTCCTGAGGGTGCTTTGGGAAACAGCTGGGCAAGGCCCTGGAATCCCTAAGCTGTGGGCACCCAAAGGAGCAACATGGAGGAGGAGGCAGCTCCTCTGAGCTCCAGCCTCTCTGGGGCCAGCGAGTGCTCTGCGGATTAGAAACTGCCGCACCCCCGCACATGTGGCCAGAGCAGGCAGAGGGGGGCCGCCGAGCTGCGTCTCCAGGCGGGGTGCGCACAGAGCTGGGAGCATCAGGAGCCGGCGGAGAGAGAAGGGAGGAAGGAGACAGAGGGGAGAGAGGAGGAGTGCAGCAGGAGAAAGGGAAAGGAGGGCGAGAGAGAAAGACCGAGGGGAAGGGGTGGGGGGAGAAGGGAAAAGTGCGTCAGTTCTGCTGTGTGGAATGTCGTGTCTCTGTGCCAGACTGCCAGAGAGGGGAGGGGTTTACCTTATTTGTGGAAAAACTGAGAAATGGAGGGAGAGGGTGTGAGTGTGTGTGTGAGTGTGTGTGTGAGTGTGTGAGTGTGTGAGTGTGTGTGTGTGTGTGTGTGTGAGTGTGTGAGTGTGTGAGTGTGTGAGTGTGTGAGTGTGTGAGTGTGTGAGTGTGTGTGTGTGTGTGTGTGAGTGTGTGTGTGTGTGAGTGTGTGTGTGTGTGTGTGTGTGTGTGTGTGTGTGTGAGTGTGTGTGTGAGTGAGTGTGTGTGTTCCAGCCCGGGCAGCGAGGGCTCTGCCTGTGTGCTGCTCTCTCGAGCCTGCTGCCCCTGGCACAGGTGTGGGGGCAAGGAGAGGAGAAGAAACCGCGTGAATGTGGAGGGAGGGTGGCGGGGGGGTAAGGCAGGAGGGAAGGGGCAGCTGTTTGAGACGGAGGGGCGTGCAGAAGCCGCAGAGGGGGGCGAGGAGAGCTGTGGTGGGAAGAGAGGAGAGAGGCCGCCGGGGCGGGTGGGAGAGTCGGAGGGGGAGAAGGGATGACGGGCGGGAGGCAGTGGGACCAGACTGGGAAGGAGCTGGAACGGTGCGTCTCTTCGCCGCTGCTGCTGACTTGCAGGACTGGCGTGAGCTGCAAGGGCTGGGCCAGACTGTGTCCCTCTGCACCTCGCACGTCCCCGAGCAAGCGAGTCCCCGAACGCCGCCCAGGTCCTGGATC
This sequence comes from Lepisosteus platostomus, assembly GCF_059453375.1. Lineage (NCBI taxonomy): Eukaryota > Metazoa > Chordata > Actinopteri > Semionotiformes > Lepisosteidae > Lepisosteus > Lepisosteus platostomus. Next base: position 6,372,211 of record NC_142614.1, read on the forward strand.
GGTCCCGCCGGCCCACGCAGCGCGGGCCTGGCCTGGGGGGCAGGCGGGCAGCGGGACACTGGCAGGACAGCTGGCCTGAGCCCCAGTTCAGCTCCTCGGGGGTTTGGGTTGCACAGAGACAGGAGACCCCCCCAGGGGCAAGAGTGAAGGCGAACCAGACAACCTGCACGTTTGCAAGCAAAAAACAGCCCCCTTCTGGGGCAATAATACTACTTTCCTGAGTGTAAAGCACATGGCGTCACTCTTCGGAGAGTGAGCTGCCCGGTCACCCTGGGGCAAGACAGCTCGGCTGTTCTGGCTGGGGGGTAACCCCGTCTCCAGCTGCAGTGTGCTCAGGATATCTCTATTCCCTCCCAACAGTTTACCAGTGTGCATGTTTGTGTGTGTTTGTGTCTTTTGTTTTTTTCCACCCCGCCCTGGAAGGGCTGCGGGCTCGTTAAGCTCGTTAGCGGGCAGGAAGCGGCCCTGTTATTCTAAATGGTGCCGATCATTAGCGAGGTGTATTGTTTCATGCTGGCAGGGATTCTGATTTTCCTTCAGGAAGCTCAGTGCATTGAGAGGGCCACTCCACACACAATGGGTAGAGGAGGGAGGGGAAATAATCTGGACTTTACATCAGCTCCCCGGGCTGTCGGAGTAACTGCATAGCTGGACAGGGACAGCCTGTACCTCCGGGTCAACAAATCAGAGGAGAAGCGCAGTCGGTGTGTCCAGTGAGTCCGTGAAATCACAACAGGGCAAAATATGACACAGAGTTCACCAGTGATCTCTGGACTGTAGGGTTACAATATGACACAGACTGGACCAGTGATCTCTGGACTGTAGGGTTACAATATGACACAGACTGGACCAGTGATCTCTGGACTGTAGGGTTACAATATGACACAGACTGGACCAGTGATCTCTGGACTGTAGGGTTACAATATGACACAGACTGGACCAGTGATCTCTGGACTGTAGGGTTACAATATGACACAGAGTTCACCAGTGATCTCTGGACTGTAGGGTTACAATATGACACAGACTGGACCAGTGATCTCTGGACTATAGGGTTACAATAGGACATAGACTGGACCAGTGATCTCTGGACTGTAGGGTTACAATATGACACAGACTGGACCAGTGACCTCTGGACTGTAGGGCTACAATAGGACACAGACTGGACCAGTGATCTCCAGACTATAGGGTTACAATATGACACAGACTGGACCAGTGATCTCTGAACTGTTGGGTTACAATATGACACAGACTGGACCAGTGATCTCTGGACTGTAGGGTTACAATATGTCATAGACTGGACCAGTGATCTCTGGACTGTAGGGTTACAATATGACACAGACTGGACCAGTGATCTCTGGACTATAGGGTTACAATAGGACACAGACTGGACCAGTGATCTCTGGACTGTAGGGTTACAATATGTCATAGACTGGACCAGTGATCTCTGGACTGTAGGGTTACAATATGACACAGACTGGACCACTGATCTCTGGACTGTAGGGTTACAATATGACACAGACTGGACCACTGATCTCTGGACTGTAGGGCTACAATATGACACAGTCAAGACTAATTTGAATGACTTAATATTATATGGACCTTTCCTGCTTCCTAACCTCTCTGTCTGTGGTAGGTTCCAGTGCGCCCAGATGCAGAATCAGGTTCTGGAGAGCATCAGCATCATCGATACCCCCGGGATCTTGTCTGGAGCCAAACAGAGAGTGAGCCGGGGTAAGAGAGGGCAGGAGAGGTGGGAGGGAAGAGAGAGAAAGGAGGGAAAGAAGAGAGGGAGAGGACAGGGAAGAAGGAGGATGAGACTGTGGGATGTTCATCAGTGGCCTTCGTGTGTCTTGATCTGATCACCTCTCTCCTTCGCTCTACACAGTTTATACATCTCCCCATAATCTACTGTACACCCCATTCCCCTACACCCTATACACCCCTCCCCTAATATCTACACCCCATTCCCCTACACCCTATACACCTCTCCCCTAATATCTACACCCCATTCCCCTACACCCTATACACCTCTCCCCTAATATCTACACCCCATTCCCCTACACCCTATACACCCCTCCCCTAATATCTACACCCCATTCCCCTACACCCTATACACCCCTCCCCTAATATCCACACCCCATTCCCCTACACCCTATACACCCCTCCCCTAATATCCACACCCATTCCCCTACACCCTATACACCCCTCCCCTAATATCCACACCCCATTCCCCTACACCCTATACACCCCTCCCCTAATATCTACACCCCATTCCCCTACACCCTATACACCCCTCCCCTAATATCTACACCCCATTCCCCTACACCCTATACACCTCTCCCCTAATATCTACACCCCATTCCCCTACACCCTATACACCCCTCCCCTAATATCTACACCCCATTCCCCTACACCCTATACACCCCTCCCCTAATATCTACACCCCATTCCCCTACACCCTATACACCTCTCCCCTAATATCTACACCCCATTCCCCTACACCCTATACACCCCTCCCCTAATATCTACACCCCATTCCCCTACACCCTATACACCCCTCCCCTAATATCTACACCCCATTCCCCTACACCCTATACACCCCTCCCCTAATATCTACACCCCATTCCCCTACACGCTATACACCCCTCCCCTAATATCTACACCCCATTCCCCTACACCCTATACACCCCTCCCCTAATATCTACACCCCATTCCCCTACACGCTATACACCCCTCCCCTAATATCTACACCCCATTCCCCTACACCCTATACACCTCTCCCCTAATATCTACACCCCATTCCCCTACACCCTATACACCCCTCCCCTAATATCTACACCCCATTCCCCTACACCCTATACACCTCTCCCCTAATATCTACACCCCATTCCCCTACACCCTATACACCCCTCCCCTAATATCCACACCCCATTCCCCTACACGCTATACACCCCTCCCCTAATATCTACACCCCATTCCCCTACACCCTATACACCTCTCCCCTAATATCTACACCCCATTCCCCTACACCCTATACACCCCTCCCCTAATATCTACACCCCATTCCCCTACACCCTATACACCCCTCCCCTAATATCTACACCCCATTCCCCTACACCCTATACACCCCTCCCCTAATATCCACACCCCATTCCCCTACACCCTATACACCCCTCCCCTAATATCCACACCCCATTCCCCTACACCCTATACACCCCTCCCCTAATATCTACACCCCATTCCCCTACACCCTATACACCCCTCCCCTAATATCTACACCCCATTCCCCTACACCCTATACACCTCTCCCCTAATATCCACACCCCATTCCCCTACACCCTATACACCCCTCCCCTAATATCTACACCCCATTCCCCTACACCCTATACACCCCTCCCCTAATATCTACACCCCATTCCCCTACACCCTATACACCCCTCCCCTAATATCCACACCCCATTCCCCTACACCCTATACACCCCTCCCCTAATATCTACACCCCATTCCCCTACACCCTATACACCCCTCCCCTAATATCTACACCCCATTCCCCTACACCCTATACACCCCTCCCCTAATATCCACACCCATTCCCCTACACCCTATACACCCCTCCCCTAATATCCACACCCCATTCCCCTACACCCTATACACCCCTCCCCTAATATCTACACCCCATTCCCCTACACCCTATACACCCCTCCCCTAATATCTACACCCCATTCCCCTACACCCTATACACCCCTCCCCTAATATCTACACCCCATTCCCCTACACCCTATACACCTCTCCCCTAATATCCACACCCCATTCCCCTACACCCTATACACCCCTCCCCTAATATCTACACCCCATTCCCCTACACCCTATACACCCCTCCCCTAATATCTACACCCCATTCCCCTACACCCTATACACCCCTCCCCTAATATCTACACCCCATTCCCCTACACGCTATACACCCCTCCCCTAATATCCACACCCCATTCCCCTACACTCTGTACTCTGGTTCCCCAACACCCTATACACCCCTCCCCTAATATCTACACCCCATTCCCCTACACCCTATACACCTCTCCCCTAATATCTACACCCCATTCCCCTACACCCTATACACCCCTCCCCTAATATCTACACCCCATTCCCCTACACCCTATACACCTCTCCCCTAATATCCACACCCCATTCCCCTACACTCTGTACTCTGGTTCCCCAACACCCTATACACCCCTCCCCTAATATCTACACCCCATTCCCCTACACCCTATACACCCCTCCCCTAATATCTACACCCCATTCCCCTACACCCTATACACCCCTCCCCTAATATCTACACCCCATTCCCCTACACCCTATACACCCCTCCCCTAATATCCACACCCCATTCCCCTACACCCTATACACCCCTCCCCTAATATCTACACCCCATTCCCCTACACCCTATACACCCCTCCCCTAATATCCACACCCCATTCCCCTACACCCTATACACCCCTCCCCTAATATCTACACCCCATTCCCCTACACCCTATACACCCCTCCCCTAATATCCACACCCCATTCCCCTACACCCTATACACCTCTCCCCTAATATCTACACCCCATTCCCCTACACCCTATACACCTCTCCCCTAATATCTACACCCCATTCCCCTACACCCTATACACCCCTCCCCTAATATCCACACCCCATTCCCCTACACCCTATACACCCCTCCCCTAATATCTACACCCCATTCCCCTACACCCTATACACCCCTCCCCTAATATCCACACCCCATTCCCCTACACCCTATACACCTCTCCCCTAATATCTACACCCCATTCCCCTACACCCTATACACCCCTCCCCTAATATCTACACCCCATTCCCCTACACCCTATACACCCCTCCCCTAATATCTACACCCCATTCCCCTACACCCTATACACCCCTCCCCTAATATCTACACCCCATTCCCCTACACCCTATACACCCCTCCCCTAATATCCACACCCCATTCCCCTACACCCTATACACCCCTCCCCTAATATCTACACCCCATTCCCCTACACCCTATACACCCCTCCCCTAATATCCACACCCCATTCCCCTACACCCTATACACCCCTCCCCTAATATCTACACCCCATTCCCCTACACCCTATACACCCCTCCCCTAATATCTACACCCCATTCCCCTACACGCTATACACCCCTCCCCTAATATCTACACCCCATTCCCCTACACCCTATACACCCCTCCCCTAATATCTACACCCCATTCCCCTACACCCTATACACCTCTCCCCTAATATCTACACCCCATTCCCCTACACCCTATACACCCCTCCCCTAATATCTACACCCCATTCCCCTACACCCTATACACCCCTCCCCTAATATCTACACCCCATTCCCCTACACCCTATACACCCCTCCCCTAATATCTACACCCCATTCCCCTACACCCTATACACCTCTCCCCTAATATCCACACCCCATTCCCCTACACTCTGTACTCTGGTTCCCCAACACCCTATACACCCCTCCCCTAATATCTACACCCCATTCCCCTACACCCTATACACCTCTCCCCTAATATCTACACCCCATTCCCCTACACCCTATACACCTCTCCCCTAATATCTACACCCCATTCCCCTACACGCTATACACCCCTCCCCTAATATCTACACCCCATTCCCCTACACCCTATACACCCCTCCCCTAATATCCACACCCCATTCCCCTACACTCTGTACTCTGGTTCCCCAACACCCTATACACCCCTCCCCTAATATCTACACCCCATTCCCCTACACCCTATACACCCCTCCCCTAATATCTACACCCCATTCCCCTACACCCTATACACCTCTCCCCTAATATCTACACCCCATTCCCCTACACGCTATACACCCCTCCCCTAATATCTACACCCCATTCCCCTACACCCTATACACCTCTCCCCTAATATCTACACCCCATTCCCCTACACCCTATACACCCCTCCCCTAATATCTACACCCCATTCCCCTACACCCTATACACCCCTCCCCTAATATCCACACCCCATTCCCCTACACCCTATACACCCCTCCCCTAATATCTACACCCCATTCCCCTACACCCTATACACCCCTCCCCTAATATCTACACCCCATTCCCCTACACCCTATACACCTCTCCCCTAATATCTACACCCCATTCCCCTACACCCTATACACCCCTCCCCTAATATCTACACCCCATTCCCCTACACCCTATACACCTCTCCCCTAATATCTACACCCCATTCCCCTACACCCTATACACCCCTCCCCTAATATCTACACCCCATTCCCTACACCCTATACACCCCTCCCCTAATATCTACACCCCATTCCCCTACACCCTATACACCCCTCCCCTAATATCTACACCCCATTCCCCTACACCCTATACACCCCTCCCCTAATATCTACACCCCATTCCCCTACACCCTATACACCCCTCCCCTAATATCTACACCCCATTCCCCTACACCCTATACACCCCTCCCCTAATATCCACACCCCATTCCCCTACACCCTATACACCCCTCCCCTAATATCTACACCCCATTCCCCTACACCCTATACACCTCTCCCCTAATATCTACACCCCATTCCCCTACACCCTATACACCCCTCCCCTAATATCTACACCCCATTCCCCTACACCCTATACACCCCTCCCCTAATATCCACACCCCATTCCCCTACACCCTATACACCCCTCCCCTAATATCTACACCCCATTCCCCTACACCCTATACACCCCTCCCCTAATATCTACACCCCATTCCCCTACACCCTATACACCTCTCCCCTAATATCTACACCCCATTCCCCTACACCCTATACACCTCTCCCCTAATATCTACACCCCATTCCCCTACACCCTATACACCCCTCCCCTAATATCTACACCCCATTCCCCTACACCCTATACACCCCTCCCCTAATATCCACACCCCATTCCCCTACACTCTGTACTCTGGTTCCCCAACACCCTATACACCCCTCCCCTAATATCTACACCCCATTCCCCTACACCCTATACACCCCTCCCCTAATATCTACACCCCATTCCCCTACACCCTAATACACCCCTCCCCTAATATGCTACTACACCATTCTACGTATACACCCCTCCCCTAATATCTACACCCCATCCCCTACACCCCTATACACCCCTCCCCTAATATCTACACCCCATTCCCCTACACCCATACACCCCTCCCCTAATATCTACACCCCATTCCCCTACACCCTATACACCCCTCCCCTAATATCCACACCCCATTCCCCTACACCCTATACACCACTCCCTAATATCTACAACCCCATTCCCCTACACCCTATACACCCCTCCCCTAATATCTACACCCCATTCCCCTACACCCTATACACCCTCCCCTAATATCCACACCCCATTCCCCTACAACGCTATACACCTCCTCCCCTAATATCTACACCCCATTCCCCTGTCACCCTATACCACCCTCCCCTAATATATACACCCCATTCCCCTACACCCTATACACCCTCCCCTAATATCCACACCCCATTCCCCTACAACCCTATACACCCCTCCCCTAATATCCCCACCCATTCCCCTACACCCTATACACCCCTCCCCTAATATCCACACCCCATTCCCCTACACCCTATACACCCCTCCCCTAATATCTACACCCCATTCCCCTACACCCTATACACCCCTCCCCTAATATCTACACCCCATTCCCCTACACCCTATACACCCCTCCCTAATATCTACTACACCCATTCCCCTACACCCTATACACCCCTCCCCTAATATCCACACCCCATTCCCCTACACGCTATACACCCCTCCCCTAATATCTACACCCCATTCCCCTACACCCTATACACCTCTCCCCTAATATCCACACCCCATTCCCCTACACTCTGTACTCTGGTTCCCCAACACCCTATACACACCCTCCCCTAATATCTACACCCCATTCCCCTACACCCTATACACCCCTCCCCTTATATCTACACCCCATTCCCCTACACCCTATACACCCCTCCCCTAATATCCACACCCCATTCCCCTACACCCTATACACCTCTCCCCTAATATCTACACCCCATTCCCCTACACCCTATACGACCCCTCCCCTAATATCACACCCCATTCCCCTACACCCTATACCCCCTCCCCTAATATCTACACCCCATTCCCCTACACCCTATACACCCCTCCCCTAATATCCACACCCCATTCCCCTACACCCTATACACCTCTCCCTAATATCTACACCCCCATTCCCCTACACCCTATACACCCCTCCCCTAATATCCACACCCCATTCCCCTACACCCTATACACCCCTCCCCTAATATCTAACACCCCATTCCCCTACACCCTATACACCTCTCCCCTAATATCCACACCCCATTCCCCTACACTCTGTACTCTGGTTCCCCAACACCCTATACACCCCTCCCCTAATATCTACACCCCATTCCCCTACACCCTATACACCCCTCCCCTAATATCTACACCCCATTCCCCTACACCCTATACACCTCTCCCCTAATATCCACACCCCATTCCCCTACACTCTGTACTCTGGTTCCCCAACACCCTATACACCCCTCCCCTAATATCTACACCCCATTCCCCTACACCCTATACACCTCTCCCCTAATATCCACACCCCATTCCCCTACACCCTATACACCCCTCCCCTAATATCTACACCCCATTCCCCTACACCCTATACACCCCTCCCCTAATATCTACACCCCATTCCCCTACACCCTATACACCTCTCCCCTAATATCCACACCCCATTCCCCTACACTCTGTACTCTGGTTCCCCAACACCCTATACACCCCTCCCCTAATATCTACACCCCATTCCCCTACACCCTATACACCCCTCCCCTAATATCCACACCCCATTCCCCTACACCCTATACACCCCTCCCCTAATATCTACACCCCATTCCCCTACACCCTATACACCCCTCCCCTAATATCTACACCCCATTCCCCTACACCCTATACACCCCTCCCCTAATATCTACACCCCATTCCCCTACACCCTATACACCCCTCCCCTAATATCCACACCCCATTCCCCTACACCCTATACACCCCTCCCCTAATATCTACACCCCATTCCCCTACACGCTATACACCCCTCCCCTAATATCTACACCCCATTCCCCTACACGCTATACACCCCTCCCCTAATATCCACACCCCATTCCCCTACACCCTATACACCCCTCCCCTAATATCCACACCCCATTCCCCTACACTCTGTACTCTGGTTCCCCTACACCCTGTACACCTGTACACACACAGCTTGTGAGGGACAAAGTGCAGGAAGAGAGATCGAGAGTGAGAAAGAAGTCAGCTCTGGAGCAGGAGAGCCGAGAGAGTTCTTTAAATTCTTTCTCTGCATCTGGAATGCTGCGTGTGGGACAGGCGAGAGAGGGAGTGAGAGTGTGTGTGTGTTTACATGCACACGCCTCTGCTGGAATCTCTCTCTTGCACGTCGGAGCCACATGGCTCCACTGGCCAGTACATCAGGAAGTGAAGACCAGAGCAGTTCCACAGCCTTGCTTGATATGATGAACTGAGTCGCACAGTGACCACTGAATGCTAATCTGAACTGCAGGTCCAGATGTCAGCACTGACTCTGCTTCACTGGTCATCTGTATCTATAAAAATATGAATAGGTGTGTGTTAAGAGCATGCAGTTGCTGTGCATTATGGGAATGTATATTAGGTCTTCCTGTTTCAACGTTCTGAGAGTGTGATACCATACCGTCTGACACAATTAGGTCTAAAAGAGAATATAATTAATTATAATAAAATAATTAAGCCAATATAATTATTTATAATTAGATCTAGAGAAAATGTTGCAACTGATTTCACATTAGAGACCGAATCATTTAAAGAGATGATTTTGTTTCTAATGTGAAAACAGTTGCAACATTTTCATTTGTATATTTCTCATTATTCCTATTGGATTTTTGCTGGGGTAGCTGGAGAGATAACGGGCCTAAAACCGTCTGTCTTCCTGGTGTGGTCCAGCTCGTCTACAGGAGAGGGAGGGTGGGCAACAGGACCGGCAATAGTGTGGGACTGAGGGAGAGTGTGGGAGAAGGAATGTAGGAGGAGATGGAATGCAGAACGAGAGAGATACAGGGATAGAGGCCTGGGGAAAACAGAGGAGGAGGGAGGGGAGGTCTGGATTAACCCCTCTCTCTCCTGGTGCTGTACTGGTGTGTCTGGATTAACCCCTCTCTCTCCTGGTGCAGTACTGGTGTGTCTGGATTAACCCCTCTCTCTCTCCTGGTGCAGTACTGGAGTGTCTGGATTAACCCCTCTCTCTCTCTCCTGGTGCTGTACTGGTGTGTCTGGATTAACCCCTCTCTCTCCTGGTGCAGTACTGTAGTGTCTGGATTAACCCCTCTCTCTCTCTCCTGGTGCAGTACTGGTGTGTCTGGATTAACCCCTCTCTCTCTCTCCTGGTACAGTACTGGAGTGTCTGGATTAACCCCTCTCTCTCTCTCTCCTGGTGCTGTACTGGTGTGTCTTGATTAACCCCTCTCTCTCTCCTGGTGCAGTACTGGGGTGTCTGGATTAACCCCCCTCTCTCTCTCCTGGTGCAGTACTGGAGTGTCTGGATTAACCCCTCTCTCTCCTGGTGCAGTACTGGAGTGTCTGGATTAACCCCCCTCTCTCTCTCTCCTGGTGCAGTACTGGAGTGTCTGGATTAACCCCTCTCTATCTCCTGGTGCAGTACTGGGGTGTCTGGATTAACCCCTCTCTCTCTCTCCTGGTGCAGTACTGGAGTGTCTGGATTAACCCCCCTCTCTCTCTCTCCTGGTGCAGTACTGGAGTGTCTGGATTAACCCCTCTCTATCTCCTGGTGCAGTACTGGGGTGTCTGGATTAACCCCTCTCTCTCTCTCCTGGTGCAGTACTGGAGTGTCTGGATTAACCCCTCTCTCTCCTGGTGCAGTACTGGAGTGTCTGGATTAACCCCCCTCTCTCTCTCTCCTGGTGCAGTACTGGAGTGTCTGGATTAACCCCTCTCTATCTCCTGGTGCAGTACTGGTGTGTCTGGATTAACCCCTCTCTCTCTCTCTCTCCTGGTGCAGTACTGGTGTGTCTGGATTAACCCCTCTCTCTCCTGGTGCAGTACTGGAGTGTCTGGATTAACCCCTCTCTCTCCTGGTGCAGTACTGGAGTGTCTGGATTAACCCCCCTCTCTCTCTCTCTCCTGGTGCAGTACTGGTGTGTCTTGATTAACCCCTCTCTCTCTCTCCTGGTGCAGTACTGGAGTGTCTGGATTAACCCCTCTCTCTCTCTCCTGGTGCAGTACTGGAGTGTCTGGATTAACCCCTCTCTCTCTCTCCTGGTGCAGTACTGGTGTGTCTTGATTAACCCCTCTCTCTCTCTCCTGGTGCAGTACTGGAGTGTCTGGATTAACCCCTCTCTCTCTCTCCTGGTGCAGTACTGGAGTGTCTGGATTAACCCCTCTCTCTCTCTCTCCTGGTGCAGTACTGGAGTGTCTGGATTAACCCCTCTCTCTCTCTCTCCTGGTGCAGTACTGGAGTGTCTGGATTAACCTCTCTCTCTCTCTCCTGGTACAGTACTGGAGTGTCTGGATTAACCCCTCTCTCTCTCCTGGTGCAGTACTGGAGTGTCTGGATTAACCCCTCTCTCTGACCCCAGGCTATGACTTCCCGGCGGTGCTGCGCTGGTTTGCCGAGCGGGTGGACCGGATCGTCCTGCTGTTCGACGCCCACAAGCTGGAGATCTCGGACGAGTTCTCGGAGGCGATCGGGGCCCTGCGGGGCAACGAGGACAAGCTGCGCGTGGTGCTGAACAAGGCCGACATGGTGGGCACGCAGCAGCTGATGCGGGTCTACGGCGCCCTCATGTGGTCGCTGGGGAAGGTGCGTCAGCCCACGGCTGAGCTGGTATAGCGCCTTGCCGCGCTGCTCTGCCCTGATACCCTCAAACTGCTCGGCTTTTCTGCCTGGGCCACAACAGTCTCTCTCCTTTTCATCCCCTGTGTGTCTGTCTCTGTCCCTCTCGATCCCCCAAGCTCTCCCTCTCTCCTGTCCCTCCCTCTCTCTCCTCTCTCCTCTCACTCCCTCTCCTCCCTCTCTCCTTTCCCTCCCTCTCTCTCCTCTCTCCTTTCCCTCCCTCTCTCTCCTCTCTCCTCTCTCTCTCCTTTCCCTCCCTCTCTCTCCTCTCTCCTCTCACTCCCTCTCTCCTTTCCCTCCCTCTCTCCTCTCTCCTCTCACTCCCTCTCCTCCCTCTCTCTCCTCTCTCCTCTCACTCCCTCTCCTCCCTCTCTCCTTTCCCTCCCTCTCTCTCCTCTCTCCTCTCACTCCCTCTCTCTCCTCTCTCCTTTCCCTCCCTCTCTCCTCTCTCCTCTCACTCCCTCTCCTCCCTCTCTCTCCTCTCTCCTCTCACTCCCTCTCCTCCCTCTCTCCTGTCCCTCCCTCTCTCTCCTCTCTCCTCTCACTCCCTCTCCTCCCTCTCTCCTTTCCCTCCCTCTCTCTCCTCTCTCCTTTCCCTCCCTCTCTCTCCTCTCTCCTCTCACTCCCTCTCTCCTTTCCCTCCCTCTCTCCTCTCTCCTCTCACTCCCTCTCCTCCCTCTCTCTCCTCTCTCCTCTCACTCCCTCTCCTCCCTCTCTCCTTTCCCTCCCTCTCCCTCCTCTCTCCTCTCTCCTTTCCCTCCCTCTCACTCCCTCTCTCCTCTCACTCCCTCTCCTCCCTCTCTCCTTTCCCTCCCTCTCCCTCCTCTCTCCTCTCACTCCCTCACTCCTCTCACTCCTCTCTCCTCTCTCCCAGGTGTTCGGGACCCCGGAGGTTGTCCGCGTGTTCATCGGCTCCTTCTGGTCCGAGCCCCTCCTGGTCCCGGACAACCGGCACCTGTTCGAGCTGGAGGAGGAGGATCTGTTCGCCGACATCCAGAACCTGCCGCGCAACGCCGCCCTGCGCAAGCTCAACGACCTGGTCAAGCGGGCCCGGCTCGTTCGGGTGAGTCACGGCCCGGCCCGCTCCGGCAGGAGTGGCGGGGAGGAAACAGCGGGAGAGGGGAGACAGGGAAAGACGGGGTGAGGGGACAGCTCCCCAGGTCACTGCCCTGGAGAAAGAAAGAGCCAGATTTGCACGCATTCCTTCTCTCCTGGGTTTTCCGATCCACTCTCCCACCGCTGCGGAATCCCAGCCCTCTGTCGCCATGGACACCAGTCTCAAACAGAAACAGTGACTTGTCTGTCTGTCTTATTTCTCAGTTTATTGCAGTGTTTGTATTAATCCTATCTCTCACACTGCAGTGTGTTCTAACCCCTCCGTGTGAACCCCTCTGTCTCTCAGTGCAGTGTGTGTGAACCCCCCTGTCTCTTAGTGCAGTGTGTGAACCCCTCTATCTCTCAGTGCAGTGTGTAAACCCCTCTATCTCTCAGTGCAGTGTGTGTGAACCCCTCTATCTCTCAGTGCAGTGTGTGTGAACCACCCTGTCTCTTAGTGCAGTGTGTGAACCCCTCTATCTCTCAGTGCAGTGTGTGTGAACCCCTCTATCTCTCAGTGCAGTGTGTGTGAACCCCTCTATCTCTCAGTGCAGTGTGTGTGAACCCCTCTATCTCTCAGTGCAGTGTGTGAACCCCTCTGTCTCTCAGTGCAGTGTGTGTGAACCCCTCTCTCTGTGTGTGCCAGGTCCATGCCCACATCATCAGCTATCTGAAACAGGAGATGCCGTCAGTGTTCAGGAAGGACAATAAGAAAAAGACTATGATCCACGAGCTGCCCGTCATCTTCTCCAAGATCCAGCTGCAGCACCACATCTCCCCTGGGGATTTCCCTGACTGCGCCAAGATGCAGGTGTGTCTGTCTACCCCACCTGCCTAACCTGTCCACCTCACCGTCTGTCTGTCTTCTCGTCTATCCGCCTGTCTGCCTGTGTGTGTCTGAGTGCCGCTGCGTGCATCTGAGTGTTGATATGTGTGTCTGAGTGTCAGTGTGTGTGTGAGGGTCATGTGTGTGTGTCTGAGCGTCAGTGTGTGTGTGAGGGTCATGTGTGTGTGTCTGAGCGTCAGTGTGTGTGTGAGGGTCATGTGTGTGTGTCTGAGGGTCATGTGTGTGTGTCTGAGCGTCAGTGTGTGTCTGAGGGTCATGTGTGTGTGTCTGAGAGTCAGTGTGTGTCTGAGTGCCGATGTGTCTGTCTTCCTTTTTTAGTTTTTTAGTAGCTAATCGATCAGAGGACCTCATCCTGCCATTTCTTAAGTGTCCAAGGGAATCTGCTTCAACCACATGGATAGAAAGCTTGTTCTAGACCCCGGCAACTCTTTGTGTAAAGAAGTGTCCTGCAGGCAGCCTTATTGTGTTCTGTGCTCTGGGCTTGATGTGTCAGTAGCGCTCTCGCTCTGTGTCAGAGAGTAACCCCCCTCTCTCCCCCACTGGGGCCCCAGGAGCAGCTCATGGCTCACGACTTCACCAAGTTCAAGCCGCTGAAACCCAGCCTGATGGCGGCGCTGGACGAGCTGCTGACCAGCGACATCGCCAAGCTGATGCCCCTGCTGCGCCAGGAGGAGCTGGAGGGCGGGGGGCAGCCCGGGGTGCAGGGGGGAGCCTTCCTGGGGACCCGCGGGGGCCCCTTCTTCGAGGGCGACCCCTTCGCCTGCATCGAGGGCCTGGGGGACGGGGAGCTGGGCGAGGAGGAGGAGGAGGACTGGGTGGTGACGAAGGACAAGCCCAAGTACGACGAGATCTTCTACACGCTGTCGCCCAGCGAGGGCAAGCTGAGCGGCACCAAGGCCAGGGGCTGGATGGTCAGCACCAAGCTGCCCAACTCCGTCCTGGGCCGCATCTGGAAGCTGTCGGACGTGGACCGCGACGGCATGCTGGACCACGAGGAGTTCGCCCTGGCCAGCCACCTGATCGAGGCCAAGCTGGAGGGCCACGGGCTGCCCCCCGAGCTGCCCCGCCACCTGGTGCCCCCCTCCAAACGCCGCCAAAAGGGCTCCGACGCCTAGAGCGAAGGGGGTGGCGCGGGGAGGGGGGGCTGTTGTTGGTGGAGTGCGGGTCGGAGCACAGCTGGGGGGGGGGGGTCGCCCGAGCACTCGCCCTCCCTGTCCCTGTCCCCGCGCCCGCCCCCGAGCCGCGGCTCTTGCTGTCTTCCGTCCGCTCCCTTTCTCGGCCCATCATGCACTGCCCGGTGCCAGCGGTGGCTCTGCTTGGCTCCAGGCCACCTGACGCAGCTTCGTCCCGCTGCTCTCTCGCCTCTGGGCTTCTGGCAGAGCATGGTGGGCTCGAGCATCGTCTCTGTCTGTCTGTCTGTCTGTCTGTCTGTCTGTCTGTCTGTCTGTCTGTCTGTCTGTCTGTCTGTCTGTCTGTCTGTCTTTCCTGTCTGTCTCTCTCTCCTGTCAGCCTATGACTGTCTCTGTGTGTCTCTCCTGTCAGCTTGTCTGTCTGTCTCTGTGTGTCTCTCCTGTCAGCTTGTCTGTCTGTCTGTCTCTCCCTTCAGCCTGTCTGTCTGTGTCACCTGTCTGTCTGTCTGTCTCTGTCCGTCTCTCCTGTCAGCCTGTCTGTCTGTCCCTGTCTGTCTCTCTTGTCTGTCTGTCTATCCCTGTCTTTCTCTCCTATCTGTCTATTCCTGTATGTCTCTGTCCCTGTCTTTGTCCTCCTGTCTGTCTGTCTCTGTCTGACTCTCCTGTCTGTTCCTGTCTTTGTCCTCCTGCCTGTCTATCTGTTCCTGTTTGTCTATGCTCTGTGTGTCTGTCTGTCCCTGTCCTGTCTTTGTCTCCTCCAGCCTGACTCTGTCCCTGTGTTTCTCTGTGTGTTTGTACTGTATGTCTCTTTCTCTGCACCCATCTGTCTCTGACTCTTTGCTATTGATCTTAATAACCTCACCAGCCTCCTTTCCCTCACCTCTCTCTTTTATAGATCTAGATAAGCTGTTAAGCAATTCTGTCTGTCTCTCTCAACAGGTTTCAGTCTATCTGTGTCCCTGTCTGTCTCATTCCCTGTCCCACACGCTTTCTGTTACTGATCTAACTCAACTAACACCGATACCTCTGATCCCAGTGACTGATATCCCAGCTGAGCTACACCACCAGCTGCAGTTCAGCGCCTTTTCAAACCCTCCTTCAGACCTCTGCTACTTTTTATGGATGCTCTAATCATTTTTAACTGCAGAAACTGTCCTGGTTCGCTTGAATCAAGTTCATCATATCCTGCACTCATTTGCATCCCAAACCATTTTGTTCGGTCACCTACTCGGGAAGGACGCCCCTCTGAGCATCACTGTGCCCATGCTCTTGCTCTGCTCTGGTCTGCAGCCCAGTCAGACCTGCTGTCAAATTGCTCTCCTGTGAGACCATAGGAGGCCATTTAGCCTCTTGAGCTAGTGTGGCTCCCTTGGACACACCCCTCGTCTTCCAGCTGCCAGGGGGTGGGGTCAGCGATGTCATATGTTATGTCAATGATGTCATCAGCTCATGCTGCAAAAACATCTACGTTCAGTTGAACGAACCACCTGCAAGCGGAGATTGAGAATGTGAACAAAACACGAGGGTCAGGTCAACTGGAGTCACTGATCCTTTATTGATTGTATTTAAAGTTTCCGGGCAGCTTCAAACTTTCAACAGTCACTTCCACCTCTTTAAAAAGGCAAATCTCTCCTCCGCCGAACTGCTGCTCCCTTGTGACTGCAGCGCAGCAGACCAGTGGTGACAAAGAGCCTAGATCGAATGGGAAAAAATGTGGAAAACAAAAGTGTTACAGTCACTGGAAAAAAAAACCATAAAAAGTTGCAGGCAGCTACAACAAAGGACAAGTTCAAACAGGTCCCTTAACACTCCAGAGCTCAGCTGCAAGAGTAATAACAGCCAGGTTTTAGCCAAAAGTCATCACCAGCAACAATCTAGCAGAGCCTGTACGTGTTCAAAGAACACCAGAAAAACTCAAGCAACAGGAGGCCATTAACCTTACCTGGGCTGGTTCGCTCGATCGTAGTGAGGATCTCCAGCTGTTTCCTGAAGGAAGTCCGGGTACCGGCAGCACAGCATGGCTGGGCAACCTGTTCCACCCTCCCACCACCCTTTGTGTAAAGACGGGCCTTCCTGTTCTCAGTGCCTTTGAGGATTTTGAATACTTGAATCATTCCCCCGCATAGCCTCCCCTGATCGGAATCCCTCAGTAAAGAGAGGTGAAGATCCATCAGCCTGTCATTCTGAGGCACCAGTGCTCTTTGCTGGACACGATCCCTGTATTTTCAGGACGGAAAGAATAACATTACCGTTCCCTGGACAATGAGACCTGTAACCAGGGAATACGTGTCTGCATCCACCCTACCTCCCCTTACACCTGCACTCACCAATCGTCAATTGAAAACCGATGAGTGCTCCAGTCAAGAGAGCATCTTCACTCCGCCTCCTGTAAGGAGCAGTGTCCTCGTGTTTTTTACACAGAACTTGTAACAGTTTAGCTCTTGCTGTTTGTCAATCACGTCAGGCGGCACCAGGCCTCCATGTACTTTGGAAGAATGTTGTGTATGCAGAAAGCCAAGGCCACTTCCTGTGGGCTGGGGCAGTGCTTGCTGTCTGTTTTATAATTATTTTCTCGGACGACCATATGCGTCCTGACTGCTGTATAGCGAGACTCTCTCACGACGCCACAGTCTCTCTTGTGTGTTCATTATAAACGACACTCAATAAACAGTTTTAACACAGCACCGCGTCTTCGCCACTTCTTAAACGTGCTAAAATACTGGCGTGGTTTTGATCAGCTCTTGCCAGCTGCAGGGGTTGTGGAGAAGCTACAGATTTGGAAACACATTAAAAAAAGTTTGGAAAACACACACTGTAACATCTGTACTTCACTTCAGATAAAAGCATCAGCCAAATAGATATAATCTTATCTGGTGACTCCTTAGAGATCTCTGACACTCAGCTTCGGCAGCAGGGCTTGTTAAAGGGGAAAGGGGAAGAATGAGCAGAGAGAACAGATAATTGATTAACGAGCGCCAGGCAGATGCTTTCTCGTGTATAATAGCAGTCAGCTGTTTCCACGTTGCTCTGCAGTGAATCAGAGACACACTCACACTGGCACAGTGTGCGCTTATAAATACAGCTGTGCTCAAGACAGAACACACACTGACACACTGTAGACAGAACACACACTGACACATTGAGGAAGTACAGACACTGACACACTGAGGAAGTACAGATACTGACACACTGTAGACAGAACACACACTGACACACTGAGGAAGTACAGACACTGACACACTGTAGACAGAACACACACTGACACATTGAGGAAGTACAGACACTGACACACTGTAGACAGAACACACACTGACACATTGAGAAAGTACAGACACTGACACACTGTAGACAGAACACACACTGACACATTGAGAAAGTACAGACACTGACACACTGTAGACAGAACACACACTGACACATTGAGGAAGTACAGACACTGACACACTGTAGACAGAACACACACTGACACATTGAGAAAGTACAGACACTGACACATTGAGGAAGTACAGACACTGACACACTGTAGACAGAACACACACTGAAAAAGTATATACACACAGCAGACACACTCAGAGACTATATTGTATACTCACACTGATACACTGCACATACAACACACACAATGACAGGCGCTATATAGTCACACAGATACACTGCACATACAACACACACACAATGACGGCCACTATATACTCACACAGTCACACTGCACACTGCACACTGTGTGGAAAGGGGATTGTCTGTGTGTCCCTCTCTCCCTCCTCCCTCTCCTCGCCCCTGGAGAGCAGTGAGAGTGGCGCTCCAATGAGTCAGGTCTCAGGAATGTGCTGGGCTGGGCTCCGAGTTATTAATATTCCCTGCACTGGATTCTCCCAGCTTCCATGTGCTCCGCTGGCCTTGGAAAACATGAATCTCTCCCTCACCCTACCTCCCCTTCCTGTAGGTCTGTGCGAGAGTGCGCTCAGTATGTGTGTTCACTCTTCCCTCACTGACACACGAATTCAAGCTTCACAACACCAGCCTGCCTGAGCTGCACCTCTCCTGCCTCTTGAGAAGAGACAAAGACTGTGTCACTGGACCAGTGACCTCTGGTCTGTAGGGTTACAATATGACACAGACTGGACCAGTGATCTCTGGACTGTAGGGTTACAATAGGACACAGACTGGACCAGTGACCTCTGGTCTGTAGGGTTACAATATGACACAGACTGGACCAGTGATCTCTGGACTGTAGGGTTACAATATGACACAGACTGGACCAGTGATCTCTGGACTGTAGGGTTACAATATGACACAGACTGGACCAGTGATCTCTGGTCTGTAGGGTTACAATATGACACAGACTGGACCAGTGATCTCTGGACTGTAGGGTTACAATAGGACACAGACTGGACCAGTGACCTCTGGTCTGTAGGGTTACAATATGACACAGACTGGACCAGTGATCTCTGGACAATAGAATTACAATATGACACAGACTGGACCAGTGATCTCTGGACTGTAGGGTTACAGTATGACACAGACTGGACCAGTGACCTCTGGTCTGTAGGGTTACAATATGACACAGACTGGACCAGTGATCTCTGGACTGTAGGGTTACAATATGACACAGACTGGACCAGTGACCTCTGGACTGTAGGGTTACAATAGGACACAGACTGGACCAGTGATCTCTGGACTGTAGGGTTACAATAGGACACAGACTGGACCAGTGACCTCTGGTCTGTAGGGTTACAATATGACACAGACTGGACCAGTGATCTCTGGACAATAGAATTACAATATGACACAGACTGGACCAGTGATCTCTGGACTGTAGGGTTACAGTATGACACAGACTGGACCAGTGACCTCTGGTCTGTAGGGTTACAATATGACACAGACTGGACCAGTGATCTCTGGACTGTAGGGTTACAATATGACACAGACTGGACCAGTGACCTCTGGACTGTAGGGTTACAATAGGACACAGACTGGACCAGTGATCTCTGGACTGTAGGGTTACAGTATGACACAGACTGGACCAGTGATCTCTGGACTGTAGGGTTACAATATGACACAGACTGGACCAGTGATCTCTGGACAATAGAATTACAATATGACACAGACTGGACCAGTGATCTCTGGACTGTAGGGTTACAGTATGACACAGACTGGACCAGTGACCTCTGGTCTGTAGGGTTACAATATGACACAGACTGGACCAGTGATCTCTGGACTGTAGGGTTACAATATGACACAGACTGGACCAGTGACCTCTGGACTGTAGGGTTACAATAGGACACAGACTGGACCAGTGATCTCTGGACTGTAGGGTTACAGTATGACACAGACTGGACCAGTGATCTCTGGACTGTAGGGTTACAATAGGACACAGACTGGACCAGTGATCTCTGGATTGTAGGGCTACAGTATGACACAGACTGGACCAGTGATCTCTGGACTGTAGGGTTACAATATGACACAGACTGGACCAGTGATCTCTGGACTGTAGGGTTACAGTATGACACAGACTGGACCAGTGATCTCTGGACTGTAGGGTTACAGTATGACACAGACTGGACCAGTGATCTCTGGACTGTAGGGTTACAGTATGACACAGACTGGACCAGTGATCTCTGGACTGTAGGGTTACAATATGACACAGACTGGACCAGTGATCTCTGGACTGTAGGGTTACAATAGGACACAGACTGGACCAGTGATCTCTGGACTGTAGGGTTACAATATGACACAGACTGGACCAGTGATCTCTGGACTGAAGGGTTACAATATGACACAGACTGGACCAGTGATCTCTGGAGGGTAGGGTTACAATATGACACAGACTGGACCAGTGATCTCTGGACTGTAGGGTTACAATAGGACACAGACTGGACCAGTGATCTCTGGACTGTAGGGTTACAATATGACACAGACTGGACCAGTGATCTCTGGACTGTAGGGCTACAATATGACACAGACTGGACCAGTGATCTCTGGACTGTAGGGCTACAATATGACACAGACTGGACCAGTGATCTCTGGACTGTAGGGTTACAATAGGACACAGACTGGACCAGTGATCTCTGGACTGTAGGGTTACAGTATGACACAGACTGGACCAGTGATCTCTGGACTGTAGGGCTACAATATGACACAGACTGGACCAGTGATCTCTGGACTGTAGGGTTACAATAGGACACAGACTGGACCAGTGATCTCTGGACTGTAGGGTTACAGTATGACACAGACTGGACCAGTGATCTCTGGACTGTAGGGCTACAATATGACACAGACTGGACCAGTGATCTCTGGACTGTAGGGTTACAATAGGACACAGACTGGACCAGTGATCTCTGGACTGTAGGGTTACAATATGACACAGACTGGACCAGTGATCTCTGGACTGTAGGGTTACAATAGGACACAGACTGGACCAGTGATCTCTGGACTGTAGGGCTACAATATGACACAGACTGGACCAGTGTTCTCTGGACTGTAGGGTTACAATGTCACAAAGACTGGATCAGCAATCTCTGGATTATGCTGTGCAAACTACACTCTTTTTAGTTTTTAGTAGGCATGATCCATTTTTAGCTCATGGATGTAAGGAATGCCTGTCTGAGGCTCTGATTTTGCAAGAAACTTCAGAGAATGAACCTTTAGTTCAATTTTTTTTAAGCTCCCCGTTTGGATGCCAGAATCTGGAACGGGCAGGGTGGTGCCTCCGGAGCTCGACCCTGACGATGTCTCAAGCCCTGTTGCAACACGTGTGTCTGGACAGCTGTCCTGGCTGGACTCGTGTCTCAGCACTCCGGCTGGGTGACAAGTCTGACCTTTTCACCCCCCCCCAGACACGGCCTGTCCCCTCTTTCCCTCAACTCCTGCTGAAACTGGCCAGCCAAGATACGCCACTCATGCAGTGAGGGCACAACACCAAGCACGGAGAGGAGCAGCCTCTAACAGCTGAAGGTTTTCTTTAGGACAAATTACAACAGGGAAAGGGTGATGTGGGAGAAAGCACGGTGAGGAAAGGAGCGGAAATGGAGAAAAAGGGGGAGACCAGGAGATGGAGGGGGGCTGGGGGAGACCCTCTTTGTAAGAGAGCGAGGAGGGAAACAAACATTATTCCAGCGGGGCTGCTTGTGTCTGGAACCCTGCCCTGTAGCTACTCTTTTCATAGCCCAACACGAGGCTCTTTTGTGACTCAGCGCTGGAGAAATCTGATCTTTTTGGCTTAAACTCGGTGTTCGGCACACAGCCTCTCAACAGGAGAAGGGGGGTGGGGGGGGGGAGATGACTGCATACGTGGCAACGAGTTAACGTGGTTTGCTCCCCGAATCTACGAACAAAGCAGCCGCTCTCGACTCCAGAGCGGGGGATACCTTGGGTCAGTGTCCGGCTGAGGCAAGAGGGGCACCCCCGTGACGTCACGCCCCGCGTGTTGGGGGAATCCCTCACGGCGGCGCCCCTGAACCTTCTGGAACGGGCTCGTCGCGCAGAGAGGCTTCCGCAGGCTGTATCCCCGCCCGATCTTCCGCGGAGCGCGGGCTCCCCCTGGCGGCCGGATTCCGAACCTGCGGCTCCACCTGATGAGATTACGCGTAATAATAATATATAATATAACATTACTTTATGAACCCTTTACAATTTCTTGCATTAGGAATTATCTTTTCGCATACCCCAGCTTGCTCTCCAAAGAGTAATACCTCCATGCAAAGGTATTAAAATGGTCTTGTCAAGCAGATTAAAGCTTTTCTTTTCTTCATGTAAGAGGTTGTTCTGAAAACGGATGACAGTGCGTAAGTCATTGTTTTTTAAAGTATTTTCGAACCCGTGTACGTATATATGTATACAGGGGACTTTAATACATCCAACCACGGTGCGACAGGGAGCGCTACAGGAGGTCATTCTTGCCTTCTGCCATAAGACTGTACAACTCGTCCGCTGTGTCTGGGCAGGGGCAACACTGACATTGACCTGTTCCTGGACTAAACAGTAAACTCTCTGCTTACATCTGGCTTTTCCCGTCTACAACTGTTTTTTTTTTGTGTGCAATATATGCCAGGGACTTGTGCAATATATTTATATTTATATTGTGCAATACAATTTTTTGTGTACTGTTCTCGTTTGTTCTTTGTATATTCTGGACTGTGAGCAACTCCTCTTAGTGCACGTCTCACTGACTGTACTGTACTGACTGTACTGTACTGACTGTATTGTTGTATTATTGTATCATTTCGTTACACTGTGCTGTGTTGACTGTGCTAAGCTGCTGTAGCACTGCAGTTTCCCGCACGGGATCAACAACGTATCTATCGTTTGCCATTGCCAGTTGTAAGGCATGTAATCGTCATCATCTTTATTTCATATGTCTTAAAAAGGAACAAATATGCAAGTCTGTGATCTTCAGATTTCCTTATATCATTGTTTTCTCCACAGTAGTTGAAAAGATGCGTCATTAGGCGAGGTGTTTCTCATCTGGTATACCTTAGGTAACTCACAAATTATTTCCCCTGTGACGGTAATCGTGTGTTTACCTGTGCAACATCTATCACTAAGGAAACGGAGCAGAAGACACGGCGCATGTCTGAAGATTACCTAACCCGACCACGTGACACGAGGCCGAAACCACTTTCCACGGGGAGCGGCAGCTGGTGTGGGGGGACTTGGGTGTGGTTTGACTTCGCTCTGTTACAAAATGACTCACGGCAGCGAATTGCAAAAGCCTATGAACTCTACTAGCCTACTTAGCACTATATTATTCATCACTGAGTGTTCCCGTAGTGAAGACAAATCATTTTTAAAATGGTTGCTGGCAGCTCTCCCTATCGTGTCTCCGCTCCGAGGCCGTTGGTACATTCCGCGGCGAAGGGTACAATACAGCTCTGCTCGCCCCGCCCCGCAACCACTTCAATAACACGGCTGAGGGGGCGGTTGTCTGAGGGCAGGTTGCTACTGTACATCGTCTTTATTTCAATAAGCTGTGGTCCAGCTAGACCAGAGCCACTGGTCCCATCAACATGCCAGTCAAGGTGCTCATTACTTACTGGTACGTAGGCTCACTTTTAAGGGCGTCGTTTTTATTAATAGAAGCAGGTTATGCTGACTCGCAGCTCTGCGCGAACCGTCCAGGCATTTGTGGAGGAGTCGGTAAATTATTATTACCTAGCATTTAAAACCGGTATTGTTTTGTTAACTACTTATTAAATAAGGTACTGGAGTTTACAAATGATCCCACTGAGCATTTTTACAGTATCTATAGGTCTGATAATTGAATGCGAAGTTACAGTATTTACAGTATCTACAGGTCTGAGGATGATGAGTGTTAATGTGAGGTTACAGATGACCAGACTGAGAGTCTTTACAGTATCTACAGGTCTGAGGATGATGAGTGTTAATGTGAGGTTACAGATGACCAGACTGAGAGTCTTTACCGTATCTTCAGGTCTGATGATGATGAGTGTTACTGGGAAGCTACATATGATCAGACTGAGTATAGATTTGGTGATGATGAGTATTAATGTGAGGTTGTGTAACCTACTCCCGTCCGCAGGTGTGCAGAGACCGGTGCGCCTGGAATCCAGTGTCGCCCGCATTCTCTTGAGAACCAGTTCCTCATTTTCCTCTCCCTGCCTCCTGCAGGACTGTCTGTGCAGATCTGTTCTCAGGGAGGGAAGCAGCTGGAAATCAACAAGACTCTTTTACTGTGGGTCTCAGGGACTGCAGCTCACCAGCAGCCCTGCGCTACACTGTACACCAGTGCACAGGGTGTAGCATGATATAGCTTGTATTGTATAGGCTGGAATGTGCATCAGTGATGTACAGAAGCAAATACAGACGGTCAGGTGTGTATAGTGCAGCAGAGTCTGTGTAGGCTGTGTGTAGTAGTGTAGTAAATGAACAGGCATGTATGGTGCAGTAGAGTCTGTGTAGGGTGTGTGTAGTAGATGACAGGTCTGTACGGTACAGAAGGGTGGGTGTAGTAGTGTAGTAGATGACAGGTCTGTACGGTACAGTAGGGTGGGTGTAGTAGTGTAGTAGATGACAGGTCTACGGTACAGTAGGGTGGGTGTAGTGGTGTAGTAGATGACAGGTCTGTACGGTACAGTAGGGTGGGTGTAGTGGTGTAGTAGATGACAGGTCTGTACGGTACAGTAGGGTGGGTGTAGTGGTGTAGTAGATGACGGGTCTGTACGGTACAGTAGGGTGGGTGTAGTGGTGTAGTAGATGACGGGTCTGTACGGTACAGTAGGGTGGGTGTAGTGGTGTAGTAGATGACGGGTCTGTACGGTACAGTAGGGTGGGTGTAGTGGTGTAGTAGATGACGGGTCTGTACGGTACAGTAGGGTGGGTGTAGTGGTGTAGTAGATGACAGGTCTACGGTACAGTAGGGTGGGTGTAGTGGTGTAGTAGATGACGGGTCTGTACGGTACAGTAGGGTGGGTGTAGTGGTGTAGTAGATGACAGGTCTGTACGGTACAGTAGGGTGGGTGTAGTGGTGTAGTAGATGACGGGTCTGTACGGTACAGTAGGGTGGGTGTAGTGGTGTAGTAGATGACAGGTCTGTACGGTACAGTAGGGTGGGTGTAGTGGTGTAGTAGATGACGGGTCTGTACGGTACAGTAGGGTGGGTGTAGTGGTGTAGTAGATGACAGGTCTACGGTACAGTAGGGTGGGTGTAGTGGTGTAGTAGATGACGGGTCTGTACGGTACAGTAGGGTGTGTGTAGTAGTGTAGTAGATGACGGGTCTGTACGGTACAGTAGGGTGGGTGTAGTGGTGTAGTAGATGACGGGTCTGTACGGTACAGTAGGGTGGGTGTAGTAGTGTAGTAGATGACGGGTCTGTACGGTACAGTAGGGTGGGTGTAGTGGTGTAGTAGATGACGGGTCTGTACGGTACAGTAGGGTGGGTGTAGTGGTGTAGTAGATGACGGGTCTGTACGGTACAGTAGGGTGGGTGTAGTAGTGTAGTAGATGACGGGTCTGTACGGTACAGTAGGGTGGGTGTAGTGGTGTAGTAGATGACGGGTCTGTACGGTACAGTAGGGTGGGTGTAGTGGTGTAGTAGACGACGGGTCTGTACGGTACAGTAGGGTGGGTGTAGTGGTGTAGTAGATGACGGGTCTGTACGGTACAGTAGGGTGGGTGTAGTGGTGTAGTAGATGACGGGTCTGTACGGTACAGTAGGGTGGGTGTAGTAGTGTAGTAGATGACGGGTCTGTACGGTACAGTAGGGTGGGTGTAGTGGTGTAGTAGATGACGGGTCTGTACGGTACAGTAGGGTGGGTGTAGTGGTGTAGTAGATGACGGGTCTGTACGGTACAGTAGGGTGGGTGTAGTGGTGTAGTAGATGACGGGTCTGTACGGTACAGTAGGGTGGGTGTAGTGGTGTAGTAGATGACGGGTCTGTACGGTACAGTAGGGTGGGTGTAGTGGTGTAGTAGATGACGGGTCTGTACGGTACAGTAGGGTGGGTGTAGTGGTGTAGTAGATGACAGGTCTGTACGGTACAGTAGGGTGGGTGTAGTGGTGTAGTAGATGACGGGTCTGTACGGTACAGTAGGGTGGGTGTAGTGGTGTAGTAGATGACAGGTCTGTACGGTACAGTAGGGTGGGTGTCAGTGTAATTGTCAGTGTAGTAAGATGTGTAATGCCCGGCGATGGGGCAGCAGCGTGTGGGGGTGTGGGGGTGTGGGGGCGGGGCTCTGCGTGCCAGGCCAGCGCGGGCGCTCCTGCAGGGCGCGAGCAGAGCGGGCGCTGTGTGGTCATGCCAGAGTGTGTTTTTAATGCACAGTCACCTCCTTCTCTCTCTCTCTCTCTCCCCACACCTGCTCCTGCCAGCGGTGGATGAGGGTACAGACCCAAGGTGAGCAGACGTGGCAAGTCAGCAGGGAAGACAGGCCGCGAGGGGTGGGAGGAGGGCTGGATGGCAACTTGAACGGGTCAGTGGGTGAAAGATTGGGGTGTGAATGGACTGAGGAACAGGGGGGTGATGAATGGATTGAGGGGTGAAAGATGGGGGTGTCAGTACACTGACACCCGATCAGATGGATTGAGGGGTTTGTGGGAGAGGGCTGAATGGATGAAGGGGGGCAGATGCAAGGAGGGGTGGATGGCTTGAGGGAGAGAGAGCTTGAGGGGTGGATCGAGAGAGGTGGACAGGAGGCTGGATGGGTCGATAGGTGAGTGGAGGGGGGGTGGTTGGATTGATTCGTGAATTCAGGATGAACAGATTGAAGAGTGGATAAATGGATTCAGGAACAGAGAGATTGAGGGCTGGATGGATTGAGGGGTGGATGGACGATATGGAAGGATGGAGGGGTGGACAAGAGGATGGAATCTAGATCTTCTCTCTTTGCTTTTCCAGTTCACCAAGCTCAAGACCCTGCTGGAGGATGAGTTCCCAGGCAATCTTGAGATAGTGAGTGACTAACGACCGCAATAGTGACTGCGATGTTAATGACAGTCCGCTGTGCCACCAGTATGGTTTGCTGGATCCTATGCATTTTCTTTCCCGTGTTGAATGTTGAAGTCTACTGCACTATCCTGCACTGTACCGAACTGAAGTGTGTTGCACTTTCCAGTCCTGGGTTGTGCTTTCTGTGCTGTGTCTCTCACCCCTGTGTCCCTCTCAGACAGGACAGAGCACCCCCTCGGTTTCGGGGTGGTTCGAGGTAGAGGTGAACGGCACCCTGGTCCACTCCAAGAAGGTGAGTCATGAGCGCCAGACTCCGGTGCTCCTGCCCAGTGAGTCTGCGGTCGTCCTGAGTGCAGTCGGGCGTCGTGGGGCTCGTGGATGATGTCACCAGGCCGACGGTGCTGTGCTTGTACCCATGTTCCTGCAGCTCGGCGACGGCTTCGTGGACAGCGAGGCCAAGATGGCGAAGGTGGTTCGTGCGATTGAGGCAGCGCTGAAGAACTGAAGCTGCGCGCTGTTGGGAGGTGAGGAGAACGAGGGAACAAGGGATCAAAACGGGGGGCACTGTTGACCCCCTCCCCTTCTCTCCCTGGCTCTTCGTGGTGTGTATGTGGCTTCACTCTCCTTCACCTACCAGGGTGTGTATAGTAATGTCCCTCTCTGTAAGGACAGTGGCAGTGTACCCTATAGAGTGCAGGGTGTGTATAGTAATGTCCCTCTCTGTTAGGACAGTGGCAGTGTACCCTGTAGAGCGCAGGGTGTCTATAGTAATGTCCCTCTCTGTAAGGACAGTGGCAGTGTACCCTATAGAGCGCAGGGTGTGTATATAGAGACTCTACTGTAGAGTCCAGGGTGTGTATAGT
The DNA here is from genome assembly GCF_059453375.1 of Lepisosteus platostomus. Taxonomy (NCBI): domain Eukaryota; kingdom Metazoa; phylum Chordata; class Actinopteri; order Semionotiformes; family Lepisosteidae; genus Lepisosteus; species Lepisosteus platostomus. Next base: position 6,400,543 of record NC_142614.1, read on the forward strand.
AATGTCCCTCTCTGTTAGGACAGTGGCAGTGTACCCTATAGAGCGCAGGGTGTGTATAGTAATGTCCCTCTCTGTAAGGACAGTGGCAGTGTACCCTATAGAGTGCAGGGTGTGTATATAGAGACTCTACTGTAGAGTCCAGGGTGTGTATAGTAATGTCCCTCTTTGTTAGGACAGTGGCAGTGTACCCTATAGAGCGCAGGGTGTGTATAGTAATGTCCCTCTCTGTAAGGACAGTGGCAGTGTACCCTATAGAGCGCAGGGTGTGTATAGTAATGTCCCTCTCTGTAAGGACAGTGGCAGTGTACCCTATAGAGCGCAGGGTGTGTATAGTAATGTCCCTCTCTGTAAGGACAGTGGCAGTGTACCCTATAGAGTGCAGGGTGTGTATATAGAGACTCTACTGTAGAGTCCAGGGTGTGTATAGTAATGTCCCTCTCTGTTAGGACAGTGGCAGTGTACCCTATAGAGCGCAGGGTGTGTATAGTAATGTCCCTCTCTGTAAGGACAGTGGCAGTGTACCCTATAGAGTGCAGGGTGTGTATATAGAGACTCTACTGTAGAGTCCAGGGTGTGTATAGTAATGTCCCTCTCTGTTAGGACAGTGGCAGTGTACCCTATAGAGCGCAGGGTGTGTATATAGAGACTCTACTGTAGAGTCCAGGGTGTGTATAGTAATGTCCCTCTCTGTTAGGACAGTGGCAGTGTACCCTATAGAGTGCAGGGTGTGTATATAGAGACTCTACTGTAGAGTCCAGGGTGTGTATAGTAATGTCCCTCTCTGTAAGGACAGTGGCAGTGTACCCTATAGAGTGCAGGGTGTGTATATAGAGACTCTACTGTAGAGTCCAGGGTGTGTATAGTAATGTCCCTCTCTGTTAGGACAGTGGCAGTGTACCCTATAGAGCGCAGGGTGTGTATATAGAGACTCTACTGTAGAGTCCAGGGTGTGTATAGTAATGTCCCTCTCTGTTAGGACAGTGGCAGTGTACCCTATAGAGTCCAGGGTGTGTATAGTAATGTCCCTCTCTGTAAGGACAGTGGCAGTGTACCCTATAGAGTGCAGGGTGTGTATAGTAATGTCCCTCTCTGTAAGGACAGTGGCAGTGTACCCTATAGAGTCCAGGGTGTGTATAGTAATGTCCCTCTCTGTAAGGACAGTGGCAGTGTACCCTATAGAGTGCAGGGTGTGTATATAGAGACTCTACTGTAGAGTCCAGGGTGTGTATAGTAATGTCCCTCTCTGTAAGGACAGTGGCAGTGTACCCTATAGAGTGCAGGGTGTGTATAGTAATGTCCCTCTCTGTAAGGACAGTGGCAGTGTACCCTATAGAGTGCAGGGTGTGTATAGTAATGTCCCTCTCTGTAAGGACAGTGGCAGTGTACCCTATAGAGTGCAGGGTGTGTATATAGAGACTCTACTGTAGAGTGCAGGGTGTGTATAGTAATGTCCCTCTCTGTAAGGACAGTGGCAGTGTACCCTATAGAGTGCAGGGTGTGTATATAGAGACTCTACTGTAGAGTTCAGGCTGTGTATAGTAATGTCCCTCTCTGTAAGGACAGTGGCAGTGTACCCTATAGAGTGCAGTGCACTAACTTCGCTCTCCCTCCCCTCTTGCAGTCTGGCTCCTCGGTCTTGCTCTCTCGGTGATTGATGACGGTGGCTTCCACAGTGTCACGTGACACGGGAGCGACCCGAAGGCCCACGGCCTCACCGGAGAGACGCCACACGGAGAGCCCGGAGTCCCACACGCCGGCTTCACGTCTACTGCATGCGGACTGGGGTGGGGGTGTGTGTTGGGGTACACGGGGGGGAACATGGATCATCGGATTGCAACATGCTTCTGGCTTAGATGGGGGAGCGGGTGAAGGGATCTTGCGTTTATGTTTTCTAGGAGAGCAGAGGACTGGAAAGGGTTTGTACTGTATTTTCAGTAACATCATCCTGAGTTTTTATAACCGCAGTGAAAGGAGCCTGTTTGGGTTGAGTCCTGTCGGGAGTTGAAATGAGATAGAGAGTTCTTCACTGTAGGCAAAAGAACACTTGCTGTCTTAACTGTCTGCTTTCTGGCGTAGCCTGAATTTAGCAGCATGGTGCCACAGATCTGTGGCAGCCAAACAAGACTGTCACCTTGCACTGCCATTGTAACATTTTCCTGGGCAGCCCAGAGAGGCTCAAAGGTGCTCATCCTTACTCCCAACAGCAGTGAGGCACACAAGGAGCTAGTTAATCTGTTGGCACTGGCTGAAACATGGAAATAGCAACACCTATCAACACACACATCTCTATATTGTGGCACACCTGCTTCAGACAACATGGCGGCCATGTCTACTTTTCCCAGAAGCCTTTGGGTGGGGGGGTGAGCTGCTGACTGTTGTTCAGACGGCAGTTAGAAAAGGAGGAAGCAGAGGCTTTCTGTCTGTCAGGAGGGACTGAAGACTTCTCCAGCCACCAGTGGGAGAAGGACTGACCAGGGAACTGTGGACCAGAGCAACATGCACATTTTCCTGAAATGAGATGAGTTTTGAGTTTATTTGGAAGAAGTTTGAAAGTGTCTCAAGGTTGTTTTTGTGAACAGTTGTTGAATTTCTGAGGCCAATAAACATCCAGCCTAGCTGTCTGGCACACATGTGAGCTCCTGATGAGACCTAAAGTTCCTAAAAAGAGCTTAGGCGTGCTTTGGGGTTTGGTTTGTGGTGGTGGCTGTTTTTCTATTGCATTATAAAATAAAGAGCACCATTTAAAAGTTGTTCATTTTTTTATATTTTAAGTTCCTTTTAGGAACTCAGGATCTAGCCAGGAGCTCAAATTGATGCCAGACACCTAAGCCGGCTGTTTGTTGGCCTCCAAAAATCAAACAACCCTTCACAGAAAACGATAGAAGTCAAAACTCCCCCCCCCCTCCAGAGGCTTCTGGGAAATGTAGTTCAGACAAGGCAGCCATCTTGTCTGGACCAGCCATGCCCTTGGGATACGTACACCAGAAGAAGCTCCTGCTAGGCTCAGTCTATTGTCTGAGACAGCAGGGGTCTGTGGCAGTGCCTGCAGTGCCGGGTGCTGTACCCTTCCACCTTCTCTTAGCTCTGGCTCTGTGACATGATGCACTTTCTGCTCTTTCTCAATAAATGTTTACACTCAAGACCTGCCTCCTGTCCCGTTTCTCCGCTCTTCCTCCTTGTTGCCATTTCTTGTCGTACTGTATTAATGCACCACAACCCGAGTGAGGAGCACATGGTGCATTGCTCCATACAGATACCTGATCGCACTGGAAAAGGTCGGGTAGCGAGCTGCGTCCGCGTGCGTGCGCTGCAGGGGAACAGGTCAAGTTCTGGTTTACCTGTAAACAGCCTTCAGGTTCGACAGCTGAAGAAGGCTCCACAGGCGAAACATTGTGTTTCCTTGGAATAAACCTGTACCTGTTCCATTTTGGAAAAGGAACCCTGTTCAGTTCAGTGATTTCAAGTGACTGTAAGTGATGTTGAGCTCCCCAAACTGTCATCATTTAAGATGCTGAGTTCCTACCTGTCCTCGGGGTGTTTTGACTGCAACTCGTTCTCCATCATCTGGATTCTCACTGGTCCCAACTGTGATTTAATGATGATAATTCCTTATATTTATACAGCGCTTTTCTGGACACTCCACTCAAAGCGCTTTACAGGTAATGGGGATCCCCTCCACCCCCACCAGTGTGCAGCCCCACCTGGATGATGCGACGGCAGCCATAGTGCGCCAGTCCTCTCCCCACACACCAGCTCTCAGTGGGAGGAGAGCAGAGTGATGAAGCCAGTTCAGGGCGGGAGATTATTAGGAGGCCATGATTGGTGAAGGCCAATGGGAAACTTGGCCAGGCAAAGGGGTAACACCCTTACTCCTTTTGGGAAACGCCCTGGGATTTTTAATGACCACAGAGTCAGGACCTCGGTTTTCTGTCTCATCCAAAGGACTGTGCCTTTTTACAGTACAGTGTTCCCGTCACTATACTGGGGCATCAGGACCCACACAGACCGCAGGGTGAGCGCTCCCTGCTGGCCCCACTGACACCTCTTCCAGCAGGTTTTCCCAGGAGTCTCCCATCCAGGCACTGGCCAGGCTCACACCTGCTGAGCTCCAGGGGGCTGCCAGCTGGGAGCTGCAGGGTGAAAGAGCTCCTTGGTTCCGTTGGCTGGGGTTCTGGGGTCACTGTCCTGCAGCGCGGCGACCCGCCGCCCAGTGCGTACAGGAGACTGTCCTGCGGCAGGAGCACACAGGCTGCGGCCGCGGGCCTCGGGAGTCACCCTGCTGCCAGCAGCAGTCGTGTCGGAGAAGCCCAGGGAGCCAGCTGCCTGCCTGGACTCAAGTCATGCGTCCCAATGTGCTTGGAAGGACAAGTCGAGCCGGAGGAGCTTGGGAACAAGGTTTTGTGGACGGAGGAGGGCAGAGCAAGCCAGCTTCTATCCTAGTGCACTGTGCATCCCTTACAGCTAACTGCAGCACCTCAGTGCTGCACTGTGCACTTTTTGCATAGTCTGCCATGTTTTTTTTTCCAGAACTACATATTTACTGTTCTGTTATTATTAATTATGTTTGTAATGTGCTGTCTGCATTGCATGGTGTTGTGTCTGCTGTAATGTGTATGTCCCAAGAGAGCAATATAACCCTCTGCTACTGAAGATAAACTTTTATGGGAGTGATGGAAGGGATAGAGTGTGGGGAAAAAAAGAAAGGAACTACAGAAGCTCACCTGGGACGTTTTGCTGGGTCCACAGGTCTTGTGTCCTAGGTTCCATTCTGGCCTAGAGCACGTTCTGCGAGGAGTCTGCATGTTCTTTGCATGCCTTTGCTGACTCTGGTTTCCTCCCTCAGTCCAAAAGCATGATATCTGGGTTAATTGACATCTCTAAATTGTCCTTGAGTGTGCGTGTGTATGCGGGAGTAAATGAATCAAAGCAGAAATATTGTTTATTCATTGTTAAAAAAAAACGCCTTTATCGTAGGCATTTTGACCTTACCAAAATGGCATCCGTAAGCTACCACTGTGTTGATAGGAAATGGATGAGGTTGTCCGGAAGTCAGCATGTTGCCGTAGTTACCAGTCATTTGTCACACTACCGTATTATCCGGCCGCCCGGTGTCGCAAAATTTGCAGAATCACTATGGCGTCGGTTTTGAAAGAGACAGCGAGTCTGTACGAGACTTTGAAATCCGAATGGAACAAGAAGAACCCAGTTGTAAACAAATGTGGCGATATTTTGGCTAAACTGAAGGTAAAGTCCAACGTCTGAAGCGCTTAACGTGTTAAAACGTAGGGATAGACCGTAGATCTTACTGTGTTTTACTGCTCGGTCGCGTCGGACGGTACGTGTGGCTTTAGAGTGGCATAGTTTTTGTTTTCTCTAGGTAAACTATAAAAATAAATCTGATTATTTAGTACAGGAACGAGCATTAAATACCATTACGCGTTTTATATCATGTTAAAGACCCAGTGTAAGCAAAACCTTTTCACTATTCAGGATTGATTATTATTAGTGGGGGTGACAGTGTGTCACTCCGGTAGTACAGTTCTTCCATGTAAAATTTTGTCATTTGTAACTCGTATTTTCGGGTACATCTTTGTAGCCTGCCGACTGTAGTTCTGTATTAATTTTGTTAATAGTAGCATGAGCATATAATAACAACGAATTCCGGCTTCACTGGCCGTGTCATGCAGGCAAGCGGGCAAGACTCCCACTGCACAGCAGGCAGGTCCTCTCCGGGTTTTGTCAGCCGCAGGGCTCGTTAGATCTCGGGCTGGTCGCCTTATTCTGTTTGATCGGCACAGTTTGTAGTCTGGGCAGCAGATAAACCCTGGACTGGATCCCCAGATCCAGACGCTGGGTGAGATTAGAAGCAGTTCTGCTGTGACTCCTGGCGTGTGGACGACAAGAGCAGACAAGATGTCTGTGGCTCCGGACAGGACGGTGTGAATGAAGACTTGTAAACACCCGCTACTCATGCTGCTGGCCTCCCTTCCCTCTGTCCTCTGTCCTCTGTGGTCCTCTCTCTGCCCTCTCGTTTACTGTTCCATTCTCCCCTCCTCTCTTCACCTCTTTCTCCTCTTCGCACTCCTCTCAACTCCAGTTCAGTTCGATTCAAGGTGCTTTATTGGCATGACTGATGAGTGAAATCAGAGAAAAACAAATACAGTTAACATAAAACGCAAATCTAGAGCTTCACAGTAAATGTCCTCTCTCTCTCTCCTCTTCCCCTCTATCGTACTATGTGTTTGTTGCTCTATGCTCCCTGCTGGATGTTGTTGCTGTGATTGCCATCGTTTTTTTATTTGCTGTTGTGTGATGTGCCGTAATGGGCCGTGCATGTTGACTGGTGTTGTGTATCGCGCTGTGCGCGTCCTGAGAGAACAGGCCGTATAAGAGTCCCAGTGGACACGTACTGTACACAGGTACAGGTGGCAAATAAACTCCTGTCCTCTCTCCAGATCTCCCTGCTGGAGTTAAACTTCCTGCCCACCTCAGGGACCAAGCTGACCAAGCAGCAGCTCATTCTGGCACGTAAGTACCCCCGTGTACCCCCGTCTCTCGGCTCTCGGCTCTTGTGCGTCTCGGGCAGTGCCTGACAGTGGGATTCGGGGTTTCTGGTACAGATGCCAGCTCTGTGGGGGCACAAGCACCTCACATTATTAACACCAGGGCGACAGCATTTTTGCTCTGTTCATCTCTGGGAGGATCCTGTAGGCTCGTACGCTTTCAAAGCAAAATGAACTATGGCACTTCTCCTGGGCTCCATATTCAACTTCCTTGACTTCGATAAGTAGAGATGCAAGGAGCCACAGCACAGTCCAGTGAAGGTTCGAGGGGAGTTAAATTGTGCCAAAAAACGCCATTTCCGGAGAACACTGGGAGAAGACGGACACAAGGCGTGTTCCCTCCCAGGGTCCTGCATTCCAGCAGTGTTACAGGTGTCCAGCCAGGGTCACTCTGTGTTATTACTTTGAGTAGGTGTTTGAGTGACCAAATTCTTGAAATTCTTCCACTTTTGGTTCAGTGGCTCTTCCTGATAATTATCCCCCCCCTTCAGATTTTCCTGAGATGTCTCCTACAACAGCAGGTGTCTGTTTAGAATCCACCCAAGCCAGGTCAGGAGTAATGGCCCCTTGGCAGCGCCAGGTCTCTGCAGGTCATTGTGTTGCGGCTGGTCTGTCGTTTATTGACTCGGCTTCATGCAGTCATCGGCACAAGTTACATTACGGACTGTAAGTTAATCACAAAATCATAAACTGACGTTTGATCAGAAGAGATTGTCTTGCCCTGGACAGCCGTTGTCGGAGAGAGAAGTTCACAGGACCTACTGTATATATTCCAGAAATTAATACATTTCTCATTTGGAAAACCAGTCCTACAATAAAACTCCAAACTCCGTTTTCCACAGTAATGTGATTTTGAAAGCATGGATGATCTATAATAATAATTAATAGTCCCTTACACTCATATCGTGCTGTTGTGGATCTGTCACCGCAAAACGTCTAACAGATCAGCAGATAAATGAAAAGCACGTGATGATAAGTTCTGTGGTCAGTGCTCTGTATTCCTGGAGTTTGTTTCACTGGAAATGTAAACGTGTCACATGTAAGGCACGTGTAATTGTGTTCACCTTCACAGCAGTAAGAAGCCTCCTGAGTGGTAAGAAATGCTTCACTCTTTCTTGCCATGAGGGAAGGTAGCAGAGAAGTGCTTTGTTAATGTGAATGCTTTTCAAGGCAAGGGCCCCCAGTCATCGTATCCCTGCCTCTCTCTGCCTGTGCCAGGAGATGTGCTGGAGATCGGAGCCCAGTGGAGTATCCTGGACAGGAACATCCCCTCCTTTGAGAGATACATGGCTCAGCTCAAGTGCTACTACTTCGACTACAAGTCAGTTGTTCTGCCTGCCCTCCGTCCCCCTCCGTCCCCCTCCGTCCCCCTCCGTCCCCCTCCGTCCCCCTCCGTCCCCCTCCGTCCCCCTCCCTCTCTGTCCCTCTCTGTCCCTCTCTACGTGAGAGTGTTTGCCTTGAAATTGCCAGGTCTTTAATCCAGCGCCGGCAGTTTTTGGTTTTCCTCTTTGGAAACGCCAGCTCTGTCCGTGTCTTTATGCCTCGGCTCCGGCAGTAATCACCGTGCAGGCGGACTGCACGGATCCCGTGGGAGGGTTGGCGCCGGTCCGGTCCTTCGGACCGGCCCAGGGGCTAACAGTGCAATAGCAGTGTGTGTGGTGACGCGGGTGGTTACAGCCATTCGTTCCATGAGCTGCCTGCTCATGCAAAGGCATTCATTGTCACTGGATACTGACAGAAACAGGTCTTGACAGCACTTCTTTTCTGTCTGAGCTCTCCTTTTGTCCCTTTGTCTGTCTGACTCTGTCTTTGCTCTGTTTCTGTCTCCCTGTCCTCGCCTCTGATTACCTGTGTCTCTCTTTATCCCTGCCAGGCCTGTCTGTGGCAGCATGTTTGGTTGTTCTGCTGTCTGACTGTATGTGTTCTTCTGCCAGCTCTTGTCTCCTCTCGAAACTCCACCTGTGTATCAGACTGGTTCTGTGTCTCTGTGTTAATTAAATGCTCTGCCTCCCTTCCTCTCCCTGTCTCCTCTTCTCCCGTCCTCCTCTACTTCCGTCTCTCACCCTTCTTTCTGTGTCCTCCCCACCCATCTCTCAGAGACGAGCTGCCAGATTCGGCCTATAAGCACCAGCTGCTGGGTCTGAACCTGCTGTTCCTGCTGTCCCAGAACCGTGTCTCCGAGTTCCACACCGAGCTGGAGAGGCTGAGCGCCCGAGACATCCAGAGCAACGTCTACATACGGCACCCCGTCTCTCTGGAGCAGGTAGGGTCACCCTCTGCACCCCGTCTCTCTGGAGCAGGTAGGGTCTCCCTCTGCACCCCGTCTCTCTAGAGCAGGTAGGGTCTCCCTCTGCACCCTGTCTCTCTAGAGCAGGTAGGGTTTCCCTCTACACCCCGTCTCTCTAGAGCAGGTAGGGTTTCCCTCTACACCTCGTCTCTCTAGAGCAGGTAGGGTTTGTTACTGTAACTGTGTCTCTGCTGTGTTCTGCCTGCTCTCTTCCTCTTGCTCCTTCTGTTTCTATTGTGTGAAAGGGAGATTTCTATACCTCTGACCTTCATTGATGTCTGTGTTCTTCTGTGACAGTATCTGATGGAGGGCAGCTATAATAAAGTATTCCTGGCCAAGGGCAACATCCCCGCTGAGAGCTACACTTTCTTCATAGACATCCTGCTGGACACCATCCGGTGAGAGAGAGAGAGGGAGCAGTGTGGGGAGCTAAATAGGGGATTGTTCATGTGTTTCTCACTATGACTGTCTCTTGTGATACAGATGAACTGCAGCTCATTTAGAGATTATTAATGCTGTGTGTAAAAACAGTGCCTGTTTACAGGTATGAGATCACTGGCTGTATACAAACCATGTGTACTGACAGTGTCTGTGTTACAGGGATGAGATCACTGGCTGTAGAGAGACTGTGTGTACTGACAGTGTCTGTGTTACAGGGATGAGATCACTGGCTGTAGAGAGACTGTATGTACTGACAGTGTCTGTGTTGTAAAGATGAGATCACTGGCTGTAGAGAGACTGTGTGTACTGACAGTGTCTGTGTTACAGGGATGAGATTGCTGGCTGTAGAGTGACTGTGTGTACTGACAGTGTCTCTGTTGTAAAGATGAGATCACTGGCTGTAGAGAGACTGTGTGTACTGACAGTGTCTGTGTTACAGGGATGAGATCACTGGCTGTAGAGTGACTGTGTGTACTGACAGTGTCTCTGTTGTAAAGATGAGATCACTGGCTGTAGAGAGACTGTGTGTACTGACAGTGTCTGTGTTACAGGGATGAGATCACTGGCTGTAGAGAGACTGTGTGTACTGACAGTGTCTCTGTTGTAAAGATGAGATCACTGGCTGTAGAGAGACTGTGTGTACTGACAGTGTCTCTGTTGTAAAGATGAGATCACTGGCTGTAGAGAGACTGTGTGTACTGACAGTGTCTCTGTTGTAAAGATGAGATCACTGGCTGTAGAGAGACTGTGTGTACTGACAGTGTCTGTGTTACAGGGATGAGATCGCTGGCTGTATAGAGAAGGCCTACGAGCAGATCTTGTTCAGTGAGGCCACACGGGTCTTGTTCTTCTCTTCACCCAAGAAGATGACTGATTATGCCAAGAAGGTGGGTATGATCCCTGGTTGTAGTTAGGCTATACCCCAGTCCTCTTTCTGTATTGCATTGCATTGTGAATATACTGTACAATATGTGGTGTGTATTACCTCCGCCACGTGCATCATTTTCAGTGTGTTAAACACTGTGTGTGTTAATCATCAGTATCTAGAAGTCTGCAGTGCTTTAACCCATCTCGGTTTTATCAGTATGTAGCAGAGTGCAGAGTGTTACGGTTGTCTCAGTGTATTATCAGTATGTTGCAGTGTACAGTGTTAAACTCTCTATTATCACTATCAAGCAGTGTATTAACCCCTCCCTCCGTGCATAATCATTATCTAGCAGTGTGCAGTGCATTAACCCCTCTCTCTGTGCATATTCAGTATCTAACAGTGTGTAGTGTTAAATCCCTCCCTCTGTGCATAATCAGTATCTAGCAGTGTGCAGTACGTTAACCCCTCTCTCTGCATAATCAGTATCTAGCAGTGTGCAGTACGTTAACCCCTCTCTCTGCATAATCAGTATCTAGCAGTGTGCAGTACGTTAACCCCTCTCTCTGCATAATCAGTATCTAGCAGTGTGCAGTACATTAACCCCTCTCTCTGCATAATCAGTATCTAGCAGTGTGCAGTGCATTAACCCCTCTCTCTGTGCATAATCAGTATCTAGCAGTGTGCAGTACATTAACCCCTCTCTCTGTGCATAATCAGTATCTAGCAGTGTGCAGTACATTAACCCCTCTCTCTGCATAATCAGTATCTAGCAGTGTGTTAAACCCCTCTCTCTGTGCATAATCATTATCTAGCAGTGTGCATTTTTAAACCCCTCTCTCTGTGCATTTTCAGTATCTAGCAGTGTGCAGTGCATTAACCGTTCTCTGTACATTATCAGTATCTAGTGGTGTGCAGTGTGTTAAAGCTCTCTCTCTTCGTTGTCGGTATCCGGCAGTTTACAGTACATTAACTTTCTCCCTGTCCTTTGTTTTCTTAGCGGGGGTGGACCGAGGGCAAGGGGGGGTATTACTCCTTCAGCTCCCAGCAGCAGCGCACAGAGGAAGTGTCCATTCCTTCCACAGAGTTGGCACAGCAGGTCATAGAATATGCCCGGCAGCTGGAGATGATCGTGTAGCAGCACCTTGCAGCGTGGGAGAGCAACTGCAGATATACAGACACAGACGCACAGAGACAGACATGCAGAAGCGCAGAGATCTATACAGCGATGTGTAGGACATCACCAGACATACCCCCATAAGTACCTTGTCCATGACAGATGCACACAGGTGGGCAAGTTCACGCACCGAGGGACTGACACGCATGCATTTGTGTGCCTGTGTGTGAGTGTCTGTGTGTGTAATGCAGGTGTAATAAAGACCTAACTGCAGCAGCCGGCGGTGACACTCTCCTTACTGGACCTCTTCCCTGTTTGCCTGCTGGGCACCCACGTCAGGCTCCCGTCAACACTAACATTGTGTTGCGACAGGGGCCTGCCCTCCGAGAGCCGGCCTGGACACAACGCCAAGCACAAAACAGAGCAGACCGGGCACATGAGGCCTTGTGTGACACGCAGGGCCTGACAGCGACGCTCTTGACAGGAAGCTGAGCGAGGCAGGAAGTGTAGGAGGCCTGGCTCCTCTGATTGGAGGGGATGCTCTGTGGCCAGCAGGGCTCTGTGTCTTAATCCTTCTAGGATTCCCTGCCACCCCTTAACAGCTAATCGGGCTGCCATTGGCTGTGCCGTCTGAGCCACAGTCTGAGGCCTTTCTGTTCAGTACTGATCCTCTGGCGGTGTTTGCGGTGGTCTGTTGAGATCTGATCCATTCACAGTGTGCATCTGGTAGAGCAGCTTGCGCTGTTCCAGGCTTTTCCGGTTTGACTAGCTGTGTGAGGAGTTGGATAGTTTTAACTCTTTGTCCAAAACACATATGTTGCAGCCTGGCCTATAATTGCGCAGCTTGTGAACACACGGTCAGATCAGCTCTGCAGAGAACGGGCTCGGGTGGCCTGCAGAGTTTAGGAGCTGGTGCCCACTTGGCCCGTTGGTGTGGGTGCGGAGCTCGTTTCGTCCAGCTCTGGCCCCGGCACCAGGCGTCTCGATCCCCTCTCCCTTCCCGGGAGAAGGCCTCCAGCACACCCTGCAGCAGCTGCTGGTGCTGTAGTTGACATCCTCGACATTGTTTGTAAGGCAATAACTGTCCGAGCTCACAGTAGGCTGGGAAATAGAGAGGCCATGACGTCTGTGGACTATACATCACTGCAAGGAAAGAACTGCTGTTGGCAAAAATGCTTTCAAGTAGCTATGCTGTAGTTCTGCATCTGCCCACTAGAGTGTGCTCTGTCAAGGTAACACCAATCCTTGTTCTCGTTTCCTAGCGAGAGGTGAGAACAATGACTGCTGTCCAGTTCTGACTTGTTTTGCCCCCTGGTTCTTCATGTGCGTCTTCTCACAAAAGAAGTTGTTTATTCCTGTGATGTGACTTTTACTGTAATATATATGCCAAATAAAAAATAAAACCCCTTTTCCACTTTTGAACAGGTCTTTTCCTTTGGACAGCAGTCAATCTTTATGCAAAAGAATGAAGAGGTTTGTAACCTCTTCAGCATTTGATGAAGAGGTGTGATTGTGAAGATGATCAGACTAAGTGTCTTTACAGTGTCTACAGGTCTGATGATGATGGTGTGTTAAAGGGAAGTTACAGATGATGACTTGAGTCTAAGCTCTGAGGCTCCTGACAGGCAATAAACAGATTACGAGTTTCCTTGGCTACCAAAATGAATTTAATTATAGGCTGTACTATTAATTTCAGAATGAAACAGGATCAAATGAAAGTTTAATTGATAGCATAGCACATTAAAAAAAGCAACAGCATATACAGTAACATTTTGGATATTTTAATTTAAAAATGATCTGGTGTTGAGTTTTTTTGTATAATGTTCAAAACGTTTTTTCTAGTTTCTGTGTGACGATGAAGGAAACCAACTGATTTCTGATATGCTGTTTCTTTACAGTATTATACAGTTCAATAGTGTTGCCATTGTTTATCTTAAAGTACAGTAAAGACTGTTTGAGGAAGCGGGTGGTTGCTGGGCGCGTTGTCATGGTTACTGTCCAGTGTCCCCTCCCTCGCTCCGCAGTGTCGCTCTGGCCACCAGTGAAGCTGCTAGTGTTACCGTAGTGACCCACGCTGGCTCACACAGGAAGTTCTGCTGTATTGCCAACCTGAGGGTGGTGAGAGACAGGAAGTGAAATGGATGGAGTGAGACAGAGAGAAGGGGCTGGTGGGAGATTTAGATGTAGCTATGGATTGCAGTTCATTGAAAATTTAATTCACTTTAATCTATTGTATACAAATCTGAGGTCATGCATGCTGTATCTGTCAAGGATAATGCAAACTTCCTGTTGAGTGCCCATCAACCCAACTATATTTTTACCCGCTGAAGAGAAGAAAGAAAACACAACGTTTCGGCTGTGGAGCCCTATCTTTCTTACACCCGGAGAAGGCTCCAAGGCCGAAACGTTGTATCTTCTTCTCTTTTCAGCTGGTCAAGATATTGTTGGGTTGATAGGCATTCAACAGGAAGTTTGCATTATCCTTGATAGATAACAGGAATAGCAAAGGAATAAACCTTTACCTGTTTCTTTGCAGCCTACGCACGCTGACGCAGCTGCCCACCTGAACTATATTTTCACCTGTATATATTGAGCAACATGTGTTCAATTAGCACAGATTCTGTACATAATCCTTTAAATTGCTGCAACTTGTTTTAAATTTTTCTACGTGTTAATTACGTCGAGACAAGCAACCATAGTCAACTGTTTTGGCCATTATGTTGCTAACATGGAGCAGTCATCAATTAGATTTACATGTGCTCTATAAATCGTTGTGATTCCTTTTTTTTGCCTTTGCAGACACCTTCACAGACAGTGACATACTGTAGTAGTACTGTAGCAGAGTAACCTGTGCTGCTCTGTAGAATGAATACTATAGATGGAGATCAGCTGTGTGTTCCCCTGTAGATTGAAACAGACTACAGTCCAGGCAGAGACACACAGGCAGTTCTCTCTCTCACCACTGGGCGACGTTGTGGGGCAGCGGAGCGTTGGCGTGGTGATGGCAGCGAGCCTGGCGTGAGCAGGAGGGGTCAGCGTGGAAGGACGGCCAGCGGCCCTGCGGGCGGCGCGGGGGGTCCGGGGCCGAGGGGCTGGATCTCCTCTCGCTCTCCTCTCTTTCCTCCTCCTCTCCCGTGGGCCTGGGGCAGGAGCAGGGGGCCTGGGGCTGGAGTTTCAGCTCGGCCTGGGCTGGGGGAGCCGTTGCCTGGGCGGGGGTGGGGCCCGGTAGGCGGGAGGACCGGGGGCCGGGGTGTGTGGGCCAGGGCTCCAGAACGTGAAGGCTGTGGGAGGACCGCACTGGGCCCTGGGGCTTCTCCGGCCCCCAGGAAGGGCAGCGGTGGGGGTAAGGGGTCGGGGGCAGGTGTCTTACTTGAGGCTGGCGCTGTGACGCAAGGTCTCCAGACTCGGGCAGCGGGGTGAAATTGCAGCGCTGCACTGTCGCAGCTGGGGGGCTGCTGGCCTCGTGTTCCTCCTCGTTAGAGAACCCTTCCAGCTTGACCGCACTGGCACCATCCTGAGCGCCTGGGGTCCCTGGGGCTGTCGGTCCCGGTATTTGCGCCGTCAGGCTGGTGCTGCTCCCGGGCTGGGATTTCCTGCCCCCTGCTGGCGAGACGCTGCCTTGCTTCTTCGCCTGAGCGGTCCCCGCCCGGCCGCCGCCGCTGCTGACGCGAGCTGTGGTGTGCGCCTTTCTCCCTCTCGCCACCTGCCTGACGGCTCCGATCCGCGTGGGGCAGGGCTGGGGTGGCGGCCTGGGCTGCCGGGCGGTGCCGCCCTCCTCTCGCGAGATGGGGGTGCTGGAAGTGGGCACTCTGGGGCCAGCGGCCGGTGTGCCCACACTGCAGGGCAAGTGAGAAGTGGAGGATTGTGCAGGAGGTTTCACGGCCTTATTGCCCCGGGGGTTAGTTGTCAGTTTGGTTACGGGGGTGATTTCGACGCTCTGTGCGGGGGCTGTCACGGGCTTGGTGGGTGGGTTGCTTTCTGGGGTGCTTGCGGGGGCAAAGGTTTCCTTCCTCATGGCCCCGGGGGCTCGGTGGGCAGTTCTGGCGGCAGGAGCTCTGACAGCCTCGGAGTACGACGCGGCCTTCATTGCCCGACGTACTGCTGCCTGCACCTCAGACACTGGGGGAGGCGGAACCAGCTGTTGCTGCTGGAGATACCGCAGCCTGAAGATGAGCAGACACTGGGGTGTGACAGTGAGCCAGACAGACACAGGGGTCTGACACTGAGCCAGGCAGTCACGAGGGTGTGACAGTGAGCCAGGCAGTCACGAGGGTGTGACAGTGAGCCAGACAGACACAGGGGTCTGACAGGAACCAGACAGAGACACAGAGGTCTGACAGTGAGTCAGACAGACACAGGGGTGTGACAGTGAGCCAGACAGACACAGGGGTCTGACACTGAGCCAGGCAGTCACGAGGGTGTGACAGTGAGCCAGACAGACACAGGGGTCTGATAGTGAGCCAGACAGACACAGGGGTGTGACACTGAGCCAGACAGACACAGGGGTCTGAGAGTGAGCCAGACAGTCACGAGGGTGTGACAGTGAGCCAGACAGAGACACGGAGGTCTGACAGTGAGCCAGACAGTCACGGGTCTGAGAGTGAGCCAGACAGTCACGAGGGTGTGACAGTGAGCCAGACAGAGACACAGGGGTCTGACACTCACAGACACAGGGGTCTGACAGGAGCCAGACAGAGACACAGAGGTCTGACATTGAGCCAGACAGACACAGAGGTCTGACACTTAGACAGAGACACAGAGGTCTGACAGTGAGCCAGACAGACACAGAGGTTTGGCACTTAGACAGAGACACAGGGGTCTGACAGTGAGCCAGACAGACACAGGGGTCTGACACTCAGACAGAGACACAGGGGTCTGACAGGGGCCAGACAGAGACACAGGGGTCTGACAGGGGCAGACAGAGACACAGAGGTCTGACAGGAGCCAGACGGAGACACAGAGGTCTGACAGTGAGCCAGACAGAGACAGGGGTCTGACACTCAGACAGAGACACAGGGGTCTGACAGTGAGCCAGACAGACACAGAGGTTTGACACTTAGACAGAGACACAGGGGTCTGACAGTGAGCCAGACAGACACAGGGGTCTGACACTCAGACAGAGACACAGGGGTCTGACAGGGGCCAGACAGAGACACAGGGGTCTGACAGGGGCAGACAGAGACACAGAGGTCTGATAGGAGCCAGACGGAGACACAGAGGTCTGACAGTGAGCCAGACAGAGACAGGGGTCTGACACTCAGACAGAGACACAGGGGTCTGACAGTGAGCCAGACAGACACAGAGGTTTGACACTTAGACAGAGACACAGGGGTCTGACAGTGAGCCAGACAGACACAAGGGTCTGACAGGGGCCAGACAGAGACACAGAGGTCTGACAGGAGCCAGACAGAGACACAGAGGTCTGACAGTGAGCCAGACAGTCACAAGGGTGTGACAGTGAGCCAGACAGAAACACAGGGATCTGACAGTGAGCCAGACATAAATGCAAAGGTCTGATACCCAGACAGAGATAGAGGGGCTGACACTCAAACACAGACACGGGCTTGAAAGAGAGTCAGACCCACAGACAGAGGGTCTACGTATGTCAAGGTACAGTATGTCAAACAGTGATGGAGAGCCTGACAGCGAGAGTGCAGCAGGCAGTCACACAAAGACAATCTAAGAGTGACCGAGAAGCAGACAGAAATTGACATAGAAGGAAGACAAGGGGTGACACACACAGGCCAGAGAAAGAGAAACCGACAGAAATGCCCTGATGGGCAGACAGACCTGGCATCCAGCTGGGCGCGGGTTTTCTCGGACATGACGAAGTTGGGAGGCACTTTCAGTATGGGTATGGAGCTTTTGCTACAGGTACTGCTGCTGTCATTTGTGCTCTTGGGGTTGTTGCTGACACTGCTCCCACTGCCACTGCTAATACTCCAGCTACTAAAGCTGCTGATACTGCTACTGCTGCTAGTGCTGCTCATACTGCTGCAGCAGGTATTGCTTTCTGGCTGAGCCCCCATACCACCTTGCTGTGAATGCTGGCACTGAACCCAGGCGTCTGGCTCTGAGCCAGTAGCACCCTCCAGTTGCTGGGCTGGGGGAGCAGAGCGTGCAGAAGGGGGGGGAGTGGAAATTTGGGGTGCTTTGATGTCCCATGCCCCTCTCGGACAAACCCCCCTATCCTTAATCTCCTGCTTTGGCTGTGGAGACTTGTCTCCCCCTAGTGTCAGGGGTGTGAGCGACACGTCTTTGCTGGGAGAGGGGTGGAGAAGGGGGACAGGCAGGGCTCTAGATTTCTGCTGCCTCAAGGTAAATTTGAGGGGCAGCAGGGAGGGCTGAGGCTTGGGGGAACCCTGGGGGCCACGGGCGATCTGGGGCACATGGCTACGTGTGTTCACGCCCTCCCCTGAGGGCGGGGGCGCTGTAGGGAAGAGGGCTGGGAGCTTGTGCTGGCGCTGGGGGCTGTGTCTGGAGTAGATGGGGGGCTGGGGGGGACACAGGGAGGCGCCCATGCCTGGGGAAGGTTTCGGGGTGCCTTTGATAGGGGTGTTTGGTGAGAGGGGGAAGGGGCTCAGTTGGCGTGTCCCCGGGAGCCTCCTCTGGGGTCTGCGGAGAGCCCACCCCGGCTCTTCTCCCGGCTGTGTCTCCCCTCCTGTCGCTTCGTCTGTCTCTCTCTCTCCCCCTGCGGCTCGGCCTCGCTCTCTCCCTCTCTCCCTCTCTCCGGCCCAGCCTCTCTCGCGCTCGCTCTCTCTGTCTCCCTCTGCTGGTGGCGGCTGTTCCTGCTGCAGTTCGGACTGACCATTGCCCATCCTCCCTCACTCTGGTCTCCTGCCAGGAAGACCAGCGGCACGAGGTGACTTTTATTACATTGGCTTTTGACTGAAGCCTCCGTAATGGAGGTTCAATCATAATATCCCCTTTACTTTTTGTCCTCTGCATACTCTCAGTGAAGCCCTGCGGTGTCTGTGCTTCTCTCGCTACACTGTGCTAGATTATGATTGTACTATTATTTGTTTAGATTGATCTTTTTGATTACTGTGTTGTGATACCATGGTGCATCTGCTAACAAAGTTAAGCTATCATTAATCACAGAAGGTAATGATAAGCATTTGTCAGAGTTGGACAGGGTCACACAACAATTACTAAAGTAAATCATAGATACAGTCATAGTCCCGTGTTCTGTAGCACATAGAAAGCAGGGCAGTATCAGAAGAAAGCACAGAGAAGAAGCACTCCAGAACTGAGAACAGAAGGCCCTTCTGTACAGAAAGGGCAGTGGGTGTCTGGAACAAGTTGCACAGCTGTCTTCTTGAAGCTGATTTCCTGTGATCTTGTAAGACATGACTGGACAAGATGTTCAGACGAATAATGTGCTAGCAACTAAATAAATTACTCTTGTTTGTAGCCTTAGATGTTCAGTGGAGTTTCTGTAATATGTGTGAAATCTCCTGTTATGTCCCAAAGCTCTGGAACTCTGTCCCTAAAGATATCAGACAGTCACCCTCTGTAAACTCCTTCAAATGGAGACTCAAAACCTTCTTCTTTAGAAGAGCCTCTACTCAACTGGTTCCTCAGCTCAGTAGTGTAAAACACCCCCAACTTCATTTTCCCCTTAAATATTCCTGGACGTTAAGTATTGTTGCACAGAGCCGCAGAATTGAGTTTCACTTAAGAGCCAGGTTAAGGGAAAAGGTCTCCGTGTTGGATACCTGACAGCTCCGGAAACTCGGAATGCGTGAGTGTTTGTGTCTTGGGAGGGGTGACTTCTGGGAAACTGAGCTGAAGGCATTGCAGAGAGACGGAGGCTGATTGGATTTGAGAGCCCGCAGCCCTTTCAACACCTCCCTGTCTGGGGCGATCGATCGCCTCTGGGACCCGCGGGGCGTCCTGTCTGGCGCTGCTGGCACGGCTCCGGGTGTATTCTCGCAGGAGAGGCCTGGGTGAGGTATCTCGGACCCTTCGCCAGCCGGCAGTTACCTCAGCGATGTGCGCGCTATCTCCATTACAGTGCGCCCGGCTCCGTGAGGGTCCTGCTGGAAGTGAGACAGGGGAGGACACGGCTCGTCACCGCCGCACGGAGAGGCTGCTGGGGCGTGCCCGCTGTCCTGGGAACTGTGAGGTTAGCAGACCTCAGATACTGGTCTTTTTGAGTTGTACAATATCGGTAGGTGTGGCACTGTGACCAATAAACGATCACAACGTAACTACTGTTATGATTAGTATATCTATTCCTGCTACAGCTACTGCTATTCCTACTACAGTTATTGCTACTATGGTTATTCCTGCTACAGTTACTGCCACTACTGCTATTCCAGCTGCAGCTATTCCTGCTACAGTTACTGCCACTGCTGCTATTCCAGCTACAGCTATTCCTGCTACAGTTACTGCCACTGCTGCTATTCCAGCTACAGCTATTACTGCTACAGTTACTGCCACTGCTGCTATTCCAGCTGCAGCTATTCCTGCTACAGTTACTCCCACTGCTGCTATTCCAGCTACAGCTATTCCTGCTACAGTTACTGCCACTGCTGCTATTCCAGCTACAGCTATTCCTGCTACAGTTACTGCCAATGCTGCTATTCCAGCTACAGCTATTCCTGCTACAGTTACTGCCACTGCTGCTATTCCAGCTACAGCTATTCCTGCTACAGTTACTGCCACTGCTGCTATTCCAGCTACAGCTATTCCTGCTACAGTTACTGCCACTGCTGCTATTCCAGCTACAGCTATTACTGCTACAGTTACTGCCACTGCTGCTATTCCAGCTACAGCTATTCCTGCTACAGTTACTGCCACTGCTGCTATTCCAGCTACAGCTATTCTTGCTACAGTTACTGCCACTGCTGCTATTCCAGCTACAGCTATTCCTGCTACAGTTACTGCCACTGCTGCTATTCCAGCTACAGCTATTCCTGCTACAGTTACTGCCACTGCTGCTATTCCAGCTACAGCTATTCTTGCTACAGTTACTGCCACTGCTGCTATTCCAGCTGCAGCTATTCTTGCTACAGTTACTGCCACTGCTGCTATTCCAGCTACAGCTATTCTTGCTACAGTTACTGCCACTGCTGCTATTCCAGCTACAGCTATTCCTGCTACAGTTACTGCCACTGCTGCTATTCCAGCTACAGCTATTCCTGCTACAGTTACTGCCACTGCTGCTATTCCGGCTACAGCTATTCCTGCTACAGTTACTGCCACTGCTGCTATTCCAGCTACAGCTATTCCTGCTACAGTTACTGCCACTGCTGCTATTCCAGCTACAGCTATTCCTGCTACGGTTACTCCCACTGCTGCTATTCCAGCTACAGCTATTCCTGCTACGGTTACTGCCACTGCTGCTATTCCAGCTACAGCTATTCCTGCTACAGTTACTGCCACTGCTGCTATTCCAGCTACAGATATTCCTGCTACAGTTACTGCCACTGCTGCTATTCCAGCTACAGCTATTCCTGCTACAGTTACTGCCACTGCTGCTATTCCAGCTACAGCTATTCCTGCTACAGTTACTGCCACTGCTGCTTTTCCAGCTACAGCTATTCCTGCTACAGTTACTGCCACTGCTGCTATTCCAGCTACAGCTATTCCTGCTACAGTTACTGCCACTGCTGCTATTCCAGCTACAGCTATTCCTGCTACAGTTACTGCCACTGCTGCTATTCCAGCTACAGATATTCCTGCTACAGTTACTGCCACTGCTGCTATTCCAGCTACAGCTATTCCTGCTACAGTTACTGCCACTGCTGCTATTCCAGCTACAGCTATTCCTGCTACAGTTACTGCCACTGCTGCTATTCCAGCTACAGCTATTCCTGCTACAGTAACTGCCACTGCTGCTATTCCAGCTACAGCTATTCCTGCTACAGTTACTGCCACTGCTGCTATTACTGCTGTTGCTGCTATTCATACTGTAGTTCCTGCTGTTCCTGCTGCAGTTGCTACTATTACTGCCAGTCATGCTATTCCTGCTACAGCCACTGCTACTTAGAGCCTGTGATTATAACTTTGCATTTATTATTACATATTATCAAATTATTTAATAATTAACTTCTTGTTTATAACATTCCAGTTGTTTCTGCACTATTTTTTTTAACACTGTAGAAACTTGAGTTACCTCGGAAATGGTCATGATCTAAAACACGTTTGAATAACCGTCATAAACGGCAACTCCTATTCCCAACCAAATTGGTACACAATTCCCTAAGTTCTCAAGGCAGGAAACTGCTGATAATCATGGTACCTCGACTACTACAGCTCCTGCCACGGGCTCTGCTATCGGGTAATGATGAGACTGTATTGTACTTAACTGCATCAGCCCCCAGCGTAAAGTGAACCCGTCGTTACAATGAACGACTGTGTCTCAGCGTTAGACTACAGGCTAATTCTACTCTATGAGCGCGTCTTTCAGCATTCCCGCAGGTAGCGTATAATGTACGGCTCATTGTCGGGGGCTACTTCAGTTGTCTCTGCGGCTGGACATGTGAGATTGCTGTCCATTTCCACGGCCCCGACCCCGACCAGCTACAGCGCCTCCTGCCGGTTACCTCAAGCTCTGGCCGCCGGTCACTGGAAGGCGGGGGTCCTGTCCGGGCAGGTGGGGGGGTGGATCACGAGTAAACGTG
Source organism: Lepisosteus platostomus (assembly GCF_059453375.1). NCBI lineage: Eukaryota > Metazoa > Chordata > Actinopteri > Semionotiformes > Lepisosteidae > Lepisosteus > Lepisosteus platostomus. Next base: position 6,422,447 of record NC_142614.1, read on the forward strand.
AGGCTGTTTTCTCTCACGAGTCTCCCTCCGTGGCGCGGAGACACATGAAAAGTTTGGAAAACAAACGCGTCCGTTATCGCTCGGGGAAGCGTTTCGAATGAAAACAGAGGCGCCCCGGGACCCCACGCGCGCCGCCCGCAGTGACGGGTCTGACAGTACCGACCCCCCCCCCTCCCGGTGTTTTGAAACGCGGTCGTCGTCCGTGACAGATATTTATTTTAAGCGGATTACTTGTTTTCCGGGCACTTTCGTGGCTGACGTTATCCCTAAATCTCGCCGGCCACCACTCCAGTGAGAGCCGTAGTGAGAGCCGAGAGCGACACTGCCGCGGTGCCGCACGCCTGCAGTTCGACTCCCGTATCGCTCTCTCCTCAGAGACCGGCCGAGCACGTCGGCTCATCCCTACAGTTCAACACGACACGACAGACACCTTCCTGGGCTGGGATTCCGACCTTCTGTCCGCGACAGCCTCCCTCCCAGGAAACAACACAGAGTCCCGTGGTGCCCTATTACATGGAATAGTGTGGTGGTGTTTATTACATGGAATCTAATAATTATCCCCCCCCCCCCCCCCCCCAAAGACGTTTTCTTAATCGTTTTCATTTTGTTTGCGCATCCGCTTTGTGCTTTACAGGATAGATCCATTTCTGTCGTTTGATTGGACGGCGAGACGTGTCTTGACTGCAGTTGAAAGCGTTTTGAGATGATTTATTTGGAAACGCGCTACATGCGTGCGTTCTTCTCCTCCTCCTCCCTCCCTCCCTCCCTCCTCTCGGTAGACCTGCGCCACCGCTCGGACACCCCAGGGCGGGACCACCGCTGCCTCGCGGCTCCACCCGGCTTCTCCCAGCCTGGGTTTGTCAACAGCACGCGGGGGGACTGTGCGGGCGACCACCCCCCCCCCCCCCACGCGCTCCAGCGCGAACGCGACCGCAGAAGCCCCTCCGTGCCGTAGAGTCGCCCTTTCAGGGCTCAGGGGCGAAAAAGACCGGTTTTCTTTTCCCAGTGGTTCGTATCCCTGTGGCTTATTGGCTGCTGGGATTCCCGCATGTTATACGCGACAGCCTTGAACTGAGTGGCCGCCAAGCCCGGCAATCCAGTCCCCCTTGCGGTCGGTGGGCTCACAGAGACCCACCCAGGGAGATCCCGGTGTTGGCGGGCAGAGGGGGTCCCCAGCGCTGGCCCACGCAGGCTGCGTCTCCGCGTGTCAGCGCGCCGCGGGCGTGGGGGAGCTGTCCGCGGTGCTGAAAGCCCTCTCCTCTCGGACCCCCGCCCATTAACACAGATGTTTGCTTGGGCTGAGAGGACTCCCATCCACATTCTGCCGGAAAGGAAGTGGAACAAAAGCCGTAGGGGGCCTTTCAGCACCGCGGACAGCGGACAGCTCCCACGCAGCGCAGCGCGGACGAACAGGGAGTGTGTCCGAGACGGGCTTTCTCGCGGACCCCTCGGAGGCAGAGGTGTGAGTTTAACCTTTCATACGTCACCTGCTCGGGCCTCCTGCCTCGCCCCCAGAGAGTCAGCAGTTTGTATGTCCACACCCGGACACAGCCCAGTTCCCCGCGGAAAGTTTCCTTCGTCCTCTGCCGGGTGAGCAGTCTCGGCCAGAACCTCTGTTTTGTGTGTGTGTGTGAGTGTGTGTAGTGTGTGTGTGTGATTGTGTGTATGATTGAGCGTATGTCAATGTGTGTATTAGTGCACGAATGTGCGTGTGGTGTGAGTTTGTGCATGAGGGAGTCTGTGGTGTCTGTGAGGGTGTGCGATTGTGTGTGTATGTCTGCGGTGTGTGGATGTGTGTGGTGTGAGTGTGTGTACGTGCTTGCCTGTCGCTGTGTTTCTGAAGGTGTGTTGCTTTGTGCGCTGTTATTAAATCTTTAATAGTATCCGGCAATCGATTAGTCAGTGTGTGTGAGCAGTGTGTGGGAGTACGGGTGTACTGTCAGTCAGTAGGTCAGTCAGTGTGTGTGTCTTAATGCACAGAGTGTGTCGGTGGGCTGATCTGCCTTTTTACGTAGTCTGTAACAGTGGCGGTGTCTTGCAGTCAATTAGTGTGTGTGTGTTTTTTGGGGTGTCTTCACGCAGCTTGTACGCGGTCAGCCCGTCAGTCACCCATCCGACCCCTGAGCTCTGTCGCCCCTTCTGTCCGTCTGTCCGAGTCCGGTGTTCGGGAAACACAGTTTGAAGGGAAACCGGCAGGCGCAGGCAGGGAAGAGGTGAAGGAGGGAGGGAGTGATTAGGGAGAGAGAGAGAGCGAGGCAGAGAGAGAGAGAGAGAGAGGGAGAGAGACGGAGGGAGGGAGGGAGGATGCTACCGCGGCGAGCGGAAAATGGCTGCTGCGCGCCGGAGCCCCTTCCTGATACACGGCGAGAGGACATGAAAGATGGGAGAAAGGGAAGAAGATAAAGACATGAGCGGCTGAGAGGAGAGCGAGAAAGAGAGAGCGAAAGAGAGCGTGAGAGAGAGGGTGCGTGTGTGCTCGCTCGTGAGGGAGAGAGAGAGAGCGCGAGGGGGGAAAGGAACCATACATCAGACCGGGGGGCAGCGAGCTCGAGGCGGCGGGCGACACCGAGCAATGGAGCGCGAGTGAGTCTCGAGGTTTTTTTTTCCCCTTTTTAAAAAAAAATAAAAATAAAATCAGATGAGTGAGACGGTCGTCTTTCGCCAGGCAATATTTTGCGTTATTTCCAACAGTTTCACTGACACACACACACACACACTCTCTCTCTCTCTCACTCACACACACACACACATACGCGCACACACAAACAGACACACGTATACATGTTCAGAAAATCACCCCGGCTCAGTCATAGATGAAAATCATTCACCCACCCGGCGTCCACAGAAACAGAGCGTTCAGATGTAGGTTCAGCCGTCATGTAGAGATGGCAACTGCAATATTATTGACGTTTTGTTAAATAGCAGCTACGCATCAGTGCCGTATGATGAGACAGGTACAAACCTTTACGGTAGTCTGGATTTAGCGGTGGGAAACCGCTGGAAATTGAGACGAACAGAGAAAGACAGCTCTCTCACCACCTTCCCTAGTGCTGTCGGGGCATGTTCGCACGGTGTTGTCGAAGCGGCTAGAATATGGCGATTTTGTTGTGTGTTTGTTTTTTTTTTAAATCATTGTATTTGTTCTTGCCCACTCTCGGGTTCACAAGCGCCCTTCCGCCGCGGTGACGGGGGAGCTCGCCGGCGGGTGTGGGTGATAGTGAGGGGAGGAGGAGGCAGGCGCCGTCGATGGGATTTTTTTGTTTTTCTCAACGAGTCCCTCGGTTTCATTATGATTTTTTAAAGCCAAACTTTATGAATGGAATTTGATCTTTTTTTTTCTCCCTGCCGCTCTCTCTCCCACCTCCTCCCCCTCTCCCAACACCTCTCTCTCTCTCTCTTCCCTCCCTCCGACTCTCTCTCTCTCTCCTCTCCTGCTCCCCGCTCCTCAAATACCACACAACCCCCCCCCCCCCCCAACACACACACACACACGCACACACGCACACATACATGGACGCGTCTCGGCCGAATATGCAGGGAAACGCCGAGGGGACGAGTTTCTGAATCGCTCTGCTCCGCGTCGCGTTTTCATTCATAAAATAGCGGGGCCGCCTGGGTGTGAGTCCGTGCCGTGCGTGCGCGCGAGGCGCGAGGCGCGAGGCGCGAGCGGCCGGGCGGGCGGGCAGGGAAGCGCTCCGCGGCGTCTCGGGCCGCCCGGGCGGATAACAGGAATATCCGTGACTGAGACTGAGACGCCTCTGAGGACCGCACCCGCCCTGCCCCAGGGCTGTTCATCCCGCCGTGGGGTGTGCTCGGTGTGGCGCTCCGGCCCGGGCCGGGGCCGGTTCGTGTGGTCACAGGGCTCGGGCTCGGGCTGGGTTTGTACTGGCTCTGAGCGCAGTCCCGTCTCTGCCTCGGGCTCGTCTGAGCTCCCGATGGGCCGCGCATCTTCTCTCCTTCCGCGCCGGGTCAGGCTTTCCATGACAATGTGGATTTTTAATTTCAAACAATTGCATTCTCAAGTACTGTCAATATCTGTCGTCTGACTAAGGACAGAAACCTGACTGCGCGATATAAGTCGAGGGGAGGGTCACCTATGGGCGCGTTTCACAGCCGCTGCGAGATATCTGGCCGGTCGGGTGTTAGGACGGCTCGATTATTAAAGTTGGAATAACGGTTGGTCCCGATCACGTGACCCCCCATTCACAAAAAAAAAACCCATCCACCCTCGCGCAGCCCTCGCTGCACTAGCGATGCGCGAGCGAGACTCGCAGGCTCGAGCTGCCCCTCCGTGAGAAGCGCAGCACGAGTCGCACCGCGCTGTAATCGTCTGAGAAACACACCGGTAGAATAAATGCATGAGCCTCCTCTGTCTGGGTTGTGCTCGTCTGTGTGGGGCACTGCGCTTAAAGGGCTGCTTACGTCATATTCCAGAGGGTTAAGATTCCTAAAGCTTGAGAAGCTAAGACGGTGTCAATACTTGTGTCGACGTGTTCTGATCATCTTTTATTAGTAATTCCACATTTAAAAACAGTCTCACTTCAGGCACTTGTCGTCTTCTGCGCAGTCTGGTACAGTGTCGGTGTGTGTTTGCGGCTGGGGTGAACTGTGTTTTCATCGTCACACCTGCACAGTAAGGACAATGTAATTAAGAATCATAATAATAATAATAGTGAGACACTGTGCGTAAGAGAGAGAAGACGGAGTGAGGACTGGGACTGTGGCTCCTATTGTAACAGGACTGTTCTACTGTACTGGGACTGTAGCTCGTACTGTAACAGGACTGTTCTACTGTACCGGGACTGTAGCCCCTATTGTAACAGGACTGTTCTACTGCACTGGGACTGTAGCTCCTATTGTAACAGGACTGTTCTACTGTACTGGGACTGTAGCTCGTACTGTAACAGGACTGTTCTACTGTACCGGGACTGTAGCCCCTATTGTAACAGGACTGTTCTACTGTACTGGGACTGTAGCTCCTTCTGTAACAGGACTGTTCTACTGTACTGGGACTGTAGCTCCTATTGTAACAGGACTGTTCCACTGTACTGGGACTGTAGCCCCTATTGTAACAGGACTGTTCTACTGTACTGGGACTGTAGCTCCTATTGTAACAGGACTGTTCTACTGTACTGGGACTGTAGCTCCTATTGTAACAGGACTGCTCTACTGTACTGGGACTGTAGCCCCTATTGTAACAGGACTGTTCTACTGTACTGGGACTGTAGCTCCTATTGTAACAGGACTGTTCTACTGTACTGGGACTGTAGCTCCTACTGTAACAGGACTGTTCTACTGTACTGGGACTGTAGCTCCTATTGTAACAGGACTGTTCTACTGCACTGGGACTGTAGCCCCTATTGAAACAGGAGTATTTTGCTGTACATGATTCTTACTCATTATTTACCATGGTTTTAAACACAGTTATGATTTTATACATGGCATCCAAACAGCATTTCCATTCTCTGGGGAAGAGTGCGCGCTGCACCAGAGATCACCGCCACTTGTGAATTGTGACAGTTCAGGCTTGTTTGCTAATTAGCAGAGTTTCAGTGTTCTAACTGGGAAACAGAGTCGGGCGAAAGGAGGCGAAGGGCCCATCAGGTGATTAACAATGAGCCCCGAGCCCAGTGTGTGACTCCACCATATGCGGAGTCAGAGGGTCAGAGTGCAGGGTCAGTCATTTATACAGCACCCCTGGAACAGCTGGGGTTAAGGGCCTTGCTCAGGGGCCCAACGGAGTAGGATTCCTCTGCCGGCCGCGGGATTTGAACCTGCAACCTTCCAGCCACAGGCGCAGGTCCTCAGCCACAGAGCCACCCATGGAGAGCAAGCTGGGGTATGCGAAAAGTTCCTAATGCAAGAAAGTGTATATGGCCAATAAAGTGATCTGATCTTAACCTTAATATGAGTCACCTGTTACAGATGCAGAATTAGACCTGTGCAGGAAGTACAGTAGGAGGTTTGCTGCAGGTCACTCATGCTTGTGACAGTATGTCCCCTTGGAGGACGATGACCACGATGGCAGGCAGAGTGATTGGTGGTGTGTGCTGTAGACAGCGAGCAGTGTTGGAAAGGACAGAGGTAGGAGAAGTGTTCTGTGGCTTGTTGCATGAAAAACCTTCTGTTAATTGTGTCCCCAGTTTTTCCCCCTGAAGTGTTCCTTGAATCCGAGGCTGAAGGGTGTTTTGAAACCTCTTGCTCAGGCTGAATTATCCATGTTTTGCCCTTGAGCTCTCGACAGGTCGAGAGGGTCTTCTGATCCTTCTCACTGGGCTCCAGGTAGAAGTCGGGACCTCTCTGGGCCATAGTGTCTCGGAAGAGGGGGTGAACCCCACTGGGGGGACGACTGTGCTGTGAAAAAGTGGGTACCGAGAAGGGAAGCTCTTGCCGACTCTGATTGAAAAATCTACTGCATGGTAAAAGCACAGTAAAGTGTGGTGAAGCACAGTGAGGTTGTGGTAAAAGCACAGTAAAGTGTGGTGCAGCACAGTGAGATTGTGGTAAAAGCACAGGAAAGTGTGGTGAAGCACAGTGAGGTTGTGGTAAAAGCACAGTAAAGTGTGGTGAAGCACAGTGAGATTGTGGTAAAAGCACAGTAAAGTGTGGTGCAGCACAGTGAGGTTGTGGTAAAAGCACAGTACAGTATGGTGAAGCACAGTGAGGTTGTTGTAAAAGCACAGTAAAGTGGGGTGAAGCACAGTGAGATTGTGGTAAAAGCACAGTACAGTATGGTGAAGCACAGTGAGGTTGTGGTAAAAGCACAGTAAAGTGGGGTGAAGCACAGTGAGATTGTGGTAAAAGCACAGTACAGTGTGGTGAAGCACAGTGAGATTGTGGTAAAAGCACAGTACAGTGTGGTGCAGCACAGTGAGGTTGTGGTAAAAGCACAGTAAAGTGTGGTGAAGCACAGTGAGATTGTGGTAAAAGCACAGTACAGTGTGGTGAAGCACAGTGAGATTGTGGTAAAAGCACAGTACAGTGTGGTGCAGCACAGTGAGGTTGTGGTAAAAGCACAGTAAAGTGTGGTGAAGCACAGTGAGGTTGTGGTAAAAGCACAGTACAGTGTGGTGAAGCACAGTGAGATTGTGGTAAAAGCACAGTAAAATGGGGTGAAGCACAGTGAGGTTGTGGTAAAAGCACAGTAAAGTGTGGTGCAGCACAGTGAGATTGTGGTAAAAGCACACTAAAGTGTAGTGAGGCAGTGAAATCATGGTGAAACACAATGAATTGTAGTGAGGCAGTGAAATCATGGTGAAACACAGTGAATTGTAGTGAGGCGGTGAAATCATGGTGAAACAGTGAATTGTAGTGAGGCAGTGAAATCATGGTGAAACACAGTGAATTGTAGTGAGGCAGTGAAATCAGGGTGAAACACAATGAATTGTAGTGAGGCAGTGAAATCAGGGTGAAACACAATGAATTGTAGTGAGGCAGTGGAGGCTCAGAGAGCAACAGCTCAGGAGGAGAAACACTGTGGACAGCCAATGCCAGGTTTCCACATCGCTTTGCAAATTTGCCATGTTAATGGATAAAAAATAGAACGTTCATCACCCACAGCCTCATTAAAATCCTTGGATATATGTAAGGCATTTTCCTGCACTGCTTGCCTCTCAGTCTGGTCTACTGGTTGAATCAACCGCAATAAAAACGCAGACCTGATAGCAGCTTCATATTGCAGCCATCCTAACCTAATTGTGACTTCAGTTCTCAGAAGCTGAATGCTGCAACAGCACTCGCACAGGAAGTAGAAATATGACTTCCTGTGAGTAGTAATGTGTCATTTACAGAGTGAAATGTCAGCTGATGGCTGCAAGCCGAGCGCACTGTAAACTGATGGCATCAGGCAGGAAACGGCAGGTTGACATGGGAAAGCTGGAGTGATGTCATATCCAGGTCACTCCTGTTTTGAATTTAAAGAAGGACACAAGGAGGCTACAAAATGGCAGCGATGTCTGTGAGAAATGTAAAGTATTTTTATTCATTGTTACATGATTATGTTACCGGTGCCCTTCATTTCTATAATTTATCACTATTACTTACTTTCCTTTATTGTCCCAGCTTTGCAGGCAGGCAAAAGACACAACACAGTACAGAATACATTGAACCCAACATGAGCAGTTTAACAAATGAGACCAACAAATATGCTGAGAAAGAAAACATATATGAATAAAAATACAGTGTTAATTGTCCAATTGGTTAATTGCCATGGGAATAAAAGATAACTTGGTTCACTTGCACTTGAATCTAAGCGGTCTATCTCTGCCCAGAAGGAAGGAGCACAGATTCTCTGTGCAAGGGGTGGTCACGACAGCCAGTGATAACATCGCCTTCTGCAGTTTCTTTGACATAGATGTCTGACAACTGTAGCTATTGGGCCCTGATATGTCTCTGGCTGCCGTCACGATCCTGCTCAGTGTGTTTTTACTACTTGTATTAAATCTTTGAACAGATTCAGTGTAAGTTCTATAGTATAGAGTCAATGCTGTAGTACACACATTTAAAAGAGTGGAGTTTTCCTGGGAAGAACAGTCGCTGTTGGGTTGTCTTACATACGACATCCATGTTTTCCTCAAAGGATAGTTTGTAATCAACAGCAGTGCCGAGATATTGGTCATTTTTTCCAATTTAAATTTCTTGCTCCTGAGTGACTGTTGCTTTTGTGGCTGGTGGTTGCTTTCTATAATCAACGATCACATCTTTTGGTTTCTGACACCTTAAGTTGAAGGAAGGAGTTGCTCCACCATTCAACACAATACCACCCCACAGGCCCGTGATCAGTGTGTTTGTCTTGGAGGGTGTGGACAATGACAGAGTCCTCAGCTAACTGAATGAAGTGTCTGTTTCTCCAATGGGCTTCTGCAGCTGTGTGTATAGAGAGTGCATAGGATGTGGGACAGCACACAGCCCTGAGGCAACCCAGTGGAGAACAAAGGTGCTCTGATGTAAGACAATTTGCCCTCACTCTTCATAATCTGTTGGACAAAGTATAAGATCAACCTACACTATTCAAGTAGACCATTGAATAGCGTGGTTTAGTGGTCTCAAAGGCTGATTTATTTCTATAAATAAAAGCCTTGTATGTGTCTTGGGACCTCCTAGATGTGAACATAAGGGTTTCAGTAATGTGAGGGTAGCATGACATGAGGTAGACTCCTTGTGTCATGATCACTGGAAATATAATATTCCCTGTTTTGATTACTAGCTGCAGTAAATGATCTGTGGATCTTGTTACTTTTTTTGAAGAATCCCAGTTTATAAATTTCAACAAAATGCCTGGGCCACTCGTTCCAGATTCCCATAATCCTTTGTCTGGGCTGTATCATATTGTAACCCTACCCTCCAGAGATCACTGGTCCAGTCTGTGTCCTATTGTACCCCTACAGTCCAGAGATCACTGGTCCAGTCTGTGTCATATTGTAACCCTACAGTCCAGAGATCACTGGTCCAGTCCGTGTCATATTGTAACCCTACCCTCCAGAGATCACTGGTCCAGTCTGTGTCATATTGTAACCCTACCCTCCAGAGATCACTGGTCCATTCTGTGTCCTATTGTAACCCTACAGTCCAGAGATCACTGGTCCAGTCTGTGTCATATTGTAACCCTACAGTCCAGAGATCACTGGTCCAGTCTGTGTCATATTGTAGCCCTGCATACAGTCCAGAGATCACTGGTCCAGTGTATGAGTAGTCTATGAGTAGTCATGTGCTACTGGCTTTGGGTGGGCTCCATTTAGCCAGGGTTTCCTTGGGTCTTTCCAGGGTGCCTGTGATTGTGTAGCGTTGTCCACTGGAGACTTCTTGCTCCTCCCTGCAATGTTAATCTCATCTAAGCCTCTGTGGAGGTGGCAGCAAGTCCCAGGGCAGAGGAGAGTGTCTTCTTTTCTTTGTTTTTATCTCAGTACACCAACGTAAATTGTTGTAAAGTGCAGTGTTACCAAGCAAGTAGCCTGGTCTTGTCAGAACCCACAGTGTATTAACCTGTCTTTCTCTTGCAGTGCAGTGTGTACAGTGTGTATTAACCTGTCTTTCTCTTGCAGTGCAGTGTGTACAGTGTGTATTAACCTGTCTTTCTCTTTCAGTGCAATGTGTACAGTGTGTATTAACCTGTCTTTCTCTTGCAGTGCAGTGTGTACAGTGTGTATTAACCTGTCTTTCTCTTGCAGTGCAGTGTGTACAGTGTATGATCCTGTGTCTATCTTATAATGTATGCCATGTGTCTTTCTTTCCATATACAGTATATATTTTTTAATGGTTTTATCCAATGTAACTCCCATCTGCGGTCATCTTCACTGCAGGGTATATATTACCAGAATCATTCAGGTAGCCCTTGTCTCTCTCTGTCCCAGTGTGGTGCGGGTTCGAGCAGTGGTGATGACCCGCGATGATTCCAGTGGGGGCTGGGTCCCCCTGGGGGGCGGTGGCCTGAGCCACGTGATCATCTGCAAGGGGCGGAGCCTGGAGGACAGGGGGCGGAGAGATTACATCATCCGGGGGGAGCGGCTCAGGGACCGGGCGGTGAGTGTGCGTGTGTCTCTGTGGGCGTGGCGCTGGGTCGAGCACATCTGGAGCCCCACACGGGGCTCGGGCCCCCGCTGGGCAGGAGGGACCTGAAGGAACTGGCAGCAGGGCTCGTTCCAGAGGAGACTGATGTGGTTGTGGGGCAGTGCTGGGGGTGTGTCCAGAGCTAGGTCCGCTGTGTGTGACATCAGCGCTCGGAGAAGCAATGAGCTCTTTCTCACTGTACATTCGAGCGCCGCGTCCGTCAGGGTGTGACTGATATCTGGACACCAGGATCAGGATGTCATTCCTGGTCCACTTGCTCACAGAGAGCGCTGCGTGTGCGGTACTTGATTGTGTTGTGTTCTACATAGATGTGAGGGTGTTGTATTGATGATGATGTGTAGTGTATTGATATGAGGGTGTTGTATTGATGATGATGTGTAGTATATTGATGTGAGGGTGTTGTATTGATTGTGTTGAGTTGTATATTGATGTGAGGGTGTTGTATTGATTGTGTTGTGTAGTATATTGATGTGAGGGTGTTGTATTGATCATGATGTGTAGTATATTGATGTGAGGGTGTTGTATTGATGGTGTTGAGTTGTATATTGATGTGAGGGTGTTGTATTGATTGTGTTGTGTTGTACATAGATGTGAGGGTGTTGTATTGATTGTGTTGTGTTGTATATTGATGTGAGGGTGTTGTATTGATCATGATGTGTAGTATATTGATGTGAGGGTGTTGTATTGATTGTGTTGTGTAGTATATTGATGTGAGGGTGTTGTATTGATCGTGTTGTGTAGTAACTTGATGTGAGGGTGTTGTATTGATCGTGTTGTGTAGTATATTGATGTGAGGGTGTTGTATTGATTGTGTTGAGTTGTATATTGATGTGAGGGTGTTGTATTGATTGTGTTGTGTTGTATATTAATGTGAGGGTGTTGTATTGATCATGATGTATAGTATATTGATGTGAGGGTGTGGTATTGATCGTGTTGTGTAGTATATTGATGTGAGGGTGTTGTATTGATTGTGTTGAGTTGTATATTGATGTGAGGGTGTTGTATTGATTGTGTTGTGTTGTATATTAATGTGAGGGTGTTGTATTGATTGTGTTGTTTAGTATATTGATATGAGGGTGTTGTATTGATTCTGTTGTGTTATATATTGATGTGAGGGTGTTGTATTGATCATGATGTTTAGTATATTGATGTGAGGGTGTTGTATTGATCATGATGTGTAGTATATTGATGTGAGGGTATTGTATTGATCATGATGTGTAGTATATTGATGTGAGGGTGTTGTATTGATCATGATGTTTAGTATATTGATTTGAGGGTGTTGTATTGATCATGATGTTTAGTATATTGATTTGAGGGTGTATTATTGATTGTGTTGTGTTGTATATTGATGTGAGGGTGTTGTATTGATCATGATGTATAGTATATTGATGTGAGGGTGTTGTGTTGATTGTGTTGTGTAGTATATTGATGTGAGGGTGTTGTATTGATCATGATATATAGTATATTGATGTGAAGGTGTTGTATTGATTATGATGTATAGTATATTGATGTGAGGGTGTTGTATTGATCGTGTTGTGTAGTATATTGATATGAGGGTGTTGTATTGATCGTGTTGTGTAGTATATTGATGTGAGGGTGTTGTATTGATCGTGTTGTGTTGTATATTGATGTGAGGGTGTTGTATTGATCGTGTTGTGTTGTATATTGATGTGAGGGCATTGTATTGATTATGATGTTTAGTATAGTGATGTGAGGTGTTGTATTGATTATGATGTTTAGTATATTGATGTGAGGGTGTTGTATGGATCATGATGTATAGTATATTGATGTGAGGGTGTTGTGTTGATCGTGTTGTGTTGTATATTGATGTGAGGGCGTTATATTGATTATGATGTTTAGTATAGTGATGTGAGGTGTTGTATTGATCATGATGTGAGGGTGTGGATTCATGGTGTCTTGGATATTAAAATCAGGTGCTTCACCCTCCCCTGCTGTCTCCCTCAGCCCGTGCTGGAGTGTGCTGTGCAGAGAGGGCTGGTCTACAACAAGGTGAACCCCATCTTCCACCACTGGCGTGTCCAGGACAAGAAGTTTGGCCTGACCTTCCAGAGCCCTGCTGACGCAGTCTCCTTCGAGCGAGGGCTCCACAGCGCCATCGACAGGCTGGACAGAGGTGCTGCACCAAGAGGGGGGAGGGCTCAGAGGGAGAGAGCGGAGAGAGAGAGGGGTTCAGAGGGAGTGTAGGAGACCAACAGATACAATGAGAGAGCGAGAGGGGGAAGGTAACATGGAGGCAGAAGAGAAGCAGAGGCAAGGCAAGAAACAGACATGTACAGAAAGGGGTCCATAGACAGATATGCAAAAGACCCCCATCCTTAAGGTCCTATAGGTGCCTTAAATCCATTTTTACTAATAGAAGTTAGCAACTGGCAAGACTCAACAGCGACATCCCCAGGATGAAAAGGGTACTGCAGGTAGGGGGGACACGCAAAAGAGAGAAAAAGCAAGCAAGAGTTTATTTCACACAGCATCCGTTCTATTGTATCTTTGTTTATGGTGTCTGTATTTACATCTGGATGAAACCAGGCTGGGTGGGGCAGTGGTGAGCACTGCTGCCTTGCAGTGCTGAGGCCCTGGGTTTGATTCCTGGGGTGCTGTCTGTGTGGAGTCTGTATGTTCTCCCCGTGTTCATGTGGGGTTCCTCTGGGAGCACCGTTTTCCTTCCACAGTCCAAAGACAGGCTGGTAGATTGATTGGCTTCTGGGGGAACCGGCCCTGGTGTGAGTGTGTGCGTGTCTGTGATGGCCTGGCGTCCTCCCCAGGGTGTATCCTGCCATGCATTCATTGGTTGCTGGGATAGGCTCCAGCCCCCCTGTGACCTCATATTGCATGGATGAAAGAATGAAACCAGGCCTGCAATTGTGAGCTGTGTTACTGTTTGTTTGTTTTGGACACTGGAACAGTGACCTGTAATAACTCTACTGCCTGGGGTCGCTGACCTCTGTTTACCCCAGCACGTGGGGTAACCGATCTCTCTTTTCCCCATAGTCTGGGGTGACATGTGCTTAGAAAAGGGAATGGCAGCTCCTTCTCACTGTGTTTCTCTGTTGTCTCTCCTTGTCCTTGTCTTTCTCCCTTTCTCTCTCTCAGGCTCGGATTCTCCTTCCTCCTCCACACCAGAAGAGGGCGACACTGAAGACGATGGCCTGGCCGTGAGTCGCTCTGTGTCACTCTCTCCCTTGCTGCTCTGTGAATGCATGTCTCTGTCTCTTCTTTCTCTGAGATTGTGTGGATTGAACACGGTACATCAGCCCTCCCCTGTCCCGCCTCCCCATCTCCCCGTCCTCGCTCTCTTCTCCCCTGCTCCCCTCCCTCTCTCGCCCCCTGTGTGTTTCACTCCTTCTCCTCCTTCCCTCTCTCTCGCTCCCTCGCTCAGTCCCAGGACAGCGAGTCGTCCTCCAGCAGCCGAAAGGAGATGCTGCCCAGGCCTGCCACCATAGTGACCAGCCAGTCCTCCGCCACCTGCTTTGTGCGCCCCCCTGCCACTGAGGATTATGGGTACGGAACCGGACACACCGTTGCCACGCCAACCCCTGCACAGGTAAAGATGCCTATGCCCCTGTTACTATGGACACCACCTATTGACTGGCTAGAGAGCAAATACTTGACATTGATTACAGAAGAGGACGCTCTGATTTTTGCCTTTATTTCCCATTGTTTTACTCCTGGTGGAGCAGGGTGCACCAACAGTAATTGCGCCCTTCTTATTGCTACACCCTACTGGAAACTAGGAAAGAGCTGGGAATAAGACGATATGTGCTGCACCACTTTGAGTTCAAAGTGTGTCTTTGAGTTACTCCTACTCTTAACACCCACTCCCTGTGAAGTCCTGCGGTTTATGTTCTCCAAGTTAACAAATGACACATCCAGTCTACTGACTGCTATGCCCGTGTTATCAATGCTTCAATAAATCATAATAATAATTCCCAATGATCACACCTAGAACTTTAGCGGGTGCTGGGCTCAATTTCTCTGCTGCTGATGGTCCGCTTCAGATAGAAACATTGTAGACACTTGCATCCACGTAAACTGGCAGCTGATGTAAACTGTACAGTGAACACCTCAGTAGCTCAGTGTGATCTTGATGAGTATGTTCTTGCCTAGCTGTAGGAATAGCAGCCCCTGCACTTCTGTAAGGCTTGAGTGTCTGCTGCTAGGGCAATGAATATGAGAGAGATATACCAAAGGACGTCCTAGGTGCAAGACTTACTGTATATATGTAAGCAAGCAGAAATATGCAAGATAAGTATCTTTCTACCCAAGCCTACAGACTCTTATTGGACCCCTGTGTGTGGACACGCCTGGTGTCCAGACTCTTATTGGAGCCCCTGTGTGTGGACACACCTGGTGTCCAGACTCTTATTGGAGCCCCTGTGTGTGGACACGCCTGGTGTCCAGACTCTTATTGGAGCCCCTGTGTGTGGACACGCCTGGTGTCCAGACTCTTATTGGAGCCCCTGTGTGTGGACACTCCTGGTGTCCAGACTCTTATTGGAGCCCCTGTGTGTGGACACGCCTGGTGTCCAGACTCTTATTGGAGCCCCTGTGTGTGAACAGACCTGGTGTCCAGACTCTTATTGGAGCCCTGTGTGTGGACACGCCTGGTGTCCAGACTCTTATTGGAGCCCCTGTGTGTGGACACGCCTGGTGTCCAGACTCTTATTGGAGCCCTGTGTGTGGACACTCCTGGTGTCCAGACTCTTATTGGAGCCCTGTGTGTGGACACGCCTGGTGTCCAGACTCTTATTGGAGCCCCTGTGTGTGGACACTCCTGGTGTCCAGACTCTTATTGGAGCCCTTTGTGTGGACAAGCCTGGTGTCCAGACTCTTATTGGAGCCCCTGTGTGTGGACACGCCTGGTGTCCAGACTCTTATTGGAGCCCCTGTGTGTGGACACTCCTGGTGTCCACACTCTTACTGGAGTCCCTGTGTGTGGACACGCCTGGTGTCCAGACTCTTATTGGAGCCCCTGTGTGTGGACACTCCTGGTGTCCACACTCTTACTGGAGTCCCTGTGTGTGGACACACCTGGTGTCCAGACTCTTATTGGAGCCCCTGTGTGTGGACACGCCTGGTGCAGATCTGCATCTAGCAGCACCAACTGTGCTCACACTTTCTTTATGCTACACCTGAATTCAAACTAGAAATACATCTGGCCATCAGCTCTGATTTCACCAGCAGCCTAATTGTGCAATGCTTCCTGGTACAAAAGAGGAGCCACGCTCTCCGACATTCTCCTCTGTCTCCTTCTTGCCCTCTACCCTCTCTCTCCGTGTTCCTCAGATCCACACCCGCCCGCAGCAGCACCAGCCTGCGCCCGTGACGGCTGTCATTAACCCCCCTGCGCCCCCGCCTCCCGCTCAGCCTCCGCCCCCTCCCCTGCCCCCGCCCCAGGCCCCGCCCCCGGCCCCGCCCCTCTCCCCCCTCAGCCCTCTCTCCCCGACTCTCTCGCTGCTGGAGGAGAAGGACCTGCAGAGCCTGGACCCCTGCAAGGACCTGTGGGGCTCGCGCGGGTACGAGGACTACCGCCGGGCCGGGACCGCCAGGACTCTGGGCGTGCCTGCGGGCAGCGGCGGCGGCGTTGGCGGGAGCGGCGCGCCGGACAAGGCGGAGCTGTGCGTGGTGCGTTTCGAGAAGGAGCTGGCGGGCGGCCCGGCGGGCAGCGAGGTGGCCGTGACCCTGGACAGCAAGCCCCCGCTCCGGCTCGCCACGCCCTCGCCCACCTGCGGACCGGGGCCCAACGCCGTGGGCGCCACGCCCGCCTCGGGCCCCGCCGGCCCCTGCGCCCACGAGCCCGGGAAAGGATCGCCCTCCCCCTGCTGCATCCACACCTCGCTGGCCACCCCGCGCGCGCGGACTCGGAAACGGGGCGGCGGCGGCGGCGACTGCGGGCTGGGCCTGGGGCTGGGCCTGGCGGGCGGCCTGTCCCCCACGCTGGACGCCGCCGTCTCCTGCGCCGACGAGGACCACGCCGGGCCCTGCCCCCCGCCGGGCGGCTCCTCCTCCTCCTCCTCCTCCCGCTGCGTCTACTGCCGCTCCGTCTTCAGCGCCGCCGACAACGGCCGGGGCCGCTGCCGGGACGCCCCGGACCCGGCGCTGCGCTGCCTGCGCCAGTGGACCTGCGTGTGGTGCGCGGAGAGCCTGCTGTACCACTGCATGTCGGACTCGGAGGGCGAGTTCTGGGAGCCCTGCTCCTGCGAGGAGGACGCCGGGGGGGGCGGCGGCGGCGGCGAGGGCGGGGGCGGGGGCGGCGGCGGGGCCGGCGGCGGCTCGGGGGGGTGCCGCCCCCACGCCCTGTGCTGTGCCCGCTGGCTGGCCCTGCTGGCCCTGTCGCTGGTCGTGCCCTGTATGTGCTGCTACCTGCCCCTGCGGGCCTGCCTGCGCTGCGGAGAGCACTGTGGCTGCTGTGGGGGCAGGCACAAAGCCGTGCGGTGAGGCTGGGCAGGCTGGGGGGGGCAGGGGGGGGGCTGCCTTTGGGGTTTTGTCTTGATGGGGAGTGTAGTGTCAGAGCAGTTGTCGATTCGTGGCTGAGGTCCCGCGCACCTGAGTCTGTGCACACTGGCCCTGCATCGCGCCCCCTGAACCTTCACCCTGACCCTGTGTGAGCCTAGTCCCTCCCTCACCTTCCCTGCCTCCCGGTTCCCAGCTGACTGGGGTGCACAAGCGAAAAACCAAGAGAGAGGGGATTTCGGATTGGAGACGGGAAGCCAATTTTTACACAAAGGGTGGCAGGGGGCTGAAACAAGCTTCCCAGCCGTGTGGTTGAGGCTGATTCCCCGTTAAGCCTTCAGGCCCTGAGCCCTAGCTCACCCAACCCCCGGGGGTGTGTACGGACCACAGGCGCGGTGGACCTTTCTGAGTTTAACATGGACAGATCGCCAGTCTGCTGTTTGGAGATTTGGAGTGGGAGTGGGGGAATAGAGTTAATGCAACTTTTTTAAGAAAGTTATTATTATAACTGTTATCGCTATTATTCGTTTTATTTTTTAAATGTCGTTTTCCCCTCCCCCTCCAAAAAACAGGAGAATGGTCACAACAGCGAAAGGGTGTTTGAGTTAATCAGCAGTATTTATTTCTGTATGTATTGATTGGTTTTGTTGATTGAGGTTTTGATTTGAAGCACACACAGAAACACACACGTCCTCCCCAAACCCATGAGAACCACTGTGCTCTGGATAGATGAACTTGGGGAAAGAGTGAGGGAGGGAGAGATAAAGGATGGGCCTGGACAGAGAGAGAGAGACAGATCTGGACACACAGACAGACAGATCTGGACACACAGAGAGACATAGACCTGGACACAGAGAGAGACAAATTTAGATACAGAGAGACACAATCTGGATACAGACAGAGAGACAGGGGGACAGATCTGGCCACAGAGAGAGAGGGGGACAGAGACACATCAGGGTGTGCTGTACTCTTTTGTATGAGTTTGGAATAATCCACGATTTCTGCTATTAGTGGAGCGCTGGGTGGCCCCACCTCTGACCAGCATGTCCTGGCATCAGTCATGTTTCGGCACAATCACTGCCTTGGCCTTGTGGAGCACGGAGGAAGTGCAGAGATGCCAGAGGGGCTCACAGCGAAACACGGGTTCGAGATCGAAGACGTCACGGGGAAAAGTGCACAATCACCAAATGCCAACTGCTGTTGAAAGTCCCGTGGAGACATTTCCAAGACACGCTCCAGTCGTGTTCCAGATCTTCAGCTACCTCAGCCAGCATACAATCCTATTGCCACCGGACACCTGATCTCAGCCCCGAGCCCGTGTGTGGCTGGATGCAGCTTTGGCCAAGGCGGTGACATACTGCCCCGGTTGGGTCTCTTCTGTTGCCCCAGGATCCGGGCCTGATTTCCAGCGGATACCTGCCCCCAGCGGATACCTGCCCCCAGAGGATACCATGAGCTCGATGTTCAGAACTTGCCTGGCGCTGCAGGGACTACTGTGTGGTGGCAACAGCAGAGCTTTGTGTTTGCGAAGTGGAGTCGTGGTCGAGACGTGGCAAAGCAGAAAGCAAACCATGGGAGGAACAACAGTAGAGTGAGGTGGAAGGGTGGTATAAGCCCACTACTGGGGTAAATGTCTGGAAGAGACCATCCAGGTGCCTCTCCTGCCTCCACACTGCCAGCATGCTGTACAGGAAACAACACTGTTTAGAACAGAGGGCCTAGTGTGGCTCTGAGTCCTGGAGATGCAGATATAGTCTTTTGGGAAGGTGATTGTGTTTAAGCAGCGCACCTAGTCTCTCTGAGTCCTGGAGATGCAGATATAGTCTTTTGGGAAGGTGATTGTGTTTAAGCAGGGCACCTAGTCTCTCTGAGTCCTGGAGATGCAGATATAGTCTTTTGGGAAGGTGATTGTGTTTAAGCAGGGCACCTAGTCTCTCTGAGTCCTGGAGATGCAGATATAGTCTTTTGGGAAGGTGATTGTGTTTAAGCAGCGCACCTAGTCTCTCTGAGTCCTGGAGATGCAGATATAGTCTTTTGGGAAGGTGATTGTGTTTAAGCAGGGCACCTAGTCTCTCTGAGTCCTGGAGATGCAGATATAGTCTTTTGGGAAGGTGATTGTGTTTAAGCAGGGCACCTAGTCTCTCTGAGTCCTGGAGATGCAGGAAGGAAAGGCAACTGTGTGTGTATGTGTGGCCCAGGAAGCATTTCCCATGTCTCTTCCTGCGCCCCCCAAGTCTCCAATCAGAGCTGGGGGTGGACAGCTCCTGCTCTCTTCAGCCAGCTAGCTGTGGTTCATGTGGAAAGGAGTGAGGCTGGCAGCTTGGTTTCTGGGGCTGTTGGCTGTGTCTTGGGGTGCATCCTTGTTAAATTGATGCGGAAGAAGGTGTGCCCAGACCTCAGTTTCCAAGGCAGGCGGAGAACAGATCAGTGGCATGGAGTAAATTGCAGGTGTACAGATGAGCTGTTGGGAGTATAGCACAGATGTAATACAGTTGGGGCGGTGCAGAGTATAGCGCAGGTGTACAGTTAAGTTGGTGTGGAGTATAGTACAAGTGTGCAGTTGAGGTGGTGCGGAGTATAGTACAGGTGTACAGTTGAGGTGAGGATGGAGTATAGCGCAGGTGCACAATTGAGGTACTATAGAGTATAGTGCAGGTGTACAGTTGAGGTAGTGCGGAGTATAGTGCAATTAGAGTTGAGGTGGTGATGGAGTATAGCACAGGTGCACAATTGAGGTAGTGCGGACTATAGCGCAGGTGCACAGTTGAGGTGGTGTGGAGTATAGCACAGGTGCACAGTTGAGGTGGTGATGGAGTATAGCACAGGTGCACAGTTGAGGTAGTGTGGAGTATAGCGCAGGTGTACAGTTGAGGTGGTGATGGAGTATAGCACAGGTGCACAGTTGAGGTGGTGTGGAGTATAGCGCAGGTGTACAGTTGAGGTGGTGTTGAGTATAGCACAGGTGCACAGTTGTGGTGGTGCAGAGTATAGCGCAGTTAGAGTTAAGGTGGTGTGGAGTATAGAACAGGTGTACAGTTGAGGTGGTGTGAAGTATAGTGCAGGTGCACAATTGAGGTGGTGATGGAGTATAGAGCAGGTGTACAGATGAGGTGGTGTGGAGTATAGCACAGGTGCACAATTGAGGTGGTGATGGAGTATAGAGCAGTTGTGCAGTTGAGGTGGTGTGGAGTATAGCACAGGTGCACAATTCAGGCAGTGTGGAGTATAGAGCAGTTGTGCAGTTGAGGTGGTGTGGAGTATAGCACAGGTGCACAATTCAGGCAGTGTGGAGTATAGAGCAGGTGTGCAGTTGAGGTGGTGTGGAGTATAGTACCAGCGACGGGTCGGCTCCCTGGCATCCCCCCCCACCCCCCAGATGGTCCTCCCTCGGGAGAACAGGCCCCGAGAATCCAAAAGAGCTGGGGGCCCGTGTTGCGGAGACACCGCTGCCCGAACATCGGCGGGGCCGACGGAATCGTCGATAACAGCCTTCATCAGCCGAGCTCCTCTACCTCTGCCCAAGACCGAAGATATGAAGATGCCTGGAGGTCAGACCCCGCTTACTGACGTGAGCGACACAGGAATGGGGGGTTGCAGGCCTCTTCAGATCCAGTGGGAACCGGGGTTCAGTGGGAGGTGTGTCCTGTGGAAGAGTTAGCAAGATCCCACACACACTCTGGTGCTTCCTCCACAGTGACAGAGCAGCGCTGCTGCAGTTAGACACGGATTCCTATACTGACATTCCTCTGGATACAAGTACACCCAACATCTACACAGAGACAGCTTCTTTTACAGAGGTTTCAGAGCACAGCAGTGACGCCCCCAACAGCAAATGCTCCTTTTTGTTTGGTCTTAAAGGTATCTTATTTTTCTACAGAACTTGGGAACAGTTGCACCCCTTGTCCACGCATATAAAAGTGGTTTTCCGTACCCAGCCGACACACAGATAACCAGCCTGCAACTGGCTGGTGCTGCGTCTTTATCAAACCCACTTCCAGAGACAGCGGCCTGTGACCCCCAGACTGAAATCAACATGAACTCAAAACTGGTCAAACTTACTAATGATATTGGCTATTGACTGACTCACTGACTGACAGAACTACAGAGTGACACACTCTGACACTGACAGAACTACAGCATGACACACTCAGACTGACTCACTGACTGACAGAACTACAGAGTGACACACTCTGACACACTGACAGAACTACAGAGTGACACACTCAGACTGACTCACTGACTGACAGAACTACAGAGTGACACACTCTGACAGAACTACAGAGTGACACACTCAGACTGACTCACTGACTGACAGAACTACAGAGTGACACACTCTGACACACTGACAGAACTACAGAGTGACACACTCAGACTGACTCACTGACTGACAGAACTACAGAGTGACACTCTAACACACTGACAGAACTACAGCATGACACACTGACTGACAGAACTACAGAGTGACACACTGATTGACATGCTCATGGGCTGATACACTGACTGACAGAACTACAGAGTGACACACTGACTGACACTGACAGAACTAGAGTGACACACCCACTACCTGACACACAGAGACTGACAGAACTACAGCGCGACTCACTGACAGACTGGCGGAACGACAGAGTAACACGCTGGTCCGACGTGGAGTGTTAGAAATAAACACTTTCACGCAAGACTGGGCCAAGTGGGACAGTGTAGAGTCACAAGATTATCTACTGCCAACTACAAGCAGCAAGTCTGGCCGCTGTCCGACACTGGCCAGACAAATGGCTGTCTGGGTGGTATTACAATTTTCACAGTGTATGGAATTATTATCATTATTATTATTTTCAAGGAGCTTTGTATGGGTTGATGTATTCATAATGCTCTCAGTTTTGATTATTGACTGCCAAGGCCGTGATTGAGGAGGTGGTGCACTGTGGAAGGGAGAGCACAAGGTCGGTGTTTCACTGCCTCGCGCTGGATGGGACATCCCGTGATGTGCACAGCCCCAGACCCATCTCAGAGCGCATCAGTCCTGCCCCCCAGGACTGTCGGACGTGAACCCCACGTGAAGGGAGCACACCCCGCCCCCTAGGAGTCACTGCTGCTCTGCAGTTGCCTAGGGGAATCCAGGTTGAGGCCGTCTGAACCGAGCCCCTCACTCACCCCCTACTCACACACCCACACCTCTCCAACAGTCGCTTTCTTCACTGTTGCCCAGGGGAATCCCATGACCCCAAGGAAAACACACACTCCTATTTCTCCACCACGACAAAGGAAACGTCTAACACACCCCCATTTCTCCTGCGATTCCAGAGACATAGACTCCTGACAGACAGATGTACAGAGAGACACAGCAGTAACCCACACGTACTGAGACACCAGACATCACCCCGAACACTGAAGGAGAGACTCCCTGCAGGCCCCTTCCTGACATCTTAAATAAATGTGCCTTTTGATTTCAATGTTTTTAATTCTCCTTTCTTGGTTCTGAATTTATGTATTTATTTATTGCCAAGGTGTACATTATTTCAGTAATTATTTATTGGTTGATTATATATTATTTAATTAAATGTTTCTTTAATTTGTCCTCGTTTTCTCTTTTCATTTTAATTTTGTATATTTATTTGGACCTGGGTTTTGGTTTCTGAGCTGTCTTATTTTTCTGACTTTGTGCCAATGTGCTGCTTTGAAGTGTTACATATCGTGGGTTTCTATCATTTATTAAAACCCTCACTCTATATTTTAATGACCCACTGCCTCCTGTGTCTTCTTGCATCACTACAGAGGGTGAGAGAGTGAGAGAATGAGCAAGAGAGTGAAGGAGAGAGAGAGAGAAAATGAGTGAGAAGGAGCATCTGCAATAATCTGAAAACAGCTGGACCTCCAGAACACAAGTACGAAACGGAGTGGCTGATACACCAAGCAGGAGAGAAGAGAACCCTGGTTCTGGACTAGTAGCATGACACCTCTACAGCAGGAGCCTGTGACAGGCATGGCATGGTACCCAGCAGCCATATCACCCTGCAACTCACAGCTGGCTTGTGAGCCTGGTCAGTACCTGGATGTTGCTGGAAATGGTATTTCAGGAACCAGTAGGGGGCACTCATCCTGCAGTCTTTGAGGGTCCTAATGTCCCACTATAGTGATGGGGATACTGTAAAAAGGCGCTGTCCATTGGATGAGACATACTGTAGCATCTGTGGTCATTAAAAAATCCCAGTGCTTTTCTCAAAAAGAGTAGGGGTGTTAATCCTGGCACCCTGGCCTTCACCCATCATGGCCTCCTAATAATCCCCATCTCTGAACTGGCTTCATCACTCTGCTCTCCTCCCACTGAGAGCTGCTGTGTGGGGAGTGTACTGGTGCACTATGGCTGCTGTCACATCATCCAGGTGGGGCTGCACACTGGTGGTGATGGTGGTGGTGGTGGAGGGGTTCCCATTACTTGGAAAGCTCTTTGAGTGGAGTGTCCAGGAAAGCACTATTTAAGCATGAGGAATTATTATTAAATCCAGCCCAGGTGTCCTGGGTATTGGAGTGAGGTCAAACACTTTACTATCCGAGGATCTCCATTCGCTTCCACTAGATGGCGATATAAGCACAAGAGCCGTCGGAGGCTCTCTGTGACCAAAATAAAGCGGACATCAGGTCACTCGCCAACTACCCTATTGTCAAATCAAATGCTTCAGAAACTGCAACAGAAATTCACAACACTCTGAAGTGTCCTTAAATGGGCACTTTGTTTAACCGATTCACTGAAACAAGCGTTTCTCTTTCTCATCTCCAGAAACTGGCGATTTCTCGTGACCCGTCAGGCTTGCTGGTGAGACCTTGACAAGCGGGTCTCGTCCTGATCCAACCTGATCACAGCCAGCAGCCCGATCACCCTGCAGCTCCCAGCTGGCAGCCCCCTGGAGCTCAGCAGTGTGAGCCTGGTCAGTACCTGGAGGGGAGACTCCTGGGAAAGCGGAGGCTGCTGCTGCAAGAGGTGTTAGTGGGGCCAGCAGGGGGCGCTCACCCTGCGGTCTGAGTGGGTCCCAATGGGCCAGAAGCCGGTGAACGCTGCACGGAAAGACGAGTGTCTCATCCTGTTTTAGGAGAGAGGGAGGGAGGTGAAAGATGAGGCAGAGGAACAGTTAGATGGTGAGGAAGAGGGCGGGAGATTTGTGCTTTGCATATATCTACATAGTTTTTCTAGAAAGTGGATCAAATACTTTAACTAGGGAAGCTGGCAGATAAATTACTTCACATACAGTACATCTGAAAAGGTATTGGACAATATTGTAATTCCTTTGCACACAGTGTGAAAGGTATTGGGGCGGTGAAATGAAATCGGACGTCTGTGTTGCATAATATTAAAATGTGTAGATCACGCCAAAAGATAAATTAGGCAAAACAGTCAGTTATTCTTCTGGATATGTTGTTCAAATATGTCAAACTGTTAGGATGTGTTCAGTCCCTCGTCCGGTTTACACATCAGCATAAATCCACCAAGACTTAAACTGCCGAATGTTAGAACTCCGTGCCGGTTTCACTAATAAACACTTCCCCGTCGTTATCATTTATTTACTTCGCAGATGTCAAGTTCAAATAAAGCTAGTAAATCATTCAAACAAAAAATAACAATAAAATTACAAAATATTGACGCCCCCCCCCCACTCTATAACCGCTCTCACGCAATGTAAACGCAACAAGATCAGGACAAGCAGATCGGTATTAATACATGGATTATCGATATGAAAACGTGAAGACTTAAAGCCTTTATATCACGTACCTTACAAAAGATATAATGCGAATGGCAGGTACATTCTTCAATTCACCTACTTTTTTTTTTACCAAGCAAGCAACTAATTAAGTTTCTAGTGAAGAACCTAGTATTCCGCTGTCTCTCGATGTCAGAATTGTAAACAAACCTTTTCGCACCCGTATTCCTCTGCAGTAACCTGCTTCTTTCACCCGAGCGGGCTCCAGTCCCGCCTACAGCAGCTGAAGGTCAGGAAGCTCTCTCCTCCTCCGAGACTGTCACCGGACAGCGCAGAGCGGGTCCGAGCTGGCGGCAGCTATGCGTTGCGATGTCCTGTTGTGCAAGTCTATAGATGTTCTGTTAATTGTGGGCGCTTTGGCAACACTGTAATTCATCGGCCATGCCATTTAAACGGTTTGAATCGAACTGTCCTGTAATAATAATAATAATAATTTAATAATTTCTTACACTTATATAGCGCTTTTCTGGACACTCCACTCAAAGCGCTTTACAGGTAATGGGGTCTCCCCTCCACCACCACCAATGTGCAGCATCCACCTGGATGATGCGACGGCAGCCATAATGCGCCAGAACGCTCACCACACATCAGCTATTAGTGGGGAGGAGAGCAGAGAGTAATGAAGCCAATTCATAGATGGGGATTATTAGGAGGCCATGATTGGTTAAGGCCAATGGGAAATTTGGCCAGGACGCCGGGGTTACACCCCTACTCTTTTCGAGAAACGCCCTGGGATTTTTAATGACCACAGAGAGTCAGGACCTCGGTTTTACGTCTCATCCGAAGGACGGCACCTGTTTACAGTATAGTGTCCCCATCACTATACTGGGGCGTTAGGACCCACATGGACCACAGGGTGAGCGCCCCCTGCTGGCCCCACTAACACCTCTTCCAGCAGCAACCTTAGTTTTTCCCAGGAGGTCTCCCATCCAGGTACTGACCAGGCTCACACCTGCAATAGGCGAGTCAGCCCGCTTGGACCCGTGGCTGCTGGTTCGAGCGCCCCCTGCCGCATCCGGAAACGCTGAAGCCGAGTCCCGGGACAGGAGTGGTGGGGGGAGGTGTGCGTGGGGACGGGGGGAGGGGATCGTGCGAGATACTCGTGCAGACTCGCAGCGATTACTTCTCTCACCTCCACCTGGACAGCTCTGCACCCTGCCCCCCCTTTATAAACGCGCCCTCTTCATCAAAGCATTGAGGAAGGACAAACATTCTGCATGACAGAGATGCCCACAAGCTTGGACTACGACCACCTCTGACTCTACCTTTATCCAGTTCCGGGTCGCCTGTTTTTAAAGATCAGCAGCACCTGTCAGCTGTTGATCACTCAGGCAGGTCATCTGCTCCATTAAGACAACATCGCTCCTTTAGGGCAGAAGAATACTTACATCTTAGCCCCGCATGATCTCTAAATCACTCAGTTTAGCAATTTACCTGTTTGATTGATCTATACCTTTAGAAACAGAAGATTTAACACTGATCCCTCTGGACTGGGGCTCTCCAGGGCTGGAGATCACTGCTCTAGACAGTGATCTGTCACTGCAGTGTTTGGGCTGGTGTTGCTCTGCCTTCTTTTCAAACTGTACAGACTGTACCATTACAATTTATGAATCATGCCAGTATCGTTAAATCTGTACCTAATTAGGTTAATTGTACATTTCTTCCTATTAAGTCAGCAGCTCTATCACTCTGCAGCTCCCAGCTGGCAGCCCCCTGGAGCTCAGCAGGTGTGGTCCTGGTCAGGACCTGTAGGGGAGACTCCTGGGAAAGCTGAGGTTGCTGCTGGAAGAGGTTTTAGTATGACCAGTAGGGGGCAGTCAATGCAGGTCCTAATGCTCCAGTATTGTGATGGGGACACTATACTGTAAAAAGGTGGCATCTTTTGGATCCTCCTCACACCTGAAGAAGGCTTCACAGCCAAAACGTTTTCTCTCTTCTCTTTCCAGCAGGGAATAAACCCATTACTTGTTCCTTTGCAAACTATCTTTTGGATGAGACGTGAAACCTCAATTCCTTACCAGTCATGGCCTCCTAATAATCCCCATCTCTGAACTGGCTTCATCACTGTGGTCTCCTTCCCACTGAGAGCTGGTGTATAGGGAGAGTACTGGTGCACTATGGCTGCCGTCACATCATCCTGGTGGGGCTGCACACTGGTGGTGATAGTGGGATTCTCCATTACTGTAAAGCTCTTTGAGTGTCCAGAAAACGGCTATGTGTCAGGATTATTATTATCTGAACTGCATCATTAAATGTTTTACATCTCCGTGATTGTAAGGTGCACAGCCCAGGCGTGGCGTCTCAAACAGAACCTGCGAGTCCACAGACGTCCGAGCTCCGCCCAGACCTCAGGGCCCACGGGCTGGCCCTGAAAACAGACCTCAAGGAACACCAGCACGGGCAGAAAGCAAATGTTTTTATTTGGGGGGGGGAGGGGGACAACCACCAAAAGCCGCTCTTCCAGGACAGGTTTCGAAGCATTTTTACAACACGGCGCTGCTCGCCCGCGTCAGCAGTTCACAGAGCAAGAAGAGGGCGGAGCTGCCCAGCAGGGGGCGGCGATGAGACACGAAGGAGCGCGGGGGGGGCTCTCCCTGCCCTCAGCAAGGCCAGGAGCGCCAGGCGCGGTGGTCCTGCGTCAGGCCGCACTACTAACAGGAACGTACAGGACAGGAGCGAGATCGCTGCCCCCAGGGCCTCGACCGCGGGGGCTGGCGCCTGGCCCTTCCCTCTATGTTCTGGCACAGCGCGACGCAACACTCCCTCCCCATCAGGGGGCGCCCCTGCACACCAGCCCTGCGCCAGAAACCGCCCCCCTGCCGTCTGGGCGAGACTGTGATCTTTCAGAGGGGAACCAGAACCCCCTTCTGGACCACGAAGCAGGACGCGGGTTTGCGTGTTCACACCGAGGGATCTCCGGGTGTGGGGTCGGAGAGTCCCGGTGAGACTGCAGGGAGTCTAGCAGGTCCACTTAAAACAGCCGCTAACAACGACAGGCACAGCAAGTTGTTCAAAGAAACCCTGGTTGTGGGAGACTGAAGAGTATTCTTATTTTTCTTTGCCCAAACCCTGCCAATCAAGCCCTACCCACCCCATCCCACTGCTAACACGACTTCATTGTACTTGTTTCATTTACTGTTTGATTTCTTTTCTATACACCTATCTCGGTTGATTTATTCTCCACTGCCTTAAGGCGATGTACCCTGAAAGGCGCTATATAAAACAGTTTATTATTATTGTTACTCCAAACGATCTCTAAATTTCAAGAACTGAACACGTCACCTCGTTCAGCTTGATCAAGATTAACATGAGCCACTGCTTTAGAAATGGATTAACAACCTGTAAATCTGGGAGGAGATCTGTTTAATAGTGTTAGGCTATTGGAACAGCTCTGTATGCCAAACTCCCAGCATCACAGTTACACTCTTTCTAAATGAATTAATAATTCATTACAAGGGTCTAAAGAGGATCTAGGCAAATCGCCCTTTTATAGCCTGGGATTTTGACGATTTCTATCCCATGTTGCAGCCACTGTATTAGGCGGTATCCCCCTGCTGGACGATTTCTCCCACCCCAGTCCAGCTCACGGAGAGCGCTCCAGGGGTCAGGGGGCAGGAGCAGTCTTCGGACACCGGCCCCCGGCTCCGCGCACCGGGGGGCAGAGGAAAAACCCCAGGGAAGAGAAAGGGGCAGTTTCGTCTCGACCCACGCTTGTGACACCCCCTTTTACCGCCCCCCTCCCCCCCACCCTGCAAATCAGCCCCCAAAACTGCCACCAGCCCGACACACGAGCTGGAGCGCAGCCCTCACACCGGGGGCAGGAATATCGCGGCCCGCGAGCACCGAGACAGAGCTCACTGCCCCGCGTGACAGCGGTCGACGGGGCCTGGACAGCTCCCTGGCTTGAAGGAAGCTGGACAGGCCGGGCAGGAAGAGCTGCAGTGATGTCATTTCCTGCCCCTTCCTGCTCTGGACGCTACGGCGCCTCCGCCTGGAGAGATCGCTTCTGCACAGACCCCCCACCCCACCTGCGCCCCCCAGACACTGCTGGGGTCTGGTCCAGCCCAGCTCCTCGCCGACAGTCCTCCCTCAACGAGCCGGACGTCATTACTGGTTAGAAGTTTGAGACTTGACGTTATTTTGGAAAGCCGGGAGTTAAGAGGCAGCCTTGAGAATCAAAAGAACAGGAATTCAAAATTCACATAACGTCCACTACTGAGGCAACTGTGGAGCTGAGAGCTGGGCGGGGTCCAGACCCCGCGAGTGTGGGGGTCTCCAGCACCAGGACCGGGGACCCCTGCTGTAAAACACGGGGGGGGCCTGCCTCCCGTGAGGCCTTCGCCCCACACCGCCGCGTGGTGGGGTGGGGGGGGCTGCGATACTCCTCTAAGCCTGTCCTGTGGCGTCGCCCTGAAAGTTCGCCTTTCTCTTCCTTTTCCCAAAACGGAGGCGGAACAGACGCGGCGGGCAGATCGGATCGGCGCACGCGGGGGGGTGGGGGAGTCGGGTGCGCGCTCCTCCGGGGTCCCCGGGCCCCCCGGGCCCCCCCCCGCCTCTCTACTACTCGTCCTGGGTCCGCTCCGCGCCGTGGGTGCCCCTGAGCCGCGCCAGGATGTGCTTCTTGGGGAACTTGAGCGTGGTGCAGCCGAACTGGCTGACGCCGCCGGTGTCGCCGGGCAGCTTCTCGCGCCTCTGCACCCAGCTGCGCCAGCCGGGCTTCCAGCAGTACACGCTGTCGTAGAAGCGCGAGCCGTTCTCCCCGCCCAGCACGTAGATGCGCCGCTTCCAGCGCGCCACGCCCCCCGCGGCGATGCGCCGGGGCAGGCCGGGGAAGACCACGGGGCTGGGGGCGCGGTCGCTGCCCCCCGCGCCCCCGCCGCCGCCCGTGGCCGACTCGCGGCTGGAGCCCCGGCCCTCGCGGAAGAAGAGCACGCGGCCCGTGGCGTCCAGCGGCTCCAGCTGGGTGAAGTTCCCGTCCAGGAATTTGGTGGCGTCGCGGCAGTAGCCCCCGACGGCGCACACCCCGCCCCGCACCGCCACCCCGCCCGCGCAGCAGGTGGCGCCGGAGTCCAGGCCGACGTGGCTCCAGTGGCCCGTGGCCGTGTGGTAGATCAGCACGCCGGAGTGGATGGCGGCCCGGTTCTGCTCCAGCGTGGCGCCGCCCATCAGGTAGAGGCGGCCGCGCAGGGCGGCGCAGGCGAAGGAGCGCAGGGGCAGGGGCAGCCGCGGGCCGGGGCGCCAGGCCAGCGCCCGCAGGTCGAAGCACTCGGCCGAGTCCAGCAGGGCGCCGCGGTTGCAGCCGCCCAGGGCGTAGAGGGTGTCACCGCAGCCCAGCAGCCCCAGCATGGCGCGGGGCGCGGCCATGGGGGGGCGCTCCAGCCAGCGGTCGCGCACCACGTCGTACTCGTGCAGCGCGGCCGACACCTGCCCGCTGCGCAGCACGCCGCCGGCCACGAAGAGGCGGCCCTCCACCGCCGTGCAGCCCGGGCACAGCAGCGAGCCCAGCGCCGCCAGCTGCTCCCACTTGCCCGTGCGCGGGTCGAAGCAGTCCACCGTGAACTCACCCTCGCGCAGGGAGCCGTCCTCGCGCGGCTTCAGGTCGATGCAGACGATCTTCTTCTCGAACATGCCCTCCCGCGGCCGCAGGGGCCCCCCGGGGGCCGCGCCCCCCAGCTCCTCCTCCAGCCGCCAGCTCTCCTCGGCCGACAGCAGGCCGGGCCGCAGGTGGCGCAGCAGGGCGGGCATGTGCAGGTAGCGCTGGCGGGGCTGGTGCTCGGCCCAGCGGCGGGCGGCGTCGTACACCTCCAGCTCCGACTCCACGCCCAGCCGGTCGGACGACAGCAGGCTGCCCAGGGTGCCCGGGTCCAGCAGCAGGAAGTCCCGCTGCCGCGAGACCCGCGGGAAGTGCTGGGCCACCAGCCGCAGGGAGGCGCGCAGCAGCAGGGGGTCGTGGTGCGAGCGGGCCAGGGAGTACATCCCCAGGCAGTTCTCCACGCTCAAGTGCTCGAAGAGGAACCTGCGCAGGGCGACACAGGGACAGGCACCATCGTCACTGCCGGGCAAACAAATTAACTGATCTCACACAGACTGGACCAGTGATCTCTGGACTGTAGGGTTACAATAGGACACAGACTGGACCAGTGATCTCTGGACTGTAGGGTTACAATAGGACATAGACTGGACCAGTGATCTCTGGACTGTAGGGCTACAATAGGACACAGACTGGACCAGTGATCTCTGGACTGTAGGGCTACAATATGACACAGACTGGACCAGTGATCTCTGGACTGTAGGGTTACAGTATGACACAGACTGGACCAGTGATCTCTGGACTGTAGGGTTACAATAGGACATAGACTGGACCAGTGATCTCTGGACTGTAGGGCTACAATAGGACACAGACTGGACCAGTGATCTCTGGACTGTAGGGTTACAATATGACACAGACTGGACCAGTGATCTCTGGACTGTAGGGCTACAATAGGACACAGACTGGACCAGTGATCTCTGGACTGTAGGGCTACAATAGGACACAGACTGGACCAGTGATCTCTGGACTGTAGGGTTACAGTATGACACAGACTGGACCAGTGATCTCTGGACTGTAGGGCTACAACAGGACACAGACTGGACCAGTGATGTCTGGACTGTAGGGCTACAATAGGACACAGACTGGACCAGTGATCTCTGGACTGTAGGGTTACAGTATGACACAGACTGGACCAGTGATCTCTGGACTGTAGGGCTACAATAGGACACAGACTGGACCAGTGATCTCTGGACTGTAGGGCTACAATATGACACAGACTGGACCAGTGTTCTCTGGACTGTAGGGCTACAACAGGACACAGACTGGACCAGTGATGTCTGGACTGTAGGGTTACAATATGACACAGACTGGACCAGTGATCTCTGGACTGTAGGGTTACAATATGACACAGACTGGACCAGTGATGTCTGGACTGTAGGGTTACAATATGACACAGACTGGACCAGTGATCTCTGGACTGTAGGGTTACAATAGGACACAGACTGGACCAGTGATCTCTGGACTGTAGGGTTACAATATGACACAGACTGGACCAGTGATCTCTGGACTATAGGATTACACTTTTTGTTTTCAAACTAATAAGTGTGTTTTACTCTTTGAAAAAGTGAAATTACTATCATGCTAGATGTTAATTATCCCTAACACTAAGATTGCTTCAACTTTTCCCTCTGTGTGCGCGGGACTGTGCCACTGCCCAACGACTGTCGCCATAGTCACCTGGAACACAGGTCCTGCAGGGGCAGGACTTGAAGCCGATTGGCCGCCACAAACAGATCCTCAGCCGTCTCCAGGTTCAGTCCCGCCTCCCCCGTGTAGACGAACTGAATCACAGTCTCCATGACCTCGGGGGTCACCTCCTCCAGCCGGATCTCCGTGAGGCGGGACTCCACCAGCGGGCTGGTGAACATGGCGCGGAAGTAGGGGCTGACGGCGGCCAGGAGAGCCCTGGGACACAGGAGCAGAGAGATGAACACCCGCAAAGAGGCAGAGAAATGCCCTTCCGCAGCAGCTGTAATCAATCATGACTAATTAACGACCATAACAAAGACGCACAAGGGCCAGTGGACAGGAGAGCATGTGGGGCTGTTGCTGCTGGTCTTCCTCACACTTGGGAGGAGACGTGTGGTCTTAGTATTAGTAGGGCTTAAGGGCAGTAGGATCAAGAGCAGTGATGCAGTCATACAGTATCAGCAGCAGGGCTGTAGGATCAAGAGCAGTGATGCAGTCATACAGTATCAGCAGCAGGACAGTAGGATCAAGAGCAGTGATGCAGTCATACAGTATCAGCAGCAGGGCTGTAGGATCAAGAGCAGTGATGCAGTCATACAGTATCAGCAGCAGGACAGTAGGATCAAGAGCAGTGATGCAGTCATACAGTATCAGCAGGAGGGCAGTAGGATCAAGAGCAGTGATGCAGTCATACAGTATCAGCAGCAGGACTGTAGGATCAAGAGCACTGATGCAGTCATACAGTATCAGCAGCAGGACTGTAGGATCAAGAGCAGTGATGCCGTCATACAGTATCAGCAGCAGGGCTGTAGGATCAAGAGCAGTGATGCCGTCATACAGTATCAGCAGCAGGGCTGTAGGATCAAGAGCAGTGATGCCGTCATACAGTATCAGCAGCAGGGCTGTAGGATCAAGAGCAGTGATGCAGTCATACAGTATCAGCAGCAGGGCTGTAGGATCAAGAGCAGTGATGCAGTCATACAGTATCAGCAGGAGGGCAGTAGGATCAAGAGCAGTGATGCAGTCATACAGTATCAGCAGTAGCCGTACCTGTGACAGGTAAACTTCCTCCCCTCTACTATCAGAGTCACGTCACAGAGCTGCCGAGCATCCAGGAGCTGCTTGAGACCTGACAGAGAAATTTACATTTTAAAACTTCACAGGATTTTCGACAATTAAAATGCTAAATAGTCATAGTACCCGAATGACCTAAATAACCGAAGAACTGAGCAACCTCCTTTAAAAAAAAACACACGTCCCATATTATACATAATACTCTATACACACATTTTAATCCCCTTCTGTGCACTTTAACCCGCTTCAATATACTAGGGCAATAAAGCCAAGTTCCACCAGTGGGTGTCGCTTGTCTCTCTTCAAAAGAAATTAAAAATAGAAAAAAAACCTTCCCTTTTATTTTCCGAAATAAAAGCAGTGGCCCAGTGTAGCCACCAGGGACACTGTGCTACAGAGGCTGAGGATAAGGTGCAGATTACTCAGTCCCTGCAGATCTAGTGACAGTTCCTAACAGCAGGGGTGTCCTGGCTCACTTCTATTCTGCCTTGTGCAATCTGGGTTTCCCAAAACTCCCCCTTGACTCTCTCGTTTCTCCCGGATCTGCTGAGGAGTGGGAGCGCTGGAGCATGATGATGTCAGGCTTGAGACCCGAGACCCGAGACCCGAGACCACCTGGGTGTAGGATTTGGGAGATCTTCTGTGATGCAATGAGCGATACAAGAGCAAGACCACTCTGACCTACTGGTGTCCAGCCTGCTGGCTGCTGCAGTAACTGGAAATCCCAGTCACAATCGATGAAGGACACAGCCCAGAAATCCTGTAACTGCTGGGTTCCGATACTTGTGGCTCTGGTGCAAGGTTCCACCCGGGACTTTTTTATTGGTCAGGGTACTGGGAGGCTTCTTCATTGTGTGCGCCGGCCCCTCAGTTTGTCCAGGTGTGCAACGTGCGCCCTGTATCAGTGTACACGGAGAGCGATCGCCCTGGGTCAGTTGGGTACCTTGGGTGACGTACTCTCCCAGAGGGGTGGTGGTGTCGTCAGGGAAGTCCTCCTCTTCAGAGTCGCTGTCGGAGAGCGGCTCTCCTGGGCCACTGTCCCCATCCTGCCAGGGCTGCGGCCGCCACATCGCCAGCTGACACTGTCCTGGAAGACACACACAGCCTCCGTCACACAGAGACACACACACACACAGACACCGTCACACAGAGACACACACAGCCTCCGTCACACAGAGACACACACACAGACACACACAGCCTCCGTCACACGGAGACACACACACAGACACACACAGGCTCTGTCACTGCTCACACACACACAGCCTCTGTCACTGCTCACACACAGTCTGATTTAGGAACATGAAGGAAACGCCCTGGGATTTTTAATGACCACAGAGAGTCAGGACCTCGGTTTTACATCTCATCAGAAGGACGGCACCTTTTTACAGTACAGTGTCCCCATCGCTATACTGGGGCATTAGGACCCTCACAGACTGCAGGGTGAGCGCCCCCTACTGGTCCCACTAACACCCCTTCCAGGCAGGCTGATAGAGCTGCTGGCTAGATGATACACACCAACTGCACTGACAAGCGATCTGACCCCAATGACGAGACTCAGATCAGAGAGGGGAGAGGGCACACAGAGAGACGCGTGGGATCTCTGGCCGCGACGCAGATGTGGGGTGAACACTCCCACCCTCCGGGGAGCAGAATGGGGGAAACCAGGAGGCAGGAGGCAGACAGCGCCCAGCGCCACGGGCACTGGACAAGCAGGCAGAACGGACAGCCAGGCCACAGAGACAGGAACAGTAACAGAATCAGAGAAAAAGACAGGCGGGCTGCCAGGGAGGCTGAAAGGTATCCAGACACTTACAGCGACGGTGTGACAGTCTGCTCTGTTCTCGACAGAGGGATACAAAGAGAGATACATAATTTTCTCCAAGCCGCGCTCTCGGCTGTAGTTTATGTCTGACGGAGACACAGACCGAGGCGGACAGACGGGGGAGGGGGCTCAATCAGAGACCCACGGCCCCCCCGCACTCTCCCCGGGGGATCTCCGAGACTGTCCAGAACAACACACACGCGCGCGGGGCCACCATCTTTCCTTCCCAGCAGCGTGGAAAATCAACGAGAGCACAAACTGCCGAGGTCTCTCCACCCCCCTCCCCATCCCTCCGTCCCCGGGTTACTCGGTCGCCCCCGAAGCCCGAAGCTCACCGGTGCGCTGAGTCAGTCCGGCACACGCTCTCCCGGACCGGCGACCGGACCGCTGCACCCCGGCGCACGCCGCGTCAGCTCACCCGCGTCCTGCACACCGCAGCCCGATCCACACGCCGTGCCTGTCGGTACAGCGGTCGGGCGCATCCCGGGGAATGCGGCTCTAGTGCAGCGGGCTCCTGTGTCGGGAGAGATGAGGAACTACTGAACGCGGTGTTCTGGCTCCATCTCACCGGTGGACCGTCCAGCACCTGCAGAACCAACCCCTCCCAGACCGCGGGGAGGGACCACTAACCTGTAGGCACCGCCTGACTGTCTTCTTTGGAGAAACGACGCCGAATTAGAATTAATGTTCCTTTTAAAAACCCACTTTTTCCGACTGTCAAAACGACCACACGCACACGGTCCCATAGAACAACAGCGTAGTCGGAATCGGAACAACCTAGAGCACTTCCGCCCGTCTGATTGGTTGGAGTCCGATCCCGCCTCACCGCCCCGACGCTCCCATTGGCCTACAAGTGTTTCCAGTCCCGCCCACATCCCCCATTTCCGTATTCAACATGGCGGCGCCCATGGGTGTGTTTCTGCGCGGCGGCTTCGTGTCGCTGAAGAAGCCGCTCGATCCCCGCCGGTTCTGGGGGTCAGCCGGTGGGGTGGGTCGCCGCTGCAGACACACGGGCCGCAGCAGCCTGTACGAGCACGTCCGCGAGGGCTACAGCGACAAGCCCGTGCTGGACATGCGCTTCGTGTGTGAGCACACCGACAGGGTCATCGCAGAAGTGGAGAGCAGGAAAGGGGACCTGCGGGGGGAGGACGTGCGAGGGATCGTGAGTCTGTCTGTGTGCCTGCCTGTCCGTATTGAGTGTCCGTCCTCCTGCCTGTCCCTATTGAGTGTCCGTCCTCCAGCCTGCCTATCTGTCCCTCTTCGATTGTGCCAGGCGCGCTGCGGGATGGTCTGAGCTCCGTTCTCGCCTTCGTCAGCTGAGGTCCCAACTCGACACTAGGCAGAGCAGAGCGGGGCGTGTATCAGTAGTCTGCCCAGGTGGTGCAGGTGCGCGAGGGGCAGCGCTCACGTGCGTCTCTCTCTCCAGGTGTCCGTGTGGCAGGAGCTGCAGGCGGTGGGCGAGGATATTGCGCGCCTGGAGCAGGAGAAGAGGGAGGTCAGCGAGAAGGTCCGGGCCCTGGTGGTGAGTGTGTCTCTCCCCCGTGCCTGAAGACAGCTGGGCGCCCCTCTGTTTCAGGAATGTAGACCACTTTCTGCAATGCTGTCTTGATGAAACAAAAGCTTTTCTACCTGTGAGGACCTGTTCAGTGGGCTGTATAATGAAAACTGTGGCCAATGGTCCCATCTGTGTGTGTTCCAGACTACACTGCCACACAGTGTTCATTTGCACTGCACAGCTGTTGAAATACACCAGCTGACGTTTTGCTGTTTGAGCATGCTATAGAGGTGGTGTGTGGTGGCTGTGTTGTCCTTAGTCTTCATTTCCTTCTGTTTTAATTTCAGGAGCAGCAGGACAAGGCTGTGCTGCCCAGTGTAAGTACACTACATGTGTTTCTAATGCACTTTTTATAGATGGCACTGCCAAGTGGTGTCCAGAAAAAACACTCGGGCACAATATTCAGCGCTGTGGTATTCCATCTCATTATGAGCTACATTTCACAAATACATATTTTAACAGCCCCAAAAAGGCATTAGAAAGAAGTGGGAATCCCAGCTGGCTCAGCCACTGTAGGCACTTTCATGGATTGTACAATGGGCCTTCAACTCCAGAGATCACCAGTCCAGTCTGTGTCATACTGTAACCCTACAGTCCAGAGATCACTGGTCCAGTCTGTGTCATATTGTAACCCTACAGTCCAGAGATCACTGGTCCAGTCTGTGTCCTATTGTAACCATACAGTCCAGAGATCACTGGTCCAGTCTGTGTCATATTGTAGCCCTACAGTCCAGAGATCACTGGTCCAGTCTGTGTCATATTGTAGCCCTACAGTCCAGAGATCACTGGTCCAGTCTGTGTCATATTGTAACCCTACAGTCCAGAGATCACTGGTCCAGTCTGTGTCATATTGTAGCCCTACAGTCCAGAGATCACTGGTCCAGTCTGTGTCATACTGTAACCCTACAGTCCAGAGATCACTGGTCCAGTCTGTGTCCTATTGTAACCCTACAGTCCAGAGATCACTGGTCCAGTCTGTGTCCTATTGTAACCCTACAGTCCAGAGATCACTGGTCCAGTCTGTGTCATACTGTAACCCTACAGTCCAGAGATCACTGGTCCAGTCTGTGTCATATTGTAACCCTACAGTCCAGAGATCACTGGTCCAGACTGTGTCATATTGTAACCCTACAGTCCAGAGATCAATGGTCCAGTCTGTGTCATATTGTAACCCTACAGTCCAGAGATCACTGGTCCAGTCTGTGTCATATTTTAACCCTATAGTCCAGAGATCACTGGTCCAGTCTGTGTCATATTGTAACCCTACAGTCCAGAGATCACTGGTCCAGTCTGTGTCATATTTTAACCCTATAGTCCGGAGATCACTGGTCCAGTCTGAGTCATATTGTAACCCTTTAGGCAAGAAATTGCTGAAGTATGGTTAAAGTCTATGAGGTCCTATGTACGCTTTTGCATTCAATTTTATTTTATTTTTTCCTTTTTTGTTTTTTAAGAAAAACAACATATAATGCTCTTTCACATAAACACATTAACATACATTAGCATCTAAAAAAGTGTTCCAAATAATCAGATTATACACCCAAAGAAAATTGTGTGGCCGGGTCATCATTCCTGTGTGAATTATCCTGCCACAATGCCAGTCAGCATCTGGGTTCTCAGTCTACTTAGTCTTGTGGCTGTTGAAGCAGCCCTCTGAACCGTGCCTCTCCGAGCGCAGCCACACCTCTGTGAAGTGCGTGAAGTATATCTCGATATCCAGGTGCTTATGGTGCATTCAATTTTAATAGCACACTGCCACCTAGTGGTAGGTTTACGATATGGACTTCAAATCAAAATTTTCGATCGTGTAACAACCTCACCGGCAGTAAATTGTGAAAAACCTAAAATAGGTATCTGTAATGGTAATATAGGCTGTAGTTTTAGCAAAAATTTGGTTGATTATTCAGGGCTGGAAAATGTTTCGGAATGGAAGAATCAAACATCACCGTTGCATCTGTGAAAGTGTTCTTCGGGGCTGTGTACCCATGTTCTTTCAGTGAACTGTGTCTTTTCATCGTTCTGTCTTTCAGCTGCCTGAATACCAACATCTGCGTGGAGCCGGGCGGGATATCCGTCTCAGACTGAACCAGCTGTACCCCCGGCACAGTGAGCTGGAGTACAAACACTACACTACTGCCCTAAGACTGCCCAACCACACAGACCCCAGTGTGGTGAGTTGCTCTGACATGGCATTGCCTGACAAACCCTGAGACTTTGAGAGAGATTCCCTGAGCCCAGGACACGCTGTCCCATTCCCTGAGCCCAGGACACGCTGTCCCATTCCCTGAGCCCAGGACACGCTGTCCCATTCCCTGAGCCCAGGACCAACTGTCCCATTCCCTGAGCCCAGGACCAACTGTCCCATTCTCTGAGAGACAGTGACACTAACAGACGTGCTGAAGAACTATATTGGCCTTCAGAAGATTTGCCCAAAATACCAACCAGGCTCCATTGTTTTTTCAGCCCGTTGGGGATGAGAGCCAGGCCCGCGTGGTGGAGCTGGCTGGACAGAAGCCTGGTAAGACGGGATCAGACCCTGTGCTGGGGAAGTGTGTACAGTGTGGACGTCTCAACCCCTGATCGTTCACAATGTTTCCCTTTGTTCCATCTCTGCCTGTTCTTTCGCAGATTTTGACTTTAAAGTCAAAGGGCACCTGGAGATCGGAGAGGGGCTGGACATCATCAGGCAGAGGTGAGGAGCCTGGCTGGGTGAAACGTAGGCTTTAGCATGAGCCCAAAAGCTGCCTCTCTTGCTGTTTGGCTGCTGTGTACCCTGTGGGCACCATTAGGAGATGAGGAGTGGGGTGTTAATTTTGCATGAGGTCTCTTTGTTTCCGGTAAGCAGCGCCCCCGGCAGTTTCCAGGCTATTGAGAGTGAAGAGGGAGGGGAGTCTGCAGGGAAAACCATTGCATTAGCAAATTACAGGATTTGAAAAGTCCAGGCATCATGACTGTCAAGCATTATTGTGTTCTAAAGTACAGGGTGTTGCCTTGGAGTATAATGCACCTTTTTGATGAGCTTGTACATGAATATTGATACTTGTCTTTCTACCCCTTTCCCTCTCTCTGTGTCTCTCGCTTTCTTTCCACCCCCCTGTGTGTGTCTCCTAGGCGGCTGGCTCATGTCTCCGGTCACCGGTCGTATTACCTGCGGGGGGCCGGGGCTCGGCTGCAGGCTGCTCTGCAGAGCTTCGCCCTGGACAAGCTGCAGCGCAGGGTGGGACAGTGGGCGAGCGTCTCTGTCTGTCACTTGGGTGCTCTGGCTGTTCTGCTCCTCTTTCGTCCCTCTCTGTGGGCTGTTTGTGTGGCTCTTCTGCCCCTGTGGAACACCAGACAGTTACAACCAAGGAGAGATCGTTCAGCCTATCTGCCCCTTTTGTTAGTAGCTTATTAGCTGAGGCTCTTGACCTCATCACCGTCCACAGCATGGTTGGGTAGCTTGTTTTAGACCCCACGTCTCTGACTCCCCCCAGTTCCATACTGCCTCCCACTTACCTCCGAAAGCTGGTGGAGGTGGCTCACCCAGTCTTTCTTAAAGACTCATGCAGCCTCAACAGAGCAACAGGCAACAGACTATTCATAGAGAGTCCAAGGAGCAACAGGCAACAGACTATTCATAGAGAGTCCACAGAGCAACAGGCAACAGACTATTCCCATAGACTCAACAGAGCAACAGGCAACAGACTATTCACATAGACTCAACAGAGCAACAGGCAACAGACTATTCCCATAGACTCAACAGAGCAACAGGCAACAGACTATTCACATAGACTCAACAGAACAAGACACTAGCCCCTCAGAGTCAACAGAACAAGAGGCACACACACAGACATACTTTAGGCTTTTTTCATTTTTAAACACCCATTACAGAAAATATGCGAAATGAAGACCCTTTTCCTCTCTTCCAGGGCTTCGTGCCAATGGTGGTGCCAGACATGCTGAAGGGGGCTGTGTTTGTGAGTACACCTCTCTCCTTGCCCCCTGCATCAGAAGAGCGCAGCGCTGACACCAGTTTCACCCCCAACCTGCTCTCCAGTTAGAAGTGCAGCTCAAGTGAAAATGGGGAGGTTGTTGGAGTTGTGAATGAAAACTCGTAACGGAACAGTAGCAAAGAGCAGTTTCTAAATTATGTAGACAATACTGTCAGTACAAGGGAGAGAAAAGAGAGATACAGGGTATCTCCCAGAATAGGGCTTGAACCCTTCCAATCAAACGTCTCCCACCTGTCAGACTATCGCAGGATGTACTTGATAGAAACGTTCCCAAAAAGGGAAGGCAACTGTGAATATCTTAAAAGTGTCTAAAATTCTATATACATTCAAAACAGTGTATCACCTGTCAGGATCTCTCATTACAAATTGAAGTAAAATGATCAGCAGTTCTTTAGGACTTGAAAGTAACAGCCAATAACCTTATAAGAGATAAGATATAAGATCACTTTATTGGCCATTTGCGATTTCTTGCATTAGGAATTTGTCTTTTCTTATACCCCAGCTTGCTCTCCATGAGACACACAGACAGAGAAGCTGGGGGTCAGAGCGCAGGGTCAGCCATTTATACAGCACCCCTGGAGCAGCTGGGGTTAAGGGCCTTGCTCAGGGGCCCAACAGAGTAGGACTCCTCTGCTGGCCATGGGATTTGAACTGGCAACCTTCCAGCCACAGGCGCAGATCCTGAGCCACAGAGGCACCACTCCACCAGACTACCGAGTGCTCGGTTGCTGGTGTTCAAGCAGTGTGCACAAAGTAGTGTGATGTGACTGTGCTCCTTCCTCATTGCTGTTCCCTCCCCTCTCCCTCAGGAAGGCTGTGGGATGCAGCCCCACGCCCATCAGTCCCAAGTCTACTCCCTGGACCCCTCGCGCTTCCCTGATCTCAACCTGGCCGGCACAGGGGAGGTGGGGGTGGCGGGTAAGAGTGTCCCCCATTGCCACTGCACACTCTCGCACCCTGCAGGCACACGCTGCAGGCTTCCTTAGGAGGAGTAAGGCCATCCCAGTCACTGGAACAGAGGAACAGGAGAGGGTTACAGAGAGGAGTCTGCTCAACCCATTGTTAGTTGGTGAATTATTGATCTGAGGTTCTCATCCAGCCATTTTGTTGTCATCTTCTTTGCCAGCAAGGCAGCTTGTTCCAGGCACCCACCACTCTTGGTATAAACAACTGGCTCCTGTTCTAAGTTCTAAATGCTCTTCCTTTTCGCCTCTTGTGCTCTTGTGTTCTCCTTTCATTGCCGGGCACAGTAGAATCCATTGAATTCTCTTCCTCAGTTCAATATCAGATGTTGAATGATCTCTGTAGTCTATGCCCGAGTCTGAAAAAAGTTGTTTCCTTTAAGCGGTCAGTGTCTTGCATTCATCCCGGTTATATCTGGAATCTTCTTTCATCTCTTTCTTAGGCAGCTATTTCCTTTTTGGAGTGCAGCAAACAGAACTGTGTTCAGTATTTCCTTGTATGTGTTTTGTTCGTAATGTGTTGCATGTTTGAGGTCGTGCTGTACACTGTGCGTCGATGAGGTGAAGTGACTCTGTGCTCTGTGTGTGATTGCTGGTGCTGTGTGCTGTGTACACTAATGCCATGGTGCTATATTGAGTCTGGTTTTCCTTTGGCAGGGTATTTCATGGACCATGCAGTGAACTGGAGGGACTTGCCGGTGAGGTGAGCCTCACCTAACTCCTGAACTGACCTGATCGGCTCTCTTGAGGCACATGTTACAGTGCAGCTGGCAAGACCTGAATCTGTCCTCCGTTCACTCATTCACTGTCTTCCTGGGTGCTCCACAGGGAGCAGTGTGGCTCAATGTCTGAAAAATGGCACTTCTGGACATTTCAGTCCTGGTGTGTCGCACGGTTGGTACATCATGGTATTGGTGCATCTTAGTCCTGGTGTTTCATACTGGTGATGTATCTTGCTGCCGGTGTTGGGGTATGGCCCCTACTTCTCCAGCACCACTGCAGGTTGTCTCAGTGGTGAACCAAACTGAACCAAGCAACGTGTTACTTGTGCTGTTGCAAATATCGGGGATCTGTGCGTGACTCTGTGTCTGTGTGTGTTGTGCAGGACCGTCTGCAGCAGCACGTGTTATCGTGCTGAGACAGACACGGGCAGGGAGGCCTGGGGGCTGTACAGAGTGCATCACTTCACCAAGGTGATCCTCCACACCCGCTCGCACACTGGCTGCAGTTTCCTGGGTACTGCCACAGTGCTGACTTGTCACAATGCTGGTGTAATACTGCTGTGGTGCAAGACAGCATCAGTGTTGGAGTGCCAGTGCATTGCACGGCTAGTGTGTTAGTGTATAGGAAGATCACAGTGCCGTGGTGTCACAGGTGGAGATGTTTGGCGTGACTGCAGATGAGACGGGCCAGGAGAGCTCAGAGCTGCTGCTGGAGTTCCTCTCCCTGCAGAAGGAGATTTTCTCTGACCTGGAGTTGCACTACAGGTCAGTGAGTTTGTGTGGTGCGTGTCTGTATTAAGTCCTATAGGAAGACTGTGGAGTGATCAGGCCCCTGGTATTGACCAGTCTGGTTGTCTGCAGGGTGCTGGACATGCCCACCCAGGAGCTGGGTCCTCCCGCGTACAGGAAGTTCGATATCGAAGCCTGGATGCCTGGAAGAGGCAGTTTCGGGGAGGTCAGTGCGACATTATTTCTGGCCAATCAGGACCTGGAAACGTGTCGATTTCAAACTCCTGTGCTACAGATTGTCCTGCCTGCTGACCCCCCTCCACCCCACTACCCTCTCCTTTAGATCTCCAGTGCCTCCAACTGCACGGACTACCAGAGCCGGAGACTCCACATCATGTACGAGAACGAGGAGGGCAGCCTGCGCTACGCACACACTGTAAGAGAGCGTCCGCGTGTGCTTCAGCACGGCCTACACGTGCGATTGTGTGCGGAGGGCCGATCTCTGCCACGAAAAAGAGAACGGGGCGTGAGGTCTGTCTGAGTGTCTGAGTGTCTGAAGGAGCAATGTGTCCGTCTGTCTCTGCCTGAGAATGGCCCTCGATCTGCCCCGCAGGTGAACGCCACAGCCTGCGCAGTGCCCAGGACCATCATCGCCATTCTGGAGACCCACCAGACCAGGGTGAGCAGGGAAGGGGGGCACGTGGTGGGGGGAGGGGAGAGAGACAGGGGACAGAAGAGGGTATTAGACAGAGAGTGGGGGATGCAGGAGGATATTGGACCCCAAGGAGTTAACTCTCTCTATCTCTTTAACAAAGCATTACAAAAAAACATGACAAACGCATGAGTGAAACCAAGGGAAGCAATATTAAACTACAGTGATTTAGTAAGACCTCATTCTGTATACTATGTGCATTGCAGCTCAAGAAAGACCTCATTAAGTAACTCCTTGTGTGACATAACGCCCTGTACGTTACTTTTGAACATGTACAGAAGGAATGAACAGAATTTCTTCAGTATTGAACAGTTACAGTCGAGTCTAGGCCATTAGGCCTTTCTAGCCTGTGTGATAGTAGAGAGCCGATTGATCCAGCCCACCCAGAGAAGTACCAACTTCGAAACGCCAGCCGGTGGATATTGAGAGGTGGTGTGAGTACAGGGGGGTCGGAGGACCAGATCACCCCGCCCAGCTGTGCTGCAAGAGTGGTTTCCCTGCAGTCGTTGGAAGAGGTGCCTGAATGACAGCCCAGTGATTTGTCCTCTGCTGTCCTCCGACTCCCTGTCTCCCTCTCTCCAGGACGGGACCGTGCGTGTGCCGAAGGTCTTGCAGCCCTATCTGGGGTCAGAGGTCATCGAGAAGCCCAGGTGCACCCCCCTGAGATACATCGGGCCGAACCAGCCTCACCAGCCCATCCGCAAGATGGGCTGAACCCCCCCCACCAGCCATCCCGCGAATCGAGTCTCTGCCGAGGAGACGCTACCCGAACGCTGACCCGGCCCAGCCCGAGGGGAGTGACCCATTCCAGGGGGGCGGAACAAGGTTTGCGCTACAGGGAGCCTGTTCCTGTTTGTCATCCAACCTTCACACGCTTTTAATCCAGTCCGGTAGTGCTCAGACTCTGCTTTCACTGCCCTTGTGGGGGAAAAACAAGTCTTTTGTCTCTATTGTAAATAAACACCTGAATTCGACAATAAAGGCTGCCTGGCTTCTTTGTCTTTCGGCATGACTGCATCTGTGTATCCCAGAAT
Organism: Lepisosteus platostomus; assembly: GCF_059453375.1. Taxonomy (NCBI): domain Eukaryota; kingdom Metazoa; phylum Chordata; class Actinopteri; order Semionotiformes; family Lepisosteidae; genus Lepisosteus; species Lepisosteus platostomus. Next base: position 6,467,119 of record NC_142614.1, read on the forward strand.
CCTCCGGGCAGTCTCGAGGTAGATACGAGCGCAGTGTGGAGACCGAATCGCCCACAAGTCTGCGTGTCCACCTGCTGATCCCCAGCCTGGCCGTGGTCCAGCAGCTCTCCAGAGGCTAGTAGACGTGGTATTGGCAGTACAACACACCTTTCCCTTGCACATGTTTTATAAGGGACGTACTGAAATGGCCAGGAGCTGTTCCGCTGTGAACATGAGCTCATCGGAGCAGCTGGTGGACCAGTAGGTGGCGCTTTTCCCTTTTGGGACAGAAATTGCAAAGCAGTGTGACACTGGGTAGCAGTTGGTCAGGACACTGTGCTGGGCAGGGATAAGTCCAGTAATGCCGGCGCTGGCTGCTTCTGATTATCGAAAAGCCAGGGGCACAGTGGTATTCGGTGCTGGAGCAGCAGTGTGCCCTGTTTACAGATTAATGGCACACGCCTCGCAGATTGGGGGGGCGTGTTGGTGCACGTTTCCCGGAACACAGGAGCAGGCTCAGCCCTGGGGTGCTTTTCCCCAACACCATGCTCTCCTCCCTTTTGTGTTTTAAAAAGTCAGCGGCGGCGAGGAAAACAAAGGCGTCATGAATGCATTCAGAGTGAGCCTTTTGTTTGGGAAAATTACTCTGCTGCAGCATAGAGGAGTGATGTACTCAAGGCCACAGGGTTTCATTCTTTACACTCAGCACTAGTTGCTGTAGAGGTGTTAATGGGCAGTTCTGCTGGAGAGGTATGCGGAGGTGGAAGAGCGCAGCAGGTGTGAGCCTGGACAGTACCTGGAGAGGAGACCTCCTGGGAAAGCTGAGGCTGCTGCTGGAAGAGGTGTTAGTGGGGCCAGTAGGGGTCTGTGTGGGTCCTAATGCCCCAGTGATGGGAACATACTGTACTGTAAAAAGGTGTCGTCCTTCAGCTGAGATGTAAAACAGATCCTGAGTCTCTGTAGTGATTAATAATCCCAGTGGTTCTCAGAAAGAGTAGGGGTGTTACCCTGGTGTCCTGGCATACCAATCATGGCCTCCTAATAATCCCCCTCTCTGAACTGGCTTCATCACTCTGCTCTCCTCCCACTGAGAGCTGGTGTGTGGGGAGAGTACTGGAGCACTATGGCTGCTATCGCATCATCCAGGTGGCTTAAACTGAGAGAGGCAGGGAGGCAGTGTGTCTCTAGTGGTTAGAGCCGAGAGAGGCAGGGAGGCAGTGTGTCTCTAGTGTTAGAGCTGAGAGAGACAGGGAGGCAGTGTGTCTCTAGTGGTTAGAGATGAGAGAGACAGGGAGGCAGTGTGTCACTAGTGGTTAGAGCCGAGAGAGGCAGGGAGGCAGTGTGTCACTAGTGTTAGAGCCGAGAGAGACAGGGAGGCAGTGTGTCTCTAGTGTTAGAGCTGAGAGAGGCAGGGAGGTAGTGTGTCTCTAGTGTTAGAGCCAAGAGAGACAGGGAGGCAGTGTGTCTCTAGTGGTTAGAGATGAGAGAGGCAGGGAGGCAGTGTGTCTCTAGTGGTTAGAGCCGAGAGAGGCAGGGAGGCAGTGTGTCTCTAGTGGTTAGAGCCGAGAGAGGCAGGGAGGCAGTGTGTCTCTAGTGTTAGAGCCGAGAGAGACAGGGAGGCAGTGTGTCTCTAGTGGTTAGAGATGAGAGAGACAGGGAGGCAGTGTGTCTCTAGTGGTTAGAGATGAGAGAGGCAGGGAGGCAGTGTGTCTCTAGTGGTTAGAGCCGAGAGAGGCAGGGAGGCAGTGTGTCTCTAGTGGTTAGAGCCGAGAGAGGCAGGGAGGCAGTGTGTCTCTAGTGTTAGAGCCGAGAGAGACAGGGAGGCAGTGTGTCTCTAGTGGTTAGAGATGAGAGAGGCAGGGAGGCAGTGTGTCTCTAGTGGTTAGAGATGAGAGAGGCAGGGAGGCAGTGTGTCTCTAGTGGTTAGAGCCAAGAGAGAGGCAGGGAGGCAGTGTGTCTCCAGTGGTTAGAGCCAAGAGAGAGACAGGGAGGCAGTGTGTCTGTAGTGTTAGAGCCGAGAGAGACAGGGAGGCAGTGTGTCTCTAGTGTTAGAGCCGAGAGAGACAGGGAGGCAGTGTGTCTCTAGTGTTAGAGCCGAGAGAGACAGGGAGGCAGTGTCTCTAGTGTTAGAGCCGAGAGAGACAGGGAGGCAGTGTCTCTAGTGTTAGAGCCGAGAGAGTAGTACTTCCCAGGAGCAGTGGAAGACCTGTCAGCACCAGGCTCCCTTTAGCACCCTGGCTGACAGACAGCTCCTGCAGTGCTGTCATGGAAACAGCCCAGTTATGTAAGACGAGCAGAACTCACCGGGCTGCGAACTGCACTTCGCTGCAGATTTCTGTGTTCACTTGCTCCCTGATGACACAACCTGAAGTGGAAGCCGATTGAGACGACGGGGGCCTGCCCTGCTGTTCAGCCTCTGTTTTAGTAATGCAGACTGCGTCCTCTGACTGCGGTCCCCCGTCTCCCCCACTCTCCTGACCGCGAGCACCACCGACACAGCAGCCCACCACAGGGACCCCAACACCTCCCCTCAAGCTGGCATCCACAGGCAGAGCCCAGGAAAGGTTACAGAAGGGCCCAGGCCATCCACCCCAGCTTGGGATCACTGATCCCACAGGCTGCAGCAGCTGTGTCCTGGGATCTGAACAGAACAGACCTCCTCTGGCTTCAGTGACAGGTCATGCAGCACAGGACTTAGAAACCACACGACTCCCATCGCACGCCAGAGGCACGACACGCAAGCGTGCACACTCCATGCCAAACACACACCTGTACTACAGGGATAATGTCGTTTTTTCAACAACATTCAACAAACGCATGTGTGCGAATTAGACACAATATAAGCAGTGTGATGCACGGGCAAAGCGAATGACAGCAACGCGCTGCACAGAACACACGGCCTCAGTCGACACCCAGCCCGCTAGGACCCGCTGCAGGCTGCACACCGCACGCAACGCCATAGGGAAACCACACTGGCAATAGGCACAGTCTACTTGAAAACACGTCTAGGCGTCTCGGCTCCACAGGAAGGATCGCGTTTGAACCCAGATCTTCCGCTGCCGCCCCGCTGACATCACTCGCTCGCTCGGTATATAAGCAGCGCTCGGAGCCCGCGGGAGCAGCAGGCTGCCTCCCTCGGCGAAAGAGGAAGATCCCAGACAGATCCGGAGACGACAGGCTGTGCACTAGCGAGCGCCCACCTGCCCTCGGTCCGCGACGCGACGCGACGCACTTACACCCCGCCTCTCTGCGCTCCGTCTGCCGGGGGACAGCGATCAAGCGCCCCGCTCCTCGGAACCGCCGCTCTCCTGGGTCCGGGCTGCGCTCCGCGGGAGGAGACCCGACTCCCCGATTGGCTCCCGGACGCCGGACTGACAGGGCGGGCTGGTTTCGCTGGCGGCCGGGCGAGGATGCTGCTGGGGCTGACGGCGCTGCTCTGGGCTCTCGGCGGAGGTGAGAAAGCCGGGTTTCTGTCCGTTTCGAGCAGACCCCAGCGGAGAGGAGACCTGGCCAGCAGGACTGCCTCATGCATTCCGCTAGAACTACTGCGGACGACCGTGTCGCGGCTGATCTATTAATTGATCAATTCGAAAAACAGGTGCCTCGGACATTTACTGCTCCACAGTAGGAGCCGCGTCACGGGAGACGGTCAGGGTGAAGGAGCGGGGCCAGCGGGTGCCTTTGAACTTTCTGCCTTTCATCAAGCGCTGAGAGACCGGGAGAGAGAGAGCGTTATGTAACACTCCCGGCTTTTCCGGGCTTGTGCAGCCGGCTGTGCGTGAAGGCGCTTTGAAAGCTCGTCCGTGTAACCGCAAACAATCCGGTCAGGCGAGGCGTGAATTCGGACGCGCACGCAGTACACACACTCCCCACTTGTCCCACTCTGCCGGCTCACACGCGTCTGGCGGGCGCCTGGGAGTGGGACAGCGGGAACCCAGAGGAAACCGGTCACTGGGTCTTTCAGCCCTCCGATGGAGAGGCGCTTCCAGCACGGTGTCGCACCGACGTGCTGTGATCCCCGTGGGTTCACATTCCAAGCCCGTGAAAGCTGTAAAAGGACGGCACAGTGATGCCGTAAAGCCAGGTGTGTTCACGTGTCTCACCGGGAAAATGACGAAACCTCACTTGCGATCGCCGAAAGAGAGGAGACGACCGCGACACACAACACTGTGTTTTGACCGCTGTTTTGTGCATCGTTAACACCAGCGTCCCGTGGGTTCGCGCGAGTGGAGCGGAGAATCGCCAGGCTCGACTCTCTGCCCACCCGCGCCACGGAAAACCACCCTTCTATAGGTCTGTGGTTCCGGACGGGTGTGCATCAACACTTGGTCACCCTGGACCGCTGCTTTAACGGGACTGAGCCGAGCCTTCTCGGGCCCCGCAGAATGGATTCCTCGCGTGGAACCGGTCACAGGACACGGGCGGGCATTCTCTTTCGGGAATCAGTTTAAGAGATTACCAGGCACGTTGCCTTCGCTCTTGCTTAATTTAACGGAGTAGATATCGGATTAGAGGCCGAGAGGAAGAGGCAGGACCGCCCGGCGCACATGTGCGCTACCGACCCAGGAATAACAGCCTGTATCACACATGACACTCGCAAACACCGGCCAGCCTCCGGCACCCACGCAGAGCCACAGCTCAGCACAGTCCTGGCTTGGTCCTGGAAGTCTACAAACTGACAGCCAGACACGGGCTATAGAGTGTCGGCTACTGCGAGCAAACCAGATTTCCCAACGACTCGCTGAGCACAAAATGTCGCGCTTGTGTGCGAGTGTCGCCGGTTCACTGACGACACTCTCCCGAGCCCTCACACAGCTCCCTGCGGTTTTGCGGACGGAACCGGTGGCTGGGGCTCCGTGGCCAAGCCGGCCAGTCAGAGCCAGGGCGCCAGGATTTCAGGACCTCGGACAGAGACGCGATGGCGGCAGCCGTGGACAGGGGTGGGGTTCGGGGGAATACTGTCCGAGAGAGCCGCGGAGATCCAGCACCGGGGGCCCGTGGGTTTAACAACCAGATCGGGTTGTGTACGTTTTAATTTTAGAGAGTTATGGGGGTTAAAAAAACAAAGTTTACCGCTTTGAGCTATTGTCTCCTTTTTTTTAAAGTGAAAACCGGGCATTTACGTTCTTGACCTGATCATGACAGATCTCAGCGCGCTACTGTCTCTGCTGGAGTATGAGGGCCACCCGTTGATTTTCTTCTGCACACTGAACAGACGTGCTGTTTTCTTTACTTAATCAACTTGAAACCTTATTAACCAATTCTTTAGTGTAATATCGTTTATCAAGGCTAATTCAATACCTCCATGAAAGTAGTAACGAAGGATTCCTGGCGATTTAAGTCCGTTTAGACACGTGGTGTAAATCCCAATCTTTCAATATTGGTTTACCTGACTTCACAGGAAAGGGAGATCTGTCAGAGCGATGTACAGGGAGGGAGATCTGCTGGTGGAGATCTGGGGAGAAGAGTAGAGAGAGATCCATCAGGGAGATGTACAGGCAGGGAGATCTACTGGGGGAGATCTGGGGAGAAGAGTAGAGAGAGATCCCTCTGAAAGCGGAGGGAGATCTGCTGGGGAGAACAGAGATCCCTCAGAGATGTACAGGGAGGGAGGATCTGTTGGGGAGGAGAGTAGGGAGATCCCTCTGGGAGATGTACAGGCCGGGAGATCTGTTGGAGAGGAGAGTAGAGAGATCCCTCAGGGAGATGTACAGGCCGGGAGATCTGTTGGAGAGGAGAGTAGAGAGATCCCTCAGGGAGATGTACAGGCAGGGAGATCTGTTGGAGAGGAGAGTAGAGAGATCCCTCGGGGAGATGTACAGGCAGGGAGATCTGCTGGAGAGCAGAGCAGGGAGATTGCATGTGTGAAGGGTCTATATTATACCAGGCTCTTTCCCATTGTGGGTAGTAACATTATAAAACATGATGTATTAACTTCAACAAAGAAAAATAGGAACAGCAATTAAAGAACCCAGGGGAGACAGAGAGAAACTGGGTCATTGCACATTGCGTAGTGATTCTCTTTCACACACTGCTGTGTACAAATACATTGTGAGGCACATATTTTGACATCTTTACGTATTTCCTTCAGTGTATCAGCTCAAAGCTGTGTGTGCCATGGAAGTGCTGACAGTGAAGTGATCTGCAAAAAGAAGCAAAACCTCACAGAATTGCTCTGGAGCCTTCAGGCCCAGTTGAAAGTGACACTTATTCAGAGCACCAGTTCTGCTTTGTACCACAGACATTGCTGGTTCAAGCCTGAGCTGTGTCATACTGTAACACTATAGTCCAGAGATCACTGGTCCAGTCTGTGTTAGATTGTAACCCTACAGTCCAGAGATCACTGGTCCAGTCTGTGTCATACTGTAACCCTACAGTCCAGAGATCACTGGTCCAGTCTGTGTCCTATTGTAACCCTACAGTCCAGAGATCACTGGTCCAGTCTGTGTCCTATTGTAGCCCTACAGTCCAGAGATCACTGGTCCAGTCTGTGTCATACTGTAACCCTACAGTCCAGAGATCACTGGTCCAGTCTGTGTCCTATTGTAACCCTACAGTCCAGAGATCACTGGTCAGTCTGGGCTGTGTTGTGTAGGGTGGTGAAGATGGAGACTTTGAAAAGGTGATGAATTGTGGGTCTTGTACAGGATTTAACTGACCTGCCACACTTCTCCTCCACTATGGGATCCTCCACTGCCATTAAACTATCTCTGTTTCCACAGCTGGATCCCTGCCTCTGCTGAAAGATGAAAAGGTCAGAATCTGTTTTTGCTTTTTAATGCTTTTCTTACTTCATCCAGAATACCAAAATAACCTGACAATCCCTCTCTCCCCTTCTTCATGTGTGGGTTAGAATAGTAGAAAATTGATGGCTGAAGACAGAATACCCATCTTTACAGAGGGCATGCGATCCCAGTTCATAGATAATCATATCTTACTTTACGAAGGCATGGTATATGTTATCAGTCAGGCATTCAAAAAATCAAAACATCCATAAGGTCTTGAGGTCTGTTCTTCAAGATGTCTGCAACAGTATGAATGTGGATGTTTGCCCATTATGCCTTCCAGCATGTAGGGGCAGCAACATCCTGTTGCTGTTACCATAACATTAGTTATTCATGGGACAGGGTTGTTAGCCTTGTGCCCAACCTCCAACATGGAGGACCTGGTGCCGACATGGGACACGATCTCACTACCCTGAGATTAAGTCTCATGCTCTACCAACAGGGCTAGCCAGCGCTCTCTGCAACAGTATGGTGTGTGTAAAATAGGGGCTTGTTCCCACTGTGAGGTGTGCGATGGTCCTATCCCTGCTGTGATGGGCCTGTTCCCACCATGCCGTGAGTAATGGTCCAGACCCCACTGTGCTGTCTACACAGGTGAGCCGCTGTGTGATGGAGGTGCTGTCAGACTCGCTGTCCAAAGATAGGCCTGAGCATCTGGACAGTGACTGCTCCAGGTCTCTCAAACAAGGTACTGGCATTGACACACACACACAATTAGATGACAATACCGCACACACAATCAAGCTCAAAGCCACACGCCCCTTTACAGTTACACAAATGTTCTGTATCAATGTGTGGTGTATTCGAGGACATTTGTGCACTACATATTGTCATAATGGCTTTGGGTAATGACCATTTCTGAACAGAAAGCACCAGGACTGTAGTGGGCATTGGAATTTAGGTGCAAACACAAGATCAAGGTGCAAACACAACAACAGAGTCAGACCGAAGTGGAAACTTTCCAAGGGACTTTAGACAGCCTGAGAAATACATGAGTGACGTCAGTAGATTTAGGAGCCGATGGTCTTTAAGTCACATTCTGAACTTCTTGAACAGATATTTTAATGTTTCAGCGAAAGGGCCTTGCAGCAGGAGCCAATGGCACTGCTAACTCCAGCTCCCAGCTGGCCGACTCCTGCAGGCTCCTGGTGCTCTGACGAAGGAGCCCTCCTCCAGCTCCTGTCTCCAGCAGGAGGCAGAGGGCTGGAGACCAGGCTGAGTGACATCCCAGGCTCCTGCTGCAAGGCCGTTCTGTACAGAGACTCCTGTACATTTTCATATCTGTAAATTACCTGAAAGTGGAGCATGAAGAAGTCTGCAAGAACGACAAATCGTAGCTTTGATAGCAGATATTCTCAGGGTGTCTATGAGTAATTTCACAAAGCCCCTTACAAGTAAGTGGATGATCATGGAAAGCCTTTTCTGAGACTTAAGCCCCATGTTTTTCCTCCCTGTTGTGGTTGTGCTGGGTGACAGATGAGCAGATGAAGGCACTGGAGAGACACCAGGGGCTGCTGAGAGAACTGCAGGAGCTGGCACACAGAGGTGAGTCACGCACACACAGCACCTGGGAGAGCAGTCAACAGGCAAGAGAGCAGAGCAGACCCTCTCACGCACTGTACTGAGCAGCGTGGGACAACAGAGGCTCTTGCTGGTACTTTCAACACGTTGGCGTGTCATCAGTCACAAACGTGCACGGCGTGCCCAGTTCCTTTCACAATGAATTTCCAAATTCTGTTTTTTTATTCTTCGTGTCTTGGAATGACGAGCAGTGAAGGCTCGGTAAGCTGCCAGCCGGCAAGGGGCACGTGTTGCGAGGGGCGTGACTTTCCGCCTCGCCCGTGAGTCTGGATCTTCTGGCCATGAGGAAATGGGTCAGGGTTCAAACACCTGGGGGAGCTGCCAAGCCCCCGAGCTCTTGACTGTTACAGTAGGTAACTCAGCCCTCCGCTTCCTTCCAGACTCAATTAAGTACTGTAGATCTCACTACCGTTTGTCTCCATGCTATTTTTCCATCACATCACGTGTCATCCAGGTCGGACGTCCAGGCTGTGTTTTACGGCGCCACCACTCCTGTTTGCTCTGTGCATCATGCCAGGTGTGACAGGGCTGGGGTGGCAGTCTTCTGCAGGGATACCCACAGAAATACTGGGGCTCATTCACACAGCCACAGCCTACAGCCCTCAGAAAAGGCCATTTTTCCATCTGTTGCAGGCCTGCTATGCTGCTATCATGTACAGATCAGACACTGTCTATACATTATCTTTGAGCTGGCCACAGTGCCCGTTAGCACACACTATTAGCAATCTGTAACGGTTTCAAATACATAACAAGGGTTTGGAACAGAACTTCAAACGGAAGGTGGAATATATGGGGCATATATGTATGGAAAACCCCTTGTTCTTGCTTTCATCTCTGGGTGCGTCTCAGAACATTTCAACGCATGTGACACACGTAACAGCAATAAAAAGAACAGCACAGCACATGGAGTCAGTAGAGCGAAGAGTAAAACTACTTCCTACATTAAAAGCAATAAAAGAGAGCTTTCGACCTGTCCCGTCGGTCTCTAGTGGATGTGGGCCAAGTGCACCACGTACATGTTGCTGCGCATGAGAAGGCTCTACCACCCACCAGGCATGGGCCGCTGATCCCAGGCTAGGGACTGCATTATATTCATGAATGAGGCCTATCTCACCAGAAGTGTTCAGGTGGGGAGCTGCGTCAGGATGCGTAGGCTGCAAAGGAACAAGTCAGGTTTATTCCCTGCTGAAAAGAGAAGAAAGGAAACACACCCCCGAAGAAGGCTCCACGGCCCGAACGTTGTGATTTCTTTCTTCTCTTTTCAGCACAGGAATAAACCTCTGACTTATATCTCTGTGTTCTGCTGTTTAATGCACTTGACATAGATTCTGGCCAGCAGCTGACAAGCCAGGGCGCTTGCAGACCGCGTGCTCCTTGGACCAAGGCTTTTCCTGTTTTGAGTGGTGTGGCTGGATCCATAACCCTTTCCCGTTCTGCTCCCTGCAGAGAGAGAGGAAGAGATGGGCGTCTTGGAGAAGGACCAGCACAAGAAACCTGGAGGAGACGAGCAGAAGGAGAGAGGGATGGAGATCGAGCAGAAGGAGGTGGTCTTTACAAAGATGGGGGAGGTGACAGAGGAGGCGAGGGAGGGGGAGGAGGGGGAAAAGAGAACAGGAGCAACAGGCGACTTGTCCCTGGAGGAGAGGAAGAGACGGGAGGCGAAGAAGAGCACTGGGGACATCGAAGAGACGCTGGACGAGCAGCTGAAGAGGACCGACAAGAAGAGAGAGGAGACACTGGAGGAACTTCTGGAGGAGGAGCAGAAGAAGAGGGGGAATGAGAGAAACACTGATGAAGAACTGGAGGAGGAAATAAAGAGTGGGGAAATGAAGGAGAGTGAGCTGGAGGAGTTACTGGAGGAAGTGAAGAAGAGAGGAGGAGACAGAGAGAAGGAGAGGGAGCTGGAGGAGTTACTGGAGGAGATGAAGAAGAGAGGAGGAGACAGAGAGAGGGAGAGGGAGCTGGAGGAGTTACTGGAGGAGATGAAGAAGAGAGGAGGAGACAGAGAGAGGGAGAGGGAGCTGGAGGAGTTACTGGAGGAGATGAAGAAGAGAGGAGGAGACAGAGAGAGGGAGAGGGAGCTGGAGGAGTTACTGGAGGAGATGAAGAAGAGAGGAGGAGACAGAGAGAGGGAGAGGGAGCTGGAGGAGTTACTGGAGGAAGTGAAGAAGAGAGGAGGAGAGAGGGAGAGGGAGAGGGAGCTGGAGGAGTTACTGGAGGAGTACAGGAAGAAGAGAGGGAACGAGAAAAAGAGTGATGAAGAGCTGGAGGAGTTACTGGAGGAAATGAAGAAGAGAGGAGGAGACAGAGAGAAGGAGAGGGAGCTGGAGGAGTTACTGGAGGAGATGAAGAAGAGAGGAGGAGACAGAGAGAGGGAGAGGGAGCTGGAGGAGTTACTGGAGGAGATGAAGAAGAGAGGAGGAGACAGAGAGAGGGAGAGGGAACTGGAGGAGTTACTGGAGGAAGTGAAGAAGAGAGGAGGAGAGAGGGAGAGGGAGCTGGAGGAGTTACTGGAGGAGTACAGGAAGAAGAGAGGGAACGAGAAAAAGAGTGACGAAGAGCTGGAGGAGTTACTGGAGGAAATGAAGAAGAGAGGAGGAGACAGAGAGAAGGAGAGGGAGCTGGAGGAGTTACTGGAGGAGATGAAGAAGAGAGGAGGAGACAGAGAGAGGGAGAGGGAGCTGGAGGAGTTACTGGAGGAGATGAAGAAGAGAGGAGGAGACAGAGAGAAGGAGAGGGAACTGGAGGAGTTACTGGAGGAGATGAAGAAGAGAGGAGGAGACAGAGAGAGGGAGAGGGAGCTGGAGGAGTTACTGGAGGAGAACAGGAAGAAGAGAGGAGGAGACAGAGAGAGGGAGAGGGAGCTGGAGGAGTTACTGGAGGAAGTGAAGAAGAGAGGAGGAGACAGAGAGAAGGAGAGGGAGCTGGAGGAGTTACTGGAGGAGATGAAGAAGAGAGGAGGAGACAGAGAGAGGGAGAGGGAGCTGGAGGAGTTACTGGAGGAGATGAAGAAGAGAGGAGGAGACAGAGAGAGGGAGAGGGAGCTGGAGGAGTTACTGGAGGAGATGAAGAAGAGAGGAGGAGACAGAGAGAGGGAGAGGGAGCTGGAGGAGTTACTGGAGGAGAACAGGAAGAAGAGAGGAGGAGACAGAGAGAGGGAGAGGGAGCTGGAGGAGTTACTGGAGGAGAACAGGAAGAAGAGAGGAGGAGACAGAGAGAGGGAGAGGGAGCTGGAGGAGTTACTGGAGGAGATGAAGAAGAGAGGAGGAGACAGAGAGAGGGAGAGGGAGCTGGAGGAGTTACTGGAGGAGATGAAGAAGAGAGGAGGAGACAGAGAGAGGGAGAGGGAGCTGGAGGAGTTACTGGAGGAGATGAAGAAGAGAGGAGGAGACAGAGAGAGGGAGAGGGAGCTGGAGGAGTTACTGGAGGAGATGAAGAAGAGAGGAGGAGACAGAGAGAGGGAGAGGGAACTGGAGGAGTTACTGGAGGAGAACAGGAAGAAGAGAGGAGGAGACAGAGAGAGGGAGAGGGAGCTGGAGGAGTTACTGGAGGAGAACAGGAAGAAGAGAGGAGGAGACAGAGAGAAGGAGAGGGAGCTGGAGGAGTTACTGGAGGAAGTGAAGAAGAGAGGAGGAGACAGAGAGAAGGAGAGGGAGCTGGAGGAGTTACTGGAGGAGATGAAGAAGAGAGGAGGAGACAGAGAGAGGGAGAGGGAGCTGGAGGAGTTACTGGAGGAAGTGAAGAAGAGAGGAGGAGACAGAGAGAGGGAGAGGGAGCTGGAGGAGTTACTGGAGGAAGTGAAGAAGAGAGGAGGAGACAGAGAGAGGGAGAGGGAACTGGAGGAGTTACTGGAGGAGATGAAGAAGAGAGGAGGAGAGAGGGAGAGGGAGAGGGAGCTGGAGGAGTTACTGGAGGAGAACAGGAAGAAGAGAGGAGGAGACGGAGAGAGGGAGAGGGAGCTGGAGGAGTTACTGGAGGAAGTGAAGAAGAGAGGAGGAGACGGAGAGAAGGAGAGGGAGCTGGAGGAGTTACTGGAGGAGTACAGGAAGAAGAGAGGGAACGAGAAAAAGAGTGACGAAGAGCTGGAGGAGCTGCTAGACGAGTACAGGAAGAAGAGAGGGAACGAGAAAAAGAGTGACGAAGAGCTGGAGGAGCTGCTAGACGAGTACAGGAAGAAGAGAGGGAACGAGAAAAAGAGTGACGAAGAGCTGGAGGAGCTGCTAGACGAGTACAGGAAGAAAAGAGGGAACGAGAAAAAGAGTGACGAAGAGCTGGAGGAGTACAGGAAGAAGAGAGGGAACGAGAAAGACCTAGAGGAGACAGACAGAAAGAGAGGGACCACGAAAGAGGAGGAGGAAGCACTCAAGGAGCTGCTGGAGGAGACGAGACAGAAGAAAGCCAGAGAAGAGGGGGAAGGAGAGAGGGAGATGAGGGAGCCCCAGCAGAAGCGAGTGATGGAGAAAGCCAGCGACGAGGAGAGCAGGCAGTTTGAGGTGCTGAGAGAGGAGTCGGGACGGGAGCAGAGGAGGGAGGCAGCTGGGCGATCCCGGGCTCAGGTGGGTGTCCGTCTCTCCGTGCGTCCCGTTAAACCCCAGCCCCGCTGCCATGACCGAGGAGCGAGCTCAAAGCGCTCCTTCCTCACCGCACTGCTGGTGGCTCGACGATCAGCTCCAGGCAGAAGGCTGCACTTTGTTATATCTGTGATCTGTTAAATTACACATTCCTGGGTGCTTTTCTGGGTTAAACTAGTGCAGATTTGCCCTCTGGGTCTGGTCTTATATGCAGCCAGTCTGTGAAACCCTGCTCCAGCAGGGACATGTTTCTTGAGCTCCTCAGTGGCTCGGCCACTCAAGATGCTCGTTCGTAATGCAGGTTGAACTTCACGGCGCAGTTCTTAGTACAATACTGCACCTTTCATTTTATTCTTTTGAGTACGCTACTCATAGAGTGCTGGGATGGGTCAGGAGTGACCAGCACTAGGGCTCTGGCTGTCCATCTCTCCTGCACTGGCACGACGGCTGCAGGAGGTGGCATTAATACGGGTGTCGACCTGTGTGTGGTAACAGGAGCTGTCGGAGATCGAGACGGAGCTGCGCAGGGTGGCGGCGGAGCTGGGAGAGCTGAGGAAGGGCTGACTGAACCGCAGCGCCCGGACGGACGCCAATACACACGCACACACACACACACACACACACACACACACCGATGCACACTCTCCCTTATCACACAGGCAAACTCCACTGCTCTCCTCTAACACCGAGCATCTCAACCCTGTCACAAAAACATACACCAATACTGAAGCACAGCGCAGTGACACACCAGCACACTAATACCAATATGCCAAACAGGTTAATGCACACTTTAACCGACACAAACCAATGTACACTGACACACAGATGCATGAACATAGACACACATCCCTGACCATCTTCCCTGTACCTGGAACTCAGTCCGTCAATGTATGAACTCCAGTTATGCAGTGTGTTTTCTTGCTGTTGTGTCTTGTGATGCGGATGCTGACGATGCCGAATGCGTGCTGTTCCTGGGGTGTGGGGTGAGAGTAGTCTCTGGCTGAGCACTGTTATCCAGACTGTTAGGGGAGAGGGTGCCGTCACCCCTCCCCCTCTCGTCTCCGCGCTGTTCAACCACCAGTCAGACAAGGCGGCCAGGCCTGGACGGGGGGGAACCATGCAGACACGGATCAGGGGTTCTGGGGACAAACCCTCCAGGCTGTACGCACAGGTAACAAACCCCTGCTTTACCAGAACCCATCATTGGCTATTTCTCCCTCTCCATCATCCCCCCCCCTGAGGCTCTCGGCTCAATCCAGCCTGCGGGACGGCCTTCCAGCCAGGCCCCCCCACAGAAGCTCCTGAGCGTCGGTGCGGACCGTGGTCATCACTTTCCGATGCACGGCAACACACTTTTACCTCCCGGATCGAATCCGCGGAGGATCCGACAGAGCACGGGCAGGGGCCTGGAGAGGGCCAGGGCGAGGGAGAAGGAAAGCCCCTCGCCCGCCAGGCCCGCCTGGGATTGGCGCTCTCAGACCTGCTCCTGCGGGTGGAAAGGCACAGCCTGGTCTTTCACAGTTCAGCCGAAATGTGCTGTCGTTACTTTACACACACGCCGATGCCTGGCGCCAAAAGGCTCATGCGGACTCTCTTTTAGAAAACATTACAGTGGTATTTCATTTATATCAATTAAAAAAATGCAGACAGGCACTATTGGAGGCAGTTTAAAAAAGGCAGTAAGCGTTTAAAAACGTAGCAATAACGGCTTTGCCTTCAAGTAAAATTAAAATGTTAAAAAAACAGCCTGTTACAATTGCCTGGCAGTATGTCAAGTAGGTGATCTTAAGTGGTAACAACAGTGTATTAAAACATCATTTTAAATGAGCGAAAAAAGTCTAAATCCAGTCCAGCTCGTCCTCCCATTTTCTATAGGACTACTGAGACCATGAGCCGGTGGGGTGTGATGTTCAAGAGACAGGAGGTCACACACAAAGCGAGATGCGTCCTTACACAGTTCGTCGGTCAGTCGCACTGAGGTGACGTACCAGACTGTGGCGTCTACAGTCACTGTCCATGGGAACATGCGAGTACAGGGACTGAATTTCACTGCCTCTTACAGCCAGGTAAAAGGGCCAGCTAACAGGACAATCACGCTGCACGGTGCATTATAAGGAAGTTCCAAGGACAGGGCAGGGGGCCCCTTTAGTTCATGGATAGGGTTGACAATCGTTCCGCCCAGGCCTCTGTTCACACACAGGGAGGAAATATTAGAGCAGCTCTTTCATTTGAGGGAAATAAATGCTCTTGACCTCACAAAACCTGCATAAACTACTTTAAATAAAAATAGACCGTGATTTTAATAATTAGGGATATTTATTTTTTTAGATGTTATAGACCTGGAACATTTCCCCTTTTTCATAAAAAAAGATTCACGGGATTCCATAAATACTGGTCATATTTTGCATTTCCTAAAGGTTACTTTATCTTCCAGTACAGCCACATCAGAATGCCTCAGACTCCTACATGAAATAGCTCGTCTGTATGGTGGGATCGTCTGGTTTGCTAGCAGGAGGGAGCTCACAGAGGGAGGCAAAGGTGTGTGTGTGTGTGTGTGTGTGTGTGTGTGTGTGTGTGTGTGTGTGTGTGTGTGTGTGTGTGTGTGTGTGTGTGTGTGTTCGACACTGACAGCCACCGCCCCTCCCAATGGCAAAACCCCCTCCGCAGGAGCGCAGGAGGAGAGGACTGGGAGGTCCTGGTGGGGAGGGGGGCACGAGATGCACCCGCAGCTGGGAGCTGCCTGCTGCTGGCCGATCAAGAGTCCTACGCCTTGCCTGCTGTGTACGCTGCTTTGTCAATCAATAAAAGCACAGTTAGAAAACAAAACTGCGCCGTCTGTCTGTTTTGCAGAGCGTCCTTCATTGGGGGACAGGGCAGCAAAAACCTACACAGCTAGTCTGACAGTTTCAAAGAATGATTCCAGTTTGGTTAAACGGCCTTTTTTTTTACCTGAGATGATTTCATGATAACAACATTTCAAAGGCAATTCAATGATAACATACAGTAAGTGGCCGGATCTCCTCTATGGAATTGCAATTCTCTACAAAGTCCTTGCGTTTTGCAACTGCCTACAGCGAGCAGTAAAGCAATGAGGAAACTACTGTAGCAGGGAACATGGAAGACTAGTACAGTCATGGGGAGAACAGGAAAGCACTTGGGAGGTTAGCAAAGCACCGGAAAGACTAGCACAGCACTGCAGAGACACTAGAGCCTGTTAGAGCACTCCAACGTGAAACACAACAAAATGTGCCCAAGCAAGCTTGACCTCTTCTGCTGTGAAAAAAGTTCCATCATCAGATATGGAGCTGCAAGGCTGGAACTGCTGCCGGGTCGAAGGGGGGACGCCAAGGGTCCTGTTTGGCCAAGGAGGATGCAGCACAGCTGGGGTGGCTGCCCAGGCGAGTCCCTGGCCTCATAGGCCGCTGCCCGTGCTCCCCAGCACAGCCTCAATGTGGCCGAGAAGAGCTGAGAAAAACTGAGGAACTCCTTCATAGCCTGAAGGGAGAGAGACACGGCTGTTCACTGCGTGAGTCCCCTGCTGTCACCATGCTACAGTGCACTGTTGTTATGCTGTACCACAGTCTACCTGCCCTATGAGACACTGTCAGTGTGCTGTACCACAGTCTCACTGCCCTATGAGACACTGTCAGTGTGCTGTACCACAGTCTCACTGCCCTATGAGACACTGTCAGTGTGCTGTACCCCTCTATCACTGTGCTGTACCACAGTGTCACTGCCCTATGAGACACTGTCAGTGTGCTGTACTACAGTCTCACTGCCCTATGAGACACTGTCAGTGTGCTGTACCCCTCTGTCACTGTGCTGTACCACAGTCTCACTGCCCTATGAGACACTGTCAGTGTGCTGTACTACAGTCTCACTGCCCTATGAGACACTGTCAGTGTGCTGTACCCCTCTGTCACTGTGCTGTACCACAGTCTAACTGCCCTATGAGACACTGTCAGTGTGCTGTACCACAGTCTCACTGCCCTATGAGACACTGTCAGTGTGCTGTACCCCTCTATCACTGTGCTGTACCACAGTGTCACTGCCCTATGAGACACTGTCAGTGTGCTGTACTACAGTCTCACTGCCCTATGAGACACTGTCAGTGCGCTGTACCCCTCTGTCACTGTGCTGTACCACAGTCTCACTGCCCTATGAGACACTGTCAGTGTGCTGTACCACTCTGTCACTGTGCTGTACCACAGTCTCACTGCCCTATGAGACACCGTCAGTGTGCTGTACCACTCTGTCACTGTGCTGTACCACAGTCTCACTGCCCTATGAGACACCGTCAGTGTGCTGTACCACTCTGTCACTATGCTATATCTCGTCACAATTCTGCTTCACTACACTGAATTGAATCCTGCATTGTTACCATGTTTCACTGGATTAATATGAATGTGGAACAAGCAGATAAGAGACTGACTGGGGAAGATGTTGATGTCAATGACGGTGAGCCTCTCCGTCTCGTTATTCACTATCACGTCTACTCCAAACAGGGACATGCCCAGCTCCGCCCTCAGCTCTGTCACCATTGCGCTGATGACCTCATCGCTGGGGGGGCGAGGCAGGGCAGTCCCTTCATCCAGCTGTGGGAGAGAAAGACAGAGAGTTATACAATGAAAATTAGCAACTTGTTCTGTGAGACTGTGAGAGTAGAAGGCAGGGATTCAACAGTTTCAACATTTCTGATGTTCCCATCTACTGCAGGAGCTCAGCTTTCTGCCTCAAACGGTATCTGGGCTGGCCTTAATCACACAGCTTCTGCTTAGACCTTGGGGTACCCATCACTATTCAGGCCTCCTCATTCCAAAAACAGGACAAGGATTAGGAAGAGGGAGTAAGATGAGTCTGGTGCACATTAATGCCTTCAGTGTATCAGTCAGTGTATTGGTGTGTTACTATATCTTTGTGCGCTGTGTCAGTGTCTCAGTGTGTCAGTGTATTAAACGTGTAAGAATGACAGGGTGTTACACTATATCAGTGTGTCCGTTAGTCAGTGTCGGTGCATCAATACAAGCAGTGCCTGACCAGACTCACCGCAGTGAGGTGAGAACTGGACTCTGGCTTGGAGACCTCATGGCTGTTGAAGAAGATAGTCTTCCTGTCTGGAGACAAAGAACGCAGCACCATCACATGGACTCTAGCCCTGAGCCCATCTCAAAGCCCTCAAATAAGCTTGACCTGAAATGCAATTCTGACCTGCACTGTAACCTCTACCCCTAACCCTGAGTCTCACCCTAACATTGACTGTGACCCACTCCTGTGGTCTGCTCCTCTCTGCTGGTTGTGTGGGGTGTTTGGAGCAGTCGGTGGACAGCACAGCGTCTGAGCTTGTGCTTCCTGGTCCTGTCCCCCTGAGACTGACCGCAAGGCCCCATGGGGAAGTTCTTGAGGGATGGCCTCTCCACGGTGAAGTGCGACTGTCCCACCACAAACACCTTGTGCAGCACGGCGCCGTGGTTGACGAAGCTCTGCAGCACGCAGGGCGGGCGGGCGTCACACAGGCCGTCCTCCCCGAAGATCAGGGCCATCTGTGGGGCGAGACACCTGCACTGTGAACGTCTCCAGTGAGAGGCCGAGTGGATGGCAGTAAACCCAGCCAAGCAGGGTGCTCCTCCACCGCTGCTGGAGTGAAGGTGCAGCACAGAAAACATCAAAGACCAGACAGAAGGAGGTCAGGGCAAAAGAACCAACACCTTTATTGATTTAAAATGCAGCAGAAGATCTGATGTTCTGACCGGAAATCCGATTGTCCTCTGTGAACGGTGAAATATCGCGTCTCTGGCTGTGCTTGACACAATGAAGGTTTCACAGTCTCCCCTCCCGGGTGAGTGTCGTGTTGTCTTTCACCCGTCAAGGGTGGTAAAGCTCAGTGGCTTTGCGGCCAAGCACAGTGAAACACGAAGAGGTGTGGAAAAAACGTGACACACAAGTTCGAGATACAAGCAGGAAAAAGCAGGTGAAGCAGAAAAAAAGTGTCAAGTGGATCACACACAATTTCAACAGGTTTAAACAAAAATGTACCTGCTCACTTAAATTGCATGGCTCTAAGTGACAGTTTCCTGCAGCGCCCTCAGTTCACATTGTCAACAGCCCCTCTGGATTCCGGGTGCCTCTGTGCCACCTCCCTCGCCTCGTGACTTCTTCCTTCAGCTCCTTCAGGTTTGCAGGGATGCAATGGGCCACCACGCTGTTCGGTGCCGCTCGGGCTGTTCCCCCGGGAACGCCGGCTCGCGCGGCCCAGCCGTCACGGCAACTGGCCGATTCCCCGCCCGGGCTGCCGGTACCGTCGGTTGCCACGGCGACGGGTTCGGGGAGGTGATCCACGCTAGGAGCGCATAATCAGGCCGATACTTGCCTTTTTCCCAGCAGTGACAAAAACGTCCCTTGCTCAGCCACCGGACTTGCCTCGCACCCTGGTTTCCTCCTAGTGCTCCCTGGCCGTGTTCGCCCCCGGCTTTGGCTCGCTCGTGTTCCGCCTTCCATCCCGGATCGTCCCGAGCTTACGCCTGCTCTTCCGTGCCCTGACCCCGCCTGGCCGACCTCGTCTTGGACCGACCTCCGTGCAAAGAGCCCTGCCTGTTTTTCCGACTCTTCTCCGGATGATCCCTGGTGCTCGGCTCCGTCTCTCCCGCCCTCGGCCCCTGCCTGTCCGACCGCGTATCCGGATCGCCTGGGCAGCCGGCATTCCGCTCCCGCCGGCTTCCCACAGAGCCTGCTCCCGGATTTCATCTCCGGTCTCCTGGCCGGTGCAGTGGATCTTCCACCTCCGAGGTTAGTTTACAAGGACGGGCCGTCCAGAGAGCAGAATAAACTCCATGTCTACTCGGCTCTGACATGACGGCTTTTCATAATCCAGACACAACCCCAGCGGACCTCTTGAGTTCCCATAGATGCCACGAAGAAGGTCCGAATATAAAAGAGTAAACACGCTATAGGAATGTTTTAAAGACCAATCGACGAATTCTCAAGCCCTGCTGTCCAGGAATGCTACAAATTTGCTCAGTCAGCTAAACCCATTGCTGTCAGAGTCACAGACTCCCAGAAGAGGCGTGCTGCCTGCTTCCCTAACTGAACCCCACAGTCCGACATTCCCTTCAGACCAGGTAACAGTGTGAATGCTCTCATTTGCACAGACACTGCAGCGACAACACGTTTCTTGCAGTACTGCGATCACAACTGAGCCCAGTGTTGTGTCTGAGGTCTTATTCATTCTTTTTGACACAGCTTCCATCACGGGTGAGCACAGCAAGCCAGACCGAGGCATGGTGAAAGAGAAGCCACAAACACATGTGAAACAAACACATCCGCTGCCTCGATGAAAGCAGAGGCGCCAAGGGACAGGTGAGCAGACAGGCAGAGTGGCAGATTCCCAGCCAGACAGCCAGACCGACAGCATGAGACACTCACTTCATGAGAACGCGATCCGTGAGCCACTCTCGTTTTGGAAACTGGGAGCCACAGAAAGAAAGGGATGGTGGGAGATGAGAGAAAAGAAAAGAGGATAACTATCTGAACCGGAAAAAAAAACGTGTTAACCTCACTCCATCAGCTCACAGCAGTGGCCTTCAACACCACTAAGTCGGTCCCCTGTCGCAGTGCCCGTCTTCTGTTTGGAAGCTGATGTGTGTGAGAAAAAGCACGCCGTGCTCAGTGTTTAAACAGTGCGAATGGGAATTGTGAATTCGAGGATAGTGCAATGTGAATGGGGGTTGTAAATGTGTGAGTTCCACGTCAGCGCAGGCTAGCTGTGGATGGCGAGTCTGGTGTGAATTCGGTGTCAGCACAGAGCGGACGCACTTAGCAAGACCTGAACCCTACACACTTACTCAGAGGGTAGCTGAGTTGTTGCTTGGCAACAGCATCCCTGATTTCCCTCTGGTCCGCAGTGCTGATCTCCAGGTAGGGGGGGCTGCCGATACGGGGGTCTGTGAGGAAGAACAGACAGCACTCAGTGAGGGCCCCCTCCCTCATTCCCTCCCGTCTCCTCCAGAGAGAGGTCCGGACCACGGAAGGGTCCATACCGGCCATGACGTCGTGCAGCCGGTTCATGATGTGGTAGGAGACGAAGCGGTCAAGGAGCTGCCTCATGGCTGGAAGAGGGTCCAGCAGCACTGTGAGGGGGTGCGCAGCGACATGCTTCTGAAATACACAGACGCGGACACACACACACACAGAGGCTGAGACGGCCTGATTCGGGAAACTGGAAAGGCAATCCGACCATCTGGCTCATCGAAGCAACTGACGACCACCAGGCAGAGCTGTGGTGTGTACAGGAAGCAGGACCTCTCCAGACAGGAAGACGCCCACACTTCTGCTGGCTGGAACATGGGAAGGGGAAGTCTGCCTGGGGAGACGAGCGACCGCTGCCCTATCCCCCTGCAGCTCACCGCTGGCAGCCCCACTGGAGCTCCGCAGGTGTGAGGCTGGACAGTACCTGCAGGGGAGACCTCCTGGGAAAAACTAAGCTTGCTGCTGGAAGAGGTGTTAGTGGGGCCAGTAGAGGGCGCTCACCCTGCGCTCTACAGTATGTGGACCCTAATGCCCCAGTATAGTGACGGGGACACTGTACTGTAAAAAGGTGCCGTCCTTTGGATGAGATTTAAAACATGACTCTGTGCTCATTAAAAATCCCAGGGCGTTTCTCATAAAGAGTAGGAGTGTTACCCCGGCGTCCTGGCCAAATCTCCCCCTGGCCTTTACCAATCATGGCCTCCTAATAATCCCCCTCTCTGAACTGGCTTCATCACTCTGCTCTCCTCCCACTGAGAGCTGCTGTGTGGGGAGAGTACTGGCGCACTATGGCTGCTGTTGCATCAGCCAGGGGCTCCACATTGGTGGCGGTAGTGGGATTCCCCATTAATGGTAAAGCGCTTTGAGTGGAGTGTCTCGAAAAGCGCTATATAAGTGTACGATTATTATTCATTATCATTAACGAGCACCAGAGCTACAGGCTGGTGGGCTACAGCCATGTCTGGTTTACCTCAAAGTTCGCCAGGAGCTCCTGCGACTGGCTGCTGTGCTCTGCCTCCACGATGACGTCCGACAGCTTGTGCACAATGATGCTGAAGGGTCCCTGCAGGTCCAGGGGCTGGCTCAGGTCTATCTGTAACCCATATCGAGACTTAGCCGACACGCCTACCCAAGCCCACCTGCACTCAAATCAACTACTGACATGTACAATTTAGTCTAATGCAAAATGTCCAGTTTACTTTATGACATCTACGTAAAATGCCAGACTTGGGGATTGGCTTTATCTCACTGCAACTCCTCCTCCTCCTCCTACTGCTACTGTTTCTATTGCTACAGCTACCGCAGCACAAAACGTATTGCTCCGATCTCAGAGGTCAGTGATCTCAGCGCAGGCCAGTGGCCGCCTGGCCCTGACAGAGAGACAGAAGGAGGGGGGGGGGGGCTGACTCAAGAGAGGGCGCAGGCTGACAGAGCCAGCTGGTGTCTCTGAACCTCCGGCGGCGCGCCTGTGTGTCTGAGGTGTGCCCGGAGCCTCAAGGCCGGTGTGTGCACGGAATTCTGCGCGGCCTGCTTTTCCCACACAAGGTTCAGCCCCATTCGAGCTCCCAGCACTCCCAGCAGGGGTCGTGGAGGCGATGGAGATCCGAGGTGACCCGATCAGACTGAACTGCACAGCGCCTTGGACTCCAGGAAACGAGATGCAGCAGCTCACCTCCACTACTTCGATACCCCGGGTCCTGAAGAGGCAGGCAGAGAGGAAAACAGGGAATGGACACGGACACAGGGAGAGAGACAGTTAAATGCCTGATTTGAGCAGAGGAGGAAGGATTTGGGATTATTTTTCAAAAGCAGTAACACAGAAAAAAACACGTCTTAGCAGTACCCGGCGTAAGACTTCTCTAAAACGAGGATAAAATCAAACTCGTAACGACTGAAAGAAAGGAGAATACAGGCTATCGTTCTCAAACTGAGAGCGCGCTGTGACTGCCGCTACTCACTGACACAGCTCGGCGAACGCCGCCAGATTCATCCTCTTCCTCTTCTTGTCGCTCAGACAGAACCCCACTCTCCGGTTCATGACGAAGACCTGGACGGAGAGCGCTCAGAAACACACAGACGAGTGCTCCACAGCCGCTCGGACCTGCGCTCTGGGCCGGCGGAAGCTCAGTCCTGACGCTCGCCTACCTGCAGGGAGGGGGGTTTCGTGAGGGGGGGGTGGGGGGTGAAACTGATCCCATCTTGGCTCTGCGGCACGGCGCCTCCTTATTACCGACAAATGAGCTTCCCGGGCCCAACGTGAGAGCCGTCTGCCCGTGAGTCGGAGACCGCGGAGCTTCGACAGCCTGCACGCTGGATGGAAAGCCGGTACTTCTCCCATACTCCACAACGGGCGAAGCCCCTGTTTCCTCCAGTCTTCCTCACTTTTACAGACCGCTCTTCCGCCGAAGTTACACAAGCTTTCGAGGCGCGGAAAGAAGACCGGCAGGTGTCCGTGAGAAGCCGTAAATAAGGCTTTGAAACGTGTTAACCGCTGCTCGCCTTTTGCGATGAAACTGCAAGAAGTCTTCTGCAGACATCCCGTGTCGGGAGGGATCCACAGTCACGGACACGCTGCCGAGCGAGCGGGAATGTCGTCTGCTCGCAAGATCCGCACAAACCACGCGCTGCAGCTCGCGGGACAGCCGGCACGTCCTCGAGCTCGGCGCGCCCCCTCGCGGGCACTTCGCCCCCCGAGCTGACTCTCGACAGCAGAGGAGTAGAGGACTTTATTGCCATAATACTGTACGTGTACTTTGGGATTCGTATTCACCCTGATCGCTCGGGACATACAGAGCACAGCAGACAACCCCACACAATGCAGACAGTACACGACAAACAGAATAAATCAGAACAACAGAACAGAGAAGTATGTTGTTAAGAATTAATACAAATAATAATTGCTTACACTTATATAGCGCTTTTCTGGACAGTCCGCTCAAAGCGCTTTACAGTAATGGGGATCCCCTCCACCACCACCAGTGTGTACCCCCACCTGGATGATGCGACAGCAGCCATAGTGCGCCAGTACTCTCCCCCCACACCAGCTCTCAGTGTGAGGAGAGCAGAGTGATGAAGCCAGTTCAGAGATGAGGGGTTATTAGGAGGCCATGATTGGTAAAGTCCAGGGGGAAATTTGGCCAGGACACCGGGGTTACACCCCTACTCTTTTCGAGAAACGCCCTGGGATTTTTAATGACCACAGAGTCAGGACCTCGGTTTCACGTCTCATTCAAATGACGACGCCTTTTTACAGTATAGTGTCCCCATCATTATACTGGGGCATTAGGATCCACAGAACAGAGGGTGAGCGTCCCCTACTGGTCCCACTAACACCTCTTAATAATAATAATAATAATAATAATAATAATAATAATAATAATAATAATTGCTTACACTTATATAGTGCTTTTCTGGACACTCCACTCAAAGCGCTTTACAGTAATGGGGATCCCCTCCACCACCACCAGTGTGTACCCCCACCTGGATGATGCGACAGCAGCCATAGTGCGCCAGTACTCTCCCCCCACACCAGCTCTCAGTGTGAGGAGAGCAGAGTGATGAAGCCAGTTCAGAGATGAGGGGTTATTAGGAGGCCATGACTGGTAAAGTCCAGGGGGAAATTTGGCCAGGACACCAGGGTAACACCCCTACTCTTTTCGAGAAACGCCATGGGGTTTTTAATGACCACAGAGAGTCAGGACCTCGGTTTCACGTCTCATTCAAATGACGACGCCTTTTTACAGTATAGTGTCCCCATCACTATACTGGGGCATTAGGATCCACAGAACAGAGGGTGAGCGTCCCCTACTGGTCCCACTAACACCTCTTAATAATAATAATAATAATAATAATAATAATAATAATAATAATAATAATTGCTTACACTTATATGGTGCTTTTCTGGACACTCCACACAAAGTGCTTTACAGGTAATGGGGATCCCCTCCACCACCAGCCCTACCTGGATGATAGTGCACCAGTAGGCTCACCACACACCAGCTCTCAGTGGGAGGAGAGCAGAGTGATGAAGCCAGTTCAGAGATGGGGATTATTAGGAGGCCATGACTGGTAAAGTCCAGGGGGAAATTTGGCCAGGACACCGGGGTTACATCCCTACTCTTTTCGAGAAGCGCCCTGGGGTTTTTAATGACCACAGAGAATCAGGACCTCGGTTTAACGTCTCATCTGAAGGACAGAGCCATTTTTACAGTACAGTGTCCCCATCACTGTACTGGGGCATTAGGACCCCCACAGACCGCAGGGTGAGCGCCCCCTACTGGTCCCACTAACACCTCTTCCAGCAGCAGCAACACCTACAGCAGCAAGTGTAATAACTCAGTCCGCGCTTTGATCAAGAAACAAACATGATCAACCGCATCCGGCTAAAGTACTTAGCACGATGTCCACACGAATTTGCGGACTGTGTGGACTGGGCAAACGTGGCGTTGCGGGCTGTGGCTGCAGCGGCAGTACAGTTAGGAACCGTGGAGAGCGGCCGCGGTAGTGCCGATGCCGCCGGTGAGCAAAGTGCAGGAGAAAGACACCCCGAAGGAGGTGTGAGACGCGTGTGAACCGCCCGAGAGTCTCCACCCGCGCAGCAGGCAGGCCGTGGGCAACCGGCAGCAGAGGGCCGGCGGAGAGCGAAAGAGAAAGAGAAAGCGAAAGAGCAGCGGTTCGGGAAGTGTGTCTGTCTGCTGCATCACCCTGCGCCTCACTCGGGCCTCGCCGCCTCGCCCAGAAGAGCAGACGCCCGTCCCCGGCAGATCCCGGCCGCCCGCCCGCAGCCCCCCGGTTTGCCGACACGCTCCTCGCTCCAGGGCCGCCATGTCCCGGGGCTCCAGCGCGGGGTTCGACCGCCACATCACCATCTTCTCCCCCGAGGGCCGCCTCTACCAAGTCGGTGAGCGACCGAGTCGCTCTTTCTGCCGAGCGCTGGCGGGGAAACGAGGGGGGGGGGAGGTGTAAAGACAGTTAAAACGCTCGCGTTTTCGTCCCGCGAGGGCCATTACTGATTTCACGCGGCCCGCTGGAGGGAGCCACTCTCCCGGTAGCGAAGCCCGGGTCCCCCGGTCCGGTGCGGGTGACCCTGTTACTTCTCGCCCCGCTCTCACCGCCCGCACCGAGCGGGCGAGCCGGTCGCTACCGGAGCGCTGTTGGCCTGGTAACTAACTCACAAACCCCGGGGCGGCGGGGCCGAGCCCGCTCCCTGCGGGCTGTCGACCTCGCCACACCGTGCCGGTCCGGCCGCCCGCTGTCCGTGCGAGCAGGCGAGGTTACGGCGAGCTCAACCGACTGGGCTCCCGCTGCGACGCCCCGACTTGGCACTTTTCGTCACAGACGGGCACACCGTGACCCCTTTCGTCTGAAAATGCCGCCCCCCCTGCTCGGCGCTGTGCGCGGTCCCTGCCGGCGGCCTGCGCTCTGAGCTCTGGGCGCTGACTGAGTTAACATTCACGGCGAAAAGGCCAACCCAGCCGCAGAGACGCCGACAGACCCGAGCGCCTTGGCGTCTCGAAATGTTTTCTCCTTTTCAGCCCAAATCGAAGCAGTCGAACTGCAAACGCAAGATTTTGGGGGCCAAAACGTTGTTTATCTAAGAAATTGTTTTTGAAGTGCCGAATATGAACTGAAAGAACGATCAGGTTAGGTTTTCGTCCAGGTAATAACGCAAGGCGTTTTATCGGAGCTCTCCGAAAACCTCCCAGATTCAAGACAGCGCTGCTCTGCGATCACGCCTTATCCCGACCCGCTGGCCAGACAGCCCGAAGTTCTGGGATGGGGGCCTGTGTGATCTGGGGTGTAAAGGCGGGGGGACGTGACCCCAGTGTGCTCGGACCGCAGCTCCTGGCAGGACAGGGGCAGAGAGCTGCCGGTGGCCCGACCCGTGACTGGCCTGTGAAGCACGCAGCGCTGTGTAATTGTGATCTCAAGTCGCAGCTGCGGAAACGAAATAAACGGTGCTGGACGTCTGCGCGCTGCTCATTCTGAGTCGGATTTGCTTATTTATTACGACTCGAGCGCGTTTTAGAAAGAACACAGTGTACAGTGTAGAAGATGCGTTTTACAGCCCAGTCATCCCTCCTCAGACGAACTGCATTCGTTCCTCGACAGCTGCTGGGAGGGTGAAAACTCAGTTCAATTCACTGATCTTCACTTCAATTCACTGATGAACTCTGATTGGTTCAGAGCCCAGACATGTTCCGTCAAACACCGGAATTTCACCTCAATACAGCACAGAGCTGGACCTAAGGATGCGAACTGCAACAGTCCTGGTTAATTGTCCAGTATGCCTAAAGTCATAGACAACAGGAAGGAAAACATCACCACTCCTCATTTACACTACTGACAAGTACATAGACATCACTACCCTGCACTCTAGGCGCTTAACACACACACAAGCCTTCAGTTGGAAATAAGTTCAGATGTATAACAGTTCAAAGTAAATTCCTCCTCTGAGATGATGCGATAAAAAGTGCTCCAGGCAGTGCTTTAGGGGAGCCCAGTGAGAATCACCTCGCTCAGTGAAAGAACAGGCAGGACCTACTTCTGGTACAGTATGAGCAGAACCTCCTATGGGCAGGGATTACTGTTCTACTGGAACAGTACAGAGCTGCAGGACACAGCTGCCTTCTTTGTCAAATTGCATGTTGGTACAACTGGAGACTGTCCCACCGGAGACTGTCCCACCAGAGACAGTCCCACCGGAGTCTGTCCCACCAGAGACAGTCCCACCAGAGACAGTCCCACTAGAGTCTGTCCCACCAGGGACAGTCCCACTAGAGTCTGTCCCATCGGAGTCTGTCCCACTAGAGTCTATCCCACCTTAGACAGTCCCACCGGAGTCTATCCCACCTTAGACAGTCCCACCGGAGTCTGTCCCACCAGAGACAGTCCCACCAGAGACAGTTTATCCCACTAGAGTCTATCCCACCTTAGACGGTCCCACCAGAGACAGTCCCACTAGAGTCTATCCCACCTTAGACAGTCCCACCGGAGTCTATCCCACCTTAGACAGTCCCACCGGAGTCTGTCCCACCAGAGACAGTCCCACCAGAGACAGTTTATCCCACTAGAGTCTATCCCACCTTAGACGGTCCCACCAGAGACAGTCCCACTAGAGTCTATCCCACCAGAGACAGTCCCACCAGAGACAGTCCCACCAGAGACAGTCCCACTAGAGTCTGTCTCACTAGAGTCTGTCCCACCGGAGTCAGTCCCACCAGAGACAGTCCCACCAGAGTCTGTCCCAGATAGTGTTTGAATGTACAGGGAGGTTAACAGCAGACAGAAGGAAGAAAAACAGCAGCGTGGCTCCAGGGTCTTGGCCGACACTGTTGTGGTTCGCTCGGGCCTTTGCAGCCCCTGTCCTGGTTCTCTGAGGTCTTCGAACCCCTCTCCCGTCTCCGCCCCTCTCCACTGACGCCTGTCCCCCTCCTCTCTCTCAGAGTACGCCTTCAAAGCCATCGCGCAGAGCGGCCTGACGTCGGTGGGCGTGCGAGGGAAGGACTGTGCGGTGGTGGTCACGCAGAAGAAGGTTCCGGTGAGCGAGGGGGGCGGGGGGGCAGGGGGGTGGGGGCGTAGAGACGTGGGGGCCCTCGAGCCCGGCTGTCTTCCTGGGAAGAGGCGGGCGCGGCGGGGAAAGAGCTGGCAGTGAGCGCACACCCGCGAGAGGCTGGCAGCAGGCCCAGAGTGGCGTCAAGCCCTGCCCAGTCAGCTGACAGCTCCGCTTCGCTTGGCCGTCCCTGGGGGGTATAAACAGTGGGACAGGACCAGGCCGGCCCGAAGCCCCTCTGCGTGACGCGGCTGCTGGGCTGATCCTGCTGAGAGGCGTGGCTGGGGGGGGGTCTGGATCTGGGGGCGGTCTCACATGTTGTGGTTGTTGCTCAGTGGGCTGTTCTGCCCTCTCTTCTCTGCACAGGACAAACTGCTGGACGCCACAACTCTGACAAATGTGTTCCCGCTGACCCCCCGCATCGGATGCCTGATGACCGGGCAGGCCGGTGAGAGGCTCTCGTCTCGTGCTCACACCCCCTCGCCGCCCTGCCGTTCTGCAGGCTGTACCATATAACTCTCAGTCTGCACGTCTCGGGCTCTCTCACTGCACACTGCACTCCCCTTGAGCCCCTTTCTCTCTCACTGCCCGACAGCTTTCATCACACTAATCCCACTTTCCTCTCTCTGTCTGAGCCTCTCCGTTCCTCCCTCTCTCACTCTCTCACTCCCTGAATCTCTCTGTTCCTCCCTCTCTCACTCTCTCCCTCTCTGAGCCTCTCCGTTCCTCCCTCTCTCACTCTCTCACTCTCTGAGCCTCTCCATTCCTCCCTCTCTCACTCTCTCACTCTCTGAGCCTCTCCATTCCTCCCTCTCTCACTCTCTCACTCTCTGAGCCTCTCCATTCCTCCCTCTCTCACTCTCTCACTCTCTGAGCCTCTCCGTTCCTCCCTCTCTCACTCTCTGAGCCCCCCCATTCCTCCCTCTCTCACTCTCTCCCTCTCTGAGCCTCTCCATTCCTCCCTCTCTCACTCTCTCACTCCCTGAGCCTCTCCGTTCCTCCCTCTCTCACTCTCTCACTCTCTGAGCCTCTTGGCTTCTCTCTCACACTCTCTGCACCTGTTTCTCTCTTTCACTATTGGTACTGTATCTGTCTATATCTCAAATCCCAGAAGTACCGTACAGGTGTGACTGTCCTGAAAGGCGTGGCCAACTCTCTGACTCTCAGCCTCTCTTCATACCCCTCAGCGGACAGTCGCTCCCAGGTGCACCGGGCTCGTGTGGAAGCTGCTGAATGGAAATATAAATTTGGTTACGAGATCCCAGCTGACATGCTGTGCCGGCGCATGGCTGACATCTCCCAGGTCTACACACAGAATGCTGAGATGAGACCACTGGGCTGCTGTGAGTCTACAAACGTCTCCATATAATGCACCTTTCCACATTTCCACAGCTTTTCCATAGAGTCAACACTGTCCTCTCTGTACGGGCAACAGAGTCACACTGACCTGTCAGTAGAGTCAACACTGTCCTCTCTGTACGGGCAACAGAGTCACACTGACCTGTCAGTAGAGTCAATACCGTTGTGAACCAAGAGTCACAGTGGCATCATAACATAGCCAATAGTCTTACACGCTTCTTTCTAAGGCCAACACAGGCATCTTAGTCTTTGCAACAGAGAATTGTGCCATATAAAAAGACAAAGGGGCTCCAAACACGATTGGAAATGTCTTATTTTGGAATGATGCACAAGGCCCAGCTGGACACACCACTGCTGAGCTGCTGCTTGCATCATGATGTTCTTAATATTATGTGTGCATAATGCCTCAGTTTAGGCAGCCCCTTGTAATATATAAGGGCTCAGGGTAAGAGTATCAGACAGTTATTATAGAGATCTCAGATAGCTGTGTGCATGACACCCCTCTGCTCAGAAGTCTCCAGCTTCCCACTCTGGGAGATCTCCAGTCCAGCAGATTTTATAGGTCACACCAGTAAGTAACCGTTTCCAAGAATCTAGAATAATTTAATTGCGAAAATCCGGGTTATTTGTCAAACAAAGTACTATATAGATATTAAAAAAAAAACTTGCTTACTTGATCAATAACCAGCTTAGAACAAGACTGCATACAGTACATCAGGGTTCTCATCCTGGGACATGGTGGAGACGCCTTGGTTTAGTTTAGCCCCAGAGTCTGCAGTGATCTAGAGTCAGGGCAGGGACTGCACTCGGGTTAGAATACCTGGGTGCGAAGCAGCCAGTGGCTTTGTATACAGAACAGAGCTGCGAGCCCAGTGGTGCCCCACACACAGATCGCTCAGAGGCTCAGACCGGCGCTGCCTACACGCTGAGGCTGCTTATCCCAGCGGGAAGTACTGTACTGCACTGCTCCCTCGCTGTGACGCTCATACAGCGCGGCCATCGTTCCTTATGCGCAGCGCTGCCTGTCCCACGACGTTTCACGTTCTCCTGGGGGAGAAATTTCCCCCCAAATTGCTGTGGGGGAATGAATATTTAAATACCACGGACGTGCACAGGAATTGTCAGTTCAAGTAAGACCGAAGAGGAATAAAATCCTGTTAACGTTCAGCTAGTCGGTTTAAATTGACTTGCTGTCTTAACGAGCAGCTTTTCTTTTATTGCAGTTAATGTTCTTAAGTTGTTCTCACAGATGGTATGAGTTCACGTTTGTCACTGTAACATTCTTTCAGTCTGTATACGCATACATACAAAGGTGCTACGGTGTTACACGGTGTTATTTCGTTATATGAATGGATTGAAAGAGGGAGTTGTTATATTTTAGTCAGGGATGAGTGACAAATAAAATCTGAAGATGTGTCTGAAGGAAATGACGATAAAATAATGACCTTACCTTGAGAATTAGTGTCGTTTAAAAGGCAACGTTTTCTCCCCCGCTCGCCCGGTCCTGAGCGCTTTGTGCTTGCCCCTTGCGATTCCGAGGGGCGTGGAAACATTTCTAATGTCGGGCCGTGATTGGCCGTGAGGACGCCCGCGCTAATGACGGATTGGAGGATTCTTTATGGGGCGGGCTTTTGTGTCATAGCGGTGTCCTGCGTGCGCGTGTGATTCAGGTGAGGAGCTTAGGAAACAAGACAGATTTGAATGGTGTGTACCTTCTTCCAAGTGTTTTTATGATTATTTCCAAGCGGTCACGCTCTGAAATGTTCCACAGTCTTAAGAACTGACCTTGTATCTCCTATACCTTAACCCACTGAAGCTCAGCAGGTGTGAGCCTGGCCAATACCTAGAGGAGAGACCTCCTAGGAAAAACTAAGGTTGCTGCTGGAAGAGGTGTTAGTGGGACCAGTAGGGGACTCTCACCTTAAGGTCTGTGTTGGTCCTAATGCCCCAATATAGTGACGGGGACACTATACTGTAAAAAAAGCGCCATCCTTCGGATGAGATGTAAAACCGAGGTCCTGACTCTCCATGGTCATTAAAAATCCCAGGGTGTTTCTCGAAAAGGGTAGGAGTGTTAACGTGGCATTCTGGCCAAATTTGCCATTGGCCTTTAACAATCCTAATAATCCCCCTCTCTGAACTGGCTTCATCACTCTGTTCTCCTCCCCACTGAGAGCTGGTGTGGGGCGAGGGCGGTGGCGCACTCACATCATCCAGGTGGGGCTGCACATTGGTGGTGGCAGTGGGATTCCCCATTACCTGTAAAGCACTTTGAATGGGGTGTCCAGATAAGAGCTGTATAAGGGAGTATATATGATTATATCTGACCGGGTGCAAACGCCCAGGTCGTCTGGGCTCTGGTGATGTGGATTCAGAGAGAGTGGCTCAGGGCGGCGGGTCTCATCCCCCTCTCTCCTCCCCCCAGGCATGATGATGATTTCCATGGACCCCCAGCTCGGCCCCATGCTGTACAAGTGCGATCCCGCCGGCTACTACTGTGGCTACCGCGCCACCTGCGCCGGTGCCAAACAGACCGAGGCCAGCAGCTACCTGGAGAAGAAACTGCGCAAGAGGCCCGACCTGCCCTACGACAAGACCGCGGAGGTACCGGACGCCCCGAACACCAGGGAGCTCAGCCACAGCTAGCAACAGCATTCACGAAGCAGAGACGGCACAACACCAGACACTAAACCGAGCAGGCACAAACACCGCAGGTTGCGGTATATCAGAACTGAGCCTGCTGCAGGGCCTTATGAGGATGCTCAGACCATGGGGTGTTAATGTCTTGTAAAAACAGAGAATAATAATAATATAATAAACTTTATTTTATAAAGCGCCTTTAAAGGTGGCTTCTCAAAGCGCTTTACAGGATGACAAGAACAATAAATAAGAAGACTACAACAATAAATAAGATAAGACACAATTACAATTACAATGATACAACAATAACAATAGAGGAGACCGTGGAAGGTGGTGAAGAATGGAACCAGTCAAGTAAAGGCTTTTCTGAAGAAGAGGGTTTTGAGTCTGTATTTGAAGGAGTTTAGAGAAGGTGACTCTCTGATATCCTTGGGCAGAGAGGTCCAGAGCTTGGCATAGCAGGAGAAGGCCCTGTCACCCATACAATGTAGATGGGCTTGGGGGACAGTAAGGAGGGCAGAATTAGAAGAGCGGAGGTTGTGAGGTGGGGAGTAGGGCGATAATAGTTCAGACAGGTATTGAGGTGCCAAGCAATGTGGGACAGTGTGTGTGTGTGTGTGTGGCTGAGTGCAGTGGGACTGTATGTATGTGTGTGGATGAGTGCAGTGGGACAGTGTGTGTGTGTGTGTGTGTGTGTGTGTGTGTGTGTGTGTGTGTGTGTGTGTGTGGATGAGTGCAGTGGGACTGTATGTATGTGCGGATAAGTGCAGTGGGACAGTGTGTTTGTGGACGAGTCCAGTGTGCGTTTCATGTGTGTGCTGGAACGTAAAATCACAATGAGACAGTGTGTATCAGCGTGTATCCTGTCTGTCCGCAGCTGGCGATCACCTGCCTGTCCTCCGTCCTCTCTCTTGACTTCAAGCCCAGTGAGATCGAGGTGGGGGTGGTCACCAAAGACAACCCTAAATTCAGGTAGAGAAGATCCCAGCTCTGTCCCACTGCTTCTTTCTGACTGTGGCTGTGTCAGTGTGCCTCACTGCCTCTCTGCATCTTGATATCTTTCAGCACGTCTGTGTGTGACGCTGTCTCTGAGACTTTCTCAGTGTCTCTCAGTCTCTCAGTACGTGACAGTATGTCAACAAGGTTGAGCCGTGCACTGTGCCCTGTCTCATCACGCACCCTTTTCTCACTCCTCCCCCCTGCGGCTAGTTTACAGATGTAAAAAACGGATGTGGGAAGAAGTCCCTAAATGAAGGATGAAAACTAACCCTGTGCCCTCCCCCACAGGACGCTGAGTGAAGAGGAGATCGACGCACACCTGGTGGCCATCGCTGAACGAGAATAGAGACACCACCGCACACACATACTGACTGAGTCAGGGGCTTACAGTGTGACACACACTGACACATACACAACTCTGCCAGACACACTGGCCAACACCCACGGACACTGACACACACGCAGATAACACAAAGAAAAAACGCTTCACAAACAGCACATGTCACTGCAGATCTACGAGTGTGTGTGTGTGTGTGTGTGTGTGTAGTGCATATATATTTTTATTACTTTGTAATAAACTTGGAAGACCAACTGCTCTCTCTCCATCAGTCAGGGTGCTGCTTCGTCATGGGTGTGGAACTTTGATTTGGTTCCGTTACTGCTCCTGTCTGGCTTCTACCGCGGAAACCTCATCCCGAAAAATGAAAACCGCACCGTCTTGAGCAAGCAGGTGTACAGACTGCTTTACTACCCTTTTCTGATACACATTTCCATTACAAACTAGGGGTCACACATACGGTTAAACAAACGTTTTGCTTGTGAAACGTACATTTCAAGGCCAGCAGCCAGCAGCTGTGAGCCTGGTCAGGACCTGGAGGGGAGACTCCTGGGAAAGCAGAGGTTGCTGCTGGAAGAGGTGTTAGTGGGGCCAGCAGGGGGCGCTCACCCTGCGGTCTGTGTGTGTCCTAATGCCCCAGTTTAGTGATGAGGACATTATACTGTAAAAAAGGTGCCGTCCTTCGGAAAAGACATTAAAAATCCCAGGGTGTTTCTCGAGAAGAGTAGGGATGTAACCCCGGGGTCCTGGCCAAATTTCCCCCTGGCCTTTACCAATCATGGCCTCCTAATAATCCCCATCTCTGAACTGTCTTCATCACTCTGCTCTCCTCCCACTGAGAGCTGGTGTGTGGGGAGAGTACTGGTGCACTATGGCTGCCGTCACATCATCCAGGTGGGGCTGCACACTGGTGGTGGTGGAGGGGATCCCCATTACCTCTAAAAAGCTTTGAGCGGAGTATCCAGAAAAGAGCTATAGAAGTGTAAGCAATTATTATTATTACATTTCCTGAAGTGGGTAAAGGCAGACCAGCCAATGTGTCCAGCCCACAGTGTCGGGAAGGTACAGTTAAATCTCGGAGACCACAGCCAACCACAGACCCCACGGGGGAGAAGGAAAGGATGGGGCTGGGTGGCAGGTGTTCAAGAATCACACCCACACCTCCTCCCAGCCGCTCCTGCTGCACAGAGGCCCCAGCATGCTTTTCAGGGAGCGGTCCTAATATTTTGGCCAGTGGTGGGGGGTGAATTTCATTTCACGGATTGTGATTCTTTAGGTTTTCTATGTGTCCCATGTGGGAAATCATTAACATCTCTAGTGCGACATTTGTTTTGTATCAAATCTCACACATTCTGCTGTGCTGGACCCAGTGTTACCACACAGACCCGTCGCGCGAACACCGTCCGAGGGGCGAGAGGGGATTTCAGCTCCAGGTCCGGGAGAGCCACAGGGCCGGGGTTTCTAACTTACAGTCCTCGCTGAGCGAGCCAGAAGGCCTAGAGGCCGTGGCAATAAGGGAACAGCGGATTCGGATCAAGTTAACGAGCCTCCGGGGTGGAATGAGAACCTCCAGGACCAGGACCGGGCCGTGTCTGTGAAGTCGACATCAGTTTAAAACACATACAGCACAGCCGGAGTTTCAGACTCTTCAATTAAAACCAAACAAACCCTCTTTCAGGGTTTGAAAACCCTTCTCTTTCAGAGACGCGTGCCTGGAGTGTAGGGGTTGAACTCTGTGAGCCAGGAGCTGCAGGGCTGAGGTGGGGGTCACGTCGCCGAGTCCGTGATGAACCCCGGGGAGAGCCAGGGGGACCCGCCTTGCTGACCAGCTGAAACAGACCGCTGTAAAGGGAGCACTGCCGACTTGGCCTCTTCACCCGGGGAGGGCTGAACGCAGAAAGCTACTCCTTTGTGTTGATGCTCTACAGCGAGCCGGCCTGCTCAGAGCACCGTGCAGTCCAGCAGCAGTGAACCTGCTCGCGCGGACATGATTAACACACTCCCATGAAGCACCAGGGCCTCTCAGTCCTGCCCTGAAGCACCGGCTCTAGTTCCAGCTGGCCTGTCCGAATCAATTAGGCTGACTGATCTTTGGCTGCTTACGCAAGAAATTAGACTCATCAAATACTGCCTACAATCTCCAGATTTCAATGAAGGATGAGATCAGAAGTGAAGAAACCCGTAGACGATGTAGGGTGGTGGATGTGGTTGAGAAGATGCGAGAGGCGAGGTTACGGTGGTATGGACAGATCATGAGGAGGGACGTTGAGGAAGTAACAAAGAGGGTAATGGGATTTGAGGTGGAAGGTAGCAGGGGGAGAGGCAGGCCTAGAAAGAGATGGAGGGATTGTGTGAGAAAAGATATGGAGGTGTGTGAAGTGAGTGAGGAAGATGTGCTCGACAGAGACAAGTGGAGAAGAGCAACCAAAGCAGCTGAGCCCAGGACAGTCTGGGACTGAGGCTGTGGAAAAGAGGAAGAAGAAATACTGCCTGTAGAATCCTGAACCCACATCTGGTTTTCACACACCGCCGAATGTGTGCCGTCGGCCAATCTTGCGTGATTTTTTTTTTTACAAGAGTCGCCACATTTTCGTGCCGGTCCAGATGCCGACCACGAGAGGCGCCGTTGTGCGACTTCAGCACCGAGAGACCCCGGCGACGAGCAGAGTCTCACGGGGAGGGCACGCACACAGAGACGAGCTGGGCTGGTGAAAGAACACGTTCCTCTCCCAGTAAGACTGGCGCAGCTACTCCGGCCGGCTTGTTAAATTCCTACTCAGTGCAAACAGCCACCGCACGGATACCTGAATGAAAAATACACTTGACTTAAAAAGAGAAAGCGAAAACATATTCATGTGCATTAAAGTGTTTTTATTTTTAAGGTAACCGTCACAACAAGCACTTAAATTGCGTGGGGTAACATGCAAATACTCTTCCCATGATGCCTTGTGAACTCACATCTCACCGTCTTTCAGTCCCCTGCCTGTCTCTCTCTCGCTCTCCAAATCCTCCACCTGGTTCTTTCCGGCTCTCTCTGACCCCATCTCCCTCCTTCCACCTGCAGCTCTCTCCCTCCCCCTCTCCCCGTGTCTGAAGTCACGACAGCGCCCTCCTTCTCCTCCAGCGCACCCAGATCGAGGACCGTCACGCCTCAAACTGCTACGCGATTCTGAATGAAAGCTGGCAAGAGCGCAGCCCGGAAAACACCCCCCCCCCCACCCAGAAAAAAGAAACAGACCGAGCTTTACTTGAACAAAACACAATGTAGAAGAGCACACAACGGCTTGCACAGAGGGATGACGGCTGGGCTCTGACCATGTCTGCGTGCCCCAGCGCCAGCCCGGACCAGCTCTGTCTGAGCCCCCCGGGACGTGAGCGGGGTGGGAGGGGGTTAGTGGGGACCAGCACTTTCCGAGTGCGCCCAGGGCTCCGGTACGGTCACGCAGCGGGCCCGCGGCACTCTGGCGCCACCCTGTGGGGCACGGGGGCGTGGGAGCCAGGAACAACAGGGCCCCACACCTGCATGACACACGCGCACAGCACCGGGAGTTTCCAACTCGCGTCACGTAATCAGAAGTCCCATATTTACCTGGACATACCGATCCTCTCGATATCTTCAAGGAATCTTAAAGGGCACCTTTAGCCAGAAAGGGAAAGAGCTCACGCATGCGGTTATTTTTCATGTTTGTGGCTCATTTCCTTCACAGACACAAAAAAGGCAGTGGGGTGCCGCCACTCCTGCGCGCCCACCTCTTACCCCTTGGCCTGAAGAGTTCACGGCATTACCAGTGTTCGCTTGAAATGTCGTATTATTAAAAAGCTAAAGCGACTTACACCTGCACACATTTATACCGCTGGGTGACGTGTTTCATCTGGGATTTGAACCCACAGCCTTCCAGTCCCGAGTGCAGAACGCTAAGCATCCGTAACACCCAGTACCAGTGCACCCAGTACACCCAGTACCTGCGCCATCCTGTGATACAGTGCCAAGTGCCAGACTGAGTCCCTGGGTACCCAGACTGCGTGTCAAACAGTGTGTCTCCCGCAACATGTTACACTGTTAAGAGCGGCACGTCCTAACTTCCCTTAACAGAGACAGGAAACTGCAGCACACATTTTTTGGTCATACACACATGCACACACTTTCCTCTAGGAGTCTTTACGTATTAATCTCACGACAGGTTCCCTTTACTGTTTCAGTCCTGGGCGATCGGTCTTAAACTGGTTACTCGGCAGGGCACAGACTGCCGCGAAACCAGCTGGGGAAGACTAGCAACAGAACAGCAGCTGCCCCAGCCGCCTGTCAGGGAAGGAGCCCGCCTGGGCCGAGCCCCAGCCCAGCATGACTGCATAGGCTGTCCCCCCCCCCGGAGGGTGGAACCGTGGTTATGTACAGGGGACACGCAAGGGGGAACCCTAACTTGTTCACGCAGGATATGCTTGAAACATCCAAATTGGAAAAAAATAATGACAGCGCTAGGTTCGCAAAGCGCTCCCACTGGCCGGCCCAGCTGCAGCAGCCTGCGTGCCATAATGAGGACGGCAACCAGCCTGTAGGGGGCGCTGCAAGCCACTGCTGTCTGCGGGAGCTCGGGAGACTCTCTGACGGTGGCGGGAGACGGAGGGACCCGCGATCTCTCCCAGACCGCAGCAGTATTAAGACACTAAGGAGAGGGGCACGACGACATCGCCTTTCCTCACACGGCTGAGGCCCAATCTTCTCAGCCGGCCGGGGGCTGGAGCTCAGCCCCTGGAAAGGTGATGCTCCCCCGCCCTCGACAGCACGACAGCACGCACACACACACACAGTCACTCGCACAGGCGTCTGCACACGGCGGGCACGCAGCTAGCCAAGCCCATGGGAGGAAGGGCTGGAATGAGTCTGCAGACATGGGATTTGGGGGCGCGTCTCCGTAGGGACCTTCACGATTACAGCACTCGATGGCCGTTGATGACCAAGTCATCAAACTCCTCCTAGACACAGAGAGAGAGAGGGAGAGGGAGGGAGAGAGGGAGAGGGAGGGAGAGAGGGGGAGGGAGGGAGAGAGGGGGAGAGGGAGAGGGAGAGGGAGAGGGAGAGGGAGAGGGAGAGGGAGAGGGAGAGGGAGAGGGAGAGGGAGGGAGAGGGAGAGGGAGAGGGAGAGGGAGAGGGAGAGGGAGAGGGGGAGAGAGGGAGGGAGGGAGGGAGAGAGAGAGAGAGAGAGGGTTAGCAGCAGCTATATCACCGGACAACTCCCATATCACAGCTGGGAGACTCCTGGGAAAGCTGAGGCTGCTGCTGGAAGAGGTGTTAGTGGGGCCAGTAGGGGGCGCTCACCCTGTGGTCTGAGTGGGCCCTTTCTGGGCCCCTGCGTTGTTTGAAAATGGGTTTTAAAAGTACCAGAGTAATAAATGTCAAAACGAAGTGAATCATCGTGTTACTCGCCGAAGGGAAAGGCGTTCCAAAAGGTCAGTAACTGGAAAACCTGCAATGCGCTAATGTTGTTTATAATAAAAAAAACAAGACAGGCCAAGGCCAGGCCCCTTCAGAGACCCACGGGCCCTGGGGTCACGCACCCCCCCGACCCCCCTTCTCGTCAGGCCTGTGTGGACACTGTACTGTAAAAAGGCGCTGTCCTTTGGATGAGACATAAAACTGAGGTCCTGACTCTCTGAGGTCATTAGAAATCCCAGGGTGTTTCTCGAAAAGCGTAGGGGTGTAACCCCGGTGTCCTGGCCAAATTTCCCCCCTGGACTTTACCAGTCATGGCCTCCTAATAATCCCCATCTCTGAACTGGCTTCATCACTCTGCTCTCCTCCCGCTGAGAGCTGGTGTGGGGGGAGCATACTGGTGCATCATCCAGGTGAGGCTGCACACTGGTGGCGGTGGAGGAGAGTCCCCATTACCAGCAAAGCGCTATAAGTGTTAGAATATTATTATTATTTCTACTCAGAGAAAAACTGAAAGTCTGCTGAAATCCTGATCCGGAGGACTGGAATTGAGGATCTGTACAATACAGCAACTTAGCGCTGCCCGTGAAGTTGAAGACGTGTCTCGGCAAATGGAGACAGATGGGTCAGATGGGTCAGATGGAGATGGCCAGTGCCAGTACTTACTGTCCGAGCTCAAGTGCCCCCAGGACACTGTGGGAACTGTTTGAAAGAGCAGCGTTGCCCATATTGTTACAGGACAGCTGTGAAATTCCAGTTCCGGTCAATGACTTGCCATGCCTACAGACCTGGCCTATTTAAACAGGTCTACTGTGAGGCTATGAAATGTTACACATACAGACATCACAAAGTTATTAAAAGTTAGACGAATTGATAGTGTCCCACTCTTCCTCATTCTCTCTCACCTCTTTTCTCTCCAACTCATCTACCTCCTCCTCGTCGTCCTCCTCCTCCTCATCATCCTCCTCCTCGTCCTCCTCCAGTGGCTCGACGGCCCCTCCTTCCCTCAGCAGCGAGCGCACCGCCTCGCTGGGCCTGTGGAGGGCGCAGTAGAGTGGCGTGTGCCCGGCGTAGGAGGGGGCGTCCACGGCGGCCCCCCGGCTCAGAAGCAGCCGGACCAGGGGGGCGCTCTGACTCTCCACCGCCCAGTGCAGAGCAGTGCGGCCCGAGCTCAGGTCCTGAAACAACGGGCACAGCCAAGGGCACCGGTCAGAGCCCTGCTGCTCAGCAGCCTGGGCCGGGCCAGTTTATCCACAGCAGGCTGTAGTGCAGAAGCCACCACCTGCTGTTCTCAACAGATCCCGCGCTCTCTGTGCTGAGCAGGGGCAAAAACGACATCTGTGGCACCGGAACTCCACTCCAGTCCTTTTCTGACAACGAGCAAAATTCTTTCCAGAACCATAAAGGGGGGAGAATGAGCCCATTTCATTTTTTTTTTTTAAATCCAGCTTTTACAAAGTAAGCCTGGTGTGCAACTGCAGAAGCGGATATCGTTCTGCATAGTGGAGCCGATGGTTAATGGGGAAAGAGGAATCGGTCTCTCACCCGCCGGTTCGCGTCAGCCCCCGCGTGCAGGAGCAGCCGGACCGCCCCCTCGTCCACCTTCTGCACGGCGATGTGGAGCGGGGTCACCCCTGGAATCACAATCACAACCCGTTCAGGGACCCCCTCCCCGACCGGCGGCCGCGGGGGGGGGGCGGAGAGACTGCGGGCCGCGGACTCGCCTGCGTAGTTGGTGGTGTGCAGCGGCGCCCGGCTGAGACTGTGCGAGACGAGCTCCCGCACGCACTCCCGCAGGCCCTCCCGGCACGCGATGTGCAGCGCGGTGTTTCCGCTGCGCTCCTGCAGGTCCGGGCTGGCCCCCACGCAGAGCAGCCCGCGCACGCACTCCGGCTGGTTCACGATGACAGCGATGTGCAGGGCCGTCTGAAAGAGGGACACGGGGGGCGCTTACAGACGCTGCACAGAGCGCTGGTAACGCATCACTGGAAGACGGGGCGCCCAGTGCGCACACGCTTCCACTGCACTGGGAGAATGATGAGCAGGCACTGGAGCACAGTAACAAACACTGAAAAAGACAGAGGGGGCCCTACAGCACGTTAACACAAGCAAACAGGCGAAGGGGATGATCCAAACACTGCAAAATACAGACCGTTAAAGCAGACTGCAGCGCTATCTTTATATTTCAGGGTGAGAAAGAATCAGCACCGATGAGGACATTTCAAACAGTCAAATGTACACAGTAACTCGTAAAACCTCGAATTTGCATCACACAATTGACGGAATTTCCAGCCACGAGCAGCACCTTGTTCTGCAATTCGGAACGAGGCAACAAAACTTCCAGTGACGTGGGCAGCTCTAGGACACCGTGCGCAAGCAGGCTGTCTGCTGCCCAGCCTGTGTTTGTTCGCTCGTCCATCACGGTACATCAGTCAACGTGGAGACTAGTGAGCAGGAAGGGCTATAACACGGCGCAATTTCGGGGGACCCCGAGTGCAAGTCGGGTCAACACGGAGACTCACAGCACTTTCACTTTTTTCCTCGACGTCGACGAATTTATTTTGCTCCCGAGATTTAAGAAGTGCGGTTCAGTCTATCTGTCGTACGCACGGGTGCAACGAAACGCTTATTGGCATGTATGCGCCGATACAAAGACAATCACCAGAAACACAAACACAGAACAGCAGCAGCAACAACAACAACGAGTTGAATAAAAAACAAAAGTCAGACAAGCAGTATGAGAAAAAACTCCATCAGTGTGCGCCGGTGGTAGGGGTAGAGTTCAGTAATCTGACAGCTAGCGGGAAGAAACCGCCTCTGAATCGGGGCGTTCGTGCCTTCGTGCTCCTGTAACGCTTCCCAGAGGGAAAGAGGGAGAGAAACCAGGGTGACTGGTATCCCTAGCGCTTCATGAGAGACTGGGGCTGCAGTTCCTCTTTAACTACAGGAAGAGACTTCCTCCAGCACGTCCTGTCCCCCACCAGTACTGAGCACAGCCTGGGAATGTGCGCTATCCAGTCCAAAGGCAGGCTGACGTGTCGTGGACGTGACACCATCACCTGATGTGGCAAGGAAGCCCCAGCCCAGGGGAGTCGGGGTATCGGTCTGGCTGCCTGCGCTTCCTCCTCCAGCTCCAATGTCAGGAAGAAGTGCAGGAACATGACAGCGCTGCTGGGAGGCAGGCAGCTCCCCTTGGGAATTTCCTCCAGTCCGACTGAACGTGACAGCGGTGTGTTTACACTAACACGCCCTGGCTGGACTGGAACATGAGTTCATTCCTTGAGAACACCAGAGGGTGCATTCTGGGGCATCACTGACAAAAATAATCTGGGACACTTCCTCTTGTTCTCTCGTTACAGAATATCTGTGCCAGCGTAAACAGAGTGGCTCATACAGACACACTGGAAAATACTGCACTGAGAGAGAGGTTAATACTGACTGGACACTCCAGTACATTAACACTGCACTGAGAGAGAGAGGGGTTAATACAGACACACCGACTGGACACTCCAGTACATTAACACTGCACTGAGAGAGAGGGGTTCATACAGACACACCGACTGGACACTCCAGTACATTAACACTGCACTGAGAGAGAGGGGGGTTAATACAGACACACCGACTGGACACTCCAGTACATTAACACTGCACTGAGAGAGAGAGGGGTTAATACAGACACACTGACTGGACACTCCAGTACATTAACACTGCACTGAGAGAGAGAGGGGTTAATACAGACACACTGACTGGACACTCCAGTACATTAACACTGCACTGAGAGAGAGAGGGGTTAATACAGACACACTGACTGGACACTCCAGTACATTAACACTGCACTGAGAGAGAGAGGGGTTAATACAGACACACTGACTGGACACTCCAGTACATTAGCAGGGCCCTGAGAGAGAGGGGGGTTAATACAGACACACTGACTGGACACTCCAGTACATTAACACTGCACTGAGAGAGAGAGGGGTTAATACAGACACACTGACTGGACACTGCAGTGTTAAGAGACTACTTAACACACACTGCCCAGGGTGAACAGACCACAGCATACTGCAACACCTGTGAGCCCAATGTGCACGTGTGCGGGGTAGTTACCTGGCCCAGGTGGTTCTGTGTGTCCAGGTACTGGGTCCAGGCTGGGTCCAGAGACACCACGCTCAGCAGGTACTGCAGGAAGGCCCAGTGCTCGTGGATCAGCGCCAGGTGTAGAGCACTGACAGAGGAGGGAGAAGAGGTAACCGAGTTCGCACTAGCCGACTGGACACGAAGGCCACTAACACTGGACGCCACCTCACACGTGCGAGCCATCATCCTCGCCTCTGGGAAACCGCAGCAGGGCGAGCGGGTGACCCCCGAGAACCCCCACCCCTCAACAAAGGTCCCTAAAACACGGTCACTACCCGCAGGCGCGTTTTACCCCACATTTCAGCTCAAGGCAGAGCACGGAGTCAGATTCCCAGCAGGAGGGAGACTCGAACGGCTTTTAAAAACGATTTCTGCGGCGAAGGTGCGCCACTCACGTGTCCCCGTCCTCCGAGACGAAAGTCAGCGTGTTGAACAGCTCCTCCGTCATCAGCAGCTCCTGGGCTCGGCCGCCGGGACCGCCGGGTCCCCCTCCAGCATCGCCCAGACCGAGCGTACCGATCCCCTCGGAGAGACTGCCCAGGAGCTCGTCCGTGATGGAGTCCCCCAGCGCCGAGTCCAACCTGTCTCCACCCAGAGACACACAGGTGTCGGATGTCTGGGGGTCCGGGCA
The DNA here is from genome assembly GCF_059453375.1 of Lepisosteus platostomus. Taxonomy (NCBI): domain Eukaryota; kingdom Metazoa; phylum Chordata; class Actinopteri; order Semionotiformes; family Lepisosteidae; genus Lepisosteus; species Lepisosteus platostomus. The sequence continues at coordinate 6,511,140 of NC_142614.1, forward strand.
GGTGGGCCCACCAGAGTCCTGCGGGTCCCGGGCCGGCCCCAGGCTGGTGCTGGCTGGTGCCGTCTTCCAGGCGCCCATCGGGTCGGGTTCGGAACCCAGCGTGGAGCAGCTGAACGAATCCAGCCCGCTGTCGCACCAGTCCTCCGCCTCGACATCCAGCCCCACGGGCTTGCCGCCGAAGCCGACCCCACACTGTGGGCGCTGTGCACGGGCCTTGCCCGACCCGGGCGGCCGGGGTTCGGGTTGTTGCTGCTGCAGGTCAGCCATTAGGGAGAATAAAACGGGTTGCGAGGGGAAAGAGGCGAGAGCCTGGCAGGGGAGCTAGCGTGACAGATCGCCTTTTAAGGTTTCGTGCAGCTCGGAACCGCGGATCGGTGAGAGTGCTTTTTCTAGCTGCCCCCTTCGTTGGGCTCGGTCTTCATGTTTCGGGGGTTCAGCGGTCCCCCTTGCGCAGAAAATCCGTTGTTTTCAGTTTCTCTTTGAACCAGATTGCTCGCTCTCGAGTCTGGAAAATTACTGTTTTTCTTTCTGAATCTGGGGGAATCCCCAACCCCTCTGCCGACCAATCACGGCGCACGCAGGACACGCCTACCCGCTGGAGAGGAAGTTTACAGTAAAACCGAGCGCGGTGACGTCATTTCCCACGCACGCTGCGCCGAAGCCCACGGACTCGACAGGCTTTCCTGACAAGCACGCAATGGCAAACACTTTTAAAAATGTACTTTTGATGAGAAAAAAAAATGTTACATTTTTAGGTTAATCCTTGATAAAGTTTAAGGAAAAGACGTGAGCGATGACGAGATTGATTGTGTATAGTTCATAATAAAGGCAGGCAAACATCATACGATTACTTATATAAATATGGCCGGTTTATTCTAATTTCCGATATAAAAAACACTTGTCCTTTCTATTGCCGGGAAGCAAAGTTTTGGATTTGTTTCTTCTTGTGCATGAAGTTAGGAAGAGATCCGTAAATAAAGTAACGCGTTCTTTCAAATCGCCCGCCTACAGACTGAAGAACTGTGTGTTCTCCGTGACATACAGAACATATCCTGTATACCTGATTGGGTGAGACTATTTACAGCAACTGACGGATCTGAAAGAGACTCTACAGTGACGAGCAGAACCACAACAGCAAGACGACTTTAAATGAAAGCGCCCACAGTTGTTGTGTGGTTCAGCACTGAGCCAGACGTGCGGAGACACTCGAGACTCCCCAGTCCACTGAACTTTGCACTTACGATAGCACAAAGCAAATTAAATGAAAACATCGAGAAGCTGTCTTTGTATGTTTAAAATCTCCCGTTTCTCAGAGCACTGACACCACGTACCACTGTGGTTCGACAATGGGTGAAGAACATCTCTTCCCTTTCCCCTTGCTTCATTTTGTGCTATTAAACAAGGAAATTAAACGAGGCTATTAAACAGCAGCCATATCACCCTGCAACTCACAACTGGCAACCCACTGAAGCTAAGCAGGTGTGAGCCTGGTCAGTACCTGGATGGGAGACCTCCTGGGAAAAACTAAGGTTGCTGCTGGAAGAGGTGTTAGTGGGGCCAGCAGGGGGCGCTCACCCTGCAGTCCATGTGGGTCCTAATGCCCCAGTATAGTGACGGGGACACTATACTGTAAACAGGCGCCGTCCTTCGGATGAGACGTAAAACCGAGGTCCTGACTCTCTGTGGTCATTAAAAATCCCAGGGTGCTTCTCAAAAAGAGTAGGGGTGTAACCCCGGTGTCCTGGCCAAATTTCCAATTGGCCCTTACTAATCATGGCCTCCTAATAATCCCCCTCTATGAATTGGCTACATTACTCTGCTCTCCTCCCCACTGATAGCTGATGTGTGGTGAGTGTTCTGGCGCACTATGGCTGCCGTCGCATCATCCAGGTGGATGCTGCACATTGGTGGTGGTGGAGGGCTTTACCTGTAAAGCGCTTTGAGTGGAGTGTCCAGAAAAGCGCTATATAAGTGTAAGCAATTATTATTATTATTATTAAACAGGAAAAAACAACACTGTAATCTGTCGGATGTCAGACAAGGTCAGAAAGGTACAACAGCTCAGCCGGGGTGGTATTTTCAAAGAAACAGCTTCCTTTCAAACTGACCCGATTTTCTGTGGTTTTCATTAAAGTTTGAATTGAAGGATAAAGGGACCCAAATTAATTCATCTTTGCACAGCAGGCCTAAATACTGGGAAAAAAAAAACAGGGAACATGCAGGACTACAGGACCCTAATGACTGGGTTAGCGAATGGATGCCCGTTTAAATATACAGTAACATCCATCTTCTCCAAGGGGGCTGTAGCCTATCCCAGCAAGCAATAGGCACACCTAGGACACACCCAGGACAGTACACACACCAGGGCCAAGCCATGAGCAAAGGAGACCACGCAAACTCCACACAGATAGTACCCCAGGTCCAGAATTGAACCCGGGGCCCCGGCGCTGTGTGGCACCAATGCTAGCCGCCTTACGTCCCCAATGTCAGCGTTTTAAATGTTATTTCTGCGTGAATTACAAAATACTCTAGTACTGCTCCCGGGAACATTGATGTCCTATAGTGTTCGGCCGTCAGGTTCATCGCGGCCGTGCCCTCTGCCTCACTGTGAGCCCGGACCTTGATCGGTTCCTTCATTGGCTCTGTCTGCAGACCGAGCCCTGACAGTTCAAGTTAGTTTACGGATCTTCCACTGGGAAAACACATCTCTGTCTTAACCAGTGGCCCCTCTCTGCATCACCCTACAACATCAATTGTAATGCCTTCATGAAACCGAGCCTCCCTAGAGGAGTGGTTATCATTACTGCCTCACAGGTCAGCTCCTGGGGTGCTGTATGTGTGGAGTTTGCGTGGGGCTTTCTCTCACAGTCCAGAAAAGTACTGGCAGGTTATTTGGCCTCTGGGAAGAGCTTCCCTGGTGTGTGTGTGTGTGTGTGTGTGTGTGTGTGTGTGTGTGTGTCTCTGTGTGTCTGTGTGTGTGTGTGTGTGTGTGTGTGTGGGTCCTGTGATGGACTGGTGTCCAGCCCGGCGTGTATCCCGCCTTGTGCCCCTTGTTCACTGGGATGGGCCCTGTCTCTCCGTGACCCTGTGTTGGATAAAGGGATTAGAACAGGGATGGCTGGAATTGCAACAAAGTATCTATTTTCTGTCAGTAATACTCTTACATACAGCGTATTATTGTTTTTTTAACGTATAAGGCAGCATTATGGAGGAGTGGTAAAGGATGTGGGTTCGAATCCGAAGTGAGACACTGGTGTTGGAGTGTGACGAACCCACGTCACCTGAACTGTAGCAGTAAAATACCCAGAGGCAAGAGCCAGACCAACTGAAACCAACAAGCTTACAGTACGATACGAGAGGATTCGTGTGATACGAAATGCTTATGTGCAAAAACATATCATAATGACACCCTGGTGTACACTCATTCGCGTTATATGTAAAGAAACTCAATATGATCTGTGGGCAGTCTTACGCTTAAACTACTGCAGCACACGGCTTAGAAAACACACAAAATATATATATATATAAAGTAAAAACGAACACTGGGGAGTCCTGTCGTGCAACCCCAATTCTCCAATTGTATTACAGTTGTATTACAGTTAGAATGTTCTCAATCTGTCCGCTGGGTGGCGCCCAAGCTTCAGAAATCCGTCCCCGAGTCGATTCTCTTTGTTCGCGGAGACGAGGCGCGACCGGGCTCTGCCGACGGGCTCGCTCAGCTCCGCGCCGGTTCCCGTCCAGCCCCGCCGCCGGTCCCAGCCGCGTCTGCAGAAACCGGCAGCACCTGCTACGAGTTCTCAACAGGCCACGTTTTCTGCAAGTCATAATTGTGCCGGGGGTGTTCACCACCCGCAGCACGCAGATCCGCCCTCAAACCCGCGGTCACAGAGCTAACGCGCCGGGTTCCAGATGGACGTAACCGCAGGAACACCGGGTTTGGGGCAGCACGCAGTGCGGGGTGTGTCCAGGCGGGGGCGCTGTGCACCGTGCCCAGGCAACAGCCCCGGCACCCTCGCTGCTCTCAGCCGGTTTTATTTATCCCTGTTTTCTGAAGGGTATTAACTTATAACCTTGGCTTTAAAATGACTTAAGACACGGATTCAATCACACACAGCATAAACCGAAATCACAGTAATTCTATTGCCCTGTACCAGGTCTTCGTTTTAAATCTGGGTTAGAAAAAAAAGGCGAATTTAAGCAAATCCTTGAATACAAGGTCTGCACCTTCCTCTCGCGGTCTGCGTCAGCCTGGGGGGACGTGTGCTTTTTTGAACGGACGGTGTTTTTTAGAACGCGATTAAGAGGTCACAGCAGGAAAAAATCAACCTAGTGACTGTGTGTACCGGGGAATGTGTGAATGTAATGTGGGGAGTGTGTGTGTGTGTGGGGGGGGGGGTGTCGTCGCTATGACAACAGCAGTGGTGTCTCCTTGGTGACAAGCGGAGACGGGGGGGACGAGGGGTGGAGTTTAATTCTGTGCTTTACAAGCGGAAATCAAAGGGCGCATTATCACGTGGTGACGTCATACTGGGTTCTGCCGTTCTAAGAATATTCCTCTGGCCAATGGCCGTTAACGAATGGACTCGTGCCCTCCGCGGTGAAGACTGGTATTAGAGCATTAGAATATTATCTCCCGGTGGAGGATGTGTAATACGGATTGCTCCATGAGCTGTACATCCGCTTCCGAAGTGGACTAACACTCATTTGCCCCAGAAAGCGTTTTTTTTCTGGTGCGTTTGCTCATTTCAGATGTGAATGAAGGGGGGTGATCACTCACGCCTGAAACATGCAACTCAGGTTAAGGAGGAGGCCCGGCGCAGCTGTGTGGCCTGGCCGCCAAACCCAGATTCTCCTGGACCCAAGATTCTGCTCTTTAATCTTCGCCGCCTGCCCTGTCTTTCTCACACCTGAAGAAGGCTCCACAGCCCAAACGTTGTGTGTCCTTTCTCCCCTTTCCATCCTGGAATAAACCCACTACCCGTTCCTTCTCCATCAGCGCTGTGTTTTGCGCCACTGCCTGCCTTCGCTGTCGAAGTGCTGTGCGGGTGTTTCCTGCTGATTACATGACACAGGTGTAACACTCCTTAAAGGACCATGACATGGTGGTAAGATACAGACCCTGGTCAGATTCAGCCCTGTTCCTCTGAATAACACGCCACTCTCTATCCCGCTCACTCACGTAAGTCCTAGCCGTATGAAAACGAGCTCTTGCAGTCGTGAGCAGGACATCTGAAGTTTAATTACAATGCTGCGTTACACACAGGAACGTGATAGTCTAGAACCAGGGTCGAGAGCGCTTCAAACGAAGCATTGCTGTTTAGAGCAGAGCTGGGATTGTGTCAGCCTGCGTCGCACAACTGCATCGTAGGAGTTTCTGGACCGGGACAGGCGGGGAACATCGGCCCGGCCAGAGCAGGGGTCCGGCCCGTCCAGGTGGCCCTGCGGGGCGAGAGAGAGAGAGAGAGAGAGAGAGAGAGAGAGAGAGAGAGACAGAGAGAGAGAGAGAGAGAGAGGTCAGCTGCTCTGCAGGCACCAGGGCTCAAGCAGGACGTCCCCCCTCCCCCTCCACCACCTCCCCAAAACTGCTGCTCCGCGAAAAACCGCCCTGACAAGTCAGGGAAAAAGCCCACCGCCTTCAGCAGAACGGCGCGCCCCCCCGGCGGCAGGCCCTGATGGATCACCTCAAAGTGCTTCGGCGCGCAGGAGGAAATCCGATGAGCCCCGCACTTCCTGCGCGCCCGCGGGGCCCGAGTATCGACTCAGGGAGAGAGAGAGAGAGAGAGAACGCTGAACGAGACGAAAGTCCTGGGGAGACCTCCCCTGCCTGGCCTTGCCAGAAACGCAGTTCAGGAGATCAAAACCCCCCCCACCCCTGAGCAGGAACCACAAACAGCAGCCGCCCTGGCCCCACGCGGAGGAGCAGGCGCGCGCGGGCGAGCGGGTGAGAGCCAGGAGGGAGCCGGCATTGGGCAGAGCCACGTCTCCCAGGGCCATTTCCAAAGGCATCATCTTCCCCCCCCCCTGTCCCCCCGGCGACTGTAAGAGTTCAGCAGCCAGGAGAGTTCGGAAGGAGCCACTCGTCCGCCTGGCTCCTGGAGCCCCTTTCTGCCCGTGGTTGAAGGCGTTCCTGGAATGGGAGCCTGCAGTGCTGGCCACGGGGTTTGAGAGAGAGTTTTGAGCGGCCAGTGAGCAGAGGTTTGCAGAGCGTGTGAGCAACCCATCTATCCAGTGAAATCCTTCTGGCGCTCGGCCCTGGGGTGCTGTGCGTGTGGAGTTTGCATGTTCCCCCTGTGTTTGCATGGGCTGCCTCTGGCTTTTTCTCTCACCCTCCAAAGAAGTGCTGGCGGGTTATTTGGCCTCTGGGAAGAGCTGCCCTGGTGTGAGAGTATGTGTCCCCTGTGATGGACTGGCGTCCGGCCCGGCGTGTATCCCGCCTTGTGCCCCTCGTTCACTGGGATGGATCCTGTCTCTCCGTGACCCTGTATGGATAAAGGGATTAGAACAGGCATCTGTCATGGCGCACCGTGGAGTCCCCAGGGCAGCGCGTGCAGGGCGGTGGAGCACACGGAGCACCAGGGCAGGGCCTGCACACGCTAACCTCTCACAGGCCCAAAGCAACCCGCGCTCATTCTGACTGGGAGCTGCAGCGTGTGGCCGCGCTCTCGAAAGCGCTCTCGAAAGCTGGGCGCTGCCCTCTCCGAGGGGCCCACGGGCCTGTCCCCGAGTGCGGCAGGGACCGGTGAGCGACACACGACCTCAGACAGTCGGTCAGAACGAGGCTTGGGGTGCGTGGGGCTGAGTTTAACAAGGTCAGTGCTGCGGACGGGAGCAGGGGCCACTCTCTTGAAAGGTTACTGTCTTAAAGCAGAGCATCATGGTGAAACAATGACAGAAACACGGTGTAGAGGAGAGAGAGAGTCTTTATTTTCCCCAAGGCGACAATTTGTTCTGACGGGGCAATGTGTTGAGAGATCATTTGTTTGAGAGCGTGACACTGAACTGGGAAACAGCTGGCAGCAATATTACCCTCTCGAGTCTCAGAGGCTCAGCAGGGCTGGCCTGGTCAGTGCTGGGATTGGAGACCTTTGAGGAAACCAAACCAGTAGGTTTTGGTTAACCAGTAAAAGGTGATTTTCCCTGAGGACCAGAACTACCCAGGACCTGAACAAGAGGAGGCTGCTGCAGCTCTTTTGGCTGGTGTTACATGAATCAATCCAATGATCCAGTCCATCCATTTTCCTGATAAGTCCAAATGAACGAGTTTATGTATCCCAGTCAGGCAATGCATTCCAGACAGCCACCATGCCTTGTGTAAGAAGGTGCCCTGTGTTCCTTAACTTGCCAGCAGCCATATCATCCTGTAGCTCCCAGCTGGCTGCCCACTGAAGCTCAGCAGGTGTGAGCCTGGCCAGTACCTGGATGGGAGCCTCCTGGGAAAGCTAAGGTTGCTCCTGGAAGTGGTGTTAGTGGGGCCAGCAGGGGGCGCTCACGCTGATGTCTGTGTGGATCCTAATGCCCCAGTACAGTGACGAGGACACTATATTGTAAAAAGGCGCCATGCTTCAGGCGCCATGCTGTAAAACGCTCTGAGTGGAGTGTCCAGAAAAGCGCTGTATAAGTGTAAGGAATTAATTAATTAACTGTATAAAATCCCAGGACTCTCAGGCGGGAGGGGGAGAAAGGCACTGAACAAAATCATACTGGAGCCCCCAGATCTCATCCCCGATCCCCAGTCCCAGACGGACCAGTTCTGCGCCAGCAGTCCAGGCAAAGCGCTGTTGCTCCCTGTCACACCCGCGTCTCCCTGCGCCTCTCGTGTTACCAACACTTCCCTGGGCCCGGCAACGCCAGCAGCTGTTTAATAAGAAATCGAAGTGGCCTGTCTGCGGTTTCCCGCTGCCTCTCGAGTAACAGCGGAGCGAGCCTGCTTGCGGCACAACAGCATTGTGGAAGAGCCTCCAGGGACAGAGAGCAACAGGCTTGTTAGGCCACTTACAACATGTGTGTTTCTACTGCAGATTATAGCTCATTGATCCTCTTGTCTGAAGGGCACAGGCAGGTAATGCCGTAAGGCAAACAACCCAAAGCCAAATTAGAATGTTTAATATTTGTATCAATGAACCTTAATACATGTATTTAAATCACTGTACAGTACGTTCGCCCACTTTGGCAGCAGGTCTTATGCTATCGGGGTGGAAAATATTATTAAAATGACTTTCACTCTTCTCCCCAGCCCTGCCTCGTCTCAATCTCGCTGGAGTGCTGTCTGTTTCCACTTCAATCCCGTACCCGGTTCTCTGTCTTATTAGCTCGTTAATCCTGTATCCTTAATTACCCTCCTTCCCCACTTCTCCCACACTGTCCTCCCTCTGTGCCTATCTGTCTGTCCTCCAGCTCTCTGACTCGATGCCCACCGACACAAACCCTCACACTCCGATTCAATCCTCCGACTTGAACCAAGCAATCGATCAGCAGGAATCGGCACACAGATCCCACCCTCTCCCTCTCTTCCCTCCCTCCCTCCCCTCTCCTCTCTCCCCGTTTTCCGCCACCCTGTCTCTGTGCCCTTGCTCTCTCTTGATGTCTTGATTAACTCGTTAATTTGGTATCCTCTTTCGGCCTGTGATTGCCTGGGATCAGGCAGTGGGAAGTGGATCAGATTATACTAATTCCCTGTGGGCCCTGATGTTAGATCCACCCATACTCTCGCTCAGCACTAACACCCAGTGACACACACACACACACAGACACACAGCAACACAAACGCACACACCCTGACACCTACCAAGACATGCACCCCAACACCCACACACCCCAACACCCAGCAACACACACAGACACACACCACCACATCTGTAACACACACAGATGCACACCAACACACACATAGACACACACCCCAACACCCAGCAACACACACAGACACACACCAACACACACATAGACACACTCCCCAACACCTAGCGCCTGTTTACAGTATAGTGTCCCCGTCACTATACTGGGGCATTAGGACCCACATGGACCGCAGGGTGAGTCCCACTAACACCTCCTCCAGCAGCAACCTGGTAATGGTGCTTCTTCGATACCTAGAGCTCCTGCTGCTGTCAGGACCAACCTCCTCTTCCTGCTGGTCCTACAGCTCTTACTACAGTACCACCGGAGGGTAAAACTGTCAGCAAAACATAATTCCGTTAAATAACAGCAGTTGGTGGTAAAGCAGAATCCCGTGATACTCGACAGTCGATATTTGCACTCGGCGCCACGCAGAGCAGGCTGGGTGGGGCTCACTCTGCCAAACGGACCCCGACCCCTCCTCTTCCTCCCCGCTGCTGTGTCCATCCCTGTTCGGACAGACTGAGGGATCGAAAGCACCGCGGGGACACTTTCACGCCCGACATCATAAAACACAGAGCGCCCCACGAGGCTCGGGTCAGGGGCACCTGGCCGAGGGGTAGCCAGCCTGCTCTGTAGCAGCAGTGATAGTAAGCGCTGTAGTATCCGTTGGTCCCAGCGATGTCACCACTACCCCACAGGCAGCCCGCTGTCCCAGCAGTGACTGCCACCTCAGGGCTACAAGTCACAGAAGCAAACCAGCCATCTGTAACCAAGAGCTGCTTGTGGGAAAGCCCAGGCACCAGGACAGGACTGCGGCTTGAAGTGTAGGCACCCTCCCCGCCCGTCACAGGAAGTGGACACGGCATGGAAGTGCTTTTCAAACAGAGAACAGCAGTGACCGCTTGACACAAAGGGTGGTGGGAGGGGGGAACAAGCTGCCCAGCCATGTTGTTGGTGCCGATGCCCTGGCTTCTTTCAAGAAACAGCTGGATGAGATCCTGGGATCGATTCAATATGGACTATCAAAAAGGGTGGATTCACTGGATGACTCCTGAACGCTCATGTGCAGCTCATTCTTAAGTTCTTCTGTTTGTTATATAGAGCTCCAAGGGTGACTGGGGATTGCGTGGGCAGGTGTGAAGTCTGGGCTGTGTGTGTGAAAAAAAGTGCAGCTGTTGTCGATGAACCAGCACAAAACGCCATGACAGTCCCATAAGATTGAATATATGTGTGTCTGAGTGAGAGAGCTTGTGTGATTGTATGTGTGAGAGAGTGTGTGATTGTGTGTGAGAGAGAACTTGCGTGATCGTGTGTCTGAGTGTGAGTGAGCTTGTGTGATTGTGTGTTTGAGACAGAGAGAACGTGTGTGATTCTGTGTGTCTGTATGTGTGATTGTGTGTGTCTGTGTGTGAGAGCTTGAGTGATTGTGTGTGTCTGTGCGAGAGAACTTGTGCGATAGTGTGTGTGTCTGTGCGAGAGAGCTTATGTGATTGTGTGTCTGTGTGTGAGAGCTCATGTGATTGTGTGTCTGTGCGAGATAACTTGTGCGTTAGTGTGTGTCAGTGCGACAGAGCTTGTGTGATAGTGTGTGAGAGAGTTTATGTGATTGTGTGTCTGTGTTTGAGAGCTCATGTGATTGTGTGTCTGTGCGAGAGAACTTGTGCGATAGTGTGTGTGTCTGTGCGAGAGAGCTCATGTGATTGTGTGACAGAGAGCAGAGCCCAGGGGCAAACCTTATTCTGCCTCCTCCATTGCACAGCCCCCACAATGAAGGGCATCAGGACAAAGATTTACCCCCCTCCCCCTCGGTTTCAGCCGCAGATCTGATTTGTCTCAACGTGGAATCACACAGCTTTGATTTTCCTTCCACAAAACATCCCGAGAGGGAATTTCACAGAGCAGTTCCCAAAAACGTAGCAGAGACAGAGAGAGAGAGAGACAGGAAGAAAGAAATCAATCTGAACAAAATCTAACAACGGTCCTTTCGGTTGGTGTGCTGATGTACTATTCACTTCAGTGGAAAAGATTACATCTGATATTCAACATATGGTTGCAAACTGAGTTGAAAACCACGGCTGCTTAGGATTTACAGTTATGTAAAATGAACCGGATGGAGGTCGGAGCTCTGTGGCCAAGGACCTGCGCCTGTGGCTGGAAGGTTTCTGGTTCAAATCCTGCAGCCGGCAGAGGAACCTTAACCCCAGCTGCTCCAGGGGTGCTGTACAATGGCTGACCCTGTGCTCTGACCCCCAGTTTCTCTCCGTCTGTGTGTCTGTGTCTCATGGAGAGCAAGCTGGGGTATGAGAAAAGACGAATTCCTAATAAAAGAGATTGTATATGGCCAATAAAGTGATCTTATCTGTCTGGGGGAGTTCTGTTACGGCATGGGCCTCTGTCTCCCCCTCATCAGTCAGGGCTGTCTGGTGAGTATCATCTGACTGAGTCATGGTGACTGACCCTCCTCAGAGCGGCAGAGAGCAACTGGCTTGATCTGGCCCCCGAGCAGGAGCCCGACTGGGGCAAAACCGCACCTGAACTGGGACGGACATGAGACTGAGCCCAGGTCCTGCAGGTTTCACAGTCCCCCTCCAATCAGCACCGGGCCAATGACGTCCCGATGGTCTGAGAAGGAAGGAAAACCAGAAACGGACTTGGCACTGCAGGACCGGGGTTATTCCCTCCTGATCTACACCCTCATGTGTCCCGTCTGACCCGTTGCAGTGATTTTTAGGCCAGACCAGGGGTGCCCGACTTCAGTCGTGTTTGTTTTAATTGCAGCTCGGAATTAAATTGCAGCTGGGAACGTAACGACTCAGTTGAGCTAGTTATTGGCTTAATTGGAGCAGCTTAACAGCTTTTCCCAGCTCTTAAGGTCCCGCAAGATCTAAAAAGACCGATACGACCTGCCGGACTCTGGTCCTCAGGGCCGAGCTGCCCTCCCGCAGAGCAGCCACAAAGGGGCACAAGAGATGGGCAGGGCAGGTTTCACTCCGCCATCAGGTTCCTTAGGATCAGGCTACTGGGCCAGCCCACCCAGACCCACCTGGGAAAAGAGTGGAGTGCAACACGGAGCCTGAGGAAAAGACCTGAAATCTCCTGACCTCGCTTTTATCTTCGCCAATATTGAACCAGCCCCGTCTCCTACAGGAGAGAGAAGCTCACAGCCTGTGCCTGAAGCCCCGCAGCGACTGCCAGTACAGCTGCAGAGCCAGGGCGATGAGGGGCAGGTGTGGAGGTCTAGCCATGGCAGGAAACAGGCTGCATTCTGGGATGGACAGGGGAGGGAACACTGTCACAAGATATTCGCTCTTATGGGACTGTCATGGCGTTTTGTGCTGGTTCATCGATAACAGCTGCACTTTGTTTTCATGATTGCGCTTCTACAACTCAAAACGGTGCTTAGGACGTGACATGAAAAACTGTTTAGGTTGAGATGACAGGTGGGGGCTCTGGCTTCAGCTGGAGAAGAGATCCCAGCTGGGGCCTCTGCCCCGTCACTGCGCTGCTCGGCCCCCCCCGCCCCCCCAGCCACAGGCCCTGCTGGGCAAGCAGCAGCTCCAACTGCAGTGCTGGCAGAACAGCTCAGCATCAAGGAAATACACAGCTGACATACAGCTCCTGCAACGCACAGCAGGGGAATACAGCATGTACAGCACGCTGCAGAATATATACAGCACACTGCCGGGTATATACAGTATGTAGAGCACGCTGCGGAATATATACAGCACACTGCCGGGTATATACAGTATGTACAGCACGCTGCCGAATATATACAGCACACTGCCGGGTATATACAGTATGAACAGCACGCTGCGGAATATATACAGCACACTGCCGGGTATATACAGTATGTACAGCACGCTGCGGAATATATACAGCACGCTGCCGGGTATATACAGTATGTACAGCACGCTGCGGAATATATACAGCACGCTGCCGGGTATATACAGTATGAACAGCACGCTGCGGAATATATTAGATTATAGAGAACACAGATATATACAGTATACAGTATATACTGTCGATTGTGTAAATGGTATACATACATGCAGTATATAGTCTGTGTGAGGACATACAGGATAGATATTGATATTCACAGAGAACCAGAAGTAAGTACTGGACACAGTGCAGCCACAGAGAGAACAGAGATCACTTCACACAGACCTGCCAGCCAGCTGTCTGTACTGCAGCACGCTCTGACATCACGGTGTGACGTAGCATAACGTGGCGTGATGTGGTGTGGGACTGCGTGGAGCAACAGGGTGTGATGCGACATGTCGTGATGTGGTGTGGGACTGCGTGGAGCAACAGGGTGTGATGCGACATGTCGTGATGTGGTGTGGGACTGCGTGGAGCAACAGGGTGTGATGTGACATGTCGTGATGTGGTGTGGGACTGCGTGGAGCAACAGGGTGTGATGTGACATGTCGTGATGTGGTGTGGGACTGCGTGGAGCAACAGGGTGTGATGTGACATGTCGTGGTGTGGTGTGGTGTGGTGCGGTGTGGTGTGGTGTGGTGTGGTGTGGTGTGGGGTAGAGTGGCGTGATGTGTTGTGGTGTGGGATGGGGTGGGGTAGTATAGTGGGGTGTGGTGTAGTGCGGCGTGGCGTGGTGTGGGGTAGTGCACTGTTGTGTGAGGTGGGGTAGTGTAGTGTGGTGTGGTGTGGTGTGAGGTGGTGTAGTGTGGCGTGGTGTGGTGTGAGGTGGTGTAGTGTGGTGTGAGGTGGTGTAGTGTGGTGTAGTGCGGCGTGGTGTGGTGTGGTGTGGTGTGAGGTGGTGTAGTGTGGTGTGAGGTGGTGTAGTGTGGTGTGGGGTAGTGTAGTGTGGGGTGGTGTAGTGTGGGGTAGTGTAGTGTGGTGTGAGGTGGTGTGGGGTAGTGTAGTGTGGTGTGGGGTAGTGTAGTGTGGTGTGAGGTGGTGTAGTGTGGTGTGGTGTAGTGTGGTGTGAGGTGGTGTAGTGTGGTGTAGGGCAGCGTGGTGTGAGGTGGTGTAGTGCGGCGTGGTGTGGTGTGGTGTGGTGTGAGGTGGTGTAGTGTGGCGTGGTGTGGTGTAGTGTAGTGTGGCGTGGTGTAGTGTGGTGTAGTGTGGTGTGGTGTGGTGTAGTGTGGCGTGGTGTAGTGTGGTGTGAGGTGGTGTAGTGTGGCGTGGTGTTGGGTAGTGTAGTGTGGTGTGGTGTGGGGTGGTGTAGTGTAGTGTAGTGTGGTGTGGTGTGGGGTGGTGTAGTGTAGTGTGGTGTGGTGTGGTGTGGTGTGGTGTAGTGTAGTGTGGTGTGGTGTGGGGTGGTGTAGTGTAGTGTGGTGTAGTGTGGTGTAGTGTGGTGTGGTGTAGTGTGGTGTGAGGTGGTGTAGTGTGGCGTGGTGTGGGGTAGTGTAGTGTGGTGTGAGGTGGTGTGAGGTGGTGCAGTGTGGTGTGAGGTGGTGTGAGGTGGTGTAGTGTGGTGTGAGGTGGTGTGAGGTGGTGCGGTGTGGTGTGAGGTGGTGTGAGGTGGTGCGGTGTGGTGTGAGGTGGTGTGAGGTGGTGTAGTGTGGTGTGAGGTGGTGTGAGGTGGTGTAGTGCGGCGTGGTGTGGGGTAGTGTAGTGTGGTGTGAGGTGGTGCGGCGTGGTGTGAGGTGGTGTGAGGTGGTGTAGTGTGGTGTGGTGTGGGGTGGGGTGGTGTGAGGTGGTGTAGTGTGGTGTGGTGTGAGGTGGTGTGAGGTGGTGTAGTGTGGTGTGGTGTGAGGTGGTGTGAGGTGGTGTAGTGTGGTGTGAGGTGGTGTGGTGTGGTGTGGTGTGAGGTGGTGTGAGGTGGTGTAGTGCGGCGTGGTGTGGGGTAGTGTGAGGTGGTGTGGTGTGGTGTGAGGTAGTGTAGTGCGGCGTGGTGTGAGGTGGTGTGAGGTGGTGTAGTGCGGCGTGGTGTGGGGTAGTGTAGTGTGGTGTGAGGTGGTGTGAGGTGGTGCGGCGTGGTGTGAGGTGGTGTGAGGTGGTGTAGTGTAGTGTGGTGTGAGGTGGTGTGAGGTGGTGTAGTGTGGTGTGGTGTGAGGTGGTGTGAGGTGGTGTAGTGCGGCGTGGTGTGAGGTGGTGTAGTGTGGTGTGAGGTGGTGTGAGGTGGTGTGAGGTGGTGTAGTGTGGTGTGAGGTGGTGTGAGGTGGTGTAGTGCGGTGTGGTGTGAGGTGGTGTAGTGTGGTGTGGTGTGAGGTGGTGTAGTGTGGTGTGAGGTGGTGTGAGGTGGTGTAGTGCGGCGTGGTGTGAGGTGGTGTAGTGTGGTGTAGTGTAGTGTGGTGTGAGGTGGTGTAGTGCGGCGTGGTGTGGTGTGAGGTGGTGTAGTGCGGCGTGGTGTGAGGTGGTGTAGTGTGGTGTGGTGTGGTGTAGTGTAGTGTGGTGTGAGGTGGTGTAGTGTGGTGTAGTGTAGTGTGGTGTGAGGTGGTGTAGTGCGGCGTGGTGTGGTGTGAGGTGGTGTAGTGCGGCGTGGTGTGAGGTGGTGTAGTGTGGTGTGAGGTGGTGTGAGGTGGTGTAGTGCGGCGTGGTGTGAGGTGGTGTAGTGTGGTGTAGTGTAGTGTGGTGTGAGGTGGTGTAGTGTGGTGTAGTGTAGTGTGGTGTGAGGTGGTGTAGTGCGGCGTGGTGTGGTGTGAGGTGGTGTAGTGCGGCGTGGTGTGAGGTGGTGTAGTGTGGTGTGAGGTGGTGTGAGGTGGTGTAGTGCGGCGTGGTGTGAGGTGGTGTAGTGTGGTGTAGTGTAGTGTGGTGTGAGGTGGTGTAGTGTGGTGTAGTGTAGTGTGGTGTGAGGTGGTGTAGTGCGGCGTGGTGTGGTGTGGGGTAGTGTAGTGCGGCGTGGTGTGGTGTGAGGTGGTGTAGTGCGGCGTGGTGTGAGGTGGTGTAGTGTGGTGTGAGGTGGTGTGAGGTGGTGTAGTGCGGCGTGGTGTGAGGTGGTGTAGTGTGGTGTAGTGTAGTGTGGTGTGAGGTGGTGTAGTGTGGTGTAGTGTAGTGTGGTGTGAGGTGGTGTAGTGCGGCGTGGTGTGGTGTGGGGTAGTGTAGTGCGGCGTGGTGTGGTGTGAGGTGGTGTAGTGCGGCGTGGTGTGAGGTGGTGTAGTGTGGTGTGAGGTGGTGTGAGGTGGTGTAGTGCGGCGTGGTGTGAGGTGGTGTAGTGTGGTGTGAGGTGGTGTGAGGTGGTGTAGTGCGGCGTGGTGTGAGGTGGTGTAGTGTGGTGTAGTGTAGTGTGGTGTGAGGTGGTGTAGTGTGGTGTAGTGTAGTGTGGTGTGAGGTGGTGTAGTGCGGCGTGGTGTGGTGTGGGGTAGTGTAGTGCGGCGTGGTGTGGTGTGGGGTAGTATAGTGTGCAGTGGTGTAGTGCAGTGTGGCGTGGTGTGGTGTGGGGTGGTGTAGTGCGGCGTGGTGTGGTGTGGTGCAGTGTGGTGTGGTGTGGTGTGGGGTAGTGTAGTGTGGTGTAGTGTAGTGTGGTGTGAGGTGGTGTAGTGTGGTGTAGTGCAGCGTGGTGTGAGGTGGTGTAGTGCGGCGTGGTGTGAGGTGGTGTAGTGTAGTGTGGTGTGAGGTGGTGTAGTGTGGTGTAGTGTAGTGTGGTGTGAGGTGGTGTAGTGCGGCGTGGTGTGGTGTGAGGTGGTGTAGTGCGGCGTGGTGGTGTTGGAGAAATTCTTCCCTGTTTCCCCTTAAAAGACAGTCAGGAGTCCGTCTTAGAAGTTAAAAAAAAGTTTTTATTTCGTGCACATGGGAGCGAAACACACAGATGCTCAGTGTATCTTTCTCAAGGTCATTTAACTAAAACAGTCCTGAAATATTTTTCTATCTAACCAGTTCTCAATGTCCACCTTCCGAGATATTGCACCTTCTGCAGGAAAAGTGTGTACAAAGTTCCCAGAGATCCTCCCAGTGTGGTGTGGTGTGTTGTGGTGTGGTGTGTTGTGGTTTGACCAGTGAGATCAGCTGTGCCAGGTTACCGCGCTCTTCCTCCCCAGAGCGACTCTGTCTCTGGCCCCCCTCAGTAACTCCGGAGCTACCCAGCACAGCCCCTCCCTCTGCTCTGCCCCCCCGCTCCCAGGGTCCTGAGCTGAGCTGGCAGGTTCACCTGGGGCAGTGAGCGAGGCTCCCATGGAAGCAGGACTGCCTGTCTGGCTGGACGCCCCATCCTGCCCCCCACCGGGCCTGCTGCAGACCCCAGACACTCTCTGTGCAAGGAAGAGCCAGTTGTTCTTGGTCCCTCTCATACTCCCTGTGGCCTGAAGAAGCCCACTGGGTCGACTTCCTCGGTATCCCTGCAGGACTCCTGAAGATCTGGGTCAGGTTCCCAGTCCCTTGACACGTCTCGGCACTCCCACCACCCTGCTGGGCTCTGCTGTGGCCCTAGATCGGGTCTCTGACTGAGGGACAGACACAGGGGGTTACCTAACCCCACCGGGCTCAGATGTGGGCCCACACACCCCCCTCCCAGCCTCGGTCTTGTTCACCTACGAAACAGGAAGCTGCCAGGCACGTGCCACCGTCAGGTTGTGCAGAAACACTGCAGTGGTGATCGCGGGGCCTGGCACAGCTGTCATCCACTCGCCTGGTCTTTCCAGGGGGTGGCAGGCCAGACTACTCGATCACAGAGCCTAGGATCAGGCTCTCCACACTGGGTGTGGTCTCGGTCCCAGGGTCTTCAGTGAGATCCTGTGGGCAGTGGTCTGCTGTCTGCTGGAACAACAGTGGTTAATAGGAGGTGGGAGTGAGCCATACAGCAGGAGTTTCCTCTGAGCTGCTACACAGAGAGCCAAGATGGAATATTTCACTGTTCCTTCGTGTCATTTAGATATCAATCGCAGTGAAAAGAGCTCTGTAAAAATAAACGTGTTTATTTCCCATTTTTTGTTGTGGTGAGCAATATAGAATACTGTGCGTTGAGGGCCTTTGCAGATGGAAAAATTTAATTATTATTATTTTTTTAATTTAGGCGTCACCTCCATTGGTCTCCACAGGAACCCGTTCAGCGCGTGTGTGAGTGTGGAGAAAGTTCATCTTGCGGAAACGCGTGGAGGTTTTCGAGAATTGAGGTGCCTCAGCGCCACTCGCGCGCGCGATGCACGTTCCCCCCGCCGCTGCGGATTGTGTCCTGCTAAAACCCGTGTCCAGCGCGCTCCAGCTATTAATAGTGAAATTAAATCGAAAAAACATAACAGCCGCCGCGCCCGCGGCCGCGCACATCTCCTCGCGGCCATCTGTCACGCGGATTACCGCCCCTCGGGCTTAGCGAAATTAAAGAGTGGTGCAGCGCGTGCCGGCGGCAGGTGCCACGTGAGGAGCGGCCGGCCGGCCGGCCGGGGCGGGGCCTGGCGCGTGCGGCGGTACTGGCCCCGGGTCGGGGCAGAAGAGCGCCGCGCCGCCCAGCGCACCGGCCTGGAGGGTGGCGACGGGACTGTTGAGAACAGATCACTGTCCTCCAGGTCACAGCACAGCCTGCTGTGTCTACTGCGTTTGTGCATGCATGTGTGAGAGTCTGTGTGTGTGCGGGTGTGAATGTGTGTGTGTACATGCGGGTCAGGGTGTGTCTGTCTGGGCGTGTTTGTGTGGGTGTGGGTGTGGATGTGAATGTGTGTGTGTGCGAGGGTGTGTTTGTGTGCATGCGGATGTGAATGTGTGCGTGTGCATGCGGGTGTGGGTGTGTCTGTCTGCGGGTGGGTGTGTCTGTGTGTGTGGGCGTGTTTGTGCGGGTGTGTATGGGTGTGTGTGTGTGTTTGTGTCTCCCAGAGCTCTCCCAGCCGTGCCCCTGTGTCCTGGGAAAACTCACTGGGCGCATCAGGTCACCTGGTCCTGTCTCGCGAGCGCTGTTGCTCAAGCACACTACAGCAGCACAGAAACACCCCTGACGGCGCACCATGGGCCTCCAGAGCTGTCCAGACAGGGCCCGATCGAGAGGGGAGCGTCTGGCCCATCTAGCTTCTTCTGGAGTTCTAGTTAACTCATCCAGCTGTTATCCGGGAGAAGTCAGGGCTCCGACTTCTTAGGTTTTAGGTTTTGGCCCACACCCCTACAACCCTCTGTGTAAAGAAGGGTTCTCAGTGTTCTTCCACGTGCGTCTCCTCATGTACAACCAGAGGAATCCCGACCCTGGGATGGGTGCAGATTCCTCATGGATCCTCCCACACCCGACAGCCTACCAGGCCGGCGGCGTACTGACCCCCAGCCTGCTTCTCCACTCAGCCCTTGACCCCCAGTGAGCCGCCGGACCCCAGTCGGCCCAGACTGCAGGAGTCGAGTCCTTGCATTAGCTCAAAGCGTGTGTCTCTGGGTGAAAACAACTAAGGGGGCCACACTGCTCTCAAACCAGCAGGAGCCGGTGTCCCCAAAGGCTGGACGTGGGAACCCCCACCTCAGGGAAACAAGACGCTTTTCGCTGCAGTCTGGAGGTGCCGTTGTCCTGGTGACAGGCACCCTGGAGATGCGGGGCCAAACAGGGCCACACGGGGCCACGAGGGGCCACACGTTTCCCAGCAGGATTCACACAAACGTCACACACGTCAAGCTCAGGAGCAAAAACAACACGGACAGCAGCTTCGACATTCAAAGGTGTTTCTTTTTTTTATTCAGCCGCTCAGCTCCGTCCATGGTGTGTGTGTGTATATACACTTCCGTGATGCACAGAAAACCCTTAAAATCAGGTCAATAGTGTAGAGAAGAAATCTGCGTGTGAAACCACAGATTTTTCCAAAAAGGAAAAAAACGAAAATACAGAGGCGAGTGAAAGCACTGCCTGCTGGGCACCAGTACAGGACGGAGAGGCAGGCCGGGGGGCTGTGGGAAAGCTGGGAAGATCCCGTCAGTCTGCGTCTCTCCGGGCTGTGTGTCAGGGATGGGTGGGGGAACCAGTCAGTTTAAACTGATTGATCTCTTTACACTGATCGACTCCCTCCTGAAGTTTGAGCCGCCTGCTGCTCTGTGCGTCTCTGCGCCGGTTCCAACACGAGCGGACTCCCACCTCGGGAAGAGGGGGAGACACCTGCGCACCCCAAAAAGAAAACCCCTCAGAGAACCGTGCTTTGCAGGTACGGATGTAATGTACTGGACAGGCTCCGTGTCCCTGGCTCTGCACCCTGCTTCAAAGACACACGGTGTCCCAACAAACAGTTTGCAGACGTCTTTGAGAGATCAATTGACACGGGTGCCCGACACAGCAGGAGTTAGTTAATAGGGAATTATTTAATACTGCAACATCATTCACTGGTCTTTTTAGAGGGCGACAACCCCAGCGCTACTGGGGCTGGAGTGACCTCTGACGGTAATCCCAACCCTCATTTTGCTTGTTTCTGAAATGTGGTTCCACGCCATTCAATAAGTACCTGATGCACAGCTCCCCAGTGCCACCGGGGGCATCGCCCACACCAGTCCAGCTGAGCTCCCAGCTACACTCGGAGCCCTCCGCCCAGCTCAGCTTTTGCTCGGCTGGACGTCTGTCACCGCCTTTGGCTGCCGAGAGGCCGGGGAGTTTGAGTCCAATTGAATTCAAGGTTCACTCCTGGCCTCTGGCGGCTGAGGGGCTGGGACAAGACGGCCAGGATTTGCCCCATCATCAGCAGGTTCAGGGAGGAGCTCAGCTGCAGTGAAGCCCTGCGGACCCCCCTGGCCGGGCCTAGCCCCCCGCCGCGCCCTGCGTGTCTTGCCCTCGTGTCCTCTCTGCGCCTCTGCGTCACAGGCTCGGGTGTGCCCAGGTGAGGTCGCTGCGGGCGTGCCTCTGTGATGGAGGAGCTGGCAGCAGAAGCTCCAGGCACGAGCCCGGTACCGCCAACGCACTCCAGAAACCACACGCCCCTGGTCCACCGGGGGGGCTTGGAACGCCGGCAGCCCCGAGCTGTGACCCCGTGTCACCCCCAGTGGCGGTGGGAGACAGAAAGGCAGCAGGTCACACTGTGTTGTGAGAACCAGCGCAGAGAGCAGGCGAATGGAAGACAGCACTCAGGCCCGGGACAGCAATGCCCCCTGGGAAAGCAGTTTCTTTGAGATCTGGGACCCCGCGCGAGTCTTTCAAGAAAGATCCTGGCGAGGCAGACGAGAGCAGAGAGGAGTGCGGAGCTGAGAAAGGTCACTCCCTCTCCTCCTGACGTCCGGTTGTGGGGGTCGGGTGACGGTCTCTTGGACACTGTGACAGATCAGCTTCACACCGCGGACTGCAAACACGTGGAAAGAAAAACACACAGGACAGAACAGTGCATGAGGACGGCTGAGACC
Source organism: Lepisosteus platostomus (assembly GCF_059453375.1). NCBI lineage: Eukaryota > Metazoa > Chordata > Actinopteri > Semionotiformes > Lepisosteidae > Lepisosteus > Lepisosteus platostomus. The sequence continues at coordinate 6,532,155 of NC_142614.1, forward strand.
CTCTCTGGGAAAAAGCACCCTTGGAATTTGGAAAAGTACAGGAATCCTTGGCTTTGCCTCAAAGGGCGACTTGAAATGAAGGGAAGAAAGCTTGGGAAGGCCTGAGACAGAGAGAGTGAGCAGAAGGAAAGTGCAGTGTCAGTGGGCTGTATAGTTTCAGTGGGCTGTATAGTGTGTGTTGAATACTTTCATATGTTGTAGAGTTTCAGTGTGTTGTATAGTGAGCAGTGTCAGTGTACTGGATAGTGTCAGTGCATTGTATAGTGAATAGTTGTATAGTGCAGTGTGATGTAGTGTCAGTGGATATTCAGTGTGCAGTGTGATGTAGTGTCAGTGGATATCCAGTGTGCAGTGTGATGTAGTGTCAGTGGATATTCAGTGTGATGTAGTGTCAGTGGATGTTCAGTGTGATGTAGTGTCAGTGGATGTTCAGTGTGATGTAGTGTCAGTGGATGTTCAGTGTGATGTAGTGTCAGTGGATGTTCAGTGTGCAGTGTGATGTAGTGTCAGTGGATATTCAGTGTGATGTAGTGTCAGTGGATATTCAGTGTGCAGTGTGATGTAGTGTCAGTGGATATTCAGTGTGATGTAGTGCCAGTGGATATCCAGTGTGCAGTGTGATGTAGTGTCAGTGGATATTCAGTGTGATGTAGTGTCAGTGGATATCCAGTGTGCAGTGTGATGTAGTGTCAGTGGATGTTCAGTGTGATGTAGTGTCAGTGGATATTCAGTGTTTAGTGTGATGTAGTGTCAGTGGATATTCAGTGTGATGTAGTGTCAGTGGATATTCAGTGTGCAGTGTGATGTAGTGTCAGTGGATATTCAGTGTGCAGTGTGATGTAGTGTCAGTGGATATTCAGTGTGATGTAGTGTCAGTGGATATTCAGTGTGATGTCGTGTCAGTGGATGTTCAGTGTGCAGTGTGATGTAGTGTCAGTGGATATTCAGTGTGATGTAGTGTCAGTGGATATTCAGTGTGATGTAGTGTCAGTGGATATTCAGTGTGATGTAGTGTCAGTGGATGTTCAGTGTGCAGTGTGATGTAGTGTCAGTGGATATTCAGTGTGATGTAGTGTCAGTGGATATTCAGTGTGATGTAGTGTCAGTGGATATTCAGTGTGATGTAGTGTCAGTGGATGTTCAGTGTGCAGTGTGATGTAGTGTCAGTGGATATTCAGTGTGCAGTGTGATGTAGTGTCAGGGGATATTCAGTGTGATGTAGTGTCAGTGGATATTCAGTGTGATGTAGTGTCAGTGGATGTTCAGTGTGCAGTGTGATGTAGTGTCAGTGGATATTCAGTGTGATGTAGTGTCAGTGGATATTCAGTGTGATGTAGTGTCAGTGGATGTTCAGTGTGATGTAGTGTCAGTGGATATTCAGTGTGATGTAGTGTCAGTGGATGTTCAGTGTGATGTAGTGTCAGTGGATGTTCAGTGTGCAGTGTGATGTAGTGTCAGTGGATATTCAGTGTGCAGTGTGATGTAGTGTCAGTGGATGTTCAGTGTGCAGTGTGATGTAGTGTCAGTGGATATTCAGTGTGATGTAGTGTCAGTGGATGTTCAGTGTGATGTAGTGTCAGTGGATGTTCAGTGTGCAGTGTGATGTAGTGTCAGTGGATATTCAGTGTGCAGTGTGATGTAGTGTCAGTGGATATTCAGTGTGATGTAGTGTCAGTGGATGTTCAGTGTGATGTAGTGTCAGTGGATATTCAGTGTGATGTAGTGTCAGTGGATGTTCAGTGTGCAGTGTGATGTAGTGTCAGTGGATATTCAGTGTGCAGTGTGATGTAGTGTCAGTGGATATTCAGTGTGATGTAGTGTCAGTGGATGTTCAGTGTGCAGTGTGATGTAGTGTCAGTGGATATTCAGTGTGATGTAGTGTCAGTGGATGTTCAGTGTGCAGTGTGATGTAGTGTCAGTGGATATTCAGTGTGCAGTGTGATGTAGTGTCAGTGGATATTCAGTGTGATGTAGTGTCAGTGGATATTCAGTGTGCAGTGTGATGTAGTGTCAGGGGATATTCAGTGTGATGTAGTGTCAGTGGATATCCAGTGTGCAGTGTGATGTAGTGTCAGTGGATATTCAGTGTGATGTAGTGCCAGTGGATATCCAGTGTGCAGTGTGATGTAGTGTCAGTGGATATTCAGTGTGATGTAGTGTCAGTGGATATCCAGTGTGCAGTGTGATGTAGTGTCAGTGGATATTCAGTGTGATGTAGTGTCAGTGGATATTCAGTGTGCAGTGTGATGTAGTGTCAGTGGATATTCAGTGTGATGTCGTGTCAGTGGATATTCAGTGTGATGTGATTTAGCTGTGACTGTCCCAACCCCGGATCCTGAGTTAAGTCCCCCACAAAGTAAGGATTTAATGGGTGCCGTTCGACCCCCCTGGTGCTGCGATGGTCAAAGCAAGGGTCAGGCGTGTGAAGTGACCCCGTCGTGGACACAGCAGCTCGAGCGGGAGCGAGCCGGCCTGCGGCGTGCGGAGCAGCTTGGAGATCGGGCAGGAAGGCTCCTGCTCGGCGGGCAGCCCTCAGCCTCTGTTCAGCCCTGGAGGTCCAGATGTGCAGGAGGGAGGCTGTGCGTTCTCATTATTCCAGATGCTGGCGCTGCCGAGGCAAGCTGGGGGTGTGCTCTGACCCCCCCCCCGACTTTACACACACGCAGTACCCTGGACCCCGTGCGCGTGTGTGTGTGTGTCCATGCAGTTCTGGGGTCCTGTCCCGAACGGGAACGGCGCTTCCGGGCCAGGCCCGGTCAGCTGCTCCTCGATCCATGCCTCTGTGAGGAGAGGCTCGGCTCCATCCCTGGTTGTGATCCTGCTTCCCAGTCCTTCCTCCGGTTCATGGCTTTGGAAACTCCCCCTATAAAGGGCTGGCGGTGCGTTATTCCCCACAACACACGAGCCGGGGTCCCTGAGTCCTTAGTGATGTCCACGAACAGAAAAAAGAAATCCTCTCTGAACCTGGAAACGCACAGATTCCTTCCGTCTCCCACTCGGCCCGTGGGTTTGCATTGTTCGGGGGGGAGGGGGTTAGGAATGGGTCCAGAAAGAGCATGCAAAACATCGCCAGGACCTTGGCCGCAGAGCATGCACACCGCCCAGGTCCTGAGCACACGACCTTCTGAGGAACTGGTCTCCTGAAAGTAGCACGAAAAGAGGGAATTTGACCCCCAGTCAGAGCCCCCAGGACAGCGCAGTCCACCTCTGCTCAGCAGCGGCGAGATGGGGGCGTCGGGACAATTTAGAAGTTTTTTTCACGAGCATCTTTCAGAAGGGCAAAACCATTAGAAGAATACGAACAACAAGCAGTGCTCCAGTGACATGCAGATAACATTCTGGACTCCAGCGGACCATGGCCCTGCTATAGGGGGCGTGACAAAAAAAAAAAGAGCTTGAATAAATTCGGCCAGCCTGTCCTGTGTTCTGATGGAGGCGGGATGTGTTTTTCCAAAGGCTTCTGATGATCCGCGCCCACAAGCTCCTGATGAGCACAGTGGGCGGCGGGGAACAATTCGAAGAGGTTTTGCCATCTCCCGATCCCTACAGCAGGACTGCCCTTTGCCCACACTGCACTGGGGAGATAAAGCACGGATCAGCAGGAAGGACGTGCCCCCCCCCCAGTAAAACCAGTAAAATAAAAGCACAACAGGGCAAAGGCGTGCAAAAGTGAAATGTGGAATTCCTGACAATCTGCCGAGCGAGATCTCGGTGTGCGTGTGTGTTTTTTTTTTGTCAAGCCCTTGAGCCATCGTCACGTGAAGCAGAACACGATGCTGGATTAGAGAGATGATGAGCATGTTTTCAGAGGGTCTTATCGGGGACTCTGAGACAAAACTCACCCCCGCTGGCAAAGGGCGGTTCATGCTATTCTACCAAGACGCCATGCAGTGGGGTGAACTGGCCTCGTATTTCAGATCGGAGCGCGCTTGCATATCGTAGCGGGAGACGGTGTGTCTTCACAAGCATCACCTTGTGCACGGTCTCCCCATGCTCCAAATTTAAACACCATCTGAAAAAAATCTCTCCAAGCCATTTACAACTGTACACCATAAGAGTAAAGCATTGGAAAACGTTTGGAAAACATTGCATAATTCTCAACATCATTCCTATTTTCAATAAATACAGTACAGCAAAGAAGACACCATGACAATCTGTACAGCACAGATCGCTTCTACAATATTAAATTTCAGGTACAGGGAGGTACGATCTTTCAGCAAACTGGAGAGAGGGAGCAAGAGAGTGCAGGGACACAGACAACCTGCTGGGCGTGATCTCTACAGCAGGTGCCTGTAACAAATTCCTCAGCCACCATGTTGAAGCCAGTTCTGTGATGGGATTCTGCAGACTGGGATTCGTACACTCCTAAGGTGTTAGCCAATTAACAATCAAGCCAGGCCAAATGCTCAACTTAAGAAATGTGCAGGAATTTAAAATGGCCACCTGCAGGAAGCATTTTGACCAATCTAGCTTGATTGGCTGCCAGTGGCTGACTGGTGCAAGATTCGCCATCTGGCCAGTTCTGGAAGAATCCCAAAGAACCTGCTTCAACAGCATGTCTAAACAGATTGCTCCAGACACCCACCACCCTTTTTGTAAAGATGTGCCCCCTCCCTCCCTCTGTTCTCAGTCCTGAATGCAACTCCTCGAATTGTGCTGTGGGGCTCTAGTCACACTGTCGAAACTGTTAAGTGCTATTAATAATACTGCCCCCTCAGGTCACTGTGTGAGAGTTAATGCTGTTCAAGGCAGGCGGCTAATTATCCTGACGCTGGAGCAGAGAAGCTCGCGAACAGAAAGGCTGGTCTCCCGGTCTGTCCCGTCAGCAACATTTTCTAGCGCCTTGGTCGACATTGGTGAATTCCCAGAGCAGCCTCCTGCTCTCGCAGAGGAGAAGCATAGAGGACCTTGAAAAACCATCCCCCCACCGCCAGCGCTACGTGCCAGGGCACCCTGACTGCCCGCCTGAACGTCCCCTCCCTCGGACCAGCACAGCTCAGGCCGGCCACGGGACACCCCCAGAGCGCCGTTCTCTTTCAGGAGGGGGCCCTCAGCACCCGGAAGGTTGTCTGTGTGGTCCCCCCTGTTCCCGCCCCCCCTCACTCCCGCAGAGGCCCAGCCCCCTGGCCTGCCTGCCCCAGGGGCCACGCCCAGGGGCCACGCTGCTCACAGCAGGAGACCAACGCCAACACCCTGACGGGCTTGCAGGAAGGTCCGCGTGCCCAGCCAGTGCGAAGGGAAACATCTACAGGCTCACTGGGAACGCCCCAGTGCGGTGAGCAGCCGTGGGGAGCTGCAGCCCACACTCACCCCCAGCCTCACAGGCTGCTGCTCCCCAGAGGCCCCCAGCGCTTGGGTCAGGCGGGGTTCCCAACACTGTGGACAGCGCCGATCCCCGAATGGGGCCCCCTGCCGGCTCCTCCCGGGAGGGCAAGCGGGGCACTGGGAAGAGACGACCCAGAGGGCACAGGCAGGGACCTGGCCCTGTCCTCTTCCTCTTCCTCCTCCCTCCTCATCCTGCTCCTCCCCCCATTCCCCCCTCCTCTTCTTCCCCCTCCTTCCCCCCTTCCTCTTCCCCCTCCCCTCCTCTTCCTCTTCCCCCTCCTCCTCATCTTCTTCCTCCTCCTCCTCTTCCTCCCCCCCCCCCCCCCCCCGACTCCAGTAGCAGTAGCAGATCTCAGCTCTTCAAGTCTGGGAGTCTGGGAGGTCCGCTCCAGGTCATTGTGCTTTCGTCTTGTGAAAAAGAAATGTACTCAGCAGTGCAGCTCGATATTGCCAAGGTGTTGAAACCTGTTGTTCTTATTGCTGGTGCTGGGAGCCGGCCCGGGGCCCGATCCTGGCGGCGTCGGGGAGCTCCACTGTGCTCTCCTGCACCCCCACATCGTGTCGTCACCGTGGGAACAATCCTGACGGGGGCCGGACGGCAACACTTCGAGGATAAAACCACACCTCCAGACCAAAACACCAGCCCCCCCTGTCCGGGGGGCTGACAAGAGTTCTTGTCCTTTTTACTCCTCTTTTATTTTATTTTAGTTCAGTATATCAGCCCCCCAACCCCTCCCTTCTCACCCAGGAGGCAAAACCCCCAAAACCCTCAAGAAGAGCTCAAAGCCGGCCGGCGGGAGTCCGGGGGTCCGGGAGTCTCCCTGATCCCTGGATCTTCCCGACAGACACACACTCACGCACTCCGCTCCCCGTCTCTCCCGTCCCGTCCCATCGGCCCGGGGTCAGACGCCAGAGTGCACGCCGAGCGTCCCGTTTCCCCCGGGGGCTCCTGGGAAGGCGGGGCGGGGCGTCAGACGTACGCCGACTCGCTGGACTGGGTCCGGCCCAGGTTGGGCGCCTGCGTGAGGTGGGCCACGTCCTTCTTGCGCACCTCGCAGATGGACTTGCGGCGGGCCTGCACCCCCCGGATGGCGGCCTTGATCTTCCGCCAGCCCAGGTGGTTGAGCTCGGCCAGGTTGAGCACCACGCAGATGCCGCTGACGGCGAACATGAAGACCAGGAAGACGGTCTTCTCGGTGGGCCGCGACACGTAGCACTCCACCACCTTCACGCAGGGGTAGCGGTCGCACTCGAAGATGGCCGGCACGTTGAAGCCGTACAGGAAGTACTGGCCGGCCAGGAAGCCGATCTCCAGGGCGTTGCGGAACACCACCTGGATGATGTAGAAGCGCGAGATGCCCTCCTGCCGCCGGACCTTGGAGCTCTTGGCGTGAGTGAGGCCCCGCGGCGCGTTGGGGATCTCCTTGACCTCCAGGCAGTCGGGCTCCTCCTTGGGCCCGCCGTCGGGGTTCTGCATCAGGATGCCGTTGAGGTTGCGCAGGCGCCGGTCGCCGTGGGAGCGGCCGTAGTCGCGCTCCAGCAGCGGGTAGAGGAAGGAGTAGCGGCGGTCGCGCTGCTTGGCGGACTGGTGCACGGAGTAGGTGATGAAGCAGAGGCTGGGCGTGCAGACCAGGATGATCTGGAAGACCCAGTAGCGGATGTGCGAGATGGGGAAGGCCTTGTCGTAGCAGGCCTGGTTGCAGCCGGGCTGCAGGGTGTTGCACATGAACATGGTCTGCTCGTCCTCGTACACCGTCTCACCCACGATGGCCACGATCAGGATCCGGAAGATCACCACCACCGTCAGCAGGATCCTGCCGGGGGGGGGGAGAGGGGGGGAACAGAGGCGTCAGAGGGGTATCGGCGCTGTCGGGCTCATTCTGGTTAGGGCTTTCGAATGGCGGTGGCGCACTCTGGCGGCATAAATATCCAGCTTTAACAAGAGCCTCCTACACGTCTGTCTTTGCTGAGCTGTGCGTTTGACTCTGTCCTGCGTCTCCGAAGCGAGCCCACCTGTCCACAAGCGAGGCAGCTGACCGCCAGGCCACGGGGCACCCTCCCTCCCACTGAGAGTCTCTGCCCACATCAGCCGCCCTGTCGTGCCAATGAAACACATGCCGAGCAGCAGAGGAACAGCAGGAAAGGAGGGGTACAGGCTGCAAACCCCAGAGAAGTGGGTTGGAGAGGCAGGGGCAGGTCTCCAGTGTGTGTGTGTACTGTATGTGTGAGCACACTGCAGGCTTCTGTGTGAGTGACTGGGCAGACAGGGGTGTGTGTGTGTGTGTGTGTGAGAGGTGTGTGTGGAATTGAGAGTGTGAGGGTTGTGTGTGGAATTGAGTCTGCGTGAGAGGTGGTGTGGGAATGAATGTGTTTGAGGTATGTGTGTGACAGTGTGAAGAAAGTGTGTGTATAATTGAGGGTGTGTGTATCTACTGTATTTGAGTGTGGGTATATAATTGAGTGTGTGTGTATAAGAGGTAGAGAGTCAGGGAGTGGGAGAGAAGCCAATCAGTGTCTCCTGTTGAACTTTTTAGTGTTTCTAATTTCAGCTTTGTCTTTCAAGCAAACACGCCAGTTAACTCGGTAACCTTCCCATCAACCCCGCAACGTTTCCTTCTTTGTCTCCTTAGCAACAGATGGAGACGCATGCGTTTCGCGCGAGGCTGCGTGGAGCTGTGTGCTATAGATAGTGCAGGTGTGAATGCATGCTGTGTGTGTGAGAGTGGGGGTACGGCCACCGCCCTGGGGGCACCAAACTGTGTGGTAACTGTGTAAACGCCAGCTCCCAGCACCCCCATCGAGATCTAGGCCTCTCTTCCAAGGGGAGACCAGAGGCCCAGAGCGCACTTTAGACAGACCACGTTTTACAGCTGTTTCATCACTTTTTTCCACGACTTTCAGCGTTTTCCTTCAGAAGGGGGCCGAAGAGGAATGCCTACCCCAGAAGCTGAAAACCAACTGCAAGCAGCCATTTTTATTGCTGTGTCCTTGTCTCTGGCCACAGACCTGGGGGGGCGGCTCGGCTCTTCACTTACAGACCTGGGGGGGGGAGATTCTGGCAGCTCTAACACAAACATCCTTCAAGGCACCATCTTTCCCGAAGCAGGACAACGTTGGTGTACCCAGATTTCCCTGCTCTTGGTGAGCCGGGACGCCAAAGCCCACCCAGAGGCTCTCTGAGAGACAGAGAGAGCGACTCTGAGCTTCTACTCGCCGAGCGAAACCCCCTGGTTCAGTTCAGACGTTCAGGAAGCAAGGATTAAATAGGAACACAGGGGGTCTGTGACTAGGCTAGATACAAGTTAGGGCCCTACACTGCCTTGAAACTATTCTATTAAAAGGATTTTGAAATGTAGGCAGAAGGAGGGATAGACTCTCTAATCTCAGTCCTCAGTCCAGTTAGCACACAGACTGCAGATCGCATTACCAGCAGGACTGTTGGAGCAGAAGAGCTCAAGCTGCACATGAGAGAAGACCATTCAGCCTGTCTTGCCTGTAAGATCTTTCATTATCCAATTTCATTCGAAAAGTTTAAAAGAGCCCGAAGTCTGAGCCTCAATAGCATGGCTGAGACACCTACTACTCTTTGTGTAGGGAAATTCTCAGTCATAAAAAAATCCTTCTAGTCCCCCTTTGTGACCCGGCATCTTTGTTTTGCGTTTGTTTTTTGACCTTTGTCTCCAAGTCTGAGGTCACCCCCCCCCAGTTTGTCCCCGTCTGAACCCCTGTGGATTTTATATACTTGGAACAAACCTCCTCTCACTCTCCTTCCTCCTAGACTGAAGAGACTTAGTTCCTCTCGCCTGTCTGTGTACCTGCTGCTGTTCTTCCATCTCTTTACGAGGCTGAAGCATCCTTTCTGGAGTGTGGTGACTGCACACTGAGCACAAAGACTGAACGCAGTATTCTAGATGAGGTCGTGCCGATTTGCTGTGAGGCCTGAGCAGAAGGTCCCTCGTGTGAGGGACCAGTGGTGCTCTTCCTGAAGTGATAACAAGGCTTGAAACGAGGTTACCCACTTCCTGCGGTGGCCCTGGAGGAGCTCTGCCGCCTGCACAGGGAGGGGAGGCGGGTCGGGCGAGCCAGACTCCGCCAGCGTGAGGAGAGAGCTCGCCCGCCGGCGATGCAGGTAACCTCGCGCTGACTCGGGGTAGCCTCAGCGCGGGGCCGCGGGTAGAACCCGGGTCGGCTGAGGCAGTGCTCCTCCGTCTGTGGGGTTCTGAGTTCACAAGACCTTCACCAGGAAACAGCAGGTGCTACAGGGCTGCAGTGTATGGGCATATTCCTAACATGACGTCTCTGAGATTTTGTTGGGGATGAGCACTTCATGGGCCAAATCCTAATCTTAAAGTAAAAAGCTCTACCTTCAGACAAGCTCTAACCTTCCCTCTAGATCTCACTCCAGGCCTGAAATCAGAGTTTCTCTCAGGACCGCACAGCTCCGGTGAGGGAGTGAGAGGGCTTTGCGAGCCCTCTGTTCAAATCCCGATCACCAGACGGTGCTGTCGGGCCAGTCCATTGTGTTTCACGTGAACGAGCTGCTGTTGCATGTGATTTAGAGTCTGCTGAAAAGATTACCCATGCTGAATATCTGCAGCGCATATTTTTAGCAGCGCTCATGCTTTTAGATTGATTGCTGTCCAGTCCCACCCTCCCAGCAGTTTTGCTCAGGTCTGGGGTTTTAGCGCTTAAACAAATCAGGTCTTTGCAAAGACACTTTTGCAAATGAAATGTAAAATAACAGGGAAAAAATCCCAAAATGTCCCCAGCGGAGGCGCACTCCAGCCCCGGGGCTCAGCCATAGGGAGGCACACGTTACAGCTCGGGGGCTGCAGGTTCGAGCCCTGGTGTGGAGATGTGAGTCAGAGGAAAAGGGGGTGACAGAAGGGAGTCCCGGAGAAGCGCCTGCCTGCACAAGCCCCAGCTCTGCAGGGGCGACCGCCACAGACTGCCCACAGCCACCGGGGCGCTGAGAACTCGAGCCCCGGGGGGCGAATGATTTATTTTAAAGCAGGCGTCCGGACCCATCCTATCCTGCAAGCAGGAGGGGGGAACTACAGCACACGCAACCCGCACACCGGCGGGAGAGACATATGAGCTCCACACGGACAGGAGGCTGAACCCCGCCCCCCCCCACAGACACGTCGGAAAGCGAGGTGGGGCGCCCCCCTCCCCCTCAGAACGAACAAGCCTCCTCTCACTCTCTTTCCTCCTAGACTGAAGAGACTCAGTTCCTCTCGCCTGCCTGTATACCTGCGTGCCCTGCACGTGCCCTGTTGGGTTCGAGCGCCGTCGCCCCAGACACCGAGGGGATTTCTTTTAATATGGAGAGTGGTCTCCCGCTCCAGCCACAGGCTGTAAATACAAGAGTAATCTCGGTATCTGGAGCCGTGTTGTGCGACCGGATGAGAGAGAGGGCTCAGATAATTCTGCTGCATATATTCAGCTTTAAAACCAATGCAAGACACATTCCCGGCAGATTAGAGGTCACGCGTTATATCACTCATTCTCGGGGATGAGATTTTCTCCCCCATTGTTTTGCTTCACAGATTTGTTTTTTAATTTCAGGAAAATCCCCTTCATGCTCGTTTGTGAGCAAATTCTTCCTAAAGTTATTCAATATGACAGGCTTTGCTTGTCAGGTCATTTTTCACATCTCGTCTGTCCCCCCACATGAAAACAAAATTCTAACTCTTAAATGGAATCACAATGCACATCGTTTTCAAACGTGTACAAGGGGAATGAAAAATGCAACGTGACAGCGCTGCCTGGAGGATCGCTGTGTCTCTCTGAGCTCCACAGCGCCTCACAGTGGAGAGAGCAGTGTCTGTCTGAGCTCCACAGCGCCTCACAGTGGAGAGAGCAGTGTCTCTCTGAGCTTCGCAGCGCCTCACAGTGGAGAGAGCAGTGTCTCTCTGAGCTCCACAGCGCCTCACAGTGGAGAGAGCAGTGTCTGGAGGATCGCTGTGTCTCTCTGAGCTCCGCAGCGCCTTACAGTGGAGAGAGCAGTGTCTCTCTGAGCTCCGCAGCGCCTCACAGTGGAGAGAGCAGTGTCTCTCTGAGCTCCACAGCGCCTCACAGTGGAGAGAGCAGTGTCTCTCTGAGCTCTGCAGCGCCTCACAGTGGAGAGAGCACTGTCTGGAGGATCGCTGTGTCTCTCTGAGCTCCACAGCGCCTCACAGTGGAGAGAGCAGTGTCTGGAGGATCGCTGTGTCTCTCTGAGCTCCGCAGCGCCTCACAGTGGAGAGAGCAGTGTCTCTCTGAGCTCTGCAGCGCCTCACAGTGGAGAGAGCAGTGTCTCTCTGAGCTCTGCAGCGCCTCACAGTGGAGAGAGCACTGCCTGGAGGATCGCTGTGTCTCTCTGAGCCCACTCTGCTAACAAAACAGACCATATTAGAGCCAGACTGGGCTACAGGGCTCAGCCTTTTTTGGCTGAGTCTCCTAGGACAACCTAAGAATAGCTTTTGGACCAAATGATAACTTGTTTGTCTACCTAGCTCCTAGCTCCATTGGAGGTCAACTGTGGCACTGTTTAGACTCTGGGTGTTTCAATTCCAAGTTAATTTTGTTTTCTCGGGAAAGAGGTCAGTGAATCCCACATCGGCACACATTTGGAAGAAGTCCAACATTTTCCTCTTTTTAACAAATACTAATTGAATCAGTTCGCAGTCACTTTGCCTAGTGACTGACGAGTTGTCGGATCGCTGTTCTGTGGGCATAGCCAGTAGGAACTGGGGGTGGAAATGATGACCCCTTGAACGCTTGAAAAAGCCCTGTCTGCTGCCAAATCTGTAGAGTCATTAGCACACGCAGGAAACAACAATTAAGACCAGAAACAAAGGAGCAATTGAAGGAAACTGCAAGATAAATACTGAACAAGCATCCTTCCACAGTGGCTGTACAATGTTATTACTCACCTTCTAATCAGTCCCCATGCTTTTATACAGTATAAAGCCATTCACATGTATACTGTCTCTATACCATTGTGCTACCATCCTAAGACATCTTGTATTGTTCTGCTCTTTCTAAAAAATAATTTCAACAGTGGTCTCCAGCTGGGATTGCAGCCATTCTGTCTCAGGGTGACAGTTAATCCCAGCAGATGTGTGGTTTGTAGGACACACGGTAGCCTTTCAGCTCTGAGGCTGTGTAGAGTGGAGCACCTGCAGTTCATGACAGCGAGTCAGTGAGACTGGGGGGCGAATGGGGTGGAGGAGCTACTGCATCACCACACACTGACTGCTCCTGCGCAGTTTACCTGGAGCTGCTGGGCTCAGGCTACTGGAGACTCTGATCAGCGTGATGCAAGATGCTGAATGACAAGCTTGGCTTCTTCTCACCCGCACTGAGCTGCATCAGCAACACTCAGAAGTGCTATAAGAGTAGAAAACACTAGTGGAAGAGTAGAAAACACTCAGTATCGGTGTATTGGATCTCCTGACTGTGTCCACCACGTCCAGGAGTTCTGCCCAGCTGTGAGTGTGTAAGGATGACTTTAGGTGCTTTACATGCAGCTCAGTACCTTCCAGGTGAAGCCCATGAGCAGAGTTCACTGGAGCAGAGCGCTGGTGTAAGGGGGGGCTGCCAGTTAGCGTGTCTGCTCGCAGGTGCTGGGGCTTAACTGGGTCATGCCGCGCACCGCGGGCAAGCGGGCCCTGCGCTGCCGAATCCACGGGCCTTTAAAATACCCACCGACTGACCGCTGCACATGCCATCAGCCCCTCACTGCCAGCGAGGCAGCGCATCGCCATGGCAACTGCCTGCGCCGAAATCCCCGCGACTGGTCCAGCGGGAGAGAGGGAGCGGAACAAAGGAGCGCGGGAGCGCTGGTGCGAGAGTGTGTGTGTGCGTGCCCGCAGCAGGAGTCAGGATTATGAAGATACCGGGTACGACACTGCTGAGCTGGGAGCTGGGAGACAGGAGCTGAAGGAGCAGTGCCTCCTGCCGCCAGGCTGGGGGACTGCTGCGCTGCTCAGCGGGCAGGAGGGACAGTGTATCTCTCCCCACTGCTGACTTCCCACTAGACCCCCGGCCCGCACACCCGTAACACTACAGCGGAGACTCGGAGAGTGTGGGAGAGAGCCGCTGTGGACTGGGAAGGGTTCCAGCAGCCGAACAGCTCGCCCACAGGAAACAGGAACCTGTCATGTCTGTGACCAGACCTCTCCTGGCCTGCCGGCACCACCCGCACCACCACCCAGCGGCCCTCCCGACTTACTGCTTCTCCAGCACTCAGCACGACAGCGAGCTCTTAAAGAGGAACTTTTCTCAACCCAACACTGCCAATAATAATAATAATTTGGTTGCAATCTGTTAAACATGATACATACCCTACAGTCCAGAGATCACTGGTCCAGTCTGTGTCATATTGTAACCCTACAGTCCAGAGATCACTGGTCCAGTCTGTGTCATATTGTAGCCCTACAGTCCAGAGATCACTGGTCCAGTCTGTGTCCTATTGTAACCCTACAGTCCAGAGATCACTGGTCCAGTCTGTGTCATATTGTAGCCCTACAGTCCAGAGATCACTGGTCCAGTCTGTGTCATATTGTAACCCTACAGTCCAGAGATCACTGGTCCAGTCTGTGTCATACTGTAACCCTACAGTCCAGAGATCACTGGTCCAGTCTGTGTCATATTGTAACCCTACAGTCCAGAGATCACTGGTCCAGTCTGTGTCATATTGTAACCCTACAGTCCAGAGATCACTGGTCCAGTCTGTGTCATATTGTAACCCTACAGTCCAGAGATCACTGGTCCAGTCTGTGTCATATTGTAGCCCTACAGTCCAGAGAACACTGGTCCAGTCTGTGTCATATTGTAGCCCTATAGTCCTGAGGTCATTGGTCCAGTCCAGGCTGTGTCACAAGTACATCGCTTTCATCCCAGACATGTGAAACCAGTATCTGTGCAGCCTCTAATTTGTTCCGATGGAGAGATCTCTCTCTGAGGCTGCCGAAGTGTGCATCAGGATCCGATCTCAGAGATTAGCGAACAAGGCATCTGCAGTTAGATCAGACAGCGGAGCTTAGGCAAAGTGGCGGCAAGGGAGATATCAAGTGTCCCCCAACTTTAATCTCAAATCAGGGGGAAAAAAAGCATCTGCTGTCAGGCAGGGACAGCAACATGTCTGCGATCTTTACCACAGCTCTGATTGCTCTGGGAGCATTGCTTCAAAGGGAATACAACTCGAAACATGAAGCAAGAAAGAGCACCAGCAGAAGAGCTCGACACGTCAGGAACAAACACTTTTCTGTTCTGAAACCAAATATTCTTTAAAACCACTGAATGACACACTGAAGTGCAGCACCCAGTGGGTGGAACAGTCTTTACTTTCCTATGTTTTAAACTCGAGCTGACTGATTATGAGCTCATTTATCAGGCTGACTGATGGATGGATTCTTTAAAAAACACATCTTGTCATTATGAATTGTATTAACCTTAATAACCGAAGAAAGGAAGTTCTCGAAACACACTGACCGGGCTGCAGAATAATTCAATGGATATACAGTGTATAATGTCTTTTGATCTGAAAGGATGGTTTTGCACGAATCCCACTAGCAAATGATGTAGAGTACTACATTTGCTACTACGCTAATCCAGACCCTTGTCAGAACTGTTGTGAAACGGGACAACCTCTTTCAAATCAGCCCACTGTAGAGACCATTTCAAATCACCCCACTCCACAGACCACTTCAAATCACCCCACTCCACAGACCACTTCAAATCAGCCCCCTCTAGAGACCACTCCAAATCAGACCACTCCACAGCCCACTTTAATACAGCCCTCTCCACAGCACATTTTAAAAACAATTACGTTCCCTCCAATCCAGAGTCCAAAGGATTTAGATTCCAAGAGAAGAGAGACAATTAAAAACGTAACAAATCACGTCTCTTAACAAAACCTCACTGCACAGTCGCTTTAACAGACCAATGAAAAATCTTTAACGACACCGCCAATATTTAATAACACTAATATTATTAACAGTACTACACAGAACCCTTAAACCCTGTGCTGTAAGACTTTAACCTGGATTCATTTTGAAACATTTATTTGTCCTTTACAGTTAGGATTAGAGTCACACACAGTTTAGGAATTAGGATTAGGGTAAATACAATTCTGTGTCCTTACATATCTTAGTTATGGGACTGGGTGTGAATTAGCCTTTCCAATTTCATAGTGCTGAGGAGGGCAGGACCATCTTAAAGAATCTCCTAATCTGCCTAGTGTGTACATGCAGTCAAAGTGAGCAGCCATAGACAGCTACAGTACGTCACCATGATCATGATCATGATCATGATCATTCAGCCTGATAACCAGTGGCACAGGTGCACACAGTGGATCTGTCTTCCAAGAGACTCCTTTTTGAATACGGTGCAGAATTAGACGCCTGTTAAGATAGTTCTTCCTCTCCAAGCTGTGAAATGCCAAGATCAGACTCATTTGCAGCAACAGCGTGCCCCCCCAGACAGCGAGACCCACAGAGAGGGAGCTGGAGCGCTCACGCGGTGTGTGTGTGTGTGTGTGTGTGTGTGTGTGTGTGTGTGTGTAGGGCGGGGTGTCAGTGCTTGGCAGGCAGCAGGAGCTGCTCGTTAGCCCTGCGCGTCTAATTTCGGCAGCGAGGCCGGCTGGCTGGCTGGTGGGGCCGAGCCGGAGGCCTGGGGACATCACATCCGCTTCTCTCACTCTGACTCACGGAGAGCAGCTGCTCCTGCCAGGCCCCCGGGGGCCACAGCCCGGCACGCTGACACGGGCAGACAGACTGGCAGTGTGCAAGCACGCCTGGTGCGCGGGTCCGTCCGCTCTGTGTCCGTGTCTGCGTACAGACCAGGCGTCTGCGTCGGTATCGGAGCAGAGTGGGGTGATCTGTCAGGAGTGAATGTCCGTGTGTGAAACTGGACAGTGTGGAAATCCTGATGCGTCTCTCCAGTGTGTGTCTGTGCAGCTTGCACTCATGACTGTGTGTGGTGTGCTCAGTATAGATGTATGTGTATATGTGTATCTGTGTATTACACATATCGACTGTATACATCCTGGCAAGAGTGTCTTTCATGTAAGTGACATGTACTGTGTTTCTGTATGAGCGTGTGAAAGAATCACTTGCCGTTTGCACACACTTCACTTTTTTCCTCAGCTTGAGGTTCGAGTAATGAGATTCATTTACGCTGGTTTCTATGGATACACCTCATTAGTACAGAAGTGCAGAAATATGCGTGTATAGGGGGTTACATACTGGGGTGTTTGTGCAGCTGGTATGTGTGCGTATGTGCAGATTTGTGTGTTTATGCATGTACTGGTGGCAGCGTGTTGGAGAATGTGATTGAGGTGGTGCTGTGCAGTTTAAATGCAGCAATTTCTCAACCAGGGAGAAGAAAGAGAGAAAAAATGATTGAGAGGAGCAAAAATGGAGATAGCGTTAGTGAGACCGAGACTGTGAGTGAGAGAGAGGACTGTCCTGTTTTCCTTTTTCACTGTAATTGTTAATTACATTTGACTATTATACTTAATTGTTAGCTCTTGTAATGCTTTGGCAAAACTGTAATTGATCTGTCACACAAATTAAGTGCTGGGAATTTAATTGAACTGAGAGGAAGCAGGACTAGAGAGAGGAGAGAGAAGGAGCAGGGATAGAGAGAGGAGAGAGAAGGAGCAGGAATAGAGAGAGGAGAGAAGGAGCAGGAATAGAGAGGAGAGAGGGAGCAGAAATAGAGGAGAGGGAGCAGGAATAGAGAGAGAACAGACTGAGCAGGAACAGAGAGAGGAGAGAAGGAGCAGGAATAGAGAGGGGAGAGAAGGAGCAGGAATAAAGAGGGGAGAGAAGGAGCAGGAATAGAGAGAGGAGAGAGGGAGCAGGATTAGAGAGAGGAGAGAGAGAGCAGGAATAGAGAGAGGAGAGGGAGCAGGAATAGAGAGGGGAGAGAAGGAGCAGGAATAGAGAGAGGAGAGGGAGAGCAGGAATAGAGAGGAGAGGGGCAGGGATAGAGAGAGGTGATAGGGGCCAGCAGGATTAGAGAGAGGAGAGAAGGAGCAGGAATAGAGAGGAGAGAGGGAGCAGCAATAGAGAGAGGAGAGGGAGCAGGAATAGAGAGAGGAGAGAGAGAGCAGGAATAGAGAGAGGAGAGAGGGAGCAGCAATAGAGAGAGGAGAGGGAGCAGGAATAGAGAGAGGAGAGAGGGAGCAGCAATAGAGAGAGGAGAGGGAGCAGGAATAGAGAGAGGAGAGGGAGCAGGCATAGAGAGAGGAGAGGGAGCAGCAATAGAGAGAGGAGAGGGAGCAGGCATAGAGAGAGGAGAGGGAGCAGGCATAGAGAGAGGAGAGGGAGCAGCAATAGAGAGAGGAGAGGGAGCAGGAATAGAGAGAGGAGAGGGAGCAGCAATAGAGAGAGGAGAGGGAGCAGGAATAGAGAGAGGAGAGGGAGCAGCAATAGAGAGAGGAGAGGGGGCAGGAATAGAGAGAGGAGAGGGAGCAGCAATAGAGAGAGGAGAGGGAGCAGGAATAGAGAGAGGAGAGGGAGCAGCAATAGAGAGAGGAGAGGGGGCAGGAATAGAGAGAGGAGAGGGAGCAGCAATAGAGAGAGGAGAGGGAGCAGGAATAGAGAGAGGAGAGGGAGCAGCAATAGAGAGAGGAGAGGGGGCAGGAATAGAGAGAGGAGAGGGAGCAGCAATAGAGAGAGGAGAGGGAGCAGGCATAGAGAGGTGATAGGGGCCAGAAATAGAAGGAAAAGAGTATGTTATATATGTTATATATGCCTGATGATGATCTGACTGGCCTGCGTGCGGCAGTGCTTTCTCCTCTCCTTCTCTCTGGCCCCGCTGCCACCTCCTCCTCCTCCTCTCTCCCACCAGTCTGCCCCCTGCCCCCCACCCCCGCCCGCCGCCGGGCCTCGTCCTGCCCTTGCTCGGCAGGAGGGAATATGGAACCCGACATCTCTCACTTGAAAGGTCAGCGGCCCTGGCGCTGGTGTGCTGCACTGTGAGCTGCTTGTCAGAACAGAGCAGCAGTGCTGACAGTGCTGCTCCTGGAGTGGTGGCTTCAGCACAACACACTCTCTCCTGACAGGCTCCCAGCTAGAACCACAGCCCCATACCGCCCCTCCCTCTCTCCCAGTATCTTAGATATATCCACTAACCACACTGCCTCTCCCTCTCTCCCAGTATCTTAGATTTAACCACTAACCACACTGCCTCTCCCTCTCTCCCAGTATCTTAGATTTAACCACTAACCACACTGCCTCTCCCTCTCTCCCAGTATCTTAGATTTAACCACTAACCACACTGCCTCTCCCTCTCTCCCAGTATCTTAGATTTAACCACTAACCACACTGCCTCTCTCTCCCAGTATCTTAGATTTAACCACTAACCACCCCTCCCTCTCTCTCCCAGTATCTCTCTCCCACTACCCCATACTGCCCCTCTCTCTCTCCCAGTATCTTAGATTTAACCACTAACCACCCCTCCCTCTCTCTCCCAGTATCTCTCTCCCACTACCCCATACTGCCCCTCTCTCTCTCCCAGTATCTTAGATATATCCACTAACCACACTGCCTCTCCCTCTCTCCCAGTATCTTAGATTTAACCACTAACCACACTGCCTCTCTCTCCCAGTATCTTAGATTTAACCACTAACCACACTGCCTCTCTCTCCCAGTATCTTAGATATATCCACTAACCACACTGCCCCTCCCTCTCTCCCAGTATCTTAGATTTAACCACTAACCACACTGCCTCTCTCTCCCAGTATCTTAGATATCTCCACTAACCACACTGCCCCTCTCTCTCTCCCAGTATCTAAGATATCTCCACTAACCACACTGCCTCTCTCTCCCAGTATCTTAGATATATCCACTAACCACACTGCCCCTCTCTCTCTCCCAGTATCTTAGATATATCCACTAACCACACTGCCTCTCTCTCCCAGTATCTTAGATATATCCACTAACCACACTGCCTCTCTCTCTCTCCCAGTATCTTAGATATCTCCACTAACCACACTGCCTCTCTCTCTCTCCCAGTATCTTAGATATATCCACTAATCACACTGCCTCTCTCTCCTGGTATCATAGATTTAATCACCAGCCACACTGCCTCTCTCTCTCCCAGTCCCCTGGTTCAACTTCGATGTGTACCTGTATATGAATTGGTATATACTGGACAGTACATCATATACAGTAGGTGTATTTTTCTGGGTGAATGTTATATGTAAAATACACGTGTGTACAGTCAATTTTGTTGAAAAGTTTTGGTACTGTTTATACAAAGAGGAGCTGAAACATGTGAGGTCGCTGTGTGTTGACAGACTGTGAGATAGCTTTGGCAGAGACTCCAGTTCACTTGTGCCAGCAGAGCGCTTGTGAGTCATGTACTGAGGGATGCAGAGGGTAAAAGAGAGAGAGAGGAAGGAGAAAATGGAGACTGAGAGGGTGAGAGGTGTGTAGTGGGGGTGGGGGGTTCCAACAGGGCACTCCAGTGGAGCTGTGTCCCCAGTTCAGCAGACCTGAAGAGAGACGGCTAACTCTCACACAGGTTCAGCAAGGCCTCTCTACAGCTCCCCTCCAACACTCTCACCTGTGAGACCCCTTTGCCATTGGGATTGCTGCAAACTGTCTCTCTGAGCTCCACAGGGCCTCGCAGTGGAGAGAGCACCACTGTGAGAGTCTCTCCACTGTGAGGCTCCACAGCGCCTCACAGTGGAGAGAGCACTGACTACAGATGGCTGTGTCTCTCTGAGCTCCACAGTCCTCACAGTGGAGAGAGCACCTTGTCTCTCTGAGCTCCACAGCATCTCACAGTGGAGAGAGCACTGACTAGCGATAGCTGTGTCTCTCTGAGCTCCACAGGGCCTCGCAGTGGAGAGAGCACCTTGTCTCTCTGAGCTCCACAGCATCTCACAGTGGAGAGAGCACTGACTAGCGATAGCTGTGTCTCTCTGAGCTCCACAGGGCCTCCCAGTGGAGAGAGCACCTTGTCTCTCTGAGCTCCACAGCGTCTCACAGTGGAGAGAGCACTGACTAGCGATGGCTGTGTCTCTCTGAGCTCCACAGGGCCTCGCAGTGGAGAGAGCACCTTGTCTCTCTGAGCTCCACAGCGTCTCACAGTGGAGAGAGCACTGACTAGCGATGGCTGTGTCTCTCTGAGCTCCACAGGGCCTCGCAGTGGAGAGAGCACCTTGTCTCTCTGAGCTCCACAGCGTCTCACAGTGGAGAGAGCACTGACTAGAGATGACTGTGTCTCTCTGAGCTCCACAGTCCTCACAGTGGAGAGAGCAATGACTAGAGATGGCACACCTCTCTCCTGACATCACAGCAAGTTCACTAGTGAAGTTCCATGATATCGTGATCGATCTGTACCCATCCAGGACTGATGGCACATGACCACTTGGGAAAAGTTGGTCAAGACAAAACACAGGCTGACCCTGTCAGGGTAATGGCACAGCACACCTGAGCTTGACCTGCACTGCAAGTGAATGCTTTAATCAGTCAGGAGAGCTCCAGCTGCAATGTGAGTATGTGTTCACGCTTATGCAGTTTGCTGTTGAATCCCCAGTGTAGACCAGAGACAAGAGTGTGTGTCTGAAGTGTGTAACGCTTCGGGGTACAAATAAACATAAGAAAGGTGGGAACAGAACTCGTAATTCTGCATCTGAAAGTCAAGGGTCAGCAGTGGCAATGGTCCCGCCATCAAGCAGTGTGTGTCCAGTCAGGGGCAGTGAGTGTCCAGTCAGAGGCAGGGTGCGTCCAATCAGAGGCAGTGAGTGTCCAATCAGAGGCAGTGTGTGTCCAATCAGGGGCAGTGTGTGTCCAATCAGGGGAAGCGTGTGTCCAATCAGGGGAAGCATGTGTCCAGTTAGGGGCAGTGAGTGTCCAATCAGAAGCAGTGTGTGTCCAATCAGGGGCAGTGTGTGTCCAATCTGGGGCAGCGAGTGTCCAGTCAGGGGCAGTATACATTGTCCCAGTGACAGTACATGTGTGCAGCCAGGTGCAGTGTGTATATCTTCTGAGTGAGAGACAGTGTGTCCACTCAAAGTGTCCAGCCAGTGTCCAGTATGTAAAACCGCTCTCTGCATCGCCTCACCCAGCAGGTTAATTTTAGCAGAGCTATTTCGGCTCCTGCTGAGAGGCCACGCTGAGAGAGGTTATTAGACCAAACTGAAGTGTGCTGAGACAACTGGGGAAACTCATTCACTGATACGGCCACATCCACATGTCTGCATTGCTACACTAGTGAGGGCCTCCTGTCGGCCCCTTTGACATTCATTCTATTTTTATTTACTAGTCTTTACTCTGCTGAAATGAAACTCCACACGGGGTGGAAGTAGACCTGAAAATATTCTTGGTACTTTCAGATTTTAAAACAGACACCATTCAATTGACAGAAAAAGTAACTGCTCAGCGGTTCTCATTAATACGTTTTCTCCAATTGGATTGTCACACTAAATACCTGTACACACTACAACACTTCTTTACTCGTGCACTAACACACTAACCACACTGCTCGCTCCTGACACTCTCTCAGCACACACTCACTCCTGATCTCAGCACAGTCTCTCTCACTCCTGACTCTCTCAGCACACACTCACTCCTGATCTCAGCACACAGTCTCTCACTCCTGACACTCTCTCAGCACACACTCACTCCTGATCTCAGCACACAGTCTCTCTCATTCCTGACACTCTCTCAGCACACACTGTCACACTCCTGATCTCAGCACAGTCTCTCTCACTCCTGACACTCTCTCAGCACACACTGTCACACTCCTGATCTCAGCACACAGTCTCTCTCACTCCTGACACTCTCTCAGCACACACTCACTCCTGATCTCAGCACACAGTCTCTCTCACTCCTGACACTCTCTCAGCACACACTCACTCCTGATCTCAGCACACAGTCTCTCTCACTCCTGACACTCTCTCAGCACACACTCACTCCTGATCTCAGCACAGTCTCTCTCACTCCTGACACTCTTAGCACACACTGTCACACTCCTGACACTCTCTCAACACACACTCTCTCACTCCTGACACTCTTAGCACACACTGTCACACTCTTGATCTCAGCCCAGTCTCTCTCACTCCTGACACTCTCTCAGCACAGTCTCTCTCACTCCTGACCCTCTCTCAGCACATACTGTCTCACTCCTGACACTCTCTCAACACAGTCTCTCACTCCTGACACTCTCTCAGCACACACTGTCACACTCCTGATCTCAGCACAAAGTCTCTCACTCCTGACACTCTCTCAACACAGTCTCTCTAACTCCTGACCCTCTCTCAGCACACACTGTCGCACTCCTGACACTCTCTCAACACAGTCTCTCACTCCTGACACTCTCTCAGCACACTGTCACACTCCTGATCTCAGCACAAAGTCTCTCACTCCTGACCCTCTCTCAGCACACAGTTTCTCTCACTCCTGACACTCTCTCAGCCCAGTCTCTCTCACCCCTGACACTCTCTCAGCACACACTGTCTCTCTGCTCCCTCCTGACACCATGCTGTCACAAATCTACTGTATACACAACCATGTTTATAGTTCAGTCACTATGGGGTGAAGGGCAGGGCTGGTGGACAGTCCTGCTGAATCCACACACCTGCTGGTCCTACACAGAGGTCTCCACGTGCGTGTGCAAGCAAAAGGAATGCTTTTTTCGCCTTTAATGACCTAGCCAGTAAATCAAGGAGCAAGCACAACCCAGATCCATAATGGACATAAGTAATCTACGAATCCTTATTGTCTCACCTGCAAAACGTTGCTACAGTAACTTAGAGCTGATAGCATGCCTCTGTGTGGTTTGCCATGGAAACTGTGCAGGGTGTCTTTGCAGCATGCCATGGTTTCGCCAGGCGTTTCCACTGTGCTGTGATTCTCATTAATTAATTCAGCATGTGTCAAGCAGTGTCCCGAGAAACCCGTAAGAGGTGCTGGACCTGTCATCAGCCCCAAAGATAAAATCGTTTCAGAGGCGTTTTTCCGAGCTCCAGCAGTGACCTGTGGTCGTGCAGTCCTGCCTGACAGCTGTGCTCCAGGTAGCAGACTCGCACTGGGTGAGTTCAGCAACCTGGAGCCCACTGATTGCATCCCAGCCCGCTGCTCCATCCAAGAGGACGGCCGGCTACCGGGTTGGATGTGAGATTGTTTCCGGTCCTGCGCAGACCACCAGTCTCAAGGAACGGAGTCTCGCTGGTCTTCGGAGGGAGAGGATTAAGGGCGGGGCCTTCAGTGAGGAAGGGCAGAGGGGGAGGGGGCTGGCGTTCCCGCCGTTAAATGCTCAGAACACGTCCCGGAAAAAATCGCCCGCTTTCAACAAACAAAACTCTAGACGGACAACGGCGCCAGAGAGGGAAACAGAACGAACGGATCGCGGTTTTGAGTGAAGTACTGCAACAATCACAGCTCCTCACCTCACGCAGGATTAGAACCTGCAACCTTCCAGCTCTCTGGCCAGGGGCACAGCTGTGGGGAATCCCAGAGGGTTCTCTCACTCCCGACCGCGCCTGTCACAGCGCAGCAGCGCGCGAGAACGCCCAGGAGGAGACGGGTTTCAGACACCTCCCCACAAACATGCGTTAAAGACAAGACAACACTGCGCCAACAAGGAACAAAGGAGCGCGATAAAAGCTGAATCACCGGAATGAGACAAACCTCCGGACGGGACACTGACGTTGACGGCACGATGCCCCGTTACAAGACACTGCCGTGAAAACTGCAGGAGGCTGCACGATGCCGGTCGCCTCAGCCCCAGTGTGATAGCACACCTGCTCCATAGCGGGGGCTGGCCCGAGAGACTGGTCTCCCAGCGGCTTGGCCACGATTCCAGGTCAGCAGTCCTGCCCGTCTCCCAGCACCGCCAACCCTGTCTCACTGAGCCTCTCGGTACTTTACCGGGCTCTTCCACCGTCCTGCAGATATCAGCACACAACACCTCCCCACTTGTTCGGGAGAGCAGCCCTCGTCCTGCCCCGACCAGCCCCATTCCGATCTGTTCCCTCCACCCAGCCTCCCAGCCCGGTGCTGGCCCTCTGCCTTCCTTCCCTCGGCCTCAGCCTGTAGCCCCGGGGCAGACAAAGCCCCCCCCCAGCCCCCCCCAACACCGGCCGCGGCTCCCCAGGAGAAACAGGCTTACCGTCCGATCATGGTGGAGTGCTGCTGGACCGCGGCCTCCAGGAGCCGCTCCAGGATCGTCCATTCCCCCATCCTTCAGTCCGCGGAGCATCCACAGGGCACGCTGCTGCTGCTCCCGGAGCCCGGGTCCGCCCGGCTCCCTCTCTCCCTCCCTCCCAATTCCGAGCTCGGCCTGTCTCTCCGGACAGCAGGATATCCCTTCTGCCAGCCGCCCCCCCCCCCTCCCTCCAGCTTCAAACCCTCGCTGACTGCGGGACCTCTGGGAGCCCACCTGCTGTCCCCTCCTCCTCCTCCTCCTCCTCCTCGCTAACCTGTCCGTCTCAACCCGCCTCCCCAGCCCGGCCAGGCATCCGCTGCCGCGCGGGACGGCCCCCGGTCCCCGGCGTCCGGCGCTCGGGGGGGGGGGGGGTGCGGGACCTCGCTGAGCTGGAGCGGGCCGCCGCGCACCGCGCCGACGCCGGCACCTGTCCGCATCCACCCGCCTGCCAGAGAGAGCAGCCGCCCCTCTGCACGCCTCACGCCCTGCTCCCGGTACGAAGCTCCCGGCCGGCTCTCTCTCTCTCCCCCCCCCTCCCCGACTAAACACCGGCCAATCCTCTAATCCCTAACCGCACGGCTCCAGCATCCTCACACACACACACACACACCGCTCAGCTGCTGAAGTCGGCTCTAGCATCTACATCTCCTCGGCAGCCTGCGACAGCTCTCCAACACACACGCCAGACTCTGCCCCTCTCGCTCCTCGTCCTGTTCAGCCTTACTATGCACACACGCGCCTGCGGCAGCACGCGCACACACACACACTCTCGCACCGCAGTGCTCTCTCTCCTCGCCGCTCCGGCACAGCTACAGCAGGAGCGGGAGAGAGGGATGGGCACACGCTCTGCCAGAGGAAGAACTCCTCTCCTCCATCCTGTCTCTTTCCCCTCACTACCTCTGCGCTGCGGCGGCGGCGGCGGCTGCTTTCCCCCTTCCCTGTTTCTCTCTGCCTCTCTCCCTCCCTCCTCCCCTGTCTCTCTCTCTCTCTCCCTCCCTCCTCGCTGTCACACCGCGTCTCGGCAGGAGATGAGTTCGGCTCTCTTCACCGCCTGCTGGTAAGCTGGTGCTGGAGCCGTGCCCCCCCCACCCCCCTCCTGAACGAGCTCGCCTGCTGCTGGAACGAGGGGGTCCCGCCTGCCTCCCTGCGCGCCCTCGGCCTGCCCCCCTCTCTCTCTCCGAGTGGGGGCTGCTCTGCTCCTGCCTTCCCGACACCTCTGCTTCCACCTGGGCGCTCTCTCCGGCGCTCGGCCCTGGCATGTGTCAGGAGGATTAGAGTGGAATCATCCCTCTGCTCCTCCCTCTCCCTCTCTCTTTATCCCCACCCTCTCTTCCATTGGCTCTCTCCCAGTGCCTGCTCCTTTCTTTCCCTCTTCCCCTCTCTCTCCATCCCTCTCTTTGTTATTCTAACCTCCCCATCTTTCCCTGTCTCTCCCTATGTCCCTTTCCTCTTCTCTCCTGCTCTCTCCATCCCTCTTTGCCCATCTCTCCCTCTCTCTCTATCCCTTTCCCCATCTCTCCCTATCCCTCTTTCCCCGTCTCTCCCTCTCACCCTTTTCCTCTCTCCCTTTCTCTCATTCCATTTCTCTCCCTCTCTTATCCCTTTCCCACCTCTCCCCCTCTTTCCCCGTCTCTCTCTAACCCTCTTTTCCTGTCATTCCTCCTCTCTGTATCCCTCTATCCGTGTCTCTCCCCCTCTCTGTATCCCTCTTTCCTGTCCCCCACTGCTGTGACTTTCCCTGCTTCACCTGCTGGTTTTTCTCCTCTGGGACTGTGCCGGTAGACCTGACACCACCCCGAACCTCCAGGACGTCCTCTGAGAGCCCTACTCTCTCCTTCCCCTCTCCTCGGTGTCGCACTGGCCTGTCCTCAAGGTCGTGCTCACACGCTGACCCTTCCCCGGCCCTGCAGGGGGAACGCACTTTGAATCAGTTTTCAGGTCTTGCGTTTCTCGAGCGCTTCACGTGCGGGAGGAGGCCGAGGTCATTCACCGCGGACACGCGCGCCAGCAGCCCGCCACACCGCGGTCCAGCTGGAGAAGCGAGAAACTGCTACAGCGGCTGAATTAAGGGGGATCTGTAAAGAGGCCAAACTGAATTCCGAGCCAAGTCTTAAATTTAGTAAGGACACCCGTAGTCTTTTGAAGTGCCATGAGATCTTTAATGACTTTTCTGAAGGACAGCTTCTCCTGCAGCACAGTGGTCCCCGTGGGGCACTGGTTTGGGAATTCTGGTCCAGAGGGAAGTGCGCTATCTACTGGTCCACCCAAACCACTTACAGCAGGAACCTGCCTTTTTCTGGAGATCTCCCATCCCACCTCTGACCTGATCCAGCCTTACTAAGCTTCTGGGACCTAATGAGATCAGGTTTCAAGGTGTTAACGGTACCATCCAGAACCCCCACACTCTAGTTAAACAAGCACCTTCTGTTCCTGTTCTCAGTCCTTGACGCCTTTCATGTCACACGGACAAGAGGACTGGATAACCGCGCCCGCCGTTTTTACGATCCTGGTATTTCAAATGGGGCACAAAATGGCCTAATAAAATTTCATCCTCACTGGTCTATGCACAATCGCTTTCTTTAACCACTACCAATTATTACTTGGCTGATGATTTTATTCAAAGCACCTTAGATTTGTACATATTTATCTGCCTGGGCAATTTACTGGAGCAATCCGAGTGCAGTACTTTGCTCCAGGGTACAACAACCTGTCTGGAATTTGAACCCACAACCTTCTAGTGCTCCCACCTCTGATCCACACTACTGCACAACCACTCAAGACGCAGCTACTGGAGGTGTTAAATATCTTCATACTTTTTCTTCTTGTATAAAATTAATGTCCTAGCCACGACGCTCAGAGAGACTCTTGAATGCTGTAAGTGAAATCGATTCCGAAAAGGCGAGCTTTTGATTTAACACTCATCTCCCTTTTGCACGGAGGCAGCAGAGCATTAAGAAAATGTGACAAAAAGCACCCTCCCCCACTTTCAAGTAACATGGGGCCAGGGCAGTCTTAGGACTAACAGATCCAAAAATGAAAAGGCTAATTAAATGAAAGTTGCTCTTTAAAGGAGCTCGCCAACAACCAGCAATGCTGAAGAAACCCAATTAGCAGATGGAAATTAATTCTGCAGTTTTGCTCATGCAATTTACACTCAAAATTACAACAGCAGGCTAGCAATAATAATAAAGCAGTGTAGTACTGTACCATATTTAAGCATACTGCAGTACAGTATCGCAATACGTTGTGCAGCACCAGCAAGCATTCTGTACCCACGATGTCACGACAGAGCGAAGAGTGAGGGTGCCCCCATCAGGCCAGAAGTGGAAAAGCACTTTAGGAAAACTAGTAAGATGCCTTAAAATGAGATCCCAACCCCTAGTCCCGAAGACCCAGTTAATTGTATGAATTAGTGTTATTGAACACTTTCATTGACATTACAGGACAAAACGGGAATGTTTTCAGCTCATTAACATGTAAGGGTCTGACATTTATCTATTGCAATAAACAGTCTGCTTTGGAGTAGAAACTATATTTAAAGATTGAAATTAAGAAACCCTTTCAGGTATAAAATAATTATAAAGGTTTGCTAAAATGAAAGCCAGCTGATCTGGGGATCCTACAGACTCATTCCAAGCCTCCCAGTCCTGGTGACCCCAACGCCTACCGATTTTCATTCCAGGTGGGTAGTGGATGTTTAAGTAAAAGTTCAGGAGAGACGACAGCAAGCAGGATCTCCCTCGTCCCTTATACTCTAATGCGTATTGACTCACATATCAGAGGAACTTCTCTCTATGGATGGGGGCCCCAACGTCCTCATCCTATTGCCAGGAGGTCGGGTCTCAGCCAACAAGGTTAAGCCAAAGTTTATTAAGACCCAAAACCTCACAATCAAAAAGAATCAAAAGATTCTTCAATGCATTTACTTATTGGCATGTATCCTGTAGGTGTCATAAATAACCAGTAAATCAGCAGCTGTCAATGAATCACGGGAACTGGTTAAACTCAATAACGGCAAGACCGTCTGGGTCACAACATCACCTCCATCTCAGAACCAGAGTTCCCCTGATTGAGAGAACAACAGGAATTGGGACGGTTTTAAAAAAAAGATTAAAATTTCAAAGCTCAGCACAGTGGCAGCATAAATCCATGTACAACAGGTAGATAGTTTTCTTCCCCCCAAAGCACAAAGACACAGTGGATGGATTCAGGCACTGTGAAGACTGAAACAGGAGTCAATGAGGTTCCGGGGAGAGCAATCAGTATCACCCGTCAGCTGTGCTCCAGTTACAAACACAGGCAAAACACTTCAATCAGTTGAAATCAGCTCAATCTAAACATGAACACGAGGGCCACCGCTTTCTTTTATTAAAGGACTTCTGAGGTTTTGATTAACTGAACTGGCCCAAAAGCAGTTTTAAAGGGGGAGATAAGATGTCACAAAATAAACACAGAAAAACTTAAAATCTGACTTTATTCAACAATAGTTATTCAACACTGGGGACAAGCACAACTTTTACAACCCCCAAAACATTTTAAGAAGTCATGCATGTTCTTTACCAGTATTACGTTACCAAAAGTATAAAATGCACATCTGTTTTGTAGAAATGACCCAACCCCACTTACTGAAAGGCTCAGCCAGTAAAAGGGCCTGTCCAGAGCGCAGGTTCAGACATCGCCGGTTCGGGTCCCGTGCTGCGTCATCACCCAGCTGTGGCTGGGGTTTCCCACATGGAGGCTCACAGAAGGGTGGGCGAGCGCGAGGTGACCGCACCCCGCTAGGACTGTCCGCAGTGCCCGAGAGCCGCCAGGGGTGACTGTTCCTCCGCTCCTCCTGTCCGGAGCTCGGAGCGGGGCGCGCACCGCGTCGACCGGTGAGCAGGTCAGACAAGAGGGTGCGTCGCCTCGCTCATACTGGTGGGCCGAGACGACGAGCAAGCCGTGCATTCAAAATAAAAATCCAATCTCCCTAAGTGTTGCTGGAAATGTGCCCTTTGTGATGGCGGGAGCACTCGTGTGGGCGCCAGTCTGGACTGCGGAGAAAGGTGTGGGTGCAGGAGAAAAGGGGTCCGGCCCAGAGTGCAGTGCACACAGTCTTTATTGACAGTGGAGGGGGGGCGGGAGGGAGAGGCACTTCTGTCCTGGTGTCCAGCGATGGCAGAGTGGCAGGACACGGGTCAGCTACAGCCTGGAATGAGAACCACACAGGCACACACTCACACGGAGTACACCACTGTCGCACACACTGCACAACGGCACACGCTCACACAGAGCACACCACCGTCGTACACACTGCACACAGAGCACACCACCGTCACACACACTGCACACCGGCGCACGCTCACACAGAGCACACCACCGTCGCACACACTGCACACCGGCGCACGCTCACACAGAGCACACCACCGTCGCACACACTGCACACCGGCGCACGCTCACACAGAGCACACCACCGTCACACACACACTGCACACCGGCACACGCTCACACAGAGCACACCACCGTCGCACACACACTGCACACCGGCACACGCTCACACAGAGCACACCACCGTCACACACACTGCACACAGAGCACACCACCGTCACACACACTGCACACCGGCACACACTCACACAGAGCACACCACCGTCGCACACACTGCACACAGAGCACACCACCGTCACACACACTGCACACCGGCACACACTCACACAGAGCACACCACCGTCGCACACACTGCACAGCGGCACACACTCACACAGAGCACACCACCGTCACACACACTGCACACCGGCACACGCTCACACAGAGCACACCACCGTCGCACACACTGCACACCGGCACACGCTCACACAGAGCACACCACCGTCGCACACACACTGCACACCGGCGCACGCTCACACAGAGCACACCACCGTCGCACACACACTGCACACCGGCGCACGCTCACACAGAGCACACCACCGTCGCACACACTGCACACCGGCACACGCTCACACAGAGCACACCACCGTCGCACACACTGCACACCGGCGCACGCTCACACAGAGCACACCACCGTCACACACACTGCACACCGGCGCACGCTCACACAGAGCACACCACCGTCGCACACACACTGCACACCGGCACACGCTCACACAGAGCACACCACCGTCGCACACACTGCACACCGGCACACGCTCACACAGAGCACACCACCGTCGCACACACTGCACACCGGCACACGCTCACACAGAGCACACCACCGTCGCACACACTGCACACCGGCACACGCTCACACAGAGCACACCACCGTCGCACACACTGCACACCGGCGCACGCTCACACAGAGCACACCACCGTCACACACACTGCACACCGGCACACCACCGTCACACACACTGCACAACGGCGCACGCTCACACAGAGCACACCACCGTCGCACACACTGCACACCGGCACACGCTCACACAGAGCACACCACCGTCGCACACACACTGCACACCGGCGCACGCTCACACAGAGCACACCACCGTCGCACACACTGCACACCGGCACACGCTCACACAGAGCACACCACCGTCGCACACACTGCACACCGGCGCACGCTCACACAGAGCACACCACCGTCGCACACACACTGCACACCGGCACACGCTCACACAGAGCACACCACCGTCGCACACACTGCACACCGGCACACGCTCACACAGAGCACACCACCGTCGCACACACTGCACACCGGCACACGCTCACACAGAGCACACCACCGTCGCACACACTGCACACCGGCACACGCTCACACAGAGCACACCACCGTCGCACACACTGCACACCGGCGCACGCTCACACAGAGCACACCACCGTCACACACACTGCACACAGAGCACACCACCGTCACACACACTGCACACAGAGCACACCACCGTCACACACACTGCACACCGGCACACGCTCACACAGAGCACACCACCGTCGCACACACTGCACACCGGCACACGCTCACACAGAGCACACCACCGTCACACACACACTGCACACCGGCACACGCTCACACAGAGCACACCACCGTCACACACACTGCACACAGAGCACACCACCGTCACACACACTGCACACCGGCACACGCTCACACAGAGCACACCACCGTCGCACATACTGCACACCGGCACACACTCACACAGAGCACACCACCGTCGCACACACTGCACACAGAGCACACCACCGTCACACACACTGCACACCGGCACACGCTCACACAGAGCACACCACCGTCGCACATACTGCACACCGGCACACGCTCACACAGAGCACACCACCGTCACACACACTGCACACCGGCACACGCTCACACAGAGCACACCACCGTCGCACACACTACACACCGGCACACACTCACACAGAGCACACCACCGTCGCACACACTGCACAACGGCACACGCTCACACAGAGCACACCACCGTCACACACACTGCACAGCGGCACACACTCACACAGAGCACACCACCGTCACACACACTGCACAGCTGCACACACTCACACAGAGCACACCACCGTCACACACACACTGCACACCGGCACACGCTCACACAGAGCACACCACCGTCACACACACTGCACACAGAGCACACCACCGTCACACACACTGCACACCGGCACACGCTCACACAGAGCACACCACCGTCGCACATACTGCACACCGGCACACACTCACACAGAGCACACCACCGTCACACACACTGCACAGCGGCACACACTCACACAGAGCACACCACCGTCGCACACACTGCACACCGGCACACACTCACACAGAGCACACCACCGTCGCACACACTGCACACAGAGCACACCACCGTCGCACACACTGCACACAGAGCACACACTCACACAGAGCACACCACCGTCACACACACTGCACAGCGGCACACACTCACACAGAGCACACCACCGTCACACACACTGCACAGCGGCACACCACCGTCACACACTCACATGGATTTAAATGTAAATTACGGATCGATTTAAATTCTACTTTTAAACGTAATGCTCTGTGCCCTATTTATTGTTTGTCCACGGTGTCTGAATAAGAGAAACGAGGTCAACATAACCTTGAAACTGCGACTTATGCGTTCGCCAGTTCTCATTTTGTTTTTATACTCGACGTTCTTGCTAACTGCGTGCAACACTCTTCACCCGTCTACAGAGAACATCATCCCCTAGATGCTGTGCAGTCTTCAGTTCTATCTAAATCTTTGCAGAACTGAACAAACACACAGTCTATCTCACGGAGGTAGGAGGGATTCCTCACGTGATTTCCTTGAAGGCTCTCTTCTCCACGTATTTGAGTTTGTGCTTCCTCTTGAACCTGGAAAGGAAAGAGAGGGACAGCTCAAACCACAGCGGGACACTTCCTACCACACACTCCACCAACACCTTACATTCCCCAGCGCGCGCAGATTTAATGCTTCAGAAACCCTGAAGCTCTGGTTTCAGCAGTTTTTGACTTTGCATGGCTAAATACTGTATTTTCACATCACGCAGTGGTGGTGCACTTACTTGGCTCGCTCTCTGGGTTCGATCAGGTTCCTCTTCTGAAAGCTCTTGAATCTGTCCTTGAGGACACTGCCCTCTGGCTGTGACACAGGGAAAAGACAGTCACTTCACGGCAGAGAGGACAGAGGATGGACAGAGCTAATGTTAATGTTAATGTTTCTTTATTAGCCCTATACAATTTCTTGCATTAGGAATTCGTCTTTTCGCATACCCCAGCTTTTCTCCATGGAGACGCAGACACACAGACAGGGAGAGAAGCTTGGGGTCAGAGCGCAGGGTCTGCCATTGTACGGCGCCCCTGGAGCAGTTAGGGTGAAGGGCCTTGCTCAGGGGCCCAACGGAGTAGGATTCCTCTGCCGGCCGTGGGATTTGAACCGGCAACCTTCCAGTCACAGGCGCAGATCCTGAGCAACACCTCAGCGACCGCTCTAGGAATACAAACCATCTGCCTTTTGCTTTCGCTCAAAAGGAGGTTCAGAAACCCGAGGGACTGGTGGCCAAACGACTTGGTGGGAAAAAAAAACAGTAAAGAGCAACATAAGGACATCACCTTGAGTCTGCGCAGACAGCTGGAGATCTCGGTACTCAGCTGCACCTCCAGGTCTGGGGCCTCGAACCTGGAACACGGGGAGAAAGCGAAGTGAGAAATGCTGCTGCACCCTCTCAGTTGCCCACACAGGGACTCACTTCGGCTGCCCTGCTCCTGCCTCAGTCCAGCAAGCAGGGCATTGCTACAACCACTGCAGCACTGCCACTTGACACAGCCAGAAAACAGTATCCCAGATGAATGGCAGCTTTGAAAAACATCTTTTTTTAAAAACATGCAATGTAGACTTAAGTGTTAATAGGAAGGAACTAGATAAAGAATAAGGCAACTGACTTTCGGTTAGAAATGAGGGGAAAGACACATGGAACAGAAACTCCCACAATGATCCTTAACCACTTAAGGCAACAAGGGTCAGAGGTCATAGTACAGGCATAATGCAAAACAGGAAAAAAAATTACAGCCCAAAGCTGACTTCTGGATGGGACAGCTTGTTATTTTTTCCCAGGTTTAAAAATTCCTCGGTGTGCGAAAGCTAATTCTTCTCTTACCTGACAAGCCTTAAAAAGCCCAGCTGTTGTGACCAGCTAATGCTCACTGAACATGCACGTGCACTGCGGACGGCGTGAGGTTCGCAAACAGGAGCCGTGCTGTCTTGTTCAAGCTTATTTGCTTAAAAAAAACATTTGGGCCAACGCGATGCATCACAAAGAGAAACAATATGGAGGTTACCAGCCTGAAAGGGTGTTTTTTGAGGGTTCTTTTGAACATGGTTAAAGGCAGGTGGTTAAGGATACTCTACAACAGAGCAGCAGGATCAGTCCAGACACAGAGAGCGAGCTATTAAAACCCAGTCGAACTGAAAGGGCGGGATGGGCAGACAGCGCTATAATAAGCGTGCTGTACAGACAGGAAGCGGGGAGTGGAGAACGAGACTGACTTGAGCCTCCCCAGCCGGCGGGGCTGGAACTTCTGCCTCTCCTTCTGGGCTCTGCGGCGCTCCTGTCGCTCGGCTGTCAGCTGGGCCCCCCTCTGCAGCTCCGTCTTGATGGAGCGCAGCCTGAAGAGCTGCTGCCGCCTCTCCGTCTGCTCCCGCTGGGCTTTCCGCTGCTTCTCCTGCGCAGACGCACAAGGCGGCGCGCTCAGAACAGAGGTGTGCGAGACTCGCAGAAATGCCATTCTACCACTGACACACACACACACACACACTTCCCTTTCTTTGTGCGGACATTCTACCGATCCCTATTCTATTGCAGTTTGGATGAGAAAAACTCATCCCCACGCCGTTAGGAGTTCCTGTCTTTGCGGTGAAACACTTTCTCAAAGTCTCTCCCTATTGCACATTGACAGCTACCCACGCAAAATCGCAAGTGTGTGTCTTATACTTGTAGGGACCTCTAACGGACTCAACTCTCATTCGATTTTAATTTACTTTCTCTAGTCTGCTAAAATTATACTCCACAGAGAGCTAAAATCACCCCGACACAAAAAATATCTAAACTGCCATGAGACTTGTGAGGATCTACTCACTATGTCTTGCAGTGCTGGTTTCTTTGAAATTGCTAGGCTTGGGAGGCCAATCACTCTCAGATTCAGTCCTCAGTTACTGCAATACCTCCCCACGTTCAGCAGTCACGCCCCAACCCTTTCTCACCTTCTCCCTCTCCAGCTTCTCCTTCTTTCTCTGTTTCTCCGTTTTCTTCTCTCCTGCAGCGCTCAGCGCCGAAGTGCCTGCATCGTCCCCCTCTTCCTCGCCAGCTGACTCTGCCTCTTCTTCCTCCTCATCCTCCATCAAGCCTTCCACCACTTCCTGAAAGACTGTCTCCTGCAGACAGACGCACAGAGACATGGGGGTTGATATTAGAATGACACAGAATGACACTGGCACCTACAGAGAGACGAGCAGGGGGTCACTGTCATCTAGACAGAAAGAGAGCAATATTAAAACAACTTTCCATTGCAGCTCAAAACCTCGCAGACAGTATGCCTGCGAGTGAGAAAGGGAAACAGTTCATTGCTCGTCTGCATTTTTCACGCACACATTACCTACTGCTAATGAAACCCAAACCGAAGGAGAAGGCGAGAGACCGAGTGTGAGACTTCTCTCCGTCGCACGAGTACACAACAGAGAGATGGTGCAGGAGTCCCAGTGGGGGGAGTGAGACAGCCAGACCGCAAAGAGAGAGGGAGTGAGACACTCTGCAGGGATGAGAGTGTGGGAGGCCTGTACCTCTGTGGCTTTGTCTTCCTGGGGAACGGCCAGCTGCCTGTCAATGTGCTGCTCCTCCTTCTGCCTCTTGACCTCCACCACGTGGGCCTGGAGCAGCAGGGCCTGCGCACACACAGCACAACAGCACAGCCACGACCTTTAGTTAACACGGCAAGGCCTGGACACACATCAGCACGGCAACCCAACAGTGGTACACAATACTGAAACAAGTAAGATTTAACACCTGGTGGGATTCAAAGTCGGGATTGTAGGAAGCTCCCGCAGAAACAACCTCTATGGCTGGAAGTGCCGAAGGCTTCACGTTGAGCCTGGCGGGACGCTGGGGGCAAGCGGGAGAGAAGGAGAGGTTAACACGCTGCTCAACACTGCACAGTGCACTGAGACAGGCAGGGAATAGCAACCAGTCAACTACAACATGCCTGTCTTAGAGCAAAACAGCTCCAAACAGCTCACTTAAGCCATTCCCCCGACCACCAGCGCCAAAGTCTTAAAGGGCTAGCGATCTTCTCCACACCCCTCCCTGTCCCCCACTCACTTTCACTGGCTTCTTCTTGGTTTGCTCCAAGTACCAGGGCTCTTCTGTGGGTGCCCCTAAAACAGGAGAATCCAAGTCAGACAAAAACGGGAGGGTGAGATCACACCCGAGACACTGCTCAGGCAGCTGGTTGCGTCAAGGTTTCACCACAAGGACACAGCACTGCATCACACATAATAATAATAGTTCCTTACACTTAGCAATTCTGTGGACACTCCACTCAAAGAGCTTTACAGGTAATGGGGATCCCCTCCACCATCAACAATGTGCAGCCCCACCTGGATGATGTGCCGGTACTCTCCCCACACACCAGCTCTCAGTGGGGAGGAGAACGGAGTGATGAAGCCAGTTCAGAGATGGGGATTATTAAGAGGCCACAATTGCTAAAGACCAATGTGAAATCTGGCCAGGATGCCGGGTTAACACCACTATTCTTTTCAAGAAAACGCCCTGGGAGAGCCATACCAGGGAAACTGGACCTTGATTTTACATCTAATCCGAAAGATGGCGCCTTTTCACAGTACAGTGTCCCCGTCACTATACTGGGGCATTAGGACCCACACAAACCACAGGGTAAGCGCCCCCTACTGGCCCCACTAAGACCTCTTCCAGCAGCAACCTTACTTTTTTCCCCAGGAGGTCTCCAATCCAGGTACTGACCAGACTCACTCCTGCTGAGCTCCAGTGGGCTGCCAGCTGGGAGCGGCAGGGGGACAGAGCTGCTGGCTGCACATGCACACACATACGCTAACAAGTGACACTGAAAAACAGATGTCACCCCTCAGGACATATGGAGCCAGTCCAGAGAAACCAGACTGCAGGTTCACCTGTGTCGCCCCACAGATCATAGAAGCCTTTCTGCGGGGGGCAGCTGTGGCCTGGCTTCTCCTCTTTCTTGCTTTCGGCACCCAGCCTCTTCTGCAGCAGCCTCTGTTTCCGTGGCAGCCTGCCCTTAGCGGCCAGCTGCTCGGCCTTCTGGGAGATCCGGCGCAGCTTCTTGGCGTTGGGCTGCTGGTGTGACAGCACACTGCAGACACAAGGGGGGTAGACGGACAGTCACAAATGATGAGACTCCTTCCCCCCAACCACACAGCTAAACACTGTCTCCTCCTATCCTGATGGTGCCCTCAGTTCCCAGGGGAATGCCCACTCGGCAGCACCTGGGAAACCCTGTGTGTTCGTCACATTCCCAGCAGCCGGGGGCTGAGGGAATACTGTGAGCGCAAGGATGGCTCTCTTCACTGGGCGGACGGACCGGCCACCTGACCCACTGATCGAGAGAGTCGGGCGGGTGTCGGGGGAGGGAAGGAGAGGGGGAAAGACTCACTCTTTGGGTGCGGGGATGTGGGAATCCGGCCGCAGGATCAGGTCAGCCTTCAGGGGCCGAGTCTTTCCCGTATCCGGCTTCACATCTGATCAAGGGAACAACAGCAACACGATCAACAACACAGCAATCAGTAACAACTGACAGCAGGAGAGGGGAGATATGGGGGAGGCAGAGACGGGGACAAACTGACGTACCTTTCTGCTTGTCTCCTGTGTCCAGGAAGAACAGACTGTCGTCAGCCTTCTCTGCAACCAGTCCCCTGCGCTCAAGGACAGATTCAGCAAATCACCACAATGGCTACATGGACATACAGTTTTCACTGTATTCGGCATACCGCACTACTGGGACATAATGTATCGCACACACCCTGGGCACATTGCAGCTCGATTTACATTGAGCTCTGTCTGAGTTTATTTTATTCAATTTCTATTGCACAATTATGTATGATTATGTAACCTTCTTTTGTAACTTGAATTTTGTGATTGATACCCCCTGGTGAGCTCACAGAACAGACATTTCATTGCCAGCAACTACCGCTGCACGCTGGACTGTTGTGCATTTGATAAATAAACTTTGATTGATTAGTTGAGAAGCGCTGCTTCAGCAAGCAGACACACACACACACAACACCACACAGGCCCTGAACCCCACAGCGAGGCGACAGGGCCCAGTGGTCAGCATGCACTGCCTGGTCAGGCCAGGGGGATCCTAGTGCGAGCTCGGCTGTGCTTGTCTGCCTTCCTACAGACAGCAGCTCAAACCCGGATTGTCAGCGATTGCAGCGGCCGCTGATGCCGCTCAGAAACATCAACGCGCACATCCCCTCAAGCAAGGGACGGCAGAACACGCCACGTCCCTGTTTATTACGGTTTTAACGCTTAAACGCCACGATCACTCGGCGAGTGCGAGTACACGTGACACGAACACGACGCGCACTACACAGCTTCTGCTGGGGTTACAGTCCCCTCGCGGTGCGCGTCCCCCAGAAGGTCTCTTCCTCAGACTTCCCCTCTCCAAATTCGAGTACCGCTGCGAGGCGGTTTCGGAACAGCCCAGATAACAACAAACGTGGTGCAAATACACTCGGTGTCGCTACCGCCCAGCCGGCGAGAGCTCCACTTACCCTGTCGCTCTCTCTTGCAGCCTCACGTCATCCAAAAACTCCTCCACGTCCTGGATATCGCTGTACTTCAGCCAGTTTTTCTTCTTGTTCTTGTTCACTTTCTTCCTCCTCTTGTACGGCTCCGAACCATCCAGAGCCGGGCTCAGATTTAAGAAACCCTCCTGGGTGGCCGCCACGCGCTTTACCCTCCTGGCCGCCGCCATGTTGGATGAAACCGGAGGGAGGAAGTGCGGCTGCTGACGTCACTCGGACCAGGTGGTAATTCCTCGCGGGCCAGTCAGTAACGGGGCTCGCCAGCCCTGAAGATGAGTATTCGTCCAAAATTAGGCACTGTTTTGTTCTGACGTCGCTCCTACAGGACATCTGTATACGAATGATATTCACGTACTTACATAGTGCGAACCTTAGAAATCTTAGACAATGTCTAAAACATTGTTTTAGAACAATGTTATTCTTTATGAATTTAATTAAACAAGCACAAAGCTACGGACCAGTCGGCTATCTTATTCATCTGGTGTGAGATATATATATATATTTTTATCTCGCAGGGATCTCATATTGGAAAGGATGGACAGCAGCTACTGCTGCCAACAGGTACAGGCACCAACAACGTCAAGGAACATAACAATAGGACAGATGTGTTACCATTGACCTATATTGACTTGAACAAGAAAATAAAACAATAACCAAAAGTTATTATTGTCTGGAAAACATTTTTGAATTCTTGTCCTAAAAATTAAATATTTTTAATTTTACATTTACCAGTTGAAAGTCAAAATACAACTATATCTACAACCGGACAGGTGTTGGTAGAGACAGTGACGTGGACTGATCAATGTTAATGATTCGATCTGGGCAAGACCAGAGTCATACACTCAGCTGAAGCAGGGGCCGAAGATTGATCAGAACACCCCCTGGCATTTAAATATTTATCATGTGTTCGATTATTCTGGTGTATTGGTAACCCCCAAACCTGCGGACTCTGATACATAATTATCCCTTTAGTTCGACATTGTTTCTTCTTATCCTGATGATCCTCTTATCCTTTTGTGACGTAATAAAGGGGTTCATTCATCTACTTCTTTTCAGTTTCAAAACATGCTGGAGTTTGCTTTTTAACTGCCGTATGTCGAACACATGAAGATCTCCAACGCCAGAGCAGAAAAAGCACCTGCAAGCGGTCAAGCGTCTTGCTGGGTCAGTTACACACTGAGCTCGGCTGCAGTGGAACCCAGCTGGGGAGTGGCTCTCCGGAACCGGGCGGGAGAACTCCCGGTCGGCACAGGTGATATGTTGTTTATTGGCCGGATGTGCATGTTGATGCTTCATCTGTAGGATAAGAGTGGAAATCCCGCGGCCGGCAGAGGAATCCTACTCCGTTGGGCCCCTGAGCAAGGCCCTTAACCCCAACTGCTCCTGTATAGTGTCCCCATCACTATACTGGGGCATTAGGACCCACATGGACCGCAGGGTGAGCGCCCCCTGCTGGCCCCAGTAACACCTCTTCCAGCACCAACCTTAGTTTTTCCCCAGGAGTCATCCAGGTACTGACCAGGCTCACACCCGCTGAGCTTCAGTGGGCTGCCAAGTTGTGAGTTGCAGGGTGATACGGCTGACCCTGCGCTCTGACCCCAAGCTTCTCTCTCGCCATCTGTGTGTCTCATGGAGAGCATGCTGGGAACTGCGAAAAGACAAATTCCTCATGCCAGAAATTGTATAGGGGTGATAAAGTGATCTCTTATAACAGTAGATGCGACTGCCCACGGCCTGGCTTCAGTGCGCAGGACGCCGGTCAGGACAGCAGCGTTATAGTATCGGCGGGAACAATAACGTTGTTAAAGACGGAACTGTGCCCTTAGCAACAGCAGCGGTACACACAGCAATAAAATCCCTAATTAGCACAAGGAGCAGAGGCAGCAGCAGTACAGGTTGGTGTGGTCAAGGCAGTAGCAGAGGGGCTTGCAGAATCAGTAGTAGCAGCAGAGGCAGATGTGGAGATGGCAGCTATAAAGCAAGGCAGTTAATGGAGCAATTTAAATGAAGTTTATCATAGCAGTAGGAGAAAAATATCACCAACAGAGCACTTTACTGACTTTGAATTCTTAATTAAATACCTGTTTGTCATGTGTGCCTTTCTTAGGCCATAAATAATAGTTGTGAAATATTCAAAGTAGGGAAATCATATTTTTATTTTATTTACAAGAAAGGAATACAAATAGAACACGCTAACAATGTCTCAGAGTGCCATGCCATGTCTATACTGGGCCGCAACTGCTAGTACAGTAATACACTAATATAGCAGCATAATCATACCAATTACCACTGGCATGGTAAATGAGTATTAATATAGTATTATCGTCACAAATGTTATCACATTTAACATTACTGTGAAACTCCTGCTAGTATTTTAATAGACTAATATAGCACAATAATATCCCATGATACTCATGGGGATACAGAATAATACGTAGACTGATTTAATAAATTAAATAAAAGTATTATAAAAAAGTTAAAATAATTTAAATAAGCATAAAAACTGGAGTTTTGACTCCGTAATTCAACTTTCTCACGATTTATCCAAGAAACTCCACATGCCCACTGTTAAATCACGTGTACAACACTCCCCCTCCCCCCCCATTTAAGAAAACGAAATTTAAAAAAAAAATCGAAAACTAGCCCCCCAAAATGACCCCCTGAAACCACTCGTCTGCCCCCTCCCTGCCCAAATCCCACGGACGACTGGCGGTGGCTTCTCTGGGGGTAGGTTAAAAAAAATTCGCGTGAATGGCGTCTCTGGAAATGAAAGTAGCGATTTGTTGAAATATGGAAACGTTGAAAGATGGAACAAAATGGTAAAAAAAAAACCGTGGCAGGAGAAAATGGTCACCGCGGCGAGGTGCGGCGCATTGTGGGAGGAGTATGATTGACAGGGCAGCCATGTTGCCGCTGGCCGCTCCGCGCTCATTGTGTGAGAGAGACCGTAAATACTGACAACCGAAAATCTTATTTCACTATTTAACCCGCACTTTCCCCCAGGTAAGTACCAGCAGGCACCGGGATCTCCCTCACCGGGCACTTTTTACACCTTTTGTAAAAGTTTAGGATTTGTTTTATTTCGTTTTTTTCGCGTTTTTATTTTTTTTTTAGAAGGGAAATGCAAAAACAAGCCCGACAGCCGAGACGCCAGAGAGAAAAACACAGCCTTTCTACTTCTGAGGAGATAGAAAATCTAGCTTCACTTTGGGAGGCGGGGGGGGAAGGGGTTTGCTTCGATAAAACGCGGCGGTTGCGCGTTAAACCACGGCTTGGCTGAACTTATTGGGTTCCTCTGGGTGTCTACTTTGCGCCCCGTCGGCTGTTTTGTGGGGCAGTTGCTGGGTTTTTCGACAATTTTTGAAAGTTTTTCATCCTGCCGCTCTCTGCTCGCTGTTCGCAGGTCTCGCCCCGGTTGCGTTTCAAACAGCGGCCATGGTCTGCGAGGGGGGGGGGCGTGTGGGGGGTGGGCCGGCGCAGGGAGGAGTCGTGGTCGGTGTGAGCCCGCCCACTTGCTCTCGCCTGTGGGGATTGGTTGGGAGAGCTAGACTCCGCAAACCGATAGGCTGCGTGACAGGGTTAGGCTGGTCGTTTTTTTCCCGTTCTATTTTTTTTGTTCCCCAGCGCATGATTGACAGCGTAGCCGCAGAGGCCGATTGGCTGCAGGCTCCTGCTAGTTCCGCCTCCACGCGTGCTGTGGAGTTGCGGATTGGCTTGAATCTCTGTTGCTAGGACTGGGTTGGATTTGTTTATAGGATGGCGCTGAGGCCTCTGGATATCGTAGTGTTGTGGTCCACTTGACCCAGTTGCAGATTCTGCAAGCGTGGACTGAGAACTTTTTTCCCCCGAATAGATGGCACACTCTGTTTTGAAAGTCTTGAGAGCAGGTTTGCCGACTATAGCAGCTGCTAGAAATGCTGTATTACTAACATAGGAACAAGTAAAGATTTATTCCCTGCTGAAAAGAGAAGAAAGGAAACGCAACGTTTTCAGCAGGGAATAAACCTTTACTGACACAGCTCCCTACTTGTATTACTAACATAGACAGCCACTGTAATAAAGAATGCTAGTAGCAATAAACTCCTCGCACTTATGTAGCGGTTTTCATCACCTTCAAAACTGCCTCACCAACTAAATTAAGGGGAGGTCAGGTTGTTCGAGACCAGAGTGAAGTTTAGCCGGGACACTGCGCTTAATTACATCCGCTTTTTAGACAAAACGTTATCATGGCGTCGTTAACGACAAAGTAGTTTGG
Organism: Lepisosteus platostomus; assembly: GCF_059453375.1. NCBI lineage: Eukaryota > Metazoa > Chordata > Actinopteri > Semionotiformes > Lepisosteidae > Lepisosteus > Lepisosteus platostomus. Next base: position 6,575,199 of record NC_142614.1, read on the forward strand.
ACCGTGTTTTAATCTCTCACCCGAAGGATAGAACCCCCTGAATCACAGTGGCCCTGGTTGCCAGACTAGTGCTTCGCTTTGTAAATTTTTCTTTAGAGGAGAAAACTTATTTTCTTACAAATCTCCCATCCTGCCCAATAATAATAATAATTTACACTTATATAGCACTTTTTTGGACACTACTCAAAGCGCTTTACAGGTGATAGTCCACTCCACCAGCACCAGTTTGCAGCCCCACTGTCCCACCAGTACGCTCCGCACACACCAGCTCTCAGTGGGGAGGAGAATGGAGTGATGGAGCCAGTTCAAGTTGTAATAGTTATTCAGTTACATATAGTAGGGCTTCTCAGTCCGCATTCCTGCTCTCCTGGAACATGAGGTGCATCATAATAACGTGTAGTGGTGGATGACATCATCTCTGTGTCCTTGTTCCTCAGGGTGAACTGTTGTTGCGATGGCCCGTACCAAGCAGACTGCCCGTAAGTCCACTGGAGGCAAGGCCCCCCGCAAGCAGCTGGCCACCAAGGCTGCTCGCAAGAGTGCACCCTCCACTGGTGGAGTGAAGAAGCCGCATCGCTACAGGTCAGCCCCGGCACAGTTCGACTGCAGTCCGCTATTTGTCAGCGCAAATGCGCCACACACTCTCACTGTACTCTCTAACACACACTGTCCTTGCATAGTTGAAAACATCCTGTGACTGTACTGTATAGTATAAAACGCATAGAGTGTAGTATTAAAGACTCTGGATTACAGGCTATCACTAAGCAGTATGAAAAACTACTGCTTTACAAAATAGTCACTACTATAATGTATAGAACAGGCAGTCTCTGTAATGTTCAGTATAACATGCTGTCATGCACTGCACAATACTTTCACTACGGTAAAATAGAACATAATGTCACTGTATAGGTGAAACCCCCTTTCTGAATTGCACTCTTAAGTTGCACTATACTATAAAATATATAGTACTCTACCATATCTGTCACTGTACTTATTGTGACTGCATTACAAACACTGTAACAGACATATCTCTGTACTGTATAAAACACAGTGAGTATAATACAGAGTAGCAGTCTCAGAGTGCTAAGAGTACTGTGCTGTTTAACCCATGGTCACTGCTGTGCTCTGCAGACTGACAGTTGTGGCATAGCCCCACTCTCACTCTTCGCAGTGCAGGACACTGCCAGCCTTACCTCTGTCTCTCTGACACCCACTCTCCCTCTGTGCTGCCCCCAGGCCCGGTACAGTGGCCCTCCGTGAGATCCGTCGGTACCAGAAGTCAACCGAGCTGCTGATCCGCAAGCTGCCGTTCCAGCGGCTGGTGAGGGAAATTGCCCAGGACTTCAAGACCGACCTGCGCTTCCAGAGTGCCGCCATCGGGGCCCTGCAGGTAAGGCGGCGTGCCCTTAACACAGAGAATCCATCTGCAGCAGGGGTGTCCAACCCCAGCCCTCAGGGTCTGCCGTCCAGCGGGTTTTAGAAGGCTCTTTAAATCTCTAGTTATTTAAGATCAGGGAAAGGCCCTTATTGGTCCAATTAGTCAAGTAATGAGATCCATTAATAAAAGGTGAAGGTGGAAGGAGAACCAGAAAACCAGGAGTGCCGTTGTGCACACCTGACCTACAGTGTGCCTCTGAAGTTACGTGGCCACTGTGGCCAACAGTGTAGTGGAGTGTGTGCACCAAGGAGTGGTAAAAAGAGGTCCGTGCACAGACGGGACCATGTGGAGCACTAACCCACTGGACACCAGAAGACAGCAGTTACTGACACTTTTATCAAGATGTAGGCAAGCTATTACAGGGCACAGGTGATGATCACACTGCCCTCTGGTGGATACCGTGATGTTAATACCATTTGGTGTCCACTGTTACTGTCTATGGAAACATGCTCCTATATGCTGCACAGTGGACAACGTTCATTGCACTTCTGGTTGAATAAGTGCCCTGAAATCTCTATTCTTTTTGTCCGTTTCTAAAACTGTTCCTGTGTCCTGTCTTTGTGCATCTCCTCAAATGCTGTCTATACTGCCATTTGTCCTCGCTCATAGTCTCCTGTCCACAATAGGCGTGTCCCACTCGTCGTGTCCTGACAGCGTCTCGCTCTTTCTCTGCAGGAAGCCAGCGAGGCCTACCTGGTGGGCTTGTTTGAGGACACCAACCTGTGTGCCATCCATGCCAAGCGTGTCACCATCATGCCCAAAGACATCCAGCTGGCCCGCCGCATCCGTGGGGAGCGCGCCTAAGCGCCCAGCCGCCCCCTCTCTCCCGCGCTCCTTCTTCTGTTTGTAGTCTTTAGATTAACGATGATCTTGAGAATAAAGTGTGTAGTCGCGTCTTTATTAGTCCTGTCGGCAGCAGACTTCTAGGGTACCTTTCTCGTGCATGTACCGGCTGTGTGCTGACCAGACACGCGTGCAGAGGGACAGGCAGGCCGAGAGCCTGACAGACGGGCCGACGGAGACGCGGGCAGCCGGGGTCGGTCTGCTGCAGGGGGGTGGGGGTGCCTTCCTCAGCAGGGTGCTACAAAAACTGCCCCGGCTGGGCCTCCACAACTGCCCCTTTGTCTGATTTGGGAGGGTTTGGGGGTTATCAGGTATTTCAGAGGCTTGGATCAGACCAGGTTTCGGGTCAGCGTACTCACTCCTCTCTTCAGCTCAGACGATGGAGGGAGCATCATCGCCAACAGAAAACGGGGCGTTCGCGAAGGAGGGGGAAGGAATCCGTTCGGCCCGCCTGTCCACACGTCTGTCCGTCTGCACACGTGCCCTGAGCAGCACATAGCAAAAATGTATTCAACTACAAGCAACTCTGATTGAGCAATTCATGTTGATTATGATGATGATGATTAAGTATCTTTTTGGATGGTGTCTTTTTTTTTTTTAGTACACAGTCTGTTCTTTTCATAACTGCAGAAATCAATTATAAACAGACATTTAAGAAATGGGGAGTAATGTTTTTACAAAAAAAAAAGTTCTTGTTTTTTCTAACAAAAAGTTTTCGTCGACTTCTAAGCTTCTTACGGCAGCCTGAGGGAGGGGACAGTATATGGCAGGCCCCTCCCTCCCTCACTGTATCCCAGCAGCCTGGCAGAAATCCCCGCTTCGACCTCATTCGTCTCTCCTTCCTTTTCCTGCCCCTTCTTCCTCCGGCTTCTCCTCTTTCATCCTCCTCCTCTCACGTCCCTCCTCCTCCTCCATCTCTCCCCACCTTCCCTCCGTCATTAACACCCTGTGCCTCTCCTCCATCTCTCCCTCTTTCATCCTCCCTTCTCTCCTCTCTGCCTTTTTTCTTTGCCCTCCCTCCCCTCTCTGTGTGATTTTATTTTTCCTCCTATCTGTTGCTTGGATTGGTGTGATACCACATATATTAACGTTATTATTTTTTTCTATTTTGATTTAAATGTTTTCAGATGTTATAAGCTGATCTTTGTAATTTCCAGATTTCTCATATTACGGTGGTAATAAATAGATGTTACACAAACGTTTTCCTCTTACTGCCTCTGTCTCGGGGGTTGGCAAGATTTCACTTTTTGCACGTTTATAATTAAAAGATGTTTCTCATCATCATCATTATGTGACGCTACTCAAATCAGTGAGTAGGGACCTTGCAGTTGCCTTGACACAGAAAGCAGGAGTAGAGGTGAAGACAGTGCTAACCAGCCACCTGGCCATCACACGTGTACAGGTAAACGTCAGTTCAACACTGAAAACTAGGAGAAAGGCACCATTTCGGCACTCAAGCCTCCTGTCACGTTACACCTGCAGAAGTCTCAACAGCTGAAACGCTCTGCTTCTTTCTACTTCTCAGGGTTGAACTGATCTGCGTCCTGGCCAAATTTCCCATTGGCCCTTACCAATCATGGCCTCCTAATAATCCCCCTCTCTGAACTGGCTTCATCACTCTGCTCTCCTCCCCACTGATAGCTGATGTGTGGTGAGCGTTCTGGCGCACTATGGCTGCCGTCGCATCATCCAGGTGGGGCTGCACACTAGTGGGGGTGGAGGTTAGACCCCATTACCTGTAAAGCGCTTTGAGTGGAGTGTCTAGAAAAGCGCTATATAAGTGTAAGCATTATTATTATCATCTTTACTTGCTGTTTTGCAGCCAGCGCACACTGATGCAGCCCCCTTACTCGAACCCAAGTCTAGCAGAGTGTGGGAATGTGTCTGCTGCTGGTAAGAACGTACACATACCAGCAGGGGGGGGGAGAGAGCTGGAAGACGTGTTGTCTGTGAGCACTCCGGTGTCCTCCTGCAGCTCTTCAACAAGGCCGGCACAACTTGAGCACACGAGGCACAGGAGTCAGGTCCAGGGAGGTAGGGTCACTTTCTCAAGCGTGTTGGGCAGGACTGAGGTTTTGGTCGCCATGTTAGAGGAAACCTCACAGGAAAGTTGTGAACAGGATGAGACCCTAAGAGGTTGCAAACGAGAGGAGGCCATCTAGCCCATTCGGGAGTAGCCAATGGATACATGAATCTCACCCAGCCTTTTCTTGAAAGAAACCAGGGTATCGGAGACGACATACGAGGGGGAACTGAATCTTTAAATTTCAAAACAACGCAATGTTAGGACAATGTGTAGAGTTCGAGTGTAGCACTCTCCCTAAGTTTTTTTTAAAGCCACGGACTTCATTTGGAGAACAGCATCCAATATTGGTCAAGGCTACAAATAGTTCATTGCTGCAGTGTTCCCAGTCCACAAGAGGCTTACTTCCTGGCCCTAAAGGGATGTTTTGCTGGTTGGAAGGGTTGCAACTCTTTAGATTTTAATAGAAGTGACTCTGGGGGGAACTAAAAACTCTGGCAAGTTACTGGTAAAGTCAATCCAGAGTTAGACCAATGGTGATACCAGGAGACAAATGGACAGGAGGAGCTTCTTTACACAAAGAGTTGGAGAGGTCTGGAACGGCTGACGATTCAAACATGATCCGATCCTCGAAGTGGGCCAGGTGAACTCCTCTTTTCTTCAACTCTTCCACAGGTTCCAAACAAAAGTGGTTCAAATACTGCGGCTGATTAATCCTTCACACATGGTAAACAACTATAACTACCAATACCGAATCGTCGTTTTTTTCTGCAGCACTGAAAAACACCGAGAAATAAGCGAACTGATAACCTTTCACGTTAAAAGGAAACCTTAAAAACTGACATGGAGGTAGAAACCTTTACAACTCGCAGCATTAAGACATTACAGCGTATTTGCTTTCTGGCAATGTTAATTATAGTTTAAGCTAATTTATTCTTTTAAGATGTGCGTGTTTTCTCTTGAATGCATATACGTCGCTTCTCTACATTATATACTGTAACGCTTACGGCCGACAGGCGCTGTGTAAGAGCCGGCGTACCAGAGCGGGTGACGTCACCGCCCTTCCCTGTGATAGCAGGACCACAGCTACTGGGCTGTGGAGAGATCTCTCTTTGGCTCACGGGGCTAGGTCGCTGCAGAGAGACGCGGAAGTCCCGGGTTCGAGCCTCCAGTCGGGATGGGGCCGACCAGATGCGGCAAGGGCGCCCGCCTGAGCCCCCGTTGCGTTACATTGGTGTCAGAAGTGGGGCGGGATAGCCCTTCGCCGGGGACGGCGATTTAAGCGGGGGAGAGTGTAACGCTTACGGCCGACAGGCGCTGTGTAAGAGCCGGCGTACCAGAGCGGGTGACGTCACCGCCCTTCCCTGTGATAGCAGGACCACAGCTACTGGGCTGTGGAGAGATCTCTCTTTGGCTCACGGGGCTAGGTCGCTGCAGAGAGACGCGGAAGTCCCGGGTTCGAGCCTCCAGTCGGGATGGGGCCGACCAGATGCGGCAAGGGCGCCCGCCTGAGCCCCCGTTGCGTTACAATACGTTACTGTCTGGTCCGGTTCTGAAAGGGCCATTCTGCTGCTGTCAGCCCACAGGCAGAACGGTACCGTCTCTTCGCTCCTACTACAGGAATACCTTTAGAAAACGTCGCTCTAACGGTTAAGAAGTGATGAGAAGTGAGAATATTTACAGCCGTGCCGCCCGGCCCTCCACGCCTGACGTCTGCCGCGGTCGCGCGCTGGCGAACAGAACCGGAAGTGTGGCCGGGGCGCGCGTGTCCGCGGGGAGAGCGTGGATGTTGACAGTCCGGTCTCCTCCTCCTCCTATAAATTTTATTTTTATGTTTCTTCACTCTTTCCGTTTCTGTCTCATTAGAACAGGCAACGGGTGTACGAGGTTAGCAAATATATATATTTTTTATCTTTTTCTGTATCAACGAAAATGCCTCGTGTTTCAAAACTGCCCAGTTGCCCATTTTTTCCACCAACAATAGTTTAGTATTTAAGTCACCGAGGTGCTATTAATTTGACATATATTACAGTAACAGGTGTTCCCTCCTATCAAACCTTACAATGTTATTGCTTTTTTAAGGCACTGTAGGTGGGGTTAAACAGTAAGAGGATAGTAGAACAGTAAAATATTATTTTCTCGGCTTTATATTTTGTCTGCGTTGTTCTTTAAACGTTCCGTGTAGTTTCGGGAAGGGCGGTACTGTCCCGGACCGAGCCCAGCCCAGCAGAGCGCAGCTCCTCGCACGGTGCTGGCCGCTTTCGCCCCGGGCGACAGTGCCGTACCTGCGGGCTGCTGTTCACTCTGTGTCCAGCAGGGGCAGCGCTGCCCAGGACACGGGCCCCGCGGAGACACCAGTGTACGCGCCGCTGGGGCTCCGTCGGTACGAAAACACGGCTCGTACACTGATGAAGAGGGGGGTGTGAGCGCTCGCCCTTATTTTTCCACTGCACTCCGCGAACAGAAGCCTTTGCTGCCCCGCGTGTGTTTGGAGACAGTGTGTTCTGCTCTCATTCACAGTGACTGTGGCATCCTGTGGTACACAACAATAAAGTTCTCTGCATACGTGGGTGCCCTGCCTTGCACTGCAAGCAGAGATCACCTAGATCGAGCCCCTTCCCGCTACTGTTGCAATAAAACTTAAAATAATCTTAACAGCAATACAACCACATCTTTCAGTAATGAGAATAGAAGTAAAATAAAAGATAACATAATAATGATAAGAGACATGGAATTGATCATCATTTTACTCCCACCACCTATGCTAATAATACGGTTAATAGTAGCAATTACAATCAGCATGACAGAAGTCATGGCCAGACTCTTTTTTGTTCTGTCACTGCTGGGCAAGATTTCTGAGTCTCCACTCTCCACCAGTGAAAACACAGCACCATGAGCACCCCCTCTACACACACACACTGTCCACTCTTTTCATAAAAACAGAGACAGCAGTGGCACGGATCTGTACAGTATGGCTGTGTTGATCTGTGTGTGTGTGTGTGTGTGTGTGTGTGTGTAAGAGTAGCATGTGGGGATCTTGTTTACTTTTATAAACAAGTCTGCGGGCGGGGGGTAGTGGGGAGGAGAACAGGAAGGCCAGCCTTTGTCTCCTGCGCTCGGTCCATCAGCCCTTGAGCTCTGAGCACAGCGCTGGCCCGGAATCTGAGTGGAAAGACCTGTTTCTACGGGCTCCATTCTGAATGACTATCCAAAACTAAAATAAAAAAACAGCTCACTTTATTCTGACCTTATGTAGCAGACAGACACTTTCATAATGAGTGAAATTATGGAATTTTCAAAGGCTACTGTACGGAGGCTATGTGGTGTCTTGAGTAGAATTTATAGACGAAATCGAAGAGACAAAAGGCTTAGACATACAGTATTCATGGTTCAGCACTGCACGTTCAGCTCAGAGTGTTTCCTTCTTTGTGCAGAATTCAGTGGTGGTCTCCTGCTGACATTGTCGCCATTTTGTTTTCAGATAACAGTTCATCCTGACAGATCTGTATTATGGAGCTCAAAAAGGAGCCTTTTAGCCTCATGTGGGTGTAGAGAGGAGCACCTGCAGTTCATGACAGCGAGTCAGTGAGACTGGGGGGCGAATGGGGTGGAGGAGCTACTACATCACTACACACTGACTGCTCCTGCGCAGTTTACCTGGAGCTGCTGGGATCAGGCTACTGGAGACTCTGATCAGTGTTTTCATTATAAAACAAAGTGTTATAATAGTATTAATGACCTGTCTGGGCCTGATCTCTCCTATTGACTAATTGCCTGGTTATTAATAAATGGTATATAGAAACATTTTAGTGGATTGTAGTAGATATTGTACAATCACACAGTGCATTAGTAAGACCACAGTTCATAAAGACCTCAGTCCAGAAAAGGACAACAGTTTTTGCCCTTTAGATAATGTTCTACACAGACATGTTAATGGAAGTGATTCTCTTTAGTTCTGCCGAAATTAACCTACAAGGGGCTTTAATTCAAGTAATCACAACCCTCAAAGGTCATTTACATAGTTTGTACTTTTTTTGTGACCTGCCATGCTATGAAGATGACGGTTTTATCTTCTGCCCTTGTTTTATTTGCCTGGCTTTGTGATTTTCTTTCATTTGATTTTGTGCAACGTGCTTTTCAAGTGATGCAAAGTGACATCAACCATGCTTTACCTTCTTGTTACTGCAGTACCAACTGTTACCGTATGTTCTTGCTTCATTGTCCTGTGTCAAGGAACTGTTTCAGTAACTTTGTGGATTTTACATTTGGATTTACAACTGCCTTTATATAATCCGTTCTGCTCAATACTGAAGAGATTCAGTTCCTTCAGCCTATGTATAAAATTAGCCCAGTTGATCTTCTTTGAACCCTTTACAAGTCAGCAACATGCTCTGACGTGTGTGTATCGCTGTAAGTGTGTGTGTGTGTCAAAGCATGTGTCAGAGGGTGTGTCAGAGTGTGCATAAGTGTGAACGTCAGTGTGTATTAGAGTGTGTGTCAGTGTCATAGTGTGACGAGTGTCTCTGAGTGCTGTTCACCTTCCCCAAGGTCTGTGCTGCGGTCGGTGTCCATCTGTGCTGAGCTGAAGGATTAGAGCCCAATCCTCCTGTCTGCGGCTCAAACTGCTGACTGACAGCGCTGCAGATTAACAGAGCACAGCACAGCGCCGGCAGGGAGATTAACCTCACAGCCACACACACACGCAGACGCAAATGCTCTGACACACACAGACGCAGCCGCCAACCTGTTTGCTTCTGTCCTGGGAGCTCAGGCATCCCGCAAAATGGAAGCGCGTTTCGGGGTCAGGGTGGCAGCGACAGACACATTTGGGGTTACGGCTCTAGTAGAGTCGTGGGGTTGGGGCTAGAGTTGAGTTCAGAGTCGGTGTACGTGATCAACTAGGGTTGAGTTGAGGACTAGGGGAGGAGGCATGCTCTCCTAATGACATTATAATCCAGAGTACAGAGTACAATATCAATTAAGAAAACATCCGACAAAAGTGTGAAAGATAAAACAAATTTAAACGTAACTTTAAAGGAAAGCCAATGCTTCGTAGAACTCGCAGCCTTTGTCCATCACCACAGTTTAATGTGATGGAATCGAGCAATATTTAATTTTAGAGCAACTTTGTTTTGCATTGTGGTTTGCCCTGGGATTGCGACTCCTCCCTTCCATGCTGGGTATTGTGTCATGTGTGTATCACCTCTGGGACAGACCAGCAGTGTGAAAGAGGTATATAACGGGCAGCATGGTGACAAGGCAGGGTATGCTGCTGCCTCTCATATCTGTGTTCTGCTTTTGATACTGGCATCTGTGTGGAGTGAGCATGTTCCCTCTGTGTGCAGGGCAGTGATAACTGACATCTCATCAAAAATCCCATGGCAATTCTTGAAAAGAGTAGGGGTGTTACCCAGGTGTCCTGGCTGAGATTACCTCTGGCCTTTACCAGTCAGGGGCTCCTAATAATCCTCCTCTCTGAACTGGCTTCATCACTGTGCTCTCCTCCCACTGAGAGCTGGTGTGTGGGGAGAGGACTGGCGCACTCTGGCTGCTTTCGCATCAACCAGGTGGGGCTGCACACTGGTGGTGGTGGAGGGGATCCCCATTACCTGTAAAGCAAATTAAGTTGTGTGTCCAGAAAAGTGACTTATTATTATTAATATTATTATTATTATTATGAATGGGAATGAATGAACATTTGGCCCAGCCAAGCTGTAGTTTCACCCTATGCCCTGTGCCTGCTATATTGGGCTCCGGAGAGCCATAATCCTCTCAGGATAAAGCGGTAACTGAAAATGGATGGAATGACTCAAATAAAATAAAGTAATGGTTCACCCAGTCTTCCCCTTTGGTCAAGAGCCACAGTCAGCTCCCACAACAGCTCTTCAGAGCAGGACTGGGGTGTGAGAGAATCAGCACAGATCTGTGGAGTCAATATCTTCGTGTCATCAAACAGCAGCTGTTGAGGAGTGTGCGTTTGTCTATTTTTAAACGTGCGTGTGAACATTTTTCTAAAACATGTACTTTTGTCCCTCTGCTCTTGGACTGTGCCTCTAAGATCCCGGTCATGCCATTCCAGGGTGGTGTGTATAAACCATTCGGGAAGCAGCAGTTATTTCACCTGGGAGACCCTGAGAGTCTTGACGTGTGACGACGTGGTGATGTCGTCTGAAGGAAGTGCTGTGGGTGATAGGCGTCTATTTCCATAACGTTCGAGTAGGGAGCTGTGTCAGCATGCGTGGGCTGCAAAGGGACAGGTAAAGGTTTGTTCCAGGCTGACAGGAATAAAAAAACAGCTGATAAAGCATGGGAGAACAAAAAGAACAAATAGAACAAAAAGCTGACTGTTTCCCTCCCTCCCTCACACCTGAAGAAGGCTCCACAGCCAAAATTTTGTGTCTCTTTTCTTGGCCTTTCAGCATAAAATAAATCTCTTTCGATAGTTTGACTTCTCACTGAAGCTTTTAACACATAGCTTTTTAAATTCGAGTTGGTCAGATTGGTTTCTGGAAAGATGTCAGTGGTTGGTGTGTACCGTTGTGTCCTGGAGAGTTTCACCAATAACTAAGCCCATCTTCCAACTGTGAAGGACTACATCCAGTTACTCTGTATCACGTGTGAATGGAAGTGGTTTACTTGAAGGTGACATTTAGAACGAGGAACAGGTATTTCTCCATTTTTGTGAGACCGACTATACAGTTGTGAAGACTGGTTATTATTTCTGAGCCAAATGATGCCTTCTTTAAAACAGAAGGGTGCTAAAACTACTTGGCAGCCTCAGAGTTGTCATGAGTGTGCTGTGCCCATGCATGGCCCAAGTGCTGGGCCACACTAGGCCAGTCATGAGCGAGGATGAGTTGGCTTGAAATGGCCAAGGTGTTCTTGACTCTCCAAACCCTGATCAGCTCTCTCTCTCTCTCTGGGAAGGAGCTGTGGAGCTCACAGCGTGTCAGATGGAGAATGGCCCACGAAAGCAGGGCAAATCAGATGTGAGGCCCGTTGAAATAATAGTTCAGGTGGGGAGCTGCGTCAGCAGGCGTAGGCTACAAAGGAACAAGTAATAGGTTTATTCCATGCTGAAAAAAAGAAGAAAGAGAACACAACGTTTCGGCCGTGGAGCCTTCTTCAGGTGTGAGCAGAAGAAGCTGAAGCTCTCACACCTGAAGAAGGCTCCACGGCCGAAACGTTGTGTTCTCTTTCTTCTTTTTTTCAGCATGGAATAAACCTGTTACTTGTTCCTTTGCAGACGTTGAAATAATGTAGATCTTTTTTAAACCTTAGGAATTTGACAGAGGCTGAACTGTTCTGCAAAGCGGCATCACCGCAAACGCCTTAGAGATGTGTGCCCTGTCTGGGAGAGCTACACTGGAGCCCCAGAGAGAGGATCCCACGTGTACACTGCTGGGTCCTGCCTCTCCTGGAGTACCTTTCAAGAATGAAGGCACCCTTGCATATGTTTCCCTGTAAAAAAGAGGACTGGTTCTCTCTGTAGTCAGCAAACTGTGCTTACGATTTAACAGACGTGGGCTGGCAACGGTTCAGTTCACAGTGTAAAGGAAAAGAGGAGACAGCGGCATTCCCACTTGGCTAGACTGGAGTACGAGGAGCTGCTGCTTCGGGAATGACGTGGAAAAGTTTAATATGCCAGAGGTAGCAAGACTGGAGGGGGCGACCCCTCGGTCAGTCCTCTGCAGGGTGACAGGTATGTGATAGTGAGCCGGGCAGCCGACCCTGTGCTGAATGGCCTCTTGGTGTCCCTCGGGCTCTGCTGGTGACAGTGGCTCAGCCACTCCTCTCCTGCAGGCTTGGGCCCACTTCCTCTCCGGCTCACGTGGCTTTGTGTACCTTGGCATACAACCTCCTGGAGCGTCTTTTTGGCAAACCAGCAGCTCTTTTGGTGACGCTGCTTACGGTTACTTTACCACCTGTGTTAACACCTGTGAAGCATGCCGCAGTGGTGATCAGTGTAGAAATACTTTTTTGTAATGCCTGAGTATGGAAAAGGAAATGAGAAATATCTTTTCTGATATTCTGTGGAAACTTCCCTGTCTCCCCCAACCCCCAGCTCCCCTTTTCTCTGCTCTCCTGCGATTGGTGCACGTCCCAATTAATCCCCTCTGTCCCACATTCCCCCCAGCAGCCCCGGGCCCCCCTCGGTGTGTCATGTGACCTATTGCATCATGGGATTGAGGTCAGCCGCGGATTAGACTGCACTGGAATTACAGCGGAGGTGGAGGCGGGGTGGTGGAGAGGGGTGGATGGGAGAAACTACATTTACAGAACTCATTTAACAAACCAAATGAAAGATTTGCTTCTGTGTGTGTATTTACAGTATATTCTTTAATCATGTAAAGAATGTTAAGGAGTGCAATTATTGTAGTCCAATCCATTCCAGGATTTTCAGTAGTGTAGATCATTACAGCTCCCATTGTACAGAAGTTAGATCCAGTCCAGGTTTTACATTGTTGCCAGTTGTATATGCATTTAACTATAGTCCTGGTTTTACTGCATTGTTACTCAGACTCCCAATGCACAGCAGTCTGATCCACTCCTGGTATCATACAGCCTGAGATTTCAGTCTTGTTGCCTACGTATGAGAAAGGTTCTATAGACAGATGTGCAAGAGTGAAATAATGCTAATTTCATAAATATGAGCTGTTCTGTTTCACTGGTGCCCTGTGTATGAGATCTTGCAGCTGAATCTGGAGGGGCCCAAACTGCTGTGGAGTTGGAGTCTGTCCGCTCCTATGGGTCTGTTTTACAAAATGTTCATCCCCTGTAGAGTTTTATTTTGGCAAAGTAGGGAACATTACATAAAAATAGAATGAAGGTACATGGGAATAGAATGTGTTTTTGTATTTGTGTTATGCGGTGTGTGTTTAAGTGTATGACACATGCACAGTTTGTGTGTCATTGTTATACAGTATGTCAGTGTGTATACAGTGTACACATTGTGTCATATCAATGGGCTATATATTGTTAGTATGTGTATACAGTATACAGTGTGTATCAGTCAGTACGTGTGTTATAGATGGTGTTGATATGCATTATACAATGTGTGTACTGTGTTTTTCAGTATTTCTGTTATGCACTGCATTGATGTGTGTGATAGTATGTACAGTACATGTGTGTTATACAGTGTGTGTGTCGAGGGTTATGTAAAACTGTACGTTAGTGTGTGTACACAGATTGTGTGTCATTATGTGTGTTATACAGTGTGTGGTGTGTATATATAGGGTCAGTATTTTAGGGGTTATGTCATATAGTGGGTAGTGTGTATACAGAGTGTGTATTAGTACGTGTGTGTATGTAATGTGCATGTCAGTTTGTGTGTTATACAGTGTATGTCAGGGGTTAGTGTATGTGGTGTGTGTATACAGTGTGTATCAGTACAGTATGTGTGTTATACAGTGTGTGGTGTGTATACAGTGTATGTTTCAGTCTGTGTGTATACAATGTGTTGGTATCTTTTCACAGTTTGTCAGTATGTGTGTTTATACAGTGTGTGGTGTGTATGTCTGCAATGTGTGTCTCTGGGTGTTGTTCACAGTGTATAGTGTGTGTGTATAGATGTGTCAGTTTGTGTGTATGCAATGTGTGTGTCAGTATGTGTGTTATACAGAGTATAGCGCATGCACATGTTAAACTCTTCCCCTTGAGAAATCATTATTCTGTTTTTGCTTGTCCATTTTCTTTGGTGTTGTTGAGAGGGATGATGTAATTGTCTCTGTCTCTCTCTATATTGTTGTTTTTCATTTTCATTTCATTTCTTTGTTTTTTTCATGGTGGCCATATGGAGTCCCTTCTTCCTAGTCTGAGAGATTAAGAGGTCTGGGGATTGTGTAGAGAGAGACAGACATGTTGAAAGAGACTGAATGACCGTACACCTGCTTTGATCATGTAAATATTTGCTCTGCAGGTGTACAGTGTGTACAGTTTATACAGCCCAGGTATGCAATGTGTACAGTTTATATACCCAATTTTTATACTGTGTACTGTATACAGTACTGTATATACTCCAGGCACGCAATGTGTATAGCATATATAACCAGGAAGTGAAGTGTGTACTGTATATATACCTCAGGTATATACAATGTGTACAGTTTACATACCCATGTTGTGCAGTGTGTGCTGTATACAGTATATACCCCAGGATCGCAATATGTTCAGTTTATATACCCAGTTTGTGCAGTGTATACCGTATACTGTATATACTCTAGGTGTGCAATGTATTCACTATATATCAAGGTTGTGCAATAAATACAGTATATACACTCCAGGTGTACAATGTGTGCAGTGTATACACCCTAGGTGCAAAGTGCAGACAGTATATACGACAGGTGTATAGTCTGGACATCATATATATATGACAGCTGTATATATAGAGTATACACATAGTATATAGCTGGGGATGTATAGAGTATACAGTACATGTTCCCCAGTACTTGCCCAGGTTTGATGCAGGTTTATTAAAATTGTGTTCATGATATGAACAACATCTAGAAATTGCTACCTAACCTCTCTGTTTTTGTTTTTAAATCATCCTTTGCTTTCATTTTTCTGTATATTTTAGATTATTTTTTATCTTTATTGGTTGTTTTTGTTGTTCAAATGGTGCCGCTGACTGGAGTTTAATTAAAATAGATTTCCCAGCATGCATCAGTACTGGTGGCATCTGTCAGGGGTAATTGCTGAACCAATTTGTCATGCAGAGAGAGAGACTTTAATCCCTCCTAATTCACTTACAGGAACCGCTGAGGGCGCAGGACACGTAAGAGGATTGGGACATTTTCTAAATTAGATCAGTAAAAATAACAAACGGCAAGGAGAGGGAGAGATAGGACAGGGAGACAGGAAGAGAGGACAGGAGCAGTGAGGGAGAGGATAGGACAGGGAGACAGGGAGAGAGGACTGGAGCAGTGAGGGAGAGAGGACAGGAGCAGTGAGGGAGGGGACAGAAGGAGTGAGGGAGAGGACAGGAGCAGTGAGGGAGAGAGGACGGAGAGTGGGAGACGGAGGAAAGGAGGAGTGACGGAGAGAGGACAGGGAGATAGAGAGAGAGTATAGGAGGTGTGAGGGAGAGAGGACAGGAGCAGTGAGGGAGAGGATAGGAGGAGTGAGGGAGAGGATAGGACAGGGAGACAGGAAGAGAGGACAGGAGCAGTGAGGGAGAGGATAGGAGGAGTGAGGGAGAGAGGACAGGAGCAGTGAGGGAGAGGATAGGAGGAGTGAGGGAGAGGATAGGAGGAGAGGGAGAGAGGACAGGGAGATGGAGAGAGAGTATAGGAGGAGAGGGAGAGAGGGCAGAGTGAGAGAGGGAGCAGAGACAGTGTGAGAGAGGACTGGCAGACAGAGAGTGGACAGAGGACAAATAAAAAAGGAAGAAAATTAGGAGCACAGTGAAAGATGAAGAGAGAAAGGGGACAGAGGAAGAGAGGACAGAAAGATAGGGACAGAGAGGAGAAACAGAAAGAGGGAGATGTTAGAGAGAGAACAGTGGACATAGGGGGAGAGAAGCTGGGGAGAGAGAGAGGAAGAAGGGGGGATGGAGGGAGAGACAGAGAGAGAACAGTAGAAGAAGGATGACATGGGGAGAGAGGGCATGAGGAACTACTGCACTGTTATTGTAGGCTAAAACAGCCCACTTTTGAAGATAGACTATTCTAGTATATCAGAACTATAATCTCCCTTCTTACAGGGCAATTCAACTGTAATTTTGCTAGTGCCTGGCATTAAAACAGGACTACTCTACTGTACTATTCCTATAGTCCCTATCACAACAACGCAGTTCTGTTACTATAACTCCCTACTGTAACAGGGCTATTCCAATATGCTGGTACTATAGAACCACCTGACATGCACACCTGTCACAACCATCTAGTCATTGATCTATTTCTTTCACTGACTACACTGCAAGCTTGTAGACGCCACAGCATATCACAAGGGGTGCTGTTGCATAGCAGGCTGAGGAAACCCTATATGTTACACTATGACAGTCTGGACCAGTGATCTCTGGACTATAGGGTTACCTATATGACACAGTCCATACTAGACCAGTGATCTCTGAACTATAGGGTTAGAGTGTGACACAGATAAGACCAGTTATTAATTGACTATAGATTTACAATATGACAGAGACGGGACCAGTGATCTCTGGACTATAGACTTACAATATGACACAGACTGGACCAGTGATCTCTGGACTATAGACTTACAATATGACACAGACTGGTCCAGTGATCTCTGGACTGTAGGGTTACAATATGACACAGACTGGACCAGTGATCTCTGGACTGTAGGGTTACAATATGACACAGACTGGACCAGTGATCTCTGGACTATAGACTTACAATATGACACAGACTGGACCAGTGATCTCTGGACTGTAGGGCTACAATAGGACACAGACTGGACCAGTGATTTCTGGACTGTAGGATTACAATATGACACAAAGTCGGATCCCCTATGCCCTCCTTTGTAATGAAGGGCCAAAATGGGATGTCATTTATGTGTAAATGGGCAGAAATTACTGTAGGGTTTGACCTCCTCCTGAAACTTTGTTTTTAAACATATAGCTTACTAGTGTGTCAGATGACTGATGAATCATACTTACCATGGGTATGTGTACTGTTCCTGAAATATTGTGAAAGCTCAATACTGCCAAGCTCTGACAACTTCTCACAAGAAGTTGGTAACCTGGGTTCGGGGAACTCAAAATATTTTCAAGTCCAAGCACTCTTGAACTGAAATATCAGGATATTCCTGCACCTTCCCTCAGTTAAAGGAGGATACAGCGTTCTGCCATCACACTGGTGCATTACAAAGGAGGAGATGGGTACGTGTTCAGGGTTACACAGAGATCAGCGAGTCCTGAAATCAGAGTGCAGAATGAGAGATAATATTCTCTTCCCCAGTCTCTGGGTATGTGAGGTTTCTGAACTTTAAAACAGTGCTATACTGATTACAAATGTCTGTAAAACCTCTCCAGCACCCCAACAAAGGGAAACAGAATGTCCTTTCTTACTTTGAAAATACATGAGGGGCATGAGTGTGAAATTGCCCCACGAATCAGCGATGTTTGAGACCAGGAATCCCTCCCATTCATATGGAGAGATGCAGTTGTATTGTTGTGAATAACAGCTGGAGTTTTTTGTTCTTGCTTTGATTTTTCAAGTAGATGTAATTGCATTAAAACTAAAATAGTTCCGTTAACTGGAGTGGAAACTAAATTTACATCATTTGCAACAAAATCCAAATGAAAGTTATCACCTTAGAGAGCTAACCAGGTGATTTACGTCCCCTCTCAGAATTAGGTTTGTAGGTGTACATCTAAGTCAGACAATAAATAGGGTGGTAAAACGTTTTTAATTGGAACATCAGGAGGATGCTCTTTTTGGAGGATGAAAAATTAGCTGAAAAAAGATGATTTTCAAATTTCCCTGTTGATATGTGCCGTGACCAAGAAACGAATACCAGGACCGACACACACTGCTCCTCCCCTTCAGTCCAGCCATGTGAGCTGTGACTGGCTTGCCAGGCGTGTCAGCAGAGAGCCGGGCCTGCCTGTCGCTGGAAGCCTGGCCCGATTATGGAATTTACTCAACAGACTGGTGGGCAGCTTGTTTATTGGGGATTAGAGGCAAAAGAAATGAATCATAATTTAAGTCAACTCCTCCGTCTCGCTCCCCGGCTCCCCCTCTCCGGGTTTAGAGCCCATATGCTGCTGTCAGGGATTATCGCTGAGAGCTAGGGGTCAGGCTCACAAAGACCTCTCCTTCTCTCCACCCCTCTCTTTCCCTCCATCTCGGTTTTCTCGTCCTCTCAGTCGGTACCGGGCTGTGTTTGACTGTGATTGAGGCTGAGGCCGTTGGAAGGGAATTCCCTTTCATACATTTCTGTCATCTCTTTCCATTCCTTCACCCAGAATACCGTGCTGGTCTAGGGTGATGGATGTTATTCATACACGGCCCAGCTCTTAATGTCTCTCGCTCCACATTTAGTATTCCATTGTGCTGCTCTCTTTCTCCTATGCCCTCTTTACCTACTTCTCCAATATTCATGTGGTCTGACAGTCACACTGTGCTCTTTTTCAGAGATCTTCTCCCAGCAGGGTAGCATGGTGTTGGTCTGTTTGGCAAGCTGATAGTTCACTTTGGGCTGTGACTGTCCACAGACCTCCAGCTCAGGAGAGGGTCTGTGTTTGGACACACTGGTGACAGTGGAGAATCTCTTAGCCAATCCAGTGCCCTCCGCCACGAGCGTGATCACCCACAGACCCTGCACCAACACACTGGACAAGCTGAGATGTTCACCCGCACGATGTGTCACTGTCGTGACGGGTACCTGTATGTAATGGAGATGTGCTGTGCGAGTATGTCAGAGTACCAGAGTGTGAGCGTGATGGTATAACAATGCAGTGTGTCAGAACAGAAGTGTGACTTTGTGAGTGTGTCACTTTTGAGAAGAGTGGAGTGGGTTTTAATTTTTTCACAGTAAAGCAAATAGGGTTTTAGGGTTTCACTCAGAGGCCACTGCTCCACTTTAATGCCTGCACAATCCCCAAGATAGAACCAGAATCCCACCATATTTAGTGCTCAATTTATGTAGTTCCCCAAATACACTGCTGTCACCTTGCAATATTGTTTGATTGTCCTACAGATTCAGCAATCAACTACACAAGAATAAGCTACTTCCTGAGACACCAAAGTTACATTACATAGGATGCCCTGATATGGGATGGGTTCACAGGTGAGTCGGTGGTTGAACTTTTACTAATGACAGCTGGTGAATTCAATGTTGGAATGATATACAGGAAGTGGCATGATTACATGATTGCTGTCTTCAGTCAAGACTATGTTACCATTTAAAACTTTTCTGTGTCCATTGTGTGTACATGTGTTATTGGTGATGACCATGGAAGGGGGAGGGAACACAATGGATTTATCAATGTCTGTAGTGCAGTCAGATGTGAGTGTATTTGCTGGTGAATTCAATGCTCTACAGCACAGGTGTGACTCTAGCAGAGTCTAGAGCACAGACAGGTGTGACTAGCAGAGTCTAGAGCACAGTCAGGTATGGTTCTAGAAGAGTCTAGAGCACAGACAGGTGTGACTCTAGCAGAGTCTAGAGCACAGACAGGTGTTACTAGCAGAGTCTAGAGCACAGTCAGGTATGGTTCTAGAAGAGTCTAGAGCACAGTCAGGTGTGACTCTAGCAGAGTCTAGAGCACAGTCAGGTGTGACTCTATCAGAGACTATAGCACAGTCAAGTGGGACTCTAGCAGATTCATCAACTCTTCATTGAATTTCTTACACTTTTATGATTTTGAGGGGAAACGGTTGCCAAACACTCTGCATCACAGCGATTGAGTGTTGCTGTAGTTCTGTGCCTGTTTAAATCTCTTCTTCAAGTGAGAACCTGTTGTACATCCTTCCTTTACACATTCACTAGTGCACCATCGTACCAGGAGGGCTTAAACATCCTGGATGGTACAAAAGTCCAACAAAGGGTTACCCCCAGCAATGGTGGAGCTCATTGCTTGAACTGGAAGGACTGGAGCACTTGGTGTGAAAATGGTGACTGGATTCGGTGGCAAATAATTCAAAACTATGTGCCACCTATATCTATATCCCATTCAAGCTGTTCCTGCAGCTCACAGAGGCCACTGCACATGTTAGCAGTTTCCTAAGATTTATGTGGGGTGGGGTGGGTGAACCTGTGTCAGCTCAGCTATAGTATGGCCGTGTCTGCCTCCATCAGGGGGCGAAGTTTTACAGTCCATCAGACACCAGTGTAGTTTTTCAATCCAGAACAGATCACAGCAACACAGGATATCCTTCTGCATTTTGTTTAATCATTTTTAAGTCACTATGAGAATCTAATTTTGATAAAAACAAACAAAAAAGTAAAAGCGGTGACAGAACAAGAGTACAGCAGATGAAGGACTCACTGAGGTGGAATCAATTGCTCACAGTATTTCCCTACAGTCGCTATAATTAATACTTTAACCCCTGAGTTTGAAAAACAGCAATCAAAAACAATATTACAAACAGATAACAGAAACAAAATGGCGGTCTCGTTGAAATTTCTTTAACAAAAAAGCGTTCAGTTCTGCACTTTCTGTCTGCACATAGTACTGTTAAGATCAAATGTTATTGCATTTTCAAGTAATGTTAAATATTTACAAATGTAGTATCAGTAATCATGATGTTAATAGTAATAATAATAATGAGGATAATTGCGTTTGTAATAATAATATTAACTTAAAACAAATTACCACAAGTTTACTCTGAAAGACTCACATTTTAAAGTAACATAAATAAGTTAATATCTAAAAAGAAAATACTTTTATTTCAGGCTCCTCTCTCTATCCATAGGAGCCATTGCATTCTCCATGGAAAAGGGCACATATCCCTAGATGCTTTGCTTCACAGGTGCCTATCCCACAATGCCGTGGTGGTGTGCAGCCAGGCTGCCTGTGTGCTTTTGGTAGCCTCTGAGTTCCTGCTGCCCAGCATTCAAACACATGGCAAAAAGCGAGTTTGGCTCTTGTTGTTGACCCTTGGCTGTCAGTCTGTGTGCCATGCTGTCCCTAAAGCAGCATGGTCTAATTCCTGACAGTGCGTCCAGTGCTCTGTCTCTTCCTTTCTCTTCTTTCCCAGTAATCGGAGAGACCATGTCAATCACGTGAATGTAAAGGATCGCAGTTACATCTGCGCGGCTCTGAGACACAGCACACGTCTCCGCCTGTGTGGCCATTTCTTCGGTTTGCTGTTGTTAGTCTGTTCTTTCTCATTTTTCTGAGCAGCCAAACCAAACAAACAGGAAAAAACCCTTCAGACGTACAGTAGTTCTCTTACCCCCCGAGGCACAGCCCCACTGTGGTCTCTTCAAATATATATTTTTTTTGCTGTTCTAATTGCATTTAACAACCTCCTAGTCCAGTTGGGAGAAATCTTAAATAAGAAATATATTAAAATATATTTGGGAACGATTCTCCCTTCCCAAATATGACCCTCTGTGCTGATTAGTTAGCGGTACAAGAATTTTTAAGGTCATCGTAGCACTTTCCGTGTGTATGCACATATATACTGTATATACATATATACACACGTGTATAGATGGTTACTCTTTGAAATATCAAATTGCCCTGGTTGGCTAACAAGTAAATCAATTCCCCCCACCCACTGAGAAATTTTGAATTTCAGACACTGTCATTTTTGTGGGTCAATAAATAAGTATTTTTATTCTCAAACTTCAGCAAAAAACCTATTGGTTCCGGTTAGTTCTTTCTTTTCTGTTACTGGTTCATTTGTGTGATCTTGCTCTTGCACTGTCCCGTCTTGCTCGGACGTCACAGTGACGAGACTCTGAGTTTCCTAATCGGTTTCGCTGTGTCGTTGCTTTGTGGCGCCAACCTTCGACGCCCCTTGGCTTCTCCTCCCCGCCTCCGCCTCCCGCTCCTGCCCCGCTGTCCGCTCCGCCCCCTACAAGACCTGGAACTTCCAGGAGTTCTGGTCCTTGTAGTCCAGGCAGTCCGCCGCGTTGAAGTTGAGTTTCCAGGAGGCGGTCTGGTCCTTGTAGTCAAGGCAGTCGACCGAGCCGAAGCCCAGCGAGGCGGCGCCGTAGCCCTGCGAGGACAGCGAGGCTGGCGACTGGCTCAGGTGGGCGCCCATGGAGGGGGCGGCGATGGGGCTGAGGGCGCCCCCGGTGGCCGAGAGCTGCGGGTGCATGGGCGACAGGTAGGAGCCGCAGTCCAGGCCAGTGAAGTAGGAGGAGGAGCCGGCGTAGCTCTGGGTGTAGGCCGGGGCCTGCGTGTAGGTCATGGGGTAGGTGGAGGAGGAGCGCTGCATGCAGGGCGTGGTGGAGGCCGACAGCGGGTCGGGCAGCGGCGAGATGGAAGCCGGGCTCCAGATGGAGACGGTGGCGCTGGCGCTGGAGCTGGGCGTGATGGCCGCGCCCGCAGTTGGGGGGGTGGGGCTGTACTGCCCGTTGGCGCTGGGCTCCGCGCTGGGCTCTCGTGCCGGCGACGCCTTCTTCTTCGGAGGGCGGGGCTTTGTTTGCCCGCTGCTCTGCTGCTGCTGCTGGCGGCACTTGGCACGGCGGTTCTTAAACCAGACCTGAGAGGCGGACAGGCAGGGACGGACAGGAAGAGAGTCTTCAGGCTACTGTGCATCACAGTGAGAGAGACAGAGAGTGCTACAGGCACTGCCTGAGACACGATGAAGCCACATTATACTTTACAGTACCCGCAGGTCTGATGGTGAAGGTGTGTTAATGTGAAGATACAGAGGATCAGACTGAGTGTCTTTACAGGTTCTACAGATCTGGTGAAGGTGTGTTAATGTGAAGCTACAGAGGATCAGACTGAGTGTCTTTACAGGTTCTACAGATCTGGTGAAGGTGTGTTAATGTGAAGATACAGAGGATCAGACTGAGTGTCTTTACAGGTTCTACAGATCTGGTGAAGGTGTGTTAATGTGAAGATACAGAGGATCAGACTGAGTGTCTTTACAGGTTCTACAGATCTGGTGAAGGTGTGTTAATGTGAAGCTACAGAGGATCAGACTGAGTGTCTTTACAGGTTCTACAGATCTGGTGAAGGTGTGTTAATGTGAAGATACAGAGGATCAGACTGAGTGTCTTTACAGGTTCTACAGATCTGGTGAAGGTGTGTTAATGTGAAGCTACAGAGGATCAGACTGAGTGTCTTTACAGGTTCTACAGATCTGGTGAAGGTGTGTTAATGTGAAGCTACAGAGGATCAGACTGAGTGTCTTTACAGGTTCTACAGATCTGGTGAAGGTGTGTTAATGGGAAGCTACAGAGGATCAGACTGAGTGTCTTTACAGGTTCTACGGATCTGG
Source organism: Lepisosteus platostomus (assembly GCF_059453375.1). Classification (NCBI taxonomy): domain Eukaryota; kingdom Metazoa; phylum Chordata; class Actinopteri; order Semionotiformes; family Lepisosteidae; genus Lepisosteus; species Lepisosteus platostomus. The sequence continues at coordinate 6,598,369 of NC_142614.1, forward strand.
TGAAGGTGTGTTAATGTGAAGCTACAGAGGATCAGACTGAGTGTCTACAGGTTCTACAGATCTGGTGAAGGTGTGTTAATGTGAAGCTACAGAGGATCAGACTGAGTGTCTTTACAGGTTCTACAGATCTGGTGAAGGTGTGTTAATGTGAAGCTACAGAGGATCAGACTGAGTGTCTTTGCAGGTTCTACAGATCTGGTGAAGGTGTGTTAATGTGAAGCTACAGAGGATCAGACTGAGTGTCTTTACAGGTTCTACAGATCTGGTGAAGGTGTGTTAATGTGAAGCTACAGAGGATCAGACTGAGTGTCTTTACAGGTTCTACAGATCTGGTGAAGGTGTGTTAATGTGAAGCTACAGATGATCAGACTGAGTGTCTTTACAGGTTCTATGGATCTGGTGAAGGTGTGTTAATGTGAAGCTACAGAGGATCAGACTGAGTGTCTTTACAGGTTCTATGGATCTGGTGAAGGTGTGTTAATGTGAAGCTACAGAGGATCAGACTGAGTGTCTTTACAGGTTCTACAGATCTGGTGAAGGTGTGTTAATGTGAAGCTACAGAGGATCAGACTGAGTGTCTTTACAGTGTCTACAGATCTGGTGAAGGCGTGTTAATGGGAAGGTACAGAGGATCAGACTGAGTGTCTTTACAGGTTCTACAGATCTGGTGAAGGTGTGTTAATGTGAAGCTACAGAGGATCAGACTGAGTGTCTTTACAGGTTCTACAGATCTGGTGAAGGTGTGTTAATGTGAAGATACAGAGGATCAGACTGAGTGTCTTTACAGTGTCTACGGGTCTGATGCTGATGAGTTTTGATGAGAAGTTTGATGAGCTCCACTAAGTGTCTTCCTGTTGCTCTGCAGACATGATGGTAGATGGTGTTGTCTGCGGTTGTGTATGAGCTCCTGTAATCTCCCCCGTCTGCGGTAATCCCTGCTCTGATGGTGACCCACATTTGGGCCAAGCTAGCCTGGGACCTGTCCTTCTCCCTGCTCTCCAGCACACCGCTCCCAGGAGGACCCCTGCCCCCTGGGGAGGCACAGTATCCTACTCCATCAGTCCATCTCCCCCGGTCCCACACATAGACACCACGTCATGCCTCACCTGCACCTACCCCTGACCCAGCCCTCAACTTAACACTGCCTCCAGCTTCAGGTGGGGCACAGTCAAGGCACAGAGAGATGCACTGCTGTATGGGGAGGTATTCTCCTTTACAGTGAGGTAAACATTGAAATACAGTGAGGTAGATGGAGGGAGAGTGAGGTAAATGGAAGGGCAGTGAGGTAAATGGAGGGGCAGTGAGGTAAAGTGAGATACAGTGAGGTAAATGGAGGGGCAGTGAGGTAAATGGAAGGGGAGTGAGGTAAATGGAGGGACAGTGAGGTAAAGTGAGAGACAGTGAGGTAAATGGAGGGGCAGTGAGGTAAAGTGAGAGACAGTGAGGTAAAGTGAGAGACAGTGAGGTAAATGGAGGGGCAGTGAGGTAAATGGAGGGGCAGTGAGGTAAAGTGAAATACAGTGAGGTAAATGGAGGGACAGTGAGGTAAAGTGAGATACAGTGAGGTAAATGGAGGGACAGTGAGGTAAAGTGAGATACAGTGAGGTAAAGTGAGATACAGTGAGGTAAAGTGAGATACAGTGAGGTAAAGTGAGATACAGTGAGGTAAATGGAGGGACAGTGAGGTAAAGTGAGATACAGTGAGGTAAATGGAGGGACAGTGAGGTAAAGTGAGATACAGTGAGGTAAATGGAGGGGCAGTGAGGTAAAGTGAGATACAGTGAGGTAAATGGAGGGGCAGTGAGGTAAAGTGAGATACAGTGAGGTAAATGGAGGGACAGTGAGGTAAAGTGAGATACAGTGAGGTAAATGGAGGGACAGTGAGGTAAAGTGAGATACAGTGAGGTAAATGGAGGGGCAGTGAGGTAAAGTGAGATACAGTGAGGTAAATGGAGGGGCAGTGAGGTAAAGTGAGATACAGTGAGGTAAATGGAGGGACAGTGAGGTAAAGTGAGATACAGTGAGGTAAATGGAGGGACAGTGAGTTAAAGTGAGATACAGTGAGGTAAATGGAGGGACAGTGAGGTAAAGTGAGATACAGTGAGGTAAATGGAGGGACAGTGAGGTAAAGTGAGATACAGTGAGGTAAAGTGAGATACAGTGAGGTAAAGTGAGATACAGTGAGGTAAATGGAGGGACAGTGAGGTAAAGTGAGATACAGTGAGGTAAATGGAGGGACAGTGAGGTAAAGTGAGATACAGTGAGGTAAATGGAGGGACAGTGAGGTAAAGTGAGATACAGTGAGGTAAAGTGAGATACAGTGAGGTAAAGTGAGATACAGTGAGGTAAATGCTGTATTGGAGAGAGTGCCTGACCTGTACTCGAGACTCTGGCAGGTTGATCTTCAGGGCCACCTCCTCCCTCATGAAGATGTCGGGGTAGCGCGTCTTGGCGAACAGCGCCTCCAGGATGTCCAGCTGAGCACGGGTGAACGTGGTCCGCTCCCGGCGCTGCTTCCGCGGCGTCGCTGTGGCAACCACACACACGGACACATGGATCACTGTCACCGACCGCCGGCACAACAGCACAGAGTACACCTGAACACCAGGATGGCCTGCGTGCGCAATCCATCTCCAAGAGTATGTTTTCATTTTTCTCATATATTCCAAAATAAAAAATGTACATTATCATCATGATCACAATCACTGGCGGGTGTATGATATTTGCACATTTCAGTTTTACCTGGAAATTTTAAAATAGCATCAGAATACTATTCTAAGAATACTCTGAAGGCGCTCAAGTTTGTCTCATTCTTACCTTCAGGTTTACTGTAATTATCAATATTTAGAGTGCTGTAACAGTATAAGCACAGCTCCTTCGAAGAAACACACCATCAGATCTCTAGATACTGTAAAGACAGTCCAGCTCATCCGTAATTTTAAGATGAACTTTCCCTCATCAGCAACACCAGCTAGGTGACATTATTGATCCCACCCTTCCCACCAGCCCTCTAACGCCTACAAATGAAAGCCCCTCCCACTTCTCTCTCCTCCCAGTTGCCTTTAGAGGGCTGGGGGGTAAGAGTCTGTGATGTCATCTAACTGGTGTGCAAGGCTATTCTTTAAGGTTCTGGAGAGAAATGTCAAATTTGCAATTTTCCAAGACAGCCCAGGTTATTCCCAAAAATATTGAGTAAAACTTTGGAGATTATGGCCTGAATTTAGATTTTTCCTCAAGACCAAGTTTTTCAGGGTCACATATACTAAGGGGTAACATACATATGGATAAAAAGGTTTGTTTTTCTGTTCTAGGATAGTTGGTGGACTTCCCCACAGCATTATCAAGATGGAAAAGAAAGCAAGTTTTTGATTGCAGCAGATAGCTTTGAGAGGTGGCATGGCAGTTACAGTGTGTAACACTGGATTACACTGCAATACTGCTGGCTCCTGTGATCCTTTAGATCTTACACCCCTGACTGAGGAGTGCTGTGCTTCTTCACATCCTCACGTTAAATCAAATCACTGCATAAATGAATCTGTTCTAAATGAGTTAGTTCAAAGAAGGGCAATGACCTTAAAGGAATGTCCTGCACAGAGAGGCTGAAAGAACCGAACCTTGCTTCTGAACAGAGAAAACTACAAGAGAAGCTGAAAACAGGTGTGTCCATCTTGAAAGAATACTGACAAAGTCTGCCTAGAGGACACTATCTGCAAGAACAGCGAAAACAGAACCTGAGCACACACTGGTGATGGATCTAGTCTTTTGTGCTTTAATATATTGGCATCAGAATCTGTGTGATGTCAGGAGAATTCCCTGCACCTGTGCACTAACGCATGATATAGAGAGAATAATGCTATGACTCAACACTAGGGCTAAAAAGGACAGTTTTCCAATGGTAAAATGGTAGTTAATTACTCCAAGGGCATACAGTATACTGAGGGAGGGATAGGGCTTTATTATTACTATAAAACTTTCTATACTGTATGTGGCATTGGAGGTGTCCAAGAGGCCTACTTTCAGACAGTGTCAATTAGGGCAGTAGAATATCACTTAAAAAAAGATATGTTGTAATTCAGGGCTGCTGTAGAAAATTAAATTACAGCAAATAGCAGGCATTAATGGTATAGCATGTCTTTAGATACTGTATAAAGGTAAAAAATAATAGTTTTAATAATAGTGTATTTCTTCTGTGTTGGCTTCTTTTGTATTTCAGAAAATGACGGTCATGACAATGGTAATAAGGTAACAACACCACTTTAGCAAATTTGTGTGATGCTTCACTGACATGTTAATTAAGCTCAGTGCTCAGTTTAAAGGCAATATTATTCTTCAATGTCCTGGTGATGGCAGCAGCATTGTGTCTGGATCATGTTTGTGGTTAATCACCCAATTTGACTAATTACTGTCTTCACTGCACCAGCTCAATACTGAAACTTACAGTGCATTCTCTATGAGCTGGAGATAGATAAACCTTTGAGTCCTGTGGGAACTGTTGCACAGGTGTTGAAGGTCTCCTTAGATCTGAGGCAGGCCTTCCAAACTCCGGCCCTGGCATTTCTCGCCCACTCCATGGTTTTGTTGCACTCTTCCTCTAAGTATTATTTTAAAACCCACAATGTTTAACACTGAAGCTAATAATCCCAGCTGGTATCCATTTACTCAGAATGCAGGGAGTGTGGGTGATGTTAAATGCAGTGTGGAGCAGAAGATGGTTTTTACATAGACTGGCAAAAGGCAAGGAGTCACTGTCCAATAGGTTTGTCTGTTGTCTACCTCTGGGCCTAGCATCCCCAGTGAATGCAAAAACATACCAGTCAGTCCATTTACGTTTGAGCTTTGGAGTTGAGAACTGGCTTGTCCTCCCAGCAGGAGAAAACTGATGATTCCGGACTGGCTCCTCCTGTAAATTGGGGGTTTCTGGGGTTGATCTACCCTGTTGATCTTATGTTCCTCTTTGCTCTGGGTTTGGTCACTAGGAGGTCACTAGGGATCAAAAGAGGTCCCAAGGACTTTATAGTTGGGATCTGGAAAGCGAATAGGTTTTCTGGTACGTTTTCTTGTTCATCCATAAATTATAAATTTATAAAGACTTATACCAACACCCTTCTGATCAATTAAGCATGTTAAGTAAAGCAACAATAATTGTGTTTAGGTGTGATAATATTCAAAATCAAGATCAATCATCAGTGACCACAAGTAGTCAAGGGCTCCGTTTAAACACCTTACCCGAAGGACCAGAATTCAGATCCCATCCTAGGGGACTGGTTTTCATTTTTAAAGCAGATGAAAGAGTGTTACCTATTGGCCCACCACCATGACTTCAAGTTTGACCAGATCAGCATTTGAAGTGATGTAGCTCCTGAGCTGGTGGAACAATCAGAGCTCACTGTTTTCTCCTGCCATGGACTGAATCCTTCACAGCTCCTATCTCAGTTTTGAAAATTTCCCCGTGTCTCTGCCACCACAGTGTCTCAGCTATCTGCTCCAGAGGCTAATAATTCACTGTATAAAAAGTGTTTTCTAGTATTTGTGCTAAATTGGCTCTTCACAGATTCCCAGGTGTTGTCAGGTGTTCTGCACACTGAACATGATTTAACAATCGAATTAACAATCACAGAAACCACAGAATTATTAACAGTGATCAGCTTCTTGAGTCACTCTGAGTTCAAAATATATAGCAGAGCCACAAAGGAATAAACCTGCTGTGATTATTTAAAATACTACTGTAAGGACAGATTGTAGCATCACTATTAAACGACCCATGTTTACAAATTGCTTACTATCATGAGTTAAGAAGCAAGAAGTACTACCTGCCCAGTCACTGTGATGCCCTTAACTGTAAGACCAATCGTGCATCTAAAGTAATGTTATGCTTTGCTTTGTTATCAAACACACATTTATAAATCATGTTAACTGATTCATTTTCAAAAGAAACCACTTATCTCAAACCTTCCTGTGCTTTACAGAACAGTACCATTTTATATTCATGAAGACAAGCACACACACTGATGTGGCCTACTTTCAACAACTGTATAAAAGTACTGCTTCTGTCTACGTTTAGGAACTTCCCCCCTGTCCAACGACGATTAGCGTTTAACACCCCTGACTACTTCCTGTATTGCGCCTCTGACGTCACTGTGCGGAGAATAACGCTCGTGAAAGTCTCCTTTTAAAAACGATAACTCCCCTTTTGAGTGCTGATTTCATAGCCGCATGGCCTGCTTTGTGTTGACTACTATTAAATATGTTCTACTACATATATTTCTGCAGATTTCTACAACACATTCCTACAGATACACCTGCAATTAAAATACATCTCCCTTGTCTGCAATTTCTGCTCTGTACTGTGGTGTTTATTATAGTCTATCCTGCAGTACACTCTGGTCTATTGTACTGCATTAACAGCTGAATTGATTGCGTTACTAGTCGGAGAACTCTTTTGTCGTGTTTTATTACCGCTGATAGAGGCTAAATGCTCTAAAACCGATTATTTTATTACCTCCAGCACGGTCTGCATAACAATATTTATTTAAAAAATGTTTAGAACAATATAAATGGTTTCATTTTAAATGACTTAAGAACACTGGACTATTGAAGTTAACCAAAGTGTTTGCTCAATCGCGCTCTGGAGTTCAGGCCGGCTGCCTTTCGTTGCTCTAACTGTATTTATTTGGTCGATGTCACTGAAATGCATTTCCAATCTGGACATTTCCGAAAAATTAAAAGCGGATTAGATTCTAATCTTTATCATAAAAACGTAAATAAAAGCTTAAGCTTTCCTTGCGTGTGTTACACGCGCGACGCCGCCGTGGAAAACGGCGCTTTTGCCCCCCTGACCGGCGAGCGAACTTCGCGTGGGGGGGGGGGTCGGTGGTGCCAACTCCGACCCCGATCGCTTCCCCGTCCAATTCAGCTGCCGCCCTGAGAGCCACGGGGTGGCGCTGCGGAGCAGCTGAGGGGCCTCTCTGCCGGCGGAGTTAAGGGTTCGAGTCTGGGGCGGAGACGCCACAGCACCACCCTTGAACCGCGACGCCTGCAGTGAACTGGTGCCCGTATTCGTACTAAAATGAAGACGGACTCATTCAAAATACAGGTATAAAGTTTGGATAAAGATGAAGACCAAATGAATTCTAGACAATAGCACGCTCTAGGGCTGCAGGGTGACAAGGCCTCAGGACAGACATCACGAGTGGGTGAGTCAGATCAGGGAGCGGGCAAGGATGGCCGCGGTGATCAAGTCCCTCACCTGCGGGGTACTGGCCCAAGAACACAAAGCGATTGCTGCTGAAATTAACGATGGTGGAAAAAATATATATTTAAGATTCCTGCAGAAAAAAAGGTATTTGCACCTAATGCGGTTTTTTTTAGGTTAAGCGAGTCTTCGTTGATTTGCACAAGAAGGTTTTTTTTTCGCTAAACACGAACAGTCTTGGCTTGATTGATCAGTTACTTCATGAGGTGACAGAACATGTAGGGGTTATTTTTTCAAAGCACGTTGTTTCAGAAAAAAAAATACATTTCCTAGAGTCCCTACAAAAGTAAAAAGGCGCAACTTTTTCAGATTTTTTTTTTTTAATTTTCTTCATGGAAAACGTGTTCTGCTTGTGTTCTGCCTTGGTTAAATACCTGTTCACTGGGAATTATTGAACTTGGTGAAAAAACTGGGAAACTCGTGTTGTATTGAGTTTGCGCTCAGGGCAGCATCAGGGGTATCTGAGCCCGACGTCTCGGACCCTGACCTGCGGGACGCAAGACTGTTCACAAGAACACGCAGCCGAAAGACGGCAATAATAACATAACTGTGATGGTGCCGATGAGACTCGAGACGAGGTTTCCGTGTTTTTTTTTGTCTGTGGGAATCTTCTCGGTACCTGTTGCGCTTCCGTACAGAACCGGGACTGCCGCTCCGCGCCTCGGGGACACCCGGGGGTGCCCGCGCGGCCCGTGGCTCGCTGGCGTGTCGGGGGTCCGGACCCCCGCGCGACAACCCCCAGACCCACCGCACCCCAGAGCACCCACACCTGGAGAGCGGTCTGCGGGGTGAGACACCTGGGGCTCGGACCTCTGCTGCCGTACGCCCAATGCCCCCAGCTTGTACGTTTCCACTAATGCGTGGATTCTACATCCAATGGTTTACTTTTATTTTAATAGAAAAGCACGCAGAAGGACCGACTCTCACGTTTTAAAAATAGTTCAAGCATGCAGTTACTGCACTGGGCTTTACAGGTGTAGGGTGCTTGAAGATCATCTTATATACAGGAACATAGTAAAGAGAAAATGAGACTTACTCGGGTACCCGACAGCGGAATGTAGCAGATCCATGCCCGGCGCGGACAGTGTTAACCCGTTCACGGCGTAATGGGGTTGCTTTATGTAGGACATCATGCTCAGGGCTGGACTTTAAAGCGCACTCGCTCTCTCTCTCTCGCTCGATGAGGGGCCGGGTCTTCTTCCTCCGCTCGGGGGGGAGTCTTCCTCTTCTGTTTTTTTTTTTTACTGCTGTGCGCTCCCTCCTTCCCGGCTGGGACTCCCGGGACCGGTCACCCGGCGGTGTGCGGGATCTGGCCTCCGCTCTCTGGTCTCCCTCCTGGCGGCGCCGGGACACCTGTCGGTACCTGCAGGTATCCAAGCGCAGGTGGTCACGGACTGCTGCCGCGGTCCTTACGCACGCACAGTTAACGCCGCCCCGCTATCAAACTGCTAACTTTTTTGTGTGTGTGGTCCTGATAAAGACTGTGCGACAAGTAGTGATGGAGAGGAGTGAAGCGAACCTCTTCTTCCTTCTCAGTCCTGCGGTCCTCTCTCCCAGTGCTCCGCAGCCCTCTCTCTCTCTCTCTCTCTGCTCTCTCTCCCGATCCCTCTGTCTCTCGGACCCGGTTAAGACGCGCCGCCCTCTGCAAGTGTCTGTGCGCCCGGCAGCTAGGCTGTGTCCGGTGACTCGGAGGCAGCCCGTGGTTAACTGCTCGCCACAAGAAAGGGGCAGGCTAATTACAGGCGACTTGTGACTGAGCGGGACACTCTGACCCCTCCCTCTCTCCCCGTCACGGGCTGGTTCTTACAAGACACTGCCCTCGCCTCAGCTCCCACCCTCCGTCCAGCTCGCTACCTGCCTTACTCCCTCTGGCCCAATGAGACCACGCTGCCCCCGGCTGTCTCAGACCCCGTGGTCCAGTGTTTCCAGTGCCCCAAGACCACAGGACCCTTCTAGACTCTGCACCTGTAACGGGAGGCATCACCCTGTTAAGCTGAGACCCGGCGAGGTCTTGAGCTGGAAAACCGTGATGCCCTAATTTTGCCTCGCCGCCTCGTCTTCTAAATACAGTAAATATCGTTCATAAGAGCACAACACCAATTTTGCGTTAAATTCGGTATAACAGTTCTCCCCCCCAACAATCTTAAAGAGAGAAAATCGTTTCGTGTGGTCGGGGCGAGTCACTGATAGGGGTGCTGTATTGTTAATGACCAGCAGTGACGTTATTTCCAGCGCTGTGTTCAGGTATGCGCTGGACCTGTTGCACGAGAAAAGGCCCACGCAGTGACAGCCGAGATCCACACGAACAAAAACGCGATGGCGTGTTCTGAGGCTGATTTTTAAACGAAACTGTGCCGAAACACGAGAGGTAGGGATCCTGCTTTACAATGGCGTACCAGAGTTTCTGGTGGCGCACTGTGGTGTAGTTCTCAGGAAACGCGTCTGTCTCGTTATTAATAACGCTATTAGACACCCCAGCGCACTGGCCTGCTGTATGGTCTGGCTGTGAAGCGGGTCGTTTGACCGCAGTGCTGCTTAATTTAGAGCATGTGAAGTCTATCCCGTGGTCACTACGTTTTGTCTACCTATCCCACCTATCACCTGTTGCTTGGACATGTTACGTGTAACGGGTATCGTGAAGCGGGGTAGACAGTGGTGTATTACGATCTTATTAACGTGAACTGTAACGTGAATTATAATAATTCCTCTTACTGTTCCACCTCAGTGTCGCGGGAGTGCGTACATGGGAGGACTGGTTTTTCGTGGATTAGACTAGCCTCCTTATTTGACTGGGGCTGTGCATGGCACTACAATATTGTCGCAGACACGTACACAAATGGGCAACCCATATATTTGCAGTATGTGCAAAAATAGTATTATTACTAATATTCCCAGAGTTGTTCGCACCCTGATACGAATACTGTGTGCGCATTCTGTAAAAAGATTTCTGTAAAACAAAGGCAGGCAGAGTCCGAACAGTGACCAAGTGTACCGAGGCCGTCCTGGACTTCGGGGCTCGGTTCGTTCCCAGTTTCCAGCTGGTTCTGAACTAGCTGTGTACTTGGCGCTGTGCGCGGCCTGACCCGGCAGAGCGGCTGGTGGGGGGGAGAAGGGGAATTAATTTTTTGGGGGGTGGGGGTGGGGAGTTCGCTGTTGGAGGATTAAAAACCACAAAGGCCCCTGTTGTTCTGTTCTAAATCTCCGGCTGAGCCCTTTCGCGGCCCGACAGGACTCTCCACTTGTCACAAACATAGAATAATAATCATCATCGTCGCCGTCGTCGTTTAGTTTTCTTGGCACCACAATAATTAGGACTAAAGAAAACCCGCATGTAAATCATTAAGGAATAACGGTGTGTTTCGGGTGGGACACCCGATCGCACAATCACGCCTGGATCGGAGGCACGCGCCCCGCGGTCTCAGTGCGAATTGCCAGGTGTGAACCTGACGGAGAATTCGGTTCCGTGGATCCGGTTCCTGCCGCGCACGAGGCTGCACAGGGACGCGGCGTCACTCCGCCACCGGGCAGAAAATAGCGCCACTAGAACTGCGGGACATTATTACACTGTCAGATCTGTAAAACCCAAGTTATTGTTTTAAAAAAAAACAACGTTCTGCTCTGGTCATGTTCCTGTTTATATTACTGCGAAATCGTCCGTTCCAGAAACAGAAACAGAAACATATTGTTGTTGTTAACTACTACTACTAATAATAATAATTAATAATAATAACAACAGGGGTTGTTGTAAAAAAGACTTTCGTTATTATTTTCAGTTGGTTTGTAATTTTTCTAAATGCAGATATTCCCCGGTCTAACTCCAGAATATAATTTGAGGTTATTTCTGTCCTCGTTAACACCTGGCGTATTGCAGTGACAGTGTTGACTATCGCAGGTACCCCTCTCAGGGAATATGTGCGCGGGGCGGTTGGGGATCGGGGGTCGGGCTCTCATTAATTTGTGGGTGTGGAACAAAACCGACTTTTGCAGGTGGAGTCCTTGGTTGATTTTTTCAGGTTAAAGAATCAGCTGTTTTTTTTTAAATCAAATTATCAAATGGGTCAACGACTAAAGTGGTTTCTGTAAAATGGACCTTCACACTTTGTAGGGAAAATTTTTAATTTTCGTTTAAAGCGCAGAACGTGAGCTTTTCTACGTGCTCGTGTGCGGATAATTGAGACGCGAGAAATGATTACACCTACTGAAGTCAGTGGGAACTTTAGGGACGACAAACAAGTGAAAGGCGGTAATTCAGGTCTCAAAACTGGAGAAGGAAGCAGAAGACAGAGAGAATCTGTAGAATAATCTGAACCGCAATGAAAGTCGCTAACGATATCACAAAGCTTTTGGATTTTGTTTTGGAAATGTCCTAAAATACCTAAGAACGACAGCTACTTCAAACTGTAACCTGTATTTCATTTTCCTTTCATGATAAAGATTGCTATAGGTTACTGTGGCCACACTGAAAATAATTGGAATACATTAATAATAATAATAATAATAATAATAATAATAATAATAATAATAATTATTATTATTATTATTATTATTATTATTATATTTTCGTTTAAAAAATAACATGTACAGCACAGCAAAATCCAAAATAAAATGTAAGCGGAAGGAGTTTTATAAAACCTTGAATGAAACACAACTGTACATTATACAGTCATAAATGTATTTTTTATCTATTTCAGGAAACACACGGGTCAGACAGGAACACAATTTAGTATTGAATTTCGTATTTAAATAGACGACGTTTTTTTTTTTGTCGTGTGTTGAAAAAACAACACTTATGTACTGTACGTAGCACAACAGCGAGAAGGACAGAATTTTCCTTGAGTTTTTTTTTGTGTTAACTATCGGAAAAATTACAAATAAAAAAAATGGAAAAATTATAATCGAACCGAGACACTAGTAATGTCCTTGGACAGGGAAACCCATCTCGAGTCCCACTTCGACAGAATCGGAAGAATCGAATCTCTTGTCCCGGGGCTGTGGGAGTGTGAAACACGGGCTCCTTTCGAGCAGAGGCTGGATCGGTTAACTACTAAATACCCGAACCAGCACCGAGTCTAACAGCCCACCCGCCTTTGCACAAGTTCTTGCTTTTAATTGAGAATCAATACAGACGTCAAAAACTGTTTTCCTTTTCTCCCGCAACACGTTAGTAACGCAGGGTCGTGTGTTTGAGCCCGCTCGCTGTGTGCAGACAGAATGGGGACCTGAGCCCCTGCTCCCGAGCTGCTGTCGGTGTTAGTTGTAGTACTGGATGTAGTCGGACTTTTAACAAAGAGGTAACCATTTCTTACAGCACGCAGGCTAGCCAGCTATTTTAGTATCAGCAATTTCCCCTGTAGACCACAGGACTGTAATGATTTAGACAATACTGCAATGTCCGTCGCGGTCCTGCTGTCTGACTGGCTTAGAGCAACTTCACGCAGGTCTGTAAAGACAATTCGATGCGCTCGTAAATAGAATAGGATTTCTTAAAAGTCAAAATCCCCACACACCGGCGTGCAGGCCAAACCGAGGGGTTTTACAGCGGGTCTGCTTGCCGGCCGGAGATGTTCAGAGCGGCAGACCCGCACCTGTACCTGGCGCGAGGGCGCGCGCGAGCTAGCGGGCGCGGGAGGGCGGCGGCGACGGTGCGCGCCCTCGTGCAACCAGGTCCGAGTTTCAAACCGTGTTATTCGTCTGCGATTTAAAAACGCGTCTTTTCCCGACACACACACACACGTTGAAAATACATCAAATTGTCAGTGAAATCAACAAAATAGCGCGTTGTTGTTGTTGTTGTTTTCCTTTAACGAGCTCTTGTTTGTTTTGAACCCCGTCGCAAGACCAACTGCGCTCCTTTCGACGCCGTGATTCGAAGGATTAACTGAACACGAAAACGCTTTTCTAAATTTCTGAGGACCTCCCATCGACTCCCATTCCTATTGTTATTGAGTCTTCCGTACGAAAGATTTCACACAACAGTGCGAACACTCGTGAATTTAAAAGAACGACGCCGTTGAATTTGTACAAAAACCCATTTTCACTGTTGGACAAATGTCCCGGACGAGAGTGGTACGTCTGCGGGGACAGAGAGTCCCCAGGGTTGTGACGGGAATGCAGGGGCACAGACATTACACGGCCCTGAAGGTCTTCTCTCTTGTCGATCGGGATTTTCGCTTGAGAATTATTATTATTATTATTATTATTATTATTATTATTATTATTATTATCATCAATAATAATAATAATAATAACAAGCGGGACTTGCTCTGACAGGTAACAGTGACGCTCCTTGAAGCGGAGAAGTCCGCAGACCTTGTTCTGGACAGGATTCACAGACTGAGCCGCAGAACAGAGACCGAAGGACCCCAGTGACCACCCGTCTTATGGCATTGATATTGCTTATCGCAGCTCCCCGACACGACCGAATAAACCGTCGAAACGACCTAGTTGAGACACCCAGCCTTCTGCAGGGCGGGCCGGGCACCTGCGCCTCCGAGCTGCCGAAAGGCCGAGCCAGCGGGTGGGAGAGGGTTTGGAAAACGAGGCCGATTAAAATAAATGATAAAGTAACGTCAAATAAATCGCGGAGAGAAAAGTGTGCAAATCTTAGATCCCCTGAATCTAAACGGCTTGGAAGTAGAGTTTTTTCCAAGTTGTTTTCGGCTCGCTTTCGTCTGGCTCATTCGTCAGCTTGCGAGACGGGGCCCGCAGCGGTACCTGCCGGCAGACGAGCACCGGAAGGCGAGACTTGCTTAAACAGATGCTCTTCTCTCCGCTAGAGCAAAAAGCTAAAAATTGCGTTTGTCTGGGTTTTTTTTTTCTTTTCAATGCGAATTTTCACAGTAACGCTGGTTCGACTGTAAGAAAAGCTCTGGACAGGTCTGCGGCGCACCCCCAGGTGCACGTCCGGTCAGACAGTTCATTCCGCTGCGCTCTCGGCCCCCACGGGGAGCTGCCTCCACCGGCAACTAGGGCCCACACGAGCGGCGGAATAACAGAAGAGTGATTTCCTCCTAATCGACTGTACGCGGTATTTTACTTTTCACCCCCCGATGTGTGTCCGCGGTCCTCCCATTGACTCCGTTTCAATCTGCACTTCCCATTCCGGACTCCACTCAAACAGACCTGAAAGAAACAGCTCGGACACCTCCAGCTTTAAGAGAAGACGCAGTTTGTTTGTTTTCTAAAGGGATTTCCATCGTGCGGACAACAATGTCCGTGTAACAGGGGTTCCTGCGGCTGTGGAGACATTTTACTCAGCTTTTGTCCCCATGTTGGTAGAAATACAGTTACACACACACACACAACCTGTCAGACTGACATCTCCATACATGACACACAATCACATCTACACTCACGCGGTCTCCCTGCACACCACAAACACTGTGTCGAAACCTACAGTGGTAAATCGGACACGACGCAGTTTGTATGGTAAAATGAACAAGCAAGTGTCTGTATGTGTCTGAGCCCCAAGGCACTAGGGCCCAGCAGCTCCCCTGAATTAAGGACAGGCTGACCAGATAAGAAGCTTACTGAACATGACCCGCACAAACAGACACACACATTCCCTCTCCCTCTGAGACACACATACAAACACCCTTTCAGCGTGTTCTTCTTCCTCACTGTGTCTCCTGTCCCACTGTGGGTGTCAATAATGGCAGAGGTCTGCTGTGTGCCCTCTGACCGGCCTGAAGTCCTAGAAAATGATCACAGTGTCTGTTTAGCACAGCTGCCTAAGAGCAAAGTCAATCTGGCTGTTTTGATACACAAGAACGAGTGTTTTATCTAAAGCAATTTCTAGTCATTATGAATATATAACATGTATCAGGGCATTTACTAGAGCAATCTGAATGAAATGACCCTGCCCAGGGGTACAACAGCAGAATCTGGACCCACAGACTTCTACAGTAGTTACATGCTGTCCAAACCGTGTCTCCTGCCTGACCAGGAGTAACAGCAGACTGGACCTGAGAGACAGGACGTGGACTCTGGGCTGACTGAAGATGAGGAATGGCCCTGTCGAGCTCTCTCTTCTCCACCCTGTTTTGTGCCTCGTAAATTGTGATCACAACGAATCTGTCTTGCAGCTTAGCTTTCCTTTCTCTGTCATTGCCTGTGGTTTCCATACTCCTTGGGACCCTTGACGTATCCTGGTGGATGCTCTCTGTGGCCATTAATGACCCTTGGGCCAGAGAGGTCAAGGCACAGTGAAGAGCAGCGATGGCTTGTGAAAACCATAAGAAACCACAGTCAAACACAACCAGACTGATCCAGCTAAAGACACTTGCAAACTGGTTTCATTTCCAATGCTGGCCTGGAGAGTACATATTAATTACAGGGGGGGAATTTCCCTGAAACAATTTCTTTCTGTCTTCATCCATCGTTTCGTCTTCTTCTCTCCCTGTGTTTATCTCTCTCTGTCTGTCTGTCCTTCATCTGTGTTTGTCTTTCTGTTCTTGCCTGTTTGTCTCGGCCTCTCTGTGCCTTTTACTCATTGTCCCTCTCTCCCATGTCAAGCAGAGGAAGACAGTTGACTGCCTTGCTTGCATCACCTTGGGGTGCGAAAAGGTGATGGGTGGCAAAAGCAGAAAGAGGTTCGAATGAAACAAGCCCTGGTATAGGGAGTTTTATTTGGTATTGCATCACAATACAATACAAGTCTTCATACAGCCTCACTCACAGCTGAGATGTCTGATGTGAGCGTGGTGCTGTCTGTGTGGGCATGTTTTTATTAAACTGTGAAATGCAAACGTCTGCAGCCTCACTTTTATCCCCTCTGCTGCACTTGTGCTGTGTCCGGTTGTGGTCGATTTAACTTGGTCATACTTCTTAAGTTAAGTACTCTGTCCAGGGATCGGTGGACTGGTCATCTACTGCTTGTGTCCGGTTTTGTGAATGAAGTGTTTCGTCAAAGCCCCACACCTCTCTCTGACCCTTCTCAATGTGAGCGTGCCCCTTTAAAAAAATGACTCCTCATTAATTTGGCTTCTCGGAGAAGCCGAATGAGCCTTTTGACAAGCAAAGAAGGAGAAATCACAAGACTCAGGACTGCTGTGCTATGGCTTTTATGAGTTTTGAGAATTAAAATAGATTTGACTTTTTCCTGGGGCCCAGGCAGCCTGTGGCATTTCTAGCAGTGCTCTTCTGGGAGGGAGTGACTGTGCTGAGAAGGAAGGGACTGTTAATTAGTTTCCATTACACGTTACCTGACAGAAATGCTAAGACTTCTCATGGTGTGACCAAGACATGTCCTAAAACGCTGTAGTCTGCTGAAACTTTTTTTGGGTTCGTATGTTATCATATTACTTTCCATACTCTGAGTATTATTATAACCAGTGACACCTAATCATAATAATTGAGAACATATAATGTTGTAAATAAAGAAGTGTGTTTCTTGGGGAGCTCATAACTAACTGCTATGCGTTAGTTGTGGTGCTTCATTACAAAAGTCCTGAAACGTAAGTACAAAAATGTCATCCATTACAACATTTCGTTAAAGTAATCTATCATGCTTTTAAACTATTGGAAGACTGTTTCGAGTTCCCCATTCTCTGCAGGTACAGCTGGTGCCCAATTAAAGAATTGCCCCTTGGTCAAGGAGATGGCAGGAAAGTTTGCGCTGTAGGACTGCTGACCTTCTGAAAATGGATTTAAAGCAGAGGCTCTCCTGGATCTACAATAATACAATTGGCCAAAGGTGGAAACAGATCCTAATCCAACTCCCAAGCCATCCTTTCAAAACTCATCACTAATTCCACATTGAACTTTAGCTGACAGTTCAAATGTGCTTATTGTTTGTGAAAGAGGAGGGAAAACACCTGTGAGATTTAGATAGTCTTCATATGGCCAAATATGACAGCATATATTCAGGTAGAGTCCTGAATTCCATTGTGTCTAATGGAATACAGTGTCTGTGGCCCCAGAACCAAAACGGCCGCTCACACTGCCCCCTACTGGAAGGACACCAATCTGCTTTTCAGTCTCAAATTCCAAACCTGGAATACGAAGGCAGTGTTGCTCTTTCTGAAGGCTTCTCACGTCTACCTGATGGAAACCTGCCACAAAGTAGCAGGTGTGGTGTTTTTGCTAATTAGCCAGTTAACAAGAAAACAGCCCCATGCGGGCAATGACAGTGATGTCCCCACAGTGGAAATCCACACCCCTGAATGTTGGTATATATCACTCATAGGTATATTCCAGTCTTTGATTGGATCTCTTAGTGAAGAAATCAGATGCTAAATGCTGCGGCTGACAGGGCTCTTGACATGAGTCGACATGTATATTGTGTATACATTTGGCAGGCCACCCGTTGAATGCACATATTTCACCTTAAATATATGACTTGTACAGAACAGCGCGGTGAATTATCGAAGGCAGGGAAACGGGACGGGCAGAGTGCTTTGGCTGTGTAACAGATCGGTACAGACAGGAATGTCCAGCGATGTCGCCCACAACACATTCTGGAGGGCTCTGCTCTCTGCAGGCCGCTGGCCTGAAGAACCGCTGCGTGTGGAGAACACCCTCCCATGGCCCGACTGCCCGGTCCAATGGAAGACATACAGCTGTTGTTCACGACTGTCACTTGTTAATCTACCGTCCTGAGTCTGAGCCTGGGTCACGCTGCAGTGCTGACTGCGTCCAGGAATCCAAAACGGGTGCTCAGAGTGATCGACGTGCCTGACGTCAGCGCAGGACGCCGGGCGCCGGCTCTCCCGTCGGGCGCAGCGGAGCTCAGGCATGCCGAACGATGGGCATGTCTCACCCTCGCCATATCGCGCGCGGGTGTGGCACCCTCAGGGCTAATACATCATTAAACTCGGTACTAAACAGTCATTAGAGTCTGTGTGTGGGGAGGGGGAGCAGAAGCCGTAAGAAAGGACCGCACGCGACGCCCTCGGAACGTTTTGAAAAACTGGTGCTATTATTCTGTCAGCGCAACAGCTGGGCCATCAAGACCTCGGCGGTGCCCGGTTCTTAGTCGTGTGGGAGTACCTTCTAGTCAAGCGGGAGAACGTCAGGCCACAGGCGGAAACCCGGGCAGCGTCAGTGCCCGAAATGAGGGACATCTCATGCTGGACCCCGCAGAGAGCTGGCAGGGGTCCTGCTGTCCCCATGCCTGGAGCTTCAGTGAGGCAGAGTCAAGGGGGTTCATGGGAAACAGCCACAGAGATAACTCACTGCCTTCCATTCTGTGAAGTGTACCTCAGCAGTGTCTCACTGTGCTTATTGCACTGCGCTGTAGGGTGCATCATGCTGTAGTGAACTTGAAGAAAATATTCCTTAGAACTGTTTATCACGGCACTCTCATGAGCCAATCTAACACAAGGCACTGTGAGTGTAAGGTAAGACCCCAGAGGAATCCATCCCAGAAGTAACCAAGCTCAAAAATTCCTGCGCCGCGTTTGCCAAGGTTGACTTTCGTGAGGGACATGGTGATGCTCCCACCCACACGGCCGCTCTGCTTAAACACATCCGCGCTCTAAGACCGACACACACACACACACACACACGCGCACGCGCGCGCACACACACGCGCACGGTTCAGCCGATTTATCATAATATGCTTTATCTGAAAAGTAAGGATCTTACCTCGGGATAAAGTGAGGAAAAGAGAGATTTCCCGGTCAGAGCCGCTGAAGGGGGCAGACTGGAGAGAGAGCAAGGAGCAGGTGGACAGGGGACGCCGGGCGCTGACAGACGGGATGCACTGCCGGAAAAACGGACGCAGGAGCCGGAGGGCAGCCCTGCCCTGGGATGGTCAGGCCAGCAGGGAAAACTAGGGGATCAGTGGATTGATGGCGTCTGACAGATGGGGCAGATGGACAGACTGACGGAGGGACGGCGCAGCAGGATTCCCGCACTGTGCCCGTGTGATGCGCTGAGTTGCAACCCCACAAAACGAAGAGAAGGAAAAAGTGAAGACAGAGTGAAGGAGTGCGGGGGAGAGAGGGAGAGGGAGGGGGGCAGAGGGGGGATTTAAACTGCAGGCCAGTGATGTCATGTGTGTGTGTGTGTGTGCACGCTTGTGAGAGTCTTTGTGTGTTTTTCATGCACGTAAGTGCTTGTCGGTCAGGGTGTGTGTCTGTTAGGGATACACACTCAGTGGGAGTGCTCATTGGCGTGAGAGTGTGTGACTTGCGTGTGTTAGAGCTGAGTCAGGGTCCACTAGGGGACTGACGAAAGACAATGAACAGCAGCTCTAGTTTGGACAGATCTCCTGTTTGTTCTGGACTTCCAGCCCTGGTGAGAGTCCAATGGGGTCAGAACAGCGCGGTGCCAGCCGGTGCCTGATGCCAGGCTCACCGTGTGGATGAGATCAGTAACCCTGCACTGCTGGACTGCAGCCTGCTCCTGGCACGGGATCTGTATCCGGGAGAGTCCTGGGAGGCAGGTTAACTGGGGCACTGTTTCAGGGATCAGTTGAGGAGGGCCGAAGCAGGCAGTGTCTAACGCCCTGCCCGGGCCGTGGCAGTGTTGGCACACTTAGTGTTTGGTGAGTGGGGGACCGCTGGACAGTCAGTTCTTGTGGTCCTTGCGAGGTGTGGATCTTCAGTCCAAGTCCAGCAGGATTCTCTAAATGAGTGGGCTGTACATGGGCAGAGAGGTCAGACCTTGTAAACAAGATGATGGTGCCGCCACATCTCGCTGTCTACGTGATGCAGCATTTGAGTTTGGACAGTATGTGTGGGACCTCCTCAGCCGAGCTCTGTTCTGTCCAGGAGGCTCCCTCGTCCAGATTCTGTGCTGGTGCGTCTGTGGCTCTGCTTAAACACCCACTACTTTAATAGTCACTGCTGCGCTGCTGGGACCGTGACTCCAAAATAAACTGGTGTGCTTACAGTGTGGGTGTCTGTATAGGTTTCTCTGGTTTCTGACTGCAGATAGAAGGAGCTGTCATTGGTAAAACCAAAACGTTGTGTTGCTTCACCAATGTCTGTCTCCCATCTTCTATCATCAGTGTGCAGTGTGTATTATTATTAATCTTGGTCTTTAACAGCAGCATTGGAGTTAAGCATGTACCTTTACCTCTTTCACCTTGTTTTCTCTCACTCTTCTTCCTCCCTCTCTCTCTCTCTCTCTCTCAGTGCGTGTCTATCCCCTGCAGGGTCACCCTCAGTTAGAACGCACTCGGCCTCTGTGGGGACCCCCCAGCTGGTGCTGCGTTTACTGTACGGTCAGCTCTGTAATCTGCTCTTTGCAGACAGGATGGGGTGGGGGTGGGGGTCGTGCTGTTCAGTCATGCCCGGGAAACACTTCCCAGAGCTCTAAATCCATACGACTTATGGATAAATGAATGTGGAGCACTCACAGTCGACAGACTGAGCTGAAACAGTGCAGGGGGGTTAAAGGAACATTGAACCATTCCTAGGCCAATGTACCTGCTGACTCGGGGCACTTCAGTACAGACCTGTATTAAAAATACCAGCGACCAAGGCAGGACAGTGCTGCTCCCTGGCTTGACACCACAGGGAGTCTGTGCTTACGGGTTTGTGTGTGTGCTACTGTGTTCTTGTGTACGTGTGTGTTACAGTGTGTGTGTCTATTAGTGTGTGAATTACAGTTCGTGTCACAGTGCTGAAGCAGATAATGATTTACTCTCTCTTAATTTGTGCATTTTTGGTTCAGCATGCCTCAAGAACCTAAACGACTTCTTAAGTTAGGACTCCTTGGTTCTCACTACAACACCCTTCTGTGCGACCAGCAATGGGGAAGGAGACAGAGAGTGTGAGATAATATAGCCTTGTGCAAACCATGCCCAGAGAGGAAGACAAGCCCTTGGGTGACACGCAGGCAGCTGGGTGATTGAAAAAATCTATAAGCATATTTTTTTTGGTCTTAGACTCTTCCTAACGTGTACAGTGTATTGGATAAAATCTAAACAGTTCAAAACCAATGTGTTGATCTTAACATTCAATACAAAAAAAGATGAAACAAGACAGTATACAATAAATAATCAGATACAACTCTAATAAAGAAGAACCGATATATAATCTAACTATAAAATGGCATTTAAAAGGCTCAGTGAGAAGTGAGAGCAGAGGGACAGATGATAGACGTGCAGTTCAGGTGTGACTGTGGACTACTGATACAAGCATGTTCCACATAGTCCTCCCTTCTTATTCACATGAGTTTGACAAACATTAACACACACTTGGTTTAAAAATGAATTAGTGCAGCAGAATAAATGTCTTACATAAATAAAAGCAATAGTTTTTGTCTGGGAGTTAGGAGTGGCCCTGGGACAAGCCCTCCTAGTTACAAATCCCATTCCTATGGGAAATCAGTTTTGATTAATATGTTTTTTATTTACACAGCATTTTTCAAGAATGCATCTGCCGTGTAAACCGAGTTCTACTAAATGTGAAAGTGTGTTGGTGTGTGTTACAGTGCGTGAGAGTGTGCTTGTTATAAGGTGTTCCAGTGAGGCACAGTGTGTGTGCTTGGCAGTAAGTTACAGTGCAATACAGTAATAGAGTGTGTGTGCAGAGTGTGTCTGGTGCGAAGGGGGTGGAGAAGTACACTAACGATCACTGCTAACGAGCCCATATGGCAGCAGACGGGCTGTTGCGGGTGCTGCATTATTTAAAGGCAGTGAAGCATGGAAGGGCTTGAGAGCGGTAATCCCCAACCATGCTGTGCCACGTGCCACGCAGACACACCACACTAGCTGGGCTGTGCCACACGGGGACATCTCACCAGCTACAGTTCACTGTACCTGCCCTCTCTCTCTCACTGTAACTCTCCTCTCTCTCACACTGTACCTGCCCTCTCTTAATCTCACACTGTAACCCTCCTCTCTCACTGTACCTGTCCTCTCTCTCTCACTGTAACTCTCCTCTCTCACACTGTACCTGTCCTCTCTCTCTCACTGTAACTCTCCTCTCTCACTGTACCTGTCCTCTCTCTCTCACTGTAACTCTCCTCTCTCACTGTACCTGTCCCCTCTGTCTCACACTGTAACTCTCCTCTCTCTCACTGTACCTGTCCTCTCTCTCTCACTGTAACTCTCCTCTCTCACTGTACCTGTCCCCTCTGTCTCACACTGTAACTCTCCTCTCTCTCACTGTACCTGTCCTCTCTCTCTCACTGTAACTCTCCTCTCTCACTGTACCTGTCCTCTCTCTCTCACTGTAACTCTCCTCTCTCACTGTACCTGTCCCCTCTGTCTCACACTGTAACTCTCCTCTCTCACTGTACCTGTCCTCTCTCTCTCACTGTAACTCTCCTCTCTCACACTGTACCTGTCCTCTCTCTCTCACTGTAACTCTCCTCTCTCACTGTACCTGTCCTCTCTGTCTCACACTGTAACTCTCCTCTCTCTCACTGTACCTGTCCTCTCTGTCTCACACTGTAACTCTCCTCTCTCACTGTACCTGTCCTCTCTCTCTCACTGTAACTCTCCTCTCTCACTGTACCTGTCCTCTCTGTCTCACACTGTAACTCTCCTCTCTCTCACTGTACCTGTCCCCTCTGTCTCACACTGTAACTCTCCTCTCTCTCACTGTACCTGTCCTCTCTCTCTCACTGTAACTCTCCTCTCTCACTGTACCTGTCCTCTCTCTCTCACTGTAACTCTCCTCTCTCACTGTACCTGTCCCCTCTGTCTCACACTGTAACTCTCCTCTCTCACTGTACCTGTCCTCTCTCTCTCACTGTAACTCTCCTCTCTCACTGTACCTGTCCTCTCTGTCTCACACTGTAACTCTCCTCTCTCTCACTGTACCTGTCCTCTCTCTCACACTGTAACCCTCCTCTCTCACTGTACCTGTCCTCTCTCTCTCACTGTAACTCTCCTCTCTCTCACTGTACCTGTCCTCTCTGTCTCACACTGTAACTCTCCTCTCTCACTGTACCTGCCCTCTCTTTATCTCACACTGTAACCCTCCTCTCTCTCACTGTACCTGTCCTCTCTCTCTCACTGTAACTCTCCTCTCTCTCACTGTACCTGTCCTATCTCTCTCACTGTAACTCTCCTCTCTCTCACTGTACCTGTCCTCTCTGTCTCACACTGTAACTCTCCTCTCTCACTGTACCTGCCCTCTCTTTATCTCACACTGTAACTCTCCTCTCTCTCACTGTACCTGTCCTCTCTCTCTCACTGTAACTCTCCTCTCTCTCACTGTACCTGTCCTCTCTTTCTCACACTGTAACTCTCCTCTCTCACTGTACCTGCCCTCTCTTTATCTCACACTGTAACTCTCCTCTCTCTCACTGTACCTGTCCTCTCTGTCTCACACTGTAACTCTCCTCTCTCACTGTACCTGTCCTCTCTTTATCTCACACTGTAACTCTCCTCTCTCTCTCACTGTACCTGTCCTCTCTGTCTCACACTGTAACTCTCCTCTCTCACTGTACCTGCCCTCTCTTTATCTCACACTGTAACTCTCCTCTCTCTCACTGTACCTGTCCTCTCTGTCTCACACTGTAACTCTCCTCTCTCTCACTGTACCTGTCCTCTCTCTCTCACTGTAACTCTCCTCTCTCTCACTGTACCTGTCCTCTCTGTCTCACACTGTAACTCTCCTCTCTCTCACTGTACCTGTCCTCTGTCTCACACTGTAACTCTCCTCTCTCTCACTGTACCTGCCCTCTCTTTATCTCACACTGTAACTCTCCTCTCTCAATTCAATTCAATTCAAGGTGCTTTATTAGCATGACCGATGGGTACAATCAGTGTTGCCAAAGCAAATAAAAATAATAAAATTAACATAGAACAATAACTCTCCTCTCTCTCACTGTACCTGTCCTCTGTCTCACACTGTAACTCTCCTCTCTCTCTCACTGTACCTGTCCTCTCTGTCTCACACTGTAACTCTCCTCTCTCACTGTACCTGTCCTCTCTTTATCTCACACTGTAACTCTCCTCTCTCTCACTGTACCTGTCCTCTCTGTCTCACACTGTAACTCTCCTCTCTCTCACTGTACCTGTCCTCTCTGTCTCACACTGTAACTCTCCTCTCTCTCACTGTACCTGTCCTCTCTTTATCTCACACTGTAACTCTCCTCTCTCACTGTACCTGTCCTCTCTCTCACACTGTAACTCTCCTCTCTCTCACACTGTACCTGCCCTCTCTTTATCTCACACTGTAACCCTCCTCTCTCACTGTACCTGTTCCCTCTGTCTCACACTGTAACTCTCCTCTCTCACACTGTACCTGTCCTCTCTGTCTCACACTGTAACTCTCCTCTCTCTCACTGTACTTGTCCTCTCTGTCTCACACTGTAACTCTCCTCTCTCTCACTGTACCTGCCCTCTCTTTATCTCACACTGTAACTCTCCTCTCTCTCACTGTACCTGCCCTCTCTTTATCTCACACTGTAACTCTCCTCTCTCTCACTGTACCTGTCCTCTCTCTCTCACTGTAACTCTCCTCTCTCTCTCACTGTACCTGCCCTCTCTTTATCTCACACTGTAACCTTCCTCTCTCACTGTACCTGTTCCCTCTGTCTCACACTGTAACTCTCCTCTCTCACACTGTACCTGTCCTCTCTCTCTCACTGTAACTCTCCTCTCTCTCACACTGTACCTGCCCTCTCTTTATCTCACACTGTAACCCTCCTCTCTCACTGTACCTGTTCCCTCTGTCTCACACTGTAACTCTCCTCTCTCACACTGTACCTGTCCCCTCTGTCTCACACTGTAACTCTCCTCTCTCACTGTACCTCTCCTCTCTGTCTCACACTGTAACTCTCCTCTCTCTCACTGTACCTGTCCCCTCTGTCTCACACTGTAACTCTCCTCTCTCTCACTGTACCTGTCCTCTCTCTCTCACTGTAACTCTCCTCTCTCTCACACTGTACCTGTCCTCTCTGTCTCACACTGTAACTCTCCTCTCTCACTGTACCTGTCCTCTGTCTCACACTGTAACTCTCCTCTCTCACTGTACCTGTCCTCTCTTTATCTCACTCTGTAACTCTCCTCTCTCTCACTGTACCTGTCCTCTCTCTCTCACTGTAACTCTCCTCTCTGTCTCACACTGTAACTCTCCTCTCTCACTGTACCTGCCCTCTCTTTATCTCACACTGTAACTCTCCTCTCTCTCACTGTACCTGTCCTCTCTCTCTCACTGTAACTCTCCTCTCTCACTGTACCTGCCCTCTCTTTATCTCACACTGTAACTCTCCTCTCTCTCACTGTAGCTGTCCTCTCTGTCTCACACTGTAACTCTCCTCTCTCTCACTGTAGCTGTCCTCTCTGTCTCACACTGTAACTCTCCTCTCTCACTGTACCTGTCCTCTCTGTCTCACACTGTAACTCTCCTCTCTGTCACTGTACCTGTCCTCTCTGTCTCACACTGTAACTCTCCTCTCTCTCACTGTACCTGTCCCCTCTGTCTCACACTGTAACTCTCCTCTCTCACTGTACCTGTCCTCTCTGTCTCACACTGTAACTCTCCTCTCTCTCACTGTACCTGTCCCCTCTGTCTCACACTGTAACTCTCCTCTCTGTCACTGTACCTGTCCTCTCTGTCTCACACTGTAACTCTCCTCTCTCTCACTGTACCTGTCCTCTCTGTCTCACTGTAACTCTCCTCTCTCACTGTACCTGTCCTCTCTGTCTCACACTGTAACTCTCCTCTCTCTCACTATTTCTGCCTCACACTATAAGTCTGTAAAGCTACTCTACTGAAGTGTATTGTGTCTCTAGGACTTGGGAACAGTGTAATTTGTATTGTGTTTTTCTTGGTGGGTGAAATAGTTTTGTTATAGAAAGTGCTCTTCTGAGACTAGTTGATTTTGGTGTGGTTCGTGGTAGTGAGCTTCAGGACTAGCTGATGGAGGGGACTCTTCTGTGCTCACCTGAGCTTTGTGTAGGTCTCTCTTTTGGTTTCTGTTTCTTAAGATAATCCAGTAGTTTGATGCTTTTTGAATATTTTAAATAAACACTATCAAATACATTGCCAGCAACCTTAATATTGCATTATATGAGTAGAGACAAAACATTTCATTTGTCATTGAAGTAAACAGAGTCTGGTTTGGTTGCAGGTAAAGAATAATAAAGGGGCTGTCACTTCCCCTGTGGAAGAGGTGTTAGTGGGACCAGTAGGAGGCGCTCACCCTGCCATCTGTGTGGGTACTAATGCCCCAGTACAGTGATGGGGACACTATACTGTAAAAAGGCGCCGTCCTTTAGATTAGATGTAAAACTAGAGGTCTTGACACTCTGTGGTCATTAAAAAACCCAGGAAGTTTCTCAAAAAGAATAGATGTGTTACCCCAGTGTCCTGGCCACATTTCCCCCTGGCCTTTATGAATCATGGCCTCCTAATAATCCCCCTCTCTGAACTGGCTCCATCACTCTGCTCTCCTCCCCACTGAGAGCTGGTGTGGGGGGATCTTCCAGGTGGGGCTGCACACTGGTGGTGTTGGAGGAGAGTCCCCATCACCTGTAAAGCGCTCTGAGTGGAGTGTCCAGAAAAGTGCTATATAAGAGTAAGGAATTATTATTATTACTACACAAAATTAAAAGAGGACAGCGGCCTATTTTTGCCCTGTAGGTATTGTTTGACATGTTTATTTGCATGAGAATTCTATTTGCAGGGCCCCTGTAGAATTAAAGATGTAGTATTCCCTGCATGCCTTGTCTCAGTACCTTCACTGCCAGGCTAAAGGCCACAGTGCAGGGGTCGCTCCAGTTTTGTGAATGCAGGAGAGTGTTGATCAGGGTAAAGCGGTATCTTGGGTATCTGGACCAGGACAGCAGCAATGACGACTTCTAGCCCCATGACCGGTTCAATCCTGTCTAAAACCAGCCCTGCTAGTTTTCACTGTATCTTCTGAGAACATTGACTTGATTCTTATGTCAAAACCTTTACCCCCCTCCCATACCATTGTGGGGAATGTTGAGGTCTGAGGTTTGAGATTTCAAATCCAAAATGCTTTTTCAAACTCCATACAGCAGGCAAATATTGTTCCCTTTTTTCTGATGTGCATTCGTTTAGAAGCGTACAGTATGAACAGGGTTTTAATGTGCTCAGCAGTGCAGTGCTTTGGAGAGAATCCAGTCTGACTCTTACCGAGAGCACTGTGGGGAAAGGAAGGCCAGTATCTGGTGGCCGATGGTACAGTACACAGATTACCACTCGCGCTCGGTCCATTACTGGCCAGTTTCGAGGGCTGAGTTCAAGATCTTGAGCAGCTCCTCCTCTGGCTCAGGGCTCCAGCACCTCGTTAAGGTTGACATTAGGCCCGTTGCTGTTCCTGTGCTGCAGGGTGATAACTCAGTCCAGGGTGTTCTGGGCATCTTTGATGCAACTTTCGGGTGATCTTAGTTTCTTTAATTAATTTAGCGTCGAGTGTTTTTTTGTGGAACAGTATGTATATTTCCTCAGTGCCGAAGGAAGAGATGCTGTGGCTGGGGTTCTAGACTCCACACGGTGGACATCAGACTCACAGCAGACAACGTCCTTGATGGCCTTGTCCTGGGATTTCTAGATGTTCCAACCGCTTAAAGTTAGAGATCTCCAGGATCTCGTAAAATTGAGTGTTTATGCTCTCTTATTTCTCAGGGAACAAAAAAGACACAGATGACAACTTTTCTGTTTCACACAACAAGTTTCTCCCGGTTTTTCTAAGTTTCCAGCTCCCCTCATCTCGCAGGTCGCTCTGGCACCATGGCTGATTGGCTCTGTGTTGCTCTTAATATTATTGACGGAAAGAGACTCACACTCTCCCACACACACTCACACACAATGGGTCTCTCATAATGAATTGGATGTTAAATCCCCTGGAATGTTTCCCAATTACCCTGCAGCCCTAAATACATCTTACGTAACAGTCCGCCACTACAATAGGGGGCCTGTGGTGCCGCAAGGAGAGCGAAGCTGTGGAAATCATTGATGCCCCTTATTGCACCCTGTACATCTTATACAGGCTTATCACAATTGAGGTTATGCTGTGACACTCTGTTACAGTACTGTACCACTCTGTTACAGTGTTATAACACACCTTCACTGAGCTGTACCACTCCTTTACAGTGTTATAACACACCTTTACTGAGCTGTACCACTCCTTTACAGTGTTATAACACACCTTCACTGAGCTGTACCACTCTGTTACAGTGTTATAACACACCTTCACTGAGCTGTACCACTCTGTCACTGTGTTATAACACACCTTCACTGTGGTGTACCACTCTGTCTCTGTTATAACACACCCTAACTGAGATGTACCACTGTGTTATACTACACCTTCACTGTGCTGTACCTCTCTGTCACAGTGTTATACCACTCCTTCACTGTGCTGTACCTCTCTGTCTGCGGAGAAAGAGAGGGTGAGGGTGAGAGACAAGGAGAGAGACAGAGAGACAGAGGAGGAGGCGTGTGGGGCAGGCTGCCTGGACGCTGACACTCTGCAGCTCTAATCCAGATTAGAGTGTCTAAAAGAGGCCTGTGTATCTCCTGCCCTGACTCTAATACACAGCTCTGTCAGCACCAATCACTCAGGGCACTAATCCCCCCCACAACCCCTGCATGCGGTACAATCACACAATTGGAAATCATACAAGAACATCACTGTAAAAAAAAAACTGACGGGGTTTGGCTTCAACACACTGGACACCGAAAGAGAAGAAACAGGAGGAGGGAGGGGAGCTGAGTGGTGTCACAATACGCCATATTCACTGTGCGTAGTACTCTGTGACAGATCTGATTATTCTTTGCTTTTGAAAGCTATTGCTGTGTCTGACTTGGTCATCATTGTGTGTCCTCACAACATCTTGCGTTTAAAGCAATTCATATCTTGAATCCAGCAGGCAGCTGGAGCAGATCAGTGATGGGCGCGGTCCAGGTTCTGCTTGTGTCTGGGCCTCAGCACGTTTAGCCATGTTCGTGGTGTAAAACACGTCATAACTTTGCATCAAACATCCTCTAACACACCCGGTTTGTTAGACTTCTCTTACTTTTGTTTCCTTTGTAAAGATGTTGAAGCACTTTTTGACTACCAGCGATTACTGATAATAACCGTCTTCAGACTTTTCACAGTTCGGTGTGTGCGTCTGTGTGAACCAGAGTGTGGCACCATGTAATTGGTTAGCACAGAGCTTGTCAGTGTATTGTTTATCACAGCTTGTGTCAGTAAGTGTCAATGTGTATATAACACACTAGGTCAGTATATATATGTGTGTGTCAATAGCTTTGTATCACAGTGTGAGTATGACAGTGGGGGTAAGTCTGTGTGTCTGTGTATCACAGCATTTTGTGGTCAATATATGTGTCAATGCTATCAATGTTTATGTCTGTGTGTGTAGCTCAGTCTGTGTGTCGCAGTGTATGAGTGCAGCTGGGGTTGCAATGAGACAGTAAATGAAGTTGACACTGAGCTGCTCAGTGGATTAGCATAACAGTGTAATGGCACAGCCAGAGAGAGGGGTAGGTATTCCTCAATAAGCAAAGACAGACCAGCTGTAAGTGTCCACTGCTCTGCTGACTGGAGCAGTGCCTGCAGGAAGAATAGACACCAGCCAGCACAAACAAATAGACTTCTGTCATACTGAGAATCACCTGCCTTCATCACACTGATGGAGCGGCACATCTCAGTGAAAGTGTGCAAACACACAGTGAGAGTATGATGCAGTATAGAGAGAACGTGGCATGGCACAGTGAGAGTATGGCACAGCACAGTGACAGTGTGGCACAGCAGCACTGTGAGGGTACGACACAGCACAGTGACAGTGTGGCACAGCAGCACTGTGAGGGTACGACACAGCACAGTGACAGTGTGGCACAGCAGCACTGTGAGGGTACGACACAGCACAGTGACAGCGTGGCACAGCAGCACTGTGAGAGTACGACACAGCACAGTGACAGTGTGGCACAGCAGCATTGTGAGATTACGACACAGCACAGTGGCAGTGTGGCACAGCACAGTGACAATATTATGTCTTTTATAGTTTTGTTCTTATTTTTATCTGTACTTTGCTGTTTCTCCTTGAACTCAGAGCTCAGCGAACCAGAGTGCAGCTCCATCACAGCAGAGCAGTCATGGGCAGAGACTCTCTTCTGACTCCCTGTGCACCAACACACAAACAAAATGCCCTTCTTCTTTATTATTATTTACCTGCACCCAAACCAAACCCAGTTTGCTTCAGTCACAAACGAAATGTCTTCTCTACTCTTCTCATGCAGTGGTAAGGATGGCCACCAGGTGGAAGCAGAGACCATGGTATTCAACCTGCTTTGTTAAATTATTGTACGACAATAGTACAAGCTATTGCTTTGGCAACACTGATTGTACCCATCGGTCATGCTAATAAAGCACCTTGAATTGAATTGAATTGAAATAGTAAGAGACATTAATGCTGTCGCCCTGAATGTCCAGCAGCATTGTCTTCGTTTGGCTGTGACTCCACTGATGCCATGTTTATTGACCACACATGCACACCAGCTATTGGAAATTCAAGTGGCCATTGACCTCTGTAGGCTTTCAGGTTTAAAGAAATGGAAATGCTGTAGTGTCTCATGTGTCTCACTTCTCTCATTAGAACATAAAGTGGACATTGGCTGTATCAGTGTTTTGTCAATTTCAAGGAACCACAACCCATATCTATTACACTAACCTAGGAGTTTCCAACACAGGTATTCTGTGCAGCTTTATGTTGTGAAAAGCTCTGCATTTTGGAGAAACGTTTAATTGATCTAAAGTTTAACTGGACCAGTTGACCCCTAAATCTGGAGTTAGAAACCCCTTCACTAGTGTTTGTGGGAATCGGAGGGAGCCTGTGCCTAGATCTGTGACCATATAACTGCTGTTTTATTAGCAGTTTTTCAGAAAGGATTTAACGCTTACATTTCATTTGTATTTGAAGAGGACAACACAAGGTCATATGGATATAAGAAAAACAAGATATAGAGGTCTTAGATAAATAGAGGGACAAACAGACCCCATGCCTTGTAAAAGTATTCAGACCCTTTCTATGGTGACCCGTCTTGTGAAATTACCAAGTAACGCGCGAACATTTAACAAAAATTGAATATGTTGTTCAAAACCTGAATTGCTATGCTTGTCTCATCAGGACCCAGACCTGTGGGTCCTGATGAGACAAGCATAGCAAGTTTTGCACATTGCCTGTTGTTGTTTTTTTGCACATCGTCTGTTGTTGTTTTTTGCACACTGCCTGTTGTCTCTGTCTTTCTTTTGCTGCACAATTGTATTGTTGTTGTTGTTGTTGTTGTTTTTTCTCTTTGTACTACTTATGTCCGAGAGCTAGCTAAATAGCATTTCGTTATACCATATACCATGTATATGAGTGTAATGACAATAAACTTGAACTATCGCGGCCATGATGAGGGATCTATGGGGATATGTCTCTGCTCATCTGCACGTTTGCCCCATTCTTCTTGGCCAGTTTCTTCAGGCTGTCTCATGTTGCTTGGGGATCGCTTACAGACGACAGTCTTCAGGGTTCGGGTCTTCCTAGGGATTTTTAGTAGGATTCAGGTCAGGATTTCGACGGGGACATTCACTTTCTTAGTCTGAAGCCAGACTGTTTAATTTGTCTGTAAAAGAAACTGGGGTTGTGGAGGGGAGTCTAGCATTTTAGGAAGAGAATGAAACAGAAGAGTCATGGTCAATTCTCATGTATTTTTAATTGCTATAAAATGGTATAGGATCTTGCAAGAATATCCAGAATTTTTTTCACTGTCTTAAACTGTGTTTTTATGCTCGTTTTTCTCCTGTACTGTATATTTTCCAGCATGTGTATCTGTTTGCTGCTGATTTCCCTTTTACTTGAAATGTTGTCCTAAAAGGTGCTTCGTAAAGGCTGAATATGATAATTACGTCTGTAAGTTACTGGCAGAGAGAAGCAAAACTGCCATGAATTCTTAGAAATATCCATGTATAATTCCACAGACACGTAAAACGTACGGGCATGAATATAAACAATGAGTTATCACTACAGTTTCTGAGTCTCATTTTCAAGTCTCATATGATAACAAGTCTGAACTATTTCTGAATGTATCCACTGAGGTATAGGGGAAAAATGAAATTGTGTTATCTTCGTGGTTTTGAGTAGTTTTGTACAAGTCCATATTAAGATTTCTTTCTTAGTTTGATTAAGAAGCCTGTGGCCTGTGCGATCTGCAGGTGTACTGTATCTCATTATGGAATTCAGACCCCTAGAAAACAATTGGTTATGGGCTCTGTTTGTTGATGAATTGAGAGATTTGATTGGTTGACCTATAGATAGGATGCACCTGAGGATGTTTCTTCTGTATTTTTTTTACATTCAAGTCACATCTACTCTTGAGGTCATCTTGCAACAGGCAACCAGAATGGAGACTTTTAGCCAGATGAGTTCGAGCACGCTCACTGGGGGACAGTACTGTGTTGCTGCAGTTGGCTTTCGGTTTACCGTGCTTACAGCAGTGCTTGGCAGAGCCAGTCCTAACCTTTACCACACAACAGGTATGGGTATTTCTTCCATGATTTCCTCATGGTCCACTACCCTTTCCTGTGCCTTTACCATAGTATACCACAGTGACATATTTCCTTTTACTTACACGAGCACACAAACACTGCCTGGACATGATTTCATAAAAAGTTTATAAAAATCTTTAAAAAAAAAAAACAGCAATACAAATGACAATCATAGCCATAGTAGAAAAGTATATTCTCCCAAACAGATCCTCACTTCATATACAATTTAATACAACAGTCAGACTCAAAATACTGGCTTTGTTTAAGGCACTTTGTAAAGTTAGCAAGTTATAGTATATA
The DNA here is from genome assembly GCF_059453375.1 of Lepisosteus platostomus. Taxonomy (NCBI): domain Eukaryota; kingdom Metazoa; phylum Chordata; class Actinopteri; order Semionotiformes; family Lepisosteidae; genus Lepisosteus; species Lepisosteus platostomus. The sequence goes on from NC_142614.1 coordinate 6,631,337, forward strand.
TTGTGTGTTTATATACAGTAAGTCGATTTGTATGATGCAGCTACAATATTTTACTCATTGAGAAAGGGTGAATTTATCTGGACAATGTCAGACCGGCTGTGGTATCTTCACCTGTATTAACCTCCTGCGTTCTCTTTCTATCTCTCCCACTCCGTGTACTGAGAGGAATGTGCAATACAGACACACCGACACAAACCGCATCATCAATCCACAAACAGTTAGAAAGAGATAAAATCCCAAGACTTGCATGGAGTTGTCCAATGACATGGAAATAACTCAAACTTTTAAGTGGTTATGAAGTTATTAGACAGGTTTTCACCATTACTCTTTTCCCATTTCCCTTTTTAATTGCCTTTCTTGACATGGTCCCTTTTTTCCACCTCTTCTCCTTCGTTTCTGGCTCTAGGAGTTTACCTTCTAATTCGCTTGTTAACAACTTTTATTCCATAGCATGCAGAAAGAAGACAAGTCTGTTTGTTGAACTTGAATTTCAGCATGGATTTCTCTGATGGAGAGCTTCAGTAAAAAGCCACTTATTTTAAAGTCACAACTGTTCATCTCTTATGTCAGTAGGTCAGTGAAATAACTGTCAGTTGTGATGGCGTGACACTTGACCACGGTTTGACCACAGTCCTGCTTTCACAGTCCGAACTGCTTTACAAGACTCGGACAACTCTGCCACGTTTAGCTTACACCTCTGTTGACTCCTGAAGAGAAAACAGAAATCCCTTATTTTGGCAGGCAACTGTGAAAGCCTTACTGATGCATTTTCAAGAACATTTACATATCATCTCTAAAGAACAAGCTTGCTCAGGGTGTTTTAAATGGTGTTCCTATGGGCTCTTCCACACTCCAAACTCAGTTTCCAGATGATTTCTAATTTCTTAAACGTGTACATCATTGCAAAGTCCAGGCAGAGCGGCTTAGTGGAAAAAAACGACTCCAGCTCTGGCCTCCACCCTCTGACACCACCACACTTGGAGCAAGAGCGGGTATTTCATCTGATATACCACTCAGCTCTAAGCCTGGGGGTGGGGCAGTGCTACACGAAGGCTGTTCTGCACATCTCTTGCCGACCACAAGAACCATTTATGGGTATGGGTATGGGTTAGGTGGCTATGGTGTTATTTCGTGTTTGTGTTCTCTGTCTAGGCAATATGGCCACCTGGTTTGCATACTGCAGTATCATTGGTTAGGAGCCTTTCCATGGGAATGTGCTGATGTAGTCCGTCTTCATGCAGCGTGCAAGCTGGGTGGCTGTATTGCTTACGGCCACACCCATCTCGCCTTTCCATGTTTATTACAAGAAGTCTACAGAAGAGGACAGGAGGCCCATCAAGCATCTTTGGTTGCTTGTAATTTACTGATCCTCTGATTTTATCCTGCCTTTTCTTGACGGTACAGTACCTGGGAATCGGCTCCAGGTATTTTCAAAATAAGGAATCACTCAAAACCAAGTTCTGATATGAGAACGAGTCCACAAGAATAAAGGGGTATACATTTTCTTCAGGAAGAGGGTACATTAGCATAGATACGGTATGAAGCATTTTGGAAATGTGTCTATAAATGCTTTAAGAGTCCCCATAGGGAGTTTCAGCTTTCTTTTTGATTTGTCAGCATTAAGAATATAGTCCACACCAAAAAAGAGTAAAATATGTTTTTCCCTTTTTCATGTTTGAGCCAGATCAGATCAGGAGAAACTCCCCATCACAGAACACCAAAGAGCATCTAGGAGTATACATACACATAGATACAATTTTTTATATATATAGAAAGAGAGGAAGACTTATATTAGTGCAAAATATTATTTCAGGTTTATACACTATAAAAAAACATTAATACTGTGCTTGAATCATTCTGACTGGTCCACTTGCCCCTCCAGCAATATTAGATTCCCTTGTTCTGTGCAAAATCAAAAATTCCTAAAATCACTTTTTTTTCCAGTGTGGAGTGACACTTGATCCAGCTGAGATTAAAAGTGGGAGAACTTGGCTTGAACTGGTCTATCTGACTGAGATCCCTGTGAGACAGAACCAGTAGTACAGGTAGGCACCAGCAGAGTTTACATCCTACAGGAAATATACTGGCCATACTGCTTTTTACTGACTGTTTTGGTTGGTATTCTCTAATGGTTTATGCCACCTGAACTGGTTTACAGTGGCTTTACTGATTTATAGTAAATGTACTGGGTAACTATGACTGAGTACTGTACTGATGTTGGTTATACTGGTTTACACTGGTTTTACCAATTTATACTGACTCATACTGGTTGTACCAGTTTATATTGTCTGAGCTAGGTGATTTATATGGGCTGTACTGGTTTATACTGGCAGAAATGATTTATGATGGCAGTCCTGATTTAAGCTGGTGGACTGGCTTAGTACAGCAGTATACTGACTTCAATACACGCTGTTTTGGAAGATGAAGTGCAGCGTCTGCACTGATCTACCTGTTTATAGATTTGGGATGTAAGTGGTATATTGGGCGTGTCTCACAGCAGTCACACAGATGACTTTGAAACCTGTAGGGAGACGAGGACACTGGGGTCAGAACTCGGGGACTGCAGTGAGGGCAGTAGACCTCACTGTGGACCATGTGAACAAACCACTCTCTGGCACTCTCCGTCTCCACGTGGCTGTGTCCAGTGAGAGGACAGCCCAGTGAGGGTGTGATGTCACTGGCAGGGGACGTCCTTACTGACGGCCTGCGGCCCCTCCTCCCACTCCTCTGGCCCGAGGGTCAGGGAAGGCGAAGCCATGGTCAGGGGCAGACTCTCCAGCGACTCGGACAACAGGCGCTGGTTTTCATGCTGGGGGCAAAGCACATACCGTCCCGGCTGGTGCACCTCTGCTACGGCCACCGGGGCGGCGCCCTTGAGCGGGCTCAGGGAGAAGGGCGGGGGCGGCGTCTTGAGGAAGGCATCGCTCCCCAAGGGCTCGCGGCCCCCGACGGCCCCCAGCTCCGAGCCGGGCTCCTCCATGTTGACGTACAGGATGTCTTCGGGCCCTTGAGGGTCCGGGAGCTCCTCTAGGGTCTTCTCGAGCTGACAGCGCAGGGACTCAAACCCAGGCCGGTCCTTGGGGCTCAGCAGCCAGCAGGAGAACATCAGGGCATAGCTAAGAGAGAGAGGGAGAGAGGGAGGGAGTTAGGGAGGAGAGAGGAAGGCAAAAAGGCAGGTGGTGACATCTGTTAAACTGTGGTGGCAATATTGTCAGTTCTGCCAATAAAGCACCTTTGATTTAAACTCAGTTATGCTGACTGACAGAATCAGGCAGAAATAGTCCGACACTTGAGGAGAGACAGACAGAGCCAAATAAACAGGCTGTCAGACAGACAGAAAACAAAATCAGACGGATAAACAGTCATACAGAGTCAGACTGAGAGAGTCAGACAGTCAGATAGGCAGGCTGCATTGCTCACATGCTGTCCAGGCAGTCTGGGGGCTGTTTGAGCCGGTTGCCCTGTCTCAGGTAGTCATAGATCTCACTGTTCTCCACACCAGGGTAGGGCGTCTGGCCCCTCGTGGCTATTTCCCACATCGTCACACCAAACGACCACTAAAAGACAGAGAGAGGATGAGTGTGGGGTAGAGCGTGGGGGTGAGGTGAATTAATACAGACACGTTGAACACAGCCGTATAATAACATTGGGCTGAGAGAAAGAAGAGGAAATGATACAGATTGAGTCATTTATATATTATTGTGAAGACATACATTGCTTATTAGACATGCACATGCTACTGCACATAACTCTGCATACAGCAGAGATACCATTCTGTAACCTACTCTCGTCAGACCACAGATGCTCAGCAAGGATGGGCTGATCAGTGGAAATGGAAGGCCTTTCTTAGACCTCTTAAGAAAACCCGGTTGCACCATTAGGTGGTGGTCTTCACTCTGTACCAGACCTTTCACAGCAGTAACCTACCCGCAGATGGGAGGAGCCACCCTTCAGACATTAAAAAATCACACGGCACTGCTCGTTAAGGTGTAAACCCAGTGTTCAGTGTGCAATCTGGCCTACCTAAAGATACCCCTCCATTCAATTAAAGAAGTAATTTCAGTAGTGGAAGAATTGGGTCCCCCCCATGTGTAAAGAGCTTTGGGATAAAAACTGCTTGGCAAATGCCATTATTACTACATTACACACACGGCACCTACACACTGCATGAATTGTGTATAAACTCCACATGCACAGCACACATTCTGCTCACACATTATCAACACCCTATACACACGGCGCTCACCACGTCACTCTTGGTGGTGTAGACTCTGTCTGCCAGGCTCTCTATGGCGATCCACTTCACTGGCATCTTGGAGATGCGGCCCTGGCGGTAGTAATCGCCATTGTAGATCTTCTTGGACAGGCCAAAGTCTGCCACGCAGACCGTCATGTTCTCGTTCAGCCTGCAGGGGGAGAGAGGGCTCATGAGCAGCGCACTACCTGCCTCCCGGCAGAGAGAGTGTTCAGGGTCTGCAATTCCAGCTTTTCCCTGGCAGCTCACCTGTTTTAATTTCTACAGCCTGTTACCTTTGCATACTGTGATTCTCATCGTCACACTACAGAGGGTTATTATTTTGACTACTATCCACAGATTTGTTAAAAATACGGTATAAAGTTGCGCTGGTAAAACCCGAAAAGGCTCAGACTGCTGTGCAGTGGGAGTCTGAATGTGAAAAAGCAATGCTTACATGCAGTTCCTGGCTGCCAGGTCCCTGTGGATGAAGTTTTTGCTGCTGAGATACTCCATTCCCCGAGCGATGTCTGTCATGAACTTCACAAGCATCTGAGAGGGCAAGTACTGAGAGGGAAAGTTGAGAGAGTTAGGTGCACCCACACGTTTCTCCAGCAGAGGGCAGTCTATCCTCACTCCCTTTCTGCTTAATGGCAAAGTATGGTGTTGAGCGCTGACGACAGTGCAGTCTTAAGCAGGCAGCTGTGCCATATTGTATCGCATAGAGTACTGACCACAGGACTCACAACTGAGGATAGACCAGGCAGCTGTAATGTAATACAGTATAGTGTTGAGTACTGATCACAGGATAGTCTTGCAGTTGTAGGAATACAGCAGGTAGCTGAGCAGTGCAGTATGGTATAGTACTGGGTACTGACCAAAAGGCTCAACGCAAAACTAAAATAAGAAAGGGTACTGACCACAGGGCAGTCCCCCAGTCGGGAGTACAGCAGGTAGCTGTGCAGGTCTCCGTGCTTCATGAAGGGCAGGATGACCACAGGGGAGGGGTAGCCTTCACTCTCCACAGTCTGCAGACACACCCCTGTGCGGAGAGGTGGGGTTGAGGTTGGGAAAAGCCCAATTGAAGCCATCACACTGAGGCAGAGTCCGAGACACATAGGACACATAGGAGGGGAAAGGCATGTACACAACTCTTTCACGCACACTCACACAGTCCCTCCCTCCCTGCCCGGCCGCCTCTCACCGATCAGCCTCATGACGTTGGGATGGTCGAACTCCTTCATGCAGGCCGCCTCTCGCAGGAAGTCCTCCATCTCGCTGCGGGTGCAGATCGCGACTGGGAGACAGAAAGTGGCAGAGGAGAAGGGGGACATAAGGGATGAATAGATATCGTACAAAAGCCTGTGCAGGAACACAACCTGCAGAAAAGAGACAAATGGGGGGAGAAAAGAAGAGAAAGAGAGGGACGAGTACAGATACTCACTCTTCATAGTCTTGACAGCGACTTTGAGCACAAATTCCTCCTGAGACAGTAAGCCCTCCATCACTGACCCAAATTCCCCTGGGGAAAGAAAGAGCAATGCTAATCACCCGCCTGATAATATTCTTAGTAGTAATAAATACCCACCTTGAGCATAATAACCATCATCTTAGTAATAAAACTAGCAGGGTGAAAACAATGTTAAGTCTGTAATATTAAGGATGGAGAAAGAGACTGAATGAGAGGTGTATTATTCTCTTTCTGTATAACTGTTTATTGGGCTGTTGTAAAGAGGTAAGGGGACAGAGAGAGAAGAATATAGTGCCTTACCCTTCTTAGGGTCAATTTATTATACAGGCAGCAGTGGGGAGGTCAAGGTGTGGAGGGAGAGGGATAGAGAGAGGGATGGGAAGAGGTGTACAGAGCACCTACCCTCCCCCAGTGTTTTGCCCAGGGTCAGTTTGTGGCGATCCACCATCACATCCTGCAGCTTCTGTTTCAGCTCGTCACTGATCCCCAGGCTGTTCACTGAGAGCAGACAGACCAAGTCAGAACAGACATACACAGAGTCAGGGCAGACAGAGTCAGGACAGAGATACACAGAGTCAGGGCAGACAGAGTCTTACAGATATACACAGAGTCAGGGCAGACAGAGTCAGGACAGAGATACACAGAGTCAGGGCAGACAGAGTCAGGACAGAGATACACAGAGTCAGGACAGACAGAGTCAGGACAGACATACACTGAGTCAGGACAGACAGACCACGTCAGAACAGACATACACAGAGTCAGGGCAGACAGAGTCAGGACAGATATACACAGAGTCAGGGCAGACAGAGTCAGGACAGAGATACACAGAGTCAGGGCAGACAGAGTCAGGACAGAGATACACAGAGTCAGGACAGACAGAGTCAGGACAGACATACACTGAGTCAGGACAGACAGACCACGTCAGAACAGACATACACAGAGTCAGGGCAGACAGAGTCAGGACAGATATACACAGAGTCAGGGCAGACAGAGTCAGGACAGAGATACACAGAGTCAGGGCAGACAGAGTCAGGACAGAGATACACCGAGTCAGGGCAGACAGAGTCAGGACAGAGATACACAGAGTCAGGGCAGACAGAGTCAGGACAGAGATACACAGAGTCAGGACAGACAGAGTCAGGACAGACATACACTGAGTCAGGACAGACAGACCACGTCAGAACAGACATACACAGAGTCAGGGCAGACAGAGTCAGGACAGATATACACAGAGTCAGGGCAGACAGAGTCAGGACAGATATACACAGAGTCAGGGCAGATATACAGTACACAGAGTCAGGACAGACAGAGTCAGGGCAGACAGTCAGGACAGACACAGCTGTGGCAGTAAAGAGCCACACTTTCCCTGTGTCTGCCAGGGCTGTGGTGCTGTGTGGGACTGTAGCTCCCTATCTTTACCTTCAGTATCCTGTACTCCCCCTCTCTCCTCATCTCATTCCTTTTAATCCGAACTGCCTTCCTCCTGCTCCTCCTTCTTACTCCCTCCCTACCACACACCCATTCCCCCCATCCCTCCCCCTGTGCGTCTCCCTGTGTCCTTCATCTTTCAGAATTTCGTGTTGGAACAGGTGTCCTGGTTTTCCAGGAAGGCTTGGGCAATAGTAATGACCTAACCTGCCTGTTTCTGCTTGAAATACGACACTGGTGGCTCCAGACGGGTGTGTCTTGTGCTGGTCAAGTAGGGCTAATCAATTCATTCAGAGGAGGAACAATAATGGCTATTGCAGTGTCTACAGAAGTTTCTCCAGGGTTAAGTAGAAATTCCCATATTGATGATCTATTAGCAACCAATTGACCAAGATGGGCTAAATGACCTTGTGACATTCATTCACTTAAAATGTCCAAAGTTTTATCAAAATCCATCAACCATGGAATTACCCAGGCTTAAAGGAATGTTCCACATAAACAAGTTAAAGGGAACTGGATATGCTTAATTATCCCTGAAGACACTCTAAGAATACAGTTAGTATCAGGTGTCTAGATACATCCATGTTCCCAGAAAGATATTGGTACTCTGGAATTGTCTTGAAGAAGTAAGATTAGATCCCAGGTGTAAGATATCCCACACAAACAGGTTAAAGGAATTGAATCACTTTAATCATGAACAGAGAGGAGTACCAGAGGACTTGGTCAAGTATTCAAAATTCTGAAAAGGGTATTGACAAAGTTCATATCCAGAAAGCTTCTTCGGGATCAACTGTGAAACATGAGACACATTAAATTGGATAAAAGTGAATATAAGAATGAGCAGGAGATGGTTTTTTACACAGAGGATCTAGGACTGTGATTTGGATAGGATTTTTTCCTGAAGAAGCTGGGAGAAATCCTGCAGTTGATTAAATGTTAAAACAGCAGAAGTTTCTGAAATGTTTTTGTTGTTAGTAAATAATATATCGGACACCTCTATTTCTGTACATAGAGACTTTGGCGACTGTGGTGCGTTAATTGAATAATTGAATAATTGGTGAAGGGGTGAGAGCCACATTCTCATGTGGGAATAATAGAAATTCATTTGGTATATTAAGGGGCTCATGCGGGTAGTTGGTATTGGGTTGTGCAGTGTAGGTTTTGGTTTGAAGTGGTAATAGTTAAATTCTTCTTGTACAGTAGCAATGTTTCCCATGTGCTCAGGCCTTGCGAGCCACCTGAGGGGAGGTGGGCCTGTGGCAGGTGGGTGATGGGACCCAGTCCTCCAGCACAGGCAGAGTGGCAGTGAAGCAGGAGTAGCTCCTATCATGGACTGGATGTGGTGTGAGAACTCTACTTGCCAATGGACCTGTTGGATTCTGCCTGCCATCCATGCTCTCCTGCTTAAAAGGGGTCTTGTAGTGAGATCAGGATATCCCATAGCCTGCTTGGGAATGAATGGTTGTTGGAAGTCTCCATCCCAGGGAAGGAAAAGAACAAGAAAACTGGAAGTCTGAGATGGGGAGGACATTAATTGACAGACCCAATCCTGGAGTGTTACGTGCTCAACTGAGTAAAAGTTCCAAAAGGATTGGGTGGGAGGGAAGACTAAAGAAGAAGTACCAGTCCAGGAGCCCAGCTGAAGGAACTGCAGAGCCACATGACCAGTAGGATACCGCCGCTCAAGCATTCATGTGCTGTAGCTGCCAGAGCCATGCAAGAGAACTTCAGCAGCTGTTAACTAGGGTATGAAACTTGCAGGTGCAGATGAAAGATCACCGGGATGCTATACAGGACTTGCTGCAGTCTGAAAGGTAAGAGAGCCAGCAAGGCACAGAGTTGAAAAGACAGCCAGGAATAGACCGTCGTGCTCTAAGCTGAAGAGGCAGAGTGTGGTCCTGCAGGCTGCTGACTAGGAGAAGAAGAACACACCAGAAACAGTCAAAAATGAGCTTGAGAAGTTGCAGCAGTGCTCCTACACTCCAGGAGGAATTGGAAAGCCTGTAGTGTGAATGTACAAAGCTGTCATGTGAGCTCAGTGGGGCTCTACTGGAGATCTGAGATGCTGGGTGTGAAGGCAAGATCAACTAAAGGAGATGGACAGGGAGCGGAAACAGTCTTGCAGCCTCCAGATTGAGCTGGGAGAAGTCAACCAGGAGATGTCCACCATCCCTGCCTTTCCGGTGGCCTTCTCTGAGAAAAGCTGGTTGGGTGAAAGGGTTCTCTACTGAAACACTACTGAAAACTGGTCAGAGGGAAGAACAAGGAAGATCAACAACCAAACAACCAGACTACCACAGAATCTCAAGGTCTGAAGTTAAAATGGGCAAGATATCCCATGTAGATATACTACAGGCAGAGTGTGGGCAGTATTGAAGTGCCCTGGATGAGGCCCCATAGCCCTTGATGTGCCATGTCCGACTAAGCAAGTAGTCTTGACAGTGTAATAGAAGACATGCGTCTCTTGTCATTCCTCTCCTGGACAAGATGAGGGTGTTTAAGATGACAAAGGCAAGGAAGCCATTTGGCAAGTTTATTTACTTGCTACCAACAACCGATGGGGGATTTGATCCAGCTGTTTCCTCAAGCATCAATCCACTTCCATTTCTAGGAAGGTCTGGAACAAAACATTAATCTTTTCTTTGTAAAGAAGCATCTCCTGTTCGATCCTTAATTTTGATTTCTGCACTTGATTTTCAGTAGCACGTGAAAGCATCAAACCCACGGGATTCAAAATTGTGTGAAAGCGTGTCAAGAAAAAGAACAGCTGGTGTGAATGTTTTAAACAAACTGAATACTTCTTCCCAGCTCCCTCTTCCCAAGGGATTTGGCAGCTTGTCCTTTGGCAGGTTCAAGAGTGCCGTTTATCTGATAAGAGAGTAGTTTCCAAGAGTGGCTGGATTGGTGCCCATCCATCTGCCTGTTGTGTCTGGGCTGCAGCAGATTCGCTGATAAGTAGAGAAAGCTAGAGCCCTATTGAATGTGGTGTTGTTAATTTCACTGATCTGTTTACTCAGATGACAAAAACTGCGGGTACCAGACAGGCGCTAATGCTGCAGTGCTGCAGACACGAGTTTGTGTGGAATTCAGACTGTGTATTCCTGCCACCTTGCTCATGGTGACAGTCCGAAACAGCCGTTTAGTGTTCCTATGGAAGAGAGGATCCGCGCACAGGTACGTGAACAGGCTGTGCCATGAGCTCTGGCATTGTGAAGATGCCTTAGCTATCACCAAGGAGCAGCAGGGCCTGATGGAGCTCTTCTCTGTTTTTTATTTTATATATATAAAAATACTAGGCAACCCTACTGGAGGACCTCTGCAACCAGCAAAACGTGGGAGAGAATGTAGGCACTATTCCATGAAACTGAACTACCCCTTCTTTCCTAGTACTTGAACTTATGTGGAGTAAAGACTTAATGGGACTGAAGTTCAGCTGTTTTAGTAAAGATCTTCAGTCTTAATATTTGTCCAGTGAACATACTGTAACGCTCCGGGGTTCACGTGGGCACCCTCGCCCCTACCGCATCAGGTCGGCCCCCCACCGCCGGGGACTCGAACCCGGGCCTCCGGCGTCACTCAACAGAGACCCAGCCACTTCAGCCAAAGGGAAATCTCCCATCAGCCCAGCGGCTGCGGTCCCTGCTATTCACAGGGAAGGGCGGTGACGTCACCGCTCTGGTAAGCCAGCTCAGCTCTCGCAAGCAATGGAGGCTGTATGTGTTACAATACGATACAGAGTCATTGGAGTACAGAGGGACAAATTCCCAGCACTTGGTTCCGATCCTTATTTTTTCATGAGGCAAGGAGCTGCCATACTCCTATTAGGAGCAGTAAGAATGGGTTTCTCTTATCAGCAGTTTTAAAGACTGACTCAAACAACTTCAGGAACCTAACCTTTCTCAGGCATCCTTAAAATAGAAGGATTTTATTGTTCGGTCAGGCATGATCACGATAATACGACCACCCGGTTAAAGAAAAAAAGATTTTTACAAACTGCTGTTAATTATACAGACAGTTGCTCAAAACTGCCGCAAAATGATGATGTTTGCGATCCAAGCATTCTTGCAATCCAAGTGGTATTGGTAAACTATAAACATTGCACAACGTGTAACATGAGATTTCAAAAACACTCCTGCAGCACTTAGAATATTCATATTCTCAACTTGGCATCTATGATGACTAGTAAGCCACTGAACCAGCGGACAACTTGAAACTGCATTAAAATTCAGGTCAGGAGGCACTTTACACAAAGGCTTGTGGGAGTCTGGAACAAGCTGCCCAATGATGCCGGTGAAGCTGATACTCAGGCTTTCAAGAGTATGGTTAGTAGGAGATTCACAGATAATTTAGCAACTAAACAAGCTAGACGTTTTGTTCGCATCCTCTTATGTATGTTGGATGCCGAGCGCTTGCCCCATTTGGTATTCAGAATACTGCTGCCCAAAACCTGCACAGAGGCACTTAAGTGAACTGGCCTTTTCAAGCAATTGTATGGTGAGCACTCTGCACCGTGGAACAAGGATCTGATCCACATACAAATGGGACAGTGAGGAATACAGTGCCCGTACACATCACACATCAGGGTGCTTACCTCAGTGGTGTCCAGAGGACGCGGGCAAAACATGGAGTGTGATCACTCTCAGCCAAAGAGCTGGCCTCTGGTGTCTGTGTTCCCCATGGCCCTATTTGTACATGGGCCAGGTTTCACTGCTTAGCTGTGCGCTCAGCTGTTCAGACACTGTACTCGGAACACTCTCTGTTCAACAACATTGCAACCTGAACCCTTCCTGCATGTGAAGACTGGGGTGTTGAGCTACTGTGCAACGTCTCAGGTGCAGTGTGGGCTGGATTCGAGTGGCCATGGAGCCAAGGACGGACTCACGTGTGGCCTCTGTGGTGCGGCGACTGTAGGACCTCCGGGCTCGGTATCGCACTACCAGCTCTCCGCTCTCCATCATGGGCTCAAACGCTTCCCTGCATTGTGGGGAACGGAGCGTCAGGGGAGACACACAGACAGATAGACACAGACACACAGACACACAGACACACAGACACACGGCCCAGCATCTTCACAAAACAGGACACGTTTCTACACAACAGCACACAAATGCTACAGGCATCACATGCTCCAGGGCTTGAGAGAACACGTCCAGCTGCACGCGCACGTATCCCCCAACCCCGGCCACTAGACATGGTCCAAACTTGTTCATGCCCAGCATGTTCCCAACGGCAACTCCCATCCAGCCCTCACCCGAAGCGGGTCTCTTTCCGGCGGAGGCGGGCCACGTAGAGGGCGATAAGGATCGCCAGGGCAATCGCCACCGAGATGGCCATGACCACATACCACCAGTGCCATGAGAACTCTGCAGTGGAGGAGTCTGAAAGACACAGGGGGAGGAGGGGTTAGCCGAAAACCCATGGTGCATGGAGAGAGAGAGGTTCATGTACTGCTCTCGCAGCTAACCCAAACCACATACTGTACCTCCTCGCCTCTGGCAGCTCATGCGAGATGTACAACTTTCCCACAACTTCATTACTGACCTGCTCCCAACATTTATCTAGCCACGAACCACACTGGAGCAGGCACCCTGTTTCCCTCCTCATCTCACTTCACTCTCAGCAGGACTGCTCACATTCCTTCTCCCATGATGATTGTCTAAAACAAACTTTAGCATCCCAGTCTCAGAGGCCTGGTTTACCTTTTCTCACCTTATTCTCCAAGACTGCCCTTCTGTCTGCAGCTATTAAGACAAAGGGCGATCTTTCTGTTGAGTCGCTGTGCAGCTTAGACCTGTACACTTTAGTCTGCGACAAGATACAGCACTACTTTGCCAAACACTCCAGGTGCCAACTACCCCAGGTGCCAACAACTCCCCATCAGTTTTAATCCAGCAATTCAACCTTGCTCCTTGACTGTGCAGGTCTTCCACCTGGCAAATCGGCATCTCTCAGAACCAGGGCCATATCCTGGGCCTGTGACACACCTCAGTATAGCCTCCACTGTATCTTCCTCAAGATTCTGTAGCCTCGTGAGTCCTATAGGCCCGTTAGCCAGCCTAATCAATTCCTAGCAGGAGTTCTTTGTTAAGGCTCATCCTTTCTATCCTTTTTTATGGGAGTCAAGATGCAGATTGAATCCTTTTCACTATCAACTGAATTTATAAGCCTCCTAATTACCTTCAGAAGAGTGGTTAACTTCATCGAGAGCCTGTGTAATTCCACTGAACTGGGTTTATTACAGAGTGAGACTGAGAGGGCACTGCAGGGCTTGGGGGATGACACAAGGAGAAACAGGAAGAGCTCATTCTGAGTGAGAGGTTACTGTAGAGTGAGAGGGGTTAATGAAGGGAAGAAGATACTGTAGAGAGAGAGAGAGGCATTAATAGAGAGAGATTACTGTAGAGTTAGAGGGGTTAATACAAAGAAAGGTTAATGAAGAGTTAAACAGTTAATACAATACCTTTTTAATAGAAATACAACAGACAGACCGTTTCATAGAATATGAGTGATCAGTATAAAGAAAATAAATGAAGTCTCAAGTCTCAATACACCGAAAGAGAGCTTGTAAAGTGTGCAGGGTTAAAGGATAGACTTGGAGTAGTTTGTGCAGCTTCTGTAAAGTGCATGTTATTACGATGATCTCAGCTGTCCAGATGTGTTTTGTCGAGTGTGTCACACTGGGCGGGGTGGCAACACTAAAGTCTCCTATTCTCTCTCTCTCTCTGACTCATTGCATACAGCTCTTAAAACACATGGAAGCTGTTCTGGGCTCTGGCACGCAGCCCTGCGGTTGTACGATGTGCTTTAAACAAGCCTGCGATGCATACGGGGTCCGAGAGCCAGCAGGGCTCTCAGTGTATCCCTGTACCCCGCAGGGCAGGGGGCAGATCAGCCGCCCTTCTTGTGGGGAATGAGCCCTCTGCAAGGGCCAGGGGACACAGGGCAGCCAATCAGATGTGAAAAGCCACATGCAAACTTGGGGAAACATGCAAACTCCCCGGAGACAGGTTCAGCCTGCATGGTTCTTTCTTTCCCGTTCTTTTCTCTTTGCTCTCTTCTCGCTTCTGACTGTTTCATTATTTTGCTTGAAATTCGTGGAGGGGTGTCAGAACAGGTGCCGTTTACAGCCGTAAGATTTACCACGTCAGCATGTCAGGTGTGCAAGTTGTACACACTGCTGTGTGAAGGGCTTTAGACACCTTAGACACAGAGTTACAAGAGTCCAGAGTTACAACACGTGTGTTATGAGCACAACAACTTACTCAAAGCCTCCACCAGAGTTTTCTACCACTGTTGCAAACTATGACTGTTGTTTATATGCCCTAGTTAGAGTGAGAAGAAGTTTGTGCAGCCCAGCAGTAATTAGTGTAGTAGTTTCAGCGGACCCCCAACTGTATTTATGTATTTAAGGTGATATGTGGTGAATAATTAGAAAATTGGTGAAGGACTGAGAGTTACAAAGAGTTTGGTATATACTGTAATGAGATTCAGAGTGATAGTTGCAATAGGTATATTGTGTATTGTATATTGTGAAGAAAACTACTAGTATAAAAGCTCCTTTCCCATGGGAGTGCTCAGGCCTGCGGAGAGGCAGGCCTGTTGTATTTAGAGACTTTTGTGGGATTGCTCCCAGGAATTTATTTCTCAAGAAGCACAGGGGGAAAGAAGGCATCTTATCCCTAAACATGTTTGAATTTTTGTTGTTCTGAAACGAGCTGCCAGTGGGGGAAAATGACCTTGACCGACAAGATATGCTGATGCAGCTCAGATCTATGCAAGTGGATCTGAACATGTCCAAGGGTGAAGGGGCCCAGCCCTGCAGCAAAGGCTGAGTGGCAGTGCGCCGGGAGTGGCCAGGAAGCGGCTCCTTTCGTGGACTGAGCTTGGCCCTGAAACCCTGGCAGTGGAGCTTCTGTAGAGAGCTGAGAGGGACCTGGACTGGTGTACTGGCAGCTCATACCCGCTGAACTCCAAAATGTCCATTTCTAGAGGAGCCTGTGCCAAGCCCAGGACTGCCCCCCTGGCCTGCTCAGGAGTGGCTAAGGCAATGGGGCAGAGTGGTGGCTCTGTGGCTAAGGATCTGCTGGAAGGTTGCCGGTTCAAATCCCGCGGCCGGCAGAGGAATCCTACTCCGTTGGGCCCCTGAGCAAGGCCCTTAACCCCAACTGCTCCAGGGGCACTGTACAATGGCAGACCCTGCACTCTGACCCCAAGCTCTCTCCCTGTCTGTGTGTCTCATGGAGAGCAAGCTGGGGTATGCGAAAAGATAATTCCTAATGCAAGAAATTGTAAAGGGTTAATAAAGTAATGTTATGTTATAAGTCTGGCAACAAAAAGGAGAGGAAGGGCCCGGATAAGGAAAACAGTCTCCAACCGACAGTGGAGAAGTCCAACAAAACCCGGTGCTATGAGAATGGAAGACATCTGGGGGGAGTACCAGAAGCAAGATCTGGCTGCTAAGGAGCAGCACAGTCCATGTGACCAGGGGGGCATGACTGCACAATGTGCTCGAGTGGCCAGACCCAAGCAATTGAGCTTGAGCAGTGATTTAACAGGGTATGGATCTTGCAGGTCCCTTCGCTCAGCTGTAAGGCACCGAGAACTAACACACAGGAACGGCTGTGAAAAGAAAGTTTCTCCCAGTTCAGTGGGGCGACATTCACCTTCACCTGGGTTCTTACCTCGAGAGGAGAGTCCTGACAGCTCTGTTGAAAAGAGAAGGAGAAGGACATTATTAGCATTTTTGTACAACAGCATGATATCACCATCACCATATCATATCACCATCAGATAGTTTCCTTTTTCAATTCAGTTTTTTTCCTGTAGCTCTTCAGTGTTCTCCCTCTCTTCCTCCCATCCCTCAGTCCCCTATTCTCTATCTGCCGCTCCTTTGCTCTCTGCTGTGCTCAGCTCCCACTCCGCTATCTGTCCTCCACCCCTCTCCCTTGCCCTCTCCATTTTAACCCTGTCCTCTCACCGGGGTGTGTCAGGGTGAGGGTGTAGGGGGGGCTCCAGGGTCCTGCTCCAGCCCCCGTGTAGGCACACACTCTGAAGGACAGGTTGGACTGCGGGATGGACAGGTTTAAGGACAGCTCTGTGGACAGACCTGCGTCCTGGACAGCCTGAGCATAAGAACAGAAATGTTACACATGAGAGACGCCCATCAAGGATCTCATCCTGTCATCTCCTCAAAGAAGCCGGGAGCTTCAACAACATGGCCAGGGAGCTTGTTCAATACTGCCACCACCCTCTGTTTAAAGACCTACAGGCCAGGTCATAGGCTCTGTCCATAACTTGACAGCCTCCCTCAGTTAACAAAGAGCATAGGATACAGAGTATGCATTCACAGAATACACACACAGAGCACTTAAATCAAGAGCCAAGTACGTAGGACCTCAGCTTAATCTCAACCTGTCTCCTGTCACTATACTGGGACGTTGGTTTGAAGTTTCTGGAAGGGCACCACCTACAGGTCCACCTGCACCACTTACAACAACTAATTTGGTTTTCCCTGTACTGACCAGGTCCAGCCTAGGTTACCTTCTGTGATGTGATGGGATCAGCCTACAGACTGGTTCCTGTCTGTTAGAAAGATGAGACAAAAGGAAGAGAGAGGGAGGTGGGAGGTAGGGGCTCTCACCGGTTCTGTGCTGGGGCTGCTGTACTCCAGTCTGTATCCCTGCAACTCTCCGTTGATCCGGCCCTGCAGGGCATTCCAGCTCACCCTCACCTCACTGCTGTTCACCGTCACCACGGAAACGACTGGGGCAGCATCCGGCACTGTGGCATAACAGAGCACACACATCAACACAACACATACAAAGATGCGGCTCCACACACACATCAACACAGCACAAACCATAATACAGCTCACACATTAACACAACACAAACAATATAACAGCTCACACACACATTGACACAGCACAAACCATAATACAGCTCACACATTAACACAACACAAACAATATAACAGCTCACACACACATTGACACAGCACAAACCATAATACAGCTCACACATTAACACAACACAAACAATATAACAGCTCACACACACATTGACACAGCACAAACCATAATACAGCTCACACATTAACACAACACAAACAATATAACAGCTCACACACACATTGACACAGCACAAACCATAATACAGCTCACACATTAACACAACACAAACAATATTACAGCTCACACACACATTGACACAGCACAAACCATAATACAGCTCACACATTAACACAACACAAACAATATAACAGCTCACATACACATTGACACAGCACAAACCATAATACAGCTCACACATTGACACAACACAAACAATATTACAGCGCACACAGACATTAACAAAACACAAACCATAATACAGCTAACATGCATTACAACACAAACAGCTCACACATACATTAACACAGCACAAAACAATACAGTGCACACATGTGAACACAGTACACAATAATATAGCACACACATTAGCATAGCGCAGCAAATGGTATCTTTACAGGTCTTTTGAGAAGGGGACACATCTATCTGTAAATGGGCTTCCATTTCTTGTAATAAGGGAAACACCTATCTGTGTCACTGATGGTGTGTTCCCTCAGTTCGAGCCCTTATTTAAGGAATTAAGAATTTCTATGTCCTGTGTCCTTATTAGTGGTGACTTCCTTTGGCACAAGAACCCACTGACATGGTTACAGCACTGTGTGGGAGGGAGCCACTTGACCCAGTGTCATCCTACTGAGAGTTCAGAACCAAGACTGTGTTCTGACACGGGCGGTTTTCTCTCTCATTAGACAGACCGGCGGCCTGAAAACAAGCCATTTTCCTCAGCGTCTTGGCCCTGGCTGACTCTTACTTATTTTCCACACATTAATATTTCCCCAGGTTGAAATAAAAGAGCCCCTTCAGTATCAGAGTCTTTCCACTTAGTGCGCCACCAGGGGACACAAAAAACAGCTAAGGGAAAAAAATGTTTCTTTTTAAAAACATGCAAAAAAAAATTGCAAGAGGATCTGAAAAGAGCATACTCTCTTAATACAGGGGAATACAGACAAGTCTCTTGTCTCAAGCCCAGTGCCTCTCTTTGCTGTGTGTGTCCATCCATGTGTGTGTCATGTTCGAACACAACCTGGCGTGTTTTGTGATCACAGACAAGTCCCGGTCGTGGCTTTGGCTGGAATGTAAAAATGTCTAGACGTCAGTTTGCAGAGCGACAGGAGTTATCAGATGCGAGGGATGGTGTATGTTCTAATTTTATTCATGAACTCTGTTTCCTCCCCCCTCAGTCTCTGCTCCCTCGCTTTCCCCAGTTTCACTCCTCTCTCTCTGACCTCTCTCTCCCTCCCTGTCCTACCCTTTTCACAGCCTCCCTTCCTTCTGTCGCCCTCTCTCTTAAAGCGTCCTCCCTCTCCCTCCTTCCCTTTCCCCATCTCCCTCTGCCTCTCTGTCCCTGGCTGTCTCCCCTGTCTCCCGTCCCTGCGGCAGCAGTGATGTCATCGGGCTGTGTTTCAGTGGTGACTGAGTCCTGATTGTTTCCACATGTGAGCTCGGAGAGTGTGAGCCCTGCCAACTGCGCCGCTCACACTCTCTCCTTCATGCTAGCACACACACTCCTGTCGGGAGCTCTGTACTTGTAAGGACATACTGAATCTCGTTTATTATTCCCTCCACCGCAGTGAAACTCCACACAGGGTGGAAGGCTCAAAACAAGCAGTCCTGGCACTATTAGATTGCAATGGTGACGCCATGTGGTTTCTAAAAGGGTCGTTTGCGTTCGGGAGGACCTCCTCCCCGGTCCCCCGCAGCGCCTGTTGGTCAGGTCTGTGTGAGGACGATCTCTCAGATGTGGCCCGCACATGTGTGCACAAACACAGAAACAACCGATACACACCTGCACACAATGGCACAGTCCCCTTGCCTACAATACAATGTGATACACACACGCGGACATACAGACTGACACTCGCAGGCACGCACTCTGACGCTGTAAAGCAAACACACTCACTCCCAGACTCTCCTCCTCTCCTTTCACTTCCATTTATCAGCCTGTCCTGCCCTCTCCTGCCTTCCCTCTCTCCCCTCTCGCTCGCTGTCCGCTTGCCTGACGGGCCTGACGGGCACTGGGGGACAGAGGCAGGACAGGCAGCTCCGGGAGAAGAGGGAGAAGGAGGGAAAGGGAGGGATGGAGAGAGGGAGAGCGAAAAAGGACCGAGAGAGAGAGAGAGAGAGAGGACGAGCAGGCGGGGAAATGCAGGGGTGGTGAAGGCGGGGAAGCAGGGTCATGCCAAGAGAAAGAGCTGGATTGTGCCAATAAAGCTTTCTGAACTTGAGGGATGAGGGTAGGGGGTTAGATAGTTTAAGGGGGAAGCAGGAAGCAATGAATGAGGGAAAGAGAACCGTGGTGCTGAAATATCTTCACATGAACAGCAAAGTTAATCAAAACAGTAAGAAAGTTCTATATACTTTCCAGAGACATTTGAGACCTCCGACTTATTTACAAATCCTACTACAAAAGGGGCTACAGTCCCAGTGCAGTAGAACAGTCCTGTTACAGTAGGAGCTACAGTCCCAGTACAGTAGAACAGTCCTGTTACAATAGGAGCTACAGCCCCAGTACAGTAGAACAGTCCTGTTACAGTAGGGGCTACAGTCCCAGTACAGTAGAACAGTCCTGTTACAATAGGGGCTACAGTCCCAGTACAGTAGAACAGTCCTGTTACAATAGGAGCTACAGTCCCAATGCAGTAGAACAGTCCTGTTACAATAGGGGCTACAGTCCCAGTACAGTAGAACAGTCCTGTTACAATAGGGGCTACAGTCCCAATGCAGTAGAACAGTCCTGTTACAATAGGGGCTACAGTCCCAGTACAGTAGAACAGTCCTGTTACAATAGGGGCTACAGTCCCAGTACAGTAGAACAGTCCTGTTACAGTGGGAGCTACAGTCCCAGTACAGTGGAACAGTCCTGTTACAGTAGGAGCTACAGTCCCAGTGCAGTAGAACAGTCCTGTTACAGTAGGGGCTACAGTCCCAGTACAGTAGAACAGTCCTGTTACAATAGGAGCTACAGTCCCAGTACAGTAGAACAGTCCTGTTACAGTAGGGGCTACAGTCCCAGTGCAGTAGAACAGTCCTGTTACAATAGGGGCTACAGTCCCAGTACAGTAGAACAGTCCTGTTACAATAGGAGCTACAGTCCCAGTACAGTAGAACAGTCCTGTTACAGTAGGGGCTACAGTCCCAGTGCAGTAGAACAGTCCTGTTACAATAGGGGCTACAGTCCCAGTACAGTAGAACAGTCCTGTTACAATAGGAGCTACAGTCCCAGTACAGTAGAACAGTCCTGTTACAGTAGGAGCTACAGTCCCAGTGCAGTAGAACAGTCCTGTTACAGTAGGGGCTACAGTCCCAGTACAGTAGAACAGTCCTGTAACAATAGGGGCTACAGTCCCAGTACAGTGGAACAGTCCTGTTACAGTAGGAGCTACAGTCCCAGTACAGTAGAACAGTCCTGTTACAATAGGGGCTACAGTCCCAGTACAGTAGAACAGTCCTGTTACAATAGGAGCTACAGTCCCAGTACAGGAGAACAGTCCTGTTACAGTAGGAGCTACAGTCCCAGTACAGTAGAACAGTCCTGTAACAATAGGGGCTACAGTCCCAGTACAGTAGAACAGTCCTGTTACAGTAGGGGCTACAGTCCCAGTACAGTAGAACAGTCCTGTTACAATAGGAGCTACAGTCCCAGTACAGTAGAACAGTCCTGTTACAGTAGGGGCTACAGTCCCAGTGCAGTAGAACAGTCCTGTTACAATAGGGGCTACAGTCCCAGTGCAGTAGAACAGTCCTGTTACAATAGGGGCTACAGTCCCAATGCAGTAGAACAGTCCTGTTACAATAGGGGCTACAGTCCCAGTACAGTAGAACAGTCCTGTTACAATAGGGGCTACAGTCCCAGTACAGTAGAACAGTCCTGTTACAATAGGAGCTACAGTCCCAGTACAGTAGAACAGTCCTGTTACAGTAGGAGCTACAGTCCCAGTACAGTAGAACAGTCCTGTTACAATAGGAGCTACAGTCCCAATGCAGTAGAACAGTCCTGTTACAATAGGGGCTACAGTCCCAGTACAGTAGAACAGTCCTGTTACAATAGGGGCTACAGTCCCAGTACAGTAGAACAGTCCTGTTACAATAGGAGCTACAGTCCCAGTACAGTAGAACAGTCCTGTTACAGTAGGGGCTACAGTCCCAGTGCAGTAGAACAGTCCTGTTACAATAGGAGCTACAGTCCCAGTACAGTAGAACAGTCCTGTTACAATAGGAGCTACAGTCCCAGTACAGTAGAACAGTCCTGTTACAGTAGGAGCTACAGTCCCAGTGCAGTAGAACAGTCCTGTTACAGTAGGGGCTACAGTCCCAGTACAGTAGAACAGTCCTGTAACAATAGGGGCTACAGTCCCAGTACAGTGGAACAGTCCTGTTACAGTAGGAGCTACAGTCCCAGTACAGTAGAACAGTCCTGTTACAATAGGAGCTACAGTCCCAGTGCAGTAGAACAGTCCTGTTACAGTAGGAGCTACAGTCCCAGTAGAGTAGAACAGTCCTGTTACAGTAGGAGCTACAGTCCCAGTACAGTAGAACAGTCCTGTAACAATAGGGGCTACAGTCCCAGTACAGTAGAACAGTCCTGTTACAGTAGGGAGTGTAGAATATTCCATTTCTACACTGGGGTGTGCAGTGGGAGACTTGTACCAGGAGCTACAGTTACACCACAGCTGAGCTTTACTTACACCCCTTCTTTATAGCCCCAGCCTTGTCTGCGGGAGGCTGGCTGACGCTTCCAAGTGCTGACTTGACGAGGCAGAAAAACACTTTCAGCATGCTAGGAATCACATTATGTTCTCCCACAGAGAGAGGAGGAACTGTTAGTGCTGATTCTAAATTTATTGAATAATAAATAAACCACAACAGAATTTCCTGTTTTCTTTCCGTGGCTGTGTTGCTGTTTGGGTCAGCTGAGGAAGAGCAGCCATGCCTCAGAGGCCTAGCTCCTGCTCTTTCCTCGGGGGCAAGCGGGGGTCTGGGAACTGTGGCAAAGAGGGCGTCTCTAAAGCCACCCCCCTCATTCCTCTGTCTCTCACCGTCTCTTCATGCTTTCCTTGTCCACCCCTCTCTTCATCCCTCTTTCTTTTTCCCACAGAGCTCTAGGTTTTTTTTATGGGAAGCCAGTATTCCCGGCCATCTGGGGTCGAGACATCAAGGGAGAGGAAGGGAGAGAGAAGGGACGACTGAAAGAAAGGTTAGAGCAGAAGGAGAAAGGGATCAAGAGAGGAAGAGAAAACAGGGCTGGGGAATGGTGGAGGGATGTGAGGAGAGTGGAGGAGGGAGAGACTGGAAAAAGGGTAGGAACGTATGGGAGAGAGGAGAAGGATGGAAACTTGGAGGAGAAAGAGAAAGCAGAGTTGAGAGCTGAAGGAGAAAGGGGCAGAGGGAAAGAGGGGGGAGGGCGCAGAGGGAAGGAGGGAAAGTGAGGGAGAAATTTAGCAGAGCGTGTATGGCAAAGCAGGAAGTGCATTCCTGGGCTGCATTTTTGGGATGTGTGAACTATCCCAAAGAGAGACTAAATGTGGTGGAGTGGGAGGGGTGGGAGAGAGGAGGGATATTTGTTATGATTATGCATGACATTGCCCTTTTTTACTTTTGTGTTGTCTTGTAACTTGATTGAATTATGTAACAGTCGCTTGTCTTGAATGTTTTGGCAGTACAGCAACTGGTAACACAGCATTTTCCGTTGGTGAGTGTGGGACAGAGTACGAGGCATGGAGGCAGTGACAGTGTGAAGGCGAGACAAAGTGAAATGTCAGTCCCTGTGTTAACAGTGCAGCAGGCAGGAATACTGCCTCTGGAGCCAGATGGTGAGGCACTACTGCCCAGGCCCTGGGTCAGTGGCAGCACTGTGGGCCTCTGGGACCAGCAAGATTCTCTCATGGAAAAAGTGTCTCAGTCTGGAATTAGTTCAAGACTCCACCTCATGGCCCACACCCCCCCCCCCCCCCTCTCTTATTCCTGCTCCTTCGCTTTTTTCTGTCTTCTCCTGCTCTCTCTCTCTATTCCTGCCCCCTCTCTCCTCTCTCTATTCCTGCTCTCTCTCCTCTCTCTATTCCTGCCCCCTCTCTCCTCTCTCTATTCCTGCTCTCTCTCTCCTCTCTCTATTCCTGGTCCCTCTCTCCTCTCTCTATTCCTGCTCCCTCTCCTCTCTCTATTCCTGCTCTTTCTCTCCTCTCTCTAATCCTGCTCCTTCTCTCTCCTCTCTCTATTCCTGCTCCTTCTCTCCTCTCTCTATTCCTGCTCTCTCTCTCCTCTCTCTATTCCTGGTCCCTCTCTCCTCTCTCTATTCCTGCTCCTTCTCTCCTCTCTCTATTCCTGCTCTCTCTCTCCTCTCTCTATTCCTGGTCCCTCTCTCCTCTCTCTATTCCTGCTCCTTCTCTCCTCTCTCTATTCCTGCTCTCTCTCTCCTCTCTCTATTCCTGCTCTTTCTCTCCTCTCTCTAATCCTGCTCCTTCTCTCTCCTCTCTCTATTCCTGCTCTCTCTCTCCTCTCTCTATTCCTGCTCTCTCTCTCCTCTCTCTATTCCTGCTCCTTCTCTCCTCTCTCTATTCCTGCTCCTTCTCTCCTCTCTCTATTCCTGCTCCCTCTCTCCTCTCTCTAATCCTGCTCTTTCTCTCCTCTCTCTATTCCTGCTCCCTCTCCTTCCACTCCTTCTATTTATAAAGGACATTTGTGAGGCTCAAAGGTGATCTTTTAGTAAAGATTTTTGCATAATATAATTTTGTACCCAAACTAATGCAACCTTTCAGACTAATTTTATGTCAGCTCATGCTGAACGGACCATTTTAAAAGGCAGGACAGGTGGTGGGGCAATGCCAAGAAAAAGCAGAGATGCTATTTTTAAGACTGAACACGTTTCTTATGAGTTAGCTAATAATCTCCATGTCTTTTTATTAAAAAGTGCTGTACTTATACAGTACTTATCCACATTTACAAAATCAGCATAGGTATGGTAATATGGAATCTCACTGATCAATACCTTCACAGACTCCAGTACAGCAGTAGTGTCGAAGGATATTTCAACACAAAGAGCCCATTTGTTTGTGGGAGGCTCACGGGCCGTTGAAGTTGAAATTGGTGCCAAGCAGGGCTGTTACATTTATTTTGGCGGGCTTTGAGGTTTTTATCCGACAGTGGATATTTATTTTTTGCATGTACGCTTATAATAAACGGAGGTTTCAAAAGTTAAAAGACTCCCTCTCCTCTCTCAATATCATCCAGTTCTTCTGAAGGCTACATTACTGTGGAGGACAGCACAACAGAGCCCTGAAACCCAAATATTGACAGAGAAAATGGCCTAACAATCACACACAAGCAAATAACAATGCCGCCCCTCCCTGTTTCTGTCTACCTTTCCTCCCCTCTCTTTTTCATCCTTGTGCCCGCTAATTGTGTTTTCCCTTTGACAAAGCTCTCCAAGCCCCTTTGCTGAATGCATGATTTCACACAAGTCCCTCCCTCTTCTCCTCCTCATTCTCTCCCTCTGTTTTCCGTGCTTTTTTGCTCAGTCGTCATTTTTTCTTTTCCAGAACACATTGCTGCAACTGGGCTGCAGGTTACGGAAAGCATGAGCTGGCCACGGAAAATCCCCTCCTCTGTCCCTCTTTCTCATGCACTCGCTCCATTCCTTATTCACCTTCTCCTTTCCTCTGTCCCTCTTCCTCTCTTTCCCGGGCTCTTGTGAAGGGGGGGAGTGGCGCTGGAGGGCAGTGACACAGTGGGTGGGAGTGTGTGGACTGGGGGGGCGCGGAGTGCCAGCTCGAATCTGCGTGGCTGAGGAAGCTCACCTCCCTGGGCGGTGCGCAGCGTCACCCAGTCCGTCCAGGGGGAGGCGCCCTGGCTGCTCCGGCAGGCCACGCGCACCCTGTAGGCCGTGAAGGGCGAGAGGCCACCGATCGCATGGCGCGCCGGCGGCACGTTGACGTTCTGGTTGTGGATCAGGTGGCGGGGTGCCGCGATGAGGTCGCTCTCGGACGGGGCGGCCTGTGGGCAGGGTTCGCTGATGAATTAACTTGGTAAGAGTTGATTGACATTACACAACAAGGGACCTGCCTACAGAGGCTCTATGAGAAAGTGGACACAAGACGATAAGAGAAGATCATGTTGAGAAGAGGTTATTCAGCTCATTGCACACTAGGCGATGCGGTCACACTGAAGTAAAGATTCCTAGTGTATTATTCAGTGTGAAGTGGTACCTGTTTCCCTAAGATCTGACTTTCTTCTTGAAAGGCATGACTCAGTGCCCGGTGCTCAGTGCTCAGTGACTCAGAGTACTGCTGTAGCTGTGCCAGATTCTGCTACTGCCCCTGTTCTGGGCAACAGCAGGCCAGGTCAGTGGCATAGAGGAGGAATTTGATCTCTATGCAGTGTGGTATTTGGCCAGGAGTTGCAGACTCTTCTATCACCTCTGCTAGCTTATTTATATATACTGTATATTGAACAGTGTTGGTTTCACTCCAGAAATGTGAGTGAAGAACTCTTCTTTTGTTTTCAATTTGTACTGCGCACTTGTTCTCCAAGAGCGTTGATTTAATCACGTGGTAGACTTTACCCCCTACACCTCTCTTGTTCTTTATCTTTACTGTCTCTCCTCCCCTCCCTCTCTCTCCAGTTGAGTTTCCTCTGTTTCACTTCCAATAAAGCAGAAGCACGACTGCTGGTCAAATCGAAATGCTCCTCTACTTCTGCTTTCGCTCAATGACTCAGTATCCACCCTGTTCCAGGGCCCCCGGGCTCCCTGCTCCCTGGTTATTCTGGGAGAGCTGTACTGCCTGGGTTACAAGAGGATGGATGTGCTGGCTGAGGTCATGCTGCACAAAAAATACTCAATCCTCAGCCTCTTGCATGTGATATGCATGTGTATGTGCATGTGGAAGAACTGTGAACCAATGGACAACATTAACGCTGTGCAACTCCTTTTTCTCCCTTTCCCTCTCATCAACAGAATTGATGAATTCACCAGCACACACACTGAGCAGACCTAAGGGGTAGGATTAAAAGAACCAAGAACCACATACTGTACTCATTACATAAGTACTAACACTGACAGACTGAGGGCACCAGTGCCAGTTGCACCAACACAGAGGTGTCACCTGCGTGTGGACATTGATATCACCGGTGCACAAGCCGATTTCAGCAGGACACACACTAAACTGTGCAGGACAGATTTTATTCATAGTGAACTTTAAAGAGAGAGGATAGGGGCCTAGGGGACAGAGTCAGTGAGAGAGATAGAGGAGGATGAGGGAGAGAGGGCGTAGGCAGGCTAGGCAAGAGAAGGTGGGATGGCGGAGAGAGGAGAGAGAAGATAGGGGAAAGGAGGACAAAAAAAGGGACAGGGAGAAACAGAGGGGAAGTGCCAGAGGGCCCAGTCATCAGTGACTCAGCACTGCTGTCTCACTACTGTCCAAACCGTGCCATAGTGTTTAAATTAGGCACACAGCACTGCTGACTCACGACAGAGGGGGTGGGGGATTCTTCCCTTATCCCTCACAAACCCCCACCCCCGACTCCCATACCTGTCCCACTGGCAGTTTTATTCCCCCAGTCTACACTGGGAGACACACAGCTTCCAGCAGAGAACCTCTGTCACTACAGATGACATCCTGGGTGGAAAATTAAGTAAGCTTCAGAGGTGCCAAAAGACACTCAGAATTCATGCGATTCTGAGGCTGAGGATGTCATCACCCCAGCAGTCCTGCAGAGGTTTGATTGAGGAGGTGCCTGCTTAAATTTATTTGCAGTCACTTTCTTTTCCTCTGTGACTCATCACCTGCCTTGTCTTTGGGCCCCCTGTTCTGAGAGTGCCATACTGCCTGGGTTACAGTTTTCCTCAAACTCCTCTGATTCCATTAGGATTGCGCATGTGGTGCCCTTATGAAGAAACTGCTTAACTGGTCCAACCTTCCCTGTGAATTGGTGTAGGATGCTTTGCTGTCCCACTCTTCCTGTGGCCAACAGAAACTCTTCTTTTCAATTCAATGTTTCAGTCGTGTTCTCTTCAATGTGATTAGTCCTCATTTCACCTCTGACGGCCGTGACCACTCTAATCTCTCCGTCTGTGTTCTCAAAGATGGTTTTCCGAACTCATACATCAGAAAGACTACCGAAACCAAACTTATCCTGCAGCTAGGATCACACCTTCCCCCTTTCTCCATTCATTGGAAGTTTCATTTCACACCTCTCTACACCTATCCTGACTTCACACCTCTTGATTGGCCAGTCTGTCTGTCTACTGCCCTGTCTCTCTCACACCTGAAGAAGGCTCCACGGTCAAAACGTTGTGTTTTCTTCTTCTCTTTTCAGCAGGGAATAAACCTATTATTTGTTCCTTTGCAGCCTACGCATGCTGACGCAGCTCCCCACCTGAACTACTACAGTCCTCTTAAATGCTGAATGTATTCTATTGGATTGAGAATATTGTGCACAACTCTGATTTCCATATTCCAAAAAGAAAATAGTTGCTCTGCAAGGGGGTCAAGGCTAATGAGAAGAAATAAGATTTATCCCTGATTGCGTTTACAAACACAGATGAGCTGAGGAAACGGAAACTCTTTTGACCCTAACCCAGTATGTTCCCATGGGACTTGATACAAATACGCCGAGTCCTGAAAGGCTTTTGATAAAGTTCTGAATCAATGGAATTTCAGGATCTATAATTAAACTAGAAGCATGAGACACAAGTGGGACCTAAAAGGAAGTATATTTGGTTCTTAGAAGAAGAGGGTTTTCTTCACACAAAAGGTGGTAGAGGCTTGAAACAAGCTGCCCAACCAGGTTGCGAAAGGTAATTCCTTAGGATCCTTCAAGGAAGCCAGATAAATTAGCTAGAAAAAAACAGAAATGGCCTCCTCATGTACTTGGGAAATAAATGAACAGATCAGAGCCATCTACGAAATGCAGTGGGTGCTGCTCTCTTATCAGCAGCATATGGGAAAGAGCTGGGCTGCAGACGTGTTCCATCGCTGTAATACAGTGTGACCACACTGCTGTGTTCTTGTCACATTGTATCCAGAGCTGTGATAAATGTGCAGGAAGAGAGAGCAAAAGAGGGAGGGAGAGAGAGGGAGCAGCAGAGGGAGAGCAGGGAAGACAGGGAGGGAGAGAACGAGAGAGACAGGCATCGAAAAGGTTAACAGTGTGAGGCCACTTTCCCACAGTGAAACATGATCTGAGGACTCATAACTCAGTAGAAAGAGGAAGGGAGGGAAGAAAGGGGATTGAGGGAGAAAGAACGCAGAAACAGAAGGAGGATTAAGGAGAAAGAGTGAGAGAAGTGAGGAACAATACCTTGAGTTTTTGTCTCGGACCACAGACACTGGAACACACAGGGACACGCTATTACACATGTGTACGCCTGTTGTCTGCTTCCAAGTGACACCCATTCCATTTGGATTTTCTCTTCCAATTTCTGCTTAAATGTAACCGCACATGGGATAAAAGTAGATCCTAAACTGATAGTTTTGCCATTATCTTTTAAAGCTAGATTTAAAAGAAGATGCCATTTGGTTTATAAAAGTGGGTTCCACCGTGGGCACATTTCCACAGTATCTGTTTGTCAGAAGATCCTGTCTTTGCAAGGACATATTTTTCACACTCTGTATCTGTGTTGATAGTAAGATGGATAAATGCCCACAGACACTTACACACACTGGCACACAGACCTTGTTTGTAGTTGTTGCTTTACCAAAATCAGCTGTTTCTGTGTCAGTGTGCATCAACAGCCACTCTCCCACCCCGCCATCCGAAGAAAGGCAGTGAAATGCAGTGCGTGGCTGTAGGACAGCTCATTGCATGGATGGCTTGGGCCTGGTCTGTTCTGGTTCTGCCTCGGCCTGGTTTGGTCTAGTTTGCCTTGTTTTTGTCCTGGTTGTGCCCTGGCCTGGTCTGTTTTTTTTTTTTCCTGGGTCTTCAGGATTTATCTTACCTGTATAGAGCAGACATCGACAGGGTAGACCCCCCCGAAACCAGGCTCCCAGGAGATCTCCATGCTGGAGTTACTGGCTGACACCTGCTGCAGCTTCTGGGGCTGAGCAGGAATAACTGGGGAGAGGGAGCCAAAGAGACAAAGAGAGAGTGAGTTACAGGTGTGCATTATCCCTTCTTCCAGCAGGTCCTACTTCAGCTGAGGCTGTGATAAGACATTATGGTGTGAGGGATTGAACTGTATGTTCTGCACACACCCACAAGTTGTCAAGAGATCTTAACCAAGCAAGGCGATGAATATCTGTCTTCAACCACACATTGCCTGCTGACTGACAGAGTCTATTCATATGACTGGTGGTCCTAATGTTTGACTACCGAGTATTTTCTAGCCTTTGTTCCAATATCTAGGCTGCATCCTATATCCCAAATTGGATTTTACCATCTCAAGATCCTGGATTATACGCTACAATCCAAGACTGCATCCTGGAGTGTGCTGTAATGTTCATATTATCACTCAACATTCTGGAATGTGACCCACTATTTCATAATCTACCCCTATATTCAGAACGGGGCCCTGTGATCCTTATTCAAGAATATCCTGTTTTTTAGCACAATACTCTCCATACCTCTATATCTCAGACTGTACTCCAGTATCCCAGAATGTACCCCATTATCTCAGACTGCATCTTTACACACTTAACTGTGTCCTAAACTCCCAGACTGCACTTCAATACACCGAACAGCACTAGTGAAACCAGTCTGTCCCCCACCTGTCACAGTCCCCGAGGCTGAAGTCGCTACCCCTTTACGATTGTGGGCCTCACAGGAGAAACTGCTGGTCTTGTTGATGCCTGCGGAGAGGGAGATCGAAAACAAGAGAGCGCGTGTCAGAGAGAGTGTGAGGAAACATTTGTAATCCAGTTCAGAGTAAATATTGGCCTTGAACAGTAATATCGTTTGTTTCCTGTCTCATCTTTGACAATTGCTTCACTGTAGCCAAGCCTGAACGGCCATGAACCCGGTCTTAATACTGATACCGTGTGAGAGGAGTGGGGCGTTTCTGTTGAGGGCTTAACCGCTAACTGTCGGAGAGAGACACTGCAGATGTCCGCCCAACTGTGTGTGATTCTACTTCACTGTATCAGTGTGTCTGTCTAAGAGAGCCACTGTATATAGCTTGCATTGGTTCAGTGCCTGGTGTACCACAAATTTAAGTCTCAATGTGTCAGTAAATCAGTGTGTGTCAGTGCCCAGTGTGTCAGTATATCAGTGTGTGTCAGTGCCCAGTGTGTCAGTAAATCAGTGTGTGTCAGTGCCCAGTGTGTCAGTATATCAGTGTGTGTCAGTGCCCAGTGTGTCAGTAAATCAGTGTGTGTCAGTGCCCAGTGTGTCAGTATATCAGTGTGTGTCAGTGCCCAGTGTGTCAGTATATCAGTGTGTGTCAGTGCCCAGTGTGTCAGTATATCAGTGTGTCAGTAAATCAGTGTGTCAGTGCCCAGTGTGTCAGTAAATCAGTGTGTGTCAGTGCCCAGTGTGTCAGTAAATCAGTGTGTGTCAGTGTCCAGTGTGTCAGTATATCAGTGTGTGTCAGTGCCCAGTGTGTCAGTAAATCAGTGTGTGTCAGTGCCCAGTGTGTCAGTAAATCAGTGTGTGTCAGTGCCCAGTGTGTCAGTATATCAGTGTGTCAGTGCCCAGTGTGTCAGTAAATCAGTGTGTGTCAGTGCCCAGTGTGTCAGTAAATCAGTGTGTGTCAGTGCCCAGTGTGTCAGTAAATCAGTGTGTGTCAGTGCCCAGTGAGTCAGAATATCAGTGTGTGTCAGTGCCCAGTGTGTCAGTAAATCAGTGTGTGTCAGTGCCCAGTGCGTCAGTATATCAGTGTGTGTCAGTGCCCAGTGTGTCAGTAAAGCAGTGTGTGTCAGTGCCCAGTGTGTCAGTATATCAGTGTGTGTCAGTGCCCAGTGTGTCAGTAAATCAGTGTGTGTCAGTGCCCAGTGTGTCAGTATATCAGTGTGTGTCAGTGCCCAGTGTGTCAGTAAATCAGTGTGTGTCAGTGCCCAGTGTGTCAGTATATCAGTGTGTGTCAGTGCCCAGTGTGTCAGTATATCAGTGTGTGTCAGTGCCCAGTGTGTCAGTAAATCAGTGTGTGTCAGTGCCCAGTGTGTCAGTATATCAGTGTGTGTCAGTGCCCAGTGTGTCAGTAAATCAGTGTGTGTCAGTGCCCAGTGTGTCAGTAAATCAGTGTGTGTCAGTGCCCAGTGTGTCAGTAAATCAGTGTGTGTCAGTGCCCAGTGTGTCAGTAAATCAGTGTGTGTCAGTGCCCAGCTGGTCCAGGAGAGACTTGATGGCATAGGCTTCATCACAGTGTCCTGACCATCTGAGTCCGGGGCTCGGAGCGCCTGACCTCGTCATCCTGGTTTTATTCCCTGTCCCTGTTCCGGATTTTAACTGTTTGTTTAGTCTAGGATGGATTCCCCGGTTTTGGACTTTGGACTGCGCCCCGGATTCCCCCTTTTGGGCTTCCCTGAACTTGTTTGCCATCACCACGCCCCTCGAGCACCGGATCACCGTAGTCACGCCCCCCTGTCTGTCAACCCGTCCTGATCCTCATCGTCTTACTTCCGGATTATACCGTCTGCATCGGGTCCTGAACTACGCTTCGCGAGAGCCTGGACCGGCTCCCGTTACAGCCCAGAGCACAGTGTGTCAGTGCCCAGTGCCACTACATCAGTGTGTGTCAGTGTGCTGACAGGACCAGTGGGGGAAGTGTGGGGTTTGGAAACAGCTGAGCTCTACAATCCTGCTTCTGCTTTTCTCTCCCTTCAGGGAAAGAAAATGCGTGACTGACCCGACACACACTCACTCAAGACCATGCACTAAAACGCACACTCACATTCACTCACCAACACACACATTCATATACACTCTGCACTGTATTGTGCTGTACAGTACTGCTTTCCGTTGTTCTTTGCAATACATGTTGTGCTGAGTTGTATCACATTGTACTGTGTTGACCTGAGCCAGGTTTTCCCCTGAGGTTAGCTCCGTGCAACGCAGACCTGGGCTGTAAACATATTTCAACACACTCGCCTTCCCCCAGGCGTTAGAATAACTCAGAGTGCCGAGACTGCCTGTTTCACATCCCCAGACATCCTGCTGTTTCTTTCACTTCTAACTTTGGCGCATAGCAAGTGGAAGGACTTCCAACAACCAGCTTGACACAGATGTGGGAACAGTGATCGGCCATGCTGGCTGGCAGTGAGGTTTCCACTGGACAGTGGCCTGGACTGGGCCAGCTGTTGCCACTGGCGGGCTCTGGGACTTGTGTTCGTTCTGCCTTGGTGTCTTTTCTGCACAAGGAATACTGTAATGTAGCACTGGCCTTGTAAGCTACTGCTCTTCAAGAATGTATGAAAGGCACAACAACATGCCACCTTTTGGCCCAGCTAGCTTGTTTGATTACTAGTAGCTAATTAAGCCGAGCAATGTTTGACATCATCTTTGACAGCATAAATAGGTAACTTGTTCCATGCATCCGCAACCCTTTGTGTAAAGTGCCTCCTGTTCCCATGTCCACTGGGTTGATTTGTGTTAATGGATTTGGGGATTTTCAGGACTCGTATCTGGTCCCCTGATTTATGAATTAACTGTTTAATACCGTGCTCATTTAAAATTATTCAACTAAAACGATTTAACACAGACTAAACAAACAGCTAATTAATCATGCAGTTAAATTGGTTTCAGTGAATCTCTTGGCTGAGCAGTGCTGTGGCCGCTGCTCAGTGTGGCAAGTGATGGGTGTATCTGGCAGGTGGGATCTGTCTCGTTCTCTCCTGAGTGGGTACAGGAGTCCATGCCTTTACCCAGGTCTTTAAAGCCTTTCTAGACAGAAGTGGTTTTAGCAAAACTTTCTGAAGAGTAACCACAATTAGGTATGAAGTAATACAGGATTTCCTTCAAAGTTCATACTGAAAGCATGACGTAAGAAAGCAATTACAACACATTCCACTTTCATTCATAGAATTCCCCTAAAGACTTTAACAGAAGCAACGTTTTTATTATTTATAATTATGCAAAGCCCCAGTTCCATGGAATGATGCCTTCAGGTCTGATCGCCATGCTGTATGCAAGGGGTTGCTGCTCTACAAGCAGCACTAAGAAAAACAACCAGAGTAATTCCTGGTCCGAACATGGACGGTCATATTTGGACAGACAGAGGGAACAAAACAGTACAGGCATAGAATCAGGATCCAGACGGAAACCAGGAGAAACGTCTTTACACACAAAGTTGTTGGGGTGTTGAAGAAGACTCCTGCGAGCTATTAAAACTGAGCTCTTGAGATTCTTTAAGAAACAGCATGAGGGTGGTTTTTTTAAAGTCGTTAATCTGCTGGCAACCAAATGAACAAGAAAGGCGGAATGGTCTTCTTTTGTTTTGTGATCTTCCTGGTGTTTCTTGGTGGGCCTAAGTGTCTGCTCCAATTAGTTGCTAACAGTTGCATGTCTTAAGCGAGGCTGTGGCTCCTGGAGACTCTCACTAAGCCAGAACGCCACACATTCCTCCCCGGTGACTAACTGTGCTCCAGCCCTCAAGCCGTGACTGAGTTCTGTCCCTCCTTGACTTAGCCCGCAGCATCTGCGACAGAGGGGGCTGACAGCTTTGATCTCCGGGCTGTTTACCCTCTTTGTCTGGACGCCTGCACCCTGAGTCACCCCTGCAGTCTCGTGCCACCGTTTGAGTTAGAGAGGCAGAGGAAATACCTGACAGGCTCTGTGGTCTCGATTCAAATTCAAATAACAACAGAGCCCCAGCCCCCTGCCTCCTCTCCAGCTGCTAACATTCCTGCCTCTTGAGTGGAATGACAGTGTCCTCCGATTTATTCATACCCCCCAAAGAAACCGGAACAAAATACAATCATTCAAGAGGATTTACAGATTGGATAATGTGCCTTGCTTAAAAAATGTTCTACTGGAATTATAATACAGCTACAGAGTCGTATTTGTCATAAAAAATTAATTGAATTCCAGAAAATGCAGGGGTCACGTTTATCCAGACCTCTAGAAATGTCTTTAAATGAAATCCAACACAAACAAATCTACAATAACACTCTACTCTTTGGAAGTGCGGTGGGAGCCTTGGAGCTATATAAGAGCCTCAGAAGGCTTCCTGCTTCTCAGGGCTATAAAAGGAGGTAACATATGGAAGACATTCAGTACTATACACACTACTCTTGGCATAATCCCTGCCAAGGAAGAATTTACAAACTGCTACCTACAGGGCTGTAAATAAATGTGAACCTTGTGTTTTCTGGGCTTAAATGAATTATGACAGATATGAATTTGCTCCATGCAAAGCTATTGAGATTACAGTATGATATTTTTAGTTTTTTTAAACCAACTTCAAAAGATACGTAAGTCTTTCTGTTATACGGTGTGCTGTACTGACACACAATTATACTGATGTACTTGCACAGTAATGTATTAGCGCACTGCACTACACAGTGACATACTGGCACACTGCCGTACTGACACAGTGATATACTGGCTCAGTCTCTACTGAGACAGTGATTTACTGGCACACTGCCATACTGACACAGTGACATACTGGCACACCAATGCACCGACACAGTGATATACTGGTACACTGCTATACTGACACGGTGATATACTGGCACCCTGCTGTACTGCTGTACTGACACAGTGATATACTGGCACACTTCTGTACTGACACAGTGACATACTGCCACACTGATGCACTCACACTGTGATATACTGGCACACTGCTGTACTGACACAGTGACATACTGCCACACTGATGCACTCACACTGTGATATACTGGCACACTGCTGTACTGACACAGTGATATACTGGCACACTGCTGTACTGACACAGTGACATACTGCCACACTGATGCACTCACACTGTGATATACTGGCACACTGCTGTACTGACACAGTGACATACTGGCACACTGCTGTACTGACACAGTGACATACTGCCACACTGATGCACTCACACTGTGATATACTGGCACACTGCTGTACTGACACAGTGACATACTGCCACACTGATGCACTCACACTGTGATATACTGGCACACTGCTGTACTGACACAGTGATATACTGGCACACTGCTGTACTGACACAGTGACATACTGCCACACTGATGCACTCACACTGTGATATACTGGTACACTGCTGTACTGACACAGTGACATACTGCCACACTGATGCACTCACACTGTGATATACTGGCACACTGCTGTACTGACACAGTGATATACTGGCACCCTGCTGTACTGCTGTACTGACACTGTGATATACTGGCACACTTCTGTACTGACACAGTGACATACTGCCACACTGATGCACTCACACTGTGATATACTGGCACACTGCTGTACTGACACAGTGACATACTGCCACACTGATGCACTCACACTGTGATATACTGGCACACTGCTGTACTGACACAGTGATATACTGGCACACTGCTGTACTGACACAGTGACATACTGCCACACTGATGCACTCACACTGTGATATACTGGTACACTGCTGTACTGACACAGTGACATACTGCCACACTGATGCACTCACACTGTGATATACTGGCACACTGCTGTACTGACACAGTGATATACTGGCACCCTGCTGTACTGACACAGTGATATACTGGCACACTGCTGTACTGACACAGTGACATACTGGCACACTGATGCACTCACACAGTGACATACTGGCACACTGATGCACTCACACAGTGACATACTGGCACACTGCTGTACTGACCAGTGATATACTGCCACACTGCTGTACTGACACAGTGATATACTGGCGCACTGATGCACTGACACAGTGATATACTGGTACACTGCTGCACTGACACAGTGACATACTGGCACACTGCTGTACTGACAGTGATATAGTGATATTCTGATATACAGATAGCAGGATATGGAGGCCATCATACCATCTGCTTGCCAGACTGAAAAACTGAAAAATATAAACATACACACTGAGGGAGAGAGTGAGACGGTACCTGAGAGAGTCAGTGTGGAGGGAGAGAGGGCGAGGGGCTGATCCAGTTTGTTGAGGGGCGCCCCATCCTGCAGCCAGATGACATGGACGGGCTCTGGGGGGCCGTGGGCCCGACACACCAGGCTGAAACTGTGATTGGCAGCCACTGTCTTGTCCTGGGGCTCCTCAGAGAAGTGAGGGAGGCCTGAAAGAGAATGAACGGGAGAAGAGTAAGAAAGAGGAGTGGAGGAGGGGAGGAAGAAGAGACCATGAAGAGAGGATCATTCAAATCAGAGTTCAGGTGATGGCTAGGTATGGTTCATTCTGACCTGATAGTTGGGCAGACAAACCCACAAACAAAAAGAGAGACAGGCACACAGACACACAGAGACGTGGGTGAGAAACAAAGCTCTCAGTCCTGTCGTTTTTCAGGAAAGACGGACAGATTGCAGGACTTACCCTCCAACTCAATGTGACCCTCCATGGAGACAGTGTCCTGCCCGCCTACAGTCACCACACAGCGATACACCCCCATATCAGATAGATGCACTTCTTCAATCCTGAGGAAGATGAGTTTGGGTTAATATGCATATTCTGTTCTGAGAGAGAAGAGTTAATCCACACACTGCACTGGGAGAGAAGAGTTAATCCACACACTCCACTGGGAGAGAAGAGTTAATCCACACACTGCACTGGGAGAGAAGAGTTAATCCACACACTGCACTGGGAGAGAAGAGTTAATCCACACACTGCACTGGGAGAGAAGAGTTAATCCACACACTGCACTGGGAGAGAAGAGTTAATCCACACAGAGGAAATTAGAAGGCAGTTAGGATGGATTTATAAAGAAGGCAGTTAGATAGGCAGTGACAGAGCTCACCACACCTTAGCATGCTCACAGCCAGCCAGCTGTCCTCGTTCATGGACATGTGCATCTGGTTGGTATCAGCGAGGTCCAGGGGCGTCCCGTCTCTCTGCCACACAATATCGGGGGGATCCTGCACCCCTTCTCCCTGCAGTTCACAGCGCAGACTCACTGGCTTCCCCAGGGATGAGGTCACATTACCAGGGTCCTGCACAAACTGCAACCCTGCACACAAGAGCACAGCCAGTCAGACCAACCTAAAGACCCCGTCGGACACAGCAGCATGGAGAGGGCCGGAAAACAGACAGGACAGGGACATTCCGGGATTGTCACCTGGCTGGCAAGACCTACAAAACAGGAGTCATTTTACACCGTCATCTCTGTGTCTTCAGAGCTCCTGGAGAGGCCAGACAGCGGTGGAACTGGCAATGTCCACAGACAGGCACCTACAGCATGTGTGCTGGTGAACTTATGTGTGCTTGACTGAATGGTGTCTTGTACACAGTTTATTCTATTTAACTGTGATGTGATTTAGCTATTTAACAGGATGTTAAAGGTTTAGGATTGCAGCTAGTAGCAGGGCAAAGGTTAAAGAACTGGATTAGTGTAAGAAGCCAAGGACCCCATAACAAACTAATATACAGGCATCCGCATACAGTTATTTTTAAACATTCTCAGAATTGACTGAGACGCCATACACTTTTGTGGGTTCCCATAATATAGTTACACATCCTGGAAGCATTACAGGATGCCCACGATAGCCTCTGTAAGCTAATGATCATGAACACGACCATCTTCCTCAGTCATATCAGAAAGTCATCTCTACTGCACCTCCCAGGAAAGAAACTGGAGCCCACAAGCAGTCTGATAAATGCTAAAGACAATGGCCTCTTCCTTCTCCAGCGGTTTTGCTGTTTTGCTGAGTGAACACACTGATAGTGAATGTCAGGTCAAGGTAACAGACTCACATATGGATGTCTCTCCCTCTGTGCTTTGTGATAATGCAGCTGTGTGCTAGTGGAGATTGCTCA
This sequence comes from Lepisosteus platostomus, assembly GCF_059453375.1. Classification (NCBI taxonomy): domain Eukaryota; kingdom Metazoa; phylum Chordata; class Actinopteri; order Semionotiformes; family Lepisosteidae; genus Lepisosteus; species Lepisosteus platostomus. The sequence goes on from NC_142614.1 coordinate 6,669,420, forward strand.
GGGTCAGTGTTGTGTGTTAATGCAGACTGCTTACTGTCAGTATTGTGTGTTAGAGGAGATTGCTCACTGTTGGCGTTGTGTGTTAATGAAGATTGCTCATTGTCTGGGTTGAGTGTTAATCAGATGTTCAGTGTCAGGGTTGTGCTGTGTGTAAATGCAGATGCTCGGTGTCAGTGTTGAAGTCTCTCTGGTGTTTCATACATGTAAACTGGTCTGCTATGGTGAGAAATGTACAGGTTGTGGACTGTGTTGCAGAGTATTGCATCACCAGCACTGAGTGTAGGACTGTGTCCAACATCACTCCCACAGCACACTGCTGTATGCACACTCTCCTCTCTCTCCCTCACTCCCTCTTCCACTTGCAGTCTCTTCCTATTCCACTGTCACTGATCCTCTTGTTCAATCCCTCATTCTTTCCCTTCTCATCCTTTCTTCTTCCCTTTTCACCACCCTTGCTCCCTGACTCTTGCTTGTCCCTTTTGCTATGGCCGTCTTGCGTCTCAGTGAAGTTTTCTCAGGCCCATCAGCAGCCCCCCTCCCTGCCTGGCCCTTCCTCTTTGTCTTGAATTAGACCCTGACCTCTCACCCTTCACCTCTATGGTCTGGGGTGCAGTTCTATCCCGTTGTCATAGTGAAGAATGCCCCCAGAGTACCGACCTGACACACACTATCACACACACACTGACTCACATACGGACATACCCTGTGACAAATACTGACATGCACACGCACAGTGACACACAAGGTCCTACACACACATACCAACACACTATCACACACCACTAACACACACACACATACAAACACACTGTCACACACCACTAACACTGACACACAAGGTTATACACACACATACCAACACACTATCACACACCACTAACACACACTCACACTGACACACAAGGTTATACACACATACCAACACACTGTCACACACCACGTACAGTATGTGTTAGTATTCTGTCCTTGTGGGGGATTATCTGCTCTCATTCTGTTTTCGTTTACTGCCATCTGCATTCAAGTGAATGTTCACAAAGTATTTTAAAATAATACTTTTGGTGCTTTAAGACGGACAAAAAGCCATTTGGTTTATAAAAAAAACTTCACTGCCATTGAGAAAACATCACAACATCGTATGCTTTTCAGGCGTTACTGACTTTGGGGGTGTTTTAAAGACCCAGTGTCTTTATAAACAAGGGCAAAAACAGTTTTGTTTGCACAGTGGGTGCTGGCACGTTGTACGGAAGTGCCTCGTATCCCACATTTTACTAGACAGTTGTTGGACAGATACAGTATATACGGATTAGTTCTTATGGTTTCATTGAGCTAGACAGCAGAACCATCTAGTGATCCAATTCTGCTTTGTTTATGTTAAAGGTCTTATATACAAAGAGTCATAGTGACTTCAGTTTACAGTTAAAATCACCATAACCCTTTCAGGGATTTCTTGTAAGGTGCATATATACACCTGTCATATTGCTGGGCATAGTACGCCTGTACTACACTGATGAGACCTTATAATAGGAAAAGAGCTGTTTTTGCACCTACCTCTGGCTTCTTACATGCAAAGCTGAATTAGAACTCTTTTTAGATGGTTCAGCTGTCCAATACTGTGAAAGAGTCAGAGCTATTTATTATTCAGATATTCCGCGGTTGATCCATTGATAAATACAATCATCAATTCAATAATCAATTCAATTCAATTTCATCAATTTCCCTACGGGATTAATAAAGTATTATCTATCTATCTATACACACATACTGTGTTACAACCTCAGAAGCTAGCTTCTTACACTAAAGGGAATCCCTTAAAGTGTCTCTCTCTCCTTCATCCATTTCGGTTTACAATCACATTCAGACCCACTGTAGGTGTTACAGAATGAATTGGTTCTGCCAAAACACCAAGCACACTTCCGCTCAAACGCATTAGTACCACCCTGCCTCCCTCATCCTCCTCTGTCTCTCCCTGGCTCCAGCCTCTTTCCTGAGATAAGTCTGTGCACAGAGAATTCCTCCTCCAATCGGTCATTCAAGGATTCAAGATCCTTTCCAAGTATCTCCTTCCTCGTCTAACTCTGCTCTCTTCTCTTCTTCTCTCATTCTCCAAGAGCTGGTTCCTCTTTCTTTTTCTTTGCCTAGCTCTTTTCCTTCTGCTTTCTCCCCTTTCTCATTCAGTTCTTTCTCTGACCCTTGACAATATTTTTCAACTTCAAATCACCTCTGATTCATTCCTTCCATAACAAACCTCTCTTCTTCTCCTTCTCCCTCTCTTTCTGACTCATTCAAATTTTCAATTAATCAACCACCCACTCACAACGAGTTGCACTGATCTGGATTCTTATAGTGTATGTGAAGTGCTCTGACACATCCTAGTCGCAAGTCACGAGATTCTTATGTCCTCGTGGAGTATAATGACACAGCCCCTGCACAGTGGTCTAGATTTCTACAGTACCTGTGAAGTACACTGCCACAGCTCTGGGCAGTGTATCAATGTCAGTGCTGTAGCAGTATTAGCAGTGGTGCTGTGTCAGTGCAGGTGCAGTATTAGCAGTGGTGCTGTGTCAGTGCAGGTGCAGTATTAGCAGTGGTGCTGTATCAGTGCAGGTGCAATATTAGCAGTGGTGCTGTGTCAGTGCAGGTGCAATATTAGCAGTGGTGCTGTGTCAGTGCAGGTGCAATATTAGCAGCGGTGCTGTGTCAGTGCTGTAGCAATATTAGCAGTGGTGCTGTGTCAGTGCAGGTGCAATATTAGCAGTGGTGCTGTATCAGTGCAGGTGCAATATTAGCAGCGGTGCTGTGTCAGTGCTGTAGCAATATTAGCAGCGGTGCTGTGTCAGTGCTGTAGCAATATTAGCAGCGATGCTGTGTCAGTGCTGTAGCAGTATTAGCAGCGGTGCTGTGTCAGTGCAGGTGCAGTATTAGCAGTGGTGCTGTATCAGTGCAGGTGCAATATTAGCAGTGGTGCTGTGTCAGTGCAGGTGCAATATTAGCAGCGGTGCTGTGTCAGTGCTGTAGCAGTATTAGCAGTGGTGCTGTGTCAGTGCAGGTGCAATATTAGCAGTGGTGCTGTGTCATTGCAGGTGTAGTATTAGCAGTGGTGCTGTGTCAGTGCAGGTGCAATAGAAGCAGTGTTGCCCTCCCAGTGTTATTTCACTTTCTCTGTACCTGTATTGTGTTGCGGTCACTCACCCTTCTGCGTTTCGGCGCCGCCCCGTGTCCACAGTGATGAGAGCACCAGCGCCAGAAGCACCGCGCCCCCGCACAGGTCCCGCAGCATCGCAGCTCCGCTCGCCTTCTTGTCCTGGGAAGGATGCGGTCTCCCCCGACTCCCCGGCTCTCCTGCAGCGGTCCCCCGAGCTGGTTCCGCTGGCTGCTCCTCTGGGTGTCACCGCATGACTCCCGGCCGGGACACCGACCTGAGGCAGCCTGCGGACCCGGGCGAGGCTACTTTCTAATAGTAAATATGACAGAGGATTTTTTTTTATTTCTGAATATATCTATCTTTAAAAAATATTTTTCGTTTAAAGACGCAACTGAAACCAGTTCTTCTGAAACTGAAACTTCGATAAGTCCCGAAAGCGAAGTCACTGTTCAGAGTCCAATAAATATATATTGAAGAGCCACCGTTGACTGTCGTTTGCTTTTTGGATCAAGTTTTAAAACACCCCAGCGAAAGTATTCTGGAATTAAAACTAATCCTACAATGAATAGCGATCATTGATGAAAACAAGAGCCACTGCACTGTATTCCGCTGAGGCGAAGGCAGCGACCGCGTCTTCGGGAACTCACAGGGCACGTCCAGTCAAAATAGCAACACCACAGCACACAAAGTTCGCTCTTCTCGTGTGAAAGTGGAAGTGGACTTCAGTCAGGAGACTTCTGGCGAACCGACTGGTCCCGACCCGACCCAACCCGACCCGCGCGCCTCGCCGGACTCAGCCTCCCGAGCGCTCGCGCATCCCCCTTCTCCCTGTTTTCGACTTTGTTTTTTCTTCAAACAAAACTCAAGATTCCTTCACTCGGCCCCTCTCCACCCTCTCTCCCCACATCCTCCGCCCTCCCTCCATCGAGCCCCCCTCCCTCTCGCTGCCTTGTCCATCCCCGTGGCCTGGCCGCGGAGTAAGTGAACAGCGACAGTACAGTATGTTAAGTCTTCACAGTCAGTGTCACTTTTCCATCGAGAGAGGAGTTGTTGTTGTTGTTGTTGTTGTTGTTTTAGACGCTTACAGTGTGCTCTTGGGTTTTTTAGTAATGACCAGTAATTTTTAGTAATGGCGAAGCATTTTCAGTTGTAATTTGCGCGCTGTGTGTACCCGTCTGTCCAGGGGTCTGGGTGTCAGGGATGAGGTGGTTGTGTGCTCTGTGTGTTCCCTACGCTGGACTGCAGACTCCAAGACCGGGGATTCTGGCAGCCATTACGCCTGGGAATAGTCAGAAGTTTGCAGTTCGTCTCTCGTGATTTTTTTTTCCTCCTTAGAAAGTGGAATTTCCAGTTGTCCCTGTCCGCACACGCGTGGCAGTGCCCCGGGTTTCAGGTGTGAACGAGCGGGTGGGTGGGGGGAACGGCGGAGTTTTGGGGGGTAATTGCGCTTGCTGGCTGAGTAAACCCTTACTTCAGCACAGAGCGATTAAGGCTCCGTCTCCGGTCGCCCGTGTGAGCCGTGAGGCTGCGTGACGTCACAGCCCGGCGGGCTTCTGACGGGATTGATCCGCGGCCGCGGGGCGGCGATGTCACGCGCTAAACCAGAAGATAAGGGGTTGTCCGTCTCCAACTGACCACTGAATGAGACAGAGGGCACTTCTGTGCACAGAGAGGGGTGGGGGTAGGGAACATCTGTGCTTGGAGCGGTATCACACTGGGATCACACCTGGACCTCTGCCGCGCCCTCCCCACCTCGACCCCCCCGTGCTCCTCCTCGGACCCCGGGGAGGCCAGGAGGTCACGCCCGCAGGCCCGTCTGATCCGCAGGGTGTGTGAAGTGAGGAGGGCCGTGCTGGCCCGAAGACCCCCAGCCCCCATCGGGGGGGGTGCTGTTTCTTTAAGAGGCTTCGCGGAGTTCCCAGGGTCCGCGACACGGAGACGCGCTGAAGAAGGAGAAAGACCCCATTGTCTCCTCAATAGAGGACTGGGGCTCAGGGAGGGCGGGGAGGACGAGGGAGACGGGCTTCTGATGGGGAGAAAGAGAGAGAGAGAGGGTGTGTGAGGACAGGCGGGGGGGAGAGCGAGGCATTCAGGATCCTATCTGTTGTACGGCCATCAAAACAGACTTTATTTGTGTTTACTGGGTTTATCTGATATGCGAGTGCTGGTAGCGCTTTAGATTGCTGCAAAGCCTATTATCACACAGCCCGGGTCGACTGTTAAAACGTCACTTTGCACTCTTACTGGTAAAGGTTCTGTTTGCGTCGGATAAATATAGGGGTCATCGATTGGCTAAAGTATTCGATTATCATCGGACCACACGTATTCACGCGTCCATCGTAAAGAACACAGACAGTAGTCTGGGTATCGCCAAAGACCGGAAATGGGAGAAGTTTGAAATTCCGAGCTCTCGCCGCTGGCGGTGTCCCCTTAGTGTATGGCTCCACCTCGTGGCCATATTTGGGAATTACCGTTGGCTTCCGCTCCAGTCTGGTCAAAGATACAGAAATAGCTGCCAAAAACAGAGACGTGATAATATTAATGAGGATTTGATAGTTCTGTTCATTTATTTCTGGGTACTGACTTTATACAATTCATCTTAATATTTCTTTTTGTACCTACTGTATTTATACTGCTGGGTATTTCAGAGATGCACACTAAGTGAGGTACCCTGCTGTACCCCATCTGCACACTCTCAAGGATTCAAACCTCTGTGTTTCCATTTATGGATACAGAACTCAAACCATTGATCTGCGCCTCTATATACAGTTACTACTGCTGCAAAAAAGTTACTTCTACTGCTGAGGCTCCTGCAATTACTAGTACTTGGATGACTCAAAATTTCCTTCATCTTAACTGTGACAAGACTGAAGTGATGCTTATTGGCACCCCGCATCAACTTTGTAAAGCCAATCCTGTAACCCTGTCTGTGGATGGTACCGTTCTTGGGCTTCAGTCTAAATTGAAAAACCTTGGGGTGATATTCGATTCTGGCTTAACATTCGACCCACATGTGCAACATATTGTCAAAACGTCTTTTTTTCACCTCAGAAATATCGCTAGACTACACCCTATGCTATCACTAACTGTGGCTGAAAAGCTGATCAACACATTTGTATTCTCTCAAATTGACTGTAATGCTCTACTCGCTGGGATATCTAAATCCACATTGAACAAACAACAGTATGTCCAAAAATCGTCAGCCAGAATCCTGACCAGGTCTAGTGCAAGTGATCACATTACTCCTATCCTGGACTGTATCCTGCACTGGCTTCCTGTCAAGTTTCGTGTCGACTTCAAAATCCTCATGCTCACCTACAAGGCTCTGCATGGCTTGGCACCTCAGTACCTGTCTGATCTATTATCGCCCTACTCCCCACCTCGCAACCTCCGCTCTTCAAATTCTGGTCTCCTACAGTATCTGTCCCCCAAGCCTGTCTACATTGTATGGGTGACAGGGCCTTCTCCTGTTATGCCAAGCTCTGGACCTCTCTGCCCAAGGATATCAGAGAGTCACCTTCTCTAAACTCCTTCAAATCCAGACTCAGAACCTTCTTCTTTAGAAGAGCCTTTACTGAACTGGTTCCATTCTTCACTCCTCTGCTTCTCTTAGTACCACCATCCACGGTCTCCTCTGTGTATTGTAATTGTGTTTTATCTTGTGTATTCTTCTTATTTATTGTAGTTCTCATTCTGTAAAGCGCTTTGAGAAGCCACCTTTAAAGGCGCTATATAAAATAAAGTTTATTATTATTATTATTATTATTATTACTGCTGATACTGATGCTCCTGTCGATCCTGCTACCACTACATTGCCAGTGCCTCTCCTACTGGTACTGCCAGTGGTGTAACTACAGCTGCTGCTTCTAGAGCTACCGCAGGCTCTCCTGCTGCTACAGCTGCCAGGAAACCAAAACCACCAGGCAGACACCAAGGCCATGAGACAGCGCAGAGAGGGTTAAAGTGCACATAGCAATTACGAGTAAAACCTAATGCAACACCTCATCAATCACTTTTGCTAAGGGTCTCAACAATCTCTACAATAACACCCTTAGTAATAACTTTGATTTCATTCCTTTATTTAATTAGATCATTCAAAACAGAACAAATTCTATTTGATGGAGTTTACAAAGTCGGGGAGGGACCACAACCACAGCCAAGCACAGTCAACCTCAGCGGTCCCAAATCACATTCATTCACGACGTCATCTCCTGCTGTTAACGAGCAATACTGCATGCCAGCTCCTTCTCTCCCCCTGCAGCTGCCCCTGGTCACCCCTCAGTCTGCACAGGGGTCTTGACCCCCTCGTCCTGTGGTCACAAGGCTGGCCCTCAGCCAAGCGGGTCAACCAGATGTACTGTCAGTAAAACACTCTATGAATCTTTCAAGCCTTTCACCACGCTTAAGTGTAGGGGGTTGTTATTCCTAGTGAACTGGAGCAATTTGCGATAATAATAATAACAACAACAATCATAATAATAATAACAATAATCATAATAATATCATCATCATCATCATCTTCATCATCATCATCATCATTATCATTGTTATAATTACATTTGATATACCACCTTTAAAGGTAACTTTCTAAAGTATTTTATAGAAAGATAACAAAGTTAAAACAATGAGAACAGCAACAAAGATAAGAGATAAAATTGGCACAAAGAGATAGCACAAAGACACAGATGTGTTGAAAATGTAATAGAAGATGCAAAGGGACAGACATCAAGCAAACAAAAGCCTTTCTAAAGAATCTGTCTGAGTCTGGATCTGAAGGCACTGAGGGACGATGACGCTCTGATATCCTTGGGGATAGAATTCGGGGGCTTTGGGGCGCAGCAGGAGAAGGCCCTGTCACCCCCAGAGTGTAGAGGAGCTTGGAGGACGGGAGACTGGAGTGAGACAAGCGCAGGTTGCGAGGAGGGCAGTAGGGAGATAGTAAGCCATGCAGAGCCTTGTAGGTGAGCAGGAGGAGTTTGGAGTCGACAGGGAACCTGACAGGGAGCCAGTGCAAGGACTCCAGGACAGCAGTAGTGTGATCACTTGCGCATGACCTGGTCAGGATTCTGCCTGCTGGAGTTTGTTCAGAGTGGATTCAGGGGCTTGGATACCTCCTGCATGACAGGCAAGAGTCACAGCTGAGGGTCCTGTGCAGAGCATTCTGCCCAGGGACTGATACACATTTTATTATGCCAGCAGCCAGCAGCCATATCACCCTGCAACTCACAACTGGCAACCCCCTGAAGCTCAGCAGGTGTGAGGCTGGTCAGCACCTGGATGTGAGACCTCCTGGGAAACACTAAGGTTGCTGCTGGAAGAGGTGTTAGTGGGACCAGCAGGGGGCACTCACCCTGCGGTCCATGTGGGTTCTAATGCCCCAGTATAGTGAGGGGGACACTATACTGAAAACAGGCACCGTCCTTTGGATGAAACGTAAAACCGAGGTCCTAACTCTCTGTGGTCATTAAAAATCCCAGGGTGTTTCTTGAAAAGAGTAGGGGTATAACCCCGGCGTCCTGGCCAAATTTCCCATTGGCCCTTGCCAATCATGGCCTCCTAATAATCCCCATCTCTGAACTGGCTTCATTACTCTGCTCTCCTCCCACTGAGAGCTGGTGTGTGGTGAGCGTTCTGGCGCACTATGTCTGCCGTCGCATCATCCAGGTGGATGCTGCAGATTGTTGGTGGTGGAGGGGAGTTCTCATTACCTGTAAAGCGCTTTGAGTGGAGTGTCCAGAAAAGCGCTATATAAGTATAAGCTATTATTATTATTATTATTATTATTATTATTACAGAGATACGCACACATCCTGTTAGAGATTAAAGTGGGACAGGCACACAGCTCCCTGTCCCAGACTGCCCATCTGCAGAGAAGCAATCCTGTAGATGATTAATCCAGGAGGCAGAGTGAAAAGGCAATCTGATTCTGATTGAAGTGGAGCGGGGGAGGGGGGCAGAGCCAGTAATCTGTGTCAGCCTGTGTGTATCACTAGTAATCTGGGGACAAAGTTTAAGAAAGATAGGAGCGACTCCTCACGAGCAGATGATGTATGTAACCTTTTAATAGAGAAAGTAGTATCTTTCCAATCTTAAAGTCCTCAGTTCCCCAGAAGGTTTTTTCTTCCTATGTGGTGTTTCATTTCAGTGCAATCGAGAGAGTAGGGGATGTGGCAGCGTAAGGAGAGACAGCTCTGGAATCTGGTTTTGAAAATCCCGATTTAAGATCTTGAATTATTTTCCAATTTTCGGTTTTATGTATTTCATCTTTCTGAAGACTGCTTGTGTCACGCAGGGAGAGAGAATCTCTGCCGCTGCAGGATTGGTTGGGAAGAGTTGTCCCAGTTGCGTGCAGATTTACGGATTGTTGTTATCCCACATATGCGTACACGCACTCACACACACACGCACACGCCGGGAAACTTCGCTCTCCATCCCCAGTCCTGCGCCTCTCTCTCCCTCTCGCTCACTGATGGAGTCAGAGCACTAACATGAGCATCGCCGGGATACACAGGGGATTCCTCAAGAAATACGGTAGGAAAGGCTCAGCTTCTTCTGCCTTCCTGTAGAAATGCTTTGACATTTCAGAATTGGGGGTCTGAGGGGAGAATCCATGCCGTCAGAGGTGCTAGTGTGTGATTAGTGCAAAGTGTGCTGCTGACCACACAGGCTGGTTATCCTGTGTGCTGGTTGTTCAGTGTATATAGGGGTTGTAGTCTTGTCACAACAGGGGCTACAGTCCCAGGACAGCGGAACAGTTTTATGTCATCCTGTGACCTCTGGACTGCAGTGTAATAATATGATACAGCCCAGACTGACCAGTGATCTCTGGACTGTAGGGTTACAATATGACACAGACTGGACCAGTGATCTCTGGACTGTAGGGCTACAATATGACACAGACTGGACCAGTGATCTCTGGACTGTAGGGTTACAATATGACACAGACTGGACCAGTGATCTCTGGACTGTAGGGCTACAATAGGACACAGACTGGACCAGTGATCTCTGGACTGTAGGGTTACAATATGACACAGACTGGACCAGTGATCTCTGGACTGTAGGGTTACAGTATGACACAGACTGGACCAGTGACCTCTGGACTGTAGGGCTACAATAGGACACAGACTGGACCAGTGATCTCTGGACTGTAGGGTTACAGTATGACACAGACTGGACCAGTGATCTCTTGTCTGTAGGGCTACAATAGGACACAGACTGGACCAGTGATCCCTGGACTGTAGGGCTACAATAGGACACAGACTGGACCAGTGATCTCTGGACTGTAGGGCTACAATAGGACACAGACTGGACCAGTGACCTCTGGACTGTAGGGTTACAGTATGACACAGACTAGACCAGTGATCTCTGGACTGTAGGGTTACAATATGACACAGACTGGACCAGTGATCTCTGGACTGTGGGGTTACAGTATGACACAGACTGGACCAGTGACCTCTGGACTGTAGGGCTACAATAGGACACAGACTGGACCAGTGATCTCTGGACTGTAGGGTTACAGTATGACACAGACTGGACCAGTGACCTCTGGACTGTAGGGTTACAGTATGACACAGACTGGACCAGTGACCTCTGGACTGTAGGTTTACAATATGACACAGACTGGACCAGTGATCTCTGGACTGTAGGGTTACAATATGACACAGACTGGACCAGTGATCTCTGGACTATAGGGTTACAATATGACACAGACTGGACCAGTGACCTCTGGACTGTAGGGCTACAATAGGACACAGACTGGACCAGTGATCTCTGGACTGTAGGGTTACAGTATGACACAGACTGGACCAGTGATCTCTGGACTGTAGGGTTACAATAGGACACAGACTGGACCAGTGACCTCTGGACTGTAGGGTTACAATATGACACAGCCAAGACTTAAAGCAGTGCTGTATGTCCATTGATACACAGTAAGCCTCCAGCTTATGCTCCAAGTAAGGATCTTTACTATTTGACCAATTCTGTACTCTGCAGCACCAAAATAACCACTGTATTATGAAGCCCTTTTTAAAAATGTACTTGTCCCAGACTGTGCCGCAGCTAATATTCATTTGGTTCATTCTAATGTTGTACAGGGAATAATAATAATAATAATGGAATTATTCAGTATATTCAGGATGTCTGCAACAGATCATTAAAATTAGCGAAGACAAGGCCGTTCCAAATTCCAGCTGCCACAACATGTCCTTAACAGAACCCTGGGTCCCATCAGGCTCCCACGCTGATGAGCAATTTCTGCCAGGCCAGGCCAGTTCAGTCATGTGCCGCAGCAAATGGGTATTGTGCTGTGCTGTGCTGACCCACAGTAAGCAGGTGGAGTATTGTAAATGGGTGCTGTGCTGTAATGCTCTCTGTTGTAGTGTAATAGGTTATTATATTTATATAAATTTAAATCAGTGCTAAAAGAAAACCTTCTTCACACCAGATATTGTGAGTGGTTCTTATTACCAACTTTGAAACAATATTCTGTACTGGACATGCAGGGAGAGATCAAGATCATATTGTTTTAAAAGACAGACATTCAATACTAAAATTATTAAAATTATAAAATGGTGTCCCTCAGTATCAGTGCCTTATGGGAAAAACAGAAGTTTGTCTTTATGGTGTTTTCCATTAATTAAAACTGAAACCTTGTTGAAGGTCCACCTACAATGAAGGCTGTAGGGATGTTTATGAAGTAGTCCTTTTCATGAAGAAATCTCCTTTTAAATTGTATTTCTTTTAAAAAAGCATTTGTTCTACATCATTGTTAATAGTAACATTATTAATTTGTAGCCTGGTCTCATCAGATCTCAGAAGCTGAATAAGGTTGAGCCTGGTCAGTGCTGGAATGCAAGACTTCTAAGGAAAACAAGATTGCTGGTTAATGGTGTTAGTGGACCAGTAGGGGGTGCTCTTCCCCCAGGAGCAGAATTTCCAAATTAAAACCTCCCTGTGATGACAGTGCTCACTGCTGTAAGAGGCAATATTTTTTCTGTGGTACTTTTAGAAGAGGTCTTGATTATTTGGTCATTAAAGATCTCGTGACACTGCTTGAAAGACTAGAGGTGTTAACCCCAGTGTTCCAGCTAAAGTCATCTTCAGGCTTGTACAGTCTGCCCACCATAAAGAAGTCTTGCTGAAAAGTGATGAAACTATGATTTCTCCTCCTGATCGGCTGTGTAGTGGAGCTGCTGGTGCAGGAAATCTGCCCTGTGTCACCCATGTAGTGTACAGAATGGATCTTCTCTATGGAAAGCACTTTGGGATCCTATGGGATGAGGAGCATTATAGAAACACAAGGGATCATTATTGTTATTATAGTACTCAGCTGAGATGCTTCCTGAAACTGAGAGTATGTAGGGCTTGGTCAGTGTTGTTTTGTACTCCATACAGTACATTTACATTCTATCTGAGTGAGCCCTCTGTTCTCTGTTGATTGGGTGAACCTTAGAGAGAGTGGGAGAGCAGGTGTTTACACCTCCATTCTATAACCATGAGATTTCCAGGTTTTGAGACGCTGAGATTCTGAAGTGTTCTGTATTGAAAGGTGGAGTTAATGCTCATATGAAACAAAGGGGTGGGTATTCTGTCCAGAGAGGAGCCTGGGCATGAGCCTCATGCAATCCCACATCCTATCATAATGCTAGACATGTGCTAAACTTTGGTGACTAAGCAAGCTTCATCACAAAGGGGTTTAGTAGAGACAGAGACAAAATCAGGTTAAGCCTCACTTTTTCCACCCCATGACTCTCTTCTATTATCTAAGTGCTAGAATGAATTCTGGGAAGGCAGCAATGCGATGGCGTTGGTTGCTCGTATGCAGTGCCTCTTGGGAATTTTTTCTTCTGTTACTGTACATCAGTATAGATGATGATTGTGTTTATTGTTGGACTCATTCCAGAACCCTTTCACTGGTTTTTGACTGCTTGTTCTGGGATATTTCTGCCCGTGTAACCCTGTGCACAAATGTCCTGAATTAGACATGCCCTCTGCCAAGCCCTTCTCTTCTTTGGCCTCCCGATCTTCACAAGCTCCTGCCTGGGCCCTAACCCTCAGGTGATCCAATCTCTTAAAGCTAACCCTAACCTTCACCCCCAGACCAACCATCACCGTAACCCTGACCTTAGTCCCAACCCCAATGCAATCTGTGTATTAATAACCTGCCCGCCTCTTTTCTCCCTCTTCTCCCTTTCTTCCTCCTCTGTCCCTCTCTTTCTGCACCTTCTCGGACTCCTTCTTGCTCTCCCTCTCCTTGCTCCTCCCCATTTCTTTCCCACTTCTCCTTCTCTTTCTCCACACGCCCAACTCCTAGGTGGGTTCCTGTTCAAGCAGTGGAAGGAGCGGTTTCTTTTCCTCACAGTAGATGGCAGCCTGCTGGTCTGCCGGGATGAGGATTCTCCTCCTGACCTGGTGGTGGCGCTGCATGGGGGTTGTGAGGCCATCGTGGAGGGCAAAGAGATCCTGGACCTGCCCCGGTTGCCAGCTGGGGGCCAGAGAGACTGCTGTCTGGCGCTCCTCCTGCCAGAAGACAAGTATCTCCTGCTGCTGGCTGCCAGTCCGCAGGAATGCAGGTCTGCACATGCAATTAAGGGATTCGTGCCTAATTAAGTCATTTATACAGATTTATACAGCACCATTTAGTCAGGAACCAGCATCACGACACTAAACAGAAGTTCACAAGTTATTATTGTAACCATGGAAAGAACCTCCTTCAGACCATCATGCTTGTTGGGTTGCTAGTAGTTCAGTTTGTCAAGAATCCTATAAGGGTTTCTTCAAAGATCCCAGGGAGCCAGATTCAGTCCGAATGACTGACTGAGGCTCAGGAAAAACGCATCAGCAGTGTAGCTGAGGAATGCAAACAGAATGATATAGTCATAGTAAAGCAGGACACAAGCCTGAGGTGGTCCTGGGAGGTCCCTGAACAGAACAGCAAAACTGTTTTATGGGCTTGGTGAAACAAGTGGCAAACATACAGCAGAACTCTAAAGGCTGTCTTAAAGAAAGAATACCCGTCCTCACAATCGCACAATACACACAGTAGAGACAATTGCACATATACACATGTACTGTACACATATGTGGACAAAACAGGCACAACTGTACTACTGCAAGCACACACCAGAAACAACTCCACACAGCTGCACACACACCACACCAGTATTGCTAGGGTTACCTGAAGGATGACCTCGTGCTTGTCTCCCCACAGCCAGTGGTTGAACATCCTGCGCAAGGTGAAGGAGGTGAGTTCCCACATTACACCTCAGCCCTCCCAGGCCCACTTTTTCCCTCCTCGGGACAGCACATCAGTCCAACTATTTGTGAATTAAAGCACTCACTCTTTAGTTACATCAATTATATGACTGGTTTATCGGTATATTGTTAGGAGAGCTATTTCAGTAGACATGTTTGTGAATGAAAGTACTGTATTAACTTATTTATAAGCTCTATTGATTTATCCATAATCCCCCTTTTGAATATCTAAGTAGGTGGCTAGATCACTATAATCCCCTTTTATTCCCCTTTTATTGTTGAGATACTGTGCTAGAGTGACATTCTGCATGATTGTCAGTATATTATTGTGACAGAGTTTGCATTACAGTGACATTGTGACAGTGTCTTCATTATTGTGACCATTATTTTTATAACCAAATTCTTGTGACGTATTGTGACACTGCATTATTACGACACCGATATTGTAAGAGCATCTACATAATTGTGACACTGTAATATTGTAACATTATATTGCCATAACAAGATATTGTAACAGTTTGTTTTCGTCACCAATACATACACACTGTCACACCTGACTGTACTGTAGACACTGCTAAACCCACAGCTGTCCCTCTCCTCTCACACTCCCCCTGAATTCACCAACACACACAAACCATCACACCTGACTGGACTGTAGACACTGCTAGACTCACAGCAGTCTCTCTCCTCTCACACTCCCCCTGAATTCACCAACACACACACCGTCACCTGACTGGACTATAGACACTGCTAGAGCCACTGCTGTCCCTCTCCTCTCACACTCACCCTGAATTCACCAGCACATACACCATCACACCTGACTGGACTGTAGACACTGCTAGACTCACAGCTGTCCCTCTCCTCTCACACTCCCCCTGAATTCACCAGCACACACACCATCACACCTGACTGGACTGTAGACACTGCTAGACTCACAGCTGTCCCTCTCCTCTCACACTCTGCATTATTGTGAGCCAATAAGAACAGTCACAAATGAGAGAAGGCCATTTGTGCCTGTCTAGCTCTTTTGGCAGTTAGTGGCCAATGGATTCATGAATCTCATCCAGTCATGTCTTGAAAGAAGCCAGAGAATTGGTTTCAACAACATGCCTGGGTAGCTCGTCCCACACTCCTACTGTACATCCCTTTGGGAAAAGAAGTGCCTCCCGTTATCAGTTTTAAATACACTTGTAATAGTTTCCCCTTGTGTTCCCTGGTCCGTGTTTCACTGTTCTTTCTAAAGATGTCCCCTGGGTTGACTTTGCATACTGTAATAATTCTAAATATAATTGTTATATTATTCAATCAGAATCTTATATTTTTCAATATATTCACTGTCTGATATTTGAACACTATAGGACAGTGGCATCTGTGTGTAGTATTGTCTGCCCCTCTAACCTCCCCCCCTGTCCCCTGCTACGACCCTGTCCCCGACAGTGTTAGCCTGAGGTGGAGTGGTGTCGGTGTTGTTCGTGTTGTGCGCGTTGAGAGGGGACCTGCACTAAGCCTGACTGTGTTACTCTGCCACTCAGAGCACGTCCTCCCCCCGTTCTCCTCTGTACTCCTGCAAGCGCCACATGACTTCACCCCCGCAGCTGAGCGACAGGGGAGCCCTCGGCCAGGCCGCCTCCCAGAAGGAGCAGGGTAAGGCTCGCTGACGCCCCCGCTCCACACGGCCCCCTGCAAGGGTCTCGGACCGCTTTGCTCTTTCTGTCTCACTGTCTAGTTCTTTCTGTCTAACAGGCAGGGCCTTGCATGTTTATGGTGTCCTTTCTTTGGATCAGTTTTTCCAAATTGAACAAGGTACATTGGAACAACAACAAGATATGTTAGGAACAATGCAAGATGTTACACAGGGTTGTGGTGTCTCAAGAGCACGAGGCTGCAATGAGTTCTAGGAATGCAATTTATTTAGCTCTTGCCATTTCACAGTTGTGAAGGGCACTTGTTTCTGTTTCAAAGGTCAAGGTTATCTATGGCCTGCTGAGCTCTAATAATGGTGATATAGCTGTCTGTGGAAGCTAACTTTGACTTCATATATGCAAAAAGTGGAATGAGATCAATTCTCATAATTCATATCTGTCTTTCTGTCCATCTGTCTATGGACAGTATTTCTTCTTTTTATGAAACTTTCATTAGTTCCTTTTTTGGTTTGTCCCCCCCTTTATCTGTCCACCACCACCCTTCCTCTCTCCCTCCTCCCTCTCCCTCCTAGGCTCTGTCTCTCCTCGTGCTGTGAGTGGAGGGACCTCTCCCCGCTCGGCCAGGTGTCTGCGTCACGGCTCAGGCGTCGAGTCCCGGCGCGCCGTGCGCGCGGTCTGCCTCCTCATGGGGGGGGCAGCTGCTTCCTCTGCACTGGGGTACCTGGGATCCTGTAACCCCCCCGCCACCACGGCCGCAGGCCATACCCCTGAAATCCAGCCACCTGCTGAATTGAGGGAGCTGGGGTACCACCCTGCCGTACTCTCACCCGACCCTGAGGCATCACACTTCACCACCTTTGAGTTTGAGGGCGACCAGGACTTTGATGCCTTCGACTGCGGGGGGTTTGCATTCTAAAGGTGCTCGATGTGTTCACTTGCAAGTAAGGGTCCATTTGTCATTGAAAAACCATGTATTCTGACAGGCTATTCTAAGTAAATTAAAGATAGTCTGAATACAGTAACTGACTATTTTGGATAGCTGTATTCTAAACTGGTACTGCATATTGTGTTAAAATTATTTGAATGCCTCGGGCAATATCCAGAATAACAATATTATGATGATGTAATGCCTGGTGCAGTTCTCGTAGCTGGGGTATAACTGAAAAAACCCTGTATTTTTTTACATTTTGTCAGTCCACATTGTACAAGCTTAACTTTAAAATCATTGGAATGGCCAAATGCAGCTTGGAATTGACAAATGCAAAGGCAAAGCCTTAAAATATTGGACAGAGAATGACTTTGTTCTCCCTGGACATGATTGTCCTGCTGATAATTTAAAAAAAAAGGAAAGACAGGGTTGTTAGTGACCAAATGGATTACCCTTTTTTTGGGTGTTGCTATGGTTTCTATGTACCTGTATGGAATGTTTCTGTGAGTTCTGGGAGTGATTGCTGTGCAAGTTACTCACTGCTGAACTCCAATAAAGCCCTCAACAGCTCTTAAAAAGCAAATGACATGTTAAGGCTGAATACATCTTGAACAGCTGTTATTACATTCCTGTATTCCTGTGATCAAATGTATTCAAAATTTCAACCAGGTAGATTTCTAATACTTTGTAGTTCAGAATATATTCTGCAAAGAAAACATAGTGACACTGTACACAACCATTCCCTAAATATCTCCAACACTCATTTGAAAATGGGATATTATTATTATTATTAACCCTTTCTCCATTTCAATGTGTTTCTGTCACATTCTGTCAGGGAATGTGGGAGTCTGTATCTGTTTTATTTAATTTGCTGTCCATTCTGATACTCGACATACTGTTTTTTGTACCGGTACATTTTGATATTCTGTCCTTTTGACACTCTTTTACTATCTACCCCCTCTAATTTCTCCCTCTAGCCCTTTGTACTGTCCTCGCATCTCCCCTTCCTCCCTGTATTCCCCTCTCATCTTCTCTCTCCAGCTCTTGAAATTAAACCCCTGCATACATTTATTCTCTCTTCTCCTCCCCCTTATCTCCCTCATTCGCTCACACCTCAGCTTCTCCCCCATCTCTCTCAGTGCTTCTGTATCCTTATCTCTCTCATTGTGCTCTGTACACACAGGAATAAAGACATCAGGCACAGTGTCTCAGTGTCTGCAGAGTCATCTCTGTGCCATCGCTTGAATCAATACATCTTGTCTGGCTGCTGTGGGAAAGTCAATGTGTGACAAGTGATGGCGGTGCAGTATGGATTGGAGTCTGGGGTGTCACTGTGAACTGTCATGGTGCATTTTTGAAGATGTTGATCAACGAGTCGAGTGTCAGTGTGTCTGTTGGCCAATGAGCTGTGTGTCAGTGTCTGTGTTGTTGTGGGGTCATTAGCTATGTGTCTGTGTGTGCTGGTCAGTCAGCCCTGTGTCAGTGTGTGTGCTGGTCAGTCAGCTGTGTGTCAGTGTGTTTGCTGGTCAGTCAGTTGTGTGTCTGTGTGTGCTGGTCAGTCAGCCCTGTGTCAGTGTGTGTGCTGGTCAGTCAGCTGTGTGTCAGTGTGTTTGCTGGTCAGTCAGTTGTGTGTCTTTGTGTGCTGGTCAGTCAGCCCTGTGTCAGTGTGTGTGCTGGTCAGTCTGTTGTGTGTCAGTGTGTGTGCTGGTCAGTCTGCTGTGTGTCAGTGTGTGTGCTGGTCAGTTAGCTGTGTGTCAGTGTGTGTGCTGGTCAGTCAGCTGTATGTCTGTGTGCTGGTCAGTCTGCTGTGTGTTGGTGTGTATGCTGGTCTGTCAGATGTGTGTCTGTGTGTGCTGGTCAGTCAGCTGTGTGTCAGTGTGTGTGCTGGTCAGTTAGCTGTGTGTTGGTGTGTGTGCTGGTCAGTCAGCTGTGTGTCAGTGTGTGTGCTGGTTTGTCAGTTTGTGTTAGCGTGCATGCAGCTGGGCTGTTAAATCCAGATGTTGCTGTGCTGTAATCCCAAGAGATTATCACTGCAACAGCAGTTTGGCAGCAGACTTAACTCCTCACTCACCAAACATACTGTATTATACAAAACAGCTACAGCTACAGTATATCTGAAATATTTGTATAGTCACACCATTATATATCAATATTAAAAAAGTGTGTAGCCAGGGCTACTTTTTTATTTTATGGTGTGTTCCATTGGAGAGCTCTCACAGCTCTTTCATTCCTAGTGAGGGGGTGATAATTAACCATGATACCATCTTTACCATGTTCAAAACAGTAGAGAAAAAATATAACCTCTCGGTTGCCTCTATGTATACTACAACTACGGTGTGCTGAATACGCAGTTCTGTAACTGTGGCAAGTACAGGCACTACTGTATGAAGGTACTGTGCATAGATACTAATACACATTTTGGTAAGGATAGACAATCATATATCAGAGGTATATTTAGAGATATACTGCTGCTATAAAATCATGTACATGCAGAATAGAGACACTTATGTACAAGTATCACAGAACAATAGTGTACCTTATAAACACATACTGGTATGCAGTATTGAGGTGTATTCCACAAGCACACACACTCACATTGTCTTACATAACCAAATGAACAGGATCAGGATTGTAATGTCTGATAAGTTACATGCTGGCACAGTGGTCATGTTAAGAGGGCTGTGGAGTCAAGCCAGACGCCCACAAAGGACTTTCCAATGGCTTGATCCGTTCAGCTTTTACACACACATACACACGAGGTGCTAAATAGCAGTTCGGCAGCTGTGGCAGGATAGCGCAGGAAAGGGACGTAATTACAGCTGGCCTGCCACTAGAGGGCGCATAGCCTCTAATCTTTCTGAAGTGCTGCAGTGGGAATGAATTATGTCATTTATAGTTAATAACATCACATCACTTTATTAACCCATTACAATTTCTTGCATTAGGAATTTGTCTTTTCGCATGACCCAGCTTGCTCTCCATGAGACACACAGACAGGGAGGGAAGCTGGGGGTCAGAGCGCAGGGTCAGCCATTGTACAGCGCCCCTGGAGCAGCTGGGGTTAAGGGCCTTGCTCAGGGGCCCAACGGAGTAGGATTCCTCTGCCGGCTGTGGGATTTGAACCCGCAACCTTCCAGCCACAGGCGCAGATCCTGAGCCACAGAGCCACCACTCCGCCCCAGTTGGTGAAGGGCTTAGAGTTCACATCCTCACATGGGAGCAGTTAAGCATGGTTTGGAATCTGAGTGCCGATCTTGCTTGTACAGATGGAAAAGAACTAGAGTCAAGCCGGCTGGAGTTCTCTCAGCCGTTGTGCTGCTGCGCTTGCAGACCCTGGAGACAGCCCTGCTTGACGGCCTGGTCTGTCGCCGCAGCTTGCAGCCGGCACTGGAGTTGCATGTCACTGAAGACTGAGGGAAAGGTCCTGCTCATCACATCGGGCTGATGAGACTGGGCGATGTTCCTGCTCTAAATGAGGTCTGATGGTCTAAAACCTAAAAGTGGGTATTTGGACAAATCACTTCTTCTGGCAGGGTGACTCAGGCAATCTGCTTGCATAAAACACAGCTGACAGCTGTGGAACGGTCTTGGAGGCACTCCTACCTCCTAATTTAAAACACTTGTATTCCAACCACTGTCTCTGTATGCCCCCCTTACTGTACAGATGAAAGTTTTCGAAAGAGAGGAGGCAAGTCAGCACGTGATCTCATCCAGCTGTTTCTTGAAAGACAACAAGCTATTGGTATAAACGTAGCATAAAGAAGTGATTCCTGTTTTCAGTTTGAAATGCTCTTTCCTCTACTTTGCGTTTCACTGGTCATTCAGAAGAAATCCTGTGGGGTTGATTTGAGGATTCTGACTGCTTGAATCAGGGACCCCAGTGGTCTTCTGTCCTAGAAGAAGAAAGTTCAGTTCCTTCAGCCTCTCACTAGGAGACTGCCTCAAGCTCCAGTTGCTCTTCCCTGAACCGATTCCAGACTTGTGGTGACTAAGAATGAACACTATTCTAAAGGAGACGTTACCAGTGCATTATACAGTTATAGCATCTCTTCACTTATATTCACACTTAACTATACTCCAGCCTGTAGTACACATCTTCTAGACAAAAATGGCAAACGTACACAAACATACCCAGGCAAAAGTGCATTTTTTTACTTAGCCTATCATCCATCACACAAGACCATTTCACAAGTGTTCTTGCTTGTGGTCTTGCCCTTTGGGCAGGACCCGTGTTATTACAGTCTGCACATAGCAGAATCTGCCATGCATCCTCCTGCTCAGCTCAGGCACCCTTCTCTAGTTTTTCAGGCGAACACTGGGGTGATGCCAGTACTTGCCTTCCCCACAGGGACCGGGCAGTGGTACGAGATTCCCTGGAACAACCCCTTCATCCAGAGAGCCAAGCCCTCCAGCCAGCCTCCTCTGGGGACTCAGGCCAAGGGCTGCTTTTTCTGCCTGTGCGTCTGGCATCGTCAAGATGGACGCTCACAAGCTGCAGAAGGGGCACAGTTTGCGACTGGACCTCCTCCAGCTGCTCCTGCAGGCTGCCAGCCGTGAGGGTCAGCTGCTGGGCCTCGGCCGCGGCCTCATGGGCCTGGCAGCTAGGGCACCTGCAGAGCCACAGCGTCCTGGCCACACAAACTCGGTTGCTGTTTCAGTCAGATTTCTGAAGCTGGCCCCAGTCCTGTACTCACCCCAGGAGGCTCTCCTCTGAGAATAGGGGAAACCTGTCCCACGCTCTGTGTCTACTGAGGCTCGTTTCAGCTCATAAAACTCCAAGCACTTAACCCCTAAAAAGTCCCCTTCTATACATTCCCATTATCCCAGTTTAGTTTGGTTTATTGTCATCTGCACAAGTGCTACGAACTGTTTACTTCCATGTATGTTCCAATACAAAAAACATTAAACGAATCACCAAAAACATAAACACAGAACATCAGCAGCAACAACACCCATGTGAAAATGTGCCTTCCAATCATTTATTCAATAACGGAATAAGGGATAATTTGTTCATTAATAATTCAAGCAGCGACTGAAATTCACCAGGTGAGCTATTTTCATGTTCTTGGCCACGTTTGGCGACCCCCTACTGGTAGGTCCTGGTTATTGTAGTTCCATTAATAGGGAATGTGCACTTTCCTGCCGTAACTGTGTTCACGCAATATGAAGCACGAACAATACAAGCAGTACTGTGCCAAGGTTAGCTTGGGACTTTGTTTTGCAGATGTTTATGTCACGGTGGTACAGAGTGTGAGATGCGGGAGGTCTGCTGTGTCTGCTGGGGTGAGTGTGCATGCGATTCTAAAGAGCTAGCAAGCTAGCATTTTGCGTCACATGTCATGTCAGCATATCACCTCGTGATGTGATGACTTCTTTTATTGTCTCTTAGCTTGTCTTATCTCAGTGAAGTCAATGTCAATCTAATAGATTTTAAATGTGTTGACTAACCATGAAAGACCACTGTTCGTTGAGGACCTATGTCTTGATCTGGCCCTGTCACTCCGATCTCTGCTTGTTCAAACCACATTCAAACTCAAAAAGCCAGAAAACAGAAAACACTGTGGAAACACTGTGGCCAAGAATGGCACAAGCAGGGCTACAATAACACACACAGGCCATGTGGAGACATGGCTGTTGAGGATTTCTGTTGAACTCTCTCTTTTTCCACTCATGCTCTTCCCAGGCTCTGCTGGGAAGTGGAGCTGAGTCCCCGTTAGTGATGGATCAAGGTTATACAGTATGCAGTCCACCCTGAGGGATGTCTGGATATCAGTGAGCGTGGAACCGACGTACAAAACGATACGCTAATTAGGGGGTACAACAGACCAGTAGTGCGATTGTGTGGGCAGGCGTGTTTCAGTGTGGCAGAAGTTACCCACTTCTGAGCATCGCAGTCACATCCAATCTTAAATCATGGCACTGAAAAAGATATTTAAAGTTTCTCTGAGGTCCTTTAAGTTCTGAAAATCATATTTCCAAGAAAAGGACAACCAGGCAGAAGAAATGGATTCTTTATTGCAGAATCTGCCATGTGTTAACACTGCTATATACATTTTTTACATATATAACTATTGACAATTATACAGTACATCACATCATATATAAAACATATTATATACATTTAAAAGCTTTCTCCTGTCTTACCACCTAATGTAAGAACATACTGGATTCTACAGAATCTGGATTCTACAGAAATTCCAGTGTAAGAACTGAGAAATTTCTATATTATTGAAGAGTAAGACAAGTAGTAAACTGATACAGCACAGCAGATCCACAGCAGTGGAGGCCTGGTAGCCCGGTTCTCTATTCCTGGACCTCTTCTGACAGTCCAGAACGCTACCTTGCAAGGTCCCCTGTCGCTGTGTGCTTCTCACTCTTCTGTGCACTGAAGTGCTACAAGGCTTTGACTGCTGTACTTCAGAAAGTACTTCAGTTTGTTCTACAATCTGGAACCAGTTCTTCCTCATTGTCCACCCTTCCCACTTCAGAACCGCTTCCTGCTGGTGGACCGGGCCTGCCCTTATGGCCCGCGTTGCGTGCCGGCCCGAGGGACACGACAGAGGCAGGACCTGCTTTCCTCCAAAACGCTTGCTCCTGGCCCGAGCTCCGTGGCCGAGCTCCGTGGTGCCTTACAGCAGAGTGAGGGCCAGCTCGACCGATGTCCGAGTACGTCTGAGCAGGGCCAGGGGCCACGAGACAGAGCAGGCCAGCAGTAGACCCTTCCCCGTACAGCATCTTCTACTGTAGGACGGAGGCTGCTGCCCAAGTCAAGCACCTCCACTCACTGGAGGTGGGCACAACTCCGCTCCTCCCCCACTGACGCTGGAACACAAGTTACCAACAGGAGGCCAGCAGCCACACTCCCACAGTCTCCGGCCTTTGTAAGGTGTGCAGGAAAAGAGTCACTGGCTGCACACGTGGGCTCGGAGCGAAGATGGGACTCGGGTGGTTTCTCAGCAGCTCATCAAGCAGAGAATCAGCTGGGAACAGACACACAGACACACACATGCAAACAGTCTCACACTCGTCCCACGCACACACTCATACTCACAGACTGACTCGGCCTCAGATGTTGGGCAGGTGGTGGTCGTACTTGTGCTTGACCTGTTTCTTCACCTCGGGGGCAGGGGAGTGGTTATTGCCAGGCAGCTGGGGCAGGTGCTGGGGGGTGGAAAAACAATGCAACACGACTCAACACAAACGATACAGGACACCTCCCACGCAGCACCACGCAGCTCCGTGCGCGTCTCAGCCCCGGGTTTCTGACCCCTGCTTCTCTCCAGACCTCAGTCCCAGCCTCCTGGTGCCGAGGGGCGTTCATACTGGAGCTCTGAAATCGCACCACCTCGTGCGTCGCGTAACCTCCGGACTGCCACGCCCCCACCCTGATCCCCGGACCCTGACGCCTTACCCCCGGGGCCCTGCGACGGGTGCCCCTTTCCTGCCTTCGTCCCGCGCCCCCCTCTTCCTCGCCGCCCTGGCTCTCGAAGTATGGCAGCTCCAGCAGCTCCTCGCAGGTCAGGCGGAGCGCCGGGTCCATCACCAGGCACGACTGCCGAGAGAATGACGGGAGATTGACCACTGCTGTGGCAGAACTCCTTTTTACTGTGTGGGTCGGTTTGGTCCAGCTGGGCGTGTTTCTGAAGCGATCTGGGTGAAGACTCTTCTCCAGGTGTCCCGCTGCCTGACAGTTATCTGTGCACAGCCCTTAACGCCCTTGAAAATCGAAAATGCGCTGAGAGAGCTGTGTTAAAACACACTGCTGTACACTGACACTGCGCTGAGAGAGCTGTGTTAATACACACACTGCTGTACACCGACACTGCACTGAGAGAGCTGTGTTAATACACACTGCTGTACACTGACACTGCACTGAGAGAGCTGTGTTAATACACACTGCTGTACACTGACACTGCGCCGAGAGAGCTGTGTTAATACACACTGCTGTACACTGATACTGCGCCGAGAGAGCTGTGTTAATACACACACTGCTGTACACTGACACTGCGCTGAGAGAGCTGTGTTAATACACACTGCTGTACACTGACACTGCGCTGAGAGAGCTGTGTTAATACACACTGCTGTACACTGACACTGCGCTGAGAGAGCTGTGTTAATACACACTGCTGTACACTGACACTGCGCCGAGAGAGCTGTGTTAATACACACACTGCTGTACACTGACACTGCGCTGAGAGAGCTGTGTTAATACACACTGCTGTACACTGACACTGCGCTGAGAGAGCTGTGTTAATACACACACTGCTGTACACTGACACTGCGCTGAGAGAGCTGTGTTAATACACACTGCTGTACACTGACACTGCGCTGAGAGAGCTGTGTTAATACACACACTGCTTTACACTGACACTGCGCTGAGAGAGCTGTGTTAATACACACTGCTGTACACTGACACTGCGCTGAGAGAGCTGTGTTAATACACACTGCTGTACACTGACACTGCGCTGAGAGAGCTGTGTTAATACACACACTGCTGTACACTGACACTGCGCTGAGGCAGAAGCCGGGATGCTGTTCTGATACTGTGGGGAGACAGAAATGAAATCTGTGTCTTCAGTGAAAATGGACATGCGACCTATAGGTACGTGTGTTTGGCCCCCGTATGCGTGTGGCTGGAAGCCGTCGTGTCCGGAAGGAGACTGTCCCAGCAGGACAGGGCCAGGCCTGCTCCACCGTGGGCTATCTCACCTTGAGCACAGCCAGGGCCTGAGGAGACGCACTGTGGTACCGCTTCTCCAGGGGCTCCTAGGGACAATCCACCGGTATCAATCAGCATCGATCAGGACAGTAACACTGGGGCGTCCGAGATCGCGGCGGGCGAACCCGGCAGTGAGCGTTACCGTGGTGTCGGGCTCCGGGATGCTGACTCCACTGAAGAACACATTGGACCGGAAGACCTGCTGGTGCCGTGGGATGAGGTCACCTGGGGGTGTAGGGTCAGACACACACAGTGGGTCCTTCTGGAGGTCTCCTGAGGCTCAGGGTCAGCTAAGCTCTCTCTCTGCCCCCTGCAGTCTTTCTCTGTCTTTAGAGCCAGCCAGATATGCCAGAAGCCATATCACCCTGCAGCTCACAGCTGGCAACCCACTGGAGCTCAGCAGGTGTGAGCCTGGTCAGTACCTGGAGAGGAGACCTCCTGGGAAACACTAAGGTTGCTGCTGGAAGAGGTGTTAGTGAGGCCAGCAGGGGGTGCTCACCCTGCGGTCCATGTGGGTCCTAATGCCCCAGTATAGTGACGGGGACACTATACTGTAAACAGGTGCCGTCCTTCGGATGAGACGTAAAACCGAGGTCCAGAGTCCCTGTGGTCATTAAAAATCCGAGGGCGTTTCTAGAAAAGAGTAGGGGTGCAACCCTGGCGTCCTGGCTAAATTTCCCATTGGCCCCTATCAATCATGGCCTCCTAATAATCCCCATCTATGAACTGGCTTCATCCCTCTGCTCTCCTCCCCACTGAGAGCTATATAAAGTGAAAAGCGCTATATAAGTGTAAGCAATTATTATTATTTAAGGACTGCTCCGGCATGCAGTTACTCTCTTCACGCAGTAGGTGGCGACAGCACCCTGTTGAAAATCGCCTCACCTGTAGTTATTTTGCTAGCACCTCACTCCAGCTAGCCCAGCAAAGCTTAGATGAACTCCAGCAGAGGGATCAACGAAATCAATGTGTTTTAACGAAGCCATTTACAGCCAACGGTGTTGGTTTCCATAAAATAACTATAATTTGACCAGATGGACCAAGGTCTCCTCTGTGCTCTTTGTAACAGTCCTTAGTGCTTTTAGTCACAAAGAAAACTTAAATTCACCTTCACCTTTAAAAAAACACGAGCTCAGTGGTCCTGTTTTGACAGCTCTTAGAGTTACATTCACCTGCAGTTGTGATTTTATATTTATATTTAATAGCTACACTATTTATTAGAGCAAGAGACTTAATGACCTAATACATGCTGGTATTTATTAGGCCAAACATTTTTTTTTGTGGGGGGGGGGGGAGGGATTCAGTGGTACTAAACTTACAAATGTAATTCTAAATGTATTATCCCCCAGGGAATACTAATTTCACGACACACTGTCCAACACAACCATATCACAAACACAAGCATCACCAACAAAAAGGCCACAACATGCGCTATTCGGAAGGGATCAATTGTTTCTGCTCTGAGGGGCACAGAGGCGTCTCCTCAATGGCTGTAGGAAGATTCTCCTGGGAGAGGGTGGGCCACATGCTCCACACTGCTGTTAGCAATGGCTTCCAGAGTGCCTGGGGCAGTGCTAGCTGGGTGTGAGGATATTCCCTGCGATGTGTCTGGCGCAGGCTGCGGGATATTTTAACAGAGCCACACCGGTATTATATGTGTATAGAACTGTTTGGTTCGCAAAAAAAAGAGAAAATTGTCATGTTGGGGAAGTTTGTGTGTTTTCTTTTATTGGTATGAGAGAGAGGTTAAAGAGAAAAAAGTTTTGGTTTGAATCTGAGACATGCAGAGAGAGTTTTGGTAAACTAAAACTTTTTTCTCTTTAACCTCTCTCTCATACAAATAAAAGAAAACACACAAACTTCCAAAACCTTGATCCCGTAGACGGCAGGGACGTGTCTACGGGTCTACAGCACAGACACGCTCTGCGTCTGTCTCTCTCTCACCCAGGGTTCTGCGGATGAGGTAGAGCTGGTCGACATCGGAGCGGCCCGGCCACAGGGGGGCCCCGGCCAGGAGCTCGGCCAGAACGCAGCCCAGCGCCCACACATCCACGGGGGGCCCGTACTGCGTGTCCCCCACCAGCAGCTCGGGGGCCCGGTACCACCGTGTCGCCACGTAGTCGGTGTAGTCATCGCCTGGACCGGCTGGGTGAACAGGACAGAACGAATGAGTCAACAGGGAGCTTTCGTCCTTCTGCCTCTCCTCCTCAGCCTCTGCCTCACTCTCTGCCTCTGCCTCTGCCCCTCCCTCTGCCTCACTCTCCGCCTCTGCCCCTCCCTCTGCCTCACTCTCCCTCTCACTCTCTGCCTCTGCCCCTGCCTCAGCCTCTCTTCCCCTCTACCTCTGCCCCTCCCCTCTGCCTCTGCCCCTCCCTCAGTCTCTCTCTCTGCCTCTGCCCCTCCCTCTGCCTCTGCCCCTCCCTCTGCATCACTCTCCCTCTCACTCTCAGCCTCTCTCCCCCTCTGCCTCTTCCCCTCCCTCAGCCTCTCCCTCTGCCTCTTCCCCTCCCTCTGCCTCACTCTCCCTCTCACTCTCTGCCTCTGCCCCTCCCTCAGCCTCTCTCCCCCTCTGCCTCTGCCCCTCCCTCAGCCTCACTCTCTGCCTCTGCCTCACTCTCTGCCTCTGCCCCTCCCTCTGCCTCTCAGCCTCTGCCCCTCCCTCAGCCCCTCTAACTCTCTGCCTCTGCCCCTCTCCCCTTCTGCCCCTCTGCCTCTGTCCAGTGGTTAGACTGGCAGCAAAGATGCTCACTGAGGATCCTGGCGAATCCAAAGTCACACAGCTTGATGACACCACCCTTGGTCAGCAGGATGTTCTCCGGCTTCACGTCTCGGTGGATACACTGGGAGTGAGAGAGGGCACAAAACAGTGAGGGGTAAGAAGGAAAATCAGGAGAGGAGGTGGAAAGGGGAGAGAGAGGAGAAATGAGACAGAGGGGAGAGGAAGGAGCTGAGAGAAGAGGGGGTCTGACAGAGCTGAGCATCAGACAGGGCAGCTCAAATGTGCAAATATTTGTAAACTCCCTGCTAATTGTTACTGCTTGAAAACACTAATGCATCAGTCATGCTAATAAGGCTCTTTGAATCTGAGACATGCAGAGAGAGTGCGCCAAGCAGACAACTACAGACAGATGGAAAGAGTACAGCAACACAGCTGTTAGGAGGCAGAAAGGCTAAAGAGACAGAGAAGGCATAACAGCCAAACAACAACAGACAGGCTCAGAAACAGACAGCAACACAGTGGGACAGAGGCAGACGCCCAGCCCGACAGCCTGGAAGACAACGACGAACACAGAGCAGGGGGAGACAGACGGACAGGACGGACTGACAGACAGGACTGACGTTGTGCTTGTGACAGAAGTTGACAGCCTGCAGGGTTTGCCACACGATACTCTTCACCTGAGGCTCCGGGACCCTGGAGAAACACACAAGGAGGGAGAGGAAGAGATTTAGAGAGAGGGGGCTAATTTACACCCACCATTCACAACTGTAGGTTCACACAATGCTGTGAGAACGCTGAGAGTGCTTACACGCACACGTATCTAATTAAAGTGTCACTACAGAATGAAAAAAAATAATTAAAGACTCGTTTCCTGTGTTTTTAAAATTAAGATTTAAATCAAAGAGAAGAGGAAGACTTTAAATGACGAGAAGAGACCCAGCTTGCTCTCCTGTCAGCACTGAAGATTTACAGCTCGTGTGTGTCAGAGTCGCCCCCCTGTACTTGGGGGCTCTCTGTCTCTTTAAGAGTGAGGCCACATTCTCTGTCTCCGGCCTGTTAACCATGGCCTGCGCCTCCATTCACCATGGTGACCGCTGGCCTGTTGCCCCGACAACGAGGGCCTTTATTTCCACTGGGATGGAGCCCTTGTGGCAGCTCATGTTACGAGCTACAGGGCATGCTGGGAAGGGGTGGATCTGAACTTCAGACTTGACAGAGCACAGACGTGGTACTGCTCTCCAAACGGCCATCAGACTCCGTGTGCACAGCAATACGGGACAGACCAGATGTCACCAGCAGCTGGTTCTCAGTACAAAAGTTAATTCAAATTCAAAGCCATCATTGAGAACATGCTGTACGTCCACCTTCCTTCACACAGCACAGGCATGTCTGCTTTCTGGAGCTTTACCTTGCGATATGTGCAGGCGGACAAGCAGACAGGCAGATGGACAGATGGACAGGTGGAAGGACAGATGGACAGATGGATGGACAGGTAGAAGGACAGGGAGGCAGACAGATGGACGGACACACTGGCAGATGGACAGGGAGGTGGACAGGCAGATGGACAGACGGGTGGACACACACACAGGCCAGCGGACAGATGGACACGTGGACGGATACACCAGCTGATTGACAGGCTGATGGACGGACAGATGGAAGGATACATTGGCAGATAGACAGGGAGGTGGACAGGCAGATGGACAGACGGGTGAACAGGCAGGCAGGCAGGCAGGCAGGAGGACAGACAGATGGACAGGCTGATGGACAGATGGGTGGACAGGCAGATGGAAGGATACATTGGCCGATGGACAGGCAGGCGGGCAGGAGGACAGACAGATGGACAGGCTGACCCGTGGGGGTGTCGGTCCAGCTCCGTCAGCACCGTCTGCTCACAGAACTCAAAGACCAGGTGGAGCCGCCTCTTCCTGCGGAAGACCTCAAGCAGATTGACCAGGTTCACGTGCTTCAGCTGCTGCAGGGGCAGACGGGGAGGAGTGCTTGAACACACACTTCGCCCAGGCACACAGCTCACAGGGCACAACAGCAAGAACATAAGCTGAAACAGATGCCCGCCAAACCAGCCATTTACATTCACCGTGACTTAACTGAGTAAACAGGAGCTCTTCACTTTTATTAGCGCACAGAGCTTCACATACGCAGCACAACTCAATACATTCTTCCACATTCAGTCAGGTCAGTCCGTGTCAAGTTTCTATGTCCAGGCTGTGGTCACTGAGGCTGTCCTCTCTGGACAGTCAGGTCTGTCTGTGTCCAGTTTCTATGTCCAGACTGTGGTCACTGAGGCTGTCCTCTCTGGACAGTCAGGTCAGTCTATGTCCAGTGTCTATGGCCAGACTGTGGTCACTGAGCCTGTCCTCTCTGGACAGTCAGGTCAGTCTGTGTCCAGTGTCTATGGCCAGACTGTGGTCACTGAGGCTGTCCTCTCTGGACAGTCAGGTCTGTCTGTGTCCAGTTTCTATGTCCAGGCTGTAGTCACTGAGGCTGTCCTCTCTGGACAGTCAGGTCTGTCTGTGTCCAGTTTCTAAGGCCAGGCAGTGGTCACTGGGCCTGTGTTTAATCAGGGTCTGTTTCACCTTGCTGTCTCTCACCCTGGTCAGATACTCGGCTGCTGTGTGTGATTGTGTTGACTGGGTGGGTGAAGCTGTGTGTGTGATTGTGTTGACTGGGTGGGTGAAGCTGTGTGTGTGATTGTGTTGACTGGGTGGGTGAAGCTGTGTGTGTGATTGTGTTGACTGGGTGGGTGAAGCTGTGCGTGTGATTGTGTTGACTGGGTGGGTGAAGCTCTGCGTGTGATTGTGTTGATTGGGTGGGTGAAGCTGTGTGTGATTGTGTTGATTGGGTGGGTGAAGCTGTGTGTGTGATTGTGTTGACTGGGTGGGTGAAGCTGTGTGTGTGATTGTGTTGACTGGGTGGGTGAAGCTGTGTGTGTGATTGTGTTGACTGGGTTGGTGAAGCTGTGTGTGTGATTGTGTTGACTGGGTGGGTGAAGCTCTGCGTGTGATTGTGTTGATTGGGTGGGTGAAGCTGTGATTGTATTGATTGAGTTGATTGGGCAGGTGAAGCTGTGTGTGATTGTGTTGATTGGGCAGGTGAAGCTGTGTGTGATTGTGTTGACTGGGTGGGTGAAGCTGTGTGTGTGATTGTGTTGACCGGGTGGGTGAAGCTGTGTGTGTGATTGTGTTGATTGGGTGGGTGAAGCTGTGTGTGTGATTGTGTTGATTGGGTGGGTGAAGCTGTGTGTGTGATTGTGTTGATTTGGTGGGTGAAGCTGTGTGTGTGATTGTGTTGATTTGGTGGGTGAAGCTGTGTGTGTGATTGTGTTGATTTGGTGGGTGAAGCTGTGTGCGCGTGTCTGGCCTGAGCAGTGCGGACCTTAGGCAGGCTGCTGTCGGTGTGGCCCAGGACAGTGAGCTCTTGCCTGGACCCAGCTCAGCAGGGCTCTCTCCCCTCTCCACCTCTCCCGTCCCTCTGCCCTGCCTGGCTCATCCTTCTCGCCCCCTCCCTGTACCTTTAACATGCGGATTTCTCTCAGGGCAATTTTCCTGATAACAGGGTCGTCCTCGGATTCCACAAACCGCTTCACGGCCACGATCTGGCCCGTGTCCCGGTTCCGGCACTTGAACACCACGCCGTACGAGCCCTCGCCGATCTTCGCCAGCTTTTCAAACTTCTCCATGGCAACTGCACGGAGGTATGAGACAGGTGTGGGTAAGGAGGCAGCTGCCAAACACAGAATGAAAAGACCACCATGTTTCTAATCTGCACTAATCTGCTTCTGAACTGGAACCCTGAAATATTGCTAATCTTTCAAGTTGCATCAGACTGCTCGACTGCACTGGGACTGTAACTCCTATTGTAACAGGACTGTTCTACTGTGCTGGGGCTGTAGCTCCTATTGTAACAGGACTGTTCCACTGTACTGGGACTGTAGCCCCTATTGTAACAGGACTGTTCCACTGTACTGGGACTGTAGCCCCTATTGTAACAGGACTGTTCTACTGTACTGGGACTGTAGCCCCTACTGTAACAAGACTGTTCCACTGTACTGGGACTGTAGCCCCTATTGTAACAGAACTGTTCTACTGTACTGGGACTGTATCTCCTACTGTAACAGGACTGTTCACCTGCACTGGGACTGTAGCTCCTACTGTAACAGGACTGTTCTACTGCACTGGGACTGTAGCCCCTACTGTAACAGGACTGTTCTACTCTACTGGGACTGTAGCTCCTATTGTAACAGGACTGTTCTACTGCACTGGGACTGTAGCCCCTACTGTAACAGGACTGTTCTACTCTACTGGGACTGTAGCTCCTATTGTAACAGGACTGTTCTACTGTACTGGGACTATATCTCCTACTGTAACAGGACTGTTCACCTGCACTGGGACCGTAGCTCCTATTGTAACAGGACTGTTCTACTGCACTGGGACTGTAGCCCCTATTGTAACAGGACTGTTCTACTGTACTGGGACTGTAGCTCCTACTGTGACAGGACTGTTCTACTGTACTGGGACTGTAGCCCCTATTGTTACAGGACTGTTCTACTGTACTGGGACTGTAGCTCCTACTGTGACAGGACTGTTCCACTGTATATTACTTTAGTCCCCCATTGTAAATGGTTAAAATGACATATCCTTACCTACACTGCAGTGGCCACTGGACATATCCTTACCTTGTAAGGTGATTATATATAATTTTTTTCTGCGTCTACGTTGTCTTGAGATTAGAAAGCGTCTGGGCGACTCTTCATTCGTCCTCCTCGCTCCTCAGTGCAGATCAGTGCGCGCCTCTTACGGTGTGTGCCGGCTCCGCGTCCGTGTGTTTCTGTTCGTCTGTCTGCGTATCCATCTTCCCCTTAATGTACAGGGAGTGTACCCGTGATCTCGCCAGTCGCAGTATGCTCATATATCGGCTTTCAAAGGAAAGAACCTCCTCAGCGCTCTGGCTGCTCTATGAACGCCCGTCCTTCAGCTTTGGCGTGGGAGGCCGTGGCTCGCCCGCGTCGTCTTGCGGTCGTGCCGCCGATCCTGCGTGGGGTTGTTTTTTGTTTTGTGCGTGAATGTATTTTCCCTTCCGCGAGTGCGAGTTCCGTGTTTGTGTTCTCGTGTCGGCTGTGTGTGTGTGTATGTGTGCGGTTGTCCTGTGAACCACGCAGCGCCTTGGTTACGGGCCGCTCTCATTCCGCCCGAGTGCTTATTTATTTATCGCGGCGCCTGGTCCGCACACTCCGCCGGGCGTCACCTGTTGAAGACAGCGGCGGCCCGAGCTCATTTCTCGGCTGGGCGCTCTCAACCGCGGCTGCCTACCCCTGCATTTCCACGCGAAGTTTTTTCACAAACCCCCCCCTCTCTCTCTGTCCTAACTCTTAAACCCCAGGCCCTCGGCGTAGCGTGTGAAAACAGTCTGCTCGTCTCTCTCCCTCCCCGTCAATTCAGGGGCAGCTTACGGGAAAATAAGTCAGCAACAGATGTAGCTGCAATTTGGGTTGTTGTAAGCAGTACCGATAGGCCCACTAGTTGCTGTAGCGACAGCACCAGGACCAGCAGCAGTATTAGTAGTATACACAACAGTGTTAGTACTAGTGACCGTAGTAACTGCAGCGATAGTTTTAACACCTGTAGCGGTGGTACTCACGGTAGCCGCAGCAGGAGCGGTTGTAGCAATAGTCGCTGTAGTAACAAATTGGCAAGAGTGTACACGTACACTACCTTTATTAAGCGCCTTCTGTCCGAAATAACTTAAGATTTTCAGGTTTTACACATGTATTTTTAGTTTTCATATTACTTCTGCATAACCTTTACAAGTCCACATTATCATAAACCTGTATCACCGACTCGGATACGGCGAAAGGAGTCGTCGCAGGGCTCGGAAAGTGGCACCAGGGCTCCGCCTGCCGGCAGTGTTAAACGATTGATTGTACCGATTGTAGTTAACGGCTTTCGACTTGTTACTGCACAGTTCTGCACTGTGCCACAATACTGCACTAACTGTTCGTTTTCCTTATCCGTGTAATGTAGTACACATCAGTACCGTTCCGCGCAGTGTGTCAGAACTGTACTGTTCCACTGCGATACTCTTTATGTGTGCCAGTTATAAGATGAATGGAGCAATGACACTTCGTACACACTCAGGGGAAACGGCATAGGTCCAGGGCGATATTTCGAGCAGGTCCGTCAGTCTCCACGCACGCCTGCGTGGAGAACACGCACCGGGGTGGGTCATTAATCGATAAAGAGCCCACGGGTGTTAACTGCAGTAACTCATCGATGGGAACTTGATCCTCGTGGTACCATCTGGTTTTGGGCCAGCTCTCATTGATCGATTGTTTGGTCAGATCAACTCATTTCATTTTACCTGTAATTACAGTACTTCCCGGACGGCGGTTCGACGGCGTCCCGACTACCTTAAAAAAAAAAACCCTGAGCCCGGGACCACGTGACATCAAGGACCAATGGCAGAGCCCGGTGTCGGTTTGCTAAGGAAGTGGCGGGGACTCGCCTCTCTAGCCCTGGAGACCGCCGCTTGAATGTAAACAAGGAAAGTTAATTTGATTAATGAAGTAAAACAAACCTGGAAAGCACCGGGAGGATTGAAGGTAAAATTTCGGTGTCTTCGGGATTAAGTCGTGAGGTGTCTCATCACTCTATAAAGCTTTTTTTTTATATTACATGAAATACAATCTCGAGAGCGTCTTTACCGCTTGAAACAGCACCTGCATTGTTTACTATCTGGTAACTGGACAGACTGGTCTAGGTTGTGCCAGATAACGGAACGGTGTGATGTTACAGTAGAATAAAATGTTATTTCACACCCTTTTCCAGGTTTCTGGTGTTATTATTTTACAAGGATCAAACACCTGATTTTTTTCTGCAAGTAACTTGACGCGCCTGCCAGTAGGAAACAGCTCGTATTTCTATCACAGTGCATAGTGTGTGATTTATTAACAATGGGTTCGTAACAGCATACTATAAAATGCGTTAAAACGTGAGTTAAGAGCATCCTACCACAAGTGCCTTCCCCTTTTCACTCCCAACTTAATTTCAGAGTGATTAAAATTAAATTGAATCATTATTTTCCAGTTTGTAACAACAGAGTAGCCTGAAAGAAGCAAAGAATGCAGCTTTGAGGATGCATCTGCACTGAATCTGAGCAGTGTGATAAGAACATTAGACAGATTAGACATAAGAAGATCAGCAATAATATTATAAAGATTACATTACAAAAGAGGAGGCCATCTAGCCCATTTGATGGTTATTAATTGATCCAAGGAGCTTATCCAATCGTTTTAGTAAAGACGTCTGTGAAATGGTTTCAACAACAAGGCTGGGTAGCTTTTTTTGTTCCCACGACACCTACAATCCTTTGGCTAAAGAAGCGTTTGTTCTATGCTCTTAAAGCGTTTCAGCATAGTTTACATACAGTACAGTGTGTGTCCCCTTGGTCATGTTCCATGGTTTAATCTGCCGGTATCCACCGGTCCCCCTGCGTGATGGTAATGTTTTTCCAGACATACAGACCAGCACTTCAGTGGGCTCAATATGAGAGCAAGTTAATTAAGTGAGTCTGTGAATTGATCATCCAATGAACGTTCTTCAAAGGTGAAGGAACTGACTCGGGTGTTTAAAATCCTCCGGGCCATTGAGAACATCAGCCCATTGGATGTCTTCAGAATCAACAGAGCAAAACAAGCGAACAAGTGGAAACGAAGGGGAAGCACATTCATCTTGTTTGTAACCTAACAATTATATGACCTTGATTTATCACCATTGTTCCCTATGCATGTAATAGAAATCCATTGGCATGTTTCACAAGGTTATGGGTGCTCCTGTTCTAAAATAACCCTGGCCAGTGCCCACTGCAGTGTAGTCCTCTCTCACATTGCAGTATGGTGCTCTTTGCCTCTGTGATCTGATTTCTTCCTCAGCGCGGCAGCTTTTAGGTGAGGTATGATTTCCCAGGTCAGATCATTAGCACTGACAGCTGGTCTCGGTGCCGGAACAGTTCAGGGACCAGCCAGCATTGTTGTAAGATGAGGGTGTCCGTAAACCTGTGACGAGATGGCAGAATAGATGGCTATTGCTACAAGATGATGCTGATAATGAGAACAATCTACCTTACCTGTGAAGTGTATTTCGTATACAGTATCATTCACTTTTTTTGCTTTACTTGTATACAGGCTTAAATGTTTTGACAGTACCTGTATTTCATTTATCTTTCCAGTGTCAGTGTGAAATAGTGTCCTGTTGTGTCTTGTGTCTGCCAATGTGTAACGGTGTTCTGTTGTGTCTTCTGTCTGCCAGTGTGTAACGGTGTTCTGTTGTGTCTTGTGTCTGCCAGTGTGTAAGGGTGTTTCTCTCTCAGCAGGATGGCGGAGCTGCACATTATAGGCCAGATTGTGGGGGCCAGTGGCTTCCCTCAGAACAGCCTCTTCTGCAAGTGGGGTGTCCACACAGGTATTCACCAGCCATGATCAGGCCTACCTTCACTCAGTTCTAAACCTTCAATGATTTGATGTCCTCCCTTATCTCAGTGAGGACACAGTGCACGTGCGTTACAGTGTTGTGTGTGTTGCAGGAGGGGCATGGCGCCTGCTGTCAGGGCTGAGGGAAGGGCAGACACAGGTGGACTCTCCCCAGATTGGTGAAGTGGCCTATTGGAGCCATCCCATAGACCTACACTTTGCCACCAAGGGACTGCAAGGTACTTCCTCCTCCTTCTCTTTCCCTCTTCCCTGTCTCAGTTGCTTACCTCTCTTCTCTTTCTGTCCTCTCTCCTGTCTTTCCCCTTTTCTTCCTGTTTCTCATTCTGTTCCTCTCCTTTCTCTCTCTGTTTCCCCTTTCTTCCTATCCTCTCAGTCTCTGTGATTTGGAAAAAAACAACATAAATGTTGCCCCACAGCTGTAATCATACCTTACAGCACATTGTCTGTTCATCTGTCGAGTTGACTCATTTTAATGCACATCTATGTAAACCTTCTTCCTTTGGTTAATGGTTTCTGCGCTGTATTTAACAGTGAACTGAAATGGCCCAGAGTTTGATTTATGAATGCATAAAATTGCCATTTTTATTGAGCACACTTTTTTTTAAGATCAATTTCACCTTACAGTATGTTGTCTCCAGCTCAGAGCTGATGTTTCTGTACTGATGTTTTCAGGGTGTCCACACACTTTGCAGTGGGCCTCCCTTTTACTGCGAGAGGACCGCATCTTTTCACATGTGCTGTACAGTGACGTCAAGCATTCTGAACTGCAGTTTCAGCAGAGTTAACCCTTGCTCTTTGTTTCTTGGATGGATGAAGACAAGCTAACGTTGACTCCCACTGTCAAGGGTTATACTGTAGTTCCTATGAAAAACGAGGGGTTTGCAGAATTCAGTTATGGGGAAGAAATATCCATCTGGGTGAATGGAAGACTTGCACTGACCTGGATTTTTTTGATTTTTTTTTTTTTTACTCCATCTGGAAAGAACAGTTTGACTTGAACTTTGTCTCTCCGTCTGCCAGGGTGGCCCAAGCTGCACCTGCAGGTGTGGCACCAGGACTCGTTTGGCCGCTGCCAGATGGCTGGCTATGGGTTCTGCCACGTGCCCTCCAGCCCTGGGCACCACCGACTGCGTTGCGGCACCTGGCGGCCCCTGGGGCCCTGGCAGGACAGG
Organism: Lepisosteus platostomus; assembly: GCF_059453375.1. Lineage (NCBI taxonomy): Eukaryota > Metazoa > Chordata > Actinopteri > Semionotiformes > Lepisosteidae > Lepisosteus > Lepisosteus platostomus. The sequence goes on from NC_142614.1 coordinate 6,707,499, forward strand.
CTGGTGCAGACCTTCGTGGGAGGGGGGCCACAGCTGCGCTCCCCTGACCTCATCTACACTGGGGCAGACCGCTACAGACTGCACACGGTGGCTTCGGGCACCGTGGACCTGGAGCTGAGCATCGTCTTGAGACACTTCGACCGCTACGGAGTAGAGAGCTGAGAGAGGAGGAGAGGCAGAAGGGAAGCGCAGGGGAAGGTTTGAGAGAGGGTTTGGTGTGTGGGGCGAGAGGGAGAACGAGAGAGAGAATGGGAGGGGATGTGAGGACTTGAGGAGGCCAGCAGGCTGCGAGCTGTCTGCAGTGGAAAACTCAGGACTGCTCTCAGGTCTGTCCAGTTCTGGACCTCAGCAGGGAAAGAGGGGAAACAGTTGCTGTGTGTGGACAGGTATCATGCTCTTTGTAAGTATGGCTCTACCCCTGCTCTGCCACAAGGGGGCAGGCTGAGTCTTGGAATGGCATCTCTCATACAAGTTCCCATTAACACGTTGACAGTCACACGCAATGAAACTAATCCCATTCTTTGTTAAAATGAATTTTTGTATTTGAACCCAGCGTGACTTTTGTATATTTTTATATATGTATTGTGTTTTAGAGTTGGAAACCATTTTACTTCATTTTTTTTTAAAAACGCATATATTAAAAGTTTGGTTTTCCATAGTTTCTCCGATGTTTAATTGTGGGTCAGTAAATGAAACTATGAGGTCTTGTGCCTCTTGTTTGAGGGCTCTTGTGCTGCTGCTTCTTACCTTTATCTTCTTCTTTGCCATCTTTCCTTTCATCTTTTTCCACTTACTATATATCATGATTGTCATCTTTTTTCTTTACTAACCTGTTTTTATTGTTTTGAATGATTGTATTCCTCATAATTGTCTTAATCTTTCTGCATGGTTCTTCTGCGTAGGGCAAGAGAGATGTGTTCTCTTTCAGTATCTCGGTGTGGGAGGCTTGTTTGTGCACAAGTGTCAGTGTTTTTGTGTTTGAGTGCGAGAGTGTGTACTATAATGTGCGACTCAGTGGATTTGTGTTTAACAGTGTGAGTTTGTAACTCATTGTGTTCTTGTATCCCCCTGTTTCAGTGTGTCTTGTCTCCTGTTGTTCTGTGCAGTGTGGGGTAGTCCTGTGGAAAAAGGAAGGAAGGATGTGTTTGAGGTCTTTGAGAGGACATGTGCAGGGGAAGATAGTGCAATAGGAATTATCTATGTGCAGTAGACTAAGAACCACACTAATAAACTTCCCCATAGTATTTCCTGGCTGTTGGACTTATTCAAGTCACGGTCAATCGCTACTGCGCAGAAATGTGTTAGCTGATCACTTTGTTTTAGTTAGTTCACTTTGCCTGTCCGTCTGTCAGTGTGTCAGTCAGCCGGTCAGTGTGTCACTCAGTTAGTGAGTCAGTGGGTTATTCAGCTGTCTTGGTAGCTACTCAGACTTCCAAGTCTTTCTGTATGAAGAGAGAGCAACACTCTCACAGTCGGAGAAGAAACAGATGTTCTAGCGTTGCATCCGTTTACCCTCATTTCCTGGGCGGAGAGTTTCTGGCTCTTTTAGAGCAGCAACAGGAACGAAAAAAATTAAATAGAGGGAGGGAGGGTATGGAACAGCCCTCACTAATCATTTTGTCACTAGCAAGCTCTGACAAGCAGAAGTAGTTGAGGAGAGAGAGGGAGCGTGAACAGAAAAAGAAAAGTGGCTGAAAGAGAAAGGTTCCGAGCTCTTAACAGAGAGCCAGAGAGCTGATAAACGGGGGGGGAAAATCAGTTAAAGAGACGAAAAACAGACAAATCGGGACACAGAGTGAGAAAGAAAGACTACGTTCGGATCAAAACTTTTAATAGAGGAGCTCCGAATGAACACTTACTACAGCTAGCACTACAACTCCTGCTGAGACACACAGACTGGTTTGAGCTGCTTGATTTTCATACTCTGTTCTTTTCAAATGTTTGTGCTTTAGCGTCTTCAGGTTTATTTTCAAGAAATTCCCTTTAAATATTTGTTTCACCTTTTTTGCCTTGAAACGGCTCCTCTGTTTGTTTGTTGAGTTTTATTTTTGGAAAGAGCACGGCTCTTCGGCTTGGTTGGAAGGAAGGGAGTAGTTTCTTTTGCCTTCTTCCAGTTGCTTTAATATTTCTAATAAGGTCCAGACAAGGAAAGGTGGGGGAGGTGGTACGTTGGGTTGTAATTGAGAGGTGCTCTGGGCTCTGGCTGCTGTGTCAGAGGGGTGCCTTGCTGTTACTGCTGCTTTTTTCCAGGCACATTATTCGGCTTCCTCTGGGCTGCCTTCTCCTGCGCTCTGTAACACCTCATCCCCTCTGGGCTCCTCTCACACTCTCTCTGCGCATACTACAGGGAAGAACTGTTATTTTGGAAAAAAAAACAGACTTTATTTTTAAGCCTCTGTGTTTTGTTTTGAAGCAGAATTGAAACTGCTGATGGTGAAATGAGGAGTACCAGTTTCCTTTAGATACATTACAAATTTTTAGCTTATTGAGCTTTTATATATATATAAATGTATTTATAGTCTTTTTTAATTTATTAATCCCAATTCCCCCCCCACTGTTTTAATTCAGTTGCTGGTAGCGGATTATTTATTGTCTCAGAACGTGTTCTGTATTTATTTGTTTATTTGAAGAGAACAGCTCTTCTGTGATAGTGTGCTGCGTGTGTTGGCTCTCTTGCTCTGTCCTTGTACCTTTTGGTGAGAAGGCTGGTCAGCTTTAATATCTGCTACTGCTGTCTGAAGCGGTCTGATCCGGAGTGTCACCGGCAAGGCAAGCTAACAGATCTGTCTCAGGAAGTCCGGGTCATCTGAGAGTACTTCTGTTTTCTTCTTTACCGCTTCAACTTGATCGTGGAGAGGAGGAGGGGAGTCACAGCGAGAAGGAAGGAAGTAGATAAAGAGAGACTCTAAAACGAACGAAGAAAGAATTAGCAGTGGTCGGGTTAAAAAACGAAAAGGATGAAGGGACAGAGAGTTATCAAGCGTGAGGGACAGAGAGCTTGAAGCCAAGAATACAGAGAGTAAAGATTGGGGACGAAGAGACGAAAGCAGAGAAGGGAGACCCCAAGTTTCCAGGCGGGGAGACCAGAGCTGAGCCCCCTCTCCATTGCAGCCCAGCTGTGGAGAGAGACGGCTTTTCATAAAGGAGGCCACAGAGGTAAGACGACCGTCTCCAGTTGTCACAGGCAGAGAGGTGGATGCTGAGGACACCTGTAGCCCTAAAATCCTGCATTGTCACCTGTGCTGAGACAGGGAGACTTGTGGCAACGTGCTGTCAGGCTTGTCAAAGAGGGGTAGTCTCCTCCCTTGCCTTGAGACACGGGAGTTCTCTTATGTGAGGCAGTAGCACTGGACGCTTTTAGAGGGAAGTCCAACCACTACACAGAGCCTGAAGATAACTCAACAAGACTTCATCTGTTTAATTCCTCCACCATCTCAACGTGCTGGACAACCGAGGGCTGTGTAACAGGACCGCCAGAGCACAACAGGACATCAATCAAGCAGCTTGTAGCCGGCTAGACTGACACTCAAACATTTAATTAATACACAGGTTACATATACCAGAGCAGGATTTCCATAAACCTGCGTTGTGCTTGAGTAAAAGACAGCAAGGACACTGTCGGTACGTCGGGGCGCTTGTTCTGGTCACCATGAGATCGGACCGCTTGTTGTTCCTGGGCCTGTGGTTGCTAGGCAGCCTGAGCCAGGTCTTGGCCCTGTCGACCTGCAAGCCGCTGGACCTGGAGCTGGCGAAGCGCAAGCGCATCGAGGCGATCCGGGGGCAGATCCTGAGCAAGCTGCGCATGTCTCGCGAGCCCAAGGAGGAGGAGCCCCCCCTGGAGCCCGAGCCGGAGGTGCTGTCGGTGTACAACAGCACCAAGGAGCTGAGTGAGGAGCAGGCCCGCCAGGCTGAGACCAGCCCGGCGGCCCAGCACGGGGAGCAGGAGGAGTATTTCGGCAAGGAGGTGCACAAGTTCATCATGAAGAACAGTGAGTACCACACGAGCGAGCACCTCGGGACGCACACACGCACTGACGCCGGGACACTCGCATCTTTATTGCATTTGTTGTCTTAGTAGATGTATTTTTATATTCAGCCCTTCTCTTTTAAATCTTTATATCTCACTTGTTCTTGGTGTCTTGGTTTGTGGTTGTGTTGCTTTTCAAATCTGTACCTACTAATTAGCTGACAGGTTTCTCCCTACCATGACACTGTGCTCTTGTGCTTAGATGACATCCCAGTGGTAATTGTAAATTGGCTCTTTACTATAAGAGTATCTCGGGCAGACAGTCCCTAACCTCGAGTCCTCCAGGAATGAGAATGAAAGCTTGGTCAACTGGCACCAGTATCGATAACCATTCTTCTCTTTGGGTACAACAGCTGACTGGAATAAAGTCTTTGGGTTCTGAGGCGCAGCCGTACTCTGGTGAGAGTCTGTTAGAAGGAGGAATAGTGCTGGTTTCAGGTGAGACAGCAGAGTTTCGAAGTAATAACCTCAGGTCATTGGAGATGCACGCCTTTACTCTGGCCTGTTACTGTGGCCCTGGGCACCTTGCGTCCTCTCCCTGGCCTGTATCTGGGATGCAGGACATGTGCCACCTTCTCTCCTCCCCTTCTGTAAGACACCATTTGTCATACACTTTTGCCCCGGCCCATATCTGGAACGCTGAGCAGGGATCATTTTTAGTTTTGTGGTTTGTTTCCGTTTTTAGCGATTTGGATGAGTTCCTCTTTGAGCTTTTTCTGCGGTGTTCATGCTAGCGTGTGCTGATGTAGGGCACAGACCTCATGCTGTCTCAGTCCTGGTTTGTGAAGGGAAAGGCCCTCTCGTTTCTCTAGTCATGCCTCCAGGCTGTTGTACACAATTGTTGGGCAGCAACAGACACTAATATGTCAACGGTCTTTGTTGGCAAGCAGTACCGCACTGTTCCGCTAGTATCCATGGCGTTTTTGTGGCTGGGATGTTTGTGTTGGCTCATTATAGTGTTGAGTCTCCAGGTGTGAGGTGAACGTCTGTCTCTCTGTGGCTGTCTACCTGTTTGAGTGTCTTCCTGTGTGTGTGTGACACTTGTCCGCACAAGAGCCTCCTGACAAGCATGATGGGACGATGTCCCCACAATGTCAGTGGTTACGTTTTACGAACCAAGTGGCTTCTTCTTCTAAACCTACAAGCACCAAAACATGTTCGTTTCAGGTCTGCTTTCACCCTGTGTGGAGTTTCGTTTGAATAGAGTGTCGATTTCTTAGTAGGACTAGAAGGAGAGTCAAGTGGAAGTCCCCACGAAGACAGGAACACAGCGTATATCTGCGCATGTGACAGTGTGTGGGCATCAATTGATATCAGTGTGTGTGTCTGTTTTGTACATCGTTAGGCCCATGTGATTTAGGTTTACTGACACACAGCAGCTGTAAAGCAGGGAGGAAATTAACAGTAGGCTTGTTCCACACACCCACTCTTACACCTCCCCTCCCCCATCCCCACCTCTCTGTCTGTCTGTCCTTCTCTCCCTTCCCCCGTTTCACTAACAGAATCCTGTTCTTTGTGTCATTCAGACAGCCTTCTGTATTCAGAGACTGTGGAGAGAGAGGAGAGGAACTCTCTGGACTGAAACTTAATAGCAAAAAAAGAAAAAAGAAACACTGAAAGTGGAGTAAAAGAGGGTCAGATGTAAAGAGATGTGTGTGTGAGGGAGAGATGCCCCCCTCTCTTCCTCCCACTTTCCCTCATTCTCAGGGCCAGAGTGCCGGGGGGTTTTCCTGTAACTGGATCTCTGTACTCACCACAGAGCAACAGCCACAGCCCCTCTCACTCCCTCTCGCCTCTACCTGCATGTCAGTGTGTCAGTCAGACAGGCAGCATGTCAGTCAGCCACTGTGTCAGACAGACAGCGTGGAGGTCAGTATCTCAGTCAGCCAGTGTGTCAGACAGGCAGCATGTCAGTCAGCCAGTGTGTCAGACAGACAGCATGTCAGTCAGCCAGTGTGTCAGACAGACAGCGTGGAGGTCAGTATCTCAGTCAGCCAGTGTGTCAGACAGACAGAGTGGAGGTGAGTATCTCAGTCAGCCAGTGTGTCAGACAGACAGCATGTCAGTCAGCCAGTGTGTCAGACAGACAGCGTGGAGGTCAGTGTCTCAGTCAGCCAGTGTGTCAGACAGACAGAGTGGAGGTGAGTATCTCAGTCAGCCAGTGTGTCAGACAGGCAGCATGTTAGTCAGCCAGTGTGTCAGACAGACAGCGTGGAGGTCAGTATCTCAGTCAGCCAGTGTGTCAGTCACACAGTGTGGAGGTCAGTATCTCAGTCAGCCAGTGTGTCAGACACACAGTGTGGAGGTCAGTATCTCAGTCAGCCAGTGTGTCAGACAGACAGCGTGGAGGTCAGTATCTCAGTCAGCCAGTGTGTCAATCAGTCAGTGTATCGGGAAGGAAGACGGCAATGAGGCAGGCACTTCTATTTCTGGAGCGGAGCTGGGCTCAGTGACTCCAGATAGTTATATATAGCGCTCTGGAGGAAGTCAGGTCCACTATCACAGCTTCAAACATCTCTGTGTGCAAACCTCCCAGGCTTCCTACAGGGGAAAGAGAGATGAGGGGATCTATGGTCCAGGGTTTGTGTCTTCAGGTTTTACAATTCAACATTGTCAAAGTCAAAGACAAATGCACTCATGGCTCAAAACTGAAAAAGACTCAACCCTGTGTGATAATGATATATATCTGTGTGTAGCGCATATCCCTTTCATACCCTATAACCCAGGGACATGTGCTTCTCTTTGGGGATCTAAATGGTAGGACAAGTACTGAGTGTGAGTAAGTACATAGGGAAACAGCCATGTATGTGGATGGTACCACATATCCACCACAATGCAGAGTAGTAACTATGACTGTGTGTTGAATGGGCATGAGAACTGTCTTGGATCTGTACAATATTCATAGATCAGAAGGGTCTCTTCAGGTTGGTTCACCTATTGTTCAGTTGTTGGGCCAAGTGTAGTTGTTTGTGCCATCACCGACATGGACTCCTCTTTTATCAGTGCATTCACTGCCAGACCAAAATATCCCTTTTGGGCTACAGTCGAAACTCTGTTTTCCTGAGCAGAACCAAGGAACATACAATCACACACTACAAGCTGGAACACAGGTACAGAGCTCCAGACAACCTAGGAGTACACAAACACACCTTGTAAACCATACTTTTTGGATGGCACAGAAGAGCAGCAAACAGCACAAACATACCAAAGCAACCAGTTCTACAGGAATGGCAAATCCTATTTACCACAGACAACACCTGCACGACATGATAGGTGAATTAATGTTTAACATTAATGAAATATTCCAAAGAGCATCAATTAAGGCACTCATTAAGAATTCAGTCCAAAGTTAAAAGAAAACCTGTTTGACAATGATAAAAAGGAAAATATCAAATCAGAAACCTCATCATTCACACAGCTCCGATTTATGCCTCTGGTACTGTTTTTAAATATTACAAACAAACTCTGAAAGTCACAAAATGAAAACACATCTACATAACCCTCACTCTGGAGATTCAGTAAATCAAAATCAGGTCTGGGAAATGTGGAATAGTTTAAGCACAACAGAGCCTCAGGAAACATGGCAAAATACAGAATGGAAATATTTGGGAAAAACTGCTTTGGAAACCTTTATGAAAAAAAATCCACACAGAGGTTTCCAATCTTGACATATTGTCATTCAGGAAAAACTAAAAATGCTTCAGCCGTGAATGAAAAACAACCAAACTTTGCAGAGCAGTCACCTTGCAAGCGCTCACAGAGCTCCAAACACCCAGAAACCCTTCAGTCTCAATAGCATCAGAACCGAGAAGCTCAAACACAGCAGCGTTGAACTGCAAGAGGCCCTGCTTAAGATACTGAACCTCAGTGCCGAATTTCCTATTAGGCCTACGAAATGTTTAGGGCCTACGAAGGAGAGAAACACTAGTGACTAACGAAAAACGGGTTGAAACTACATGCTTGCGATCGACTCTAGGTGCTCCAAATCAATAACCCTACGGTATCTAGCGGCTGTTCTAGATACTAGAAGTATCGAAGGGATGGTCGCTCGACTCAATCACACAGTTTAGCATGAGAATAGTTGAAAGTGCATCATGTCAATCGACGTCATTCAGTGGGGGCGTTCACCTCTCTTTTTGCACGTTTCGGAGTGAAAGTGCCAAGGGCCTACGAACCCCAAAATCCCGTCTGTTGAGCTTGGCACTGTGCGCAGCTATGCCCCTGACGTCTGGGACCTTTTATCTCTTTATCAAATTTACAAAGAGGAGATAAAACCATCCCCATTCACTTCTAAGGCATGTGGAAACGGAGGAATGTGGTGAAGGTGTTTTCGAGTATTATCAATACCGAAAAGACTGGCCTTCAGTACTGAGCACAGGATCCTGAGACACTGGGAGTCAGATTGACTTCCTTCAAAAACACTACATTACTGGCCACATTTAGCCCTTACACACCCTAATTAATAAATACATCTTTAAAAAAAATAAGGGCAAGGTACTTTGCTGAATTCAAATAAAGCATTTGATTCTGTTATGTACAAATGTTTATATTACAAAATTCTCCAGAGCTGTTTTAGGGAGTAACGTACATGGCGTTGTTGATCTGTTGAAAGAGCAAGTTCTTTAAAAGTGGGTGGGGCATGAGTCTGGGCTGTAGTCAGAGTCCATGGCTGTCTAATGTCTACTGTACTGTATGTCATTGCAGTAACAACTGCCCCAGGGCTCAGTCTGTACAACATTTTAAGTTAAAATCCTGCACAGATGACCTGTGTCATCCGACAGAGCAGAGGCTGGAGCAGAACTGTCAGCCCCAGCCAGTCAATTTAAAACAAAAATCAGGTCAATTTCCCAGAACTCAGGAAAGTGGGGTCTGTTTCACTCTTGGCAACACTGTCTTAGCACATGAGTTACAACCTGTAGGGACTGTAGATTGTGGATTGTCTTATCCAGCACCTTGAGTTATATGGAAGTGAGGTGCAGTTTCTCTCAGTCAGCAAAACTGTTCACAGTGGGATAAATGCCCAGGTACGGAAAACACTAATCCCCACATGCAGGGCTGAATTAGACCTGTATTCCCTTCTTGGCTGCTCATCACCTTCATTGAAAAAGAGTCTCAAAGGTCTGGATGTATATTTGAAAAAAACTCCCCCAGACTTTTGCAGTCCAAGGGCCTGCAAGGGACCCAGGATCTCAGCCCAGAGAAAGGTCCCCTTGGCCACCTGGCCTTGAAGCTCACTGCACACTAAAACTGAGCACCTGCAGGACAGCACCAGTCAAACACACTGAAGTTGGAGTTAACCACAGTCCACGGCAGATCAGACACCTTGCAGAGAAGCAGAGAAGGCTAGAGTAACAGTAGAACGAAGAGGGAGACAAACAGGGAGCAAGGCTGTGATGTGTCAGTGTTTTATCTCCCTGCGTCTGTCTGTGTTTGTTTAGTATAAGCACACTGTTTCTTCATCCCTTAAAATGGATTCATTAATCCTATAATAATTTGACTTTACTGAAGTGAAGGGTGGTGCACATTCTGTGGAAATACATGTGGTTAATACATGCTTAAATAGGTAGAAACAGTAATTATTGGTTTAACTGCACTACAACAAAGCCTTCAGGAGGTGTGTTAGAGTAATTAATCAAACGAGCTTTGATCTGACAATTGAGCCATTTACTTTGTTTTTTGTTTCCTACACTCTTGAAGAGTGTGTGTCAGTCATTATGCTGCTGCTTCATCCAGGAACATGTGCTGTTGTGTTGCATTGCCCTGCAAGCGAATTGTGAAGCCTTCCCTTGTCTTAAGGCACCTAGCTTGTACTCTCAGTGTTTCCACTCCGGGTCCTCCCCAGTTATATTCTGGTCTGATGAGCTCAGTCCTCTCTGGCCCTACTGCTGTCAGGGAGAAATAAAGAACAGTGTGTCTGAGCTGTTTGGCATTCAACACATTGCGAGCTGCACAGGTCTTATAGGGAGTAGAGCATCTCTCTCTGGCAACACTGCAAGATCACAGGTGTGATCATCATAGCAGATCATAAGTGCTGCTTTAGCACAGCTAGCCTGGCCCACCCAACCTCAGCATCACCAGTGACCTCTGTACTAAAGGGTTGCAATATGATACAGCCTGCACTGCACTGGACCAATGGTCTCTGGACTATAGGGTTACAATATGACACAGACTGGACCAGTGATCTCTGGACTGTAGGGTTACAATATGACACAGACTGGACCAGTGATCTCTGGACTGTAGGGTTACAATATGACACAGACTGGACCAGTGATCTCTGGACTGTAGGGTTACAATATGACACAGACTGGACCAGTGATCTCTGGACTGTAGGGTTACAATATGACACAGACTGGACCAGTGATCTCTGGACTATAGAGTTACAATATGACACAGCACAGACTGGACCAGTGGGGCTATAATGATTACAGTGATTACAGGGACTACAGTGGATCACTGGACTGAGGGGCTACAAGATGATAAAACCCAGATTGGATGCAGCAGTCTCAACACTGGACCTTGGCCCCAGTCTGGCCCAGTGTCATATTATAATCCTAATTAATATCCCTGTACTATAAAGGAAGTGGGCAGTGTAAGGCAGTAAGTCTCTGAACTCATGACTGGTGGGTTGTGGGTTCAAATCCCCTCTGTGGTCCTAATGCTGTACCTTGTTACTTTACCCCAGTGTCTTTAGTCCACCCAAGGGGAACCACCATTGCTGGGGGTAGTTCTTGTGATTGAGTGGTGTCTCATCTGGAAGGGGGTGTCATGTGCTTTCTCTTCCACTTAAGGCCATGGACACCAGGATGAGCTCTGGCCCAATGATCTCATGTAGCATGAATATGGAAATGACTTACCCTGCCTTCTATAGTGTACTGTCGCTTGCTTCACTGTACAATAGTGTATTGTAGATTACTATACAGTAATGTACTGCAGTCTGCTTCAGTGTACAATAGCGTACTATAGATTACTTCAGTGTAAAGAAGTGTACTGTAGATTACTGTACAATAGTGTACTCTAGATTACTATACAGCAGTTTACTACAGTCTGCTTCATTGTACAATAGTGTACTGTAGATAACTGTACAATTGTGTTCTGTAGATTGCTATACAGGAGTGTACTGCAGTTTGCTTCAGTGTAGTGCACTTACTGTGTAACAGAAGGGGGAGGTATGGAGGGGCTGGGGTGGAGGCAAACCTGTGGCCATGTGGAATCCGTCTCTACCCAGCTGTAATTACAGAGCACAGGGGGGTGCTGCTTGCCTGTCTGAACAGCACTGAGGTTTACGAGAGAGGGAGAAGGAGACGGAAAGAGAGAGAGGACGGAGACTGCCAGAGTAAAGAAACTACAGGGGGACAGAATGATGGCAGGGGCAGGAATTTCTTTATTCGTGTTTTTCAAATTGTAATTGTTCTTGCAGTTCCTTGAGGGAATTGTGCGGAGGGAGAGAGTGAGTGCTCAGATACTGTGACATTAAGGACAGCACCCTTAGGAAACCTGACCACAGGAAATGTGCATGTTTTTTTCCCCTTTCTTCTGTGGTCGAGGCCGTAATGTGATTCTGCTTTGCTTTGTCATAGTTTCTCACAGTGTGGATCATGATATCTGGACATACTTCACGGGATATTTCCCACAAGATACTGTGCCTTTCACGTAGCATACATAAATTATTGTGTTTAGTGTCAGTCACCATGTTACAAAAAAAAAGATCATTGCTGCTCTTGAATCGGTTCATAAAGAACAAACTTGATCATTCCCCAGTCTGGGAGCAATGTCTTTAGCCTTCGACTATGAAAGGACTTGATACAGGGTGTTCAAACTAGTGACAAGTTATTGACAAGGTCAGCCCATTGGGTTTCTTCAGGGCCAGCAGTACAACAGCAAGTGGAAATTGAAAGGAAGTGCACCGAGTCCTGAAAACAGGAAGTGTGTACACAGGAGACCCGTGGCACTGAGCCCGCTAGAAAACAGGCCCTGAGATCTGCCTAAGTGATAGAATAGGCAACCCCTTCTGAACTGGACAGAGACAATCTCTCCAGGTACATCAAACCCCCCAGATACCCTTTGAGAGATCTACCGCAGTCCATTAATGTCAAATGCAGAGCCGAGAGAGCAACAGAGCTAAATAAGCGATCTGGACAACCAATGTAAAGCAAAGAAGACACCTGGTTATGAAAATGTGGTCAAACCACAGGCAAAAATTCTCAAATACCTCAAATACCTGTGCCAGATTAACATGGGAAGCAGGAGCTTGACACTGTCAGAATGAGGAAAGTGTCTAATCTGTGAGCACAAATTAGCCCTCGGATCATGTCTTGAGCAAAGTACGCCTCTGTAGTGGTCTGCATCTTTGGGTAGCACACAAGCCAGGCCCTGGGACAGAGCGAGGGCGAGGGACGGAGAGGCAGGTGGACTGGAGGACGGTGTCAGGCTGTGGCGTGTGTGTACGAAAGCTCCAGCTGGTCTGGAGGAAACAGCACAGCACACTCCTCCCCTCCCCTCAGTGTCTCGCTTCGTCTCTCCCTTCCTCGCTCTGTGTCTGTATGTAATTACTGTGGCAGGACCAGGTGTAATCTTGGTGCAGACAGGTACAGACTAGGAGAGGAGTCTGGGAACAGGCCAGACCACAGTTCCCTAAACACAGAGGGAAAAGATACCTCACAGCATTGTAGTCTTTCTGTGCTGCTTCCCTCCTCCTCCCTCTCTGTTGCTGCTCCCTCTCTGCCCTCGTTTCACTTGAATCCAATTCAAACACTTCGTTGGCATGGCGGAGTAGCTGCAGGATTGCCAATGCACACCTCTCTTGACTCTCTTCCTGCTCCTCTTCCATCGTGAAATGACCTGGAGTCTCTGAATCGGGAAGCCAGTCTGAGGGAAAATATCTCTCTCCTTTTCCTCTCCCTCTCTCTCTCCGCGATGCCAGACCTGTCCTGTAATTGTAGACTACTGATCGTCAGCCGTCACCCTCCTCCCACTGCACCTCCACACTCGCTCGGTTCACTGCACTCCGAAAGTAATTTGCATTTTTGTTGATCTTTTTTGCTTTGTTCTGCTGTTTCTCGTGTCTTGAAATAAATCTGGTAGCACGTTTAAGGCAGGCTGACTGGATTAGATTGATTATTGTGTAGCTCCCTGTAGTTGGTCCCCACCCGGTGGGAAAATTACACAGCTTCACATACAGCAGCTCTCCAGGTGTGCGCTGTGGCCAGCTATCTTTGTACACCACCTGTACTGGCAATTGCTATGTGATCACCAGGTGTGCAGTATATTTCCTACATGTAGACCCTTCTGATTAAACCATACTGCTTTGCTGGACAAAGTTCATAGCAACATGCAAATCCTTATCCACACATTTGCTTCGTGGGCAGACTGTAAAACTGTGCTTTCCTGCACTCTGTTGTACTCTAGTGTGTACTATAGTGCAGTGTTTTCCATAGGCGTTATGTATTTATCTGTGCTATACTGCCCCGGTCTGTGTTGCACTGGTCTGAGCTGTGCAGTAGTGCATTGTTCTGTACTGCAGAACATTAGTGTACAATAACAGACTGCCCCATCACCTCTCTCTCCAGATGAATCAAATCAGGGAGAAAAGAAGTACGTGAAGGAGCTGTTATTCAATACGTCAGAGATGCGGCGCAGTCTGGGGGAGGGCCGGCTGGTCACCCAGGCCGAGCTGCGGCTTTTCGTTAAGACTGTTTTCATGGAGCCTGGCAATGAGCAGCGCCTGGACCTGTACAAGGTAATACTGCACCACACCAGCACAGCTGCAGACTGCACATTGACACGCCTGCACCGAGCAGCACCTGGACCTGTACAGGGTAATACTGCACCACACCAGCACAGCTGCAGACTGCACATTGACACGCCTGCACCGAGCAGCACCTGGGCCTGTACAGGGTAATACTGCACCACACCAGCACAGCTACAGACTGCACATTGACACGCCTGCACCGAGCAGCACCTGGACCTGTACAGGGTAAAACTGCACCACACCAGCACAGCTGCAGACTGCACATTGACACGCCTGCACCGAGCAGCACCTGGGCCTGTACAGGGTAAAACTGCACCACACCAGCACAGCTACAGACTGCACATTGACACGCCTGCACTGAGCAGCACCTGGGCCTGAACAGGGTAATACTGCACCACACCAGCACAGCTGCAGACTGCACATTGACACGCCTGCACCGAGCAGCACCTGGACCTGAACAGGGTAATACTGCACCACACCAGCACAGCTGCAGACTGCACATTGACACGCCTGCACCGAGCAACACTTGGAGCTGTACAAGTTAACAGACATACAACTACACACGGATCACTGATTTTGCCTGGGGCACTACACAATTACAGAGATATTAAACTTTACAATTACTCAACAACATAACCACACCTACGCATCTGTATAACTGTTAATTGAATTCCACTGACAGACCAGGCTGTGATGTTCTACAGAGAGAAATCAACACAGCTGACAAGCTCAGTCTGTGCTTTTGCCTTTAAACACCTGAACCTTCTCAGTAGGGAGCATCTTCAAACTTCCTGCTGCATGCAGCAGCCTCAGTAGATGGGCTTGTGCCAGGTTTTGCTAGGCTGACTTATCCCCGTGGGCCAAATAAGGGGTTTTAGTGCAATTTTGTCTCTAACCAGGGGGTGTTTAAACAGCTGGCTAGCGTGACGGCTCATCTCTTATGCTGACAGGGGTTTGGTGCTGGCAAGATCCAGGGTCCCCCTGATTTAGAGTTGTAACCTGGCCCTTGTTATAGCACGTGAGGTACCTGTGGGGTGTACACCCTCTTTGGCTTAGCACTGGCCGACTGCCGGACCCCTCAATTCACATGATTCCCGTTTTGGTCCCATGCAAAACACCACAGGGGAATTCTGCCCAATTACTCCAAAGGGTGTCTGTTTCCCATCTCCAGTCCTGGTGGAGCCCTGTGCCTGCTAGTTTTCATTCCAGCCGAACGCTATAATTTTCAGAGCTAACTGCTGACTTTAATTAATCTGATCGCATTTTTTATCTTTTGTTTGACTTCTTTCTGCACTGTGCACTGAGTGTATTCAGCAATACCTGACTTTGAGGGTGCTGTTGCCAGCACCTTTTGCATACAGAAGTCCATGCACTCTCTCATTATTAGGAGTTGTCTGCTGTCCACACAGTTAATTACAGGCAATCAATTCATGGCGAAAGGCCGAAAAACATTGTATCCCATTGCAGAGCTCCAGCTGGTTACATTTCAGGCAGTTCAGTAACTGGTACAGGGACGATTCAAATTTTCAAGAGTCAAAATCAAGTTTTGAAATTTTAAGATTTAAGATTTTAAGCACCAAAACCAAAAACTGAAACTTATTATCCTGTCCTGACCTGTGTCAAACCACATAATCTATTCTTATATATTACGCACATAAACAAAGAACTCACATAAAAAAGACATAATTACTGCTTCAGACTAATAGCAATGACACAGACATCCAGGCAGTGTCTTCTGGGAATACGATTTTACAAATCATATTTGAGGGTTTTTTTCTTAGTAATTTGTCATGTTTATATATCTTCTGTGTAGTTAAGATTTTCCTGTTAACTGTAATCATTTTGCTTACATCTTTTCCAGTATGTGAAGTTTTTACATTTTTCTTCGTACTACAGTATTAATCATATTCCCTGAGCTGTTTTTTTAAAGATTGCTCAGTCTGGATAAAGGCATCTGCCAAATACATTAAGAACAGCAATAATATTCTTAAAATATGTGTTCAGCTTTAAAACCTCCCATTTCAGGGGTGCGTAATTGCATCCTGCTTTTTAGCTTTTCTAAATGACTCCTAAAGCACAGCTGGATTGTAAAACTGGTTCTGTTGATCACAGTCTAAATAAATTTCATTTTAGTGTTTATTTGCTTAGCAAACACCCTTATCCTGGATGACTTAAGTTAAGAACAATTTAAATACAATATAGAAAAATACAGTAATATCATACACTGGTACAATATTACTGAAGTTAATATTACATTTAATAACACATTTAATATTGTCAAGCTATGATATACGTATTGTTAAGCTATTAATGAATATTAATATCATTCTTAACAACATATTAATTACAAAAGAGATGCAGAAAAATCTGGAGGTTCTGGCCTCACTGCTCTTCGCCAGCCTGTGGCACAAATCACAACAGACAACTACACCCACTTCATTAGTAACCCTAGCAACAAATTGGTAATTTCACATGATTGATACACACTCATATGATTGAAATTAAATTATCAAGCCCTGTTTTCATGTGGTCTTTAAGACTGGAATACTATAGGGCACCATTCCAATAACTAGACATAATTCTGCCAAGCTGGACTTATAATGAACACTGCTCAGATTTTGTCAACTTTGAGTGTTAAGATTAAATGTACAATCATCAGTTTAATCAATAGAAAAATTAATGTTTTGTTATCCCCATAAACATTGCAAACTCTGACATTACTGGTGTCGCCCAGACATTATTCCAGCCCAGTGCCCTGTGGTTTTGTATAACCAGATCTCTTCAAGAGAACATGCTTCCTCTCCTCCAGTTCATGAGGATCTGTGCAAGGCTCAGTTTTCATCAGACAGCTGTTCCGGAAAGACCAGCCAACTTTGCCAGGGATGGGCTCCAGGGTGCTGTTACCCCCAGTAGAATAATCTCTCTTTAAACTCAGATTACATCTCATTCGTTTTAACAGTCCCTCTCTGTGCATCTCTCTCCCTCTCCATCTTCCTGCCTGTCCCTTTTCTCTCAGTGCAAGGGGAACAAAACTCACTACCTGAACTCACGCACCGTGTCGAAAGCATCACAGGATACATGGCTGTCCTTCGACGTGACGGAGACTGTCCGGGAGTGGCTGGCACTGTCTGGTCAGTCTCTGTAACAATAAGTTCTACTGTTGTACAGTAGAGCTGTGTGCTAGCAGTGCTGTGTGTTGTGTAGCGATTCAATTGTGTATTTATATTAATCTGTGCTGTGTAGCGGTGATATTGTATATAATGTAATAATGCTGTTGTTTTCTTGTTGGTATATATTGTCTTGAAGCTGCTTGGCGTCCATGTTTTGTAACAGTGTGTGCAGTAATGCTGATGTATGTATAGTAATATGGTTGTGTGTTCTGTAGTAGTATTGGTTTGCTGTGTAGTAACATAGTTGTGTGTGGTCTGTTGTGTAGAAGAGGAGCAGAAATTGGAGCTGACACTGTTCTGCGGGTGTAACACTGACAATCCAGAGTTCCAGTTCTCTATCTTAGGTAAGAACGACCATCTATTACAGCAATTCTTTCCACTTCCTCTGCACCTTCTCCCGTTCTCCTCTCCTTCCCTCTCCTGTATCATTTCTGCTCAGACTGTCTCCCACAGATTTTCTGATGTCTCACTGACGTCTTTTTCTGTCTGTCTCTCCCTGCTCAGTTTCCCACTCACACTGTTATGCTTAAAATATATAGTGTGCATCACGGCATTTAAATGTTTACTATATATACAGCATTTAAATTATACGGTGCAGAATTATACGTTTTTACGACATTTGTTGTAACATTGTCTTCCGTTGTTGTCTTTCTCTGCCTGTGGGTCTTACTGTTTGTTGTGTGTGCTTTTGCGTATCTGTACGTATTTGCGTGTGTGATAGGATTCGATAAGACCAGAGGGGATATGAAGATCATTTCAAAGCAAACCTCCAAATCCCCCCATATCCTGGTGATGTCCCTCCCCCCTGACGTCTCTGGCCAGCTTCGTTCCTCTCGCCGCAAGCGGGCTGCCCCCGATGAAATCTGCTCAGAGTGAGTCACACCGCGGCTCGTCCTCTTGGTCAGGTTTCAGTTCTGCACTGGGGCACAACATGTTGCTCAGTACACATATAGGACAGGCACGGCGAGAGGCTGCGTGGAGGACAACTACAGCTGACTCACTGGCAAGACACTGCTGCGACAACTCCCTCTCTCTACTCTCTCTCTCTCTGTTCCTCGATACGTCTCTCCTCTCTGTTAGAAAGATCGACAGTTTTCCCTCCTGGCACTGCAGCAGGAAACCTCCTGTTCTGTCTGCCAGTCTCGAGGCTCACTGCTCTGCGATTCCTCTGCATTTCTCACAGTGGGCGCCCATCTCAGTCTCCCTGGCACTGGGTCTCCCTGTTCTCTAATAGCTGGGTACGCAGTCAGATATGCGGCACTGTGTTAATTATGCTACGCAGGTGTCTGTGCCTCTCTCTTCCTTTCTTCTTCCTCTCCCTCCCCCTGTCCCCTCCGTTGATAATGATCCGTGTATGAGTGGTCTAATTGCTGGTTTATTCACTGACCGTGTAGGAAGATGGAAAACTGCTGTGTGCGCCCGCTGTACATTGATTTCCGCCGAGACTTGGGCTGGAAGTGGATCCATGAGCCCAAAGGCTACTATGCCAACTACTGCATGGGCTCCTGCACCTACATCTGGAATGCAGACAACAAGTACTCCCAGGTACGCAACTGCACATCACTGCATATCACTTCACAACATGCCTACAACTGGAATAGACATGGCAGATATTTCCCAGCTATAAAGCTGTAATGCAAATAAATATTTACAGGTACATAATTAACATTTTCCACTGTAGGTTTAGGGTTACGATCAGGAATCTGTTTATGTTAAGGTTAGAGCTAGTTTTGGAAGCAGTGTGCATATATGCTGTGTGTGAACAGTGTGCGTGCAGAATGTCAGTTTGTCTGTGTGCTTGTACAGTGCATAAAAGTACTGTCTGTGTGTATCAGTATATGTACATATGTACAGTATATGTTTCTAAGTTCAAGTTGTGTCAGTTTGTACATGTATGGTGTGAATTAGTATAATCCATGTACAGTACATGTCAGTGTGTGTTAGTAAAGTCTGTGTGCATAGTGTGTGTTGGTATGGTCTATGTGTGCAGTGTGTGTTAATACAGGTTATGTATGTACAGTGTTTGTTAGTACAGTCTATGCGTGTAAGTGTGTGCTAGTAAAGTCTGTGTGCATAGTGTGTGTTAGTACAGTCTATGTGTGTATGTGATCGTAAAGTTTAAGTGTGTGTTAGTACAGTCTATGTGCATGTACAGTGTGTATTAGGACAGTTTATGTGTGTAAGTGTGTGCTAGTAAAGTCTGTGTGTGTGTACAGTGTTTGTTAGTACAGTCTGTGTGTGTATAGTGTGTGTTGGTACAGTTTGTATATGTTAATATAATCTAGGTACTGTGTTTGTAAACTGTATGTCAGTACAGACTGTGTAATGTGTGTTGATAAAGTGTGTATGTGTGTGTTAGCACAGTATAATATACCGTATGTGTAGTATAGTGTATAGTGTGTGTACAGTTTATGCTCATTATGACTCCAGCTTGGTGTGTCTGGTGATTTCCAGTGTATGTTTGTATGACATTGTGGGGAATTCCCCACTGAAATCAGAGGAAAATAGACACACTCACTAATAACCCTGTGTTAATAGTATTAACCCTCTCTTTCAAATTTAAAATCCACAGCCTGTACTTGCCGGGCTAACTTTAGTAGTAGTGCCAAAACATTTCCGTAATACATTAAGCAATATGTCACATATAAACATTCTAAATACTCTCACTCTTGACGCACTGTACAGCCAAACATTCCTCTCTTAATGCACAGTACAGTCTACCCCCTTTTCTCTTAATGCACAGTACAGGTTAACCCCCCTCTCTTAATGCACCGTACAGTCTACCCCCCTCTCTTAATGCACAGTACAGTCTACCCCCCTCTCTTAATGCACAGTACAGTCTACCCCCTTTTCTCTTAATGCACAGTACAGTCTACCCCCTTTTCTCTTAATGCACAGTACAGTCTACCCCCTTTTCTCTTAATGCACAGTACAGTCTACCCCCTTCTCTTTTAATGCACCGTACAGTCTACCCCCTTCTCTCTTAATGCACAGTACAGTCTACCCCCCTCTCTTAATGCACAGTACAGTCTACCCCCCTCTCTTAATGCACAGTACAGTCTACCCCCTTCTCTGTTAATGTACGGTACAGTCTAACCTTCCTCTCTTAATGCACAGTACAGTTTAGCCCCCTCTCTTTTGATGCACATTACAGTTTACCCCCCCCCCCCCCACATGCACACTGCAATCTATTCCTTCCCTCCCAGTACACACTACTGTCTAACCCCTCCCTTTCTCTCCCTGGAAGATCCTGGCCCTCTATAAACACCACAATCCTGGAGCGTCTGCCCAGCCCTGCTGTGTACCCCAGGTGCTGGAGCCTCTGCCCATCCTCTACTACGTGGGCCGGCAGCACAAGGTGGAGCAGCTTTCCAACATGATCGTCAAGACCTGCAAGTGCAGCTAGAAGTAGGGTCCTCGAACCCGAGTCTTCGGCCCCGGCCCTCACCCTCACCCTCTCCAAGTCGTGGCATGGCATGTCAGCTGTTCTCTCCCTCCCCTACACAAACATCAAGACCAGCTTGTTGACCTGACAGTGAAGCTTAACCTGGGCCCTGACATCTTCTGTCTCATTCCCATGGCACTCATCTCCTCCTTTCTGCAACTTTCTCGCCATCCGTCCTGCGCTTGCAAGCTGGTACTGGGGGAGAGCGACAGTGACCAGATCAGGGAGAAGAGGAGGCATCCCCACTGCGAAGAGAGGGAGGGAGTGAGGCCTGGGGATGAGATGAATGGGGGAATCCAGTGCTGCTCTCTGGTGCATCAAAGTTCCTGTGTCCCCTCCATCCAAAAACGCTAGAGGAAGAATAATCTGGGCAACACAGGGAAATTCCAGAATTTAAGTTTTTTTTGGGGGGTAGGGGTTTGAAAATGGTATCAGAAGTTCTGCAGACATTGAAAAATAATTTATTGCTGTTTTGTAGAATGTAGAGTGCTTTCTTCAGTGCCTTGTGTAATTTAGGAAATGGACACTGCAGAGCACTGGACTGGAGCGGATTGGATTCCGCTAAATTACACTGGACTAGACTTGACCGGGCTAATATACACTGGACTGGACTAAAGCTGACTGAACTGGGCTTAAATACACTGGACTGGACAGAACTGGGTTTAATACACTGGACGTGACTGAACTACGTTTTTATGAAATACACTGGACTGGACTCTCCTGGGTTAGATTGGACGTGACTGATTAGGCTGGACTGAGTGGGACTACTTAATTGGAATGAACCTGTTCAGATTGGACAGAACTGGGCTCGTGTAAAATGGAATGGGCTGAATTAAGGAGTCTATTCTCAGGCCTAGTTTATTTCAAACTGAAAGCAGAACTGTACTTTGATCTCAACAGAGAAAATCCACACCAAGTGATCAATTAGAAGGACTGATCCAGCACTTACCAAAGCGCCAACTGCCAGGCATTACTATAAAAACTGTTTTGTGTGAAGGACAATCTGATATTGCCATTTCTAAAGACACTGGTTGAGATGGGGGTTCCTTGTCGAGATCTGCGAATAATCTGAGAGGATGACATTTTGAGCCTGAAGAAGAACTGAGGCCTTTGGGAGATTAAGGAGACTGTTATGATTCAGGTCCATTAGCCCCTTTGTCTAGGTCTTTCTACATAGTCTTCTGTCCCGAACAGAAGAGATTACAGAGCTGACAGACTCAACCCGGTGGACACCTTCATGATCAACAAGGAAACAAAGATCTGAGGGGACAAGTGGAAACTAAAAGGAAGTGCTTTGAAGACCTGCAACAGGAAGCACATCTTTACAAAAAAATTGTTGGGGATCTAGAACATATTATCCAGCCATGTTATTTTCCATGATTCCTTCAGGAAGCAGCTGAACAGAATCCCCAGATCTGTTAGCTACTGGCAACCAAGGTTCAAATAGATTTATCTTGTTTGTGACCTTGGTGTTCTAGCATTTCTTAATTAGCAACCCAGAGCAACAGAGGTGACAGGAGAGAACGGGCACCCAGTTAATTAGAGCTCCGGGCCAGGTCATATATATTTGCTGTGCACTTCAATGCCATGCGGCAGACAGATGAGCCACCCGTCACCAAGATCAGGGAAATTGCCCGGCTCACCTACAGTAGTATCACCAAGAGTGCATCAACCTGTCTGAACCACTGGGCAGCACAGGACGAGTGTGGAGTTGTGCATTCCTCCTGTGCAGTGGGCAGCTTTCCATCTGACTCACTGTGCAGAGCAGAGCAAACACTGGAGGAGATGTGCGTCTCTCGCTGACTGCACTGCAACCTCATAGGTACACAAACTAGTCCCTGGGATCTCAACAAGGTAGAGATCCCCAGGCTGACTCACATCCATCCCAATCCGATCTGTGTCAGCATGACAGCTGTGAGCCAGCGGCATAGCCCAGACCAGAAATGTCTGGACCATAGGCAGCCATTTCTAGAAGGGTTACCCCCGAGCAAGTATATCTTTAGAACTGAAATGTTTACACAAACAGTTCTTAATGCGAAGGAATCTGAAGTTTTGGAAATGGTGATATTTACTTGGATGGAATTTTGTTGTAGGCAGCAGTTGAAGGACCTGGGTTTTCCGCTGGAAAAATTTGAGTGATGATGAGATGGCTGTCTTGTCTTCCTGTTGTCGGTGTCAGACAATCATGCTGTCACCCTGTGACTGGACTGTACATTTTTATTGTAATGATTTGTATTCACTTTGGGGTTACCAACCTCGTATGTTTCTGTCGTTTAGTTAGCTTATTGTTCCCATGTTTGTTTAAACTTTTTTAATGATTATAATGATATTAATAATAATGATGAAAATAATCACAAGGTTTCTACTGTTGTGTTTGTCACTGTGACTTTGAAGCTGTGGGCAGAGGAAATGACCTGGAGACGAATGTGTAAGTGTGCAGTACAGACTAGACACACTGCCTCTCTGGGGTTTGTCGTCAATGGGTGTGCAATACAGACTGGACACAGTCGCTCTTGGGCTCTGTGATCACACTGTCCGCTCTTTCTCACAACGTCCACGCTGTTTTTCTGACCACCAGGTCAGTCTGCCCAATCAGGCACCCTTCCCACTTCCTCCCTCTCCTTTCTGTTTCCATGTCCGTTCGGTCACCTCATCTCAACCACCACCCTCGTCTGGTTAATCACCAGATCCACTCTGTCACCCCGTCCACATCACAAACATCTCCTGCCCCACCAGCCTGTCTCCTCTGTCGCCTTGTCCACCCTCTCACCCTTCTCAGAGCTGTTTCATCTAACCTTCTGAAATGTTTACGTGAGTCATACATGATAAGGGGGGGAATGTAAATAGAAATTTCACACATTGTATAATAAATAAATAAGATGAAATCTAATTTTGAAATGAAAAGTCAATAAAAACCAGTCCCCTGCTTCTCCAGTCCCTGGCTCCCCATATTAGTTTATTAAAGCTCTGTTAGGGGACCAGGTTAAAGAACCACAGCTAACAGATTTATCTCTGTTGCTCTTTGCAGAAGCCGCCTTATGAGGTTAGAGCAGCTGCAAGCAGACATTGGCCAGATGCTAACAAATGCTTGAGAATCAATCATGAAGGGTCTGTGTGAGGCAGTGAGAGGGGACTATGAGAGGAAGCCACTATCTTGGCTCAAAACCCAGGCCCGGTGGTGGGGCCTTGAGCCAAGATGGCCGCCCGGTTATTGGAAATTGCTGCAGAATGAGACACAGCTGGGCTGATTGAGTCTGCTTGGGGAGAGAAAAGAGCGGTTAGGATAGGCTCTTTATGGAATCAGCCAAAGCTCTCAAGTGATCAGGAGGCTTGTAAGCCCTGCCAGGAGGAAAGAGGTTCAATCTGCAGGTTCCAGCTGGGAAGGAGAGAGAGTGAGGGCTCGGCTGCCCGGGCTTCCAGCTAGAAAATAATTTTCTACCTGGACTTGGAAGAAGAAGCAGTGAATGCTGTGCAGAGGCGCATCGCAGACCCTGGATGGGCGGGTGGCTTGAGTAGCATGCCGGCCAGACCCAATGGTATGGAAGTGAGGTGCTGAGGAAGATGAATGGCTAAGTCCAGTGTTGACAGGAGGCGTGGGATGGCTGACTGGAGGAAGGCTGAGTGGAGCAGTGCGGCATCGCTTGCCAAGTTACCAGTGTACCCTCTGACCACAGAAGGGAGAGCAGCAGTCTAGACAGCACAGGTTGAATCACTAGACCACCCTCTATCTTAAGAACTGCAGACAGACGGGCGGTCAGACAGGGGGAGAGAGGACACTGAGGACAGGAGAGGTAAGGAGAAAGAGAAGGAAACGGCAAACCGACCGCTTCTGTGTCAGGGTCTCCAGGGTTTGTTATAGGGAAGGATCCCTGGCTCAACAGGATCAGCCAGGTGGAGAGAGAGGTACGAGAGAATGTGGAAGAGCTCGGGGAGTGTATCTGAGCGTAGCGAAGGGAGAGAGCTGGCCATTGTGCCCCGAGTCAGAACGGATGCTCCCTGGCCATGTGTGAAAGACGTTATGAGAAGACCAAAGGATCTCGCGACTGTGACGGGTAGCAAGAGGCCTGCGTGTGTGAGGAGAGTGAAGGAAAGAAGGAGTCAGCTCATTCTTCCCCCGAAGAGGGCTAGCAAGAGAGCCAGGATCCTGGAGCTGCTGCTAGAGATAGCTGCTAGGGATCACGCCAACAGATCACGTGACACTCGCAGTGAGTAGCGTAGGTTAGGGCTGCAGCCTGGTCGCAGGTCACTGCCTCATTTTGTTCATATACATTCGATTTTAAATATTATACATATAGGCTTAAAAGACAAAAATGTAGCGAAAGATCAAGATGAATTATTTTAAAATCCACATGTGCTCAGTTGCTTTTTTGGTCTGGCTCAGTTCAGGGTAACTGACTCGAGGGGAAAACTGCTTGAACCAATCCCGAGTTTGCCAGTTGCAGAGGGGCTCTTATACAAACTACACTGCAGAAGAGGATAAACAAACAGTTATGTTTAATGATGTCATGCATGTTCCACCCTGAGCCTGAAATGCTCAGCGCCTGGCACTAGCTCTGCCGACTGGTAAAACCTGGAGTGGATCTGGATCGCTGCAGGGATCAGTGGGGGGGAGCCCCTGTGCTTCAGGAGCTAATGCTTCACCCTGCATACATGCTCCATTGTCAGGGCTGCCATGGCTGATGATGGGGAGCTGCCAACAGACTCAGAGCCGCGGGATCTGTAATGCGGTGCTACAGGCCTCAACTCGCCAGGCACACAGCCTGCAATTCTGGGGCCCTGACTGCACGGAAAATTAAACACACTGTACACATACCGTGTGCGCGTGTGGACACACACACACAGCACACAGTGACGTGCGCTGAAAACCTTGTAACGCACACACACACGCTGTACCAGATTCTCTGACACATGAACAGAACATGAAGAATCTAGATGTTTTGCCTTGCATATTGACACACACACACACACACACACACACACACACACACACACACACACACACACACACACACAGTAATGTATAATGCACACTCCGGCTCTCTCTCACACAGTAATATGAGTGTGTTGGTGCAAATAGACAATCACAGATTAAAATCCCTGTTTTAAAGTGCTTCAGTGGCAAGGCTGTGTGACAAGAAAGCAGGTCCAAAAACAACCCACAATTGTAAAATAATTATTGACAGACATGATGAATATTTACACCTCTCCCTCTCACACAGACACACTGTCTCTTTCTCTTGTACAGACACTCAGTCTCTGTGTCTGTCTCACCCTAACTGACAATACTGTCTGTGTCTCACACAGACACACATACTGTACATACACCTACTCTATCTATCACAACAGAGACACACAGTGTCTGTTTCGCACAACAACAGGCACACACTGCTCCTCTTTCACACACAGCCACAGGCAGACACGCACTCAATGTCTGATTCTCTTGTGGAATACTACTGAGCTGACACAAATACTGCTGCTGCCCTGTTCAGCTGTAGTCAAGTTGACTCCACTTTGGAAACTTGTGGAAAATTCCCACTGGCAAATTTGAGTCACCGGGGATCTGGTAGGAGGAATAAATAAAGCAACATGTACTATTAAAACATTTTCAGGCCCTGCACTGAGAATCCCCTGAGCCACACAGCTGGGAGATTGAGAAGGGACTGTTGTCTGGGCCAGGAATTAGTCAAGGAGCTTCTGTTGTCGGTTCTACAAAAGGTTTAAGAAACTTCCAGGAAATCTTCAATACAGTCATGACAAAATTTGTCATCTATCTCTGTTTTTCAAAGGTGGACTCATGTTCATTATTTCCTGTTCTCAGGTGATTCACTGGCCTGAAAACGGGTATCTCTCTCTGCAGGGGTTTGTGCACAACAGCCCTGCAGCACCAATCAGCTGACAAGAACAGCGCTGCCCCTCCCACTCTTCTCCGTCTCCACCAATTGCCTGCAGAGGACAGAAGGTTTGGAGGCGGAACTTCGTGATGTTACCGCTTCCTTCTGCATTTGCCAATCTGCAGGTCTAATCACATAGAGTTTGAATTTTTCATTTTTAAGTCTTAACTTTGTCAAATCAGGATCTTTAATCTTATGCTTAGGGTAATGAGAATAGCAAATGTGAATTCGTCGTGTAGCCCATCACTTCTGTCACGGCGCAAGTTGCTGACGTTATGAAAGGGAATGATATAGTTGGAAGAGTCTGCTTTCCTAATGTGTCCTTCTGATTTTGAGTATCCTTTCCCAGGGGAGCAGAGGTTTGAGTCCTCAAAACAAAGGACTATTTTTAGGCTCCCTGCTCCAGGGCAATTGTTGGTTTTTGCTGAATTCCCAAATCCATATACTCAGTGATGTCACAGGGTTCTACAGACGGACATCTCTGCACTTGTGTAGCTTCAGGAGTCGCACTACTATGGGCACAATCAAAGGAGACTCGTGGGTTAAGGGCGTGATCCTGGTGGTCTCCATTGGGGAATATCACGCCTGGAAGTCCTGGATGAGACCTTTGCATTTGGCACCTCCGTAGCTTAAGACCGCTTCCTGAAGGATCCTATGAGTCATCCCAGAGAGGAAATAACAAATAATTTGGAGATGTTTTCTGCTCTCCACCATTCTCTATCCCCTCTCTCCCCTCTCACTAATTAATGGCAATTACATGGCACCACAAC
The DNA here is from genome assembly GCF_059453375.1 of Lepisosteus platostomus. Lineage (NCBI taxonomy): Eukaryota > Metazoa > Chordata > Actinopteri > Semionotiformes > Lepisosteidae > Lepisosteus > Lepisosteus platostomus. Next base: position 6,734,550 of record NC_142614.1, read on the forward strand.
ATGTATAACCCAGCCTCTCACCAGCCCCAATTACCTGACAGCAAGCTGCAACAGCACCTTCAGCAGTGGCACCGCCCCCAGCGTTTCTGCGGTTTATGGATGAAGTCTGCAGGGAGACGATAGGCTCTCTTTGAACCAGACGACAAGAGGTGTTGGGGGTGGGGTTGACGCGAAAGGAAAGTCAAACTTCCAGTGCACAGCAATCCCATCCACCCCAGGCTTTACCAGCTGCGGGGCTCCGGTGCAAAAGTGCATCGGCGAAGGGGAAGAATAGAGGCATACAAAACTATTTTCAGCTTCACATCTGTCAGTGCAAGTCTGACACCACAAGATGACAAGCCGGAGATATGCAGCACCTGGGATTGGCGTTTGTCCAAGAGCCCCGCTGCTGCCAGATCCTGAACTGGATCACATCAGCTGTGCGGCGAGAGCCCTTTCAGATGTCCGATATGCATTTATTGTTGGATAGATACAACTAAGTGAAGAGAAGAGTAAAAAAAATCGATTCTAGAGCTCAAGAAAGTAAGGTGGAGGGATAGAGAGAAGGACCATAGCCACTCCAGTCTTTGTTAAAGACCGCTAAGGGGAAACCTGACTGACAATTTCCAAATCATAAAGATGAAGTTCAGTGAAGCAGAAAATGGGAACATGACAGGAAAAAGGGCAGAAGCTAGTTTTCCACGGGCATGTAAAGTTCTGATTTGAATGGCGTGGACTAGGTCACCAAGATGTGTTGCGGGAGGAAGAGACGCTCTCTATGGCTATTGCTGACATGGGCTCACTCGGGGCAGAGGGCAATGAAATCCTCTCTCTGATCTGCGCTTCCAGCCTCACGGAGACGGCTGGGATCTCTCCCAGCTTTCCCGTCGCTTGTTTATGGTTCCAGAGCAACACATGGGCGACCGCGGCGTTAACACCTGAGTGGGAAGCAGGATCGGAGCAGCTTGTGTTGGAAGTTTAATGACAGTGCCCGCTTTCACTAACTCCTGCTGGTCCCACCAGACACACAGACACCTGTAATAAATCTCGTTTCCGCGGAGAAAGATGAAAGATGTTGCACGACATCAAGGCGTTTCATGCAAAAGGAGCGAACAATGGAGCACGAAGGCCGGTGTCTCTCTCCTGCACAGAGAACTCCTTTGTGTGTTTAATTAGGAGGTAATTACTGAGACACACAGAGCCTGGAGCCATAGAACTGCAGTGGGGGGAGAGAAGATTTTTCTTCAGAAGAGAGAGAGGGGGGTGTGTGGAGAGGGAGCTGAGGACGGAGAATTTAAGACTGCAAAGAGAGAGGGATGGAACGGAGAGACGCTGCCAGTTTTTGGAAAGAAGGGAGAGAAAAAGTGCGATGGACAGAGATGGGAGTGGGGACAGAGGATGGAGTGTTCGGCAACGGGGGAGAAGAGGGGGGAGTTAAAAACGGGTCTTCAGTGTCTAAGACGGTGAAAGAGAGCGACAGGGTAAGGTGGAGAAAATGGCAGCTTTTTAGTTCAAAGAGTGTTTGAATGTCAGACACCGAGGGCGGCGTAGTCTCCTCCCAGTTCGTATCCAAGACACAACAGCTGCCCCCCGAGTCGGAGTTATTCTTGTCATTGCTTTGCTCTGTCTCTTTGTTCACACCTGGTGCTGAGAGACGAGAGATTGCAATCACCTCCCTCACTCTCCCTCCGTCTGTGCTCTTAGGGTGTCAGAGGGCCAGCTCTTTGAAGGTTCTCCCTGGACCCCTATCTCCACGATCGGAGAGGAGTGGGGGAGTGAAAGAGACCACACACCTGTCTCAGGTGAGAGGGGAGAGGGCCGTCCCCCAGTGGCTATGCCAGAATCCTCCCAGTGACTCATTGATGTATTGATCGGGGGTCAGCACTCACTGGTGGGTTACACCTTTGTCCTTTTCATGATGAGTTTGTCACTGATCCTCATGGGGTTGTGCGAACTCTGGAGAGGAATCCCTCCTTCCCTTCTTTCTCCTCACGTCCTTCTCGGTTTCTGCGGGGGGGGGGGGGTCTGGTGCAACTTTTGGGGAGGGAGGAGGGGAGACAGATTCTGGAGTAAACAGCCCCCAGCCCTCTCCTCTCTTGGCTTTCCATGGGGTATGGGGTGATGCAGCAGTGCAGGAAAATGCAGTAGAGAGAGTACAGCATAGTGCTGTCTGTAGGCATTGCTGTGTGTGTCAAAGTGTGTGCACAGCAGTGTGTGGGTGATTCTGGTGTGTGTGTGTGCAAGCTGTGTGTGAAAGCCCTGTATTTTGTCCATCAGTCTGTGTATGAGCCGTGTGTGTAAGCAGTGTAAACTATATACATCACTGTATGTAAGTGAGTGCAAGCTGTGTGTATAATTTATATGTGCAGGTGTAACGGAGCTTGTTCGGATACGGTGACGTCAGTGCCCTCTCTGCGTGTAGCAGGGACCTCCGCTGCCTGGGCTGGGGGAGGTCTCCTTTAGCTCACCCGGCTGGTTCCCCGTTGCGTTACGCCGGAGACCCAGTTCGCGCCCCTGGTGTTGCGGGACGAAACGGGTGGCGGAGGGCACGAGCCCATGCCGAACCGCGACGGTCACGCAAGTCTTGTGTGTACACTTGTGTATTTGTGTTATATGTGTGCAGTATGTACACCAGTGTGTGTATAAACTGCGTATGTGTAAGCCATGTGTAGGTACACCAGTGTGTGTGTACACCAATGTCTTTGTGTTAGGAAACTGTGCGTGTACCAGTATGTGTGTAAACTGTGTGTGTATTCCAGGGTGTGTGTGTAAACTGTGTGTATATACCAGTATATCTGTAAACTGTGTGTGTGTGCACTAGTTTGTGTGTACACTAGTGTGTGTACTCCAGTGTTTGTGTGTACAATAGTGTGTGTGAAGTGTGTGTGTGCACAAGTATGTGTGTGTAAACTGTGTGTACAGCAGTGTGTGTGTACACCCGTGTGTGTGAGTACTGTGTGTGTGTACACCAGTGTGTGTAAACTGTGTGTGTGTACACCAGTGTGTGTGCACCAGTCTGTGTGTACAGCAGTGTGTGTGTGTGTGTGTACCAGTGTAATGTGTAAACTGTGTGTGTGTACAGCAGTGTGTGTGCACCAGTGTGTGTGTACAGCAGTGTGTTTGTGTGTGCACCAGTGTGTGTGTAAACTGTGTGTGTACCAGTGTAATGTGTAAACTGTGTGTGTGTACAGCAGTGTGTGTGCACCAGTGTGTGTGTACAGCAGTGTGTTTGTGCGTGCACCAGTGTGTGTGTAAACTGTGTGTGTACCAGTGTAATGTGTAAACTGTGTGTGTGTACAGCAGTGTGTGTGCACCAGTGTGTGTGTACAGTAGTGTGTTTGTGCGTGCACCAGTGTGTGTGTAAACTGTGTGTGTGTACAGCAGTGTGTGTGTGCACCAGTCTGTGTGTACAGCAGTGTGTGTGTGTGTGCACCAGTGTGTGCGAGCGATGCATGCCGCCCCTCCCCTGGGGCAGTAATGTCTTCAGTGTGGCACGCTCAGGCTGACTCACCCTCTGGAACTCAGGAATAAATATTTGCTAAAAAAGGAAAGGTAGCAATTAAACTTCTAATGCTGCTTCTCACATACTGCCCCCTCCCTTTCCTGTCGCTGACAAACTCTCCCTCTCCCCCGTCCTCCCCTGTCCACTCTCCCTCCATCGCCCTCTCCCTTCCGAGAGGGGCCGGGGGCAGCGGGGGCAGCCGGGGCACGAGGGGGGTGCAGAGAGGCTGAAATCCAGGGTGGGGAGTCCTCTGACTCATCCCCAGAAAGGAGGTATGCGTGTGTGCGAGAGGGAGAGGGAGAGGGGGGACGGGGAAAGTCTGGGAGTAAAAGAAATGAAAAGTTCGAATGAAAGTGGCCGCGCTGGACAAGGCCGCGCTGGCGTGTGCTGAGTCACCTGCAGACGCCCACTTCCTGCGTGATGTGAGTCTTCGTGGGGGAGGGGGGTCGGCCGTTTGTGTCAGCGTGTGTGTGTGTGGGGGGGGGGTGGGCATGTTTTTGTAACCCCTCCATTGGGACACTGGCCTCCTCGGCTTCTCTGAACTGAGAGGGAGGCAGCTAACTAAGCCCATACTGCAGCACAGTGCGTTAATTCAACACAGACCCGAGTGTTGGGAAGACCGCCTTCAAGGCAACGCCGCTCCATCTTGCTCCTCCAGGTGCCGGTAACTGAAGGATCCAAGAGTCACGCGAAGCCGTTTGTTAAGGGATCGCTTAGAGGTAGTGAAGGGGTTTGTTGCAGACCCCTCTCCTCAGGTTCCACTGTGTTCCCCCAGGGGTCCTCGTATCACTGTTGCAAAGCCCGAGACTGACTGCGTGTGTGGCATTGCTTTGCTCATTGCTTGGATACAGCCTTCCCACCTAGAGCTGTGCTAGTGGCACACTGGCCTAAAATAGGAGTCGGTGAGCCTGAGTCATGTCGTTTTTTCCGAAAGCGACTGGGATGCCTTGAGTGGTGGCGCACAGCTGGCCACGAGCCGGTAAGCTTGGCAGGGGTGCCCTTGGCTCGCCATGCGCCAGCGCCCCCCTGTGGCTGGCGGGGGCATCTACCGAGCTGACTGTCTGGCAGCGAGAGCTGCCTCTGTCCTCCATCTGACGGCCTTAGCAGTGCTGTGGGTGACATGGGGCTCACAAGGTGACAAAGCAGGGGACTGTGCAGTACGAGAGCTGGAAATGAAATATTGTACATTCCACAGTGGGGCGTAACATTCTATGGCCTTGTTCTCACAGACTACTAGAGCAGAAAAACAACAGAAACGAAACCCACCCTGAAACTGGGTTCGCACTGTCCCCCTTCTCTCAGTGACCGACTTGTTTTCGTGTGATCTTCTCTATTCTCATGCAGGTTTTGACTTCACACCTCTCTCCACCCTTCTGCACTTTGCACTTCCTGAGTGGCCTCTCCTGCCTCCTCCCCTCTCCCAGCTTCGTCTCTTCTGTGCTCTTTAATCTTTGCTGTCTGCCCTGTCTTTCTCACACCTGAAGAAACCTTCGCAGCCGAAACGTTGTGTTTTCTTTCTTCTCTTTTCAGCCTGGAATAAACCTTTACTTTTTCCCTTGCAGACTACGCATGAGGACACAGCCCCCCACCTGAACTACTATAGACTCTTACTATTTATTTTGCAACGTGTGGTAGAACGTGTGGTATTGCCTGTCTTTCTGGGTCATCTGTTGTATTGTGCATGTCCTGAGAGTAAGAATTCCAATGTACATGTACATACGGCAGGAAACGCCACTCTTCTGCAAGAGGGATATTGTTACTGTAGAAGAGGTGCCTGGGGAAAGACGTGAATGGCCCATCAGAGAAAGTGAGTCTCTTTAGCTTTGAACAGAGAGGATTAAATGGTGAAGGGTTTGGGTTTACAAAATCCTTAAAGGTTATTGACCTTATTTAAGTCAATCAAGAGGATGTTTTAAAGAGCAACAATACAAGGAACCAGGGATGCAAGTGGGCATTATGTTTAGGAGCATTCAAGACAGAAGACGGGAGACACTTCTTTACACAGAGACTGGTATGGGTATGGAACTAAATGCCTAGAGCCTCCTTCAAGAAGTTGTTTTTGGGATCTTAGCTCATTAACCTACTAGCAAATGAGCAAGACAGGCTGAAAGGCATCTCTTGTTTGTAATATTATACTTTCATTCTAGAGGTACAGGAAAAGAAATGGCATAGAGAGCCCTTAGGAGACTGGAGAGTGTGCTGGAGAGGCTGCCCCAGAGAAGGCAGAGCTGTCCTGAGTGCCAGGGCCAGCTGAAAGGTTCAGGAGCCATCTGACGCTCTGAACAGACAGACAGTAGGCAGGAGAGACAGAGAGCTGCCGAGGGAAAAGGTCACAGACGGAGAAATGAAAGGGGGAGAGACTAAGATAACAAATAAAGAGAATGGTCAGTCTTAGAAAAGAGAGTGAGAGAGCCAGAGAGCTTGGGAGCCAGCGAGAGAGAGATGAAGTCAGCGTTTTCAGCACTGACAGCAGGTTTACAGGAAGGCCTGTCTGGAAGCACAACAGTCAGAGGAAGTGGTCCAGCACAACATCCTGTCTGTGTTTGTGTAATACGGACAGCATCGACTTTGTGTGGAGAAAAGATTATTGGATCTCTGTCTGCACTGTGTGTGGCAGTATTGTAGTTAAGCAGTGTTGACTGTGTGTGAACGTAGTAGTGTTGTCTGTGTGTGAGTGGATCAGTGTTGTCTGTGTGTGTGAGTGGATCAGTGTTGAACACTTTCTACTGTTCACTCTCTAGCATCTGCTTTATGTGATTTGATCTTAAAGGAAAAACATGAATAATTATAGCAACCAAAAGTATTGTAACGTGGTTGTGTCAGTGTACTTGTCTCTACATGGACTGTAAGAGTCTAGAGCCCTGTGACTGGGCTGTGTCAGTGTACTGAACTCCACAGGGACTGTAAGAGTCTAGAGCCCTGTGACTGGGCTGTGTCAGTGTACTGGACTCCACAGGGACTGTAAGAGTCTAGAGCCTGTGACTGGGCTGTGTCAGTGTACTGAACTCCACAGGGACTGTAAGAGTCTAGAGCCCTGTGACTGGGCTGTGTCAGTGTACTGGACTCCACAGGGACTGTAAGAGTCTAGAGCCCTGTGACTGGGCTGTGTCAGTGTACTGGACTCCACAGGGACTGTAAGAGTCTAGAGCCCTGTGACTGGGCTGTGTCAGTGTACTGGACTCTACAGGGACTGTAAGAGTCTAGAGCCCTGTGACTGGGCTTTGTCAGTGTGCTGGACTCCACAGGGACTGTAAGAGTCTAGAGCCCTGTGACTGGGCTGTGTCAGTGTACCGGACTCTACAGGGACTGTAAGAGTCTAGAGCCCTGTGACTGGGCTTTGTCAGTGTGCTGGACTCCACAGGGACTGTAAGAGTCTAGAGCCTGTGACTGGGCTGTGTCAGTGTACTGGACTCCACAGGGACTGAAAGAGTCTAGAGCCCTGTGACTGGGCTGTGTCAGTGTCCTGTACTCTATATGGACTCCAAGAGACTAGAGTACTGGACTTTACTGTATGGTAGAAATCTAGAGCTCTGTTACTGGCCTGTGTCAATGTATTGTTCTCCACATTGATAATACGCAGATAGTCCTGTGACTGGGCTGGTTTGTTTTAGCTCCTGTTGGTTCATGGTGTTGTATCTATGGAGTATTAATCTGTGTATGGTCTGGCCTTAGTGTTTTTCCAGGACTGTATATACTGTGTGTGGTCTGTGATGTCTGGTTGTGTTGTGGTGATGAGGATACAAAAAGGGGGAAAGAGACAAAGAGGAAGATTAAAAATTGCTACTGTCTTGTTTCTGTTTATAAAGGAAAACTGGTTTCCTTTCACAAACCTCCTTTCCCTCCTTCTCTCCCTCTTTATCTCTGTCTTTCTCCCTCTCCCACTCTCTGTGTGTTTCCATTTCTGCCACCCACCAGATTCCTCTGTCTGTCCTCTCCTCCTCTCATTCCTCTCTTCGCTTTCCCTCCATCTTCCTCCTCTCTTCTCTGCCTCCTGTCTCTCCCCGTTGCTCGGTCACTCAAATGCCAGACCCCCCCCCCCTCTCTATTTTCTTGAATTTCTCATTTCCTGTTTTGGGTGTGTGTCCAATCCCTTGTTCGTCTGCCCAATACACATCAAACGCTCATCAGTCCGAGGGAGAGGGTAGAATGCATGAAAAAGAAAGAGGGGGTGGAGGAATGAGAGATGGAGGAAGAGGGAGAGAGAAAGAGAAAAGAGAAAGAGGGAGAGAAAGGTTGCAGACGATAGGCGCCCCATTTGGCCCATCTTACTTGTTTGGTTGCTAGCAGCTTATCAAACTGCAAATCTCATCCAGCTGTTTCTTGAAAGTTCGCAGGGAGCATTCTTTCACAACATGGCTGGCTAATTTGTTCCAGATACCCGCTAGAAGCTAAACAAGGATGGGTCTAACCAGGACTGGGATGGGGGACCTGTAGGGGAAAACTGTGTTGCTGCTGCGCGTGGTGTTAGTGGACCAGTAGGTGGTGATATTTCCCTCTTTCCCAGAATCTCCCAGCTGAAGCCACTGTAATGGCTGGGTGCACTGGACTATGCTGAATAAGGCTTTGTCCTTCAGGTGAGATGTTAAACCAAGGTCCTGGCTGCTTGATCTTAAAAGATCCCCTGACACTGTAAGAGTAGTGGTGTCATTCCCAGTGTCCTGGCCAAAGTCCACTCTTGACACGAGTAATGTCAACTGGTGAAGCAGTTCCTCACGCCTCCCTCTGATCGGCTGTATAGTGGGTCTGGTGGTGCAGAACGGCCGCTCTGTCTCACTCTGCCTCAGCAATACATGACTGGTGAATTTGTCGGGGTAAAAAAACACTACAGAAATGCAGTTCATTCATTTGAGCAATTACTCTGTTGAAAGAATCCACTTCCATCCGATTGCTTCATATTTCAAGATGGTGAACTTGTAGGCCAGTCCCTGGGGTGGACCTGTTCACAACCTTTGAGGATTATTTCATATTAAAATCACGTCCCCTTGCAGACGTGTCTGTCGAATACTGAAAAGATACAGTTCCAGGTCCTCTAAGCTAGTTGGGTGATACACCAACAAACCAAGAACTGCTCTAGTTAATTTTCTTCTCAGGGCGGCAATGTCTTTTTAACAGTATAGTGACCCATGTGGTGCACGAGTCTCTAAATCAGATATTAAAAAGAAATTGCATACTTTCAGCATTACAGTCCTTGACTGTAGCCTCAACAGCTTTCAGCTCTGAGGCATCTTGATGGCCTTTTGAGCTACTGAATAATTACAACAATTTCCAAGCGAGGGGAGGCCGTTCAGCCCATTTAGGTCATTGGGACTTGAGTAGACTCATCTGAGGATCTCATCCAACTGGCTTCCTGAAAGGATCAATGGCATCGGTAGCTTGTTCCAGACACCCACAACTCTTTGTGTATAGAGGGACCTGCTTTTCTGGAGTGGCTCTTGATACATAGTAAATGGGCGTTATAGATATATTATAGAAGAGAGTGGAAAAATCAGACACAGAACCCATGTGATGCGTCCAACTATCTGTGCCTAGGCAGTTCACTTAACCTACAGGTTTACCAAAATCCCCCCAGACGGTGTTTTTCACGAAACTTTTATAATCCTCGATAATGAACTTGTCAGATTTTCCCTCCCGCTGGGCTCCGGGAATGGGAGTTGTTTTGTTTCTAATTTTGAAGGGATTATACAGTTCTGCGTTCTTTTATATTATTATTCGAATACGTTTCCTGATGCCACGAATCCGGCCCTAACGACACGGCGGAGCCAGCTTGGCCGGGAGATGAAGGCGGCCGGCAGGGAGTCGGCAGCAGGAGCTCGATGTTCTCACCCCTGTAAAACCCAGACCAGCGGGCACACCTCCCTGCGGTGACCGTCCAGCGCCAGGTGCTCCCCGCCCCCGCGGGAAGACCGCTGCGTACCCCAGGAAAGCAGAAGGAATTTCCCCGCAGCTCCTAAACCCGGAGTGACCCCTCCTGAAGTCATCAGTTTCTGAGCAGTTGGCGCAGTTTCATTTTGCCCACTTAAGAAGGTAATTTGTCCGATTACACAGTTGAGAAACAATTTGACATGAAAATGCCAGCGCCCCGTAGCTCTCAAATAATCCCAACTGGCAGCTGCTGACTTAATTGATTCTTGCGTTGGGCAAAATGCACGTGTTTGCAGTGTCGGTGATTTGAGGTTGATTTTTAGGACCTGCTGGGCTGTGGCTGCCCGGCTCCACAGATGCAGAATCCCATCTCTCACCTCTCCTCTGAAACTGACCCTGACCCCTGACTCAGACAGTGCATTCGTGTGACACCAGCTCTAAGCAGTTAGCAGAAGGAGGAGTTTGCGTGCTGCTAGTTTGCTGATCACTGGCTGGACCTGTTTAGTTCCATGCGTGTCGTCCATTTCAGGTGCGAATTAATCAACCTTCCTGGAAATTGCTGGCGTTTGGCCTCCTCAGGAGCAACGCTGTCCAAACCGACAGCAGCTGTGCACAGGGCAGGTAGGCAGAGTGAGGCAGGGCCGAGTTCCTCTGAAGGCCTGCCTCTTCAAGCTGCTGGGCTCTCAATCTCACGTGTCAACTCTGGCGTGTGAGGGCTTGGGCTGGTTTCGATCAGGCTGTCCTCGGGGGAGCTCTGTTCGTTTCTCTCCCTGATCAGGAGTGCTGTCGCTCTCTCATTAGCGGGGGCTCCTCGGCCAGTGCTCTGAGCAGAGGCAGCTGTGTCCTCGCAGGGGGTGAAAACGCTTCCCACAGATATGTAAACATATCCCTCTGTTCAGTATAAACACCGCCCCTCTGTCCCCCTCGCTCCCTCTGGTTCAGGGCGGTACAGCAGCACGAGAGGGATGCTTGCCGAGTGGTGTGAAGGCCCCCTGGCGTGATTCAAGGGTCAGTGCTGAGGTGTGCTGTATTTGGGATCAGCATTCATTTTCTCGATGGCTCGTCTGAATCTTCTTGGGCAGATTTGGGCTCATGGCCTGTGAGCCACACACTGCATGGCCATCCGCTCCTTCTTCTGCTCCATGTGAACCCCAAGGCGTCAGTGACAGAGGTTCGTGTCCTCCCATCATAGAGAAGACAGAGGCAGCTGTCACTGACTAAAGTGTCCTTGCCAGGCACGGGGGGGGGCAAGCCAAGGACACCACCGCCAATTCACATTGTTCTCATTTTAGCAGCATGAGGCCAGTTGTGCACCATTGCATGGGGTGATAGACACCGCCCAGACTGGTCCAGTGATCTCTGGACTGTAGGGTTACAGTATGACACAGACTGGACCAGTGATCTCTGGACTGTAGGGTTACAGTATGACACAGACTGGACCAGTGATCTCTGGACTGTAGGGTTACAGTATGACACAGACTGGACCAGTGATGTCTGGACTGTAGGGCTACAATAGGACACAGACTGGACCAGTGATCTCTGGACTGTAGGGTTACAATATGACACAGACTGGACCAGTGATGTCTGGACTGTAGGGTTACAATATGACACAGACTGGACCAGTGATCTCTGGACTGTAGGGTTACAATAGGACACAGACTGGACCAGTGATCTCTGGACTGTAGGGTTACAATATGACACAGACTGGACCAGTGATCTCTGGACTGTAGGGCTACAATATGACACAGACTGACCAGTGATCTCTGGACTGTAGGGTTACAATATGACACAGACTGGACCAGTGATCTCTGGACTGTAGGGTTACAGTATGACACAGACTGGACCAGTGATCTCTGGACTGTAGGGTTACAATATGACACAGACTGGACCAGTGATCTCTGGACTGTAGGGCTACAATATGACACAGACTGGACCAGTGATCTCTGAACTGTAGGGCTACAATAGGACACAGACTGGACCAGTGATCTCTGGACTGTAGGGTTACAGTATGACACAGACTGGACCAGTGATCTCTGGACTGTAGGGTTACAATAAGACACAGACTGGACCAGTGATCTCTGGACTGTAGGGTTACAATAGGACACAGACTGGACCAGTGATCTCTGGACTGTAGGGTTACAATATGACACAGACTGGACCAGTGATCTCTGGACTGTAGGGCTACAATATGACACAGACTGGACCAGTGATCTCTGGACTGTAGGGCTACAATATGACACAGACTGGACCAGTGATGTCTGGACTGTAGGGCTACAATATGACACAGACTGGACCAGTGATCTCTGGACTGTAGGGTTACAGTATGACACAGACTGGACCAGTGATCTCTGGACTGTAGGTATACAATAGGACACAGACCGGACCACTGATCTCTGGACTATTCGACCCATATTTGGCATACTGTATAGTATGTGTACACCACACAACACAATTATGTAGTGCAAACCCACAGGAATAGCAGGCTGTCTTGAGTAGAGTATGGCTTCTTTTTGAACATTGTAATTAAAGGTCACATAGTGTCAGTTTCAGAAATGAAAAACCTTTATCTTAGCATGAAGTATGTCCACATTGTGCCTTAAGCGTTCTGTTTTATAATACAGTACTTTGGAAATGTCCCAGACATAACAGACACAGGAGTTACAATACATGTGTGTTATGAGCATTAGAACTGGATTCAAAGCCACCACTAGTGTCTTCTACTCTTATAGCACTTGTGAGTGTTGCTGATGCAGCTCAGTGCGGGTGAGAAGAAGCCAAGCTTGTCATTCAGCATCTTGCATCATGCTGATCAGAGTCTCCAGTCGCCTGATCCCAGCAGCTCCAGGTAAACTGCGCAGGAGCAGTCAGTGTGTAGTGATGCAGTAGCTCCTCCACCCCATTCGCCCCCCAGTCTCACTGACTCGCTGTCATGAACTGCAGGTGCTCCTCTCTACACAGCCTCAGAGCTGAAAGGCTACCATGTGTCCTACAAACCACACATCTGCTGGGATTAACTAAGATAAGATAAGACCACTTTATTGGCCATATAGAATTTCTTGCATTAGGAATTTGTCTTTTTGCAGACCCCAGCTTGCTCTCCATGAGGCACACAGACGGCGAGAGAGAAGCTTGGGGTCAGAGGGCAGGGTCAGCCATTTATACACCCCTGGAGCAGCTGGGGTGAAGGGCCTTGCTTAGGGGCCCAGCGGAGAAGGATTCCTCTGCCACCCGCAGGATTTGGATCTTCCAGCCACAGGCGCAGATCCTGAGCCACAGAGCCGGCGCTCCACCCCCTGTTGCCCTGGCTACAATTTCACTAAGTCAGCAGCAGCGGATTCTACACATCAAAGGGAAAAACACTGGGCGAAAGGAGCTGGACCATGAACTCGCCTACGATCCGTGCCCAGCAGTGTGGTAATTTCAGCAAAGACAGTCGTGTGGCTCATGGAGTTTAAGTCCAGTGTGGCAGGCGTGTGGACTCTGTATGACCTGTATGACCCTGCACGCTGTCAGACTGCACTGATGACTCAGCCGCAGTGATGGAGCCCCTCGGAGCTGTGTGGCATTACTGCCTCCCGCGCTCCAGTCGGGGGGGAGTCCGGCTGACTCACGTGAGACCTCCTGGGTCGGGGTGACTCGTAGCCCCCTCAGCCTGCCTGAGAAAGAGAGAGGGAGGGAGGGAGGCAGTACATGCGTCGTTGTGTTGTGGTTGTCTTAGCAGTTTACATGGCCTGTGCAGGTCACTCAATGTATGTACCTCATTGCTGGTTAAACAGCTTATGGATTGTTGGAGTGGGAAATTGCTTGTGGCACGACAGTTCGATAACTGTGCTAGTGAAGCACCTTGCATTCACTCTGTCACAGCCTGAAGGCCACACAGTGAGAGCTCAGAACACAGGTACCCCTGGGGTTCACTCTGTCACAGCCTGAAGGCCATACAGTGAGAGCTCTGAACACAGGTACCCATGGGGTTCACTCTGTCACAGCCTGAAGGCCATACAGTGAGAGCTCTGAACACAGGTACCCCTGGGGTTCACTCTGTCACAGCCTGAAGGCCATACAGTGAGAGGTCTGAACACAGGTACTCCTGGGGTTCACTCTGTCACTGCCTGAAGGCCACACAGTGTGAGCTCTTCAGACAGGTACCCCTGAGGTACACTCTGTCCCAGGCTGAAGGCCACACAGTGAGGCTCTGGACAGAGGTACCCCTGGGGTTCACTCTGTCACAACCTGAGGGCCACACAAATATAGTCAATGTTAAAGTTTGTTTCAGGTTACACTGCAGTTGTAAACATTACTGCAGGTTCTGGTTTGTTTTTATTTTTTTTTGTGATTGCAAACTCTCCCTTTTATACTAGTTACCATGAATGCATTGTGATATTATTTAATTTCTTTATAATCTTAATATTTAAGTCAGTAGTTTTCATATACTGTAGGTCATGCCAATAAAGCATTTTCCAATCAGAGACAGACAGGGGGCGGTAGTGAGGGCAGACGTAGTGAGAAGGGAAGAGAGAAACACAGATCTGGGGAGCAGATGAATTCATCAGCAGAACCCCAGAAAGGGGAGAGTGCGATGGGGGTGTGAGAAAGGCAGCCGCCTGAACTGCAGACAGAGCAAGGGAGACAGAGTGGGAGAGACTGAGTGGGAGGGAGAGAGAGAGAGATTGCGCTCTCTCCTGGGTGATGGAAGCGTGGGCTGGGGGTCCTGGGAAAGTTTAAACAGAAAGGGAGAGTGAGAGAGGGAGGCAGTCACCAACAGAGAGATGCGCAGAGAGGCGGACTGACAGAGGGAGAGAGAGTGAGGGGGAGAGGAGAAGACATTCCAGTTCCCTTTTGGCAAGTTAGAGCTCTGCTCCCTGCACTCACACCTCACTGAGCCCTGAGCCCTGACACACAAGACTACAGAGACCCCATCCCTGCACCCTGCTCCTGCACTCACACCTCACTGAGCCCTGAGCCCTGACACACAAGACTACAGAGACCCCATCCCTGCCCTCTGCTCCTGCACTCACACCTCACTGAGCCCTGAGCCCTGACACACTAGGCTATAGAGACCCCATCCCTGCACCCTGCTCCTGCACTCACACCTCACTGAGCCCTGAGCCCTGACACACTAGGCTATAGAGACCCCATCCCTGCCCTCTGCTCCTGCACTCACACCTCACTGAGCCCTGAGCCCTGACACACAAGACTACAGAGACCCCATCCCTGCACCCTGCTCCTGCACTCACACCTCACTGAGCCCTGAGCCCTGACACACAAGACTACAGAGACCCCATCCCTGCACCCTGCTCCTGCACTCACACCTCACTGAGCCCTGAGCCCTGACACACTAGGCTATAGAGACCCCATCCCTGCCCTCTGCTCCTGCACTCACACCTCACTGAGCCCTGAGCCCTGACACACTAGGCTATAGAGACCCCATCCCTGCCCTCTGCTCCTGCACTCACACCTCACTGAGCCCTGAGCCCTGACACACTAGGCTATAGAGACCCCATCCCTGCACCCTGCTCCTGCACTCACACCTCACTGAGCCCTGAGCCCTGACACACTAGGCTATAGAGACCCCATCCCTGCCCTCTGCTCCTGCACTCACACCTCACTGAGCCCTGAGCCCTGACACAGTAGGCTATAGAGACCCCATCCCTGCCCTCTGCTCCTGCACTCACACCTCACTGAGCCCTGAGCCCTGACACACAAGACTACAGAGACCCCATCCCTGCACCCTGCTCCTGCACTCACACCTCACTGAGCCCTGGGCCCTGACACACTAGGCTATAGAGACCCCATCCCTGCCCTCTGCTCCTGCACTCACACCTCACTGAGCCCTGAGCCCTGACACACAAGACTACAGAGACCCCATCCCTGCACCCTGCTCCTGCACTCACACCTCACTGAGCCCTGAGCCCTGACACACTAGGCTATAGAGACCCCATCCCTGCCCTCTGCTCCTGCACTCACACCTCACTGAGCCCTGAGCCCTGACACACTAGGCTATAGAGACCCCATCCCTGCCCTCTGCTCCTGCACTCACACCTCACTGAGCCCTGAGCCCTGACACACTAGGCTATAGAGACCCCATCCCTGCACCCTGCTCCTGCACTCACACCTCACTGAGCCCTGAGCCCTGACACACTAGGCTATAGAGACCCCATCCCTGCCCTCTGCTCCTGCACTCACACCTCACTGAGCCCTGAGCCCTGACACACAAGACTACAGAGACCCCATCCCTGCACCCTGCTCCTGCACTCACACCTCACTGAGCCCTGATCCCTGACACACTAGGCTATAGAGACCCCATCCCTGCCTTCTGCTCCTGCACTCACACCTCACTGAGCCCTGAGCCCTGACACACTAGGCTATAGAGACCCCATCCCTGCCCTCTGCTCCTGCACTCACACCTCACTGAGCCCTGAGCCCTGACACACTAGGCTATAGAGACCCCATCCCTGCCCTCTGCTCCTGCACTCACACCTCACTGAGCCCTGAGCCCTGACACACTAGGCTATAGAGACCCCATCCCTGCACCCTGCTCCTGCACTCACACCTCACTGAGCCCTGAGCCCTGACACACTAGGCTATAGAGACCCCATCCCTGCCCTCTGCTCCTGCACTCACACCTCACTGAACCCCGGATACTGACACAGGACTAGACAGACCCCATCCCAGCTCTGCACTCTGACACAGGACTAGAGAGACCCCATCCCTGCTCTGCACTCTGACACAGGACTAGAGAGACCCTACCCCTCTTCTCTGCTCCTGCACTCACACCTCACTGAACCCCGGATACTGACACAGGACTAGAGAGACCCCCGTGTGTGCCTGTGTCTGCCAGTGATGTGTCATCTTGAGCCAGACTGTGTTCCATCCCCAGCGGGAGAGAAACAGCAGTAGAGGAAGGGGGAGAGACCCTCTCCATTTACTCCACCCAGCTGCTCTGTTTTTCCTGACCAGAGATTAGTAAGCTCTCCACATCACACACTGCTCTCCCTCACCTGGGGTTAGCTGCAGCCAGGATAACCTGGCAGCACAACCAGCCAGCGCACACGCAAACTCTCACACACACGCAGTCTCCTACGCTGCCACACACACGTTCCCATTGACGCTCATTCGGTTTTTATTTACTCTTCCCTTCCCCACCTCAATGAAGCTCCACACGGGGCGAAAACCCAAGGTAAACAGCCCTGGTACTTGCAGACTGTAAAGGCAAGTCCAGCCAGTTTCTAAAAGGGCCGTGTGCCTCGTGAGCACCTCCTCCCTGGTCCCCCACGACGCCTGTTTGTCCGTGCGAGGACTTTCTCTCAGATGTGGCCCACACAGATATAGTCATACCTGCTCACTCACTCGCCCTGACACACACGGCCCCAGCTGTCAGTGCTGTGTGTGCTGGCGGGGGGATATTAGAACCACATGCGTCCAGAGAAACCACTTCAAAAGGCAAACATGAAAGAGAAGCCGGCAGCAGGCAACAAAAGGGGAAGTGCTTTTCCCTGATCTTGTCCTCTCACTGGGCTGCTGATCTCGTTCACTCTCTCTCTTCCTCCCCAAGGCTCTCCCTCTCTCCCTCTCCTTCCCCCACCCCAGCGGTCCTCAATCGGGTGTCCGGCTGGTGGGTTTAGTTGGCGCAAGCTGAGTGGAGACGAGACCAGCGTGGGTCCTGACCGGCGAGTCACAGGAGGTGAAAAACGTTGAAAAGCCCTGTCCTATCGCTCTCTCTCTCTCCTCCTCTCCCTGTCCCTCTGTCTTCATTCCTCTGTCTCCTCACCCTCTCTCCTTCTCTCCCTCGCGGCTTCTGTCCGCTGTTACATCATTGCGTTGGTGGTAAATGTCATTCACACCCTCTGAAGGACTCGTGGTGATTAAACATAAACAAAATAACATTTGGATTTTTTAATGCCATTACAAATGTGGACCTGCATCATATTTGTTGCAATGTTTGTTTAAAAACATACTGTATGAACAAAGGTTCTTGCGGATCACAGATTTTATGAGTTCAACTGTATTCTACCTGGACAGAAGTATTTATTCTGTCTAGTCTCTTGCCCTGTGTCCTTCTGATATGGGCAGGTAGTGTGTCCACATGCCTGTTCTCCCCCAGAATGATGTCTGTCTCTCTGGATTTGTCTCATCGTATTAAAGAGACTGTGTACAGTACTTCCTATGTTTCCTTATCAGTTTATTAAAAGATACACAATTCAGTAACTAATATAGCAGAAGCTGAAATAGCAGGAAGCAGGAAACCATACAGTCCAGCTAATATGGACACACTGGGCACCCTATAATCCAGCTCAGCTGGACACACAGGACACTGTATAATCCAGCTCAAATGGACATACAGGACACCCTTCTGTCTAGCCCCAATGGACATACATGACAGTGTTCGATCCAACTCAGATGCATACACAGCAAATCATAGCATCCAGCTCAAATGGACATACAGGACATCCTTCTGTCCAGTTGAAATGGACATACAGTTCAGCTCAAATGGACACACAGCACACCCTACAGAACAGATCAAATGGACACACATGACAGTGTTCAGTCCCACTCAGATGGATACACAGGAAATCATAGAGTCTAGCTCAAATGGACATAGAGGACACCCTTCTGTCCAGCTCAAATGGACACACAGGATACCGTACAGTCTGGCTCAGCTGCACACACCTGGGGATTCCAGCACAACAGCTGAAGTCTCCAGTTTTTCCTGCCCACAGAGAGAGAGAAGACAGCAGGGGAGAGATCTAGGAGGACAGCGAGAGAGGACTGCCTGCGAAGAGGATTATGTCAGTTCTGTTTTCGATTTCTGATGATGTTGCAGGTTTGCGTGTTAGTGAGCAAAATAATAACACGCCTACAGCATGTAATTAACACGTGACTGTGCTGGCTCTTTCCACTCTGTGTTTATGTGACCACATGGATCCCACTGACACGCACACACATGCACATGGTTATACAGGCGTGTGAGTATGTGTGTTTTCGTCAGTGTGAATCTGTGTGTCAGTGTGTGTATCAGGGAAAGTATGTGTCAGTATAAATATGTGTATCAGTGTGAATCTGTATGTCAGTGTGAGTGTGTACATTGTGCATGTCAGTTTAAATCTGTCTCAGTGTGTGCATCAGGGTGAGTGTGTTTCAGTGTAAATGTGTTTATCAGTGTGAATGTGTGTGTCAGTGTGAGTATGTATTAGTATGAAAGTGTGTGTCAGTGTGTATGTCAGTGTGATAGGGTGTGTGTCATAATAAGTATGTGAATGTGTGTGAGTGTGGGTATATCTGAGAGTGTGTGTCAGTGTGAGTGTGTGCATCAGTGTGTGTGTCATGATGACTGCGAGTGTGTGTCAGTGTGAGTGTGAGTATGAGTGTGAGTGTGAGTATGAATGTGTGTGAGTGTGAATATGAGTGTGCGTTAGTATGAGTGTGTCAGTGTGCGTGTATGTGCGTCAGTGAGTGAATATGAATGTGTGTCATGGTGAGTGTGAATATGAGTGTGTGTTAGTATGAGTGTGTGTCAGTGTGAGTGTGAGTATGAGTGTGTGTCATGGTGAGTGTGAATATGAGTGTGTGAGTGCGGGTGTCATTGTTAGTGTTTGTCAGTGTGAGCGTGAGTGTGAATATGAGTGTGTGTTAGTATGAGTGTGTCAGTGTGAGTGTGTGTGTCAGTGTGAGTGTGAGTATGAGTGTGTGTCATGGTGAGTGTGAATATGAGTGTGTGTTAGTATGAGTGTGTCAGTGTGAGTGTGTGTGCGTCAGTGAGTGAATGTGTGTGTCAGTGTGAGTATGAGTGTGTGTCAGTATTGACACACCTGTATCCAGGACTCTCTCTCTCTGTTTCCCAGAAGCAGCCCCTCAGTTGTCAGGAAACACCTCCCCCACTCCCCCAGCCCCACTGCGAACACACAGCCAGGCGTGAGGGGGGGGATCCACTCTCCCTTTCTCTGCCCCCCTTCCTGTACCTCTCTCTCTGTGTGCAGCTCAGGGGGTCTGGAGCAGCTCCAGAGCACATTGCACAGTCCTGGGTGACAGGGCGGTGGGCAGTGAGACGCTGCAAAACAGTGCCGTCAGGCGAATTACAGTGTCACCTTGCAGAGGGCTGGTGTCGGACACAAGAGCTTCTTTAAAAAAAAACACGCTGCCCTCGTGTAGGTGTATTCTCTGTGCTGGGAGAGAAGGTGCATCACTGTTTCCACCAGTCCTGTCTCCTGGTGACCACACAACACAGTCCTGCTGGGCAGCCCGGTCTGCCTGAGCTGGCCAGGCGGGAGAGCCAGGCTGTGGTCACTAGGTCTGCGGTCAGGATCTGCCTCTGAGTAGCAAGAGCTCTCTCCCTTCCTCTCTCAGGGCCCTGTCCTTTCACAGGCATTCTGACTGCCTGCCCCCAGCGACAGCACCTGCCCCTCATGGGGAACAAGCTCTCCCAGGGCCTGTTAAAATACCACAGCAAATCTGTTTCTCTCTTCCGCTCCCTCCATCTCTCCTCTCATTTTCTGTCTGGTTCTCTCTTTCTCTCCCTCCTCATTTCCTTAGTGTTCTCGCTGCGGCTGTTTCCCTGCAGCTCTCCTAAGCTTATTTTAATGATACAGGGCGGTGAGGTGAAGCACAGCCACGGCAGGGTGCAGCTTAGTTCAAGGAGTGCGCCGCTCAGTCAGTTTACGGAGACGAGCTGCTGTGCGTATTTTTTTATTGCCTTCGCAGAGCTGCTTTGTAATGGGCATTTGGCGCCCTCTGCTGGCCACAGTGCAATACAGCACGACTGACTGTTTGAACTGCATAAATAAGATACTTGCTGTTAATAATAATAATTATAATAATAAATAATTGCTTACGTAAATAGCGCTTTTCTGGACACTCCACTCGGAGCACTTTACAGGTAATGGGGATCCCCTCCACCCCAACCAGTGTGCGTCGGCACATAGTGGGCCAGAACGCTCACCACACACCAGCTCTCAGTGGAGAGGAGAACAGAGTGATGAATCCAGTTCAGAGAGGGGGATTATTAGGAGGCCATGATTGGTAAGGGCCAATGGGAAATTTGGCCAGGACGGTGGGGTTGCACCCCTACTCTTTTCGAGAAACACCCTGTGGTTTTTAATGACCACAGAGAGTCAGGACCTCTGTTTTACGTCTCATCCGAAGGACGGCGCCTGTTTACAGTATAGTGTCCCCGTCACTATACTGGGGCATTAGGACCCACATGGACCGCAGGGTGAGCGCCCCCTGCTGGCTCCACTGACACCCCTTCCAGCAGCAACCTTAGTGTTTCCCAGGAGGTCTCCCCTCCAGGTACTGACCAGGCTCACACCTGCTGAGCTCCAGTGGGTTGCCAGTTGTGAGTTGCAGGGGGATATGGCTACTGGCGTAATATGCAGAGGATCTGTAAACCCGCACTGTACTCAGTGTTCAACTCGGTGAAGTATGCGGATCCGTGCTGCAGCGATTTGAAGAAGTTCACGGGGTTAACAGTTGATTGGTTCGTCTCTTGTGTCTACCTGACCAATCAGAAGGCGCAAAGGGAACACGAGCGCTCATGCTGGCGGATTTTATGACCAAAGGTTACGAAGAGGCGTGTGACGTCATAGTTTACAGAGCTTTCAGGAAGTGGTTTTCAATTCTCAATTCTCTGCTTGTGTTTACAGGCGAGGAAGAAATCTGTAAAACGTCAAGCTAAAACCATGTGTGAGCCAGAAGGTAGGTGAAATGGGAACCTTATAACTTTTTGTTTTTAAAGAGCTTCGCACTTCTAAACGTGTTGTGTATTTTAAAACTTTGACGTGACTCCTTCCTGTTTTTATTCGCGTACTTGACATGAGTGTATCACTGAGTTTTAACTTGCGTATTTTTAGAAATATTACAGGCTCTCACGGGAGAAGGTTAAACGGAAAAACTTCATATTTGAACGTTTTATAGTTCAAGCGTTCTAGCGTAATAAGCTCTGCGTGTTTTCAGGTAAGTGTAATTGAGCTTTTGAACTTGCAGGGGTCTGGCTGTTCTGGGAGACATGGGCTGCCCGATGGGTGGTCTCTAGACTACAGAGAGCTGTGGTTTCAGGGGTGCGTCAGGCGTAGTCGCGCAGGTTTTTATGGGTCATTTTAAATGATGGATTCCTAACTACATGGAGCAACATTCTTGGTCAGTGAAACTGCTGGTGTGTCAAAGTAGCATAGTCTTCATCTGACATAAAGAAACACTTAGATCCTGTTGCTCACGAGGACTACAGCTGGTCTTTCCTGTCTTGATTGAACCCATTAACTCACCAAATTGGTCGAAGCAGAGACAGGACTGGGCTGTGGTTCTCCAGGACCAGGCCTGGAAATCCCAGCTGTTGGTGATTCAGGAGTCACTCCCTGCCTTACCAGCCTGCTCAGCCTGTCTGATGGGCAAGAAAAAGACTCCAAAAAGAAGAACTTGATTTTTTTGGCCTTTTCTGCATTTACCAGACTTAAAAACTCTGGACCTTGTCGTTCGTTGAGTGTGTATTTTTGGCTTTAAATAAAGAGCTGCTGGTGAGCATAAGAATTAAACACCTGCCTTTGCAAAGTCACACAAATGGATGCATTTTTTTAAAATAGATTTAAATAGATGAAAGTGTTTTAATTCCACAATATCCAAGACAAGAATAAATGGTTACATGCTTTCAAAGACTTCAGTTTTCCCTCTAACATGCTTTTTTTTCCTGTGCCCAGTGATAATGGAGGAGCACTGTGGGCTGATGACTTCGAAGGCGTCCCCAGGTGAGGTCCGACTCTGCCTGTGGGTCGCTGGGCAGGGCCCCGAGTTACCGGCTGTGTTTCGGCTCTCTAGTCTGGGTGCTGCAGGATCTCGGGGCGGTTTCATTTCCCAGCGAGGACGTAGGAGTCAAGCCGAGTGGGTATCGGGATTTCCCAGCCCACAGGGTGGTTGGTCAGGCGCTCTCTGCTGCCTGGACACTGCCAGTCAGAATCGGCTGTGCTGCTCCCTGGCCCAGCCTGGAGCCAGACGTACTGGCGTCTGGGCTGTAATCATGCTGTCAGCCCGTCCAGACCTGAGCCGGTCAGAGTCCGTGCCGTTGAGCAGCGCATCAGCCTCTGGCTTTGTCCCTTTGTGAGGGCAGTGCTGGGGTAACACCGCTCTGTCTGCCCCGCAGTGCCTCTGAGGGACGTGTCCGTGGAGGCGACGGTGTACGGCCTGGTGGCGGAAGTGAGCTTCAGCCTGCGGTACGAGAACGCCGAGCCCAGCCCCCAGCCGGTGTTCTTTCTGTTCCCAACCGACGGCAACACTGCGGTCAGTCGCTTCTCCGCCCGCATCGGGGAGCTGGAGATCGTCGCCAAAACAGTTGACGAGTATGAGGTGAGGCAGCAGCCGGACACGGAGTTCTCTCTGCGTTTCCTGTTCCTCTGCTTCCTCCATCTCGCGTGGATCAGTGGCGTCTCTCTCTTTTTCTCGGTGACTGTGTGTCTCAATGACAGTTTGTGTAATTTGGGCTTCTCGATATGTGCAGCACACTTTTGCTTGTTGGGTTTGCGGATTTTTGTTTCAACTACGGCTTCCCAGTTCGTTTAGTTCTGTTTATTGTTTGTATTGGGCATACTGCAGATCATACTGTTTATGGTGTTTTTGATTCTTTTGGATACGCACTCGATTCCATTGTGTATTTTACAGTCATGTATAAAAGCACTAACGTTGTGCGGGTGTAAATCTAGGATTTTAATTTAATGAGAGTTCTGAGATGTGGGTGTACATTAAGTTTATATATACAGTATGTGCATCAATCTTTCTCTTATTCCCTCTCTAAAGCCTTTAGATTGCAGTCAGGAATTTGCCCAGTCATTGTTCCTGCACAAGAATCAGGATCTTCCTGACCTGTTCCGAATCAGTTTGGGTTTCCTTCCCCCTGGGGCAAGTGCCTCTGTCCACCTGTCCTGTGTCACTGAGCTGTCTGTCCAGGAAGATGGGGCTGTGAGATTCATTCTACCCACAGTGCTCAACTCCCGCTGCATCTCTCCAGGTGAGTGCACAGGGCACGCAGTGCTCAACTCCCACTGCATCTCTCCAGGTGAGTGCACAGGGCACGCAGTGCTCGGCTCCAGTTGAGTCCTCATTGTGATCCTCACCACCTGTACACCCTACATCATGTCCCTCCCTTGTGTGCCACCACTTGATGTAGGATTAAGTACAGTAATGAGATTATATTTTCCCAAAGTGGAGTTTCAAACCTCAGTTACTCAGTGACATCACAGGAATAGACGTTTTACTTGCAACAGGAAGCTATGAGTCCTGTCTTGCAGATTACAGTCTAAGTAGACTGATTTGTTAATATCTTTCCATTTCCCCCTTTTACCTTCACCTCCCCATGTTCTTCTCCTGTCTCAGGCTCTGACAGTGATGCATCTGCAGACCCAGGTGCCCCCAGGGTCTCAGCTCCGTCCTGCATTTCCTTCAGAGCCGACATCACCTCCCCCAGTGGCATCAGCGGAGTCCAGTCCAGCTGCTCCCTCGACCCCGTGGAGTTCCTGGACCAGCACCGCACGCAGGCCAGGGTACAGACTCGGTGTGATTGGTGCCATGTCTCTCCCTCCTTGCTCTGTGTGCTACGGGCTTGGGACTTGAAAGTGCAGGAGTATTTCACAAATAAATAAAATGCAATGTATTGGCCTTGACATCTCAGTTTTGATTCATGATCTGTAAGTGTGCTTTCAGGCATTTGGCCTGTAGTCTGTCCCCTGGCAGAGCTCGCACACTGAGACGTGACACTTTCTTCAAGGTGAAACACGGGACGATCTGATTCTCTCTCTCTCTGTTCTCTCCTTTATCGGTCTCCTTCTGTCTCCTCTCTGTCCTTGCTCTCTCTCTCTCTCTCTCTGTAGGTCAGTCTGGTCGCAGGCCACCCCTTCACCCGGGACATCCAACTCTCGATCTACTACAGAGATGTCCACCTGCCCACAGTCACTGTGGAAGCGGGACTCCAGTCTGACCTTCATGATGAGGAGGCCATCCCACTGAAGATCTGCCCAGGTCTGTCAGTCTCCCTGATATCTCCAGGTTTCTTCAAATGAGATTACTGAAGCAACTAGGAACAGAGTATCTGATGCTCCTTCAACTGAAATGTCTGATGAGGAACAAGGAAGGGTTTATTCCATGCTGAAAGGAAAAGAGACGAGACACAATGTTTCAGCTGTGGAGCCTTCTTCACCCGATGCAGCTCCCTACTTGATGTGTCTGGTGATGTTTGTATATCAAGGGAGAGGGGGAGTTAGAAGTGGTCCCTCTAATTTCTCTTTCATTCTCAGACTCGTTGATGTGGGACCCGGTGGTCATGCTCAGTCTTTACCCAGAGTTTCCTACAGCACTGTCGCATTCCCTGTCGTCCCGTGGAGAATTCATCTTCCTGCTGGATCTCTCGGACAGCATGAGGAGACCTATGAGCGGTCAGGCTGCAGGACAGAGGCGCATTGACTGTGCCAAGGTACCACAAAGAGGGAATATGTGGAAGACAGTATGGGACAGTTCTGTAGTGATTTCTAAGCGTCCTGTTTACAGGGAGTGCCGACAGCCGGGCTAGGCTGTAGTGTATCTGTACTTCTGTACCATTATACTTGTGTAAACTTTGTGCTTAGTGGAGTCTCCATATATACTTGTCTCAAAATATTGGGCCCAGTCTACTGATGCATGTTGGCTTGGTCAGCTCTAGGGCTTCTGAATGGCTCAATGCTCGTTAAGTTTCAGGTAGCGTCCTGAGTCTTGATAGCAGGTCAGGGGCTGGTGTGGGTTGGTCCTTCTCCCTGTCTAACCTGGGGTGCCCTCAGCTTTCAGTGCAACAGCGTCCCCTGGGGCTTGCCAGGCTCCTGTCCGCCTGCAGTTCTGCGAGGAGATTGCTCTGCAGCGGCTGTTAGAGACACTGCCCTTGGACTCTTACAAGCTTCCAGGCATGTTCCAAGAGCAAGCCCTTGGGTCAAATTGAGCAGCAGTATTTCAGACGCTTGAGTCACGTCCTCACTAACTTTCTTTCTAGGAGATCTTGCTGCTCCTGTTAAAGAGCCTGCCCGTGGATTGCTACTTCAACATTTGTTTCTTTGGGGCAAAGTTTGACTCATTATTCCCGTGAGTAACCAGCTATTCCCTGCATCTTCATGCTTTGCTTTTTCTGCGGCAAAAATCTGTCGTGCTGGAACATGAGGCAAGACTGTTCCAAACCCCTTTTCCAGGATGTAGTACTGTAGCAGCATCATGGAAGTAATCGAGAAGTGACAGCTGATCGCTCTGCAACGGGGACACAGTCAGAGCTGCACTGGGCGACCCATCCTGCACTTGTTCTCCGTCCTCCACAGTCTTGCGACTGTTGTGCTTGAATTTACAGCGCTCTTTCTTTCAGCAAATGGTGTACCCTCTTATTTATATGCACATGTTGGTGCCTGATTGTACAGCTGGGTTTTCCTGGAGCCTTGCTAAAGTGCCTTGCTCAGGGGAACAGCATCAGTGTCCCTAAATGGAATTTGACCCCTTGACCGTAAACAGTCAGGCGTCCAGACCACTATTCCTATCCTATCTCTTGTTTACTCTGCTTACTACAGTATTTGAGATGCTGTCTCTCTGTCCTCTGTGTCCACACCGTGTTGCTGTCTCAGGGAGAGTGTGCAGTACAACAAGCAGACTGTGGACACTGCCATGAAGAAGGTGAAAGGACTGGAGGCTGATTGGAAACATACAATGATCTTATCCCCCTTGAGCAAGATCTACAGGATGCCCTACCGCCCAGCGCACCCTCGACAGGTCAGCCTCAGGCCTTTCTGCAGCTAGCCTTGATGGACACTGGCCATAGGGTGGCCATCCTCAGCCGAACTGCATCTGCGGGGCGCCAGGGGCTGGTAGACTGAAACCGGCAGAGATGAAGGGCTCTGAGCAGCTGTGCGCAGGCACACGTTGCACTCGGAAGTGCAAACTGCTAATTAAATGTGTGCGCCGACTTGTTAGATGTAACAGGCAACAGTCACAACTTGTCCACGCTTCCCCATTGGTCCAGGAGGACACCCTGAGCCATCCTCTTCAGGCTCCTCTGATCCAGAATTAGTGTGGCATGTCTCTCCTGCATTTCCCACCCTGTCATTGTTTTCCCAGCTTTTCGTTTTGTCCGATGGTGGACACGTGTGGGATGCTAAAGTGACCACTGATTATGTGAAGAGGCATGCTTCAGTTCACAGGTGAGTATAAAGTTCCTCTCCCTCTCTCAGACTGGTCATGCCAATCCATCTGAGTGTGCTCAGGACAGTTATGTATTTTCTGTGGGTACATTTGGGTGCTATTGGCAATTATAGCTAAATTAATTTGTAAATACCTGCCTTTGTGCAAATTTGTGCAAAGATTTAGGTCAAATTTTGTCAAAAAAATAAAGGAAACCTGCAGCTGTGTAAGAATGGTTATTGGCCAACTGTTCTGAGGTGGAGGTAAATCTATTTGTGCCTGACGAGTATTAACTGAGCTGTTCTGCTCTTTAGATCTCGGCTGGGTGGTAGAGCCTGTCAGTCAAGGTGATCAAAGTGCAGGTTTCCTTCCCATATGAAGACCTCACTGTAGACCCTGTGCTGTTGATGCAGAGTTCCTTCTTAGGACTGTGGATAGACCTGGAAATTCCAGAGATCTGGAGCTTGGGGTGGGGTGGGGGGGGAGTCTAGGATGGGAGGACCCTCAATCGGAGTGCCGATACCCAAACAAAGGAAGAGCAGGAACTAGGCGCTCACTTCCACTCACATGTGGAAGGAAACGAGGAACATGCAGGGAATGTACAGTAGAAGGAGAGCAACAGCAGATCTGAAACGTTCACTGGGAGAAGCTGTTTTTCCTGGCTCCCCCAGCCTGCGTGCGGCATGTTGCCGGTGCAGTGTCTGCACTGTTTGAGTTTTGCGCTGTGCTGTCCAGGTGCTTCACTTTCGGGATTGGGGAGGGCGCCTCTTCCAGCGGCTTCCTCTCGGACCTCGCCAGAGAAACCGCGGGCCTGGCCCAGTTTGTGACCGCCTCCGATCGCCTGCTGCCCAAGGTCAGACGCGGCTCTATCAGCTAAATCAGCTCGACGCTGATTTAGAACCCTCCCCCCAAAATCATGTCTAAACATCGGCATCGTAGGATTTTGAGTCAGCCCTCCTCTCCTCTCTGTCCCTTTCCCTCTCCTTCCTCTCCTCCTGATCCTGTCTTTCAGGTGGTGCAGTCTGTGCGCTCTGCGCTGCAGCCTGCAGTGCAGGAGATCTCCGTGCGCTGGGATCTGCCCCCCGGTCTGGAAATCACCCCCTTGTCACCCGCACAGTCGGTGGTGTTCTGGGGCCAAAGGGTGCTGCTGTATGCCCAGCTCAAGGGACAGGTGAGGACAGTCTAAGGGCTTCAATACTGAAAGCCTCCAGGAATTGAATTTTCTTTATCTCTTTTCCAGTGTCTTTGCATTGTTACAGTACACTCAGTGTGTGTTAAACTCCTCTGTCTCAGTGTGACATTGTTACAGTACACTCGGTGTGTGTTAAACTCCTCTGTCTCAGTGTGACATTGTTACAGTACACTCGGTGTGTGTTATACCCCTCTGTGTCTCAGTGTGACATTGTTACAGTACACTCGGTGTGTGTTATACCCCTCTGTGTCTCAGTGTGACATTGTAACAGTACACTCGGTGTGTGTTATACCCCTCTGTGTCTCAGTGTGACATTGTTACAGTACACTCGGTGTGTGTTATACCCCTCTGTGTCTCAGTGTGACATTGTTACAGTACACTCGGTGTGTGTTATACCCCTCTGTGTCTCAGTGTGACATTGTTACAGTACACTCGGTGTGTGTTATACCCCTCTGTGTCTCAGTGTGACATTGTAACAGTACACTCGGTGTGTGTTATACCCCTCTGTGTCTCAGTGTGACATTGTTACAGTACACTCGGTGTGTGTTATACCCCTCTGTGTCTCAGTGCGAAAGCAGTGCTGTGGGATCTGTGCACCTCCAGTACGCGCTAGGAGAAGATACGGTCCAGAATGACCTGACCTTCAGCCTGACCCCTCAGACAAGCACAGGGTGAGACCAGCTATCTGTGCCTGTAACCCTGTCCCCAGCACTCTCACTTACTGCCCTTTCCTTCTTGAATCTCTCTGTGTGCTGTAGGTAATTAAGATTGTTACAATGATTTCAAACAAGAGAAGTTTCGATTTGACCCATCTTGCCCATTTTGCTGTGTGTAGCTTCTGTTTATTTTTGGTTCTCACCCATGGTGTTGACGATTCCCATTGGTCCTTCAAGAAATGATCTGATGCTCAATGCAGCCCTAGAATCTACTTATATTCTGAGAACTAAACAGAAAAGAAACACAGGTAGTGGGTCCGGAGATGTTCCTGCTGCACTCTCTCGGAGAAATGTCTCTTGTTGCCCTGTCCTGTTTTAAAGGAAGTGATGCTCGTGTGTACAGGAGTAGAGTAGGATTTTACAGATGATAATGGAGGCTTCCTGCTTTTCTGACAACTTTCTCACAGGCTAATTCTGCACAGACTCCGGGCTCGCGCCGTCATCCGCGCACTAGAGGAAGAAGCAAATTCTTTGAGCCGGCATGAGCTCAGTGGCCAGAGAAAGAAGTTTGTTGAGCTGGGTGCTCAGACAGGAGTCGCCTCAGGCTTCACCATCTTCATTGCGGTCGACAAAAAAACCAAGCAGCCGCTGCAGAAACTTCCATGTATCAGAACGTTCAGGTCCTACGTGCGCTGGACATGTGAGTGTGATGGAGAGGAGGCTGTATCTCTGGGTTTCCTGTTTGTTGCATGTTGTGAGAACCCCATGCTCCCTCACAAAGGTTCCTTAGTGACTTAGGAAGTGGCTGAGCTCTGCTATTGTAATGCGCTTGAGTCAGATGCTGTGCAGCGAGACACTGTATTGGTGCAGTTCTGTATTCTGTGAATGGGGTTTAGTAATTAGTCCTTTTTTTTCTTTTTGCTTTACCAGCTGAAGGAGTTGCAATCTCCTTTGAGGAGGCAGCAGAAGGTATGTTATCACAGAGCAGGATGATGGTAATACCGATGACGCTAGGGGTGAACCCATTCAATCAGGCCTACACTTGCATTTCTGTGTGTCTGTAGACTTTGCTTGCAATGACCAAGTAGAGGAGATTGAGTGGTTGCCAGTCTGACCAGGGACTTGAAACCCTGCTGCTGGGAGATGCAGTGACACAGACTGACTCGCGATAAGGAAGGCCCGAGGTTTGGCCAGGATGAGCTGACAGTGTACAGTTTAGAGGAGGTGTGCATGATGGCTTCAACCCTGCCTTCTGGTTTTAAGACAGTCTGAGCTCCCAAAGGAGAATCGCAAATATTTTACATTGACCTTGAAACTAAACTGCCAATCTTGTTCAGATTTCAGGAAAATTAATTTTCTTTCTGACAAGCAAATTTAAAATTATTTTTTAATCTATTATTGGTGTGGTTTCTAAATAGTTTAATGTGTACTTGAAGAGTACTCTAAACCTCATTTCTGTTATAATAATAGAGGTGTAGAGTTCTATACTTAAATCATTGTAATACAACGTTGGTTGAAATAACACCATATGTGAATTTGATTTTAATCTTCTTCTGGTGCGTTCCGGATGCATTTTGTAAATCATACTCGTCACTTTTTCTCAAGAGTAGACATTGTTAAACCAGCCTGAATTTAGTTTGATTTATTTTTTCTTGATTTCTGAAATCCATTAGCAAAGAAACCAGAGGAGTCCGACAGTACGTCCCTTGGTAGAAAACTAGCAGACAAACTAAAGCTGAACGTTTCAGGTAAGAGGGTGTTGTGGTTGAGAAATCCACTAGGTGAGGGGCTCCTGGGTGTTATGATGGTATTTACCTCTTTAGAAATTAATGGCACTGTTCCAGCACTTAAGGGATGCCTTAACTCAGCAACCCCCGAAGCAGAGGAACAAGAGGATGCCATGCTCACGCTGATCACACTGCAGAGAGCAGAAGGGGCCTGGGATCTGGAGGAGCTGCTGGCTGCCACTCTTGGGCACTCAAAGGCAGAAGTGGAAAGAAACAGGCCTACCAAGGTACCCGAGCACTGAGAGCCAGACCGATAGAAGGTAGAATCACACTGGTCATGTACAAAACCTGGCTTTTATGAAAGATAAATCTTATGTCCAGGGGCATAAAAGTATGATGTCATTAATCATCTAGAGTGTGGACGCCTGATGTCAGTGTGAAGCTGGAAAACGAGATTTTGTTATGGTTTTATATGGCTGTGCTGATGAGGGATGAGTCCCTGAGAAAGTGTCTGAACTGCATTTAGTTATCTGCCCTTCTCGCTACATCCACTGTCTAAAATGATCATCTCCTTTGACCATCTGCAGAAGAAGCGAAAAAAAATATATTTTTTGTAATTTAGCTGACCACACTTGAAGTGTTTCAAAGCTGGGGTGGAGTTGAATTCTGAGTAGCGATTTGGTACATTCAAGGAGGTGAGCAGCCTGTGTTTCTTCATCAGGCCGAGAGCAGTTGTCTGGGTCGGGGTGAGCCTGCTTGCTGGGTGCAGTGATGAAGTGATGACCTACAGCGGTGAAGGGCAGGGTGCTCCAGGTGGTACTGAAGAGCTGTGCTCTGTTGCTGTGGTGGATACTTGTTCGCACGGATCCATAACGAGTGTTTTTAAACCTTGCTTGTTTGTGAGCTGTGGTGTTGTGTCACACAGATGATCTCCAACCAGCACACTCAATCACACCAGTCTGGAACCGCTGAAGGTAGTGAAGTCAGTCCTATGTCTGAAATACTGCAGATTGCAAGCGTTTGGTTTGACGATCTCCGAACTGCTCAGCCTGGGGACCGGCTCGCTCTTGGAGCCCGAGAGATGACAGGGCTCCCCGGTGTCTCTCCCCCAGGCGCCCAGCAGCAGAGTGTGGGCCACGGTGCTGGTTCTGCTGTGGCTGCAGGGGCTCCACCAGGACTGCAGAGACGAGTGGGTCATCCTGGCCATGAAAGCTGCCTCCTGGATCAAAGCACAGTCGGGTGAGGATACGGCCGTGGGCGGGACGGTGTGTTCGAGGTTTGTGCCGTGAAGGATCTCGCAGTGGCCGGGAGAAACGGTCCGGTCACCTACCTGGTGCCTTGAGCAGCGGGAGGTCTGGCAGTTCCGAAAGGAAATCGTAAGCGGAAGTGAGAGAAGGCCCGTTCGGCCCCTTTCCCTCTTTTGCTTGCTAGTGGGTACTGTATTGGGTTCATTCATCCCATCCAGCTGTTTTCCTGAAGGAGGGCTGGGACTCTATGATACGGTTTGAGGAGTTTGGTCCAGGCACTTATTTTGTGAAGGATTTACAACACTTTTTGGTTTGAAGTGCTTTCTCACGATGGACAGGGTGTGTGTTGCTGTGTTGCAGGAAGCGGGGTAACGCAATGTGTGGAGGCCGGGAACTCCCTGCTGGGGCTCCGGGTCGATCCACAGACCCTGGGGCTGTAAGACTGGTCTGGGGCAGGAGGGCATGAGCTCTGCACCCTGGGTGTTCAGTGCCTCGTGTCACAGTATCCTACAGACCGGGCTCCGACCACTGCACCGTTGCTCCATCTTCAGCTGTCCTTGCCACATGTTACAGGTGCGCTATGGAAAGTGTGCACACTGCTTGTGCTGACTTGCTTCTTAACTTGTTGTTGCTGCTGCTGCAGGTCTCCATTTATGTTAAATAATAATATTTATAATTGCTTACACTTATATAGCCATATATATACACTTATATGGACACCCAAAGAGCTTTACAGGTAATAGGAAATCCCACTGCCACCACCAGTGTGCAGCCCCACCTGGATGATGCGACTGCAGCCATAGTCCATCAGTACTCTCCCCACACACCAGCTATCAGTGGGGAGGAGAGCAGAGTAATGAAGCCAGTTCAGAGATGGGGATTATTAGGAGGACATAATTGATAAGGGATAATGGGAAATTTGGCCAGGACGCCCCTACTCATTTCGAGAAACGCCCTGGGATTTTTAATGACCACAGAGAGTCAGTAATGACCTCGGTTTTACGTCTCATCCGAAGGACGGTGCTTGTTTACAGTATAGTGTCCCCATCACTATAGTGGGGCATTAGGACCCACATGGAGCGCCCCCTGCTGGCCCCACTAACAGCTCTTCCAGCAGCAACCTTAGATTTTCCCAGGCTCACGCCTGCTTAGCTTCAGGAAGTTGCCAGTTGTGAGCTGCAGGGTGATATGGCTGCTGGCATATATTATGCTTATTAAATGTAAATAAGCATTTCATTGCACTTGTGCATATGACAAATAAACTTAACTGAATTTATAAATGACACTATATGACATCAAAGGCATCAGGAAAGAAGTGAAATGCTGTGGTATTGTGATGTTTCAAATGCCGTGTGCGTGAAGGCTACAAGCCACAACACAAATAAAGAAGTTTTTAATATTCAGTGGAAGTTTGCAATCTTGTTTTCTTATTTTGTAAGAACCATTTAAAGCAAAGTGAGCTTTTCCATTCAGTTCATCAGTCACTACAGTCCCTCAGCCAAAATGCAAGCACTCCTGGGCCTGTGATGAGGTGGGGCTCCCGCAGGTCTTTGTGCTGAGGACAAACTCTCAGAGGACAGTTCAGAGCAGCCAACTCAAACCAGTTAAACCAGTCAAACCAGACCCAGAACAATCCCCTGTGAACGCCAGGAACCCGTGTCCCTGGATCATTCTGAACCAGGGTCAGTGTAGGTTAGAGGAGTTCTTAGCAGTCATTTCATTCCATCGTCCTTTAAAATGATCAAATTTAGAAACAGTGAACTGATAGATTTTTTTTCTACTTCTTAACCATTCACTTATTTAGGATTGAGCATGAAGCATTTGCATAGATTAATTCCCAAGGTTGACTTTTCTGTGATTCAATAGGATGTTCAGCAGTTCAGCATAGTCCCCAGGATTAGAGCTGGTTACTTTAATAATAACAATAATAGTACTTTTTTCTTAGCTTTTATCCACAGCAACATAGATTTCCACCCACAGCTAAGTAATTGAGTAACACGCTTGCTCAAGGGTATAACAGCACTGTCTCACCCTGGATTTGAACCTACATCCTTTTAATTATGAGTCCAGTAAATGAACAACCATATTCCAATCTGGGAGCTCTTATAATGTACATAAACAATATAAACAATATACTGTCTTTCAGAGGAGTTTTTAGTTTAAACACCTTACGCAGATTCAGGAACTAATTTGTGTTATGAACATTAACAATTAAATCAAAACCTCCAGGTGTGTTTTCTAATTTAAAACACTTGTGAGTGTTGCTGATGCAGCTCAGTGCGGGTGAGAAGAAGCCAAGCTTGTAATTCAGCATCTTGCATCATGCTGATCAGAGTCTCCAGTAGCCTGAGCCCAGCAGCTCCAGGTAAACTGCGCAGGAGCAGTCAGTGTGTGGTGATGCAGTAGCTCCTCCACCCCATTCACCCCCCAGTCTCACTGACTCGCTGTCATGAACTGCAGGTGCTCCTCTCTACACAGCCTCAGAGCTGAAAGGCTACCGTGTGTCCTACAAACCACACATCTGCTGGGGTTAACTGTCACCTGAGACAGAATGAATTAAAGTATTAGTAGGCGCCATAGAATTAACTGCATAAAGGAAAACAACCAAGTGAAATGAACACATGAAAATGTGTAAAGGCTTCTGCACATCAGTAAATTCCACCACACATCCACTGCCACAAACTGATTAGTGCTTTACTTCAGCTGGCAGATGGTAACTGAGGAGCCCACGCCGAACCCTGCACACAGCGGCTCAGTGAATGTGGCGTGGAACGTGTGTATGAGCCTCATCGATTCAGAGACGTTATAAAATGACATACTGCCACCTGCATAGTCTACGTACACCCCTATTCTAGTGGCACTGTGGGGGGCAGCTATATCTTTGACCACCTGATTGTGCCAGGCAGAGTAACCCGTCTCGGAGCAGAGCAAACTCCAGGATTTATCATTGTATCCAAGGAGACAGAGGGGAGTCTTGCCCTTTCGTCGGATGCTTTTGTACGCGATGCCGATGGTGAACTCTCCACTCCCCTCGGCCTCCCAGTAATACCGGTGTCCCGAGAGCGCCTCCTGGCACAGCACCTGGGAGTAGCAGTCAAATCTCTCCGGGTGATCGGGATAAACCTGGAGATCTCTCTTCCTTATCGCTCTCCTGTTCCCGGCGGACAGAGAGAGCTCCCGGAACGCCGTACAGGGGTCGAACGAAAGCCGACAGGAGTCTGATCGGAAAGGAGAAACCAAAACCATTGAGAAGAGCGAGCGAGAGAGAATATTTCAATCCTCGAGTCAGTTATGTGTGTATGGCTGGGTGTGCACACATCGACTGACTCGCTGAGGTCCTGCCATTGAAGCAGGAACAGCTGTAGAGGGAATGTTTTTTTGTTGTTGTTGTTGTTTTTCGTATAACTATACATATATTCATTTATTACTGATTTCATTCATTGAGCACGGATACAATAGGGGTACAGCCATTCACCGTTTGACATGTCTGCACTGGTACAGAACCTAGCAATCAGAAAATGGGTGAAACTGTCTTGAGAATTAGCATACAGTACCGAGGCCCCCATGACCAAATGAAGGCTAACCTCGATAATCAGCCTAAATAATGCAGACAACAGCAAAACGACTGACTTTGAAAAGGGAATCAATGTCCGGAAGGAGTAGTGTAACCAGCTTGAGATGCTTCTCCGGACCTCTAACTAAAAGAAACCGAGAACCAGCAGTGTCATCGACTCCTTTCGAACTGGGATCCTATCGCAGACACGCAATCCGTGGTGTCGTAACTCTTCCGTATCTGATATTGGCCTATATCTCGGCTTCTTCCAAAAAAAAGAAAACCTGGATGAGATCCTCGGATCAATTAATGGCTAATCACCAAAAGGGCAAGTTGCCTCTTGACTGTAACCTTTCCTATGTTAAGTCAGTCTTCTGCCCCTCAAGCTCATCCCCCGCAATTCCCAAACCACACAAAGTGTCTCCTTTCATGCTTCAGACACACACCCACCAGCAACAGAAATTAAAAATGCACAAACTCACACTTGAGGAAGTCTGTTCTGGTCTGGGGATCAGGAAGTGGCCCTTGGCCAGGAGCTGGGAGGAAGGGAAAGAGGGCGGAGCTCAGGCTGGTGATGTCACGCCTGTCACGCCCACAGGCGCATCACTGTGATGGTTCGGTCCCGAATAGAGGAAGCTCATTAACCGGAACCATTTTCTTTCATAGCTCTTAAAAATCTAATTCTTCATTCAGTGAAGAGTTTCAGAAGTAGCTGGACTGGGGTTACCAAAACTGGGACTGAGACACCCTGCTGTAAATTGTTAAATAC
The DNA here is from genome assembly GCF_059453375.1 of Lepisosteus platostomus. Taxonomy (NCBI): domain Eukaryota; kingdom Metazoa; phylum Chordata; class Actinopteri; order Semionotiformes; family Lepisosteidae; genus Lepisosteus; species Lepisosteus platostomus. The sequence continues at coordinate 6,770,191 of NC_142614.1, forward strand.
CAAATGCTCCTTGTCGGGGTTTGGGAGGAGCTCCGAGCGTCTCTGGTTCAAATCAATATCTCTCTGAGGGAAGACCAGCATGAGGTCACTTTGAAAACATACTAATTCCCTTTTGGGTGAGCTTAGCTGACCTCGAAGGGCAGGTATCCCCCAATGTGGTCTCTACAAGAGAAAAAATGATGTGTCTAGTCTGGAGAGTTGCAGGTAACGCATGAGGTTGTGTGATGAGCAAAGGGGGAATATCTTTTGTTGCTGCTCCTCTGAGTGAGAGCAGCTGCCGGGAGTGATCTTGGAATAACATTCCCATTTAGCTGTGAGGCCCTCTAGTGGTGACCAGCGGAAATTCGGCTCAAGAGTCCAAAAATTGCATTATACTTTTTTTTGCATTCTTAAAAATATTTAGCATGTGTTCCTGTTTCTTGCCTCCATGACGTTAATCTATCGTATGCTGGTTGAGGATTCTGAGTATCTGGGACTTTGAGTAGATAAACTCTGCCCTCATCCTTCTGTCTACCCTGGTGGTGTCTGTGCTCCTAGTGACCCACACTGCTCTTCTGCAGGAGGGGCTTGTACCTGGTTAGGAGTCGGGGGGCAGGTGGTACCATGCACTTTGCTCCAGTAGTTACGCGAGCGCGTGCGTCTGTGCCCTGCATACATGGTCCCAAACGTGTGCGCAAAGTTCTTTCCAATATCTGTTTCCTGATGTGGTCCAGGTTACCTGTGTCCATTATAAACCATGCACACCTGAGCGCTCAACAGATTAAGTTTCTTTACACAAAAGGTCTCCTGTTGCTGCTGATTCTTATGAACAGTATCTGAACGTCTCTGGGCATTGAATCTTGACATGTTCCCCAAACCATGAGTGGGACACAATCAAGACCGCTGATAAAAGCACTTGCATTTGAATGAGGTTCAACAAATGCTTGGTTACAACTTTTGATCTGATTGACTCAGTTTTGCGATACAATTACTGTACTGTGCACCGTGCTGTCCAGGCCCCAGAGAGTTTCTGAAAAAAAACTGTTCAGATAGGAGCAAAAAAACACTTGTCCTAAACCTGACTTTGGTCTCAAAATCCCAAGTAGTGTGTGAATGCTAACCCTAACGCTACCTGGGGTGTCACCTGAGCATTTCCGTGATCTACTGTATGATTTTCTAAACTGCGTACGTCACTGTATGGCCTTACCTTTTAAGAGTTTCTCGCCAGTTCTTGGTATCTGGAGGTAGACTGGAGTCTCATCCACTGCAAATAAAATAAAAAAAATGACTAAATATGTGGAACAACAGGAACAGAAGATGGTTTTGAATGTCTCCCACCTCTTTTGGAGATCTTGGCCAATTCCTTTCTGCAGATGTCCTCCAAATACTCCTTCATGTCGGTGACACCTTTGCTTATGACCCCCAAGGAGAATTCTGGATTTAGAACCACCTTGGGCACAACTCCTTCATGAGGGACACACAGGGAAGGGTAATTCTAGCATGAGAAGGAGAACAGAGGGCTACAGGTTATCAAGGAGAGGAGACCACTTGGCCCATCTTGGCCCATCTTGCCTGATTGCTTCTCAAGGATTCAAGGATGTACTTTAACAGCATGACTGGGCAGTGCACCAGCAACCCCAAGTGTGAAGAAATGCCTCTTTTTCACGTTCTTAAATGTCCTATCACCTATTCTCCACCTGTCCTCTGCTTTGTGGATAAAACTGCACACTCCTGGAGGTTTGAAAGGACACCCACACTCTCCAAAGGCTAAGGACCCAGAAAGCAGATCTAACTCCGACCAATTAAATCAGTCACAGACTGATGATGTCATTCAGAGACCAGGTAGGATGCGAGCCGGAAGACCGCACAGCGCCGCGTGACCAACGATGAGGATTACCTGCAGGAAGTGAATGTGATCCTCTGTGTCCAGAACGAGCCTGAGCTCCCCCTCTCTCTTGCGAAGACCCATGATCTCCTCCTCCAGGCGCTGGACGTGTCCCTCCACCTGGACGATGGCCGCCTTCTCGTTCGCTGCGATGAGGCTATTGGCCTCACTGCAGAGTCTCTCCGTGGACCGGATCATCTCTGCGAAGATCTTGCCGCTGTCTGCCATCACCCGTCGCGCAGAGCTCTAATGTTTACAATTTAACAGAGGTTTACAATTTTTAACAGTTCTTTAAAACTTCAAGACTTTAAACCCCAATATAACCTTCTCTTAGACTTCTTTTTTTTACCTGAACAGAAAAGCTGCTTCAGTCTGTCTTCGTGCCTCTAAGACCTGGCCTTTCTCTAATAAAGGTTTGCGTTTTTAATACTACAGGAGCCTCAGGTCATATGCAGCTGGTCCTCTCTTGTGTCCTTGATCTCCGCTACGTATTCAAGTGTCCTACCGATCCTGCACGATTTCATTCATAGTATTTCTTTCAGGATTGCTAGAGGCCAGACTCGACAACGATGACCAAATCAGTATTAGGTCTGGACTGAATTGTATTCTGCAGCAGCTCTGCAGGGGTTGTGAAATTCATCAACTGTTTACAGCTTTCAAACGTGGCTGAAGGAAACCCTTCACACTTCCCCTTGGATTTAATCTGTCTTTCCATCACTAATCTCCAGTCCTGCATCCTTCCATTCTCCTTTCCTGCCCACAGCCCACCTGCGCTCCCTCTTTTCCCTGTCCACAGCTGAGGCTCTAGGTGCCAGACTCTGTGTGTCGTCCTCTGTGGAGCGGACCTCTTGCCTGAGAGCCAGGTGCATCCCCAGCCACGGCTATAAAACAGAGCTGAATCCCTGCACACGTACTTTGAGAGACTCTGCTTCGTGCCTCAGTTCTTCCAGCTCCTTCGCTCTTTCCTGGATTGTCTGTTGGACTTCGGCCTGCGTGATCGCCAACACCTTCTGTCGAGGAGCACAGGAGGCAGAGCAACCTGTTTACTTCAGGGGACAGACGTCAGGGGACAGACAGCCGGGGCTGGAAAGCTGAACGGAGACCTGGCTCCACCGTTTGGGTTGACAGAGGTGTGACACAGGACGTACCGGTAATTACTGAACACCATTCAGGCAACAATGTAAAATAAAAACCCTAGCAGGGGGTTCTGAGACGATGACCCACGACAACAAGATATCTGATGCCTTCACCGAAGAAGAGATCTGTGGGCAGATGCATAAAACACCTCAAATGAAATTTAGCCTTTTAAGTGTTCCTGAAATCCAAGGATGTCCTTAACTAAGGGAATGTGCGTCTGTGTTTGATACCTGGCGTACTTGGTGCAGCTGACCCTGAGAATTTAGTGATGTTCAGTCTCCTGAGCATCTTAAAAAAGAGGATGTTGTATTAAAAAAAAACACATCTCCAGTCCTTGAAAAGTGGGTGTTTCCATTTTTTTTAACATCAGTGGCTTTGAATGGGGATGCCCAGTTTAAATTAAATCATACTGTTACTGTTATATATTTAGTATAACGGTAAGACAGTCTTACCGTTATACTAAACTAATAAAAAAGAGAAGATTTCTTCATTCTTCTCCCCAGTCTACCTCAACGGGGACTATCCCTTTGCTAGTTGGTGTTGACAATAGAAACTTTAAGAATTACTTAAATAGTATTGTAGGGTATATTGATTCTCAATTAATGGAATTGGCTTTTCAATTATTGAGAGAAGAACTCCTTTCCCGTGTTTCCACAGGGCTGCCCAGTCTTGATCCCGGAGGGCCGGTGTGCCTCTGAGCTCAGTCGGCTTGTTCTCTGCTGACTGGACCAAGTTAACACTTCTCTCGGGTGCTTGGGCAGCCGGGAAGCTCTTACCTGTCCCTCGGCTCGCTCTTCCTCCGCGGAGACGACGTCGTGGTCCCTGTGCTCCCGCACGGCGCACAGCGCGCAGACGCACATCCTATCGGAGCGGCAGAAGAGCTCCAGCCTCTTCTCGTGCTGGGGGCAGACCTTGCGGGCGAGGTGGCCGGTTCCGTCCACCAGCTTGTGGCCGCGGAAGGCGGGCGAGTCGTAGTGGGGCCTGACGTGGGCGTCGCAGTAGGACGCCAGGCACACCAGGCAGGACTTCACGGCTGTCCGCTTCCTGCCGGTGCAGAAGTCGCAGGGCACGTCCCGCCGGGCGGGCGGGAAAGGGACGAGCTCCGGCCTCGGCAGCCTCTCCGGAGGGGGGCTGGGGGCGGCCCCCCGCAGCGCCGGCCGGGGGGTGAAGGTGGCCCTGCAACCCGGGCAGCTGTACACCCCTATGGGATCTGCCTGAGCCCAGCTGACCTCGATGCACTCCAAGCAGAAGGTGTCCCCGCAGGCCAGCGTGACCGGCTCCCTCGGCCAGTCCGCGCACAGAGGACAGCGGAGCTCCTCGTCGGACAGCCAGGCTCCGGAGCCTGCCATGCTCAGCGACGGCTGCAGAGACGAGACTGCGGCGCGGCAGACAGAGCCCGCCTGTATTTCAGCAGCCCCGCAGTTTGGTAAACAAGCTGGCCGATGGGGGTGCGATAAAGATAAACCGACTCGGCAGAAAGTCTTTGAGAACAAAGTTGTTGTGCTGTGCAAAGGAAAAAATACAGTTCTTTCATGAACGCTGGGGTTTTTCACCCACGGGATACAGATTCACCATACATCAGATTGAAAACACTACATCGAAAAAAATGGATTGTTTCTGCCAGGTTTAAGACAGACGAACGTGCTCTCCTGACGAGTGCGTGCCTGATCTACACCATCTAAGAAACGGGTAACGTTCATGGGCAAAAATATTAGGAACCCCCAATCTAAGGATCTCTGTGAGCCAGCCCAGCGGACAGTGTTCCATCACCTTCCCAGGCTAGACCCATCCTGGGATCTCAGTCCTGTGGAAAACTTCTGGGACCAGTAGAAGGTACACCTCTGCACCACACATGAGCCCTGGTCCCAGCCCCAGCTGGAGGCCCACCGCCTGGAAGAGTCTCACCACTCCCTGTCCTCCCTGAGACCCAGGGTCTGGGTGCTCGGCCAGCGAGTACGACCGATCCAAAGCGCTCGTCTTTTCCGTCTTTCCTCCCTCGTATATATCTCTTTTGTTCAAAGGTGTTTTCGTTCCCCTGAATTTTGTACCACCGCTGTAGTGGCAGCCGGCAGGTTATAGCGACTCGTCATACAAAACGCTTGACGCGGCGAGAAGCAGCCTGCCTGCGGATGCTTGAAGACGAGTTTGACGAGTCTGAAATAAGAGGCGTCTCATTCCTGCGACACTTGCCTGCTGGATTATCTGGAATGAGGGGGAAACAAAATCTCGTATTTAGGGATCGTGCTTTAAAGAAATGCATTCAAGGCGAGATCACCTCTGTACCCTGTCTGCAGTGGCTTATGCTCTTAGGGGAAAGGAATACTTCCCTATTACAGCTCCAGGCAAGGGAGAGATGGGATACAACTGGCATGAATTCATGACTTTCGAGTACACTTTCCCTGTGTGATGAAACCAAACAGAGGCAAAACCAACACAAGGGGCTGAGACTTTCTGTAAATAAATAGTCTCGCCTGCATGACCTTCATGCCGTGTTGCTGGGTTGCTGTTGTTTATGGTATCTGTAAGACATGCAGCATCAGCACTGTACCGCTGCAGGCTGTGGGATTACCAAGCACCTAGAGGGGACGTTTTGTTTTCACCAACAGCACGCCCTTGGCGAAAGATGTGGGGTGTGTGATGCAGTTTTCCATAAAACAAAGGAATGATAGGCTGCATGGAAGGGATCGGTCGATGTCTGGTGTATAAAAACATGCCTGTTAGTTAAGAATTCCCAGGAAGGCCATTGGTTTTGGGGGGCCCTCCCTCCCCTTTAGGGTTCAGTTTCTAGCCTGTGACATCCCTGTAACCAGATCCAACCGAGTCAGAGAACAAATTCTCATTGACAGTGATGACGCAGAGACTTGTTTTTACAGTATTTAACGGAGCTGAGCCGAGTAGCTCACTCAAGGTCACCTACAGCACCTGCTCCAGAGCTCTAACCACTACTCCAAACCACTACGTTTGACCGTTATCCCAGTTAGAAGTGCGGCTAATTCTAAAATAAGGCCAAGTGCCACAAGTCTGCTGATGTGATCCTTGGATCTTCAAACCACTAGCAGCTGGATGAACAAGATGAGCTGAGCGACCCTCTCTAGTATCTGATCGACTTTCTTGTTAGCTTTTTAAACTGTAAGAGATCAAGAACCTGTGGCTATTCTTTTAGTTAGGATATTGTATATAAAATTAGGAACACTTGTTTTCTTCCCGTCAGCATAGATATTTGGAGCATTTGCAATCAAACTTACTTATCGCAGACAGCATGTAGCTGATCACACGTAAGGACAGAGGGCCTGATTGTGACTCATTTCAGAGATCCACTGCAAAAAGACTCAAGTCTCCTTAAAAAGCCCCTAACAGGACCGTCAGTGATTTATTACAAAGAGGGAACTTCTCTTAGGAAAAATGTATCCCAGTTACATCCTCCCCATTCTCTAGATACTGTGCACTTATAAGATTCCTAGCCATCGATTTTGCTTCAAATTGTAACTGTAACTTAACTCTTCCCTTTTGTAAACCCCTTTTCCCAGCCTTTTGTTTAACCCCTTCTTTAATGTGCAAAAATCAGTATGCTGTTACATGCTTTAACACAGAAACTCTTAAAAGGGTGGTGCTACAGTATCTGAACTGAAAAATCTAAACTGTACTGTGTTTGAGGGCAGTCCTGACCCAACCATTTAACAACAGAATCTTGTGGATCAAGATTCTCCTTAATGCCTGTGGCTGATGTTTCTTTTTTGTAGTCTACTATTCATGAATTTGTTTCTACCTTAACATATTCACAAACAACAAATGCCAGAGTGCGAGGCAGACAAGATACACGGCCGTTGCATGAAATAAGAACTCGAGGCCTTGTTTTCTTAGCAACCTGCACATTTATTTGAATGGAAAGGAAACAGTTCTTGGCAGGGCTGCCTTAAAGATCAATAAGAACTTGATCAAGACCAAGCTGGGGAAACAGGTGTTAGCTCTGAATCTGCTGGTTTCTCCCCATAGAGCAAATGACCGAGGCAGTTCGCATGTCTGTCTGTGTGCCTGCAGAGGAGAGGAATTCGAAATCCCTGGAATTCTGTAACGGATACTGTCTCCATTGAGAAACCCGGACTTTCTGCAGAATTATACAGAGAGGGCAATGAAGGATGGAAAAACGATAATAAACGTTCTCCAGAAAGTTTCGTCCGGACTTTGGCTTGCCCCTGCCTCTCCACTCCACACGCCCTGGCCAGTTTCACTTAACCGACGACAACCGTTCTGACGCCGAGCCCCGCCTGGGGCGCCTCGGCCGCGTGCACGCGCTGGCGGTGGCGCTTCAGGTCCGAGGACGTGATGAAGCGCTTCCCGCAGGACGCGCAGGGGTGCGGCTTGTCCCCCGTGTGGATCTGCTGGTGCCTCTTGAGGTTCCTGAGCTGGCTGAAGCTCTTCCGGCACGCGGCGCACTCGAAGGGCTTGGCCCCCGTGTGGGTGCTGTGGTGCCGCCTGAGCTCGGCCAGCGTGATGAAGCTCTTCCCGCACCGCGCGCAGCAGTAGGGCTTCTCCCCCGTGTGGGTGCGCCGGTGCCTCTTGAGGGAGCCCAGCTCGTTGAACCTCTTGCCGCAGTCGGCGCAGCTGTAGGGCCTCTCGCCGGAGTGCGTGCGCAGGTGCGACTGCAGGTGGCCCACCTGCCGGAAGCCGCGCTGGCACTGGGCGCAGCGGAAGGGCTTCTCGCCCGTGTGGGTGCGCTGGTGCCGCTGCAGGACCGCCAGGGTGGTGAAGCTGTTGCCGCACACGGGGCAGTGGAAGGGCGTCTCGCCCGTGTGGACCTGGTAGTGGCGCCGCAGGTTCCTCAGCCGGTTGAAGCCCCTGGCGCACTCGGAGCAGCGGAAGGGCTTCTCGCCCGTGTGGATGCGCTGGTGCTTCCTCAGCTCCGACAGGGCGGCGAAGCTCCTGCCGCACTCCAGGCAGAGGTGGGGCTTCTCCCCCAGATGGACCCGCTGGTGCTCTCTGAGCCTTTTTGATTTGCTGAAGCTCTTCGCACACTGGCTGCAAGGAAAGGGCTTCTCTGCCGCCGGATCCATGCGGTCGCCCGGCTCTCGGCTTCCCGCGTCGCCACTGTCCTGAGTGGAACCTGTCCCGGGAAAGGGCAGCGTCTTACACACCCTCACGTCCTTGACGGGCAAGCCAGAGTCCGGGTCTGTGACCTTGGCAACACGAAAGGAGTCCTTCAGGAGCTCTCCCTTCGTATAGAGGAGCTCGGATGTTTCCTCTGACTGTGCCGCACAGTCATGCTGGTGTTTCACCACTTCGCCGTCGAGAGGCGCGAACTCCTCTTTAATGTGGACCAGCACGATCTCTGACACCTGTTGCATTCCAGGGTCAGCCATCTCCTGTTCACCTGTGAACGAACAGGATTTAGCAACTCAGTGCACTTGCAGAAGCGCCTTTTCTACACTGGTGCACTAAGACCCACACAGACTACAGGGTGAGCGCCCCCTATTGGTCCCACTAACACCTTTTTCCAGCAGCAACCTTAGCTTTCCCAGGTACTGGCCAGGCTCACACCTGCGGAGCTCCAGTGGGCTGCCATCTGTGAGCTGCAGGGAGAGTAAAGAGAAGTGTGTTTTAGCCATACCGTAAATCTTTGTCAACCAAGTCAGTTCATTCCTGTAGGTTTTGGGTAAGCAAGTTTTAATTCTAACCTTTCAGCTAAAGCATGCCTGTTTTCTGTAACTGCAGGGCAATCAGAGTCTTGGCTCAAATCAATCACCCCCAACACCCCACTCAGAAATACTGGTTAGTAAACTAAGAAATCCATTTCTAGACAGCTCAAGAAGCCCCGTCTTTTTTCTGTTATATTTTAAGTCGGAATCATTTTTTATATTGTATAGCTTCCCAGCATGAAATAAGCACTTGTTTATCGACATACTTCAAAGCTACAACCATCGTACTGGGATGTGAAATTGAGGTGGAACGCCGGCTGACTCCCAGTCAACAGCAGGGGGGCACAAAGAAGGGAGAATCCCAGTCACAGTGGGCTAGTGACTCATCTGGAACATCAATGTGACCAAAATGCCCGATTTTCTCTGCCCTTCTGAAAAGGAAAAAGAAGTGTGCTCCCTCTTTCAGCGCAAGCCCCAGTGTTAACCGAAGAGTTAACAGGAATAGTGCAGGCCTAATTATCTACACCACATTATAACACTGTTTGATAAAATGCTCATGAAACCATAGCTACACATCTTCACTGCTAGGTGTATGAATTAAAATGCCTAATGGCTAACAGAATACCTTTACCTACTGTTAAAAAATTGGAAAACAACATAAAGTGTTCCTGTAATATAATGAGATGTCCAGCCTGAAGCCATTAAAGATCCCCTGGCACTGTTCGAAAGAGTAGGGGACTTAACTCTTGTATCCCTGATAAATTCCACTCAGGTCCTGCAAAATCAGACCTTCACAAAGTCTTGGGGATGAAATGCTATACAAGAGCAAGGAATTGTTACCTTTATTATTTTAACACTGCGATTTTGCATTATTTTAAAGGCAAATGGTGATAAAATGTGTGGAACCCAGGGGGTCTTCAACTTGAGTAACAGAAATGTCGAAGTCCTAATTATTATCAAAATAATTCATACATTACTTTAGAATCCACAGTTCAATGGACATAGATGGTAGAGAGCCGGACTAGAGACAAACATGTTTGAACAGTGCAGGCGATTTGAAACTGTTACCTCTTTAAAGTCATTCCATAAAGACTGCGTGGACTTTGCATTCCTGTAAAATAATATGCACATACATTTACATTAATAAAAGATCTTTGTACGTCTGGCTATTTGCAGATACAGTTTGCTAACTAGTGTATACGGGACTCTGCTGTCAGTTATATTTACTTTACATTCTTTATATGTCATACCCAGCTGCACAATCTCTCTTCACTTATACTTGACAACAAAAATCAAGTTTTTCCATTTATTCCCTCATTCATTTTTTTACAATGGTGAGAGGTTGCACAGTTCCAGCCGCAGTTTATGAAACTAGAGGGCTTCCAAATATAACGCCGCATTTAAATTAGCCGATGTTGCTGGTTAAATTAAATAACCGTAGTTTGGCGCCCAAGAACGTTTACAACTACGGACATGAAAATAGACTATTCAGTTTATCCACGTAAACTTTGAACTACGTTACAGATAGCTCTGTTGCTGGTATTTTAAGTCCTCACCTTCTGAAAGACACAAGGACAGCCTCCTCTATCTTTGCATCTTTGTTTTGGCGCCCGACCACTGAATTCCGTCCCCCGAGCAGTAATCGCTCTGGGTAACTGGTTCCGCGTTATTTAGTCCCTAAGAGCAACTTTGCGGACTCCTTGTTGTAAATCTCCATTATTAAATTTTAATTTTAATGTGTATTCGTTATTTATTAAGGTTTAAAAGTCAAGCATTGATACAAAATGTTTCTCCATTGAATGATCACTTTTTCGTTATCCATGTCACGAATACATTGTACAGTAGGTGTGACAACTTGGGATGCGTGGATAGGGGAAACGAAAAGCTCTACCGTTGTGGCGCAATGGCACAGGGGTTGGCATTAACCGTAAAGGTGGTTAGGGACTGCGATTCTACCTTACCAGCAGGTCCTGACGTCTGGACGGTGAGGTAATGTACTCGCCGCGGAAGAGGGCGACTAGGATATACTGTACAAAGTGTAGTTTCAAAGTTTCAAATTCAATGGGAATTTTACCGATGTGAGATAAAAGCCATTTTGAGGTAAACTCCTACGAACAAAGACCAATGTGTCTGAATGATAATAAGCAATCGTGACGCCAAAGACGAAACCCACAGCTCGGAACCAATATCCATCACGCCGGGGTGCTGGAGGGAAGACGTCTGTTGCTGGAACCTGCAGTGTAAACCAAGATATGATGAGGGGCGTAAGAAATAAACAGGTAAACCCTTATAAGTTAATAAGAATAATAAAATAGTGACTAAGGATGTATTATTTTCAGTAATAAATGGAATACGCATTATAACAAGTACGGTATGAGTTTTAAGTTGTGTACTTTTACTATCTGCAAAAAAACAGCCGTATTGAGAAAGTGCCTACATATGAATAGTAGTCCGTGATGGGCATTTAGGTTCTGTGTTTTCCGCAGATACTCCGAGTGAGTTTTCTAGCTCCAACAGAAAGTTATAGTTTCCCCGGATTAGCTAATAACTACCAGTGCCGCCTGCAGCTTTGAAACCGTCCTCGATTGCCTTGAGAACCCTGTCGATCAGTGGTGTCACTTGTGCTCCAATCTGCGTGCAGAAATATTCCTAGCTAATATTGTACTTCATATAAAGTATATGTTACAGTAATTTGTAGTAAGACGACAGCAAGTTGTGAGGCAGGTAGATACATTCATTGATCTGTACTTTTCAGATAGTCTTCAATTACGTCTTCCTTTGATCAAGGCTTAAGATTCTTAATTCTTTTAACTTGTGTTGTTTTTTTTACCGTGCTATGAGAACAAAAACTCTATCGTAGTTTCTATTCTTTGCAACGTGTACAGAGCTGCAAAAAACATCAGGAAAGAGGGGACCAAAACAGAACACAATCTTGTAAAAAGGGTCAAGTTAGCACCCGTGCTTCTAACTCTGTCGTCTCTATTGAAGTATACTCCCTAGCTGTTGGACAGTCATTTCATTTTTTAATGAAAATTGTGAAATGAAAACCGTCGATGTTTATGATTATAATTCTGTGTTAGCACCTTCCATGCAGCAGAATAGTTGAATAAATTATTTAACAGACTGAACATTACGTGTATATTAGTCTGAAACCATGTGGAAGTGGAATTTAACCAATGGGACTGGGACTAGCACCCCTGCTGTAATGTCTTTAATGAGAGTGTGATATACCTGTGGGCACCTCACAACAGGAGGTTTGAAAATTGGTGGGTCCAGACCAACAAACACACCCCAGTGCCTTTATTGGCATCTCTGCCAGATTCTTTCAAACAGAACCTCAAAAAGTCCCCAAAAGTCCCCAGTCAGGCAATTAGCACATACAGGTATTCCCCCCACTCAGGCTACAGCCACCCAGTCCCACAGACCAACGCTGGAAGCGGTCTATTCCTGGTTCTTATAGAGTCACCTGACCAATTGGCTTCCTGCAGCTGGTCAGGTGACAGAGCAGCTGCTCATTCCCCCAGAGGAATCTAGGAAATGTGGTCCCTATAGCACTGTGCTCTCACAATAGCAAAGCAAGATGTCAGGACCCCTGTACATCATCTCAGTGAGAGCTGCAATCAGATTCTTCTTAGAGATCCCATCTCTCTCCCAGTACTAACCGGGCCCAACCCTGCTCAGCTACTGCGGTCTAATGAGATGAGGACACAGGGTGGCGGCGCTAGGTGGAATGTATGTGACTTTAATTTTTGTGTTTGCCTTTCACAGGAGGCAGATCAAAGGTTGAACTGGTTGGCGGAGTGTCTAGCAAGCTAAGATCTCCTGTCAATTCCCATTCTGATCAACTGTGAGTTTTTTCTGTACCCGGATAGAGAAGACAGATTTCACAATGTCTTCAGGCTGCGTTGCAGAGAATTGCAGAAGGTCAACCAAAGACGGCGTTGCGCTCTTCTTTTTCCCGAAAGACCCTCGCATGTGCAGCCTTTGGAATGACTTTCTGAGGACGAGACAAACCGGCTGGAGGGGGCACTCCAAGCGCAGCAGATTGTGTTCAGTGCATTTTCAGGATGATGCATTTGAGCTCTCCTCTCTGCTCAAGTTTAAGCTGCACTTTACAAATCGTCTGAAACTGAAAGAGGATGCCGTTCCCACAATTCACTGCCCTGATGCTCTTTCTGTGTCCTCGCCTGAAAGGCTAGCTGCTGTCGCTGCTGGAACATCAAAGAAACCTCTAAGAATAAAAGCACCTTCTATGAGGGAGGTTGTTTTGCAAGTAAGTTTTAAGTAACAGTGTTTAATCATGTGAATTCAGAAATTGTATGGAATGTCTTTTGCATTTTCCTTTTGTAGCACTTGCTCTATTGCTTTCATAGTGTTCCTTACACTCCCATTTGTCACTCAGTTGACCCCATTAACCGGATGATTCTACATTATGAAGTCATCAGTAGAAAGCTCATTGAGATCTATGGTGAGTGAAGTGCCTCTGTTGCAGGGGATGAGGCACACAAGCAAAGAGGATGAAGGAGCTTCTGATGCCGGGCCTGAAACCACACATACCCACATCTCTGATGCCTTTGAGGGGGAAAAGAAGAGTAAGCCTTTCCTTTCACACTTGAACTATAAATGTGAGCAGAAAAGGCTGACAGTTCTCTTGAGTGTGAAACAGAGACGATTGCCATCAGCCTGGACAGAGTCAGCCCAGTGAGCTTCGTCAACAACGCAGGAGCAGAAGAAAGGCTGTAGATGAGAGGAGGCTGTCTGGCCCATGTAGTCCATTGCTTGTAGCTCTGGTTGTTCTGTCTCTCTCATTATGGCTGCGTTACTTGTCTCTGACCTTGTGCTGAAGAGTGAAGAATTTCTAAATCAAACGCTGCTCTAGGGCCTTGCTGAAGGCAGAGGTGGACCAGAATGTGTCAATTCAGACACCTTTTAAAGTTTACAGTCCACAGACTTCACTTCCACTGAGTGCATTAGGGATATTCATGAACGCTGCAGCTCACTACGTAGCTGTGGCAACAGCCGTTGGCCTAGTGGGCCTGTATCTTCTGGAAAATCTGTGAACATGTGGTAGAATCTATGTTGAGTTGCATCTGTAATAACAGTACGTCTGGTGTTGTGATTGTTTAATATTTAAGGACAGCAGTGTATGTACATGTTTTTTAATAATTCTTTTTGAAAATGGCACATGTTTATGGACTGCTCTGGCTACTTCTTCCTCAATAGCATCTCTGACTGGCGAATCGGACCCTGCGACAGACGAGAAACCAGCATGGTCTTCATCTGTGTCCTCCCTGCAAACCACCCAAGCGATGTCACTGTAAGTCAGATTAATATGTTGTTCTTCTGAGCCGAAGCTGAGTTTGCATTGTAGTCTGCTATTAGAAATCAAGGCGTGTGTGCCACACATGAAGGGATTCAACTGCTTGTGAGGCTTGGTGCCCTCTGTCCAGAATCTTGCACAGGTTCTGACTTTGTGAATTTGCATTCCTTTTCTCAGTCAAGTATAGTGATAGTTGTCTAAAAAACAGGACAGCTTTCTTTTTATTTCTACAGGCAGTTCTGTATGTGTGTTCTATACAGCATCACCATTTCTGTTCTTGTAGGTGCCCAGGTGAGAGACTTTCCAAAGCAGATCCACAGCAAAGAGAGAAGGCAGGTCTCGTTTGCGGCATGGAGGAGAGCCCTTCACGAGGCGCCCCCAGCGTTGACCCGGGGTTTCCAGAAGTGGCTGTGGTGTGTATTAAAGAAGAGGACTGTGAATCTGAGCGCCAGGGTGACGCGGGGGTAGAGACCTCGGCCCCCTTGAGAAGCGGATTTAACTGCCCCGACTGCGGGAAATCGTTCTCACTGCTCAGGAACCTTAAGGTGCACCAGCGGATCCACACCGGAGAAAGACTGCATCACTGCGGCGTGTGCGGGAAGGCGTTCACCAAGCCCTGGGACCTGAGGGTCCACGAGCGCGTTCACACGGGAGAAAGGCCCTATCGCTGTCCCGACTGCGGCAAGGACTTCAGCCAACTGTGGCACCTGAAGAAGCACCAGCGCGTCCACACGGGCGAGAAGCCGCACCGCTGCGCGGACTGCGGGAGGGCCTTCACTCACCTGGGCTCCCTGAAGGAGCACCTGCGCGTCCACACGGGCGAGAAGCCGCACCGCTGCGCGGACTGCGGGAGGGCCTTCAGTCACCGGGGCTCCCTGAAGGAGCACCGGCGCATCCACACGGGCGAGAGGCCGCACCGCTGCGCCGTGTGCGGCAAGAGCTTCAGCCACGCCTCCACCTTCCGGGAGCACCGGCTCGTCCACACGGGCCAGAAGCCCCACCGCTGCGCCGAGTGCGGCAGGGGCTTCTGCAAACGGGGCAAGCTCAAGGAGCACCAGCAGCTGCACGCCGGCGACAAGCCCTTCAGCTGCGCGGAGTGCGGGAGCAGCTTCACCCGCCTGTACCACCTGAAGCGGCACCAGCGCGCCCACACGGGCGAGAAGCCCCACCGCTGCCCCCACTGCTCGAAGAGCTTCAAGGAGCTGAAGCACCTCAAGGTCCATCAGGGGATCCACAGCGGGCGGAAGACCAGCCCCTGCCCCGTGTGCGGGAAGAGGTTCAGCCAGCCGGGCAACCTGCGCGTGCACCAGCGCATTCACACCGGGGAGAAGCCCTTCCTGTGCCCGGCGTGCGGCCAGAGCTTCCTTCAGCTGGGCACCCTGCAGGAGCACCAGAAGATCCACTCCGCCGCCCGGCCCTCCCAGTGCGCCGAGTGCGACCAGGGCTTCGCCGAGGCGGAGAGGCCCTACCGGTGCCTGCTCTGCTGGCACAGCTTCAGCGAGCCTGGCCAGCTGCAGAAGCACCAGGGGGCCCACCGGGAGAAGAAGCCCAACTGCTGCTCCGAGTGCGGGAAGAGGTTCAGCGAGCCGGGGAAGCTGAAAATCCACCAGCGCACTCACACGGGAGAGAAGCCTTACAGCTGCCCGGTGTGCGACAAGAGGTTCACTCAGCTGGGCACTCTGAAGGGGCACCGGCGCATCCACACGGGGGAGAGGCCCTACAAGTGCGCCGCGTGTGAGAAGAGCTTCACCCACCTGTCGAGTTTCAGGTCCCACCGGCAGATTCACTCGCGGAGCAGCCCGCAGCCGCCCTCGCCGGGGCGCCCCCCGCAGGCGCCGAAGGAGAAGCGCCACCCTTGTGGCCAGTGCTGGAAGAGCTTCAGCGAGCCGAGGTACCTCAAGGTGCACCAGCGGATCCACACGGGCGAGAAGCCCTACAGCTGCTCCTCCTGCGGCCAGAGCTTCAGGCACTCCACCTCCCTCAAGAGGCACCTCCGCACGCACGGCGGCGAGGGGCGGACCGGCCCTGCATCTGGGCCCGTCGCCGGGGAGACGGACCAGAGCCACCCGGATCCTGCCCGAAGCACAGGTCCCTTCAAAACGGGAGCTGCCTACGAAATTGAGGTCGTAATATAATGGCGAGGGAGGTGCAGGACTGAAGGTGAAGCTGATGGTTTGCTCGCGTGACGTTCCCCTGTGTGCTCAGCTGCTAGTAAAGTGTGGGGTTGCGGCAAGCTGGTGAAATGTACAAAATATGTGTAAAAGGAGAGGTGGCTCTGTGGCTAAGGATCTGCGCCTGTGACTGGAAAGTTACCGGTTCAAATCCCGCGGCCGGCAGAGGAATCCTACTCCGTTGGGCCCCTGAGCAAGGCCCTTAACCCCAACTGCTCCAGGGGCGCCGTACAATGGCAGACCCTGCGCTCTGACCCCCAGCTTCTCTCCCTGTCTGTGTGTCTGTGTCTCCATGGAGAAAAGCTGGGGTATGCGAAAAGACAAATTCCTAATGCAAGAAATTGTAGAGGGCTAATAAAGAAACATTATTATTATTATTATTATTATTATTATTATTATTAAAAGAGTTCATTTATCTGGGGCGTACCACCATCATTCTTTGTTGTCAAATTCCCGACACCTTTTTTGTACTGTTATAGAGAGGTAAAGGCATGCAGGGTCTTTTCTTGGCAAAAGGGAGGTAGAAGATCGCAGCTGGTTCTCCACATCTGCCCTTGCGGTTTGAATTCCGAGGCAAGGAAATAGAGTTAATGTGCAGGTTGTGGGACTTTGTGAAAGTATTTATTTTTCTGTTCTTCTGACCGCTTCATCTGAGGAGAAGGAGGGCCTCTTCTCAATTATGTGGTGTAAGTTGGCCCCCACTGAAAGTATATGAGGAAGTACAGATGCAGCCATTCAAGAATAGCAATATTATGGACAATCAATTGACTTTTATATTTCAAAATATCACAACATGATCGATTCTAAGTCATTTTTGATAGCAATGAATAGTCGCCTTCTTCCCTTCTGACAACGGTCCCTGCGTCCGCTTCCTGCTTCTATTGTGTGTGTGTGTGGGGGGGATTCCTTCAGAGATTTAAAAGGTTAATAATCATATCTTCGGTGTCGCATCTTACAAGTGCAGCTGATCTTTTGCTGCCTGGGTGGGTCAACTATCACAAAGCTTTAGAGAACCTAAGATTTCTATTATCAACAAATTGTAAATTTGTAATAGAGTAAATTTTTATAGAGAAATGGAGGCTGGACAGTATGCGTTACAATATAAACATTTGTATTGATTTAAATCGTGTTTTGATTTAAATCGCAAACGCGTGTTTAATTATATGTGTTTTCAGACTAATGCAACATAAATTGATACAGTATCTTTGTCTTCTAAGTATCTTAATAAACTTTCAGCGTAGCTTTCTACCCGTTTAGATTTATTTTTCTTGGGATTTTGGGATCAAACGTGGAAGGATTAGATTGTAATCGTTTTTATTTTTCAAATACGTTTTAGAAAAGTGTAATCTATACCTGCCCAGACTGTATGCCTTCCTAAACCCCGCCCTGACCACTTTCACTCCTGTCCTGCTCTTCCCCGCGCACCCCAGCCCTGCGCTCTTCGGCCTCTGCCCGGGACGAATGTATATTTTGATATTTACACCCGGTGCGGCACCGAGGGAGCGTCTGCATTTATAACTTAGTTTTTAAAATTAGTCAAGCAATATGAAGCATCTCCTTTTACTTTTAAGTCCCTTAAATACATTGAGCACAGCTTTCTCACCACTTAGATTACTTTTTGATACCATCCTTACACAAAGCAGAAACTTATTGTATTTTCCGATGACATACAGTACAAGTGGAAAGATTACAGATTTTAATCGTCTTTAATTTTGTCACGTTATACGTTTCAGGAACGTTTCATCTATACAAACACCACAAAACTATTCGCGATTGTATTTCTGAATGTTATGTTACACCTACAGTAGTTCACTGCTTTAAATACATCGAATTAAGGAAGTTAGGTGTAGCACTTTAGATCTTTTTTTCTGAACCGGGGAAAATCTGATCATGTTTCTCTATAACAATAATAAAATACATTATTTTACATATCACCTTTAAAAGTGGCATCTCAAAGCAATAAAGAAGATGGAAAAACAGTTAAAAGGGACCAAAGTAAATACCAGACAAACGCAAACGCGTTTTTAATAAAATGCCTTTATTCATTCAGCAGAGAGTGAGAGGGACATCCAGCAGAGAGAGACACACACACCGGTGTCCATCGACAAAAGTCTGCATTTTCAGGAGTGTCTCTAGCCTCCCAATCCTCCCCAGTAATGCGTCGTACTGCTCCCGCTGCTGCCGAAAAGTCTCCACACAGGTGCCTTTTGCCGAAGTCGGGAGACATTAGAGGCTTGTCACACCTGGAGTGTTAAACCAACGCATTAGCACGTCAAAGCCCATTGAGGACCCGGGCGCAATAATTGTTTTGTCCCTTGATTTACTGATCTGCATTAATTACAGAAATCGAGTTCCTGCTCTTTGCAGACGACTTGGTCCTGCTGTCGCCCACAGAACAGAGGCTGAACTTGTTTGAATTGACTGAGCTCCGTGCTGTACCACACAATGTCTGTTTTTTTTTGTGCTGTCCTACTGTACTTCCTACTTTGAAAATACCTGTGAAACCGGTTTAATTGGTCACAGCCAGCACTTCTGCAGAGAGGGGGGTTGTACTCGTTAATGTCTTAGCACAAAGCAGAAACTTCTTGTATTTTCCGATGACATACAAGTGGAAAGATTACAGATTTTAATCGTCTTTTTTCTGAACCACGGAAAATCTGATCATGTTTCTCTATAACAATAATAAAAAACTTTATTTTACATATCACCTTTAAAAGTGGCATCTCAAAACAATACAGTAGATGTAAACCACAGATTACAAAGTAAATACCCAGACAAACGCAAACACGTTTTTAATAAGATGCTTTTATTCGTTCATAATCCGACGATCTCAGGAAGACCAATGGGGGTCTGGCTTTTTTTCTGGAAAACCATAACTCTGGTCTTGTCCAGATTGACTGTCAGCACCCAGGTCTGACAATACTGCTCCAGCAGCGCCAGGTTCTGTGGCAGCCTCTGTTCTGTGGGCGACAGCAGGACCAGGTCGTCTGCAAAGAGCAGGAACTCGATTTCTGTAATTAATGCAGATCAGTAAATCAAGGGACAAAACAGTTATTGCGCCCGGCTCCTCAATGGGCTTTGACGTGCTAATGCGTTGGTTTACCAGTCCGGGTGTGGCAATGTTTTTTATTATTGTTATAGAGAAACATGATCAGATTTTCCCCGGTTCAGAAAAAAAGGTCTGAAGTACTGTACTGTATACTAGTTTGTCACTCTTCTCATCCCCTCTTTGCTAAATGGCTTTTGAATAGAGTCACATGAAGAGAGAGGTGAAACAGCCCTACACAGCCCTGTCGCAGTACACAAATATAATTATATCTTATTAATTTCTTGAGATACGCGATTCTTTTAATACAGTCTTTGCTGTGCTCTAGAGGATCCTTGTGATATTTCGAGCTCTGGTTGAATGATAAGTGTCGCAGTTTGAATAATTTTCGTAGTTAGAAATTATGGAACGCTCTGTTAAAAGCAAGGGAGTTTTTATGTCCGTTGCAGTTTTTTTGCAACATGAATATAATTATAGCGTTATTAATTTCTTGAGATACGCGATTCCATATTATATTCCCTTTTAATCAAATTCTAAAAGTATGCTTGTTGACTCCGGTATCACGTTAGTTTAAGACTTCGATGCTTAAAATGTTTAGGGAGAAATGGAATACTGGTGTGTATGTTTTCTTTAAAGTACCGAGACCAGCCATATACTGTAAGTTAAGTTCCAAAATTAATATCGTTTATGGCCTTCACACGCGTTTCAGTATGCTCCTATTCTTTTTATGCTTAGACACTAAGATTTCCCTTCAGTGGTAAAATTCCATATGAATATTCAATACTACAACGGGCACAGTAAAGACGTTTACTGTAAATCTTTCTACGACAGACCAACGGACCATCAGTGCCCCTGTCGGTCAACCAATCACGTACCACGGTACCAATTACCTCCGGTACGTGTGTGTACCGCGCACTTTGAATGGCTGCATCTGTATATGGCTCGATGATTTTAAGCGAGACTGCACTTAAGTCGCACTTAATTAAGTTTAAATGAAGTTGTCAAATGGTCCTCTTTTCCTAGTTGTCTCCTTGCCAACAAGACTGTATCCTGTTGTTTTGTTAATGAGAGCTGTAAAACAGGTGACTGGAGAAGTGTCTTGTATGTTAAAGCGCTGTTTCAGAAAGAAGTAAACGTAAAACGCACTTAAAACTGTACAAACTCTTGGTGATTTATTTACTGTGATTGAGCAGCATTTAGGCACAGCCTATGGGAATAAGTTGGAGTCGTCAACACCACACGGAAGAGTTATTTTTCCTCACTGGGAAGTAGCGCAATCGCCAGCTACTGGTTTTCTTTTACCTTCAATTGACTTTTCTACTGAATTAGCTTTGCCCTTCTGTACTTTGTTGGTGATTAGCACTTTGCTTTTTTCATCTTCTTGGCTGGTCTTTCCTTCACAAGTCTATGTTCCAGTTTCTGTGTAATTTAAGTCTTGTGCTCAGCATTTTGACCCACGACCTTGCTAATACAAGCTGCAGGTGCCGCCCATTGCTCTACTGTGTACTGACTTGTTTGTGTTGTGTCAATGAGATGGCCTCTCATTCATTTCTTTCCAGTGCTAGATGGGAGATGAGCTGATGGCATTCCTTTATAACTGGATGGGAACAGTTTCTTAAGTCTAGCTGAGAACCCCTCCCCTTCCCGAAGAATCCAAGGTCGATGCGTGAAATCAGAAAATGTGGCCAAGGAGTATACAGTACTGGAATGTAATGTGGTGAATTCAGATGCGGCTTGTGAAAGTACAAAAGTATAATCTCTTCGTACTACTCAAGTATTAGGAAGTAAAAAGTAGCTGTCCCTTCTGCCGTTACCCTGACTTTCAGCAGGGGTCATGTGATCTTTGGGACCCAGCAGAGGTCACATGATCTTTATTAAGACTTGCAGCGGGGGTCTCTTGAGCACTGGGTTGCCGGAGAGGCTACATGGCCTTCAGTATGCATCGCTGAAGAAGTAATTTGGGACACAGCAGACATTGCAGCTGAGGTTGAGTGACCGCTGGGAAGCAGAGCAACACAGATCACACCAAAGAAAGGAAGCTAATGTTTGTGTTTTTCAATATGAAAAAAAGGCTGATTCCTCTCTGTGCAGAACTAGCTCGAGCAGGTCATAAACCCTGGCTCTGCTGGTAAGGGGAGCTCCTGGCCTGATCCACTACTCTGTGAGACTTCTCCGTACAAACCACTCCGTCAACGCTGTCTTTCATTCTTTCACCAGCTGGAAAAATAACCACTGCCCACTGAAGGCCTCCACAGCAGAGCAGGAGCAGTGCAGTGGGATGTTAGCATTGCTGGAGCAGTGCTGCCTGTCTTCTGCAAGCACTCAGGAGGATTATAATAATAATAATAATTATTATTATTATAATTGCTAACACTTATATAGCGCTTACCTGGACACTCCACTCAAAGCACTTTCCAGGTAATGGGGACTCCCCTCCACCACAAATGTGCAGCCCCACCTGGATGATGCGACAGCAGCCATAGTGCTCCAGAACACTCCCCACACATCAGCTATCAGTGGGGAGGAGAGCAGAGTGATGAAGCCAGTTCAGAGATGAGGGGTTATTAGGAGGCCATGATTGGTAAGGGCCAATGGGAAACTTGGCCAGGATGCCAGGGTTACACCCCTACTCTTTTCGAGAAACACTCAGGACCTCGGTTTTACATCTCATCCGAAGGACAGTGCCTGTTTACAGTATAGTGTCCCTGTCACTATACTGGGACATTAGGACCGGCATGGACCGCAGGGTGAGCACCCCCTGCTGGCCTCACCAACACCTCTTCCAGCAGCAACCTTAGTGTTTCCCAGGAGGTCTCCCATCCCAGTACTGGCCAGGCTCACACCTGCTGAGCTCCAGTGGGTAGACAGTTGAGAGGTGCAGGGTGATATGGCTGTGGCAGATTATACCAATCTCTGTAGAGGTTTCGAGAAAACAAGATGTTTCAGCAGAAGGCACTGCTGCCCTGACCCTACTGCACCTTCAACAGTACCTTCAGCACCTTACCCAGCATGAGCAGCTCTCCCTGCTTACACAAACCTGGGCTTTAATACTTCTCCTTATCAGATGTGGGTTGCTCAGACATGATTACAGAGTTGGCATCAACCACGTCCCTGCAGTATGAACAGATCAGGTCAGCTGTACGAGTGGAGGTGAGATCATCAGAAGTGTGGTGCTCTTGCCAGGGTAAATGACTGGAAGTGGCTCTTCGACAGGTGGAGCCACAACACCTTCTAAAGCAGGAACAGGAAAAGGAGGCCATCATTTTTACAGCTAAGCTTGTCCGTCTTTGCTGGCCCTCTCTGATGAACAGCAAGGGCAATCAATAAATGGAAACAAAGTACAGGTACAAGCAAGCACTGTCACTCCAACAAGGAAATGGACCCTCTTATCTAGTGAACCCTCTGCCGCTTCGGAGATAATAACTCTGGAGCACAATTGAGTTATTCATAGGCTCTGGTACTGTACAGCTCTGGTAAAAGAGTAATAATCAAGTGGAAAACATTTATTAATAAGACAGCAGAAAGGACAACTCAAAAGGGTGTATATTCTTAAAATACATCACTGACTGGGAGTGGAGATTAAGTTTAGCTTGATCTCCCTACCAAAGAATCCAAGGTCGACACGTGAAATCAGAACATGTGGCCAAGGAATGTGCAGAGCTGGACTGTAAGGTGGTGAATTCAGATGCTGCTTGTGAAAGTACAAAAGTGCCTTAGGCTGAGGTTTCCACAATACAAAAAATCAGAATGTCCTAAAATAAATACGACAACAAGCTCTCTAAAATAATGTTCGGATTATTTATGCTGAACCTGGTCTCCCAGACTGACCAGAACACAGGTCCTTGATCATCTGTGTTTACCTGCGTCTTAACCCAGCTA
Organism: Lepisosteus platostomus; assembly: GCF_059453375.1. NCBI lineage: Eukaryota > Metazoa > Chordata > Actinopteri > Semionotiformes > Lepisosteidae > Lepisosteus > Lepisosteus platostomus. Next base: position 6,793,241 of record NC_142614.1, read on the forward strand.
CAGCTAGACAAACACTTGAAACACACCAGTGATCTTAGACAGAGTATAAATCAATCAAAATGTGAACTGCCAGCAACACAGCCCGTGGCTCACAGCAAGACCTACAACTGAATCACACAGTCGAGTCCAGCAAAAGGGCAAATTATTTTTTTCCTGCAGCTCGCACACTCAGTTTAGCCCAGATCAGCCTCCTCGAAACTCGATTCAATACTGTGCATCAGTCTATACTTGTAGCAGTCTGCCTTACAACATGGCAAAACCTGGCCTGGATCAGACTGCTGTACAATGGGAGCCCACTGTGCAATGCCAACAACTCCGATTCGGGACCAGAGGCTCAACAGGCCAGAACATACCCTGGCTTCTGTAGTGTTGAGCAGGAACTGCGTGACTCTTTTCTAGGTGGATGCAGATCCATTTGTAGGGTTACCTCAGTGGAACCGATACTCATTCATCCAGCCAGGGAGACTGGATCAGTAGGGGTGACGTAATTACTGAAGGAGTGAAGGAGTGAGGAGTCCCCCACCTCCCAGCGAGGACTTCAGAGCGCCCTTCCAGCCAATCACAGAATCACAATTTTGTGCACAGCATGGATGTGAAAGACTGTATATATAGCGTGCAAAGGAACAAGTAATAGGTTTATCCCATGTTGAAAAAAGAAGACAGAAGACTTCTTCACACCTGAAGAAGGCTCCACGGCCGAAACGTTGTGTTTTCTGTCTTCTCTTTTCAGCAGGGAATAAACCTATTACTTGTTCCTTTGCAGCCTACGCCTGCTGACGCAGCTCCCCACCTGAACTATATATAGCGTGTTTGTAATAATAACGGGGACCATCAAATTAAAAAAATCAACTGATACAGCAGAGGAGTAATAATAATGGCTATCATAAACTAAAAAAAAAATGAACCGAGAGGACCGGACTTTGGTACCCCGGTGGTTTCTACAGCCCTGGTGCGTCAGCGCCTGGGTGTCCTCCCCCACTTCACCGGGCCTCAGGCTGGGCTGCGTGTCCACAGTGTCCAATCAGCCAGCAGCATTCGCTCAGCTGCCCCCCCATCCCCTGCAAACGAACCATAAATTGTGCAAACAGCTGAGCAGATAACAGAGGGCACCTGGGACACAGTTCACTGGAGCCGGGAAGCCAGCGAGCGGAGGAACGAGAGATTTGGGGTGAAGAGAAAAAGAAGGGGAGCTCTTCTTTCGGGCTCTTGGCATCTCTGTTTCTTTGCCCCTTACTTCCGAGCGGAAGGGAGAAACAGGACAGCGAACCCGCAAAGAGGACTTTCGTCCTCAGCCGCTGCGTGTCAGTCTTTCTGTCTTGACAAGGAGAGAGGGACACAGGAAGGGAGAAGCGCTCTGAGGAGCCACTTTTAAAGGCACTGTACAGTGTTGGTTATTTGAAAAGGCCCGGGGACTCGCTACAGAGTAGGGCAGCTCCTACTCCACCTCTTTCCGCCGCTCGCTGGGATCCTGGAGGGCTCTCTCCGCCATGTGTACCGGAAAGTGCTCCCGGCTGATCGGGCTGACGCTGCTCACCTCGGCCTTCTGCTGCATCATCGCCAACCTGCTCCTGTTCTTCCCCAGCGGCACCTCGCCGGACATCAAGCACACCAGCCTGCAGACCTTGCTCATGGGCGGCTTCCTGGGGGGCGGCCTGTTCGTGAGTGTGCACCTCTTCGCCCCCGCGTGTCCCCAGCTGCCGGGGCCCCCGTGGCCCCTGTCACTGCAGTGGTCGTGATCCCCCTCCAGCTCCTCAAAATCTCCAACCTGTCTGCTCTGTGCTGGCATTAAGACAAGAGGCTTGTGGGTCACAATGTCCAGAGGGATCCGCATGCTGTGCTGTGTCTGTCTGATCACTTTCCCTGGTCGGAGTCTTAAACTAGTTCAGCAAAACCCTCAGCTTCAGGGTTTAAAAATGTCCTGTCACTTGCCAAACCGCTTTATACCGTACGGTGTCGCGGGAAGCCGGAGCCTACCCGGCAAGCAACGAGCGCAAGGCAGGGCACGCCCAAACAGTACCCTGAGAAACGGTTCACTTTGGAGAAGTTACTGAACTTTGAACAGTAACCCCAGCCTTTGATGGCCACGTTAGTCTCGTGCAGCTGAAATCCCATCAGATTGTTAAATAGCACAGGCTGACCGGCAAACAAACATGGCAGCATTTCTACAGAGGAACCAGTGTCTTAGGGTACGGGGGAGATGTTGGGGCAAACTGCCGACATTCCTCAGTTCCTCCAGGGTTCGGACAGGAGCCCCTCTGTCCCCGGTGTGAGGGTGTCAGTCTGTCCGTCGCCAGGGCCTGCCAGTGTGCCGGAAGAAAGAAGGAAGCTCACTACCGGCCTGGGCTGTGTGTTACAGATGCTGTGTCCGAGCTGCTCCGCCATCAGAGCTGGAGGCAAGGGCTGCTGTGGAACCGGGTGCTGTGGAAACCGTTGCCGGGTGAGAGAAAGGGGGCGGAGGCGGTTTGCAGTTGCTCGCTCCTGATTGGTCATTTTCAGATGTGACACAATAATGATGTACTGTGCTGCTCTGATCTATTACATTCCTCCCTTTCTGTATTCCAGACTCTCGTTCCCCAGCCCAAATTCGAAGCATACAACAGCTGCTCAGTCACTTACCTGAGAGGCAGGGCAGAGGAGGGAGGCTCGTTAGGCTCGTTGTTAATGTCCACGCTAGGTCTCAGGCTTCAGTTGATTTGTTGAGGGCTTGAGAACAGAAAAGGACTTCTTTACACATAGAGTGGTGGAGGGAGGCAGTTAGAAAGTAAGAACAGAACCACGTGGCTGTACTGTTAAGGCACACTGCCACCTTGTGGATCCTGCAAGGAAGGGGTGGGGGAGACAAGGTTTTGTGATCAGGCAGCTTTGAAGGGTAATCCTGTCCAAAAGGATGACACCCAGCTTCCTACTTCTTTTTAGGATTTGGCTGGTATGCTAAGTCTGCAGGTTCAGCTCTGCAGGTTCCACTACTGTACCAAGGACAATTAGGGAAACAGCACAGCGGTACAGTACATTACATTTAGGAATAAGCAAATCAAGACTTCGAGTGCTGGGGGGTTAGAATGTTTTCACAAAACGTAAAATACAAACGTTTACTTAGTACTGAAAGATCTAAAAAGAAATGACACAAAAAAGGCATTACAAGCTGGGTCAGTATTTTGTACGATTGAAAGAGCTTCCAAACGAAGGCTAGGCGCTCGTGTGCACTGCCCTCTGGTGGAGAAAGGCGGTCACTACACCACCTGCTGTTAGACCAGGCTATTTCTCATGAGCTACGTTGTACAAAACTTTAAAAATGAAAACTATGGTTATATTAATTATATACTATGCTAACAAGAGGGGCACACAATCTTTACTGAAAATCCGCGGAAGACAGACATTTATAGATGGTTTACTCTCACCCCTCCTTAGATGAGCACTCACTTCAATAAGAGACACACTGTACACACAGCTATTTTTGTGACATGAATTACAGTCACTTCCTGGCTAATGCAAGCGCCGAGTGTGTTTTTACTTTGTTATTACCTCCTCTCAGCTGTTGACATCTTAATCATCACAACAAATTAAAAGGGTATTTTACTAGTTATGGTGTCGAATAGTATTTTGAATGCACGATTTGTATGAATAATAATGAATCACAAATTTAACATTTCATACAACGAATGCATACAGCTGAAGGCCCTAGTCTACCTTAGTTCTGGGTCTCAGGCTGAAATTGAAAAATAGCAGTTTGCATTAAAAAGGGTGTGTGACCCTCTGTGTCTCTCCAGATGCTGAGCTCGGTGTTCTCCTCGGTGTTCGGGGTACTGGGGGCTCTCTACTGCACCAGTGTGGCCTCTGCGGGGCTGGCCCGAGGACCGCTGTGCTTGAAGAATGAAACCCTTGAGTGGGGCTACCCCTTCGCGGACATGAAGGGCAAGTGAGTGCCCCTTCCTGCCCCTCCGTTCGGATCAGAAGACAATGCTCTAAACCTGAAGCATGCCGTTTTAAGCAGCTGCATACTTCAGATTGTGTTCTTTGGGTTGGGGGAGCTTTTTTTGTGGCGGTGTAGGGAAGCCTGGGGAGATGTTGACTGTGTTTCCCATTTGTACAGTGAAGGCAGTGTTCTTCCCCTTCTTTTCTCTCTCTCAACCCTGTCACTCCCCTGCCCCCAGTCAAAGCTACCTGGTGGACGAGGGGATCTGGTGGAAGTGCTCGGAGCCGGAGAACATCGTGCTGTGGCACATCGTGCTCTTCTCCATCCTGCTGGGGCTGGGCGGGCTGGAGCTCATCCTCTGCGGGGTGCAGGTCTTCAACGGCTGCCTGGGCTGCATCTGCGGAGACTGCCGCAAGAAGGGAGGGAGAGAGGTGGGTGAAGCGCGGTGCTCTGTCTGACGAGAAGCCTCTTTCGTGGGTGCTGGGGTCCCAATGGCACGGTTGGGCCCAAGGGGCACAGGAGAGATTATAAGTAACTCTTAAAGATGTGTTCTGTTTAGTTCATATACAATAGGGATCATGGGAAACAGCTTCCTGCAAAGTGTGGCCAAGACTGTTGAACTCTGGGAGATGGAGTTTTCTGACTTGCTGTGCTGAGGTTGTAGGACGTCCTGCCTCAATGCACCCACAATCCTCAAAGTGTACATTAGGCCCTCATCTAGAAGCTCCACTTTTAATCTCCCACGTTTTTGTTTTTTTCCCAAAACACACACGGCTTTAAGGAAACTGGACCTTTCAGCTTTGCTTGTCCATAAAAAATGAGACTGAACCCCTAAAATAATGAATGCGTGCCCTTTCACCCATCCTCTCAATCAAGAATCAGGAATTTCAGGAATCTCTGCTCACACTGCACACAGGAACTACAGAGCCTCCTTCTTTATTTGTTCAAGTCTCAAAAGAACTATAGATGGTCTCTATAATAAGACATCCCACTACATGTAAAAAATCCTTGCATTTATGATGTTTTTCAAGGTGCTAAGGAGCAGCAACGCAGAGGACTGTGAATTATTCTGTTCTGGAATTAAAAAAATGTTCAAAGCAAAATCTAATTTAATCTAATCTAATTCTAATTTAAACGTTATTACGCGAAGATTATGATTGATTATGCCTCATTATTAAACTTGAAATCTTATTATCATGCAAAATGTTGTTGATCCAACTGATGGATTCAGGTGTGATCACTAACTTCAAATGCATGAACAGTGTAGAAAGAAAATCTGCCCTTAAGCACCAAATGATTATTGCTGTGGACGAGACCACAGTTCGAAAGGAGCTGGTAATGCTATCCATTTCTGTTTGTTTTATTATGGGCTATACATTAAATACTGTATAGTATACAGTATATAGCTGTATCTGAACTGTCTCTAGCTAACTACATTATTCCTTATGGAGATTAATTCCCCTCCCGAGTCTATAAATTGCTTTATTAAGGAATGTAACTGGACTTAACAGGGCCCTCTGTACTGTATCTGGGTAGCTACAAGTAAAACAAACTCAATCTACTGTCATTTATGGTCCCTAACCTTACTTTATTCATTAATTCTCATGGGAAAAGCCTCCCGTTTTTAAGGCAAAGTTTAAGGCATTATTACAATTCCAAACCTCCATATTTCCACTATCCTTAAAGAGAATTACCTTTATACATCATTTCATTTTGTCATGGCAATCTGGATCACTGACGTACAGTATAATGGGTCTGCCTGTGTATTCTTTGTTCTTATTTATTTGCTTTCTTTGCATTCCAGGGTGATGGAGGTTTGTGAAAGTCACAAGATCGTGAGCGCCAGACAAACCACTCCAGAACAACTCAGTTTTCTTCTGCTTGGAAGGGAGAGAGACCAGACCCACTGCACAGCAGTCTGATCCGGCTACAGGAGCATGCTGCATAGACACTGGTTGCTGGTTGCTGGTGATTTCATGCTTAATAGATTAGAGGTTCTCATTCTCCTGACATGTCACGTTTAAGTACTGTAGCAATTACACATTATTCTGCTTTATTAGTAATTTATTAGTTTCTGCTTTATCAGTACAAAAAAGTACACAGCAGCCCTGCAACTGGTAAAATCCTAAAAGGATCACACTGCTATGCATGAGTTGGATCCACTATGTTATTGCAGGGAATACTTCTGATTGGTCAAATCAGATCTGATCATTTATAATAAGATTGCTTTAACTCAGCTTTTTTTCTCTTGGCTGATTTAGGTAGGGCTCTACTTTGAGAACAAACAAGCACAATAAACATGAGAGCTTGGTTATTTAAATGTGAGTCAAGCTTGTTTTTCATGGGGTTCTCTCTTGTTGAACAGTTTATCCATAGCATATGCAAAGTACGATATGCAATCAACCATATGGTTTTAATAAACAGAAACCCAGCTGGTAATGTAATTTCTGTCTTTATTTTGTTGCATTATATCTTCATTATAATGGTAAAGAAAAGTATAGATATGTTTCAGAAAAAGTGTTATGCAAGAAACTTAAGGGAACCCTGTAACATACTTGGGATGCCATGAGCCTCTCATGAGACAGTTAGGGTGCCCTCAATACTCCCCTGTGTCTTCAGGTCTGTAGCATTGCAATGGTGTAGTCAGTTCAGTACCATTGTCAGGGACTGCACAGCCCTGCTGCTTCTCTGTGGTGCCTTCAGCTCTACAGAAAAACCACAGCATTGTCAGGGTGTTCTGAGCCCTATAGTTTTACCAGGGAGCAATCAGCACTATAGAAATACCATGGTATCGTCAGTTGTTCTCACCTCTATTGCACTGATAAAGTGTGAACAGTTCAATAGTACTGTACATCATTCTACAACATTATCACAGTACAGTCAGTTAAATAACTTTGCCAGGTTTTCTCAGCCCTATGGCATTGCGAAGGTGCCAAACTCTCAGGGGTCTGGATGGCGCGATGCACCGCGCGGTAATTGTATCCCAGAACTGAGTCGGTCGGTTGTAACCAAGTATTATTGAATCTCATTCAAATGCAAGAGCTTTTATCAGCTGTCTTGATTGTTTATCACTCATACTTTGTGGATTGGGGAACATGTGAAAATCCTGTTTCAAGGAAGTTCAGATATAGATTGTGGAAATGCTCAGTTGACACCCCAGGAAGGGTTAGCATTCACACACTACTTAGACCATTTTAAGCTCAGGGCTGGATTTGGGGGCCCAAGTCAGGTTTAGAACGAGTGGTTTTTTGCTCCTATCTGAATTTTTTTTTTTCAGGAAAATCCCTGTGGCCTGGATGGTGCGATGCACCGTGTGGTAATTGTATCCCAAAACTAAGTCGGTCGGATCAAAAGTTGTAACCAAGCCTTGTTGAATCCCATTCACTTGCAAGAGCTTTGATCAATGGTCTTGATTGTTTCCCACTCAAACTGTTTGGTTAGGGGAACATGTCAAAATCCTATGCCCAGAGAAGTTCAGATATAGATGGCAGAAATGTTCAGTTGAGTTAGGGTTTGCATTCACACACTACTTGGACATTTTTTAAGCTCAGGGCTGGATTTTGGTCCCAAGTCAGGTTAAGGACAAGTGGTTTTTGACCTCCTATCTGAAATTATTTTTTTCAGAAACTCCGAAGGGCATGGATGCCTCGGTGCACCGCGCTGCATTTGTATCTCAAAACTGAGTCGGTCAGATCAAAAGTTGTAACCTAGCATTAGTGAATGTCATTCAAATGCAAGTGCCGTTATCAGTGGTCTTCTTTGTTTCCCATTCTTTCTTTTTGGTTTGGGGAACATGTCAAAATCCTATGCCCAGAGAAGTTCAGATATAGATGGCAGAAATGTTCAGTTGACACCCCAGGTAGAGTTTGGGTTTGCATTCACACGCTTTTTCAAGCCCAGGGCTGGATTTTGGGTCCCAAGTCAGGTTTAGAACAAGTGGTTTTTACCTCCTACCTGAAAAGTCCAACAACATGTCTTAGGAAGGTCACCTCCCGCCACACAAGCTCACACTTGCGGGGGTTGAGCCTTGGGCCAGCACCGCCTGGAGGTTTGTCAAGGCCCGGTCGAAGCCTTGGGCATGGACCAGCAGGTCGTCCAGGCACAGCACACACTGGTTCTGCGGGACCGATGCCAGCACCCTCTCCATCAGCCTCTCGAAGGTCGCCGGGGCATTGCACAGGCCAAAGGGCATGACAGTGAACTGCCAGAGGCCCTGGCCGATGGAAAAGGCCGTCTTCGGGCGAGCTTCGGGAGCGAGCGGTACCTGCCAGTAGCCGCAGCGGAGGTCAAGGGAGCTGAACCGGGTCGACCCGGTGATGTAGTCCAAGGCGTCGTCTATCCTCGGCAGGGGGTAGGAGTCTTTCCGGGTGACCTCGTTCAGCTTGCGGTAGTTTACGCAGAACCTGTCACGCCCTCTGTAGCCAGAGGGCGCTCCTTCTCTGTCCTGTCCCTAGTTTTCCGGTCTGCTGTCCTTCCTGTTCCTCTCTTTCCCTTGGGCTATATATTTCCGGGTCTTGCACTCTGTCCTCGCTCAGCATTGACGTTCGGATGTCCTGAGACCCGCCTAGCACCAGGGCGCCCCACGTCCGCTCCCTGAGGGCACAGGTTTCTATACGGCATTCCTGAACTCTTTGCACTAATGAGCCCGGGCCTTTTTCCGCTCTCCTGCTCCCCACGGTTAGTCCCTTTGGACGTCCGTGACAGAACCTCCACGAGCCGTCTTTTTTTGCGGACCAGCACAGCTGGTGCAGACCACGGGCTCGCGGAGGGCTCAGTCACCCCCGCTGTGGCCATCTTGTCCTCGGCGGCGGTCCTCTTGGTGTGAGCCATGCGCCGCGGTGGGTTGCAGATGGGCCGAGCTTCGCCGGTGTCGACGTCGTGTTGGACCAGGGCAGTGCGAGTGCAGCCCTGCCACGAAGAGGTCCTCGCTCTGGGCAAGTAGCGCCTGCGGCCGCTGCCGCTGGTCCCGACCGAGGCCCTGGCAGCTTCACTGGTGCAGGTCCTCAACGCCGTTGCTTCCACGCAATGCTCGGCCCCCGCCACCGCCGCCTTGTCTGGCCCCCTTGGTGACTCAGGGGCAGGATCCGGCACGCTCGCTCCTCGGCTCACGGGCCCGTTCCACCCTGGCGACTGCCGCCACCACTGCCTCTTTTCCCCCCCCGGCTCCAGCAAGCCTGCATCCCTCGGCCCTCGCCGGGCCTGCCCTCCACCAGGTGAAGTCGCTCTCCCTGCCACACCAACTCCTGCCGGCCCAAGTCCAAACTGGCCCCTGCCCACTGCAGCAGGTCCAGCCCCAGGATGCATTCCTGGATGGGTGTGAGGTAGCAGTGGTGGCGCACTGCTGTTATTCTTCCATCAAAACCAAAACCAACACAGGATTTACACACACATAAGGCGACAGAAGACGTACACAGGTTTAGGGTGGTAACTCGTTAACAGAAGACTACACACTTACAAAGCTACACAGGACACTTAAACTAATATAACACTGTTTACGTAAGCAGGGTCAGCTGCTGGTCATCGTGCTGACTCTCAGACTCCCCCCGGCTACAACTCCTAGCCTGTTTCGCGGTACCCTGAGTGTCTAGGTGCGCTTCCTCCTCACCACCGGGCGAAGGCGCTACAATATATCAAAAAGCAGGCGGTATGTTGCCGTACGTGCACCGCGTTTAAATGAAGCATACCTCGCTCATTTTAAATGGCTGGATCTGGTTTTTTCCTAATAAACCTGTTTCGGGTACAGTTAGACCCTACAAAGATGGCCGACCGAACTCACAAATTGTACACCCGGGGAAAGCTATATCTCACATCAGCAGCATACGGAACAACCGTATAACACGCAAGACTATATCAGTCGAGATCGGCTCGATCGATGAGGAAGTTTGGGAGAGAAAAATAACTCGTGGTGTGAGAAGAGAATTAAAGGTAGAAATTCTGGTGCTTTGAATGCTGTAGATTGTCATTCGGGAACGATTATTGGATTGCGGATTACTATGTGGTTGTTGGAGTTGTTGCAGACAATAGCGTCTTAGACTAAGATATGGAGACATCTAAAGTTGTCTAAACTTTCAAGGAAAAGTCACGGAGGTACAGTACTATTTTTAAGAGTCTGGCTGATTGTTTATATTGCTTAAACCTGTCCGTTACGTCACTTTTTACCTGACCGCCCCCCTGTGACATTACACCACACACAGTCCAAGTTCCCAGGCCCGGTTCAGACTAGTAACCAGAGGAATTACTGTCTGTAAGTGGTGCATCGGATCATCACAGTCGTTATAAACATAACTAAAGAAGTCAATGCAAGTGCTTTCGAGATGCTGCAACACTTAGTCAGAAAACATTCATTTTCACTAAGGATTTTGAACATAAACATACAGTAGGTTATCATTTTAATGATTTAATTTCTCAGACATCCATCAAACACCAACAGTAATTAAAAGTACAATAATGTGGCAAAAAACTAAAAAGGTTAAAATGTACAAAAAGCAGTCCGACGTTTGCTTTTCGTAGGCGATCCCCAGATAATTGCTGGCTTCTGGTGAAAAGAGTGTACCTGGCCATCTGATTTCTCTTGTGGATCCAGACTGGTCTCTTCTTCTCCTTCCTCAGAGTGATATTGCAAGCTGGATGATATACAATACCAAGTGCTATTACTTTGCCAATAACTATACCTGGACCCAGATCAGAGACACGTTTCCAGTATAAGACTGGAAGGACAACTGGTGACAGAACAGTGAAAACCAGGCAAGATAATGTTTTTAAATTTGCTTTTTATTGAATTTTTATTGGCCCAGATGCAAATTTCTCAAAAGCTCGGTTTCATTCCCAGACACTGTTTGCAGTGTGAGTCAGTATAGATTTAGCCAGAAAACCAGTCTTGATCTCTGCACAGTGGTGTACTTTCACAGCCAGCCACAGCTAGGTTCCTGTGGAAACTTTTCCAAGGCGGGCTGTGTGCATTCTGTGCAGAGGAATGCACAGGAGCGGAGCTCAGTGATATCATCAAGGGACAAGAACGTGATGGAGCTTGTGCTTTTTCGCTAAAAAATGCTGTTCGCAAAGGGATAAGAGGATAGTATGTTGCAATACTGTATTAAACCCAACCAAGCAACGGATTACACAAGAACATGAAGAAGGTTGCCTTCTGAGGGACTGTTCTTTAAAAATGTATGAGAAGCAAGGAAAGCAATGGTTTTGTTGCTTCAACGAATTCAAAATAAATAAAAATCTGGCATGTGGAAAAAAGTGTCAGTTTTGTTTTAGAATCAGTTACAGGTGTGCAGCAGTACACATTCTGTAGTATTAAAGACAGTAATTCATGGGATTGCATAGAAGAAACATGCAGCCATTTGCTTTCCAGTATATGAAATACTTATTGAATATTAAAAGTCTTCCCAGTGTCCACTCAGAAACCATTCATTGTCGGTTTGGAATACTGGTGGTAGCTTGTCCTCATCCTGGTTACACTGCATTACCACAGTAAGACATGACCACAACAAATGGTCAGTTACAGAGAATGCTCTAACTGACCAACAACAGGCCTATTAATGACTGACAGTGGTTTACTGTGCTAAAAGCTCCTTATGGCCAGTCCTTACTCAACAACAAGCAGCCAGGTCACCCTGCAACTCACTGGAGCTCAGCAGGTGTGAGCCTGGTCAGTACCTGGACGGGAGACCTCCTGGGAAAGCTGAGGTTGCTGCTGGAAGAGGTGTTAGTGGGACCAGTAGGAGGCACTCACCATGCGCTCTGTGTGGGTCCTGATGCCCCAGTACAGTGACAGGGACACTATACTGTAAAAAGTCGCTGTTACGGATAAGATGTAAAATCGAAGTCCTGACTCTTTGTTGTCATTAAAAATCCCAGGGTGTTTCTCAAAAAGAGTAGTAGTACTACCTGGCCAAACGTCTCCCTGGCCTTTACCAGTCATGGCCTTCTAATAATCCCCATCTCTGAACTGGCTCCATCACTCTGTTCTCCTCCCACTGAGAGCTGGTGTGTGGTGAGTGTTACTGGTGCAATATGGCTGCCGCCACATCACCCAGGTGGGGCTGCACACTGGTGGTGGTGGAGGAGAGTCCCCATCACCTGTAAAGCACTTTGAGTGGAGTGTCCAGAAAAGTGCTATATGAGTGTAAGGATTATTAGTATTATATGTGATTAATGCTGAGTGCTGATAAGAACGTGTTGCCTTACAGGGTAACATTTTGCAACGCTTCCCCCTTCCATTTGAAATGCAGCCCGCCAGACAGCTCATTTTCCCAAAACAACAGTGTGTTCTCCCACATAGCCAGTGTCCACAGCCAGTCCACCATCAGGTCATCTTAACTGCTTATTGAATTATTAATCTGAACCAGGTAGGATACTTGTAATATGAACCTTCACGGAGTCATATCGCTATTGTGTTTCTTGAGCTGTATTTCATTGTCTCTTAGAATAAACAGCACAAGACAATTCCAAATGCATATATATTTTTTAAATGTATTTTTTGCTATGATTTCATTGGGAACAAAACTCATGAGAAACAGTGAATATACTGCACATATTCGATTCACCTCCAATTAGATTGGATGATGACAGAATGAACACCTCCCATTACCTAGTAAGACGTGTCACTGATTACCTTGAGCAAGGTACTCTATTCAGACATCTACAATACAAATGACCACATGCATAAATGGTTACTAATGTTGGATAAAAGCATCAGCCATGTAAATTAATAAATACTCCAGTAGCAGAAATGAGCTGAGGGCCAGCTGGGAAGGTGATGAACATGGTTCTGAAGGGAAAATGTACTCAAATTGAAAGACTTCACTTCTCTTCACTTTTTCATGATTTAATTACCAATTCAGTTCTACTTTTCATTCATTTCTGTTTTAAGATACTAACAAGAACATGGAATTAAAAAACTGTTACCAGACACAGAAGCACTGAAATGACAATTACACAGTAACTGTACCCCATGTGTATAATACGTGCCCTTTTCATACAGATCCATACTGTACTGTGGCCCGCAGAGACAAGAAGGTGTTTTTTGGGTGATTCTTGTATCATGTGGTGCTAATGATCACCCTTCTCATCATTATTGTGATGAAGCTTAGTGTGGCAATTACATGCAAGGCTGCACAACCCCTCCCTAACTCAGTGGGGTGCTGGAGTGGCTCGTCTGTTGAGGATGGCGTGACACTGTTCACATCTTCGCCGTGTCAGAAATGGCCTTGTACTTATAGCGATGACAGTTTAGCACACAAATTGGAAACCAAATAAACAAAGTCTAATCACGACACTAACAGACCTCGCGGGAAAGGCCAACCCTCTCACTAACCTAGTACAGATCACACAGCAGACAACAAGACAGCAGCTGAGTCAGCCTGTGCTGCTCCACCCTTTAGCCACCCTGCTCTCAGACTAACACAATGGGAGGTATGCAGCACAAGGGCATGGATCCCCACTACAGCAGTTAATTGCAAAACATTTTGCTTTTAGCCAAAAGACAGGTAGTGCAGGATTTCTAACAATCGATGTTTCATGTAAGGCTGCAAAGGGAATCTCTTCCCACGCTCCTGCTGAAATGAACCTCACCATCTACGAACTGAGCAGCTTCTCTCTTCTAAAGAGAATTATTGTATCTATACAAACAGACATGCAATCGCCTGAGGGTCACAGTTGCAGTTACGTTTCAGTGAACCGCTAGCAACTGTGATCTGACACAGGGGAGAGGAACACGACGAGACCGGCAACATGATAGCCTCTTAACACAAGTGTTTTTTATTTGTATTTAAAAAGAAAGCATATCAGAATAAAAAAAACAAAGTATATTATCCCAAGGCTAAGTTTTTTGTACAGGTGCTTTCCCTTCCTGTGGTTCTTTATGCACTTAGGCTCCTCTGGGTTCAGGTTTCTCTGAAATGTGAGATAAAAGTCAGAGGTGGTCAGAGATCAAATGACACACTTCTCGCCACAGCCCCTCCGGATAACAAGTAGCGATCCCAGCTAACAGAATATTGTCCAAGAGATTCTGGGTAACCTCAACTTGCATTGTCCCCACACGAGCGACAGTAGTCCTGTTTAGGGAAATACAGGACCTGAGCGCATGGGAGCTCTCGCCTCTGACCCCCAGACACCAAAGGCAAGACCATTCCTGGGAATGAACCCTTGACACGGCCACAGGGAAACAAGGAACAGGTCTGCCCAGCCGCAGGAGCCTGGGTTATGTCGTGATGTGTCGTTCTTCCAGCCCAGTGCTTCTTAACTGCTGGCCCTTCGAAAGCCCTCTATTGCAGCCCTCAGATATAACTAGCATCTTATCTATGACATTGGCCTTGCTCATTAGTTATGAAAGAACGAAGGAGCTGGTTGTGGTATCTTTCTGCACTGCAGAGGATGAGAAGTGCAGAAGTTCAGTAGCCCAGTTCACGAGCGTGGCCTCATGAATGGACTCCCCATTCAATTGCATACAAAAGAACTCATTACACCCAGGCACCCCTGCAGTTCCACAATGGTTATGTTCCATACCACCTGGCTTTCTCTCAGCCCCTCTCGGTAACGAGCACGCACCTGTTAATTAAGGCCAAGTCCCGCTGTCCTGCTTCTACTTCTCCTCTTGACACTTTCTACAGAACAAAAGGGACACCCACTGCAGTACGTACAATAAAACTGTAGTTCAAGCAAAGAGCATCACATCACATCATCTAACGTAGACGTTCACATATCTAAATTCCTAGAGCTGATCTGAATGCTTTTCAGCCATGACTAAAGGAGTACTACTGGAAACAGATACCTGACATTATATCAGACAATGCACCTGTAACACTCAAGACAATGCAGAACAAGACTGCTTCAGGTTACACACATCTTTTTACGGGAAGTTGAATTTATATAAAGTCAAGGACATGAACAGTACCTCTACTCTATTATAACTGTGCAGTCTTCTTCAACAAGTAAGCTCTTTAATTCCCTACACTACGCTGGACTTCTAACACGCGTATAAGTGTAAGGAATTAGCATCATCATAATTAAGTAGAAAACAGCATAAGGTTTATGGAGCCCAAATTATAGGGTTACATTGTACTATTAATGTCAACCAAATGCAGGTTTTAAAAATTTGATTTAGTGTATGTAGGTAACACAAGCTGCTTATTATTGTCATAACTTTTGTCTCACATGGAGAAGGAAAATTCAACACTGGGTTTGACAAGACAGTTTGCAGAAGTGATACAGCTGGATTTGTAAAAGTCAACAGGGACTTAAAACTGCCACGCCTATTACATTTGCTAAGGGTGTTCAGTACATCCTTGTCATCAGCTCTATAATAAACATACCAAACAAACAGGGAAACCACCACACCTACAGTACTAACACAAGTTGTTATATTTTAATATATAGAAGAAAGTAAGGCTAATGGTTAAGTAACTTTATAAACCAGAGTGTGATTTAGAAAAAGCAGCAGAATAGTTTATACAGAAAAATATGAATAACAAATAATGTTTTTAATTGTTCCCATTTTTTATCACTTGATTCAAAGCATTTTTCAAAAGCCACAATGCTTTTAAAAGGGATTTTAAATGGGTTTAAATGCAATCCAACTTTATTTGTCATTATACTTACAAGGGTGCATAGTATAGTGAAATGTGTTTCTCATGAGTCTCAGGTGCAGCATATACTGTATATATAGAACAGCAGACAAGACAATAGACAGAAATACAATAACAGTAAGAGTATGGTGCCAGTGCAAAAATGTCAAAAACACACAGAGAAAAGTACAGTATACAAACAGGACAAAAACAGAGCAAAAGTAATACGGCGAACAGTGCAAAAATAATACAGCGATGATTAAATAGTACAACTTGTACAGTAGTACAGCTTGTACTAGTACAACTAGCTACTCTTTGAAGGATAGGAACAACAAGCACACAAATTCAGAGAACAATTTTACAACAATGCAAACAAGAATCCTAATTAAATCCAAACCTAGTGCTGCACACTGTTGCAAGCACATGCCTACAGCGGTAACCTCAGATTCTGGAATTAGAAAAGGTAAAACTGACATTGTCTTATTAGGGTTAAGGTAAATATGAGACTAGATCTGGAGCAGTCTGCCTGTCTGAAGCCCCACCACCCTGCCAGAAGGAAGGTTGAAAATTCCAGGAGCACATGGGACATATCGTGGAATAACAGAACTTGCTGAATAGAAGCAGTTAGAATGGGTTTGTTTAATGCTTCTGCTCAATGCTAAAACAATAACTAGTAAGCTAGTCATTAAACTGATCATGAACTGCTGCTGATGGTGGTACAGTCCTACCGCTGGTACTGTACAGTTCCGCTGGCTGAAAGCCTGTATTTGTTGCTTTTGTGAGCTCGGTAAAGAAATTGTTTTCCACATCCCAGTGTGACGTAGTCATTTCTTCAACTTCCACCTCTGTCGACCCGGAAAAACAAGTCCTGCTGCTTGTGAGGATAGCGCAGACAACTGCAGTCACAACCATTCAAGAGCTGGAAGCAGAGACTATCAGCTGCCTCACCCTCCCGCTGTTTCAGGTAAGATATCTGTTATGTCTTTGAGTTTCCATTCAAAGTGCGTTTAAGGTCCCCTACTTTGGACTTCAGGAACTTTCACACACCAGGCTGCTTTGGTAGTTTAAATTGTATAGTACATAGCTCTTAAACCTGAACTGGATGATAGTAACAGCACTCCTGGATGAAGACCTGTTCATAACTTAAACAGATCCTGAGGAGGACTGGTGTTAGGTGACCAAATTTAAATGATCTGCCGAACTGAAGGATGGACATTTTAATAGCACAATTTCTGTGCCGTATAATATTCCGAAGGTGTATTCACTACCTTTTCTGTGGAGATGCGATTGACTATCATATACTGTTGAATGGATAACTGAGCCCCACTATGAGAGGCTCTGACAAGCGCACTGGGTGAGTGAGCAACACTGGCTTGATTTGCACAAGATGGGCTGCTTTTCATCGCTTAAAAATATACGTGGCTGAAAAATGGGGACGTCCATCTCGATTTATTTCTTGATCTGTATTAGCATTACTTGGAAAGTCCCTGTCCATAGCCAGATGCAGCTGGTTGTGGGGGCTGTTTTGTCACAGTTTCTGGCAGAACCTCAGTTCTTACTAAGGAAATTTCAGAGCCACCAGACTTTTGTGCTGGACCCCATTGAGACAGCTCCAGTATGCTCCCGCTTACCCAGCCAGTTTGGCCCAGTATCACAACCTCAATCAGTGGCACGGTGGAGGATGGGGGAAAGCTCAGAAAGATTGTCCTCTGTCAGTGTTCAGCACTACACACAGGAGTGGTAAGCTCCTCACAGCTGCATTGTAAGCTCTGCTCAATGGTCTTCTCGCTTCTTTGATTATTAAAATATCTTACCACTGCCTGCTTTCAAATTATCATTACGTGATTATCATTAACAAATTAAAATTACTTTAAGCTATCTGATTATCTGATTTTCTATCAAGCCTAGAAATTTACCGATGAAACTGAGAACAATTGTCCCCAGCACAGCTCATTCAGGAAGCACAATTTGGAATGGGAGTGGTGCTGTCCGTCTGGATGAGCTGAAGCCCACGTTGATTCTGTTGTTGCACAGGTCACCGCAGAAGTCCCAGGGGATGGCCCGTGTAGAAGCATATGCTGCTCTGATGGAAGGACTGGACGAGCTGGATTTCAGGTCGTCTGCGATTCCCTGTCATCTGGTGCTGACGGGCGATGACGCCTTCCCTCTGGCCATGAACGACAGGGGCCAAGTCCTGATGGCAGCCTCGCGATACGGGGCGGGCCGCCTGGTAGCCATGGGGCACGAGGACTACCTGAGCCTGCTCCCCGGATTTGTGGAGAACGCTGTGGCCTGGCTAAAGCCAACCCCGGAGGCTAAGGTGGGCATCCAAGAGGCCTGCCGCTTTGTGGCGGACAATCTGTGCTACACGCCCACCAAGACGGAGCTGACCACCTCTTTCAAGAGCGGGATGGGAGTCTACATTACCACCGCCTATAAAGATGACCAGGTGAGCGAGCTCATTGCTTTCCTGAAGGAGGGAGGTGGGCTGCTGATTGCTGGTGAGGCCTGGCACTGGTCCCAGTGCCACGCAAACAAGAACCCTCTCCTGAGTTTCCCTGGCAACAAAGTGAGCAGTGTGGCTGGTATCTACTTTTCACAACACCAGGGGGAGACTGGCATCGTCGCCATACCCAAGGAGATCCCCTCCAGCTGGCTGGCTGTTTCGTAAGTACCTCTACACAATCTGACCGATAACGTAAGGTAATGAGGTGGGTTACTGTTCAGCCAGAAGACCCTCTGCTGTCAGGTTGATGCCAAAATAAAATGAGTAGCAGTCTAGTTTACGGGTGACATGGTGGCGAAGAGGTTAGCATTGTTGCCTCACAGCTCTGGGGCCCTAGGTTGAATTCCGGACCTGGGGTGGTGTCTGCAGGGAGTCTGTATGTTCCCTCTGGGTTTCCGTGGGCTTCCTCCTACAGTCCAAAGACATAGTGGTAGGATAACTGGCTTCTGGGAAAATTAGCCTTAGGCATCTGTGTCTACTGTACATCTGTGTGTCTGCCCTGTAATGCACTGGTGTCTTGTCCAGGGTGTGCCCTGCCTTGTGCTGGTAGCTTTCTGCTGGACCTGCAAACTTGAATCGGAAGAAGCAGTTAGAAAGTGGATGGATGGAAATATAGTCTAGTTTACCAAACTATGTGTTGCACATGGTACCTTTTGTTTCATTGTGAGAGTCATGGGGCAACATCCCACTGCCTGCTCAGTGTTGTCTATAGCAGCAATAAGTAAAAGTTTATTCCATGCTGAAAAGACCTGAAGAAGGGTCCGCAGCCAAAACTCTGTGTTTCCTTTCTTTTCTTTTCAGCATGGAATAAACCCTTACTTGTTCCTTTGCAGCCTACGCATGCTGACCCAGCCACCTGCTTGAACTTCTATAACAGTGACAGGCTGGTAAATGAAACTACAAAGGAAACAAAGAAAAGGGACTTGGAAATAGCTAAAAATATTTTAAACTTTAAATTAAAATATGTACCACAGCTAGCCTCACTTGCCAGCATTCAGAGGCCAAAGGCACCCAGAGACAAGGCAGAAGATCCAGATAGTCTTAGAAACAGTGTCCGGAGAGCTGCCAGCCTGGTATCACAGCGCCCTCTAGTGAGGTGGAAGCAAGCTGGTCTCCACATCCATTTAAAAACACTGACAACAAGTTGAACTATTTTTCCATGCATTTCAATGTTTCTACTAAATTACTTGTAAGAATGTATAAAAAAAAAGCTTTATGGGCATTGTGTAGGAGGAGTGACTGTTTTTTTATTTTGATGTTTAGAAATATGTATGTGAATGAGCATAGCTCTAGCTCGCAAAGAAACAAGTAATAGGTTTATTCCATGCTGAAAAAAAGAAGAAAGAGAACGCAACATTTCGGCCGTCGAGCCTTCTTCAAGGATCATAGCTGTAGCTCTGCTAGGATGTTCTTCATCAAGACTAGAAAACGTAAGGCACTCTGCCTCCTTAATTAATATTTGTTAATATTAACAGTAACAGTTGTTATGATTAATACTATTTATTTTAAATATTAACAGTTAATATTAATAGAGTTAATATTAACTTACTTAATGCCCTTAGTTAATATTGTTCTAAATTTGTTCCTACTGGGTGCAATGGAAATGAATCAGCATCCTTAATCATCGTCCTTTTCATTATCCTTTCTGTTTCCTTGCAATACTGTTTTTCAGGTTTAAGAAAAAGCTTTTTTTTCCTGCTCAGCATCTAATTTGTATTCTATTCTGACTACATTTTCCTTCTTGTTCCCCCTTGTGGACACTGGCGGCCCCTGAAGTATCGGCAAAGACTTCAAGGAGGACCTGGAGTTCCTCCTGGAGGGAGTGAGCGAATTTGACATAAGGGGCGCGGCCTTACCTTCCGAGATCCTGGTTCACGGGCCGCTTGCTTTCCCCATCGGGATGAACGACAACAACCAGAGCTTCCTGGCCGGGGCCTGCTACGGCCAGGGCAAGGTGATCGCCACCACACACGAGGCGTACCTCTCCCACGAGCCGCTGCGGAAGTTCCTCCATAATGCCGTTCGCTGGCTGGACGAGGGTCGCAACGGCCTTGTGGGAGTCCACCCAAACTTGGGTGGAGCCCATGCGCTGTTAAGCCAAGGGGGCCTCCCGTGCGAAAAGACCGAATTCAGTGACAAGTTGAGTGTCTACGTCTGCACCTCCTACAGCGATGCCCATGCCGCCGAGATCCAGGACTTTGTGGCAGAGGGAGGGGGGCTGCTCATTGGAGGTCATGCCTGGTGGTGGTCCCAGAACCACCCGGGCCAAGACCCTGTGATGCACTACCCTGGGAACCGCATCCTCAACAAGTTCGGCCTTGGTATCCTGGGTTCCACCCTGCAGGCCGGCACTTTCAAGGCGCTGAACGCCGAGGAGATCTTCACCCAGACCTACCATTTCCGAAGGTCGCTGCAGCGGTTTGCAGAGGACGTGATAGAAGGCAAGTCCCTGGAGACACACGAGGAAGCCTGGCTTCCCAAACTGGGGAACGACTGCGCTGGATATCTCAGAATGAAGGCTCTCGACTGTCCCTCCTACACCTCCATCGTCAGCCTGCTCACTGAGATGGTGAAGAAAACGGGGCTCCCCCAGGCCTGCCAGTCTTGCCCCATTCAGAACTCCAAGGACCAAGTGCTCCTCAAGTTGGGCGTCGAGATCTACAAAGTGTGTCCTGACCCCGACTCTCTCCTCCCATTCATTATCAAAGACCGCGAGGACCTACCCACTGTGTCGGATGTAAAGGTTAAGATCAACGCCAACACTGGCAGTAAGAAAGCTTCGATTTCTGACACACTGAACATTTTAGACAGCTACAGTGGCTTTGTAACATAGTGGTATATCATCTTTTCTTTCCGTGTTGAACATGCTATCTGATATTCTGTTGGCACCAGTGTTTTTCTATACTGTTTGACAGTATTTCTCCATCAGAAAAACAACCTTATTTAATTATCGAATGTCTGCCTAAAATGTTCAACCAGCGTCATAAGTACACCTTGTGTAACCCATTTGCAGAAAACAAAATTCACTTCATGTCCAACAGTTTCTTTACAAATGCCACTAGGGAGCTAATTGTAACTCTAGCACTCTTGCTGGGTTAATGTACTCTTTATACAGTGGTTGTTAAGACAACCTTGAACAGAAGGTACGTTTCCTTTTCTGTTTCAGATGCTGTGGAATGGAAAAGCACAGGACTTTATCTTTCTCCCGGCAGCAAAACCAACATTGTTGTGCCTCCAGAAATTGTTGGAAAGAACTGGAAGGTAAACTCTCTCTCACTGTGTCTTAAATCTCAAAGCAATAATTAAATTATCAGTCCCTTCCCTTTAACCAATGTCGTGTCAATACCCTGGCAATTTACTATCAGAAATGGCCACAATTTGGTCCTACCAGCAGTTAACAAATAGTCCGGCTGTGGGTCTCCTCCCTGCCAGGCGACCAAAAGGGAGGATCACCCCACAGAGCTCTGAGAGGGACCCCCTTCAATGTTGTGAATTGCAGGTGCAGATTGGCTGCCAGACGGATTACATTGGGCACTGCAAGGAGCTGAAACGAGCTCCGACAGTCTGCGAGAGCTTCCCCATCGCTTCTGAGAGCACAGAGGTGTCGAACCTGTGGGGGGGGCTCATCTATCTCGTGGCACCGGCAAACGTCAGTCTGGGCGACCTAGAAGTCACTGTGGAGAAGGCAGTCCGAGCACCATACTACAAAGGAGGTATGACAGGGGTGGTGCATTATAGCAGAAGCCAGACAGAGAACTGCGTTTTGTGTAAAGGGGGTCCCCAATATATATATTGGGATTGGGGACTAGAAGGTCACAAGCTATGGGGAAAATCCCCCTTTATAAGAACAATGTAAACAATGGAGGATTAGGGACCATAACAGCATGAACTTTGCTCATGTGACTTGGAATAGAGTAGGCTAACTTTCACCACCAGCCACATAAAACATGAGATAACTGCCTTTTTGTTCAACTTAATTCACAAAGCCAACAACTGCAGGAAATCGTGACCTTGTGTAGCCAACATCTCAACAGTTAGTGCAGAAAAAATATACATCAGGATGACTTATAAATGGGTACCTCCTGCCTTAACAAATTATGTTACAGATCGCTGAAGATCCTTGACAGGTAGGATTGTTTCTGGAAATACAACAAGATAGAACTTATCAGTTTGACGTATGTTTCTGGAGTAAGAGGGCTTTAATCTTGTATCTGAAACAGACTCTGAGCACTGCTTTATGGAAAAGAGCACACAAAAGTCAGAACACAACATGAGAAAGCTTATGGACAGCTCACTTAGTACATCTTTGGTTAAGAGGTAATAAAAACAAGGATCTGGTCCAGTGGTTACTTGAAAGAAAATGGGCTAAGATCATTCGATAACCATGTGGTTAGGTCACTTGTTTCAGACTCCCACGCTAGACACACTAGACTCTCCTGTTCTCAATTTTTATTTCCCCTCTCAATTTCCCCTTAGTGTGTCCTTAATGTACATCAACTAGTTTGTGTTTCACTGCTGACCTGTAAAGTGGTTTTCAAGGTGAACTGAGGAGAATGATGCCACAGGGCCATCACTGTACCGTGAACGTGACAAACTGGAGAACGTCTCCCTGGCGGCAGTGCCCACACAGAGATCCTTGCTCCTTCCTCTCCAGGGGAGACCAGCACCTCAGACTGGTTAGGGGCCATTCGTGGTGCTCCCGCTCCCTGGGCCGAGCTGGAGTTTGACAACATCATCCTGGCGATGCCCTCCGAGGCGGTGCGCTGTCTGGACAACCCAGAGGAGGTGGCGGCCCTGTGGAACCAGATCATGAAGGGCATCGCCGAGCTGGCAGCCATCCCCGAGAGGCTCCCCAGGAAGGAGCGCTTCGTGGCCGACGTGCAGATCTCCCACGGCAAGTGTTCGCCGGCGCGTGCCCATCGCCGCAGAAGGCCCGCGATGTATGATCGGTCTGTTTACTGCCCTGCCATATGAGTGTCAGCGGAATCTGATTTAAGATGCTTGTCTCGAGCGTTTGGAGTTTTATGCTGGATATTACGAGATAGTAATTCTCGCGTACCTTATGTGATCATGCGATAGCACAATTGTCATATAATACATTCTTATGTGATCATGCGATAGCACAATTGTCATATAATACCTCCATAGCTACGTGCAGACTTGCACGTGTAACTTCATAACGGAACCATTATGGCTTTGATCTCTACATCCCACAAAACTGATCCTCATGCTTATATTGATTCTGTTCATATTTGCTACAAATTGCAAGATTTCCTTATGACTAAACCCCAGTCGAAAAGTAAATCCATACAAATTCTGCAGCGCCGGACATCGACACAATCGTTAAACCGAAAGTGCCATAGCTTCTAGATGCGTTCAGTGCACAATGTAACAGGTTGTACATACACTGAAGTAGTCGTTGCTATCTCGTAATTAAGAAATAATTTTTCCCTTGGTGACAGCAATGTGCTTCCGTACGCCAAAACAAATTCTATGCAACTTGTTGTAAAGGCAATAAAGGATTGATCGAGGGATCGGGGAATCGAGGGATTGACTGACGTATTTAAGCTGATTTTTTTTTTCTTAGGTTGGATGCACGCTGGATACCCTGTTATGATGCACTCAACTGCAGCCAAAAACTTAATTGACCTGGACCTCATTAAAAACAGTGGGCTGTGGGGACCCATCCACGAACTGGGACACAACCAGCAGAGAGGAGCGTGGGAGTTCCCTCCACACACCACCGAGTGCACATGCAACCTGTGGTCGCTCTACATCCACGAGACCGTGCTGGGCAAGGAGAAGCACAGAGCCCACGAGGCCTGTACGCCCCAAAACCGAGAGGAGAGAACCCGTCATTTTGTGGAGAAGGGTCGAAGCCTGAATGACTGGAGTGTGTTCACTGCTCTGGAGACCTACATGCAGGTAAAGGAAGCATATGCAGGGACAGAAAGGTTTCTGAATTATTTCTTCCTTCTCCTGATTGGTGTATAGGTGTTCTACATGGGCATAATGGCAGCCCTGTGTCATGGGTGTGATGGATATAGTGCGCCCCTGCTGTTTGTGAAGTGCTTTGCAATCCTCTGGGTTGGAAAGATCTCTATACAGTAAATGCTATTAATCACTTTTACTTGATGATGTAAAAGTAAGTAAAAACTGTCCATATTGCAAAAAAGTATATGGTAAGCTGGTACTATCGCTGCTAAAAAAACAATAGCACAATACTGGCTGACCTCTATCGCTCTTCCTCGGCGTCAGCAGACTTTTATGTTTTTGAGAATTTTATTTTTGGAACTTTCCAGTCTGCATCCTTGGTGCTAAAACACAGAGAGTCAGCATGTATCCAAGATAAATCACTATTATAGGTTTATTATATGTGCATATTTCATGTGCACTAGATATAGTTGTGGTTTGTGACTGTGTTTTGTTTTCTTCTTTCTGAGAGCGGATTGCCATTGTAGGGAGGTAAGAGGGTTTGATATGTTTTGTTCTGTTCTCATTTTGCGATCGGAGTTTTGGTGATTGTCGATAGTAATAATAATAATAAACAATTTAACACAAAGAAATGCTATTTTATTACCCCTGTCTTGCAGCTCCAGGAGGAGTTCGGCTGGGAAGCTTTGAAGAAAGTCTTTGCGACCTACCACCTCATGAGCAACATCCCCAATAACAACACAGGCAAGATGAACCTGTACGCCGAGACGTTCTCCACGGCGGTCGGCAGGAACCTGGCTCCTTTCTTCAGGTCCTGGGGCTGGCCCATTGAGGAGGGCGTAGAGAAACGCCTGTCGGAGCTGCCGGAGTGGAGCGAGCATCCAATGACCAAATACGCCTGAGCAGAGCACGACATCACGCTGGCTAGTGTCAGACTGCTCTGCTCCCAGACCAGGCCCACAGGAGGCCCGGTCAGTTACCCCGTGTGATGAATGTGTCACCCACACACATGGTGCTATCATATAACGTTGCAACATGTGAGCAGGTCCCACACTTTGTTTGAGCTTATACCCCTTGGAAATGGGCTGCTTTGGTGTTACAGGTGCGCGCAGGTGCTTTGGTGTGTTCATTGCAGGCTTTCCGTTATATTGCTGAGAGAGGTCGCGTGAGATATTGCCGCTCATTCGTTCCCTGGGAATTGACTGATCCCAGGAATATTCAAACAATCCAAACAATCGATACAAATCCAAACGATCCGCATAAACAAACGGAGCTGGACTGGGGTCTTGCCCTGCGCCTGTTGCTTGCCCGGATAGTCTCCGGCTCCCCTAGGACCCTGAATTGGATAAAGAGGTTAGAAAATGGATTTACGCGTAAATAAAATTGTATTTATCGTTACGTGACGTATGGGAGGATTTTACATAAGGCCAATTCACAGAGTCTGGGGAGGGGTAGTGTAAATTAGTTTTGAATTCAGATAGAGGGAGAGAACGATAAATTTAATTCGTGCATGAAACCTGACTTGTTTGTGAATCTGAACCTCCCCTTGAACTACTTTCATTTTTCTACACGTGCAGAGTAGAGGAGAAAGCGAGAAACTATCGTGCTTCCACCTCAATTATCTCGAATACCTTGATTCATAAAAACATACTTCAGATTCTAAATATTTTAGAATACATACAGTACACGTATTTACAGTTCACAGGGTTCCCCCCCCCAAATAACAGGTTTGGTAAAAAAAAACATTGAAATGACTAAATTAAGTTTTTACTGTAATTTACCACAATATCAGGTTTGATAACAGGTTTCATATTGTTCAAAAACTTTAAAAATGCAATAATAAAACGCCAAATTACACTATACATGGGAACTCGCCATACTGTGCACTCAGCTCACTGGCGTTTCATACAGTAACGGAGTTCGAGTCCGCAACAGTTACTTTTAAAGTATCTATTTTATCTACTTTCTATGAATATTCTTCCCACAGGCATCACAATATCATAACCTGAACGCTGAATAATAATTTAGCTACGCTATTCTCACTAAGTTTAACTTTAAAAATAGTACAAAACATTGAGGTAGCTTCTACACAAACATTTCAATCAAAGCAATCTTTACGTTCCTTCTTTTCAGTATTTTTCCCCACTAACGTTCAGGTGTAACATATCGTAAATCTGAAATGACATAATTTTAATTTTGACAGCTGTGGTTCGGAAAAACATCGACCTGACAGTAGAGAACAGACGCCGGTAAAGCGAGAATTTACAACCACTTTAAGAAACTGGTATTTCGTGTCCCGTTAATAGGTGAAATAGTGCACATTTCCAAACACATATGTTGTTACGAACGTAAATCACGGTCTAATCTTTTTTTCTGGGTTTAAATTTTTTCTTCAAAAAATGTTTTAAAAAAAAGTATTCAAACTCACAGTTCAATGTTTGCGGTTCCTAACGGTCAATTACGCCATCTTCAGACACCCAACCAATCCATCTCAACTGCGGTTCTACAGGTGATGGAAGTTTGTTTTCCGAGTCTTCCTTAAAATGTACCTACCGTATTTAGTCTAGGAATTGGTTAGATCGTCTTTTTGAAGAAAACAGGGGACTCATACTGTATTTTGCATTAACCTTTATAATGTAATGCTTACTGCCGCCATTGAGTGTGAAAGCCGGCTTATCAGAGCGGTGACGTCACTGCCCTTCCCTGTAATAGCAGGACCACAGACGCTGGGCTGGAGGGAGATCTCTCTTTAGCTCAACAGGCTGAGTGACGCCGGAAGCCCGGTTCGATTCCCCGACGGTGGGGGGCTAACTTGATGCAGCAGCAGGTGAGGGCGCCCACGTGAACCCCGAAGTGTTACAGTAACATTAAATCCATCCAGGTCACGTTTGGGGTAGATACTGCACAGTATGTTGTACTTTCATATCACCAGTTTGTTACCAACACTGTGTTTATAAAAACTGACAACAAAAGCAAGAGAAGCTAACTAAGTGAGACATACTGTACAGAGAGCCCTCTTCACCACTGGATTCCCAGATAAACCAAATCTTCTCATGTAATGGGCTCTGAAGGGACTTCATCACAGGAAGCTTTAATATACAGTACAATGTGGGTGTTTTTCATGTTCATGATTTGTATGCACTCAGGTCGGTGTCAGACTGATTATTATAAAGACTAAATGTTGTACTGATATGAAATGTATTATGCAACCTCTATTATTAACTCCTGGGCTCTATCTCTCTTTTGCAGCAACAAAATTAAATATTCTTAATCAAAACAAATTCTTACTTTGGTGAAAGTATTTGTCAACATCCTGTATTTGACACAATGGGCACTAACAGTTTTGGAGAGCAAGGGTGTAAGGGGAGAGAGAGAAAGACAGGGAGACAGCGCAGAGAGTACATGACTCCCCTCTAGAAAAAGTGCAAAAGAGGACCAAAAAAAATGCTTGAAGAGCAAGAAGTGGAGAGAGAGGAAGTGAACCACCCAGTCATTGTGCTTTTCTGGGCTAGAAAGGTTTTGTCTAGTGTATTTTCATTGTTGAATAATTATACATAGTGGCTAGAACACTTTGTATACAGTAGTTGAAAAAGATGCTTTTTTTTCATTGATTACCCCTGTGAAACCCAACCCTAACTCTTCAATAGCTACTGGACTCAATGCTCAAGGATCTGAATTGCTTTTAACTGCAATTTCTCCTAAATCTGCCTGAGGCCTTTCTGCACCACACAGTTCAGGAAGCGCTGGAAAAGCACAGTCATACAGCACAAAAAGAGGTCGTAATTAAATAAATTCTCAGAACCAACGTTGTACCAGGTCTACTTATTGGATGTTTATTTTAAGATAATTTTATTACATTCATGCAATTTCTATTGTCATTTGAATATTTTTGAAACACGTGTGTGAATAAGTTTCTAATTTCTAAACTTCAAGACTGGACCACCCAACAATACTAACATACATTTATTCACAGACGTGCACAAAAATACAGTACATTGCCAAAGTCTGCAAAACAAAATATATAATTGGAAATTCGCAATTACAATACCTTGATTAAGCATATCTTAAGATATCAAGGCAAAACGGGAAGATGTAAATGTTTATTCCATGCTGAAAAAAGAAGAAAAGAAACACAATGGGTGTGAAAAAGGCTCCACAGCTGAAATGTTGTGTTTCTTTTCTTCTCTTTTCAGCATTGAATAAACCTTTACTTGTTCCTTTGCAGCCTACGCATTCTGACGCAGCTCCCCACCTGAACTAAAATAGGAAGACTACCGCTTAATGAGTACATAAAGACGTCATCGAAGACAATATTATTACAGGGTCCAGCTATAATTCAGTAAATGCCTGTTTTGATATAGTTAACATTTACAGCGCAGCTTGCATTTGAAAGATATTAAGCAATCGATTTTTCATTTAGGCATGGTTATTCTTTAATTGTTTCTTAAACACCAGGGTGTTAGCATTTATAACCAAGCCAGCACAGACTTGGCCGGATATGAACCCACACTGGCTGACCAGATTCATCTAACAGCATTCATTTGCTTCACGCAAGGAGACTCTTATCATGACACTTTCCCCCAGCTCAGTATTTCTATCACAGTCGGGTCTGAAATTACGGACAATGGGCCTTCGTGGAGCAGCACACCATACTGACCGATTTAGGCAAAAATGGTACCGTTTCCATTTTCGAAAGATAGAGCACGGGCTCTATACTGCAGCTCAGATCCATAAAGGAGAATAATATCAGACTAACGTAACACTTGTAATCGTTAGGAGGGAAGTGGTACTGGAAGGGAAAGAGGGCGACTGGGGGGAGGTAATTAAACACAATGATACCCAGGATGATCAGAACCATCTTAAAGGCCTTCTTCTTCATGGGGTGCATCTCATCCCTGCCCAGCACAGACTGTCTCAGAGCCCGCAGGATGGAGAGGTTACAGAACAGCATCACTGCAAAGACAGACAGTATGAAGATCGTGAATGCCTGATCTACACTCTGGATCCCAAGGATGGACTTCGTGAGGGAATAGGCCACCATGAACGCCCACACCACAGCAGCACAGACGGCTCTGTAACTGCGGTCTTTGATCTTGGTGAAGGTGATGGGGTGCACCACGGCCATGTAGCGGTCCAGGCAGATGCAGGTGAGGAACAGCGGGGAGCTGTCTTTTACCCCGTAGGAGAACCTCTGGAAGTACCAAACATGCATGTCGTTCAGGAACAGTCTGTTCGCCAGCTCGATCGGAGTCATCAGGCAGAAGAATGAATCAAAGACGGCGAGGTTCATGATGAAGATGTCAGAGGTGGAGGAGTCCCTCGTCTTCCGCAGGACGAGCCCCACCACCATCAGGTTGGCCGGCAGACCAATCACAAAATTGAAGACCTTCACGCTGTAGTAGAACAGGAGGCCAGATAAATGCCCTTCACACCCTTGAAATTTACTAAACATCACGACCGTGATGTTAGGCGTGCTGTGGTTGAGAAGAAGACTCGAGTTGGTAAAACTATCCATTGCCGTTCTTGGAGACAGTGACGGAGCTGATCAAGTGGTTCTGAATGAAGAGACAAAAAGAAGAAGAGACATTTTTAGTCCTAGTGCAGCAAGAACACAACAGAATTGGGTTGAACTGAAACTTTATTTACTGATGTAGCGTTCGGAGCATAAAGTCCAGCAGGAACAGGTGAAGGTTTATTCCACACTGAAAGGAAAAAAAGAGAGGCACAACATTTTGGCTGTGGAGCCTTCTGTCACACACCCACTTACTTGAACTTCTTCAATAGAGTACAAGATGTGTTTTCAGGGCTTGGCTACTCAGTCCTGCTCTAACTTTGTAGACATCCTTCTCGATTTTGAGTTTCTCACTGTCTACACGTGGCCTAAACTGAAAACCCTTGCCTTCTTTCGAGACTCCAAGAATTGTGCAAAGGGTGCACTCGTGTTTGCCTGTTGTTTGCTTGTGCCAACACTCTTACGGTGGTACTGAACCCTGCAGACCAAACCCATGCAGGAGCCTTCATGCCCTTGGTGTGTCAAGACACGCCTGTTTCTGCTTAGATCAGCTTGAGGATGAGTGTGTGATGTGTAGTGCTCTTACTGTAGCCTGTATACCAGTGTGTTGTTTATATTACAGCCTCGGTTTCTGGTTTTTGATTAAAACTACCTTGTAGGCAACAAAGTTATTTTTTGTATAAAAACTAGAGATCTATAAAGGTTAACACTTATCATTTACTGTGGATTAAACTCATTTAACCCACATGTCCACCCATCACTTACACAGTTTAGCCTCCAGTGATCATCATCATTATTTGTGGAAATTTTTACTTTGGCATTAATAAGGCAGAAAACCACATTTTACTTTACTAACCTTTAAATGCCTTCTAAGTAACAGGCTTTTTCTCAAATATTAAAGTACTGAATACTGTACTTTTCCCATCAATTCATGAGGAACCACAGTACCAGAGACGTACAGAACTACTGTACATAGTGAAAATGTACAACATGAACCATTCCTGAGGTTTGCAAATTAATTGCAGTTTCAAAGAGGTTTGCAAATGAAGTGCAATTTCACCTGCCTGTGAAGATGCGTTTCACTGTAAAAGCAAAGAGTTTATCATGTTACATTATCAGTGAACCACGGTGAAAGAAGAGTCTATAAATCTTGGAAGAAGTAAAAACCAAAGCTATCCTTTTTAAATAGCAGTACAGTCAGATTCACTACTGCTCTGATCTTCTACTTGGAACAGGATTTACAGACAAACCAACTGAATCAGTTGAAGAGAGATTAGAGAATAATGTAATGACTGATGAGTCTGGATCTGCATTCTGTTAAACAATCAATGACTATACTGGCTGAGGAGGAATGAGAGTCCTCTTAAAAAAAGGGAGGTGTATACAGTATTTATTTATATTAACAAGTTTGGTTATTCAGGTCGCTGAGAATTGCTATATCAAATAATTAATTGTTATAATCAAGTCATTATAATACTAGCATATTTAAGTACCAAACAATGACAATCTAAAAAATCAAGGAGTCTGACATAAATCATAAATCTGCTAAATGAATAAAGAAATTACACTCCCTATGTTAATGTAACAGAATATCTAATAGGAAATACATAGTGTTAATACTACTCAAGCACCAGGAAATAAATGACAAATTCACCTCACATTATATTCTGTAAAAATAATAATAGGTAATGCCCTTTTCATTCCTTTTTCTGTTTAATAAAACAGGAATTCTTCAACTTTAAACATCGTGTATTTCACAGACAACATGAAATGATTTCACAGAAAACACACAGATATGTGATACATTTTTACAATCCCTTACATTATTTTACAATAAATTTGTGTTTCGTTTCCTTACAGATAGTATCTTTAGATTTTAGTTTTTGGTTCTAAACTATTGTTCCCATTAATGAAGAAGATGCTAGTAGCTAGGTGCAGTTATCTAAAGCTTCTAACATCTGCATTGCTGCTTAATCTATTTCAAACCTATCAAACCTACATATAGAGGCACTGGTAAAGTGATTTCCAGTGGCTCTGCAGTTATAGTCATATTGTTCAGTTTATAAATGTCATACATACCAATACAAATCACAACGCAAGTGATCTTACCAATGCAATGTCAGTGTTTTCATTCAGCGTCTTTGGTCTTCTTGTGTGGTGCTCCTGAGCTTGCTGTGTTGAGTGTCTTGCAGCCTGAAATCTGTAGTATCCTGTAGGAATCTTGTTCAAGACACTGTACTTTGTTCACTTGGAAATGGGTATTGTAGGGGAGCCAAGCCAAACTCTCCAGAGGGCATGAAGGAAGGGCATCTTCACCCCATCCAATCAGAAGCTGGTAGAGAGAACTGAACCATTTTCAATTGGAGATTTGAATTTCTAGCAATCATTTTACCTTCAAACAAGGTCTCCAGGGAGTTTGAATATACTGAATATTAATCATATATTAATTAAAACATTCAGTAGACTTCATGTGAAACACTATGGGAAAATGCCTTGGTTACAAATATAAAAAGGGGCTTTTGCTACACAAGGTTCTGGTGGAAAATTTGTTTTTTTGACACTTACGTCTCCTTCCAATCCACTTTTACAAGTGATGCAATAGAGAGGTCATTGGAGCACAAACAAAACACACAGTAAACAAAGTGATGCAAGAGACCAGGTGTACAAAACTGAAATTCGGTGTAATACAGTGTAAGGTGTTACGTGCAAGAAGCAAAACGTTTTTTCTAACCCAATTTGCTCAGGAGGCCACAAGCACGTCCTCCTAGGTTAGAAACGTGGAGGGACTACTGGCGACTGGGGATCATAACATGTTGTCCTCTGAACCTTAGTGGATGTCCTGTCATTTGGGGGTGTACAGTTTTCAGAAGATTGACGGTAAAAGAGTAAGAGAGTATTCAAGACAGGAGTAACGAGAGAAACACGGAGAGAACAGATGGTCACAATTCCTGGACACAGAGATACCTGGACATAGTATATCCAGTTTACATGTAACATAGACGCAACAAAAAAGTCTCTGCTGCTGCCAGAATGGTTTAACAGAGAAGAAGAAAAACAACAGGTCAAAGAAATAGCAGGAACACTGTAATCAGACACAAAAGGTTTTTAATTTGGCAGGAGAAAGTAACATGTACAGTAACATCGCTGCTGGTGATCAAACGAACCAAGCAGAGTTTCCAGTACCACTGCAGCATACAAAAATAAAAAAGTGAACACAATAAACTGGTAAATTGTATTGTAAATTTACAGTGTTCATTAAGCAAATCAGAAGCTGAATAACAATGATGATACCCTTATGGCACAATTGGCATATGACAAGGAGAATCACCTCGAATGCTAAATTCAAAAAGCAATCAAGAGTATTGATTTAGCATTCAAAATGCTAAATGCTATATGCTTTAGCATATACAATACGCACCAGGTAAAGATTTATGATGTGAATGTAATAGTAGAAATTCAAGGGTGATTCAAAACAGACATCTCAAACTTATAAACCTGGCAAAGTGATCAGATATCATTTCATGAATTTTACCACATTTTTCCACATTTTCTCATATTTTCCAACACAATCATTCCTAAAAAAACTGTATTTTGACGTGGTTTAGATAGGTGCTTTTTGGCTGCTTTGGAGGCACCTCATACCAGGCTTGTAATCACGGGAAAATCATTTTTGGATCAATATCAAAGACTAGTTCTTAAAAGTGCACATCGAATTGGTGATGGTTAATCAAGCACTGTATTTTTTTTTTCAAATAACCAACCTCAGTTGGTTCTCTAGCATGATGTTGTATGTTGTATTTGTGATTACAAAATCAATTTGCATGAATGATCAGTCAAAACACAATCAACTTGGACTTATTAGGCTGGTGGTGACTCAAAATAAATTAAGAGCAATTAAGAAAAAAAATATAAGGAGAAAGAAAGCACTCTACAAGGCAACTATAAAGGAGCAAGATCCAATTATAGAAAACAGAGTGTACTGAATTGCAACCACAGGTGAAAAAGACTTTAGAATGGCCAAGAAAGAGGGAGAATTCTCTTAAATAATGAGGTGATTTTGAAAATGACAGGGAAATATGTAAAATTGTATTTAGCACAGGTGTTTTCTTAGGTGGAAATTAAATTAACATGAGCATAGCAGGGGTTGAAGCATTTCCTGACTTAATATTACTTGAACCTCCTGATTATGATGGTTTTGAACCAGTTACACAAGAGAAAACGATGGATGTTAATTATGGATCGTTTCTAGAGTCTGCTTAGCCCCTGCACAAGATGAATAAAGTCCTGAAACTGAAGTGTGCGGGCATGCAAAATAATGCATTTATCCTCATTGATAACTGAATGAAGGACCAAAAACAGAGAGAATATTGCCGGACAACATATGTAAAAGGGGAACTGCAGCCCCCAAAAGGCTTAAGCTATTTCTCCTTTCAAATTGGATTTTAATAGTTTTTGAAGGTCTCTATGGAGTCAGCCACTACCCCACCTCCCCATAACCACTTCTAACAACTTTTTTGTCCCATTTAAGTCCTATATTTTATCTCCATATGTCTTCCTTAACATTCTGTCTTTCAAAACTTCCCTGCCCCATTACAGAGACACGCAGGGCACCATGATTAGGTACCAGCCTCTTTCTTTATTTACAGCTTTTAACACTTAAACACAGCTGCACGCAAAATCTTTAAAACAAATAAAGTAACAGGAAAATATTTATTCCATGCTGAAAGAAAAAGGAAAAAGACACAACATTTCGGCTGTGGAGCCTTCTTCAGGAGTTCTTGGTGTTCTTGGCACCTGAAGAAAGCTTCACAGCTGAAATGTTGTGTCTCTTTCTTTCTCTTTCAGCATGAAATAAACCTTTACCTGTACCTTTGCAGACTGTGCATGCTGACACACCTACCTACTCCAAAAAAATAAAGTGACCATGTGAAATGAAAAGCAAGTGCAAAGCTCTTTCTGAAAGTCATGGAAAGTTGGGAGCACCCTTTTTCATTTGAAAGGTGCATCACAAAGCAATGAGAGGAAGCCTGTAAGAACAGAGAGACACAAGAAATGATTGAACCATAGAAACTGGGTTCAATCACATACAATATCTTCACATTATATAACATTCATTTAACATTCATTATATAACATGTCATATAACATTGCCTGCCTATGTTCTACACCAAAACAGAAAAGTTGCTGGTTTAAAGACTCCAAAATCTAGAGTTAGGAACCACCTGATCTAGGCTGTGTCATTCCCTTGGGTGCCTTGGCAAACAGTCACATTCCCACGAGAGACGGCATACTGCTGGAACACATGGGCAAATGCATGTGCTCATCCCTAACCCTAACCCTAATCCTAACTCAGCCCCCCCTTATCCAATTAACAGGTGCTTCACTAATCACGCCGCATTATTTAAACCTTATGCTACTGGGACAGTGCTCTGTCATCGAGCTTCTTTCTGACACACAGCAGCACTCTCTCAATACTGACCTGCATCTCTGAAAGATTCTCTCTGCCTGAAGAATTCCTGATCGGTTCCAAACCTGAGAACATCAGCCTCCTGCTTAGCACCAGATCAGTAGGTTCTCTTCAACAGCCTGTTTCCCTCCTAGTAGCACAGTCTCCCAGGCCAATTATGTCCAGATGACTGCACTCGCCTTCTCTTCAGTCCTGCTCACATCTGCCTGTTCAGTCTTGCTTACAGCTGCTGGCTCCTTTCACCGACTCTGTACTTGTTTGGCTGTCTCCGGCAGTCTCTGAGCTCCACCTTCCGGGAATCTCGGCCAGCCTCCGGAGATCACCGAGCTCCTGCATTTGGATTCCTAGCCTGTTTGTAAGACATGGGAGTCAGCTTCAGATTGACGCATCATGTAGGTCCAACAGGGCTCGATGAAGAGCTCCAGATCCTGGCCAGCCATGAGACAGCCCTGCAGGCACAGGAAGCGTGTGCTTTCAGCAGTGACTTATACTCCCAGCCACGAAGACCTGGAGAGCAACCTGTCAACCCCTTTATTGGCCCCGGAGTAGTGAGGAACTTCCTTGACTTTAAGATTACCAAAAGATCTAGCTGTCTTCCAAAATGTTATTAAAACCAATTTATGGAACTGTTGGACTTTATGAATGGTCCACTTGGAAAATATCCTGATATATTCCCACTGCCTCCTTCTGTGTCTGAGGACCTCTATGCAAACCTCTATGGGACCTCGAAAAATGCAAAACTCGGAAAGTGTCAGTTCCACCAGATAGAGGTGGCGCTCCTAGGATATATCCTCTCCTCCTTCAGCTTGCAGATGGACCCCCGGCATTAAGGGACTGGTCCACTCCTACCACCCTCAAACAGGTCCAGCGCATTGTGGGCTTCCCCAATTTCTACCACAGGTTTATTCTAAACTTCACCACAGTCGTGGGCCCTATCACAGCTCTCACCAGAAAGAAGCCCAGCAAGAGCAGGTGGACCCCCCAGACATGGGGTGCCTTTGAGGAACTGAAGCACCACTTCACTTTAGCCCTGGTCCTTCACCACCAGGATCCCTCTGTGCCCTTCTTTGGCCCATGTAAGGAAATGGAAGGCACAAACGCCATCACCTGCTGGCTGGTCTTTACCTGGTCATTAGGAAGGTGAATTCTCACAAGAGACTGCACACCATCTGGAGTAGACAGAACACACTCAGGCCAATTATCTCAACCCATCCTTCATACAATTAATGGGTGCCTCACTAATCATTCCTCATTATTTAAACCATTGTTTTCCACTGGGATGGTGCTCTGTCAATGAGGTCCTTTCTGACAAACAGCAACACTCTCTCAGTACTGACCTGCATCTCTGAAAGATTATCTCTGCCTGAATCTGCCTGAAGAATTCCCGATCAGTCCCGAACCTGAGAACATCAGCCTCCTGCTCAGCACCAGAGCCTGTTTCCCTCCTAGTAGCGCAGTCTCCCAGTCCGATCCTGTCCAAACGGCTGTGCTCGCCTTCTCTTTAGTCCTGCTCACAACTGCCAGTTCACTTCACCGTTCTTCTTCGGCAGTCTCCAGTGGTCTCCAAACTCTAGCTCCAAGGCAGTCTCCACCATCCTCTGGAGATCACCAGTCTCCTGCAATTGGATCCCTAGGCTGTCTGTAAAATGCAGCTGTCAACTACAGCTGTCAACGAAAATTAAGTAGGTAACTCCATTTACAGTCAACATAATTAAAATAATACAACACTGCTAATAATGAAATACCATGGTCCAAATTAACCCAGAACCTTGATTCAATCCTTCATCATTCATTCAAATGATGAATGACAAACCCAGTACTTATATCCTTTTGCTTCCACACCTCTGTATGCTTGACACTGACCTCTAGGCTTGTAATTTCTTACCTATGGGAGAGGCAAGTGTTGATAACCTTAATACTTCAGATCATATGGCATAACTGTCACGGACGTCCAAAGGGATTAACCGTGGAGAGGCAGGAGAGCGGAAAAAGACTCATATGCATAGCGGCGAGACGGGAAAAAGGCCCAGGCTCCTTAGTGCAAAGAGTTCAGGAGTGCCGTATAGAAACCTGTGCCCTCAGGTAGCGGACGTGGGGTGACCTGGTGCTAGGCGGGTCTCAGGACATCCGAACGTCAATGCTGAGCGAGGGCAGAGTGCAAGACCCGGAAATATATAGCCCAAGGGAAAGAGAGGGAGAAGAAGGACGATAGGCAGGAAACTAGGGTCAGGACAGAGTAATAATAATAATAATAATAATTGCTTACACTTATATAGCGCTTTTCTGGACACTCCACTCAAAGCGCTTTACAGGTAATGGGGACTCCCCTCCACCACCACCAATGTGTAGCATCCACCTGGATGATGCGACGGCAGCCATAGTGCGCCAGAACGCTCACCACACATCAGCTATCAGTGGGGAGGAGAGCAGAGTAATGTAGCCAATTCATAGAGGGGGAGTATTAGGAGGCCATGATTGGTAAGGGCCAATTGGAAATTTGGCCAGGACACCGGGGTTACACCCCTACTCTTTTCGAGAAGCGCCCTGGGATTTTTAATGACCACAGAGAGTCAGGACCTCGGTTTTACGTCTCATCCGAAGGACGGCGCCTGTTTACAGTATAGTGTCCCCGTCACTATACTGGGGCATTAGGAGCCACATGGACCACAGGGTGAGCACCCCCTGCTGGCCCCACTAACACCTCTTCCAGCAGCAACCTTAGTTTTTCCCAGGAGGTCTCCCATCCAGGTACTGACCAGGCTCACACCTGCTTAGCTTCAGTGGGTTGCCAGTTGTGAGTTGCAGGGTGATATGGCTGCTGGCCAGTAGGAGCCCCCTCTGGCTGAAAAGGGCGTGACAATAACATTTACATAACTTACCTTGCACGGTCAACAACATAAACATATAATATAAAAAATCTCTAGGCTATCATTGGAAAAACCAAAATATTGTATAAAATGTCATTGAACACAATAAGATAATTAACATTTAGGGTTTAATAAGAGCATTAAGGATTTAGATTAATGAAGAGGGTAAGGTTTAAGGGTTCATTTCCAGGGTTAGATTAAGGTTCAGAACTAGAAGATAGGTTGAAGGTGGAAATCCTTGTCTGAGATCCCAGAGTGTGCTGTGACCAGGAGTCATTGATTCTGCAAACTTGCATACATATGGCTGATGAAACTGTACTCTGCTAAACAATAACGTTATTAATTGACTCTGTTGCTTTTCACAAAGGTGTCGCTAACTCTATCAGTCAGGAAAACATGGCAATCTGACCATTCTCGACAAATAGAGCAGAGGCTGAACACTGCTGCTGAGGTCCATGAAGGCAAACGCAATGTGATGAACATAACACTTAAACACAAGAGGAGAGAAGTAGTTCTGGAAAGGGAAAAGAATGACAGGTGGGAAATAATGAAACACTATAATGGCCAGAATGATAAGGACCATGTTGAAGGCCTTCTTCTTCACAGGATGCATCTCATCCCTCCCTGGACCAGACCTTTTCAGAGCCCAGAGGATGGAAAGGTTACAGAACACCATGATGGAAAAAATTGTAAGGATCATAACACTGAACACACGGTGAAAACCCTTCACTGCGCCCGCAGCGTAAGAAATGGCATAGCTAATGATAATGACCATCAGCACCTCCGCACAAATGATTCTGTGCTTCTGACTTCTGAACCTAGTGAAGATGATGGGGTGCAGCACTGCTAGGTAGCGGTCCAGACAGATACAAGTGAGCAACAGGGGAGAACCATCTTTTATACCGTACGCGACAGACTGGACTTGCCAGACAGTCGCATGATTCAGCAGTAACCTGTTGAGCAGGTCAACAGGAGACATGAGGCAGAAGAAGGTGTCCAGGATGGCAAGGTTCAGGATGAAGATGTCAGAGGTGGAGAAGCTGGCTTTGTTCCTGTGTAGAAGCCACAGCACCATCAGGTTGATCTGCAGTCCCAGGACGATGTTGATAGCCTGTGCGATGATGAAGATCATGGGTCCCACGGGGATGACTTTGCACTCCTCGAAGAAACTCAACGGCTGGACTGTGGCGTTGGGCGTGTTGTAGTTGGGCAGAGAGCTTGAGTTGGTGTAGAGAGCAACTGCCATCGTTGTTGAACACTGAGAGATACAAACAGACATGCTTCGTCTTAAATCACAGCAAGATCACAGCAAGGTGGGAGCTTGAATAAGATCAGTGAATCATGACTAAAAAACTGAGCTGCGCAAGTAGTTCAGGTGTAACTTCAGGTGACACCCGAAGAAGGCTTCACAGACGATGATCTTCCTTTCTTCTCTTTTCGGCATGCAATAAACCTATGACTCTTTCCAACACATGAGTAGTCAAGGTCATACTCAAGATTTCTAATAGAGTGACCACTCTACAGTATGTCCTCTTAGAATAAAAGGTGCTGTTATTCAATTAGATGAAAATTGTTCTCTGGCACTTTACATTTTACACTTAAGCTTCTATTAGCTTTTGAGAACCCCATCAGTCAAAATCTCAAAACTTATCACAAGCGTAGGTTGGAAAAATCTTATCAGCGTCGAACTGCCTTGCCTTCCAGCTGGTTTTCACATGATTACTGTGTGATAATTTGTTTTTCTATGTATTATCATACACAATGTGTATAAATTATATCAACAGCAAAGTGGCAGTGCCCAGTGCTGGATTCTCAAATATACTTCAGAATTTGCAATGCAAAATGGCCAGTGCAAGTCTGAGGTTAAGCTACAGTATATGCCTTAGCATATACAGTATCTTAGTGTAGGCGCATCATTCATTTTTATACAGACGTGCATTTCACGTCAGTACAAGATTTACTTAAGCGCTATGAAAAAACATTTTCCCTTGACCACCAATGCCCTTTGCATGGAAATGTGCTTGTGCAAGAATTGGCGTCAGATTGCATGCACATGCACAGGCTAAAACAGATAGCAAACGCAATAGCTTTAAATAAACTGTTTTCTAAATAAATAAAGCTTTTACAATTTCAATGAGACCATGCAAACATACCTGCCTCAGATTAGGTGTTTTGCTGTAAAAGAAAAGAGATACCATGCTCATGTTTCCATTATCAGTCAACCATGGTGAATGGTGAGTCTATAGATTTTGGAGGAAGTAAATAAAAAATCAAAGCTATTCTTTTCAAATAGCAATACTTTCAGGTTCAGTACTGTTCTCATCTACCATTTTTAAAGGCATTAACAGACAGAGGCTGCAGTCTAGTTGACATTAAATCAAAGAGAGATTTGAAAGTAATGTTATGATTGATAAGGTGTATGGATCTGCATTCTGTTGAAGTAATCAATTATACCAGTATATGGGCTAAGAGAAGATAAGAGTTCTCTTAAAAACAATCATGAATGTTGGATAGATATTTGGGACTGTGGGAATGAAATCACAATATTGTGTATAAAATTATTATATAAGCAGCATTAGTGCCAAGCAATGGCTGTCAACAAAGTCAAGGAGTCTGACATAAGTCATAAAGCTCAAACTATAGGACATAAATTACAACTATTGCAACTAAAGGTTGCTTGTCCTTCAATGTGCCTTTTAATTCTTTCTTCAGTTTAATAAAAAATAACTCTTCAACTTAAACATTTTGTATTTCACAAGATGAAATGATTCCAGCATGTATAAATTCCAAAGAAAACATGTACAGATTTGTTGCACTGTACATTTATAAAATCCATTCATTACTTTTGCAATAAATTAGAGTTTCATTTCCTTAGTGTTTTTAGATAGTATTTTTTGGTTCTAAACTATTGTGGTCTTTAATGAAGAAGATGGCAGTAGCTAGGTGCAGCTTCTAAAGCTTCTGACGTCAACACTGCTTCTTAGTCTTAAATGCAATGCATAACAATCACAAATCAAAATAGACTGCTCTTACCTGTGCAAATTCAGTGTTTTCATTCAGTGTCTTTGTTCTTCTTGTGTGGTGCTCCTGAGCTTGCTGTGTTGAGTGTCTTGCAGCCTGAAATGTGTTGTATCCTGCAGGAATCTTGTTCAAGACACTGTACTTTGTTCACTTGGAAATGGGTATTGTAGGGGAGCCAAGCCAAACTCTCCAGAGGGCATGAAGGAAGGGCATCTTCACCCCATCCAATCAGAAGCTGGTAGAGAGAACTATACCACTTCCAATCACAAATTAGAATCAGTATGAATCTTTTTTTTAATATAAGCTCTCCAAGGCATTCAGGTATATGGAATATTAATCATATATTCATTAAAACATCCAGGGGGAGACTCAGTATGAAACAAATATGGGAAAATGGCATGGTCATAAGTATGAAAAGGGGCATACATCACACAATGTTCCGTCGGAAAATGTGTTTTTCTGGCACCCAAGTCTCCCTCCAATCCACTTTTACAAGTGATGCAATAGAGAGGTCATTGGAGAACAAACGAAATTCGCTGTAAACAAAGTGATGCAAGAGACCAGGTGTACAAAACTGAAATTCGGTGTAATACAGTTTAAGGTGTTACGTGCAAGAGGGAAAATGTTTTTTCTAACCCAATTTGCTCAGGAGGCCACAAGCACGTCCTCCTAGGTTAGAAACGTGGAGGGACTACTGGTGACTGGGGATCATAACATGTTGTCCTCTGAACCTTAGTGGATGTCCTGTCATTTGGGGGTGTACAGTTTTCAGAAGATTGACGGTAAAAGAGTAAGAGAGTATTCAAGACAGGAGTAACGAGAGAAACACGGAGAGAACAGATGGTCACAATTCCTGGACACAGAGATACCTGGACATAGTATATCTAGTTTACATGTAACATATACACACCAAAAAAGTATCTGCTGCTGCCAGAATGGTTTAACAGAGAAGAAGAAAAACAACAGGTCAAAGAAATAGCAGGAACACTGTAATCAGACACAAAAGGTTTTTAACTTGGCAAGAGAAAGTAACGTGTGACATCGCTGCTGGTGATCAAACTAACTTAAAGGAGATTTCCAGTACCACCACAGCTACAGGAATAAAAAAGTGAACAGACAGTGGGGGGATTAATTAAATGATATGCTCACAGTACTCATCTGAAGTTTAATAGACATGATGATCCCCTTTTGTGACTTGACAATGAGAATCACCTTCAATGCAGTACATTCAAAAAGCGATCAACAACATTCATGCAGTATTTTAGCACACACTGAAAAGATGCATGGTGCAAATATTATAGTAGAAACAAAAGGGTGATTCAAAACAGACAGATCAAACTCATAAACCTGACAAGTGATCAGAAATTGTTTTATAATTTGTGCAACATATTTTCACACTTCCACGTGTTTACCAACATATTCATTCCTAAAAGTACTTGTGATTATGAATGCTATTTGCATGATGTCAAAGATTAGTGAAAACACAATAAACCCAATCTTGGCACTGTTGCATTTTGACTTATTAATTTGATAGTGACTCTAGACCTTTCCACTGCATGCTTTGCAGATTAAAATGGTGCTTCTGGAGTTTCACTGACAATGAAAATAGATGACAGAAACATGTAATCTGTTGAGATTGCAGTTATTTATCTGTATAACAGTCAGTTGGTTTTGGAAAGATTATGTGTGGTATTAAGTGTGGTATAATTGAAGAAAATACATTCGGAATCAGTAAAAACAGGACTGCAGCCTTCCAAAAATATTTAGTTTGAATCAGAGAACATATTCAGGAGAAAAATAAATTAAAGTCTAGATAGTATGAATGAAGTAAGAATGGTCTCTGTTGCATTAATAGAACAATTAGTAAAACAAAATAAGGAGAAAGAAAGCACTCTACAGGGAAACTAAAAAGGAGCAAGATCCAGAGAACAGAGAGTGCTGAATTACAACCACGGGTCAAAAAAACTTTAGAATGGCCAAGAGAGACATAATTCTCTTAAATAATTAGATGATTTTGAAGATGACAGAGAAATATCTGAAATAGTAGTTAACACAGCTGTTTTCTGAAGAGGAAATTAAATCAGCAAAGCAGGGGCTGAAGCTATTTGTGACTTAATAACATTTAGGTGGGTAGCTGCGTCAGCATGCGTAGGCTGCAAAGGAACAAGTAATAGGTTTATTCCATGCTGAAAAAAAGAAGAAAGAGAACACAACGTTTCGGCCGTGGAGCCGTGGCACCTGAAGAAGGCTCCACGGCCGAAACGTTGTGTTCTCTTTCTTCTTTTTTTCAGCATGGAATAAACCTATTACTTGTTCCTTAATAAAATTTAACCTGCGGCTTTAGATGGTTTTGAACCAGTTATACAAGAGGAAATGATGGATGTTCTTGAATGGTCCTTTCTAGAGCCCCCCCAGCCCATTCTCAAGGTGGATAAATTCCTGAAACTGATGTTTGTGGGCATGAAAATTAATGCATGCATTCTCATTGATAACTGAATGAAGGGTAGAAAACACAAAGAATATTGCCAGGCAACATATGTACAGTAAAAGGGGAACTGTAGCCCTCTTCTTTCAAGTTGGTTTAATGTTTTTGTTTTAATTTAATGTTTTAATGTTTTTTTTAAGGTCTCCATGGGGTCACTCATTACTCTACCACCCCACAGCCCATTCTAAAGACTTTTTTGTCCCATTTGAGTGTTAAACTTTATCTCCATACTGTATGTCTGTTCTTTTGACACCATTTTCCATGACTTTCCTCCTGTCTGACAGAGACACACGGGGCAGCATGATCAGGTTCCAGACTGTTTATTTACAGCTTTTAACACTTAAATACAGCTGCACACAACATATTTGAAACAAACAAAGAAACACACAAATAAATAAAGTGACCACGTTAAATATAAAGGAAGTGCAAATCTCTTTCTCAAAATTCATGGTATGTCATGAGCACCCTACAGTATTTCATTTGAAATAGAGTAATTCAAGGAAGCCTGTAAGAAACTGAGACACTGTAGATAGATCATTGAAACTAAACATAGATAATGGGTTTAAATCACATACAATACATAAATATTATTAATGTAATTATGTATTTTGTAATTTTACATTTCTTT
Organism: Lepisosteus platostomus; assembly: GCF_059453375.1. Taxonomy (NCBI): domain Eukaryota; kingdom Metazoa; phylum Chordata; class Actinopteri; order Semionotiformes; family Lepisosteidae; genus Lepisosteus; species Lepisosteus platostomus. Next base: position 6,837,147 of record NC_142614.1, read on the forward strand.
GTCCTGTCAAAACAGAAAAGCTGCTGAATAACAGACTCCAAAGTCTAGAGTTAGGAATCGCCTATTCTAGTCTGGCCATCTTGAATGAAAATGAAGTAAGTACAGCCATTTACAGCCAATATAATTAAAATAATACAACACAGGTAATAATGAAGTCCCATGGTCCAAATGAAACCATAACCTTGCCTCACTCATTAAACATAAATGACAAACTCAGTCCTTTATAGCCCTCTGCTTCTGCAATTCTGTATACTTGACACTGATCTTGTAATTTCCTACCTGTGGCAGCGGTAAGTGTTAATAAACTTAATACTTGGGATGATATAGCATAGCATTTACATACCTTGTATAGTCAACAATATAAATATACTCAGTATAATATAAAAATCTCTGTGTTGGCACTGGCAAAAACTGAACATTGATGTGAAAAATGTTAAACGATAAGTAAGGGGGTTAGGATTTAGGGTTTAATTAGAGTGTTAAGGATTAAGATTAATGAAGAGGGTACGGTTTAAGGGTTCAATTCCTGGGTTAGATTAAGGTTCAGAGCTAGAAGTTAGGGTCACGGTGGAAATCCTTGTCTGAGATCCCAGATTGTGCTGTGACCAGGAGTCACGGATTCTGCAAACTTGCATACATATGGCTGATGAAACTGTACTCTGTTGAGAAATAAAGTTATTAATTGACTGTGATGCTTTTCACAGAAGTGTCGCTAACTGTATCAGTCAGGAAACAAGGCAATCTGACTATTCTCGACAGATAGAGCAGAGGCTGAACACTGCTGCTGAGGTCCATGAAGGCAAACGCAATGTGATGAACATAACACTTAAACACAAGAGGAGAGAAGTAGTTCTGGAAAGGGAAAAGAATGACAGGTGGGAAATAATGAAACACTATAATGGCCAGAATGATAAGGACCATGTTGAAGGCCTTCTTCTTCACAGGATGCATCTCATCCCTCCCTGGGCCAGACCTTTTCAGAGCCCAGAGGATGGAAAGGTTACAGAACACCATGATGGAAAAAATTGTAAGGATCATAACACTGAACACACGGTGAAAGTCCTTCACTGCGCCCGCAGCGTAAGAAATGGCGTAGCTAATGATAATGACCATCAGCACCTCCGCACAAATGATTCTGTGCTTCTGACCCCTGAATTTTGTGAAGGTGATGGGGTGCAGCACTGCTAGGTAGCGGTCCAGACAGATACAAGTGAGCAACAGGGGAGAACCATCTTTTATACCGTACGCGACAGACTGGACTTGCCAGACGGTCGCATGATTCAGCAGTAACCTGTTGAGCAGGTCAACAGGAGACATGAGGCAGAAGAAGGTGTCCAAGATGGCGAGGTTCAGGATGAAGATGTCCGAGGTAGTGAAATCGGCTTTGGTCCTGCGTAGAAGCCACAGCACCATCAGGTTGGCAGGCAGTCCCAGGACAATGTTGATAGCCTGTGCGCTGACGTATATCATAGGTCCCGCGGGGATGACTTTGCACTCCTCGAAGAAACTCGGCGGCTGGACTGTGGCGTTGGGCGTGTTGTAATTGGGGAGAGGGCTTGAGTTGGTGTAGAGAGCGTCTACCATCTTTGCTGAACACTAAGAGACACAAACAGACATGGTTAGTCTTAAATCACAGCATACAGAGCTTGAATTCAGTGAATCATGACTGAAAAAGTAACCAAGGTCAAAATCAACGTTTCTACGTAAAATGTTTTTTTTTTTCACCTGCAATAAAATATCCTTTTGTTTAATACATTTAATTAAAACTACTCTCTGGTACTTTATATTTTACATTTAAGTTTCTATTAGCCTCTGGGAACACCATCAGTCAAAACCTCAACACTTATCTCATGTGCAGGTTGGAAAAATTGTATCGGCTTGGAACTGCCTTGCCTTCTAGCTGGTTTTCACAACGGTTACAGCCTGAGAATTTGTTTTCTCTTTGGTATCGTACAGAGTTTTCATCAAACTCATCAACAACATACTGATGCTCAATGCTGGATTCTCAAGTACACTTCAGAGTTTGCGATGCAAATTGGCCAGTGCAAGTCTGAGGTTAAGCTACTGTATGTGCCCCAGCAAATGTCTGAGTGTTTATCTCTCAGTTTTATACAGAAGTGCATTGTGCTTATGATTTACCTAAGTGCTGTAAAAAAACATGTCACCCTCACCACCAATGCCCTGTGCATGAAAATGTGCTTGTGTAGGAGCAGGTGTCACTTTGCATGTACAGTACAAGGCATAATCAGACTGCAAGTGAATAGTTGCTAAGCCGTGCATCAAGGTATCCATCCAACGTGTTAACTAGTTTAGTTTACCCATTCATACATCACTTCATTAATCATTCACTTACAAAAAGCGATTTCTGACACTTCGGAGATGTAACTTCCTTCCTGGACAGAGTGACAGCAATGAATGACAAACAAACTCACTTCCGATGGCTTGTACATTGTAAAGGCTTTTTTCCCATATTGCAAAATTATTGTCATGTCAACTGAGTTGTACATACACAGTGATTAACACACAGAGCAATTATGTAGCATGAGTCATGGTAACAAGAATGATCTAAGTTCTGAACTGACCTCATATGTGTGACTACCAAGACCTACGGATTACAAAACATCCTCCTGCTCATACGCAGATTTCTGCTCTCTTACATTGTAAGGGTCATGTGTTTCAGCAGCACAAATATGAGTAATGACAACACGCTACTGTTCCAGTCAACTTCTAATGACAGGATTGCACTCCACACCTTGCAGCATTTATTTAACGCTTCAAAGCACATTTTAGGATTTACAGCAGAGTTTGTTCATTGGTATTAGAATTGCATCCATTTTTGGTATTTTCATGTTTGCGTACACACAAAGAAGCCTAAGATCGCCCAAGTCAGTTCCATTGCTTTGTCAAACTAATGAAAAGCAGTAACCTGAGTATTTCCCACCTGTGGGGGAATTCTGACCTGACCAGCACTTAGCAGTAACAGGTAAAGTGTGGTAGCAGTGCGGACTGCAGAGGACAGGGCTCACGACTTGATTGATGTGTAATCTGACCGTTGCTGGGCAACTGCCATATGTTCCAGAAGCCAGCAGAGCCCTGGGCGATGGCTGTCCAGTGATGCTACTGATGGCAATCTCTAGGATAAAAGCCCATTGTTTTTCGTTGCTTGAGTTAACAGGAGGTATACATCGAAATGCAAAATCGTTACCTCCCCTTTGACTTTATGAAGAGATGCTGATATTTCGACTGCTTGATGTATTAATGTAATAAAATGAAGCATTTTTTTAATGTGTTCTAAGCATACTGTTACATAACTATATTCCTTGTTCGGAATGGCTTCCTTGTTTCCCAGTGGATATTATGTCCTTTTTTCTTAATTTACAACACTTACTAGCAGTAGTAGGTATATCTGAGTACTTACAATGGTTTCATTTATTAAAGTTGTGCACCAATCTTATGTACGTACTGTATAAGCAATAAATGAATTTCTTAGGTCTGTTTAAGGAAATGTAGAAAATTGCAGTATATTTTAAAAAACAATTGTAACTTAATAGCCTATAACACAATTTTAGTCATGTTGCTGAGGTATTTCAAGATTTACATCACAGCTACACAGTTTGTGGCTTCTACACAGTTACAGCAGTTTAAGAGGTTACACAACAACTGAGCTCAAAAACTGATAATCTCCAATAGGCACAGGAGCCTCTGTCACGTTCTCTAAACTAAAGGTGAGGCATTAAAAAAGTAAAATTGGCAGGAAATTTTAACTAGTTTAAACTTGCTATTGTACATTTAATAAGCATTAAGGAATTGTCTTTTCTATTATAAAGTTAATCGTATAAAGTATGCTTTGTGTATTTTATGATTGGAGCAGTTAGACCAGTTAGGCTTTATATTGAAAGACTCTTAAATGTCCTAACTTCCATACCACAAAAAATGCATAAAGTATATATGTTCTGTGTATCTACATACATGACAACAAAATACTCCTTCATTAGATTATGCATATTTTACCAAAAAAGTGGAAGTAATTTGAGTGAGTTTCTGTCACGATCCGCACGCGAGCACTTAAACACCACCGCATTCCCATGAGCACCTCTCATCCCGCGCACTAATTAATCAATTATCATTCCACACTCTTCCCTATTTATACCCTCTCAGTCTCCGCTCACTATTGAGCCTCCCTCTTCCGAGCTCAACCCTCGCTGTACCTTTCTGGGGAAAGAACACTTTAAACCTAATCGTCTTTTGGCTCTCGAAACCCCTTGCTCAATCCCTTGACTATGGCGTCGCTTTCCGTTTCTAGGACTTCGCATAGGCACCTAACCAGACGCTTCACTGCAGCCCCTGACAGTTTCTTTCTGGATGAAGGCGATAGTGCTCGTATTTGTTTGTTATGTAAAAACAGCTGGCAGCTGGAGATCTATTTGCATGCAACTCTTCTCCTCTCAGGTGACTGTACAGTCCTGCATTAAGTCCATAATACTGGAGTCTTTGCTCGCAAGAACGTTCTCTTACCTGCTAGAACTGCAGCTTTCCTTGGGCGTCCAGTTCCTTCTTGTTCGGTGGTACTGTATGTCTTAATTCTAGATTTCAGCACTTCAGATGTCCTTGATTTTGCTTTGGGGCCATTTCCTTGCAGCCAATGGCAACGGCTCTTTCTGACTGTGAATCCAGGTCCTTTGTCTTGACAATTAATGTCCTGCAACACGAAGGCGTGGTGTTCCTTTCCGCACAGTTAGGGCTACTGACGTAAAAATGTGCATACTTTCAAAATTAAATCAGGGAAAGAAGGAACTGACATTGCCCAAAACACTGCAATACATTTTCAGCTGGCTAACCAGGAAACACTGACTTCTCCTTTTTGTCAATTCAATCAGCAGCAAAAGTCATACTCAGGAGTGTTGATTCAAGCCCCTGAAAAGTGTTCACAAAGTCAGCCACGACGACATCTTCGAGACCAGAACTGCTTCAGTTTGGGATGAGTTCCTTAGCAGTCTTCTCGACAGTCGTGATCACTACACAGCACGGCAACTAAACAAGCAAGGTGTAAAAGTCCCCTCTCCTTCGTGAGCTCTTTTATGTTCTTCGGTGAAATCCTCCTGGCACCAGCATCAACCTTATATTCTTCTCTTCATTGTTGACATTTTTATAAAATACGGTCCTTGCTCAGGAGTACCACAGTAGTGTCCAACTCAGCTCATGAACTCCACCTTCACATCCGACAGCTCTTACAAGTATTTTTACATATATCATTTAGCCTAGGTGTCTTAGAAACTCCCACAGCAAAACTGTTTTTTGGCAAGAAGCATTCTGAATGGAATGAAAACAGCTGTCAGAAACGGGTTTGTGTTCCAATAAGAAGCAGCTGTTGGGTAGAATATTCAGATCCGTTTTTTAAAGAATATATTTACATAGTTGCAAACCCCTGTCATTTTTAGATATTATTAAAACCTTTTTGGCAAAAAACATTGACTTGTTCTGAAGTAGTACAGCCCTTTATTTAAAAATGCTTCCTTTTTAACATTTAAATGAACTTCCTGTTAGTTTCCAGTTGTGTCTTGCACTCTGCTTTCCCCTTTTCAGAGTCTGCATTTTTAATGCATTTAAAGCACACTAGAGACCATGTTGAAACATTTATAAAAGCTGATTGCTTTGTCCAAAGTCCACTTTGTACTAGACCAGAGGTAGTGTCTCCCCTTTGCTTGATGAGTGTAGAGGGATCACCTGTTTATTTAGTCATAAGCAATGATTTATGGTATCCTGGCTGTGGTGTAAGTTTTGAAAAGGCGAAGAAAACTATTTAAATTTTTCAAGCACTCACATGTCTTGGGTAGGGTAAAATATCTACTGTAAATGAATGCAATCATCTTCCTGTTTTTTTAAAGGCCACTTTTTATTATGTGTTTTATTATGGTTGAGATAATACCTCCAATGGTTGCATGGCTCTGTTGGTTGAGTAACTTAATAACACTTCGCTATGAAGTAATGATTAGTCACAAGAAAAGATCCGGCATTTCCTGGCTTTGTGCCCTTCTTATACCCATTAATAGTCAAACTATTAATAACTAAAACCAAATCGTGGGTTGGCTTGAGATCCTTTTCTTCAAAAGCTAATTTGAGCAATGAGAAAAAAACTCATACTGAGCCTTTATACCAAATTACTGTTGCTATATCAAACACTATGACTTATTGTGAAGTCTTGTGTTATGTTCAGGTAAAGTATTTAAACATAATTATGAATGTTGGTACTATCAGGCTGTGTATCTCTCTCAGGATTAAGATGGGATCAATATAAAACAAGTAAATGTGTTACTAAGTCCTCATAGAACACATCTATTGGTGCCCTAAAGTGAAGTTTTAGAAGGATTCACAAGAGACACTTCTGCACCAATCCCTTCTGCATGATATGTTAACATATCCGACCACTTTGTTATTCGACTATGAATTCATCCAGCTAGAACACACTCAAAGTACAAATTTTCAGCTTGATCCCGATATGTACAAAAGGCAATGGACAACTGAGACTGCCACAAATAATCTCAGAGACATCACCAATCCTGAGTCAACATCCATAGGTAGCAGCTCTTTACGAAATGTATAACAAGTCATTTTAAAGAGTGTGCACGGCTATACAGTGTAAGTCACACCGAATCTTACCTTCTTGGCGGCTTTTCAGGAAGACGACCCCGTAATTAAGACGACCCACCGCCTCTATCAGGTTCTGACACTGGTGAAAAACAAGAGAGATGAGCGAAGTCAAATCGGACCGGCTTCCTGAATCACAGACTTATAACAATGCTGACAGAAGAGGTGAAGCAATACATTGTAACACTGGCTGATTGCCTGGAGGGAGAAGGGAGTTAATTGCGCTCAGCAGAGGGGAGTTCCATGTGCTGAGCAGGGAGGCAAACAGGGCATCGCCAGGACTCGGCCCCTCACTGTGGCACATTTCCCAACACCTCAGAACGCTCAGCACCGTGCCGCGTGTTCATTCAGGATCCTGCCCGGTCACACTGCGCCTCTTCAGCAAACCCTCACCCTGAACTGGACCGGCTTCTCCTCCAGTATCTCCGCTTTGACTCAGAGGTTCAGAGTGTCGAAGAAAAGTCTTCACTCAGGTTAGGTGTGGTCAAGCAGAGTCCCTTTATACATGCGCATGGGGAGGATATAATCACGCGGACCTGAGAGCAGCCTCTCATACAGATCTGTGAGTAACCTCTCCACCGAGATGATAAATGCAATGAGTTTTATACCGCAAATTCACACTTAGAAAGCTTCTAAGTTTCCATATTAGGAGTTGTTTTTCTCTCTACAAACATTTCTTTGTAATTGACCACATTCTTCTTAAGAAGCAGTTCGACCTTGCATACAGACAAAAGGAAGTACTGTGTATAAATAAAGGTGTGAAATAAGATAGACATTAATATCAAAAAGTCAAATAATATGCTTACAATTATTCTTTCATATTGTTGCTGGGTAAAAAGCATTTTTCAAAGCCCACTAGTCACTATCTTATACACTTTAAAAAAGGTAAATGCTAAAATTCTTCCTCAAGAGGCAGCGGGCGAGAAGATAAGGGGAGCAACCACCAGGCGGCGAGAGCTGTGGAGCCTGACTGACACCATCGGCACTGCTTCACAGACTCCTGCAGTGCAGAAGCATCTGCAGGTAAGGTCTAAGAGCTGTAAGGTGCATAGAGACAGAAGACCTATAAAGTTACTCACAAGTTTGTAGAAGGAGAAGAGCGATGTTTTGAGGAAGGCAGGATGACAGTGTGAAGGAGGGCTGTGAGTTCTTATAATAAGAGAGTGAATGAGGAAGTGGGCTCCGATCTAGGAGCAAAGCTAAAGCACGTTCAAACAATCCCCAACACACAGGATGTAACAGAAATGCCAGGGGTCGCTACAACAGCAGCTGAAACTGACTGGAGAATTGCACCGGTGGTACAAAGAGAGACAGAACGGCAGGCACCTACATGCCAGTCTCACCTGTGCTGTACCTCTCCAATTAGGTAAATGTTCATTAGGGCTAAAGTGGGATAATTATTTTAGGTGGCTGAAAAGTTCTAGTCAAAAGTAAAAACATGTATTTATATTTTTTGAGAGGGCGTAATTATTAGAGGTGGTCTACAGGCTTAGGAAAGGTACACTGCGTTCATTACCTTGATTACAAACACATAGAAAGGTTTTGATGGAGTCCCATATCCAAGGACGAGTCTGAATGATGTGGAACCCAAAGGTAAAGAAGGAGACTGATGAACAGGGACTAGACAGTGCTGAGGCTGATAAATGCAGCCAAAGTGGGGTGTTGTAATGAGGACCACTAGTCTTCCTAATTTATTTCAATGTCAGTCTAAATGAGTGTTTTAAAAACAGAAAAACATTCTTGGTTGGATTAAGAATTTACATCGAGTAAAGGACAGACATTTAATCTTTATTATACAATGGGTGTTTGTGTTAATGCATAATGCTTTATCTATAATTAATCCAATACCCTTTACAATAATAATAATCCTAATAATCCCCATCTATGAATTGGCTTCATCACTCTGTACTCCTCCCACTGAGAGCTGCTGTGTGGGGAGAGTACTGGTGCACTATGGCTGCCGTCCCATCATCTAGATGGATGCTGCACACTGGTGGAGGGGATCCCCAATACCTGTAAAGCGCTCTGAGTGGAGTGTCCAGAAAAACGCTATATAAGTGTAAGCAATTATTTACAAATTGAAAGACTGTTACTCATTTTCAACATCCAAAACTGAAGCCTCTCAATTCCTAAGTATAAGATAAAAGGCTATTTAGGAACAAGTAAAGGTTTATTCCAGGCTGAAAAGAGAAGAGAAAAAACACAACGTTTCTTCGGCTGTGTGAAAGAGGAAAGTCAGCAGCTGCTAAAGCAAAAGAGAACAACAGCCAGGAGTGTAGGGGAGGCAGGAGCAGGGGGAGGCGGAGTGGACACTCAGGTGGCGCGAAGTCGAGAGAGGTGGTGAGGAGAGGTGTGAAGTCGAACCCTGCAAATGAATGGAGAGGACTGGAGAGAAACGAGTCTGTCGTTGAGAGAAGGGGGAAGGTGTGATCCTAAGATCCCATCTCCTCTCCACTTTGGGTCTCCTTTGGGCTTTGGGTCTCATTTGCTTCATCAGCTGGTTTCCTCTTCCTCACACCTGAAGAAGGCTCCACAGCCAAAACATTGTGTTTCCTTTCTTCTCTTTTCAACAGGAAATAAACCTTTACTTGTTCCTTTGCAGCCTACACATGCTGACGCAGCTCCCTGCTTAAACTACTAAAAGGCTATTTAGCCCATTTACCTGTCCTCTTGCTTTACTCGTTGCGATTTGAATAAATGGTCCCAGTGTAGGAAGGTAGGTCATCAGTTTTGAGAACAACAGTTTTGTGTAGCTTCTTGCATACATTGTATAAAAGCACTTCTTGTTCTTGTTTTTTACGGCACTTACAGTACCATGGCCCCAGAAAAACAGATCTTTTCCTTTTTTTGCAGGATTTTTAATGTCAAATGATGTGAAAGTTTTACACCTCTAAATGAGAAGCAGACATTAATAACAAGTACATAGCTGTATGCCTTTATTAATATCAACCAAGTAATATCTGTCAATCAAATATTCAAAAGATTTTTAAGCAGTCATAGAATGCATAATATAAAATAGTGTATAAATGTGTTAATTATAGCACCAGTGTGGACTAGCAGAAACTAAATATGGAGAAATCTACAAAAACAGCTTTATAAGACTAGCTTACATTAGTGATCTTGTTGGCAATATAATGCAACAAAATCTCAAACTACACTAGTAACGTTAGTAACACAGTTATCCAGGCATAAGTCCACCATATTCAACAGACAGCAGATGAAGTTGCATGAAAATGAATGTGAAATCCTATATACCAGGCACATAATATAACAAGTGAAATAGAAGAGGCTGGGCTGTTTTTGATCAATACTTTTGAGGTAAATGCACATCGAGATTCTGAAGTGTTTCGTGGAGTCTAACTACCTCGAGTGGAGAAATGATAAACTATAGTAGTTCAGGTGGGGAGGTGCGTCAGCATGCGTAGGCTGCAAAGAAACAAGTAATAGGTTTATTCCATGCTGAAAAAAAGAAGAAAGAGAACACAACGTTTCGGCCGTGGAGCCTTCTTCAGGTGACACAAACCTCGGATAAACGAAACACAATCACGTCAGAAACCGCGCCGCCCTCGTTTTCTATCATCCACCGCCACTGAAGCTTCTAGAATTTACGCAAATGATAAACTATGCCAGGTTGTGCTAGTTAAACCGTTAAATTCAGACAGGCATTTATATAATTGTATGAGGAACCACTAGAATAATTTAGTGAGTAAAACAGAAACCGTTCAATATAGTTTAGAAAACAGAAGTGGCTCCTTTAGGTTGGAAAAGAAAACGCAAGGTTTTATTTAGTGGCTGACATTTTTCTCAAAGCAAATAACAGTTTTGCAGTCTTTGCACGGCTGCACATTTTAAAAAACTCATGAAGTGCACTGTACAAGGGATTAACAGTACTGCCCACTGTCACTTCTACATTTCCCCGTAAGAAAGGCTGGCCGTTCTTGTGCAGACTCCTCAAGAAACTTGGCCAGGTTTCAATAAACAAACGTCTTTTATTCAAATTCACGATGGTTTCGTTGACAAAACAAAAATCAGAAGTTTTCTACCATAACCAACTAGTCCACAAACCTCGGATAAACGAAACACAAGCACGTCAGAAACCGAGCCACCCTCGTTTTCTATCGTCCACCGTCACTGAAGCTTCTAGAATTTACACAAATGAACTTGAGAGATTGGTTAACAATCTTAAAGGCATACACGCAATTGCGTAATAAAACAACGTGGTTTTCAAATAGCGGAACATCAACATATTTTTGACTACGTACTTACAGGATTGTTTTTAAAAGAATATAACCAAAAATTAAAACACCACATGGCTCCTACACCTACTTAGAAATTTAAACCCACTTAAAAATATTTCCTCTAAGTTTTCATTTTGGTGCTTGCGTACAATAATACATACTTTTATATTGTAACGCATACGGCCGACATCAGGGGTTGTGCGAGCCGGCTCACCACCGCAGCCGTCGGGCTGATGGGAGATTTCCCTTTAGCTCAGCTGGCTGGGTCCCTGTTGAGTGACGCCGAAGGCCCGGGTTCGAGTCCCCAGCGGTGGGGGGGCCGACCTGAGGCGGTAGCGGTGAGGGTGCATACACACGTGTACCAGAGAGCGCTACAACATTTTACAGTGTGTAATCCTCCTCATCACTATCTAAGTTCCAGAGGAGTGATATCACCAGTACCAGGACAAGGGCAGAAACACCTGCGACTCAACACTCTCCCACCCTACGAACTCCAGAAAACTAAGTAGAAAACACCTGGATTTAAAGGCAAGAGCAAATAAACAAGGCGACAGCAATCAATCTGGTTCTTGAACCTGTATTCTGCAGTGTTTGACACTCTTTTGCAGAGACACAGAATAAAGCAAATTGCAGTCCTGCTCAGGTTATGGCTATTTCTGTCTGCCACTCCATCTGATAGCAGCCCTTTCACAGAAACAGTGCATGATGTCTGAGTGCTTTTTCTGTACAGATGTGAGAAATCACTCTCGTTTCCTGATGCTGCAGCTCAGACAGTTGCAGACTACAGTTAAAAAAACGTGTAGTCAAGTGGAAGTAATACAATTCAGTAAATGCACAAGAGATCTACAAGAATGCACTTACCCGAATATATGAAAATTCTCTCTGAAACTAAATGAAAGAGCCTGATTTAAGACTGTATACAAAATCTCCAGTCCTGATCCAGGGCTACATTTCAGAAGGTTCTAGCAGTTTGAGCACCTGAAATCAAGAAACAATGAACCAGACGAATGTACTGTAGAAAGATTGGACTTGGAAGGCAGTGTCATCTTAATTAAAAGAATTGGTTGTTTCAGTGCAGTTAGTTAACAGCTCAAGTGGTTATTGATTATTTCTTCACAGGACTGATGCTATACAGTGGCAACATCAGCATGTTCACCACAATCACAACCCCGCCAGCGCATCACCTTAGTCCCCCTGCATTTCAGTGGTCCATCTTTGATCACAGACAAGCCTCCCTGGACTTCTAAATCTTACTTTGCATGGTGAAGTCTGCATGGTCCGAAGTTCTCCTATCTTCACTAGGCATCATTCACTCCTATTTAGGCATTGACCTGACTCACTCCAGGTCACTATAGCCATTAGCTTTAATGCTAGCTACACCGGCTGATCCCATTTGGCCAGGACACCTGGCAGTCTAATTAACAAGCACTCACACCCCAGACAGCAGCAGTAGCCAGTCAGGTGTGCCGTCTCGGAGAGACATCAACAGTCTGCTGGTGGTACAGCACAGGAGTCCTCAGGACCCTCTGCTGTCTAGACTCCCCACCCAGCTGTGGGGAGAGAATAGGCTGCTACTTTGCCACACGTTGCCCTATTTCTTTAGGTGCAAACACCTCCCGTCAGCCCTGGCTCAGCTGGCCAGACCTGTTCCTCAGGAGCACACTTCAACCCTGCTGGGCCTAGCAAACCAACCACCATGCAGTCTGATTATCCAGCACTTGTGATGTCCCTCGGTACAGCCAAATCGAGGTCTTCTCACACTTTCTTCACTCACTGAGCCCCACGGGCCTGTTAGGCAGATGAAATCAGTGTTACAGAGCTCTCTCCCTCTCCCACTTTCTCTCCCACTTCTTCACCCATTCTCTTTCTCTCTCCTTCTCCCTCACACTCTACCTCACCCTCTCCCTCTCCTTCTCCTTCTCCCACTCCTATTCCCACTCCCTCTCCACTTCCTCTCCCTTTCCCTCCCTTTCCCAGACACAGTCTGAACCCTCTTCCTTCTGGCTGCTCTTATTCACCTTTCCATTAGTCCAGGGAAGAGGCCAATTGTACTCATGCCTATTCTGTCTGCTCCTTCTCTTGTGTGGAATCTCACTCCCTGTGGGTGTCAGTTATTCTACGAGCCCAGGTGTGTCACATTATAACCTGTTTTGTGCATTAAAAGGTGGGTTTCTCTTATAGCCACCTCTTACTACCTCACACATACCAACATTTTTTTAAACTACAGTACTCTTGGGTTCTACACAGCACTTTCATAAGAGGAAGAAGAAAAGTTACAAATGAAAGCAAATTATTATGCCCATCCAACCTATATAGTTATTTTAGGCACTAATTTCTGCAAGGACCTCATGCAGCTAGGATTCAATAACAAGACTGTGTAGCTTGTCCCATACTCTCAAAATCTTTGTGTAAAAAAGTGACTCCTGTTCTCATAGTACCCGGGGCAGGAGTGCAATGCAATTCTTTATAGTAAGTTTGCAACTGCGTCCCTCATGTCTCAGATCTTGGTTTCTTCCAAGAGCTCCCCTGGTAAGTCTGAGTAACAAAGGGTGTCCAGCTTCATGTTCTGTAAGCCTTTGTTTCAGAGGATATGATGTTCTCCCTGGGTCCTTCCCTATTCTATTTTAATTTTACACTAGATTAAGCCACTTGCCTTTAAAAAAGAACATCTTGCCATGATTTAAAAAATCCCAAGTGAGGTAATAAATTGTGTTTTTTTTTTCCACTAAAGAAGGTGAAACTACTGAAAATAAGAGACTGACTAACATAAATACATACATTAAATAGAGAAGGCGAAATGTTGCTAAACTGTGATAATACCAGCTTTATCTCTGCAAATCACTGTTTATGAACTATCCTTAGTTTCTAGTGCTCATCAGGGAGTGTGCATTAAATTATTTGTGCTTCTGTGTCACTCAAGTGTGTGTCACACAATGATAACTTGTGTGTTCTTATATTTGACTTTGTGTTAGTATTCATACTGTATATCAGGTTGTGAGAGATGTTCTTGTACGTGAGGTGCATTATTAACACTTTATAAACTGAATTTAGTTAATAAAGGTTGTAACAGTACATATTTGCGTTCTATATTTTAAATACACAGCACACATTAATAACAGCACATGTAATAATACACACTTAATAAAGTACAATATTTACAATGTTGTACTGGTTCTGAATAGGCAGCAACTGTAACTCAGTTCTATGTCACAAGTGTCCACAAACCTCAAACTGAAGGGTTCAGATTTTAAACTTTACTTATAAAGTGTTCATTTTGTGTTTGTGATCAACTCCTTTTAAATACCTTACAGAGAAAGACTTCAGCCCACTGAAACTCAGCAGGTGTGAGCCTGGCCAGTACCTGGATGGGAGACCTACTGGGAAAGGCTGATGCTGGAAGAGGTGTTAGTGGGGCCAGTAGAGGGCGCTCACCCTGTGGTCTGTGTTGGGCTTAATAGCCCAGTATAGTGACGGGGACACTATACTGTATAAAAGGCGCTGTCCTTCAGATGAGATGTAAAACCAAGGTCCTGATTCTCAGTGGTCATTAAAAACCCCAGGGCTTTCAATTTTTCTCAAAAAGAAAGGGGTGTTACCCCTGTGTCCCAGCCAATCATGGCCTCATAATAAACCCCATCTATGAACTGGCTTCATCAGTCTGCTCTCATTTCCACCAATAGCTGGTGTGTGGTGAGCGTACTGGCCCACATTGGCTGTTGTTGGAAAGGTGGGACTACACATTGCTGGTGGTGGAGGGGAGTCCCCATTATTATTATCACCATTGAACATCTTGATTCACTGATTGTTTTGTTTGTGAGCAAGAAAAATACAATCATTACAGCAAGATGTACTGTAGACTGGTAACAGAACATTCTGAAGCTCTTACAAATACTTGTAATTGTGGTTGAGAACAGGAAATATTTACAACAGGAAAAAAATGGAACTTAATCAAAACCCAGTCTTACGAAAACAAGGAAAAAAAGTATTGCAAGTTCCGCTTGAAGTACAACGGGCAGAGTTATTTCGCTGAGTTGCTCTAATACTATGAGTAATCACAGGAACACTTTGGCTTGTCACTCAGCAAATCAGTTGATTCAGCTGTTGTACTTCCCACTAGGGGAGCCTTCCGTGTGGAGTCTGCAAGTTCTCCCTGTGCCTGTATAGCTTTTCTCCAGGGACCCAGATTCATCACACGGTACATGTAAACAAACAGATTCATGCTCTTCTTCTGAGCATTTCTTGTCATTACTGGCCTCTCTATGGGGAAAGCGAGCAATGCTCGTTAGACAGCACAGTGTGAGCAGGGTAAACCGCTGTGACATGGAAAGAAACTTTGGCTGGCAAAAAAGGAAATCAACCAAATTGTTCGGTTGTCCACAGTTTGCCCATTCATTTGTCCCAGTTCAAAGGCAACATGCAAGACCTGAGCTTGTCTGGTTACTTCAGGCCCAACTGGGGTCCCAGTCTACTGCATTAGCCCTCTTTTCCACACTGATCTCGGCAAGCAGGGCTTCCTGAGTGCAGAGTCCCAGATGGGACTGGCTGAAAACCTCTGATGGCCCTCTCACTCATTTCCAAACCTTGTGTTTTATGTGCAGTCCTTTTTTGTTTTCAAAAACCCAGATCTTTCACACAATGTGTGCTCAATGTGAATATATCTTAATGGCAAGGGGGGGGGTTAAGATCATGCTAAGGATGCTCACAGAGGCAGTGAAAAGACAGTTAAGTTAGGCGAGGGGTGCAATTTGGGGCACATGTGTACCTGGACGAACGTAGATGCCAGCCGAGTGTTTGTTTTTCCATTGCGCTCATAGCAACAACAAAAAAAAAAACATTTGAAGATGTCAAAACGTCTAAAAAAAGAAATAGAATGGGAGAAAAAAGGGAAATTCCGAGACTGAAGGACAGAATCTGTTTTTCAATGGACTTGATGTGTGCGTAATACATGAAAGCAGTAAAAGCTGGCATTTTGAAAGATTACCAAATTCACCGTCACTGTGTAACATTGCACAAATTACGCTGAGTTTACTGTTAATTCTTTTGATGATGAAATCACAAAGGCAAAAGAGCCTCTGGAATTTCTGCACACTGTAAAAAACCTGGACCTTGCAGTGATGTTACGTAAATTAACTGTTTTGATTTACAATGCCTTGCATTTTTGATTACAGTGCCTTGCACTGTTGAGCAAGAGTGTGTCCCCGACAGAAATAAATATTGAAGCAGTTCAGGTGGGTATCTGCGTCAGCGTGCGTAGTCTGCAAAGGAACAAGTAATAGGTTTATTCCAAGCTGAAAAGAGATTAGAGAAAACACCAAGTTTCGGCTGTGAAGCCTTCTTCAAAGGCTATTACCTGTTCCTCTCCATCTGTGTTCTCAAAGATGTTTTTCCTAACTCCTACATCAGCAAGACTTTTGAAACTAAAATTATCCTGCAGCTTGGATCCCACCTTTCCCCTTCTCTCAACCACAGACTAATTTTCTTCTATATTCTCTCTATTCATTGTAGGTTTCATTTCACAGTTTCTACACCTATCCTGACTTCACACCTCTTGATTGGCCAGTCTGTCTGTCCCCTGCTCCCACCTCTCACTCCTCCTCTCTCCCAGCTTTTGTTCTCCTGCTACATTACCTTTGCTGTATGCCCTGTCTCTCTCACACCTAAAGAAGGCTCCACAGCCGAAATGTTGTTTTCTTTCTTCTCTTTTCAGCCTGGAATAAACCTATTACTTGTTCCTTTGTAGACTACGCATGCTGACACTGACACAGCCACCCACCAGAAATAATAATTGACCTGTTACCCAAGAGTCTTAAAACAAAATGGACAAATGGAACTGGTTCACACATATCACCATGAGTACATTAACAATTCAGACTTCAAAACTCAACATGTTAACTTGAATTCCCACAAATGGTGAATGCCCTCAGTACCTAGAGTAAATAAAGGTTCTGGCAGGTGGTGGGTTTGAATCCCAGGTGTGGTACTGTTGTTGTACCCTTGAGCATGGTACATCACTCAGATTGCTCCATTAAAACACCATGCTGTATAAATATGTACAAATGCAAATTGATTTGGATATATATCTCTCTTTAAAAACTTTAATCAAATGAATTAATAATAATCATGCGTAATTAATAACAATGAAATGGACCCCAAATCAAATATTGATTGTAGTCCAGCAAAGACCCCACACAGCTGCTGCTCTCACCAAGCTCCCTAACAATTCCAGAGGGCACCTCCACACAGTGCAATGTCTATAAGACGGATCCTGTGCAATAACTCCCTGATGAAGTTGCTTACAGCTCACAAAATAATTGATGTCTGTCTTCCATCCTCAGGGAAAAGCCATTGGAAGAATCCTGTAAAGGCAAAGGCATCCAGAGGTGCTAGAAAAAACTGACAGAAGGAAATACTGAAACCATTTTCCTTATAGTGTATTAACAAGAATTCCATAGACATGTTGCAGATGTGGATCGTGTAGGCAGGACTGGGACTAAACACAGCAGTTCTGTCTGTAAAGGAGATGTGAGGAGACTTCCCCTTGTGTGAACGTCCTTGGATTCCTCTCCTGTATTGGTTAGACACACTCTGTGAGACTCCAGTACAATCAGGGAATGTTGGCAGCCATAGGTTACAACGCTGACCCAGACACTACAAGATGAACAGGTTCGGTGAGTTGGCCTCTTAGAGGTACTTTAAATAGCAGTGTGAATCTTTCATCAGATAGGAAACAGCATTCGATACATGGTCTGACACCCAAACAACCACTCAGCCACTTTCCATACTACAGGGTTTAGAGGAAGCTAGTGCCATTTTGACTCACCAGAACACCAACAAACTTCCTATGACCTATTATCCTCCTGCCAGATGATGAGATCACCAGGGCAGCCCAAGGACTTCATGATTTGGGATTGGGACTATGCCTGGCCACACAATCATGGGAAAACAAGGAAAACAGCAGGGGGCTAAGCACACTGCCCTGAGGGGGCACCTATATTGACAGTCAGCATGGAAGAAAGTTTCCATCGTCCCCCACAGTCTGTATTCTGCCAGTCAGGAAATTCATAATCCAGCTGCAAAAAGAGGCTTTGATGCCCAAGTCATTAAGCTTCCTGACTAGTCTGGATGGAACTACTGTATAGTGTTAAAAGTGGAGCTGTAATCGATGAATAGTATTCTGACTTATGTGTCTCTATCATCCAAATGAGCCAGGGCAGTGTGAAGGCAGTGATAAATAAATCCAATCAATTGATCGAATCAATCAATACTTTGTTCATTGTTCAGTCCCTTCAAAATTGGAAGAGACTGACCTTGATCCATGAATGAAGCAGGTTGAACATGCTAGTGAGCTCATCCCACTGCATTGAAACACTTTCAATGTGACGTGAGTGTGACAGCTGAAGCACAAAGGAGCGTTGTTGTGGCTGTGTACCAAAAAAGAGACAACAGGGGGCGCTCTTCTCCAGGCAATAACAGAGCGAGCATTGGCAGGGAATTAAACAGCAACACGTGTGTGGTGCAGGCGAGATGAAGTCATGAAGTGGTTCAGTTTTTATTAAGAACACATGGGTCTGTAGCATGAATATTGCATCCTTGAAACATGGGTATCAGGATCCACCATGTGCTAAAGCCTGAGCTTACATATTCTAGATTTTGCTAATAAAAGGCAGACTGAAGATATTAGCATACAATCTTCTTTATACCTGGAGACTAAGTTGTAGTGTGTTGAGAGTCTCGTATAGCTCTACACACAAACACAAACAGTACTCTCTTTATGAGCAAAAGCAGTTTATTGAACTAGCCAATCAAAACAAAAGGCTCAAATTCAAGGGGTCAATTACTCAATGTACAGCAAAAACAATCTGCTCAAAGAAATGGTACAGGTTGCTTCATTTTCAGTGGCTTAAACAATGTGGGCTATTTACTGTAGGTAAACAAGTCAGGAATAGTGATTGAAAACTATAAAGGTCAGAAAATGTAACATTTAATTAAGTTTCAATCTGCATTTTCAAAACGGTGTCTCAAAATAATACTACTACAAGCAACAAAATAATAAAAACATTTTTTTTTTACTTTTAAAAATTACCGAGATATAAAAGCATAAAGCATAAAGCCTTAAATGAACAGGCCTGTGAGTGGCTTCAGGGCTGGAGAGCAGATTAATGCCTACAATGTGAAGGTCCCAAGGTTCTCCTTTATTATCAACCAACGATCAATCAACATTTTTTCTCCTATAGCACCTTTCAATCCAGATCATTTTCAAGGCACTTTGTTATCAGTTGAAGGGACCAATCACAGTTAGCCAAGAATGCACCAGTGCTGCACAGCTGGATCCAGCTGTCAGGTGTCTCAATGCTTTACAGTGTATCTACCACGTGAGCGTTTTGGCTAGTAGTTAGGGCTTCTTTGGAAAACAGCACATCTTGCCTGAGGAGTTTGGCTTGTCCATTTTAGAAATGTAGAGCACTGGCTCAATGCTGCAGCTGAGATCCATGAAGGAGAAGAGGAAAACGCTGATGTAGCACTTGAAATCATGAGCAGGGAAGTGGTACTGGAAGGGGAAGAGAGCCACAGGCGGGAGATAATTAAACACGATAATGGCCAGAATGTTTAGAACCATCTTGAAGGCCTTCTTCTTCATGGGGTGCATCTCCTCCTTGCCTAACACTGACCGCCTCAAGGCCCACAGGATGGAGAGGTTGCAGAAGACCATTATGGTGAAGCAGGTGAGAATTACAATGCTGAAGGCCTCTACTATACTACCTATCCCAAGGATGGACTTGGTCAGGGAGTAGGCTATTGTAAAACCCCAAACGGCCGCAGCACAGACTTCCCTGTAACTGCGGTCTTTGATCTTGGTGAAGGTGATGGGGTGCACCACGGCCACGTAGCGGTCCAGACAGATGCAGGTGAGGAACAGCGGGGTGACGTCTTTTAGCCCATAGGAGAACCTCTGGGCGTACCAAATCCGCTCATCGTTGAGAAGCAACCGGTTAAGCAGCTCGACAGGAGTCATGACGCAGAAGCAGGCGTCCAAGACGGCAAGGTTCACGATGAAGATGTCAGAAGTGGAGGAGTCGCTGGCCTTTCTCAGGATTAGCCACATCACCACCAGGTTGGCCGGCAGGCCGATGGCAAAGTTGAAAACCTTCACGCCAAAATAGAACACGAAGCCGGAGATGTCCGCCTCGCAGCCAAGGAACTGGCTCCAGGGCACGGCCGTGATGTTGGGCGCGCTGGAGTTGGCGTAGGAGGCCTCCATCGCGGGGCACGGGGCCTGGAGAGAGGGAATCGGATGGCGAACTGTCAAGGGCCGCTGTCAGAGAGACCACAAGAAGAACACAGAAACACTTTAGTCCATTTTAGTCCAAGCTACAGTACAGCAATCGGAACCAGGGGAACAGGGTCCTGGTGGGAATTCAGGAAGCAAGATTAATGGGATTATCTGTTAGGGGAATTCATGTCGTACAAGGTAAACGTTGACGGCATTATCAGTATGCATACAAAACCCCACCTACGGTATGTATTTATGAAATGCCATTTGTGCCAATAGCACTGATGCAGTTCCTTGTTCAGAGCACACCACAGAGTAGAGAGCTTTGAAACAAGAACAGGGTTATGAGCAGGTCAGAACGTACAGCTGGTGGTAAACATTCAACGTGTCAGTTTTTATGCTAGATATTTGGTTTCATTTGGTATCAAGTTAGCATGACACTCATATAAGTCATGTGAGTGCATTTGTCTTTCCCTCAGTTTAATTGTCAACATAGCTGTTGAAATACTAACAGGCAAGCACCTGTGTCAGAGTCTCTAGAGTTTAAACCACCTTGCGCTAATATGCAATTAGCCACTGTAATCAGTATGCAATAAAATAATGTGTAGTGAAACAGACAATGAAATTTCATATTCTTATACAGAATACATGAAACAAAAATAAGTCCCCTTGTAAGCTTAGATAGCTTTCTGAATGGGGGAGTGTGTCTGAGGAGCTGGGTTGGCGAAGGCTTTTGAGCTGTAACACAGTGGAAATTTTCTGCATTTCGTCCCACGGAGTCAATCTTTACACCGACACAGTGAAATCAAGCACACAAGCCTGTGACGAGTGTCAGGGCACAGGGCTCTGAGACCTGACTGCAGTGTGCATAGTGTGAGCTTGGCTTCGTGTTAACAGCTCCTTACACTTATAGAGCGTTTTTTTTTATTTATTGGACACTCCACTCAAAGCGCTTTACAAGCAATGGGAACTCCCCTCCACCCCCACGCATGTGAAGCAGGCCTGTGCTCGATGGCCCACTGTCTTCATTTCTCTTTTTAGGCCACCGGTGCACCTGGATCACCACAACCTTCTCGCTGCCCATTCCTGCGCTCAGTCCTCTGGGAAGACATCCCCCATGCTGCTCCCTGTACTTGCTCTAGAGCTGATCACCTCTGCAGTAACAGCATGACGTCTGGGACACAGCATGCCTTTTTACAGCAAAGTCGGCCAGTTTGATCCTGAAGAGCATTACCCCACAGCCACAGAGCTTGCCTGCAGAGCAGTAGATCTACTGTAACACTCCTGGGAAAATCACAGAAACATGAGTAAAGTCCACAAAATAGAAATACCTAGAGATTAAAGAAATTAAAAGAAACCTTTAATAATAAGAATATCCGCCGATGCGCTTGACTGAAGGAGCTGAAAATAGAATGGGATGAAAATATTTTCAGGAATTAGAAAATCGCACTTGGTTCTATCTAGTTTATTCGTCCCCTGTTTGACAGTTACAATGTACTGTATATATGTACTCCTGGCATACTGTATACTGGATTACTTTGCATTCAAAAGTCCTCCAGAATCTTTGTGCTTCTCAAATTGGCTTGCTGCTGTAACAGTATTTGCAACTATACTCTATGTTGAAATCATCTGCAAGAAGTTTGACTATACCAGAGAAGATCATTGATATTGACGAGCATATGTACTTGTCCTCATTAAGAGCTGCAGTGTAATTGTTTTTCATCCTCGGACAGTGGCCAGCACTCCCGTCTGGTGTGTTAGGTGACAGTGAAGCAACCAGCTTCCCCCAAAAGAGGAAGCTCCTGTCCCTCCTGCCTGAGCAAGACAAACGAGGGGGCGAACTTTCTATTCTCTGGGACCAGTGATGTGTGATGCAGTGTCTCTCTGACCTCATCCCTCTCCTGCTTGTGTACGCAGTCATTTGGATGGAAAGCAATTAGCTCTTAATTAAATCACCTCCTGAGTCCCAGATGTTCCAGTAAGAAACTCACGATTCCCCTGTGCCTTGCTCAGTGTTCACACACTCACACAGACAATATGCAATAGGCAGCCCAGGGAAATCCTGACTTTCTTACTGGGAGAGAGGGGAGTTCAGAGAGGATTTAATTATGAGCTAATTGCCTTCCTTTCAAATGGATGCAGGTGCACGGGTCTGCCTTGCAGGAGGTGAACAGAGATGCTGTGTTGCTGTGCTCTGGGAAAAAGTAAGCTTGACCCTCCATTCCTCTTGTTGAGAGCAAGTCAAGTCGGTTTTTCCACTGATCAAAGGCACGTATCCTTGTGCTGCCGGCGAGCTCCACGCATCCTTGCAGGAGTGCCCGAGCTGATCGGAGAAGCAGAGCCTCTCTTGCTGACAGCCCTGCAAAGCCTCAGACGCCTGGCGTGTCCCAGCAGCTGCTCCGCCTCAGAGGCACTCAGCCAGTCTAATCTCTCCACTTCAGCAATTCCAGTCTCAGCTCCAGCACATACAAGCTCACAGGCACCGCAGACCTTAGCCTGCACTCGATGCCACTGTGCTTACTGGTTCAGCCACTCAGGAAACTGCCCCTGCCTTCTTTACAAGTTTTTTTACGGTCACTAAGCCAGATATAGAACAAGCCTTGATTGAATTTGCTCAACCTAGCCTCTCCAGTCATTTGGTGAAGTAGCATCTCCCTTCTCCACCTGATCTGCTGGGCAGTGGGGCTGCTGGGGCAGAACTGGGCAGAACGGCTACCCTATGTCACTCAGCTGGGGTAGTGCATGCCGTGATGGTTGATCTGCTGTGTTGTGGGCCCCCTCCATTGTGTAAAGCACCTTGGGTTTGAAATTTCAGTTCATTTCAGTAAAGTATTTTGGCTATATACTGTAATGACACTTAAGGTACGCAGTTAAACAGCTTGTAGTATCAAAGACTTGCAGTGGAATGGACAGGGCTGTTCAATTCTGGTGCTGGAAGGCTGGTACTACTGTATATGTCTGCAGGATTCATAGGTCTTTTTAAAACAGCAGCATCTGAAGTCCAGACTGGGAGAAGTGACTTAAGCCAGTAACCGACTGGTTTACCTTTTTAAGGGTTGCATTGGAATAAAGACGTTTGAGGTCACATTGACCCTCCAGGACAAGGATTGGACAGCTCTGCTTTATCTCAGCATCATTTCTTTCACTTGTTCAATCATCTTCAAGCCTTTGTGGAAGATGAACTCCCCTTTTACTGCTGTTCGCACAAAGGCAGTCAATTTAATTCACTTGAAATTAGGTTTTATCTACAAGGGAAGCTAGGAGTCAGGAGTTGGAGCTGGAGCAAGGTGCCCAGGCCCACCCTGACTGATCCAAGGCCTACCCAATCAGTCCAAAGTAATTTAAGATTTTTTTCCCTTGAAAATTACGTAATTGCAGTGGGGCAGTGCACACGTAGCCTAATTAGCTATTGATGTCATCAGACACTCTTAGAGCCATCTAACGCAAGTTTTTTGGTTTATTAGCAAGTTAACGCACTGTTAAGAGTAATAGTCACACATCCAAGTACATCACGCAGTGTTGAGAGACTCTTTTCAGCTGTTAATCGGGTCAAGACGCATGTGTGATCCTCAATGTCATCAGATTGTCTGAACAGCTTGTCTATACTATCATTTGAACGGGAACTTGCAGACTCTCTAGACAGCGATGAGATTATCAATATTCAAGCCCCAACGCCTGAGTCTGGTCTAGAAGGCCAAAACCTCACAACAGAGGTAGGCACTGATTGTTCTTTTTGTGTGTGTGTTTCCACCGTGACACCGTAGCGTTTGGCAGCCTAGGTAATTATGGCTTAACCTGTGTGTGTGTGTGTGTTAGAGAGAGAGTATGTATATATACTGTATAAGGTTGATTATACCACATGAGGATTGGATTGTAAATTTGTAGGGCCCCTGTGCTGGCAGGACGGTCAGATAGAGCCCGGGCCACCCACTTTTCCACAGGTCCAAAAATCAATTCCTGGCTACGCCCCTGAGCTGGAGGTTTCAGAATGAAAGATTTCCTCAATTACGCGGCGTGTGACCCGCTGCCTGTAATGTTAGCAAACGAACCCCTGTGGAATTAACAGTGCTCATTAAAGGACTGCTTGACGTTTCCACCTGTGTCTCTGCATCATTAATTGGCAACCAATTAAGAGCTATCGAGCGTAGTTTATTCAACTGGTTTTCATTCCAGCTGAACCTGTGATTCTGGCCCTGATATGCAGCAGTCCCAGCTTGTGTAATTAGATCTTGTACTGTATAACCTCAGCCTGGATTTGGATTTCAGGTGCACACTGGTGATGCCAGACATCATGGAGGTACTGCAAGGTGATTAGCTCTAGAATTGAATACATTTGAAATTAATTAATCACAGAGGAGCCTTCTGTGTTTAATTTGCATATGCTTCTCCACATTTCCAGGTGATATGGTTCCCTCTCACCTTCCAAACACAAGTGGGCTGGTTTAGTTACCGCCTCTAAATTATCCCTGTGTGTGTGTGCACACGAGCCCTAGATCGATCCTGTCCAGTGGGATAGCAGTGACCTGTGCCCTGACTGTCCGGGATAGGGTCTGGCTTGTTATAACCCTTAACAGAGTTTACAGGCAGTGCAGGAGAGATGACAGCAGCCAAGATCACTCTCACCTCAGTCGCCTTGACCCATAATCGTCCCTGATGTCATTTCCTAAATTAAAAAACTGGAAGTATCATAGCGAGCCTTTTCTCCTGCACATTCATGTTTTGCATTCCTCCTCCTTGGATCCTCTCTCTGTACAGGGGTCCCAGCCAGGCCTGTTAAGCCGAAGCTTTCTATGACTGAGCAGTCAATAAACATTTAGAAACATTTTGTTCCCGGGTGTTGTTCTTCCCTCTGAGCCAGACAAAAGCAGCTTTCTGCCCACTGGACGAATAAAAACTGCCTCAGACATGTTGCAGTCCCTGCTCAATGTGCTGCTGCAGTGGATTCTCTATTCTCTATATCTGCTTGTGCTCCAAAACACAGATGAAGCAGACGGTTCCACTAGTTTGAAAATTGGCTCCAGGCTTCATATTCATCGCAGCTCATCTCTTGTGTCAAACGATTAAAACCAGATAGACCCTGGACTGCTGCCCAGTCACAGACTCTCAGACACATACAGCAGCGTCCCAGCAGGAATCGGCAAAGTGTTAAAGCACTAAATTCAGATCACAATGACAAGAGTCCTGCTGTGGGCGAGGAGCCCCCTGCTGCTCTTGTTCTGCTCTGGTATTTAACAGAAACAGCAGAGCTGTGAGCGGGGAAGCAAGATGTACATTCAGAGCTCTCACCTGGAGGCTGCTGTACAATGAAACCTTCCTCCCCAAGTGTGTTTTACACATTTCTGTACATTCAATCTACTCCCAAACATATACTGCTCTGTATAGTCATTGTTATATCATATCTCATTAAGTACAACAGAAAATATTAATTGTGATCTGTAATTGCAAGAATAATCTTGGCTTTTGCTAGATTGATATATACAATATGTACTGTATGTACAAATTCTGAAATCAATTTATTTACAGGGAGATATTTTGTTTACTGCCTTCAGTGTTAGTCATATAAAATAGCCAAAACCTTTAGCAGCAACAGAGGGGTTTGAGTCTAACCAGGGCTCCCCAGTCCAGCAAAGCCTGCCTCAGACAGGACACTGGGACCATTTTAGAACAATTTAGGAACACCTCCTGCGGTGTTTTAAAATGAAATCAAGAATCGTGAGGAGCAGGATGGAGGAAGCAGCAACCTTAGTTTAAGGCTGGACCTCATCGACTCTTCTTCCAACAGAGACTGAGGACAATCAAAACAATCTGAGCAGACCAAAGGTATTGTTTTTTCATGGTGTTCAGTGTACTTAGTTCTTGTGTCTTGATTTGTCCTTGACTTCTCGTGGGCAAAGGCAGCGTGCAAAGGTGTCAACTGCCCTGAGTGCTTCTGAAACCACACAGTAAGGCACATCAATCTACTGTATATGCCACACTAAGAACTGTACGAATACTACCGTATATACTGGCTAGACAGAATTCAAATCACAGTCATCTTACCACAGCATCAGCAAGGGTATCAATCTCGTTACCTTGTCTGCCTGTGTGCTACTGTTGTGCCTGGGGTCCTCAATGCACTGTATCCTTTAGGAATGCTCCTGAGGTAAATGAATCGTGTTCACCAGGGAAGGGCCATTTAAGGGAAAGGGCCCCCAACCTCTCCAGTGGAAGAGATTGATGGGGACTGACACTGTGCCCAATCAGAGGAGAGCCATGAGGAGACTTCACAATAATATGAGAGGTGTGTTTGGGAATAAGATACAAGTGTTAGGCAGGGCTCAGCTGGAAAGCATGTCTTTTGAATCCTCCAGTCCACTTTCAGAAGTGATGCAATAGGACCGTGGCAGCCCAGCTGAAAGACAGTGTAAACAACGTGATGCAACACAGCAGGGCTCTGCGGCTCAACTCCACTGCAAGAAAGTGTAAGAAAGTGTAAGGTGTTACATGCAGGAGCAGAATGGTGTTTGATCCGGCTCGTTTAGGAGCTACAGAGCAAAACACCAGGTGAGGAATCCTTTGGGGAGGCAGCTCAGGAGAGGTGGCAGATGAGCTGGGGCCGTTGACCTCTCCTGCCTGTTTGCTTGCCAGTAGCTAGGTGACCCAAGGATAATTCTAATAATAATTATAATAATTGTTTACACTTACAGTATATAGCGCTTTTCTGGACACTCCATTCAGAGCACTTTACAGGTAATGGGGAATCCTGCTACCACCACCAGTGTGCAGCCCCACCTGGATGATGCGACGGCAGCCATAGTGCGCCAAAACGCTCACCACACTCCAGCTCTCAGTGAGGAGGAGAGCAGAGTGATGAAGCCAGTTCAGAGATGGGGATTATTAGGAGGCCATGATTGGTAAGGGCCAATGGGAAATTTGGCCAGGACGCTGGGATTACACCCTTACTCTTTTCGAGAAACGCTGTGGGGGTTTTAATGACCACAGAGTGTGAGGACCTTGGTTTTACATCTCATCAGAAGGACGGCGCCTGTTTACAGTATAGTGTTCCCATCACTAGACTGGGGCATTAGGACCTACTGTATACAGACTACAGAGTGAACCAGGATCTCAGATCTCACAGGATCTCAACCAGGCCTCACTAGAACAATCCCAAAGTTCAATGTCCAATCCTATAACTGCTTGTGTAAATGTAATGCCTTCTGCTCTCAGTCTCAGGTGCCCTTCCTCTGAATTTCCACTGGTCTGCTCTCACTCTCTCCTCCACTCCTGCCCTGTGACTTCTGGATTTTCCTCTGTCCTCTCCAACTCCACTCTTTCAAAGGGCATCTGCCCTCCACTTAGTGTCTATTCTGCTTGAGAGCATTCAGACCTGACCAGACTTCTATCATACCTGCCTTCTGGACACTTTTCTCTTCTCCCCCTCCCATGTTGCTGCAGAGCTGAGGGCCTCAGAGGGAGACACCTCTTTGCCCAGGATGGTGTTTTATGTGGTCATCACAGCCCTGGTCCTCACCAGCAGCACAGGACCAGCACCTGCAGTGAGCTTCGAGCTTGAAAGATAGGAGACAACTCAGTGGGGCTATATGGTCCCTCATACAAACTGAAGCAAACTCAATAGAATGACAGATGTGTCCCTTCACTGCTCCTCCTATTCAAAGGCAGCTTAGATTCTTCCTACTCAATGGGACATACAGATATTGTGCTGGGTGTAATAATTGAAATACTAATTGCTGGTCTTGGTAAAAACAACACACACACAAGACAGGAGTCATTCTGCTCTGCGGCCTGGCATGCATCACGATTAAGAGCGGATTTGTTGAGCCGGTTAATAATGTACTCTATTCAATTCAGAACAACAGGCCTTTCTACAGCAGCTTGCTCAGTAAAGGCTGAATTCTTGACAGAGGTAGGTAGGTACTTTATTAATCCCATGCGGGAAATTTAGGTAGTGTTGCTGACTCACAGCTCTAAGGTCCTGGGTTCAGTTCTGTCCTGGGGTACAGTCTGTGTGGGACTCTGCAATGCAAGCTTTCACTGGCTGCCTTGTATCCCTCCTGCTGTCCAGAGACATGCTTTTCAGGTAAAATCTCTAAATTGTCCCCTGTGTGTGCCCTGCAATGGACTAGTGTCCTATCTTGAGAGAACCGTGCCTTGGACCTTTGTCACCTGGGAAAGGCGACAACACACCTCCACTTTGCACTGGGCTAAATGGCTGTTGAAAAAGGATGGATGGACTCCTGTTTACCTTCACAATCCCTGTAGGTAAGACTTTCTGTCCATGGAAATTGAAAGAAACCTTGTGCTGCTCAGTTTTCACTCTATAACTCACAGGAGTCGAATACTGGGATACATGTTCATCATAATGACTACCTAACTAGTTAATTATTGCAGCACAAGAGAGAGCTCAGTGTAGAAGGATGTAATTGTGCAATACAGTTGTGTAACTCACCCTGGCGCCAAACTGAAGGAGAAGCAGACAGCTTGCTCTCTCCCACTTCCTGTCTGTCCCTTTGTTTTTCTACTAACAGTTGTACAGACCCCAGGGCACACAGGGAGCAGGAAGAACAGGGATGAGAATTCCTGGCCTGATCCATACCTTTTAAATCCAGAAGACAGAGGATTATAAAAGCCAGAGCGTCTAGGTTCAAAGGAAGCTTCTTTCTCATAGCCATGAGCCTTCTGAACACCTCCTCTTAATCCTCCTGCTCCCACTTGAAACCACTGCTTTTGCACTGAACACAGTCACGGAACAGGTGAAGGTTTATTAGCACTGAAAAGAGAAAGAGACACAACATTTCGGCCAGGTGTCCCCTTTTCTTTTCAGCATGGAATAAACCTCGATCTGTTCCTTTGCAGCCTATGCACCCTGACGCCTGCGTACTTACCTACTTGAACCTTTTCACAACGCAGTCTCTACTTAATTTTTGCATATTGCTGCTCTTTGAGTGCTGCTGAAGGTCACAGGTATCACGCAGTCATGTGTACTGCTGCTGTTGTTTTCTTTACTAATCCTATGTGCACTGTTACTTTCCACTATTCTGCTGGCACACGTGCTGTTGTTTTATGTTCTCACCTCCAGCAATGTGTGATGTCATCTGTTGTGCGAGGAGACACGCTAGTAAGCCTTCCACTGTTATCAGGCACATGTGACAATAAACTTGTCACTTGAAACCTGAACCTTCTCAGGAGTCTCAGCTCAGTGGTTTCGGCCCAGTTTAACTCCACTTAGTCAGCCTCAGCTCTAGTTGCGTTTCACATTCACAGGACCAGCACGCAAAGGGTGAACGTTATTGAGCATTTGTGTGCTGGGTATGGTTCTGTAGTTCTCTTTTTAAACCAGACACTGCCCAGGAAGCAGCCCTAGAGCAGACGTCTCAGCAGTAGAGAATCCACTTAGAAACTGCTGAAAACGTTATTTTTCATGCTTTTGAAATAACTCTATCACCGTGACAGGGAAATTGACGACTTTTCCTCAGAGATTTAGAATTAGACTCATTGATTTTTTTTTTAGTTACAACAAAAACCTGGGGGTGAGGCTGGAGGGTATTTCACCTATGATAAATGCTGACTTTAAAACCCTCACATCCTTAGGTGCGAGGAAAAAATACAGAATCCCCATGGAACTCAGGTCCATGACTCCAGACATAGCAGAGGCTTGAATCAACAACATCTGGACTGCAGGTTCCTTCCTGCATACAATTAAGGCACTATGTAAAAAAAAATCCTGATTCTCATTTTATAAAATGTACACATGTAAGAAAGGGTCAGACTTTGTGCAACCATATTGTTATTGATATAGGTCATAGTAACATTTTTAAAGTAATAATGATGATAATTAATGACGACAGATTAGGTTATTAATCAATGCATTGAAACTGGTGCTTTGGCTTGTCTCTGCGCAGTTACGGTAGGAACTAAAATCATAACTATGGCTTTTCAGCGGCGGGAAGCTCGGCGGACCGTCTTGTATTAATCGCTTCAGGAGGGCAAAACACTGCAGACGTCTCACACGGAACCAAATGCGAGGGGAGACGCTGTTCCTCGGGATGGATCGAAATTGCGGGATTTTTTTTAAGTTTATTTCAAAGCACACTTTAAAAGAGACCTCTAGCGGTAACCAGAGTGTGGCCGTTTCTGATCTGGTGTCGCAAGAAAAACATTCCCCATCTCCTCTCAGCCGAATAACGTTTTTCGCTAACGGAGGTGGTGGAGAAAGGACGTGCTGGTCGTAGGTAAGAAAGGTAACGTTTTGATTTAAACGCGCTTTTCCGTCATCATGCCCATGTCCTTGATCATGCATCAAACATGTCGTGGCGTCATGTTTGTGTGATGTATACGGAGTGATTAACGGAGTCTTGAAATCGCCTTCGACGAGTATCTGCTTTCAACGCCACATCATCATGCACAACGACGAGAAAAATAGGGAACCGAAGGAATAATGGATGTGCTGTTAATTAAAGTTGGCACAGAATGAGAATGATGTGCTAAAGCCGAATGTGTTGTAATTACCGTACATGGTAGCCGGTGCGAGTACGGAGCTGGTTTAAGGTGCTTTCTGCTTTCTAAGTTAATTAATGCTGACGGTTGTATGTAACAGTGACTTATTGCAAACAAGAATGTAATTTGCAACTCCTATTAGTTTGCATGTGTGCATGCTTTAAAATTTTAAGCCCTCCGTTTTTGGAGGAGAACCTGAGAGTGTCCCTTTTTTATGAATTCTTTTTCACGCACTACAGGATGACACACCATTGTGTTTGTTTAATATTTCCTTCTTCAAGTCAGTGACCTCTTTCCCATTCCAATAAAAGAATCGCTGTAAAAATGTATTCCTGTTGTCTGTGATCTTGTGCTTGCTTATATCATTTCTGGCTCCCAGAGTTTCATTTTTTTTTGGACTCTCTTGCTCACCTGCCTTGACTCATCCTCACAGTCTCTGTCTTTTTCTTCTTATCCTCATATTCCTTGACTACCTGAAGAGGCTCAACAGACAAAACATATTTTTTAAAATCTTTATTCAAAACCTTACAGCCATCCATTTTCTAACCTCTTCGTCCGGTTCAGGGTAAACAGGGAGCTGGATCCGATATCATCATTGGACACACACACACACACACTTTTCCCAGAAGCCAGTGAACCTACTAGTATGCTTCTGGACTGTGGGAGGAAACCCACATGGACATGGGGGGAACGTGCAAACTCCACACACACAGGTTCCACACCAGGAATTGAACCCAGAGTCCCCAGGCTGCCATGCCATGCTGCCCTCAAAGCCTTCCTCTAAAAAAACAAATGCTGTAGAGAAATAAAAACTGGAAAAGGCCGTGATAATCTAGCGCACAGAAACTGTGACGATAAAGGGGTCAGCCCTGCGGCAACCGAAATGAAATTGCCAAACGCAAGGATGAATCACAAGGTAACTGCTAAACGGGTGGGTCAGAGGGAGCCGCTGGCGGGTGGGGACATGTGGCATACTTGTAGTCCGGCTGTTTCTGGGTAGCCACTGGCCCCATCACAAGGGGGCGCTGGAGAGGGGAAGAAGCAGCACCAATGCAGACAGCTGAGGGGACAACTGAGCCACTGGCAGAAGAGGAGCAGGAGACGGGGGGGGGGGGCAGAGGTGGAGAGAGATGGGATACGAGGGTGGGGGGGCATTTGTTTGTTTTGCTGGCTGCCAGGAAAATCCAGAACTGCAGGCAAAGAGGAGGCAGCAGGAGTAGGAGAAGATCCAGAAATCCTTTCGTGTGCTTTTCATGGAAGCTGCTCCGTAAATTTCATTTGCTTCAAAGGTGTACATTATGTTTATCAGATCAATCTGTTTTCTTATTGACACGTTTAGCAAGTTTAAGAACATCGGTATTTAACTGGCACTGCAATATACACTGTGATGATTTTTAAAATTCTGTGGAATGTTCACAGCTCCTAATGTAATTACAGAAAGACGGTATTATATTAGTGGTTAGGGCAATAACTGTCTCTTTGCAATAAGGTCAGAACCCACGGAAGAAAGATCATTTGGATGTCAATACAAAGTCATGAGGGAACACAACATACAAAACATTTGCCTGTTAGGAGTTGATTTCCATGATGTCCTGTAAGAGAACTGACCAGCGAGCTACAGTGACAGACCATCCTGCAGCGCTTCCTCCCGAGCTCAGAGAAGAGGCAGGCAAAGTAGCCTGCAGTTGTGTTCTGTTGTTGGGAAGGGGCTGAGCCTGCCTTGGTGTCTGTCTTTTCAGAATCCCTAGACAGACGAGGGGCACGGAGAGAACGGAAAGCGAAACAGCTTCAGGAGCAAGATGACCAGGAAGGCCGAGCTCCAGTCGTACTGCTGCTCACCCCTGGACAGCTGCTGATTTCATTCTGGGAGCATTTGTTGTCTCAAAAATCAGCTGTTCTTCTGCCTGAAAAAGACAGATAAAGACGTAACGAGATGGGGCCTGATGTTGGGACGGATCTCGTTGAGTTTTTTGCCTCGCTGTTAGATCTGCACAGGCAGCAGCTTCGAGCCCTCACCAGGCAGGGAGACATCCAGGCAGCAGTGCTGGCCAAGCTGCTGAACTACAGGAAAGCCAGCCCCTCCCAGACCTGGGGAGAGCTGCGAATGCCGCAGATGGCTCCGGGCGCCGACCCGGAGTCCTACATCACGGTCTTCGAGCACACCGCCACCAGCAGCCGGCTGCCCAGGGAGCAGTGGGCTGGGCGGCTCAGGGGCCTGTTGAGCGAAGAGGCTCGTGCGGCCTGCCCAGCCCCCAGCTCCCGGGAGGAGCCGGCGGACTACGAGGCGCTGAAGGCCAGGGTCTTGAACCTGTCCGCGGCCGAGGAAGACGGCCATCGCCTCCAGTTCCGCTCGCTCCGCTGTCCCCCCGGCGGGAGCCCCCGGGCCGTGGCCAAGCAGCTGTACGAGGCCGCGGAGCGCTGGCTAAAGCCCGAGAGGAGGTCCAGCACGCAGGTGCTCCACCGGATCGTCATTGAGCAGTTTGTGTCCGTCCTCCCTGACGACACCGCCGCCTGGGTCCGGAGACACTGTCCTACTAACCTCGACGGGGCGATCCGGCTCGCCGAAGACCACCTCGCTGTCCCCGGACCCGCTGCCGGGCGGAAAGGACCGGACCCCCTCCCAAGCCAAACCAGCGGCTCAGGTCAAGGCCCAGCAGCTGCCGGTCTCTCCGGTTCCCAGCAAACCCCAGGAGACGCAACACAGGACAGGAGTTCACATTTCCTAACCCAGGAGCACCCCTCTCCTCCACAGTACGTATCAGCTAGAGTGCGTAGTGTCAAACTGACCTAAATACACACTAATCCATATTGTCAGAATGAATACCCTACAGATAAAGTGGGCCATGTGACTACTCTTGATTAGCCGGTGGCATAAACAGGATTTCTGTTTTCAGTCCGGACTTGTACAGTATAGCGACCAGGGGGAGGGTTATAATCTCATGGCAGTGTCCTCAGAGTAACATCCCTCAGGAAAAAGATATGGTTCAGCACAGGCAAGCTAGCAATGAGCAATAAGGAAAAGCAGTTTGAATGCCATCAGAAAAGAAGTTATGAATTCAGCAGATTTAACACAAAGCAATAGAACTACAAAGGGCACACAATAAATTGAAGCAGAAGCCAATCTCATTTTGTAATTGCTAGATTTTAATAGGTTTGTGATACCTGTCAACATAACACATTTTAAATGAGAAATGTGGAGAGGGAAATGTTCAAAAGGAAAAGTAGAATATAAGCACTTCTTTCCTAGTATCCTGCAGTGGTTAGTTTTCATATTTTATCATGTCTCATGTAGATTTCCATTCAGCAGACCTGTGAGTGATGGTTTACACTTAAAAAGAACGTAAAGTGTTTTATGTCAAGGCCATTTGTGAAAAAAGAAGCTTAGGAAAATGATCTATTCAGTTGATTTCTTAAAAGTTCTGGGCAAACCTGCCCTACCCAGGTCTTTATACAGTAAATCCAGGCACTGTTTCAAAGTACAAAACTTAAAATGTTGCATCTTAAAGCTGGATTCAGACAGAAGATGGGTATTGCTTGTCTTTTTTAGGAAAGTACACCTTCACAGAGGTTCTGACTATAATGGAAGTCAAGGCTCCAAGACCAAGTCCTTCCCCGTCAAGCGTGAAGATGTTTCTCTGGATTGTGAAAACGTTAAACTGGAGGTCTATGAGTTACCATCTGTTTCCTTTGAAGTGGAGCTGCCCGCTGTCAGTTCTGTTAACACCACACAACCGGTGCATGCTCAACATTCTGCCGGCTGTCACCGCAGGCTCTCGAAAATGCATTGTCAGCCTGGTGAACGGGTTTGTCTTTTTGTTCAACGTGAGCCGCCCGGATCGCAAACTGTCCACCGCAGCCAAGAAGCAATTCAACTAGAGCATGTCCACAACGTACAGAAGCCGCCGGAGTTACAGTCGTCAGTGGACAGCAGAGAAAATGGAGATAATCCCCATCCTGACCGCGCTAATCCTGAGGCACCTGAAGGGAGGACTGCAGAAATAAGCCCTATTTTGAGGGTAAGTGAGAACACTGCACCTCATGAGAAGGCCGATGAAGACCTACCCGTTAGCGTTGAAGAGCCAGAGGAGCAGTCGTCACACCCTCAGGATCAGGAGGAACAGGTCTTGGCTGATGAGGAAATGACCTGTTTGCCAGACCCATCTCCGCACTCTTTACCTCCTGCCTGTACCTCTGAGACAGAAGCAGGCCCTAGTTTAGGTGGTCCCAGCAGCCCCGATCCCAAAAGGAAAGAGACCGAGCACAGTGGGAGAAGTGGGAGAAAATTCCGCACCCAGCACGTGAAGATTCCCATGGCCGACAAGCTGCATCAGTGCTCCTACTGCAGGCGGACGTTCGTGACCCACCCGGACCTTCTGCTCCACCAGAAGTCTCACAGTGGGAAGAAGCCATATGTGTGCCCCAAGTGTAGCAGAAAATTCAGTAAGCCGCACCATCTCAAGAGACACCTGCGGATCCACAGTGGGGAAAAGCCCTACCGCTGCGGGGACTGTGGGAAAAGTTTCAGAGAGCTGGACACCCTGAAAAGGCACCAGCACATTCACACCGGAGCCAAGCTGTGGCAGTGCGAGGACTGCAAGAAGTGCTTCAGCCAGATTTGGAGCCTGAAAGAGCACTTGAAAATTCACACGGGCGAGAAACCATTTAGGTGCACAGAATGTGGGAAGAGGTTCCGGCACAAAAGTGCCCTGATAAAGCATCATCGAACCCACACAGGGGAGAGACCATATGTGTGTGGGACGTGCAGGAAGGGTTTCGGTCAATTGGATACTCTCAAAAGGCACCAGGTTGTCCACATGAAACAGAAGCCAAATGAGACAAGAGCTAGAAAATAATCCAAATTTCCCTCTTCTGGGATATGATCTCTATTACAAATTAGCTGCCAAATTACCTACAGAATATCATACACACATTTGGAAAGTATACCAGAACTGGAATATCCTTACACTGGTGGACAATGGTGTTATTCATCACATGCACTGGATCTACTGTAATCTGGTGGTCTCATTTCACAATGTGGACTTGTGGTGTACTTTACACGTGGAGGGTTATTTTTGTTAGCAGACGCCCAACGTGACGTGTTAGATGGGGATTGTGTTCAGTGACCGTTTTAGTGTTTGGTTTCCTTCTAAATAAAATTGATGTTATTGTCAGTATTTGGGGATCTTGCAACGTGTATTGTTTGTATCCAGCGGATGTGTAATACTTCCATGGAAGATCAAGAAAAAGAGAATGAAATGTTTTGTGAAGCCCAACTCTGATTTACTGACTTTTTGGGTTGGAATGGGCCATCGCTGATTATTTTGGTTACCTCCTCTGCTGCTGATTGCATCTCCATTTGTCTCACTTCTAAAAACATCAGCAGTGTAGGTAGAGGGGTTGGTATGTGGCTTCCTCAGAACAAGTATCACTAAAATTGACATGTTCTGTGAACATGTCCAGCTCTTTCTGTCCAGGGCTGTAAAACACTGCCTAAAGCAAAACAAACAGTTGTGAGAACAAGTTTGTGAACCCTTTGGAATTATCTGGATTTCTGCACGAATGGCTCCAAAAATGTGATCTGATCTTTATCTAAGTCATAATAATAAATAAAGACGGTCTTATTTAACAAACAACCCACACAACATTTTACATTGTCATCTCTTTATTGAATAAATGGTTTAAACAATCAAGGTAATTTCTGGAAAAAGTATGTGAACCTCTAGGATAATGACATCTTGAAAAGAGGGTGATTGCAGTCAGGTATTCCAATCAATGAGTCAGGTGTCCTAATCAATTCAGGTGTGGGTTCGACCTGCCCTGCCGTATAAAACAATCACCCAGTTTTGGTTACCTGCTCTTCACAACAGAATTCTGTTGAAGTGCAAAATGGCCTGATCAAGATTTCAGAGGACCTCAGAAGAAGAGGTGTTGAAGCTCATAAGACTGGAAAGGGTTACAAAAGGATTTCTAAAGACTTTGGCCTTCACCAGTCCACGGTCAGGCAGAGAGTTTACGAGTGGAAGAAATTCAGCACCGTTGCTCCTATCCCTAGGAGTAGGCATCTACAAAGATCAGCGCAAGGACACGCCGTACAGTCCTCAAACAGGTGACAAAGAACCCTAGGGTGACAACTAAGGGTCTGCAGGCATCTCTTGCACTTGATAACATCTGTGTTCAGCAAGAGCGGTGTTCATGAAAGGTTACCACGGAGGAAACCACTGCTCTCCTGCGTGTATCAAGTTTACTAAAGACTACCTTGATGTTCGACAGTACCACTGGAACAATGTTCTGTGGACAGATGAGACAAAAGTTGAACTTTTTGGTAAATGTACACAGCGTTATGTTTGGAGAAACAAAACACCACATACCAACACCAAACCCTCATCCTAACTGTGAAGCGTGATGGAGGGTGTATAATGGTGTGGGGCTGCTTTGCTGCCTCAGGGCCTGGACAGCTTGCAATCATTGAGAGACCAATGAATTCCATGTTGTATCAGGAACTTCTACAGCAGAATGTCAGGGCATCTGTCTGCGATCTAAAATTCAAAAGCCGTTGGGTCATGCAACATGACAATGATCCAAAACACAGGAGTAGAGTAGAGTGGCTCAAACAGAAGAAATGCCGTATTTTAGAATGGCCAAGTCAGTCCTGACTTCAATCCCATTGAAATGCTGTGGCATGATCTAAAGCAGGCCATTCAAGCAAGACATGCCAAAAAAATACTGAAATATATGTAGTGTGCTCTCTGAAGCCACCAGTTCTGTAGGGTTTGGGCATTTACGGGGACAATTCTTAATTGTCCGTAAATCACAAAATGATTCTTTTGATGGCTTTAGAATCCAACCATGCGATATAACTCAAACAACGCACACACACACACAGGTACTAATACACGAGGATACATTTATTGATACATAGAATATGCATGTAAACCTAACAGATCTTATCGAGAGGGTTATCAGAGTACAAAAGGTATATATTCAGTCAGTTACAAAGAGTTACATATATCAAGAGGACATACGTTCAGTATATCATTCATTTAGACCGTTTCGTAAATGCACTTGGTTATAACTTCTACATTGGATACTCAAAACAAGTACATAACTCTTAGGAATTAAATTGATATCAACTGGTTGGGATAACAATTGAATTCTCGAGCTGTAATGCATTGAAGTTGAATACTCATCCAATCTCTGGGGATTCAGATCTCCTGCGGGCTCAAAGAAAGTTGCAGGCTGTTGCTGTCCAATCCGCGCTCTCTGGCTCTGTGCCAGGCTGTGCTGTGCGGCTTGCGACGGTGTGCTGCTGATGTTCACTGACCGGCTAGTTAGTGTTGGCTTTAACTAGCACAGTTTGTGCACAGGAGAAAAGATGACTGTGGGTCCCAGCAGGTCAGGAAGAGGACCGGTTCGTTCCTGGTGAAGCGCTAGTTGTGAATAGTGATTCAACTGTCCACAGTTCCGACCTGTTTACGAGGCCTGATGCTAACCTCGGGTGAATCCTCTGGTTACTCTCTGGCAACCTCCGCTCTCGACTCTTAGAACAGAGGAAAGTTCTGGCACTCGGACACACTGGCCGTTCCGTGGTTGTCCGGGCTGAGTCTCAGGATGGTCAGGAGGCGCGTTGCGAGAATGTCCTGCCCTTGGGAGCCTTCTGCTCCTGGGCCATCCTGCCCTGGAATTCTCCTTTGAGATTCTCCCTTTCAGAAAAATCCACTACAGGCTCTCTGTGTTGCCTGTTTTAACCTGGAGGAACTTCAGCTCGTTCATTGTCTGAAAGTTCCATGGGCATCAGAGTCCCACGTGGGTTACTCGGCCCTACCAGTCCCTGATTGGTTGATCAAGGTGAGATATGAGTCACTTACTCCTGACACCTAGGAATGCAGTCCAGATGTCCATCTGGCACTCCCTAGACAGATAGGCACCAATGGATGACCATTGATCATGATAGCCAGGCTTAGCTAAGTGCATCCCCCTTTGGGAGCTGTCCCTTATCAAAAGAAAACATCTTTAAATCAGCCTGCATGAATAGTTTCTCTGTGGCTGCACCACAGAGATGAAGAGAGAGATGGGGCCTCATTTGGGAAAGCACAGCAACACTTAATTCTGTCTTATTAACAAGCATTGCCGCTACATATCACCCTGCAACTCACAACTGGCAACCCACTGAAGCTAAGCAGGTGTGAGCCTGGTCAGTACCTGGATGGGAGACCTCCTGGGAAAAACTAAGGTTGCTGCTGGAAGAGGTGTTAGTGGGGCCAGCGGGGGGGGCTCACCCTGCGGTCCATGTGGGTCCTAATGCCCCAGTATAGTGATGGGGACACTATACTGTAAACAGGCGCCGTCCTTCGGATGAGATGTAAAACCGAGGTCCTGACTCTCTGTGGTCATTAAAAATCCCAGGGCGCTTCTCGAAAAGAGTAGGGGTGTAACCCCGGTGTCCTGGCCAAATTTCCAATTGGCCCTTACTAATCATGGCCTCCTAATAATCCCCCTCTATGAATTGGCTACATTACTCTGCTCTCCTCCCCACTGATAGCTGATGTGTGGTGAGTGTTCTGGCGCACTATGGCTGCCGTCGCATCATCCAGGTGGATGCTGCACATTGGTGGTGGTGGAGGGGAGTCCCCATTACCTGTAAAGCGCTTTGAGTGGAGTGTCCAGAAAAGCGCTATATAAGTGTAAGCAATTATTATTATTATTATTATTATTATTACATATATAATGAACTGAACTGAAATATACAACGAACTGAAACAGTGTTGTATAGAGGAATGGGCCAAGATACCTCCTAACCGCTTCACCGGTCTCATCAGCAGCTACAGAAAGCTTGAACTTGAACTTGAACTTTATTGCCATATGTAACCGGTACGGGTACAATTTGAATTCTTATTTACAGAAAGTCTCTCGATTGTAAAACAAGTGTAAAAAACAAAACAAAGTGCAAACAGTGCATCAAGACAATATACAAACAATAGACAATGTGCAAGTAAACATGTAGACAGTTTGAATGTAAACAATACAGACGTGTAAACAATGACTGGAGATGTGCAATAGATAAGAAATCATAAAGAGGTAGAGAGGTAGACCTTTTGGTTGAGGTTATTGTTAAGAAAGGAGCTAGTTACTAAATATAAGGGCTCACATACTTTTTCCATCAATGACCTTGATTGTTTTAACCATTTGTTCAAAAAAAATATGGCAATGTAAAATGTTGTGTGGGTTGTTTGTTAGATGACTGTCTGTATTTATTATTTTGACTTAGATGAAGATCAGATCACATTTATGGAGCCATTCATGCAGAAATCCATATAATTCCTAAGGGTTCATTAATGTTTTCTCACAACTGTGGTTTATTTGTGTCCACTCTCTGGTTCTGAGTGTCGGGACACAGCTTATACTGTGCCTGTAAGGTTGGTCCACAGTTCAGTAACCAGGGAAGGGACCCTATGTGGTCACAAAGACCCAAGACAGGGAATGAGGGAAACCCAAGGCCAGGGTCCAAAGCCAGAAGGAGAAGTCTAGAATCAAGGTCCAGGAACACGATCCAAAAGTCCAAGTCAAGAAACAGGCCCAAAATCCCCAAAACGGTTTAGGAGTCCCGGAAGAAAACAAAAGGCAAGGGGCTCAGACCATCAAACTGAACAAAACAAACCAGGAAGCAACAAGCAGACAAAACGCAGGAACGAAGATGAGGCAAACGATGAGCAGAGAAGTAAACAGGAGCAGGAAACAAATGCAGGAACCAGGGAAGAATGTACCAAAGGCTAGATCTAGAGCGCAGAGGAATGGCAACAATACTGAGCACTGCTCGAACAATGAGCAGGGTTTAAGTAGGCTGGAGGAGGGGAGGCATGGTGAGCTGGGGACACTAGGTGAGCATGGATTGGTTAATGACGTCAGCTTGGTCTGCACCTCTGCTGCGCAGTTAGAGCAGGCACTAGAGGTTGGGGTGCCCTCTGGTGGCGGGGTAGTGAAACGGTAACAGTACCTGAAAAGCAGCATTCAGGGACAAGAGAGGAACCCAAGTCCAGGCAGATGATCCGGCAGGTATGTGGGCAAACAGGCAGACAGGCTGTCATGGCAACTAGCAAGCAGTAAAACACAATCTGAAGTGTTGTCAAAAACAAAGCAAAGCTCATAACCGTAGAGCTTTGAGCAAAGCTCAAACTACAAGCGAGCTGCCTGCTGAAAAGCAAAGCGAGTCAAAATCCAAGTAGTAGCAATGCAGGGACTGCTGAGGCCTAGGGCTCAAAACTGTAAGACAGCACTGGCATCGTCCCAAGCCTGAACTTAAATGACCTTTTCCCATGAGACAGGTGTGGTGGGTAGTTGCACACGGGTGGAACGGACCTCCTGCCTGAGCGCGTAGTCATGGCAACTGGCTAACTGACAGGTCTAGGTAGGTCTCTGCTAGTTGTTGTGGCAAGTCTATACTCTACATTGTTCGCTTTCTTTCAGTCTTGTCCCCAGCTTATCTCCATATGTGACTCTAAGAACTTGCTAGCGATTTAGCCTTAGCAGTGACAAACCATGTTAAGTAGACCCATTATTTGACTTGGTGCTTTCTGCAGTTTTTCTAGTTATTCTAGTTATACCCCTTTTGTGGCATAATTATAATAACAAATATTGTTTCTGTCAGAGGATTAATTAACATACAGGTCAGCATGTAGGGGTAGGGTCCTGGGTTCAATTCCAGACCTGGGATTCTGTCTGAGTGGAATTTCTCTCTTTTCCCTGTGCTTGTATATTCTGATTTGCCTAACAATAAAAATCGCCCCCTAACCCGAGCCTTAACTGCAACCCTAACTCTAGGGTTATTCAAAGACAGTAGCTTGTGCTATTAATAATTCTCTATACAGTATGTAAATTTTGAATGAGCTGAATTTTTACAGCTCAGAGACCAAACTAACACCTACGTTTTTTTATTACACCTGTTCAATCTAACACCTGTTATTTGAATATACTGTACCTGCCACACCTAAGACCTGTTTTATATTCTCGTGGTAGGTAATGTTCTTTAAAGAGTTGTAACCAGAAGTCACGTTACTGTGAGATGATCCCAGTATTGACAGTCCTGTTTCAGAACAAATAAACAAGGTTATCTCCTTATTGCTCCTCATTTTTAATTGATTCTTATTCTCTTAGTTATGCCTGTATCTTCTGCCAGTTCTGTGACTAAAACAGATCAAGTAAATATCTTAAGAGGCTTGTAGTTCCTCTCCCACAGACATGTGTTGGTGTTAGTGACTAGTGACTTAACCACTGATAATCTATAACGTCTAACACTGACAAGTTTGTGCTCTGAGAAGAATAGGCTGTGTGTTATCTACTGTACTCCTCTAAACTTTCTATATAACCCAAACGTCTCACGAGGGTGACTTCTAAATTGGAACCGTCTCAAGAAAAGAGCTCAGGCTGTCCTGGAACCACATCAGATGTCTAATCCTTGTAGTATCCATAGTATCTGTGTACACACACAAATCTGTCTACACAGAATGATTCTTCTTCCAGGTGCTCTCTCCAACTACAGATTCTAAAAAGAGAAGAATTACCAGACGCCCTTCACCGCGGAGTCTCTATATGTAAGCATTTCTCCTCTTCAAGAGCTTCACTTTTATGCCGTTCTGTTAGATCCAGAGCGCCGGTGTTTAAGCGTGTTTCCCACGCAAGTTGTCTGCTTTTCGCAGCTCCACATGTGGAAATCGCTGTTCAGTTTTAGACGGGGTTTCGACGCCCTCTGTTGGCTACACACAGAACTACAGCTCACTCCCGCTGCCGTCTCGTCAGTGTTCAAAAGCGTCGACTTGCACTTCAATTGATGCCGCCGTGCTGGCTGTGGTTTTCAAATGTGTCTGTTTATCCAGGATATTCCTCAGTGTTATGAATATTATAGAACTTAGAATTTTGGTGTTCTTGTTTACCTTTCTACAGATAAGCTCAACTGGAATGTCGTCATTGCATTTTTTTTTATTCTCTACTTCAGTGTACTGTGTGCAAATTATGAATGTCTGTTTTTTCAAGAGCAGTTATAAGGCCACATACCCGACTTCCTCAGCACCGACCAGGTCATCTTAACACAAAAGTTTCCCTTGACTATTCTGATACCCTGGCTTCCTCAGTTCCATAAGTTAGTAAAATTATTTACATTTTTTTAAGGAACTTAAAGCTACACTTAACAATGTAATGGAAGCACCCAATTGATAAATGCCACAAGATGAAAGGCAAAATAACACCAAAGTGAAATATAAAAGTTTCAGATCTACTGCCTCGTTCTCAGTTGTCAATACAACCAGGTAATATGAAACAGACCATTTCAGTATGATTTGTACAGATGCCCCTTTATTTATTGCTCTAAACATTTCAGTACAAAGCAAAACCCCTCAACATCCTCTCTTTTCTCTCTCTTTTCTCTCCTCCCGTCTAGAAGAATTAGAGATGTGGAAATCTCCTCTTCTGGGCTTTGTACTTTATGTGTCTTTTCCTATTTTCTTCTGTGCATTTGTGCTGTGAAATGACATTGAAAAACAGTGAAAAGGCTGCAGAAGATCCTGGTAACTGGGGAGACTAGTTAGAAAGGGTATGCCAGAAGAGAAAGGGAATAAGT
Source organism: Lepisosteus platostomus (assembly GCF_059453375.1). Lineage (NCBI taxonomy): Eukaryota > Metazoa > Chordata > Actinopteri > Semionotiformes > Lepisosteidae > Lepisosteus > Lepisosteus platostomus. Next base: position 6,880,402 of record NC_142614.1, read on the forward strand.
GCCAATATAAACATCCAAAGGTAAAAATGAACTTCCTCCTCCTGATATGTATTAAGTGTCAGTATTGCAAGTGTCAACAGAAGTAATCAATTCCATCATACCCAGTCAACTGGTGACAAAGCTCAGGGGATTAGGTCTGTAAAACTCTGTCTGCAACTGGCTGCTGGACGTTCTTATCGAGAGACCACAGGTGGTGCAGATAGGCAATAAAACATCAACACCACTCACCCAGAGCACTGGAACCCCACAAGGCTGCTGTTTGAGTCCAAGGTTGTACTCCCTGTTCACTCACGACTGCACAGCAAGACACAGCAACAACCGCATCATTAAGGTTGCAGATGACACCACTATAATAGGACTGGTCAGTGATGATGACGAGTCAACTTACAGGGATGAAGTCGTATAGCTGCTTAGGTGGTGTCATAGCAATAACTGGACTTGAACGTAAAGAAAACGAAAGAGCTAATAGTGGACTTTTGGAGACACAGGCCACACACTCACAAACCACTCAGTATTGATGGAACGGAAGTGGAAACAGTCATCAGCTTTAGGTTTTTGGGAATTCACATCTCTAACGATCTAACCTGGACTGTGAACACTGAATCTATCATGAAGAAGGCTCAGCAGCGCCTTTATTTCTTGAGGTGCCTCAAGCGATGGGGGATGCCAATACATGTGTTGGTGAACTTCTACCGCTGCACCATCGAGAGCGTCCTCACCAACGGGATGGCAACACCTCTTGGCGAGAAAGAAAGACACTGCAGAGAATGGGCAATATGGCCCAGAAGATCATTGGCTGCGGTCTCACCGAGATTAAACAGCTCTATGAGGACCGCTGCCATGGTAGAATTCTGGCCATCATAGAGGACAGTCACCACCCCGGGCACACCTACACCATCACCATCTACCTCATTATAATTTCTTATCTATTGCACATCTCCAGTCATTGTTTACATTCAAACTGTCTACATATTTACTTGTACATTGTATACTGTTTATATAATATCTTGATGCACTGTTTGCACTTTGTTTTGTTTCTTACACTTGTTTTACAATCGAGAGACTTTCTGTAAATAAGAATTCCATTGTGCCAGTACTGGTTACATATGGAAATAAAGTTCAAGTTCAAGTTCAAGCTTTCTGTAGCTGCTGATGAGACCTGTGAAGCGGTTAGGAGGTATTTTGGCCCATTCCTCTATACAACACTGTTTCAGTTCGTTGTATATTTCAGTTCAGTTCATTATATATGTAGCGGCAATGCTTGTTAATAAGACAGAATTAAGTGTTGCTGTGCTTTCCCAAATGAGGCCCCATCTCTCTCTTCAAGTTCAAGTTCAAGTTCAAATACCAGCTCCCCAGTATTACTGTATTTTCCATGTCCTGTAACAATCATGTGACTTTCTGTAAGAAGTTTAATCGTTAGGGAGTAAACTGGCATTGCGGTGGCTCGGTTGCTAAGGATCTGCCCCTGTAGCTAGAAGGTTGCCAGTTCAAATCCTGCCTGCCAGGAGCAACACATGCTGCTAGGTTTGGGGAATTGGGGTGGCTCACGATCTGCGCCTGTGGCTGGAAGGTTGCCAGTTTGTATCCCGCAGCCGGCAGAGGAATCCTACTCTGTTGGGCCCCTGAGCAAGGCCCTTAACCCCAACTGCTCCAGCAGTGCTGTACAATGGCTGACCCTGCGGTCTGACCCCCAGCTTCCCTCCCTGTCTCATGGAAAGAGCAAGCTGGGGTCTGTGAAAAGATTAATTCCTAATGCAAGAAATTGTAGAGGGCTATACAACTGTATAGGGATAAAGTAAAAAAGTATCCAAAGTGTCAGGGATCTGGCAGGTAGTTCTTTGAGGATCCTGTGCGTAGCCGTGAATTCTGGGGGATGCAGAGGCAAACAATCCAAAATCATCATCCAGAAGCAAGGTGGATAGGAGAAGCTGGAGATCAGTTAATCAGAAAGAGCCGAGACAATCCGAAAGGCAGAAACTGAGAGACGAGATCAAAAGTCCAAAAACCGGGAAATCCAACAAGAAAATAACGCTTTTCAATAGTGTGCATGGTTTGGTGCTTTAAATACTTTAAATAGTGAGGGGAGAGGGCCGTGTTTGGATAACTGTTCAGGAGGGAGAGTCTGTGGAAATGTGCTGGGCTCAGTCAGGAATGGGATTGTGAAACAGTGGGTTTGGGAATGTAATGGAGTCTGCGAGGGCGTGTGCAGGACATGACACAAAGGGAAGCTATTACTCAGAATTAATTTCCAGTAACAATACTTATTATTTATTCAAGTTGTCCAAAAGCAGGAGATGCAAGGAAAACATTCACCATAATGCTCTCTTGCCTTGTGCTTACGCAATTAAACTTTTTTTACAGTAAACCAACAATTTGTATGTTTACCTTATGATATCTGGCAACATCTCTGACATTCAATGTCATGACTCATTCATTCTGCAGTAATTGCTGGGCTGGTGACTATGCTTACAAAGAGTACAAGGGTAACAGCTATGATTTCAGCGAAGAAAGTGCAGACTTCAAGCTTTCTTTGTTACACATTCCAATGACTAGATAACATCGTGCTGTGTAGATAAAGACTTCTATACAGCTTAATCCACGTTTTGCCGGACAAGACACCTGCTCTCACCTGGGTGACTTGGCCCTGTGTGTCCCATTGTTTTGCAGCAGAAAACCTAATAATTTATTATGAACAGCTTAAAACATAGGACTCTGCAACTTGATAACAGGAAAAATTATATCAATTCTGTGGAACGGATTGTGATCACAAAGAATAGAGGGAAAGTGTTAATACAATCCAGAGTGGAAAAGAATTGTTTCATACAAACTGTTAAGTATGGGTAGCCTCAAATGTGCCCGGAAGCTTGATAAATATTTGCTAAATAGAGTTCAGGTGGGCACTAGCTCCGCTACAGAGCCTTCTTCAGGTGTGAGAAAGACAGGACAGTCAGCAAAGATAATGTAGCAGAAGAACAATAATAATAATAATGGATAAGCTTTATTTTATATAACACCTTTAAAGGTGGCTTCTCAAAGCGCTTTACAGAATGACAACAACAATAAATAAGAAGAATACACAAGATAAAACACAATTAGAATACACAGAGGAGACCGTGGATGGTGGTACTAGGAAAAGCAGAGGGGTGAAGAATGGAACCAGTTCAGTGAAGGCTCTTCTAAAGAAGGTTTGGAGTCTGGATTTGAAGGAGTTTAGAGCAGGTGACTCTCTGATATCCTTGGGCAGAGAGTTCCAAAGCTTGGGGTTATAACAGCAGAAGGCCCTGTCACCCATACAATGTAGACGGGCTTGGGGGACAGATAGGAGACCAGAATTAGAAGAGCGAAGGTTGCGAGGTGGGGAGTAGGGCGATAATAGTTCAGACAGGTACTGAGGTGCCAAGCCATGCAGAGCCTTGTAGGTGAGCACGAGGATTTTAAAGTCCACAAGGAATTTGACAGGAAGCCAGTGCAAGGACTCCAGGATAGGAGTAATGTGATCACTTGCACTAGACCTGGTCAGGATTCTGGCTGCTGAATTTTGGACATACTGGAGTTTGTTCAGTGTGGATTTAGATATCCCAGCGAGTAGAGCATTACAGTAGTCAATTCGAGAGAACACAAATGTGTTGATCAGCTTTTCAGCCACAGTTAGTGATAGCATAGGGTGTAGTCTAGCGATATTTCTGAGGTGAAAAAAATATGTTTTGACAATATGCTGCACATGTGGGTCGAATGTTAAGCCAGAATCGAATATAACCCCAAGGTTTTTTAATTTAGATTGAAGCTCAAGAACAGAACCATCTACAGATAGGGTTACAGGACTGGCTTTTCGAAGTTGATGGGGGGTGCCAATAAGCATGACTTCAGTCTTATTGCAGTTAAGATGAAGGAAATTTTAAGTCATACAATTTTTTTTGTCAGAGATGCAATTAGACAGAATAGAGACAGCCACATCAGTGTCAGGTTTGGTATGGATGTATATTTGAGTATCGTCAGCGTAGAAATGATAGCTGAGGCCATGTGATCTTAAAAGCTGACCAAGTGGGAACATGTAAATGCTGAAGAGCAAGGGGCCCAGTATTGAGCCCTGAGGAACACTAGACTTAACAAATCCAATTTCAGACCTGTACCCGTTAAGAGAGACAAAGTGACAGCTATCAGTGAGGTAAGATTTGAACCATTTAAGAGCAGTGTCAGAAACTCCAAACACAGTCTCAAGATGAGAAAGTAAGATATTATGGTCAACAGTGTCAAAAGCAGGACTGAGATCAAGAAGGATGAGTATAGAAAGAGAACCAGAATCAGAAGCTATTAGAAGATCGTTAGTGACTTTGACCAGGGCAGTTTCTGTGCTGTGAAGTTGACGGAAACCAGATTGGAGGGGTTCGAAAAGGTTGTTTGTCGTGAGGTGGTTATGTAACTGAAGTGTGACAGCACGTTCTAGAATTTTTGCAAGAAAGAGTAAGTTGGAGATGGGGCAAAGATTGTCGAGAGCCATGTTAGGCTTTTTTGGCACGGGGGTAATGGCAGCAGTTTTGAGGACCGTTGGTACAATGCCGGTGCTCATGGATTCGTGTATAATATTGAGGACAATGGGACAGAGAGAAGAGAAACAGGACTGAAATAAAGTGGTGGGAATGGTATCTAAAATAGATGTGGTGGGTTTCATGCGTGTAACTAGTTTATTGAGGGATGCTGAGTCAAGAAGAGAGAAGCTGGAGAGAAGGGAACCAGAAAAGTTGGATGAGGAGGGAGGAGGTATGCAAATGATATGTGTAGTGGAGAGAATGTGATGCCGGATATTGTCGATCTTAGAACTAAAGAAATCTAAGAATGTGTTGCAAAGTTGCGATGAGGCAGGTAATGTGGTGGGGCAGTTTGGCTTGAGCAGTCTGTTGATGGTGGAGAAAAGATGTCTGGGGTTGTTTGGGTGATTTTCAATGATGTGAGAGAAGTAGGTGGATCTAGCAGATTCTATAGTAACCTTATATTCAGATAAGTACTCTCTCCAAGCCTGATAATGTACATTTAGGCCAGAATGACGCCACCTACGCTCAAGTTTGCGAGAGGCTGCCTTCATATTTTGCAGATGGTCGTACCAGGGGGCAGGGAAAGCGAAGGAGATGATGCGAGTTTTTAAAGCAGCAAAGGTGTCAAGCGCAGATAAAAGAGCACTGTCAAGTAACTGTATTTTATCCTCTAGAGCAGTGGTTCTCAAACTTTTTGGACCAAGTACCACCCCTAATCCAACCAAAGCATCCAAGTACCACCTACAAGTCATCATCTCATAGGAACCCAAGAAATTCTCAATGACCAATTGGGCGATCAATTGATTGCCAGTTGCGGAAGTTAACAGAGTTGGGGGGGAGTGTTAGAAACAGGTAATTCCAGATTGAAAAGAATGGCTAAGTGGTCAGAGAAGCCTAGATCAAGGGGAGAGCAGTGGGAGACAAAGGAGTCATTTGCAATAATTAGATCTAAGGTGTGTCCTTTGTTATGTGTAGGGGTACAAACAAACTGAGTGAGGTCAAAACATCCCAATAGAGAAAGGAGAACAAAAGCAGGGAGAGAGGAGGGGCTGGAGGCGGGAGCAGGGAACAGGCAGAGCGGCCATTTGTTCCTTTGCTAAATACAGCTCTCTACCCCTGTAACTGTTCTGTGTGCTTTGAATTTGTTAATTGAGTGATTCTGTCCTGTTTCTGAAATACAGTAATTTGATGACTTGCCATTGTTTCTGCTGCATGACAAGTTTGAGCAGGAATATTTTCAGGCCCTTTTTGCAATTCTTTTGTTCCTTGAATATGCTGAAGGGGGTTAATGAGGCAGGCAAGGAAAATGAAGATCAGCAAATCCCTGCATGACTATGTTTCGTTAATCCTCCAGGTGCCTGTATTTGCATGCATCGAAAACTTGTCAAGACCAATGTCCCGTCTTTGCAGGTGCATGTGCTCTGATGGCTCTTTACACACCTGCACTTCGCAGAGCTCAGATTTTCATCTGTTTAGCCGGGGTCTCTTGAGGACGGTTTCTGAATTTGCTACCTGCATGTTAAGGAGATAGAAGGGAGGTACTGTATTTGTACACCTGTATGTGTGATGTGAGGTGATGATTTATGCTCTTACCCCTTCGGGAGTATATCGTACAGAGGGAGGGACTTTCTTCAGGTGTCTGCTGACTGTAGGGCAGATTCTCACAATAGGAATGTCTTACCTGTGAGGGAGCCTGGAATCTGGCTGTTGGCTTCTGTGTCGTGACATACCCTTGCCTTAAACAACTCACCTGTTTTCGTCTTCGGCAGAAAATGTGAGTATTTCCACAGCTGGTATTTCTATTCGTTTCACCTTGAAACACCCAGTAACCTGGATCTTTTTCCAAACATAGATGTTCTTTTTTTATTAGGCAGGATTTACATAAGGCATAATCCGCAGGTCATGAGTTTGCTCTCTGTATGAAAAAGATTTAATCTCTGAGATGAATTGGAAAGCAACGAACATACTGTCTACATTTTCAGATGGAAATAGATGTTCTTTGATAAAAAGAATAATGGATTATTCAGTGCCTAATACAGTTTTACATTTGTGTGGATTTGCTCTTTTCTAAATAACAACAGTTGAGATCAGTTTGTATCCAAACTCTGAAAAAAAGTGATCTTGGAGTTATGGTTGTCCGATCCTGAACAAATAGGTTTAGAAAGAAAGATATGCCTGTTTCCTACAACTAGAATTGTAAATCAGATGGAGACTACATATTAAATTTCACCAATGAAAAATATCCATTGTCAAAAACCACATCCTGGTCTTTAAACCAGTTTTTCTTTTTTGTGTCTTAAGATGTTCTCACTATCTATATGCTGATGATTTGCTACCTCTTCTGTAGTGCTTTGCCTTCACATGACAGGCACTATATACAAATAAAACAAAATTATTGTCTCTTATTCTCAGCAACTAAAATGCATTTCCAGAGTTCAGCATAAAACCTTCTCCGTTGCAGCCCTGTACTCTGAATCTCATACTGCAACTAATCTGTTAAAAGCCATATCCTTCTTTGTTTCAAACGGAAGAACTCTAACAATCCCTTCATTTTATTCTGGTCTATTGATTTTGTCAGCACTGATTAATGGTGTTTCAAAATTACTGCACAGTTTTTATTCTAATTCTGAAAGTTACTTGGTCTTCTAATCTTCTAACAAAATGGGTGCATGCAACACCCTCTTGTCATTTCTGCCTAAATATACTTTTTATATTTTAAAATATGTATTTGTTTTAATTTTATTTAACTTTACACAAGTAAAATAGAGAAGCTACAGGGTGGATTAATCATGAGGTACCTGCCAAGTTCTTACTATCAATGTGCAAACAACTGTTTCCTTATTAAATTAATTTTAAATAATCATTAGAAGAGCTATCTCATGGGTGTGTATTTGTTCCTTTAAAATACAAACAGAGAATATCTTGAGCCAGATTAAATATTCACTGTGTCCTTCCTTCATAACTGAGAATGTGATAACTCTTTACTCCTATCTAAAACTAGCTACTGTATCTAGAGTCCAGTATAAGTTCTTATATTGCTATACTGTATGTATAGTACAATCATTGCTTATCTTATCTTTTCTCATTTTGGAATACAGTATTTAATCAGGTGTGTTTTTCTTCACTGAAAGTAAAGTGCAGTAAATACCTTTTTTTTTACAACAGAAAGATAATGCACAATGTTATGAATCAAATTCATTAAAAAATATATTGTTTTGTTTATTGAGATATATCATTGAATAAGAGAAATAATATTATCAAAGATGTGTCCTGGCATTTCACAATCAGTATCACATGCAACCTTTCATACATTATCCCTTTAGTACGTTTAAGTGTATGCTATTAAAGAAAGTCTGGAGTCTTCTCATGCATATGTGCACTGTTAATACATAATCACTGCCAGATAATTCACATTAAGAGATCATTACACACAAATAAATATCATTTGCAATCCCTATAGAGTTACCATGCAATGCACACAATTTCAAAATGTTTCCTATTTTAAAGCTGAATTGAGGCAAAAACATCTTATTAGTTATTTTAATATTACACTGCGTTTTGAAAACAGAAACATTAAGCTCCTCTAGCGTGCTCAACAGGCACAATGTTCAGTTATTACTGAGACCCATGAATAGGATAGTACAGTGCAGGGATATTCTTGACTTGGGCACAATTTGCAGGCCGATTGCTTTGGCCCATTTTAGCAACGTTAGGCTGTCTTCACATGCTTGAATGTCCCTTTAATTTCAGCTGCCTGCTGAGAGAAAATGGGATCTAGCTGCCGTTGCCTTGACAGCTGCTAGTGGTAAACTCTTAAAGCTGTTCACTGCCTCTCCACATTGTTCTCAATGCATTCATCTTGAATCTCCTGAGTCACCAACTAGCAAGCTACTCTGCCATATGCTAGCAGCCGTAACTCCCACTTCTCTCACTTTCTAGGCGTCTCAGCAGGATCTGCGGGAAGACTTTCTGCAACCTCCTTCTCCTGGCAATCTTTATGGTAATCTTTGCCATGGTGCAGAAGGTCATCCTCCAAAGCGCCTTCACTGAAAAGACAGCCCGGGACATATCCGGCGAGCGCGTCTACGTCCGTGGACACATTTCCGTCTGGACCGGGGGCAGGAATGAGTCGGTCACTGAACACAAGGTGGTCAGAGCCTGGGATGTGACAGATGCCCACTGCTCGGCCAACACCAGCCTGACTGCCTTGCCGTGGTTTGCCGAGGTGGGCGAGCGCACCCAGCAGTTCCTGCTGTACCGACACTGCAGGTACTACCCTATGATCTTTAACCACCCAGAGAAGTGTGAAGGGGACGTCTACCTCCTTCTAGTCATCAAGTCCATGATCCCTCAGCACAGACGCAGAGAGGCCATCCGGAAGACCTGGGGTGAACAGAAGAAGGTGAATGGCAAGAAAGTCAGGCTGGTCTTCCTGGTGGGGGCAGCCACCCTGGGCGAAGAGCACGTCCACCACCAGAAACTCCTGGAGTACGAAGACAGGCTCTTTGGGGACATCCTGCAGTGGGACTTTAAAGACACCTTCTACAACCTCACCCTGAAGGAAGTCAATTTCCTGAAGTGGTTCTCCACCTACTGCCCCAACGTGCCGTTTGTCTTCAAGGGCGATGACGACATCTTCGTCAACGTGGAGAACATCGTCGAGTTTCTGGAAAAAAACGGCAGCAATCCGGACCTTATTGTGGGGACACTCCTCTACACCTCCCCGCCCGTCAGAGAGAAGAATAACAGATACTTCGTCCCCGCCGAGATGTTCAATGAGACCTTTTACCCGCCGTATCTCAGTGGAGGGGGGTACCTCATGGCTGGGCCCCTGACTGTGAGGCTGCACCTGGCCTCTGAGCGCGTGGACCTCCTGCCCATTGACGACGCCTTCGTGGGCATGTGCCTCAGAGTGCTCCACGTGAGCCCCAAGGAGCACAGTGGCATCAAGCCTTGGGGGATCCATGAGCCTGGCAAAGAGAACGAGCTCACCAAAAACCCCTGTTTTTATCGGGACCTGCTGATGGTCCATAGGTTCACCCCCGGAGAGCTGCTTCTCATGTGGAAAATAATGAAGAGCGATGTCATCTGCTCGCGGGTAAAACACTTCGGGTAGAGGCTCGAGGTCAGAGCAAGCCAAAGTGCCTGCTCTGACCTCCTCCCGTCGGGAAGATCACCTCCAAGTCTGCAGGCAGGTGGGAAAGACCCCACTGAGGTGGCAAATGTGGCAGGGGGCCTAGCGTGCGAAAACTCCAAACCAAATCCTATCTTAAACCCAAGACAGCGATTCCCTCACCCCGTCAATTCTGTTTGGCCAGGTACACTCATTCCCCTCCTTCTTTTTAACAGCGTCCCGACACAGAAAGCAACCGAGGCCGATATCCAGTCATAGCCTAGTGTACAGTATATACTGACGGAGCATGTCACCGGCGACAGCACTCTCCAAACAGATATCTTCCCAAGATGCTCAGTACGCACTCCTCGCACTCTGTTTATACAGGGATCCGGCCCGGGTGACCGGCCCAGGTGCAGCCAGTTCATTGGTTTCCTCTAGGAGACGGCGAGAAATGCACTTCTCTCCATGTGTCGTCCCAGCCGTCTGGCGACTCAACCCCATCTCCGTCTGTCTGCCCTGCTACAGCAGAGAAAGCCCCTCACTTCTGAAACTGAAGCACTGTTGAAGAAAAGGAACTGCTGTACGGATATAAACACCTGCAGCTTGGCATATAACGCTTAAAACAGCACCATAACGGCATTCAGGCACGTATCCATTTTTCCTGTACAGCCCACCGTGTCTGAACAAGCAGAGCAGAGTGCTGTGGCCTTGTGGGACAGAGAGATCAGGCTGACAGAGCTGCAGACACACCTCGCTTTGAGATGTGCTGACGAACAGCTCACCTGCTCCTCGAGGCACCAAACTGCAGAGGTGTCGAATTTAAAATATCACCATCGACCCAGAATGATAAAAAATGACATCATAATTATAATAATTATATGTTGTTTTTTTTTAAATGACAGACCTCTTAAAGTGTCTTTAATAAACACTGAGGACACATCAGCACTCAGCAGCACACACCCAGAAAGGCAGCTTCTCCTGTACATGAACTGTTCCAGAATAATAGCACTTGGAAACAAAGTCCTGCTGCTGAGTATTTTGGGGAAAAGCACCCGAAGTGGTGCAGTGAGTAGTGGTTCATTTAATATTCACACGACATCCAGAAGTAAAGAAAAGCTTAATCCATTGAATCAGCTAAAGTAAGAAAACTAATTGTTTCAGAGAAAAGAATGTCAGCAGTTGCATGTCAATTTGCTTAAATGGTATGACACAAATGCAAGTGCCGAGCAATTTGTTTTTTCCACCGGCGTTAGTTAGTGCACTGATTCTAAATCAGGATAATCAAACACTAATCACTAGTCATCACTTGTCCTCCTGACTCTCACAATATAAGAAAGAACGGAACTTGTACCACAACCCTGGTACTGCACAGCCTCTGGCTAAGCAGAAAACGCCCTTTTTCTTCTACAATCTTGCAGTTTTACAGCCGATGTTCCACTGAGCCACACCTGCTGCATGCCTCTGTACCCACCTCTGTAGAGTGAATTCCTAGCTGAGACAGGGTAGAATTTGCAAAATTCCAGTCAAGCTGTCTCTAACACCTGAGTATTAAGTGCTGAAATAAATAAAGACTCAACAGGACAACGCGAGAATGTACACGAAAATACATAAAATAATTTACATGGAAGTGAAATTCAACCAGTCTAACCCAGTGGTTTCGTTCCAGCCGAGCCCTCGGTTACGCAACCAAACCCTTCACTGACTTAATAATAATAATTCGATTAATTGTAACTGTTTGTTCCCAACTCTGAAACAGGTTGGAGGTTTAACTGTTGTATTTTGTAAGTGAAATGAAATCCCATAGGACTAGAAACTACATACAAATATTTAATTGAAGCAACGTCTTGGATCAAGTGAGGCTTCAGTGTTCTAATGGAGGTGGGCTGGAATGAAAACCAGCAGGTGTGTGGGGCACCAGGACCAGGGTTGGAAACCACTGTTCTAAAAGCTTGTCATGCAGGCCGATCAGTAGCTTCAATACCATTTTAATGTACCTTGGGATGAAGTTGTGTATTAATCACTGGTATCTTGGTTTTAGGTACTGTAGATTATCGATCAGTTGTGCTTACTCTAAGGTCTTGCCCTGTTTCTTGGTTCTGCTTGGGTTGTATAAGGCCCTGGGCTCATAGGTATAGGTCCAGTGTCTGCCATTTTACAGGCATGCTTTATGGGGGGAGTTTTGTTCTCAAATTTCTGTTATTTTCATTTCTGAGACTGTCCTCATTGTGAGAAACAGTATTTTCATGTAACCACTGCAACCTTTCCTCTATTTCGTTTTTCGAATGTCTATTCTTTCGTATTCTAGTGGAACCTGTTTTCGTATCTTGTTTTCCGTTTGAGCTGTCAGGGTGAATATTTCTGAAGATGCATAGGAGGTGTGAAGGGGGAATCTGAACTTTTGTCCAGAAGAGCAGAATACAATAAACTACTGCTGACAATCATTGCGACAGGCAGAGTTCAGTTTCCCCATTGCTGAGGTACATTCCATCTGTGTAGGAGGGCATCTGGAGTGGACCTTGTCTGGTGAGATGGGAGCAGAACTTTCATTAAATGTTATACCATATTCGTAAATTAAAATAAAAATAAAAAATTCATTTGACCTGCGCCTGTTGTGTTGTTCTTTTCAGCAACCTGGTAGGTTAGAACAACTAACAATATACTACTGTATATTCTATACTAATAATATACTACTGTGTATTAAGATGGTTACAGCACCACCAGGGATGTTTATAGAAGAGGATGTAAGGACATTTACTCACACTGTGTACACAAGCTCATCAGGAGAGCAAGCTCTGTCATTGGGTCTGACCTGGACCCCTTGGAGGTAGTGGCTGAGAGGAGAATGGTGTCCAAACTAGAGGCCATCATGGACAACATCCCCCATCCCCTCTATGACAGGCTTGCATAAATGAAGAGCACGTTCAGCGATAGACTGATTCATCCACGGTGCTACAGGGAGGTCATTCTTGCCTTCTGTCATTAGACTGTACAACGCATCCACCTTGCGTCTGGGCAGAGGCAACATTGACAGTGACCTGTTTCTGGACTGAACGCATCTACACATCTACTGCTACATCTGTTCTCTTTCTTTTCTTTTCCCGTTTACAACCGTTTTTTGTGCAATATATGCCAGGGACCTGTGCAATTCATTTATATTTATATCTATATCTATATTTATATTCATATGTGTGATATGATTTTTCTGCGTACTGTTCTGTTCTAGTTTGTTCTTTGTGTGTCCGGACTGTGAGTAACTCTTTTAGTGCACCCCTCACTGAACTGATTGTATTGTATGTATTGTACTATTATTATTATTGTGTCATTCGTTACACTGTGGCTGTGTTGTCTGTGTTAAGCTGCTGTTGCACTGCAATTTCCCTCACGGGATCAATAATGTATCAATCTATCTACACTGACTGCCAAGCTAAAACACAGTAAACATTCAATCTTGACAAGTTTACTAATGTAGAAAGTGTTATGACTGGTTTCTTGTAGAATCTCTTGGCAAGCATTTGACTTGGGAAACCATCACATTCTCACGAGGGCTCACGGTTTTCCAGGGCTCGCTGCACTGATCGGACCTCCTTGTGGCAGATCCGTCTAAATTATCCAATTTATTACTCAATATTTCCTTCTCTTTTTAATCCCGAGACACCTCTCCAACGGCGCTTCGTCATTAGTCTTTTCAGCCCTTCCTGTCTGCACTGCCATTTCCTGATCTCTGGTTCATGGGGCAGATGTCTCAGCGGCTTTTCTGGGTGGTCATCTCTCCCTGGAATGCTAAGCCTGTTTGCACCCCTTTCCTTGGTTATCGGCACCGGGATTCCTCTCTAAGGCTGAGATTCCCCAGCGTTCTCCTTCTTCCTGGGAGCTCGGCACAGAAGGCGAGGATGCCCAGCTCCTGATTCACTAGGGTTCTTCGCCAACCACCTTGCCTCTTCGATTCACGCAGCTCAAGCAGTCTGCTCTGTCTCCAGTCCAGGATTTCACATCACTCTGCACTGCAGAGCTCTGCTCCCGTCTGGCCTGGCGCCGAGGGTTCCGGATTCTGGTCGTCGGTGTCAGGAAGCGTTTATCAGGACCCTATGCAGACAGCAGAATCCGGAAGGGAGTGCAGGAGACTAGGATCGGGGCTGGTAGAAGAACAGGGGGGCGTGTCGACGGTGCACTGTCCGTAGGGAAATCCAGAGTGGGAGCATAAGTCCAGAGCCGGGTACTCCATCCAAGACTGACAAGACAAAAGTTAAAAACCGGAGCGGGATCTGGTGAAGGGTCGGTGAAATAAAAAGGGGTAACGGGGCCAGGCGCTCCAAGCCCCAGACCCAGATGGTCAGGACGCCGTTGCGAAGCCTATGCCTTCGAGCCACTCCAGGACCCGCTGGCAGGCGGGCTTCCGGGCGTCCATCTTCCAAAACTGAGCCCAGAATGGTAGGAGCATCTGGCTTTTATAGGAAGGGGCTGGATAAGAGTCAGGTGCAGGATAATCAGGCAAAACGGGAAAGAGCCGGAGCACCCTTAAGAGGAGGGATTTACGGTCATGACACGCGGGCTGGGTTGAGCAGCTTAACTTGAAGCTGGCATGTTGGTCACCAGAGATGCAGAGACAGCATCTCCCAGACCATCGCGCTTCACTTGTTTTCTTCTCTTGCTGACCGGCTGGGACAATCCTTGCTCCTCTGGCCAACTCCGTTTTATTTTTTTCTGTTTTCTTTTCCATTACTGACCAGCCTGGGCTGATTAATCTCCACCAGCCAGCAATAAATTATCTATTGTCACCTTTCTTGTTTCCTGTTGGCTTTCACTTTCACTCCATCCTGGAGCGCTTGAATCCCAATCAGTCAGGTCTCTTTGGGTGTTTCGACACTCTCCGGTCTCTTGCACTTGGGTTCTGACTAATCACCACCTGAGCAGCTGTATCCAGCTGCATCATAACAGAAAGCTTATTTCTCTTTCAGTATACTTGTCCACACACACTAAAGTGCAGGATTCTTATATTATACAACTCCCAAATAAATAAAACTTTCCCTCATTAGGAAGGTCTGATTCTTATTACTGAAGGAAGTCCAGAACGTCCTCCTGCCCACTTAATGTCTTAAATGATCCAAGAAACTGTGCATCAACAACATAGCCTGGTGAAGAGTCTTCTATTACTGCCAATGATGCCTATCCAGCTGTAATCCACAGCCTACATTGGTGTGTTAATCTTGAAGACATTTAATCTTTTACCCATCAGTTCTTTAAAGATGCCAATCATTCACACCTCCCCTCCATTCTCGATCACTCTCACCATTTGATTTGGGAAATTATCCAAGCTGCTCAGCTCCAAACTCCTCAATGTTATTTTGCGGTAAGAAGACATGGTAGCCATCAAGATGTGGGCTCCTCTGGTTGACGAACAAACTCAAGCAACCATGTCACTGTTGCTCAGATGAAGAGGAGGATATCCAGCTCAGGCACTGAAGTCCAAGCCATTTTGCTTCCATTGTAGGAAAAGAGACTAGAGGACACAAGATTTCATCAAAACGAATCTTTATTTATAAATTGTGCATATTACAAAACATTCACAAAGTACTGTATCCACCCCATTCCTTCCCAGAATGAAATTGAAGATGGAAGGGTGCAAGAGTGGTGTTTTTCTAAAAGCAGAACAAAACAAATAAAACTGAACAGTCTCTCAGCAGGTCTAAGCCTGGTTTCAAATGAAAAAGCATGCAGCCAACAACAGGCCTTGGGCCTGATGTGCGGAGGAAAGATAGGCTGTGTCACATCTTGCCCAGCCTTCTGCAATTTGGTCCACAAAATATGCAAGACCATGAACACCCTCCAGGAGAGATGAAGGGCCTCTGATCTGCAGCAGGAGAGGGAGAGGGAACATCAGGATATGGGGGGAACTGAGAGTTGTGTAGGGTCTTTAAGGTTTCCAAATCTGCAGTCATTAGAGATATGGATCAGAGTCTTATGCAGGTTGAGACAAGGAATTAGGTTCTATTTACAGGAGTGAGAGGGGAGTACCGTGGGAAGGATTTTATGTTTGAGGGATCAGATGAAACAAGTTGTTTTGTTGTAGCCTGTCTCTTGCTAGCTTCACAGAGTTCACGAAAACACAACAGCAGAGGATGGCAAGACCCTGTCAATCACAGAGAGGAGAAACGTGTTAGGAAGAGAACTGGTAGAGCAGAGCAAGACCTGAGAGAGAGGAATAATTTAAGGCCAACTCCTAAGAAATTACCTTTACAAAATGTTGTGAAATACACTTCACGTAGTTAATCTCTCAGTTGCATTGGGTATTTCACTGTGGTAACAATGTCAATAAACCAGTGGTCAGTACTGTAACAATTCTAGAAAATGTGCTGCAAACAACCAAATGAGATTTGAGTGTGAATGAAACTTGATATTCAATTAGGATACTGAAATGCAGCACCTATGTTTAAGTATATACAATTTAAGTATCTAACTATGCACCCCTTGATAAGCATTAGATGTACTCCACAAGCTCCCACTGCCTATTTACAAGACTGGAAAGGTAACAGCTCCTCCTGATCTATACTACCAGTAGATTACCACTCCTAATGGATGGGATATGACTGCAATTTTCAGTGTCTGTCTGGAAATTGGAGATGCCAGAATCTACAGGGCTGTAAATAGCTATTGCTCCTTCCTTTTTCACTGCCCCATACCACCACCATACTAGCTCTGTGATGTTCTCACCAGTAGCACTGCAGTTCCAATGAAGGATCCAAGGAAGATTTTGCCAATGGCTTCATCCAGGCTGCTCAAGGTGTTAGGACAGGTCTGTAAAACAAAACATGGATGTACGTGAATGATCCATGTGGATGTGCAGAAGTAAGCAAGTGAAGAACAAGATGGTTGTACAAATAACTCGAAACACTTGAACTTACTGGCGTTGTGATTGCATTCCAGAACCCATCTCTTCCTGGGCATGTCTCTTGGACAAAGGGCTCCAGAATCCCGCCAACTCCACAACAGTCCAGCTAGACAGAGGCAGTAAATTACATGAGGAGCAGTGGTCACTTGCCTGCCTCCAAACCTAACTAAGAAATGACAGGTACTAAAGCATACAATCCCTCACAAGATATTATTCCTCGTCACTCTGACTCTAGTCTCCAAAGAGCCTCAGTCCGGCAGGATAACACTATTATTATTGCTCTGCCAGCGTGGCGGGGCAGGAGTGCATTATAATTTTGACAGTTCTGTTTTTATATAGGACGTACCATGCGTTGAGCCAACATCAGGGACAACCGGAGGAATGTGTTGTGTTTATTCCCAACATATTGAACATACACACAAGTGTAGAAGTCACTTAACTGGGCAGCCACCTAGAGGACAAGAAGAATCTGTTTAGAGACCTCTGACCTCCAGCGCTGGGAGATTTCCAGAGCCATGACCACACATATGGACCCTTTAGTTACAATTTACAGCAGAACAGTATTTTTCCCCCATAGCTGTACTGTAGATTGTCAAGGGATTTCTATTACTCTACTGCACTGGACTACAGTCTAGACATTTCTGGTGGTATCATCATGGTCCAGTGTAGTAAAAGTACAACCAAGAAATGCCACAAGAAAGCCATGGAGCAAGTACAAACATGTTTAATGCATCAACCTCCCCCCCCCCCCCATACAAGAGGACAGGGGCACACAGTGAGACAAAACCATAGCCAGATCAAACCTACCTTCTGCCGACTGACATAAGCAGAGATTCCCACAGCAATGGCCATACCCAGGGCACTGCTAATGATAGAGATGTACTGTGAAAAAGAAGAGGAGGGAGTGAGACTTCAGAGCACGACAGGATTTCACTTTACAGCAACAGGTCGAGACTCCCCTGGAACGCCCTTATTCAAACAAATAGGGTAAGAGCCTCCTCTACATGAATGAAGCAGTACAGGTGCTGCTGGCAGCCCCTTTAAATCAATGGAGAGCAAATGAAGGTAGGAGGGTTGTGAAACAGATATTTCCACGCAGCTCCTTCATCCAGCTATGTATCTGCCAGGGCCTTCACAATATCCACAGTCATTTCAAGAACTCAAACATGAATATTCTATTGGTATAGAAATAGTGAGACAAAGGTTGGAGTCTAAAGGACTTTGATCACAGCTGTTGGCAGCTGGTTCGGTGAGGGTGTGCAAAGGTAGACATCGCCATCTTGTGGCCAAGGCAACCCAGCTGCACTGCTGAGCCCTCACGCAGGCAAATAACATCAAAGACACGGCCTTGAAACAGAACAGCCTTACTGCCACCTGCTGGAGAGCAACTAGAAAACAATCCCCTCTTACAGTACAATGACCTCAAGATCAAGCAGGTTTTTCGTAAGACCACAGTCAAAACACTGATCAGAACCAAGATATCCTACAAAGATTTATTTGTAAATCACGCAGGACAGCAAAAACAAAAACTTTGCCTTGCATGTCTTACAAATATTTGATTCCAGACCCACTGATATTCGTATCCCAGTTTCCTTAAATCAAACACGAGGGAAAACGTTTTGGCATAACATGGATGCCAACCCAGCTATAGCAAAATGAATGCTCCTTGAATTGGTGCCTGCATTGGAACACCAATGTTTTGATGTCGAATTCCCCATTCCAAACCCAATGAACCTCTACAGTAGCCAGTGAACCATGATCTGGGAATCTGAGCTCTGCTAAAAGATTTAACCACTGACATCCAGCAGGTGTCTATTCACACAGGCACTACTCTGTCAGTCAGCCACAGCTGGCTTGGCACCAGTTTTGTGCTGAAGAATCACCTTCACAAGAAGATGGATCATGAATGAGACACGAACTTCAGCCACATAAGAGTCCCTCTTTGTTTATTTCCCCCACTGAGAACATCTCACTCACCGCTTTGTAGATGTCGATGGACTTGGAGCACTTTGCTACGTCGACCATTATGATGGCCACAATGAGGATCAATCCCATAATGATCAGTAAGATCAGCCCTGGGAGGATGGAGAGAGGGACAGACACTGGAACCATCAGAACAACTTGACATGGCTTCCCATAACACTGGATTTGATCACACCTCGTTGAAAGCTAGGAGCAGCAATTCCTGGATTTTCTCCAAGTTCTTTTTGTGTGTCCACAGGGGTTCAACAATCCACTAAGGAACCCCTCACTTTATTAAGTTTAGAATTAGTCTAAATATTTCTTTTCTTATTTGACAGGCAGTAGAGAAGGAATGTGGGCCGAGACTAAGCTCAGGTTGAGAAGGGCGTGACAGGTGTCTCCTTCCACTGGAATGGTGGGAAGGGAGGAGGCAGGGCGGGAGAGCGGGAGGATTGTGTTATCACCAGTGGAGCGCTCACTCTCGCCGCTCAGACACGGGAGCAGACATGCAATGCCAGCTGGTTCCTCCGGTTGGCTCCCCGTGAATCTGTGCCCACATCTGCTGCTGGGGTGCTCTTGGTGTCTCTGTGCAAGCGGGTTCCAAGCTTGAGCCGGAGATCGAGGGGGTGGGAGTGTGGGAAGCCATCACAGGGTGCGCGCAAATCTCGCGACTACTTTCAAACAGCATTCGCAGCACGGAAGAGAAAACACAACAGTCTTTCAGAAACAGAGGAAACTCACCAATCATGATGATCTCATAATGTCCCGTCATCTGGAAGAACTGACTGGACTGGGCCAAAATGACCAGCAAGCTGCCTCCGACCATCAGCAAGAGTCCCTCCAGCTGCAGGTGTGGGAGAGGAAGCAATGTGTCACTATGGGGGTCCCCCAGGCTCCTCCTAAAGCCCTGATCATCCCCGTTCCTTCACTGAGAGCAGGGACTGGATCTCAAACTGTGGGCCGCAACCCCTGTCCTGAGCAGGGCCCCCCTCTGAGTGAGCTGAGGAACCAGCATTATCCTAGAGAGACGCCACACCCCCATTATTCAACAGTGCAGTCCTGTTTCGGCTGGGTTTAACGCAGCTTAAATTCTAATTATGAGGGAAAGGCTTCAAAGTGGAGAAACTTCCCACCCTGGGAGTTGGCGTGTTCTTTTCTCACACTGCAGGTATTGGATTTCCATTGATGATGCCCACAGGGGCACCGGTTAGGGATCGGACGTGGGATCCCGGCACTGTTCCCTCTGGACCGGGACCTGCAGGACCACCAATGGCCCAGTAGGGGGGCTTCAGTGGACACTGCCTCCTACTGACTGAGACATTAAACTGAGTTCCTGACCCCTTGGTCACTGGTTTTTCAGCCGAGCAGTGTTAGAACCTGGCGTCTCTTGGCTTGCACAAGCTGGCCTTCCCAACTTCTGCCCCTTAACTCTGCGGGTACAGACATTTCTCACTCCTGCGGTGGGTCTGCTGGGGCACGAGACTGTCTCACCTCACAGGTGGTGCTGCGCTGCAGAGGATGATCAATTACCCAACCGACCACTGATAAATAGTCAGTCCACTTGAAACTGATCAGGTGCACCTAAGGTTTTTTTTTCTTTCCCTGATACCTCCTATCCCTACCACATCTCCTTATGTTATTCATTGTGTAATCTTGCGAATTGTAAATTGTATCATTCATTGTATTCTACTCTGTAACCTTAATTCTCCCAACGTCTGTCTTCTCTCTCCTTGTGAGCTTGCGGAAAAAGCACTTCACTGCCGACAACTGTGTGCTGTACTGTCATGCATTTGATAAATAAACCTTGATTGATTGATGGATGGATGAAATGGGTCCTTTAATATATGTGGCGCACTCTGGGACCCTCTGAGGAAGAAAGTGCTACTGCAATCCAATTCGTTGATTCACCAAAGGACTTCAAAGGTCTTAATTTTACTTACAGTGCTTTATTGATACGGATTCAAGCACTTTAGATTAGTATCACCTCACGTTTTAAAAAAATAGTTAAGTTGATAGCTTTCCAAAGACATTTCAAACACCTGCAGCAAGAACAGAATAGCAATTTGACTTTTTCTTTTGCCAGTTTTTACCCTCTCTCCTTTACACAACCACTACCTATCAGAAAGCGAGAGCGGAAGTGGGACAGGTCTGTGCGGGTACGGAGCGGCTGTGCTGCGGAATAGATTTGAATAAAAAAAAAACTGCCCAGGTTTATCGTTTGTGAAATCGCGAAGGGGGAGGGGCGATTTATTCTCAAACGCTCAAAATCAGAATCGAAAGTAACGTGACTGAAAAACCGCGGGTTTGGCACCCAAAACCTTTTCTGAAACATACAGTATAACACCCCGTATAACACATCTGGAGCTGCATCCCCTTTGACGCACAGACTGAAACTGCAGCCCTGTTCTCATAGGAACTACTGTGAACTGTCACTCTGATGAAGGCGATGAAGTGTGTGTCAAGGAACATTATAGCGCCGTAATTTTCCCCCATTAATTGAGGAAGACCTTCAGGCTGCTATTATAGGAAAATTAGTCACTATTTACAAAACGGTCTTGTACTCTGGGAGTCTGAGGGACAAACTCCTCTTCTCATTTCGGTTCGAGTTTCTGAGGTAATCAGAGATTCTCGGAGCCCCACATATCCCTCCCCTCCTTATCGTTATCCAAACGCCCCTGATTCATCCCATAGGAACGTCAACGATCGTCATCCGTGCGCCTGTGTTCCGAAGAAGAAACGAAACTTAAACCCACCCGGGGCGCGCAGTTTGGTTTCGGGGGGGATGTGGGGTTTTGAACAGAGTGCGGCCCAGCTTTAGTCTCAAGAAAACGTTCACAAACAGCCGGCTCCTGAACTGCAGGTGTAGAAAGATCGCTCCTTTGAAAAAGCTGACCAACCGTAATACTTTTACTCCGAATAAAATGATATTCCGCCTTTAGAGTGGAGCCAAACTGAACAGTCGGGGCACTCTTAGATTTCAAACTTCTAACGTTGAAGATTTTTTCCCCCTCAGATTTGGTTGACGTGATGACACCTTCCAAAATAAGCACAAACTCCAATGAAAAAGAGACTAGTTTTTTTTAATATGGATTTTCAGTGTGTAACGTAAACGAATCGCTTATTTTACAAAATATTGTACGGATGTGCAATAGAAAAGCATTAAACCCTTTTTTGTAGCCGTATATCTGTGGATCTGTAGGTGTTTGTGCGAGCAGCGGAGCAGGAAAGTCCCTGAGCCACACTAATCCCGATAAAAACGACTTCGTGAGAAAAGTCCCATCTCACAGAAACCTGAAACAGGCTACCCAAAGCGCCAGCTTAACCTTTACACTTCGTCAGAACTGCGGGAGAAAAGGCTGGGATTGTGTACAGGACACATGTTGCCACCGAGCTCTGAACACGCGTCGCGATCTCAAACCCATCGCTTTGCTGAGCGCGCTACTCACGGCCAAGATGACGTTCAGAAGGTAAAAGAAGATCTTTGCCGCGTAACCACAGCCGTCCAGCTCCATGGTTCCAATACAGGGCTCGGTTCTGCGGGAGAAATGCCGGTCCTTCACGCGGAGAGTTTCCAGATGCGAATGAATTGCCCGTGTCCCAGCAGGCGCGGTTAGATACACCGTTATCCGAGCTGACTATATAAACACGCCTTCCACGTACAGTAGCAGAGGGGCGGATAGATACAAAAAAGAAAAAAACGCCCTGTCTGCTGCTATTACAAGCCCGTTGCCAAGAACACAAAGTGAATATGTGTGCGCTGACATCCATCCTATGTGCGAAGCCCTCGGAAAAGCAGCGCAGTTATGAAGAGGCAGGAACATGAGTTATTTAACCCCACTGATAGTCGGTTTGATGCCTTCTCTACCAATTCATTTCCCGTTACTGCCGCCCGCCCTGTGTTTTACCATTTGTTTTACGTCTTAGGCCCCGCTAAAACTCGGAAACCGTTTTCAACTACCCGAGACCGTGCGAGAACCAAGTGCAGTCCGGCTACCAAGGGGCCGGGGTGTCCGCACGTTCCCTCCCGCCGTCCCTCCGAAACAACGACACCCGAAGAGCCGGGAGAAGCTGAAAAATGGGATCATTTAAACGATTAGAGATCCGACCCCGGTTGTAAAGCGCTGAGCTGGTTTGAAAAGCTGCTCCCACACACTGGCTGTCCAGGACAGTAATGTGGTAACACCCCCAGAATACATTGCCAGCGTTGTAGAAGCAATGGGCGCCCTGCAGATTGAAATAAGGCAGCTCCCGTCGGTTCAATTGTTTTGCAGGTCAGCACTATGCTGCCCCTCTAGTCATTGGCTCCAGTGGGCTCAAAGTTGCTGGTCTCCCTCAGTAGGTAGTCAGTAGCAGTAGGGAGATATTCTGGCTCTGGGGACATTCTGCCTACTGCTGTGCCATTTTGAATGTAAACCCTCACACACTACCTTTAACAGTGATTGCACTACCACTGGCTCCCAGCAGCCCGGTCTCGCCAGTCAGCCAGCAACAGCAGCAGCAGCTACCTGCACACAGGCTACAGGAAGGGTAACTCCTCTCCTCCTGCACAGCCAACACACTGCTGCTTAGAGAGGGCTCTGCCATGTTGGGGGGCTCCTGGCCAGAGGACACCCACGATAGAGGGGCTGCACTACAAGGATTGAGCCACGTGCACTGGGACACCCCAAGCTCCAACTCACCTCAGACCCATCACCCTGGCAGGTGCTACATAGAGGCAGAACAGAATACAGAGGCTCCCAACATGGCACCATTATCATCTACAGAGACCAGTGAAGCAAACCTTTCCACCACTGCGACAGCCCAAGATCCATTATTTCACAGAAGTCATTGGGGAGACGAGATGGAACCGCCCCAATCCACCCCACTCAGGTGCATGGAGAACTGGGAGAAACGGATAAACTGGTCCGAGTACCACACTGTGAGCCCGTTAAAGCCAGCCAGGAAGTCTGCATACCCAGACCAGGATCTGCGCCTGATCCGAGGCAATAAAACAAGGAGCCCATTTATACACTCCAGACTATTTAATACCAACAGGCTAATGTGACCATCTAAGGCAGATGCAGATCTTCCTGCAGCTTTCAATCAGTTTTCATAATAAATGATGATCCGACACAAACCGTCCATAAAAATGGCTTTATTAACCATCTAACTGTACAGAGTGATAATCACTTATTTGCCGTTCAAAGTAAACGGGTGAATCTGCCCAGAACCGGGCAGACCGGGTCATGGGCTGTGGGTATTCCTGCAGGAATCCAGGGAGGGATGCCTGGGAATGCGACAGCCAAGGCGGCAGAGGCAGAAGAGGCCCATCAGGAGAGAGAAGCCACACACCGCAGAGGCAGAGGCGATCAACAGCTGGGCCAGCTGCATCCCCGAGTCACCTGAAAGCATGGGAATGCAACGTCCCCCATTAGCATCACCTCCCCGGTCTCATCATACAGTAACTTGCTTGTCCCAATGTCTGCATTAAGTGGCCTGCAGCATCACTTGTTAAGCCCTTAGAATTCACATTTCCAAATTTAACCTATGTGCTATACTGTCTATATCTGTACCCTCATCCTTCAATTCTCTAGCTTTCAGGATTATATTAGTTCCCAAACCCACCACCCCCTCTATACCGCATCTACATAAACACCGTCATCTGAAGGTTGTGTCCATTATGTCCACCATAACCCCCATGCATGGGCATTTCCCATTAGTGCAGTGACCTCAAGTTCCTCAATCCGTCATTAATTGCCATTTGCTTTAGGTTTCTTAGCCCATGACAATGCCTTCCTGATCCCCATCAGAATCAACCTCCTGTGAACTCCCATCTGCAGTTGAAATCTTCCTACACTTTATACACATCCCCAGTACACTGGTGTCCCTCTGGTTCAAATGCAAGCAACCCTGCTGGTAAAGAGCCCCTTTGTTCCAAATGAACCTCTGAACAAGACTGTTCAGGGCTTGGTCTTCATGTTACATCGACAGGATCCACAGGATTACTCCACCTTGATCTTAAATCCAAAAGCAGAACATCTGAGAGAATCAGATCTTTTTCCCCTTTCAGTCCTTGAGGGATTTTATAATCGAGTCTTCATTCTCCCTAGTTAAACCATACAAAGATGCGCATTCACCTGCCACGGTCAGATTGGCGTCATGCCACAAGGGGCGACTCTCCCTACTGTTGACAGACGAGTTTGATCTGGGAGCCAAGATGCGCAGCGGGCCCACTGTGACATCACCAAGAGCCCCACTGGGGTTCCATGATCCTGACCCTGTGGAGACAGCAAGTCCCTCATGGTAGAGAGGCAAATCCCATCTTCAGTTCTCCACAAAAATCCTTTTACATTGGGGAAAATGATCACCATCGCTTACATTCAACAACAGGATAAAAAAAAATCAGTTCTCTTCATTACGCTATACAAAGTTTTAATAGAAAACGTATACCCAAACAGACAGAAATCACACCAGTTAGGAGGCAGAACGAATGGGAAAGATGCTCACCATCAGGGTGATCCTCTGGGCTTCGACTCCAGCGGTCTCTCCCACACGACCTCCGTTCACAGCAGCCACAGACGCCATCTTGTCCCTCTAGCTCCTCCCACCTGTGAGGTCAAAGGGCACAGGAAAGCAAGACCGGGCTGAGCACTCGTGTGCATGTCCAGCAGTGCTCAGAGGCAATCCGATCAGAGCATTCTTGGATATGGAACACTACTTTAAGCGGACATGTACGTTGCTTTATAGCACCCCAACATTTGAATGGGATAGAGCTGGAAAACTGCTCTGCTGCCAGTTAAAGCCTACACATCCTCCCATAAAGGGAAGGACACTGAATTAAATCCTAAAAGGTGGGGCTGCACACTGGTGGTGGTGGTGGAGGGGAGTCCCCATTACTTGTAATGCGTTTTGAGTGGAGTGTCCAGAAAAGCGCTATATAAAAGTGTAAGCAATTATCATTAAACCCAGGAACAGATACAGGTTGCGCCGACATAACTCAAAGTGAAGTTTGGGCCAAGGATCAACTCACCTTTTGTCTCCCTGGTTGTACTGACAGCTCTTTTTCTTCTCACTGGGAGGGGCCTTGGCGTCAACAGCCCAAACGCGGCAGTGGATAAATATCTGGGAAAGAACGCGCATAACTGGGGGGTCAGCACTGCCCTTGTGCCCCCAGCCCCTCTCACAGCAAGAGTGTGCAGCCACTATTCACTACACAGGATGTGGGCGGCTGCCTGTAGACGAGAGGTTCAGAGAACGGGTCTAGGACAAAACAGCAGACGCGTTCGGAATTCCTCACGCGGAGGTAGTCACCCAGATCCCGTTCGCAGCTCTGTGAAGCTCCCGTTGAGCAACACTCCCTTCGGCGCCACGCTGCACCCCTACTGTATATCTTGAAGTGTGAAAGCTTCCATTCAGCCTTACCTTGTCCGAGAGGCTGTTCTCAAACTGGAAGGCTTTGATCTGGAACTGCAGGGTGCTGTTGCTCCGAGGGGACATGAACTTCGAGGTGGAGTGGGTGAGCCTACTGTCCACAAGACACCTGGGGAGGGGGAAAAAAAAAAAAGTGGCATTCTGGGAAGGAGGTCCTGCTGAAGCTCCGAGGATGGGTCCGGGAAGAACTGGACCTTGCTGGCCTGGTGCCGCACTGGTCAGGGGGATCCAAGGCAATCCACAGAGCCAACAGGCAGCCCCACACTCACCCATAATCCTGAATAATAGAATAGCTGGGCTTGGAGTCAACACTCTGGGTGGTGGTTGCGACGCAGCTATCGATGTACACCTTGAAACCCAGACGGGCCTGCAGATGCACGGACACCTGGAGATTGATGGTCTGTCCGAGGAAGTAGACCGTCTTGGACGAAGGTTTCCAATCATCTGGCCAAACGGGGAAAAACTAACATCAATCTAACATTAAAAAGGTACCTATTCCCTTTCTTCAAGGTAATCCAATCAAAGACATGTAGAAGACAGAGCCCCCTGTATCGTGGTGTATAGTTAAATGGTAATTAGAACCAGGGTCAAAAAGTAGTCCCAGTTGTAGTAATTAAGGCCGGATTTTACAAGACTTCATTCAGAATGAGTTACAGATAGGGACAAACTAGGATATAAACAGCCCCTGTTTCCCTAATACAGAGGTGTCCATGGGTGCAGCACAGTGCCACAGCGAGCGCTGCAGTCAGACGGGGAAGACTCCACTACACTCGGGGAAAGGGACCAGCGAGTAACACCCCCGCTCTTTAACTGCGTTTATGTACGGGGAAGGTTCACACGCGTGTCCAGGTCTGGCGACCGGCGGTGGAAGGGTCCGACCCTACCGGTCATCACGCCGAACGAGAAGGCGAAGTGGCTGCTGGAGGAGCGCCTGGAGGACACGGGCGCCCAGGTGGGCTTGACGCCGTGGCTGGACACCGTCTTGGTCCTGGAGGAGAGAGCCGAGTCGCATCAGACGCCGCAGCCCGACTCGGCAAACCTACCGGCTTCACAGCGCTTCCCCCTCTCACGACAGGGATCAAGGCCCGGTCCGAAACGCATACAAGCTTCCCGGAGAAGATATTGATTACATTCGGAATTCGGCCTTTACAGCGGGATTTGGGACGGAGGGCTACTAGATGCTGAAATTCGATGAATCCTCCCCCTATTCGTGCGCCCATTGAAATGGCTTGACAATGAGGCCTGAAGACGCAGTCAAACGCCAGGACGGTGCGCGGTGTTTACTGGAGCAACCCGAGGAAAGCGCCTTCCTCAAAAGGTACAACAGCGGCGCCCCAGTCTGGGATTCCAACCAGGGACCCTAGAGGTCGCGGGTCCAGAGCGCCAGCCGCTGTCCCCACGCTGCCGCCTCCGGGTACCAAAACAGAGCGCAACTCTTCGCAATGAGACGTCCGCGCAATGGGCGTCTCGAGTACTTCGTGTGCTTTTCGGCGGGTTGTTGCTTCTCCCTACCGCGCGTAATGGCACTGCAGCGTGGCCACCTGCGTCCTGCTCCGCCGCCTCCCGACCCGCGGGGTGTAGTACAGGCGGTTGAAGTAGACCAGCTCCGCGTCGGTGATCTGCCGCACAGAGCGCCATGAGATGAGACGGGAAGCGCAGCTTTCAGTCAGTCTCATAGGCCAGTAAAAGTACATTCTTTTGCCAACTCAGGTTTAAATATGCTCTCCCCCCGTTACAAATGGTCGTCCGAAGCGAAGATCTGCCCCCCCAAACAAAAACGCCAAAGGAGAAACGCTACGAGGTGGTGCTCGGCGGGCTGGCCTTACCTGTCGCCGAGTGCCACAGGCGTGCAGCTCGTAGGTGAAGGTGATGAACTTGGAGCGCTTTCTCTTCCTCCCGTTACTGCTGCAGCCGCTGCCCAGCGAGAGGTCCGAGTCTCCCAGCAGCGTCCCCGTGCCCCAGAAATCCCGCTCCACCTCCACTCGCAAGTACTTGTCCCCGCACTTGACTCGCACGGAACCGGTCCCGTTGGGCTTCGACCCCTGCGTGACCGGGTAGCCCAACCCGCGGCTCTCCTGGGACGGCGCCTTGGCCGGGGCGGGACCCGCGACCCGACGGCCTTGGCCTTTGGGAGCCCCCAGAGCCGTAGACACGGCCGGGGTAGGTCTGCGTACGCCGAGAAACTGAGCGTCTTCGTCGGGAGAAGCGAGGTCCGTCTTCCTGCTCCCGGGGGAGAGTGCGTCTGGAGTCCCGTCTCCGTCAAACGGGAGTCTCATGCCAGTGCCGTTGTGCCGGCGGATAAAATCCAGTCTCCCCCCTGGGAACGCGCGGGGGACCATCCGAAACCTCTGCACGGTCTCCCGTCTGCGATGGCCGGGCCTGGAGGTTACAGGCTGCGAGCTGGCGGCTGTCTCCAGCCGTGGGTAGGGTTCCAGCTCTCTCCGCTCTTCTGCGCCCGTCCTCGCGATAGCTCCTGCGCCGCTGGCCAGGGAGAAGAAAACCAAGCATTGCACAAAACCCATCTTGCAAGTGTATCCGAAGGTTAGCGACTCTAGAAGACTATAACTTCAGGAAACGTCCAAATTCCACTTCTCTTGTTTAAACAGGACTTCGGGTGGGTTCCTACCCCCGATTTTATCTGCTGATTAGATAATTGCGGCTCCGAGAGTCCTATAATTAGCGCGCCGCGATGCTCTCCTGTCTCACCTGATACCCATTGCATAGGCAGCCTCAGCACCACCCACAACTGAACTTCATTCCGCGCAGACCAGGCTCACTTTCAGCTCAAAACGCTTTTCTCCCCTATTTCCGAAGGACAGTTTGTTTTCTGATTATGTTCACAGTGGGGCTCGCTAGCTGCACTGCACGCACCGTGACAGCAAGGCTTCAATGAGCGTTTGCGCCCAGTGCATTGAACTGCGAAAGACGCAAGTAATTACGCTGACGTCCCAAGATCACAGTCGCCCGTGACAACAAGGTAAATTGAAAGAGAATGAGAAGTTGTGGTGGGGTTTCTTGATTGATAATAGTCACAGATCGTGATCTACATTCATTTATCGACTGGGCAATCCATTTAAAGCGGTTTTCTTCAACTTTGTCTTCTGTCTCGTTTGGCAACGTGGTTTACCAGAATTCCCAGTAGAGGGAGACAGAGGACACGGATTAAACTCGCCTTTAAAACAAACCGTGTATAGCCCACAGTGCGATTGAGACTGGCAGTGCAGTGGTTTCATATACATCATGGCCTGCTGCACCCATGGCTGCTGGTGCTGCTGTACATGACATCGTGTGTCTCTGTGTTGGCCCACCAGGTAGATACATCTGTTCTGACCAGACTATCCCATTCTCCTCCCCACATGTCCAGATGGCACAGCCGGATGCTGCATCACTGCCATGGACCCAAGAGGGACATCGTGGAAACAGCTCTCGTTAAGGAGGATTTTGCTGGTCTACAGAGCTCTGCATGGAGTACTGACATACAGAAGACATGATGGGTGGATTAATACCTTTATTATTTTTTCCTTTTTTATTGTATAGCATGCCCAAAGCAATGGGGCAGCCAGTTGACCTTGGACCCCTAGAGGTTTGTGGTTCCTCTCCTCCGTTGTCTTCTGGTCTTTTCTGTTCTGTATTCGCAACATGTACGATCACTTGCTTTGTTAAGCGCCTTGGGGCAAACGTGTTGTGAAAGGCACTCTATGAAAATAAATTGAATTTAATATGATGTTCAAAACATTACTATTTAAAGATGTGTGAGGACGAAGAAGATGACGTCATAATACAAATGACCACAATCTGTCAAATCAAGAGTAAGTGGTAGATCCATACTCTGGTTGTTTAAGGAGAGCTAACTTTGTAATACTCCCTGAGAATATAAAGGTCACCCATGAACGGCCAATTTTAAAACAGCCTGTGGTCCTCCAAGCCTGCAGAGGGCGCTAATCCATCGGAAAGGCAAAAACTAAAAGTGGGCGTCTTAAAAATACAGTATTTGTTTACAGTCGGGAAGGGGAGGATGGACGGTCTGAGGCAGAGCTCCGTCTTGCACAGGGCTCTTTCCCGGCCGAGTTCTGCCTTCTCCTCCAGTGACAGCACGAAGACCTGCGGCGGGCCGCTGTATCTGCTGGCCATAGACCGGTACCTGCGCGACCTGGAGTTCTCCGCTCACTTCCCGCAGGCGACCAGCGCCTCCGACTGCCTCTACGACGTCACGCTGAGCGATGGGCACTGCAAGATCCGCGCCAGCCTGCACCCCAGCCTGAACCGCCTGGCGGAGAGGAACGAGCTGCGAAGCGGCTGTCAGCTGCGCCGGGTGACGTTCGCCCCGGCGGCCGCGGAGACGGGCGGGGAGAGCGGCTGCCGGGGCTATCACGTCGTGAGCCTGGAGGTGCACCGGGAGGCGGGGGTCGCCGCTGGGTTGGCGGCGTTCAGCGCCGTGCAGGTGGACGCGATCCCCTGGTACGGCGTGGAGGGAGATGCCCAGCCGCGCGTCGCCCCCCTCAGGGCGAGAAGATGCTGCTACCTGCCGCTGTGGAACAACGTGGGTCTGCGGGGCGAGGTGTGGAGCAAGGCGCCTCCGTCTGACTCGGATGACACGCCCCCGCCAAGCTGGACACGAGGTGAGCGCTTCTGAAACTCCTGACAGCTGACAGCTTCTATCAAAAGCGGTGTGATTTCGTTACTGCTCATTTAAAAATGCTTTGGTACGTTGTGTGTGGGTGTGAGGCCGTTTGTTTTCTTCCTGATGCTCCTGTGGGTAATCTTTATTCAAGTCTGCTGGTGGCGTGCTTCTCAATACCACAGTCTGGGAGCTCCAGGGAACTGGGTTGAATTCGAACACCTGAGTACCTGCCCACTCGGGTCTCTGCCTGCTGCCTGCTCGTGGCTCTGAGCGGCACTGTGCGCAACCTGCCTGCTGCCTGCTCGTGGCTCTGAACGGCACTGTGCGCAACCTGCCTGCTGCCTGCTCGTGGCTCTGAACGGCACTGTGCGCAACCTGGCTGCTCGTGGCTTTGAACAGCACTGTTGCTATTCCAGTTTGCTTTGGCTGAAGCTCTTTCACTTGAAACTTATTGGGCTAGACGCTAGGTCTGTACGGAGTCTGTGTGAAGGCCTCGGGCGTTTAGCCTTGTCTTCCGACATCAGAGCTCTGCTGGACACTGCTGTGCAGCGATCCCCTCACAGCACACGTGCCTAATCAGCAGGGAGTGACTTTCTCTCTTTCCCTAAGGCAAAGCCCGGCTCGGTCACGAAGCCCGTTCGGAGCCGCCCCTCTTGCCTGTTGCCTGTGCACCTTAACAGTCCCCCTCTCTGGGCTCCCTGTGTGCTGCAGACCTCCAGCCAGTCGCTCTGTCCAAGCTCCGCAGGGCCTTCTTCAGCGGGGCCCGACCCAGGCCTGGCGCCCTCGTCGTGCGCGTGCTGAGGAAGTCCCACCTCTTCCACTACGGCCGGCCAGACAAGAACTGCGAGTGTCCGTACCAGGTGAGCGGGGCCGCGTGGATCGCTTGCTTGTTCACTCCCCTTCGGGGCCCAGTCAGCTGCTGTCAGTTCTCTCCCTTATAGCCCAGTAGTCGTAGAGTCGTAGGCGCGA
Source organism: Lepisosteus platostomus (assembly GCF_059453375.1). NCBI lineage: Eukaryota > Metazoa > Chordata > Actinopteri > Semionotiformes > Lepisosteidae > Lepisosteus > Lepisosteus platostomus. The sequence continues at coordinate 6,911,898 of NC_142614.1, forward strand.
TCGCATGGGTGATGGCTGTTGCACACAGCTGGATGTCCCAGTTTCCCGAGTCATCTGAAATCTCCAACATCTGGCTTGTGTAGAGGAGCCCTTGAGCCTTTAACACCAGGACTGTGTCAGTTTGCTTTGCAGCAGCCATGTCACCCTGCAACTCTCAACTGATGGCCCACTGACGCTCAGCAGGTGTGAGCCTGGCCAGTACCTGGATGGGAGACCTCCTGGGAAAGCTGAGGTTGCTCCTGGATTAGGTGTTAGTAGGGCCAGTAGGGGGCGCTCACCCTCTGGTCTGTGTTGGTCCTAAAGCCTCAGTATAGTGATTGGGACATTATACTGCAAAAAAGGCGCCGTCCTTCAGATGAGATGTGAAACAGAGGTCCTGTGATCATTAAAAATCCCAGGGCTTTTCTCGAAAAGAGTAGCCCAGTTACCCCAGTGTCCTGGCCAAATTTCCCTCTGGCCTTTACCAGTCATGGCCTCCTAATAATCCCCCTCTCTGAACTGGCTTCATCACTCTGTTCTCCTCCCCACTGAGAGCTGGTGTGTGGGGAGCGTACTGGCGCGCTATGGCTGCCGTCACATCATCCAGGTGGGGCTGCACATTGGTGGTGGTGGAGGGGAGTCCCCATTACCTGTAAAGTGCTCTCAGTGGAGAGTCCAGCAAAGCGCTGTATAAGTGTAAGGAATTGTTATTCTTGTTTCAGGCGGTCTGTGTGGCGGTCTCCACTCAGAAGGCTGTGTGCATGGGGCAGTCGTCCGTCCTGTGGAAATGAGATGTGTTCCTCTGGTGGGCCTGCAGCGCCTTACCCCCTCCTGTCTTTCCCAGGCCACGCTGGAGGTCGCGGACGCCACGGCCCAGGCCGCCGTCGTGCTGTGGAACTCCCTCTGCCTGGACTGGTACCGCAGCCTGGAGCCGGGCCTGGTGCTGCGGCTCCGCAACTACCGGGTCAAAGAGAGCTACTCCAGCCGGACGGGCAACTCTGCGGAGCAGGGCATCGGTAGGCCGGCGCGGTCTCGCGGCTCAGGGCCCGGTCAGGGGCACCGGGTTCGCTTTCCTTTAGCGGGCACAGTGAGAAAGCCATCCTGACACAGCAGAACGCGGTCTGTTCAAGCCTTAGGCTGAGAGGGGAAATTGTTTTACATATATTTTGCCAAGGACTAAACAGCCCTCCTTTGCCTTTGGTTAAGATCTGGGGTGTTCTTGGTATTTGAAACAGAAATCAGCCTGAACTCCCGGAACCCTGCGGCAGCCATCACTGTGATCCCGGAGGAAGAGCAGCAGCGCCGGTGGAAGCTTCCTGCACTGACTTTTAACTTCCTGAACAGGTGCTCTCACTCTCACTGTCTCTTCCATTCTCTCATTTAGTCTCGCATTCTCACACTCACTGTCTCTTCCACTCTTCCACTCTCACTCACTCTCACACTCACTGTCTCTTCCACTCACTCACTCTCAAACAATTCAATTAAATTTCAATTATTAGCATGACCGATGGGTACAATCAGTGTTGCCACTCACTCTCACACTCACTGTCTCTACCACTCTCTTCCTCTCTCACATTCTCACACACTCTCACTGTCTCTTACACTCACTCTCACTGTCTCTTACACTCACTCTCTCACTCTCACATTCTCACTCACACTTACTGTCTCTTCCACTCACTCACTCTCACACACAATTCAATTCAATTCCAGGTGCTTTATTAGCATGACCGATTGGTACAATCGGTGTTGCCACTCACTCTCACATTCTCACACACTCACACTCTCTCTTCCACTCACTCACTCTCACACTCGCTGTCTCTACCACTCTCTTCCACTCTCACATTTTCACACTCAAACCTATACTCATTCTTTCACTCACTCTCTCTTCCACTCACACACACTTGTGGACTCTCACACTCTCACTCTCGTCCTGTGCTGGAGAGGAACACCAGTGTTTCCACCTTCCTGGACTCCTCAGCTCCTGGAAATCGAGCCCCAGCTGCCTCAGGAGCAACGGGTCAGCTCCCAGTAACTCTGACCGGTTGGTTTGTCTTTCAGCAGCGAACTGGCCGGCTGTCACAGTGACCAAAGGTGTGACGTCATCGGCCTGGTGACGTTTGTTGGGCGGCCAGAGCGCATAAGAGCCAAAGGTGAGCCTGACTGGCCAGTGCAAAAGACTTTTTGTCGGTGGTGTCTGGAACATGTGTTATGTTCCCATAATGTGTCATCTTGGCACACAAACCACAGAGAGGCGAGAGCATGCCAGGGAGTCTGCATGGCAACTGTACCACCCCGCCCCAGGAGCGAGAGGGGCAGCTGTGGTCAGTTGACACCAGTGGTATGCAGTGGCACGCAGTAGTGAGCAGTGGTGAGCATTGGCGCACAGTAGTGAGCAGTGGCACACAGTGGTGAGCAGTGGTGCAAAGTGATGTCTTGTGTGACAGGGCACGGGACGGGGGAATTCCTGCAGTACCGCTGGCTGACGCTGGAGGACGGGACGGGGGACCATCCCATCACCGTGCAGCTGTTCGCCACCTCACAGCCCGACCTCCAGGCCCTGATCTACCCCAGTAAGGAGCCGTCGCCACCCTGGAGAAAGCTGCCTAACTGTACCAACACACAGTCCAGCTCGCGTGTGGCATCAGTCTGGCTATATCGAGCCCCATCATTCTTCACATCAGGCAGCCTGTTCTTCTGAAACTCATAGATCCATAAAACTGTCATATTCCATTTAAAATAGGGAGGTGTTATTTGCTTAAAATAAATGTTACCACCCTCTTCAACCATAGCTTCTCTCCCACTGCCACATGAACCTTGAACTTTCCCTCTACAGCTATTTAGCCTCTTGTGAACATCTTCCTTACAATCCTGTTGCCTAATGTAAAGTTAGTATTTACTTCTGCGTGTGATTACAAGTTTGTGTTTTGCTTGTCTTTTCATTTCAGTTTGTATTCTTCTTTTTAATATCGTATGTTGTACGTCTGCCTCATCAGTGTTCTCGTGCTAGTTTCAAACACAAATTCCACTAGCTCCTGCTGTGTGGCATTAAAGAATTCCTTTCTGTTCTAGAGCGGATCGCTTTTTCTAACAGTAACAATGTTAAACACAAGAGCTGCAAAAAGAACACACCTGATCGCAGACTGTCAGCACAGATGCTGAGGAAGAAATACAGATCACTCCTGCACCTACATGCCTGAAAACGCTCCTAATTCTAGGTTCTGCTCTGCTTGATAAAGCCTCAGATTAATCTGCTGATATAACAATTACTTTGGATTACAAGTGTTGAAATCAATAGAGACCAAACGCATGTAAGTTTGCACATATCGCTATAAGATGTAAAAGATGACCTTGAGGTGAATGGTAGCAAATCTGAATTTGCTGTGTTGTCCTAGTGGAGTGGCCTTTCATTCCTGATCGCATTACTGCAGCATAACGGTGTCTCTCTCACCCCAGTGTCGCTGTTGGTGTGCACTAACCTCAGGGTGGTGCAGACGGCCCCCGGCCCCAGCATGCTGTACCTCACCAACACCAAGTTTACCCAAGTCTACGGCACAGGTGAGCTGAGCTGAGGACCTGCTCCAGCAGCCTCGAGGGAAGAGAACAGGGGTCATGCAGGTCTCTGCAAGCCTGCTGCTGCCATTAATTCAAGTTCAAGTTCACGTTTATTTGCCATCCCAGCCCTATACAAGTATACAGTGGAACGAAATATCGTTCCTCCTCGTCCACGGTGCAAATACAGCAGGACAGACCGGACACTGGCATAGTCATTTTAGGCAGGATACCCATAGCGTTGGGTGCAGACAGGTCAAATTACAAGGCAATGCATAATACAATATACACAACACACTGGGGGGATTTAAATCCTGTAAAATGGTAAGTGAAATCGAAATGTGAGAGAGCAGCCGGGCGGGATGACTTCGGCTGTGGGTTCAACTGTTTTCTGATAAGAATAATTACACATGTGAGGCCTCGTATTCTAACCACTCGGCTTGAATAATGCAGCTGTTTCGACAGTTGAAATCATTCTTCAGCTCCGCAGCGTTAAGTTTTGGGACAGCTGCTCTTTCATCTGGTTCGTTACCGTTTGTGTTTCAGGGCACCACACTGGCAGGCCCTACAGGAAACTCCCAGCGGTCAAGCGATTTCTGCAGTGGGTGGACACGCTGAGGGATGAGGACATTCTGAGCCAGTCGGCCGTGGGCGGATACTTCACCTTTCCCCAGCTCCCCGCTGCCCTGGAGCAGTTCCTGAAGGAGGGAGAAGGTACGTCCTTGTCCGTCATGCCTTCTTGAGGAAAGCTGCTTGGATACCCAGGGCACTACATGGAAATCTAAGGTTGCTGCTGGAAGAGGTGTTAGAGGGACCAGTAGGGGGCGCTCACCCTGCAGTCTGTGTAGGTCCTGATGCCCCAGTATACAGTAAAAAAGGCGCTGTCCTTCAGATGAGACAGAACTCCTGACTCTCCATGGTCATTAAAGATCCCATGGCACTTATTGAAAAAGAGTAGGGATTTTGCCCCTGTGCTCTGGTCAAATCTGACCCTGGCTTTTACAAATCATGGCCTCCTATGAATTGGCTTCATTACTCTGCTCTCCTCCCCACTGATTGCTGGTGTGTGGTGAGCATACTGGGGCACTTTGGCCATTGCACCAACCAGGTGGGGCTGCACATTGGTGGTGGTGGAGAGGAGTCCCCATTACCTGTAAAGCGCTCTGAGTGGAGTGTCCAGAGAAACACTATATAAGTGTAAGGAATTATTATTATTGCATAGCTGGGAAAACGGCTGCACACTCTTGAACATCTAACCTTCTTCTGAAGAAGGTATCCTCAGAAGCTCTGGAAGAAGACCCTCACTAGATTTGAGTTTGAACTCTGTCACAGACAGCGTGTAGTTTGCCTGATCGTGTGGGTTTCCCCTAGGTGCTCCGGTTTCCTCCCACAGTCCAGGGACATGGTGGTAGTTTAATTGGCTTCTGGGACCATTGGTCCCAGTGTAGGTATGCGTCTCGTGATGATCTGGCGTCCCGTCCTGGGTGGGTTGTTTGCCGGGACAGGCTCCGGCTAATTCCGGATAACCGGGAAGATAAAGGGGCTAGAAGAAGGATGGATAAGTTATTGAAATCCTTCGGACATGCCGTGAGGAAGCCACTGGTCACAGGTCCTACATAACTGGGGCCCCTTCCTTCTGAGGTTTCTGGTTAATGGCGTGAGTTCAGGCCTGCCCAGAGGAGCTGTACCTGTCTGCTGTGCGCAGGTGACGCCCCCGTGCTGAGCGCCAGCGAGCTGCGGCGAGAGGCCGAGAGACTGCAGTACCGGGAGCGCCGGCGGTTCGCCTTTCAGGGCACGGTGATGGCGGTGGGGCACAGCGGGGTCCACGGGTCGTCCGCGACACTGGTGAGCAGACACGGCCGGCACGGGGGGGGGGTCGCACGGCTGCCGTCGGGACCTCCCGCCGACACCTCGGCCTGCTTGTAACGTACACGTCACCGAAACGGGCCTCCGCACGGCGCGAGCGTGTTGGTCTCGTCACTGAGATTGAGAAGAGGGCGCCATTCGGCGCAGAGGGGTTCCCCATCTTGGCTTGGGCATTTTCCTCACGCACACAAACCGAGATGCACCCCCCACACCCTGGCGCTGAGCACTCACTTGTCCAACGGGTTTCTTTTCACCCCACTTCTACGAACATGAGAACCGTCGGAAACGAGACAAGGCTGTTCAACCCCTCTGGCCCGTGAGGTAGCTGGAGGAGATCTTTGGATCGATTAGGTAGTTACTGTTGCTTTAAGGAAGCCATTGATTTCGACAGCATTGCGTAATCTCCTGGAGACTGTCAGAGGTTAGGAAGCAAGTCCTCAATGGAGACACCTGGCTAGTGTCAACATTGCCATCTTCCTAGCAACGGGTTGTTTGCTGGGATTAAGTGGTCCCAGATTCAGTGTTCAGAGCCATCGTAAAATGTCTACCTTGGTTTACCTTAGTTAATGAAGTTCTGGGTCGATGATTAAGTGTCAATCAACAGCCCAGGAATAGGGGATAAAACAGGGCGCCAGAGAAAGAGGGAGTACAGAGGGTTTGGAACTTTGATTTCCTGTGTAAAGAATCCCTTGGTTAAAAACGGCCTTGCATTTTTAGAATAGGGAGAATGGTTCTCGTTCATGTTGTGACATCCAGGATTGTAAAGAGAGATTTAACAGCAGGTTGTGTTCTGTTTAGTTTAGAAGGCAGCTTATCTCTTCTCTTGGCCTGTGTAGGTGTTATGTAAGAGTCAAATACTTGGTAGCAGTCTGGGGTTTTTCGGGGTGTTAGGGGATATTCTTGGCAAAATCTTTGCAGATTGGGGGCCGTGCTTATTTTTAATTATTGACCCGTCAGCTCGATCATTTCCTGATATTTCTCTAGTGTCGTAATCCTCTTTTTGTAACAGTATAGCTCTGCCCGGACAATCTAATTAACGTAACTGTGTATGTTTGTTTTCTGTCCCATGTGCCCTGGGAATCCATTGACAGAAGACTCTAGCTGATAGGAGGGTGGGTGTTGTGGTCATTAAGCAGGCTGTGTCTCTGCGCTGTGTTGTGCTCCTCAGGAGGAGAGCGCCCTCTCAGCTGAGGCTATGTGCGCCAGCCCCTGCCGTGTGCAGACATCTCCCAGGAGCCCACCGACTGCCCTGTGGTCAGCTCAGCGTTCCCCGGAGATCCCCATCCTGCCTCGCTTTCCTCGAAGCAGGTGAGTCTCCGCGGAGAAGCGTCCTAGTGACGCCTCAACCTGCGTCCGAGCTGTCGGACACCCATCCCCTTGTCCCATTGCGCGACACCTGATCCCTTGGTTTCGTTCAACCCCGAACTGGGAGCTCTGGCCTTGGTGGATGGAGTCGCAATAAAGATATTGCAACCTTCACTCTTCTAATCCTGGTCTCCTAACTGTCCCCCATCTACATTGTATGGGTGACAGGGCCTTCTCCTGTTATGCCCCCAAGCTCTGGAACTCTCTCCCCAAGGATATCAGAGAGTCACCTTCTCTAAACTCCTTCAAATCCAGACTCAAAACCTTCTTCTTTAGAAGAGCCTTTACTGAACTGGTTCCATTCTTCACCCCTCTGCTCTTCTTAGTACCACCATCCACGGTCTCCTCTGTGTATTGTAATTGTTTTATCTTGTGTATTCTTTTTATTTATTGTTGTTGTCATTCTGTAAAGCGCTTTGAGACGCCACCTTTAAAGGCGCTTTATAAAATAAAATTTATTATTATTATATTCTAACTCAAAATGTATTTTAAGTCAGTATGAAAGCACCACTGGAGTATTACTGCTTTGCGTCTTGCGTCTTGCGTCTCAGTCTTCTTGTAGTTTAAGGTGTACGTCAGTTCACACCGCAGGGAATCGCGATGAAAGGAATTTTTATCTTCTCAGTGCAGCTGTAATTCTGCATTACCACCCGCGTTGTACAGTAGGTTGCCCTGCCCTGTAGCGCTTGTTGACAGGGCAGCGGGGGGAACTGCTCAGTGAAGGACCGGTCCTGAGACTGATTTGCTCTTGCAGCCTGGTGGCCAGCTGCCCGGTCGGGGGATCACTCAAACGACAGCTTGGGGACAAGAGGAGCGACTGGGAGCTGCAGAGAAAAAGGTTCGTCTTCCTGTTGGCAGGACCGGGCAGTCCGAGTCCTGCCTGGTGCTCATTCGCTGCCGTGAAAAATGTGAGATCGAGCTAAGAAAGTAATGACCCTCCCTGTGTCTACTGAAAACCAGAAGCACTTTATTTCTGAGCTTCTGTGATGTTTCTGATGGAAGCCTTCATGGAGCTTTAGTGCTGGGTGTCTTGGGAATTTCCTCCAGAGGGCGGGGAGAGAGGCCAGCAGGCCAGTGGGGCAGCCCGAGGCCCTAGGAAACATCACAGCGGTTCATGGTTCAACGCTGAACACAGCTCAGCCTTTAACACTGATCTGACCCTTCCAAAGAAACCCCTTCGCTTTAAGAGGTGTCCTTCAGTTTGATCTGCTGAGGTTGGATGAGATCTGATCCTCATCGTGTGTACATTCCTTGTGTCCTGTGTTCTGTCCCGCAGGCCAGCCCGACCCTCCGGGACACCTCTGCAGAGAGGCCAACAGGCTGCCCCAGAGGCCGACAGCGGTAGGGGTCCTTTCTCGTTCATGCCTCTCACCTGTTAGCTCAGTTCACCCTGTGCTGCAGACTGTAGGAACTGTAGTACTGCAGCAATGTTGTCACTATATTGGGCACAAGGGCCTGGACTTGTCATGCAGCAAGAGGGTGGAATAACTGGTCAAGATCTGACCTGTCTCTTCTGGAGCTGCCCTGGGGCAAAAATACTGAAACGAACGTGTAAACCAATCTTATCTCCTCTTTGGTAGGTTGCACTCTCTGGGAGGCCACCATGGAGTTCCTGCACGACAGCGAAGAAGACGCCAGCTTCTCAGCCTCCTACAGCACCGCGTCCACAGTTGTCTCCAGTAGCGGGCCGAAGTGGTCCGAGTCCTCCTGGGCCGGGGCTCGGCTCGGACAGTCTGGCATTGCCATGGAGACGCTGCCGCTGAAGTGCAGCTATGAGCGCCGGGAGGTGCAGACCGCGGCAGTGGGGCTACAGCCGGGGCGGCTCCAGCAGACGCTGCCAGACGAGAAACTGCACACCTTCGCAACCGCGGCCTGCTATGAAGGGCACTACACCTTCACTATCACAGGTACGCGTGTGTCGCAGAGGTGCTGTAGCCCAAAGTTCCAGCCTGCCATACAGACGCTGCAGTCCCAAAAGCTATGGCCTGCAGTATAATAATAATAATAAACTTTATTTTATATAGCGCCTTTAAAGGTGGCTTCTCAAAGCGCTTTACAGGATGACAATAACAATAAATAAGAAGACTACAACAATAAATAAGAAGATTTCACAAGATAGGACACAATTATAATTACAACAATAACAATAGAGGAGACCTTGGAAGGTGGTATTAAGAAGAGCAGAGGGGTGAAGAATGGAACCAGTTAAGTAAAGTCTTTTCTGAAGAAGAAAGTTTGAGCCTGTAGTGGAGACACCGCAGTGTCAGCAGTGCAAGAGGTATGAATCTGTGACGTGCACGTCTTGCTCTTTCTTCTCTAGACCTTGGTAAGGCCGTAGCCCTCCAGACCGTGTTCATCCCAGCATCCCCCGGAAACTGGCACTGGCCCCCGCTGCCTGAATCCCACGACAACAGCTGGCCGGCCGTCCTGGCACACGGGGGTTTCTCGCCCTCCTCGGCACCCCCTGCTCCTCGTGAGTCTCCCTACAGGAGGTCACGCCACTAGTCCCTGACTGTGGCCGCCAGCGACTGGCCCGGCCTCACCCCTTGGTGTTTTACTGCTCAGTATGGCAGCGTGTCGTACTGCTCCACGGGTCTGTCGCACAGCCTTTCTTTACAGCAGAGGCCCACAACTGTACCACTAGTTTCAGGATTTATTGGGGGGCCTCCCCCTGCTGTGAACCCATAGCCTGCCCCTTGTGACCCCAGAGTCTGCTGGTCTTTATTCCACCAACGCTCCCCCTTAACCTGGCAGCCTTCAGATGACCTGTTTTTACAACCCTTCCAGTCCTGATGTGGAACATGGTCAGGGACTAGCTGTGTGTGTGTTGGTGCAGTAGTGTATGCTCTTTGCCCAGGCTAATTTAAAACGTATGGTTGTTGTTGTTTTTTTTTTATTAGTAGAAGCCTTTGTCCAGGGCAGTCATTTCTATAACACAGTAACATGATTTCACAGGTAATTGTAAGTTGTAGAGTGCAGCAAGTGCATACAATACAGTGCACGGTACAGAATGGTAATATAATTCAACTGTTAAAATATCTCTGTAGGCCAGTAATATTCCACCTCAGTCCAGCCCTGTCTCTCCCATGCTCTCTGCAGGTGACCTGTTGGCCACAGCCGGCCGGCTGACCAATCGGAGGATGGTGTTCGTGATTGACATGTGCCAGCTGGGTGGTGATAGGCTGGAGCTGGTGCTGAGCCGCGCCTTCCCATTGAGCACGAGCCTGTGAGCCTCCTGGGCCTTCTGACGGCTGGCCAGCACCTCTGAGGCTCGTGCTGATGTTCCGGATGTTCAAAATGCCATGCCAGCCATGCGACAGTGTGACCCGTTTTGCTTCACGAAGCCCAGCTCGGTTCTGTTGAGATCAGGCCGAGCAGCAAGACGTGGGGCTTCCTGGTTACTCCAGCGATCATGGTGATCTAGAACTCAATCTGGGGTCTCCAGGGCTGTGCACACTGAACATTTTCTTTCAACACCATCATGGCTTTATTTGCATTTTTAGTCTGGAGTAGTTTTTAGTAAAGACTGAATTATGATCCTGCTGCTTTTCAGTTTTTGGTACAGACCTGTCTCAGGCCAGGAGTGAAGGAAGACATTTGAACTGACCACCTGTCAAACTTGACACTATAAAAAGGGTGTTTTTTATTTCAAACTATAGGTGGGTCAAAATTGTGTTGATGTAATACAGGCTAAGATGAGTTAATTGTATTTATTTATTTGAATGTTGTGTATTTATATTGTTGGACGTTGCAGAGCCCTGAGGTGCAGGAATGGGATAAGCTCAGGGTGGGAGTGGGAGCTGTCCCTCCCTGGTGGTGCTGAAACCAGCCCACACTGGGGCTGTGGTGGTGCAGTGAGGGTGTCGTTCTTCCAGAGGGCTGCGCTCTGAGGTGCTGTAGTAGGGGTCTCTCTCTCTCAGCAGAGGGACACCCCCCATTACAACTTCCTCCCTTTCTTTGTGCTGCACTCTGACAGCACCAGGGCTAGGGTGCCTTCTAGGTGCCAGGGCAGAGCGGTGGCACTGTGGCTAAGGATCTGCACCTGTGGCTGAAAGGTTGCTGGTTCAAATCACACGGCCAGCAGAGGAATCCTACTCTGTTGGGCCCCCTGAGCAAGGCCCTTAACCCCCAACTGCTCCAGGGGCGCTGTACAATCGCTGACCCCGTGCTCTGACCCCGAGGTTCTCTCCCTGTCTGTGTGTCTCATGGAGAGAAACCTGGGATATGCGGAAAAGACAAATTCCTAATGCAAGAATTTTTATAGGGCTAATAAAGTGATCTCTTATAAAGTGATACATTTGTACCCATTTGCAACGAAGTGCTTCTGTCTGATCTAACTGCCCTCCCCACCCTGCTTTGTAGGTGTGATGGCTGCAGCACAGGGGCCTGTAACAGGGGCCCGAAATCTTTCAATGCACTGCTGTCACCCACCAAGAGCTCTGAGCCCGTGTTAAGAGGGTTTATGCTCTGCGAGTTTGAGCTGTGGAAGAGTTTGAGCTGTTTAGCAGCAGCGGCAGTATTATTTAAAGATGTTCCTTCAACTGTTGCCGAAAGTGTTCGTGTTCAAAAGCCTTTTCATAAATCTTATTCCCAGATGTTATTTGCACAATATATTTGATACTGACTTTACAAAAAATATTTTAAAATGTCTCTTTTTTCCATTCTAACTCATTAATAGTTTAAATGCAGTTGCATAATGCATATTATTTAAAAATTTAAGTTGTTTTTTGTTTTTTGCAGGGATGGCATAGGGGCTATCAATTAAAAAATCCCAAAATGATACAGTGAACCTTGCGGTTTATATTTGAGTTTTTCTACATCCTCAAATACCCTCAGCGATTTGAGTGGCACTTGTGTCATGGCTGTGTCCTTCACACATGGGTCACAGAAATCACTCTTCTCTTATCTATATGCCTTGTGCCCATTTCCAACAGCAAGACTTGGTCCAAACCTCTATACACGTGCCTGTAAAATGTGGTTTAAGAGCTGGCCGGTCCTGAGCCTGGAGGGCCAGTGTGTCTGTACTAGTACTGTGTAGATCTACAGCCCTGCAAGAGTTGGGAGAAGGTGTTAAATTGGACCAGTGAAGCCAGTAGCCAGCTGATTGAGCTTGCTAGGAGCCTAGCTGCAGTGAAAACCTTCCCATACACTGGCTTTCCAGAGCAGATGGATGGGACAGAACTGGTCTAAATAGATTATGCAAGTCAATAAAGACACTAAATACGTGCGAGGCAGCTCCAGTGCTAGAAGGGTTCAAGACTCACAGCTCATACAGGCATTTTGCAATCAGCAACTAATTAAGAATAAGATTGATGATTGCACATGTGATGGCACTGGTACACGTCACCATAGTCGCAACATTACTATGCGACAGTGTGTCATCTTTTTTTGTCCGCATTTAAGTAGTCGGTCCTTTTTTTCAGACTACTCCAGGATCCTAGATCAATCCATCCATTGGGTCGCTCACAGCTGCTTGGCCCTCTTCCTTTTCCTTGAGTCTATACTTGGGCAGGACAGGTCTTCATCTCTCCACTGTCTTTCCTCCCTAATCACCAGGCACTGGAGTGTTTCTATTCACTTTGGGACGCCCAGCAGTTCATGCTCTTCAGCTTTGCTCTGCATTCTGTCTTAGATCTGTAGGCATGGGAGAATTCAACTTTTAATGCCATGTCACCCATCTGTAAGGTTCGGTAAAGCTGTCGGTTTAAATCAAGCAGACACAGATGCTTAACTCTTAATGCCCAGCTCTCAGTCTCTTCTAGTCACAGTTCGCCTTAACTTGTCTTCATCCTTAACACACAGTTCTCCATCTTCACATTAATATGTAGTACAACAGATCTGCCATCTCTTTCTGCAGTGAGCACTAGATCTTCATTAACAACCACTAGAGTTCCCCAGCCACTCATCACTAACTCTTCCAGCTGATCCAGACACAGTCTGAGTCTGATTGTCACACAGAGCCCATTCTCACCAACCCCTCGCCCTCATGTGCGATTTCATGCCAGCCAGTTCCTGGCCACTTTAGCCAATGCAGAATCACAAGGGAGGAACCAACGTGAACACGGGGAAAACATACAAACTCCACACAGACAGCACTCCAGGAATTGAACCCAGGGCCTCGGCACTGTGCTACCATGCCGCCCTCGAATGGAGTAATCCATCTGAATTAACCAGAGCAGCTGTGTCTTGACAGATGTACCATGACAGCTTTTTGTCCAAATACTGTCATTAGTTCATTAAAATAATACAGAAAGACTGCAGCTTTCCTCTCATTTCAAGCCATATGAGCACAACTCAGATCTTTGATGGCCAGAATCCAGTAGATTTTTTTAGGATCACTTTTAAAATCAAGAGATTTTGATGTGTTAATTTGGTCCAGTTAAGCTAACGATAAAGAGCAGAGGGGGAAATGAAAAGCTGCAGAGGCTGTGGCCCTGCCGGACTGGAGCTGTGCACTGATCCGACAGCCGGGTCTTGTGACTCTGACGCAGGGCTGTTAAACTGCCAGAGAAGACAAAGAGCTGAGCGCTGCTGCTCCCGGCCGGAATAACAACGAGCCTTTCAGGCAGCGAGAGCCGAGCGGAGCAGCCAGCTGCCTGGGAATGCCCTGTGTGTGCATCTCACAATGGTACCAGGCGCAGTGCGCGGGGTTCTGCTTAGTCACTTCCTCGCAGCACAGAAGACCTGCACACGGGCTGAGTTGCTTCTTACGGAAAAAAAATTCCAGTCTGTAATCACTACTGCCCCACTTTAAATTGCATTTATTAATGTTAGAAGGAATATGTTTAATAAGCAGCATGGAGTGCGGTTGTAAACATTCAAGAAAACCAAAGTTTTTGACCCTCTTAACCCAAAAAAAAAACCTCAGAGTTGTCAAAAGACTGAACAAAGGCACAGGTGTGATTTCCTGTGGTGCAAATGACGTTACTCCACCTGTTCCAGAGAGGACCCGGCAGCCTCCTGTGGCACGGCACTTAAAATCCACTCCAGGTTTTCTTGTACCTGGAACAGAACCGGTCTCGGCGAGGCGAAGTCAGCTCCCATGCCTTCTCCAGAAGAGCATGTCGGAGGCTGGAGCAGAGACTTCGCATTGGACAAGAGGCACTTGCTGAGAACTATGTAAACATGCAGGAGCCCCTGCTCCCCAGCAGGGGGTGCCATTCCTCCAGCCATCAGCACCCCCCACCAGATCCGCCTCCACTTTCCCCCGAAAATCACTCAGATATCGTTAAAGGTTGGTCTGCCTTGACAAAGGCATGCCACCGCAAGCCGAGCTTGACCCGGAGTGCTTGGGCTGCAACAAGCTCCCCGTAAACTCTACCGTCGGTCGCGAGCTGAGCGAGCACCTTGTGCATTAAAGTTCAAGTAAGTTAGAGCAGCTAAAGTGCCATTAAGACTGGGAGGTAAGGTCGTCACGCTCACAGTCTGAACAGAAGTCTCACCTTCGGCCGTGCTGATGGGGGAACGTTGAGGCCTGGGGCAAAAAAGCCAGGTCACAGGCCCTCGTTCTGCCCCACATACGAGCCAACACAAGCCCCCACCCCACCCTCACCCCAGCACCCTCCTCTCACCGAGAGAGAGAGGGGCATCAAAACCATGCCGTCACCCAACGTTGCTTCTGCATTCAAACGTTACCGCGTTACAGATGAGTGACGGAGTCCGTACGGGTACGCGCCTTAGTGCAGCACGGTCTTTCCCTGACTCCCTCCGCGCAGTTAAAGCCACAGGGTGAGTTTTCCCACAGTGAGTTCCGCAGTGTTAGTCGTTAATAACCCCAGCGCAGCAGAACGCAGCTCGGGGGGTTGGGGGGGGCCGCGAGAGGGCTGGAAACTCTTCGCCAGCTGCCGGCTCCTCAGTACCTGACGAACCGCAGCGACCTGCAGTTGAGGATGTCGGCGGGGTCGGGGAAGACCGAGTCCACCCGGAAGCCCTCGGCCAGCGCCAGCTTCAGCACCTCCTCCATGAAGGCCCGGGTGTCGGGCACGGGCAGGCTGCCGCGGGGGGGCGGGGCGGCGGCGGCCAGCTCGCGGAAGCGGTGCTTCTCGTACTGCTCGGGGGGCAGCTGCTCGGGCCGGGGGGTCCACTCCAGCCGCAGGTAGTTGGGGCGGCCCTCGTCGGGCTGGGGGGCCAGGGGGCCCTCGCGGGCGCGGAGGTAGGAGAAGCGCCGGCAGAGGAGCTGGACGAAGGCGCAGGAGGTGCAGAAGACGTTGGCGGTGTGGACCCGCACGGCGACGGTGCACAGCTCGTAGTTCTCGGGGGCCCGCTTGAGGTTGAAGTGCAGCATGCGCAGCTGGCTGTCCACGTCGGCGCTCAGCACGGCGCTGCGGCCGGCCGGCCCGCCCTCGCCCGCCTCCCGCCGCCCGATCTCCTCCAGCAGCGGCCGGATCTGGTAGAAGTCGGCCTCGCGCTTCAGCAGGGACATCTCCTTGAAGTCGTCGGGCAGGTCCAGGCTGCTGGAGCGCAGGTAGTTGAGGATGTAGCGGAAGACCTTGCCGTCCCGGTCGATGAAGAAGTTGCCCCTCCGGTCCCGGAGCAGGGGCAGCTGGCCCTTGAACATGGCGCCCAGCATGGAGTCCTGGCAGCGGGTCAGCGTGTCCAGCGTGGTGGTGTAGACCTCGCCGCCCACGTTCAGAGACACGGGGTCCTGCAGGGCGTTGCTGTCCGGGTTATTTAAATTCAGCATCCTGCCGCTGCCGGGATCCTCTCCCCCTCTCTTCCTTAACGCCTGAAAGCAGTCACCAGAAGCGAGGATGTGGGCCACCTTCACAAAAACCAGGGCGGGTTCACAACACGGAGCACCCTCCTCTCCCGCTTTCCGCTGTTTATTTTTTGTTCTTGTTCTTCTTCTTCTTTGCCGGTCAGCTGATACTGGCGTTGCGTAACGCCGAGATCGGGTTTCGTCAGGGTCAGGCTGCCGGCAGAGCCAGCAACAGCTAAATGAATGAGCTCGGGAACCGACTTGATGGTGATTTGTTGTTCTTGTTGTTCTTGTTGTTGTCGCTCGAAACAACAAGAGAGAGAAAAAAAAACGGCGCGTCCAGATTAGACCCGCAGGATTGGAGCCGCCGCCGCCGTCGTCGTCGTCCTCTTTCTCGTTCTGTTTGTTTACTGCTGCATATTTCGGGCTGTCGCTGAGAGAGCCGAAAGGGGAGGGGGGGATTTAAACGGTTTCCCTGCTGCTCGCCCGGGGCTCCAGTTTCGGGGGAGAGACTCGGCGCTGCGCCTCCGTCCCGCCTTTTAAAGCGGCAGCCGGGCCGGACGGGCCGCGGCGGGGGCAGCGTGCGCGAGCCTGGCGCTGCGCGTCCCGCGTGCCGGTGCTCGACTCGCCGGCTGCCAGCACGATGGCAAAAAGCCCCTTCTTACAATCCGACAGCCTGAACAAGCGTGGAGTTTCCAGTTTGATCCTGGACCGCTGCGTGCATCCTCACCTGATATTAACCATTTCCATTTTTTGAACAGCTGTTTCCTGACACATTGATTCCCCTTATCAGGCATTTACCAAAGAGCTATTATCACAGATTTCCACTTGTATGTTTAATTTCTGTGCGCTCAATAGTATTTTCTGTATGCGTTACTATAGTTAAGGGTTTTCATACTGTAGGTCCGTGAAATTCTGTTAAGAACTAGTTTCTCCTGTCCTGTTTGTGCGCTGTTAATGTTTTACAGCGCGTTGAGTGAGTTGAACATAAATCTTTAGCAAAGATATCAAGTTAATTAAAACTGGCTGTGTCCTTCACCAAAGAAAAACCTTTAAAGAACACACAAATAATTGTTTCCAAATGGTTATGACAGAGTACCCATGCACACTCAGAAGAGTCTGTGTTGGAAGTTGCAATAAACCGAGTCAGTCTTGTCCTCGGACGTCCAGCCCTCTTTATTTCCTGATTATCTGAACCTGGCCATGAGGGGAGAATGAACTGGGCGACTTTGGAATTAGCAGAACCTCTCCAGCCATGGGCACACAGGGCAAAGGTGGGCAGCAGATCTCCCATCTTCGTCTCGGCACGTGTTCGCCCCTGGAAACGCACACCCCAGCCTCCTCCGGTGCGGGACACACTGACAGCGCTTTTCCAGACAGCGTGAGAGAGTGGGAGAGACCGGCACCTTCATCCAACGCAACCGACAGAGGTTACACTGCCCCTTTTTCGACTCACACTTTGGGGTACCCATTTACACAGCTGGGCAAAACACCTTCCTGAGGGGTACAGCCGTAGAGCCCCCACGTGTGAGCTGAACCCCCCCCACCCCACCCCTGGAACCTCAAACCCTCAAGAGAAGCTCCAGCTGTTTTGTTGAAACTCTTAATCAAATATTATTATTATTAGTATTATTTTTACATGGTTTATCATCACAGGCACACAAAATTCACAGCCGCCGCCTTCCGACGACGTGTCGTCAGAGCAGACAGGCAGAGGGCTCTGGCGCGTTCCCCTTTATCTCCTGACCCAAGGGGGGCGCCAGGGTGACGGCTACCCCGCGCGGGCCTCGCAGACGAAGTAGTAGGAGCGCGAGCAGTGGTCGTCGTTCAGGAGCCCGTCCTGGTGCAGGTGGGCGCAGTCCTCGCCGCCGCCCAGGCCGTGGTCCGTCCAGTCGTCGGGCTGGCCCGGCCTCCACTTCCTGCGGGGACAGGAGAAGAGCGCGGCGCCCGGGGGGAGTGAGTGTGCGGCGTCGCCATGCCGACGGGTTGGCCTGTTTCCTGTTGCAGGAAGCAGAGGGGGAACCGACTCCCCCATCACACTTCACCACCTCGGATTCAGAGAGGTCGGCCACTCCACCGGCTCTATCACCCTGCAGCTCACCGCTGGCAGCCCACTGGAGCTCAGCAGGTGTGAGCCTGGGCAGTACCTGGATGGGAGACCTCCTGGGAAACACTAAGGTTGCTGCTGGAAGAGGTGTTAGTGGGGCCAGCAGGGAGTGCTCACCCTGTGGTCTGTGTGGGTCCTAATGCCCCAGTACAGTACAGTCCTGACTCTCTGTGGTCATTAAATCTCCCAGGGTGTTTCCCCAGTGTCCTGGCAAATGTCCCCCTGGCCTTTACCAATCATGGCCCCCTACTAATCCCCATCTATGAACTGGCTTCATCACTGTTTTTCTCCCCACTGAGAGCTGGTGTGTGTGGTGGGCATACTGGTGCATTATGGTTGCATCATCCAGGTGGGGCTGCACACTGGTGGTGGAGGGGATCCCATTTACTGCTTTGAGTAGAGTGTCCAGAAGAGTGCTATATAAGTGTAATGAATTCTTATTAATGATTAGTATCCTTCTCCCTGAACACCAGCAGCGGGCCCTGCGTGGGTCACCAGGCTCACTGAGGAGCATGACTCTGTCTTGAGGCCACCCAACTTCAGCTGTTTGCGAGCAGCGCAGGGCAGAGCCCTAGGATCATTCCAGAGGTTACAGAACACTTTACTTGTGGTTCTTGTGGCGTGTGAGGGCTTCTCCTCCCCACTGAGCTACACTGTAAGGAACTGAACGTAGCGAGAGGGGGGCGAAGGTGAACGAACAGGGGGAGGGTGCTCACCTGCGGTCCAGGACATAGGGTGTCCCATCCACCCACTCCCACTTGCCTGTCCTCTCATCCGTGAGACCGATCCAGTAAAATCTGGGCATGGTTTTTCCAGCAACAAACCTCTGAGACACCACGAGGAACAGAGAGAGGCGTAAGGATGCCATAAGAAAAAACACCATCATAGCACGACTCAATCACAAACCCTGATAGACAGAGACACAGCGACACACACTGAATGATACCAGTGACACCGGCAGGCACAGAGGTATATGGACACTGAGCTAAGGAAATTGTATTGTAATAGTATAAAGATCAACAGCTTAGCAAAAAGCTAAAGGGGAACTGCAATGCTATTTTTATATTTCGGGGTTAGTAAGAATCAGCATTGATCCGTGCGTTTCAAACCGCAATAAAGTAAAATGGACACAGTAACATGTAAAACCTCCAATTTACATTCGTATTCTGTGATTCAGAAGGAGGCAACAACAGATTCTGTGACTTATTGCGGCCCTATAACATTGTAAACAAGCAGGTTTGTGAAATCTCTTTTAATCTAATAGAAATATTGCTCTTGGCTAGGGAGATATTTTTGCCAACAAATACAACTTACTTGTTAACTTGCAACGAACTGCTGCACAACCTGTGTTTATTTGCTCATACTGTACAGCGTGTCACATCGGTCATGACAGGGACTAGCGAGCAGGAAGGGCTGCTTCACACGTTCCAGTTCGTGGGAACTGGACTGAACTCGTGGGGTGTTGGTGACAACACGGCGACCATACAGTACTTTCACAAAGTTCACAATTTTGTGCTCAATTTGACATTTGCACATTTTGTCTATACCATCAATTCATTTCTTTTGTTACTAAGGGTTTAATAACCGGTCTGAGAAATTGGGAATGCAGCTCCCCTCTAATACTGTATGAGCATGTCCTCCAACCTGGGGTCAGCGAGCTCTGTGTGACTCACCCACTCCTGCTCGCTGTTGAGGATGACCAGTGAGGAGGACTTGCTGGAGCAGTAATCCTTGGCCGCATCCCAGGACAGGCCCTCGGTGGAGATGTAGTAGCAGCTGTCTGAGAAGTACAGCCAGCCGTCCGGACAGCAGCTTGCCATGGTCACTGCAGAAAAACGGCAGGGGAGGGGCAGCGGTCAGGGCAGACCCCCGCGGGTCCCGGCTCGGTGCCACGGCCAGGCGCAGTGAAGTCAGGGTGAGTCTGGGGTCACACAGGCGTTGCGTCTGAAGCATTTCAAAACCCCCCAAGGCGGGGACAGGGTCTCCCTGCCGGCCTTCGGAATAAACAGTGACGCACAAACTAAAGGACACGTGGAAACTACTACGAAGTGCGATTCAAACCGAGAACAGTAACGGGGGGCACTTCTTTTGCTCAAAGGGCTGTGGGGGTCTTGAAAAAGCCGCCCAGCCGTGCTGGAGAAGCCGACACCCTGCATTCGTTCTAGAAAGAACTGGAGGACCTACTCAGATGAATTAGCTACCAACTGCAAAACAGGCCAGAACAGTCGAATTGCCTCTTCCCCTTTCTTACACTCACACCCCATTTATGTACTGAATGAGCCAAGTTTTAAAGCATGGGTGAAACCCGAGAAATCTGTATCCCCCGTCCTAGGGCAGATTGGGGGGCATGTCTGTGAAGGCTCAGCCTGTGTTTTGCTCTCTGACAGCTTGTGAAGATAACTGGGTATCTCTGGGTAAATTATTGGGTAATTAATCCATCCATTATCAGAAAGTCGCTTATTCTGGGCAGGAGTCACAGCAAGTTGCAGCCTGCCATTCAAATACAGGGTTTGGGGCTGAACTACCCTGATGTCAAGGAGAACATGCAAGCTCCACACAGAAGAGACCGAGGGCTAGAATTGAGCCCAGGACCCAGAGCGTAAACTGACACTCCACTGTGCCACCCTTTGGTAATTAATAAGTTAAAGAGCATGACGGAAACGATAATACACGGCTGCCATGTTAACTGGAGCAGCCATGCCAGTGATAGTGTATGTGTGGAGCAGTATTCAGTCCAAGCGCAGTGTGCAGTAGCCTTGTGCCCCATGCGGGGCCTGATGCCAGTGTTCAGGAAATGGGAAGACATATATAGCTCAGGTGGTGAAGAGCGCTCTGATGTCAAGACCGGAGGAGCACGTCTCCAACATGCAGGGCTCTGCCCTAAGCCTCACGCTCTACACATCTTAGTGACTTACTGTTCTTCTTCATTTTATCCAGAATGCAGTTCACCTGGAAGACCATCGACTTCAGCGTGTCCAGTTCGTTCACAGCCGTCACCGCTCTGCCCACTGGAACGACAGCGCAGCTGTGAAGACCTCGGCCCTGACGTATGCCCCTCCCGTCCTGGACCTGCAGAGCTCAGGATCTCCTGCTCCCCCTGTTATTCCAGCTCTCACCTACTTAATCAAGCTGACCCATCTTAATTAGTGCTGGGGTTAGCCAGCGTTTTAAGATGCCTAGCAAGGATGATCCATCATGAGGACCAGGAATCCAGGCTGTCTGTGAGACCCTCTAGAGGAGCCAGAGTAACGCACCAAGAGTACTAGTGCCTGTCAGTGTGAAATAAATCAATATATAGCACAAACTCTTCCAATGTACAGTCTGTCTCAGCCTAATCTTGACCTGATGGCCGACTATCACGGGATCGTGGATCAAGACATACCAAGGCTCAGCTGGGATTCTGTGGTCAGTGTGGACACCTTCAGCTTATTGATCTCCTCTTGAATCTCCTGGTCTGGAGGAGCACATACACAACATTTGGTTGATTAATAACAGATTAAATACTTATTACTTACAGTAGTTATCCAGCTATGTATCTGTTTGTCTCTCAGTGTAGGAACAGCTGCCACTACAGGACCATCACTGGATGTACTGTACTGCAGCACCATCGGCAAATTTAATTTGAATTCTTTCTTTTTCAAGACCCCTGTGCACATAGTGCCTGCAATTACAGCTCAATACACAATGTCAGATTGCTCAATGTGTCCTTAAATTGAAGTTCTGCCTTCTTCCTACCCAGAGTTGGGTCAGGGCAAGCTCAGTGCCAAACCATTGCCAGCTCAGGGCCGGACCTCTGCCACGCCCACTCTTCATAACGGAGGCTGGCGCACCTGTGGCTCTCCCAGCCTGCAGCTCCGCCTTGACAGAAGAGCTGAAGTTGACCACGCTGCCCTCCAGAGCAATGATCCTCCTGCTCATTTTGGCATCTGCAAAACACAAATCCCGCAGGAAAAGATGCCATTTCTAAGATGGAAAGATATCATCTTTATCCAAGTAGTTATGCCTTACCTGAGCCTAAGATCTATTTTTGAGGTTGTGGAGTTTTACTTTTAGTGCCTTACATATTTCTGTAAAAATAGCTCCGAACACTAAGCTCCAACCACTAAACTCTGCAACCCTGCTTCACAAATCCACTCCACAACCTCTACCCTAAACCAGACTTACTCCTGAATCCATGCATTGCTTCGGTTCTTAACCTAACAGTCACACTAGTCCTAATGCTAACCCTCCCCCCAGTACTGACCATGAACCCTGCCCTAATTGTGATCCTACACATGACTCAAGCTGTTCTCCCGCCCAGCACACTGTATCCTGGTAAATGTGGATAGACTGCAGGAGCTGCAGAGCCAGAAGGCTTGTGTTGCTGTACTCACTGCTGACAGACACGGCGATGATGATGGCCAGTAAGACGGTGGCACTCAGGGCCAGGAGGCCCCAGAGCGCCCAGGAGGTCCTGGCGGCTAACCTGGAATGTTGCACCACCCGAGCCCCCATCTCTGCAACACAGACAAAGAGCCCCAGCTGATCCAGCACAGGTGGAGGCTGAGCCTTAAACTGTCACGCTCTGACCCTCCGGATTGTGAGGGTCTCAGGCTCTCACCCTTGACATGCTGACCTGCTACACACTGACCCTTCATGCACACACCCACACGGTGACCTCAGAACAACTGAGCTTCACACACACCCATATAATATATCCCTCATACTCTGAGCCCCCCACACAGTGACCCCTGAAACACCAACCTCCACACACACACCCACAAAATATCACCCTCACACTCTGAACCCCCACACAGTGACCCCTGAAACCCAGACCTCCACACGCACACCCACAAAATATCACCCTCACACTCCGAACGCCCACACAGTGACCCCTGAAACACTGACCTTCACACACACACCCACAAAATGTCACCCTCACACACCAGCTCCTCCACCACCCCACCCCGTTCCTCAAACCTTTCCTCCAGAAGGCGTTCTCTTCCTGGGTGTCCACAGCCTGGAAGTCGTCCTGATATTCGTCAGCCATGGAGGCTCAGCTCCAGATCCGTTCCCTGGAAAACACCTAGAGAGGACAGCAGCTCTTCAAAGAGCAGTCTGCTTTGGGTGAGCTCAAGTGAGACTCACCGTAGACCCTGTTAAAGTACTGCAGGAACAAAATATGTACAAGACTTGTGTGTTCTAACGTTGGTTTTATGCCCAGAACATAAAGAGGAACCTGTGCCTGTCAATAAGCCAAAAGATATGATCTAATTTATACAGTAAGATGCTTATTCTGCATGTTCATTATAAATGTATCCAGGGAAATTCTGCTTATTTGTACATTTGAGCAGTTTGTCATGTATTACTAGGTAAGCTCACGGAGACAAAGTTATATGGGTGGTGCGCTAAACAGTTTTCTTCACTAATCTTCACATGAACTTATGTGACGTATATCCATATATAGACATACTTCTGTATTACTAACTATAAGGGGCAGTGTCACTTTAGGTTGTTTGTTCTTGGGTATAAAAGACCATCTTTAGTTACTTATTTTCGAGTCCAGTTCCTAAAAGCCTGTCTCCCATATGCATATGTAATAAAGAGACTTCTCCGACACAGACACCTGGACTCCTTCATTTGTATGACACAACAGTACTAACCTTACTAATTTATTCAGCGGCCTCACCAGAGTACAAGTATTCATTAATCACAAGTAAAGCCTTCGAAGTACGAAGAAGGTGCCTTATCCAGGGATCACTCTGGATAAGCTGAAATCCTCACTCTCAGCACTGCACCATCCGCTGAGAGCAGGGCAATGTGCCGTCACATGTGCCCAGTGTCCAGCTGAAACTGGCGACTCCAGAGCGATCTTACCGTGAAGATTCAACACGCCCGGCCAGAGGGGCACACCCAGCGGGCGTCTGGCACCTGTTCAGAGCTTCTCCGCGCCTGAGAAAAGAGTCAAACAGGGACAAGCGGTTCTTCTCGAGCTATCAGCAGCTCTGCCCCCCCCACATCCAATAACGTCTGAATCTGAGGTCTCGAGGAAAATCTGAAACACAGAAGACCTTTTGAGGTTTGATGAGCAGAGCTCTGTGCCACCCGGGCAATTAAGTTAGTAAAAAAAAGTCCCAGGGGCAGGTCCTGCTTTGCTCTTCTGCAAGAAGATCCCCTGCGGGTTTGGAGTTCGGTGGGACAACTCTAGAGACAGATCTGTGCTTCACCCACCTGTCCTGTCCTGTCCCGGGCCAAGGCACGGTATCCTGCCAGGAGGCAAGCACAGCAGTTTTACTGTGGTCAGAAGCCTGGCTTCAGCAGGGCTGTGGGTTTCCAGTCCGTGCCAGATTGGCTGCAGCAGGGACATGCAGCATGATGTACTTTGAGCAGCAAATATTCCACCTGTGTACACAGACCGCAGAGCAAACAGGACCAGGGTTCAACTGCAAAAGCACGCAGGCGAAATGCATTTTTGGGAGCCACCCCCCAAGTTTAATTAAGGAAAAGCTCTTTACTCCTCTCACAGGCTTTAATCTGCTCTTCCCCATGTTATCCAGTCTTGTGGCAGTAGTGGATCAGGAGCTCATATATTCATTCATTCTGGATCCCAAAGCGGGCCAGCTGTATGCAGGTTTTGTGTGTTTGGTCTTGTTTTCTGGGGATGAGCTCTGAAAGAGCTTCAGTGGAGTTGCAACCAGCTTCTGTGTCTTTATGTCTTGGAATGCTGCCTACTTCATAAGGGCAGAAGCAAACTTGCCAGCCACAAGAACATTAATGTCTGACAATGAACCCAGATGAGAGACAGTCAGGTGTGACAGCTGTTTGTAGGGTTCGTTCTGTATGTCTTTGTAGGTTTTGTGATGTATCTAGCTTTCTTCATGTTAAAGAAAGAGCTGCCTGTCTAAGGAATCTTTGTTTACCTGACTAAAAGAGTATGCAACACTGTCCAAGAACTGGAAAGAAGAATTTCAATTCTGTGCTGGTGTTTATAATTGTACCATGTTTACCCTTTTACATTCTGTGTGTAAATTTACAGTATGTTGTATCCTTATCCAACTTGCAACATTTATGGCTTATAAAATGCACTCTATGCACTTGTGCATTTTATGCTGAGTAATGAGAGAACACAGTGTCTCTCTGCTTGCTCACCAGATGGCTGTTCATAAAAAACGTGTTTTAAAATCATACTGAACTACGCTGTGCTTTTCTGCCTCCCTACATATCCACATTGGAAAAATATACAGGAGACATTTACACCATCTGTGTCTGGTGCTCAGTTTCCTTCCTCAGAAGTTCATTTCGGAAGAGTCCGAGGGATAAGCTCTCACAGAGGCAGGCACTGTAAGGTTTGCTGGAGAAGAAGGATGCAGTCACCCTGGCCAGAGAAATCCCCAGATCTCAATCCTATAAAAAGACATGGTAAAAATAGAACTAGTAGAACGTGCAGTTCAATCAAAGATCATGCTCGCTTTCATGACAAAAATTCACTAAAGGCAATCCTGCTTAATCTATACAACTATATCACCGTTCACAGCTGGCAGCCCACTGGAGCTCAGCAGGTGTGGGCCTGGTCAGTACCTGGATGGGAGACCTCCTGGGAAAGCTGAGGTTGCTGCTGGGAGAGGTGTTAGTGGGGACAGTTGGGGGCGCTCACCCTGTAGTCTGTGTGGGTCCTAATGCCCCAGTCTAGTGATGGGGACACTATACTGTAAATAGGTGTTGTCCTTCGGATGAGTAATAAAACCAAGGTCCTCACTCTCTGTGGTCATTAAAAATCCCAGGGCGTTTCTTGAAAAGAGAAGAGGTGTAACCCCGGTGTCCTGGCCAAATTTCCCCCTGGCCTTTTCCAATGATGGCCTCCTAATAATCCCCATCTCTGAACTGGCTTCATCACTCTGCTCTCCTCCCCACTGAGAGCTGGTGTGTGGTGAGCGTTCTGGCGCACTATGGCAACTGTTGCATCATTCAGGTGGGGCTGCACACTGGTGGTGGAGGGGATCCCCATTACCTGTAAAGTGCTCCGAGTGGAGTGTCCAGAAGAGCGCTGTATAAGTGTCAGGAATTATTATTATTATTATTATTATTATTATTATTATTATTATTATTATTATTAATCAATAGGGCGGGACTGGGTAGCACATACTGTAATTCCCAGCCTTGTGATATACAGTACATGTACAGCTCAGAGAAGCCCCTCCATGTTTGTTTGGGGGGGTTCCTGATTTTTGGGCGAGCGCACAAAAAATTGAATCACAATCCCATGTGCACTAGGAATAGCAACACCCCAGAACTAAATGTGGTGACAAATTTACAGAGTGTTTTACTCTCAGTGGGTTTGGCTTAAGGGCTGAGGGCCAACGTCCTGGCCGCAGGACGAGGAGGCTGGGACCCCCATGTGTACTGAGGGGTGACCAAGGGGCAGCTGCAGAGCTGGAGGAGGGGTGCAAAGGACGTGTGCAAGGGAGAGAAGGGGCTGACCCATAGTGCTTATTGTTTTAAGGTGAGGAAATGACATCAGGAATGATGACAAATTACTGACTGACGAGGCTGATTGAACTTGGCTGTTGTCATCTGACATGACTGGTCATGGGGCGGAGCGGTTGGACTGTGGCTCAGGATCTGTGCCTGTGGCTGGAAGGTTGCCGGTTCAAATCCTGCGGCCGGCAGAGGAATCCTACTCTGCTGGGCCCCTGGGCGAGGCCCTTCACCCCAACTGCTCCAGGGGCCCCGTATAAATGGCTGACCCAGCGCTCTGACGCCCAGCTCTCTCTCTGACGCCCAGAGAGAGACAGCTCTCTCCCTGTCTGTGTGTCTCATGGAGAGCAAGCTGGGGTCTGTGAAAAGACAAATTCCTAATGCAAGAAATTGTATAGGGCCGATAAAGTGATCTGATCTTACATACTTTGGCTCCAGACTCCATGAAGTGGCTTTGCCCAGGCAGGACTGGAGCTGACAAACCCGGGGTCAGTGGGTCTTTATTCCCACCCCTCCTCTAGGTGCTGTGCTCCCTGTGTGAGCTCTGCTCTCCTAACGGTGGGGCTGAAGGAGTTAACCATAAATCATCCCGGCTTCCCACCCACCTCCCAGCTGGGAGGAAGTTGGGATTCCTGGGAACAGCCACAATTACTGACCTTTCACATGTGAGTGTTCTCTGCATTTCATCCACGTAATCGTTCTCCAGCCCTCCGCTGGCAGAAGCAACAGAGAAAGACGAACGACGTTCCTTCTCATTTTTTACGGCCGGTGTGCGCAAACATTTCAAGCTGTGCAAATTTTTTCACCAGTGACAAAACCTTGTGCGCACTAAACTGAGCTTATGTAAAACTGTAAACCTGAAATTATTTTTTGTTAATATAGTCATCCACATATAAGCATAGAGATCCAAAAGACCGGGACGGCGATTCCACGAGCCCGGTCATAGAGACCGGGTGTCGAGCAAGCATGAGCAGTGAGGTTCGAGACTACGAGAGCAGAGATACCGATTATCGAGTAGTAATAATAATAATAACGCACACAGCCAAGTTGAGCCTCTCGCAGCCAGTCTCATGTGGTCAATTTCGCATTTTTCAATTGACGACCGTGTTTGTTTTATTATTATCATTTTTTTTTGGGGGGGGGGGGGGGGTTAATTTTTTGTGCGCAGTTCAATTTCCTATGTGCGCTGATTTCATAACCTGTGTACCCGCGCACACGCTCGCGGTTTAGTGGGGAACATCGACACGAAGTGCAGTGAAAACTGATAAAAACAAACAAACAGGAGGCTTTTCTGTACTCATAAGTTTGAGGAACAAGTGGATCAGACACGGTCCGAACCGAAACCCTGTCTTCTCTCATGAGAGGGCAGAAGGAGCAGATCCTTGGATCAATCAACAAGCTCCTGTAGACTGGCCACCCCTTCCTCTCATCTGCAGTGTTTCTTATGCTCCTAGGAGCAACAGACCATCACAAGAGAAGGACCCTCCCTGGGGACAGGGGTCCTTATCGCTGTGCCGGAGGCCCGCACGTCTGGTTTGAGTTCCCGGCCGGCTCTGAGTCACCCGGCTGAACCCTTCACTGGCCCAGTTACAGGATGCATCTGAACCGTCCGACTGTCTTCGGCGCTTCCCCGCCTTGAAACTTGCCTTTTATCGTCTATGGTGTTTCGCAGGTCAAAATACGAAACCCCGGGGTTTCTAGGAGAACAACAACAACAACAACAAAACTAACAACCTGCAATCAAGCAAGTTGTCGCTTCAATCAAGGCTCCAGTTAGGTCATTTAAAGGTCAGCAGAGCGGGCGCGCGAGCCGCCTGGGCCAGCCTGGAGCACCGCACGAAAATAAACTTCATCTTCTTAATAATCACGATATTCAAAAGCGATAAAACAGGCTTGGAGAAGCGGGGCTTTTTCTGTTGAATTGATCCGTCATTTCGGTTCCGGATCCCATCTGGTATTCTAACGTGCCTTTAATGTAATGTGATATTTAGTGTTGTTATTGCTATTCTTCTTATTGTTCGCATTATTACTTTATTATTAATTACATTTTACATTAGCTACTGATACGAGAGCAATGCAATCGTATACAGGACAGTGTAAGCAAAAGCAGGTATAACAGATCGCAGTAGAAGCGCGTGCCGTTGTGCCAATACAAAAAAGAACTGGACAACAGAAAAATACTATATCCGTGACGTGGGCCGTGATATACACACGAACTAGAGGACAACGTGGACACCCGGTAACAGTGATGGGTTCCGTCTTTCCAAATCAACAAGTCAGTTACACGGTGTCTCCACACTGAGAGGCAGGCTTTTCAATCCAGGGGCTAATTCAGGAATACTGGGCAGCGTGGAAATACGGGTCATTAAAAACCAGGGCAGATGATGAAGATAATGAGCACTATCACTGCGGACGCTTAACGGGAACTGTGGCGTTTCCCATTGAAAGTGAATTAAGTTTCCGAGGAAGTCGTTCTGCATATCCCGTCAACAGACCTGGGACCCGGACCCGGACACCCCTCCCCACCAAATCTAGCCCCCCAGTTCCAGTTCCAATTCCTGAGACGTGGCAACACTCATCTTCCGACTCCCTTCCTCGCACGGGGGAGGTAACTCGGACACCCTCCTCCGCTATTCAAGAACTTTCCATTCAGGCAGCCGAAACATATTTTATAAAAGGAAAGTTTGTCCTACCCCCCCTTGTCGCCCCGCCCCCCTCTCCTCCGGTCCTCTCTTACCACTGGGTGGCGGGCACATCAATCACCGGCCGGGCGCAGCTCATTGGCTGGCTCGTCCGAGGGGGCCGGAGCGGGTCTCGTGTGTCGGGATTTAGGTGCATTTTTTAGGCTCGGGCCAGTTTTCGCGAGACTTTGCGGGCGTCGGGTTAAAGGGAGAGTGAGTGGGGGACGTGTGCTGGAGCCAGAGAGAACAGGGTTAGGGAAGACGAGACAAAATTAGGGAAGGCACGGGACTGACAGCGCAATGGAGCTGACTTCTGCTTTCCTCATCTGTGCGATCTGCCTCGGGATCTCGGACCATGTCGCGTCGGCGGACACGCAGGCGATCCCTCCAGGTAGCAGCGTGATCTCGGAATGAACAGTTTAGCGCACCGTCACAAGAGTACGCTATAAATTGCACCCGCATACTGGCATCTCAGTCCGCTCCGCTAATGCCATGTAAACTTTAAAACACAAGGCCACTACAGCTGTGTTATTTCACGCCTTGTATGACTGCACTGTCTGCGTTTTACAGTAAGCTAGCTAGAAAAGGTGATTCTCTGGTAAAGAGATGACTCTTTTTGTGAAATGTACGTATTGCTAAGGCTGTTAACTTCGGTTGTATTTCACCATGGTACGCTTTTCGCCCAGAGTTCTCAATATCTGAGAAAATAAGGTCGGATCTCGGGCTGTCTGGATTCTTGGTCCCGAGAAGCTCAGTGCCATTAACAAACGGCTAATTCCTCCAATAAGACTGATTGATTAATTGATTGATCCGACCGCACAGCGCTATCTTCTTCCTATCCAATCACTGGAAAGTAATTGGTCTCTGAAAAGAAAAACAAACAGCTTTATACAAGCAGTGAACTGTTTGGGGAAACTGGGTGGAGGGGAGCACTAAAACCTATGACCCCAAGTTCCTACGCAGCAGTGAAGACGGACATCGAATCGATCGACTGTTTTCCCAGACGGGTTGGAGAAATTTTGAAAACGTCTTAACGGCGGATTCGACACATCAACGCAGGGGCGCAGGCAAATGTCGTGAGCGGTTTCATTAACAGGTCGGCTCGCCGGAGGGAGTGAAAAGCACTGCGGTGTCAGCCTAAGGGTGCAGTACAAAGCGGCGATTGATTCACTGGTGCGACCCCACGGCTCCCCCACCCACCCGCGGGCTCGCAGCGCGGGGACACAGTCACGTATGAGAGAGATGACACTTTTAAGATTTTTTTTTTAAATCCTTTGACCGAGACCAAGCAGACAACGCACACAGCCGCAGTGGTTTAGAACCAAAAATCAGAATCGGGATTTCTAAGATCTCTCCCTTACAAAGGCGCTCTCCCCAGCCCCCAGCTGGGTTCATCTCCGGGTTTTCCCATGAGAACTGAGCGATATGGACCGTGGTTCCCGCTTTCTGACCGTTACTGTGGGGAGGAAAAATTTAAAAAGCAGAAATAAGGGCTCTCTCCCTGGGGCTGCTGGCCTCTTTCATCTGTAAATGAAAAAGAATTTGACCCATTGTGAGGACCGATAAAGTGCTTTTTACCAAAATAATACCCACTGAAAGGTAGATGGAGTTGGAGATAGTGTAGCAAGTTTTACACTCCAATATACAGCCTTAACCTGGCTGACACCCCACATTCTTAAAGTTTTTTCCTATCGGAATAAAGTTGATTTCACCCAGAACTTCTCACGATAAGTACACATTCTAACAAAATATTAAACTTTCGTCACTCTGAAACCTTCTCAACCGGGTGCCTGTCCTTGCTCGATCGGTGCGATGGTGGGGCCTGGATTTGCACAATGAAAATGAGTCCGAGCCTGACCGCCGGGTTTTGTCCGTGCCGTTTCCCTGGCCCGGTTCTGGAGCCGCGGAGCCGGAGCTTGGGGGACATTTGTGGTGAATCTTCGTGCAAACTGTGGGGAACAGCACGTGAGGATGTCAGAATTGCGTACGCTGACCGGTTTGGGTAAATCCGTGTGGCTCCTACCTGAGATCTCGGCACCTGGACTCTGGTACAGTGGCGAGTTTGGGTTGGTCTTGCTCAGTCTTGCCTGCCATCCCCCCATGCCCACAGGGGGTGGGGCTGGGAGTGTTGACTCGCAGGGAGGGGGACGTCCTTCCAGAGAGCCGGAGAAGGAGATTGAGCATTCAGTCAGCCTGTGGTGTTCTGGTTCAATCACCTCATTGTACATGGAGGGTGCTGGTAGGTCTGGCTGTAGGCCTTTTGGATGCCGTTTATTATGTGATTTGTATACTATAACAGTATGTACATTAGATGCAGTGTATAAGTGCATCGTACCACATGCTTAACATCGGCTGCACTGTGATCTGTATCCTGTCTGCTGTGTCCTCTAGAGAACCTGCTGGTGATCACAGCGGCCACCCAGGAGACGGACGGGTTCAAGCGCTTCATGCGGACGAGCAGGCAGTTTAACTACACCGTCAAGGTGAGGCCCTGCGCTGCCCGGCCCGTCCCTTGAAGACGGGGGTAGAGGGGTGGAGGGCAGTTTGTTCCCCAGGCTGGGTCAAGGGGCGATGGACTGAACGGGTGTCGGCGCCCTAAGGCGACGCAGACGGGAGGGACAGCCAGTGTTGCGTTCAGACGGGGTGGTCTGCCTCTCTAGGGATGGGGTCTGGGACTGTGATCGGTTCTAGCTCATGTCTGGCCGTCCTGCTCTTGGTGGTTAACCTTCCCCCTCTGCTCTGTCTCACCCGTAGGTGCTGGGGCTGGGGGAGGAGTGGCGGGGGGGAGACGTGTTGCGGACGGTCGGGGGGGGACAGAAGGTACGCTGGCTGAAGAAGGAGATCCAGAAATACGCCGACAGACCGGAGCTGGTCGTCATGTTTGTGGACAGGTCAGGCCATGCCGAATGTGTCTCTCTCTGTCTCTCTTTCTCCTGGAATGTCCAGTTTCTTCCCCTCCCTGTCCACATGCTCGTTCTCCTCTTTCTCTGTTCCCGTCTGCGGCTCTGGTAACCGAACCTGACACCGGTCCTACCTGCCCAGACAACAGCTGCCCCACTTCGGGTGAAAAGGCGTTTTGTCAGTGTAATGAGGCGCCGAGGTGTGGCCGAGAGCTCACGAGCAGGTCCCAGGCAGCGCTGAGGTGGGAAACGCCACGTCAAAGACAAAGGGGAAAAGAAAGAGATGAAAAATAAAGCCTGCAGTGCGCTTATGGCAAGGAACAGGGAAAGCACTGAAACAAGGAAGCCAACAATCTGGGACAGAAACTATGGGGTAGCTAACGCACAGCAGCTCAGCGAACGACAGGGCCCTGAGTGAAGGGTAAGGGAAGTTGGAAAGGAAAACGGAACTAATAATGAAATAAAGGATCGATTAGTTGCCTGCTGTGGAAGTCTGCCTGCTTGAGTGTGTTCTCACAGCGCTGGGAGGTGTGCTGTCCCGCGTGTGCGTGCAGGACAGATCACATGCGCCCACTCGGGCACGACAGTCCGACAACCGATAGCGCTGCTGTCTCCCTCCTGCAGGGAGACGGTCAATTCTGCTAGCCACCCACGCATCACCAGCCAGGCTGGCCAGAGTCCAGGCACTTCATCCAGTGTCCGCAGGGCCCCAGTGTGCACAGGCACCCCAGCGTGGGAAGATCCCCTAAGTTCCAGGGGAAGTTCCAGAGTACCCATGAGCCTCGGCGTGCCCCAGTGAGGAGAGAGGAGGGCGGCCCTGACTCTTCTCTCTCTCTCTCCTGCAGCTATGACGTAATCTTCGCCAGCGGGCCCCAGGAGCTGCTGTGGAAGTTCAGCAGAATGAATCACAAGGTGGTGTTCTCTGCTGAAGGCTTCTGCTGGCCCGATCAGAAACTGGCTTCCAAATACCCTCCTGTCTACACTGGCAAGCGCTACCTGAACTCTGGGGGTAAGAGACCGTGCCGGGCCGGAATATGTGTTCTGGTGCCGGGTGGAGCAGGTGGCACAGAACAGACGAGTGCAGTGTGAGACAATATAGTACAGGCGAGTGTAGAACTATGTGCCGCAACAGTCTGTTGTAGTATAGTAAAATGGTCCAGGATTGTGCACAATTTTTGTGGGAGGCGGAAGGGAATTTTTAAACGGGACAAAATTGTCGATTCTGAACTCTACAAAGGGTCATTTTATAATCGGGAGCTGGAAAAATCTCTCGCGCAATTAACCGGTGAGTGAGTGCATTGTCCAGTGGAGAAAAGCAGTCAGCTTGAGCCTGCTGATGCAGAATAGCTCTGAACAAAGTGTTATGTTTCTTATGTCCGTATGCGTGTCTCCCTTTCTGTCCCAGGCTTTATTGGCTACGCCCCGCAGCTCAACGGCATTATCCAGCAGTGGAAATACAAAGACAATGATGACGACCAGCTCTTCTACACCAGGATCTACCTGGACAAGGCGCAGCGGGTCAGTTGAGGATAGTGGGGTTACACAGCACCAAGTCGGGAGGGTGCAGTGAGTTTGGAGTTTGCACAGCACACATCTGACGCAGCATCAGTACACAGCCCAGGACCACCTCTCAACAGAATCTGCACGAACTGTAACAAACAGAGCGTCCTTTATTCACTGGGGATTGTTGTGGGCTATAATTGGGCTGACCTCCGCCTGTGCTTGGGCTCCTGATCCTTCTGCAGCAGGCAGATGGAAGGTCTGCAGCATTCATGGTAGACTATTGTTGCTTTTGCAGACAAGCTTTGAAGGAGGCCTAGTCGTCGGCTTTTGTCCGATTCTGTTCTGGGAAAGCTCTTTCTTCCCGGTGTCAGACCGTGCCCAGTCACGAGGGTTTGACGGACATGAGTGTGTGTGTGCGCGCTGTGGAGGAGTTGGCAGTCACTGCGGTGCTGTTCTTGCAGGAGAAGTACAACATGACGTTGGATCACCGGTCGCGGATCTTCCAGAACCTGAACGGTGCCATAGGTGAGACGCTGTCCTCCCTTCTCCCGTCTGCGCTGCTCTTCCTCCTTGTTATGTCCCTCTTCCTCAGTAACACTGTGACTGCGTCTCGGTCTCCGCCCTTACAGAGGAAGTGGTCCTGAAGTTTGAGAAGGGGCGCGTCCGAGCCCGGAATGTGGCCTACGACACTCTTCCCGTGGTCATCCATGGGAATGGGCCGACCAAGGTAAGCACGGCCCGGAGTCGGAGCCTGGCGGGACATAGCTTTAGCTTGGGTTACTGAACATGGTGTCCTGAGTCAGTGTACTGGACAGGTAAGAACCGAGGTGGAGGCCAGCCCCGATTCACAGCCCAGGCCAGCTCTTTTATGCTGTCACTTTCTTAAAATGATCAAGACAGACGTGATCAGTCGTGAAGACCCAGATGTGCTCAGGAGTAGGGAGTGTAATTAGTCTGGCAGTGTTGCACGCGGAAGTTTTAAAGTTTTAAGTCTTAGCCCTGCGTCGGTCTGTCTGCAGCTCCAGCTGAATTACCTGGGGAACTACGTGCCGACAGCCTGGACCCACGAGGCGGGCTGTGGGATCTGTGACGATGACTTGCTGGACCTCGGCGATCTGACGGTGAGTCTGTCCCCATTTCCTGCAGGCGCTCCGTAATGTGTGATATAAAAATCAGCCATCTATGTGAGCTTAGCTGTTAGGCCCACAAGGCCTGACTCTAGAAGATGCCTCACTGCTGAGATTGTCTGTTGTGTTGTGGGCTTACATACATGGCTTTGCATAAGTGTTAACCATTTCAGATTTTCCATGAGGGAAACTGTGCACAGACATAACATTATACTGTATTTTGTGATGTGTAGTGTCCAAATTGTGACCATTTGTGCTTTCTCTTTGGAGGACGAGGAGCTGCCCACGGTGCTGATTGGAGTATTCATTGAGCAGCCCACCCCCTTCCTCCCAGAATTCCTGGAGAGGCTGACCACCATGAACTACCCCACCGAGAAACTGCGGCTCTTCATCCACAACAACGTCAGTACACGCCCACACAGCACCGTGGAACCACACGGCTACGTATCCCCGCATTGCCTGCGAGCTGTAGAAGTGTGCACATGACGCTCCCTGCTTCTCCCCCTCTCTCAGGAGGTGTACCACGAGCAGCACATCCAGCAGTTCTGGCAGAGGCACAAGGATCGGTTCCCAGATCTGCGGCTGGTGGGGCCGGAGGAGAATCTGCATCAGAGCAAGGCCCGAGGCATGGCACAGTGAGTCCCCAAACGCGTGCACGGTCTTTCCGTCATGGCGAAGACTTCCTGTTCTGTCTTTACTGTCCCTTTTAAAAGAAGGAGCGATTTGGGCTATGAATAAAAGGCCATCTCCAGCTCTGTCTGGAATTGCCGGTTTTTATTGGGACCTTGTTTCCTGATCACAAAGTTGACCATTATGCATATCCATGCCCACCGACTCACACTCTCTCTGCCTTTCTTTCGACTTTCAGGGACGAGTGTCGACAGGACCCCTCATGTGATTATTACTTCAGTATCGACTCCGATGTGGCGCTGATCAACCCGGACACCCTGCGCATCCTGATCGAGGAGAACAAGTGAGGGACTGCCTTTCTCAACACTTCTTTTGCTGTCTGGATCTCTCTTTCTGACAGTGTGCCGCCTGCTCTCTCTTTCTCTTGCAGGCCGGTGATCGCACCCATGCTCTCGCGTCATGGGAAGCTCTGGTCAAATTTCTGGGGAGCCCTGAGTCCCGAGGGGTTCTACGCCCGGTCAGAGGACTATATCGACATTGTCCAGGGCAAGCGCGTGTGAGTCTGGGGGGGGGAAAGGGCATTACAAAACTCCCACCATCCAAGCCTCCCCCTCTGATCGCTAGATAACGTGAGGGACCTGCTATTATCACACTTCAGTCTTAATTGGCCACGGTTCTCCTTATTTCCTTGATCGCGCTAACTCGCTTGGACCCAGGATTTTCAAAGAAGCCCTGGTCAACTTGTTTAATCTTAATCTTCTTTGCAGATGCGGGCTCATCTGATAAAGTCTGGACATTTGCATGACTGGACTTGCAAGGCAGGAAAGTGTAATGTTAGGAATTTACCCTGAAGAGCTGGTGCTGGGAGAGTTGCATTCTCTGCGATGGGCCTGGGGTTTAGGGAGTCGGTAGGCAGGTTCGTCTGGGACCAGGAAAGGAACACTGTATTTACAGAGGGCGCTTATTTGAGATGGCGGGGGTGTCGGGAACACATTGCCAAGCCACGTAATTTGATTCTAACACTATGGGATCCTTCAAGTGACAGGTGGGTTAGGTTCTGGGATCAAAGGTCTAAACTTGAACTTGAACTTGAGTTAGTAAACTAAAGAGCTGGAACAAATAGACTACCCCTTGACTGCAATGCTTCAAATTTCCCTACGATAACAGGGTACTGGACCGACTGCTTGCAGAGTGGTCTAGCATTACCCCTGGAGCATAGCCCTGTTAGGATGAAGTCGGAGACCCCCTCTTCTGCTTATAAAGGCAGTTGCAATGAGAGGGTGCAGTAATCCCCTTCCACACTTCCTCGCCCTTGTGCATCAGCGTCCTGCCACATCACCCGAGTTCGATCCCGTGTCAAGCCAGGCTGTAAAGGAGAGTCAAAGCTCGTCGTCAGCACTGATATTTGTGTTAAAGAGTCCCTCCCGTCCCTCTTCTTCCTTCTCCATCCCACTCCCTCTCTCGCGCTCTCCCCCTCGCAGCGGGGTGTGGAACGTACCCTACATCACCCAGGTCTACCTGATGAAGGGGGAGGTGCTGCAGAATCAGCTGGCCCAGGTCAACGTCTACTCCCAGGAAGGAATGGACACCGACATGGTCTTCTGCAGGAACGTCCGCGAGCAGGTCCGTCTGTCCTCCTCTCTGCGTGGTGATGATTATAAAGCGAGTGTGTTAACCCCCACCTCCGGGCCGGGCAGACTGTTGATGGTAGAGTTGAGCCTATTTACCCCCACCTGTCTCTTGCAGGGGGTGTTCATGTTTGTGACCAACCGGGACGAGTTCGGCAGGCTTATCTCCACTAGCAACTACAACATCAGTCGACTGCACCCAGACATGTGGCAGATCTTTGACAACCCTGTGGTAAGTCACTTGCATGTCCACACCTGCAAGATCAGTCTGGCTTCACAACTGCCTGATCCATTCCATGTTTTTCCAGCTGCAGGGCGCTTGTGTAGCAACACTGGGGACTGCAGCTGTGCAAAGTTAGTTGTGCAAAGCCCCAGGAAAATGGAGAAAATATTTGTGTTTTTTTGCTTCAGTGTTACTGAAGGGTGTTATTCTTACTGGCGAAACCTGGAATAGATTAAACTGCTTCTCCTTAGCAATCTGATTGGCATTCTTGCCAAATTAAACGTCAACTATGGTAAACAAAATTAGGAAGAGACCCAAAAAATAATGTAAAAGTATTATGACCAAATGAGAATATATATTGATATATTGTGTCCAAGAAGAAAATGCATACACAGACGCGTACTCTCTGGAATATCACATGCATTGGCCCTGTTTCTTTCTTTAGGACTGGAAGGAGAAATATATCCATGAAAACTATTCCAAAATCTTTGAGGATGACGAGAACATTGTGGAGCAGGTGAGGAGATAGGAAAATGTGCCGGAGGAGGGAGAGAGGGAAACCAGCTCACTTCAGTTCAAATTATTGTCATATGCACAAGTGCAGTGAAATGCTTATTTGCACGTATGCTCCAATACAAAGACATTAAGGGAACACCAAAAATATAAACACAGAGCAGCAGCAGCAACAAGTTAAATAACATACAACTTAATAAAAACCCATCAGTGTGCGCCGGTGGTTGGGGTAGAGTTCAGTAATCTGACAGCTAGCGGGAAGAAACTGCCTCTGAATCGGGAAGTTCGTGCCTTCGTGCTCCTGTAACGCTTCCCAGAAGGAAAGGGGGGAGAAAAGTGAGAAACCAGGATGACTGGTATCCTAAGTGCTACTTCCAGCCTTCCTGAGACAGCGAGTTGTAAAAATTCAGGTGGGTAGCTGCGTCAGCATGCGTAGGCTGCAAAGGAACAAGTAATAGGTTTATTCCATGCTGAAAAAAAGAAGAAAGAGAACACAACGTTTCGGCCGTGGAGCCTTCTTCAGGTGTGAGAGAGACAGGGCAGTAGGCAAAGGTAAAGTAGCGGGAGAACAAAGGTTGAGAGGGAGGAGGAGTGAGAGGCGGGAGCAGGGGACAGAAAGAGAGGCCAATCAAGAGGTGTGAAGTCAGAATGGGTGCAGAGAGGTGTGAAATGAAACTTCCAATGAATGGAGAAAATTTAAAAGAACAGTAATCTGTCGTTAAGGGAAGGGAGAATGTGTGATCCTAGCTGCAGAATAATTTTAGTTTCGGTGGTCTTTCTGATGTATGAGTTCGGAAAACCGTCTTTGAGAACACAGACGGAGAGATTAGAGTGGTCGTGGCCGTCAGAGGTGAAATGAGAAACAATGGGCTTGGAGAGATCTTTAATCTTCACAGCCCTGACGTGTTCTCTGAAGGGGTCTCCGAGTCTCCTTCCTGTTTCCCCAATGTAGATGGCTGGGCATTTACTGCAAGAGATACAGTAAATAAGGTTGCTGGAGGTACAAGATGCTGTCTGGGTGATCCGGAATTGTCCTGAGGGGCCTTGAATGAGTGTGGTGGTGGATGTGTACTTGCAGGTGATACAGCGAGCTCTTTTGCAAGGGAAAGTGCCTGGTGTGGATGGTTGCTGAGGGCGGTCAAGGGAGCTGTGGACAAGGAGGTTACGCAGATTAGGTGGTCGGCGATATGAGATGATAGGGCGATCAGAAAAGAGGGCCCAAATGGAGGGATCATCCTGTAGGATGGAAAAGTTCTGGTTAATGGTCCTGGGGATAGGAAAAATGTAGGAGTTGTAAAAATGTTCACAGTAGAGGGGAGCTGTACTCCAATGGTGGACTGGGCTGACCTGATCACCCCCCCAACGCCTTCCGGTCAGCTGCCAGACCCCACTGTAATCCCACACGTGAGCCACTCATTAGCGCACCAGGAAAATGTGGTCAGGACAGCTGAAGATGGACCAAATGTTTTCAACTGTCTGAGGGAGTAAAGGCGCTGTTGTGCCTCCTGTGTAGCCCCAGGTACATGCGTGGACCACTTTAAAGGTACCCAGGACACCTGGGGAACAGATTATTATTGAAGAGGGAGAGGATGCTTAGGGAGGCTGCGGGGCGGACAGGGAGAAGAGACGGGATGAAGTTGTTTAATTGACCACTCTGTCCATCGCTTTTTCCCCCAGCCCTGTCCGGACGTGTACTGGTTCCCAGCTTTTTCCGACCGGATGTGTGATGAGCTGGTGGAGGAGATGGAGAATTTCGGGGTGTGGTCTGGAGGGAGGCACAAAGTAAGGACAGCTAGCCAGCAGATAGCTAGAGAGATGTGAAGCAGTGGGCTTATGTCCAGCTGCCATATTCGCCCGTCTGTCCATCCGTCTGCTTCTTTATCTGCTTGTGTTTTAAGAGTTTTTCTGCCAGCGTATGACATGCCTGTATAAGCTTCTCTGCTGGCCTACCCATGATCCTACACCTCTGTCAATCTGAGCGCCTCTCCCTTTCAGGATGAGCGGTTGGCAGGGGGCTACGAGAACGTGCCCACGGTCGACATCCACATGAACCAGATCGGGTTCGAGAAGGAGTGGCTCAAGTTCCTGAAGGAGTACATCAGCCCCGTCACGGAGAAGCTGTACCCCGGCTATTACGCCAAGGTGAGACTGGGCACACCGAAGCACGGTTTCCTCCCCTTCAGGATCCGCCAGTCCCAGTACAAGCTGCCAGTCTCCCCCTGCCACTGAGTGGGCCACTGGCACTGCGAAAGCACGGGGAATAGGGGAATTTGAACTTGAAAAGCCGAGATCTTCTGCCTAAGCAAAACCTAGATAGATAGATACTTTATTGATCCCGCGAGGGAAATTGCAGTGCAACAGCAGCTTAACACAGAACGATCTTCGGTAGATCGTACCGAAGTGAATTCTCACAGTCCGACTCCCTCCCTGTCCCCTCTTCTCCCTCTGTCTCAGGCCCAGGCTGTGATGAATTTTGTGGTGCGCTACCGGCCAGACGAGCAGCCCTCCCTGCGACCTCACCATGACTCCTCCACCTTCACCATCAACATTGCCCTCAACCGCAAGGGCATTGACTTCCAGGTACGACAAGCGGGCAAAGGACAGGCTGGCTGGATACAGAGCAGTTTTGGGCACCGCCAGCTGCAACGTGGCACACATTTAATAGATAACACGTTCGAGTCGGGAGCTGCGTCAGCAAAGGAACGAGTGAAGACTTATTCCATGCTGAAAAGAGAAGAGACGAGACGTTTTGGCTGTGAAGCCTTCTTGAGGTCAGAGGCTTCTTCTCCTGAAGGGGCTCCACAACTGAAACGTTGGGGTTTCTTTTCTCTTTTCAGCCTGGAATAAACCTGTACTTGTTCCTTTAATAGACCAGGTGTGACTGCCCCGGCTGCTGCATACTGACCGTGCTCTGCTGACGTTCTGGCGTTTTTGACCCGCGTTGTTCTGTGTGGCAGGGTGGCGGCTGCCGATTCCTGCGCTACAACTGCAGCGTGGATACCCCCAGGAAGGGCTGGTCCTTCATGCACCCCGGCAGGCTGACTCACTACCACGAGGGGCTGCCCGTCACGCAGGGCACGCGCTACATCATGGTGTCCTTCGTCGACCCCTAGGGCCCGGCCGGAGGCCCACCCCATTGTGGTTCTGATGCGGACTCGCCTTGGATTGTGGGGAATCTGCTTCTGTCGCCGACCAGTTAAGCCAGAAGGAGCCAGACTGGCACATGCTGGAAAGCAGTTTCATGACGTTCTCACCTCCCTTTCTTTTACGTTTTATAGAAAGTGGTGCAGGTTCACACCGGATGTTATGGGTTGGCCGCCATTGTGGCTCCAAGATACAATTAGGTGGGGAATTGCAGGAGCCAAAATGGTGGCAAAACTATGACCAGTTTTTATGTTCTTTGGTGCAGTTGTTCCATTTCTCTTTGGCGCATCATGCAGTGTTTTTAAGTTATTGAAACTGACATCATTCCATCTCCAA
Organism: Lepisosteus platostomus; assembly: GCF_059453375.1. NCBI lineage: Eukaryota > Metazoa > Chordata > Actinopteri > Semionotiformes > Lepisosteidae > Lepisosteus > Lepisosteus platostomus. The sequence goes on from NC_142614.1 coordinate 6,952,601, forward strand.
CACCGGCTAGTGAATAGCAAATTGCAGATTCTACAGAGCCACAATGGGAGCGTATGGGAATCCGTATCATAGCCACCCTCTACTGTACTAACTTGACAATCAGTACTGGAGAGCTCAAGAGAGCTCTGTGCCTCACCCAGTGTGGAACATGAGCTCTGACCGGAGTATGCAGTTGTCATGGTGACAGAATTAACACTTTTTTTAAGGACTGATGCTTTTAAAGTTACAAGCACACTCAAGAACACACAACCGCTCTTGAAATAAAAGGAAAAAATATATATTTCTTGACAGTTTCAGGTTTGGCATCATCCCTGCTTGTTTACATGTTGCCCAATGGTCTATAGCTTTAGGTAATGTCCCTGTGAATTTAATGGCCTTTATGACCCCCACAGAGTGTAAAATCCGATTACCCAGACACCTGGGAGGGACACAGAGCTGTGAAGAACATTAGACAGTGTGCAATTGTGTTTTAAATATGCAACCAAATAAAATTTCAGATTTTTTTCTTTTTTTTTTTGCTGGAAACCAAAACTTGATTCCCCAGCAAGGAACTCGATATAAGGAAAATACTTGTGGTTTAATTTAAGTGTAGGTATTAATTTCTTATGTTTCTAAATTATTATTTTTTTGCTCATTTGAAGACGTCGTGCCTGTCTTTGTATTCTTTCTACACCTCCGATACAAGGCTTTGTACAAAGCGCGTTAACTTATTTTTGTAAGGATTGGAAAATGTGCGAGTTTTGTGAATTAAAATACCTTTGTAAACAAAGCGTTGTCTTTCACTGGGGTGGAGGAGGGAGAGGCTAAAGTGCCACACTACTGGGAAGGATTTCAGAATACAGACCGGATCGTTAGAGACAGTTATTACACAGTCAGGCTGCGCTAGTTTCCCCGGTTCTCCCCAGTGCTAGGCAATGATCCCGTCTCATTTTTATATTTATATTTGGAAAAGGGACGTTTATATATAAATAGTAAAGTTCTAACAAAATGCTTTACAAAAGATGACACCTTGTGTCTAAGGAGAGTAGCGTACTGGAAGCCAATCGGTTTTGTTAAAAAACAATCTGTCGTTTTGGGTTTCGGGAGTCGCTTGGTGTGACGTCTTTGTCAGCTCTCAGTGTCTTTTTAAAAAAAACGTTATTTAAACACCAGAGCTGCAAAAAAGGAGGCAGTATATTAAAATAGATCCAGAAATAGACACTTCACAGCCAGAGGAATTCACAATTATAAAAGCTGACAATTATACTTTTTACATTCCTAATATAATTATTATTGCATTTTTTTATCTTTTATATCTACTCCATCCAAAAATAAATTATCAGAGAAATCAGAAGAAACTGAGTGGCAAGGCCGAGACTATCTCTAAAAAGCCTCACCACGTCCTGAGGAAGAGCATCAAAAACTATAGCATAACAACTGTCAGTCTCGACGAACGTGTCAACCCTCCGAGTGACGTCACAAGGGCGCCAGCTTTCAGCGCTGCTGTCGAGGGGGGTTGACGTCATTGTGAGGGAAAGATGGCGGCCTCGGCTTGGGTGGATGGACCGACTAGTGCGCGGTTGGCCGAAGGGCTGCTGTCTGCGCTACAGGAGGAGCGACCCGGCCACCTTCCAGGGCTGCTGGCGAGCTACCGGGAGCATGGCGGTGTCTCCGCACAGGTACGCTGGAGTCCAGGGTACAGCCTAGCTGGTCGCCCGTCTCTCTGTGCAATTCGGCTTTATACATCCTTTCTAATTATGTTCAGTGCCCCCTTTGTAAGACTTGAGGAGGAGGATCACATTAACTTAAAATTTTAACTTTAAACTTTGAGTCGATGAGTGTTGAAATCGAAAAAAATCAATAAAACGATGCATAAATTAAAAGGTTTTGGGGATGCTGATGTTTTCCTGAAAGACTATCGATTACGTTAAAGAGACCCGATCGGCAGCGATCAGTTTCAAAGGGCTTCCTTTTGTATCTTTCCATTTGTTTTGAGTTTGTGTGAGTCACGAAAGCACGTTACTGGGGATCACAACTTCAGTCTTCCGCGCCTGTTAGCTGCTGAAGTCCGACGCCGGGACTGTGCTTGGAGAGGCCAGAACCCACTAGAGGAGACTTGTTTATTATACAGCTTTAGTTTTGTGCAGCTAATCAGCATCTCCGTTGGCTCCGAGGTGAAGAGAATCTTAAGTTTTCTTTGTAGGGTCTGTGTAAAAACAACACAGACTTCAGTTTCAGAGTCTGTTCTGCACACTCGCGGGGACGCGTCTTTTCTCCTTCACAGAGAGAGTTAGACAGCACTGCTTTGGCACCCAGCCTGCGTGGCTACAGAGAGCACCTGACTGCACTGTGTTCTCACTGATCCGAGGAGTCTGCCTGGGTTTGTAGAGCCTGAGTGCGTTTCAGCCAGGCTCCTGCTGTCCCAGCAGGCCCAGAAATGAGGAGGTATTCCTGTAGGTATCAGAAGTGGTTCTGATCCGTTCTTGGGGCGCTGTGGTACCATGGAGAGGGGTGTCAGGGCACAGCCTGCGGAAGAAGACCCCCCCCGGGTGACTGAAGTCTGTCTGTTGTTGTCTGTCCTCAGAGTGCCGGAGTGGTGGGGAATCTGATAGGATTCAGCAATGCGCGTCTCAGTTCCACAAAAACCAGGTGAGCCCCCCTGAATCCTGTCTCTCGAGGACATCACAGTGTGAGTGGCAGAGGTCAGAGGGCACGAGACCCACTCCCTGTGTCGGAGAAGCTGTGTGCATCCGTCTGCTCTAACAGCACGGGGCCTGTGAGCTTGACTTGTGTATTGCTTCCCAGCTGTTTGCTCGTACTATGAAATAATAGTGCCTGGAATTGTCCTACTGTTGTGCATAGTGTCAGCTGGGAGTATCCAGAGGGGGAACTCCTGAAACTGTCCTGGCTTAGATGGGTCATTTCAGACCAGGGGTGACACCTCTCTTCAGTAGAACTGCTGTGTGTTGCCGTGCTCCACAGCGGAGCTTTGATTTTCCAGAAGTGACAACGTGAAGTTAGTTGTTTAAATTATAAGGGCCCCCCACTGAATAATGAGCATCAAGTACAGCTAGAATGGGATCTGGCACGGTGTTCCACAAGGCTTTAAAACCTGTGCAGCTCAGTCTCCTGACCTTTCGAGTAGGGTTGTGGTGAGGGATTAAAGTGCAGTGTGTTTCAGGTTCCAGGGCCTTTGCCTGCTGTCTGTACTGGTACGGGACAGCTCCAGCGATGTGTTCCAGCAGCACTGTCTCTCCTGGCTGCGTGCTGTCCAGCAGGTCATACAGGTAAGCCAGCTCTCCCTCCCCCTTCGACAGCGGCTCTGTCTCTTTCTGCATCCCAGGCTCTTCCTGGAGCTGGGACTGGGATAATGTGCCAGCAGCCAGAACTCTCAACTGATAGCCCACTGGAGCTCAGCAGGTGTGGGCCTGGTCAGTACCTGGAGGGGAGACCTAAGGGGTGTTAGTGCAGCCAGTAGGGGGCGCTCACTTTGGGGTCTATGTGGGACCTAATGCCCCAGTACAGTTAAGGGGGACTCTATACTGTAAAAAAGGCGCCATCCAGCAGATGAGACAAAAAACTGAGGTCCTGACTCTCTGAGGTCTTTAAAAACCCCAGGGTGTTTCTCAAAAAGAGTAGGGGGTGTTACCCTGGCGTCCTGGCCATATTTCCCATTGGCCTTTACCAATCATGGCCTCCTAATAATCCCCCTCTCTGAACTGGCTTCATCACTCTGCTCTCCTCCCCATTGAGAGCTGGTGTGTGGGGAGAGCACTGGCGCATCATCCACGTGGGGCAGCAAATTGGTGGGCTAGGGGAGTCTCCATTACTTGTAAAGCACTTTGAATGGAGCATCCAGAAGAGCATTATATAGGTGTCAGGAATTAATATTATTTTTATTAATATTATTGTTATTATTATTTTTGTGCAGCTGGTAGACTGTACATTAACAATCTCTCCTTCTCCTTCCTTTAGTCACAGGCTCCTCTGCCTTCAGTCCAGCTTGCTGTCACCATTCTGCAGGACCTGCTGCAGTATTCTTCCCAGCTCCCAGAGCTCTCCCGGGAAATTGGCCTCAACTCAATCCCGGGAATCCTCACTTCTCTGCTGGGCCTCAAACAGGAGGTGAGATGGGTTGATCAGGGCTGACAGCACGGGGGGGACAGGTACACAATCCCTACCATGCTCAGAGTTGGGATGGACGAATATTATTAGTCTCTCTCTGGGGATTGTGATCAAAAGGATTTGTGGCCTAATACATAGGACATTTCTGTCTTTAATTGCATGAGCTCACCGAACCACATTCTATGCAAATTGTTGTTTGGCCATAACGTATTAAACTTGAACTAATGTCACTGTCTGTGTTTGTCACAGTGCCACCTAGGGGCGATGGAGGGGATGACAGCCTGCATGACCTACTACCCTCGTGCCTGTGGATCTCTCCGGGTAAGAGAGTAGCGTGTTTCAGTGGAGAAGCAGGGCTGAACAGCAAGAAAACTTTCTGAATAAAACCTGATAAAACTCAGGTCCATACAGGAACGAGGCAGTGTGGTCGTGGACTGGAGCAATGTGGCATTACATGGAAACAGGGCTCTGTGGTGTTTTACAGTGATGAGGCAGCGCCGAAGTGGCCTGTGGTTCTGTTGTCCCCTCTGTACAGGTGACTGAGCACTCTTGTTTCTCTGCAGGAGAAACTGGGGGCTTACTTCCTGTCCAAGATGGACTCTGATAATCCCAAAATACAGGAGGTGAGACTGCGGATGTTCTCTGTATCTGTGTACCATCTCCCTCCCTTCACCTGTCTTTCTGTAGCTCACTACCCCTTCTTCCCTATCTACTTATGTCCACCGTTCTCTACCTGTGTCTCCCGCCCTGTCTTTAGCTGCCTTGTCCTGCCCCTGTCTGTCTCCCTCTCTCTCAGTCCACTCTGACCTCCTCTCTGCCTCTCTCAGATGGCGTGTGCGTGCTACGGGCGGCTGTCCTCGCTGGGTGGCGTCTTCGAGCGGGGTTCTCGTCAGGCGGAAGGCTGGGCGCAGCATCTGCACTGCCTCCTGGCCACCGCCCATGGTGTTCTGGGACAGCTGTATGAGGGGGTGGAGGCAGGTCAGTCCTCCACAGCTGACGGACCTGAGATGGCTCGCTGAGCATCGCTCCTTCGCTTATTTGTCAGCCTGTTTAAGAAAACATAAGACTCGTTTTGTTCTTTCAATTTCAGGTTTTGCGGTTCTTTTAAGTTTCTGATTTAAAATAATGTCTTTGCCTGCCTGTGCCGTGTTCTCTCTCTCCCCCTGCCTCTGCCTCAGAGGGAGGAGTACAGTATGAAGGCCCTGGGATTGAGCTGCTGCTACCCCCATTGGACGACACTGACCCCCTGCTCGTCCTACAGCTCCGCCACAGATACAGAGCTGTGACTCTGGCCCTCACTCACACCCTGAGGTACTGATGCACTGTACACAGACACAGAGCTGGGACTGAACCTCGCTCACACCCTGAGGTACTGACGCACTGTACACAGACGCAGAGCTGGGACTGAACCTCGCTCACACCCTGAGGTACTGACGCACTGTACACAGACGCAGAGCTGGGACTAAACCTCACTCACACCCTGAGGTACTGACGCACTGTACACAGACGCAGAGCTGGGACTGAACCTCACTCACACCCTGAGGTACTGACGCACTGTACACAGACACAGAGCTGGGACTGAACCTCGCTCACACCCTGAGGTACTGATGCACTGTACACAGACACAGAGCTGGGACTAAACCTCACTCACACCCTGAGGTACTGACGCACTGTACACAGACGCAGAGCTGGGACTGAACCTCGCTCACACCCTGAGGTACTGACGCACTGTACACAGACACAGAGCTGGGACTGAACCTCGCTCACACCCTGAGGTACTGACGCACTGTACACAGACACAGAGCTGGGACTGAACCTCGCTCACACCCTGAGGTACTGATGCACTGTACACAGACACAGAGCTGGGACTGAACCTCGCTCACACCCTGAGGTACTGACGCACTGTACACAGACACAGAGCTGGGACTGAACCTCGCTCACACCCTGAGGTACTGACGCACTGTACACAGACACAGAGCTGGGACTGAACCTCGCTCACACCCTGAGGTACTGACGCACTGTACACAGACGCAGAGCTGGGACTGAACCTCACTCACACCCTGAGGTACTGACGCACTGACGCACTGTACACAGACACACAGCTGTGTTTGCAGTGTGCGTGCAGCTGAGTGTGTTTGAACTCCCTCTCTCTGTCTCTTTCAGTGTAGATCTGTCTTCTCCGGTCCGCCTACCTGTACAGAGTGTTCTCAACCTGGTCTGCAGAGCGCTGGCTGTTACCGCCAAAGGCATTGTGAGTATTGGCTGATGTGCAAGGGGCTGTGTTTTACACTGTGAGCTCACGGGGCGGTCAGCACTGGTGTGCAGCTTCCGTGTATCATGCCGTTCTGTAGTGATACCATGCGTGTCGGGAAACGCCAGAGCCATGCTGACATGCTTTGTGTGTGCGTGTATTGCAGAGCGTCTCAGGTGACGGTTGTCTGAAACTCCTGGTTCTGCCCTCTCTGCACCGCGACACCCTGGAACTGCTGTCGACGCTCATCACAGTGTGAGTGGCAGCACATCAGGACGGCCGTTTTCTCCTTTTCGTCTCCCCTCTTTGTAGACGCATTCAGAGTGCTTCATTCACACAGCACTGCTGGGAAAGCCGCGTGCAATGGACCGTTGACATTTGGTGTCACATGGCAGTGCCCTGGCAGAACAAAAATGAGTAACTGTGTCATGTGTAAGACAGGGCGTGCATAAAGATCACTTTATTAGCCATACACAATTTCTTGCATTAGGAATTTGTCTTTTCGCAGACCCCAGCTTGCTCTCCATGAGACACACAGACAGGGAGAGAAGCTGGGGATCAGAGCCCAGGGTCAGCCATTTATACAGCGCCCCTGGAGCAGTTGGGGTGAAGGGCCTTGCTCGGGGGCCCAACGGAGTAGGATTCCTCTGCTGGCCGCGGGATACGAACCAGCAACCTTCCAGCCACAGATCCTTACCCACAGTGTGCCACCGCACCTGTGGCTAAGGATCTGTTGCTACAAGTGTGTTGCAGCTTTCTCATTCAATACCTCTCATAGATCTAAAAGTGGAAGCGTCTCAGTATAGCCAGTTCTTGAGTGAGCAAGCGTGTGATGGGATGTGTCATGGTCATGCTAGGAGTAAAACTGGGTAACAAGCTCACTCAGTAACTGAAACCCAGCTGTTTGCTGGCCTGTGTGAAATGTTTCATGAGAAAGCCATATTACTAATGGCCCAGACCAGTGCTCCATGCAGTTACATATTTTGTCATACACGCTTGTTTTATTCGGCTAGGGTGCTTTGCAGTCCCAGTCTGTGGAAAATGGTTTTCATTCTTCTTGACTGTCCTAGTCATCGAGACGACTTGATTGACAATTGGCAATTCCATGTTAAAGGGTGTTTAGGGAATGAAGTCCAGATTCTTGCTGCTGACAGATGTGTGGCTGTATTAACACGCCCTCCCCTCTCCACCTGTCTCAGCGCTGGGAGTCGGCTTGTTCAGTACTCCAGTGTCTTGACGCGGCTCTTCTCTCAGACTCTGTCTGCCTGGACGCCCCTCCCCGAGGCCAGCCCTGGACAACAGAGAGCCTACAGGTAACACACACACACACACACACACACACACACACACACACACACACACACACACTAGACAACAGGGTGCCTACAGGTAACAAACAGGTCACACTGGGGCCCAGCCCTGGACAACCGGGCTTCAGATCACACAGACACTTATGTTTGTAGAGCAATAGCAGACATGTTCTTAGACATATTGTGAGGTAAAACTCTTTGGTTTGATCGAGAGACGGCAGGCTTTTCACTCTAACCATCTTAAAGACCCCACACCAGGCTACATCAAAGTATCTTTGTCAAAGGTGCAACCCATCTCCCTGTTTCAATACCCACAGTGCCGTGCGAGTAGCACTGTACCGCAGTCTGGACCTGTGGGTGCGTGTGGGAGGGGCTGCGGCAAGTGTGCTACAACAAAGCCCCACCCACAGTGAGCTGCTGTTAGCCCATCTACTGGGTGACATCACTCCGGGGGCGGACTCTATCAAGGTGAGTGTAACAGATGAGGTCATGCGTGGGTTTGCAGACATGAAACTGTTTTATTTTATTTTAAGTGGTCTAAAAAGAGAGAAGTATGCTGAACTTCCACCTATCTCCACATAGGGGCACCAAATCTTTTTAGATAACTGTTTAAGCAGCCATTGCATATTGGTGATAATTATTTTAACTGTTATGAGCGTAATATATATAAGTAGACGTTTACCTGGCTTCTCACAAAGCACGCATGACTGATGAGACGTCACACTGAGCTCTGACTCAGTGTTGAATATGTTCTGTTAAAACGGACTAAATGAGCTCATGCTGGAATTCTTGTCATTCCTGGATTAAATTGACAGTTTGAGCAAATGGAAATTATACCATTTGCTTACAATTATAAGTTGCTGCTATTCTAAACCTGATTTTATTTTTGTTGCTTTGAGCCTTCTTGTTCATTCTGCTCTTCAACTCCACTATTTTAAGATGTCGTGTTCTCAGAATGCGTGGGGCCTTCCTGTGGTGACCTTTGGCAGCAATGTTTTCTGTCTGTCTCAGCTGCGCCCAGGGAGGACGGGAATGGCCGATCTGGCAGGGCACCCTGGGAAGGCTGGGGGGAAGCGGGGGAAGGGGCTCGACCTGGGTGAGGCGGTGGGGGCTGGCATCACACTCCAGAGGAAGAGCGATGTGCTGGCCAATCAGGACACGTGTCTGTCCGCCCTGAGAGGTGAGAGAGATTCCCGTCTGCCTGCGCTTGAGCCGAGAGCTGTCCGAGAGAGACACGTCTGCAGTGGGAGAGGAAGGGCTGTCTGCATGCGCCAAGAGTGAGCAGGAGTCACACGGCCAGGTGTGCGGCGCGTGTCGATGATGTCATCGTGATGCTGTTGTTGTTCCAGCTCTGAGGCAGATCGTCCTGACCAGTGGCACCCTGCTGAAGGAGGACACGCACAAGGTGGGCACGGCGCCGACCTCGCCGACTGTCGAGTCATTTTAATCTGTGACGTTGTTTCACGCTTTTCATATTTCTCATTACTCGAAAAGATTCCAAGTGGATTCGATCTCGTGACTTTCTTGTGAATTAAACTACCTGGGATATATTTTGGCTTTAAGTGTCACATGTTCATGTGTGAATTAAATCTTAATCCGGTCGACTGTTATCAGAAAGTCACTTATTCCTGTTAAGTGTCGCGGAAATGCCAGTCTATCGGAGAGGCACAAGGTGGGATTACACCTTGGGCTTGACACCGGTTTATCGCAGTTTTTCATTCGTGTCTTAATAGTTTTCACCAATGTTACTGTTCCACTTCGAGACGTGGTTTTGAATTCATGTCACGCTGAAGGCTTGAGTCTTGGGAGCTTAAGCTGAACCCCGGGTGCCGCCCTGACTGTCCCCTCTCTCTTCCGCTGTCTCCGTGCCAGAGGCTGCAGGAGCTGGCTCTGCCCCTGTGCGTGAGGCTGCAGCAATGTGGGGGCGCGGCAGAGGCGGGGGGCCTGTATGCCAGTCCGCTGGCCCGCCGGGGACTGTACCAGCTGGTGCTGGCGCTGGTCCTGGTGCCCAGCCCCCGATGGCCCCCTCCACTGCACTGCGCGGTCCGAATCTTCAGCCAGGGCCTGAATGACCCCAGCGTCCAGGTGAGGCCCAGATGTTGAGAGTGAGATTTCCACTGTACGCACAGTAACAAAGAGATAATGAAGTAACGATGGCATCACTGAGACAATGTTAGAACGTTGCAACGAAAACTGCTGAACACAAAACATACTCGCCTGGATCAGGAATCCACACGGACATTACATTGTCCATCGCCAGTAGATGAGGCGTGTTGAAGGAGGGAGGGATGTAATTGGCAACAAACATCTTACATGAACAGATTTCTCTGTCGGTTGGACGTATTTTATCAGCTGCTTGCAGATGTGTTTAGATTCTTGTTGTATGATCGTTCCCCTTTCTACCCTGACCAGCAGTGTTTGTGACTGTGGTATTGTCTGCGTTACTGATCTCTTACGTCAGGTTTAATTAGTGATGCCCAGCTGTGGCACTGGATGGGTCTGAACACTTGGGCGGGACTCTGTGTGTCAGTGTGAGTCTCCGTCTTTGCTGCCTGTTGGAAGAAGTGTGGAGTCTTTTGTGAAAAGAGGGGAAGTTCTGACCTCTTGTGCTTTTGTGGGGATGCGTGCACAGCGATACTTCGTAAGACGAAGACGGGTGCGCAACGGATTCGCTGGTATAGGGGTGGGCTGTGCGCAGAATCTCTGGGCCTAGTGTATCTGGGTGCCCAGCCCGGATGTGGTGGCTAAGGCCGTGTGCGAGTGTCCACACTTGTGGGCTCGTGCCCTTCATACGCCTGGTCCCGCTTGAGACAGTCCCATTTCTGAGCGGTGAAGGGGTCGTGGAGGAAGGGCTTAGGGCTTTGTGCGGCTTCTGGGACACAGCCGTAAGAGTGCCATAATGCCTTGAGCAGTGGACTCTATGGCTTTGGAATAGCAGGTCCTCCGTGAAGGAGTTATCTGTCGCAACCTGTCCTTCTACTCCCCTGGGCAGGTGCCATTCCCTTGCTGAATGGAGATCTCATTCAGTTTTCTGTTAAAGATCCTTCACTGCACCTCTGCTATCTTGTCCAATAGCCTTTGGGCCCTTGGCTCCAGTCTTCTCTTCTGCTAGATGTCCTTGGCCTTGCACTGCTCCAGCCTCCTTTGTGAACAGCCCTCGCTCCTGGAGCTGCTCCGTTATGGATCCCATGTGAAATGAGAGAGGAGTGGTGTTTCCTCATGCCACATTCCCCCAACCCCCCCCCCTCCGACGTTCTCCCCCTTGAAATTCCTTCCTGGGAGCCTTTTAGGGAGGTCTGGCCCCAAGCCAGGTGGAAGAGGCTCTTGGGATTCTTTAAGCCTATGGCTGAAGAACGACTCCCTCCCTCAGTCTGCCCCTCTCGTTCCGGCACCTGTATAAACATCGGGCAGCCCAGCCATCTGTCTCCTTGCTGATAGCACAAACACACGCTGACATTGAGGCACTGCTTCCATCCTGTTCCTAAGCTGCAGCGTGTTTAGAACTCAGCTGCTTAGGTCTTAGAAAATTCAAATTACTGCTGCCTCCCTTTGTGAGGGGTTTATGTGAACCACATCCGTGTTCTGTTAACTCCGTATTACCTTTCCAGTACTTTACATGTATTCATTTGGGGGACACTTTAATCTAAAGCATCTGATCAAGATATAATAGATGCATATGACGGCAGCACAGAACAACAATAAAACCCCAGACCGCAGCAGGCAGAGTTTACTTACGTTCTCATTGTTGCACAATGCTGAGAAGTTTCAGTGCTGCTTGACTGACGGGAAGTAGTGTTGTAAGAGCATAGATGGTAAGTGGGGGTCTGTCACCGGTTTCTGGGGTTAGATGTATCCTGAAGAAATGAGCCTGTGGTTTCCTCCGGAAGATGGGCGAGCGAGTCTGCAGTTCGGACTGTGGCAGGTAGATTGTTCCACCACTGTGGGGGGACAGTGCAGGGAGCAGCTGGGTTCGGGGTCTGGCAGTGGTGTGGAAGTACGCTGATGCAGTCCACTTGGGGCCCCTGTAGGCCAACACCAAGGGTCTGAATTTGATGCAGGACTGAGTCATGCAAGGACAATGAAGAGAGATGAGGAGGGTGGAAATGTGTGTATTTTGGGGGGAACTGGGAGAGTAGGTGGGCCTGTGAGGTTTTTTTAATAAATTAGAGCGGTCTTGTAGCTCATGTGGTAGTCCAGATGTGAGCTGACGGGTGCTTGGACAAGAAGTTAAGGTGAGCAGGTGGTCAGGTGAGGGCAAATCGTCTGGATTTTCTATAGGAATCTGAGGTTGTCGTCAGCTACAACACCAAGATCCTGGGCTGTCCTGGTGGAGTGTCCTTAACCAGTGCCCAGAGATATAGAGAGAGACGCCAGCATTTCATTTCTGCTCTTTGGACTCTCTCACTTGGCCTTGTTTCAGTTTCCAGCTCCAGGAAGCTAGGATCTCCATTCTCTTGCTCCGAGAGCGGAACCAAATTTTCCCGGCCCGTATTTCATATTATAAATTAATTCGTTTTAAATCCTGTCATGAAACTTACATTTATACTCCGTCTTTTAAGTGTTTAATTTACTGTATTTGGGTATTTTCATTTTCCTGGAAAGTGCAAATATGTTACGTCATGTCACATGTAACATGTTATTACAATTATACAGTCTTGGATCCAGTTTATAGGAAAGAAAAACTAGTTCAGTGCAGTACATCTACAATACAGTGTCTGTGTTTAGTTCGGGACCTGACACCAGCTCTCCGGTGGTTGTGGTCTTTCATCCTGTGAAGTGGGGTGAAAGGGCGGAGGACATGTCGGGCAGATTGCGCCTTGGATATGCTGCTTTTGTAGGAAAACTGGAGAAAAGCCATGGCTGGGAACTTGGCAGGGGACAGAGGCTTATATATTTAGCTCGGCCTGCACGGTGATATTACAGTGAAGCACTGTGAGTGTGAGAAGCAGGAATAGAGGAGCATTGTTTTGTTGGCTCCCTGGGGACAGGTACCTCATGCAAATCTGTAATGACATTTTAATAAAGCTGTTTGTGTCATCCTTCAGTGGAGCTCAGGATGATGGGGGAGACCAACACAGAAAGCGGAGGCCATGCTGAGAGAGAATTGGTGCTAGATGGTTTTGAACTTATTCTATTGTGTGAAGGGACTGCTAGTGAAGTCTGGACTGTCCGTTTAGACCACCTGATCCAGTACTGTCACTCGAGAGCTCTCCAACTTCATATCTAGCAAAACAAGCTTAGTTCAAAACAGTGGGGAAACTCAGTTTTTACCAGAGTGGGGAAATACCAGACTGTCAAGAATATGGATTCTGTAAAGTTGCCACCTGCCTCTCCCTTCTTGTTCCTCAGGTCTCCTCATTCTGCAGTGAAGCCCTCACAGTGTGCAACAGTCTCCTTCACCCCCGCACCCCTTCCATTGCCCTCCCACTGCCCTCGCTCGCACTAAAATCGTCCCCAGCGCCCCCTGCTGTCCCGACCACTGCTACTGCATCGGCGCCCCAGGCTGCCCTCTCCCTGCCCTCACTCCTAGGGACACCAGCACAGGGCCCCGCCTCCTTCACAGCCCGGCACCCTATTGGCCTGGCTCAGGGGCTGCTGGGGGGACCCCTGGACAACCATCTGCCCTTACAGCCTCCCGCCCTGCCCCAGTCTGCCACACACCAGCAGCACCCCCCAGCCCCACAGCCTCACCTGCCCCCCCCGGCAGGGGACCTGCTCTCCACCCCGCAGCTGGGTGACCCCGGAGCCCTGGGGGGCCCCGAAGGCCACCGGCCTGTTTTTGTGCGCTACGACAAAGAGGAGCCGGAGGACGTGGAGATCTCCTTGGAGAGCGACTCGGATGACAGCGTGGTGATCGTACCCGAGGGCATGCTGCAGAACAAGCAGGAGCTGACCCAGACGGTGCCAGGCAGTGCCATGGGCCCCGCTGCAGTGGGATCGGGGGCCCGAAGACTGGGAGAAGAAGGAGGGGCAGAAGCTGGGGTGCACAGCCCCCTGGCCAACGAACTGCCGGCGCATCAGATCCTGCCACCTAACTCGGCCGTGATGAACGCTTTCCCCAGTCAAAATCAGACCCAGGTCTCGGGTCTTGTCACTCCTCCTGCCCTGCAGGCACCTGCCGGGAGTCTAGGGGAGTCTCTTCCACCTGCGCAGCTGCAGCAGATGTTGATGCAGCCACCGCAGCCAGCTGCTCTATCCCTGTCCATGCAAATGCAGCTGGTGCAGACACCCAGGCTGCAGCAGCAACAACAGCAGCAGCAGCAGCAAGGAGAGGAAGACCTGACTGTCATCAATATCAACAGCTCAGATGAAGAGGAAGAAGAAGATGAGCTAGAAGATGAGGAGGAGGAGGAGGAGGAGGAAGGCCTGGAGGATCTGGAAGAGGAGGACGAAGAAGGGAGTGAGTTTGCTGAGGAGGAGGAAGAAGAAGAGTACTATGGGGAGGAAGAAGAGTTTGAGGAGGAAGGGGAGTTTGAGGAGGAAGAGGAGGAGGGAGTGATGGAGGGAGAGGAGATAGAGGAGGAAGAGGAAGAAGAGGAAGGGGAGGTCCTGCCCAGTGAGGAGGGGGCAGTGATGATGGACCCAAGAGGGGAAAGAGAGGGACTTACAGGGGTCTTTGAGCTGGAAAGAGAGCGGGACGGCGAGGAAGGAGATGAGAGGGAGAGGGTAGATGTTGAAGCATACAAGCAGCCTCTGGACCTTGAGGTGATGAAGGAGGGAGAGGGGCTGGAGGGTGAAGGAAGGGTGCTAGAGGAGGTGAATGGAGATGGGGGAGGCAGAGAGGAGGAGAGGGAGGCTTTTCCTCCGCAGGAGAAAGCAGAGAGCTCCCCATCCCAAGGGACCGTGGGACAGGAGACGCAGGGAAAAGAAGCTCAGCCAAAAGTGGAGGGGGTGGAGGTACCAGGGCAGGAAGTGACACAGGAGCTAGGGACAGCACAGGAGATACTGCCCTCCCAGGCTGAAGAGAAGGCCACCTCCTCCCAGGATCAGGATTTGGAACCTGTGCAGGAAGTCAAGTCATCCCTGGAGCTGAAGGGGGAGGAGCTGAGTCAGGGAGAGCTGGCAGCTAAACTGCAGGAAGACGTCAGTGAGAGACAGGAAAGGGCTGGACCGGAAGAGGAGGCACTTGGACAGGAAGTGAGGTCATCAGCGCCGGAAGAAGAAATAGGGTGTGCAAGAGAAAGAGACATAGAGGAGCACGCAGAAGAGAGACAGGGGAAGAGGAAACGAGAAGAGGAGGAGGAGGATTTGACAGAGCAGAGTGCTGAAAAGAAAAAGGTGAGTCTGGCCGGCTGGCTGTCCCATTTGTTAGTGACAAATTATGTATGAGTTAATTCTATCCGTTTGTGCATCTCGTCATCCTCCTGTACACCACTACAGTTATTTAAGAGTTACGTTTATCATTTAAAAATTATTCCAATGCCATTTAAATTTTTACCAACACTTTTTTTTTGTTAATGGCTCATTGTCTGGTTACGCAGACCGGCAAGGTTTTGCAGCATTGAAAATGTCCCATCTCCCCACAGCCTGCCGAAGACTCCATGGCCTCAATGCTTGCCGATTTTGTGGACTGTCCCCCTGACGATGAGGAAGAGCCCCCTAAATTGGACACCTAGGACGCAGATGACACCAGATTGAGATTGGGCTTGATTGGGTTGGATCATACCACAACTGAACCCTGCCTAAGACTCCAGTGTGTATTTTTGCCATTTTTGTTTCGTACTTTTTTCAAAATGTTTTTGTTGTTCCATTTCATTGTTCTTTATTAATAAAGTATCAAGAAAACTGAGCAGTCTTTGTTTAATCTGTTTCCCCCTTTACATACATCACAGTCTGCAGCCACACTTGTCTGGCTTGTCCTGTCCTCTGTCCAATATTCCCTGTTGACAAGGGAAATTATGTACATATGTATGTTTCTCACATTACCTGTCTTGGTGATCTCCAGTGTTGTAAGGAACTCATCCCTGATAGAGACCCTGTCTGCGATCTCCAGTCTGTTGGGATCTCATCCCTGACTGCGACTCTGTCTGTGATCTCCAGTCTGTTGGGATCTCATCCCTGACTGGCACCCTGGCTGTGGTCTCCAGTCTGTTGGGATCCCATCCTGTATTTGGGATCCCGCCTGCGACCTCCTGACCAGGTTATTAAAGGATCACCCGTATGTTTTTGTGCTAGCTGTGATGTTGTGATCTCAGATTTGGCATCTCTGTTTTTGCTGTCTGGGGCTGGGAATTTCTTGAGGCTTTTGCTGTCTCAGCTTTTTCTGTGCAAGAAAAAGCAGAACTGTTAATGTTTGAGGAAGGGTTGGGGGTTCTTTCAGAAATAGTTCTTGCACTTGTTTGCCATTGGTGAAAGTGACTTACGTAAATGCAGAAGTTATCAACAGTCTCCATCCTGCCTGCACCTTTAAAATAGCCTGGAGTCAACATAACAGATTGGAGAAGAGAGGTTGCATCACTGCAAGACACGACTCCATTGTCCTACATTCACTCCTTCTCTTCCTCTCTCCTTAGCTACATCTGTAGCTCAGACTAAAGATTTGCGCTGCCCCCTTGATAATAATAATTACTTACACTTATATAGCGTTTTTCTGGACACTCTACTCAAAGCACTTTACAGGTAACGGGGATCCCCTCCACCACCACCAGTGTGCTGCCCCACCTGGATGATGCGACAGCAGCCATAGTGCACCAGTATGCTCACCACACACCAGCTCTCAGTGGGGAGGAGAGCAGAGTGATGAAGCCAGTTCAGAGATGGGGATTATTAGGAGGCCCTGATTGGTAAGGGCCAATGGGAAATTTGGCCAGGACACTGGGGTTACACCCCTACTCTTTTCGAGAAACACCCTGGGATTTTTAATGACCACGGAGAGACAGGGCCTCGGTTTTACATCTCATCCGAAGGACGGCACCTGTTTACAGTATAGTGTCCCCGTCACTATACTGGGGCATTAGGACCCATATGGACCGCAGGGTGAGCGCCCCCTGCTGGCCCCATTAACACATCTTCCAGCAGCAACCTTAGTTTTTCCCAGGAGGTCTCCCATCCAGGTACTGACCAGGCTCACACCTGCTGAGCTCCAGTGGGCTATCAGTTGAGAGTTGCAGGGTGATATGGGTGCTGGCTAGATGGCCACTTGATCTACTGTGATTGCGCCCATTGGGTGAATGTTACAAGCTTGTGCACACTTTCAAAATTTTTAGCCAGCAGCATGTGTGTTGATGTACAGATAATGTGTGAGCTTGTATGTTAAGACTGGGTACCTCTGCACTACTCTGTGTTTTAGCAGCAGTGGACAGCTGAGCTCTCTTGTCTGGATGCTTACAGAGCGGTCCCCAGGTCTCCCTCTCTCTCTCTCTGTGTGTGTGTGTGTGTGTATTTTTATTCTATTTGCTCAGTTCTATTTTTCTAATTTTAGGTCTTTTTTTAAAAAAAGGGAGATCCAGACTGTATAAACCAGCATGTAGCAATCTGTTACTGTGTTTTTTTCCATTAGAGTAGCTGTAACATTTTATTTACATTAGCATTGCCATAAAAGAGTGTGGAAGTCAGGTGGGGTTTTTCCACAGGTCTCTGGTATTTGCATGTGATAAAAATCTCTCACTGTGCCCATTAAGGGTGCTGGTCTGTGTCACAGGAGGGCAACTGAATTCACTGCTTCCTTCAGAGCACTGGCAGGGGCAGAGAGAGAAAAGCCCAGACGCATTTCACAGAGACGGGAGAGACAGGAAACGGGGGGGGAGACAGAGAGGCCGACCCACGGAGGAGGGACCGGTGGCAGGGCAGGGGGACGAGGAGAGGAGGGAGGATCTGCGAAGTGAGAGGAGAGCGAGTGGGTCCGGCGGGATCCAGTAGACGCAGGGACAGCGCTCCAGGGAGGCTGGAAGAAAGGAGACGCACACGACGCAGAAGAGGAGAGGATCAGAGAGAGGATACCGTGACCACACAACAGAGTGGGATCACAGAGGTGGGAGAAGAGACTCCTAACTTTGGATACGCTTCCACTGCGCAGGTAAGAGAAGGACACTCAATTATAACCACTCTCACAAGGCTGCGTTAGTCGGTTGGAGTTGCTATGTAGATGAAATAACCCCAGTGTCCACAGAAATCCACTTTAAACTGGTAAATGATTGACTTTGCAGGTGACTAAAAAAATACTGTGCATGAAAATAATTTACAGTCACATGAAAAAGCATTGTGTCAGCCACCAGCGGTAGAACGTGTCAAAAGTACATTTTTAGAATTGCATTTTTGTTAACCTTCACATGATGTGGGATCTGCATCAGTGCTACAGTCTTTTGGTCTGTCTCTCTGGGGGGGAAAGCAGACTGGATAGAATTCCAAAACACATCGAACTGCCTCCAAGCAGACAAGTTTGCTTTATTTTTTTGTGTGTGAAAGGCACCATAGATGTTGAATCTTGCGTTTTAAAAATCCGTAGCCCTGATGTACTTTAGAAACCTCAAATATGCATTCCTCTGTGTAGACGTGCGTTACAGCGGAGGACTGATGAAAGACAACAGCACACAGTGTGAGACTGAAGCAAGTAACCCTGCAGCAGACAGGAAATAGAGAAAATATTTTGGACTAAAGGTGCAGCAAAGACTATTAAAAGACTGTACGATTATTAGGTTTAGAGCAGTAGGACAGACAGGATACACTGTGTGGAATCTACAGATACAGACCTATACAGCTGACAGGAGTCATGACACTGAGGGACCTACAGGTGTACAGCTGACTGGAGTCATGACACTGAGGGACCTACAGGTGTACAGCTGACAGGAGCCAGGACACTGAGGGACCTACAGGTGAACAGCTGACAGGAGCCAGGACACTGAGGGACCTACAGGTGTACAGCTGACAGGAGCCAGGACACTGAGGGACCTACAGGTGAACAGCTGACAGGAGCCAGGACACTGAGGGACCTACAGGTGTACAGCTGACAGGAGCAGGGACACTGAGGGACCTACAGCTGTACAGATGACAGGAGCAGGGACACTGAGGGACCTACAGGTGTACAGCTGACAGGAGTCATGACACTGAGGGACACCATGACAGGTGTACAGCTGATCGCATCAGGGTCGGTCATGAATGATTAATTAATCAGCAAACATTTTAATTTGATAAAACTTCACAGGCTTAGAGTAGTTTCTTTTGACGCTCAGTATGTTAAACAGCAAATTGGCTGATCATCAACCAGACAGCCAAGCTTGAGATATTAAGGAAGTTTTGTTAACAAAGGGGAGCTTGTTCTTGCGTCTGTGCACATTGTTACTGTGCAATACATGCTGCTGTTGGTGCTGACTGTGTATATTAGCTGAATGGCAAAACAGGAGGACCGTATCTGAGAAAGCCATGGATTTACATATATTTAAATAGCAGGAGCTATTAAATAGCTAAATAGCTCAGGTAATTTACTTTATGTATTAAAATTTGTTTCCAAGAAGTTGTAGTTCAACACATGCAGAGTAAAAGGCTTCTTTAGGAATAAGCTGTGGGAGGCTGTGAAGACGCTACAGGGGCAGGTGATGATGTAAAGATGGAGGAAATAACTGAGGATCCACAAAGTTACTGAGTCACAGGGGCTGTGCAACATCACCTTATGAGTATGTAGAAATAACACTGCTGTTTCAAAATGAGCTGTGGAATAACACAGCTACAGCACATCAAAACCAGAAGCCCGTGTTGTGTCAGTGGAACACATTCTTGCCAGTTTTCATCGTGCCCGTCACACAGCGTTGGTGATTCAACCAACTTCGCTGGAAACGTTGGTAGGGCACCGTAGATGTGCATGTGCACATTTCTAATGGGGCAACAACTGCTCCCTCTGTGCTCTGACCCCTGAGCTCTTGCTTCTGTTCCACAGGGGCAGAAGGTAACACTGACAGGCACAATACAATCACCAGCAGCCTAAAGACATGTTATCAGTTTGTGAGTGCTTCGAAATCAACAGAGATAGCCTTTTATATTCACAGGCATTGAATATCAACTGTAATGCTTTTTTTTTTGCTTAGCTCACCATGCACAACTAAAAATACATTCTAAACATAGTCTATTTCCCCAACAATGCACATACCTACCTGTGTGCAGTCAGAAGCATCATCTTGTTCTGGAATCACATTTTATGTTGCTGTATTACTTTTTTTTTTAATCGGGCTTCTGTATACTGTAGTGTTGGTTTTTTCAGGTTAATATTGTAGATGGTTAAAGACAGCACCAATTAATTAGTTTCCTGCACCGGTGTGCAGCTAACTTCCACTGGCCCTCCACTGACTACTGGCGTCTTCTCTGTGAGGAAATTGAGCTGCATGTTTATGTCTCAATTGAACAGCTCGGTGGCCAAGCAGAGCGAGATTTACATGCAGAACAAGATAGGATTTGAAATGCAGAAAGCGCTTCTCTTGCAGGTGATCTGTGGCATCCACTGAGCTTAATTCTGCAGTAAGCTTGTGCTTATCTCCTGAGACAACTGTGCAACTCCCTCCCCTCTGCTCCTCAGCTGTGCTCAGGGTGTGCCAACACTAAATGCTTCTGCTGTGAATTCATGAATGTCATGGTGCAAAGTGTATTCCCTTGAACTGCACTCCAGTTCACTATCCTTCTTCTCCACCTCCCCCGTCTTCTCTCCACATGCAATACATATGGATCGGCCAAATCACATTAATTCCAACATCCTCTGCTGTCATATAAACACCCAGACTATTTCTGCAAGGGTTTCCTGCACAGATAATCTGAGTCAGGGTGTATTTGTGGTTGTTCCATCAGCTCCACCTACAAACATCATCTGTCTCGAGCGCGCAAGCACAAATATGCTCTTTCTATAACATACTCACACACCCAAACCCTGAGCCGTCTCTCTCACATACGCGCTGAATCTCTCACTCGCATACACAAACGCACGCGCTCTTTCCCTCTCGCACATACTTTCTCTCCTTTTAACGTGTGAAGCGTGCGAAAATAGAAAGCTGGAGGCACGTTTCTAACACGTCACTAAAGCTGATCCCCCAGGCTGGCGTCAAGAAACAGCAGGATGAGATCCTTGGTTCCACTAGTTACTGGCAACCAAATGAGCTAGATGGGCCACATGGCCTCTCTTTTGTAACCTTGCTTATTTTCTTCAGGGTCCTCCCATATAGTTGTTACTGGTTTTAAAAAAGATTGTTTGAGCACTAGTGCAGTATCTGACTGACTGGGATTCCCCAAAGCACATTGATTGTGGGGTTCTTGAGCTTAGCAGGCAACCAAACAAAAGGGAACAGGCCACACAGCCTGCCCTCCAGGGCCCGGCTGGAGTACAGCAGTTTTGGGTGATGTGTACTCACATGGTGTGGCAGTGTGCCGCTGCCTCTAATGGCTCCTGAGGCCGAAGCACACAGCTCACAGCAGCGCAAGCCCAGTGTCTGTCAGCATGTAGGAGCATGTCGCAATTTCGACTGGGGAGGCCGATGCTTGTCAGCCTGAGTGGCATTGCTCTGCAACCATCTTTCCTCCTGGTTGTGTAACTGTGCAGGAGAGTTGCAGGTTGGCAGCCGTTTGGCTCAGTTGCATCAGAGTCTCATGGGGAGGTTAGTTCACACCTTTAGTTGCGGAAGGCAGAGTTGCTCCATGGCAAAGAAGGGCAGTCTGCTCGGATAGCAGGCTTGCACCAGAAAGCACTCACACATGGAGAGCCCTGCTGTCTGTCCCCCTCTGTCCTGGCCAGATTACAGACATACGTGGTACAGTATGTATTTGAAAGTGCAGAACTCGAATCGGCCGGAAGTCTTGGTAAGATTGCTTCGAATCTTGTGCACTTTTATTTACGGTGTTACAAAAAATAAAAATACACATGCTCAAGTAAAAGTAGATTGTATTCCAGCTAAAGGGACTAATTCTCCCTAGACATAAATGCCTACTGGAGATTTTGATACTTGATAGTCTATCAATATAATTATCAGAACCCCCTCAAACTATTGAACTTAATCTGAGGTTAACAGCTCTGCGTTCATTATTGTCCTTTCTTGAAAATGACCCATCTAGGAGGTGACTGGACTTCCTATTGGCTCTGTAGATGTAGCGTGTAGCTCCAGGTGAGACTCTCCAGTGACATTCAGATGAAACTTGCAGAATCGCCAAGTGAACTATACATGTGTGATGCTTCTGCCCTGATGGACGTAATGCATAACCGTTGTGTGCTCAATACGACACATACTGTAGTATGCATCTGTCTTACTGAGAGCTTCATCAGCACATTGCAGTGACCTATTTGTTGTCTCACAAGAAGACAAGAGCATCAGCAGATGGGAAGATAAAGCCCTTGGTCACATTATAGGAAGTTTCGTTCTGTCTTTGGTTTCACATCAACAGTCTTGATGACAGTCTGCGAGATAAAAACCCAGCAAGATCATCTAGATATCCAAAAAAAGAAACTGAGGCAGAGCAGAGGAGACAGAGAGACGAGGAGCAATGCCCCAGAGCAGCTCCGAGCCCCAGTCATCTAGAGGCTGATATAAACACTTGGACCCAACTAAAGCAAAAAAAGAGATGCAAGTAAATATTGAAACACCAGACAGCCGGCCAAGATGAACTGAAGATAGTGAATTCTATCAAGCATGGTAACAAATCTGCAGCTCTTATCATTTTTTCTGGCCACAAATTTAAATCCTGATAAAGTTTCAAGACTGGTTACTTGAACTAATCAAGATATGTCTGCTAGATTAGCAGGCTTTCAACCCCAAAACTTGCTGTGAAGGTTGCTTGGTGTCTCTGAAGTGTGCGTGTCCTGCAATGGACTGGTGTCCAGTCCAGGGTGTTGTTTCACCTTGTGCCTGGAGCCATTAAGGCTCTGACTCACCACAACCCTCCCAGAATCAAGTTACACATGGATGTATAACGGTAGGAGAGCTTTCTGGCTCTTCTTTCTCCAGTGGCACTGTCTGATGATGAGATAAGAGATCGAAGCTATCAGTCAGAGGAGGGGGTGTCTGCCTCACCGGTGGTCACCCAGGGGGCAATGTCACAAGTTCCTCTTAAAGAGACAAGACCCAGCAGGAATAATGAAGAATCTGAAGAATTCCAGCTCTTCTGGTTGCAACATGTTCAGCATCTCCAAAGCTTTGCTCTCTGCTGGCCCCATGACCAGTCTAGGAGGGGCTCCAATGGGAATGTGGCGCTGCTCTGAAGAGGTGAAAAGGATCCGATGCACATGCAGGAGTCGATGGGAGGTAAGTAAGCGAACAGAGCAAAACCAGGAACTGAATCGTAGTCCGAAGGCGTAAGGTAGGTCGAGATCCGGTAAAGGCACTGGTGACGAACAATCCAAAATGTGAGACAGAATCGTGGTCGAAACGAGAGCGGCAGGGTCAAATCCGAAACAGTCACCGATAGCAAACGATCCAAGGGGCGTGACGAGATCCGAAGTCCGAAGGCAAGAAAGCAAAAAGGCAAGTAACGCTAGGCAGAGCAACAAGAAGTGAACTCAATACCGAGCACCGGCAAGTGGGTTAGAATAGTATAAATAACCCGGCGTGCCGCACGGTAGAGCAATTGCAGGTGTGAACTCGTGCGGCGGCGCTTGTTAATAGTAACCCGCTGCTGGTGCTGATTAGCTCGCTTACGTGTTGATCTCTGCTGGCTGGTGGTCGTGACAGGGAAGCGTTTGTTTCAGATTTTTCAAAGCAGTAGAAAGGGTGCCTTAGAGCAGGGAATTCACGCCTTTCACTGTGGAGTGGAATCGTGCTTTTAATTTAATTTCGGTCTCGGTGCATTAGTCCAGTGCGCGCTGTACTGGAGACGTTGTCAGGCCAGGCTCGAGCTCCTGGGGCGAGGTGAGTATGTGGGACGCTGGCTCGGGGTGCGGGTCTGACCGAGACACGGTCTGTACCGGGAGCCGTGCAGAAAGCACTCAGGTGTGAGGAGAAGAACCGATTTCTGTGCGGAAACATTGAGTGATCAAGGCAGTAAATAACAGGGTTTGTGACTCACTGTGTCTTATTGCTGTGGCCTGAGTCTCTTAAGTCCCAGTACAGTACTCTATAACTGCTGCCTGCTTCTGTTATGGTGGTGTTTATGTGCAAGGTGTGTGAGACGGTACAGCCTTTTTTCATGCTCTACCTGAGCCTTGGGATGATGCATTCGCTTGCTCTATAAACACGTGAGACATTAGATTGATTGGGAGTCTCTGAACAGTTACCAATCTGAAGATGAATTCACAGGCCTGTAACTGGGTCAGTGAGTAACTATGTTTCAGTTTGATGTCCCACTTCATGGCCAGATTTGAACCTTTTTTGTTGCTGAAATCCAGGACAGACTTTTAAGGTCACAATCTGGTCATCTTGCATTTATAAGGAAAAAGTATGAATACTGGGGTTTCATGCACCAGTCAGCGTGTAGGGTTTTGTTTTATACAGTATACCTCGTGTGAATTGAATTCTCAAATATGCCACACATATACTACATCGTGTGTGCAGACAAACTGCTTATTCCAGGAGAGTCACAAAGTTAGTGACAAGACCTTTATTTAGCTTGATTGTTACTGGGCTGTCTAAATAAAACTGCCGCCTAACCCAGTGTGGTTAAACAGTGTGACAGGATGTATTAACCGGTGGCGTTGTTTATTATGTGTTGTATTCTATTCAGTAAAGGATATGCAGTAATAATCTTTTCTGTGTTCAAATATAACTGCATAAACACAAGACTTCCCAGCACACCATCACAGTTCAAATTAACTAAATTACAAATCAACTGTAGAATATTTATGCTAGCCAGCTACATCATTTTTGTCTTTAAACTGCAACAAATGCATAGGGTGATCAAGGTAAGATGCAGAATCATAAGACTGCAATGAACCCAAATTAACAGTCAATGCCCTTATTTATCTATCCGAAAAAAGGGAGAATAATTAGAAAAAAAATGTAATAATCACTTTCTTTGGTTCCACTGTGTTTTCACTGTTTGCACTAGCCTGGATATTATGAGGTTACTGATATGGGTTTGTGTGGATACTTGCATGTGTCTTTGAGTTACTTTGAATGAATTCAAATTAATTTTAAATAGTAGTTTGTTTTTCTTTAAAAATGTCTTATGCTTGGTGCTGAACTGTGGCAGTTTTTTTCCAGTGCTGATCTGGGGGTTCCCTGTGGTGGCGATTTTGTTTGAACTGCTTGCTTGTTTCTGCACTTGCTCCTGAGTGTGGCCACTACCTGACTTCAAGGCTGCTGTTTCTGACAGCGCCAGCCTCCAGACCTCCGATCAGACCCCCCGGCTTGCTTGCCCTTCATCTGACTGAGCAGTCAGGTATCGGCACGTCGGATCGGTTTGCCTCGGCTCTGTTCTGGAGCTCGGGAATTAGCACAGGGTGGATACCTGGTACAAATCAGATTTGACCTTTTAAGAGCTGAAAGCAAATTTTCCAATATGCCTCAAACAGAAAACAAGAAATCAAATAGCCTGGGATGAAAAACAGCTGGAGGATGCAAAAAAAACCACAGTAGACACAGGCCTCACCCAGGACCAAGACCGAGAAGCCATGAACTATCGCATCAACTTTGACAGAGCTACTAAGTTACAAGATACAGAGCACAGGGTGGGGGTCAGTAACTGGTCCAGGGGGAGAACTAGGATGCGGGGGGTGGGGGAGGCAGAGGGGACTAATCCAGCCATCTCTTAGCGAGGATTCTTGTTATTGTTCCATGAGCAGATGCTGGAATACAAGATCACCGTGGCGACGGGGACGTCGGAGTACTCCGGCACCAATAACTATGTGTACGCGACCCTGATCGGAGAGAAGGGCGTGAGCGAGAGGACTCTGCTGGACAAGCCGGGGCTGGACTTCTGCAGGGGGGCGGTGAGCCTGTCCGGTCCTCCGCCCGCTGCCCACCTCCGCGCGCGGCTGTCAGTGCCCGAGGCTGGGATGCGTGGCAGGAACCTGCTTTCCACCAAACGCTGCCGCCACATCCTCTGCCCTACAGCCCGGCATCGGAGCCTCTGCCCGTCTCTCCCTCTCCCTTTGTCTGCTCAGCGCAGTCAGGACCTGGGCATGTCTCATCAGACAGATGGGCGTCAGTCCCTGCTTGATTGCTGTATATAACCTCTGATCTGGAATTGCTGACCTGACACAACCCGTTCTGCACGTTGCTTCCCATCTCTCTAATTCGCACCCTCCTTCTCCATCCGTCTCCTTTCCCCCGCTCCCAGGTGGATGATTACACCGTCAAGAGCAGCGTCCCACTGGGTGAGGTGCTGGTGGTACGGCTGGAAAAGCAGAGGTACTGGGTGGAGGATAACTGGTTCTGCCGCTATGTGTGTGTGAGGCCACCGGGGGGCTCCCTGCTCACGTTCCCCTGCTACCGGTGGCTGGTAGGAGACGTCGGTGTGGAGCTGAGAGAGGGAACAGGTGAGTCTGTCAGACACCAGGATGAACTGTTGCGTGGTCTAATAGCCACACTGGTGCCACAGGTGTATCATACTGAAAATCACACACACTCATACGCGCACTGACTAGCACTGCCTGATGGTCATAAAGAGAAAAAACCCACTCACGCAGTCTCACAGGCACACTCATTCTGGTAAACCTGCTGGCCTAAGACACTTCCTCTCTCCGTTTCCAGCTAAAAGGCACTGTGACGACTCTGAGCCCCTGCTCCTGACCCACAGAAAAAAAGAGCTGCAGGAGAGACAGAAACTTTACCGGTAAACAGCTCTCCGTGTCCCTCTGTATTCCTCTCTGTGCCTGCTGGTCGCTCGGCCCTTCTCCTTCTCCTACCTCTGCCTGAATGTGTTCCGCAGCAGGCAGGTACACACGTGTATGTCTTGGCCACTCGGTCCTTCAGTCACTGTGTCTGCAGAAATCTGGCTCTGGCCTGCGGTCAGAACTCCTGATGACACCTCGGGACTAGCTAAAAGGTGGGGATAAGATTATCAGGAAGGGCTAGTGGGACGTAAGGGGGAATGGAGAGAATTATGTGCTCAGCTTCAAATATCATTGGCTGTGAGCCGACCTAAGACTCTGCACACCCTGCCAATTCCCTTTTTATACCCCTTCCCTCAGGAAAAAGAGAAGCATTAAAACCAAAACCTTTCGTTTCCTTATTAGTACTTACTGTAAGACTATCTGGGTACTGAACAGCTTTCCAATTACACATTAGTACCTCATGATGACTATTGACAATGTAAATGGACTGTAAACCCCTTTAATGCCCCAGTTATTTCATTTCATTTTAATATTGTTTGAGATTCTTCTTGTAACCTCAAGGTTTTATGTTATGTTGTGTTGATGTTATTGTTTTTATTGTCTTATTGTTTAACTGTTATGAGCACACTGAGGCAAATTCCTAACAACTAAGTTGGTATGGCAATAAATCTTGAATCTTGAATCCCGAATCCCCCGTTCATGGTAATAAATTGGCTGGACTTGGAATATAAAACCCTCTATAACACAGTGGGAAACATACCTTTGTGTGTGTCTCCTTCAGTGTTCTCCTCCAGTGTTCTTCAGTTTTCTCCTTCAGTGGTGTTCATTTTTGTCACAATTAAACTCCTCTCAAACCTTCCCTGGACGGTTCTGTGACTCCTTGCTTCTCTACACTGTGTGCCTGTCAGGTGGCAGGCTTGGGAGTCGGGCATCCCGAAGTGCATTGATGCAAAGACCGAGAAGGACCTGCCCCAGGACGTGCGCTTCGACAACGAGAAAATGAGCGACTTCGAGGGGTCGCTGCACTTCGCGTGAGTCTCTCACACACAGGACCACCCTTCTGAAATGCCCACCGCGAGTGGAATCGGCCCACTGACGCGTGCTGCCTCTCCTGCTCTCCCCCTCTCTCTCTCTGCTCCAGCTTGTTAGAGTTGTCTCTGAAGAAGCTGGTTATCCACTTTGGGAAGTCCTGGTGTGACCTGGATGACTTCAAGCGCATCTTCTGGAAACTCAAGAGCCCTGTGGCTGGTAGGACACCCAGCTCTGCCGAACTTCGCCTGTCCTGTCACTGCCACTCGGTGTGTCAGCGGGCAGGAGTTTCAGTGTGCCACTCTGTCAATCTGTGTGTCAGTGCCAATCAGATAAAAACTCGGCTCATACTATGACATTCTCCAGTGCTTGCTCCAGCTCCTCTTCTTCCCTCCAACCCTGGTTGACACTGGGTTCATGAGTGGTTATTAGTCACGCTCTCTCCCTCCATTTCTCTTAGAGTATGTGATGGACCACTGGCGCGAGGACTGGTTCTTTGGTTTCCAGTTCCTAAATGGCTCGAACCCACGTATGATCCGGCGCTGTCGGAAGATCCCGGAGAACTTCGCAGTGTCGGGGGACATGGTGCAGGGATCGCTGGGGCCGCGGACCAATCTGTCCAAGGAGCTGAAGGTACTGGTCAGCTGAGGCTTTGACTCTCAGCCCCTCACACGAACGGTGCGCACTGGAGCAGCATGCACCCAGAATCCAGCTGTCTGAGGACAGCAGCCGCCCACAGCTGCAAGCTACTGCCTCCACGGCACTTTTGTCAGTTTCGTTCTGGCCGCGTTGCACTCAATTTTGTTGTAGATCCAGGTTCCTGATTTGAGAAAATGAAACTGCGACATACATTTGAAACAGTTTATTAAGCTCTGGTGTAAATACGCAGTATCTGCAAAATTTCAAGACACTGGAGGTTTTAATATAAGTGATCGGACGTACCCATCCCTGATTATACAGTAGATGTCTTACTAGGAATACCATGCAATGCCATAGCAATTAAGACCATGCAGGCGATAGGACAAGAATCAATTCATATTCATAATTCATATTACAACTCAATGGGAGACTGATGTATCTTATGACTTCTCTTTCTATCTTTTGCCGTTAGCAGCCACGGACAGCTGTTCCACACTTATTAGGGCTCATCAGCATGAAACACAACGAACTATGACCTGTGATAGTGATATGGATATATCGGCAGTATAATAATCAGCAATTCATTCCCCAATGATCCAATGACCTCCTACAGGGCACTGGAGCTATATGTGAAAACATTGACTATCAATCGTCTACTAAGACAAACTGTCCGTGGGACATGTCATTATTCTGCAGCTGAATCTTCCAGAGCACTGGAGACAGAAGCACCATTACCTTTCTCTCTTTCTCTCCCCAGGCTGGCAACATCTACCTGGTCGACTATGCAATCCTGGAGGGGGTTCCCACCAATGTCATCCGGAATTCCCCCCAGTACCTGTGCGCCCCCCTCTGCCTCCTGTATGAGCACCCCGACCAGGGGCTGATCCCTCTGGCTATACAGGTGGGCTTGGAGAGAGACAGGAAGCATGGAACCCTTCTCATCTTGTCACATGGTCTGGTGACGCCTCAGACACAGTTCCGCTTTCCTCAAACTGAAGGACAAGAAGGGACCAGCAGACCCCTTCACTGCAATGACCTCTTTGCTCGCAGTTTCCTCATCAGCACACATGGATTGGACTCCTCTTAGAGGGATCTGTCCACAATCAAGGCTGTTATAAAGTGCAGTGTTGTTAACCCTTTCTGTATTAACCCCTGCCCCATGTGGGGTGGAGCAGTGAGACTGTGGCTAAGGATCTGCACCTGTGGCTGGAAGGTTGCCGGTTCAAATCCTGTGGCTGGCAGAGGAATCCTGCTCCTTTGGGCCCCTGAGCAAGGCCCTTAACCCCAACTGCTCCAGGGGCGCTGTATAAATGGCTGACCCTGCGCTCTGACCCCCAGCTTCTCTCTGTGTGTCTCATGGAGAGCAAGCGGGGATATGCCAAAAAGACAAACTCCTAATGCAAGAAATTATAATGGCCAAAAAAAGTGATATTATCTTATCTCCTTCTCCTCTCTAAGCTGGATCAGACCCCTGGTCTAGACACCCCTGTGTTCCTGCCCACTGATCCTCCACTGGCTTGGCTTTTGGCCAAGATGTGGGTGCGTCACTCCGAGTTCCAGATCTTCCAGTTGCTCTCGCACCTGCTGCGCACTCACCTGGTGGTGGAGGTCATCTGTGTGGCCACACTGAGGCAGCTACCTGCTGTGCACCCCATCTACAAGGTAATGACATTGCAGGTGGGCCTTGTAAGCCATGTTCTTGCAATGGAATAACATCATATATACATCCCAGCTACAAGGCAGTAACACTGAAAAAGTACTCTGTATGATTATGAACTGTATATACTGTACAGTGTCATAACATTCTTTGTCAATGCATGCTTTGTTACATTGTAATGACATTATAATTATCACTTTTTACCATGCACATCTTTTCGCCAAGGTAATTACATACCAAATATAGGAGGCACCCCAATTGTTGGATAATAATGCATTCTTGTGTGAGCCACTGCCACACTCTTGCCCTAATTCGACTGTGTCTGTGCAGCTGCTGGCTCCCCACCTCCGCTACACCCTGGAGATCAACTGCCGCGGGCGCACCCAGCTCATCTCTCCAGAAGGCATCTTCAAGAGGGTCTGTCTGTTTGCCTGTTTGAAAACGTTGTTGCACCCCAGGAAATGTAATGCATTTTGTGTCTAACTGCACTCACAACTTAAATGCTTCCTATGCATGTTTTATTTTAACATGTATGGAATAGTTTAGACTCTATTTTCCTGCCTCTCTCACCACTGCCCCACCCCTCCTCTCAAGGTTGTGTCTACGGGAGGCAAGGGGCTGTTAGTTCTCTCCCAGAAGGAGTACAAAGTCCTGACCTACAAGTCCCTGCAGCCAGACTGGGACTTCCAGGACCGTGGGGTGACACGTCTGAGAGATTACTTCTACAGAGAGGACAGCATGATGCTCTGGGATGCCATCTACAGGTGGGGTCGCTGATCACACAGCTGTCGGTGGGCTGCAGTGCCCAAGACTGTCAAGGCTGTATTCTCTGGGCAGCCAGGTCTTCCTGTGTTGTCCTCTTTCTATGGCCAGGCTGTGGTCACTGAGCCTGTCCTCTCTGGGCGGCCAGGTCTTCCTGTGTTGTCCTGTTTCTATGGCCAGGCTGTGGACACCGAGCCTATCGTCTATAGACAGCCAGGTCTATCTGTGTCCATTTTCTATGGCCAGGTGGTGGTCACAGATCCTGTGCTTAATCAGGATCAGCGTCTACTTTTCCACCGGTAAGATATGTTGCTTGGGTGTACTGTGTGACTAGGGCCTGATCGCACTCAGATTGCTTGTGAATGTGTGTCCTAGTAGGCTAGATTGTTGCTGGTGTTACAGAAGTGTCGTGCTGGGTCAGTATAGTGTGGCTCAGGGCAGGGAGCACCAGGACTGACAGGCTGAAGGGACTCTTAATTTAGCTTTAATTTAAGCCATAAACCAGGATTCTACTATATAAACTTACCAGGCAAATATTGACTCTTTTTCCAATGGCGACAAATTAAGAGATTAAAACTGCCTAAAATGCCATTATGCCCACCAGGAATCTCTGGCTCTTTGTCGAACTGAGCCCACATACCCTTTTCTCTTTCCTTCTCTCTCTCAGTTTTGTGTCGGAGATGGTGGCTCTGTATTACTCTGGTGACAAAGAAGTGTCTCAGGACTCAGAGCTCCAGGCCTGGATTCAAGACATCACTAAGGAGGGCTTCCATGAAGTCTCCAAATTTGGTAAGTCTTCTCTGTCCTGCCAGTGAGATAAGGTTTGCCTTGGCAATAGGTGGACAGAAGACTGAATAGGTGTGTAGTGTGCTTTCTGAAGGCACCAGTTCTGTAGGGTTTGGGCATTTACGGGGACAATTATTAATTGTAGCCGTAAATCACAAAATGATTATTTTAATGGCTTTAGAATCCAACCATGCGATATAACTCAAACAACGCACACACACAGGTACTAATACATGAGGATACATTTATTAATACATAGAATATGCATGTAAACCTAACAGATCTTATCATGAGGGTTATCAGAATACAAAAGATATATATTCATTCAGTTACAAAGAGTTACACATATCAAGAGGACATTCGTTCAGTATATCATTCATTTAGACCGTTTCATAAATGAACAACTTCTACATTAGATACTCAAAACAAGTACATAACTCTTATTAATTAAATTGATATCAACTGGTTGGGATAACAATTGAATTCTCGAGCTGTAATGCATTGAAGTTGAATACTCATCCAATCTCTGGGGATTCAGATCTCCTGCGGGCTCTCTGGCTCCGTGTCAGGCTGTGCTGTGCGGCTTGCGATGGTGCGCTGCTGATGCTCACTGACCGGCTAGTTAGTGTTGGCTTTAACTAGGACAGTTTGTGCATAGGAGAAAAGATGACTATGGGTCCCAGCAAGTCAGGAAGAGGACCGGTTCGTTCCTGATGAAGCACTAGTTCTGAATAGTGATTCAGCTGTTCACGAGGCCTGCAGCTGATGCTAACCTCGGGTGGATCCTCTGGTTACTCTCTGGCAACCTCCGCTCTCGACTCTTAGAACAGAGGAAAGTTCTGGCACTCGGACACACTGGCCGTTCCGTGGTTGTCCGGGCTGAGTTTTAGGATGGTCAGGAGGCGCTCTGCGAGAATGTCCTGCCCTTGGGAGCCTTTCTGCTCCTGGGCCGTCCTGCCCTGGAACTCTTCAGAATAGTTTTTCGAATAGTCTCCTACAGACTCTCTGTGTTGCCTGTTTTTACCTGGAGGAACTTCAGCTCATTCATTGGCTGAAAGTTCCATGGGCATCAGAGTCCCACGTGGGTTACTCGGCCCTACCAGTCTCTGATTGGTTGATCAAGGTGAGATATGAGTCACTTACTCCTGACACCTAGGAATGCAGTCCAGATGTCCATCTGGCACTCCCTAGACAGGTAGGCGCCAATGGATGACCATTGATCATGATAGCCAGGCTTAGCTAAGTGCATCCCCCTTTGGGAGCTGTCCCTTATCAAAAGAAAACATCTTTAAATCAGCCTGCATGAATAGAGAGATGGGGCCTCATTTGGGAAAGCACAGCAACACTTAATTCTGCCTTATTAACAAGCATTGCCGCTACAGGTGGAACACTTTCCGAGGCCTTACAGCTGTTTACACAGAAATGTACAGCTTCCCTGCACAGGTCAGAGGGCAGGGGGGCAGTGGAAGAGGCAGAAGGCACAGGGCTGACTTAGTGTGTCTCTCCTGGAACTGCAGGTCTGGCCAGTGAGCTAAAGACCAGAAAGGAGCTGATTACTCTGCTTGCTGTGGTGCTCTTCACCTGCTCTGCACAGCACGCAGCAACCAACAATGGACAGGTAACACAGCTGCCACAAGAAACATCCCCATTTATACAATAACCATTCTTGACACTTACAGTACATAGTGCTTTTCTTGACACTCCACTCAAAGCGCTTTACAGGTAATGGGGAATCCCACTACCACCACCAGTGTGCAGCCTCACCTGGATGACCTGACTACAGCCAGAGTGCACCAGTACTTTCCCAACACACCAACTCTCAGTGGGGAGGAGAGCAGAGTGATGAAGCCAGTTCAGAGATTATTAGGTCATGGGGAAATTTGGCCAGGACACCAGGGTAACACCCCTACTCTATTTGAGAAACACCCTGGGATTTTTAATGATCACAGAATATGAGGATGTCGGATTTATGTCTCATTCGAAGGAGGACACTTTTGTTTTCTTACAGTAGAGTGTCCCTGTCACTATAATGGGGCATGAGGACCCACACAGACCTCAGGGTGAACGCCCCCTACTGGTCCCACTCACAGTTCTTCCAGCAGCAACCTTAGCTTTCCCAGGAGGTCTCCCATCCAGGTACTGGCCAGGCCACACCTGGTGAGTTTCAGTGGGCTGGCAGTTGTGAGCTGCAGGGTGATACGGCTGCTGGATATATGAGCCATAACAAACTACATTTCCAATACAGGAGCTATTGCCACCCAAGATGTCTAAATACAGAAAGCTTTGCACAGATCTGATTGAGGATTCCAAAATTATGCAAAGGACTAGCCAACACACCTTGATTTTTTTTTATTTATTTTTTTTTGCTGCACATCCAACACAAAGGCTGAGAGCATCTGTTAAATATCAGTGTGATGAACAGGCACCTCTGTCTGTCTGTGTCCATGCCCGGCAGTTTGATTGGTGTGCCTGGGTTCCCAACACCCCGTGCACCATGCGCCGGCCACCACCCACCAGCAAGGACTCCGTTACCATGGAGATGATCATGGACACCTTGCCCGACATCAGCCAATCATGTGTGGAGATGGCGATCACATGGCATCTGGGACGAGCCCAGCCCAATGCGGTGAGTCTGTCCTTGTGTCTGAGCCCTAGCCTTGCAAGTTCACCACCTCCTGTCAGTCAGCTGCCCACACACACACTATGGGCTTGAAACTGGCTTACCTGCAATGCC
This sequence comes from Lepisosteus platostomus, assembly GCF_059453375.1. Lineage (NCBI taxonomy): Eukaryota > Metazoa > Chordata > Actinopteri > Semionotiformes > Lepisosteidae > Lepisosteus > Lepisosteus platostomus. Next base: position 6,986,546 of record NC_142614.1, read on the forward strand.
GTTAATCTCTTTTAACAAATACATCCATATGTAACCTCCTGAACTGTAACCCCAGGCTGGGGCTGGTTGTATTCTGGTCTTGCTCAGTGGAAAGCCCAAAGACTCTTTTGATATCGGCGTCCAGAACTTTGCCATTAAACTCCAGTTACCCATCTACCTGTCTGCAGCTCATGTGCAAAATGGCTGGAGATTTAGCTCTGTTCAAAGACAGGCACTAAAGAAATGAACATGAGAAGAGTGACAAGGTTTGTCTGGAATGTAATGCGAGAATGTGCATTGCTTCAAGGATTATCTTGATAAAGCTACTTTTTTTTATTCACTTGCAGTGTGCTGCAGTACATTCACATAGTAGATATTGCAATAGTTGTGCTATATCAGCTCAGCCATCCCGTTGCGACAGCATGTGCTGTATGCATCACTCTGGGTGGATACTGCTGACATCGGCTCCCCCTTGTGGCCAAGGAGACAGTCTGCAAGTTCCCCCGACCACATGTACAAACACACCAAATGCCATTGAGCCATGGTGTATACCTTTCTAGTTCTTTGAATGGTGCAAACAACTTTCTAAGTACTATGAATATACTGTATGTCATGCAGGACTGTCACACATTTGTAGTGTTGGGAGCACTTTTGGTGTCTGGGGTTGAGCTTTGAGTGAATTTTCAAAAACATTGGACTGCAGGCAATTTTCAGATTTTTTTTGTTTGTCTGGCAAAGGATTACCTAGCAGTGAGACAGGCCTGTCTGCTGTGTGTTTTGCACTGTGCTGTTTCTGTGCCTGGACAGGGAGGTACCCCACTTGCCATCCTGTTGTTTGACTCCGTTGTCCTCTCTCCTCCCCCTCCACTGACCACCTCTGTGTCCAGATCCCTCTGGGCCAGTACACCGAGCAGCACTTCATCGAGCCCAAGGCCCTGAAGGTCATCGAACAGTTCCGGCAGGAGCTGGTCAACATCGAGAACAAGATCATCCAACGGAACGAGGGGCTGGAGCTCAAATACCTCTACTTGTGCCCCAGCAAGATCGAGAACAGCATCACCATCTAGAGGGAGGGAGGGAAGGATGGAGGAGACAAACTGACTGGTTTGTCCAGGTTTCTGATTGAAGCCTCACCAATTTCAGACTTTCCACCCTCCTTTCCTTCTGCAGTGAGAAGACATGCGTGCTGCTGGGAGATCTGTCTGTAATCCTACAGAAACAGGGACACACTCTCCCAAACTAATGCTGCACACGATGAGCATTAGCAATAATTATTATCCAGCAATAATCCAGGTCATGTCTTGAGACAGGCTGAGAAGTGGAAATGTTTTAAATCCTATACACAGACCATGGTAAGAAGTGTGTTATGCAGTAAGAAAACTGTGAATCATAATCTACTTTTAGTGAATGCATTTTGAGTGGGCTATTCTACCCCTGCCTATGCTTAAACATATTTCTGCAGTGTCAACAAATATTTCAGCATTCATTCACTATTATTCTGTATTTGCAAAACCAAATTCTTAATTTTTCAAATCTGAAACCTGGGCTGTTAGCATCTGGTTCTCCACAACCTATTTTTTTTTTAAACAAATAACTTTGTATTTCTACATTCCTTTTTTTTGTTATGTGTGTTAAAGAGTATTTCATGATTCCTCGTTTGAGTATGTTTTAAGAGTATGTATATCGTCCATTGCAAAGTAATATACAAACATGAAGGTAAGGGGGAAATTTAATGTTGGTTGTTTCTTTGCTGTAAATGTTTTACTGGGGGAGGGTTGTCTGTGCTGATCGGTTAAGTGTTATTTAAATGCTTGAGTCAAATATTTTGTTCAAGAATGCAAATCGCTATCGAAGAGGGGAAAAAGTAGAGACGAGTTAGAAAAGGGTGGGACAGAGGGAGAGATGGATCCATGAACCAGTGGAGTAAAATAAATAACCCATTAGAAGATGGAAAACAGATAGGACTAATAAGAAGTAGATGAATGAGCAATGGGAGAAAATGAAGAAGTAGAGGGCATGCAGAATGAAACAGAGGGGAGGACAGGTTAGAGAAGGGGTGTCAAGAGTCTAGAAGCCACTCGGATCAGTCCTGATGTATCTAAAGCCGCTTTCACTCCAGAAGGAACTCGCAGAAAACATCAGCCCCACCTGATGTTCTGTTCATTCCTCAGATCACAGATTGCTTTGGCACAAACACCCACATGGAACACAATAAAACCGTTAATGTCATGGTTCTATTTTAGGAAGGGGCATTTGGAAAGTACACAATTTGATACGCGGCTATCAGCGTCAAGCACTGCATGTTAAACAGGACGGACGGGAGACAAATCCTGTACACAACACCTTTTCAGCACAGTTCTTACTCCTAACAGCACAGTCCCTCTGTCGCAAAACCTGGGGTCACAGGTAGTGTACACACTCACCTTTGGCAACCAAACCTGTGCAGCCACTTGCCATCAGTGCTTTGCACAAAGTTTCCTCTGCTACAAGAATGACACTGTCCAAATCCCTGTGTTTTCAGCGGACTGTTTCTTTGGAGTAGAGTATTTTTCCTGGGCTGTATTAACATTAACAGGCTTCATTATACTACTGAAAGTTGTGCCCACCACCACAGTGGATTAGCTTTAAAAATAAATTACATTAAAATTAATGATTTGTGTGTCTGCTGGCGGTGCCATGTTTTTGGAGCAGGAGAGAACAGCTTGCAAACTATACGTCTTGTAGTTGGATGGATGAACACTTTCTCCTGCTTCTGTTGTACCTGCTGTGTGCACTGGTAGGTAAGAAGGTCAGAGGGTGACAGAAGATAGACTGATAGATATACAGCACATGAAATGGATAAAATGACAAACAGATAAACAGAGGACAGAGCATAAAATTATTATAGCTAATTGGACAGTAAGTTAGATGCACAGGTAGCAAGGACAAGCAGATCAATATACCGGACATACAGCTAGATGGACAGATCTGCTGTTAACACGAAGCTCCCACACTCACAGAGGATGCACTCAGAGGACTTACACCTTCATGGGAAGCTTTATTTGCAGCTCACACAGGACTGAGCTGGACTCGGGTCCAACAGCAAACAGACAGGGCATAGGGGGAACAAACAAACAAAATTTCATCAACAGAACCAGGAGCCAAAGAAAACAGTCCAGTCCAGCACTGCACAGCACCAAGTATTCTCAACCATCAATTTTATACACCTGGAATGAATAAACAATGACAAGAAATATACATTCTCATTTCTACTGGACTTACAGTGCTCTCAACTCAAATGAACAATACAGTCTTTTTTTCTAGAATATGTTACAACACGCAGGCAGGGTTTCGTGTGGATGTGTGGATTGGCTGTGCACAGATGCAGCAGTCTTGTGATCAGGGAGGTTTCTATAGTATCTGGCTCTTCCCATCTCCCTGCTTTAAGACTGTCGGCACAGCCACAGAAATAACACGGACTATAAAATCTTTTACACCCAAAAAAAAGAAAGACGACTGCACTTTACTGCCACCCAACATCAGCACATCACCGACGAAAAGAGGGGGGCTCACAGACCAAGCTGAATTGTGACAGTGTTATCCCATACAAAGCCAAAATAACAAAACAGGAATAATAATCCATCGGTTAATAAATACAGTCCTAGAGGTTGTCACAGAGATCTTTTAATAATGCAACTATTTGGATTTGGATTTGGGAAAGAAAAACAAAAGGCCCAGTAGCGGAGTCCAAAATGTGATTAAAGTCCAATTAAGCAATTAATGTTTTGGTCACACAGAATCACTGTAATGACCTGGACTGTAAGGTTGCCTTTACTTGACTTTTGAGTCAAAGACTTACAAACAATCCTGTATTAGTCTAAGAGACTAATTTGGTTCATTGGAAAAACAAAAAGAGAAGACAATAGACCCTCCACGAGCCCCTGCAGTAAAACCGCCCCTCGGTGCAGTGCTGGGCCAGGCCAGCAGGAGGCAGTCTAGTGCACCATGTACTCCTTGCGCTTGTTGAGCTGCACTTGGCAGAAGGACAGACCCCCCACCAGCAGGTAGATGGCAGCAGCGATGAAGCAGTTGTAGCTGACCTGGTCATACAGCCCGTATATCTTCTGAGGAGGATTTTTACTGCATGGGAACAGAGACAAAGCAGGTAAGAAAGAGCGATGCGGGGAGAGATCACAGGAATGACCACTTCACACAAAGCGGGGTGGGTGTGGGGAACAGGCTGCCCAGTTGTGTTACGGGTGCAGAACTCCTAAGTCCTTTCAGAAATGGCTAAACAAGATCCCCAGACCGATTAGCTACCTTAGCAAGCTCCTAAGCAGAGTGAACCGACGGGAGCTCCTTGTCTGCAACTTTATGACCTTACTGTATGCAACTCAAAGCATCTCAAAACAAATGCCTTGATGGTAGATCTCACTGCTTTCCAGGATGTTTTCAGGAATCCATCACCACAAGTCCAATCTGACCCCATCACCTCAATGCTGGACTGTATCTTTGTTTCAAAACGTGCAAAACCAGAGTGATGTTTTGCCAGGACACAGGAGGTTAACTCCTCTTCTCTTTCCAACAGTGCCAAGGGCTCTTTAATTACCAAGCGGACAGATCCCGCATTTAATGTCTCATCTAAAGGTCAGCATCTCCACCACACTAGGTTATCCTACTGAGCCACAGAAAAAAGCGCCACCTACTGGTCCAGCAATTACACTTACAGCAGCAAACCTTCTGTAGTGTCTCCCATTATTGGGTATTGTGCTTAACAGCTCAGTTTAATGAGAGCAGGCTACAAGGCTACTGCTTCCTTCAACTGTCTAACAGATGATGCAACTGTATAACAGGGTATTTGGGACGGGCTAGCTCATCTTATTAATCCACTCACTCTAGAAGCATGTCATCTTCAGTGAAGGGCACGTCTTCAATCAGCACTGCAGAGTGGACGTTGAAGAAGATACCCAGCAGCAACTGGTGTGGAGGAGGACGAAAGCAAGACAGAGGTTAAACGCACTGGTTTGATCCGCCTATATCTGGAAACAGGTACACAATACAAAACACTGCAAACAGCTGCCCAGTACGTACAAAACACACAACACTGCCCGCCTAGTGACTTCCTAACACTGCAAGTCTCAGCTACCTGTATCCTGCTACAGGCAGCTGACACTGAGAAAACAGGTCCTTGATTCTACACACTGGTTCAATCCATGAATTGGTTTTATTACTCTGTTCTCCTCCCCACTGAGAGCTGGTGTGTGGGGAGAGTACTGGTGCACTATGGCTGCCGTCGCATCATCCAGGTGGGGCTGCACATTGGTGGTGGTGGAGGGGATCCCCATTACCTGTAAAGCGCTTTGAGTGGAGTGTCCAGAAAAGCGCTATATAAGTGTAAGCAATTATTATTATTATTAATCCTTGGAAAAATGACATGTGGCCATACAGACATCACACACTGACTTGGTGCTTCTCCACTTTACGTGGTTGTCACCAGGCTGAGTTAAAGGTGTAGCCGGTCATCGTCTTGTCAGTGCGGAGCGCTAGTCAATCAGTTTAATTTGTGAGCGGAGAATAAAAAAATGAAAAACTTCAGCGAGCTGCTTTGGGCAATGATACCGACAACATGCAGCACCAAAACGGCCGCCCTCAAGCTCCACACTCCTTATCATCTCCAGATAACTGTGCAAACAGCCACTATCTTCCAAATTAGCATTGATCAATTAAAGACATCTGTGTACGGACTGAAATACTTCTAAGTACTCTGAGAGAGATGAAAAGTACTGAGGCCTGTGAGTGTTCACACTGTAATTAGGTCCTCTGGTACGCCTTTCTGAAACACTTCTTCCTCCCCACTGGAGACCGTGCCACAGCTCCCAAGCCAGAAAGAGGGAACTTGAAACTGGACTCCACGGTCTCCGTTAACACATTCACCCGGCCGTTTATCTTTGTGCAAAGGTTTTATGTAACAACGTGCAAAACGATAAAAAAAACCCACAGAAACAGGCAGACAGACACAGATGGATGTTTCAGAAGCTGCTCATCTCGCAGTCACTATCACAAGATCGTGGTGTCACTGAACCCGTGACCCTGTCCCTAACACCGGTGGGACTAGAAGTAACAGACGACGGGATAAAGAAATGACTTGAACAATTGCGATTGATTCAAGTGCCATGCAATTAGCTAGCGTACTGTACGTCACCGCTCCCTGTCGCGTCTTAATCGTAGCTAAATGATGCTGAATACTGAAACACGTATTGGTAAGGATAACCTCCGCGGAGCTCACGACCTTCGATGGCTTCTGGATTTCCCAAAGGGAAGTGTTAATTACTGTGCAATTCACGAAACGAAACGAATACAAAACGTTTATATATCACATCTGTCAGAGCAGCTAGGAGACAGGCGTACAGAAACCGAAGTATAAACAGCATTTTCTCTACTATGAATAATAATAAAATGTAATTTTACCAGCATAATGACTCCCCAGATGCTGAGTACTATTCCGCAGGCGGCCAGTTTGGGACCGCAAAATAAAAGGGACGCCATTGCCTTATTGAAGAGACAGATGTCCGCTTCTTATTTGTTTATTTTGCGCTCTTTTATACTCCCTTCAAGTCCGGAATCCGCTTTTCATCGGCTATACTTTCAAACTGCCTTCTGTCGAAAGACAGTCGCCCGTCTGAATAAAAACAGACGGACCGCTGTGACCTCCTCTCAGCTGATCTGCACGGGGTATTCGGCCGTTTCCGGAGACACTCGGCTCCCACCGGCAGGACAGCTACCACTGTCTGAAAAGAGGGGTATAAAGGTAAGAAATATTCTTCGAGAACCCCTCAGGAACATAGTCTTTATGGAGAGATGAGGAAATAAATATTATACTTATTAGGCTGCAGCTTTTTCCAAACTTACTCAAATGTTAGGTATTATAGTGGATACCTTTCTTTACGGGACCATAAAGATACTTCCCTCCTCTTAGAAGGCTCCAAATTAGACGTGTCAATTTATGAAGCATAGGGTCACTATAACACATATTATGCAAACAGTTTCCTTGATGAAAAGGGAGCTAATACATAACAGGTTTAAAAACTACATATTAATGCTATATTAACTATTTTCAAAATAGATAGGATTATTTTACACTTGGAGGACTGAAATCCTCCTACTTCCCCCTCCTATTTTTCTGAATATGGCACAGCCCGGAGCGGTCATGTGACGGCAAAATCCGTCACCAGCCAGGGGGGGGGCTGTGACGTCAGGAGGCCGACTCCGAGAACTGGCGCAAAATGGCTGAAACAAGTACGAACGTGCGTGTTCCCAAAATAGTTTTTTTTTTAACAAAGACAGATAGTAAATACAATCCTGCTACAAAGCACAGGGGCTTGCCCATCATCACCTTACGTATACTTTTAGACACAGCGCTAATAGGGCGTCAGTGGTTTAGAACAAGTATTCCCAAAACATAAAATATTATTAATGTTACGAAACTTCAAAAAGTATTATAAAAACATTTATTATTTACACTATTTGTAAAGTAAGTTTAAGATTGTGCCAACATGAATAATGCATTACGACATGGTGATTGACAACAATTTAAATGCACACACAATCGCGCCCAAAAACACAGAACGGTAAAATGGATACCGTGATTGACTTATTGACCATCAATATGCGAAGAATGGACAAATCACGGATCAGGCTGGGAGAAATTCTAACAACCACTTATAACAGTCTGAAGCCGCTGCTCTCTAATGCAGTTAAAATGCGTCTTGACTGACGAAGCCTGTGTCTAATAGAGTAAGGGCGGGGCGGGACTCCGCAGAATGAGTGTCATACAGCCTTGGCCAATCAGCAGCCGAGAACCGCGGTTGTGGACCAATAGACGCGCAAGCCGCGCGGGTGGCTGGGGTTTCCTGCTCGCGCTCTAGTTGCTGTCTTTTTATTTTAATTTGAGCAAAATTGGCAGAAATGGGCTCACTGGATGGGCTAGGAAGTCCGCTTTTTTCGTTGGCATGATCAAAATGGTTGTTTTCACCCCCGGGGGAGCGTTATACAGGTTTCCGAGGTCTGTACGTCTGTCATAATGATAGGAGTGAAGGAGGCCTGGGTATTGTTTTGTACTGAATGGACACAGAATATAGTTTAACCTGAAGCGCGATGCGACTTTCATGCCAGTTCTTTCCTGTAACGTCCACGTTGTAGAAAATAAAGTGTTTAATTTGTGCTTTGACATGCAGTACGGGGGGGGAAATACAGTGCACTTGCATTTGTAAAGCACAACGTTTTTAATTTCAGAAAAGAAAGCAACAGCAACATCGTTCTGAAGTTACACTGGCAGAGTGTATTTTGCTTCTAAGCTTAGTCAATGTAGTATCTGTTTGATTGTGTTTTGCATTGGAGGGCTCCCAGCATGTGCCACCGCAGTTAGATGATTTAGACCCTCTGCAGACCCCGGAGTGTTTTTATTTGTCCTTTCCAAGTATTCGGTGGGAAAAAATGACTTCAGCGTCGACCAAGGTAGGTGTTCTGAGAACATACCACCTTCTATTGCCCGTTTCCTTCAGGGGTATTCTTTTCAAAGCGCGTTTTCTTTAACGGAGCGTCTCAAAAGCACGATTTAGCCGAAAACGAAAAATTGTGATGAATCTCTTTAGGGTGAATCTCGAGGCATTGGTAAATACTTTTTTAACTTATGCCGAGCCTTATTATAATTCAGTTGGCATTTTACTGATGAAATACGGGTTACGTAGCTTGTACAGTGATAGAAGAGAAGTCCAGCGCCTTGGATTTAAACTCTGTCTTGCCATCAGGAGTCTAGGGTCCTATAACCACAGCTCCGCGCTGCTAAATAGAGTAATGTATCACGGCGTTGTTGTAATCGTCTTCAAACGAGTCGGGAGTAAGCGGCTGGAGAAAAACGATACTTTTTATCCACATGACCCTGTCGGTTACTTCGGTTCTGTACTTTGAATGGCTGTTCAGGTGATGACGCACTCCTTTTAAAACCCGAAAACAGGTCCCCACCCGGTTTCTTCTTTGAGGTTCTGATGCACGTCTGGCGTATTTACACGCGGGGTTCGGTGAGAAGTTGGCGAACTTCAGTTGTTGCTCGAAGGAGAGATGCGCAGTTCCCGGTGTCGGCCGCGCGGTGTCGCTGGTGGATCGTGGCACCTCGTCCTTCCCTCTCCCTGCTCGTCCTTTCTTCCTTTATTGTACCTTGACGAGGTGTCGAGGCTGCGATGAGCTGGACGGTTCTTTATAGCTTCAAGATGAGCCCAGTGCGGTTTTGACAGCCGAACCCAAGGTGCTCTAGTACCCCTGAAGATATATATTTTAAATATTCTATTTTTTTTGTACAACGTAGGTTCGTTTTCCCAAAGCAGTTAACTCCAGACTCCAAGTTGAAAAATCACGCGGGAAACAACGGCTGCCTGGTTCACTAGCTGAATGCATTTTTCGTGTTTCACTGTATATGAAGGCTGAACGGGCTGTAAAGATCTCTCGAGGTTGTTGCTGGTGATGCTGTTAACTCCTAGGGTGGCTTTCTCTGATAACTGGACATGCCTCGTCCAGTTGGACAGCCCTCGGCTCTGCTTCTCTTGTCATTCCAATGATGTAGTAGCTTGAAATATTTTTTTCCTCTGTTTTTAACAATTGTGTGGAAAGGGTTGGAAACCAATTGTCTAACTCTGTAATAAGGCTCGTCTAACTCTGTAATAAGCTGGACGTTCCCATCAGTTTTGGGTGGCTTGCACAGACCGGTGCTTCCTAATGAACCTGAAGGTGTCAAAGTTCAGAGGGAGCTGTTGGCTTCACGGGTCAGTCCGGTTTGGGGCACCTGCCCGTGGAAGAATTTGCACTGCCTTTCTGTGTGCCTGATGGTCCGTCTTTTGCAGGTGGGGGAGATCTTCTCCGCAGCAGGTGCTGCCTTCACCAAACTGGGGGAGTTGACTATGCAGCTGCACCCGGTGGCTGACTCCAGTCCGGCTGGGTGAGTCGCCATGACGCCATTGTACACAGGGCTGACTCCGGCCTCGGCCTCCCCATCCTGTACCGAGGATGCTGCTGCCGCCGCCCTGTCTTCCAGTGTCCGCTCCAGAGCTCGGCTCGTGTGGGTAAATGATCTGCTTCATTCCCCAGCTCTCCTTCAGATTGACCATATAAGGCAGTGTGGGCCGCTCCAGTTCACCAGAGCTTGGAGTCCTGCGGAGTTTATAGGTAGTATTCACTTAGCATGTGGTTAGGACTTTAGAAAACAGCTCAGCTGACTAATTATCCATTTAGCTCGCTTAAGTTATGACCAAAGGTGTAATGAAAACCAGCCGCCCTTGGGAGCTGAGGGTGTCCATCTCTGGAATGCGTGTGTAGTTGCAGGCTGCTTTCTGTGCATCCCCAGTCCACTTTAAGACCGTTAAGTGACGAGCTGCCACACACTGAACTCTCCTCATAAGTGGTTTTCTCTTGAGTCTGACGGAATCATTCTGCCGTGTCCAGCTGTTTTGAAGGCTCCCCCCCTTCCTTCATCGCCGACGGTGAGCTCTTCCTGCTCGCTGTGGTGGCTTTAAGCCATGTGTTGTGCCAGTTATTTCCCCCTGCGGGGCTCACATGTGCCCTCCCCCCATGCAAATCCCTTTTAACCTCTAATGGATGGGTCTGTGCGTGTTTGGCTGTGAGCTTTCTGCTCAGCTGCTGGTATGTCTTGGAAGGGCAATAGATCTTCAGCCCAGCATAATCGGTGGGTGTGGGGTGTGCCGAGCCGAGCCGAGGTGCGTGAAGGCCCCCCCTCATTCCACTGTCTTCATTAGAGCTCGTCGGAAAACCCAGCGAGAGGGGCTGCCCCATAGTAAGGCATCTGTGCAGAAAACGAAAGCCTGCAAGGGATTCTGTTTTGTTTTTAAAACAAACAAACAAACAAACAAACCAACCAACAGGTGGTGGGCAGATGAGGAAGGGGGTTGTATACCGAAACAACTGGTGTAGAGATACTTAAGGAAGTTGAAGGGATTTTCAACTTTTGACCAGAATCATCCGGCATAGCCTGCCCCCGTGTGAGTAACCGATGCCCACGAGAGATTGGCCGTCCAGTTCGCCTTTCACAACAACGGGTGCCCGTGGCCGCTTTTTCAGAATCAGTTGGTGGAGGTGTTATGGGTTAAAGACGCTTTTATTATCCACTTTCAATAATTCATGACGTTCGTCCGAAATCCAAAAAGCTGGAAATCACATCCTCTTTGCAGGGTGACGCCCTGCGTGTGCGTGCGTGTTCGCGTGCGTGTGTGTGTCGAGGGGGAGGCGAGGCGTGACAGGGCAGCACGCGGCGAGGCGGGGACAGTGCGAGCTGGCGTGCCATTGCCCCTGTGTGTGCTGTCTGTCTCTGCAGAGCCAAGTGGACGGACACGGAGATTGACATGCTGCGTGCAGCCGTGCGGCGGTTTGGGGACGACTTGAACAAAATCAGCTCTGTCATCAAGGACCGCACTGTGTAAGGACCATCCCCAAGACCTGTCCAGCCCACCCTTGCATCCTTCCCACCTCCCCCGACTCGGCTTAGACCCACTCCAGGGCGCGGGTGAATTGGGATACAGATGTTGCCAATTCAATATATGCTGTGACGGAATTGTGAGGTCTAATACTCCTGTTTTCAAAGCATGGCTTTTTCTTATTCCCATTGAAATTGGTCTCGGGTTAAATCAAAACAGTTGAGAAATGACGCATGCTGCTTTTGAGAGGTTGCAGACCAGAGTGGTTCGTGTCCGACATTAGTGATGCAAATATGCTTATACCAGGCCGAGCGCTCACTCCCCCTTTCTGGATAAGTTGGCCGTGTCCTGCGCTGAACTCTGGTCAGGCTCAAGAGAAAACGCGCTGTTTCCTCTGGGGGTGTCCAGTGTGTGAAGGCTGTGCTGTTGCTGTGGATAGCTCTGTTTATAAATAGTCCCAGGCAATTCATGACCAGATTTATTGAGCTCTGCATACTTATGCTACTGACACTTTGGTATTTTGTTTGTGAATTTTCTTGCATGTATTAGGATGAATTTTACAATGGTGTAAACCTGGTGTAAACTTAAAGAGCCAGGAGTTAACTTCAATATTAGGGACCGCTGCACTCTTTTTCTTTCTTGTAATAATTTTCGATTTCTGTCAACCGCATTCCTTCAGGTTTTAGAGGTACAGATAGTGGAAAAAATAATGTCATGTCAATCTTGGGCCAATCGGTTGTTGACCCATCACATGTGGCAGCGATGTCTGCCAGTGTCTGGAATTCTGCCGAAGCATGTGGTACCAATTTTCACGAGAGTGTCTGTCAACTCGCGCCTGGTTGATGGAGATAGAAACTGCTTTCTCAGGCATCATTGCAGAATATGCTATAAATGTTTGAATTGGATTCCGAGCTGATGACTGAAAAGGGGCATGAGATCTGAATAAAATCAGTGTCATGCTCAACAAACCACTGGGTGGCCACATGTGCTTCATGGATGGGGTTCCATTTTTATCCTGGAGACCAGCCCTCATTGCAGGAAAGAAATGCTGCAACACAGGGTGAAGATGATTACTTAATACCATTAAACTCTGATGTGAATTGACCTAGCCTTCTAAGGGAATGAGTGAACCCAAGCCATTCCAGGAAAAGGCTCATCAAGTATTCGGCTGTAGAGTCCTTAGGATGGGGCTATGTGCGCTCATGGGTGTCAAGAATGTGGAGAAGGATGAGTCGTCTGTCCATATCGTATTTCTCCACTGCTTGGTAGTCCATTGCCTGTGCTCTTTGCACTTCTCGCCCTGCAGTTGTTTACATCCAGATTGGTCTGTGCACAGCAGCACGATTATGGTATCGTGCTCTGTGGAATTCCTGGTGGACAGCTTTTTATGAAAACTGTCTGTTCTTTCCCCAGTATGAAACAGGAAGTCAGGCGATCTGCAGGTGCTTTCTTATTTTGCCTTGCGCTTTGAATTGTCGCGGAGATTTCACAGTCCCGGAGTGTGAATCTGCTCACTGTTGCCCTGTTCTGATGATGTCTTTCCCCTGGGAGTCCCATACTTAGATCACCTTAGACACTGTTGCTTGTGAAATATAAGCAAGTTGAGTTGGTTGAGCCAATTAAGATCTAAAACTCTGCTGACCTGACTTCCTGTACAAATAATCCGTTCCTTTTGCCACTTAAGATCAGAGGTTGAAGAAGAAAAAGGGAACCTGCATCAACAACTGCAGCCTGCAGTGACTGCAGCCTCTTCCTTCGTTTTGCCCTCTTTACCCTTCTCAGAGACTCTATGGGAGGTTTAATTCCATTTCCTAGATCCCGTAAGAATTAATTTGATTACTTTAAGACTTTACAGAATTGTGTAGAATGGAAAGCAAATGCTGGATTGCGGGTTGCACCAACAGGCCTGTCCTGCAGGGGGCGCCCCAAGTCTGCAGCTGGAAAACATCTCTGCATCTTGCAACTACTCGGGCTGAATCCGACTCCAGCTTTTTTGCTTTCCTTTATTTTCACTCCCATTTTGAGTCGTGGTGTTGGGATCAACAGACTTGTGAATTTGACATCTTTCTATCTGCTGCTTCACTCAAGAGTGCAATTCTGTGAGCACATAAATCAGAACATGTGGCCTATTAAAATCCCAAACTTTTATTGGTATTATCTTTAATTTGTATAAGACTTTCATATGTAACTTTTGCTTTTTTATTGTCAGGTCAGATGCAGAAGTTCATGCCTTTTGTTAGATATGGAACTGTGTTTTTGTGTGATTTTTTTAGAGGGTAAACAAGAAGAGGTCAATATGATCTGCTAATATCCACTTCTGGTTCTTAAAAATATTGTTCACTTGCTTTAGCTGAGCGGAGACTAGTCATCTTACGTGACTGATTGGCAATGGCTGGACGGTTTCATCAGCCCCTTGACTCTCTTAAGGCAAAGTCTGAACCGTAACCTCCAGGCTAAAAAAGTCTAATGCTGTTATTGTAGGTCTGTATTCCATCTTTAACTGCATCTGTCCCTCCCCGAAGCAGTGCTCAAATCAAGACGACCGTAAAGAGGAAGCTGTACGAGGACAGCGGGGTTCCCCTCTCCTCTGAATCTCCCAAGAAGACGCCCAAGAAAACCCAGGTCTCCGTGGCGACGACCCCAGCTGTCATCACTGTGCCAACCTCGCAGGTTGTCGTGACGACAGCCCTGCAGGACCCCTCTCCCGCGCCCTCAGCCATCAAGAAGCAGAAGACGGCAGGTGAGTAAGGCACGGGTGGTCTGTACTTGACCTTGTCTCGTTCAGGGTTGGACTATGTGGTAGTTCAAAATACCAGGTAGTACAGCGATCCCAGAAAAGAGGGCCTTTTATTAGATGTTTAAAATGTAATGCATGAGTTGATTTACTGAATGTGTTTATTAATGCAGATGTTGATGGCAAAGCATATAGAAGCCCCCATAAAGTCTTGCCTCTCTGATTGCTGTCACTTTGTCTCTCTTGGAGGATTTAGGTCCGAAATTGGTCTCATCAAGTCTGGTGTTCCTCAGGGCTCGATACTGGGTCCCCTACTTTTCAGCATTTACATGTTTCCACTTGGTCAGCTTTTAAGATCACATGGCCTCACCCATCATTTCTATGCTGATAATACTCAAATATACATCCATACCAAACCTGGCACTGATGTGGCTGTCTCTATTCTATCTAATTGCTTCTCTGACATAAAAACTTGGATGACTCAAAATTTCCTTCATCTTAACTGTGACAAGACTGAAGTCATGCTTATTGGCACCCCCATCAACTTCGTAAAGCCAATCCTGTAACCCTGTCTGTGGATGGTACCGTACTTGAGCTTCAGTCTTAATTGAAAAACCTTGGGGTAATATTTGATTTAGGCTTAACATTCGACCCACATGTGCAGCATATTGTTAAAACATCTTTCTTTCACCTCAGAAACATCGCTAGACTACATCCCATGTTATCACTATCTGTAGCTGAAAAGCTGATCAACACATTTGTCTTTTCCCGAATTGACTACTATAATGTTCTACTCGCTGGGGTATCTAAATCCACATTGAAGAAACTCCAGTATGTCCAAAATTCGGCAGCCAGAGCCCTGACCAGGTCTAGTGCAAGTGATCATATTATTCCTATCCTGGAGTCCTTGCACTGGCTTCCTGTCAAGTTTCGTGTCGACTTTAAAATCCTCATGCTCACCTATAGGACTCTGCATGGCTTGGCACCTCAGTACCTCTCTGAACTATTATCTCCCTACTCCCCACCTCGCAACCTTTGCTCTTCTAATTCTGGTCTCCTATCTGTCCCCCAAGCCCGTCTACGTTGTATGGGTGACAGGGCCTTCTCGCGCTCTGGAACTCTCTCCCCAAGGATATCGGAGAGTCACCTTCTCTAAACTCCTTCAAATCCAGACTCAAAACCTTCTTTAGAAGAGCCTTTACTTAACTGGTTCCATTCTTCACTCCTCTGCTCCTACTGTGTTTAGTACCACCATCTACTGTCACCTCTGTGTATTCTCATCATGTTTATCTTGTGTATTTTTTATTGTTTATTTTTAATTGTTGTTGCTGTTGTCATTCTGTAAAGTGCTTTGAGAAGCCAGCTTTAAAGGCACTATATAAAATAAAGTTTATTATTATTATCATTATAATTAAAAGGGGGCAGTAGCTTACACTTTGTGGAATGGAGTGTTGCTTTGCTTAAGCTGCAGAATTACAGTTTGCTCCTCTTGGTCAATACCACGTCGATATACTGTTATCAGTCAGCAGTGGCTTAGTGTTTATCTCTGTCCTGGCAGATGTCACTCTGAGTGCACTGAATGACTCAGATGTGAACAGTGACCTTGTGGACATTGAGGGACTGGAAACGGGCTCCACCACTAAGAAGCTCAACTTTGACCAGGGTGAGAACCAGGGCCTATGCCTTTATGCACTGTACCATTCTTCCTGCTACCTCTCCTTCTGTTTTTGTATTCCCTGTCCATATATGCTGTCTGCTACTGTGGTTTATATTCTCTAATCATTTCTATATAGTTGCACTGTTGTTTTTTTTTTTAGTCTGTTCTTTCTGTCATTATGATGTCTCTTTGCCTGCTGTGTGTTTATCAGAGAGCCTCAATTTGGACTCCAGTTTGATTATGAACTCCAGCGACCTGCCCCTCCTCTCGCGCTGATGCCCTTCCCCCACGAGGCCGGCCAGTCCTCACCCAGGCAGGAAATGACACGCTGTAAGACGTCAAAACATCAGGCATGGAAAAGGACAGCACCGAGGCAGTGGGGACAAGTCACATTAGCTGTTTAAAAGGATCACTTTCTCAAATCTCAAAAAGTGGGGAAAAAATACAGAACAGTTACTACCTGCATACCAAGCTTCCTTGCAATGTTTGTCATTTATCATGGAATCATTATAGTTGGGGCGGGGGGGGGTGGGGACAAATATCATGATGAAAACTTTGAAAAGCTCCTGGTTTTGTTTTTTTCGGCATCCTGTACTTGACTGAAAGGTGGAGAGACAAGACAGCTGCAGGTGGAGGGGAGAGGTGTTGGTGAAACCGTCCCAAGCTGTCCTACTTCATTCAGAGTGGCCGAGATTATGGCTTTGTCTTACGTTTTGGACTATCTTGTGCTCTCTGGAGGAAAAAAATGCTATTAAATAGCATTTTTTTTTTAGAAAAAAAGAGACAAGGTCGGACGGTGACTCTTCATTGCCGAAAGGATTCATCTTCAGATGCAGTTCCAGGGATGGCTCACCAATCTGGGTGCATCGGACTCCAGCAGGGTTTATGTGTGTTTTTTGAGGATCAGTGACTTCAGAATGGAAGAGCTCAATTGGAGTGAAAACCTGAATATTCTACATCTTTCCCTGACCGGACAGAAGCACTCCTAACTTACCTGAGCCAGTCTCATGACAAAGGGTTCAAAAACCTCCTGTGTTTTTCCTCTGTTAGCAGACTAATTCTCAACTATTTCTGCTCAAATAAAAAACAAAACAAAACAAAAGACACTAGGCTAGGTGAGGTTTAGTTGAAATGCAACTCCCTGCTTCTGTGAGCTTACAGTGATAGAGACTGCTCACATAAAGCACTGTGGAGATGGAATTTGAGTGTCAAATAGACAAGGGGCAGACAGGTGTCATGATGATCAAAACCGGGTGGATAGAACATACCATTTAAAATAAGATTGGCCCTCCTACATCTAATGTTTCTAAAGACTCAAAGAACCCTGCTGGACTATGTTTCTTAGGGATTGTGTTTACCACACATGGTGTATAGGGTCCAAGTGTAATATTACTAGTTTTTTAGTCTATCTCAATTCAATTTTTATTTTTTTTTAATATGCTTTTTAGATATTTGTCACGACTGCAGATATTACCTGGTCCTAAGCGATGAGTTGGCTTTCGGGAGCAAGTGGAATTATTAAAGGATATTTTTCTATCATGTCAGATAGACATTTCTGGGTCTACTGAATAAAACATTGTGCTTAAAATTTTACAAAGTGAATTATTTTTCTCTATACAAATTTACATTTCCTGCTGTCCTGTACACTGGCTTCTAAAGTCTTTTCAGTAGAAGACTGACTTGTTGGAAATATTCACTTCTGATGAAAATAGGGGATTATTTCACTCCGCTGAATATGTAGCTAGATTTGTTTTATTGTTGAATTTAGTGTATTTAAAACAGGAAAAATAATTTAAAGCATGCAGTGTTCTTGGGTTTTATTGTTTCAGGTCAGTAATTGAGAAATGAAAGGGCGTTTGGTTCTTCTTGCAGCTTTCAAGAGTGTGCATAATACTATCCTACTTCTGAAATGGCATGTAGTGGCAGTTTGACTTATTTTCTATTTTATGGGTGCAGATTTGCTGTGAATACTTGTTGCACAGCTTATGTTCTTGATTACTTGCACCTCTGTTGAGGTTGCGTCTGTAGTTTTGTTTTTAGGCCAATAATAGAGAAACAAAGCCAATACAAGCATCATTTAAGTTGCAGAAAATCCCCAGGCAATGCCAGACACCACTCTTCAAATGCGCCTTGTCAAGTAATAAAAATCATGGAACACAACAACCCAATCAGTTCTGTTAATTCCAGTCTCCTTGTCCCGTGTGGAAACTGCTGCTTGATCATTATTCTAAGATGGGTAACCTTGGTTCTTCTGGGCCATGCCAAGGCTCAGATGTAAATGGTGCTGTAATTCTCATAATTGGCCTAGCAGCAGTTGGTCCTTTTTAATAATTAGGGTTGGCTGAAGCATGACAATGGAATACAGTTGATATCCACACTGATTACCTACCTGTCACCAAAAAGGACAATTGCTTCATATTTCCTTAACTGTACCTTGAGTGGTCAAAGGTTAAGTGTGGAATACAGCATTGCTGTACTTTCTGGTGAATACACCAAGTTTGTGGAAACTTGTGTTTGTAAACTTTACCCTGTTGTGTGATGATGGCTTTTTTTTTCCTTTGCAATTTTTCTCCTTTATTAAGTTGATATAAATTGTTTTGGTGTAACTTGTAGATAGTTTGATAGTGATCAACAAATATGCATTTGTACAACCGTGTAATTAAAACCAAGTTTTTAAAAGCAGTGCGATGTAATAATGTAGTAAATGTAATTTTAAACAATCCAATTCTGTTCTTATAGTTTGTGGTTATTTGTTGAGAAAAAGCAAGCCTCTTCTTGCTTAACACAAAGTGCTTTGAATACTGCCATTAGACAACTCATTCTTAATTTAGTTACATAAATGTAATTACATATTGAAAAGCCGAGATGGTGGCTACTGACATAATGCAGTAATGTAGTGTAAATTGTCTACCTTTGTCTACCTGGCGGCCCTGGTCCTTTCTGCCTAAGCTTGCTGATGTCTAACATGGGTGTCAGGATCAACAGGAAGCTCAAGTAATATTTAAGGCCCTCCTCTGTGCTACAGAACACATTGCACATATGCAATAAGTGTACTAAAATACACTAAATACTTTGTCAATACTATAATTGCACAAAAAGATCACAGCACTTCTGAAGTAAGAAGGCTGATGCAAAGTGTCTGCTAGTGTATATCGGTTAGGCCCCCTGCTATGTAAATAAATTGAACTTTTTTTAAACAGTTTATGGCTACCTTCTAGTGTAATTACTAGTGTAATTTCTCATCCTTGGTAACATTTTACATGAAATATTTGGTATTTTCCAAGTTTGATTATAACCATTTTCTGTATACATATAGAAATTTAATGCTCTGTTATCTCTTAGGTGGATACTGTGGGACTAAATCTACAATGGAATTCACTATTTTAAGACCATCTGTAATTGTTTTAGTCTTTTTAGATAGAATCTACTGAATTCAAGTTATGAAACAGTTTGTAGTTTCATTACTACCTATTTTTTAGAAAACTAAACCCTTTTCTAACCTGTGAAAGTTAAAAGCATAACTCACTGACAACATCCAATAATAAATCAAAGTTGTATAACTATCACTGAAGAGGATTTTGATCTGATTGCAAAAAAAAAGTACTTAAAAAATAAGAAAAGAAAACTGTATGCCAAAAGAGATTTGAAATTAAGTTTATTTTTCCATGATAAAGTGACAATGATTTCCAGCCTCAGTAGATCTTCATTAAGTCTAGTCATATTCACTGAGCCTTTCCGGGATCATTCTGCCACTCCCTTATACTGCCGTGTCCAGCCGAGGTCTGTGCAAATCTGATCAGTGTCTCCCCACCGGAGGTCCAGCAGCACCGAAGTTGTTTTGACTGCGTCCAGCTGTGTATGAGCTGCATGTCCAGTGTAGACCCAGTCAAGTCTAAGCTGTGTTGACAGTGTCAGCCACACTGGAGCAGCACAAGCTATACTGGCAGCCCAGTTTGAGGGCAGCTACCAATATTGATGTGCTGCTACAGCCAGGCAGACAGAGCTGGACGACACGTGTGACCACATAGTAACGCACACGGCACCATCAATACTGAGTACAAAACCAGTGACACCACCGTAACAGTGCCATCAAGGACTGTGTATGCCATGATTAATCCTGATTAATCTTAGCCATACATCTATATGTTAAATGTATCAGGAGTATGTAATTACATATAAAATTAACCTGGCTACTGAGTGCAGTTAAGGCACCAGGAATTCAGCGAAAGAAAATTTAGTATTCTATTACATTAGTTTGGCAGGAGCTAGTGTGACGCATCTAAGATATTTCACTAAAAGAACACCATAATAATGGTTTGTCTTTATTTCTGCTTTTGAGCCTTCTTTTTTTGAAGATGAAACCTCTTCTACCTTTCACAGTAACCAAAACACAGCAAGAGAAGAGAAAACTTACTTCCTTTCCCCAGCACTACTGCAGTACAGTACTAACGTAAAGGTGTTAGGTATATTATCAAATGAGGTACAAAGACATTATTGTTTAAAACATGGCTGCTTTGTTGCACTGTAGCCTGGCTTTCTCTTGTGCTGTTTCAGTTACACAATTTATGAGGCAAATAAAAGCACCTTCTTGCTCATACAATAAATGCCAGTCAGTGTTAGATTACTAGGTACCATTTTCCAACAGTTGAGCCTAATGTGGCCTAACTCTTTATTAAGGAATGTACACTTGTGTATGTGAATGAGTGACAGAACTTGGGAACAGTCCCAGGTTTTTGTAAACTTTTTTTTAATTTATACTCATAAATGGGAAATCTTACATACTTTTCAGTTATGATGACATGTAGGTAATATTTAATTGTAATATAAAATTTAGCTAGGTAATTGAATACAAAAACTCTTATAATTTCAATACAAACCATCACCACATCCTGTACAAGACAAGACATTCTCCTGCCTAGTAGATGATAGGAATAAAAGGAGCGGCTGTTTCTCAGGTACTGCTGGATGGTGGATGTCCCAGTGCTCCCAGTAACAGCACATAATGGTTTGGACCTGTACTGGGAGCCTGCAAACCATGATGTGCTGCTATAGGGCGCGCAGGAGCCAGGGAGGGAGCTGTTGCTCGAAAAGGATGATTGTTTTTATAACAAGGTTGTCACAAACTATTTCAAATTCTGTAAAAAAAAAACTAAAACACAAGACAAACTAGTTGGTTTATACTTCTCTCTTTTAGTAAAGGTAAAATAGCTACCCTACTGAAACACGTTAAAAAACTAATGCTTCATGTCAGTTCCCATATTTCTTTTTTTGTCCTGTGTTGCTTTATGTAAAATATTTTTGCAGTGTTTTTTACTAATTCACTGATAAGAGAGCAAATACCTGTTTTTCAATATCTGTTTGTCTTCTTTTACAAAGGAACTGTTGTATATTTCACACCACACAAAACGGAGACTGAAGGCTTCCGAGTGCTTCTCTTCAAAAGACATTTACAATAACCCAAGGCTTTTCTGAAACAAAGGTAGAGCTCTTCATACTAAATGCTTTCAGTGGGGTCATTTTACAGAATTGTCTGTATTATTACTGCTGAGCCAGCATCTTAGGGAATAGCTTTAGGGAATTGACTGAAGCTTGAAGGACTCAGTAGATCACTCACTGTTTCTGTTTGAAGGCCTACAGAGTCTATCGTCCAGCACTGCAGAATCCTCACCATCTTCAAAGCTTGAGTGTTTGTTAGTGAGCATCAAAACAGTGAATCCACAGGTACAAATGTGTGTTCCTAAGGCCTGTAATTATAAATGCAGGGCCTACTGTGAGGCATGTGGTAAAACAGAGCAGAGAGGCCCTCATTGACCTACTATGGGACCTCTGGCAGAACAGCCCTTTCTAACTTGCTATGGGAGAACTAAAGGCCTGAAGTGACCAACAGGGCCAATTGCTGCAGAAGCTACGCTAGACATCATACTGATGCCTCCCATGAGGATGGAGCTTGAATCATCCAAGTGACAAGACTAATCTGGATACTTGTAAATTATATAAAATAGACAATATTTAAAATTCCTCAGATAATCTTTTTTTTCCTCCTAATAAGGCAAGGTCAGATTATTTTTTTAAGTTTTCTATTGAAAATATTTGTGTCTGTTTTTTTCAACTGGTTACCACTGTTTTAATTCACAGTCTAGACTGTAAATAATTACAATGTGAGGGGGCTGCTGCTGACTGGAACAAAACACCCAACAAAACCTGTAAGAAGATGATCCTGTTGTACCAAGAAAAGAGACTGAGGAGTTATGAACAGCATCACTGGACTGGAGTACACTGGGCCAGGGATTTTCAGGGCCCAACACCCAACACAGAGACACTTCTCATCGCCAAATCCAGTACAGCAGAGTACACAATCCACACACTCACACAGCAGATCTGCCCTGCCTGCACTGACCAGTGAATCTGCTGACCTACACTCCAGCTGTTTGTATTTTAGAATGAATAGCATCATTATTTCTGAGAAATGTAGTCTTCAGTTTGATTTTGTTTTTAAGTTGGGGGTCCCAACTGAGAAGAAAAAGGGATCCCCCAGCCAGAAAGGGTGACACCCCCCCCCCATTTAGACCACAGAATTGACTGAATGTGTCTTTGTTAAAGATGATTGTCTGATAGCAACTAAATTCCTCCTTCTAAAAGCCTGATTAAGGGCTACCTCCCTTTTTCTTGCCTTATTCTCTTTTGTTTTTCTATAACCCTTTTTTTATTCTTTATCCAGCAGGATAAGACAATAATTCTGTAAATACCCTTTTTTGCTGTTGAAAAAATAAATGACCTATTGACCTATAAAACTGCTATCTGGGTGGGAGAGCCAGGACAGTGTGACTCTTTGTGTTACAGAGACAGAGCAGTTTAGGAAAGAGTCAGCAGGGAATTCTGACACAGCTACCAAAAACAAAATGGAGGACAGGACCAAGCAGACAAAATGGAGGAAGGGGAAGTACCACTGCTCACAGGCTGTTTCTGGCTAAATGGTTAAAGCACACAAGCAAAAGCAACTTTGTGAAAAAGAACACATCAGTACCACTGACTTTAAATACAGTTACACAAACTGTGACATTAAAACAGGAGCAGAGGGCACATTACATTAGTAAGCACTACAAAGCAATGATGTTCATGTGTTAAATTAGAGGATCTGAAGACAAAAAGGAAATTTTCCACGCACCTGTCAAGGGCACCTGCAGTTTTCTGTTCTGCCACAAACAAATGGGGAAAGAGGTGGAAGGTTACATTGTCCTGTAGAAGCAGAAACGAATAAAATGATATACTGTTGTTCATAAAAAATAATAAATGGATAAATAGCCAAATGTATTTTAGTACATAGAGGGTAATGAGATGAGTGACGTGGAATTAACCAGAATTATCCATGGGTGGACTAGTGTCTGTAGACACTGCAGAGAGGGAACGGGGTTAAGTACAACATAATTAGAAACAGACAAATGGCTACAGGCAGCGCCTTGAAACTCCATTTCCTTCCGAGAATCAGGGGCAATTGTCAGCTTCTATCCTTGCTCTCCTGCCTTTCCATTCCATCTGAACTGAAAGTAACTTATTGTAAAGCAACTATGCCAATTACCTCCTTAATGGATCGCAGTGACCGCAGTTCTAGGGCCTTTAGACCCTCTGATTCAAACCAGAGTGTGGAAGCCTCACCTCTTCTACTGTATTCCGCTGCATGCCCAACCTGGACTTGGACCTGCAATCAATTAACTGTTTACTTTACCTTTAATTAGTTAATAGGGTCCTGTTGCTGAAGATAACCACTGACATAGGATGAGCTGCACTGATGCGTGCAGTATAACAAGAAGGAACACAAACGGCTGATTTATAGAAGCCCAATTTGCAGGGATCTCTGTGACCAGAGTCAGCCACTCCTGTGACATACCATCACTCACGCATGGACACTGAACACCATGCAGCACCACATACAGGCGTTAGAATGTATAGTATTACAATACGTGCAGCAGTCCCATCCAAATCAAAATGACTTTGAGCAAGACAGTAATGACATGCAACAATCTACAACAGTTAATAACATGACTAGCATTCTTTCAAATAGGTCCATAATAATTAATCAGCACTGCAGCTGCTGCTCTAACACACCTGGGTTCAGGGACAACATTTCCCTTTTACTCAGGTACTATATAATAATCACAATACTCTTCCTCATTAACTCTTGGTGTTTGTCAGGCAGCTCAATATTGAAGCACTATATATATATGCTGTGTGTCCATTAAAAAAATCCCTCAGGGACAATAAACTCTTATCTTATATATTTTTTCAATAAAATGTGACCTAACTGGTAGGAAAACTAGTTTGCCTCATTATTTTTTACTGCAAAGTGCAACAGTAAAGTAATTTGTCATTTGACTTCATTCACTACTATAAGCATATTTTTACACCTCTGCAACTTTCAATGTTCCACTACAACTGCACCATCAGTGAAAGTTACATTATTCCAGAGGTTCTCCTTGTTTTATATAATAAATGTTCATGAAAACCTAATTTGTTTAATAAATCCATTTTATGTATTTATGTAGTTTTATTTTTTCACCATACAACTGAAAATACAATTTATTTAATATACACCCAATGTACCGAATGAAGGTCTAACATCGGGCAAATATTAACAACAGGAAAGCCTGTGATTTTATCACTCATGACAAGCACAAATAATACTGTTCTGCCTATATGTAATTTATCACAACACTTTATTCACAGTTTAACTTTAAATCTGAGACTTTTTTCAGGAAAAAAACATGAATAAATCTTACCTGTACAGGTTTATCAGAAAAATGAAATTATTTTAAAAAATGAAAAACAATACCAAATGCCTTAACTTCAGAGGCTCTGTTTTAGTATGTTAAAAACATTTTCGACAGCTTAGTGAGTGTGAGTGTTCATCTCATTACACTCGAGCCTTATTGCATTAAAAGAAACTCAACATACAAATAATTAAATAAATAAACAATTATAAATGTATATTATTTTTTCAAGTCAGGATTTAATTAACCAAAACACAACAGTAACTGCTAATGCTCTAAGCACACAAAAAGAAAAGCTGCACACAGTGCTGAATACACTGGTGAAATTAAAAGCCATTTGGAAAATCCTTGCAGGACACTCATCATTACAGACTTCCACATGCAAACAAATATATAATGTAATACACATAGTATGTATGGTACAGATCCTAATGTTTAACTTACAACAGAGTGTGAAGATATGATCTTGCCTTCAAGTTCTATAAAATAAATTCAATTATACAAAAAAAAACAATTCAGATCAAATGGTTTTCAAGACATGCAGGTGAAACATACAGGTCCTATAGAGCCATTACCTACAGAAAGGGGACAGGCACCTCAGGGCTCTGTTCAGACAACAATGTAGGGAAAAAACAAGATAAACACACTTTCAAACACAGTGAGAGTCAATACACACGCAAGACATTAAATAAAATCACAAGTGTAAAGGAAACCTGCTAATATCAATATGTATTGTCATATAAAGAGAATTCCTGTGTATATGTTATCCATAAAGACACACACAAATTTATACATACAGACACAATATACATACATACAGATAGTATTTCTAGATTAAACTCACACTGCTCACACAGATTGGTATCTGTGCTGGTGACACACATCTGAAATCTCTGTGTCTGAACCAGACAGGTGGAACAGCAGGAGGCAGGTCGGTGTCAGAACCGAGCCGTGCTACACTGCAAACGGACCAGCTGGTACAGGAACTGAGCCTACTTGATATCCCTGCGGTACCTAAGTGCGACTCAGAGCACTGAGAGAGTGTGAGAGTGAGACAGGCAGAGAGAGAGAGAGAGAGGCCTGCTTGTGCTGGAGTGGAGAGGCTCCTGGGAGTAGCCAGTTAATAAAATGGCGTGGTAAGTGCTGAGTTAGGCCAGAGATACCCTGATACACACTGCACCCCACACACAGTATTCACTCAAGCCTGGAGCAGCAGCATCCCAGTGATAAGAGTGTTTAAAAAAATATGCCCATTCTGGCAGGGCATTCCTACTATTATATTCCAACACATTTCAGAAAGATAAAACACAGAAACCAACAAAAAGAAAGATATGTGATGTGGCAAAATTAAATAAATAAAATAAGGTGTCTAAACTTAAGGACTGCTTTTAAAAATTAAGATATTCCAAAATGTTTGAAGGGTTAATTTAATTTTTAAAAATGGTAATAATGGTTATTGAATATAATTTTTTATTCTTTAATAGCTTAAATATCTCCTAGCTGGTTTCAGACAGTCCACTTAAACACACCACACCCGATGTGGTGTAAAAAAAATATTCCACATAAAAATGTACAATTAAATGCACAATCACAGAAAAATAAGCCCAGAAACATTACGGATTTTCACATTTACAAACATAAAAATCTGAAAGAAAATGATTTTTTTTTTAAATATCAGAATTCTGCTTTTTTTCCCTTTCTTTCAAAACAGCAGCAATAGAAATAGACAACTGTACACCCTATCAGCCCCATATCCGAAAAAGAAAAATTTAGAGATCCAAAAATATATTATATCGGAATATTTATATAAAAATAACACGAATTATCAATAAGATGGCGTTTTTAAAAAAAAACTATTTATCATTAAAAACCAAGACAGAAATTTAACCAAATAAATCAACTAAACATATACGCATTCAAAGAAAGCAGCTAAGAAACTGAAAAAATGAAATAAAATGTGTTTCTATGAATTTACAAGAGTGATAGGATGCAGCAGTGGTGAGTTTTGATACGTTTGCTGCTAAAATAATTTTGGTTGAAAGTGATCACGTCAGCACGCGGAGAGTAGGCTCTGTTGAACAGGCTCATTACCACGACAGGCAGTCTCAATCAGAAAAAAAAAACAGAAAAATCAAGACGTACATGAAACCACTCCACATAAACTGGTCTCTCTTCCTTTCTCAACATCTAAAGCTCAGAAAAACCCACCACAGTACGAACAAAAAAATAAAGAGCACCACTTACCTCCAAGTCCAGAACAATAATGCAAAATAATAAGAAAATGCATGTACAGAAATAATAATTGCCAAACAGTCTGAGAGCAAACCCACATGACCAAACAAACAAACAGCATGAGCAAAAACACACATGCATCAAAAGCCAGAGAAAAACAAAATATTATATTCGCCTTGATTTTGTATTTGTAAAGCTGCCCTGCTTGTGTCACTCTCTCTCACACACACACACACGCACACAAAAACAGTTAAAAATTTCAAATGGACACAAAAAAAAACAACCACTGCTTTCCTGGAACAAAATAAAAAAGTCGGGTCAAACAAACACTTCAGTAAACCCCAGATTTTGCCCTAGATATAGCAGAAGAAGAAGAAGAAGGAGAAAAAGAAGAAAAAAATCTCATGAAAGGATAAGGAAAAAAAAAGAGACTTTTTCAGACTTAAAACCACCTCACAATGGGACTTTCCAATCCAAATTAAGAAGAAGGAACTCTCCCCGTTTAAAAAGGGGGTCTCTTGCCCTGATCGGGGGGGTTTTTGGTCTCTAAAATTTGCCCCAAAACCCTCACCCCCCCCCCCCGTCCCTCCTTATTCACCTCCAAAAAATATGAATCCTGTGCAGTGCAGCCTCCCCTTTGCCGAGGTAGTGAAGCTGAGTGAAGGACTTGGTAGGCATAAAAGGAGGGCTGTAGCTTTTTTCCCCCGGTATCACTTTCTACAATTAAAATGAACCTTTTCGGGGGGCTGTAAAAATCTGAAAAAAAATCAGGGGCTCCCCCTGGGGTCACTTTAGAGGGGTGTGAAGTTTGGGGTCTCCCGCTGCTACCATTGGGGGGCAAAAAATTAATTTGTGGGGCTTCGTGTCTGGGCTGCGCCAATGTTAACAACCCTCGCTCTCCGGCTTTTTTTGTACGGCTGCCAAAGCACTCAAACAGGCAGCGCGAGAAAGAGAGAGAGAGGGAGAGGGAGAGAGGGAAGGAGAGAAGGAAATGGATAGATGAGGGAGAGAAAGGAGGAAAACAAGAAAAGGAAAGAGATAAGGATCTGTTGTGTGTACGACTGTATTTGTGTATGCAGAAGGAGGAGGGTGAAAGTGGCGGTGAGAAAAACTTTCTGATTAAGTTTAGTTGTGTCTTCAGACTCACACTCAATACACAGATGTGCATAGGAAATCCACAAGCACTTGCCCCAGAGCTTGCCTCAGTTTGGCCTCAATTCAGTTTGTACAAGAATAAAGAGGAGGAAAGGGGGGACGGAGAGAAAGGGGTTGATTAGACTGAAGTGGAATAAAAGACAGTTTGCATCTAAAACCACATTGACTTTCTTTTCCTTGTTTGCACTCTCAGCTTCTATACATCTGCCTCTGCCTTTCTGCCTCACTGTACAGAATTTTATACCCACATTTTTTTCTGCCTGGTGCGTTTTTATAGGCTTACGGAGAGGCCAGCGAACACAGCGTGTGGAATGTGCTGATCTGGTTCAGCAGTTAGTTTTACTGAAGGGAGAGAAGCTGCAGCCACATACGACACACACACACACACAGGGACACACACTCACAGGCACAGAGCTTTCAAAGTGTCGATGACTGAGAAACTCCACTCACAGAGAAGTTTGCAGATAAATCAGAAGGCCATCATAAGACACAACCCTCCTATGAAAAACACCACTGAGCTAACCTTTGCTTCCTAACGGACTGGAGCCTTGTGTCCCCATTAACTATATATATAAAAAATAGATTATAATTTTTATAGTAAGGATTCATACAAATGGATGTCACAGTGGTGTGGCAGTTAGCTCAACTGCCTCACAGCTCTTAGATTCAATCCCAGACTGAGGCACCTCTCTGTGTGGAGTGTGCATGTTCTTTCCATGATAAAATGGGCTTTCTACGAGTGCTATAGTTTCCTACAACCTTCCAAAGATATGCTGCTTAGATCAACAGGTGTCTCAAAGGTACTCATTTATGTGTTTGCCCTGTAATGGGCTGCCATCTCTTCCAGGTCATAGTATGACCTTCCACACTGTGTTTAGAAGGAAAGGCTCTAGGCTGCCATGACCCCTTCCAGAAATAAGCTGCTTTCTGGCAACAGATAGATGAAGGGATGAATCTTTATAATTAATGCTCCCAGAATAATTAAGATAAATCCTTCTGCTTCAACAACTTCATTCAATGACAAACAGTAGTAGTGTAGCCATCCCAAAAGTCTAAAACAGACAACCTTTCTCAACCAATATAATGTACTGGGCATGGCCACCCCTGGTCTCGGAGAGCCACAATTCAGCAGGTAATATAGGTCAATGTTAAATAATCAATGTGTAAAGATGGAGCACATTAGGCTTGATTGGTTTAACAAACTATTTTGTTCTGTTAAGTCTAGAAGTGCCACCTGTAGGCCTTGAGAGCTACAAGGTCTTGGTGCTACAATATCAAATGCTCACTGAACTGGTTCCTTGAACAAATCACCTGTTTAAGTGGTAAAAATAAAATTGTGCCAAGGGTTTACAAACTGATGACTAAGTGTGAGCCATAAAACTTGCTGGACTGTGGCTCTCCATGGCCATAGTTGGCTACCCCCGTAATATAAACAACACAAACAACTGTAACAGAGTAAAAGTCTGCAGGACCGATGTGAAACGGCACAATTACAGCTGTTTTCTGTGGTTATTACACAACCCACAAAAGTCAAACCAAACATCTTGCAGGAAATTGGGCCGTTACAACTCGGCAACACACATCACACTAAAATTATACCATGAGAATAAAACTACACCCTCCACAACCAGATCAAGGGATCAGCACATACTGTACATAATACTTTAAAACAGCACAAACTGTATATAATACTTTAATAACACTGATACCCGGGAGGGCTTCCATCTCTATTTCTTTAAATGTCTTCCCCTGACTTAACCAGTCTAACAACTGAATTCACTGGAAAAATCGGACATCTCTCTCTGTCTCTCTCTCTCTCAGAGAAACTGTACAGAGTTTTACTGACTGTTAAAACTGTCAACCTTAAAAGACATTGAGGGGAAAAAAGATCGAATCATTCACATGTTGACTGCATGTAGCTGAGCTAACAATTAAATCAACAGGCAACAGGAGTCGATTCTCCAAAGCAGAAGAGCCCAGTGGTTCTGCAGGAAAAAAGGCATAAGAGAACAGTGATGCCAAAGGCAGGCATTTATGATCGAGTTTTATACCCTTCTTTCACTGCAGTCTGTAGCTCTGCTGTCTGGGCTGAATAGCAATGTCTCCCTGTGTTACAAACGGGACATTTTATATAGGTAATGCCCCTGCACAGCTAGCTTAGACAGGATGTCATGCTCTTATCAGGTTATGTCTTGATTATCTACCAATAAAGTCATTACATAAGCAGATTGAGGACTATTACTAAAATAAAGCAGTAAAAACAAGGGAACTGTGTTTAAGGACGGCGCTTCACTGATATTTTAATGTACCCGGACCTTGTGACAGGAGTGCCGTTCCGCGCAGGTATTCCTTTAACCTTGGCCTTGAGCGCCTGTCGCAGCCTGACAGCTCAGTCGGGGGTCGGCGTTCAGGCTCCGTGAGACACGGGCGATTATCTCTTTAATCACCTCTTACTACATTTTGTACACGATGCGACAAATGTCATTATTATCTAATCCTCTTTACACTATTTTTTCTCTCACCGAAACCGTTTCCGACTGAACAATGCGCTGGCCCGGCCCGTAAAGGAGACACAGGGCAGCGAACAGCGCGGAGTCGCTCTCTTGCCCTGCTGTACGCCGGGAAGAGCCGAGTACGCAGCCGGCTGGAAAAACGGTTTTACTGGGGTTTTGCATGAGCATGAAGACTCACTGGCCTCGTCTGTATATTCGTGTCACTACGCAAACTTGGGGCCTGAGGTCCGACACTGCCAGTTTAGGCTGTTCATCTGGACAACGACACCAAACTTTTCATTAATGGTTCTTTTTACTGACCAGAGCCTAAAGACAGCAGTTATCCGCCTGCCAAGACTCAATACAACAAAAACGAAAATCTCAGCATCCACACAACTGCACAACTGTAGTGTCAATGCTTGCTGTGCCTAAAGATGGCAGTCCAAAAAAATACAAAAACACTTAAAAATAATTGAGCTAACGTACTCAATTGTGAGAAGATATCTCAAACATCTATTGAACAGTAATACAATATACACGTGCTTATAGAAAATGTTATTCAAAATTAGTATCTAGGTATTTCTAAAGGTCTGCAGTTACAGGCTTTACACACAGAGTACCAGCGAGCCAGTGAGCTGTTCAATCTTCGTCTCTTGCCCTGAACTATCGATTTCTGTAGAAATTCAGCGTATGTTTTTATCGCAAGCGAGCTTATATTTTACACGCGTTCACATCGCAGTTCATTAAAACTGTCGATGTATCGATTATGTTGTAAGACGGAACGGCTTGTGACTGTCCCTCTCAGAAGCGTGTCTGTCTGTGTGAGTTGTAACCAGTGCCAGTAACCAGGCAGTCATTTCAAGTTTATAGGTCTGAGTCCGGATCTCAAAGCGCTTTGCTCTCCCGTTACAACAGAGACCCCCGGCTGCGCTCAATTACTCACAACAAGACACTTATATTTAGGGCCTTAATACTTCACCTAAATATAGCAGTCATTACGAAACGTTTAACAGTTACACGTTTTGCATAAAGTTTACAGTCATATATAATTGACGAGAAGTTACAAAATAAAAGTTTAAATCATTTTAACACGCAGCAAAACAAAAAACGAATGATTCCTAAAATAACTGCGGGGAAATGTAAACGAAATTATTATTATTTTTTTAATTATATTTGAACCCCCCAGCAAGAAATCCAGTTGAAACGAAATCAGAAAAGAAGACAACAGGCTTATTTTTTTTTTCGGAAGAGGGGTTTCCAAAAGCCAGCATCGCGTTGTAAATGATTTAGTCACACGACGTAGTACCTATTGTATTTTCTGTTCTCGCATTGCAATCGCAGTGATGAATTCGGACAAGCAGCGAAAATGCTTCTGACGAAACAGCGGGCCTCCGAGAATAAACTTTCAAGGAAGGACAAATTACTGCCATTACTGCTTCTGTTCAACGAATAATTCTCGTTTTAACCATTACATGCAATTTCCTTAGAAGGGCACTGTTCAAGAAACGAAGATGAAATAGTATAATTGAGGGGAAAGTCTATTCGAATTCTAAGTTTATTTTCGCCTAGTTTTAGTTCTTGCCGTTAAACATGCATGGTGTAGTTAACTGTAGCAACATTAATAGTGGCACTAGTAACAGTAATAACTAAAATAGTCATAATAAAATCGTAGAAACGGGAGAGCTGTAGTGAATGAAAACGAATTCCAGGCTTGCAGAGGGAAAGCTGGAGGTTTGGCGGAGCAGGACAGCCCATATGCGAGGGATTCCGGCGGACACGAAGCCCAGAGCACGACGGCGCTGGATATACTGTACTTTACTGTACCACAGTTAATACCGCAGTGCATACTGTACATCGAAATACTTCAAGCGATTTAAAAATAAAAGCGTTTTCTTTTCGCACAATAGAAAGTGGGTTAATTCTACTTCCAGAATATTTTTTAACGTGGCGAACAGCTGGGCTATCGATGACGGCAGCAGCCGCGGGAGAAAATGAAAAGGCTGGAAAACAGAGCGAGTTCTTGCTGCCGCTCCCCTGAACAGGTTCAACCTGAGATTAGTTACTCTGACTGTGTTACTAACTGTATCCTCACGGCTCTGCTATTCCTGTTACTACTGTAGCCTCACGGCTCTGTGATTTCCGTTACTACTGTATCCTCACGGCGCTGTGTTACTACTGTATCCTCACAGCTGTGTTACTACTGTATCCTCACGGCTCTGTTATTACTGTATCCTCACAGCTCTGTGTTACTACTGTATCCTAACGGCTCTGTTATTACTGTTACTACTGTATCCTCACAGCTCTGTGTTACTACTGTATCCTCACGGCTCTGCTATTCCTGTTACTACTGTATCCTCCCGGCTCTGTGTTAATACTGTTACTACTGTATCCTCCCGGCTCTGTGTTAATACTGTTACTACTGTATCCTCACGGCTCTGTGTTACTACTGTATCCTCACGGCTCTGTTACTACTGTACTGTATCCACACGGCTGTATTAACACTGTCAACATTATATCAACACGGGTCTTTGCTAATGGTGTATTAATACTGTACGACGACTCTGTTAAATTAATACTGTTTGTGTTAACACTGTGTCGACACGGCTCTGAGTTAATGCTCTTAACACTGTATCCTCAAGGCTCTGTGTTAAGACTGTCTGTATTAACTCTGTACCCACACGGCTCTGTCAAATTAATAGTTTGTGTTAACACTGTACCCGCACGACTCTGTGCTAATGGTGTATGAATACTATCCACACGGCTCTGTGTTAAGACTGTATTAACTCTGTACCCACACAGCTCTTAAATAGTGTTTGTGTTACCACTGTATTCTCACGGATCTGTGCTAATGGTGTATCAATACTGTATCCACACGGCTCTGGGTTCAGACCGTCCGTATTAGCTCTGTATCCACACGGACCTACGGTTCTGTACTGACAGCGGGTCCCTTCTGCATCCACGCAGCACGGGTTAGACACATCAACGGTTTCCAGTTTCGTTGAGAAGTGATACTTCAGCATCAAAACAACAGTGTCGGGGAAAAAAAAAAACCATGGCTTTTTTTTGCTTGTTTTGAGTGTTTTTTTTTTTTTGTTTCTACGAGCGCATCCGCAGAGAGGGGTCGTGTCCAGACCCTGGCCGTTGGCGCTCTTCTGCAGGGAGGCGTCAGACAGCGCCAGGCTGGAGCTCAGGGCGAGTCCGCCAGTACTTGAGCAGGTAGGTATTCGCTTAAGCACCTGCGCTGCCGTCATTACAGACAGCTCTCAACACCAGACTTCGGACATTTCTTACAAATAAAGATGTATTTAATTTTATTTTTAGGGGTGGGGTGTGGGGTAGGGGGGGAGGGGTGCTTCAGTTTGGGGGGGTTTTGAGACGGTTTGAGGAGGTGGGGTTGAGAGCTGAGGACAGATAGACTCCCGGTCTCTCTCTCTCTCTCTGGGAAGCAGACACACAGATTACATTTTTTTTTTTAAACAAACGACGCTGCTGCAAAGTATAGCCACGCAAAATACACCCAAAAATATCATTTGGTGTATTTAAAAAAAAACATTTTTTTATTATTATTTGGCATAAGGAATGAAATAAATGCCTTACCTTTTTTTTTTGTTTTAAAAGCCCCCAGCCTCGCAACTCACATCAATAGATGATAAAAGGGGAGTGAGGGTGAGTGGCGGGGTCCCCGCGCAGCTGCGCTCCCCTCATGGGCTCATCCGCCTCCCGGCGCTGCTGTTTGAAAATGGCGCCAAGGGCTCGAGCCAGCCCGAGCTGCGTCTGACACCGGCCACGCGAAAAAAAAATTAAAAAAAATGAAAACGGGAGAATTAACTTTTTTCACCGACCTCTCCCAGCGCGCCTTCGTGTAGGTCACTGATCCCGACTGGTTTCTTTTCAGAACTTCGCTTCTAGGATTTTTAATAATTTTTTTGTTTAATTAAAATAACCGTTATCCCCCCCCCCCCTCCTCTACCGCGGTGCAGGACGGGACGCGACGCGACGCAGGCGAAGGCTGTTGTTTTTTTTCAAACTCCGAGTCAGGGCGGCTGAGTGTGTTTCTGTCTCCCCATGGCGGCTGAGAAGCGCTGTTGCACGGTCCTCTTTAAAAACCTTTTCTCCTACAGAGTGCAACGTGCAGCGTTTTTGTCTTCGGTAGATCTACCTCCCTCTCGCCTTATAAAGCACCTTAACACGGGACAAGTCTTTAGGTGTGCCTCTAAGCTAAACAAAATCATGGAAATCGGCCATACATACACGCTTTATTTATCTGATTGTTTTTTTGCCCTTTACCAGGGAGAATCCTAAGAATTGGTACAAAGGAGAAGAGATGAGCACTGGTTCTAAAATCTCATCTGCCCGCATCTTGAAGGACCAATTCAAGTTTCAGCGTCAACAATAAGCGAAGATAGTATTTTCACGGCACTCAAAACTCATAGCGCAAGATACCCCTTCCCTCAGCAATAAAACCTCATTCTATCAAACCTTCATATCACTACTGAACCTGAAGCAGTCTGAGGAGTGAACTTTCTTGCAGACTTTTTATTACAAATCAAAGATTCGTTTATAACGTTGACAAAAACGAATATATATACATCCATCCGAGAAAAATAATACAAGTATGTCAGAAAAAGATTAAACCCTACGTATTTGTATGCATTTGTCTCATAGAATTGTCACTTCAACGCACAAGACGGAAGTTTAAAATGTGAAATGTATAAAAAATAAAACAAGTAAAAATATAAATAATTATACGTTTCTGAAGGGAAAAACAACAAATATAAGTCAAAGCATAACGTAATTACCAATCACTTATGAAATTCATTCTGTGTCCTGAAAGTCTTATAAATTTATTCCGGTTATAAATACATCATCAACAGACATCCCAGCTTTGAAAAATTGATTTCGAGGGGTCGTCCCTCCCGTGAAAACTTGCGGACCGGGGGGGTGCCTTTGAAAAAAAATTAAAAGCTGTATAATGAAATAATTCGCTGATAGATACTATAATAATATATGCAATACACTGTAGATACAATAAACTCACCAGTCCAGTTGAATGATCTCACTTTCTTTGCAAACTTTCGTTGTACAGAGATGAGGCTTGTTTAGCAGATTTCAGCAGATTCTCAGATGGCTCAAGGTCGTATTATATGATTAAATAAATTGCTGATGATTGTTCGGGCCGGGGGTGTCGCCAACAGAAAAAAATGGGAGCAGGGGGGAGACGCTGATTTCCGGGAGACTTGGGATGTCTGCATCAGTGGGAGCCCCCATTACAAAGGGTGGCGGATCATTCCACAGTATAGTGGCCTTTGTCACACTGAGCAGGGCCTGGTCTCACCACATCTCAGTACCTGTCTGATTTACTATCTTCCTTCTCCCCACCTCGCAACCTTTGTTCGTCTGACTCTGGTCTCCTGTCCTGCCCCCGGGCACGTCTACATATAAGGGGTGACAGGGCCTTCTCCTGCTGCGCCCCAGAGCTCTGGAATTCTATCCCTAAGGATATCAGAGTCCCCTTCCCTGAGCACATTCAAATCAAGACTCAAACCCTGCCTCTTCAGAAGGGTTTTTCTGTGTCTGCCTCTTTGGTTTACTACTGTACTTGAAACCCTTATTATAATTGCGTAATTCTGCGGTCTCCTCTCATTGTGTGCTTTTTTCTTCTTACTATAAAACTCTTTGACTAGCCACTTTTAAAGGTGCTTTATAGCATACAAGTTTTCTATTATTAATTATCTCAGAAGCTACGCAGGGCTGGGCCTGCTTAGTACTGGGAGAAGACACCTCTGAGGCACAGATGTCCAGTCCTGGTCTTGGAGGGCCGGTGTGTCTGCAGGTTTTGAAATTCTCTATGAAGAAGCGGCAGTCGAAGAGCCTGGAGAAGCTGTTAAATTGGTCCCAACCAGCTTGATTAGCTCAGTAAGATGGGAGCTGGTAGGAAGGGCAGCAGACACACTGGCCTCCAGCAGCAGGGTTGGACTGTCCTGCTCTAAGAAAAGCCAGGGTGTTGCTATAAGGAGTGCTGGTGAACCAGTTAGTCCTCTGCCTCAGAATTGTTCGACCATTACCCCAGTATGGTGACAGGACACACAGTGCTATGGAGTGTGTGACTTCGATTTTACTTGCAGTCATACACTGATGCAACTCTTCACTTTCTCCTGGCTAAATTCCCCTGTGCGCTGCTATAATCTGCCGTGCTGTATTGTAGGCTATTAGCACAGATTGGCTGCCCTGTGTCACCCGTTTCGGTGTAGCATTTCAGTGCGGGATGAAGAGGGCCCCATCCTATGTAAACCTCTTTTGGATGAAAAACACAACACAAATGCAAGAAATTCTGATGCAATTTGACCATCTCTTCACTTGAGGCTGAACATTCTATGGGTGTGTCTGCCACATGTTTAGAGAAGGATACTGAGGAACTTATACACCTAAAGTCATGTTTCTTACTTTCACCACGTGCCGTGTATGATGCCTCATGAGGCTGGAGGTTGGGGTAGCAGATAGGGGTTCTGGGCTTGTATCTAGAAGAGTACTCGTCCACTTAATTTGTTCAGATTGCTCCAGTACAAATGCCCTGCTGTACAGTTACTTCCCAGAGCATGACTGTAAATGAGAATTTGTCATCAATGGAGAGTATGTCCCAGCAACCTGCACATAGCACTTGGCAGATGTGAAAGTTTAATTTCTATTGCTTGCCATTTGTGCTGTCCTACCCCTGAACATTGTGTCAGTCTTGATTCTTCAAACCTAGTGTTCTATTTTTTGATGCAGTCCATAATCCATTACATTTCTAGTGATGTTTTTTTTAAAGTTTGGTCACAGATTCTAGGGTTACAACCCGATCCACTCTTCAACAGCAGAGCTCTGTACACTGGCTTTTGGCCTATAAGTATGCTGGTCATGCTGCTTGAGCCCTATGTACACATCCCAGATGGATTCAGCCCCCAACATTTTTTTTTTCATTGTGTTGCCTCAGATTCTAAATTTGAAATAGATTGAAATAGGATTTTCTGGCACTGATCTTCAAAGTATTGAGTACGATGTCAAAACAAAGTTTCCCGAAGCTTTCCACAATTTACTAAAAATGGAAAAAAAAAACCAGAAATTATTAAATTTAACACGTATTCACACCCCTTGTAATTGCAGACTCCAATTTGCCCTCCGAAGTGAGATGATGTGCTGATCGACTCCACCTGTGTAAGAAATTAGTAGATCACCATTCTTTCTGTAAGGTCCTGCCGCATGGTAGAGACTTTCCAAAATGGACTCAAAATGGAGATGGAAGAGCATTCCAAGCAAACAAGTCAGAGATACGATTACAGAGAGGCGCAGATCTGGGGAAGGGTACAAAACCATTGCCAAGGTGCTGAACATCACTCCGAAGAGAGTGCAGTCAATTGAACAGCAGTGGAAGAAGTATGAATCCACAGCCACACTGCCTCAGGCCGCTCAGACTGCCCCCCTAAACTTACAGTAGTTTTCAGACAAGAAGGGCACTTACCAGAGAAACCGTCTGTGACACGGACCGAGCTACAGAGGTCAGCGGCTGTGATGGAAGATAACGTACGTGGGTCAACAATCTCTCAGGCTCTCCACAAAAAGGCCTTTATGGGAAGGTTGCAGAGATGCAGCCCTGGCTGAGAAGAAGAACATCCTCGCCCTCAAGGAGCGTGCAAAACGCCACCGAGAAAATACTGCAGGGACGTGGCAGAAAGTCTTATGGTCTGACGAGACCAAAGTGCGATGTGTGGTGCAAATCAAATACTGCACAGCAAGCCAGGGAACCCCCTCCCCACCGTGAAGTGTGGTGGTGGGAGCATCATGTTATGGGGATGCTTTTCAGCGGCAGGGACTGGCACTCTCGCCAAGATTGACCAGAAGGTGAATAGTCCACATGGTCCCCGAGTGGGGAGGATGTTTGTCTTTCAACAGGACAATGAGCCAAAGCACACTGCAAGAGTAACACTTGAGTGGCTTAAAATGAAGACAAGATGTCCCCGAGTGGCCCAGTCAAAGTCCTGACCCTAATCCCATTGAAAATCTGTGGCAAAACCTCAGACTTGCTGTCCATTGCTGCTCCCCATTTAACCCGACCCACCTTGAGCAATTTTGCAAGGAGGAATGGGCAAATGTTGCTCGATCTCGGTGTACAAATTGAGACTTACCCAAAAAGAC
Source organism: Lepisosteus platostomus (assembly GCF_059453375.1). Classification (NCBI taxonomy): domain Eukaryota; kingdom Metazoa; phylum Chordata; class Actinopteri; order Semionotiformes; family Lepisosteidae; genus Lepisosteus; species Lepisosteus platostomus. Next base: position 7,025,188 of record NC_142614.1, read on the forward strand.
TGCTGGCTGTAACCGCTGCCAGCAGAGGTTCTACTAAGTATTGACCGGGGGATGAGCACTTATTAAATGATGCTATTTGAGTTATTTTTAATTTATGGTTGACCATTATCTTTCTTTTTTGGGGGAGACTCTGTGAAGATGAATGTGTGTCTCACGTAAAAATTCCCATTCTAAAAAAAGAATTCTAGGCTTTTATTCTTAAGTGTGAAAAACAGGATGGGGGCTGAATACGTTTTCAAGGCCCTGTATTGGGTACTTTCAATTTGACTAGACCTAAAGTAGCCATATACATATAGTAGTCAGTAGCAGATACAATACGATGATTTTTATTCATATATTTAAAAGGTATATTTTTTCACAGAAACATGAGACACTTGGCGTTAATTGTACAAGCATGAAATACTCAGAGGAATGAATATAGTTTTTGTTGTTTGCATCTTACAAGTCCATAAAAATACTTTATTTTTCACAATTACTATATACAAGTTCCAAACAGTGAATGTAACCTTGGAAGGCAGTCATCTGCGAACTCTTGCTGCATGTCCTGTCTCCCGTCTTGCTGTTGCCTGTTTCACTATGTCTTCTCTCAGCTCGCCTGTCTCCGCTTACTGCTTCTCTTCTCCTGTCGCCTCCCTCAGTGTCACCTCTCTTACTGTCCTCTGTCTATTCTCACCACCCCCGTCTCTCCTTCTCACTGCTCATGCGATAAGATCTCTACACACACACACACAAACTTCAAAAATGCTGCAGGATTTTCCAGCCAAAATTCCTTTGTCCACATGAGGCCTGCAGGATACCTCTTCAAGAATACATAAGGAGTTTCTGGACCCAAAATCTTACAGAAGTTTTAGAATTTCCTCGAGCTTAGTCTCACACCCCCTGCCACCCAGTGCAGTTCTCATCAGCACGGTGACTCGGCCCTGCCATACTGAGGGCGATGTTGCCTGCAAAGCTGAGGAATGCCCTGGTCGGCTACAGTCTGCCACGCCTCTGTGGAGCTCAGTTGTGCACAAGGCCGCAGCTTGGAGAATCCCTGCCGCTGAGCACAAAGCCCAGGCTGGAACTAAGCCTGACTTTAAGCCTAACGTTTCACTGTGTTGGGAGTATAATATTAAACTGTGCATTAGACTGCGTGTACATCTGTGTCTTTTATTGTCTGTGTTATCTATATACTGCGTTTGAGTTTGTCAAAAGCAACGTTACTTATATTGTTACACGCACAATGTGCTTGGCAGGATTAGCCTTAGGTTGATTGGTTCAAACTGAAAGTGCTGCTTCCAAGGGCTGCAGAAAGAACCACTTGTATATTTACCCTTATTTTTACAATTTTTGACACTAAAAAGATTGGCTTGAAGCCCAATACCAAAGGAAATTCCACCTTCTTTTAATGACAAAGTAGCTTCCTCTTGGCTTCCAGCAGATTACTTTGTCCAAATTCGCTGTGTACCCACTTGAGGTCCTATTACTAGTTTCTCTGCCACAATTTATGACTTTTATTCTTATACAGAATTAAATATAGAGATAAATGTCAATTTTCAGCTTTTGCACAAGTTACATCTAAGCCCAGATTTGGAAAAGCCAGTAGTTGTTCTGATGTGGTCATTTCTTGTCTTTCCACTCACTCTCTCACGTAGTGCCACTTAAGTCTTTCACTGCATATTGCTAAAGCATTTTCTTCCAAGATGGGTTTACACCACTTGGAAAATAAAACTGTAAACTACAACAAAATATTAAAGTTTAGGCGGCATGGCATCATAAATTAGCATTCTGAAAAAGTGGCAAAACCGAATTGTGTCATTTTCTTATAAAGGGAAACACAGGTGTGAAGGTATGTGATGCACAATTCTAGATGATCCGGTTTCAATGCACGCTCTCTCTCTGTTGCTGATTCTTTGGCTATAAGTCCGGCTAGGATGCCCCCACCTCCAGACCAGTCTTGCCGTTTGAATGGGTAAATGTCTCCTCATCTGTTCTCTGTGGGGCCACTCTCTCGCCCACCTGTCCATCATCCAGTGATCGGCTGTGCTTCCATCTTTTCTGTTCTATAACTGGCTTAGCACATATCCTATCTGCTCTGTTAGGCTACAAAGCCAGACTGTGCATCTGAGTGGGTGGAGTCGGTTAGTTAAGCTTCTTTCAGCCGGACTGGACAGGTTTCCAGGCTGCTTTCTTCTAATTGGCTGCTGCCCCTCTTGAGGTTCTCTGAGTGGCCATCGGCAAGTGTGCTCTTCATTCTGGTCTCTGTTGGGTTGGGCTAGCGTCTTCTCCCCGGCACTGACTGGCTACATCCCGGGGTGCTGCGGGGTGAATGAAGGGGGGGTGGGCACACTGATGGCAAGAGAGAGTGGGCTTCCCTGGGGAGGCACACAGCCGGACATCCCCACTGGTGAAGAGCCAGCTGGCGCAACACTGGAGAGGGGGAGAGGAGAGACAGAACAACCGCGCAAGTTAACTTGACCGATGCACCACTGACATCACTTCCACCTCAAAACACAGCAAGAACCTGAGCTGACTACCGTTGCTTTTGTGACGAAGGGGAGATGCTACTTTGGAACCGGCATTAGCACTCCGACACTGAGCAGCATGTTTATATCTACCGCAAGTACGGTGAACAGTGGTGTACACAATGCGTGTTTGTACAGTTTGTATAGCAGAAGCCCGACCTGACGGTGTACCCAGTTAGATGAGGGGGGTCGGTCACTCCTGTGACAAACAGCTTCTTGGGCGGGCCATCTGATTCCACTCCACCTGGCAGAGAGAGCAGGAAAAACATAAAGAACAATGATATCAGGGTGGTGTTTTGTAGTCGCTGCCTCAGAGCTCTTAGGGCTGGATTTAATTCTAGTCTAGGAAGACATCTCTGAGGTAGTGTGAGTGCTCTCTCCCTTGTCCTTGTGGGTTGTTGCCACATGCACTGCTTTCCTTCCACCTTCCAAAAGACGTGCTAGTTGCTAGTGTGACCGTTGCGGTTCCGTGACAGGCTCGTGCCCTCCGCCACCCGTTCCGTCCTGCAGCACCTGGGGCGCGAACCCGGGTCTCCGGCGTAACGCAACGGGGAACCAGCCGGGTGAGCTAAAGGAGACCTCCCTCAGCCCAGGCAGCGGAGGTCCCTGCTACGCGCAGGGAGGGCGCTGACGTCTCTGTATCCGAACTAGCCCCGCTACACTAGTGTGCACTGCCTCTTTCAAAGCAACCCTTCATGAGGGAAAGGCCATGTTTTCCGCAAAAAAGGAAGACATAAGGAAGCGAGTGCAAAGGTACCTCGACACTGCTCGTGTCACAAAATGATCCTAGTATATTGCTATCTTGAGCCGAAATATCCTACATTTCATCCAGGGTGTAATCACACTTTGTGCCCTCTGCTTCCTGGACAGACATCAGGCTCCCTGTGACTATTAGCAGGAATATCTGGCTTTACGATAATGGGCAAAGTGAAATCAGAATGGTGTATAGAGATTTTCACTTTGAATTTCACGGACTATTAAAACAAACATGGGAGAGTGAAAGAAGGTAAGACAAAGAGAGATAGGGAGGGAGAGACAGACTGACCTTTCCTCTTAAGTGGAGTGAGGACGGGCCATCGCACTGCTGGACTGACACTCCCCCTGCTGGGTAGGACAGGGATAACAATTATCATCATTATAAAGGACACTGGTAAAGCTAATATTAATTTAACTGTCATCCAGTAATGTGAAATACACATCTGAATGCACCTAAGACTCTGGGTTTATCAACACAGCGGCATTCAGAAAAGGTATTCTGTTCATTCTTATGTCATAGAACAGTTCTAAATACTAGCATTTAGGTAAAGATCACTTCCCCCATGGAAAATGGAACCATCCATCTCCCCTCTAAGTCCATTGAGGTCTGTGTTGCCTCAGGAGAAGGGGAGCTTTAAAACTAGAAAGAAAACCTTCAACATTTATTTGTAAGTTGCTACTTACTAGCTATCACATTAATTTTTAAAAATAAATAACTGTTCTTCTTGGAAGAGCAAATAAGAGGCAGAACCTACTTTTTGAATCTTCTTGTTGGGCTGGGGGAGGAATTGGGTGTGATACCACTGTCAAGAGAGTGGAGGCCCTGAGAAGAGAGGGTGAATGATACCTACTGAGGTACTGACAGTGCAGGTTCCCGTTTCCTTTAGTGTAGATGTTAGTACCTACAGGTACACCTTACACTGAGACAGCTGGCTGAATTCTTTTCATACCGATGCACACACTAATACACTAACTGGTTGAAACACTTGCTGACACACTGATGGGGACTAACGGAGTGACAAACTGATCCACGAATACATTGACTGGCAGATACAGTGACATACTGACAACTGAAACACTGATTGACATAGTAAAACACCGATATAACGACTGACACTGACTCACTGTCTCACTCACTAACAATGACACATTGAGTTACTGTCACACTGACTGGTTTCCGGTTGCTCAACTCACCAGGATCCTGTGGTCCTCCCAGGGACATTCAGGGGGTGGAGGACCAACACTGCTGGGCGAAAAAGAGAGCAGTCCTTTTGTCATCCTCACAGACAGAAAGACTGCTTGGGGAAGTCTTCCCCGGTCAGCATGTGTGTACCTGTGTGATTATGAGCGTGTCTTAACTGATCACACTTGAGTCTGACACGATGGGCGAGTCGGTCAGTCACGGTTCAGGTCTCACCTCTGTCTGTGTATGGCTCCTCTGGGGTTCGGCTCCATACATTCGTCCTGGGACAGAGAGACACGCTGTGAGCACAGTGGGAGAGAAGACAGGGGGGAGGAGAAAGAGAAAGGAGGTAAAAGAGGAGCTGGGGTGGGAGAGGCCCATTAATTGAAACTGTCTGATAGAGGCAGTCCTGGCCGCCAAGAGATACACTTTCTCCTGCGACACAATAAGTGTGCCATAATAAACAGATTCTTTACTAAAACATTTAATTGCCCTCCTGCATTTCCCCACGCATGAGAGAGCTGGGACAAGGACACACAGCCCCGCTAGCCACCCAGAGTGTGACCCCCTGTGCCAGCCTAAGGACCACAGAGTAACACCACCAGAGAGGGGAGGGTTAGCTATTAAAGCTCACTGATTCAGTTTACATTACCTGTGATGAATGATATTTTTGGATTGTATTAAGTGATATTTATCAGTTATTTTACAAAGGCACACATGTACACTGAGAGGCATTAAAATATACTATGCGATTGGCTCCAATACTCATGTGTCGCTCCTGCTCTTAATTGATTACGCATCTCAATTGAATCTGTTAAGTGATTAAAACATATTTACCTTTCTGTCTAAAAAACATATACACCAGATGCGCTATTGGATATACTGTGCAGGTACTTTAGAAACACTGCTGTTGTTACTCATGCCACTAATGCAATATGAATTGAACCCGGGAAGAGAAGCAGGAAAGGGGTCAGTTAGAGGAAAGCGAGAGAAGGGGGGAGAAGAGACAGACGGAGGGATAAAAAGAGGGATGGAGAGGCACTGATTGTCAGAAGGATACAGGAAGCTGTGCAAGGAGTAGAGCCAAGGGTCTGAGGCAAGCAGGGTGGGCACAGCCCACAGAAAAAATAAAATAAGCTACGACAGTCCCAGTGATTCAGGACAGACATTCTTTTTCACCTCTCTTATGTTTCTCTCCTCACTCTCTCACCTGCTTCGAGTGCTCCAGCAATCCGCAGACCAGCGGAAACGGCGAAAGGGGGAGGGCCTAGGAGGAGAAGACACGATTGGCTCACTAGGAATGTCTGGGCATGGGGGGGGGAGACTGACAGCACGAGCAGACTGAAAAATATTGAATCCCTGTACTAAAAGACAATAGAAGCACAGCCAAAAGACAGACTAGGAACATGCCAGACACCCTGCCAAACAAACAGCGCAGAAACACAGGTGCGCTGACAGACAGACAGACCAGGCCAGGCCAGTGTGTCTACGTGTAACAACCCCTGTAAAGCTACGTGGTGAGGAAACACTCAGAGACACAGATATGAGTGCTGACAGAGAGCATGACTGACCAGTCCTGGGCAACCGAGATTGACAGACACACTGCTCCTCCGATAACGGGCCGTACTGCCAGAACTGAACACCGCCATCCCGTCACTGAGAGAAAGGGAGGAGGGAGGATGAGGAAGACAATAGAAGAAACAGGGGGATTGTCAGTGGAAGCAAAAAGGAGAGAGTATAATACTATTGAAATAATAATACTATTGAAAACGTTAAAGTTACATGTTTTGTACACACTTTAATTGCACCGAAGAACATCATTCGATTGATTAAATTACCTTAGAAATTCCCTCACCTGACGCCAGTGATCATGGGGGCGCTGTTGGACCGTCGCAGAGCCCCGCCTCCACTGCCAGCAGCTGCGCCTGCGCACTGGTCTACCTCCATCCGTTCCATCCCGTCTAGATGGGCCTCCGGGCTCGACTCAAGCCCTCTCGCCGACCCTTGCGCTCCCGAACCCGGCGAGGCGCACCAACTCTAGCCCGGTGAAAGCCTGACCCGCAGGCCTCACCTTCGACCGTCTCGGTCCAAACTGAACCGAAACCGCCGAATCAGCGGGACACTGTCCTCCTCCCTGCCCCACTATCGCATCTTCGGGGTGAGAAGCCAGACCCGTGGTTTTAGCGTAGACCGCGGCGAAGAGCGAGAGGGGGAGGGGGAATGTCTGTTCTGAACAAGTATTACGTGGACCAAGTTACCAAATTAATTCGTTTCCATTGTAAATACCTTCACCTGAAATGAGAAAGTTAACGCGAATAAAAAAATTAATTGGGCTGAGTGCCCGACTCTTTGCTGTTGTCTGTTTTACGGTAAAATACCAAAGTTAGCATGACTTACAGTATTTTCAAACTTTCCCCCGTCAGAACTGAAGTTTAAATCGCAGAAATATATTTTCTTAATTTATTGTTTTTTAAAGGAAAAAAACAAAATTAGTGAATTTAAGGAACGACTTAATAATAATCCAAGACTTATTTTTCCATCCGTCCTCGTCTCGCCTTTCTCTCCAATTCAGTTCAAAAGTCGCGACATATCCAAATTGTTATTAATATCACACATTTAAAATGTTTTTCATATACTCCGCAGCTAAATGTTTTCATTCCATCGGCCGAACAGGCGAAACAGCTCCTCTATGCGTTCAGCCCTGGCATTGCAGTGAGCCCGGAGATGCGAGTCGGTCGGGCTGTCAGCCTCTGGGTGTACTGTGCTACTTTTAAACTGGATTATTGGATCAAAGTATTGAATGGTTAAACATCGTTTTATTCTAGACTTTGCATACGCAGTATTCTCAGATTAGCTGTATTACTTCTACCAGACTTTTCATTTAGCTTTTGTTATTTATTGATATGTTAATCTTTTGTAGTGGTGTTACCCAAGTGTCCTAGACAGATTTCCCACTGCTCTCCTCCCCACAGAGAGATTGAGGTGTGTGGGGAGCATACTGGTGCACTATGGCTGCTGTCACATCATCTAGGTGGGGCTGCACACTGGTAGTTCTGAGTGTCCAGAAAAGCACTATATAAGTGTAAGGGGTTATTATTATAAATAGGAGTAATTATATTACAGCAGTTTTAAGTGGTATAGATTCCTCAGGTGTATAAATTTGATTTTCCTTAAAAAAACAGTACCCACTAGGGGCATAATAACCATTTGTTTTATTATTAGGAATTTATTTGGCTGGTGCTTCTATCCAAAGCAACTTGCATTTGTACCATTTCATGCAGCTGGGCATTTACAGGCAGCAGTTGTCTGAGTGGTAAAAGAAAACGTGACCCTAATGAGAACTGGACTGCCTTCCAGCAGTGTGGAGGGGGCCCTGGGCCGATGGCTAGAGGGCTGTGGGTTCAAGTCCCAGGATCTGGCAGGGGAGATAAAATAAGACACAGGCAACTAAACAACCCAGGAGTTACCACCATACCTAAAGGCAAGACGCTTAGCAAAGCTCTGTTCAGGACACAGCTGAGCCAGCAGCCCCTGGAAACAGGCAGAGGGGAAAGCTGCATGATCACAGTCCGTTCCCCTTTATTGGGCCTGAAACAAGCAAACCAGACTTCTGTGGGAACAACGCTATTATACATTGGTATTCTCTGGACACACCGATTGTTCCACCAAAATGTTATTTACTGCAAGTGACTTATTGCATTAAGGTGCCAAACAAGAACAGTAACTAGAAAAACAATTGCAAATACCTTTATGGAAAGGACAAACTATGAAGTGTTATTATATTAGAAGTGTAGAAGTTAAATGTATTTAATTTAAATACTGGCCTCTGTAAAAGCTGAAAGTATGTATAATGTAACAATCTATAAACAAAGTTGTAGATTTTGCACGGAGAAATCCCACAGCCTAAGAGCACAGCCTTGACCAGCTAGGTCTTGGAATCGTGCAGCCGGCAGACTTCACACCCTGAGAGCCGATCTGGCGCGTGACGCGCTCCCCTCCCAGCCTGCCTGGTGGTCAGTGCCAAACAGTGCAGGGGGAGGCTCCCTCCTGCACCAGCCGGCCTGCTGGCGGTTAATCATTCCGAGAATGCTAATAATAATAATAATGTGTCCCAAGGGCCTTCATGCTTCATTAGGTACCCCGTTATTAAAAAGTCATCGGAAGGGTAGAAAGTTCACACTGGCCGCCCATTGCTCCCCTGTGACGGGACTGCTGGACTCCGCCAATGGGGCTCCAGGGATGTGGCAGAGGGCTGTGTTCTAGAACAGTGTGTTGGAAAACGGGGGCATGCTGTTCAGAGAATGAATGGGCAGTTTATACTGTGTTTGTTATTCTAATATTTTTGCCCCTGTGGTGATTCATTCCAGCCACCTGATAGGATATGTGAGCGTCTCACCTGATATCTCTGTAGCTTTGGGAAGGGTAACACCTTAAATATCTTAAACATACAATTACCTCAACGACTAAACGCAGACCTCCTTTTTCCTGGATTGGGGTATTAGCTCACACACTCGTCATAATACCTTTTAAACTCGAGAAATACTTCAGCGGAACAGCTTGGTCTGGGAGATCCTGGGACAGTTTAAACAGTCAGGCAGCGAGGTTAGGAGAAACCTCTCAAATAAAAAAATAAATACATCAAATAATTAAGGCCCGTTTTTAGATGTAGTGGAAAAAGTGAAGGACTCAGTATAGAAATCATCTTCTGGATGGGTGAGGAAATGCAGAAGGTGCATGTCATCAATCCATCCATCCACCTTCAAACTGCTTCATCCAATTCAGGGTCGCAGGGAGCCAAACCATAACCAGGCAACCAATGGGCACAAAGCAAGGCACACTGTGCAGGGGATGCCAGTCCATTGCAGACCAGACACACACACACTTTCACCAGGGCCAGTTTTTTCAGAAGCCAGTAAAACTACCAGTGTGCCTTTGGACTGGGGGAGGAAACCCAGGCACACACGGTTGAGAATATACAAACGCCACACAGACAGCGCACCAGGCAGCCATGCTTACCACTGCCCCACCATGCCATCTGCATGCCAGCTACATATAGGAATAGAAATTTGTAGGCCTATTTTGCTCATGTGGATGGCTTCTTTATTGAATGCAAGCTCCATTTACAGATATAAAGTAAGAAACTGACCCAGAACTTGTTTAGTGAAAAATGACTTTGTGATTTTGCAGGTGTTTTGAATGCACTGGTAATTTTTAGCATGAATGAGCATTACACTGTAAATATAGAAAATTCGATGGTTCCAGAGCTTCATTATGCCACCTATAGAAAGCATCTTGTTATCATGTTTCATTGTCCTGCTCTTGACAGAGATCGCAGAGAAAGTGCAGAATTTAAATTTAAACTGAGGAAAATCATACCTATCCAAGGTCTCATTTAGAAAACTTTGCCTAGTTTTGGCATGTGTACAGTATGTGGCTTTGGCGCTGTGTCTTGTTGCCCTGCACTCTTGTGTTAATTAGCTAGACCCTCGTCGATGTCTGTGATGAAATTGCCAGCTCAGCACCAACGAGGGAAAACAGCCTGTTAACGACAGGACACACTGACACACACTAATACACAGAGACACACACACCAGTATGCTGAAAAACCATGGTAAGACAAAGAAACTCACACATAAGCCGTGAGGCTCATACAAAGACGTACAGCTCACATGCTAAGACAACCAATACACTCCTACACACAGGAACACATTCTCTAACCCTGATACACAGAGACACATTGACACACACTCATGTTTAAGTATCTGTACTTGTGAGGACCTCCCATTGACTTTCATTCTATTTTTCATCACAAATCCATACTCCACTGAAATGAAACTCCACATGGAGTTTTCTCAAGTAGTCTGGATTTTAAAGACGATGACATTTAGGTTCTAAAAAGACCTAAACGGTCCTCATAATACCAATTGTTAGGGTCCCCACATGTTCAGCAAAACCTGCACAACAATATACTGGGAAACCTAACGAACCGACACACATTATTACACAGAGACACACAACAATACACAGGGACACACGCACACATCGGCACGCCAAGGGAGGGAAAGAGGGCAGGGAGGGGAGACAGAAAGCAGTGGGGCAGCAGGGAGGAGGTGCTAACAGGGGAGAGAGCACGATAGACAGGCAGAGACCCGAGAGGCACCTGCAGAGCTCCACAGAGTGGGTGGGCACAGCGCACAGCACGCTTCCCTGCAGCAGAGACGGACCTCACGATCCCAGGAGCTGCCGCAGAGATTTTTCCACTTTGGGTGGAAAGCCGTCAGGAGGACAGCGAAGGACGAAGGCTTTGACCAACGTTGCTCATCGGCTCCGAGAGGGGGCTGCTCCTGGACCGAGAGAACTGGGGGCAGAGGGGACTGAGAAAGAGGTGAGTGGTAAAGCAGCTCACACGATGCAATGGCACACATTTCTACTCACGTCTTTAAAGGGACTTCCCAATAACTCTCGTCCTTTTTCTGTTTCTTGAAATGAAATGCCGCAGTCAGTGAAAGCATCTGTGAATGAAATTATTATGGACGCTTTTAGATTTTAAAACTGTTGCATTGATTAAAAAAATGTAATTTACACTGAAGGGATATCCCACATCATACATTTTGTCATTAGTTATTATCTCTATGGGAACATTTTCTCAAAATGTATCCCTACATCGAAACAATAATAAACACTCACAATCTCACACAGAGAAGCTACACCCTTTCTGATACACAACCTACATTACTGGAAGAGTTTTGCTCTTTTACTTTGATTTTTCTCTCATTGCCCATAGCTTCAAAATGCTTTCATTATGCTTAACTACACTGGACCACGGGAACAGAGTCATACAGCGTATGACACACACACTGACTCAAAGGTAAAGGAAGCAGTATCTGTGCTTCCCGTAGCACAGACCCAAAAGGTTACAGATACATGCACATAATCACAATATCATAGACACTAAAATACAGCCAACTGAAGCTTCTAGCTACATACACTGTAACACATGCAGGTAAGACATAGGAGGTTGTGGGCAGAATACCAGGGAGCCCTAAACCCCTGGTCTTCTTTCACAGGGTGTTCTAAGCTATTAATAAGCTCCGACCTGCCAGGAGAATCTGTCACCTTTCATTGCTGACGCAAATGACCATCTCAGCATTGTCGTTCAGCAAAACCTGAAGAGATGGTATTACTGTAAGCCTGCATAACTAGACCTGTGAACTAATTAACCATAAAGAGCAACACAAGTTTTTCACTTTTCATCGGGAGGCTGCCAGCTTTTTTGTAGTTCTGGGGATTTTTTTTTTTATTCTTGGGAATGAAGACAAGACATTGGTAAAAAAAAAGCAAGGAAAAACCGCTCAGAGAAAGGGAGGCCGAGTGATCAATCTAGCTGACAGAGATTCAAAACAAGCTGCCTCTCTACAGTTTGGAGTTCTTCCTCGCATGTTGGTTTTTCTTGTATCATGTGGTGTCTGAGAGGAGGCAGTCTTCTGGGATCCCCACTAAAAAGCTGCTTTTGGGTTTGTTGGAGATGTAAATACCACCAGCCACAGATTTATCACTGATTATAAAATTTAATTTTTTTTTCGCTTTTTGGGAAAGGAGTGGCAAGGAGAGCATGTTTTGTTATCCTTCAGATGTGAACAGTGAACATATATAAGGGGAAACTAGCAATTTCACAACAAATTGATTTCTTTAATGCATGGATATCCTCTGCCAATGACAAGTTACCCACCCCTAGTCTCACTGTTGCGATTCCTTAGTTGCTCGCAAGGAATGAGTTTCTTGCTGTGCAGCTCCTTCTTACAACAAAGCAGCAGACTAACAAACCCACCTACATGTCCTGTTTGTTTCCAGATATGTTTCTGAAAACACATTGGCAAAAACATGTGGGGAGAAAAGCAGAATCCCATACTGTGATCATACGCCCAGCGAGTGCTGAGATTGGGCAACACTGACAAACTCCACCCCAAGGTTTCCCACAACTGAGCAGCTCTTAGAGTGTACTGCTTTTTCACTGGGAACAACACCACCCGAGAATGAGGTGTCCTGAAAGGAGTGTGGAGTGTTTAGTGAATAGGAGGAGGAGGCCAGAAGGAGAAGGAGCTGCAGAGGTGCAGATGGGGTAGAGGTGGGATGCAAAAGACATACATGAGGGAGAGAAGGGCATCACGTACGGTATTCATAGTGTTTAAGAGTTGGAAATGAAATCAGAACAAAAACATGTTTTGTCTTGACACTGAAAGCAAACTGGATTTGTTTGCCAGGCCCAGAAGATACAGGTTCACCTTAAAACATTTAGGTTATCAAGCAATTTTTGGCAATAACCCTTATAATAACTGACATCCGAGTCTGATTGAACTTGGTTGTTGTCATCCTTCCTGAACTCTTCATAACAGACTCCGTTTCTGAATAAGCTGCTCTGGACCTTCTGCCTGTGAATTTGCTCCAGCAAGCATTCCAAAACTTTGCTTGGATTGAACCCTCAGCCTTCGTCCCCCATCCTGTGCTGAAAACAGGGTCTTGATGGAGATTCCCTGTTTTTCAGCAGCCACTTCCACCTACCCACTGGAAACCAGGCACCAAGTACAAATGCTGGACATTTTGCCACTCTCACCAGTCACAATTTAGGCCTGATCCGGGTAGAGGTTTCCCTGCAGTGGGACCATTCAGAACGCTGATGCGTTCCAGAAACTCAGAAAGACTGGGCTTCTGAGCACATATGATTCACATCGGATGGAATTCCAGTTAAACAGTGTTGCAACTGCAAATGGCTGTTGAGTTTGCAGTTCAGTGGTCTGTATTAATGCCGTGCAGTGTGACATCTAGGCTGAGGGAGGCTGGCATTTGGAGCTGCATTCATTTTCTTATTTCCCTCACTTATCAGTTGTTTGTCTCCCTCCCTCTGTCCCATCTTCTGCTCTTTACCTACAGAACGGTCAGCCATATATATATATAAATAAAGGCAGTAATTAGAGGTGAGATGTAGAGAAAGATGGAGGCTATGTAGGAGAGTGGGAGAGAGTTGTGTGCACTGGGGGGAAAGAGAGGGTGTTGATTTCCCGGGAAGCTGGAAGTTTGGTTACTGATTGAGGGAGTAATGGAGCGAAAGAGTGGACTGAGTCAGCATCCCAGACAGGCGGACAAACAACACAGGAGATTGTGCAAGAGAGAAGGAGGGAGAGGGAGAAAACGTGTGGGGAGAGAGATAGAGCAAGGGTAGAGGAAATAAGCCCAAGTCAGGAGAGTATCTGCTGGATCTGTGCACGTCTGTCTCTGCACTTAGGTCTGTTTAGCCCATTTCGTTGGCATTTCTATCTTTAAAAAATAAAAACACAAATACAAAATATAACTCTGAAATGTGTCTCCACAGGAAAAGTTGAAGTCAGGATCATTCACATCCAGTCCACATGCCTGATTGACTGTGGGTCTGCCAGGAGAGAGGGGAGTACTGGGGGAAACAGAGCAAAGACGTGAAGGCACCCAGAAAACGATATGACACTATAAGCATTGCAGCAGCCTGTACGCACCATGACCATGGGCACCATGATAATAAGTACAACAGAGGAGGTGGGGTCTGCTGTCACCGACGGCAACCAGAGCTGGTCCTCTCCTTCATCATCCTGCAGCATTGATGAATCCTACAAGTATGTCTTCCTGCCTCTCTGCTACTCCTTCACCTTTGTCTTCAGCATCTCTCTCAACTCTGTAATCCTCTACCGCTCCTTCAGACGTACCAAGCGGTGGAACGCCTCCCTTATCTACATGGTCAATCTGGCGACAACAGACTTCATGTACGGGCTCTCGTTGCCTTTCCTGGTGGCCAGCTACATCATGAGGGACCGCTGGGTTTTTGGTGACTTCATGTGCCGACTTGTTCGCTTCCTCTTCTATTTCAACCTCTACTGCAGCATTTTCTTTCTCACCTGCATCTCGGTACACCGCTACCTGGGCATCTGCCACCCAATGAAGACCATTACCCTGGAGACCAAGCGTGCCGTCAGGGGAACCTGCGTCTTGGTGTGGGCAGTGGTCTTTGCCCTGACCAGCCCCATCTTTCGATTTGCTCAGACAGAACATGTCCAGAGAGGCGGGGGGGCTGGAGACGATGGAGGAGGAGAAGCCTTCCAAAACTGCTGGGATGATGCCATAGACAAGGAGTTCTTGGACTACGTTCCCTATGGAATCGTTCTGCACCTGTTAGGCTTTTTTGTCCCCTTTTCCATCATTGCCTGGTGCTACTCGCGCGTGGTCACTACCATTGTCCGCACCCTGCGCTCCCAGCCCCAGTTACAAGGAGAGGGTGGCAACAGGGTGGTGGAATTGGGACGGGCACCCCTGGGAGGACTGTCGGTGACATCGGGCCCCCAGTCACCTTGTTTCCGCAGGCGCCGCAAATCAATCAAGACCATCATCACCATAACTTTGCTCTTCGCCCTCTGCTTCTTCCCCTTTCACGTCACTCGCACCCTCTTCCTGCTGCTCAAGGTCTCGCCCAGGGTGCCCTGCCACTCCATGCGCATGGTCTCCATCTGCTACAAGGTCACCAGGCCCCTAGCCTCCTTCAACGCTTGGCTGAATGCCCTCCTCTACTTCCTGACCAAGGAGAAGGGTGCCCCTCACTGCCCACAGCCACCACAGCTGCCCTGGCCGCTGCGTCTCCTCCGCAGGGGAGCAGGAGGGACAGGAGGCAAGGACAGCAACAACCATAATGAATCTAAGTCCTCGGGGAACATATTTCGGAGTCTGCCCTGAGAGAGGGGACAGCGGTGAGTGGGGTGGGGGGAGGCCGAAAGAGTAAGAAGGGAGAGAACAAGGGATACAGCGAGACAGAGAAAAGGGAACAGGAGAGGGAAGGGAGGAGAAGCGGAAAGGAAAGAAAAGATGAGGCATAAAGACTCTGGGAGAAAGGCATATGGACTCGCAGATTGTACTTGAATCCTATGAGGCAGAAAACTAACAGCAGGGGAATGTGAGACCAGTGACAGAGCACATCTCAGCATGTGAGCAGAAGACATTGATAACCTTCCCGACACACTGGACCCCGCAGTCAGATGCTTTGATACTCATACACTGGACACTGCAGAACAGAGGCACTGATATGTTGGACATAGCCTGCAGTGTCACAGACAGACTCCGTTTCCCTTAATGGTCACTCCCTGACAAAGGTGAACAAGCTCTTTCACCAGGCAGGGGTTCTGGTTGTAAAGGCATGTCTGTCTGTGCATCCCATGGAGTATCGCATGTATCTGTCGCTGCAATGATCATGTTTGGTAGAGACCCGTTTGCCTGTTTTTCATCAGCCCTGTTCTTCATCGGCTAAACTGGCTGGGTCATACCGCTGTTCATGAGCAGCATCTGTTGATGAACAGACAAGAGTATATTGGGGTGGTGGTGGTGTGTGTGTGTGTTGGGGCTGGAAAGTGATTCTATTTGTTCAATGCATTTTTTTGTATCTCTTTTCCCAAAGACTACACAAGGAATAAGAGGCTTGTGCTCGGCCTGGGCAATCTCCTCGTATTAAGCCTCTTTCCACTCATGCCCAATGTGTGTATATGTATTCAGAGTGGTCCCACGGGCTCACCTCTGTGATACTGTGTTTTTACCATGATTAAATAAATAACACTTAATTATTCCACTCCCTGTCTGGTTTATGTGCCAACGTACAATGTACAGTTTCTTGTTAAAAACCAAACACATCCCTGCCTGATCCTTAAGAAGCCCATTGTCTTGACTTTGTCAATGCTTGTGGATTTCAATATTTGTATCAGGTCTCCTCTATTTTTGAGGACTGGGGTTACTGCTGGATCCGTCTTACAAGCATTCAGGTCTTTAGCTGTAGATATGTGCTAAAAACCAGGATTTCTGAAAGGGCCTGCAGACACCAGTGTACCCACTGTCCTTTTGGGTGCACTTGGAATAATGAGATAAAGCTTTGATAGCCTTATTAATAAAACATTGAGACACAGCAAAGATCTATAAGAACACACCTGTAAGCCAAGAAGCTGCACCTTTCTCCTGCCCGGCTCTGAGGAGAGCCCAGAAGTCACCTCTCCTCTCTAACGCAGGACCAAGCCTCTGCTTGTCCTGAGCGTACAAACTCTTCGGCAAAGGAAGACATCTTAAACATATCCTGAAAACTGACTTTACGCATTGAAAGTGCTCAAACTGTAAACTGAAATATGCCTGTAAACGATTTTCAATAAAGGTGGAACCGGAAGGGGATGTTCATGTATGCGCATGAGCTATGCTCGTTATTCATTCAGTTCATGGTGTTCTGATGGGGAAATCTTCCTGAGCTCCGGCCCTGGGGTGTAGGTTAATGTGTTGTTAATCATTTATCAGCGATTCTAAACACAACCCAAAGTTCAAGTCCCGATTGCTTTCCTGAATATTAATACACATACAGCAGCACAGACAATTGAAGTTGCACACACACACTGTGTGTACAGTAACATTACCTCTACTCCAATTTCTTGCCTGAGTATCTGTCTGAGCCTTACAGATAATGATGGGCTGTGGTTTCAAACCACTTTCAACACAGCCTCCCTGCCGAGAGTTAGTTGTCAGCCTTAAACTTATGGCCTATTTTCTCACCCAGGTGAATAAACAGCAAACATTAAAATATTAAGCACACTCCCCCCCTGTATTCATCGTCTTGCTGTGTTAATTAGAATTTGATGAGCTACTGAATTAATCTCACATTTCCAACAATTTAAAAAAATGGTAAAAGTTTATTGAAATACAGAGAACTTCACCACACTGAACTGCTCATGCCAGAAAAACAGTAAAGACTCCCTTTTGTTATAAGCAGCTCTGGAAAGAGGATGAAGCTTCACCATAGCAAAATGACCCTGAGTGTATGCAGCACTAACCCAAGTAGAAAGGCACTGTGGTTTATATCCTCTTGATTCTATGCCTGGTGGTTGGTCACATACACATCTCCATGCTGAGACAGAAAGTCAGCAGGGCAGGTCCCTGTAACTCACTCCAAGATTACAGTTTTTCATTTAATTAGGAGTGATGTTATCATGCCATTCCGAGTAGAGTTTGCAGTTAAAGCTGCCTGACTTTCTACCGTGGACATTCACTTATTCGTGATACAACTCTTTCAGTCAACAACAGCTCTCAGATGCTCACGATAAAATGAGCCAGCACAATTCACGACGGGTACAATAATTAGAATTACATCTTCTCATGGAGCAACTCCAGCCCCTTGCATGACATCATGGCTGTTGTGGTTCATGTGATGTAACGTCTCTGCCTTTTTTTCTGTTGTCATCACACACAGCTGATGTTTTCAGTAGAAACATCAACAGTTCTCTCTGTCTGAGATGTCAGTCAAACACAGACAAGCAGCTTGCATTTGACAGAATTTTAAGGTGTAAAGGAGAAAGTGTACTGTAGCTATGTGGCGACAGACAGCACAGACAGTCAGTAGCCCAAGGTGATAAAGGCCTCGGGCAACTGAAAGACAAATCTCTTTTACTTTGTACTTCCTCACCTTCATACAACAGAAGAAAAATGAATAAAACTAACAGGAGTTACAGGAAATAGTCATAAAATGTCAGTTGCTCCTCTCAGTTTGTCTGGGGAATGTTACTTCAGTCATCCTGACTGATACAAATGATTTCACACAGCAGTGCATTAAAGAGCAGAAAAGTCTGTGTTGTGCTTTCTCTTTGACAATGTCCACTCCAACACCGTAGCCTGGATGTGTAAAACTAAAAAGATGTTGCTCCAGCAGGGGTTTCGTGATACAGTATGAAGTAGGAGGTCAATCAGTCAGGGAACCATGGCTAAGCCACACAATGTGGTGTCAGAATGATGTCATATCCTGAACCTCCAGCAGCATGGCATCCTGCTCCGTTCGCAGCTGGTCACGGGTCAGCAGCAGCCCCACCAACTCAGAACTCAAATCTGATTGAGACACAGGATAACGGTGGTCAGTACACATTAAGACATTACAGCAAGGGGGTGTGTGTGTGTGTGTGTGTGTGTGTGTGTGTGTGTGTGTGTGTGTGTGTGTGTGTGTGTGTCAGGGGGCAACAGAGTAATAGTTAACAGGTTGTACTCGGTACTCCTTAATATAAATCACTATAAATTAACAACTGTCAGTATCGATCTATTGGCTCAGTCCTGATCTGTGTTGACCATGTCTGATCTAGACTGGTCAGTGCTTCTGACACACTCACCCTGTATGGCCTGGCTCAGTGTTTCCCTCAGGTTGTCCAGCTGCTGCAGGCTCAGAGGTTGAAGGTCAATGCGCTCCAGTCGTCTCCTTTTCTTCACCCCTAGCCCTTCGCTTAAACCTGTGGTGGGCTGACCCTCACAACAGGACAAACACAGCATAGGATAAATACTGCCTCCTAGCCTGACAGGATATCTATGCGTCTGTGGTGCACTTCCACCTCACCGTTCCTCTGATAGCATGCGTCTTTATCCACCTTTCCTTACCTCTTTCTGTGCAGTGCACGATGGCTTCAGTCTCTCTCGGAGAGTGCTCAGTGCAACCTGTGCCTCTCTCCTTAGCTCTGCCCGTCTCTCAGACCACTCACTACCAGCAGCCTGTGCAGGGGGACTGGCCTTCTGCATGAGCCCACACCCACTGCTGCCCAGAGCACTCTGTGAAACAACATGGAAACAGTTGCTTTCACCCCTTCTCTGTCCAAACGTCTGCTTTTCCTTCATTGACCTCCCGATCTTTACCTCTCCCTCTTCCTCCTCCTCCTCACTCTCACTGTTGTTGATGAAGCAGAGCTGGAGATTCATTCGACTCTGTAGTCTGAGAGGAAGAGGAAAGGATTGATGCTGATTAAAAAGGCCCTATACAGAGCTGTGCTGCATCTTAACGGGAATGATCTACAGAAAAAGACAGAGGGAGAATACCAGACCACAGGTTTCACAGCAGGGGTAGACAGTTCCATCCTTGAAGGGCAGAGACTTGCAGGTTTTCGTTCCAAATTTAAACTTAATACTTTTAACTGAATCTGAAACCAAATCACCCGATTTTTAAAGTCTCCCTATGTTGCTTATTAAAAGTACTTCCATGATCTTCAGAAATCCACCCTTCAGGCAGGAATTTCTCACACCTGATGAAGACTATAGTACCACTGCCCCCCCAAAAAATATCCGCAAAAGACAAAAAAACAGGAAAAAGACACTGCCCTGTACCTTGAAGTCAGCGCTATTAAACGGCTGCTGTCCTTATCCTCATCCTCCTCTCTCCAACTCTCCCTGACACTCCCTCGTTCCCTCTCCTCCGCCCAGCCTGCTCCTACAGCTCCTCGCTCCTGCACACCTGCAGGCTGAGAGAGGGGAGAATGAGATCATCTCGATCGATTTGCTTCGCTAGATTTGAGACACTGGGACATGTTAACTGTATGCAACCATGAAAGGAGCCAACCCCTTTAAACTACAAAGTTTCCTAAATTCCTGTAACCCCCCACTCCATTTCTCTCTCTTCACCTTCGCCCGACTCTCCTCCTGTTGCTTTTCAAGTTCCGTGATGCGCTGGTTCAGAGCCTCCCAGTGCATGATGGGAAGGCCAAGGTCATCCTCCATGGACCCTTTCCCCCAAGTCAGGGCTGGCTCTGTCGCTGCCTGATCAGAATTCTCCGCCTCATCGTAGTCTTTCTCCTCACCCCACGTGCTCTCCCTCTCCTTCTCTCCTTCACTCTGTGGCTCCATCATTGGGAATTAGAGAAGTTGAAATGTGGGAAGACTGGGGAGAGAAAACAAGGTTTTCCTGAGAAAAAGAAAGGGACATATCCCATCACCTTTCCACTGCTTTTTTAGAACTATAACCTCCCAGTTGACAATTGATTGATGACTGTCACGATTCTACAAAGGTTACAAAGTCAGAGTATGAAAGTTCTTTAAGATTTTTGGCTCATAAAAATCTATTCTGCGAATACACAGTAACAGTGCTGCAATAAATGTAAAACAGTTTTGAGATTTTATAACAAATATTCTCTGAGACTCTCTAGGCAAATTCACTCCCATTCCAGGAGTACAACTCTAGACTCTGATGCAGGCTCCTACACAGGAAGCCTGGTGAAACCTGGAGTGGATTAGATTGCTACACAATGGGAGTCTGACTCAGTAAAACCATAAAACCTGGAGCAGTTTGATCGGCTGCGTATTGGTCACCGATCCTAGACGGGGAGTGCGAGACAGTATGTGGAGCTGTGGTGGGCAGGAGGGGGGTCATTATGTAGGGTACAGAGCAGCCGGACCGACAGACAGTATAGCCAGGAGAACTATAAGCCTGCCACCCCACAGAAAGACATGTGTAGACAAAAATCGAGACACAGGAAACTTAGCAACCGCACCACACCTATACACAGACCAGCTCACCTGCGTTTGATGGGAAGCTGTTCCCTCTCTCCTCTCAGCTCCCCTTTTTCTTGGAGGTGCATAGATTGGAAAGTCCCTCTTGGTCTCACACATGCAGCTGTGCAAGGCCGAGTTGTTTACTTCTCCGGAGCCATCGTCTTTTGCCACAACGTCTTTCTGAAACGACTTTGCCCCTTCCGCAGACGTCCCTCGTCTGCTCGGCTCGGTGCGGGGCTGGCCCGCCTGCTGGCGTGCGCCTGTGATGAAACTGCCTACGGGGTGTAACTCGCGGTGAACTTGTCCAGACTGTGCAGATTCCTTCGCAAAAGAAGGAGGGAAAGGGAGAGGGAGGGAAAGGAGAACCGAGCCAGGTGTCCGGTTTCAGAGATGATTCAAACCAGATGAGTCCGACATCATTAAAGAGAAAGTTTGAGGGGGGAAAAAGAGGGTTTGGGGGCATTGTTTGATGGGAAGGGGACAAGATCCTGCCTAGGTTTTTCCTTTCGGTTCAACTAAAGAATTTTAAAATAATTTTCAAGCAGACGAGCAAACAACCGGGGAGACTACCGCAACGTAATCGCGTTGTCGTACTAGGGTACAGGCGAAGATACTGGTGCCGTTGCTGTTCTAATG
Organism: Lepisosteus platostomus; assembly: GCF_059453375.1. Taxonomy (NCBI): domain Eukaryota; kingdom Metazoa; phylum Chordata; class Actinopteri; order Semionotiformes; family Lepisosteidae; genus Lepisosteus; species Lepisosteus platostomus. The sequence goes on from NC_142614.1 coordinate 7,046,596, forward strand.
CGTTTGTCGTTTTCTGTTCGCTGGGATTCTAGGTCGGAAAACCACTGTTACTATTAAAGCCAGTTAAACAGAGTCAGTGGCATTATTTCCAAATACAGTCAACGCGCCGTACTAGAACTTGCTATTCCACACACACACACCCAGCGAAATCACAGAGCCGAGCCCAGAGATTACTGCTGCAGTGCGAGTGCCTTCAAAACTCCCCCCCTCACTCTCTGAAGTTTCCGCTGAACCCACCTGTGCGTGAACGGGGGGCTCCTCCGCACCCGTGTCCGTCCCCCTGGGCTCGCAAGAGCTCGCGGACGCCGCTTCCGAGCTCCCCGGAGGTCACCGGGATCATTGGAGACGCAGGGCGGCTGCACTCTCAACTGTGAGCAATTGCGCCATTTGCACGAGTGCCTACAGGAGCCCGAGCAGCCCCTGTAGGAATCCGTTCTTCCCTGTTTTAACCGCTAGAGGAGCTAAGCACCAAATGCGAAAACTTCAAAGAAGAACAGAAAAATAGGGTCCATCTATTGATAATATTCTCTTGTTTCCGCCCTTGGCAGTATTAAAGATTCAGGCCCTGTGTACCTTGTGAGAGAGGTTTGCATCATCCTCCATGTCCACAGAGGTTTTCTCCCACAGGAGGCTTTTACTGAATTGAAAAGCCTTGTTTTTAATTGCACTCATTCTGTTGTCTCCTCTTCTCGTATTTCTTTCTTACTGTCAAAGTGCTTTGCGAAACTACTTTTAAAGGCGCTGGATGACACAGTCGATTAATATCATCATTGTTCTGACTCGGTAAAAAATAGGTCAGTTGAGGCCTCTAAATTGTTCCCCGTGTTGTGAGTAGCTCTGGGTTGGACAGGGGCAGGTGCACATCCATCTGCAGCACGTAGCCAGAGCTCCTATCAGTAGGAAATATCAGCCTGTAGGAAAGGGTTCCAGAGATCTCTGTGACACGCCTTCACATATAAGGTCTGTGAGACGGAGCAGAGGAGGAGAGAGAAGAAATGTGCAGAACGAGAAGGAAAAGAAGAGAAGAGAGGGAGAAGGCAGTGTGGGTTGGAAAAGGGGAGAGGAGGGGTAAAATCAAGATAAAGAGGGGCAGTTTGGGGAGATAGAGAGAGGAGAGTAGGGATAAGAGAGATCAAGGAGGGCCAGATTGGGGAGAAAGAGAGAGGTGGGGTAAAATCTAGATAAAGAGGGGCAGATTGGAGAGAGAGGGGTAAGAGAGAGGTAAAGAGGGGCAGATTGGAGAGAGAGGAGTAAGACAGAGGTAAAGAGGGGCAGATTGGAGAGAGAGGGGTAAGAGAGAGGTAAAGAGGGGCAGGTTGGGGAGAAAGAGAGAGGATAAAGAGGGGGCAGATTGGGGGCAAAGAGAGAGGGAGAGAGGGGTAAAGAGAAGAAAGGGGGGAGAGAAGGAGGGAGGTGCCACACACTCACAAGCACGTGTACAACAACAAGCTGTGGTGTATTTCACTTTTCCTTTATTGTCACTGCTCTTGGTGGGTGCCAGGAGACCGGACAGGATACACAGTTATGCCATGCAGAGTTTCCAGACACCGCAGTCAAATCAGATCACTTTGGCACATGAGGGGGGGGGGGATGGCAATGTCTGGAATGATCCCTGTTGAATACTGAAGCAGCACTAACAGGTTCACAGATGACCGGCGGCACTGGGTTGGCGCCACCACCTACAGAGAAAACGACACATTTCCTTGGCTCATCAAAATGAAACACTGGGTGCCCTCTGTGTTCTTCACTGCACTGGGCAGCACCTCTGAGGGCAACAGCGCAGCGACCGAGGGGTAATTATCTTCTCCAATGACCACGGCACAGAACCCCTCCTCTGACAGGCAGTTGGGCTCCTCCACTGCTTCGAACCCCATCGCTTCTCGCGAAACTGTGGGCCACGCTGAGAGTCTCTGCCCCCAGAGACAGAGACTGTGCGCGGATCTCTGCCCAGCGGGATTCCAGACATTCACTGAGCACACAGGGGAAAGTCCTGTATTACTCCTGACTTTTCGCAGGATTTTGTTTTTTTGCAATATCTTGCAGGATACTACTACACCAAGACAGCGCAGGCATCCCTCATTTCTTCATATCTCCCCAGTGTGGTGCCCGCGAATTCCCCCACAATATGGAGTGCAGGGAGATATGTGAAAGGATATGGGTTTCTGATCCACAAAATCCTTCAATCGAGGTGTTGCTACCAGACGGTGCTGGCCCCTGACGCTGACAGACTGACGCGACCTCACGCGTAAAAACAAACTAACGAGTGCAGACGGATTTCCACTCATTATTTCCGAGCCTGCGAGCAACAGCAGTGGTCTAGATCCCGGCACTCGACAGCAGGAATCTGGCGCGTCTCCCGGCGGCACACATCACAGTGAAAAAGAAAAGGAAAGGAAGGCTGCAGTCCTACACTCCCACCGCCAGAGGGAGACCAAGGACAGTCTATTAAACCAGCTAAATGAACCGTCGCCGCAAAGGAAGTCCAGGCCTGGCGGTGTGCTTTTTCTCAACTGGGCGGAGAGTTCATATGCTCACACAGAGACGCACACGCCTCAGCGTAAATTGGTAAAAATATAATAATAATTAAAAAAAAAAAGAATTAGCTCTACAGTCATATGTAATGCATGTGGTAGGTTAAAGTGCAAACAGAAAATACAAAATATGACACTTTAATTTAACCGTTTCCAGACATTGCCATAGTAATAATAATCTCATACATTTCATTGTAGTTATTATATATTAAATATCCTTAATAATTATATTCTATTATTGCTAACATCATCAGTATAATAAATCTTAGAGCTGCTATAATAGTTTCCCATCGCAAACTCAACAGGTCGGCACGCGGCTATGTTACAGTGAAAGGACAGTCACGACACTGGGAACACGGGGCGCGGGCTCGAGGCATGCACGAGGGCTTTCCGGAGGGGGTGCAGCGCGACTGCTGCCCCCTGTTGGACGAGGGGCGTCCGGAGCGGCCGTCTCTCCCATTCCCGCTCTCGGCCGAAGCGCACACGCGTTCTCCCACATCCGGGTGATGGACCATCTTCCGTTCCGTCGGTATGGACAGATGATCTGTTCGGCTGTTTCGAGTACGAGCTAGGATTTTTTTTTTGAAGTTTACAGCTCCGCTATTCTACACCAGTGTAAAAGACAGAGAGGCCATTGAGGGGAGAGAGACATGCACTGACACAAAGTCAAAAACCAACCAAATACACGCTGGGAGACCCTCTGACCATTCAAAACACACCCAAGGACCCGTAGCACAGTGTTTTGTTTATACAAAATAATGATATAATTTAGAGACAGACGGGATTGAGGTCAGAGGTCACACTGAGAGGATCCAGATAAAGGCCAGACAGACAGTTTGGAATTGCAGAAACCCGTACCAGTAAGAGAAATCGGCTGGACACACAGACAGACAGACACCATTTTAAACTGGATAAACCCGTAAGTATCAGTGAGGTTGAATGAAGAGGCAGACAGAAGTGTTAACCTCGCTCAAGATGGACTGGTACTGTGTGCGAGTGCGTGTGTGCACGATGTCACCTTCTCTGCCTGTTTGACTTCTGCTCTCTCTAGGGGGTTAGGGACTGGAATAAATTAAAACCCCTCCAGTAAGATAACCAGATCCCATCAATTACTGGGGACGGTGAAGGTCTGGAGGGGACAAGCCCCTTGCCCAGGTGAGGGGTGTCAAAGCAGCTGAGATCCAGTCCACCTGCAGCAGAAAGATGAGTCTGAGTGCTCCGGGCTCCACAGCCAGGACTTACAGGCCAGTCCTGATTGTCCATGCTCAGATAAGGACAAGGCGGGAACAAGCCACAGAGAGAGAGAGACAAAGTGATCAGCAGGCTGATGTGAAAGGTTCTAGTGCGCACACACACACTGACACACCAGCACAGAACACAAAGAGCTCAGTGCAGGACTGACAGTGTGAATCCTGCTTCCTGGGTTGGCTCAGCAGCTTTGATTGGACCCACAGACAGACAGACGGAGGGACAAACAGCCAGACAGGCTTCCGCCTGCTGGAAAAATAAAGTTAAAGTGAGAACGACATCAAATGTCTCATTTACACAGGATCCGAGTGTGCCTGTCAGTGGAGATCTCCCAGTCAGACCCTGATACACACATGCACACCGACAGACTGGCGGTCCAACGCTCCTGCACAGCAGCCCACTGCTGCAGAGACCGGGACCCTGGCCCTCTGAGAGCGACACGCACACAACCTGCTACAGGCGCATTCGCTCACACACACAGACATATACACACGCGCGCTCCCGGCGGGGATCAGAGTTCAGAGGTCGGCGCAGCGCTCCTGCTTGCTGTAGTGGTCAAACTGGCTCTTCCAGTGCATCATGTAGGAGCTCCAGCGATGGAACTCCACCTTCCACTGCCTCTCTGCCTCGTCGATGTTGTCTGGGAAGAGGGAGAGGGAGTGAGGAGCACGCGCCGCTGTGCCTGGAGCCCTTCTGCTCTGCTAGCTGAGCATGTCTTTCCACTGCACTACCCCAGAGCTATTGGGGCTGCAAAACCACCCCCCTCCCCTCCCCTCCCTCACCCTGCTCTTTCTCTAATGAGAACCTAATCCACTTACGGAGAAGAGGCTTCTGCAGAGCTGCCCGGGAGGCAGAGAATGGACATTGAGCTTTTTTTACAACGTTGTCACCCTGTGTATATCTCTCAGTCTTTGAATACTTCATTTCACAGCATTCCGTGTGTCCACAGTGTACAGTGTTTGGAGTGTCTATAGCTGGACAGTACTTGGTATGTCTGTGGCGATGGTGTGATAAGCATAGTGTTTATAGCGTTCAGTAAATGTAACTGTACAGTGTTCAGTGGGTCTATATGGACACTTCTGTGACTGTGGCAGCAGTCTGATGAGCAGAGTGTGTACAGTGTTCAGCAGGTCTACAGTTGTGCAGTGTTTGGTACATCTGTGGCGGTAGTGACAGAAAAGAAAACAGAAAAGAAAATTATCTATCTCTTCCCCTACAGTCTGATTTCTATAAATAATACATGTGCTGTTCTTTTGGCTTAAAAGACTGCAGAAATCACAGCTGAGATTCTGCAAAGGGGTGGACAGCTTACCAGTGATGTTGAGCAGGCGGGGCAGGAATCGGTTCCAGAAGGCACACAGCTGAGTCCTGAGCCCTTGGTGGACTTTCAGCGGCTCCATGTTCAGACTCACGTAGCTCTGCTCTCTGGCAGTGAACACTGGCCACCTGCTCCGGGGGTCCACACTGCCATCGGCGTTGATATTGGGGTTTCTGAGAGAAAGACGGCAAAAGAGAGAGTAGGAGGGAGGGGGCGAGCAAGGAAGAGTTGGAAGAGGGAAAGAAAAGAAGTAGAATGAAGCAGGAGGAGTGAAGACGTGGCCGAAGTCGCAGAATAAGTCCCGACCCCTACACCCGACAAACACTCCATCCTCTTCTGCCCCTCTCTATTGACTCCCCTTGTGCTGATCTCATGCAGTGCCTCTGTCTCTCACACACAACACCCTCCACCCCTCCCTCTCCCTCTCCCTCCCTCTCTGAGCCTCCCATGCCGCCCCTCACCCAGTCCGCGCGAAGTTGGCCCAGTATCTCATGATCCTGCGGCTCAGCTTCTCCTCCTCGGCCGTGTAGTTCAGGCGGCTCTCGAGCGGCAGCCCGAAGACGAACTCGATTTCGTAGCCGTGGATCACGCCCATCCACTCCGGCCACACCAGGTTGGAGGCCCGGTGGTCGAAGAAATAGGCGTAGACACTCCCTGCGAGACAGGGAGAGCGAGACCACGGAGAGGTGAAGCGGACAAGGGCGAGGGGGAGAGTAACCGTTTAACAAGCCAAGAAACTGGAAATGATCAATCCTAATGGGGATTTCAGACGCCTGCTGACCGCAAAACGCTTGGTTTACTCTTACCATGAGGTTGCCCTGTTGTTCTTTGTGTAGCGGAGCTAGTTCGGATATGGTGACGTCATCCCCCTCACTGCGCATAGCGGGGACCTCAGCTGCCTGGGGCTGGGGGGGGGGTCTCCTTTAGCTCATGCGGCTGGTTCCCTGTTGCGTTACGCCAGAGACCCGGGTTCGCGCCCCCAGGTGCCGAGGGACGGAACGGGTGGCGGGGGGCACGACACCGCGCGGAACCACGACGGTCACATTGGTGCCGTGACCCGGATGGGAGTGCCCTTTGCCGAGGCGAAGTTCAGCAGGGGAGGGTGTAGTGGAGCTAGTTCGGATACGGTGACGTCATCGCCCTCAACGTGCGTAGCAGGGACCTCAGCTGCCTGGGGCTGGGGGAGGTCTCCTTTAGCTCATGCGGCTGGTTCCCTGTTGCGTTACGCCATAGACCCGGATTCGTGCCCCCCCGGTGCTGCGGAACGGAACGGGTGGTGGAGGGCACGACAATGCGCGGAACCGCGACAGTCACATTTGCAGGTACCCATGCAAAAGTGCTTGTCTCAATGTTAATTAAAAATAAATTGTCATATTTTGCAAAGGCTCCCAAAAGAAATAACTCTGATGAGCTGTTCTCTTCCTGTGATCAGGGGGCACACACAGTGGATGGCACACCCAGTAACTAGGCAATGTTTGTCATAGGAAAGGTATAGGAGGCTATATACTGTACATGTTAATTTCATTCTGTATAAGGTAGATTTTTAAATTCCTGGCCTGTCTTAAAGCATCTTAGGGATTTTGGACCAATTTTTGCATGATACTGAAGCATCTTTCTATGACCTAGATCTTCTAAAATAAATGACAAACCAATAGAAATCTCCATCAGAAAGAATATATTGTTCCCAGTGATTTAGGGCATTTTAAGATCCCGTAAAATCATTCCACTTCATCCTTATCCCAGACACCCCCCACCCTTTACATGTTGATGCCTCTACCTGCAGCTCCATCTGGTCCTGCAGAACTGCCTGCTGCTCCGGAGGATGCTGGAGACATGGAAGAGGCCTGCGCACGGAGGGAGGCATGCTGCGCGTACGAGCTGGCGAAGTGCAGCAGGGGGCAGATGACGTTGTGGTCTCCCACGATGTCATCCATGGCATCCCGGTTCTTTTTTGCGTCGTTCTCGTCCATCCAGTCGGTGTACTGCAGCACCACCGCCTCCAGGCCGATGTCGTTGGCATGGGGAACGCTGAGCTTGACCCCCTCGAGGAAGTCCTCCCGCGTGATGAGGCTCTCGTTGTCCTTGCTGAACCCAGGGGCCCCATAGAGAAGGAAGTAGGACCCCTCGTCACGGTTGACACCCAGGAGGATCTGGGTGTCCTTGAAGTTGCCCGAGCTTAGCATGGCCTCTGGGTTCTCAGGCAGGACCATGCCATCCACCATGGGCACGAAGGAAAAACGGAAGAGGCTGTTATAGGGAAGCACAAGCCACTCCTGGTCGATTAGGTCCTGAGGCTGGTGGGACCGCAGGCAGTCCACGATCTCAGTGTCATTTCCTCCTTGGCAGCCCACTAACTTGGCCAGGAGGGTGGCCCGGCGGCGGGCCTCTGCAGGGGTCACCGTGGCCCAGGGGCAGTTTGGCACCCCGCTCTGCATGATGGCCCTAGTAAAGGTGGGGCGGCTGTCTGGGGAGAGGAGTTGCATGCCCACTGAGGCGCCTCCTGCACTCTCCCCAAAGATGGTCACCTGCTTAGGGTTGCCGCCGAAAGACTGGATGTTATCCTGGACCCACTGCAGCGCCATTCTCTGGTCCAACAGACCCACATTTCCGGGCGCCTCCGAGGAGCCGTGCAAGGCTAGGAACCCAAATGCCCCAACGCGGTAGTTCATGGAGACGACAATCACCTTCTCGTAGTGAGCCAGATAGCGCCCATCATACACATCGAGGGAAGAGGAGCCGCTGTAGAATCCTCCCCCGTAGATCCAGACCATGACGGTGAGGTTGTTGAGCCGTGGGGACGGCACCCATATGTTGAGATACAGGCAGTCCTCACTCATCTCCCGGTTGGGATTCCACATCTCGGTGCCAGGGAAGCCCGGATAGGAGGTATCCACGTATTGATAGCAGGTTTTAGGGTATGACGTGGCCTCGAGGACCCCCTGCCAGGGCTTTTTGGCCTCAGCCCGGCGGAAGCGCATCTTGCCCACAGGGGGTTCAGCAAAGGGGATGCCCAGGAATGCGTTGATGTGACCCCTGTCGGGGACGGTGAGGCGCACCCCCCTCACACGCCCCAGCCGGGTGGAGACGGTGAGTTCAGACTCCCTAGCATGGGAAGGGCAGGAGAAGGGCAGGAGGAAGAGGAGGGAGAGGGGTAAGAGGAGTAAGGGGGGAGAGGAGGAGTGCAGCCTTGTCATGTCTGAGGGCTGCTGGTCAAGATGAGCCTCTGCAGGAGAGAGGAAAAGAGAGAAATTTGTCTGAATCCTCTTTAGTTCTGCTGATACCCTCTGTTTAATTAAGGCCTTTTACACTCACTGGCCCAAATGTTAGGAACCCACACCAAATACCGGTAGGCCTCTCAAAACCAGCTAGAACAAAACATGCCATGCAAAACATTCCACATTAATGAGACGTATCTGCTGCCCTGTCCCTTAAATTGCCTTCAGTTCTGGTTTAGATGAACATTTTTGCTGGTTTTCTGCAGTTTTGAGGGCTGAGAGACCATTCTGGCCAGGGAAGTCTGTACATTACGCCTCAAGCCCAACCTCTTCGCGCCTGTCCACTTGCAGGGTGTCACGGGTCTCACTGATCAGACACAAGCCCCTGTTACTTCCCATAAACGCCAACGCACAACTGAATTACCCGACCACGCCCCTCGCCCTGCACCACACCTCCCGTCAACCCACCACTTAAGGTCTCCTCAACTGCACTCCCACGCTCAGTACTGAGTTCAACCTCACCGGGCTACGTTCTCAAAACTACGCCTAGAAACCCATCGTCTCGTGAAACTCTGAATACTTGACCCACGCTTTCTCTCGACCACGATTATTGACTACGTGACTTGCCTAAGTAAACCCGGCTTCTGCTCTACTTTATTTCTCCCTCCAATCTTTGGCCAAGCACCGCATAGGGTCCTATCTTCTTTGTCGTGACCAACTGTATCTAACACAGGATATTTGCATAAGCCAAGGGGTTCCTAATAACCCGGCCACTGAAAATAAAACAGCGCCAAAATCGACTGTATTCGCATGTCCTGAATAACCGATGACAAAAGTGTGGCTTTTCCTAACTGACTAACTCTCCTCGACACGGACATGTTTCTATACAGTGACTGTCCCCAGCCGGGCCCAGTCCTGAAAAGTTTTGTGTTGTTTTTCCTCAGAAGGCTGCGCTCCTGTCCCGCAGCACTTTCTAGCGTTCTCTGCCGAGACACCAAAAAAGCCGGACTTGGGCCAAGTTTAAAAGAAGCTTCCAGCCGTATCCCAGGCAACGGCCCGTAAATCAAACTCGGTTCCACTCGGAACGCGTTTCTTGTTTGGCGACCGGCGCGGGCCGACGTCCTGCAGAGATATGAGCGCGTTTGCTGCGAGAGCGGAGTTTTGTGTGAAAAACCCGAGGCCAGCTGTTGGTGACATCGAGCCCTCCTGACTCCTTGCAAGCTGTCCACCCCTTTGCAGAATCTCAGCTGTGATTTCTGCACTCTTTTAAGCCAAAAGAACAGCACATGTATTATTTATAGAAATCAGACTGTAGGGGAAGAGATAGATAATTTTCTTTTCTGTTTTCTTTTCTCAGGACACTTGAACCCTACAGGCTTCTACCTAGGAGGCTGGCTGGTCACCCTGACCTGCGCCGGTTGGGTTCGGCTCAGATGATGTGCGCAGCAACAGGCCGAATAAATCCTGGTGCACCCACGTCCCTTTCCTCCCAGAGGAGAAATGGATTTTACCTCCTCTCTCCCCTAAAACACACAAGCAGCCCCCCCCCCCCACACACACACACTTTGTTGTTGTTTTCCGGTGTTGTGTGGGTTGCCATGGCGATGGGATTAACATGTCCAGGAAAACACGGGGATGGCTGGGATGCCTGCTATTTCTGGCCCCCCAAACTCTGCGCCTCTCTATTTCGGTGTTCACACACTCACTCACTCACACACACACACACATTCAGACTGACAGCTGGGCCAGCCAAGTCATTACAGCTACGCGCTGAGAGGGAGGGAGAACCGAGAGGGAGAGGAAAGCGAGAGGAGACAGGGGGATGAGACTGAAGGAGAGGGAGATGGAGAGGAGGGGAAAAGGGAGAGGGAGAGGACGGTGGGAGGGACAGAGCGGGAAAGGGGCAGAGACGATTGAGAAGCTCATATATTTTTGTTGTTTTTCATTTTACACTTGGCGGGCCATGCAGGGCTCCTGTACAGATGCAGCTGTACTCTCCTTGTTTTGCAGACTGGCAGTCTGCAGAGACAATAGCAGTTTCTCAGAGATAACCTCTGGCTGATACCTCCTTCGCCTTTTGAAGGCAGAGAGAGGCAGAGGCGTTTGTCCACGGAGAGCAGTGAGGTGCTGGTGGTGACAGACAGCCTTGCTGTTTCTGTGCCCCGATATTAATATCCAGGCAGACGAACAGCTGGCAAGAGGAAGCAGGGGCTCCCATCCTGAAAATAGACCCCGGAATCTGTGTGTGGAGTTCACATGGGGATCTGTTTCAGTTTGGGATTACACCAGGCTCACTGGTGCCCATGTAGTGAGCGTGGCGGGGAGGGTCACACAGCAAGGCCTCAGGCCCGCTCTCTCTCCATGGAGCCTCACTCCGAACTGCGCGCCTGTTGCCATAGAAACCCAGCCCCGGCCTGCCATCCCCAGCCCTCACTCCTCCTGGCAAGCCCGTCTCCCCGTCTCTCCCTCCTTCACTCCTCCCGACTCGGTGCGCCTCAGGTCCGCTCTTGCCGCGTTTTAAGTGGCTCCCACGACCCACGACCCACGACGGAGAGACAGATGTTGCGGAAAGACCTGCGGCGCTCGCGGTCCGGCTGCGAGTTAGACGTCACTAACACTGTCATCTTATCATGTATTCGTTCAGAAAGACGACTGGTACATGTCGAGCGTGTCTCCACACTCCAGTCCAGTCGTTCCTTCCCAGTACTGTTTAAGGCTCTCTCCCCGTGAGACAACTGGCAGGGAGTCGCCAGACAACAGCGAGCGAGAGCCGTGTAAGGCGAAGCATTAAAAATTTCGCACTAAAAACAGCACTGCACAGACCACGTATTTCTGTCGTATGCGATATATTTTTAAGTGGATATTTATTTTTAGGACAGACCTGGGGTCGCTCGGAGTAATCCCGGTCCGCTGGCGATTGCGCCTAATGTAGATCCTGTGATCTGCCGCGCCGCTGACACAGCCCGGTCGCGTTGTCACTCCAGCCGAGATGACAGTTTGACGAGCGCAGGGGAATCACCCCCCGCCCCCCTCCAAAGCTTTTCTTCCAGGAGAGGAACTGCTCTGTTACACGCTTTGTGTAATAATTCACATCCGACGCAGCACGCAGCAGCATGGGCTCACGGCTCTGGGACGAGAAGTATAGGGACTGCCCCGAGAACGACAAACAAACACATGACGGCTAGCGATGGGACCTCATACAGCTTCATCGTTGCTCTATAGGCAGGGTAACATCATAACAGCCCTATAAAAAAGCGGAGCAATAATCAAAACCATGCTAGACCCAGTAGAATTGTCTTACAATCGTAACTGTCAGCAATTCGGCGCTCACTAAGAAGACAATGATTACATTAGACTCTGGAAACCAGCTGACTGGAAGGGCGATGCTCCTCCAGCAGCTGTGTAACAGCGGGAACTGCAGGCCAAGCAGATGTGTTCTGCAAACATCGCTGGCGATTAGAGCTGACCTATATAAGGGCCGGGCAACGAACACCCCTCCATCTGTTTTCTAACCGCTTCAGCCAATTCAGGGTCGCGCGGGAGCCGAAGACTATCCCGGCAAGCAGCGGGCACAAGGCAGGGTACACGCTGGGCGGGACGCCAGTCCGCCGCGGGACACGCACACACGCACACCAGGGCGAATTTTCTCAGAGCCAATTAATCTACTAGAATGCGTTTGCACTGTGGGGAGAAACCTGATCATCTGGAAGGAAACCCCACACGAACACGGGGTAAAACATACAAACTCCACACAGAAAGCACCCCCAAAACTGATCTCGGGGCCCCAGCGCTGCGAGGCAAAAGCGCTAACCCCTGGCGCACCGGCGACAAACTGGACGATCGCTGTTTTCCGGTTTTAAGCTCAATCACGGAAACGTTTCTCTTGTTTCATTTCAATAATTCAACCTTTTGACTTTCGTCGGAGATGCGAAGCCCTTTCCTCTTGCTCGTCCCCGCTGTCCACACACAGCTTCAGCAGCGAGCACAGACGAACATCGGGAGTAACTGCACTTGGCGCTTACTGAGGAAAACACATGAGTTCTATATATACACATCCGTCCCAGGTGACTTCATGCGCGCTCGATCTAAACCATCTGCTGCCAGAATCACATCAAGTTGACCTGTTACGTGATTTCCCCGTTCAAAAGCGTGGGGTTGGGCGGTGCAAATCCCGATTGTTATTGTGAATTAGTGAATATTTATTTGAGGTCGTCAAGAGCAATTCCAGCCCACTGGCGATGAGGCAGATGTTTTCGATAAGCAGTGTTATCGATAACAGAAACCCTTCGCGAAAAAAAAACAAAAACCCGACTCCGGACGCCCAGCGTCGCTCTGCTGTCCAGGCCTGATAGGTGCTGCTCACGAAGGCGGCTGGTCTTCGGCCGGTTCACTCGCTACGTGAAGGTGAGATCCCGCTTTTCGTCGTCCGCCTCCATATCGAAGACGACGACCGAGCGGAAATCTTTTACTGGAGCTATTTCTACAGCCTTTTAAAAAGCCGATAAATGAGACTGAAGGAGAGGGAGAGGGAGGGGAAGAGGACGGTGGAAGGGACAGAGTGATAAAAATCGGCGTGGACAGGGCGGTCACAGCCGTTTGGTTCCTGACGATATCATTGAACTCTTAAACCCGCCCAAGACGCCCGCACGTGCTCTCGCTTCGGACCCAAGACCCGTTCTCGGCACGAGACTCCGAACCCCGGGAGACCCGAGCTCCCCGGCTCTGTCGCCCCCAGACCTGCGGAACGACCTCCCGGAGCCCATACCCAGTGCACCGAGTGTACACGTCAGCCAGCACCTTCACGTCTTGTGCATAAGACGTACAGTACTCTAGCTTTTCGGATTCGTCTTCATTTTCCGTCTTCAGCTGCGCCCACGTCGTTGTGGTATTATTTTAGGATTTCGAGTCACGGAACGTGTCATACACTGTCTGTATAACAATATGCAATTCGGCGTTGAAACAAGCAGACCGAAAGCACTAAACTACCCCGTCTTGTATTCTGATTCCCGATTGTGCTGCGGTGTTATTCTCCCCTGGTATCGCTCTACAGACTCGCTTGCCTCCTGTGTTTATTTAAAGGGTTCAGCTATATTTGTCTGTCCTGGAAAATGAATGGCGGGGGGCGGGGTGCCGCGAGGCGAAGGCGTTGTACAGTAGGTGAGCTGGGCTCGTGCGACCCGGGGGCGCGCGTGTGACGGCGCCTCAGCCTTGACCGCAGCCCGTGCTTCAGAAACCTGCTCCGCTGGAGTTCGCGGCGCACAAGACACGCGCGGGCTGCACGAGCAAGAGACCTCTCCACTCTGAAGGTTTCCTCTTGCTCGAACGACCCGCCGCCGTTCTGCAACATTCACTCCACCCCACCACCAATGCGCAACTCTTTTCCCGGCGCGACTAACGCTAATCGCGCTGGATGGTCCGATTAGTGTTGATACCGTGAATGCTTCAATCAAAACGAAATATATACTATATCATAAAACAGGAAATCGTATTACTAGGAATATTAAATCGCTCCATTTCTTCCCTCAACTATCGTAGCATGCAACCGTAATAACCACCGTCATCATCGCCACCCTCTGAGTGTTTTTACGCTGTTCGGAGGCAGCTCACTGGAGCCAACAAAAACACTGACATCAAAGCAACTCAGGCCATCACACAGGGGCCACCCATTAACTACACTGGCGTTCTGCATCCCCAGAGTCCCCTCTATGTATAGAAGCGGCCGTGCCAAGTTGTGTACGTCCGGAATGTGCGGCATTTTCACAAATGCGCGCACACGGGCATACACACACCGACACACACAGGCGATCATGCCCTTCACTGTATAAACACGGCACAGCGCGCCAGCCGATAATACTGAATGTGCTCCACCTGCTTATTATCAGAGTGGTTAAAAAAAAAAACCAACAAGACTATAAGCTGTTTTTTTTTATTATTTTAAATTGTAAACCAGGCAGCCGTGCACTCAGTTACCGTACCTTAGGGGCTACCTGCTCCTGTTGGCGGCCGTCAGTCCGTGTCTTGTCTCTCTCTCTCCTGCTATCGTCTTCCTTGGCTGGGCTGGTTTGGGGACTCCGGCGGTCTTTGGACAAATGAGGGAGGGAGGGGGGACCGGAAAACAATGAAGAGAGACGGCTGTGGGAAACCGTCTGTCGCTTGCCGAGAGCACCGAGGCGGTCACGCTTCGCTCCGGACTCGCTCACTGCTGGTCTCTCAGAGCCTGCCTAGAATAAACCCCTCGGAATAAAAAAAGACGGGTTCTATTCTCGCGAGATCTCCCCCCCCTCCTCCTCTCCCCCCCGGTTCTGTCTAGTAATAAATATTGTGCGGCCACTGTAACATGCGCTTTTAATCCTAATAGTGGAAAAAAGAAAGACATTAAAAAAAAAAAAAGAAATCGGTTTCAATTTAATTAATGCGCTAGTCCGGGCCAGTTCCGTGATCTCAGCGCTGGCGTGAGCGAGTCTGGCGCTGTGGACGCGGGGATAACCCAGACATCCTAGAGAGGAAGGTAGCGTCTGTCAGATTCACGCCGGAATTCCCTCTCTCCTGCTCGGCGGGACACCCCGGGAAAGCGACCCCCCTTTTCCTCCTCTCCAGCAGGGTGCGATTTGCGCTGGTTCCCACAACGGGCTTCCTTTTACAGGGGCTTGGTCACCGGAGTGTGTAGTTAGCCAGGGTTAACAAAATCGTTGGTCATTTGATCAGCAGAAGCAAAACAGAAGGAGAAACCTGTAACCCGGACACTTCCTCACCTCCCCCCCTCGCAGTGCTACTGACAACACTATACTACTACTCTGTTACTACTAACACTTCTCCTACCACTAGCAGCTGTTATTACAGCTACTGCTACCACTACACGTGCTGTCGCTGCTGCCATTGCTCGTAGTAGCGTTTGCTCTGCATCTCAGAAAACTCAACAGTGTTTGTGGCTTGGAGTGAAGGCTCATTTAATTCAGATCAAAACCCACACAAAGGAAAAACAGAACATACTGTAGCAAATCACAGTTCCATCATGGCAAAATCAGAATAAAGCGCACTAAAGCTCAGTAAATTCAGTGTAAGAGTACAGTATAGAGTAGTGAAACTCAGTTCTAAATTCTGGTAAAAGCAGGGCTGGGCATAGAGAGGGAGGGGAAGAGGGACTCAAACTGGAGAATCATGGGCATACAGACTTCATACCATACGTGAGGCGACACAAAAAACCCCTCTGGCAATGGAGAAATAGCCAAGAACCCTTAATGGGAACTGGGAACACAGGGCTTTCTAAAGCTCTCGGAGCAAAAACAACAGTGGCAAAGCCCTCTGGCTCCTTCTCGGATATCTCAGCTCACCTCGTGGTCCGGGGGCAGGGTTATATTTGGTGTCACATAAACCAGAGCTCTGGGGCAGCCTGGGAGCAGCCTGTTGAAAAGGAGAGGGCGAGGGTTAGGGTTAGGGCACTGGGCAGAGCTGTGTACTACTACTACTTATAATTGCTTACACTTATAAAGCGCTTTCCTGGACACTCCACTCAGAGTGCTTTACAAGTAATGGGGATCCCCTCCACCACCACCAGTGTGCAGCCCCACCTGGATGATGCGACGGCAGACATAGTGCGCCAAAACGCTCACCACACACCAGCTCTAAGTGGGGAGGACAACAGAGTGATGAAGCCAGTTCAGAGATGAGGATTATTAGGAGGCCATGATTGGTAAGGGCCAATGGGAAATTTGGCCAGGACGGTGGGGTTGCACCCCTACTCTTTTCGAGAAACTCTCTGGGATTTTTAATGACCACAGAGAGTCAGGACCTCAGTTTTACATCTCATCCGAAGAACAGCACCTTTTTTTACAGTTTAGTATCCTCGTCACTATACTGGGGCATTAGGACCCACATGGACCACAGGGTGAGCGGCCCCTACTGGCCCCACTAACACCTCTTCCAGCAGCAGCCTCAGCTTTCCCTGGAGGTCTCCCCTCCAGGTACTGGCCAGGATCCCACCTGCAGAGCTTCAGCGGGCTGCTAGCACTGCACTCTGCACTCATTCCCTTGTCCTTCTCCTGCTGGCTGTGCTTGAATTTAAGCTTCAATTTAAGACCTGAACCAGGCTCCTGCTATGTTCTTCTGCAGAGATATAACAAATGTTTAAGGGGGAGGATATTCCAGGCGGACATTGTCTATATATGTCAATGTTGTTAAGTGGTCCCCACTCTGTGTGCTGAGTGACACTGCTCTACTCTGATTTTCTACCCTATGAAGACTACTTCCACTCAGGCCAGATGGTGATAGAGGGACAGTAACTGGAATAAGCTGCCAGGGCTCTGGTGGTACAGTGGCGCAGCACCTGCATTGCTGGCTCACAGTGCTTGAGCCCTGGGTTCAGTTCAGTATCTGGGGTGCTATCAGTTTGGAGTCTGTATGTTCTCCCCATGTTGGCCTGGGTTTCCTCCAGGTGCTCTGGTGTCCTTCCGCCATCCAAAGACATGCTGGTGGGTTAAGTGGCATCTGGGGATGTTTGTGTCCGTCTGCCCTGCGATGGACTGGTGTCCCATCCAGGGTGTACCCCGCCTTGTGCCCGTTGCTTGCTGGGATAGGCTCTGGCTCCCCTGCAACTCTAAACTGGAAGAAGTGGTGAGAAACTGGATGGAGGGATGTTAGGGGTGTGGACTGCGGACTGGGAGGTACTTCAGTCCATTTGCTCCAGCAAAATGCCCCGCTGTATTAATGGGTCTTCAGGTAATTGCTGTAAAGATCTGCTCCAAGTGAGGGACAGGGGACAGTGTGCAGTGAGGGCATTGATTTATTTTCTGCAGGACTGCATTTTTCAACTGGAACTCGATAACCTTCCCCCCTCTTTTTTAATTAACCTTTCCATGGGAAGTGCCGGCTTAATTAATTAACAGGGTCTGATTCTCCGTTTAAGCAAATCCCTTTCTGAAATCAGCAAGAATTTAATGCTGTTTTTGCCTTTAAGGAAAATAGTTAGAAACAAACAAAAACTGACTAATGGCACATTTACTGTCCGCACTCCACCCAATCAATTGTCCTTTTGACCCTTAGATTTCTTATTAGTCTCATCAAAGATACACTGCCCTTCTGTGCAGGACTTCTGTGTAAATGTGTTTGAATGCAACCCCCCTTTGTACTGCTGTGCCCCTACCCTGATCTACAGCAACTGCAGGCCAGCCCCTAGGCCAGTGAGCCCAAGCCCGCAGGCCAGCTGGAATGGAAAGTTTCTATCTTTAAGAACCACAGGTGTAGGATAGAAACGGCTCTGTAGAGACTCTCTCACTCACACACACGGGCACAGTCACATTCACGCTAACTCGGACACCCTGACACTGATACTGGCTCTGCACCACTGGCGCTGGCATGGCTGACAGACTGACGGTACAGGCAACGCTCATATTGATTTTCTGACACTCCCGGACTAACGCACTGACTGGCCTTGACACATCGAGACAGTGACCACCCGATGCCCCATTTCTCCAGTGGGTGCCCAGGCAGCCACACCACACAATGGCTCCTGAGTGGGTCTGTCAGGACGCCACTGGCAGCTTCATCAGCTCATTCCAGGTGTGCAGTACCTGCCCACACGGCCCCCAGCTGTTGCCTGAAGCCCAGCGTTTTAAAGGACCGCAGGAGAACCATGTGCTGGAGAGTAACCTGTATGTGCTGCAGCGCTTCAGTCCCGAGCTGTGCCTTTCCTTAAAAAAGTCCTTTCCAATTACAAAATCAGCCAGAGGGATGCAGTCATTAGTCACTGCTCACTGAAAGACTTCATGCGGTCTGAACAATACTATGGCTACTCCGTGTTTTATATCTGTTTGTCTTCAAGCTGCTTATCTGATTTTCCTTTCTGACACTTCTGTACATTAACAATGAAGAATTGCACTGCCATATTGCCTTACTTACTAGATACAAACCTAGCACTTAGATTCGACATCATCAAGGGTTGTGTTTTTGTGAGAAATTGTGGGCAGCACTGCTGCTTCTTCTTCTGTTCTCGGCCCTCCAGCGTGACTTATTGTTTGCCAGCCCTGCTCAGAGATCACATGAGGGCTCTAAAAGGGGACAGTCACCAGTGACGTCTCACTCACTGCAATGCTAGTCTCCTTGTCTACACAAGGTGTCTTTCTGAGCAGGAGAGGAGAGGACGTGAGGAGGGGGAATCAGGTTGATAGATGAACAGAGGGCTGGGTCCGATACATTCATTAAAGAGAGTGCTCTGTCCTCCCAGAGTGTGTCCTGAGCAATCCTGTACGCACTTTTCAATTAGTTTTCTTATTCCATTTTTGTAACATGGCTATGCTGCTACGCGTGTATGAGCATATCCTTTTTTTGTGTGTACAAAACACACACAGCGCGGAGCAGGTCAGAGCAGACTGCTCAGGGGAGGGGGCGGGGATAGTTAGCATGACAGTACAAAGTATTAATTCTCAGAACGTGGCCCATGAGCTCAAAAACGAAAGCCTGTTTTTAAGAATGTTGACCTTGGTACCTTTTCATGGTGTGTTCCTGCACTTTCTAAGGGGAGGACAGAGTTCTGGCCCCGGGTACAGTGGCCCTGTTAGCATGGGAGCTGGCTGAAACATCTGGACAGCAGGAGTGTGTGGTACATGTGTGTGATCTGTCTGTGTGCATTTGGGAATGCGTGTGAGTGATCTGTATGTGTGTGAGAGTGTAAACGCGTGTGTCTGGCTGGTTCACAGCAGGCAGGGCTGGTGTTAATGCTGTTCCCATTGATTATCTGTCTCTGCTGGGAATCTTCAATCTACTGCCTCCCCCACCTACAGTTAATCATCTTTAATTAAATCAAGCCAGTTATCAATTACTGACAATGAGAGGAAGCCACAGAGGAAGAAAGAAAAGGAACAATACTGGAAAGACAGAAACAATCACTAACAAGCTAAAGAAAACAAATTCCCCGTCATTAAGGGCTGCTTTCCTGACTAAACTAAGATGGGTCCTGAAGCTGAAGACAAACAGGACTCAGCCATTTTAATTTTTCCAGATGTCTACCTTTCTGGCATCATCCCAGAGTCACAATACTCCCCCCATGGCCCCAGAGAGGTAGTCACCCTGTGGGTGATTCAATTGGTCTTCAGCAGCTTGGACCATTAATTCATTTAGGGTTGTTCCATTGAGAGTTTGCAAAACCGGACACGGTAGTGTTTTGACTGCAGTGCAGCAGACTGGAACAATGTTCCCTAGGTGGGTCATAGGGAATTTGATCTACAATGCTCCGTGGTCTTTCAGACCAGTTCGCTCAGTAGCTGCTCCAATCCCATCATCAGAGCTGAAGGAGCAGAATGCTCCTCCCCAGACCTGGGAGAGAGTGTCACTGCCCCTGCGCTATCTGTCAGCGGCCAGGAAGTCCACACAGCCAGCACTCCCAGGAAGAAATAACACAGGGAAGACAACTCTGGAACAATAGGGATGTAGAAAATTGGGCCGGTCTGTCCAGCTCATCTATAATGAATCAACTGATCTTCAGTGGCTTGGAGCATTCATTAATTTCAGGTCTTCATTAAGAGTTTGCATATACTGAGTACAGTAGTGTTTTTACAGCAGTGCAGCAGGCTGGAGCAACTGGCACTGCAATATTCTATAGGCCGGAGGTGGGTTACTTCTCAAACGAGCTGCGCTATCAATGTCCATTTTCAATGCTGATAAATGTAATCGGAAATGTTTCTCCCCCTAAAATTAGATTTAAATATCAGCTCAACAAAAAGTATGCGAGCTGCCTGACGTCATGCAGCTCCTCGGGGCCTGTGGAGGAGCCTGCAGCCCTGTGCCGCTGCATCAGCAGGGGCAAGACTCACAGCATGGCCTATTTATCTAATACAGAGAGGAAAAAGAGCTTTCTCAGGCTAATCTGCAATGGGCATCGTTAGGACTGCTGATTCCAGGCTATTATCTAATTGCTGCTCAGAACTGATGGCCCCCACAAATCAATCTTGCCTAGCCCATCATGCTGCACTGAGCTGGCAGCCGTCCCACAGCTTAAATCTCCTGTCTTCCTGCTGCCGGTGTGATTCTAGCACAGGGGCTCCTGCCATTAAGGAATAGTGGCACATCCTGCTTTCCTTTTGTCTCCTAAGACAGCCGCAGCCACGGCCTTCCACAGGGCAGAGCGGCACAGGAACAAAATGACGGAACGTTCTCCTGCTTCTGTGCCTCCTGTGGTGGTGTGCTCTGACCTGGGTCTTGCCATTCGATGGAAAATCAATGCTTCGTTCATATGATGCCTTTGGACTGCACAAGCTCCTTAAAATGCAGCCCGGCACTTGGCCAATGCCAAGGCAAAAAAAATCCCGACTGGATTGTTTTTACATTTGAGCTCTGACAAAAAAGATATCGCATCATCTTGCTCACGCAGGTCAGAAACATCTTTGTTGATGCGTTTGAGGCCACGCTCACATGAAAAAGATTCCTAGGGCTCCACCTGCTGGAGACATCTGACTCTTCCTTTCCTGAAACTCTTGCAAAGGAGCCTTTCCTAACCTTAGGGATGGGAAGAAACACCTGCCACACCCCTTATAGCAGTCCGCCTACTTAGGCTTGCTAAAATACCGTTTTTTGAGGTTTGGTTTTTGTTGTATTGACATTTTGTTGTTTGTAATGCTTTTAGAGCTCTCACTGTGCAATGGGAATACCATGATGTACTACAGGAAATGTGTTCAAAATAATTATAATGGAAAGTCATAGTATGCCCATAGTGCTATATAATAACAGTGACCAACTTTAAAACTACTATTTAAAAAGGACTCATGGATAAAATAGCGTTGTACCTGTAGCAAGGGGTAACTTTCACATGTGCCATGAATGTAATACTGCTGTACTCACTGCAAGGGTGACATGGCCTGACGCTGGAGACTGTATCAGGAAACGTGGTGCACCGTGCTAAAGGCAAAAACTGTCATCCAATATTGTAGCCAGGAAGAGGTGGAGGTCAAAAACAGGAAATCGCAGACTGAAGTACCACAGGGAAGCATAAAAGCAAAAGTGGAAACGATCGTCATCCCTCCTCTTAAGGGTGCTCCGACCCTTTCGTGTTTTAATTCATTACGTGCACCTGCCCCCTGTTTAGTCTGCCAATATTTATTCCTGGCTCAGCACTGGGAGATGGACGCCGGAAGCCCACCTACCAGCAGGTCTAGGAGAGAACCAACGGCATAGGATTTCTCACGGCGTCCCCACCGACTGATTCCGGGACTCGGAGCGCCTGGCCTAGTTACCCTGTTTTTACTCCTTGTTCCTGTCCCGGATCCCGTTCCGGATTCTAACTTAGTCTGTCTCGGATGGATCCCCCGGTTCCTGCACTCTGGACTGCGCCCCGGATTCCCCCTTTGGACTGTCCGGATTTGTTTGCCTTCGCCACGCCCCCCTGTCCGTCAACCCATCCTGATCCTCTTCGCCTTTTCCCGGTTGTCCTTCTCCACTTACTTCCGGATTATACTGTCTGCACAGGGTCCTGAACTGCGCTTGGCGGGAGCCTGGACCGGCTCCCGTTACAGAAACAGCAAGCCATGGGTGAAACCCGAGACAATCGCAAGGCACAGTTGAGGGGTAAACCAGGAAAAGGAAGTGAAAACGAGCATGGTCAAAACATGGAAGGTAAGGGACTTGAGAACACTTAGAACAAGGGACTAAGGCTAAAGCACTAAGCAGGTCTTACATAATGGAGGCAGGTCTTAAATAATGGAGGAAGTTACAATCTGACAGGTGGCACTGATTGTCTTCCATTGCACATTGGTGTAGAAGCTAAATGCTGGACAGGATTGACGATGTTAGCGGTGAGTCTGGTGTGACTGCTCATTGTCCAGTGAGCACAGGATTGACCGTCATAGTCTAGCGCACTAGTGGAGCTACTAATGGCACGTGATTTCCTGTGGCTGTTTCCAAGAGGAAGCTACGGATGAACAGCACGCAGTCAGCCCATGGGAACACCTTGCAGAGAGGCAGGCTGGGGAGCAGTTAGCTTGATGCACAAAGGTTCACCAGCCATGGATACAAGTGCCAGGCTCAGCCATGTACTGGTGTGACCACAGGAATGATGAGGGGTTTGTCTAGGAACCATGTTTAAAACTGTTATCCATTAACGTGGCTTGTCATTGGGCAAATGTCTTTAGGACTAATCCTGCTGTCAGTGAGGAAGATGTATCAGCAGTAAAGTCTGTAATGATCTTCTCTCAAGCTTTACAATTATCTACCATGCATTTGGCTGTGCTGTGTGGCTCTTGATGTCAGGAAAACAGTACTTCTCAGCGATGCTAGCGACCGCCGAAATTCCATATCTGTGGCGTGATTAAAATCAAAATATAATAAAAACGTAAGTCTGCCTAAATTTTTCACAACTGAATTCAAACCTGAAGCAGGAACTAGCAAACCAGTCTGACTGAAGCTCTGTCTGCTCTCTGCTGCACTCTGAAATATACACTGTCTTGTCATCTGTCACTGCTGGGCATTCTGTCCCAGGATTCCTGAGACAGAGCTGAACTTTCACCTCTTTCCAACATCGAGGAGCCTCTGCATGTGGGTTGAGTACAAAATATAGGAAACACCCCACCTATTTTTAAACCCCATGCTACTAATAGCATTACAATTGCAGAATGCAAAGATTACTTATCGTTTTTTTTCTGAAAAGTTTTATTGAGGTTTGGTATTTATGATGCGGTACTTATCTGTGAACGTTTTTGCTGTCATCATTGAATCAGCTACTTTACATATTGCTTCATCAAGTGCAGAATACACTTAATTAGACATTTCAGTTATTAAAAATCCAAGGGTGTTTCTCAAAAATAGTAGGGGTGTTAAACAGTGTTTAAATTTTCCCCTGGCCTTTACCAGTCATGGCCTCCTAATAATCTCCATCTCTGAACTGGCTTCATCACCCTGTTCTCCTCCCCACTGAGAGCTGGTGTGTGGTGAGTGTTCTGGTGAACTTTGGCTGCCATCACATCATCCAGGTGGGGCTGCACACTGGTGGTGGTGGAGGGGAGTGTCCAGAAAAGCACTACAATATATTAGTGTAAAGATTTATTATTATTACTTCCGTTTGGAATCAAAGTGGTTTCTAAAACTATTTTTAGTTTTTTTTTAGATTCAAGCTGAAAGAAGAGGCCCAAGTAAGACATCGAGCACAGCGGGAAGGAGAATTTGAAGGCAATGGGCTCAGAGGAGCACCATGGAGAAGCCAGTTGTAAGGGAGGAAAGAGAATCAATATTAACATTACTACTGTCACATTTTTGTAATTGGCACCTTTAGCTCTGACTTGTTTAATTTAAAACATCATGAGAACCAAGTATTCTGGAGCTACACAGGGTGGAGTGAGGCACAGCAAAGGGTTAAATCTGAGTGTTAGGGGCAGATGGGAGGTTTGAAGCTTGTCATTAGGCGGTTATGTCACTCCAACAATTCAGTGAGCAAAGAACAGGAGAACACCTTATTCTTCAGGAAGGGACAGGACCGCCTTATCTACATTGCATGCTATTGTTTGTTAGCAAACAAGCTGCAGGCAGATAAAGCTCCAAGGGAAACTTGTATTATCTGATGAGCACATCTGCTGATGTCAAGCAATAAAAGCAATGAATGGCAATGCTTTGAAAATATTTCTCAATTCAGGGCTGTTATTGGGCAAAGTGGACCTGTGAACTATTCAGCAATATACACTATTATATACTATGACAGGTTGGGCTAGGGGGAAAGTTCATGCAGAGTGATGGGTTGTGATTTGCCAGCACTGTTTCAGCGCGATGCGCACACTTCTTCCTTTCTTTCTTACCAAAAACCCAAACACACATTGAAAATCTACCTCTACCATACATGTCAAAAGCTCACTCCCCATAATTTCTATCCCTTTAAATTTATTCTGTTGATGCATATTTTTGCACATAACCTGTTACCTTTTTGTTGTTTTGCACATTGCCTGTTGTTGTTTTTTGCACATTGCCTGTTGTTTTTTTTGCACATCGTCTGTTGTTGTTTTTTGCACACTGCCTGTTGTCTCTGTCTTTCTTTTGCTACACAATTGTATTGTTGTTGTTGTTGTTTTTTTTCTTTGTACTACTTATGTCCAAGAGCTAGCTAAATAGCATTTCGTTATACCATATACCATGTATATGAGTGTAATGACAATAAACTTGAAACTTGAACGCTATACTGTCTGAGACTCATAGGATGGGGTTTTCCTAATCACCAGTAAGCAAGATGTAGTCATGTAAACAAACATGGAAACACATATGCCTGAACACGCAAACAGAGCATCTTTCCTTTAAAAAAAAAACAGTTGAGGCATCATTAGTATTTGACCGAACTATCGGGACAGATTGGAGGTGGGCAAAGACAATCTGGCCACGCTTGGTTGTCAGTGTTTTGTATTATGAATTTTTGTGCTTTGGTGTATTCAAAACCAAAAATGCACAGCACTTTAACACCCATCTCACATACTGTATTTAGCAATACATTCCTTCAAGAGATAAAGCAAGGGTTTGATCCTTCTGCGACACAGAAGACAGAAGCTGTGTTTCTCCCTGCTTGGAGGAAGAGCGGTTTATCATTTAATTACTTAGTCTACGCACTTTTCCAGGCAGACTTTTACAGAAAGAAGTTGTAGCAGTGTGAAATGTCCTTCACTACACCTCCTTGATAAAAAGCGGAAACAACTGTAACACATTAGTGTTGATTAATCACCTGTTGTCCTTGTATAAATATCAACCCGTGCATTTGTAGCGAGACTATTAACATGTTAGTTTTAAAGAGACTGGGTTTTCTCCATCAAACTGTTCTGTCGTTGCCACTACCAGGTTCGTGAAATCTCCCACAGAGATCCGGGTGAAATGCAAAGACAAGCTTTGAGCTGTTGCTAGAAGCAGCTTCTGTTAGGGTAAACAGATATAGATTCTTGTCATGTCAGATTTCCTTCAAAAGAGCCACAGTGTTCCACACGTATTCAAAAATCTACGATGGTGTCACCACCTGTAAGTACAGAGGGCAGTGTGGAGCAGTGTGGAGCTTCTGACTGGGCTGCCTGACAGCAACGGCAACATAATACTGTACAAGCTGACATTACGTTGTTATATAATTCTTGTGATTTGAATTATATTCATGATATTTCATGATGTAAAATTGAAAATGAAGATAAAAAGCTTTCAACGTGTAGGAATGTCCTTGAACAAAAGCCAGACATTCCCCTCTGTCGCTGGATTTTACGAGTCTGTAAACGTTAGCGTAGCATGTTATGTTATTAGCGATTTGTCCACTAAAATGAGCTGCTAGTGAATCATAATGTGGGCGGTAAGGTGGGGGAGGGTTCAAATCTAGACCTGGGGTGTCGCTATACCTGCCTGGAGTTTGTCTGTTCGCCCTGTGTTCATGTGGGTTTCCTCTGGGTGCTCTGGTTTCCTGCCCCAGTTGAAAGACCTACTGTACCTGTAGGTTCATGGGCCCTGACTGTGTCACGATCGCAAACCCCTGCTCTTAAGGGCTCTCCAGGCCTTCCCTGTTTGCCTCATTCCCCGCACCTGTTCCCTGTTCCAGGCCCTTTTCAGTTCCCCCTTAAAAGCCAGACGCTGACGCTAATCAGGGCTCTGCATTGGTTCTGGCATCATGCGAGCCCGGGACCTGGATGCGCCTGGCTCTGTTATGGTTTTAAGTTTCTGTTCCTGTTCCTGTTCCCCCTGCCGGTTCCGACCCGGCTCTGGTTTTTAATCTTCTGTCTCGGATGGATCGTCTGGCCTTGGACTTATGCTCTGTTTTTGGATTTCTCTTTGGACTCGTCCCTGGATTGTTTACACCTCCCCTGATCACCAGTACTCCTTGGGGACACCCCCCTGTTTTTATTCCTGTATCCTGGACTCCTTTTTCCGCAGTGTTTTCTCACTTAACCCCGGATCGCGTCGTCTGCATAGGGTTCGAAGAGAACTGTTCCTGACAGTCTGTGTGTGTCCTGCAATGGACTTGTTACGGATGGCAGAAGGGCATGCTGTGGAATGGCCAGGAGAGCAATAAAGACCCTATGCGTAGCGGTAAAAGGGGGCAACACAGGGGTTAGCCCAGGCTCAGGGGGTCAGATGATGTCGGTATAGAAACCTTTGCCCTCAGGCCAAGGACGTAGGCCGACCTGGTGCTCGGCGGGTCGCAGGACATCCGTACCCTCAAGGCAGAGCCAGGAGCAGAGCAGACACAGGAAGTAAATAGGCTACACAGCAAGACACACCGGAAAGACACACCCTCTAGGTGTACAGGGCCTGGCAGGACTGGCATCCCTCATAATGCACTCTCTGTCTTGAGTGAGGCTAGGCTCTGGCTCCCCATGACCCTGTACTGGATGAAGCAGTTAGAAAATGAATGGGTCATAATGCATTGATCCAAAACTTCCTCGTTTATAACGACACAGTTCTCTCCCTGATGCTAAAAGAATCAAGAAAAAATAAATTTGTGGATTCAAATGGGAAAAGAAAAACATAAGAATGGTTGCAAAAGAGACAAGGTAATTCGGCCTATTTGTCCTGGTTGGTAATTACTTCAATATTTTATTCATTCCCACACATGGACACACCTGCAAACCTTGAAAAATAAATCGGCCCAAATATCAGTTTCGTTTCACTCTTTTTTCTTCTGTCTCATATCTGCATTTGCTGGTTGATGTTTGAAAAGGACAATTGTGAAACGTCATAAAAAAAGTTTACACACTGAGATAGCCGGTTAGATATAAGATCTTTAGCTGTAATCTGGGCTGGGCTAGTTGATCATTAATTTTGTCGATTTTGTAGGGTAAATAGCATCCCAGGTTAGAGACCGGCATACCTGCACAGGACATCTCTCTCAGCTCTAGCATTTTATTTGTTTTAATTCCATAGTTAAGCTGAATAATGATAATAATAATAATAATAATAATAATAATAATAATAATAATAATAATAATACAGTAATAATAATAATAATAATAATAATAATAATAATAATAATAATAATAATAATAATAATTCCTTATATAGCACTTTTCTGGACACTCCACTCCAGTGCTTTACAGTAATGGGTATCCTCTCCACCACCACCAGTGTGCAGCCCCACCTGGATGACACGATGGCAGCCATAGTGTGCAAGAATGCTCCCCACACACCAGCTCTCAGTGGGGAGGAGAGCAGAGTGATGAAGCCCGTTCAGAGATGAGGATTATTAGGAGGCCCTGGTTGGTAAAGGCCAGGAGGACATTTGGCCAGGACCCTGGGTTAACACTCCCACTCTTTTTGAAAAACGCCCTGGGATTTTTAACGACCACAGAGAATCAGGACTATACTGTTCCCATCACTGTACTGGGGCATTAGAACCCACACAGACCACAGGGTGAGAGCCCCCTACTGGTCCCACTAACACCTCGTCCAGCAGCAACCTTAGTTTACCTCACCCAGGCACTGGTCAGGCTCACATCTGCTGAGCTTCAGTGGGCTGCTGCTTGTGAGGTGCTGGGTGATGTGGCTGCTGGCAAATCCCTAAGCTTCAGATTTAGTGCACAGTATACTGTAACAAAACACAAGGCTTCTGTAGTAGGTGGAGCAATTCTGCTGAATTTCCAATTTCACCCGGGAAATGGAGAGCTTTAACTGGCTTTATTAGCCTGGCCGAGAACAGGAACCTGTCTGTATGAATGGAGCTGTTGGACCGCCCCCTTCAGGGAGAGGAAGATCTGTTAAACACACAAGTGAGTAAGCGAGGAACGCTCTCCCTGGATTCCAGAAGACATCCGCCAATTCGACTTGACATGAAGACCTCCCACAAGCTCCATGATTCTGTTTTTGGGACATGAAAGGTTTCCATTAGCTATGTAAAGGGAAAGCAGCATGCCCAGCTCCGACTGCAGAGGAACAGTGCAGAGAGGTCACCACCCACAGCCACTCAGTGATAGTACCCCTACTGAGATCATGTCAGGCATGCCCACGAGTGATGGCATTGATATTGTTATTCACTGCGTTTTTTATTTTGTGTTTCATTTTCCAGCAGTACAGTGTAGGCTAATGAAATTTAAAGTACAGTATTTATAATTTCATTAAAAGCTTATGTTGCCTCTCTGCCAATGTTTATTCTATACTTACTGTATGTCATGTATGTTTTAAGCACATGCTGTGTTTAGTCTTTTGATTGCTCAAAGTGGGGGGGCTTTATTATTTTTTTTATTAAGCAAAAATGGTTTAGAAAAATCATGCAAGGTAGTTATCTATGTACAGTATGTTCACATAGCAGATAAGGAAGAACAACTATAACACTTACATCGAACATAATATTCAGTCAGTGCAACATATTGAGGTGTTTAATGGCCTTGAGATAGGTGCTATTTCAGAACTGAGCAGGACTGCTTTTGGTGCTTTGAAACCAGTAGCTCTTGTGTCCACTCAAGTATTAGCGCGCACTATATCGTAGTATGTAGGCTGCGTATTCGACACGTATTAAAACAGAAAATATGAAAACCTGTCTTGATTTTTCAGTGCATACAACAACATTTCAGGGTCATCTGGCGTACCACCTGGCATGGTACGTGTACCATAGTTTGAGAACCACTGCTCTAGGGGATAAAGCACAGTGACAGTGATCTAGTGATTAGAAGCGTAGGACAGCGCACCAGTATGAAGGACCAGCTGGAAAGCGCCTGGTGCCGAAGCTGACATAGATAGTGTCTCGTTGAGGTAGTGTATGAACAAGAGGCAAGTTGCTAGCTGCCGATTTTATCAACGAGGGTTAGAGGGGAAGGCCTTCCGAGAGGGTACAATCAGGAGTAGGAATTAGGAGGTGTGGAAGGACTCTGCCTCCAGAGAGTGATTTTTATTGTATAAGCCTCCTGCCCATAAAAATATCAGTGCTTGAAGTGGGGACGGGAGACGATTGTCTTTCCTGCTATGAAACGGGCAAAGAAACAGTTCACATGTGAGAGTCTGGGAATTGTGGGAGCTGGAAGAACAGTATGGTAAAATTGGGGACTGACTGTGGAATGATGAAATATAGAGAAATGCTGGAAGTGTGGCTATAAGCACCCTTGTGAGAACGACATGTTCGACATTTCGGACAGAATGGCGAGTTACAAAATAAGAATACTATGTGTACCTACAACTTACTCAAACCCCATTAGTGGATGGGTGGAAATAATGGATGGGTGGAAAGTTGGGGCTACAATGCTCTCAGCAAGGTACCTGGGAAGGTGAAGCACTGTACAGAGGGACGACTTTTGAAAAGAGTTAGAACCGGCATGAGAGGTCTCCTTTCTCATTCCTGGCAGGGAGAGTGGAGAGTGAGGAAGGGTGGGCGCAGGTGGCATGGCGGAGGGCAGCCCTGGGGTCGCAGTGGAGGTCTGTCTGAGGCCAGGCAGGACGGGCCTGCTCGGAGGGGCTTGGGGAGGAATTCAGCTGCTGCAGCTGGACAGGGGGAGGCGGAGGTTGGCCTGGCGAAAGTATCGGAGGAGTGCACACTGGTGAGAGGGGGCAGCATAGCTCGCCGAGCAGGAGGAAGAACCGGAGTTTGATGAGCAAGGAAGCAATGCTTAAGCAAATGCCAAGATTGCAAGTGGTTAGAGTTTGGGACTCATAACTGGAGGGTTGTGGGTTCAGACCCCAGGTGAGACATGGCTGTTATACCCTTGAGCAGGCTGCTTCACCCAGTAAAATACCCAGCCGTGTATAAGCTTGTGATTCTGTTAGGCCTTAGCTTCTGGCTCCTCGGTTTTGAAACATGCTTTCACACAAGTGCTGTGAACCTGCAGAGTGTCAGACTCAACGGCCTTCTTCTTCTTGCGAGTTTTTTGGTGTGTCACTTGGCTTGCCTCGGCGTGCTTAAGGCTGGTTTTCCCTTGCAAGCTTCTCCTTGACGAAAGTCTTTTTTGCACGCAGCCCGGTGCTGTCATGTGAAAGCTGCAGCAAAAATACAGGAAACAAAGATGAGAGCAAAGGAATGCAAAGGTAGCTCTGCCCCCGTAATTTTTTTTTAAGTCAAACAAACAAGTTTATATTGAAGTATATTAAACTGTAAAATCTACACTTTGCTTCTGCTGTTTAAGCCAATCAAATATACTAGAGATATAATTATTAATAGAACATAGTGATAACATGCTAAGGAATGTTACATAGTGAGAAAGGCCAAGTCCTAATAACCTCAATCAAGTGCAGTATACCGTGTGCCACACATCTAAAAAAACCCACAAGTGGACCTCAGAACCTCAGAAACAGAGCAAGGAGGCATGTGTGCTGGGTGTCAGGAGGCGCATGGAGTCAGAAGGAGCAGATCAGCCGGGTTAATGAATTGCAGCTCTCAGAAACCCTGTGTCTTTGAGTTGAGCCGCAGTAAAGTGCCAGAGAGCTGGCGTTTGAAATACGGAGCACATGACCAGTTTACAGACGCCCTCTCTTACAGCACAGGGTACAAAGGTCAGCTTGGTGAGTTGCAGAGACTTGGTGGGATGTGCCCTGGTAAAAACGGGGTTCTCTGGTGTAAGCTGGCACGGCACAGCATGGCACAGCTTAGCACAGCACAGTGAAGCGGAGGTGTTGCTGTTGTGAAGTATGAGGCAACTTACGGCAATGAGCCCTAGGGAGCTCTCTGCTTCCTTCTGCTCCCATTGGGTTTTAGCCTAATTTCCTCTAACTAAGCTGAAAAAAGGGAAACACAAACGACACACATCCAGGCGTATTAGGACTGAAGCCGGCCTGGCCTGGCCCGGCCCAGCCACATCCCTCCCCAGCTCTCTCTCTGTCCCCGTCCCATCACGTGCAACTGGACGGAGGTGCCTCCTCTTCGATACCCTGGCGTGTCTGGAGGTCGGGCTCCTATCGGTCTGCCTGTAGTGGTGGCGTTAGTGGACTGGGTGCCCGAAGGCTGAAGCCAAGGGAAGATTCTTTCAAGATATGCCTGAATGAGATCCTCAGATCGACTAGTTTCTAGCTACCAAACCAAGCAGAAGGGACTGAACCAAGGGCTTGAATTTAAGACCGTTAACGTTCTGTATTGTTGAAAGGTCTGATACACTTGCCTCATACTCAGTCAGTCAGCTGCAGCTGGTGTGTCCAGACCCCAGCTGGATTGTATAAGTCATGTGACTTCATTTAGTAGCTCCTTATCTCTGTCTTAGTCCTCCTGGCAAGCTCACTGCACACTTGCAATAAACCTGGGCCCAGCCCTGGCTGGGTACCTCACCTTCACACTGTGGGGTAATGTTTAATCAGAGGTGCTAAAGCTCACGGTTAACCTGTCACGCAGGCAGAATAGCTCCAGCCTCAAGGGTGGACACCGGCACAGACCTGCATCTCCCAGGAAACATGGCACCCCGATCCCACAGGGCCCAGATATTCTTCTACCTGCTCCTGTGGGTTGTAGGTAAGACCATCTGTCTCGATGCCTTCTTGCCTGGGCATTGCAGAGAGAGGGGTGGAGGATTGAGTGGGCTTTTAAAGCCTTCAGAAACACCGGGATGAGTGGACATTTTGAAGGGCTGGGATACTTTCTCTATTGTATAAGCCTCCTGCCCATAAAAATATCAGTGCTTGAAGTGGGGACGGGAGACGATTGTCTTTCCTGCTATGAAACGGGCAAAGAAACAGTTCACATGTGAGAGTCTGGGAATTGTGGGAGCTGGAAGAACAGTATGGTAAAATTGGGGACTGACTGTGGAATGATGAAATATAGAGAAATGCTGGAAGTGTGGCTATAAGCACCCTTGTGAGAACGACATGTTCGACATTTCGGACAGAATGGCGAGTTACAAAATAAGAATACTATGTGTACCTACAACTTACTCAAACCCCATTAGTCTTTTGTACTATTACAACAACATCGTTATTAAATACAGCTGGGCCTCGATCTGTCAGCAGCAAGTTTATTAGAAAACGGCCATAACAAAACGACTAACATTTATCCAAAGTAGTTTATCTGGAAATACTATGTGGTAAAAAGTACAGTCAATTTAACAAAACATATATATGTAAAAACGTTAGAAAAGATAGTGAAATACACTTAAGAACAGATATTCACACAGATATGGATAGTGAGCAGATTGTAGTTTCTCGAAAAGAGGAGGGGTGTAACCCCCGTGTCCTGGCCAAATTTCCCATTGGCCTTTACCAATCATGGCCTCCTTATAATCCCCATCTTTGAACTGGCTTCATTACTCTGTTCTCCTCCCCACTGAGAGCTGGTGTGGGGGGAGAGTACTGGTGCACTATGGCTGCTGTCGCATCATCCAGGTGGGGCTGCACACTGGTGGGGGTGGAGGGGATCCCCATTACCTGTAAAGAGCTTTCAGTGGAGTGTCCAGGAAAGCGCTATATAAGTGTAAGCAATTATTATTAATTATCATTGTAATAAGTTAATAAACATTCGTCATGGGGGCATATTCATCTACATATCCTGTATTTCCACTACTTTTTACATAAATTATTAAATTATGTTTTCAAGAGAGCAAGAGTCCATGTGTCCAAGGACATTTATTACTTTTTCTTTGTGCTCAGTTTTGGACAGTACAGTAGCTCTTTCAGCTTTCGATTTCAAAGTTAGTTTTTGATCAAGGATTCATTTCTGCCAGATTAGTCTGGAACCCAAGCATGTCAGCGATGAGAATTAATAACACAGAAAGGAACTAACGCTGGAAAATAAATTTCCAAACATTTCAGTTCTGGCACTATGTAGCTCAGAGAGAGAGAGGGAATCAGAGCTCATGACACCAGTACAGAAGAGAGAAACATTCACTGGCTTTAACAGGAAGTTTATAGAACAGTGCACCACCAAAAACACATCATAGGAATCGTAGCGGAAAGCTGTGGATTGATAACCCAGGTAAGAGACTGCTGTTGTCCCCTTGAGCACAGCAGTTCACCTGAGTTCCAGTAAAATACGCAGTTGTATAAATGGGTACGATATGTAAATCGCCTTGGACAAAAGCTTCAGCAAAATAAATTAGCTCCTCCCACACACAAACAAGCTCAAGGCAGCTGGGAATGTGGTTGGCCAGGGGCCTCGGGGGCAGAGAGAGGGGTCAGGGAGACTCAGGAGAGAAAGCTCAGAATCGTCTGCTATGACACCCAAGAGTGTCAGGGGCAGTTCTTTCTGGGCCCTATGCAGATGACACAATCCGGAGTAGTGAGGAAACACTGGGGGAAAAGTCATGCAGGAGACGGGAATGGAGACAGGGGGCGTGTCCTTGGTGCGCAGGTGTCCAGGGGGAGTGAGTCCGGGGCGAGCAATCCAGGAAGAAATCCAAATGGGGAATCCAAAACACAGGCATAAGTCCATGGCCAGGCGATCCATCCAGGAGATTAAAAACGGGAACCGGGTCGGGACCGGTGGGGGTAAAATGGAACAGAAAAACCATAACGGAGCCAGACTCATCAGGACCCGAGCTCACATGAACCGGGAGTCAATGTAGAGCCCCGATTATCATCTGCGTCTGGCTTTTAAGGGGGAACTGAAAAGGGGCTGGAATAAGGAACAGATGCGGGGAATGAGGCAGAACGAGGAAGGGCTGGAGAGCCCTTAAGAGGAGAGGTAGCAATCGTGACAAAGAGAAGGCCACACAATGTGAATATACAATAGCTCCCATGGTGTGGCAAAAAGAGATTCAAACTTACCTTTTGCAAACGATTCACGGAAACCAGTACAGGGCACAGGCACAAAATAAAAAGAGGCATGAAAATATCCTGGGAAACACTGGACTTACATCAGGGTTCCCTTCCACATGTCTTTGCCTAACTTGATTTTTAGTGAAGCAGAAATGTACATATTTCATAATTTACCCTTTCTTAGCTGTTGGGTGAACACATGTAGAGAACTACCATTGATTAAAAGAGCTGTGGTAGCTCAGATGGCAGGGGCATCTAGCTCTTGACTGGAAAGACCTGGGTTCAATGATGGAGCTTGCTCTAATTCCTTTCAGATGGTTCCCAGGTCCACTCAGCCTGCTTTCCAAATGAGTACTGGGGGTTAATATTTCTGGGGGTAATAGACCTGCTGGAGTGTGATGCTGACCACATCACCTCTGGTGTCAGATGGTTGAGAAAAATAGTGGCCCTCGCCCCCATTCCCCCATGGGCCTTTATGGCCTGAAAAGGGGACCTAACCTACCTACCGTTTATTAATATTTAGTACGGAAGCTTATGAGAGCCACAGAGGAAAAAAATATCTCATTTATACAAGATAGTATTTCCTTTATATGAGAAAAATATCTCATTTATATAAGAAAATTATAGCATTCGTATGAGAAAATTATAGCATTCATATGAGAAAAGTATCTCATTTATACAAGAAGATTATTGCGTTTAAATGCAATAGTTAATTTGTGAACAATGTTGCCTGTTGCCTACTATATTAATACTGTATATTGGATTGTACTTTATATGTAATTATACTATCCCATGCAATGAACCATTGACTTTAACAACAATAGAATATCATCACACTTTTCTTATTGGAAAAAAAATCTAAAGGAGCACATGTTCTGTCTTTTATATACAGTACATGAAGTACAACACCGTGTCAGTAGACATTCCCAGGTTAAACATGTATTGTTTTGCCGTTTCTGTGACCCAGTAGAAATGACATGGCTTTCCAAATGTGTGGTGCTCTTAATGTGAAGCTGCAGAAACGTGTCCTGTACATAGGTTTTTGCCTACTCTTTAAACATTGAACAGAACACATTAACGATGACTTGACAGTCAGCTTCACATCACGAAGAACATGTTTGGAAAGATGTGTCATTTCTACTTCTTACAGAAACGGCAACTTCAACAAAAGTACTCTTCCACTTTGGGTGAAGGTAGTGGAGAATCGAAGAAGGACATCAGTCCAAATCTCATCAAGACATCTCTATTACAAATTATTTTAGCAAATCAAACCATGTTGACATCACAAAAATGTTATTTTCTTTGACAGATGATAAATACTATTTGTGATTTAATAGGTAAGTGATAAAGTGAGAAAAATACTGTGGAGAAATTACACCTTAAGCATAGTGACTACTCCTTAAGTACACTGCTTAGCAGGACGTTAACCTGACTGGATATAAAATACATCTTCAGAGTATACTAATATATAATAATTTGCTTACATTATATTATAGGTCATGGGGCAGCAACTGTAGAAGTAAAGTCAACAACTAATTTAATTGAATATACTGACAAAAATACACCTTTCATTTCCTCTGCAGAGATATTCCCAAAGACTGCTGATTCTACACACGTAGCAACTTCTATCCTTTATACCAGTGATGCTACTTCCTCTACTGACACACAGCCTACAGTCACTCCCTTTCCTGGAACAACAACTGATGTATCTTCCTCTACTGAAACACAGACTACAGTCACTCCTTCTCCTGGAACAACAAGTGATGTTACTTCCTCTCCTGAAACACAGACAACAGTCACTCCTTTTCCTGGAACAACCAGTGATGTTACTTCCTCTCCTGAAACACAGACAACAGTCACTCCTTCTCCTGGAACAACAACTGATGTATCTTCCTCTACTGAAACACAGACTACAGTCACTCTTTCTCCTGGAACAACCAGTGATGTTACTTCCTCTACTGAAACACAGACAACAGTCACTCCCCTTCCTGAAACAACAACTGATGTATCTTCCTCTACTGAAACAAAGACTACAGTCACTCCCTTTCCTGGAACAACAACTGATGTATCTTCCTCTACTGAAACACAGACTACAGTCACTCTTTCTCCTGGAACAACAACTGATGTATCTTCCTCTACTGAAACACAGACTACAGTCACTCTTTCTCCTGGAACAACAACTGATGTATCTTCCTCTACTGAAACACAGACTACAGTCACTCCCTTTCCTGGAACAACCAGTGATGTATCTTCCTCTACTGAAACACAGACAACAGTCACACCTTTTCCTGGAACAACAACTGATGTATCTTCCTCTACTGAAACACAGACTACAGTCACTCTTTCTCCTGGAACAACAACTGATGTATCTTCCTCTACTGAAACACAGACAACAGTCACTCCCCTTCCTGAAACAACAACTGATGTATCTTCCTCTACTGAAACAAAGACTACAGTCACTCCCTTTCCTGGAACAACAACTGATGTATCTTCCTCTACTGAAACACAGACTACAGTCACTCCTTTTCCTGGAACAACAACTGATGTATCTTCCTCTACTGAAACCCAGACTACAGTCACTCTTTCTCCTGGAACAACAACTGATGTATCTTCCTCTACTGAAACCCAGACTACAGTCACTCCCTTTCCTGGAACAACAACTGATGTATCTTCCTCTACTGAAACACAGACTACAGTCACTCTTTCTCCTGGAACAACCAGTGATGTGTTTTCCTCTACTGAAACACAGACTACAGCCACTCTTTCTCCTGGAACAACCAGTGATGTATCTTCCTCTACTGAAACACAGACTACAGTCACTCCTTTTCCTGGAACAACAACTGATGTATCTTCCTCTACTGAAACACAGACTACAGTCACTCCTTCTCCTGGAACAACAACTGATGTATCTTCCTCTACTGAAACACAGACTACAGTCACTCTTTCTCCTGGAACAACCAGTGATGTTACTTCCTCTACTGAAACACAGACAACAGTCACTCCCCTTCCTGAAACAACAACTGATGTATCTTCCTCTACTGAAACAAAGACTACAGTCACTCCCTTTCCTGGAACAACAACTGATGTATCTTCCTCTACTGAAACACAGACTACAGCCACTCTTTCTCCTGGAACAACAACTGATGTATCTTCCTCTACTGAAACCCAGACTACAGTCACTCTTTCTCCTGGAACAACAACTGATGTATCTTCCTCTACTGAAACCCAGACTACAGTCACTCCCTTTCCTGGAACAACAACTGATGTATCTTCCTCTACTGAAACACAGACTACAGCCACTCTTTCTCCTGGAACAACCAGTGATGTATCTTCCTCTACTGAAACACAGACAACAGTCACACCTTTTCCTGGAACAACAACTGATGTATCTTCCTCTACTGAAACACAGACTACAGTCACTCCCTTTCCTGGAACAACCAGTGATGTATCTTCCTCTACTGAAACACAGACAACAGTCACACCTTTTCCTGGAACAACAACTGATGTATCTTCCTCTACTGAAACACAGACTACAGTCACTCCCTTTCCTGGAACAACAACTGATGTATCTTCCTCTACTGAAACCCAGACTACAGTCACTCTTTCTCCTGGAACAACAACTGATGTATCTTCCTCTACTGAAACACAGACTACAGTCACTCTTTCTCCTGGAACAACCAGTGATGTATCTTCCTCTACTGAAACACAGACTACAGTCACTCTTTCTCCTGGAACAACCAGTGATGTATCTTCCTCTACTGAAACCCAGACTACAGTCACTCCCTTTCCTGGAACAACAACTGATGTATCTTCCTCTACTGAAACCCAGACTACAGCCACTCTTTCTCCTGGAACAACCAGTGATGTATCTTCCTCTACTGAAACACAGACAACAGTCACACCTTTTCCTGGAACAACAACTGATGTATCTTCCTCTACTGAAACACAGACTATAGTCACTCCCTTTCCTGGAACAACAACTGATGTATCTTCCTCTACTGAAACACAGACTACAGCCACTCTTTCTCCTGGAACAACAACTGATGTATCTTCCTCTACTGAAACCCAGACAACAGTCACACCTTTTCCTGGAACAACAACTGATGTATCTTCCTCTACTGAAACACAGACTACAGTCACTCCCTTTCCTGGAACAACAACTGATGTATCTTCCTCTACTGAAACACAGACTACAGTCACTCTTTCTCCTGGAACAACCAGTGATGTGTTTTCCTCTACTGAAACACAGACTACAGCCACTCTTTCTCCTGGAACAACCAGTGATGTATCTTCCTCTACTGAAACACAGACTACAGTCACTCCCTTTCCTGGAACAACAACTGATGTATCTTCCTCTACTGAAACACAGACTACAGCCACTCTTTCTCCTGGAACAACCAGTGATGTATCTTCCTCTACTGAAACACAGACAACAGTCACACCTTTTCCTGGTCCAACAACTGATGTATCTTCCTCTACTGAAACACAGACTACAGTCACTCCCTTTCCTGGAACAACCAGTGATGTATCTTCCTCTACTGAAACACAGACAACAGTCACACCTTTTCCTGGAACAACAACTGATGTATCTTCCTCTACTGAAACACAGACTACAGTCACTCCCTTTCCTGGAACAACAACTGATGTATCTTCCTCTACTGAAACCCAGACTACAGTCACTCTTTCTCCTGGAACAACAACTGATGTATCTTCCTCTACTGAAACACAGACTACAGTCACTCTTTCTCCTGGAACAACCAGTGATGTATCTTCCTCTACTGAAACACAGACTACAGTCACTCTTTCTCCTGGAACAACCAGTGATGTATCTTCCTCTACTGAAACCCAGACTACAGTCACTCCCTTTCCTGGAACAACAACTGATGTATCTTCCTCTACTGAAACACAGACTACAGCCACTCTTTCTCCTGGAACAACCAGTGATGTATCTTCCTCTACTGAAACACAGACAACAGTCACACCTTTTCCTGGAACAACAACTGATGTATCTTCCTCTACTGAAACACAGACTATAGTCACTCCCTTTCCTGGAACAACCAGTGATGTATCTTCCTCTACTGAAACACAGACAACAGTCACACCTTTTCCTGGAACAACAACTGATGTATCTTCCTCTACTGAAACACAGACTACAGTCACTCCCTTTCCTGGAACAACAACTGATGTATCTTCCTCTACTGAAACCCAGACTACAGTCACTCTTTCTCCTGGAACAACAACTGATGTATCTTCCTCTACTGAAACACAGACTACAGTCACTCCTTCTCCTGGAACAACAACTGATGTACCTTCCTCTACTGAAACACAGACTACAGTCACTCTTTCTCCTGGAACAACAACTGATGTACCTTCCTCTACTGAAACACAGACTACAGTCACTCTTTCTCCTGGAACAACAACTGATGTATCTTCCTCTACTGAAACACAGACTACAGTCACTCTTTCTCCTGGAACAACCAGTGATGTGTCTTCCTCTACTGAAACACAGACTACAGTCACTCCTTCTCCTGGAACAACAACTGATGTATCTTCCTCTACTGAAACCCAGACTACAGTCACTCCCTTTCCTGGAACAACAACTGATGTATCTTCCTCTACTGAAACACAGACTACAGTCACTCCCTTTCCTGGAACAACAACTGATGTATCTTCCTCTACTGAAACACAGACTACAGTCACTCTTTCTCCTGGAACAACAACTGATGTATCTTCCTCTACTGAAACACAGACTACAGTCACTCCC
Source organism: Lepisosteus platostomus (assembly GCF_059453375.1). Classification (NCBI taxonomy): domain Eukaryota; kingdom Metazoa; phylum Chordata; class Actinopteri; order Semionotiformes; family Lepisosteidae; genus Lepisosteus; species Lepisosteus platostomus. The sequence goes on from NC_142614.1 coordinate 7,086,247, forward strand.
TTTCCTGGAACAACCAGTGATGTATCTTTCTCTACTGAAACCCAGACTACAGTCACTCCCTTTCCTGGAACAACAACTGATGTATCTTCCTCTACTGAAACACAGACTACAGTCACACCTTTTCCTGGAACAACAACTGATGTATCTTCCTCTACTGAAACACAGACTACAGTCACTCCCTTTCCTGGAACAACCAGTGATGTATCTTCCTCTACTGAAACACAGACTACAGTCACTCTTTCTCCTGGCACAACCAGTGATGTTACTTCCTCTCCTGACACACAGACTACCCTCAGTGCTTCTCCTCACACAACCCCGTACCCCAGTCACACCACTACTCATGTCACATTCAGTACTGTCAGACCAACTACAGAGGAGCCAACTACCCCAGGAAAGCCTGAAGAACATACAACTCCAAATGTCTGTAACAATGGTGGCACATATGTAAACAATATGTGCGTCTGTCATCCGAATTTCGAGGGCAAGTTCTGTGATGTTCTAGCAGGAACTGTTTCTGTCGGTGAGTAAATGATCTTCTGACCTTACAGATGAAAAACCTGTCTGCGCCTTCCTTAATTTTCACTATGAAGAAGGCAGTCAGGTCCCTTATCTTCAAGGCACATGTGTGAGGAATGATTTGAATTTGCCCCTAAAATGCAAAAGTTAATGTATCATGTGTTACAACTTTATTTTATTTAATATTGTTAGGTATTTCAGCTCCCTCCTCTTTGATCCCCCAGTTTTGCTAACTTGGAAAATGTATCAACAAGTCTACAGAGCTACTTGGCAGACAGCTTTCTACCATAAGCAACTAGTGGCAATCATTTAATTTTTATGATTGTACAATTATCAAAAGATTTCAGATGCAATGCAAGTTACAATGTCACATCATGTAATGCAACCAGTGCACTTTGTAGTTCTTTTCACCATTAAGCCCTCTGTCCTTGATGCTATTATCACTAATGTCTAAACTTGATCACAACAATTATTTCTAGTGTACTATGCAGCATTGGACATCTGCTGAGAGAGACTCACAGATATATGAGTCTCTGTGAGACTCACTGAAAAATATATTTCGGGACCCTCTGTGGGTTTTGATGCACTGTACAAGCACTGTACAAGAGTGGCATAGGTCAAACTCTCCACATGGCCATATTGCTACAATCTGACAAGTTTCACCTACATGTTTTAGACAATAACATTAAGAAAGCTTTTAAAAACACAACAGCACCAATTTCCAAAGCCAGATGAACATAAAACTATCACATGAGTAAAAGCAGATCTGAGTCAACATTCCCTTTATTTCAGCTTCCCACACTACGATAACCTGTATTTATATGACACCTTTTTTCTAACATAGTCCATGCTGGAAAATACCTGCTGTTTTAACACTTTTCCTATTGTAAATGCTGGTTGATTTTACAGCTTTGGTCTAAAATTAAGAATCTGGTGTCCTGAACTGTATGTAGAGCTGTTCCTAACTGTGGAATATTAGTCCTGTTTAGCTGTGTGGTACAGTATGAAAACCAATTAAGCAAACTTCTTTCCACACATTTGTTACAGATACCTATGAAAGGACAGCAAACGTGACAGTGAAGATAGACCAAAACTACACACAGGAACTGAGCAACCCATCGTCATTAGAATACAGTACATTTGTAAACAACTTCACGAAGCAGGTGAGGAACCAAATGACGGGGCTGGGATCTCTGAATGTCAACAAAGCTGGAGGGAATTTAGATTTCATATTCACACGTGAATAACAGGTGTGAATGAAGACCAAACTGTGTTTTGTTTTTTTGCCAAAAGGCCCGATCAGTTATGATGGACCTAACACTCAAGAGTGAAGATAGATTTCTCTCTGGTTCATGCCATTGACAAACTCTTTCTTATCTCCTGCAGATGGAGAAAGTTTACAAGAATATTAGGAATTACAAAGGGGTGGAGATTCTGAAAATCAGGTACTGTGTCCTCGTGCTCTGCTATCTTAGAGAAAAAGCCCCACAGCTTCCAGAACACAAGAAGGGATCCAGTGGGCACGAAACTACTTAAGTGTGAGATGTAAAGTGAAGCAACGGGGTTTGTGTTCAGGTTTGTGTGTGCAGCTTTGCTGTAATCGCAGACTGTGATGAGTTCTGTCACCCGGACGTTTCCTCTTCCTTCACTCCACGTTTTCTGAATATCCTGTCGGGGGAAGGAAATACACTGCAATCCTGAAACAACACGAGATATTTGAAAGGAATGCACCCTTTACATTTGAGGCTTTATATTTTGGCAAACTGGATTTTGATTGGAGGGGAACTGATGAATATTGGTTTGGAATCCTTATATCAGCAGGGAAGAAAGCTGTAACAAGAAAGTGGCTTCTCCCAGATTTCCCAACCATGAATGATCCGATTGAATTAATAAAGGAAATATATATCATGGAAAAAATTGCATTTTCACTAAAATTACAAATGAAACAAATGGTCAAATATTGGTCTAGATGGGTTCAGTACATGAAACCTTTAAGGTTGGATTTTGTTGAGATACAAAATAACTGATCTCCTCCCATTTCATATTCATAAATGTATGTATCTTCCTTCTTTTGAATGTATACTGTATATGAATGTAGTTCGTAACTGAATGTAGTTTTGTTTAAAAGTTATATAATTGTAAAATACTAGGGGAACAAACAGGAATAGACCATTTTTGCCTGTGATGTAAGGCTGAATAACGGTGGGTTATATGTAAAATGGTATTGTTTTGTTCTCTAAAATAAAAATATAAAAAAACAACAACAACACGAGGTGCAGGTAGAACTGGAGCCTCATGACGCCATAACATTCATGTTCACCTTCTTCTGTTCACGCACACAGCAAGGGCAGCATTGTTGTGGACTACGAAGTCATCCTAGAGATAAAGAATGGAAACGATGCAGACGAGGTGTACCAGGAAGCGCTCGCTGAGGTGGAAAACGCTCTGGAAAAGGCGAAGAATTGCACAGGTAACATACAGCACCAGTAGCAGGTAGCAACTCTACATAAACTATACAAGTCTCTGGTGTATAATCACATCCACCACAATTCTGTACTGGTGCTGTTGTTACTGTACTTAAACTAGGGGTCAGGACTGTAATGTACCTGATGATATTACTGTGGTTATTGTTCCTACACCAGGGAATATTAAAGCACCACACAGACACTAATTTACCTGATAATCAGTTTGGGATCTCCTGCTAATTTTTCTGTTTTTCACTTAGCGCTAGGTTGTGCGATACAGCATCACTGTGATTCTGTATTTCCATTTCAGGACAAGATAACTGCCTTACTTTTACTATCAAGGATTATACAATCAGCAACAGCACGTTGAACAAAAATGGTGAGTATGTTGGGAGACAGAGAAGGAGACAGTAAAGGTGTCCGGTAGAGATGAGGAACTGGGAGAGAGGGAAAGGCTGTGTATGCTAGTGGTCAGAACTGGGAGACTGAAAGACAGAAAGGGAGGGAGTCTGAGTGAAGCACCTACAGCTGTGAATATGTGGTATTTAACCCCAGTGTGTTCCCTCCACAGCTCTGTGTGACAAGGTGATTCCTGAGGGTTTCAACACCTACTACACTGCTTACACAATAGATTCGAAAATAGTCTGCATTTCCCAGTGTGACTCCAGACACAACGAGAGAAAATCCTGCAACCTGGGCACTTGTCAGGTCACCAGAGCCGGACCCACCTGCTTGTAAGCCCTTGCTTCTTCTCAGCCACCGCTGCTGGCATTATAAGCAAAATTTGTATTGCTATCAGGGAAGCCGACCAGACTGGGGAGAATGCAGTTTAGTCAGGAATGACCTTTGTTCATCCGTCTCCAGCTCTGGAGTCTGAACACAGGGCAGCTAAAGGCTTTACTGATCATCTCCAGCTACGCAGTCATGAATTATACAGACACGTCCCAGCTCTTCGTTAAACCCATGGGACACCAGGGTGGGGGGTGCAGATGGATGGGATGGATGGATAGACAGATATCACCTCTCGATCAGCATATATTTCTTGGAATTCTTTGGAATGATTTCCCCTTGAATAGAAACGAAGAGTTTTTTACTCATCAGGTTTTGCGCGTCCTTTCCTCATCTGCCACTCACCCCTCTCTCCGCAGCTGTTTGCACACGAGCTCAGAGTGGTACATGGGCAGTGACTGTAGCCTTCCTGTCAGCAAGGCTGGATTCTACACGGGAGTGGGCATCCTGGCTGTGGTCATAGTGGTCACTGTCATCACCTTGTCCACATTCCTCGTCCTGGGCAAGAAGAAAGAAATCAGGTTTGACAATATAAGAGCTTCTTTTTTTCAGCAGAGTCTTGACATCTCTGCTAAGTGAGAGATAGACAGGTGAGGTGAGCCTAGCACCAGGGAAGCCTTGTTACAGAATGCAGAAATGAGACGAGAGGAAGCTGGCCTTGACTCATCCCTCTTGCCACCTCTTAGGAACCAGGACAGGAAGAACAGTCTGGTGAACCAGTGGCTGGATGATGACTTTGAGTGGCCGCCGCTTAACAGGACAGACACACCAGCAGGTACTGCCCCAATGTTCTCCCTTGCCTCCTCAGCCAAGCACGGGCGCCAAATGTCTAAACCTGCGTTTCCACTCATACGGAGCAAGATCACAGTTACTACTGTATACCTTGTTCTCAGGTGACCTTTTCTTCCGTCTCTTTGGCTCTCATTCTCCCTTCTGTTCTTTCTCTTTACTTCTTATTGTTGTACTCCTCCCTCATCCTTTTTTTAGGGTTTTCTCTTCTCTTGTACTTTCTGTTTTCTTTTCAGGTGTCTTCCTCTGACTCTCTTGCCTCTCTGTGTTTCGTCCGCTGCCTGTCTGTTTGTTCTGGCAGATGTGATTGAGCTTTTCACTGGCACTAGGAACGTAAGACAAGCTGATGATTCTTCTTGTTGGATGCTCACCTGCTCACTCTCTGGGTTCCAGCTGAAAGCTACAGTGCACTGTACGGAAAGTCCCAGGACCTGCCCTACAATGCCCAGAGTTCCACAATGTTCAGAAACCCCAGTTCTTACTTCGCGGATTCTAGCGTACCAAGATACCCCTGCCCACCCTACAGCAGAGAGGAAAGACGCCCTATGCAACAGAACATCCAGCTCAACAACCTCAGTCCCCCCGTCTCGGTGAGCGATCTTTATCATTGCGGCACAAAAGGAAAGACCACATTTCCCAATTCACTTTTTTTTCCAGAGTCACTGTTTTCAGTGACAAGCTTGCAGCCCCATACTTCACCATCAGAGGTATAAAATAAATATTGCAGTTGGAGGACAAGTACATAGACAACACAGATTGATCTGGAGAATGTAGATACAGTAAAAACATATGATACATACTGTAACTACATAAGAAGATCGATAATGCAGCCACAAGTTTGAAACATTATTCATTCCCAACTCCATCAAGCATAATAAAACATTTCGGAGACCATCAAAAGCAGCAGAAAAAAAAATATGATTAGGTTCTATTTCAACTACTCCAGCCATTCATATTCAACTGTTCTGAACGGTTATTTTTACACCACAATGCACATTTTGGTGCAATATTCTAAATTGGTAACCTTAGCTCATTCTTTTAAAATAACTGCTGTTTGAAATGTTACAGAAGCCACTGGGGCAAGATGCCAGTGGTGCAGAGTGGAGGTGAACTTAAGTATTGGGGATGCTGTTTTGCTAATCCCCTGTCTTTCTTTGCAGGTGAGAATCGGTTGGCCCCACATCCGGACCTCTTTCGAGAGCTAGTCGTTTCTCCCCCTTTCCCCTGTGAGGCTCCCTGTCTGAGCTGAGGGACACAGGCTGCACACACATCTAGCACAAGACCGGGAAGAACATGCATACTAACCCCCAATGAACCCATGGTACTCATGGTTGGCCAACGTGGCAGTTCAGCTCTGGCAGCTCTGCAACACAGGACAGTGAATAATGAAGGTTACTGTCCTTGGCAAAGGGTGTACGAGACCCTACTTTACTGCACCAGACTGCGTTACCCCTCAGGCCTCATTTTAAGAGTGCATTTAAAAGAATCTCTCCAATGTATTTATACGCTTTACAATAGAACATTGATGCTAAGATATATAACCTGTAATAATTTATGTATTTACGATGTGCAATAAACAATTTTTTTCAAGCTGCTATGTTTGTTTTCTGTTCACTTTCTGTTCACTTTTCCTGGTGAGGGGGGTTGCAATGTGCCGTTTTTACTTTCCTGACATGTGGATTTATATCCCGGCAGGTTGTATGAGGTAACAAGATTATTACTATTACAACTGCAGCAGCACAGGTGCGTATAAAGATGTTTTGGTACTTGCAGAAGACTAAGTGTAGTACAGTGTGTGAGTATGAAATCTACTACTCAGTACAGTGAATGAGTACCTGTTAGGGGAATTCTGACTAGGATTACTAGTGTAACTAGTGTTCACGTTTATCGCCATTATACTCATATACAGGTATATGGTATAACCAAATACTATTTAGCTAGCTCTCAGACGATAAGCAGTACAAAAAAACAACAATACAATTGTATAAGAAAAGAAAGACAGAGACAATAGGCAGTGTGCAAAAACAACAACAGGCAATGTGCAAAACAACAAGAGGTAACAGGTAATGTGCAAAAACAACATCAGATGTGCAATATCATACATAAACAGAATAAAATAAAGAAAAGAAAATTATTGGGAGTGAACCTTTTGACATGTGAGGTAGAGGTAGATTTCAATGTGTGTTTGAGTTTTGATGAAGAGAGAAGGCATTGTGAGGGTTCAGATAGTAGGTGAGAGAGGCTGGGAGTTTAATGGCTTTATAGTGCGGGGGTAAAAACTGTCTCTGAGTCTGGTACTCCGGGCCCGAATGCTCCGGTACTGTTTTCCAGATGGTAGAGGGTCAAACAGTCTGTAGCTGGGGTGTGTGGGGTCTTTGATTATGCTTAGAGCTTTCCTCAAGCACCGTCTGTCATAAATGTCCTGGATGGATGGGAGGGCAACCCCAGTGATGGACTGGGCAGTTTCACCACCCGCTGTAGGGCTTTGTGGTCAGTAACACTGCAGTTGCTATACCACACTGTGATACAACCTGTCAGTGTGCTTTCTGTAGTGCATCTGTAAAAGTTAGAGAGGCTCTGGGGATATATCTTAGCCTTCTTCAACCATCTTAGGAAGTACAGGCGCTGTTTTTCTTAATCAGACAGGTGGTGTTGAGAGACCATGTGAGGTCCTCAGTGATATGAACGCCAAGGAATTTGAAGTTACTGACCCTTTCCACTTCAGTCCTGTTGATGTGGATAGGGGCAGAACCATTTTGCAGTTTCCTGAAATCAATGCTGACATTGAGGGTGAGGTTGTTGTCTTCACACCACGTTGTAAGGAGATTGACCTCCTCCCTCTAGGCCCTCTCATCATTGTCTGTGATCAGACCTGCAACTGTGGTGTCATCAGCAAACTTGATGATGGAGTTGGTGTTATGTTTGGCCTTACAGTCATGGGTGTAGAGGGAGTAGAGCAATGGACTAAGCACACACCCCTGGGGGACCCCAGTGTTCAGAGTTAATGTGCCAGAGGTGTGGTTTCCAGCCTGGGGTCTGCCTGTCAGAAAGTCCCGAATCCAGTTGGAGAGGCTGGTGTCGAGGGTGTGGGAGTTTCTTGACTAGTTTCTCTGGAATGATGGTGTTAAAAGCCAAGGAACCATCATCAGCCACGTTTCTAGATAAGAGTGTTCTGTTTTCTGTGCCAAAGGTTAAACAGGCCAGTATTTTTGATAACAACAGATTATGAGTTGGGTTTGGCACAAAATGTGGCCAACAGTGAGATAAAATAATAGGAAACAAAATTACATAAAAGGAGAACAAATAAATGACAAATGCAAATAACATCAGAGGTCGAAGTAGTTCAGGTGGGTAGCTGCATCAGCATGCATAGGCTGCAAAGGAACATGTAATAGGTGTATTCCATGCTGAAAAGAGAAGTGAGAAAACACAACGTTTCGGCTGTGAAGCCTTCTTCAAGGAACAGCCCATCCTAATTAATCTAATTGACTTATTGAGCCTCATTGAGCATAATATCTGATTGGCTAGGAAGAACAGCAGGCAAGAAGGAAGCGAAGTAAAAGGTTCGAGTGTTTAAGTCCTGATAAATTTGGTTTGACTCCTGGCCAGAGGACGAGGAAGCTGGGGTGAACCATGTGGACTGAGGGGTGACCAAGGGGCAGCTGTAGAGGTGGAGGAGGGATGCAAAAGACATGCGAGGAAGAGAAGGGGATTATATCTTTAAACATTTATAATGTTTAGGAGAGAAAAATTACATCAGGATTGATATACAGGTTACTGACACCTGAGGCTGATTGAACTTGGCTGTTGTCATCCATCCCGAACTCCATTAAAGATGATTCTCTTTTAAAACTGTTTACACAGTGTAAAAACATAAAAACCTTCTTTTAACGCCAAGGTTCTTGTTTAAAACAAATACTTGCCTTTATGAGGGCAATAACATTTGTTCGTTTTTACCAACCTAGTGACTTTGACAAGAGAACATGCGTGTTTTTTAAAAGCACTGGATTTTCTAAGAAAAATCTATGTGTATTTGCATAATAAACTATGTCTAGTTTTCAGATGTTAAATGTAAATATGGCTCTTGGAATATATTCATTGCTTTTTTCAGTATGATTATTTAAGGGGCAGCAGGCTTCTAAAAGGTAAGAAGAGGTATCCAGCTGTTGGTCTGATTGGCTGTCTGAGAAGAAAGGGAGAACATGAAGGAGACTGTGAAACACGGGTTCGGGGAGTCTTTTTGGAAGAGTGAGGTTTCTTTTTGAATACGTGTGCATTTGAGGAGAGTTTCCGAGAAAGACTTGAGTTCTGAGATCGTTTGGTCACTAGAGAGATGTTTTGCAACTGGTAAGCAACCTACCCGCTCAGGTATTTATATAGAGAAACTATACAGCTGAGGTTTGAATTTTTCCTTCCTTGTACTGTGTAAATAGAGGTGCAACATTTTCACTTTACAGCTGCTTCTGTCTGTTTTCCCTGAGACCTGCCTATTTTAAGATCCTGTTGACAGTCTCTCTGCCCCCAGGTATGCCTTAATCAGTATACATTAAAGGTTTTACAATGTTCTTCTTCACTTTCCTCAGGACCCAGTCAAAAACACTGAAATTATTTAAAATTAAAAAATGACACTATATCTCCTGGATCTTTCCAAAGAAAAATAAAATCTTCTATTTCATCTGTAATTTATTTGGCTGTCGTATTTGTTCAAAGACGGATGAAGAAGTTCAAGTAGGCAGCTGCGTCAGCGTGCATAGGCTGCAAAGGATCAAATAAAGTTTTATTACTTGCCGAAAGGAAAAGAACAGACAACACTGAAGACGTGTGAAGAAGAAGGCACCTGAAGAAGATCCCCCAAACCGAAACGTTGTGTCTCTTTTCTTTTCAGCATGGAATAAACCTTTACTTGTTCCTTTGTCCAAAGTGGCTTACAGTTTGTACCCTGTTATACGGCTGTGTGGTTTACTGGAGCAAAAAGTAAAGCACAACAGCAGAGCCTTGCTGGGATCTGAACCTGCAAATTTCCTTTTACAAGTCCAGAACCCCTTTTCAATTCTCCCCCAAAGGAAAGCTGACTGACCTTCAAACACCTGCATACCTCCATTGCACTGTTATCCACACAGGGGTGCCCTCCAGTAAGACATGACCAGGAAAAGCTAGCTATCCAGAGAAAACAGTGCTAAGAATAGTAAGAGATCTTGATTTGTACGTCTTATGAAAATGGGACCTCCTAGAAAGGTTTGACAAATCAATGATCATGTACTGTAAGTTTTGATTACAGCAATAAATTGTGCCATCATCGAATCGCCGATTTGAACATTGTTAATGTTTAACGTCATCTGCTAGATCTGCCTCTGTATCTGCTATCGTGCCCAGAACTGCATTAGCCATCAGGAGTCATTTATTCCTGTCCGGCTTAACATGGCACAATCTGGTGCTCTCTTCTCAAACCTGGTGCTCTCCTACCTTCTCCTGTGGACAACTGCAGGTAAGACTGGCTGAACACATCAATATCCATGTTGCTGGAAAATAACGCATAGCAAACGTACAGATTTCGGCACTGAATGCTGAGAGCATGATCCCCCTACGGGGAAGGTGTCAATGTTGGTTCTTTGTTAAACCTTTCTCGGGCATGTCCTAGAACTACAGGATAAGGTTTCTTAGTTTTTGTGCTTCTGCAGAACATTTGCCTTACATCCAGCTGAAAAAATTATGTGTTTTCTACTAATTCTCCAAATTCTACTTTTTTTCGCCCTGAAATTGGGGACTTTTCTCCATGGAAATTTGTGTTCCTGCTAACCTTGACTTTTGATCCAGCAAAAACTAATTTTAAAAAGTCACAATATAATATAACAAACAAAATTTCATTTTTGCTGAACAGCACAAAAGCTTCGAACTCATTTTGAACGTTTGAATTTGGACAACCTAAATCAAATATCCTCTTAGATGAAATTTATTGAGCCTGAGGAGATGAACATTTGGATTTTGTCTTATCGTTGTTTTCTGAACTTTCTCAGATGCTTTATTCGTCTTTTAAATTCTGACCAGAATCTGGTACAGACCACTGTGTGAAGCCCAGGACATTTTAAAGTCCTAGGAATAAGCTCTTTTTTGATTTGTAGTCTACCCTCCTGTTTGTGTATTCAAGCATTCCACTTTTGCATTGCATAGATACTCAGAGAGACAGGTCTGCTACAAATCTTAAATCTTGTTTTCTGTTGTGAACTTTTGTGTCGTAATATTTTACATTGATCAATTCTACATTCTTACCTATATGCAAAACCTCATGTTTATGACTTAGCTTGAATATCATTTACTGCTATGTGACCAGTTATGGGTTATGAATTTTATCTAAATTGCATGTTGTCAAACTTCACGCACCTTGTCTAATTAAACTTCTGTTTTGCAACTTGTCATCGGTCACTATAGAGATATCCTTAGCCAGAGCTATGCATCCAGTTCGCAACTTAGTCCCACCTTGAATTTCATTTACCGCTATGTGACCAGTTGTGGGTTATGAATTTTATCTAAATTGCATGTTGTCTATTCTCAAAGTTTTGAACTATCATAAACATGATATACTTTGCTACCATTTACAGGGTAATAGTATCTATAAATATAGATGAGAAAAAAAACATGGTTCCACCAAGAGACACACTATGGGTCTCTTGATATTATATTAGAAGCTAAAGAGCATGTATATGGGGCAGAGCAATGGCTCTGTGGCTAAGGATCTGCACCTGTTGCTGGAAGGTTGCCAGTTAAAATCCCGCGGCCAGCAGAGGAATCCTACTCCGTTGGGCCCCTGAGCAAGGCCCTTAACCCCAACTGCTCCAGGGGTGCCGTACAATGGCTGACCCTGCGCTCTGACCCCAAGCTTCTCTCCCTGTCTGTGTGTCTCATGGAGAGCAAGCTGGGGTCTGTGAAAAGACAAATTCCTAATGCAAGAAATTGTATGTGGCTAGGCAAGGCGCAAACTTCACCCGCCTTGTCTAGTTAAACTTCTGTTTTGCAACTTGTCCTCGCTCACTATAGAGCAGTGGTTCTCAAACTTTTTGGACCAAGTACCACCCCTAATCCAACCAAAGCATCCAAGTACCACCTGCAAGTCATCATCTCATAGGAACCCCAAAAATTCTCAATGACCAACATGAGCGCATGCACACACACTCACACATACATATAATAAATATTATAATAATAAACTTTATTAGATATAGCGCCTTTAAAGGTGGCTTCTCAAAGTGTTTTACAGAAAAACAACATTAACAACAACTAATAAAAAAGCACCATTTCAGCGAGAGGGGTGAACCTGTTTAGTTGAGCAAAGCAGATGTGAATTAATTTTTCAAGCCTTGATACAATTCACAACAGAGTCTAACAGATTTTAAATCATCAGGCATTTTCTTGATGGCAAAGCTCTCGCCGTGAATGTTGTAATGCGTCCATTAATTTCTAGAGCAACTCCGACACATTTTATCCAGTCGATGCCATTCTCTTCAAAAAATTAATTCATCCAGTGAAATATGTGCTGTCCTGTAGTTCCTGTTGGTAGTGGGTTACATAACAGAAAGTCCTCATGGGACGTACCCTCAAACTCGTATCTAACGTAAACAAGCAAATTGGCCAAATCGACTACAGACTACTATTAGTAGACGACTACTAATTGCAGTGAAAAACATCTGCTCATCTTAACGCGCTCTATCAGTGTACTTTTGATATGATCCTTCATTACAATAATTCTATGAATGACTGTGTCTTTCAGGGGGAGGGGGGCAGCAGGTCGAGCTGTTTAGCAGCCTTTTCTCTACACATAATATGTGTCAGCTCTTTTGCCAACGGTAAATAAGGTTCTTCAAAAATAGTGTAGCTTACCTGCTTTAGCAATCTGCAAGCTTGCATTTTTACGCGTTTCAGTTATTTCCGTATTTATTTAAAGTTTTTATTTCATGTGAAACACAGAGACGCTCGGTGTATTTTTCTCAAATTAGACCAGTTCTTAAATATTTTTCTGTTATCACGCTTTCGTGTGCTCACAAGATTACCTGCATTCGTAGCACGTATTTCTATGTATTCCTGTGTTTACAACGTTGGCATTGTTCCAAAATCACGCACATTCTCCTTTCTCCCTATTTGCTGGAGATACGGTAGCTTTTTTAAAATGCAATTGGTCACTTGCATCCGTAGCACGCATTCCTATAGAGTGGTATAGAATTACAGAGTATCTCTTGTGTCCACTGAAGTATTAGCGCGCACTGTATCGTAGTACGTAGGCTGCGTATTCGACACGTATAAAAATACAAAATATGAAAACCGTCCCAATTTTTTCAGCGCACACAACACAGTTCCAGGGTCATTTGGCGTACCACCTGGTGGCACTCCACGTACCACTGCCGGTACGCGTACCACAGTTTGAGAACCACTGCTATAGAGATATCCGCAGCCAGAGCTAGGCATCCAGTTCGCAACTTAGTCCCACCTCTCGTTTTTCCCCTGAGCCTCTGGATTTCTGACCCTTTGCTCCGGATCTCTGACCTCGCTCTCGCCTGACAATTTGGATTAAGTTCGCCTTAGGAATTCAGTTGTTTTCGCTCTCTCCCTGACTCTGCACAGGGTCTGTTTCCCTACCTTTGTCCTCGGCATACGTGACACAAGTCTTTTGTGTTATGATGTTCAAAATAAAAAAGACCCATTGAGCAAAGTTCCCCATCACATAACGGAATTGTAAAGAAAGTTCGGGAGGGATGAGGACAGCGGAACTAATTAAGATCAACTGCCTTAACTCTCAACTAATGCTGATGTAATCGTCTTAGTTCACATTTATACCACATGTCACCCTGTCCTCGCTCATTGTTACATCCCTCCTCCACCCTATTTCCACCTTTGCAGCCACCCCTTGGTCACCTTTGGACCAGGCAGGGGGGTCCTGGTCTCCCAGACCTGTGGCCGGGAGGTTGACCCTCAGCAAAGGGGGTTAAGCCAAAGTTTTCACAAAATTCAACATTCAGCGATTTTACTGTCACACAATTTTTGTCTGCTCTCATTCCTCATGAAACCCAAATCAGTTGTCCTCAACAAAGTCATTACTGTACAGATTTGAATCTAATTTCTGGACTGTGTTATTTTTCATGATCTGTATGGTAAGCTAACTGCCCTGTGATTACTGGGGTCCATGCGATTCTTTTTGTTCTATATTGGCAGTATTTTGTTTGGTGATTTAGGAATAGTTCTGACATCTCTCTGTCATCTGAACAGACGGATCGTTGGAATTTTGGAAAACGAAGTTGTCTACAAAAAGTATTAATTCCTCTTTGGGTTTACAGTATTATGTCAAGGTTAGCAGCCACAGATAAGAGATTTGCTAGAAGAGAAGACTCGTTTTAACCAGGATAATAGGCTTTTATGTCCATGATTTATAAGGTGAATCGCTGTTGATTAGTTAGATGAGGGCTGTAAAGGCCAATGTTGTGACCTGCCCAGACTCGCAATTCCTTTGTTTTGTTTCTGAGTTACAGAGGAGTCCGTTTTCATCTCCTTGTGCTCAAGGTGGAACGCCCTGTTCACTCCATGGGCAGTATCCCAAGAGCTAGCCGCCAGTTCCAGTCTAAAGTTTAATTGCTGTTTTCTGGAACAAGCACCTTGGCTGCGATCTCTTGGCAATCAGTGTGAATCACTTTCACAAGAAAACGAAACATAAGTGCTTGACTAAGATACTTAACCATATTTAATGACATCTCCTTGGTTTTATAGTTTTACTATGGTATTGTAACTCCTCACACGTATATAGTGCTTTTCCGGACACTCCATTCAAAACGCTTTACAGGTAATGGGGACTCTACAGAGAATAGCAAACAAAACTGCTCGGTTTTAGATTAAAGCCAGTGCCATAATTAAGTGTTACCTTTCCCTTATCTTTAGTAACCTAATGGAGTTTGTAATGAGACTGCGGGAGGGATGACAACCACCAAGTTCAATCAGACTGACACGCTGTCAGTAATTAGCAATCACTCCCATTGTCATTTCCTCTCCTAAAACACTATAAATACTGTAACGCTACGGGGTTCACATGGGCTCCCTCGCCTGCTTCCGCATCAGATCGGCCCCCCACCGTCGGGGACTCGAACCCAGGCCTCCGGCATCACTCAACAGGGACCCAGCCTGTTGAGCTAAAGAGAGATCTCCCTCCAGCCCAGCGGCTGTGGTCCTGCTATTACAGGGAAGGGCAGTGACGTCACCGCTCTGGTAAGCCGGCTTTCACTCTCAATGATGGCCATATGCGTTACAATACCATACACGATCCCCTTCTCCCCATCACGGATGTCCTTTGCATATACCGTACTGCCTCGCTGCCTACACTTTGTTTGCTGCTCCGACTCCTGGTCCGACCCGCCAGGAATCGCGGTTCCTCGTGCTCTCCGTGTACCGGCACGTGTTTCATCTGCTGTTCTGCCATCTCACTTACTTGCTTTTCAACCTCAGCATCCTCATCTACCAGATTCCATGCCTTTTTGAAGACTGAGATCTGCAGTTCTCATCCCTTCTTAGTCGAAACAGCCAGCATCACGACCTGTGTTCCCTCTCATTTTTTTTTTCCCGCTAAGCGGATGACTTAATGACCTGAGTGGCGTAAAACAGCTGTAGTGCAGGATGCACGGGGCTTCACACGGTCCCATGTGAGAGCTCCGTGATCGACCGGAAAGACCCCCAGGCAAGGCCTGAGGGGCATAATCACATGTACTGCTGTTGCTGAGTTTGTGAAAGTTTGCAATAGTTTGCCAGCTAAACTAAAGGAAGTACCTACCGTACAACATGTAGTTTTAAGAGACGTTTTCAAGCATTACCGACTGGGTTGACGGATAATTTATTGCAAAATTGTGTTATTTAACGACTCCCATGAAGACCTATTTGTTTTGCCACATGATCTGAATTTTTGATTTCGTTAATTATGTGTGAACCGCCCCTCCCGAATGATAAAAAAACCTTTATGAGGACCTTGAAGATTCCATTTGCAACGTGCAAATGTTTACTTTCTGACATTTCGTTTGATGTTTGTTCCAACAGTTGATGATGTGAATTGCAATAAACCCTTTACTTGCATACTTAGTATCGTGCACGCTAATGCAAACAGTTTTACCATAGACTTTTTAAATTCACAACATTGCTGCTATAATGCAAATCACGCACTGCTTATCTTTAACTTCGAAAATCAAGTTTAAGAGTTCACTAATCACTATAAAAAAAAGTTCAGGTGGGTAGCTGCGTCAGCATGCGTAGGCTGCAAAGGAACAAGTTATACAGTAGGTTTATTCCATGCTGAAAAAAAAGAAGGAAGAAAACACAACGTTTCGGCTGTGGAGCCTTCTTCAGGTGTGAAGAAGGCACCTTCTCAGACACCTGAAGAAGGCTCCATGAAAGAAACGTTGTGTTTTCTTTTTTCTTTTTTTTCAGCATGGAATAAACCTATTACTTGTTCTTTTACTATAAAAAAAGGCAAGTCAGTATGTCACTGAAAATGATAGTCTTCACTTCTATCCTACCCACTGAAGTTGATATCTAACTCGTTCTGTGCACGACAACCATATTGTTATCATTTCTGGTGTCTGTTTTTCAATGACAACCATCGCATGTACACCTTGTCGAGATTAATCGGTCCATTGTTTTGGTACGATTTTATTCTCACAAGCATGTCTAAATGTAACACTACCAGGCGGTTTCGAGACTTTGTTTTTATAATGTTTCACGAGGAATGACAGCAGCCGAAAGCTTGGGAGAAATTAGAATTGTTTATTGTGATGTGGAGATTTGGCGTAACCCGCTTGGCTGAGGGCCGACCTCCCGGCCTTTGGACGGGGAGGATAGGACCCCCAAAAGAACCAAGCGGGACCCCCAGTCACCAGTGCAGCAAAACAAAAACAAAAGATTATTGGGCCAATTCAGCTGAGGAGAGAAAGTGCCTGCTTGAGGATACCGGGGTTAGTTTTAATGTATGCATGGTAAGCCTCGGAGGATCAATGGCCGAGTTGCTTGATGAGATACTGGGATATGCCTTGGCGAGCGCATCCGGAGGATGCGGCCCCTGATCTAGGAGTGCCCGGAGAATTGTTTAGGAGGGTATCATGATATGGCCCTTCTCATTTGCGAACAGAGGGACAGTAGGCGAAGCTCCGGCAGAGGTGCGAAGATGTGCATAATGGGATAGAGGCTCGTAAGGGCTTATGTAGGAACAGAGTTTGAAATAATAGATGAGAGTGGCGGATCCGAGTTGGTTGGTTTTGCTTTTCTTGAGATAGAAGGTCAGTGTCTCGGAAGATAAGATGGAGATGTTTGATAAGCAGGGTTGAGAAGAAGGATCGAAGGATGTGGAATTAGCGGTAATTTCGGAGCACCTTAGGGAGATAAAGAAGGCTAACAAGAATAAAGATTCAAGAGGGCGGTCGACCCAGGGTGAGTGGTAACCTGACCTGACAACGTAGATGCAGGATTCAAGGATGTCTGAGGTAAGTGGTGCGCGTAGGTTCGGAAGTGGTTTTTCAAGCCACCGAAAGCCTTTAAGGAGAGTAATTTGAGGGTAGATAAGGCATGGACAGATCGTGCCGAAAAGGAGTGGATGCCGCACAGGTATACTTTGGTGGTGGATGCTCGTACCTTGAGTGAGTTTCTACGATAGCAAACGAAGGATGATACGGTGAGAATATCGAAAGAACTGAATTTTATGTTCGCGGAGAGGTGGAAGGATTGGAAGCCCTGCCAGGCAGTGCAGTAAGAATTGAGAGTTCGAGGGGTGATCCCTAAGAGGATAGTTTGCTGGGCCAGCTGGAGATAGCGATGGAAAGGATGATTCGGAGGAACGTGAGTTCCGAATAGGGAGGTACTGTGCAGGGGTTCGGTCTTGCATCTGGTGCCGAGTTCCTGAATTGAAAGCGAGAGAGAGAGTCAGCTATCTCATTAAGGTGGCCTGGAATGTGAGCAACTGCGCGGATGAATTGATGTGAGAGAAATCCATTTAAGGCGGCAGAGGAATTTCATGATGGATTGGGATGAAGACCTTCCTTTGTTGATTATATGAACTACTGCATGGATGGCAAAATGGATGAGGATGGTTTTTGTTTCCTATTGTGGCCACAAAGAGAAGCAGCAACGACAATTGGAAATAGTTCTAACAAGGCCGATGACTGGTTGGTGAGAGGGATTGGAGAGAAATCAGGAGGCCAAGGGGCCGCAAACCATTGGCCTTTGTAATAGCCTCCGAAACCGAGGGGGCTGCGTCTGTGAAAAGCTGGATATCCTCAGTGTCAGAGAGGAGGTAATCGTAGAAGAGAGATATGCCATTCCAGTTGGCCAAGAGAAGCTGCCAAAGCCTGAGCTCGGATTTACAGTTGGCTGAAGGGCTTATGTGGTGGTAAAGAGAGGGCACGGAAGAGGCAAGGTCGAGAAGGTAGACCGTCCTTGGGGAATGATATGCATGGCGTAATTGAGGTGGCCGGGCGGAGAGAGAAGTTCCCTCTTTGTGCAAAATTTGGCAGAAGAATAGATAGAGGAGAGGGTGATGTTTGATATGTGGTGTGTAGACCAGCCATTTACTTCCCACCTGCTCTTCATGGGGTTCATTAACCTCCCTCTGCTCGTTAGTAGCTTTACACCCTTCATTGGTGAATCGTTTAGACACAGCCAATGGATAGCTTTGGTAGCCATACCCATCTCAAGATTTGGAACCAAATTCAATCTTGGATTGCCTTCTGGGTGAGCTATGAGCGATGGGGTTAATGTCACATACTCCTCTACTGAGAAGAGTGGAATCAAGTGGGTTGGGAATTGTGCCATGGCTAGACTGGCTACAGTGGCACTAAACTCCCTTAACAGGTCTTGTGTCAACATTCTGGCCTGTTGCACACAAGCATAAACCTACTGTATAACACCGACAATCATGTCCACTGTTTGGGGAATAAGGTTTAACCCTGTTGCATAGGAAGTTGCCTGTAGGGTTTTCCCTAAGCTTTCCAACTTTTGCTGTTGTTAATACAGTCTGTCACTACCCTTTGGCATTTCTGACACCTGCCTTCTTGGGGCAGTCAGGGTGAGAGTGCCAGTAGCACACAAACCTACCAGAAATAGCAAACGCACAACAGTGGTGGCAGCAATCAGTCCTCCCAAAAGTCTTTTTGGGTGGCTGATCCCAGTCATCTCCTTCTGAGTGACTGCTGCCTTTCTAAGCTGGTGCAGTGTGTACATGGTGTCTTTCTCAGTATGCCATGTGGCATCTTGGGCACCAACATCCTGGAAATCTGGGGAAATCTGACGCAGCTGCTGATGCCGCTCCTCCTTTTCCAGGGCATCTGCTTTTTCGATTTGTTCATGCCTGTGCTCTAGGAACCCTGCAGGGGGTGGTGCAGCGGTGGAGCATGCCTGACCCTCGGCTGAGTGGTCATCTGGAGCACCTGATTGATCTGGGATTGTTATCCCATTCTCACTGTTCAGGTCCACCCTGCACACTTCCTGATTGAGGAATCCCTCTATCGGCATGTTTACAATCGTTCGCTGGGCGTGGGTGTAGGACACCTGCTCGCTCCCCCCTTCCCTCGCAAGGGGTTCAGGGAGTTGCCCCAGCAGTGGGATAGCTAGTTCACTGTCTTTGAACTCACTATCACTCACCAGGCCCATGTCAGTGCAGGCGGGGATTTTGACACCCCTCTTTGCGATGCCCTGCACTGGCAGGCGGGTGGCTTGACCATCCAGCTCCAGTCTGGCTGAACCACTGTTGGTCAGACTCAGACTGACAGACTGAGCTGGTGGCTGTAAGAAAACCGGCTCAGCTTTCATTCCCTGTCCCTTCTGGGGGACTGGGTGTGTTGGCAACCCTGCCGTTGAGGCAGGAACAATCAGGTCAGTCTCACTCACTACCTGGTAGTTGTGAGAAATAATGTTACTGTACCTGACTGCAGGTTCCCTGGGTCACAGCAGAGGGAATCGGGTATGTCCACAGTGCAGTAGTCTCAGCGTCCAGCTGGACCTCCTGTCTAACCTGTGAATGTTGCACCAGGGGCACTTGGCGGTGGCCCTGTGACAGCTGCTCAAGCAGATCCTCACTAATAGAGGACCTCTCAGGGCTAAGGGTGAGGGCTACATCACCAACCTGCTCTCCTACCATCTGGATCCCTTCCACCACTGCAGGGTGGTGGTCCTGACCCCTCTTGGGTGCCAGGGTACACAGGGAAAGCTCCTTTTCATCGCCAGGTGGGGAGATCTGCTCCTCTTTAGGGATGTAAAAGGGGTGTGCTTTACCTGGTGGATCAGGCGGCTGCTTGGAGCACCGCTCCTGTGGCAGGGAGGCTGTTGGGACCTCGGCCGGGACACGACTTCCCTGTATATTCGGGGAACAAGAAAATATTTGTATTTCTTGTCCAGAGGGAACAGAAGGAATCTCCACATAGGCTTCTGTGTTCGGTGGGCACTGTGTGAACACAGTCTGCCTCTTGGCCCCCCTTTCCTTCTGTACAGAAGGCTTAGGAGCCTTGACCTGTTTCCACACTTTGCCTTTCTGGTGATCCACCAAAGGTTCCTCTCTGAGTCGCATGCCCTTTTCTTTTTCTACCCGTTTGAGCTTGCCGTGTGACATCAAACACCTCTCAACCTCAGTGTCAATCAGTGTCTCACTGTGTAAGACATCTCCCATGGCAGCCTTGAGGTAAAAGCTTCCTGCTTTTCCTCTGTGTTTTACTGCCTGCTCTGTGACTTCAGGGGTGGAGTCAGCACTCACTTGGGAGTGGCTGACCTCATCCAGGCAGGAACCCTTCCGCTCAATCAGATAGACTGAGGGAGGGAGAGGGGGCGGGTCTCCGCCTCCTCCAGTGGAGAGTATCAGCTCATTCACGCTTCTTGCAGCCTTGGGGAGTGGTTGTCCCTGTCCTAATAAAGCTTGTTCAAGCCTGGCAAGGCGGGCGGCTACTGAATCCTTTTGTTCAGCCTTTTCTAGCCCTTTCCCTCCCCCGGTGTTCTCATGGCACTTAGGACGCTGGGTGCGGTCCTGTGTGCCTGCTTTGGAACGGGGCTTAGCCAGCTCAGGAGCCTGTGCTCCTTCGAGCAGGAGGGAGTTAACCCTGCTGGCTCTGATGGCGAACACAGTCACTTTAACAGCTTTTTTGCTCAGAGCGACTTTGGACATCATACTCCCAGGCTTTCTGCACGAATCTCTTAATATCAGTCATTTTCATGGTCTGTGCATCTGTATGCGTTAAGATCATCTTTCTGACTGACGGGTGGAGATTCGCAATGAATAAACCCTTGAAATGTGTGTTCTCTTCGCAACCCTCATCATTTCGCCCTGCAAAATAAGTTCGACTAAGTCTCTCGTAATATTCGCGAGGGGACTCTGCTCTCTCGTGCTTAATGTTAAGGGCGGCGGCTATCGCGGCAGTTGGGTCAATAAACGTACTGTATTCCTCGATAAGTGCTTGACACAGCTCCTCAAAATCATTACAGACTTTTTTCATCTGCCTAGCCATCCACTCATGTACAGCTCTGCTGGTAGTTTTCCTGACCAGAAACACTTTCTCCTGTTCTGTGGCGTTTGGCAGGTACTGCAGGTTATACCTGAGGTCCTGAATATAACTCTCGATATTATTCTCTGACACTGCGGGGTCAAATCTCTCTATGTCCTTCGCTAGCTCTCTCAGAGAATGGAGATTTATTCTAGCTTCTCCGCTGACGGAGATATGGAAGAGATCGTGGTCAGACCTGTCGCTGCTAGAGAGAGTGCTTAATAGCGACTCAAATTCAGACCTTTTAGCAACCATCGTTAAACTTAAAGAGTATTACTTTTAAGTACGAAATCACAGTTTTACCACAGAAAACCACAAGATCAAGTATGCAATCAACCTGGTAGATTGCAAAAGATCACAAAACAATCAAGCACTGCTGAAAGAGCAAGGGGAACTTTTTTCCTTTCGGCTTTCAGCACACTGTATTGTCGTGTATGAAACCCGCGGCGTTTTATATTGAATTATTCCGCTTGGTTGATTCATTTCAGTCTTGCCACGTCCAGCCAGGGACGTCAAATATGTAATCATAGCCGGCCCAGGGACGCCAAATATGTAACGTTGCCATAGCCAAATTAAATGTAATGTAGCTCTCTGAAGGCACCAGTTCTGTAGGGTTTGGGCATTTACTGGAACAATTATTAATTGTAGCAGTAAATCACAAAATTGATTCTTTTGATGGCTTTAGAATCCAACCATGCGATATAACTCAAACAACGCACACACACAGCTGTAATGCATTGAAGTTGAATACTCATCCAATCTCTGGGGATTCAGATCTCCTGCGGGCTCAAAGAAACAGTTGCAGGCTGTTGCTGTCCAATCCGCGCTCTCTGGCTGTGTGCCAGGCTGTGCTGTGCGGCTTGCGACGGTGCGCTGCAGATGCTCACTGACAGGCTAGTTAGTGTTGGCTTTAACTAGCAAAGTTTGTGCACAGGAGAAAAGATGACTGTGGGTCCCAGAAAGTCAGGAAGAGGACCGGTTCGTTCCTGACTAAGAGCTAGTTCTGAATAGTGATTCAGCTGTCCACAGTTCCGACCTGTTCACGAGGCCTGCTGCTGATGCTAACCTCGGGTGGATCCTCTGGTTACTCTCTGGCAACCTCCGCTCTAGACTCTTAGAACAAAGGAAAGTTCTGGCACTCAGACACACTGGCCGTTCCGTGGTTGTCCGGGCTGAGTCTCAGGATGGTCAGGAGGCGCGCTGCGAGAATGTCCTGCCCTTGGGAGCCTTCTGCTCCTGGGCCGTCCTGCCCTGGAATTCTCCTTTGAATTCCCTTTAGAAAAGTCCACAGAATTCTCCTGAATCCCTTCTGAATCTCTCAGGCTCTCTGTGTTGCCTGTTTTTACCTGGAGGAACTTCAGCTCGTTGATTGGCTGAAAGTTCCATGGGCATCAGAGTCCCACGTGGGTTACTCAGCCCTACCAGTCCCTGATTGGTTGATCAAGGTGAGATATGAGTCACTTACTCCTGACACTTAGGAATGCAGTCCAGATGTCCATCTGGCACTCCCTAGACAGATAGGCGCCAATGGATGACCATGGATCATGATAGCCAGGCTTAGCTAAGTGCATCCCCCTTTGGGAGCTGTCCTAGGAAACCTTAAATCAGCCTGCATGAATAGTTTCTCTGTGGCTGCACCACAGAGATGAACAGAGAAATGGGGCCTCATTTGGGAAAGCTCAGAACACTTAATTCTTTCTTATTAATAAGCCTCGCCGCTACAGATATTTATGGAGACCAGTTGCTTACGTCAGGATTAGTGAGAATTGCAGCAGCTGTGTCGAATGAGCGCGGCTGCCTTCATTCCTCCCGAACTTTCATTAAAAACTCCATTCATCAGATTGAATCCGCGTTCGCAATCTGCGCTTGATGCAAGTACGGTGGCGGTTCAAACATTTATACTATTGTCTCTCTACGTAACGCCTCACAATGAGGCTACACATTATAAACAGTAATGAGGAAAGCATAAAATAGTGCGCTAACTTATGTCAAAGACAGTAAATAAGTTAGACTAGAGCCACAACCGTAGATACACGTGAAGGTCAACATTAACGGGAAAATGCCAACATCCACAGTCAATTTGTTTTTTCTGCGCAAAAAAATTCCCTGAGTTTGGTGCGTGGCCGCGCGGTTTAGAAGTAACAGTGGTCACGACCATCCTGTTATTTCTTCTGTAAAAAAACAACTGGGCTGCTCTGGACAAGCGCAAACTCGTCATGTTCACAGATTGTGCCCCGTCCATTAGAAACCTTTCCTCCGATTACGATCTGGACAGTAGCACCACGTCACCAAAACTCTTTACTGAACTTTACCTATCAAAGGTATATGTTATGTTCTTATCGGCGGTCATTAACCACACAGCTTTTTAATGATGAACGTACACTTTATTAACACAGTACTCTACGACTCTTACAACACTAACTCTGTAACTGCCTAACCAACTGCCCCTCAATCTCTACTCTCTATATAATATTTCCATATTCATGTACCTCATCATCTGTGCAGTAGGACAACCTGTAATGATCACACTCTACTAATATCCTTTCAGTATACAATAAACAAGTCCTGGGCTTCCACTAAACTTCCACATCTCCTGAGCCCTGAGCCCGCTGAGCTGTTGAGCCTCTCCTTGTGTTTATCGGACTTCATTCGCGCTCCGAATAACATGCAAGAAAGTTAAAATGGGGGAAAAAATGCTGCTTGTTTTGCATTCACCTCCCACATTTATTTAGGACTGTGCTTCAGACAAGCAGGGAAAAGAGAAATCCAACTTTTCCGCCTTCTAACTAACCTGTTTAATCGAAACACACCTAAGAAACTTTTACTCTCTCCGAAGTTCATCATCTGTGGCTATTCAGCATACTTTTGCATATGGTGACAGAAGCACCGTCACTGCAAACTCCAGGGATCATCTGTTCTGCATTTTTCCTGTTTGTTTCTTCTTTCGGCATTCTTTCTCAGTCCGTATCTGTTTTCCTTGATTCTGCTTCCTCCTCTTCTCTTTATTATCATGTCTAAACTCACTCCTCCGAATCTCAAGCCCCGTGCTGCATTCTTTCCTTCATTTTCTTTACTCCTGCCTTTTCTCCTGTGCTCTCTTCTGCTTTCATTCCCCGCCATCCAGTTCATCCCAAAGCTCCTCCCTCGCTGTCCCTGCAGCCACTGATGCCATCTCTTCGGGAGTGGGTCTGTCTGGGGTTCCTACCTCTGGCTCGGTCAGCAATTGTCCTATAACTTGCATCCCTTGTCTTTTTCATGTCTCTATCCCGGGCGTCAGATTTGGCCCCGGTCCATTCATTCCTCTCATCCTCTGCTGCTACTACTGCCATTTCCTCGGCCCCAGGTCCTATCTCCGGCTCAGTGGGCAGCTGTCCTATGACTCATTTCCCTGTCTTGTTTGTGTCCCTATCCCCAGCGTCCAATTTGGCCTTAGGTTTGTCCTTTTGGTCCTCTGCTGCTACAGATACCATCTCCACAGCCCAGAGTCTGTCCAGCATCCTACTTCTGGCTCAGTCAGCAGCTGTCCTTTGTCTTTATCTTTGTCTTGTTTGTGTCTCTATCCACAGCATCCAGGTTGGCCCCAGGTTCATTCCTTTCATGCCATCTTCTCAGTCCCAGTTTCTCTTTCGCTTCACTTAGTAGACATACAGATAAGTTCAAAGCCATGTCTGCTTCTGGGTCAATGCAGCATCTTCTCAGTTACAGCATTGCAGCTGGAGTCCATACTCAATAAAATGGCTTGCTGCCTGGAGTGCACCCGTTTGGCTGGGACCCCCAGAGGTTTATTTTCTCCTGATGGGAGTTTTTGTTTTCCTCTCCAGTATGTCCACGTGGGCACTGTGAATGGTCAATAATTAATTCACTCCTATTTCAGAGGCTGTCAGAAACCCAACAGTTAGTTCCTTATACTTAACTCTTCGTGCAATACCAATAGTTCACATGCCAAGAGGTTTACGTGCCTCAGCCTCTGCTCTGAGCCAACCGCTCTGTTCTGGCCCGTCCATTTGCCTGGGAGGCTACCGTCAGTGGTTAAAGAAGGCCAAGACCTTGCCCTGGATGGCAGCTCACATCCTGGGTCATTTCAATAATATCGCTGATGTCTTTTTCTTGTTTCCAAAGTTACAGATCTTAGCCTAACTATGATCTATTATTATCTTAAAAGATACATTTCTTTGCTTATATACAATGGAGAGATAGTGCATTGACCTATTATTATGCAAACACAGCAAAGACAACTAGAGGCCAACATAAGCATCTAACATTTGCAAATGTCTACAGCTGAAAATAGATAATTGTACAATAAAAACTGAAGAATTTGAAATGCAAATTCTCAAATGGGTATAATTAATGTTTTTGGGCATAAAAACAGCTTGCATGGATCTAGTGGTAACTGAGTTAGAAATCATTTAGAGCATGATTGATCATTTAACTTAGTTGGAAAGGAGTGTGGGATTAAGTCTGGTAAAGATCCTAAATATTTCAGGAGCTGCCACAACCACACCTGCGGCCACACTAACAACCAGCACGGCGGCTGACAAGACAACAACTTATGACGGTCCCACAACCAGCACGGCAGCTAAAACAACCACAACAGCAGCTGCAAAGACAACCAGCACGGCGGCTAACACGACGACAACTGCGGCCGGACCGACAACCAGCACGGTGTCTGACACAACCACAACTGCGAATGGACCGACAACCAGCAAGGCAGCTGACACGACCACATCTGCAAACAGACCGACAACCAGCACGGCGGCTGACACGACTACAAGTTCGGCCACACTGACAACAAGCACAGTGGCTGACACAACGACAACTGTGGATGGACGGACAACCAGCACGGTGGCTGACACGACCACAACTACGAACGGACCGACAACCAGCACGGTGGCTGACACGACCACAACTACGAACGGACCGACAACCAGCACGGTGGCTGACACGACCACAACTACGAACGGACCGACATCCAGCACGGTGGCTGACACGACCACACCTGCGGCTACACTGACAACCAGCACGGCGGCAGACACAACCACAACTACGAACGGACCGACAACCAGCACGGCGGCTGACACGACCACAACTACGAACGGACCGACAACCAGCACGGTGGCTGACATGACCACAACTTCGAACGGACCGACAACCAGCACGGCGGCTGACACGACCACAACTGCAGCTGCACTGACATCCAGTACGGCGGCTGACACAACCACACCTACGGCTACACTGACAACCAGCACGGCGGCTGACACGACCACAACTGCAGCTGCACTGACAACCAGCACGGTGGCTGACACGACCACAACTACGAACGGACCCACATCAAGCACAGTGGCTGACACGACCACAACTGCAGCTGCACTGACATCCAGTACGGCGGCTGACACAACCACACCTACGGCTACACTGACAACCAGCACGGCGGCTGACACGACCACAACTGCAGCTGCACTGACAACCAGCACGGTGGCTGACACGACCACAACTACGAACGGACCCACATCAAGCACAGTGGCTGACACGACCACAACTGCAGCTGCACTGACATCCAGTACGGCGGCTGACACGACCACACCTGCGGCTACACTGACAACCAGCACGGCGGCTGACACAACCACAACTACGAACGGACCGACAACCAGCACGGCGGCTGACACGACCACAACATCGGCTACACAGACAACCAGCACGGCGGCTGACACGACCACAACTACGAACGGACCGACAACCAGCACGGTGGATGACACGACCACAACTACGAACGGACCGACAACCAGCACGGTGGCTGACACGACCACAACTACGAACGGACCGACATCCAGCACGGCGGCTGACACGACCACACCTGCGGCTACACTGACAACCAGCACGGCGGCTGACACGACCACAACTACGAACGGACCGACAACCAGCATGGTGGCTGACACGACCACAACTACGAACGGACCGACAACCAGCACGGTGGCTGACACGACCACAACTACGAACGGACCGACAACCAGCACGGTGGCTGACACGACCACAACTACGAACGGACCGACAACCAGCACGGTGGCTGACACGACCACAACTACGAACGGACCGACAACCAGCACGGTGGCTGACACGACCACAACTACGAACGGACCGACAACCAGCACGGTGGCTGACACGACCACAACTTCGAACGGACCGACAACCAGCACGGCGGCTGACAAGACCACACCTGCAGCTACACTGACAACCAGCACGGTGGCTGACACGACCACAACTACGAACGGACCGACAACCAGCACGGTGGCTGACACGACCACAACTACGAACGGACCGACAACCAGCACGGTGGCTGACACGACCACAACTTCGGCCGCACTGACATCCAGCACGGCGGCTGACACGACCACACCTGCAGCTACACTGACAACCAGCACGGTGGCTGACACGACCACAACTACGAACGGACCGACAACCAGCACGGTGGCTGACACGACCACACCTGCAGCTACACTGACAACCAGCATGGTGGCTGAGACAACCACAACTACGAACGGACCAACAACCAGCACGGTGGCTGACACGACCACAACTTCGGCCGCACTGACATCCAGCACAGCGGCTGACACGACCACAACTACGAACGGACCGACAACCAGCACGGTGGCTGACACGACCACAACTACAAACGGACCGACAACCAGCACGGTGGCTGACACGACCACAACTACGAACGGACCGACAACCAGCACGGCGGCTGACACGACCACAACTACAAACGGACCGACAACCAGCACGGTGGCTGACACGACCACAACTACAAACGGACCGACAACCAGCACGGTGGCTGACACGACCACAACTACGAACGGACCGACAACCAGCACGGTGGCTGACACGACCACAACTTCGGCCGCACTGACATCCAGCACGGTGGCTGACACGACCACAACTACAAACGGACCGACAACCAGCACGGCGGCTGACACGACCACAACTACGAACGGACCGACAACCAGCACGGTGGCTGAAACTACCACAACTGCAGCCCTACTGACATCCAGTACGGCGGCTGACACAACCACACCTACGGCTACACTGACAACCAGCACGGCGGCTGACACGACCACAACTGCAGCTGCACTGATAACCAGCACGGTGGCTGACACGACCACAACTACGAACGGACCCACATCAAGCACAGTGGCTGACACGACCACAACTGCAGCTGCACTGACATCCAGCACGGCGGCTGACACGACCACACCTGCGGCTACACTGACAACCAGCACGGCGGCTGACACAACCACAACTACGAACGGACCGACAACCAGCACGGCGGCTGACACGACCACAACTACGAACGGACCGACAACCAGCACGGTGGATGACACGACCACAACTACGAACGGACCGACAACCAGCACGGTGGCTGACACGACCACAACTACGAACGGACCGACATCCAGCACGGCGGCTGACACGACCACACCTGCGGCTACACTGACAACCAGCACGGCGGCTGACACAACCACAACTACGAACGGACCGACAACCAGCACGGCGGCTGACACGACCACAACATCGGCGACACTGACAACCAGCACGGCGGCTGACACGACCACAACTACGAACGGACCGACAACCAGCACGGTGGCTGACACGACCACAACTTCGGCCGCACTGACATCCAGCACGGTGGCTGACACGACCACAACTACGAACGGACCGACAACCAGCACGGTGGCTGACACGACCACAACTACGAACGGACCGACAACCAGCACGGTGGCTGACACGACCACAACTACGAACGGACCGACAACCAGCACGGTGGCTGACACGACCACAACTACGAACGGACCAACAACCAGCACGGTGGCTGACACGACCACAACTTCGAACGGACCGACAACCAGCACGGCGGCTGACAAGACCACACCTGCAGCTACACTGACAACCAGCACGGTGGCTGACACGACCACAACTACGAACGGACCGACAACCAGCACGGTGGCTGACACGACCACAACTACGAACGGACCGACAACCAGCACGGTGGCTGACACGACCACAACTACGAACGGACCGACAACCAGCACGGTGGCTGACACGACCACAACTTCGAACGGACCGACAACCAGCACGGCGGCTGACAAGACCACACCTGCAGCTACACTGACAACCAGCATGGTGGCTGAGACGACCACACCTGCAGCTACACTGACAACCAGCACGGTGGCTGACACGACCACAACTTCGGCCGCACTGACATCCAGCACAGCGGCTGACACGACCACAACTACGAACGGACCGACATCCAGCACGGCGGCTGACACGACCACACCTGCGGCTACACTGACAACCAGCACGGCGGCTGACACGACCACAACTACGAACGGACCGACAACCAGCACGGTGGCTGACACGACCACAACTACGAACGGACCGACAACCAGCACGGTGGCTGACACGACCACAACTACGAACGGACCGACAACCAGCACGGTGGCTGACACGACCACAACTACGAACGGACCGACAACCAGCACGGTGGCTGACACGACCACAACTACGAACGGACCGACAACCAGCACGGTGGCTGACACGACCACAACTACGAACGGACCGACAACCAGCACGGTGGCTGACACGACCACAACTTCGAACGGACCGACAACCAGCACGGCGGCTGACAAGACCACACCTGCAGCTACACTGACAACCAGCACGGTGGCTGACACGACCACAACTACGAACGGACCGACAACCAGCACGGTGGCTGACACGACCACAACTACGAACGGACCGACAACCAGCACGGTGGCTGACACGACCACAACTTCGGCCGCACTGACATCCAGCACGGCGGCTGACACGACCACACCTGCAGCTACACTGACAACCAGCACGGTGGCTGACACGACCACAACTACGAACGGACCGACAACCAGCACGGTGGCTGACACGACCACACCTGCAGCTACACTGACAACCAGCATGGTGGCTGAGACAACCACAACTACGAACGGACCAACAACCAGCACGGTGGCTGACACGACCACAACTTCGGCCACACTGACATCCAGCACGGCGGCTGACACGACCACAACTACGAACGGACCGACAACCAGCACGGTGGCTGACACGACCACAACTTCGAACGGACCGACAACCAGCACGGCGGCTGACACGACCACAACTGCAGCCCTACTGACATCCAGTACGGCGGCTGACACAACCACACCTACGGCTACACTGACAACCAGCACGGCGGCTGACACGACCACAACTGCAGCTGCACTGACAACCAGCACGGTGGCTGACACGACCACAACTACGAACGGACCCACATCAAGCACAGTGGCTGACACGACCACAACTGCAGCTGCACTGACATCCAGTACGGCGGCTGACACAACCACACCTACGGCTACACTGACAACCAGCACGGCGGCTGACACGACCACAACTGCAGCTGCACTGACAACCAGCACGGTGGCTGACACGACCACAACTACGAACGGACCCACATCAAGCACAGTGGCTGACACGACCACAACTGCAGCTGCACTGACATCCAGCACGGCGGCTGACACGACCACACCTGCGGCTACACTGACAACCAGCACGGCGGCTGACACAACCACAACTACGAACGGACCGACAACCAGCACGGCGGCTGACACGACCACAACATCGGCTACACAGACAACCAGCACGGCGGCTGACACGACCACAACTACGAACGGACCGACAACCAGCACGGTGGATGACACGACCACAACTACGAACGGACCGACAACCAGCACGGTGGCTGACACGACCACAACTACGAACGGACCGACATCCAGCACGGCGGCTGACACGACCACACCTGCGGCTACACTGACAACCAGCACGGCGGCTGACACGACCACAACTACGAACGGACCAACAACCAGCACGGTGGCTGACACGACCACAACTACGAACGGACCGACAACCAGCACGGTGGCTGACACGACCACAACTACGAACGGACCGACAACCAGCACGGTGGCTGACACGACCACAACTACGAACGGACCGACAACCAGCACGGTGGCTGACACGACCACAACTACGAACGGACCGACAACCAGCACGGTGGCTGACACGACCACAACTACGAACGGACCGACAACCAGCACGGTGGCTGACACGACCACAACTTCGAACGGACCGACAACCAGCACGGCGGCTGACAAGACCACACCTGCAGCTACACTGACAACCAGCACGGTGGCTGACACGACCACAACTACGAACGGACCGACAACCAGCACGGTGGCTGACACGACCACAACTACGAACGGACCGACAACCAGCACGGTGGCTGACACGACCACACCTGCAGCTACACTGACAACCAGCATGGTGGCTGAGACAACCACAACTACGAACGGACCAACAACCAGCACGGTGGCTGACACGACCACAACTTCGGCCGCACTGACATCCAGCACAGCGGCTGACACGACCACAACTGCAGCTACACTGACAACCAGCACGGCGGCTGACACGACCACAACTTCGGCCGCACTGACATCCAGCACGGTGGCTGACACGACCACAACTACGAACGGACCGACAACCAGCACGGCGGCTGACACGACCACAACTACAAACGGACCGACAACCAGCACGGTGGCTGACACGACCACAACTACAAACGGACCGACAACCAGCACGGTGGCTGACACGACCACAACTACGAACGGACCGACAACCAGCACGGTGGCTGACACGACCACAACTTCGGCCGCACTGACATCCAGCACGGTGGCTGACACGACCACAACTTCGAATGGACCGACAACCAGCACGGCGGCTGACACGACCACACCTGCAGCTACACTGACAACCAGCACGGTGGCTGACACGACCACAACTACGAACGGACCGACAACCAGCACGGCGGCTGACACGACCACAACTGCAACCCTACTGACATCCAGTACGGCGGCTGACACAACCACACCTACGGCTACACTGACAACCAGCACGGTGGCTGACACGACCACAACTACGAACGGACCGACAACCAGCACGGTGGCTGAAACGACCACAACTGCAGCCCTACTGACATCCAGTACGGCGGCTGACACAACCACACCTACGGCTACACTGACAACCAGCACGGCGGCTGACACGACCACAACTGCAGCTGCACTGATAACCAGCACGGTGGCTGACACGACCACAACTACGAACGGACCCACATCAAGCACAGTGGCTGACACGACCACAACTGCAGCTGCACTGACATCCAGCACGGCGGCTGACACGACCACACCTGCGGCTACACTGACAACCAGCACGGCGGCTGACACAACCACAACTACGAACGGACCGACAACCAGCACGGCGGCTGACACGACCACAACTACGAACGGACCGACAACCAGCACGGTGGATGACACGACCACAACTACGAACGGACCGACAACCAGCACGGTGGCTGACACGACCACAACTACGAACGGACCGACATCCAGCACGGCGGCTGACACGACCACACCTGCGGCTACACTGACAACCAGCACGGCGGCTGACACAACCACAACTACGAACGGACCGACAACCAGCACGGCGGCTGACACGACCACAACATCGGCGACACTGACAACCAGCACGGCGGCTGACACGACCACAACTACGAACGGACCGACAACCAGCACGGTGGCTGACACGACCACAACTACGAACGGACCGACAACCAGCACGGTGGCTGACACGACCACAACTACGAACGGACCGACAACCAGCACGGTGGCTGACACGACCACAACTACGAACGGACCAACAACCAGCACGGTGGCTGACACGACCACAACTTCGAACGGACCGACAACCAGCACGGCGGCTGACAAGACCACACCTGCAGCTACACTGACAACCAGCACGGTGGCTGACACGACCACAACTACGAACGGACCGACAACCAGCACGGTGGCTGACACGACCACAACTACGAACGGACCGACAACCAGCACGGTGGCTGACACGACCACAACTACGAACGGACCGACAACCAGCACGGTGGCTGACACGACCACAACTTCGAACGGACCGACAACCAGCACGGCTGCTGACAAGACCACACCTGCAGCTACACTGACAACCAGCATGGTGGCTGAGACGACCACACCTGCAGCTACACTGACAACCAGCACGGTGGCTGACACGACCACAACTTCGGCCGCACTGACATCCAGCACAGCGGCTGACACGACCACAACTACGAACAGACCGACATCCAGCACGGCGGCTGACACGACCACACCTGCGGCTACACTGACAACCAGCACGGCGGCTGACACGACCACAACTACGAACGGACGGACAACCAGCACGGTGGCTGACACGACCACAACTTCGAACGGACCGACAACCAGCACGGCGGCTGACAAGACCACACCTGCAGCTACACTGACAACCAGCACGGTGGCTGACACGACCACAACTACGAACGGACCGACAACCAGCACGGTGGCTGACACGACCACAACTACGAACGGACCGACAACCAGCACGGTGGCTGACACGACCACAACTACGAACGGACCGACAACCAGCACGGTGGCTGACACGACCACAACTTCGAACGGACCGACAACCAGCACGGCGGCTGACAAGACCACACCTGCAGCTACACTGACAACCAGCATGGTGGCTGAGACAACCACACCTGCAGCTACACTGACAACCAGCACGGTGGCTGACACGACCACAACTTCGGCCGCACTGACATCCAGCACAGCGGCTGACACGACCACAACTACGAACGGACCGACATCCAGCACGGCGGCTGACACGACCACACCTGCGGCTACACTGACAACCAGCACGGCGGCTGACACGACCACAACTACGAACGGACCGACAACCAGCACGGTGGCTGACACGACCACAACTACGAACGGACCGACAACCAGCACGGTGGCTGACACGACCACAACTACGAACGGACCGACAACCAGCACGGTGGCTGACACGACCACAACTACGAACGGACCGACAACCAGCACGGTGGCTGACACGACCACAACTACGAACGGACCGACAACCAGCACGGTGGCTGACACGAC
The DNA here is from genome assembly GCF_059453375.1 of Lepisosteus platostomus. Lineage (NCBI taxonomy): Eukaryota > Metazoa > Chordata > Actinopteri > Semionotiformes > Lepisosteidae > Lepisosteus > Lepisosteus platostomus. The sequence goes on from NC_142614.1 coordinate 7,120,429, forward strand.
CACAACTACGAACGGACCGACAACCAGCACGGTGGCTGACACGACCACAACTTCGAACGGACCGACAACCAGCACGGCGGCTGACAAGACCACACCTGCAGCTACACTGACAACCAGCACGGTGGCTGACACGACCACAACTACGAACGGACCGACAACCAGCACGGTGGCTGACACGACCACAACTACGAACGGACCGACAACCAGCACGGTGGCTGACACGACCACAACTTCGGCCGCACTGACATCCAGCACGGCGGCTGACACGACCACACCTGCAGCTACACTGACAACCAGCACGGTGGCTGACACGACCACAACTACGAACGGACCGACAACCAGCACGGTGGCTGACACGACCACACCTGCAGCTACACTGACAACCAGCATGGTGGCTGAGACAACCACAACTACGAACGGACCAACAACCAGCACGGTGGCTGACACGACCACAACTTCGGCCGCACTGACATCCAGCACAGCGGCTGACACGACCACAACTGCAGCTACACTGACAACCAGCACGGCGGCTGACACGACCACAACTTCGGCCGCACTGACATCCAGCACGGTGGCTGACACGACCACAACTACGAACGGACCGACAACCAGCACGGCGGCTGACACGACCACAACTACAAACGGACCGACAACCAGCACGGTGGCTGACACGACCACAACTACAAACGGACCGACAACCAGCACGGTGGCTGACACGACCACAACTACGAACGGACCGACAACCAGCACGGTGGCTGACACGACCACAACTTCGGCCGCACTGACATCCAGCACGGTGGCTGACACGACCACACCTGCAGCTACACTGACAACCAGCACGGCGGCTGACACGACCACACCTGCAGCTACACTGACAACCAGCACGGTGGCTGACACGACCACAACTACGAACGGACCGACAACCAGCACGGCGGCTGACACGACCACAACTGCAACCCTACTGACATCCAGTACGGCGGCTGACACAACCACACCTGCGGCTACACTGACAACCAGCACGGCGGCTGACACGACCACAACTGCAGCTGCACTGATAACCAGCACGGTGGCTGACACGACCACAACTACGAACGGACCCACATCAAGCACAGTGGCTGACACGACCACAACTGCAGCTGCACTGACATCCAGCACGGCGGCTGACACGACCACACCTGCGGCTACACTGACAACCAGCACGGCGGCTGACACAACCACAACTACGAACGGACCGACAACCAGCACGGCGGCTGACACGACCACAACTACGAACGGACCGACAACCAGCACGGTGGATGACACGACCACAACTACGAACGGACCGACAACCAGCACGGTGGCTGACACGACCACAACTACGAACGGACAGACATCCAGCACGGCAGCTGACACGACCACACCTGCGGCTACACTGACAACCAGCACGGCGGCTGACACAACCACAACTACGAACGGACCGACAACCAGCACGGCGGCTGACACGACCACAACATCGGCGACACTGACAACCAGCACGGCGGCTGACACGACCACAACTACGAACGGACCGACAACCAGCACGGTGGCTGACACGACCACAACTTCGGCCGCACTGACATCCAGCACGGTGGCTGACACGACCACAACTACGAACGGACCGACAACCAGCACGGTGGCTGACACGACCACAACTACGAACGGACCGACAACCAGCACGGTGGCTGACACGACCACAACTACGAACGGACCGACAACCAGCACGGTGGCTGACACGACCACAACTACGAACGGACCAACAACCAGCACGGTGGCTGACACGACCACAACTTCGAACGGACCGACAACCAGCACGGCGGCTGACAAGACCACACCTGCAGCTACACTGACAACCAGCACGGTGGCTGACACGACCACAACTACGAACGGACCGACAACCAGCACGGTGGCTGACACGACCACAACTACGAACGGACCGACAACCAGCACGGTGGCTGACACGACCACAACTACGAACGGACCGACAACCAGCACGGCGGCTGACAAGACCACACCTGCAGCTACACTGACAACCAGCACGGTGGCTGACACGACCACAACTACGAACGGACCGACAACCAGCACGGCGGATGACACGACCACAACTACGAACGGACCGACAACCAGCACGGTGGCTGACACGACCACAACTTCGAACGGACCGACAACCAGCACGGCGGCTGACAAGACCACACCTGCAGCTACACTGACAACCAGCATGGTGGCTGAGACGACCACACCTGCAGCTACACTGACAACCAGCACGGTGGCTGACACGACCACAACTTCGGCCGCACTGACATCCAGCACAGCGGCTGACACGACCACAACTGCAGCTACACTGACAACCAGCACGGCGGCTGACACGACCACAACTGCAGCTACACTGACAACCAGCACGGTGGCTGACACGACCACAACTACGAACGGACCGACAACCAGCACGGCGGCTGACACGACCACAACTACAAACGGACCGACAACCAGCACGGCGGCTGACACGACCACAACTGCAGCTGCACTGACATCCAGCACGGCGGCTGACACGACCACACCTGCGGCTACACTGACAACCAGCACGGTGGCTGACACGACCACAACTACGAACGGACCGACAACCAGCACGGTGGCTGACACGACCACAACTACGAACGGACCGACAACCAGCACGGCGGCTGATACGACCACAACTACGAACGGACCAACAACCAACACGGCGGCTGACACAACCACACATGCGTCAGTACTGACAACCAGCACGGCGGCTGACATGACCACAACTTCGGCCGCACTGACATCCAGCACGGCGGCTGACACGACCACAACTACGAACGGACCGACAACCAGCACGGCGGCTGACACGACCACAACTGCAGCTACACTGACAACCAGCACGGCGGCTGACACGACCACAACTACGAACGGACCGACAACCAGCACGGCGGCTGAAACGACCACACCTGCGGCTACACCGACAACCAGCATGGTGGCTGACACGACCACACCTGCAGCTACACTGACAACCAGCATGGTGGCTGAGACGACCACAACTACGAACGGACCAACAACCAACACGGCGGCTGACACAACCACACATGCGTCAGTACTGACAACCAGCACGGCGGCTGACATGACCACACCTGCAGCTACACTGACAACCAGCACGGTGGCTGACAAGACCACAACTACAAATGGACCGACAACCAGCACGGTGGCTGACACGACAACAACTACGAACGGACCGACAACCAGCACGGCGGCTGACACGACCACAACTACAAACGGACCGACAACCAGCACGGTGGCTGACACAACCACAACTGCAGCTGCACTGACATCCAGCACGGCGGCTGACACGACCACACCTGCAGCTACACTGACAACCAGCACGGTGGCTGACACGACCACAACTACGAACAGACCAACAACCAGCACGGTGGCTGACACGACCACAAATACGAACGGACCGACAACCAGCACGGTTGCTGACACAATCACAACATCGGCTACACTAACAACCAGCACGGCGGCTGACACGACTACGCCTGCAGCTACACTGACAACCAGCACGGTGGCTGACACGACCACAACTTCGGCCGCACTGACATCCAGCACGGTGGCTGACACGACCACAACTACGAACGGACCGACAACCAGTACGGTGGCTGACACGACCACAACTGCAGCAACACTGACAACCAGCACGGTGGCTGACACGACCACAACTATGAACGGACCGACAACCAGCACGGTGGCAACAACGACCACAACCACGAACGGACCGACAACCAGCACGGCGGCTGACACGACCACAACTGTAGCCCTACTGACATCCAGTACGGCGGCTGACACAACCACACCTGCGGCTACACTGACAACCAGCACGGTGGCTGACACGACCACAACTACGAACGGACCGACAACCAGCACGACGGCTGACACGACCACAACTACGAACGGACCAACAACCAACACGGCGGCTGACACAACCACAACTGCAGCTACACTGACAACCAGCATGGTGGCTGAGAAGACCACAACTACGAACGGACCAACAACCAACACTGCGGCTGACACAACCACACATGCGTCAGTACTGACAACCAGCACGGCGGCTGACATGACCACACCTGCGGCTACACTGACAACCAGCACGGTGGCTGACAAGACCACAACTACAAACGGACCGACAACCAGCACGGTGGCTGCCACGACCACAACTTCGGCCGCACTGACATCCAGCACGGCGGCTGACACGACCACACCTGCAGCTACACTGACAACCAGCACGGTGGCTGACACGACCACAACTACGAACGGACCGACAACCAGCACGGCGGCTGACACAATCACAACATCGGCTACACTGACAACCAGCACGGCGGCTGACACGACTACACCTGCAGAAACACTGACAACCAGCACGGTGGCTGACACGACCACAACTTCGGCCGCACTGACATCCAGCACGGTGGCTGACACGACCACAACTACGAACGGACCGACAACCAGCACAGCGGCTGACACGACCACAACTACGAACGGACCAACAACCAACACGGCGGCTGACGCAACCACAACTGCAGCTACACTGACAACCAGCACAGGGGCTGACACGACCACAACTTCGGCCGCACTGACATCCAGCACGTTGGCTGACACGACCACAACTACGAATGGACCGACAACCAGCACGGTTGCTGACACAATCACAACATCGGCTACACTGACAACCAGCACGGCGGCTGACACGACCACACCTGCAGCTACACTGACATCCAGCACTGTGGCTGACACGACCACAACTTCGAACGGACCGACAACCAGCACGGCGGCTGACACAACCACACCTGCAGCTACACTGACAACCAGCACGGTGGCTGACATGACCACAACTGCAGCTACACTGACAACCAGCACGGTGGCTGACATGACCACAACTGCAGCTACACTGACAACCAGCACGGTGGCTGACACGACCACAACTACGAACGGACCGACAACAAGCACGATGGCTGACACGACCACAACTACGAACGGACCGACAACCAGCACGGTTGCTGACACAATCACAACATCGGCTACACTGACAACCAGCACGGCGGCCGACACGACTACACCTGCAGAAACACTGACAACCAGCACGGTGGCTGACACGACCACAACTTCGGCCGCACTGACATCCAGCACGGCGGCTGACACGACCACACCTGCGGCTACACTGACAACCAGCACGGTGGCTGACACGACCACAACTACGAACGGACCGACAACCAGCACGGCGGCTGACACGACCACAACTACAAACGGACCGACAACCAGCACGGTGGCTGACACAACCATAACTTCGGCCGCAGTGACATCCAGCACGGCGGCTGACATGACCACAATTACGAACGGACCGACAACCAGCACGGTGGCTGCCACGACCACAACTGCAGCTGCACTGACATCCAGCACGGCGGCTGACACGACCACAACTACGAACGGACCGACAACCAGCACGGCGGCTGACACGACCACAACTACAAACGGACCGACAACCAGCACGGCGGCTGACACGACCACAACTGCAGCTGCACTGACATCCAGCACTGCGGCTGACACGACCACACCTGCAGCTACACTTACAACCAGCATGGTGGCTGATACGACCACAACTACGAACGGACCGACAACCAGCACGGTGGCTGACACGACCACAACTACGAACGGACCGACAACTAGCACGGCGGCTGACACGACCACAACTACAAACGGACCGACAACCAGCACGGCGGCTGACACGACCACAACTGCAGCTGCACTGACATCCAGCACGGTGGCTGACACGACCACAACTACGAACGGAACGACAACCAGCACGGCGGCTGACACGACCACAACTACAAACGGACCGACAACCAGCACGGCGGCTGACACGACCACAACTACAAACGGACCGACAACCAGCACGGCGGCTGACACGACCACAACTGCAGCTACACTTACAACCAGCACGGCGGCTGACATGACCACACCTGCGGCTACACTGACAACCAGCACGGTGGCTGACAAGACCACAACTACAAACGGACCGACAACCAGCACGGTGGCTGACACAACCATAACTTCGGCCGCACTGACATCCAGCACGGCGGCTGACATGACCACAACTACGAACGGACCGACAACCAGCACGGTGGCTGCCACGACCACAACTGCAGCTGCACTGACATCCAGCACGGCGGCTGACACGACCACAACTACGAACGGACCGACAACCAGCACGGCGGCTGACACGACCACAACTACAAACGGACCGACAACCAGCACGGCGGCTGACACGACCACAACTGCAGCTGCACTGACATCCAGCACTGCGGCTGACACGACCACACCTGCAGCTACACTTACAACCAGCACGGTGGCTGATACGACCACAACTACGAACGGACCGACAACTAGCACGGTGGCTGACACGACCACAACTACGAACGGACCGACAACTAGCACGGCGGCTGACACGACCACAACTACAAACGGACCGACAACCAGCACGGCGGCTGACACGACCACAACTGCAGCTGCACTGACATCCAGCACTGCGGCTGACACGACCACAACTGCAGCTGCACTGACATCCAGCACGGCGGCTGACACGACCACACCTGCGGCTACACTGACAACCAGCACGGTGGCTGACACGACCACAACTTCGGCCGCACTGACATCCAGCACGGTGGCTGACACGACAACAACTACGAACGGACCGACAACCAGCACGGCGGCTGACACGACCACAACTACAAACGGACCGACAACCAGCACGGCGGCTGACACGACCACAACTACAAACGGACCGACAACCAGCACGGCGGCTGACACGACCACAACTGCAGCTACACTTACAACCAGCACGGTGGCTGACACAACCACAACTGCAGCTGCACTGACATCCAGCACGGCGGCTGACACGACCACAACTATGAACGGACCGACAACCAGCACGGCGGCTGACACGACCACAACTTCGGCCGCACTGACATCCAGCACGGCGGCTGACACGACCACAACTACGAACGGACCGACAACCAGCACGGCGGCTGACACGACCACAACTACAAACGGACCGACAACCAGCACGGCGGCTGACACGACCACAACTGCAGCTACACTTACAACCAGCACGGTGGCTGATACGACCACAACTACGAACGGACCGACAACCAGCACGGTGGCTGACACGACCACAACTTCGGCCGCACTGATATCCAGCACGGCGGCTGACACGAACACACCTGCTGCTACACTGACATCCAGCACGGCGGCTGACACGACCACAACTGCAGCTACACTGACAACCAGCACGGTGGCTGACACGACCACAACTACGAACGGACCGACAACCAGCACGGTGGCTGACACGACCACACCTGCAGCTACACTGACAACCAGCATGGTGGCTGAGACAACCACAACTACGAACGGACCAACAACCAGCACGGCGGCTGACACGACGACAACTACGAATGGACCGACAACCAGCACGGTTGCTGACACAATCACAACATCGGCTACACTAACAACCAGCACGGCGGCTGACACGACTACGCCTGCAGCTACACTGACAACCAGCACGGTGGCTGACACGACCACAACTTCGGCCGCACTGACATCCAGCACGGTGGCTGACACGACCACAACTACGAACGGACCGACAACCAGTACGGTGGCTGACACGACCACAACTGCAGCAACACTGACAACCAGCACGGTGGCTGACACGACCACAACTATGAACGGACCGACAACCAGCACGGTGGCTGACACGACCACAACCACGAACGGACCAACAACCAACACGGCGGCTGACACAACCACACCTGCGTCAGTATTGACATCCAGCACGGCGGCTGACACGACCACAACTACGAACGGACCGACAACCAGCACGGCGGCTGACACGACCACAACTGTAGCCCTACTGACATCCAGTACGGCGGCTGACACAACCACACCTGCGGCTACACTGACAACCAGCACGGTGGCTGACACGACCACAACTACGAACGGACCGACAACCAGCACGACGGCTGACACGACCACAACTACGAACGGACCAACAACCAACACTGCGGCTGACACAACCACACATGCGTCAGTACTGACAACCAGCACGGCGGCTGACATGACCACACCTGCGGCTACACTGACAACCAGCACGGTGGCTGACAAGACCACAACTACAAACGGACCGACAACCAGCACGGTGGCTGACACAACCATAACTTCGGCCGCACTGACATCCAGCACGGCGGCTGACATGACCACAACTACGAACGGACCGACAACCAGCACGGTGGCTGCCACGACCACAACTTCGGCCGCACTGACATCCAGCACGGCGGCTGACACGACCACAACTACGAACGGACCGACAACCAGCACGGCGGCTGACACGACCACAACTGCAGCTGCACTGACATCCAGCACGGCGGCTGACACGACCACAACTACGAACGGACCGACAACCAGCACGGCGGCTGACACGACCACAACTACAAACGGACCGACAACCAGCACGGCGGCTGACACGACCACAACTGCAGCTGCACTGACATCCAGCACTGCGGCTGACACGACCACACCTGCAGCTACACTTACAACCAGCACGGTGGCTGATACGACCACAACTACGAACGGACCGACAACCAGCACGGTGGCTGACACGACGACAACTACGAACGGACCGACAACCAGCACGGTGGCTGACACGACCACAACTGCAGCTGCACTGACATCCAGCACGGCGGCTGACACGACCACACCTGCGGCTACACTGACAACCAGCACGGTGGCTGACACGACCACAACTTCGGCCGCACTGATATCCAGCACGGCGGCTGACACGACCACACCTGCTGCTACACTGACATCCAGCACGGCGGCTTACATGACCACAACTACGAACGGACCGACAACCAGCACGGTGGCTGCCACGACCACAACTTCGGCCGCACTGACATCCAGTACGGCGGCTGACACGACCACAACTACGAACGGACCGACAACCAGCACGGCGGCTGACACGACCACAACTGCAGCTGCACTGACATCCAGCACGGCGGCTGACACAACCACAACTACGAACGGACCGACAACCAGCACGGCGGCTGACACGACCACAACTACAAACGGACCGACAACCAGCACGGCGGCTGACACGACCACAACTACAAACGGACCGACAACCAGCACGGCGGCTGACACGACCACAACTGCAGCTGCACTGACATCCAGCACTGCGGCTGACACGACCACAACTGCAGCTACACTTACAACCAGCACGGTGGCTGATACGACCACAACTACGAACGGACCGACAACCAGCACGGTGGCTGACACGACCACAACTACGAACGGACCGACAAACAGCACGGTGGCTGACACGACCACAACTGCAGCTGCACTGACATCCAGCACGGCGGCTGACATGACCACACCTGCGGCTACACTGACAACCAGCACGGTGGCTGACACGACCACAACTGCAGCTACACTGACAACCAGCACGGTGGCTGACACGACCACAACTACGAACGGACCGACAACCAGCACGGCGGCTGACACGACGACAACTACGAACGGACCGACAACCAGCACGGTTGCTGACACAATCACAACATCGGCTACACTGACAACCAGCACGGCGGCTGACACGACTACACCTGCAGAAACACTGACAACCAGCACGGTGGCTGACACGACCACAACTTCGGCCGCACTGACATCCAGCACGGTGGCTGACACGACCACAACTACGAACGGACCGACAACCAGTACGGTGGCTGACACGACCACAATTGCAGCAACACTGACAACCAGCACGGTGGCTGACACGACCACAACTATGAACGGACCGACAACCAGCAAGGTGGCTGACACGACCACAACCACGAACGGATCAACAACCAACACGGCGGCTGACACAACCACACCTGCGTCAGCACTGACATCCAGCACGGCGTCTGACACGACCACAACTGCAGCTGCACTGACATCCAGTACGGCGGCTGACACGACCACACCTGCGTCAGCATTGACATCCAGCACGGCGGCTGACACGACCACAACTACGAACGGACCGACAACCAGCACGGCGGCTGACACGACCACAACTGCAGCCCTACTGACATCCAGTACGGCGGCTGACACAACCACACCTGCGGCTACACTGACAACCAGCACGGTGGCTGACACGACCACAAATACGAACGGACCGACAACCAGCACAGCGGCTGACACGACCACAACTACGAACGGACCGACAACCAGCACGACGGCTGACAGGACCACACCTGCAGCTACACTGACAACCAGCACGGTGGCTGACACGACCACAACTACGAACGGACCGACAACAAGCAAGGTGGCTGACACGACCACAACTACGAACGGACCGACAACCAGTACGGTGGCTGACACGACCACAACTGCAGCAACACTGACAACCAGCACGGTGGCTGACACGACCACAACTATGAACGGACCGACAACCAGCACGGTGGCTGACACGACCATAACCACGAACGGACCAACAACCAACACGGCGGCTGACACAACTACACCTGCGTCAGCATTGACATCCAGCACGGCGGCTGACACGACCACAACTACGAACGGACCGACAACCAGCACGGCGGCTGACACGACCACAACTGCAGCTGCACTGACATCCAGCACGGCGGCTGACACGACCACAACTACGAATGGACCGACAACCAGCACGGTTGCTGACACAATCACAACATCGGCTACACTGACAACCAGCACGGCGGCTGACACGACCACACCTGCAGCTACACTGACAACCAGCACTGTGGCTGACACGACCACAACTTCGAACGGACCGACAACCAGCACGGCGGCTGACACAACCACACCTGCAGCTACACTGACAACCAGCACGGTGGCTGACACGACCATAACCACGAACGGACCAACAACCAACACGGCGGCTGACACAACTACACCTGCGTCAGCACTGACATCCAGCACGGCGGCTGACACAACCACAACTGCAGCTGCACTGACATCCAGCACGGCGGCTGACACGACCACAACTACGAACGGACCGACAACCAGCACGGCGGCTGACACGACCACAACTGCAACCCTACTGACATCCAGTACGGCGGCTGACACAACCACACCTGCGGCTACACTGACAACCAGCACGGTGGCTGACACGACCACAACTACGAACGGACCGACAACCAGCACAGCGGCTGACACGACCACAACTACGAACGGACCGACAACCAGCACGGCGGCTGACACGACCACAACTACGAACGGACCGACAACCAGCACGGCGGCTGACACGACCACAACTGCAGCTGCACTGACATCCAGCACGGCGGCTGACACGACCACAACTGCAGCTGCACTGACATCCAGCACGGTGGCTGACACGACCACAACTACGAGCGGACCGACAACCAGCACGGTGGCTGACACGACCATAACTACAAACGGACCGACAACCAGCATGGTGGCTGACACGACCACAACTGCAGCTGCACTGACATCCAGCACGGCGGCTGACACAACCACACCTGCGGCTACACTGACAACCAGCACGGTGGCTGACACGACCACAACTACGAACGGACCGACAACCAGCACAGCGGCTGACACGACCACAACTACGAACGGACCGACAATCAGCACGACGGCTGACACGACCACAACTTCGAACGGACCAACAACCAACACGGCGGCTGACACAACCACAACTGCAGCTACACTGACAACCAGCATGGTGGCTGAGACGACCACAACTACGAACGGACCGACAACCAGCACGGTGGCTGACACGACCACAACTACGAACGGACCGACAACCAGCACGGTGGCTGACACGACCACAACTACGAACGGACCGAGAACCAGCACGGTTGCTGACACAATCACAACATCGGCTACACTGACAACCAGCACGGCGGCTGACACGACTACACCTGCAGCTGCACTGACATCGAGCACGGCGGCTGACACGACCACAACTGCAGCTACACTGACAAACAGCACGGTGGCTGACACGACCACAACTACGAACGGACCGACAACCAGCACGGTGGCTGACACGACCACAACTACGAACGGACCGTCAACCAGCACGGTGGCTGACACGACGACAACTACGAACGGACCGACAACCAGCACGGTGGCTGACACGACCACAACTGCAGCTGCACTGACATCCAGCACGGCGGCTGACACGACCACACCTGCGGCTACACTGACAACCAGCACGGTGGCTGACACGACCACAACTTCGGCCGCACTGATATCCAGCACGGCGGCTGACACGACCACACCTGCTGCTACACTGACATCCAGCACGGCGGCTTACATGACCACAACTACGAACGGACCGACAACCAGCACGGTGGCTGCCACGACCACAACTTCGGCCGCACTGACATCCAGTACGGCGGCTGACACGACCACAACTACGAACGGACCGACAACCAGCACGGCGGCTGACACGACCACAACTGCAGCTGCACTGACATCCAGCACGGCGGCTGACACAACCACAACTACGAACGGACCGACAACCAGCACGGCGGCTGACACGACCACAACTACAAACGGACCGACAACCAGCACGGCGGCTGACACGACCACAACTACAAACGGACCGACAACCAGCACGGCGGCTGACACGACCACAACTGCAGCTGCACTGACATCCAGCACTGCGGCTGACACGACCACAACTGCAGCTACACTTACAACCAGCACGGTGGCTGATACGACCACAACTACGAACGGACCGACAACCAGCACGGTGGCTGACACGACCACAACTACGAACGGACCGACAAACAGCACGGTGGCTGACACGACCACAACTGCAGCTGCACTGACATCCAGCACGGCGGCTGACATGACCACACCTGCGGCTACACTGACAACCAGCACGGTGGCTGACACGACCACAACTGCAGCTACACTGACAACCAGCACGGTGGCTGACACGACCACAACTACGAACGGACCGACAACCAGCACGGCGGCTGACACGACGACAACTACGAACGGACCGACAACCAGCACGGTTGCTGACACAATCACAACATCGGCTACACTGACAACCAGCACGGCGGCTGACACGACTACACCTGCAGAAACACTGACAACCAGCACGGTGGCTGACACGACCACAACTTCGGCCGCACTGACATCCAGCACGGTGGCTGACACGACCACAACTACGAACGGACCGACAACCAGTACGGTGGCTGACACGACCACAATTGCAGCAACACTGACAACCAGCACGGTGGCTGACACGACCACAACTATGAACGGACCGACAACCAGCAAGGTGGCTGACACGACCACAACCACGAACGGATCAACAACCAACACGGCGGCTGACACAACCACACCTGCGTCAGCACTGACATCCAGCACGGCGTCTGACACGACCACAACTGCAGCTGCACTGACATCCAGTACGGCGGCTGACACGACCACACCTGCGTCAGCATTGACATCCAGCACGGCGGCTGACACGACCACAACTACGAACGGACCGACAACCAGCACGGCGGCTGACACGACCACAACTGCAGCTACACTGACAACCAGCACGGTGGCTGACACGACCACAACTACGAACGGACCGACAACCAGCACGGTTGCTGACACAATCACAACATCGGCTACACTGACAACCAGCACGGCGCCTGACACGACTACACCTGCAGCTACACTGACAACCAGCACGGTGGCTGACACGACCACAACTTCGGCCGCACTGACTTCCAGCACGGTGGCTGACACGACCACAACTACGAACGGACCGACAACCAGTACGGTGGCTGACACGACCACAACTGCAGCAACACTGACTACCAGCACGGTGGCTGACACGACCACAACTATGAACGGACCGACAACCAGCACGGTGGCTGACACGACCACAACCACGAACGGACCAACAACCAACACGGCGGCTGACACAACCACAACTGCAGCTGCACTGACATCCAGTACGGCGGCTGACACGACCACAACTACGAACGGACCGACAACCAGCACGGCGGCTGACACGACCACAACAGCAGCCCTACTAACATCCAGTACGGAGGCTGACACAACCACACCTGCGGCTACACTGACAACCAGCACGGTGGCTGACACGACCACAACTGCAGCCCTACTGACATCCAGTACGGCGGCTGACACAACCACACCTGCGGCTACACTGACAACCAGCACGGTGGCTCACACGACCACAACTACGAACGGACCGACAACCAGCACGGCGGTTGACACGACCACAACTACGAACGGACCAACAACCAACACGGCGGCTGACACAACCACAACTGCAGCTGCACTGACAACCAGCACGGCGGCTGACACAACCACACCTGCAGCTACACTGACAACCAGCACGGTGGCTGACAAGACCACAACAACGAACGGACCGTCAACCAGCACGGTTGCTGACACAATCACAACATCGGCTACACTGACAACCAGCACGGCGGCTGACACGACCACAACTGCAGCTGCACTGACATCCAGCACAGCGGCTGACACGACCACACCTGCGGCTACACTGACAACCAGCACGGTGGCTGACAAGACCACAACAACGAACGGACCGTCAACCAGCACGGTTGCTGACACAATCACAACATCGGCTACACTGACAACCAGCACGGCACCTCACACAACCACATCTGCAGCCGCACTGACATCCACCACGGTGGCTGACACGACCACAACTTCGAACGGACCGACAACCAGCACGGCGGCTGACAAGACCACAACAACGAACGGACCGTCAACCAGCACGGTTGCTGACACAATCACAACATCGGCTACACTGACAACCAGCACGGCACCTCACACAACCACAACTGCAGCCGCACTGACATCCACCACGGTGGCTGACACGACCACAACATCGGCTACACTGACAACTATCACTGTGGCTGACACAATCACAACTACGAACGGACCGACAACCAGCACGGTGGCTGCCACGACCACAACTTCGGCCGCACTGATATCCAGCACGGCGGCTGACACGACCACACCTGCTGCTACACTGACATCCAGCACGGCGGCTGACACGACCACAACTGCAGCTACACTGACAACCAGCACGGTGGCTGACACGACCACAACTACGAACGGACCGACAACCAGCACGGCGGCTGACACGACGACAACTACGAACGGACCGACAACCAGCACGGTTGCTGACACAATTACAACATCGGCTACACTGACAACCAGCACGGTGGCTGACACGACCACAACTTCGGCCGCACTGATATCCAGCACGGTGGCTGACACGACCACAACTACGAACGGACCGACAACCAGTACGGTGGCTGACACGACCACAACTGCAGCTACACTGACAACCAGCACGGTGGCTGACACAACCACAGCTATGAACGGACCGACAACCAGCACGGTGGCTGACACGACCACAACCACGAACGGACCAACAACCAACACGGCGGCTGACACGACCAGAACTACGAACAGACCGACAACCAGCACGGTGGCTGACACGACCACACCTGCAGCTACACTGACAACCAGCACGGTGGCTGACAAGACCACAACAACGAACGGACCGTCAACCAGCACGGTTGCTGACACAATCACAACATCGGCTACACTGACAACCAGCACGGCACCTGACACAACCACAACTGCAGCCGCACTGACATCCACCACGGTGGCTGACACGACCACAACATCGGCTACACTGACAACTAGCAGGGTGGCTGACACGATCACAACTACGAACGGACCGACAACCAGCACGGTTGCTGACACAATCACAACATCGGCTACACTGATAACCAGCACGGCGGCTGACACGACTACACCTGCAGCTACACTGACAACCAGCACGGTGGCTGACACGACCACAACTACGAACGGACCGTCAACCAGCACGGTGGCTGACACGAACACAACTTCGGCCGCACTGACATCCAGCACGGCGGCTGACACGACCACACCTGCGGCTACACTGACAACCAGCACGGTGGCTGACACGACCACAACTGCGAACGGACCAAGAACCAGCACGGCGGCTGACACAACCACACCTGCGTCAGCACTGACATCCAGCACGGCGTCTGACACGACCACAACTGCAGCTGCACTGACATCCATTACGGCGGCTGACACGACCACAACTATGAACGGACCGATAACCAGCACGGCCACTGACACGGCCAAAACTGCAGGTACACTGACAACCAGTACGCCGGCTGTCACGACGACAACTGCAGATGGACGGACAACCAGTTTGACAGTAGACATGATCACAACTGCGGCCGCAGTGACAACCAGTATGGTGGCTGACACGACCAGAACTCCGCCAGGTCTCACACCCAGCACGGCAGCTTACACGACGACAACTGCAAACGGACCGACAACCAGCACGGTGGCTGACACGACCACTACTGCGAACGGACCAACAACCAACACGGTGGCTGACACGACCACAAATTCGGTTGCATTGACATCCAACACGGCGGCTGACACGACCACACCTGCGTCAGTACTGACATCCAGCACGGCGGCTGACACGACCACACCTGCAGCTACACTGACAACCAGCATGGTGGCTGACATGACCACAACTACGAACGGACCGACAACCAGCACGGCGGCTGACACGACCACACCTGCGTCAGCACTGACATCCAGCACAGCGGCTGATACGACCACACCTGTGGCTACACTGACAACCAGCTCGGCGGCTGACACAACGATATCTGTGGCTGTACTGACAACCAGCACAGTGTCTGACACGACCACAACTGCTGCTTGGCCAGAGTCAGCTCCTGTGGGTGACATTACAACAACTGCAGCTGAGTCACCGTCAACTTCCAAGGGTGTCATAATGACATCTCATTCTGAGCCAACAACATCTACTTCAGGTGAAATGAAAACAACTACATCTGAGTCTTCAACATCTCCAATGGGTGACATAACGACAATTCCAGTTGAGCTACCCTCAACTACTGTGGTTAACATGACGACCAGTACAGTTGTGCCACCGACTACTACAGCAGCTGACATGACGAGAACTTCAGCTGAGCCATCCACAACCACATTGGGTGACATGATGACAATTAGTGCATTGACTGAAATAACTTCAGTCACTGAAAATGCAACAGCTACATCTGATATTCCATCAAGTTCAGGTGAAATGTCAAGAACTACAGTCCCTCAAATAACAACTACATCTCAGCTACCAAGAACTTCAGAAATTGTAACATCAGCTGATCTCTCAAGCACTACAGTCACTTTCACTTCCTTTTCTAATACTCCCAGTAATGTTACTGTCACTACAATTTCAAGCACATATACTCCATTTAAACCCACCAGTATTTCATCCCCTGGTGACACAACAACTCCTGTTATATCCACTAGTGTCTCTTCCCCTGGTAACACCACTACTCCTGTCATATCCCCTAGTGTCTCTTCCCCTGGTGACACAACAACTCCTGTTATATCCACTAGTGTCTCTTCCCCTGGTAACACCACTACTCCTGTCATATCCCCTAGTGTCTCTTCCCCTGGTGACAAAACTACTCCTGTTATATTCACTAGTGTCTCTTCCCCTGGTGACACCACTACTCCTGTCATATCCCCTAGTGTCTCTTCCCCTGGTGACAAAACTACTCCTGTTATATTCACTAGTGTCTCTTCCCCTGGTGACACCACTACTCCTGTCATATCCCCTAGTGTCTCTTCCCCTGGTGACACAACAACTCCTGTTATATCCACTAGTGTCTCTTCCCCTGGTGACAAAACTACTCCTGTTATATTCCCTAGTGTCTCTTCCCCTGGTGACAAAACTACTCCTGTTATATCCACTATTGTCTCTTCCCCTGGTGACACCACTACTCCTGTCATATCCCCTAGTGTCTCTTCCCCTGGTGACACAACAACTCCTGTTATATCCACTAGTGTCTCTTCCCCTGGTAACACCACTACTCCTGTCATATCCCCTAGTGTCTCTTCCCCTGGTAACACCACTACTCCTGTCATATCCCCTAGTGTCTCTTCCCCTGGTGACAAAACTACTCCTGTTATATCCACTAGTGTCTCTTCCCCTGGTGACACCACTACTCCTGTCATATCCCCTAGTGTCTCTTCCCCTGGTGACACAACAACTCCTGTTATATCCACTAGTGTCTCTTCCCCTGGTAACACCACTACTCCTGTCATATCCCCTAGTGTCTCTTCCCCTGGTGACACAACAACTCCTGTCATATCCCCTAGTGTCTCTTCCCCTGGTGACACAACAACTCCTGTTATATCCACTAGTGTCTCTTCCCCTGGTAACACCACTACTCCTGTCATATCCCCTAGTGTCTCTTCCCCTGGTAAGACCACTACTCCTGTCATATCCCCTAGTGTCTCTTCCCCTGGTAACACCACTACTCCTGTCATATCCCCTAGTGTCTCGTCCCCTGGTGACACAACAACTCCTGTTATATCCACTAGTGTCTCTTCCCCTGGTAACACCACTACTCCTGTCATATCCCCTAGTGTCTCTTCCCCTGGTAACACCACTTCTCCTGTCATATCCCCTAGTGTC
Source organism: Lepisosteus platostomus (assembly GCF_059453375.1). NCBI lineage: Eukaryota > Metazoa > Chordata > Actinopteri > Semionotiformes > Lepisosteidae > Lepisosteus > Lepisosteus platostomus. The sequence continues at coordinate 7,139,099 of NC_142614.1, forward strand.
TCTTCCCCTGGTGACACAACAACTCCTGTTATATCCACTAGTGTCTCTTCCCCTGGTGACAAAACTACTCCTGTTATATCCCCTAGTGTCTCTTCCCCTGGTGACAAAACTACTCCTGTTATATCCTCTGGTGTCTCTTCCCCTGGTACCACCACTACTCCTGTCATATCCCCTAGTGTCTCTTCCCCTGGTGACACCACTACTCCTGTCATATCCCCTAGTGTCTCTTCCCCTGGTGACAAAACTTCTCCTGTTATATTCACTAGTGTCTCTTCCCCTGGTGACACCACTACTCCTGTCATATCCCCTAGTGTCTCTTCCCCTGGTAACACCACTACTCCTGTCATATCCCCTAGTGTCTCTTCCCCTGGTGACACAACAACTCCTGTTATATCCACTAGTGTCTCTTCCCCTGGTAACACCACTACTCCTGTCATATCCCCTAGTGTCTCTTCCCCTGGTAACACCACTACTCCTGTCATATCCCCTAGTGTCTCTTCCCCTGGTGACAAAACTACTCCTGTTATATCCACTAGTGTCTCTTCCCCTGGTGACACCACTACTCCTGTCATATCCCCTAGTGTCTCTTCCCCTGGTGACACAACAACTCCTGTTATATCCACTAGTGTCTCTTCCCCTGGTAACACCACTACTCCTGTCATATCCCCTAGTGTCTCTTCCCCTGGTGACACAACAACTCCTGTCATATCCCCTAGTGTCTCTTCCCCTGGTGACACAACAACTCCTGTTATATCCACTAGTGTCTCTTCCCCTGGTAACACCACTACTCCTGTCATATCCCCTAGTGTCTCGTCCCCTGGTGACACAACAACTCCTGTTATATCCACTAGTGTCTCTTCCCCTGGTAACACCACTACTCCTGTCATATCCCCTAGTGTCTCTTCCCCTGGTAACACCACTACTCCTGTTATATCCACTAGTGTCTCTTCCCCTGGTAACACCACTACTCCTGTCATATCCCCTAGTGTCTCTTCCCCTGGTGACACAACAACTCCTGTTATATCCACTAGTGTCTCTTCCCCTGGTAACACCACTACCCCTGTCATATCCCCTAGTGTCTCTTCCCCTGGTAACACCACTACTCCTGTCATATCCCCTAGTGTCTCTTCCCCTGGTGACAAAACTACTCCTGTTATATCCACTAGTGTCTCTGCCCCTGGTGACACCACTACTCCTGTCATATCCTCTAGTGTCTCTTCCCCTGGTGACACAACAACTGCTGTTATATCCACTAGTGTCTCTTCCCCTGGTAACACCACTACTCCTGTCATATCCCCTAGTGTCTCTTCCCCTGGTGACACAACAACTCCTGTCATATCCCCTAGTGTCTCTTCCCCTGGTGACACAACAACTCCTGTTATATCCACTAGTGTCTCTTCCCCTGGTAACACCACTACCCCTGTCATATCCCCTAGTGTCTCTTCCCCTGGTAACACCACTACTCCTGTCATATCCCCTAGTGTCTCTTCCCCTGGTGACAAAACTACTCCTGTTATATCCACTAGTGTCTCTTCCCCTGGTGACACCACTACTCCTGTCATATCCTCTAATGTCTCTTCCCCTGGTGACACAACAACTCCTGTTATATCCACTAGTGTCTCTTCCCCTGGTAACACCACTACTCCTGTCATATCCCCTAGTGTCTCTTCCCCTGGTGACACAACAACTCCTGTCATATCCCCTAGTGTCTCTTCCCCTGGTGACACAACAACTCCTGTTATATCCACTAGTGTCTCTTCCCCTGGTAACACCACTACTCCTGTCATATCCCCTAGTGTCTCTTCCCCTGGTAACACCACTACTCCTGTCATATCCCCTAGTGTCTCTTCCCCTGGTGACAAAACTACTCCTGTTATATCCACTAGTGTCTCTTCCCCTGGTAACACCACTACCCCTGTCATATCCCCTAGTGTCTCTTCCCCTGGTAACACCACTACTCCTGTCATATCCCCTAGTGTCTCTTCCCCTGGTAACACCACTACTCCTGTCATATCCCCTAGTGTCTCTTCCCCTGGTGACAAAACTACTCCTGTTATATCCACTAGTGTCTCTTCCCCTGGTGACACCACTACTCCTGTCATATCCCCTAGTGTCTCTTCCCCTGGTGACAAAACTACTCCTGTTATATTCACTAGTGTCTCTTCCCCTGGTGACACCACTTCTCCTGTCATATCCCCTAGTGTCTCTTCCCCTGGTGACACAACAACTCCTGTTATATCCACTAGTGTCTCTTCCCCTGGTAACACCACTACTCCTGTCATATCCCCTAGTGTCTCTTCCCCTGGTGACACCACTACTCCTGTCAAATCCCCTAGTGTCTCTTCCCCTGGTGACAAAACTACTCCTGTTATATCCACTAGTGTCTCTTCCCCTGGTGACACCACTACTCCTGTCATATCCCCTAGTGTCTCTTCCCCTGGTGACAAAACTACTCCTGTTATATTCACTAGTGTCTCTTCCCCTGGTGACACCACTACTCCTGTCATATCCCCTAGTGTCTCTTCCCCTGGTGACACAACAACTCCTGTTATATCCACTAGTGTCTCTTCCCCTGGTAACACCACTACTCCTGTCATATCCCCTAGTGTCTCTTCCCCTGGTAACACCACTACTCCTGTCATATCCCCTAGTGTCTCTTCCCCTGGTGACCCAACAACTCCTGTCATATCCCCTAGTGTCTCTTCCCCTGGTGACACAACAACTCCTGTTATATCCCCTAGTGTCTCTTCCCCTGGTAACACCACTACTCCTGTCATATCCCCTAGTGTCTCTTCCCCTGGTAACACCACTACTCCTGTCATATCCCCTAGTGTCTCTTCCCCTGGTGACAAAACTACTCCTGTCATATCCACTAGTGTCTCTTCCCCTGGTAACACCACTACTCCTGTCATATCCCCTAGTGTCTCTTCCCCTGGTGACACAACAACTCCTGTCATATCCCCTAGTGTCTCTTCCCCTGGTGACACCACTACTCCTGTCATATCCATTACTGTCACACCTACGACAGAGAAATCACCCACCACTGGAAAGCCTGAAGAAAGCACAACTGCCAACATCTGTAAAAATGGAGGCACATATGAGAATGGTGTATGCAGCTGTCCTCCCAATTTCGACGGCACTTTCTGTGACATTTTGTTGGGATCTATTCCAGTTGGTGAGTTAATGATGCTCTTTACTTCCACATTGATTAGCTCCATTGTGGTTGATTTCTTCAATCCTCATTTAAAAGGATGTCAGTATTACGGCTCTGTATACTTCAACATGCTCCGAGAGTGAGCACAAGTTGGATATTTTCGCTTAAAGTGAAATAGTGTTTCATGTGCAAGGCCATCACACGATTGCACACCCTATTGTGGTATGTTTCCCTTTTGTCAGTGTTGCCGGCTTATCCAATTTGTTGCTCAATCCAAAGAGTTGAAGAGACATTTAGCAACAACTTCATGAAAAAACAACCAGCTACAAATCTAACGATTTGAATGATAGTCAGGAGAGATGTAGATACACTGGATACAATCATATTTAATGTAATGCAATTACAGATAATATTATTGTCATTATTTCCACCATCACACCTTTTCATCCTGAAACTGTTATTACCAATTTTCAATATTTAATGGAACAAGAATTAATTCACATGTAATACATGTGACAACAGATGTGATGGTTGGGCTCCACAAACCTGGAAGGGACATGAAGGAGGAAAAAGCAGTAGCTCAATTTAATTAAGGAGTAGGGGTTAGAGATTTAGGCTCAGACCTGGAAGGTGGTGGGTTTTAATCCTGAATTTGGCCACTATGAAATTCAGCTTCACTGAATTATTCAGCCTTACTTTGAGCAAGTAGTTTGCCTGTGTCAGAGAAATGCTCAGTTATTTGAATCAGTAAATTCTGAATAAAACTGCAAGTCAAATAAATTAAAAATAGTAATAATTATGATGGGTGATATGACACTGCATTGCCATCATTCAGTATTGATTAGGCTTGCAGGCCTTGCATTGCTGCATATGCAAAAGATAACCAGTGCCATAATTCAGAACTATTTATTTACTCTGGTGTCCTTTGCATTAGAGAAGCAACAGACTGAGGTTGATCTAGAGACTGTTACATTTGGAAAGCTGGCAATACTGCTCATTGTGACTGGCAAGAACTACACGTTTTTACTATACACTGACTATAGCAATTATACTCAAACACCTGGGACAACTATTATATGATGCATAACACTATCACTTATTCCTGGTGTTTTGTACTAAAATTACTTAAATTGAGCCATATTTCAATATGGACTCAGAACTAAGGCACTAGAAAAGCACTGTAGTGTTTTGGCATATAGTGTACAGTACAGCATTGTACAGGAATGGCACAACTCTTTTGGCTGGTGTAAAGCAGTGTGGACTGTAAAAATGGTCCACAGGTAAAACATTCCTGCATCATAAGTTTCAGTTAGGGATATTTTGCATATGAAATTGAAAATGCTTACGCAAGAACACGACAGGCCTGATATTTTGAAGTTTGTAAGAATGTTTCCCTATGAGTAAAAAAACATTCTGAGTTAATCTTCCCATTGTTTCAGCTTTTTACATTAAGATGTCCTTAAATAACATCCTTTCTCGAAGATAAACGCTATTAAAGATGACCTTTCATATCTAGAAAAACGCTGATCAATTTTGCAGATTTTGACTTAAATTAGAAGTGGGAGTCCTGTACTTGTATGTAGAGCTATTCCTGACTGTGGAATATTAGTCCCGTGTAGCTGCGTATTGTGAAGACTGAGTAAGAAGGCTTCTTTTCACACATTTGTTACAGATACCTATGAAAGGACAGCAAACATCACAGTGAAGATCGAAAAAAGTTACACAGAGGACCTGAGCAACACATCGTCACCAGCATACAAAGAATTTGCAAAGAACTTCATGGATCAGGTGAAACAAAATGATGTTATGCAACAAGTTCAGGAGTCGGTCAAATTCTAATCTTACACATCCACTTACAGCTGCCTCCCTGGTTCATTCCTCATTAGAGAGGGGTGGGGGCAGCGCTGTCAATTACTCAGCCAGGCGAGTTAACGCCAAAGTATTAAATTCACTATCTCTTTATATTCATCAACTAATTTCTTTAATTTTGTTCTGCTTGTGAACAATAAATGTGAATGAAGCCCAAGTTGTTTGGTTAGCAAAAACCAGGTGAGTCAGTGAGCCTAACCCACCACTATACCTTGATTCCAAAACCAACCCCAGGATTGGCGATGTTTTTTGTACTTCTGTTTCATGCTTGTCAACATTATTGTTTCTCCTGCAGATGGCGAAAGTGTATAGGAATATTCCCAGTTACAAAGGAGTGAAGATACTGAAAATCAGGTACTGTGTTCCCATACTCTGCTAACTGGTAAAAAAGTCCCACACCCTCCAGAACACAAGAAAGGTAGCAAGAGGCTCCAGAGGAAATGAATCTACTTACGTTAGAGTAACTTAAGACAACGGAATGGGTTTTTGCTCAAGGCACAATCAGTTGTGCTCTGATGGCAGCCTGTGATGAGTTCTCTCAAATTGATTTTTTCTCAACTCTTTCAGAGTACCCTGTCAGACACATTTATGGTCTCAGTGATGATGTTTTATGATTTATTCAAAAATTGAATTAAAATGAATTTGTATTTTAAAGATTGAGAAACCAATAATGGGATACGTTTTTTGCACATCTCTCATTGCACTTCTTCAATATACAGGAGACGAGATCCAGGATTCTGTATGTTGGGACCTTAAAGTTCATGCATTATTTCTTAAGGCTTTCATAAGGTTTGCGTGGGCATGCTGTCAGAGCTGTGACTTGACAGGAGAGTCAAAACTGAAGTTCACTTGTTTTTGTGTGATTTAACTTAGGAAAACCAGCCCCTCTACTTGTTTTTAGAAGGAAACAGGAAATTGCTCAAGAACACATGAAAGAGTACCCCCAGGAGGTTTCAAGGAAGACATGAGAAGGGACTAACCCACTAGCTCAGTTCTCCCTGTTTGCTCCCACAGAAAGGGCAGCATCATTGTAGACCATGAGGTAATTCTGAACATAAAGAATGAGAAGACGCCAGCAGTGGAGTATGAGGAAGCGCTCAACCAAGTGGAAAAGGCTCTGGACAATGCAATTAAGTGTGACACTGAGACAACAGGTAATATATGTCACCAGTACTGGGAAATATTGAACCCTGAACTAAGACATAGCTTGTGTCTGGTGTATAAATAAATTCACCAGTTTTGTACTGGGGTTACTACACCTGTACATGGTGGGATTACACCGGTTCCCTGATCATGTGGTCATGGTACCAGCACTAGGTAACACTGCAGCACTATGCTAACACTGTGGTTACTACGAGTGTACTATGTGATGTCACAACACTACAGACACTCTGGTTACTGTTCCTCACAGAGCATTTTAATGGCACTCTGCTAATTTAATTTTTAATGACTTATTTATTACTGTTTTCTTCTTAGATAATAAGCCTTTATTATTAACCTGGCAATGAAATAAAAAAATCAAAGACCCTGACTGTAACAGCGATTCTGTTTCCTTCTTTCAGATCAAGAAAATTGCCCAAATTTTGCAATCACGAATGTCACAGTCAGCAACGACACTAACACATTTAACGAAAGTGGTGAGTACTGAGGCTAGGAGTGAGGGCCTGGAGAAGAGAGTGGGAGAGGTCGGACTTGGAGATAGAGTTGGGTTACCATATAGTTTCATGTAATCAGTCGAAATGGTACAGTAGCTAAATATATCTGCACACTGTTCTCGACTGCAAGTAAAAGTTTGAGGCCAATGTCAAGCATATTTTCAAAAAAGGGCAACAGAGCCTGTTTTTCCTACAGTAAGGAAGATTAAAAATTTTAAGGTTGGTAGTTTGTTGCAGATCATGTTTTATATCATGTCTTTTGTTGAATCTGCCTTATCTTTTGCAATGATTTGCAAGGGGAATCTGAATCTGGAGAGTAAGAACGTACTGGGAAGTATTGTCAAACTACAGCATGTCAAAAAGTCATTGGTGCTGATCTTTCAGCCCTAACCCACATCTATCAGTTGTAAGTCTTGCGTAAAGGATATTTCACCCCTTCACACTCTTTGTTTCATGAATTCCAATTACTCCTCTCAGAATGCAGATATAGATTTCCCCATCTAAAATCAAACAGGTTTAAAGTCTCATTTATACTTATGGTCATAACCCTGCTCGGCAGATGATCCTCTTCTGCATGCACATATAACATATGATGTCATGTTATATGTGTGCTGTATGTTTGGATGTGTTTTCTTCATATTGTCTGCTACTGTAAAACAAATTGCTCCTTGGGGATACAAGACTATCTCTCTCATTGTGCACTGTGTAACTTTGTGTTCCTTCCACAGCTGTGTGCAACACACTAATCCCAGAAGATTTCAGGCAGTACTTCACTGCTTACACAAATAACTCGGGAATATCCTGCATTTCCCAGTGTGACGCTAGACACAAAGAAAGGAAAACCTGCAACCTGGGCATTTGTCAGGTCACCAGAGCTGGACCCACCTGCTTGTAAGATGCTCCTGTATCACTGCTGATACTGTATAATCAGTAAAATGGTCTTTTCTGACAGAGATCTCGGATCAATACTAAAGCCAACAGGCAGTTCTTTTTGAAATAGGGCACAAAAGGATGATGAGTCATCCGCCGTATTTTCTATAGCACTTTCACTTTGAGAGTGAGCACTCCATAGGCTGTTGGTGAACAACAGGAACTAGTTCTTTGATTACTAGTTCTTAATCACAAAACGGACAGCTGAGAATCTCAGTTGCTAAAAATATATTCTCGTATCTAAGCAAATACCGGGCTTTCATTCATTGTCCTAGCGACCACTCCAAACACCATTACTAACGACACTAATGGATTTGGAGTGCTACACCTTGTATAGCCCTTAGCTCGCCAGTCCGGAATAAGAGTGACACTTCCTAAAGGGATTTGAGGAAGCCACAACCACGGCTGTCCTGGCTAATTAGGACAAGCCTAGGAACACACTGAGCACTTCCCAAGAGGGACGAGCAAACCCCCGCAAGGGGAGACCATTCCACTGACAGTCCCGCAGTCCCTGACTGTGACATCACACTCCCTGACTCTGACAAACGAGCATAAGGCCGCCATTTTTTTCCTTTGTTGTTTTTTCTTTGTCTTTTCTCCTGTCCTGCTGTGTATCTCCCACCGGGCAGGATGAGTTCTTTTTTTATTGTTTTGGTCATGCTCCCTTTCTCCCAGACTGGACCCCATTAAAGAGTGAAGGTCCAGTCTGGATACCGCAGTCCCAAGCAGTTCATTTTCCCCAGGTTGGACCCTGCTAAATAGGGACAGTCCAGCATTTTTCTTTTTCCCTTTTTGTGTTTTTGGGGGTTTTTGCTAACCTCACAACGGTGCCACCGCCCCCTCAGACGGGGCCTGACTTCTACCTCCTTTGCCGACTTTCCTCCATGTTCTACCAGTGTTCACCGCGGCTCCGCCCCCTCCTGCACTGTCACAGTATCAAAATATTGCTTTGACTCCTCTCTTCTATGCCCGTGTTCACAGCTGCCATCACACAGACTCTCTGTGGTACCTGGGCAGCGACTGCTCTGGGCCCATCAGCAAAGACGGTGTGTTTGGTGCCATCGGTGTCCTAGCTGTGGCCTTACTGGGGATTACTGTGGGTCTGGCCACCTACCTGGTGTGGAAGAGAAAGCAGATGAAGAGGTTAGTTTTCCAGCATCTGGAATGAAAAGAGATGGACTGGGAGAGAGGACAGACTGGGAGAAAGACGTCCCAGGGGAGCAGGGGAGACTGGGAGAGAAAGGAGGAGTAACTGAGCAAGAGGAAAGGTTGGGTGAGAAAGTGAACAAGTGGGGGAGACAGAGAAAGGGAAGGTGGATGCTGTAGTATTTTGACGTTAAGGAACTGGGAGAGGTGGGGAGACAGAAGGGAGAAAGAGAGGGAGGTGAAAGGACTTAAGCCCGGCACAGCGGGAGATTGGGACTTTGAGCCTGGAGGTTCGCCACATGTCTGTGTGTGTGAAAGGCTGCTGTTTTCAAATTGTGTCATCCGGTGAAGAATGACAAAATGAAAGGGCCGTGGCTCCTGTCATGATCTTGCTCTCTGACGGAGCTGCTTTTCCCAGGGAGAGAGACATCAGGGATGACCTGGTGAACCAGTGGATGGAGGATGAGATTGAGTGGCCGTCAGCTGACAGTCAGAGAAGAGCTGGTGCAGGTAACTGCCTCCCACTAACCTTCTCTCCTCCTTCCTGTAGCCTTCCCCTGCGCCCCTCCTCTATCTACCTTATTTCTCTTGCCGTTCTGTACATTCCTTTTCACTTTCGGCTTCTATAATTCAATTTTTGTGTCTTCCTCTCCCTCTTCTGTCTCTACAACTACCAGTTCATTCCAGCAGTAATGACACCATTTTTTTCCCTTTTCCCTGTATTATGTCTTTTCTTTTCTCTTTCATGAGGAAATAATCCATCTCCAGAAAGTGGCAGCTCCTTCTTTCTCTTTAAATGTCTTAACACTTATAAAGCCATTTTCTGGACACTCCACTCAAAACTCCTTTTCCAAACAAGCTTTTCTCCTTACTCAAGCAGTGTTGGGGTTGGAGGATATTACTGTACGTATGTTCTTTTCTTTGCTTACATTTCACCTACTCTTTGAAGACAACGTGGCCGGCGTGCCCTACGATGACGTGTATGAGGAGAACACCCACCGTAACACCAGAGCAAAAAGAAGTACCAGCTTGGGCAGTGACCAGAGCTCTGCGAACAGTGCGGGCTGCAGCTCTCCTTACCAGATGGCACCAGCTGGTCTCCAAAGCGGGCACCCAGGTTGGCTCAACCAGTACTTCATCTCTCTGGAGAACGAGCAGATCCCGGTAAGCCAGCGCTGATAACAAGTACTCTGTGCTTCACAGGCTGATAAATGATATGAATATAGGTGGTGCTTAGAAAAAAATAACTGGCCTGGACAAAAAAATCTGGTGAAAAAGAAAACCACGAGGCCATTCAATTTTGTCCACATACAAATGGGAACACATGGATAAGGACAATAAGTGCTGATCACAACTATGGCAGAAACAAATGGTGGTCACACTGAGTTGGTGTGGCTCTTATCGTACTTTACTTAATGGAAGTTATTGACTGAAGTTTGGGAGGGGTAACAACGACAAGTTATTTAACACAGCTGCACCTAATCATGATCACCACCAAACCAGCTACATGAACTGAACTCAAACACCTCCCTTCTCATTCGTCTTGAGCATCCCTCCTCTGCTTTATTCCCCCATCTCCACCTTGTAGCTGTTCCTGGTTCACTCAGTCGGACTGGGGTTCAAACCACCTCATCCTGTGGCCAGCAGGCTACCCATTAGACAAGCAGGTTAAATTACACTTTCCACACCAAGTATACCAAGCATTCAATCCCTGGGTGGTGTTTTTTTCCCTAGTGAACTCCCAGTGCCTACAGCAGAGGGTTTTCTCTCTCTGCTCAGTTATCTGAAGGATACTTTGAAAGTGAGCAGGTTAGTGACTACTTGTTAATCTGTCTGTCTCTGCAGGTGAGAATCAGCCGGCCCCAGATCCGGAGATCCAGTGACCTCTTTGTGGCCTCTGAGGCTCCAGGAGAGACCTAATGGTTCCACACGCTCTGCACAAATCTGGGATAAAGCAAGAAGTGCCACACGGATGAAAAGGAGGAATAAAGTGTGGGCACAAGACTACACGAAGACATCACTTCGTGTAGTCCCCATCACTTCGGTTACACCCCAGGATGCCGGGGTGTAACCCCGGCATCCTGGCCAAATTTCCCCATCGGCTGTTATCAATCATGGCCTCCTAACAATCCCCCTCTGTGAATTGGCTTCATTACTCTGCTCTCCTCCCCACTGATAGCTGATGTGTGGTGAGCGTTCTGGCGCACTATGGCTGCCGTCGCATCATCCAGGTGGATGCTGCACATTGGTGGTGGTGGAGGGGAGTCCCCATTACCTGTAAAGCGCTTTGAGTGGAGTGTCCAGAAAAAGCGCTATATAAGTGTAAGCAATTATTATTATTATTATTATCACTGGGATTCCACACATCCACGATGGTTGGAAATGACAAACTTTTTTCTTTGCACATTTTTGAAGGAGGAGGTTGATCAGATTGTTTAAAAGCCCAGAGCGGAATATGGCCCAGGCATTACTTCTGCACACATCGCCATGGCAAATCTAATGACCACGTCCTCAGAACCTTGGCAAAAAGGTCTCATCCAAAGTATGACTCATACTGCAGCTCTTGGCACTAATCTTGCTAAGGGACTGGAATTCATTGACAGAACTTTTGCCCCAGAGCTTGTCTCACTGTCATCTGGAAGGTTACAGAGATGTCTGGTGGATGCAGCAGCTGACTGAAGCCCACTCAATCCCAGTGGAAGCTGTACAGCAAGTGACACCTGGGTGAATGTGGTCACAACTGGGCAGTGACGTAGCCTGACGTGGCCAATGTCCATACATCATGGATTGGGCACATATTCAAAGTAAAGTTTGAGCCCTATTAGCCAGATGTCATAGTCCAGTCGCTGGTGTTTTAAAGCTTAGGTCTTCAACTCCTCCTGCCTCTTTGCACAGTACATCATAGCACCTTACACTCATGTGCTGCCGTCTGGTAGGCATTGAGTTTTAATCATTGACTTCCTGAACTGACTTGAAATTGACATTGAAATCACTATAGTTAGATCAACAGCCTGAATTGACTTGAAATTGACATTTAAATCACTATAGTTAGGTAGCTAGATTATTCAATTATTTAATTAGAAAACATAAGAAATATACAAATGAGAGGAGGTCATTTGGCCACTCTAACCTGCTTGGCAGCTAATTGATTGGAGGAACTCATTCGTTCCTTTCTTGAAATTAGCCAAGGGCTAATACTCCATACTCCCACATTCCTAAGCGTAAAGAAATATTTAAATTTATTTTCAAGTAATTTATACTTGTGTCCTGTTTTCTATACTATTTTTAATATTGTGTATTTTCTATTATTGTTCTAAGAGAGCCGACAATGTCTTGACCTGGAATTTGTAAAAATGTTAACATTTGACTACACTGGAGGTTCGCTATAATATTAGCAAGTTAGGACTGAATGTACAAACCCGATTTTGCTCTGTTTTCTTAAAGGAAATAAAGGCATCTTGAAAACACAATGCTGGTCATTTGTGATGGAGGCTGAATGATGCTGGATCAGTGACAGGTGTGTGCGTGTATGGAGAGGGTGTGCTGTATGCTTCTGTTCAGAGCAATGAACCCCCTCTCCCAGTCCAACAGGCAAACCCCCTCAGTGGCAGAACTCTGAGAGCTGGCTTCAATAGCAGGACACAGGACTTTCCCCATCTTCTACAAACAGAACCATTCCCAATCCTTTGGGAAATCAGTGGAACGTGCAGGTCACTCTCTCATGAACCACCGCCCCTCATGACAACTGCAAACGAAGATGATCCTGCTGGAAGACTGGGAGCAGACTGCAGAGATCTCAAAACCCAAACGCTGTTCTTGCTGCTTGCAGAGGCATGAACACATTATTCACTGGGGGCTCCTAATATTTAGCTAGTGAGTGCAGGTAAGAACATAGATGTTCTAACCAGGTGAGCATAGGATGACATGCTAAAAAGGCTAAGCTATGAACTAAATGCAACAACAAAACAATAAATGCCTCTGTTGACCAGGACTGTCTATGGCTTCCTCCTTTTTAACATTTGGAGTTTATAAAAATAGGGACATTTTACTGTGGGGGCAACAATTAAGCAACAGCTTCAAATGAATTAGCATCATGATGTGTGGTCACCTGTTCCACTGGAAATTTCAACAGGCTTATAAAACAATTAAAAGAAACTTTAGATTAATAGTGCCCTTCTTGGGATGGGCAGTTCACTCACAGCACGTTGCTTTGTGAAACACACTGTGTGTGTGTACAGCTCCTTCTCTGTAGTTTTTAATCAACCTTGGATCTGAATGACTGGATCTAGATTTTAAGCCTCGAATACAGATTGCATAACCATGACCAGACCTCTCCAAAGACCACCAGGGATCCAGAACCCCAATCTCAGAAACACCGTTCTAGCAGCACAAAGAGATAAACTTTACATTTTATTATTTAAAAAAATAAAACTGCAGATGAACAACTGAACTGAGTGATATACAAAAAAGTCAATTAAGAACAGAAGGACTACTAGTTATACCATAACACTTTCTGGCGCACTATTAACAGTGTAATCCTGATTTTACACCATTGACCTTAAACTGGGAATCATTTTAATTTCTGGCAAATTAACACTGCCCCGGTACATGTAACATGCAGGACTTAAAATATAACTTATTCACACAGTAGAGTCACTCCTAGTGGACTTGCACCATGACATAATGTAAGACTTCACCCGACTCTCTGTCTTGATTCTGACCTCACAAGAAGCTTCAGCGGGATCATGAAAGGGTTCAACGGGCACAACCCTGCTTTTGCAAAGTCCGGCTTGGCTCTGTTGGCACCTGGCTGGGGTCTGGCTCCATCTGAGCTCCGCAAGTGGGAGGGATCTTCATCAGATGGAATTGCCGTTGGTTCTGGCTGCTCACTGAGGGGTAATGAAGTACCTCCCTCTGGACCGGATGAGCTTGCAGTTCTTCTCTCTTGATTGGTGGACACTATGGCTGCTGAGCAAACCCCTCTTTGACTGGTGACCGATTCCATTGTGTCTGCATTGTTATTGTCATTCATAAGGGACAGCCTGATAACCTCTCTTTCATCGGGCTTTTCCTTGTCAGGCATGTTGGCTGGCATGCCGGAAGAGCCATCAGCGTTTGCCATGCCACTGGAGGCCGTGGGTCTGTTTTCTATGCCACTGGTCAACCTGGCACCCATCCCAGCTCCAGAATCATTACTCCCAGGACAGGGAATGTCCCCAGCCCGACTGTCGGCGGAGCTGGGTTCTCCCACCTCGTCCGGCAGCTTGCAGTCGGCCCCCGCAGCCTCGCTGGCCCCGGGGGATGAATTGCGCTTGCGACTTGCGAGGGGGCGGGGCTCGGCAGGAGAGCTGAGCCGGCTGTGGACCTGGCGCAGGTGGTGCTGCAGCTCGCGGCCATCCAGCAGGGGGAGCTCCTCCGGAAGAGACAGCAGGAGGTCCAGCATTACTGCGCTCTCTGAGACGGGGAGAGGAAAGAAAGCAGAGTGCAAGAGGTGGGGGCAGGGGTAGGGTGACAATGGGGTAGAAAAGGAGAAAAATTGCAGAGAAAGGAGAGGTTGAGGAAAATACAGAAAGAATGAGGGTTAAGAGTAAAAGTGACAGAATTTTACAATTCTACCCAATAATGCCTGGCCAACAGGCCTCAATCTGCTCTGGCAAAAAGCACCATTTTGGTTGATATCACATTCACTTACAGAACTCTGGAAACTCAACAGAAAAGCAATTTAATCAGAGGATCTAGTCACCAAATGAGATACAAACTGAGCATTTAGTTGTTAAAGACTATCCAAAAACTAATCAGAAAATGGAGACAGGTTCCCAAAATAGGTGTGGAGATGCAAAGGTTGTATCCCAAAGGAGGTTCTGAATGGAAGAAACAGCATCTGCCAGCACTCACCCAGAGCGGTGAGCTTGGGCTCCTTCTTTTTATGGGACAAAGGGTTGAAGTAGCGGTACAGCTTTTCAAAATTCACGTACAGCGGCAGTCCAGACCCTTGAGTCTGTGTGGGGTGGCGCACGGTGGACTGGTCAGCACTGGACGGGATCAGTGGCGTGGGGGCAGGGGCCTCTTTCCGGCTGGAAACAGAGGTGGAGGAGGCCAGCAGGCAGCCAGGCCTGGCGGAGATTTGACTAGAGGACTGTGGGCCAGAGGAAGGTGTTGGCAGACTGGGAGGGGTCGATGTGCTTGCAGCTGGGCTGCTGTTGGCTGACGTTTGATGTCCTTGGGTCTGATTGGCTCTCACTGGAGAAGACAATGGGGGCGTCGGCTTCTGACTGCTGCAGGATGGGGTTCCTGGGCTCCGATTAGCAGAAACGGACAGACGAATTGGCACACTGGGATTCCGACTGGTGGAGGACCCAACGTTCTGGAACTCTTTGAACGGGCCTTGGTGCCGTAGGCGTTTGGGTACCTGGATGATTCGGTCCACTTGTTGCACAGATCGAGGAGGATAAGAATGGAAGAGACTACTAGGCTCTGTGGCAGCAATCACCAACATCTACAACACAGACATTTTCAGACAGGACTGTTAGAGACACGTTACCGAGGAAATGAGACAGTTTCTTCTAGTCCACATGACAAGGGAGGAACTGACCATACTGCACACGTGTGCTTCTGTTGTTGTATGTTACTATTGTATACCTCATTACACAACATGGTGCACAACAGTTTGCCAGCACTAAGGCACACTGGTATAGGCAGGAACAGCAATACCAGAATACTTTCACAATAATTGACTCAGTAATCTGTACACTTCACAGTTTAATATACAAATCCGAGCCACCCACATTCATGCTGCTTTGGGTTATATTGTATCTGTCTCAGTGACCACAGAGCTATATGGTCACCCTACATATGTGTAATTGCCTGCAAAAACAAAACCTGTCACAATTGTATTTATATGGACAGAAATGAATACAGACTGAAGTATACATACACATTATAGTTGTTGAAGGTTATCGTAACCCAAAGGTCAAAGGCTCTTTGACCTCGGAACCGGATCTGTTGGTTGTCCGCTTTCTGTGCTAGTGAAGTGAGTGTAAGCAAACAGACTGTGCTGCCGCTTGAGGAGCTGCTGCGAGCTGTTCGTTAAATGACAGTAAAGTGTGTTGAAGTTCATTAACGTGTGCTTATTGCAAGCTACCACAGGGGGGGCGTGGGACACAGCCCTTAGCGAGACGCAGAGGGTCAGGGTCGGCGCCGGCGCACCTGCGAGAAAGCGGCCGTGATGGGCGCCTCCAGCTGCCCGGCCATGTCCTGCGCCAGGTCCGCCCACAGCTCCACGGGCACCTTGTTCTTCTGCTGCTCCTGCCGCTGCTGGGTCAGCGTCTGCGTCACCTGCGTGTTCACACGGCCCTTCAGGAACTGCAGGAAGTCCAGGATCTGTGTGGGGAGGAGGGGTGCAAGACACTCTTATCCACTGCTGTGTAATTGCAAATGACTCTGCCCGTTTGCCACCTTCCTTACACCCTTGCGCATGAGACACTTTTTTTGGCTTCCTCTACAGTATTAACAAGCAGTCGAGATCGTTTAAAAGACAGCAGCCATATCACCCTGCAGCTCACAGCTCACAGCTGGCAGCCCACTGGAGCTCAACAGGGTTGAGCCTGGCCCGTACCTGGATGGGAGACCTCCTGGGAAAGATAAGGTTGCTGCTAGAAGAGGTGTTAGTGGGGCCGGCAAGGGGCGCTCACCCTGCGGTCTGTGTGGGTCCTAATGCCCCTGTATAGTGACGGGGACACTATACTGTAAAACAGATGCAGCCCTTCGAATGAAAGGTAAATCCGAGGTCCTGACTCTCTGTGGTCATTAAAAATCCCAGGGTGGTTCTCGAAAAGAGTTTCCCATTGGCCTTTACCAATCATGGCCTCTTACTAATCCCCCTCTCTGAACTGGCTTCTTCACTCTGCTCTCCTCCCCACTGAGAGCTGGTGTGTGGTGAGCATACTGGTGCACTATGGCTGCTGTCGCATCACCCTGGTGGGGCTGCACACTGGTGGTGGTGGAGGGGACCCCCATTTCATGTAAAGTGCTTTGAGGGGAGTGTCCAGAAAAGCGCTCTATAAGTATAAGGGAATTATTATTATTGTTATTATGATACAATAACAATCAATATAATTATGAAGTCATATAGCTGCAAATCAGTGAACCATCCAAAGTGTTCCTTTGTCTACTGACTGAACAAAAGAGTCATAAACATAAAACAAACAGGACTTCTTCTCAGAGGTCCGAGTAGGTGGAGACAGTTCCACAGTCTGAATCCACCGAGCTCCCCCGTCTGGGAGAGCATCCGGTTTGAGCCGAAGTCCTGATTCCACCAAAACCCACGCCCACCCTTCCAAAGCGATCACCCAAAACACAGATCCGTTCTTCTTCGTCTTGGGCGTTTCTGTCAGCCCTGACCCGCCCTGGCCTTACCTCCTGCGCGCTGCGGCCGGGCACCCTGGACTGCAGAGCCGGGAGGTCGATCGCCGGGCAGCGGCTCTGCTGCCTCAGCGCGGCCAGCAGGCGGCGCCGCTCTGGCATGCTCCACGCCGCCCAGGTCACCCGCGGCGGCGGCGCCTTGTGTTCCTCGCTGGTGCTGTAGCGCACGGGGGCAGCGCGGCGGCGGGATGGCGGCTTCATGGCTCCCCTGAGGAGGGCGGAGAACAGAGAGAGCATCAAGAAGCGCCAAGGATCTCTCGAAAAGAGTAGGGGTGTAACCCTGGTGTCCTGGCCAAATTTCCCATTGGCCCTTACCAATCATGGCCTCCTAATAATCCCCCTCTCTGAATTGGCTACATCACTCTGCTCTCCTCCCCACTGAGAGCTGGTGTGTGGTGAGCGTTCTGGTGCACTATGGCTGCTGTCACATCATCCAGGTGGATGCTGCACATTGGTGGTGGTGGAGGGGAGTCCCCATTACCTGTAAAGCGCTTTGAGTGGAGTGTCCAGAAAAGCGCTATATAAGTGTAAGCAATTATTATTATTATTATTATTATTATTATTATTATTATTATTATCCCACCCTCTGACTGACGGCTCCATCTGGCAAACCGTGCCGGTGCAGGAGAGAGAGGAAAACCCTACCACAGCCAATGAATGTGTTCAGGTATGCGAATAAAGGTACTAGAATTTCTGCTATTTCGCTCTGAGGCTGAATACGATCAACTAGTGAAAGAAACCTTATAGTGGCAAAGGATCAAGTAAAGGTTTATTTCGCTGGAAAGAAAAGAGACCCGAAGAAGGCTCCACAGCCAAAACGTGTGTCTCTTTTCGGCCTGGAATAAACCTTTACTTGTTCCTTTGCAGCCTAAGCACGCTGACGCAGCTCCCTGCTTAAGCATAACAGTTTTACAGAATATTGTAAATCAATTGTCATCACACTCTCCGTTTTACAAAATTTAAACAAAAACTAAACAGTATTGTTAAATAATATGCCTTCAGCTGCAACTGTTTATACGCTGTCTGTTATGTGATAAACAGTAATTTACAGCCCTCTGTTGTACTGAATCTCCAGATTAAATACTCCCTAACAAGTCAGCGACATCAGATCATCCTGCTCTGATGTCTTCTGGCACAGAACAGTGACATATGAGCACTGGATGTAATTGTATTAATAACAACACCGAGGACAAAAACAACAGGAGGACTATCAACACATTCAGCCTACTGGCAGTTAGCAGGTAACTGATCTGAGTATCCGTGCCTGCTGTTTCCTTAATGAATCCAGTCTATCGACTTCAACAACATAGCTAGGTTGCTTTTCCCGCAATTTTTTTACATAAACAGACAGAAAAGAAAAACGAGGTGTGCAAACATTAAAAGCAGGTATTGGTTGTGGCTGTGATTATGTTTAGTTTCTGGTTATTGTGGTATTTCAATCACAGAGCGACTTCAAAATCCCGTGTTCAGTGACCAGCTTTTCCAAAACCTGATGGTTATGTCATATCTGTTCTGGCTCTGCAAGGGAAAGGGATAGAAAGTCCTGCAGCTCTGTTGTCAAATCTCCTTTCTTTTATAATAATCTTTTACTGGCACCATTACATTCAAAAGTAGTGCCAACGCTTTTATTATCCAGACAAAGTGAGCGAATTCAGTTTATACATGCATTTAGTGTATATAATAACCTTTTTGCAGACTAGCGAAACCAAATACCAAGGAATTCCTGGAAAAAAAGTGGAATAAAGAAGCGGGACGATTTAAGAGACAAATTGCTCGGTTTCCACACAATATCCTAAAATGGCTCCCAGAATCCCTTTCACGATCACAATTACACGACGTAAATCAAAGATAAATCGTGAAGAAATGGACTTCTCGTCTCCATGAGCAATATACTGTATATAACATGATAACGTATAAGGGTATCTTACGCATTTGTGTAAGAATATCAAACCTCAATACAGCTTTTTTTCCCGACTGTATTTCTGCCTATGCGCTTATTTATTCCCGCCTTTTTCCTCCTTTCTGAGTTTTTTAATTAAATGCGTTTCTGGTAAGATATATAACGTTCATGCGGCAGTCGAGCACATCTAATTAGGTAATACTGCAGCCGGTAAGGACAACTGGCAGTCTCTTTTGCTTTGCTAGGTGGTTTACCACGGCTGTTTTCTTGTTTGTTTTTTGCAGTGTTTGTGTAAAGTCAACAACAAACTCGACTCCTGAGCTGAAACGACAAAAATAACAACTCACCTTTAAAGCGTCAAGCGCTACTGCTCAGAAAAACTCCAACTACCTACTAGAAAGATACACTTCCCTCTCCCTACGGGTCGTAATAGAGACCAAACTTGGAGACACTGCGTACGAACGGCGCAGAAACAAACGCGCTTTTCGTGTGCTAATGAGATCCAGCCGTCGCATGACGTCCTGGAAGTCTGAGTAGCAGCAATACAGAATCAGAGAGGTTAAACAAAGGATTGATTTTAGAAACCAAGAGGCATTCTTAGATTTAGAAAATATGATTTATCATTACAAGGTTAAAAAAGAATATCCTGGCAGCGGTGGGATTCGAACCCACGCCTCCGAAGAGACTGGAGCCTTAATCCAGCGCCTTAGACCGCTCGGCCACGCTACCACACGATATACCCAGGCTTCCTTATTGTCTATTGTAGTTTACCGAATAATTGGGTTAATCCAAAGGACGAACAGCAAAATAGCACTACAAATGGGTTTCGCTCTCCCTGTGACGCTAAATATCACTATCTCATTGTCATCGCCTCGTTTTTCGTGCTTTGAGCTGGTCTCATTTGCGCCATGTTCGTTCACTTGAAATACTGTTCATTACACCGCTGAACAACTGTTTTTTTGCGAGGACATTGTAGTGTTGGTTCCGATTAGTGCGGCTACTCGGCGTCCGAATCAAAGAACATTGTGCGCGAAACTCTAATTCCATGTTCGATAAGCCTCGAGAAATGTCTAAATTCGTTGTTTCCGAACTACAGCATATGCATTTCCCAAAAAAGGCCACTTACCACCCCATCCAAAACTCCTGACCGAGGCAAAATGTAAGGCTTAAAACACTCTTTATTCAAATTAGCTCCAAGATAATATCAGACAAACAGCCGTGTTATATCAGCCGATTTAAACACCCTCGTCATTGAGGACACGATGGCGAGGATAATAAGAAATATAATTCAACAACCTAGCTAGTAAAATCAAGAACACGCGACACAAAAGGCACCGCTGGGATTCGAACCCAGGATCTCCTGTTTACTAGACAGGCGCTTTAACCAACTAAGCCACGGCGCCGCCGTATGGCACCAGCGCTGAACTCTGTGCCCATACAGCAGCGAGAGACGTGATTCACTCTGGCATTGAGACAGAGAGAGCCGACAGATCGGAGAAAGACTCTGATTGTACAGTTATGCTTTTGAGAGAGACAGCCTCTATCAAACCAGCTAAATTCTAACTTGTAGTTTCCGGTATCGATTTTATTGTTCTCTTCGGTGTGGAGCCAGAGGTCAAACATTTGAATGCTTGTTTTAAAATTTCTTAACTTTCTTACAGTGATAACATCCCCGTATGTGTAAAGATCGAAATGGAAATCTAATTAAAATTAAATTAAATCTGTAAATTGAAATCTAATTTAAACACCTTAAAACGGTAATTTCTATCACCCTGAGCACGGCGGTCTCTGTGGCGCAATCGGTTAGCGCGTTCGGCTGTTAACCGAAAGGTTGGTGGTTCGAGCCCACCCAGGGACGCGAAATTTTTTTAAATTTTTTTTTCGATAAATCGTAATAATTACATATGTTAACTGCTTACATTTACCTACGGCAATACTCGTCGTTACTCACCCCTGCCGTGGAGCGCACCCATGGGTGACACACTGCAAGGCCCACTGCAATAAAAATCGGGGCTGGAAGTGAGCAATTTCTTCACCAGGTTTGTGACGCAGGCCAAATTGTACAAGATGAGAGGGTAATGTAGCCAGATCACTGATCAACTGCAAAAGCCATACTTCAGTTATTAATAGAGAATAGGAAAGGTCGATTTTAAATGAAAAAGGTTTAGGGCAGACTTTATAATTCCTAAATTTGCCTTTTAACAAATGAACTTAAAACAATGGCTCAAAATCGCAAAGCTGGGGTTTGACAGAAGATGAGAGGAGACGGAGACGGAGCCAGGGGCAGTGTCACAGATGGACCAGGAGGGGGCAGCAGATCTCAGAGGCAGGGGTGTGAACCAGAGTGAATGAGCTGTGGATTTGTGTCAGGGAGTGTGTCAGTCAGTAGATCTGCCAGTCAGTGTGTCAGGGAGTGTGTCAGTCAGTAGATCTGCCAGTCAGTGTGTCAGGGAGTGTGTCAATCAGTAGATCTGCCAGTCAGTGTGTCGGGGAGTGTGTCAGTCAGTAGATCTGCCAGTCAGTGTGTCAGGGAGTGTGTCAGTCAGTAGTTCTGTCAGTCAGTGTGTCAGGGAGTGTGTCAGTCAGTAGTTCTGCCAGTCAGTGTGTCAGGGAGTATGTCAGTCAGTAGTTCTGCCAGTCAGTGTGTCAGTGAGTGTGTCAGTCAGTAGTTCTGCCAGTCAGTGTGTCAGTGAGTGTGTCAGTCAGTAGATCTGCCAGTCAGTGTGTCGGGGAGTGTGTCAGTCAGTAGTTCTGCCAGTCAGTGTGTCAGGGAGTGTGTCAGTCAGTAGATCTGCCAGTCAGTGTGTCAGGGAGTGTGTCAGTCAGTAGTTCTGCCAGTCAGTGTGTCAGGGAGTATGTCAGTCAGTAGTTCTGCCAGTCAGTGTGTCAGTGAGTGTGTCAGTCAGTAGTTCTGCCAGTCAGTGTGTCAGTGAGTGTGTCAGTCAGTAGATCTGCCAGTCAGTGTGTCGGGGAGTGTGTCAGTCAGTAGTTCTGCCAGTCAGTGTGTCAGGGAGTGTGTCAGTCAGTAGATCTGCCAGTCAGTGTGTCGGGGAGTGTGTCAGTCAGTAGATCTGCCAGTCAGTGTGTCGGGGAGTGTGTCAGTCAGTGTCATTCAGTGTGCTACTCTAGTTCTGTCAGTCTGTGTCAGTCAGTGTGTACCAGTGTATACCATTATATGCAATCATGTCATTGTCTGCCTGTCCAGCAAACAAAAGGCATTCCAGTTGCACCAAGGTCTGAGGGTGATTCTCTAGACCGATGTCAGGCACCCTGCCTGTCTCGCTCCTGTGAGCCTGATTGGTCCCAAGACTGCAGAGTGAGTTCAGTGGAAGTCCGGGACCTAAGTTTCAAAAACTGTTGAAATGTGAGCAGTGAAAAATAATCTTAAATTCAGCCGGAATGATTGGGAAATCATGCTCAAGCAGCCTCTGTTGGAGTCCTGGAAAGGCCTAGCAGGGCTGGAGATTTTAGAGTGGGCAGTGTGGGCCATCAGTGCCCCGACCTCCCCAAGGTCAGCTCTGGGCAAGGTGTCTGTGTGCTGATAAGCCCATCAAACTCCACTGCTTCTGCACATGTAATAGATTCCGCACACCACTCCACCGGCTATTTTTAGACCTAAGCCCCCCCCCACTGCCCTCCCCAGTCGGTCTAAAATTAAACCAGACGTCTTTGTGAGGAAGAGTGAAAAAAAAGCTTAGACGTTTCAGAACAAAGCAGGGCCACATGGTTTAAAATGTACACGTGAACCCCCTGTCATAAAATGAAACTGAGACCAGGTTGTTTCAGATGTGTCTTAGATTCAAGCCCTTGACCCTCGCTGGCGCACAGTTCATTGTTGAAAACCAAGAAAACCAGTGTCCTTTATACATTGCACCAGCCAGAATGTCATGATTGTAGTCCCTCCTCCTTAAGGGCTCTTTCACTTCGGACCTGATTTTGTGCACCTGCCCCTTGTTCCAGCCTCCTTCCTGTCCCCCTTAAAAGCCAGACACCCTCTCAGTTCAGGGCTCTGCACTGATTCCCATATCGTGCGAGCCCGGGACCTGTAATCGCCTGGCTCCGTTATGTTTTTAACTTTCTGTTCCTGTTCCCCCCACCGGTCCAGACCCGGTTCCCGATTTTAATCTCCTGGATGGATCGCCTGGCCATGGATTTATGCTTGTTTTTGGATTCCCTGTTTGGATGACCTCCTGGACACCTGCGCAGTTTGGACACGCCCCCCCCCCCCCGTATTCATTCCCGATTCCTGCCTGACTTTTCCCTAGTGTTTCCTCACTCCACCCTGGATTGTGTCGTCCGCATAGGGTCTGGAAAGAACTGTTTCGTTACACAGAACTGTCTGTTGCTTCAGCAGTGCAAAGTATGACAAATTTACTCTGTAATCTTTACCCTGGAATAAAAAAACCTGTTCCATAACTGTGACAGACAAGCTCTTCCATCTTGTTAGCACTTGTGCGCTGGCTGGAGTAACAGTATCAGGGTCATGCAGGGTCAGTGTACCCCAATGTGTGGAGTATTGCAGTAGCTCACTCTCTAACACTGCAGCACCTCTTTATGTACCTCTCTATGTAGCGAAGGGCAGGTTGGTCAAAGGGGAAGTCAGAGAACATCATCACTTCCTTCGCAGGTTGGTCTTACAGACAGAGAGAGGGCGATCATAGAGGGACACACACAAACGACACTCAGACTATAATTGTCAGGCTGTTGCAGATGGGCTTTAACCTGTCTTTTTCCTTTTATTTGATATACATGGCATTTTCTTTCAGTGTACATTTATGTGTGGTACAGTGGCATAGAGGCTCAAAGTGTAGATACCGTAAGTCAACCAAAAACACCTGTGCACAGGCGAATTAATTCTATTATTGTACCAATGCCCAGATGCATGCAGATAGCATGTGAAGTCTGCATCCTATCAGTATACCTGTGTACAGATGAGTTTTCTCTCTGGTCAGTCCAGTGTTACTGCACTGTTAAAGTGTCTATAAAAGCTACTGTGCACTGGCAAGCCCTTTGTTCTAGATGCTGGCATGATCCTCATAGATCCAGATGCCGCTAACATGCTCCTTCAAGTCATACATCACTGGGGAGTGTGAAGGTGTCCTGGTGTGTGCCAGCAGACACCCTGCTGCCATAGCGCCAATCACCACGACTCGCAGCTTCTGCAGATTGGGTGGGGGGGGGGAGGTATGAGCGTGTGAGAGTTTTCACTGAGAAAAAGATTACTGTGTGTTAGCACAGCAAACCCATATTGTAAATCCTGAAATGACAGGCTAAGTTCAATTGCTCTTCCATTACAAATGCAATCACCTCTGCCAGGGTCATCCGAATCCTCATCCAGAAATCACCAACCTGGAAGGAAATCGACCACTCACAACAGGCTCCTGTCTCCTGCTCACTTCAGCATGCTAGGTTCTCTGTGCACCACACTATGCAACAGGCAGCAGGATGAACTCACAGAACTCATGCAGCCACACACATAATGAATTAGCAATGAAAACCGGGCACATGGAAAGAAATGCCACTGTGTTTCTCTAATACATCTGAGCTGCCAGGAAAAAGCTGCCCTCCTTCAGTAATTCAATCAGCACAGAGCTCTCCTGACCAGGGCGCCACAGATCTATTACTGACCTTTCATGACTTTCTCTACCTGTCTCCATCTCTCGCTCTCCAAGAGGGAGCCCAGCTACCTTGCAGCATAGAGGTCTTCCGGAGAGAAAATCAAACGCAGGGACAGAAGAGGAGAGAAAAGCAGAGAGACGTGGAGAGGGACAAGGGGACGGTGTCAGAGGGAGGAGGAGATCCAAAGAATGGAAGAGTAAGGTATTGCTTTGGTGACACTTTGATGCATCACCCATTCTAATAAAGCTCTTTCAATTTGAAAGACTCAAGAGAGGTGGCAAGCCCAGAGAAAGGGTCACCCTCACGTTCCCCTGGCAGGAAAGGACGCAGGACCCCTCAGAGTGGATGTGGACAAAACTTATTCTGCATGTCTGTCATTGGGTGGAGTGGTGGCTCTGTGGCTAAGGATCTGCACCTGTAGCTGGAAGGTTGCTGGTTCAAATCCCCTAGCTGGTAGAGGAATCCTATGCTGTTGGGCCCCTGAGCAAGGCTTTTAACCCCAACTGCTCCAGGGGCGCTATACAATGGCTGACCCTGTGCTCTGACCCCAGGCTCTCTCTCTCTGTCTGTGTGTCTCATGGAGAGCAAGCTGGGGTATGTGAAAAGACAAATTCCTAATGCAAGTAATTGTATAGGGTTAATAAAGTGATGTTGTTATTATTATTATTCTGTCTAAAGCGCTCCAGTCAGTCCAACACAGAATGTGAATTTGGCCTCAGTACAGCTGCTGATCATTTAGCCAGGGCTTAAATGCTCCAGTCAGTCCAACACAGAATGTGAATTTGGCCTCAGTACAGCTGCTGATTATTTAGCCAGGGCCAGGACCAGTACTTCTGAGAGACACCCTAGGCTTCACTGTGCAGTACCACATGGGTACAGACCAGCACTGTGCCGTATGGCTAGATCAGCGTTCTCAGACTCCACTGCCAGTGTGGCACATTACCTTAAAAGTCGCTTAACATGCAACACGAGATCTCAACTACTTTCTCAAATGATTACTCTGACAAACACGTCTACCTTTCGTTCATCTCCCCTGAGATGACTGCTTAAAACATGCAAATAATATTAGATAACAATAAATTTGAAGATCTGTGGACCAGCAGCAAATCAGTACATTTACCCAGTTGATCAAACAATGAGGCTAGCTCAGTAAAGGAAATCAGGTTGGTTATGCAAGTGATCATGATAAACGATTCTTCTGTCTCTCTGGAATTCTAATAGGTATTACGTGAGATACTCCAGTGATAGGCTTCAGCAGAGAAAAACATACTCTTGCAGTCTAAAATAAGAAATGTTTATTCTCACATTTTCTTTTTGCTATTTCAGCGAATCTGGCAAAGTCCTGAATGCCCACAAGTTAAATCCATTTCAAGCTCTGTAAGATGAAAAATGTGAAACACAGAAAAGGTACATCTTCCCTAACTAGGTTCATGGAGTTCTTTGAAAAACATCATTTACATATTCTACATAAAAAAAGCATATTGCTGCTCTGGAATAAGTCCAGAATGAAGCAACCAGATACACATTAGTGCTTAAGGCAATGTCCTACATTGGTAGGCTGATGAAACCAAACTTTTTTAGGCCTTACAGGGATTCCAGGGGGACCTGATACAAGTACGCAACACTGGCAAAAGTGCTGACAAAATCAACCCAGCAGACTTGTTCCGAATGAACAGTGAAACACAAACCCAAGGTCACAAGTGGAAACTGCATGGAAGCACATTTAAAACTGAGAACAGGAGGCATTTCTTTAACCTCAAGGTTGTGTGAACAATGGACTACAGGCCCAGTGGTCTTGCTGAAGCTGATACCCCAGGCTTCCTTCAAGAACAAGGTCCTTGGACAAGTTACTGACTACCCAATGGTCTAGAGAAAGCAAAGTGATTCCTCTCATGGTGTAACTGTCCTCGTTTTCAATATTTCAAAGCACAGAAACATGTTGGTCAATCTTATTGACTGTATAGGACTGCCTGTGCTCACGCCTAAGTTACCAGGCCTGAAATCTCTAACATACTTTTTTTTTTCTGGTTTGTATGCAAGAGTCTGGACCTGAGAAATGCTGAAAAGAATCACGCTGCTGTGTTGTTAGTTCCACCTCCCAGTAATGTCAGTAAAAAGGCTCCCGTGTCGAATCAAACAGACCATTGACCCATTGGGAACACAGACCCAACATTGTCTATCCACAGATGTCTGCCAAATCAACCAGTGTTACGTCCTTATCTTGAGCTACTGAGAGTGAAATTACGTACAGACGTCCGTGCCTGGTTTAAGTGATGGTGAAAAACATCACTAAATAAGAAAAACTGGATGTGTTCGTGGTAAGGCGTTATATTCTAAGCGAGTAGGTAATGTCTCAAGTCCCCTGCTCACTAGATTTCATAACTTTATTTAAAGCTCGCAAACTGCAGCTCTTTGCCGAATTTGTAAACTCGACACCCACAATCATATGTCGCCCAAAACCTTCTCTACGATCTCATGACAACAACCGTCAACCGGAGATACACGCCTCTCCTCCTGTAGGCGTCCTCACGCCAGCCTCCCTCCGGTTTAGTCGAGCGGAGTTCCTGTCCGCCCACTAGCGCCAGCTTGAGTGTTTTTTTACCCGCGGATAGTAATTCAGTGCGTCGTCTATTTTAATGTGTCATTCTTCAAGACATTTTTGCAATTTCCCCTTTTTGCCTGATGTGTAACATTCTTTAGGTCTTTTATATGGGGGGAGGGAATGAGAGGGTAGGAGACGGTCTTTTCTGTGTTTGGCAGTTCGAAGTGGGTGGCAAGAGTACACCATTAGTGTTGGAAATGTGATATCATGTTTTATGTATTTTGTTTCTGTTCTTTGTCTACTGAAGGTCTTCCCTGTGCTCTGCTTCTGTATCTCATTATTGAAATACATGTCTGCAAAAAGTGACTTTTTTACATCGGAGTGGAAAATTTGAAATATATCACGACTAATTATCATACATCGATTACAAACGTTGCTTTTAAAAAGCTCGTTCCGTTAACTATACATCTGGCGCCTTTCATCCCCTCTACACTGCAGGTACCGAATGTTACCTTCTATGCATTCATTTCGGCTAGCTCATAAATATGTAGGAAAAAATAACGAACGTTTTGCCTTCTGTGGGTGTCTTCAAGGACAGTAATAACGTTATGAAATGACGAATATTAATCACCTATGTGGAATATTTGGAAAAGTATTAATTATAGTACTCGTTAATTTCTATTAATCTTCATTAAGTGCAGTGCTGCGTGCGTCTGTGACACTTATTTTTAAATTGGGGGATTCTTTTTCTTCAAATATGGAAAACAAACAAAGGAGCAAACAGGAATGCATCGTCCCTGGGTGGGCTCGAACCACCAACCTTTCGGTTAACAGCCGAACGCGCTAACCGATTGCGCCACAGAGACGTTGACGTATCCGCTTGAGATCCAGAATAAGAAGAAAAGAAAAGAAACTCAGTTATTATTGTCACATTATCACCTTCGAAATGGAAATCTATCAGTGAACCTTGCGTTTGCTTTCAGTCCACTTCTCCTGGTCTGGTACCTGATCCCATACTGTACCTTCCAAAATGAGTACACTGTGCCTTGTATGAGCCTTAAGACTAACGCCAGTAAATAACTCGATTGCCCGACTTGGGATCTGAACCGGGGATTCGCTGCCACAGCGCTTAAGAAGAGTTCATCTAAAGGCAAGTGACTTCACCCGTCCATAGTATAGGGAGCAGATCTGTCTATTCCCCAGGCTTCAGTATGACAGAATAGGATCAAGACGGAACAAATCCCGAAACTGAAAGTAATTAATATAACTAATTTGTAATAAAACTAAAGGAGTTTTAATCTTAAACTAAAATAAAAAACAGCATACCCTGATAGATTCGGTATTGATGTACAGGACTGGAACAATCCTGCTCTCGTAATTTAAATCAATCGTTTGACTCTTTGATGGATCAATGACCGTGCAGGTAATGTTCTTACTCTGTCTCCACGTCATCTCCAATCACAGCCCCGCCTGCTTGTCCCCCTCTTTCTAAATCTCTGCATTCCCTTAGTGCCCTCTGCGTCACTCCCACCTTTCCCTCCCTCTTCGGTTCCAATGCAACTTCAGTTCAAATGCAAACTAGAGACCTAGAGAATTCAGAGCAAGTAAAAATCAGCAATGACATCAAAAATCTCAATGGCTACCACACCTCTCCCACCCTGCTATCAGCTATCTCTGTCTCTGTGTATGATCTATCTGTAGCAGTAACCTGGCAGACTTTAGAGCTGAACACTGAATTGTATTAGCAAGGTTCTTATCCTAATCAACCAAGCATCGTCTGCTTTTCCTTTGCGGACATGTAACAGCTTCTGCTTTCTTTCTGAACTCCCCTTGGTCATGCTGCTGGAGTTTATCACTAGCAATGTTAACTACGCCCGCACGGTCTTATTGACAACAACTTTGCAGCTTCTGTATTGCGCAATCCACCGTCTCCTGACCACATGGACACTACAAAAGATAAATGCATTTGGGTTTCTGAAATGGACCACGGCTGTGTACGGGATGTTAATACTGTGTTATTTGCACAATCCATAAAACCTGAGTTTTATCCTAGTGAGAATCCTGTTGTAGAGAGCGGACGTAAATTGCTTCACATAAGAAACTGACGAGGAACTACTGTATAACTGCACTGCCTTTCTCCACGGCGTCCTGACTGACATTTTCTCACAACATTTTATCAAGGAGTGTGACAGGGTGCCTGTACTATCTTCACTTTCAGCCTTCGCTTTGGCTAGCTTTGTGACTTGGAGAAAGCATTACACCTGTGAGGGGTTTTTCAGGTTACTGTTCTAAAAAGGGCACTTGCTTGTTTTAGTTAGTATTCTGGACAGCATCTTCGGTTAAAGCTTAAAAAGGTTCGCCCTTAAAGCCCAGTAATGTGCAGCAGAGGATAGGCCCAGTAAAGTACGGTAAAGTACCACGAGAGCATAGTAAAAACGCAGTAAAGTGTGGAGAATCATGTTGAAAAACGGGCAAAGCAGAGTAAAGTTTGTACTGTAGATGACATTACTGAGCCAAAGCCACTTCACAAGCTATTCCTATGAAGGAAACGCAGGAATAACCAATTAACGTGAATAATGACTTTCAAGTGATGATCTGAGCAGGTCAGGTAGATGCCTTCTGCCGAGCGAGAGCTCTGCTGGTTTTATGTTAGAGCGTTGAATTCAGCCCGAACCCGGCGTCACCCTGACACGTTTACCACGGCAGGTATATCGCCAGTCCGGAGTCTCAGGATTCAGCTCCGCAAGGCTCTCTTTCTTACCACTAATTCAACGCCTTCTCGGCGGTCATCGCTGCGCAGTAAATCTGGGATTTGGCCTTGTAGGACTCTGATAAACGGTGGGTGTGGTAAATCATGGTATTATTGACAGTCCTGTAACGCAAAGTGCAGTATGCGAGTGTATGAGGTTAGTAGGCGCCCCTCCCTCTCTCTCCTCTCCGACCCCCCCGTCCGGCTTGCTCATCTCAGAGGGGACCCTGTAATCATCGCGCGATGGGTTCCCCTTTCAGAGTCCAACGCGGGGTACTGGTGCATGTTCCTTCTCCCGCAGGTCCGCGCTCCGGGCTCGGGAGCTGCGCACGCAGCGCAGTGCTGAAGGAGACGGGTTAAGCGCACATTCTTGGTTGGAAGGCAGGGCAAGTGAGGGTAACAGGGCGATCTGATCGGCGATCTGATCGGACTGGGCAAATTCCATGATGAATCAATAGAGCTACAATCGCCAGCACAGTACGCATGCTGTGCGAAATGTTATTGTGATTTTGGCACATCCTATTGAACCATTTTTAAGCAGGGAACGGTGACCTTGTGGTACAGTTTAATATCCAATCCTGATATCCGTACATCATTTAACTAACACTAAAATGTACATGTATAATTACGTTGTTACATAACACAAATGGTTTAACACTTCTCACACTTAACAGTTCGCGTTTATGTATGTCTTTTGATGGAAGAACGCGTCGCGCCGGTGTCAGGCGCTCGGCGCTGAAGACCGGCGGTGGAACAGGCTGGCGTGCTGAAAGGGTGTATCGGCACTGTCCCTCGGATCGGCGGCTCTGCTCGCCCTGTGAAGTGGCGAGGGGGGTTGGAGGGGGGGCGCATTGCAAGGCTGGGGGAGGGGCCACGCGGTAGCCCTTTATATGGGGAAGAAGCGAGTCCGCCCGGCGACAGAATACACCGGCTTCGGGAAAAAACAGCGCCGCATCCCCGCATCCGCATCCCAGACGCCCCGCGCACGCCTCCGCCACGCAGTGCCAGAGCCGACCGGCCGCGAACGGTAAACGCACCTGCCTCCTTCACTAGCCGAGCGAATTCGCAACGGGGAAAATGATTTTATCCGGCGTTATACCGCTATACTGCGGCTGAGCCATTTTGGCAGAGTGATGCTGGGGGCAAGTGCAGGTTGAAGCCATTGTGCCGCCGCTCAGACGTGTCAGGCGGCCGAGGGTTTCTGAGCATTTAGCATATTTCTCTGTCCAGCTACCCCCGCCGGATCCGTCTGCTCTCCCTCTTCTCATTATCCCCGTTCCCCTTTATTTTATGCCTATCGGCCATTTTGTCTGGCCCGAATTAAAGAATTGATTACAGGGAGGTGCAGATACGTTTATCTTTTTTTTTTTTTTTTTTAGTGCTCCAGCTGCTTTGTGAATGTAAGCCGTCGCTTTCGGGAATTATTGCTCACATCTTCTTAGCGGAGGTCGAGCGATGGATGCCGGACAGTTGGCCTCCGTCGGAGCCCGTCCTGCTGTCCAGAGACGGGTTCGGGATTCTGTATATGCGTGTTACTGTATGTTTGCAATGACTGTGAACCACAGTCTTTATGTGTATGGATATTACACAGGCTTCATACATTACAATGAAAAGAATACGAAAATCATAGAGAATTCTATTGTATTTCAAAGAGAAATGAATTAGGAACAGGACCATACACGCTTATAAATACAAATGTGTGGCGCTTCTGAAAGCTTTTGATAATATTGTTACGGCAGAAGAGAAAATACCTTCTATGACTAAAGGGCAAATTATTATTATTTGTTTCATTTTTCCCTGACGCGTTTTGTCATATTTATCCTTTTGATTCTGTCCCCTTGATGAAAAATCGATGCGTGTGTAGGTTCCAAGGACTGAATGTGTGTGTGTGTGGTTGTGTGCGGACGAATGTGTGTGTGTGGTTGTCTCTGTGGGGGATTGGGGCAATGTCGTAACAGCACCTACTGCGAAAAACTACAGTCGTGCATTTATGGTTTACAGTTCAGTACGTACACCATGCAAGATCGTCAAATATCTGGAAACGTCCGTCGAAAAGCAAGACTAATAATGCCAGTTTCAACGTTAAGAAGCTGTTAGACTTCAAGTTCATTAAAAAAAAAAAGTACAAGCAAAGACCTTGAAAGAGACTTTGTCAAAAAGCACTGCGCAGTGGTGCCTTCTGTTACTGTACGGAGCGGACCTGTCTGATCATCTCAATTCAAAGCGCCAGCCCGCGCGCCGGAGTCACGAGCTTCCTCACACCTTGTGCTCGGGAGCGCTCAGCAGATCAGCTGTAGGTAATTGCGAGATCTAGTAAATCAAAATCCCAACTGTATCTTCAAAGTTCAACGATTAATGCACACTGGAGCTTTCTACGGTGCAAGATAACGCGTCGTGTTAGATTTATCTTCCCTTTTGAAGAGAGAAAAAACGGAAAAAAACGGGCAAAACGGAGTGATGCATCATCCCCCTCCCCCCCCTTAAAATCAAATAAAAAAAACTGCAGGATTTCAAGAATATTTCCCTTAAATACATCGGAAAAATTCCTACAATTCGAATTTTTTGTAAGCATAACAAAGTGTTTTAAATGCCGTTTGGTGTTCAGAATCTCAACATATTGTACTTTCTAATAAAAAAAAAACAATGACAGGTTATCGTAGTTGTTTCTCACACTTACAAAACATTACTCGGTTCGTTATACTCTAATCGTATACGCTATAGACGCTCAAGCCTCCAATACGGGCAACCCATTAAACCAGTTTAAAATCAAAGATTGTTTCTTTTTAATCACCAAAGTTTAAATCACTGTCTATATTTAATGCTTGTTTAAAATTAATCCAAGTTTCTCAATCCAAGGTCTATTCTAAATCTAAAATCTGAAACAGGTGAACCAGTAATAGGAGTCCAGATTAACACTTTAACGCTCGGATTTAACAACCAGCCCTAACTATCATTTCACAAGTGTTCCCACTGTGGCAACGTGTTTAAAACGATAGGTTTTGCTACAGTTCGGACACTGTTCTATCGGGAGCTATGCAGGTGTCGTTTGTGTGATATGCTATCGAGTTCTTTTTTTAAGTTTGTGTGCAAGAGCACATGTCCGTGTGTTCAAGTGCGAGTGTGTGTGAGGATGGCTGTGATCTGATTCCCAGTGGCAGTTTGGAATTTCAGACTGGAAGCAAGTAGAACTGTTTTATTTACACATGACTGAAAGCATTGAGGAGGATGTTAGGGAGAAAGGAACACATGCCAATTTAAAAGAAAAGAGAGACATAAAAGTCAGATAGCCATTCTTGCAGTTCCATCTTTTCCTCTTTCAATATACATTATTTTTCAGCAGCAAAGACAAATTCTAGCCTAAATCCACCCTTTATCTACTTACCCATTTAACTACAGTTTGATGAATTTACAAAATGGTTTCAGCCCTGTCACAGCAGAAAAAAAATGTTTTAAAGCATTGAAGACAATACAAATGGAGTACATGACCAGCTCACGTAGTGCAATGCTAACAGAGAGATGAAGACACAGGGTGCAAAGAGACACCAGACCCGAGGGAGACAGGTGAGATGTCAAGGTGAGGGGGCAGTAGGGTTCTAACAGCAACAGAGCAGAAAACACCGCTCTGTTGGTAGAGGAGACAGCAGAGATCTGACACAAATAATAGAAGAAGACTGCAGCTTACAGGTGAGGAGACAGGAGAGGCCTCACACAGAAAGTGAGGAGATAGTGTGAAAAGGAATGAATCCACTTCTCATGACACTAATCTCTAGCCCAGTAGTGGACTATCTGCACAAGAGTCTGCCCCAACAATGGTATGGTGGTAATGTGTGAGTGGTTCTGTTAATGCTACAGCAGATGCATTCCAATATTGTAGCTGGGTGGTTATAAAGGCTGTCCTGTGGGTGCAGGTTTGGGCAAGGGCAACATGAATCACTCTAAAACAATTGCTGAATGAATATGGGGGAGTGTACTGAACTCCACACGGACTGTAAGAGTCTAGAGCCCTGTGACTGGGCTGTGTCAGTGTGGTGGACTCCACAGGGACTGTAAGAGTCTAGAGCCCTGTGACTGGGCTGTGTCAGTGTGCTGGACTCCACAGGGACTGTAAGAGTCTAGAGCCCTGTGACTGGGCTGTGTCAGTGTGCTGGACTCCACAGGGACTGTAAGAGTCTAGAGCCCTGTGACTGGGCTGTGTCAGTGTGCTGGACTCCACAGGGACTGTAAGAGTCTAGAGCCCTGTGACTGGGCTGTGTCAGTGTGCTGGACTCCACAGGGACTGTAAGAGTCTAGAGCCCTGTGACTGGGCTGTGTCAGTGTGCTGGACTCCAAAGGGACTGTAAGAGTCTAGAGCCCTGTGACTGGGCTGTGTCAGTGTGCTGGACTCCACAGGGACTGTAAGAGTCTAGAGCCCTGTGACTGGGCTGTGTCAGTGTGCTGGACTCCACAGGGACTGTAAGAGTCTAGAGCCTTGTGACTGGGCTGTGTCAGTGTACTGGACTCCACAGGGACTGTAAGAGTCTAGAGCCCTGTGACTGGGCTGTGTCAGTGTGCTGGACTCCACAGGGACTGTAAGAGTCTAGAGCCCTGTGACTGGGCTGTGTCAGTGTACTGGACTCCACAGGGACTGTAAGAGTCTAGAGCCCTGTGACTGGGCTGTGTCAGTGTGCTGGACTCCACAGGGACTGTAAGAGTCTAGAGCCCTGTGACTGGGCTGTGTCAGTGTGCTGGACTCCACAGGGACTGTAAGAGTCTAGAGCCCTGTGACTGGGCTGTGTCAGTGTACTGGACTCCACAGGGACTGTAAGAGCCTAGAGCCCTGTGACTGGGCTGTGTCAGTGTGCTGGACTCCACAGGGACTGTAAGAGTCTAGAGCCCTGTGACTGGGCTGTGTCAGTGTGCTGGACTCCACAGGGACTGTAAGAGTCTAGAGCCCTGTGACTGGGCTGTGTCAGTGTACTGGACTCCACAGGGACTGTAAGAGTCTAGAGCCCTGTGACTGGGCTGTGTCAGTGTGCTGGACTCCACAGGGACTGTAAGAGTCTAGAGCCCTGTGACTGGGCTGTGTCAGTGTACTGGACTCCACAGGGACTGTAAGAGTCTAGAGCCCTGTGACTGGGCTGTGTCAGTGTGCTGGACTCCACAGGGACTGTAAGAGCCTAGAGCCCTGTGACTGGGCTGTGTCAGTGTACTGGACTCTACTGTACTCCCCAGAATAGCACTATATTAGTGTGATAAATTATTACTATTATTATTACATGGACTGTAAGAGTCTACTGTCCTATGACTGGCCTGTGTCGCTGTACACATGGACTATAAGAATCTAGAGCACTTCTCTGGGTTATGTCAGCTTTATCCTTTTGGACTATGAGAATATACGTAGTTTCTTATTAATGTTTCAGAAGATTGCCATAAGAATATATATAATGCATTATACGCCATAGTACTGTAGAAACAGAAGAACAGCTTTTAGGCTGGATAGGAGGCAGGTGCACAAAATCAACTAAAACGGGAAAGAGCCGGAGCGCCCTTATGGGGAGGGATTATGATCGTGACATTCAGATGGTGCAAGAACGCAGCTTAAAAAGCACCACATGAAACACATCTTGTAACCTGGCAGGTGCACTCACAATTCAAACAGAAGCAGGAACAGTTCAGTAAAATAAAGACAATTGTGTATCCTGTGGTGGGAAAGAGTCTATTTGAAAAAAGCAGCAAACAACACAATCCATACTGTGTTTGGATGAAGCCAGAACCAGACAAGAATCAGCTGTTCAGTGCGGAGTTGCAGTGGGATCTGTTTGGCTGCTGGGTGACAGACCTCTGTCCTAGAAAAGCACGTGGTGATGACCTATATAGTCAGCTTTACTGTGCCATGAAAAAAATCACTGCAGAGTGCTATCATCTGTCCCTCTCTGAGGGATTTTTAATTTGAGTCTCACCTGAGGGTTCTATTTGCCTTAAGTTGTTATCCGTATGTATTTTGCACATCAGTCAGTTCCTCATTATTATTAATAATGACAGATTGCTTTGAGAGATGCACTTGTATTTTTCTGCACACAGCTGCCTCTGCTTTGTCTCATACACACGGATGTGTGTAAGAGAAAGAGAGACAGTCTGTGTGTGAGTGTGTGCATCCTGTAACCAAGTCTATGCACATGTGTGCTTCTGGGATTCTCTGCTGCCCTTAATCAACAAACCTTATGTACTGCGCCATCACAGACACGTCTATCTTCCTAGCTGCTGTAATTAATAGCTATTATCATGTGCTGCCATTGTACAGCATCCCCCTTCTGACCACAGCAAAAGCACCTGGTATGAGCCCTGTGACCTGCTTGCCTGCTCACCGTCTGCCACAACTGAGGGGGCGATTCATGCAAGCACCAGGGCAAATAATGACAGACTGCCCGCATGCATGTGAGTGCAGGGGGAGACAGAAAGGGCAAGAAGAGATTAGGGTACAGGGATATGGGGAAGTGGAGTCAGAAGATGGAGGAGAAGTGATAGATGGAGGACAAAAAGAAAGATGGGGAAAAGGAAGGAGAAAGGATTATGGGCACAGGAGAAAGATAGGGCATTAGTAGGTGGCAGGCAGATGACTTATGGGGAGACAATGTGCCATGCAATGTACTGTGGTCAGTTGTCCCGGAGTCAACTTTCAGAGGAGGGATCTGCCCAGTCCAATAGCCCAGGTAGGGTCACCCGATTCCAAACAATCTGAAAGGAAACTGTGGTTTTTGAACGCGGACAATTTGTTACAAATGATTGCCAGATTACTTGATGTAAAAAAACAGTCACTGTAAACTGATCACAATTAAATGGTTCCATGCCTTTGGAATGTGACGAAGTAAGGATTCTCCACAAAAGCTCTGGGATGGAGGCTCTCCAGGACACCAGCTGGAGACAAAGGATCTAGAGTATGAGCCCCTCAGTCTAGTGAAGCTATTTAATAGAGTTTATAATGAAGGTTCAGGAGGGATGATAACAACCAAGTTCGATCAGCCTCAGCCGTCAGTAATTAGCAATTTCTCCTGACATCCATTCTTCTCCCAAAACGCCATGAATCCCTATCTCTCTCTCTTGCATGTCTCTTGCATCCCACCTACACCCCATCTCCACCTCTGCAGCTACCCCTTGTCACCCCGCAAGGGGGTCCTGGCTTCCTTGTCCTCTGGCTGGGAGGTGGGCCCTCAGGCAAGCGGGTTAAGCCACAATTTCGCTCCATAATCCTTTCATGACGCTTTCATCTTGGTCGTTGTCATTCCTACTGAGACCTAAAATTAACAAGGAAGGGAGTAAAGAAGAAACCCAGGCAGAGCACAAAAGCAACGTGACTACTGCTCAACCTGTGTGTCCAAACCATGAGAGGGGCAAAACCTCCCACTGCCAGCCAGCACCAGCCACACCAAGGATGGGCTTTAACTGGGACCAGCAACCACTGCTCTGGTATTGCTTAGGGAAGGGGCAGACGTTGATAAGAAATCACCTACGTTGGGTGGGAGTGTGTGTTTGTATGGCAAACAGAATTGAGAGCTCTCCCCTCCAGCCCCACAGACAAACTCTTCATTGAGCTAGGAATCTGTCAGGGTTAATGTCTGTAATCCATTTTTTAATGACTGTCTTACATAACATAACAAGAGAGAGGGAGGGGAGGAAAGGGAGGGAGCAGTGAGGGATTGAACAGAGAAGAGAGGAGAAATGTATCTGACAGACGATGAGTATGATCGTGAAGTTTTAAGAACAAGAAAGTGCCTTGATGTTCACACATAATGATGAGTGTGAACTTGTGTGTTTCCTTGTGTCTGTGT
The DNA here is from genome assembly GCF_059453375.1 of Lepisosteus platostomus. Lineage (NCBI taxonomy): Eukaryota > Metazoa > Chordata > Actinopteri > Semionotiformes > Lepisosteidae > Lepisosteus > Lepisosteus platostomus. The sequence goes on from NC_142614.1 coordinate 7,176,889, forward strand.
GTGTGTTTGCAGGCATGTGCCTATGCACGAGCGTGTGTGTACCAGCAGAAGTCTCCAATGAAACTGGGTCAGGCATCCCAGGTACTCTGTGAGAAAGAGAAAACAGGCTGCTGATGAAGGGCAGGCATTTTAATAGCAGAAGAAACAGAAGGAGGAGGGGATAGGACTGACAACAAATGGAGAAAGACAAAGGAGAGGAGGAAGGAGCAGCTGGAGAGGCCCAAAGAAAGGAAGACAAAAGATAGAGAGAAGGAAAAGAGCATATAAGAAAGAAAGAGCTGAAAACTAGAAAACCAGGAAGAGGGAAGCTTCAGTGAGAATCTTTGAAATGTTACGTAATGAAAGAAATCGATAGGGTATAATACAGTGATGCAAAATCACTTTAATCAACCAGCTCTGTTCTCAGCTTCCTTATGTTGCTAGGCTAACCTTAAATAAAAGCAAATCTAGTTCCAGTCATACAGCTCTATCAGTTTGGTGAAGTTCTTCAATACCATGTTTATGTCGGCTGCTGCTATTGTCGGGCAGAGGAAAGTTACTGTATGCAGTATGAATGGAGGTGTGGCCTGTAACAGAAGTAACAGCAATAATGGGCTGAAGTAATGCAATAATGGAATATTTACAGCAGTGAGAATGGGTTTCCCTTAGATCAGGGGGTGGCAGTTTTACATAATGAAAAAACTAGTAAATGATATACGTTTTTCATTGTATGGATAATGCACTTACTTCAAATTAAATAACTAATTAAATCAATTAAATATGTGCAGTGCTGAAGTACTGAAGGTATGTAGCTTTCATGTTCTTCACTTTTTAGTGGGCAATGCAGACTCGGGGATCAAAGCTTGGATCCACTTTAAATGGGAAACTATGAATTTAGTAAATACGTGATTATATCACCAATGCGCTTTTGTTATGTCACAGTAAGAACGTGAAACCAGGGACTTAAATATTTAAGTAAATATGAGAGACTGGGGGTTAAATATTTTATGATTTGAAAAGATCCCTGGTTCCACATTCTTACTGTGATGCGCATGACTATGCATGACTGTATGTTAAAATACATATCTGTAAATTCACAGACCTACGGCCACAATCTTTACTTCTAGAGGAATCTGCATTTACACAACAAACTTTATGGTGAATTCCCAAAGACATTTGGAACTTTTAAACTCGTTTTCTAATAGGGTGATGATTTTGCTCAACACTGGTGGAGCATGTTGAAGCGATGCCTAGAAAATGTTTCCACGGGGATTCTACGTTATTTCTATGCGCTGCGCCCAACTTGCAGCCCGCATCACCTGAGATCCACCAAAGGGGGCTGAGGAGGCAGTGTTGATGATGCTCATCTGTTACATTGGCAGTGTACAGTCCATGCAGCTGATTTGAAACAGATGATGAACAACGAATACACACAACCTGAACATCAAGCTAAGCTACCTTTGGCTTCAGTTTTGTGCTCGTGTTCTTTAATCGGGAGGCTGAGATTCAGCCTGGGAGGGTGAACAGAAGCTGATCCTTTCCGTGGGCTCAGATGCATCTTTCGTTTCATAAACTATAGGGAAAAAAACCCTCCTTTCCACCCAACCACAGTGTGGTTAAAGGAGTGTGCTCAACTGGGAAAAAGACACATTAAAGCTTTGAAGAAAGGCTAAGAAAGGCATAAATGAACTGAATAAATTAGGATAAAAAAAGCTCAGCTTAAAAAGCTCAGACTGCCATCATGGGATTTCACCAGCAAAGGAGTTATATAAACACATGGCTGAGAGGGAGGGAAAGAGGGGGGCTCTGTGAGACACAGTTCCTGTGAAAGGATGGGAACATTTATTAACCAGGACAATATCATCCTTGTTCACCTCTAAAAACAAGTGGCAGATGGAGCCTGTGCCGCAGCACATCTAAAGTAAACACAGCCCCTTCTCCTGGCTGGAGGAAACCCTTCACCGCGTGCTGACAGCAAGGAGAGGGAAAGAGAGCGGGGTGAGGGAGGGTGGGAGAAAGGTGCTGATAAGGGAGAGAGAGAGAGACTGCAGTAGTCTAGTGTCAGGAACACATCCGCTGACCGCTACACACACCCTCTTGTAAGCTGTGACAGGGTTAGGGCCAATGAATGCTAGGAAATGGGAGGACACTCCTGTTCCACTGCACTGAGGAACCCAGGAGCAGGGAGGCAGGTGAGGCAAGTGAGGCAGGATGATGTAGGGTAAAACTGACGGGGACATACAGGTATCCCAACCTTCTTTTGAGCACCTTCCAGACCGTCAAGGTCTCACTTAAACCACAAGAGGCAAACGCTAGGGTTTTATTCCAGAGCCCCTGGTGAGCCAAGAGAGAAACGAACAAAGAGATGTGCCTGTGTAACCACACATGCTCGTACAATCACACTTGGTTAACAAAAAACTGTGAAAGACCTCAAGAAAAATGCTATATATCTAACAAAGTAAGTGGGTTATTTAATTTAGTATGGAGGTCGGACCAAAAGAAAACAGAAGAAAATAGCTTATCCGGGAGCTCAAGACACCCGTACTAGAGTTTTCCCCCTAGTATACTAAAATAAACCATGGTGGGTGTTGCATACCTTTTCTGTAATATTTTCAATTTCACCATCTAGACTATGAGATTGTACCTTGGTAAACTATCGGAGCCATATGCACAACCCTGCCAGTATGACCACACTACGGTGAACATAGACTGCGCAGTTTCAGGAAAACAAGTGATACTGACCATCACCACACCAGAAGATGAGACCTGCTGTGTTTTTCTTGCTCTGCAACAGTCACTGGTTTTCGTTTGTTTTAAGTGTAAACCATTCAAAAGCTTTTTAAGTCTGTTCTTCAGAGACGAGAGGCAATTGCACATCTGTCACAATGCAATCCTTGATTATATAACGATATTTGCCTCCTCACCTCTTTTTCTCCGAAATGCATGCAGTATAGCTACAGTTTCTCATCTAGGGATAGATCTAATAATCACAATGAAACTAACAACAACAGCCACAACAATCTTCATCATCACGACCAATGACTCCATCTGGAGGATTAACCTTAAATTTGGTTGTGTTTGTGTGCATCCTGGATTAAACCCTCCATCTGTCCTTAAAATACATTGCATTCAAGGTTGGGGCTTTCAGCACACCCAGGATTGTGTCAGAGTCATGTCTGACTGAATATAGGAGTGTGGCCGTCTCATACTTGTGTGTGTGTCTCTGTATCAGTGCTAGCAACACGTGGGTTTTAAGAGCCCTAAAGGAGTTTCAGAGAAACATATCAAGAAAAGAAGAGATGGGATGAGTGTTACACTAGCTGCCAGGAGATAAGATATGCCACATGAAAACTTCAGCAGCAGATATAGGACAAGGTCATATATTGTACAGTAGCTGTGAAGCAGAGAACCATCATCTCTCAAGTTTTACGCCTATGTGAGCTTCAGCAAACTAAACGTTTTTTACATTTTACCGACAATTAATGAATATCCCCACTTCAGAATTTGAGGACACAAAACAAAGTATAATTATGTGTCCAACTTCATCATCAAGCAACTAAAATACACACCTGGGTCCTGATTCTTCTTTGACCAGATAGTTTGTCCAGAACCAGAAGGTACTGTAGTTTTGAACGTTTCCAAAGTCACTCCCTACTGTGGTGGATTACCTGTTGTTCCAGCATATCTATGGTGTGTAGATTGCCTGCAAACAGTGATGCTCTAGGCTGGGACTAGATAACTTTGGCACCTTCCATTCCATGCCAAAACAGGGCTTCGATTCTTACAATATATTAACATCTGAACAGAGCCTCAATCTCTCAATTTGCCTAGGTACTAATGATTACTTTGATTATTAAGGACTATCTGGAACAAAGCCTTGCAATGGAGTTGAAGAGCTAAATCTGTCTACCACAGAGTTAGGTTTTTGATTCTCTGTTTCTGCCATGCTTGTCTGTAAATACTTCTGTATATAATCCAGGCTCTGGACGTGTGACTGATGGTGCTCAGACATCCGAAAAGACAGATTGTCGATTCTAGAATCCCACTGATTAATAGATATTGATCTTTCCAAATGGACAGTGCCAGAGTATGTGTGTATAATTATCTGTGGTTTTCTATCTGTAGTAACTTTTGTTCCACTGTGAATTTCTTGCCGACTTACAAACTTATAGAGATGCAAGAATCAACAACCATTTTCTTTCCTGTCTTATGAAATAATGCTTTCTGTAATTGATGTTTTCAGAGATGACGTCTAATAAGCATTTTAAACTATTCAATTTTGATAATAATATTGCTTCTATTGCAACATAGAGTCCTCCTACCAGGAGCGAGTTGGGATTTCAAGTGAAAGAACGTATTTAAGACACCACGTACAGCCCTCTCCCTCTTCCAGCACCTCTGCCTGTGAGTCTGGTTGATACAATGTTTTTGCAGAAAAAGAGATGAAACATCTCCTGACTGTGGGCATCCAAACTGACCCCCCCACCATCCACTCTCAGTTTCTCACCCAGAAAAGGGCTGCTTGTCTGTGGGAGCTGCCCCTGGGTAGAATTTCTGAGGCCAGCCATTGGAATTGGGGGTTTGCCAGGCGCCCAGTTGTGCCAGGCTGATCCACATTGTCCAGTCACGCATTGCAAAGCAGGGCTCTGAACCAGCCAGGAATCAAGAGGAGATCAAACCCTGCTCTGGTCCCATGCCCACCTTCCCAGTACAGACAGCCTGGAACTGTCTGAGAGTGCCTATGAGTTGTGCATGTCCAGAATTTTGAGCATATGGCCAGCAACCATGTCACCACGTAACCATGCAAGCGCTAGTTTGCCCGTCTCAGATCCATCTCTGTTACCTGTCTCCCTCTTGCTCTTCTGGCTCCCTAGAGTGTGCAGTACGTGACCCATCTTGTCTGCATCTTCCTCTCTCCCTTTCTCTCCTGTCAGCTCAGGCTATATAGATGAGTAGAGCTTGACTAGTTGCACAGCTCTGTTTAACCATGCTGTCCCTTCGAACCTCTCAGCTCCAGGATGAAGATTGAGACTGGCCTGTCACGTTCCCCTGCCCCAGAAGTCGACCCCCAGACTGAGCTGGAGTTCGCGGTGGCAACGGAGGAGGATTTTGAAGAGATCATGGCCATGAGCCAAGACATCTACGGAGGGCTGGACTACCTGCCAACACGCTACAAGGCCTGGTTGCAGGAGTCCAACCGCACCGTCATCTTGGCACGGAAGCAAGGCAAAGTGGTATGAGTGCCTACCGGGCTCCTCTTGCGAGGACATTGACGTTGCTTGCTGCACTTCTCACCCAAGATTAAAGGACAGTACCCGGGCCCCCTCTCAGATCTGGTTACGTCAATAAATCCACATGGTACTTCTGCATGGTGGACTTGCACAGTGCTTTTCCCAGGTTTTTGCCTTGCCAAACCTGCCCGAAGATTGGTGCGAAAGACTCCTTACACACTTTAGTGTGTTTTTGCCATGGGAGACCACAGTGGACATTTGCAGGAGCACCCTTGAATTATCCTTAAAATGCCTCCGTTGAGAATCACACATCTGTACACCGTGCTACTGTTGAGCATGAAAAATAGGTCACGTTTGAATGTCTTAAGCTCAGCCCCTTAAGCTGGGTTAGATGACTACTGTAACACACACAAAAACGAACTCAGCTCTCCTTTATACAAGTAGATAACAACGAGGAACAGTCCATAGGGAAATGATAGACATACTACCTTCACTGTAAGAAATAAATATTTGCAAATAGTTGCCCTAATTGTTTTCAAGTAGGTGGATAAAGAAGCAAAGACTCTTGATTATTATTTTTGCTGCCAAATTTAGAGTGAATACAGTTACAAATGTGCCTACATATTGAGCCAGCAGGCATGCAGGTGGGCTTTTACAGCACTAGTCAGTCAGTTCCAAACTATTCCGAAATCTTGGGTTGCAAAGCAAGCACTACCTTTGTATATGACTCTGAGACAGGCCGGGGTGAACACGGTGATGTTGACCACAAACTCATACGGAAAGCAGGCCTTTCTGCTGCGCACGTATCAAAATGCCAGGGCATTGTCACACTGAACAGGCTGGAATTCACTCACATCAAGCACCGCAAATTCACCCCCACAAAGACAACACGGCGTGGGCCTTCAGTGACAGGTCCCAGCACCACAGCTTGCTGCCCAGACACAGTGGTACTTGGGGACCTAGAATAAACTGGAGGAGGCCAGAACAGTGCGCCATTGTCTGCCCTCCTTGGCATGCAGACTGTATTGGCGTCACTTCATTCCCTCCTCGTGCTTGAAACTCAATCCAGTATTAACACAGTGCTGTGCCCAGAGTGCCAAGGTTAAGTGTAGTTACAGTACACTGGCGTGTCCAATGCTACTGTTTTAAACCCTATTGATTATGGCATCATTTTCCTCTCTCACCAGATATACAGTATGTCATAGAAACAGCACGTGTCAGATAATCGATGGACAGTAATGATTCCCTCTCAAACTTAATATCGAACCCTCCCGCTCTCTGCAAAGTGCCAGGGAGTCAATATGCGTGACTAGCGATGGAGCAGAATCCACTTTTGACCTCTTTTCTTGGCCGGTTCCAGTGGTACCATGGTGCCCCGTGTGTGTCTGTACCACACCTCCTCACTCTCTCTCTCCTGCCAGATTGCCCTGGAGTCAGTCTGCGTGATTGATGATGGGGAGACCGTGCTGGTGGAGGGGCTGCGTGTTGCCCCCTCAGAGCGGGGCAAAGGTGTGGCCGGGGTGCTGCTCAAGTTCTGCTCACAGCTGATGAAGGCCAAATACCCTGAAGTGAAGGTCACCCGCCTCACCCGGGACGACAGGCTGGGACCCAAAGACTTTCAGAAGTACCGACTCATCACCAAGCAGGTATAGACGCACAGTCACGTACTGGTCCATTGTAACGGACTAATCCACTAACACAACCAGACTAAAACTGACAAACTAGAACTCCAACAATAAGACTAATACTGACACTGACATACTAACACTAATGCCACTATCGATACACAATGAGACGCAATGAGAGTAATGCCTGCGCTGACACAATAAGACCAACACCGGCAATGGAAAGATCAATTTACTTCTTTCTACAAGCGTTGCCATTAAACATCAGTGTTGCTGTAGGGTGATTCATTGTGAGCCTTGGCAAGGAATGCCAAGGCCGGGCAATTTAAGAGGCCCACTTTCATGAGTAAAACAATTCAGACAGCAAAGTGTGGAAGGTAACTTCATCATATCTTTGATGGTCTACACCCTTATTGCATTTTATCAGACTTTTAGGACGTGAAAAACTGGAAGTCATGGGTGCAATTGCAGTGTTTCTCTAGGGTACTGTGAGCACGTCACGGTAACCATGTAGCCATGCAGGCTCAATGAGTTTCTTCTTCCTGGACAATACCTTTATTCTCTCTGTCCTCTCACTAGGGGATCCTCCTCGTCCGCTTCCGAGCTGAGGACCTCAAGCTGTGTCTGCAGGAGCTGGGGCTGGAGGCGCTGAACCCCGAAGCCACCCCCGACACCCCCCAGCCGGCGGCCCCCGTGCGCCTGGACCCCCTGGCGGCCCGGCACCTCTTCCTGAGCGCCGGGCTGGCGCGGGATGTCTTGCCCAATGCCACCATCGTCCAGGACTGGCAGCCCTTCAAGCCCCTGGCCAGCAACATGACCATCCTGCTGAAGAAGGACATCGACTGGATGGTGGACGACGCGGAGTCGCCCAGCGTTGCCAGCCTGTGTACCTTCCCCTTCCGCGTGCCCATCGGCGAGGACTGGTACTACCTCAACATCGACGTTTTTGGGAAGGACCTGGAGCCCGTGCGGCGCCAGTTCCTTGCCCACCTGCGGCGCCACACGGAGAGCCTCCAGGGCCACGTCATGTGCCAGCTCTTCCTCGACCCGCCGCTGTGGCAGCCCCTGGCCGACTTCTGCCGCAACACGCTGAGAGTGGAGCTGGTGAAGGGGTACACCGAGCAGTGTGTGGTGGAGTCCGACCTCGCCTGAGATGCCCATTCAGTGCCCCTAACCCCCCAACCTTCCCCCCACCACCCCGGAAAACACAGAAAGAGGAGGAAAAACAGTACAGCACGATTCCCACTCTGTGAAGAAACGAAAAGCAGAATGCAAAAGAAACACTGCAAACAAAAAAAAAGCAACAGCAATTAATAACAGCAGCGAAGATGAAACAATCATCACAGATATTCCAAGCTCACCTTCCGCCCCTGTTCTCCACCTCAGGAGATTAAAAATGAAAGGGGGGTTAGGGAAAAAAAACAAGCAAAGGAACACTGGATAACAATGGTAAAGGAAAAAACGTAATCAAAAATGAAAGAAGAAAATTGTTCCCACAAGCTAAACTTCCAGTGTGCTGAGATACTAACAAATTTGAGCACAAAACCCATGCTGAACGTATATTGCATTGCTAATATCTTATGATGGATCTGCACATGTACGCATATTTATTACGTATTTATCCGATTCAGTGTTTAAACCCTTGAAAAACAAGGGACCTGGGCACCAGACCCATGGTATTTCAGACTGGCAGCAAACACTTTTCTGTTTCTTCCGAAGAAGTAATCATCTGCAGAGCCCCAGCATGGTCATTCTGGAAGCCACATCGTGGTGGTGGTGGTGGTAGCACTAGCCTGTGATCTGGACCTGGAGTGAAGGAGGTTTTGCCCAACATAGAAAAAATACACTTAAGAGAACAGGCACCAATGGTTACAGCACCAGTGTCACATAAAACCCAGCAATGTTTTCAAGCAAACGGAAACTGTTTTTCTGCAGAGCACATGTCCAAAATCCCTGAAAGGTTTGCCAGGAGATGATAAGGTATTTGTGTCTGCCCAGATAAAAAAATGACGTTAACTCTTCATTCCAAGAATCGTTCTGAGGTTGTACAGTACAGTATTAACAGTAATAATTAATGCATCAACCCCATTTCCTCTCGTTCTCCATCGAGCAAAGCAATCGACTACGCGGGGGCTTTGTGGTGTCGGTCTCACAGAGGGTCACAAAGACAGTTATATTGGCATGAGAAATTTGACTAATTCCTAGTCTCTTAATTTTATTTGAAATTGTTTGCTGTGGTTAGCTGCTATTTCACCCAGGAAGGATAATACTAGAGTAAAATACTGGAACAGTAGCTTGTTCCCTTCAGTACAAAAACTTTTAAGTATTCAGGTTTTATGTATGATGTCATGTGAGTGCAATTTAGCCTGATTTAGATGCTAAAATCTTATCCTGGCACTCACACAGACATTTATTTTACTGTGATTTACAGTTTTGCATTCAATTCCTAATTAGAGACTCAAAATTTGAAACAAATTCATTTACTTTTATGAAAACCCCTTTCATGTAGCACTACAGAGTTTGTCTTATTTATATATGAGTGAACCATGCTCTAAAGAAGAATTATATTTATATATGGAATATATAAGTGGCATTTTTTAGATGTGGAAAGAAAATGGCGGTGCCCTACGCTGGAATATTGTAGATATATTATCTTCTCGTAATTTATTTATTATTTAGAATTAAATAGTACTTGCTATTGTCCCCAATATTTCAATTTTTTAAAACTTATTTATGTGGCATTCCAATGTGAAGAGATTCAGTTTGCTTTTCCTGGGGGGGATCAGCAAACAGCATTTTAAACCAACAGCCGCAAGCTAAATTCTAAACCATTCGTTAATAGGTATTAAAAAGATGACATAGTAACGGATATTTGCAGTCAGGATGACAACAATCTAAACCCTGAAATAGTCCCTGTTTAAAAACTGTTTCTGGGGTGTATAGGCCCATAAAACTAGACAGGGAGACTCGCTGCCAGAAATAACAGGACGCTGTCACATGTTGACCATCTGGCAGACTGGCATGGCATCAGAAATTGGTACACTACTGTTCTGACTTGTACATTGAAAATATGTTAATTTCAATGCACAGAAGACCATTTTGCTGCTGTTAAAAAAAAACTCACCTTGCGAGATACTTTTCAAACACCCCTATCAAGCCTGCTCGGCACATATCAAGTTCTGACAGGCAAATAGGCAAGTCTCATTTCCAGCAGAAAGAATAAATAAATGATCAGGAGACAGCGGAACAGCAGCAGGACACAGGGACCACAGATGAGGTCAGAGTTTCTGATGCATGGCAGGAAAACGAATAGACATCACGTCAGAGCACCCATAGGGATGCGTGTTACACAGGAAGAAGACAAACATACGAGCAGTGAAAGGCATTGCGGACATGCAATACTGTACAGAAAAGTCAATGTACATCCCAGTACATGATTTTGTGCAAATTTGCCTTTTTTCGTGTGTGTGTGTGTACAAAGCTAAATTTCGTCACCGCGTGATGGTAATGCAAATAATGAGGAAAAATTAATACTTTTTTAATTTTGATACTCATGAGGTCAATTCTCATATAGAGATGGAAGACAAGATGCTATGATATTCTTCTAACCTTAGTTTAGTACTCGTGATTGGCATACTTCTGAGCCAGATTAGTTTTTTTTAAAATCTTCAAAAAGCAAAGGAAGAATCCGATGTTTTAATTTCCTAACAGTGAGCACTCTGCTACCAGTATTACTTAACCAAACAGCTAGATTGTCTCACGCTTTGGACAGGTGTTACTTTGAAAAAGGTATCAGTGGAGGTCCGCACTTTAGGGAGGCTTGGTTTCCTGACAGGAAGGGAACATTTAAAACGTTGAACCTGGAGGAAAGTGACTGAGCAGGAGGGGGGATTCCTTAATGGTGAACCATACCGCAACGAGCAAATTCCTCTCCCTCGATTTGAAAAATTCGTCAGCCTCCATGTTAACACATAAAAACACATCCACTCCCTCAGTCAATGCGCCTACAGAAAAAAACTCTGTTCGCACTGTGAACGGGAAGAAAGGGAGAGACAACCACAGCCAGTGTGAACAGGAAAAGGAAAACTCAGCATTTACTTTGGGATTTTTTTGTTTCAAAAGGACTAATATGTAGCTTTTTTTTTAATTTGACACATGTGTTTTTGTCAAGATTGAATGGATATGAACGAAGTTTTTGCCTACACCTCTCCCCCAGTGAAAGTCAAAGGAAGGATATCGAGAACTGCAATCTCAAAGTTTCTCCCTTTTCTGTATTTGCAAAGACTGGTGACATCTAAAAACTGGGAAAACAATATAAATTTATGCATATATTTTGGAAATTACTGGAAGAGAAGAAACTTGTAAAATGTCCAAATCTATAATCTCCTTTGGCAATGTTTGACTTTAAGACAATTCACAGCACATTTCCAATGACTGAAAGAGTGAATCACAAGATTTCAGATTCTACACCATCTGTTCATAATATCCAGTAACACAAAGAATTACTTGACACAAAGACTGACTTACTACAGTAAACTGGCAACCAATGCTTTTGAAAAAACCTTACTGTACATATTAAATTGGTGTTTTTCTCCACCTCACAAGAGAAGTTCTTAAAGTTATGCACTCATCTGAGGAAATATGTCCACTTGGTTTATCGTCACTAATGATCCAGACACACGGACCACCATTTCACATCAGCTAAGAGCTTGATCCAGAGAAGAGCTTGGAGAGCATGGTTTCATTCCATATTCTGGACAGATTGACCTAGTCCTGCTGCTGCTGATGGCTAGGAAGAAGACTACTACTCTGAGAATGCACTTTAACCCTTCCGCAGAACCCCACCCATTTGAAATCCCAAACCCAATCCACCCCATCCCCCTTCCAATCCAGGACCTCAAGGGAGAGGGGACATTTCATTTTGGTCAACCTATTGTCAAAGTTGCAAGTGCGCTCCAGTTACAGCCTAGTCTCTTACTGGCATCTTGAGCAAGTTGCTGAAACCACAAAGGGATCTCTGAAGAACAACAAGATCTGAACCCCCTGCTGTCTGACATTTTACCAACAGAGAGGAACGCAAAATCCATCACTCCAAAGCAAGCAATTAATGTGAGTGAAGACAAGTTTTATCAGATGACACACAGACAAGGGCTTTGATGCAGAAGCTTACCTGGGCTTTTGCTCTGTGGCAGTAACTGCTGTAGATGAGTTTCCTCTAGGGCATAAAAGTAACAGGTCATGGGGCTCTGCACTGTGGGTTAACACTTGCATTGGGTTGCTAAACTGCTGACAAGGATCCAGATACAATGGGTGAATTGTTTAGTTGGTTGTGCTCTTCAGTGGGTGGTCTTCAAGGATCCCAGACTGTGCCCTGCATTTCACCGCTGCACTGCCCTGCCGATCAGCTCCTGTATTGCAGCAGTGCAACCTGGGATTCGGACACAAGTCCCCTGGCACAGCCTTAGCTGGTTTCTACATCACAGCCCAGTGTTTGTGGATGTGTCCCAGAAATCTGATATAGGATTTGAGGCCACAAGTTGGTCACAGTGAGTTTGGCATCCTGAGCTGCATGGTTTGCATTTCAGAAGGTAAATTGGAAGTGACAACATAACAAAAGAGGTCATTTGCATTGTGTTTAAATTATAATTGCTAGATATCCAGCACCACCCCCCCCCCCCCCCCCCCCGTATTTTCTGTTATGGGATATTATACTATGCTGGGCTGGGCCTCTCCCACCCTAGGCCTTTGTGATCCCATGCAAATGTGGCCAACAGCTGCTGCCCCCCAAAGGTGGGCAGTGGAACTGCATCTTTACTCTCCAATGGACAAGTTCATATTTTAGACTTTTAAATCAACAGTGCTGGAATCCGTAACCCTCACCCTGAATATTTTGGAAGAGGTACTACACAGCAGTTTCCCTGTCCTATTTCTGATCTTTGATCTGCTCTTCTGGGCTTGCTACAAGCTCTGGGAGAATGGAAGGGCATTATGATCAAAGCCACCATCTCATCCTGACCAACACCAAACCCAGTGCCAAATGTCACAACTCAACAAATGAGTATTGGAACCAATACTTTGTTGCACTTTAATGCCTCTTAGTATATATCAAAATCTGGATGAGCACTGTGAATGCTGTGAGATATTCATACAATAGATTAATTGATACCCAGATTGCACAGCCCTACTAAATAGGAATAAACTGAAGGGCATTTAGATAAGACAGGCAAACTGACAGAGAGAAAGGGAGAGATGTCCTCACACTGCCTGTGACGTCCTGCACAGGCATATATTAGCCCTGTTCAGAAAGGTCTTCATTCATTATTTAGCTTTTAGGTTTTCCAAGGCAACTTCTTTCTATTCAAAGTTTGAATTTTGTGTATCTCAAAACTAAAGAATAAGACAGGGCTTACAAGCAGTGTTTTCATCAAAAAAGCTCCTTCTCTCCCATTCCCTCTGTCTTTGCTGACCTTTGCTAGAGACGCTCTGATCGTTTTAGACTACGATCCCAGTTACACACACTGCACTGAGGGCACTAACAGAAACCCTTCAGCACACCAGGAAACTACAAACCTATATTTTTAAACATTTTTCATATGTGCAGTGTGTGTACATGGATATCCTTCATATACATGTGCTGGGACTGCTATCAATAATCTCCTTTTGTGTTTTTATTTTTCTATTTAATTGCATTTTGAGGGCACTATGAAACCGTATGACAGAATGTTGAAGCAATCTAATGGCGTCATGCCTTCTGGTTGTGCCGCTGTAAGACTTGAAAGGTGATTTTCTGCATTTACCATACATTTCCTCTGTGATGTACACTATTTACCTGGCTGTCACTGTTCTTCAAAGGTTTTACCATTACTTCCCATGTTTGACTGCACTATGATGTAGTAATAATGTAGTCCTAGTTTCCTAGTAGTAGCTTGTAATGCTGGTATAGTTAATTATTGGATGTTTAACATGGAAAAGTGTGGTATTTGCTTGGTCTAGTGCGGTCAAGTACAATGGAAACATGGTAATATCATATTAAAGGGCAGTAAAGGCTAGGTAGACTAGTTTGACATGAAATAATGGGTCCCTGTGTGAACTTACTGTGCCCTTTTATTCACCAGAGTATTTGAGTATCTCTGCAGCACTTTATAAAACTGTGGGAGGATTGTTAGACAAGTGAAGCCTTTTCCCACTTTTGCCAGAGGTGCAGCTGGGGATAGAGTCTGTAGGGAGTCACAGCTAGAAACAGGAAACTGCAAAGAGGTCATACTGCACTGTTTTGGCATAGGTAAAGGTGGAATGAGTTCTGGATATTTTGGGAAGGAACAACAAAATGAATTACTTGGTGACCTTCACTTGGTGACCTTCACAATTACAGTTATGTATCTCCTATTCTGCAGAGCCGCATGGCTGCGACTTTGCAGGTACAGTAGACCCACCTACTGAATTTAACTCCCCCATGGCATTCACATGCTGGGATTGTCAGAACTGTTAACACTGAAATCCTAAAAATGCTCATTCCCCTTTTTTTTTGTTGGGTTCTGTTCTACATTATATATAGAATTTCTTTCTGTTTTAGTAACTTGGTTTGTTTCTGATTTTCTCTGGCAAAATAATTCCTGATCATTTCAACCCCCCCTCTCATCTATATTTTCTCCATACAACATCTTTCAAATCTCAGTCCAATCGCCCATTTCTGATAGAGCTGCTTTCGAGCAACCTATTCAATCTATTCAAACAAAAAAATGGAAAACTGACTACTATAAAGGGAGTCTGTTTCCAGTTGAATTGTTTCCGTTTCCACAGGCTTGCTTTCCCTGAAATCAGGCTATCTGCAACCCACCCACAGTTTAGAAGAAGGATGGATCTTTTTTCATTTCTTCTGATTAGAGATGTGAGGTGGAGGAGCAGGTGGTGAGCAGGGAGAGATCAGAAAATGTTAAATTGGACATTTGCCATTGGTCACAGCCTGGGATTTAAACCGTGGCATTGTAGCTTTCCCTGTTGGGAACTGCTGTATTTTGAATACAAGCATTTGGAAAAGCTAATGTAAAAGCTGTTGCTGAAAGGAAATATTTACTTCCTTCCCTGTTCTGACTAGAACTAACCAGATAGGTTTAGTATGTCACGGTTGCCTCCTGAGTGATACATACTCTATTTCTGTTACTTTTGCTCACAGCTGTTACATACCTGTGCAATTGTGAATTGAAGTCAGTGACGAGGCTGAGATCTACACATCATTTTACAAGGACAATCACCTAACTAACAGCAGGGAAGAAATACAGTGGAAATGATCATAGTCACATGGTCAGTGCCACAAAGGCTGGGTTATTAGACATGCCATAGTCAAGGTTATTTTAAAAGGCAGCTCAACAGCACCTCCTGTGGCCTGCTATGCACCTGCAGGCTTGCAGTGACATCACTGAGAGCAGTTAAGCTCCTCCAATTGGTGTGAACAGCCTATCAATATGACCACTCTTCAAGAACAATAAAGTGAAATAGTCACTGTGCAACTAGAGACAAATGATTGAAAAGGAAGCTGTAACTTTGATCCAAATCTTGAAAAAAGACCAAATAGGCAGCTACATAACCAGAGAAAAGGAAGCATGGTTCTTCCATGATTATTTGGTCCAAGGTGCATTTTTCTGACAGCCAGTTTTTAAATACATTTGGGAAGAATCATGTGGCAAGAGCATTAGAGAAGCAAAAGAAAAATAAATCATATTTTCTTTATGGTCCAAGTTTGTAGCTGCATAAGCATGAGTAGACTGCAAAGTAACAAGTAAAGGTTTATTCCATGCTTAAAAAAGAAGAAAAAATAGGGTGTGAACACATTTCCTTTATTTTTACTCAGACCTAGGTTTAGGATTTTTAACTGGATATTATGCAGACATAAAAGGGGAGCAAATATAAAAGGCTGGAATGTCATCCTGACAAACAGCTGTAGTGCAATTTATGATTGGAGCAATGGTATGGATTTAACTGGGGAGATTCTGAATAGGTTGTACATGTAAACTGAGATTCTCTGTCGGGGGTAGTAGGGGAGTGAGTTTTCCACTTTCGCTCCTAGTAATGGAAACAAAGGCAAAGGGTCAGCACAGGGAGACCTGTTACCTGAGAGGCAGTGTAAGTCTGCCTCAATTCAATTACCAATTCATTCAGGAGGACAGCACCTGGGGGACACAGGAAAGAGGATCTATTGGTAACGGCTCCTTATTTTCCAATGTTCCTCCTACATAATCAGCCCCAACAGCTGGCTTAGGAAAGCACCTCACAAAAGTATGTGAACCAAAAATGGAAAAAGGAGTATATTCCTTTCATTCTGGTTTACCACTTTACAGTCAGCTTTTACAACAAAAACCCCAGACTAGGACAGATATGACAATTCCAGCAACAGAACATAGATCTTTCTTGCTTCAAATTATTGTCTCATATCGAAGGGTGATTTAGCTAATGAATTGCAACTTACTGTTGAACAACAAATGAAAAGAGTCTTATTTTTCTAGAATTTCGGAAAGCAAAATACGTACCCTCTAATTGTTTAAAAACTAGTACAGAAATTGAAATCCCAGTGTCTGGGGATTTTTCTTTCCCCAGCAGAAAAGAAAAATAATTGTTTAATAACACAATGTCACATTTTAGATTTAAATCTTTTTTTTTGTTCTCCTTCCCTGTCATTCTATTATTTTTGCCGCCATGTTCTCTGATCAATACAAATGTTTTTATATAATATATATTTTTCTAACTGGCTCACATCTGTGAAAATGAATAGAAGAAAAGAAAGAAGAGTACAAAAAACAGCAAGGTGGACCACTGTCCTCTTCAGTGTGAAGGGTGGCAAGGATCTGAGCTGTCACTATACTGTCTGCAACGCAGAGGGAAATCTCCTTTCATTTCATTAGGGATAGATGGCGAGACTTTGAACTGGAGTATGCAAGAGGCTGTGCACCCAAGTTCTACACATTCCTAAACCATCTCAATATTGCAGAGGGTACGCTAGCCTTCTCTTCCCTCTGTCACTGTCGCCAGCCACATGCTGACCAATCACAGAACCACACACGCGTGCACAGCATATTTATAAGTAATCTCAATCTGTAGGCCCATGCAGTAACGCAAAAGCCAGACTGCAAAATCTTTTTTTCTGGCTTCCACGTAGCAGCTGGCATATCTCTGAATGTGTGAGGAGAAAAACCTAGGAATTTGTTCTCGAAATTTAAGAGCAGGCGCAGTGAAGAGACCGTGTGGCAGCGGACTGAATAATGCACTGATCCAGCGAAACAATCTGAGCTCAGAACATTTGCTTTTTTTCCTCTTCTTCTGCTTTCCTCTTTTCATTGGTCTTATTGCATAATGCAAAACACTGTTTGAACTGTAAGCAATGAACTTGAATATTAATGGAGGGGTGGGGGGGAGGGGGTATGTGTTGTTTGCACACTGAGAGAGACTTGTTGGGTGTTCTTCTTAGAGTCGCAAGTAGGGATCCAACAGTAGTTTTCTTTGGGGCATACAATACATAGTGCAGCTGGTCTGTGTAGGCCTCTCATACAGTTACATAAATCAATGCGTTTAGAGAGAGGCTTGATGCCACACAGACTTGCACTTTACAAAATGTTAGGTAAAGACATTTTACATCACGTGCTGAAGTCACACCCATAGTTGAAAATCCATCCACATAGCTCTCCGCTGTATGGCTGTGTGCCATTATGACATTTTAGAGCATGACCCCAGAGAAAGGTGTTCTGGAGTCATGTGCGGAGGTACTACATAGAGAACACCCAACAGAGGGCACTGTTATTTCAGTCTTGGGAGCCTGTGGCCATTCCTGGTTTTTGGATGTAAGACACACCGAATCATCTTTATTTTAAAACATTCACCCCTTTGCACTGCAGTTGAAATAGTGCAGTACTCTTATAAATACAAATGACCACATGTACTGCACACAGTTGGTATTTAACCCCACTGTGGAATGCATGCATTTTCTCAAATCAAATCAAAGTTTATTTATCAAATGCACAACAATACAGCGTGCAGCAGTAGTTGCTGGCAATGAACTGTCTTTATTATGACCAGCCTTGCACTAAGTGTACTTCAGGAAGTTTCTGAGAAAATTCTGCAAACTCAAAAAAAGCAAAAATCCAGGTCTCAGTTAATCCCCTCACTTGTTCTTGCACACAAGGTCTGAGAATGGGAAAGCCAAAGGCAATGCTTTCATTAATCCGGCAGGTTTATAATCCTGCATGATGATTTGAACTCCAGACGAGATTATCTGAAAAAATAACATTTTAAAACAACAAAATCTAGTAACAACAGAGTGGATTTGCCGTGAAAGGACATTCCTCTTGCTAGCCGGTCTGTCAGCTGTCTGTTTTTTGAAAGCAAATCCTGCTCTTAATTACTGAGCTCACCTGTCCTCACCCTCTCACTCACGATAGTTCATTCAAATCAAGACAGTTGCCAGATGTTAAAATACCCTTCACCTCTTTATTTCTGAAATCAATACGTCTATATCCAGTCTTCAATTTTCTCATTTGCCCCACCTAGTGGCCAAAAAGTATGGCACATTGGATAATATAAATACCATCATTGTAGAGGTCGTTCAAAAGTCATTTGAAGGGCTGCGGCTTTCATGTCACATTTATTGCTCTCATAGCAAAACATGTAGAGGAGGTAAAATTGTTTAATCCAAAAGTTCTATGTTTGAAGGCAGACACCATTACTCCTCCATTAAACTAATTTTGTGAGGAAAATCGGAGAGCACAGAAAACATACCCCTGCCAGCACAAAAGGAAGGACAAAACCCATTCTGAAAAAAAGGGGGATATGTATAATTGTTCATATTCTAAGAATGAGTGGTATATAACATTAACAGTGGTTAAAAGTACGAGACATTCCATATACTGACTTAGTTTATTATAAATCGATCACAAATTTTCAAGAAATGGTATCATGACTCGCGTTCAACTAGTCTCCATGTAGTTCTCCCCTTAAGATAATGAAATAGTGGAACAGTCCATTGTCTATTTGGCGGGCAGGGTACCATTTAAACTTCCGGTTCCTGTCTACATTAACTACAGTTAGGATTTAGAGTTTTTGAAAAAGATTGTTTCAAACGCTTGGAAATAAAGATTTGTCTAAAAAGTATCAACACACCAGAGACCGAGGCGGGTGATAGGATCTTTTCTCTGAAAATGGGGGGAAAAAAAGGATGATTCGGTGTTCAAAATGTTCCTTGATGTGTATTTTCCAGTTCTTGCAATGTTTGTTTACAATCTCTGGGCAAACCGACGACGCTTATGATGGAGAGCGCCTTTCGGGCCTTTGAATTCGCCGATTTTATGTTCAATGTTTAAAAAAAAGATGCATTACTATTTTAAATACAAGATTTTTAAATGACAAACCGCGAGAGGTCTATGGGAGTTTCTTGGTTTTTGCACTGTGTGACAGTAATGGGGTGTGAATGTTAGGGTTGGTGTCAGGAGGATAGGTTTACAACGAGCCTCGTGACAACAATAACGAGTAAAAACCGTTTAACGTTTGATTTTGTACTAATTCTCCTCGTTTTTTCTGGTGGGGAGGCAGTCTTTCGACGCTGCATCAGAATGGGAGACAGGGATGGGGGCACTGGTTCATTAATTTTCAGGATACTGACGAGAACGTTAGAGAAAAGTCTAGTGAAAAATATAACTAATTATAATAATAGTAATATAAAACATTCGTTGTAAACCTAGCCATTCAATGAATATATATTTTAAAGCTTGTATAAAATAACTTTTTAGTTTGTTATTTTTGGGTTGGCGCTATTAGTAACCGGTATTCGTTGTTTGCTTGCATTTTCATAACATTGTAATAACAATAGTAACAATACTGTACTTGTGTGCTTTAACAGGAGAACCACTCTATAGAAATGATAAGTAATTTAGTGTAAATCTCTCTATATACATATTTAGTTCTTTCATAAATAGAATATAAACCTAATTGTTAGCAAAGGTTGAAGCTGTTGCATTGTAAAAGCCAATGTTTGTGAACTGTAGAGCTTGTTGAAGTCGGTGATCGTGCTGCTGCAGTGTTTCGAAGACAAGCCCCGCTCAATGTGTGCTGTAGTAGTCTTGAGACAGGAAAGCAGTGAACAAGAAAAAAATAATGTCAAAGAGTCGAAACAGCACTGCGGACTCGCGTCGCCTTGTCTTTTTCAGGCCTTTATTTTTGCTTTGCTTTTTGAGTTGTATCCCTTGTTTGTGTTTTTTGTCGGTGTCGTTAAAAGAGAAATCTGTCGATAAAATGCATGCGATCCTTTTGAGCTGAGGCCATCATGCAGAGGTTCATTGTGGTTGGGTGCCAGTAAAAAGCAAAAGAGAAAACTACAAGAACTTAAACAGAATTGGAGGGGTCAACTCATATGTTCCGACGGATAAATGCCGTAGAAATGTTTCCATTGTGACTGTGGAAAAGCTCTCCAGATTTATCCACTTAGACCTATTTATCCTGCAACCCCTCCGACAGCGCCTCCCAGCATCCAAATGAACAGATCCCAGTTTGACACCATATTTTACTGGTCTTTATCCTTAGAGGAAAGAACAATCGACACAGCTGTGTTCTTATTGTGGAACTGACAAAATGAGAAAAAAAGGCAGGTCTTGCTTGCTTCTGGAGTGTTTTCAATTAGACTAGTAGTGAAGGCATACTTGAAATTGTCGGGTTTTTCCAATGGTGCCACTGGACACCGTTCTCTCTCCAGCTGATCTTTCAAGAATTATTTATGGTCAAGTCTCTCAAACTCCAAATCATATTTTATTAAGGTGGTCGGTCAGGCCAGTAATGACACACTCCACACCTCAGGAGTTAATGTCTCGGGTAGATGTACAACATCTGAAATTTAAAGAGAACTAGAAATCCTGCTCAGCTGTGAATCTCACTTTTTCCCCTGATGCTGCCCCAGGTTTTTTCTAAACTCTATGCCCAGCTCATCCTGAAATTCACAATTCCAAACGTCAGGTCCAGCTCTACAACAAAACCCTAAGTTCTAAAACTAATACTAAATCTATATCTGGTGCTAAACCTGAATCTGGCCCAAAACCTACATTCTTTAACCAAACCCTAACTCAAACAAGCCAAAATTAATTCCAGGATTTCACTCTTGCCCTAAAACCCACCATGTTCCCTGCCCTCACCCTTACCATAACTGAACTCTGTACACTGAAGCCTTTACTGCCCCTTCTCCACCCTTGTCTATCCTAAATGTGGCTTGTTCCAAAGTACTAAAAATATTTATTTTCCTTGATACACCATGAGGCTTGTAAACAAGTGAACCTGAAATCCTCTCTTCACTCTCACTCCTCCAAAACAACAGGATCAGAAAAGATTTGAATTCTCAATGTTGAAAGGTTTTGGAAGCATAACAGATACTTAACACGTATAGATACTGTATATAGACATACGGTTGTGTTGTGGATACAGTTTGTGAGGACTGCAGAGGTTGGTACAGGACATTTTTCAATAATTCCAGTGCATTGCAATCACTTCTTATGGAAATCTCAGAAACGCACAATTCCCAGAAATTCCCAGAACGCTCTTGATCACCACCCAAGAATGATATAGGTCGTGAGCCTAGTTACTTTTGCCTAAGTATAAAATAGTGTCATATTTAAAAGAGCTGGAAAGCATTGTGAGAGCTGCGTGTTGGTTTTTGAGAAAATGTAAAAAGATTACACAAACCAGTCCAAATGACGTTTTCAGAGTTACGGTGATGGAATTGATGTAAAAATCCATTCGGGCCTGCAAACATTGCTGGAGTGGTGTCTGCGCCTGCTAGCAAAATCATAGCTCCTTCAGTAGTGGACCTAATTCACAACTATGCCATAACAGCGTCATGTCTGACCACTAACTGTGGTCCCATCAGTAAGTCAGCTCCATACACTTGTGAACTCGCTGCCTCTCCCACATCACCTATTTGACACTTTGTGGTAACGTCCTGTTGCCCAGATGCAGAAGCGTGCCTGTCCACAGGGAGCTTTTGACACACAGGAAACCTGGAGATGAGTGTCTCAAAGCTGTGACACTAACCTAGCATTGCCAGTAGATTCTATCAACAGGATAGGAATTGTTTTATCAAAATACAAATACCTTATTAGAAGGTAAAATTATAGAGGTTGTGAAGCAGCTCATTGAGGAAAAGTGTTTTATTGTCCACACCAGCAGAACTTTAGCGTACGTGGAAAAAAAAAAGTAACCAGGAAGTTGGAATGAGGCAGAGTCCTAGGATGTCATGGGTAGCTGCTGGGCTTGACATTCAGTCCAGGATATCTCAGATGGATGTTTGTTTTTGGTTATACCAGCCCTCAGTGCCTATCCCCTCCATTACATCTACAGCTTATATTGGTGCTGCTGAATGGCAGTCAAAGTTATAGTGAACAGGCTGACCACTCTCGTTGGAATTAATTTACAGTACTGATTGGCTGATCAGACTCCCTAGAGTGAAGAGCATCATTGCAGTCCTGCTTATAGTCAGTAAGCTCAATGGGATGACTGGCTGCTAAGTACTAGGCACTGATATGCTGGTCCTAATCAGGATAAAGAGAACCTAATTCCCCTGTGCTGACAAGAGTGGGATTTGAAAATCACCCCTTTTTTGTGCTGAGTAAAAAAATAAATATAGTTGAAGCTCAAGGTTTGTGTAGATCATCCCCCTATATGCAAACAGCTTGTGATGCCCATTTCCCTCCCAAAACAGCTATGGTCATTAGTTTATTAGTTAATGAACTATAATGGTAAAGAGATTGTATCCTCGGAGCATTGCTGTCGGAGGATGTTGGCAAACTCAGCAGTTTTAAATTCTCTAAGCTCAAAGCTGTTTGGCATTCCTTGTACTTAATCAGCTTAGACACTAAAAATTGTGTCATATTTAATTCTTAAACCATGCCTAGTTCTTTCAGGATCATGGACGTCTCTCTCATTGGGATATGCACTGTATGGTGTTGTCATAGCTGGCCTAGCTAGTATGTAGTGCTTGTGTGCATGTGTGTTATTGTGTGTTTTTGTGTTGTAGTCTGTGCCGCTATCCTGCCTTCAAAATGTCTCAGCAAGGCGCTGATCTTGTGTTGTGAATTAATTAGTTATAGCAGTGATACTATTTCCAATGTGCCCTGTATTGCACCTCCCAAATAAATAATAAGCAAAAAATCTAAAAAAAAAAAAAAATCAACAACAAAAAAAAAACAATGCCATCAACAAAATCTAAAAAAGTATTCTTTCATATTCCATACCGGGAGTGGTCCTGATTGTGTTTGGGGTCTTTTTTTGACACTCTTAGCTCTTTAAGAATAAAATGACGCAAATACATTAACCTCATCTGTCCCTCTACCCAGCTGCTTGTCCATCTCTGATGTCCTTACATATTCTGGATCATCTTCTTGATGTGATTTTAAGCGTACGTACAGCTTGTTTTCGGGTCAGCCTATCTTCCCATCCCTCTCTCCTGATGCCATCAGTCCGATTCATTCTGATTGTTCTTTAACCCCCATTCCATCCCCCTCCTCACGTAGAGACGCGCCTTTCCTTTCTAGTTGTGTTTCTACGGCGAATCACGACAAAGCAAACAAGAAGAGGAATGCGAGTGTAACAACGTGGCAGTGGGAGAAGCCGCGGCGAGCGTATAAGTCGAAGCGTAAAAACGAAAGAAAACGAAACAGACAAAAAGGAAAAATACAAAAATGTGCTGTTGAGTACAGTGGCGCTGTGCCGTCGTGTGGAGTGGCACCCAGGCTGGACTTGCCCTATCTAACAGGGTCCAGCCCGGGGGAAAAGGACCCCACTTGGTGGCAGGGACCAGACTGGACCCCGCGAGATAGAGAGCACGAGGCCAAAATAAAAACTGAACTTGTGGGAAAAGGTAAGCCTGTCCCGGTATAGACACAGGACGGGACAGGATAAAAGAAAAAGAAAAGAAAAAGAAGAAAAATGGCCTCACACTGGGATACAACCCCCTCCGGGACTGCCAGTGTACGATCCTCCCCTTCCGGGGGTGTGCCCTGCTTGTCTTCTTTTGGGGGGGGGTGCTCAGTGTGCTTTTAAAGAGCCCTCACAGCTGCAGCTCATCTTTGATTAGTGTGTGCAGCTGTGACTCCAAAGGCGGGGCGTCGCCCTTCCTCCAGGGCTCCGCCTCCACACTGAACACGCCCCTCGCGTGTAGTGCCACATTAGCCACTGCCGGCTTATGCTCAAAGCAGGAAGGACAATCGGCAATGACTGAAAGAGATGACAGTTATAGTTAGTTAGAGATGACTGACAGTCACACACCTCGCACTTCCTTAAAGCACAGCCTGGGTGAAAGTCAGTAAGTTCTTTTGTGCATCTCTCATTTTTTTACTGATGATAACCAGGGCATCTCCTTGTCAGAGGGGATATGCATGACTGTCAGATCTAGGCCTATTATTGCAGAACGATAGATATTTAAATATACACTGAAAGTAACAATTTAATGTTTTAATGATATCTTGTTGGCACCCAGTAAGGAAAGATTATTTTTTTTTGCTGTGATATTTAAAGTTCCACCTTATTTGTTCTTAAAGCACAAAGGCATTTTTCTGTGGCTTCATCAGATTCATGGTGACTTGACTGCTAGGCGAATTGCCCACAAGGCTTAACACATACGGAGCAGCACGTGTCGGGTCCTTTTTCCTAAATATCTGTGCCCTTGAGATGTCGGAGGATCCATTGTCAGAGAAGAAACTGGCACCTGACAGCAGGCATCTTACATAACTTTCCCCACCTTTCCTTACCCCACACTCACACCTCCCCTCAGTGTGTTACCCAGACAGCCCCACCTCTTTGCACTGGAGGCTCAGGGCTCACAAGCACTGGAATAAGAACCACAGACAGGAGGCAGACAGGCACAAGCACACAAAAGGCTGAGAGTGACCCACGAGGGAAATCTTACATTATAGATGAAGAAAGAAGGACAGAGAGAGGAAGAGGGTGGGAAGACAAGTTGGAATGTATAGACACGGGAGAGAGGGAGATAAAGGAGGCACTTTGGGAGACGAGACAAAGAAAGAGCCATATACAGGTTACACCTGAAGGACCCCAAAGCTGAGAGAGAGAAGGGGAGAGTCAGGGAGAAGGAAGAATGGAGGAGAAGAAATTTATAACAGGCTACCAAAGTATCACTAGAGAGCAGGAGAAAATGGTGTGATCTCTTAGAACACTTTCAAAAAGCTGCTGACAATTGCACCTGTTCAGTCTCTGGATATGAATTTCCTTCTTCATGCCTTCTCTGTGCTGAACTACATCAGACAATGTCTTTCCATGATCCACCACAACAAGGGCTTCTTTAGGGTGGTTTCACACGTCTATGGTTCACAACGGCAATGGTACCCTCATCGCTGGTGTAAAAGCTCTGTGTGCTTTTTCAGAACTAGCACAGGACGGGCAGAAAGTGAAGGGGAAGATGGCACACACCTGTTTCTACCCCCCCTCTCACAGCAGACGCCCAGAGTATGTCCTGAATTAGAGCAGGAGAACAGGAGGAAGGTCACAATGGAGGGAGGTCCATCTGGCCCACCTAGCATGGGTCTTTGCATTTCCTCACTAAGCGTTTTTTCTCCCCAGGGATCTGATCCCTGAGTCTTCCTAGGGATTCAACATGAAGAAAGTTGCTGGGCATCTTGTGTTGAAAAGAACTGATAAATGCGTGCCTTCCTTTACTCCACCTGTGTCTCCAGGAAGGGAGGTGGAGAGGGACAGAGAGTGATGCAAGCGTGAACAGATTAGTGAGGTCTATAGCTCTCTCTTGTTTTGTAGGAAGAAAGGGGGTGAGTGTGGAAAGAGTGAGTGGGAGACCAGTCAGCGCAGTGCAGTGGGAGCCTGGCCACTGTGTCGCTGCGCTGTGTGTGCTGCTCCAAAGAATGGCACAGGTGCATTGTGTACTCCTGGCTATCGGCTGTCATGGCCTATCATTGTGGAAACAGGAGTGCCAAGTAGAGTGTAATCAGGGTTAATGCACTATAAACTAAAGTGTTAAACCATGGAAAAGTATAATTAATACTTGGCAAAGCCATGGTTAGTGTCATTGACTTACAGTGCCAATTAACCATAACAGATCTAATATTTTGAGCTCTCATTTGATTCAAGGTGCAGTAGCTATAGAACTTATCCAGACGTGGACAGTGGAGTTACACTCTTCCAGTTAAATAAATAAGACTAAGACAGCAAGAGTACAAAAGAAAGCTGGAAAAACCCCATAGCTCCCATCTAAGAATAGAAATTGATTGGAAAAGTTCAACACTCATCAGATGCCAGCTATGGGGCTAATGCAGCTAGGACTGGGCCTGCCGTCACAGACAGAGGTCGGTACATCTCCAGCTTAGGGACATTTGTTTATTAAAGATGGGAGGCTGTTAATTGAAATGGATTTCCTGCCTGTGGCGACTGGTGTAGGAGTCAATATTCTGATTTAAATGAGCCCCCCTCCCCCCAGGTCCCAATCCCAAAGGTCACAGACATGGAAAATACTCTCAACAATATTGAACACTGGAGGAGGGGGAAGGCAAGCTGAAGAAGTAAGAGGGTTCAGGGAGTTGGGGAGACAGAGAAAGAGAGGGGATACAGAGGATGGGGGGTGTGAAGCACAGGGAGAAGGAGAAAAGGGAACAGTAAGAGATAACCCATCCCTGCCTCTGGGAAAGAGCAATAGGCAGGGAAATTGCAAAATGTAGGCTAAGTTTAGATGCACAAAGAGAACAGAGTTTACAGTCCAGCCAGTTTATATAATGCTATTAGTGCCCCATTTGAGTGTCCAGCAGTAAACACTACTGCATCATAGTTGCTGGGAAGTGGATTTGACTTAAAAGTGTTTAAAGTTGTTCAAATGTAGCTAAATATACTATACTGCTTGTGGGTTTGTATCATGACAATAACTAGGCCACCGTAATGTGTTCTGAGCAAATTGCCCAAACATTCTTTGCCAAAAAAGAATGGCTGTGAACAGGTGTCATCTAGCAGGAACTCTGGATAACACATATAGTATTGACCCTGGTCATGCAGGTCTCCAGTTAGAGACGAAAGGGAAAAGAAACACTTTGTGCCCTCTTCTAACTAATGGGCCAATGATTGCAGTGTTTGAAATTGTAGAACGGGACCTTTGATTACAGAAATAAGAAGAGAAGAGAAGAAAAGGGAAACAGGTCACTGAATTTATAGAGGGGTGTGTACATGGGGTGAGAGTGATGCAATTTCAACCATTTTAAGCAAACAGCAGAAAGTACATCAACTCTACAGTACTGAAACAACCTTCACTGAAAACCCTCATTCAGTATAGCCACCACAGAGTCATTATGTACACCATCTGTCCATCCTTGTTTAACCTCCAGCTCTTTCAGTACTTGAAAGCTGGTCCACTCTGGTCCATATTTACACAGCTGCTGTATCACCATAGCAAGTACCTCCCATCGAATAAACATCGGAAAAATCAAATGCACAAAGAGGAAGAGAGCTGGAGAGACAGGAGACAAGCAGAACACTGGGGTAACACCCCAACTCTTTTTGAGAGACACCCTTCGAATGTTTATGACCACAGACATGCAGGGCCTCGGTTTTACATCTCATCTGAAGGACGGCATGTTTTTTACAGTATTGTATCCCAATCACAAAGACAGAGAGAGAGAACATGGGGAGTGAGATGATGAACTGGGGCAAAACGAATTTCATGTAGCTGACCTGGAGTGCGGAGCCTACTTAGTGGTCCTCACCTACCTCACCTAGATTCACTAAACAGTGCAGTGGCATCTGTCATTGTAATGCAACGTCCAAACATACATCCTTTGGTCTAATAGAAGTCAAGTCAGGCACTCAGACTAGGGTGATGTCCTTAGTGGAGTGCCACTCTTCCTAATTATAGTACACTTAATCAGGCTCGTTAACAATACAAAATAGGAAAAATGCTACAGAAACTGAAAAAGAAATTCAAAAAGATTTAGACACAATTAGAGAATGGGCAAGCAGCTGGCTAATGACATTTAATGTAGACACCTGCAGAGTATTCCATTCAGGTAGCAAGAACATAATGTATAGATTTAATAAGAAGAACCTGCCTATGAAAAAGAATTAGGCACATACTGTATGCTGACACATCCTTTATATTTTCTAGACACAGTGGGGAATCACTTAAAAGGCAAACAAAAATGTTAGGATTTATATAAGGATGCTTTGTTAAAAATGCACAAATAAGACCTAATTTAAGACCTCATTATTTGCTAAATACAGTATACTATTTTGGTCAGCATGTTACAAAAATGATATTGCTGTTCAGGAATCAATATATAGAAGAGCAACCAGATACATAGTGGGGTTAAAGACTACGGGATAAAATAATTTAGTTTTGAACCTGAAACAACTACTGTACAAAGGCAGCTTGTTCAAGTACTGAGCACCCAAAATGACAGAGTCACCTTAATGGTCTTCGGAATCCACAGCGAAACTGAGCTGAAAACGACTGAAGACAGGAGGGTGGGTGAAACACGGCTGGGCGAAATCTTCAGATTCATTGGTGATCGTCAGCCAGACAAACTAGACGGGGCCAAACAATCTCAGCTTGTTTGTGACCTTTCTTATGTTTGGAATAAACATAGGGTTTCTGAACACTGTTGTTTGTTTTCTGAAGAGCTAAACTCTCAACCTGGAAAGAGGTTGAAGGGAACCAGAAAGCTGGGGAAAATGTGTGATTTGCGCTCCCTTGCTGTCAAGGGGGAGTGCGGTGGCTCGCCTGTGACTGCGCGGTTTTCCGATAAGATCGGAATCGCAATGGAAACAATCGTCTCTGACACACAGAGAGCGGACCGCAAGCAAAAGGCCAGCACCTCTTTTGTTCTCATTTCCTTCCTGCAGAACCTGCAGCTGCTTTATTTCACAATAAGATACTGTATATGGGGGGGGGAGGGCCTAAGAGAGAGTGAGAAAGCAAAGGAGGAGAGTAATACAATCGGAGAGACACATAAAGACAGAAAACACTGCACTGAGACAGACGAACAGCAATGCTTTGATGTAGACACACAGAGAGCATGATGCACCACCAGTCTGATTTATAAATTAATCTTTGATCAGAGGAATCAGGATGGTAAATTGGACCAATGGAAGTCACTGAAAGTAGCTCAAGGTTGAAAATGTGCAGACAGACATGCAAACGCAGACCGCAGAGAGTGAAGGACAGCAGCAGAGACTGAGGGAAAGAGACACAGAGGCAGAGGGAGTGAAGAGGCATTGAGGGGGGCTGATAGTGCAAAGATAGGCTAGAGAGAGTGGGGAGTGAGAGAAAGTGAGAAAGAGAGACCGTGAGAGGGAAGGAGGCAGAGCATGAGTGGGAGGGGCAAAGAGAAAGCGAGACTGAAACATTCTTGTGAAACAACCTGTCTAGCGCAGAGCCATCCTGGCAGGGGAAAGATGCGGACACAGTTGGCCTGTCTCCTGCTCATCCTGGCCTGCCTGCAGACAGGTAAGAGCGTACACACGCCGAGGCTGGGCTAGACATATCCCTGGGACGAGCGATATGAACAGAGGGCGCTCGGGGGGGCTCTGGATAGGTTGACCACTATACGGCTTCTGACAGTTCACCCGATCTGTCTGTGATCAGACCATGGAGTGGACCAGGTGGTAGCTGCTGGGCTGATAAGGCACAATCACTGGTCTGTTTACAAACAGATCGGCTGCACATAAAACAACTTATGGGAAATTAAACAAATGAATGAAGCATTGCACTGTCATCTTCAGCCAGAGAAAAGGAAACTGGACTGAAGGACATTTGCAAAAATATGTCTAAGTTTTTGTCCAAAATGCTGTAGCAACCCGATGCTCATTTTTCATTACTACATCTACTGCTACTTTTAGCATCCAGATTGGAAAGAGAAGGTGACCTGCTGTATCTGGGCCTAGTAGTGCTTCTTTTCGTATTGAGATCGGAGGACCAATTTCCATCTCACCCCCCAATCTGAGCCTGTGACACATCCATTGCTCTCTAATGAAGGTTTACCATGTCAAGTGTCGGGGTGATTTGGAAGATTTTCCATGTTTTAACCCTCCTTATACTCCAGATGCTGTTTCTTCATGCTTTATATCACGTGAGATTTGAACCACTAGGTTTTGCTACTGCTGACTGTGTCCTGGTTTTTGCTCCAACAGAGTCCGGTAACTCAAACTCTTAACTGAACTCATTAATTGGTTAAATAGATTTTTTTTTCAGTTATCCTTTTCCCCTCCACCCTCACCTCTCCCCTTCCTGAAAAACCGAGAAAGTGGCAATTCCCCCCGCTTCCCAGAGGACAAAAAGTTGCAATTTTCCAGTTACAGCCACAAATTCCCGTGTCACCTTGACGTTTGACACCTCTTAATGAGTAAAGATTTTTCAGAAAACATCTGCTTGAGTTAAATGTTAGTTCAGTTAAGGCTTCGATGAAGGTGATGCAGGGCTAAGTTGAAGTAAAGACCAAGAGAAAGGTTTCCCAGGAGGTGAAGCCCGGTTCAATGTGAAAATTGAATCCCCAACCCTTCCCTAACTCCAGACCCCACTCCTTGATCCCAGAAACCCTTGGCCACCAACCCGGGTTTGTTATGATCCCGAGCACAAAGAAGGGGTATCCCAGAGCTTCTTGGCTCCTGGCGAAATACGCTCCCGATTTTCCTAACTACATTGTAGAAGCTCCACGAATGGATAGTACGGCACGGGACGCGAAACGGAAATCGTCCGACTTTGATTTGTGGTTCTGAAACGTCTGCTGGAGGTGGGGGAGAGCTCAGCCAGTTGCCCTAGCGTAACGGTCTCGGCAGTGAGGGGTGCACCTCTCGAAAGCGACGTCATCGTCTTCCGGGCGGGTGACAGGGCCAGGTTATCCAAGTGTCTTCGCACTTCTACAGCAGCTTACCACCGCTCTCCTTCCCTCTGGCTTTAACAGCCTTTCCCAGTGTAATCCGTACACCACGGCGGTCCTGACTGAGAAACAACAGCTGGCGTGGTGTGTCGTGCTAATCAGGTGCTCGTCACAACACGCGGCAGTCACTGTGAAAACGCAGCAGCAGCATAAGGGCTTCACCCTAATAAACACAGAAAGACCAGCTTCCTCAATCAAAATGATCGGCACGGGAAATCTCTGTTTCTCAAGGCCTATCAGTGAAACTAAAATTGTTTCCAAAGCACGTCACATTTATCAACCATTACAAACTAAGTAACTTACAATATGAAAAATGAGGAGGAGGAGGAGAAGGAGGGAGAGGCAAGGAAGTCGTATCAGCAGTGAATTTCCACTTCTGTGACAGAGACAAGAAAGAAAATTCAGCATCTCATCGATTCATCGGTTTGTATTTAAGCTTGGTTCTTTTGAGCTGGACATGCACAGCCCAGGCCCTGCAGGCCAGGCACGGGACAGGGTGTCTCTTCCCGATACACAGGCTCTCCGAGCGACGCGCCAACACAAAGGCAACTCCCGAGCCCTGCAGGGAGGTATGAGGAGCATGGTGGCAAAGCAGATCCGACCGCAGGCTCCTGAGGCCCCCGAGACTCCCGCACCTGGAGCCGTTCAAGGCCAGACTTTGCTGCCTTAAAGTGACCAAATTCATTAACAAGAAAACACAATCACCTCTGTCCAAGACCAGCGGTGGTGATGGTGATGATCACAGGATGGTTTTACTGGATATGTGGACCGATAGGATTGACGATTAACATGTCACACATGAAACACATTGAAGCTGCTAAGCCAAAGGGAACGCAGAACCATCAATGGGAACCTCTGTTTGGGGCTTTTTTCACTCTGCAGGTGCTATCAGCGATATCGTGGCCAATACCGCGGTGCTTCAGTCACCTGCTGTGAAAAAGGTTGACGCAATCGATGGTCAACGGACACGGCTGGAAAGACACGCTGAACTTTTCTTTTAGTTTGGAAGAAGTTCTAAGTAAAATCTGTTAAATAGGTAACAAAGTAAAAAAAATAACCACGTTCGTTTTCTATCTCGCCAGGAACATCCAACACTCGAATCACGATGTGGCAGGAGAGGGGTTCTGGGGTTGACCTGACGGTGACCTGCGCCCTGTCTGGGGATGAGAAGGTGTCCCAGGTTAACTGGGAGAGGGTACAAGGCGCCAATCACAGCAAGTTGGCGGTGTACCACATCAATCTTGGCACTCACATCCCCACTGAGCACCAAGCGAGCCTGGAGCTCTTCAGCCCCTCGTCCACACGCTCCGTACTTGTCCTGAAGGGGGGGCGTCTGGATGCCAACGACACCTACTGCTGCACCTTCATCACCTTCCCCTCCGGCAGCCTGCAGCAGTGCCTGGACGTCACCACGCCCACAGGTACCACTTCAGCCAGGTCCTCAGCTCCTCTGTCTTCCAGATTCCCTCACCCGTAGACTCTGGGTTCCCTGAAGCAGGACGTCTGTTGTCCCATCATAACTTCCCGTTATGAAACCACGGTAACGAAAAGGCCAGGGGTCAAAGGTCACACGGAGACTTACCCCAACAACGTCAAACTGAGTTTCCATTTTGATCAAAGGGGGAAAGAGAGGCAGGAGTGGGAGGCAGATTTGTTTCATGTGGTGACTTTCAATTCGGTTTTTGTCTTCTGCCTATCAAATTCTTTCTAATCCTAAAAATGTTAAAAGCGCTAATGCTCTTTTACAGGCTTGACCTCTGTTTCCAGAGCTTTCCATCACCTTCGCTGGTCCATTTCACGGCTTAAGACATATTTTTCAAGCTCTATGAAAGTACAAGGCTTTGCAGCACAATTGTGGTTAAAAGGGAGCTATGGCAAAGTAAAGCAAACTAAACTGTAACATGAACACATGACATAAATTCTGGAAAACATGTGGGAGCACCATGTAAATTCTCTGCAGTGGGGGAATTTCTGTGTCAAACACAAAGCATTGCAATGAACTTAGCATTGACGCTGCCAGCATTGACAAGTGAATTGTGAATATTATGCGTGGTATGGCAATGTTGTTAAAAAAATGGCTCATTTCCTTACCTTACGGGCTTGTAAGCTTTGGAAGAGCTGAAATAAAATTGTGCTTACCGGAGTCTCTGAAACAGTGACAGCGAGAGACACTACTGTTTGTGAGAGTAGATTTGCTAAGGAGCAACTCTGGAGTCAAAACCTAGATGGTAAAATGACATCCTGTACAAAGGTGTCCCTGTCTGTTGCCCCAGTGTTGTCTTTTGTCCTGGGATATGGCACCACGATTGGCTGGCCACAGGTTTCACAGGTGACTGGCAAGCACATGCCGCAGTCCGCTGCTCTTGTCACACGCTGTGGTGTAATACCACACAATGCCACATTCCTGGTCCCCGCCAACCAGCAGTTAAGACTGTTTCCTGGCAATCGGCTCTAGAAATCTCTTGCTCAGCTGTTTTCTCTGCCACAAGATAGTTATTGTGGGAAAGAGGGGCCGCGATCAGAGGCGGTGAGAGAGCCCTGTGCAGGATGGCATTAATTTCCCATCATAGACCTGTCCTAATTTTGGGTTAAGCACCAACAAAAACACAATATAACAGCTTTGATGATCCCAGTGGTATACCGAGCCCTGTGTGTGCCTGTGAACATGCTTCACAGGCACACATCCTTCAGTGCGGGTCTCTCAGAGCACTGAGAGTACTGAGATCTGACGATGGCGTGCTCTATCTGTCTGTATGGGTAGTGAGATCTGACGACGGCGTGCTCTATCTGTCTGTATGGGTACTGAGATCTGACGACGGCGTGCTCTATCCGTCTCTATGGGTACTGAGATCTGACGACGGCGTGCTCTATCTGTCTGTATGGGTAGTGAGATCTGACGATGGCGTGCTCTATCTGTCTGTATGGGTAGTGAGATCTGACGATGGCGTGCTCTATCTGTCTGTATGGGTACTGAGATCTGACGATGGCGTGCTCTATCTGTCTGTATGGGTAGTGAGATCTGACGATGGTGTGCTCTATCCGTCTGTATGGGTAGTGAGATCTGACGTGCTCTATCCATCTGTATGGGTAGTGAGATCTGACGATGGCGTGCTCTATCTGTCTGTATGGGTACTGAGATCTGACGACGGCGTGCTCTATCCGTCTCTATGGGTACTGAGATCTGACGACGGCGTGCTCTATCTGTCTGTATGGGTAGTGAGATCTGACGATGGCGTGCTCTATCTGTCTGTATGGGTAGTGAGATCTGACGATGGCGTGCTCTATCCGTCTGTATGGGTAGTGAGATCTGACGTGCTCTATCCATCTGTATGGGTAGTGAGATCTGACGATGGCGTGCTCTATCCATCTTAATGGGTAGTGAGATCTGACGATGGCGTGCTCTATCCATCTGTATGGGTAGTGAGATCTGACGATGTCCTGCTCTATCCATCTGTATGGGTAGTGAGATCTGACGATGGTGTGCTCTATCCATCTGTATGGGTAGTGAGATCTGACGATGGCGTGCTCTATCCATCTGTATGGGTAGTGAGATCTGACAATGGCATGCTCTATCTGTCTGTATGGGTAGTGAGATCTGACATGCTCTATCTGTCTGTATGGGTACTGAGATCTGATGATGACATGCACTGTCTCTCCCTACCCAGTTGAGGCTCGCCTGGGGGATGAAGAGAACGTGACGGGAGGGTGGCTGGTGCTGGCCGGCATTGCCGCGGTCCCCTGCGTGGCGTTACTGATGATCACTGTCATCGCCTACAGGAGAAGCTGTAACTCCAGGTTGGTCCCTGTGCACACAGAGGAGAAAACTTTTGGGGTCCTATTGGTGATCCAGTGGTGTCCCTGCCAGTGTCACTGCTATGTACTGAGGTTCATTTAAGCACAGTAAAGAATTCTAATGCTAATCCAAAACTTTCAAACTGTATCTTAGCCCTCATCCTTTCAATTTAAAACCACTTTTACCTCCATCATAACCTAATACACAGTCCTGGTATGTTGCTGTTTTTCTGACTTCTGTTTTAATTTCCATCACAATAGGCTTTAATATCCACAGGGTTAATTAAATGATTACCCTAGCTGATAGGGTTTGTGTGTTTTTTTAACTTTTCAGCTAATAAACCATTCAAAGTGTTATTAGGCACCCTAGCACAAAATTATAATCATTGACCGTTATTTTAAAATTAGTCTACAATTTCTAAAAATGTTATTGGACAAACTTGACAGGCTCTTACTGTAATAAAACCTACTATTGCCGCAGTATAGCTAAGCACAGTTGTTTAAGCCACAACAGAGCTGGATGGAAAATAAGGCGAATGAGAGTAAAATGCAGCTGAAAGTTTGTAATATCTCTTAAACGATCTCCTGAGAAAATGGTTGAAGAATGCAGCATTAGATCAAATCAGGCTTTCTTCTAGCCCAAACAAACACTCTGCTGTTGTTGCTGTCTTTCAGGAGAAGAGTATTCAATGTCCAGCAGTCAATCAGCATAGAGGACTTAGAGGTAAGTGATCTGATAGCATAGACTACCGCAGCTCATCCAGGCAGAACGCAATAATGCACAGTAATACACCACAGAACAGTGCAGGACATTGTCATCTTGCATCGTGCGATGCGGGGTAATTCAAAAAGTAAGAGCAAAGTGCAATTTTCTGCACTGCATTTCATCACAGCACAACAAGACATGCTCCTGAGAGTGTGAACATCCGCTGCATGTGAGATTTCAGTTAAAGAGATTAAATTTAACTGCACTGATTTGTCTCTGTAGCTGAGGTTGCATAACTTCTTTTTGAAAGGTCTGAAAAGATGCTGTTAAAGGGTTTAATGGAAAAGGTTTGAATTATTAA
Source organism: Lepisosteus platostomus (assembly GCF_059453375.1). Taxonomy (NCBI): domain Eukaryota; kingdom Metazoa; phylum Chordata; class Actinopteri; order Semionotiformes; family Lepisosteidae; genus Lepisosteus; species Lepisosteus platostomus. Next base: position 7,212,486 of record NC_142614.1, read on the forward strand.
GAAAAGGCTATAATGATAAACCATGCACAATCAGAACGGCTTCACCACCGCTCCACAGGGACAAACCCTTCAGGTGTGTGTTGTAGTGATCAGGCGAGGGGCTGCACATTTCTGTAGAACACACTGGTCAGTCACAGGTGTGTTTAAAGCCAAGACCATGCTTTAGAAAGAGAATGAGCTCAAGCAGTAGATCTTGAGTGAAGTCTGCAGGCCTGGTCCTGGAGAGCCAGGGTTTATAGAGCATTTCAGACAAACTGTGAGACAAAGGAGAACAAACAAGCTTGTGCTGGGGTTGCCGATGATGGCAGTCAGTGCTCACGGCCCTTCGACCTGGATCAGAGCTGCGCCGGCCCCTTTAGGAACCCTGCCTGATGAGACAGTCGAGCCTTACTGAGGCCTCTCACAGAAAAGAACAGGAAGACTCATTAGGAGAGAAATGCCTAGTGGCTCACTGACACAAGGATCTCTCCCCCAGCAGTTGGCTGAAGGCTTCCATCAGTATCAGCTGAAGCACCTTGTCCAGAACGCAAACTTAAGATCTGGCAGCAGTGGAGTGCGAAAACAAAAGATTACTTCCTGTTATTGTGGCCCTGAGTGTGGCTGGCAGGGTCAGTGCTGTACCTGACAGCCTCACCCTAGCAGAGCTCTCTAAGGTTATTTTTGGTTTCCGCTGAGATCAGTCACTCTAATAAAGAAAACAAGCAGCAAGAGATCAAACCAGCGTGGTGTTGCGAATCTGCTTTGGTTTGCACTTTAAATCTAAAAAAAAAAAGGTGTTAGGTTACTGGCAGTGACAACCTCCTCTGTATCAGAAAATTAAAGTTGTAAACATGAAGCTTCCAGATCATTCTGCTCTTTCTTATTTGGCAGTCTAATACTTACTGATCCCAAAAGCTCATCAAGCCTTTTTCCCGAGGGATCCCAAATCTTCCTAAGCTTGTTTTTCCCTAGTGACTTCAGATTAAGCATTGCCAATTCACAGCTATTGATTCTTCGCAGGTTTCATTCCTAACCATCTTAGGGTAACAGCACTTAAATATTGAAAAAAGTGTTTAGCCCATCCGTTATCAAAACCATCTTAATCCATGGAGGTAATGGATGAAGCGATCTGGAGCCTATCCTGGAATACGGGCTGTGAGACAGGATTATTCCCTGGACAAGACATCAGTCTGTCACAGGACACATGCACATGCACATGAAGGGCAATCAACCTAGCATGTCTTTGGAAGGTGGGGGAAACTAGAAAACCCACCTGCACATGGGAAGCACAAGCAAACTCTTCACAAAACAGTCGAACCCAGGCACCCACAGCTGTGAGACAGCATGGATGTGGGCTCTGTTGACATGCTGCCCTTTTTCGGAATTGTACTTTAAACAACATAAATGAACTACTGTGGAGTCGCAGACATAAGTATTCTCACCTCCCTCTCCAGCAGCAGTCAGCACAAATTTATATTGTAAGTGAAATTGACTTACATATCTCACGGCTGCTTGCAGAGCACTGTGCATCTCTACAGCAGACTACACAACAGCTGAAGTCAGTATTCACAGACTGTGTCCAAAATGATTTAAGTTCACCAGATATCTTACCTACAACCTGGTGAAGACCAGGGTTAGACCTCCTTCTGATACACAGCACAACCTTTCAACCTGTTTCTCGTGTAAAGAAAAATGAAATCACAGTTTCAGAGCTGTGACCACCCTAACCGTGCCTGTTAACCCAGAGAGCTGTGAGACTGAGCCAGTTCTGCTTCCGGGTGATGGGTCCGCATACAGGGACAGAGACAATCCCTGATACCCTGGTCAATCACATCCAATCACACTGTGTTACAGTTGGGGCTGACTTTCTTTCTGCCAACATAGGGGGTTTCTATCCATACAATTGAGTTCTTTGCCACATTATACCAAAATTGTTTTAGATGTATATAAATATTGAGTAATAATTCTAAAGCAAATGCATAAACATTCAATCACCCAACCCAGAGAGCCCAGGAGCCAGCAGATAAAGGAGCTGATGTCTTGTGGTTTTCATTGAGTCAAGGTGCTTTGTATTGACCCTCTATTGCCTTGGTTACCACTTACATGATACGCACATTTATGGAAAGCCCCAGAGGTGCTCTTTCACATCAGGCCTGTATCAATGTCTTCATCTTTGTTGCTATTTATGCATATCTATGCTCGCATAAATGGTTAATTAATAGGAAAGAGCTGGTAATGCATTTTTCACATTGTATTTGATGCCGTGCTGAAGGGAGTTAATCAGCTTCTTGTGCATTGCTAACTGCAGGTAGGCAGTTGATGAAACACTGTTTGTGGCTCAACTGCACAGCAGACCTGCTCTAGAACCAGGAAGGTTTTTTTGAGGTTGAAGTTTCCTGCACAGTGCTGTCTGCGTATGCCTGCTCATACACCGTAGAGTACAGATCGACTTAACCACACTTTTAAAAACAACACGAACTGGCCATAGATTTATGCATTATTATTTTTAGCTTCCTCAACACATTCTATTAAAAACCGATATCTCTGCAAAGCTAACGATGGGAGTGTTCACGACTCCAGCATTAGAACGTGGGCTGTGCTATGGTCTTGATTAGGCCAAGGCCAAGCATGGTGGAGTTATAAATAGGTGATGTCACAGCAGCAACACTACAGGGTTACAAACAGAAGCTCAACAGCAGAAGCCCTTTACCCTATGGTGTACAGTACTTCAGCAGATGATTCCTTAACCCTCACATGGAGCTGTTACGTGGATGAGGATTCTTGGCAAACAGAGATTACTACTGCTTGAATGAGCCCTGGTCTAGGTTAAAGCCCCCTGTTAAGTGGATCAAGCTGCCAGGGAAAAGGCAAAACATGCAAAACAGGCCCATCTCATCTAGCACATCCCACAGGAGAGAAGGGAGGGGTGTAAAGAGATAAACGCAGGGAAAGAGGCGGAGGTCAGGGTGAGGTGTAACGGTCTTACAATCACAGTGTACAGGGAATGGTTTCTCAATATTGTATCTGTGCAGGACTCAGAAGAGCCTCTTCACCTGCCACTGCAGAGCCAGCCCTCGATCAACAGCCACAACTCCAATTATTACATCATGATCAACGCCGACTACTACAACGGGAGGCCTGGGCAGGGGGAGCAGGAGGGGCACCTCTCGGCGGTGTCCCACCTGTTCAGCAGCCCCCACCCCTTTCACAAGACCTACTACCTTCTTGGGGAGGTGCAGCCAGAAAAGGGCAAGGCCAACCTCCAGAAGCACGGTGCCACCTCACTGCCCATGCCCACACCCAAGCGGGAGTTGCCTGGGGCTCCTGGGAGTTGCGTCATACCAGAAACGGAAGGGCTGGGGCTTCAGGGCAAAGCATGTTGATGGGTCAGGGTGCTAGATGATGGAGTGGGACAAAGTGAAGCTGCTTTCTCCAGAAGGCACTTAAGTTCTTGAAGCACCGCCTCCTGCCTTTTAGCACAGCAGAGCTGGCTTCCCAGCACCTGGCTCTCCGAGAGTGGCAAGACTGTGGTGACCATTGGGAGTGGTGTCATGTACAGACTGGTGTTCTTTAAACAGTTGTGCTTCCTTGTGCACGTAACAGGACTTAGAGGTTTTTACAAGGGATTTGGGAACTCAAAAGGATGGAAGCAAAATCCCTAGCCAAAGGTTTTTTGGAAAAACTGAGAGGGTTAGTGATTGGGCATGTAGAATTTGGTAATAACAATTCTCCCTCCATTGACCAAGCTACATTGACCAAGACGCCCCTGTACACAGCTCTGGGACTGTAGCAAACTATCGGATTTCCGTGGCTGTTTTTAAATGGAGTGGACCTGGTCTCATTGGCTTTTTCCCCAGTGCTCCCTGATTTGAGTATAAAAAGGCCTTCTTCCCAAGTCACACTTTGTATGAGGATGGATCATTAAGAAACAGCCTATGATAGATAGTGTGCCTTTGTAGGGTAGTTTTATATTGACAAACACAGATATTGTATAAAGCTGAATTGCATTATTTTTTCATGTAAACATAGTGCAGCTATGAATCTTTCATATACTAATATAATAGATAATAGTTTATGTACAGTAGTAATAATATTCTACTCTAAAACTGCTCTCTCCATCTCTACCTGCCTCTACATCTATAACTCTATTATCTACAGTTTATATTGTTGTTTGTGTCTCTACAGTATACATCTTCTTCCATCTGTATAAGAACAGTTGCAATGTTTGAGGTGTGAAGATTTTGCATTATTCTATGCAGCAAAATTAAAATGTCAATGCAATATAAATAACCATAAAGGAAGGGGGAAGTACAGTTACGTCTCAGATCAAGGACAAGAAACTGCTAACTTGACATGAATGTAATGCACACAACCTGATAAATATCTGTATCACCATCACAGTCATTTGTCTTCACCGTACTTGTTTTTAAAAGGTGCAGATTGTCCCTGCAGCTAAAAAGGTTAACACTTCCTCTAAATGGAAACTGTTTACTAATGTACGGTAACGCTTTGAATGAGGAATTAATACATTTGGCAATGAATGATGACTTAGCCTCCTGATTTCCATATGAACCGGGGAGGAGTAGGGAAAAGCAATCAGAACGGCTTCACCACCGCTCCACAGGGACAAACCCTTCAGGTGCGTGTTGTAGTGATCAGGTGAGAGGCTGTACATTTCTATAGAACACACTGGTCAGTCACAGGTGTGTTTAAAGCCAAGACCACGCTTTAGAAAGAGAATGAGCTCAAGCAGTAGATCTTGAGTGAAGTCTGCAGGCCTGGTCCTGGAGAGCCAGGGTTTATAGAGTTTCAGACAAACTGTGAGACAAAGGAGAACAAACAAGCTTGTGCTGGGGTTGCCGATGATGGCAGTCAGTGCTCACGGCCCCCGACCTGGATCAGAGCTGTGCCGGCCCCTTTAGGAACCCTGCCTGATGAGACAGTCAAGCTTTACTGAGGCCTCTCACAGAGTGTCGTCTAGCTATGAAGCCGTCCTTCGGATGAGACGTAAAACCGAGGCCCTGACTCTCTGTGGTCATTAAAAATCCCAGGGCGTTTCTCTAAAAGAGTAGGGGTGTAACCCCGGTGTCCTGGCCAAATTTCCCCCTGGCCTTTACCAATCATGGCCTCCTAATAATCCCCATCTCTGAACTGGCTTCATCACTCTGCTCTCCTCCCACTGAGAGCTGGTGTGTGGGGAGAGTACTGGTGCACTCTGGCTGCTGTTGCATCTTCCAGGTGGGGCTGCACACTGGTGGTGGTGGAGGGGAGTCACCATTACCTGTAAGGCGCTTTGAGTGAAGTGTCCAGAAAAGAGCTATATAAGTGTGAGCAATTATTATTATTATTACATGACTCTCTTGGTTTCCATTAGAGACGTGCTCAGCTCAATTCAAGCTCAAGGCTCTCAAACCTCAGAACCAGGCACCAAGAGCATTATGCGTGGATGTTTGCGGTGAAAGACATTTCTTTAAACAGAACAGAATTGGGTTCAAACCCGACCCGATGCAAAGCAGAAGCAGCGAAAGCACTAACGCCTAGCAAATGGGATTACGTTCAAAGCAAAGAAGGAGGTTTCAGTGCCGCCGTCGAGTGCACCGACAACGGTGGCAGGTGCCTGTGCTGTAACACTGTATTGATTCATACTCTGACCAGCAGACTTGCACAGGCAGGGGCATGTGTTCTCCAGGCACTGCAGTCAGCCTGGGAACGGTGCATCTCTCCAGCGAACCGGCTGTGTGTCGGTCGCAGCAGGTCATGCTGCACCACAAGCAGTTTGAAGCGAGCTGGTTTCCTTTCTCTCAGGAACCGAAGGTGCCGTTTGTTTCTAGTAAAAGCGCGCGCAGGTGACGACATGCAAATTCCGCCCCACATAGATAAGAGAACTTTCCACGCAGCGCAGCCTGTCGTCTCCTCAGCCAGCGCGGACGCTGCTGTCTCCCTCCGTTCTTACTGAGGCTGCACTCTCAGTGCCAGAGGGCTGGTGTGACATGGGAGGGCTCTGGATTTTGCAGAGCAGGCAGAGCACTAACCATAACTGCCCTCTTTTCCATGCTGTGTCTAACTGCCCACAGATCCTCTAGGTACCAGGCAGCAGTCAGAACTACAGCATTTTCATTCCAGCTCAGTTATGCAGCTACTGAATACAACTATATTAATCTAATTTTGAGCCAGTTGCTGAAAGTTTTTGTAAAATACACAAAGACCCGGGGAACAGGGATGGAAGACGACTTCAGTGTACTTGCGATCAGGAATCTCTCAACCTGGGCGAGGAGGTTACCAGGTCTCAAGTGTTAAGGTCTGACCGGCAGAGGGTGCTGTAACACTGCCAAAGCGGCAGACAGCAAGACGCCAGAATCACACCTGTGTTGCTCTCTGCCTATACAGCGGCGGTTCACATCAGAGTGTCCCTGGGTTCCCACAAAGAACGAAAGAAGGAACAGATAAAATAAGAGGCTGTCCGGCAGGGCTTAAGGTGGAGATCCGCAGTTTTCGTTTTAAAATGAGAAAATGTTCCTTTTCATCCAGGGCTCCCCGTCGAGAGTGTTATTTTATTTATTAGGGGGCCCAACAGCCATTAATTCAATATAGAAAAAAAGTAACAGTTTCTAACATACTAACATGTAGATCAAGACGCGGTCACGTGTTAACTAGCGTTTGATAGCGGCGTTTGCTCGGAGCCGGGGATAATGCGGGCATTTTAGAAACTTTCTATGCGCGACTATCGTGACACAAAGAAAACGAAGGAAAGGGTATTATAGTGCGCACGAATGAAAGAAAGCGAAGGGACGATTTAGATATTCCGTGCGCACGAACTGTAAATCGTAGGAATGAATTGATTATCTCGTGGGCACGAATTGTAAATCGTTCCCTCGATATAACTTTTTTCCTACTGATGGCCCCTCCCGGGCTCCGTACATCCCACTGTTAGAATCCTCGGTCTTTTTTTAAAGGATCGTTTAAATACCCTTTTAACATTTAAATGGCATTTGTGTTACAGCATTCGTGTTAAATACTGTGTTCGCACAACGCCATCGAGGAAGAATCGCTCGGAGGAACGCAGAAAATACATGTATTTTCCCAGTGCGTACGTGACACCAGCGATTCCCTCCCAAACTTCTCTTATTTGTGTGCTCAGCTGTCAAGCGGCAGTCTCAGCTCTACACGATCACTCGCCCTCCTAAAACATGGCGGACGGCCGCTGCGGTATTGAGATCAGTGTCCCGTGCTGCTGCGGAGCCAGGAAGTGCACGCAGTTAGGATCAGAGCCATGTGAGGGAGCTTAGGAGAGGGAGAGGCAGCGGGCGGGGAAAGGACTTGGGAGAGAGGGGTTAGAGTCCAGGAGAGCCCGGCGTCACCGAACTAGATCAGACCGTCTCTTCCTATTCAGCTGTGTTTACGAAGTCGGTATTTCATCGAGTCCTTCATACGGAGCTGGAACGGTAACGGTGAGTTTCACGGGGGGAAACCATCTGAAAAAGTTGCCGCTTATAATAAAAAAAGAAAAACTATAGTCTGGGGATGACGTAACCGCACTGTCATAACCGTACTTTCTCTGGATCGTCGCGAAAAGAAAAAAAAACGAATCCCTTTTGGCCCTGTATTCCTGAATGCGCTATGATCAACATTAATGAGATGTTATAGTTGTTGAATGTAAAAAACACTGGTAATTCAAAGCAGCAGAATTCTTCTCGTGTACAAAGAGAATTAACTTTTTAACCTGTTAAAGGGGCTGGGCAGTGACACTGTGGCTCAGGATCTGCGCCTGTGGCTGGAAGGTTGCCAGTTCAAATCCTGCAGCCGGCAGAGGAATCCTACTCTGTTGGGCCCCTGAGCAAGGCCCTTCACCCCAACTGCTCCAGCAGTGCTGTACAATAGCTAACCCTGCGGTCTGACCCCCAGCTTCTCTCCCTGTCTGTGTGTCTCATGGAGAGCAAGCTGGGGTCTGCGAAAAGACAAATTCCTAATGCAAGAAATTGTACATGGCCAATAAAGTGATCTTATCTTATCTTATCTTATAATAATGTTCGTGGAATGGCAGGTGGTGTGGTGTGGGTGCTCTGATTCCAGCTCTGAAAGTAGCTGAACACCACCTGGTTCCGTAAAGGAGCTTGTTTCTCCTTGCTGGCCCTCAGCCTGTCAGTCTGTCGCAGGGCCCCCAGCGCGCACACTCTCCCCGCAGCCCGTCTGTGACCCCTGCGCGCGTGTCGGCACACAGGTGGACGGCGATGGCGGCCGCAGCCACACTGGGGGCGAGCGAGGGGCTGGACTTCAGTCTGGCGGGCGCGGAGGACTATGATGACGTCATGTCCATGTCGGAGGGCATCTACCAGGGCAGCGACTACCTCCCCGCCCGCTACCACGCCTGGCTGAAGGAGCCCAACAGGCTCATCTTCCTCGCCAGGAGACAGGGCAAGCTGGTAAGGAGAAGCAGGGGACCGAGGGCAGGGGCTGAGGAAGAAGAGCAGAAGGCAGGCCACCAGTCTGCGGTCTACAGATCCCAGGGGACGTGATGCCTGACACCCCAGTACGGCTCAGTGTAGCGTTGAAATAAGATTATTACAGGCAGCCCCCCTGGAGAGCGAGGAGAGAGAGAGACACCACGCTGTCTCCTTTCACAGCTCAAATGCCTCACAGTGCGTCTTATAAACCAGGCATTTACAGTGGAGTCATCACTGTAAATGTCACGTTTCAGATAAGGACACATCTATTTACCCACGGGCCACGCTTGGTAGAAGAATGGTTTAAACACCCACACAGCATGTAAATTCAGATACCCAGCGGCTGAAGAAGGCCACACGCTGTTTCAGTCCGCAAAGTGAGGATTCTGTACACAGAGGGCCTTGATCTTTCTTTAATATGAAGGAAGCTAGGTTCGGACGGACTACACTGCCACACAGATCAAACTTGACATGAGCACCACCCTGCATGCTCCCTCCTCGTTGACGGCAGTGGGCTCCTGCTTTAGACTGACTGAAGGCAACATCACTGTGAGCTTGTAGGAGCCCAGGGGGTGCTGTCACTATGCAAGCAGTGCTGTGCCCAACTCAAGCTCATCCACTGCCAGTGGCCCTCTGCCCTGAAACAGACAGGTGCTGCCACAACTATGAGGTGCGGCCCGTGCTCCAGGTGAGCACTTTTCCCACCTGAGCCACTGTTGGTGCCCCCCGAGTTGTGTGACTTTCTCCTGTGCTCTGTGTGGTTCAAGGGGCTCCAAGAACTGCAGGCTTCCCCAAAAAAGTCCTTCAGCTCTTCCTCACTGTTTAGTAGTTTAGTATCTATCTGAATCTGAAATATTATCCAGTCATTTTCTTAAATGAGAGTAAATTTTGACCCTCAAACAGCCGGCTAACAAGCTTGTTCCAGTGTTACAGTGGATGACTCCACTGTAAATGCCTGGTTTATAAGACGCACTGTGAGGCATTTGAGCTGTGAAAGGAGACAGCGTGGTGTCTCTCTCTCTCCTCGCTCTCCAGGGGGCTGCCTGTAATAATCTTATTTCAATGCTACACTGAGCCGTACTGGGGTGTCCTTACTACTGTCAGCTGCTCTCTTCACTCCAGTCTTCCTCCGGCATCACCTTGCTGTGGTGATCAGCCCACCAGTTCATGCAAGGTCATCTTGCTCTCTGGTCTAATGTCATTCTGCATGTTACATGGCTGATGGAGGGTTACATTGACAAACTTTCATCTCAACACATTTTCCCAAAGTCCAGACTCTCAGGAGTACCTTTGTACCGCTTATGCAAACCCCTGGTTGTACTGATCATTAGGAGATTCCATTGACCCTTGACCTTTGGTTATTGTACAGATCGCCCTGGAATCCACTTTTGTGGTTGACGACGGCAAGACGGTGCTTGTGGAGGGGCTGCGGGTGGCGCAGAGCGAGAGAGGGCGCGGGGTGGCGGGGGTCGTGCAGAGGTTCATTGACCAGTACGTCAGACGGCACTTCCCCCAGGTCAGGGTGAAAAGGCTGACCCGAGGAGATGACCCAGGACCCGAGCAGCTGGCCAAATACCGCCTGCTGTCCCAGCAGGTAGAGTAACAAGCTGGGATTGGCGGGGATGGCTGTCAGGGGTAAAACAGGTGGTTGTTCTTTGAGCTCTGATGTGACGGGGCTTGGTTAGAGCTGGTGGTTTATATCGACCCGCGATTCATGTTTGAATTTGGATTTTTAAAGCTGGTAATATGATCAAGTCGCTATTTAGCTTTTGATGGCACATATAATATAAAACTGATTTTACTGTGCGTTTCCCAAACAGGCAAGTGACAAAGAGCAGCTGTTTGCCCTGTCTGGTTTATGGCAGGAATAATGAACAGATGATCAGTTTAAATGCACGTGATCGTTAGACAAAAGTATTCATCTCAGCAAAGGTGCAACAATTAAAACGCTAATTTCTTTCAGTTTAAGGATCAGTTTTGCAAATACTATTGTGTCTCCCAATAGCCTGTTGAACCGAAATTCATCAGAAAGGTGACAAACAAGAGGAGGCTCTTAGGCCATCGAGCTTGTTTGGTTATATTTAGCTAATTGGTCTGAGGCTCTCGTCCAGCTTTAATGAAAAACAACATAGCTGCACAGCTTTGTCCTGATTCCCATAACCCTTGTTGTAAAGGCGTGTCTCACTTTTTAATGCACTTCCATACAGTGACGCATGCTGTCATCTAAGAACATACAAGTATATCACCCTGCAATTGACAACTGCCAACCCACTGAAGCTCTGCAGGTGTGAGCCTGGTCAGTACCTGGATGGAACTCCTCCTGGGAAACTAAGCTTGCTGCTGTAAGAAGTGTTAGTGGGACCAGTAGGGGGTGCACACCCTGCACTCTGTGTGGGCCCTAATGGGGACACTTTACTGTATAAAAGGCACCATCCTTCAGATGAGACTGAAAACTGAGGTCCTGGCTCTCTGTGGTCATTAAAAATCCCAGGGCTTTTCTCCAAAACAGTTGGGTTGTTTACCCACTGTCCTGGCCAAATTTCCCCCTGGCCTTTACCAATCATGGCCTCCTAATAATCCCCCTCTCTGAACTGGCTTCATCACTCTGCTCTCCTCCCCACTGAGAGCTGGTGTGTGGGGAGAGTACTGGTGCATCATCCAGGTGGGGCTGCATACTGGTGGTGGTGGAGGGGAGTCCCCATTACCAGTAAAGCACTTTGAGTGGAGTGTCCAGAAAAGCGCTAAGTGTAAGGAATTATTATTATTGTATGTGTCCCTGCAGAGCACCACCAGAAACCGCGGAACTGCCAGGCAGTGAATGCCCTTGATTTGGCCTGAATGCATACCCTGGCCCCTCATCATTCTTTCTCCTCTCGCTGTTCCCCACACATCTCCCCCAGAGTTGAACTTTCCCCCTCTCCCCCTCGGCAGGCGGTGCTGTCTCTGAAGGGCGCGGCAGGCTGTTTCGAGGGGCTCGTTGCCGACTTACAGGACAAGCTGACCGCCGTGGAAGGGGGGCCCGTCCCCCAGCCCGTCGCCCTGGAGGGAAGGAACGAGCTGGGGGCCGTGCTGCTGAGCCCCCACACCTCCCAGAACCTGCTGCGGGGGGGGCTCATCATCCAGGACTGGCAGCCCCTCGAACCCCTGCCAAGTAACCTGGATGTCCTCGCGGGCAGGAGCCTGACCTGCCTGGTGGACAGGAAGGTGTGTCCCACTGGACTGAGCATCTGCACAGCACCTTACCCCATCCCTTATGGGGGTGGGTCCCTGCGCCTCAATATTGACCTGTATGGGACCGACCTCCCGGTGGCTCAGAGGCTGCTGACGTCCCAGCTGGAGAGGGTGAGGGGGGCTCTTAGGGGGCTCGTCATCCTGAACATCTACATGCACCCGACGCTGTGGGAGCCGATGGAACGCTTCTGCCAAAACTCGGCAGGAGTTGGGAGGTTCCGGCCCCTTTGGAAGCAGGTGGCCCTGGAGAGGGATCTGTAAGAGGAGACAGGCCCAGCGTGCTCAGAGCCAGCCTGATGTTTTAGAGATGCTGGCATTCTGACCAATTTCCTTGCATAACTCCTTAGTGAGCTTCTTCTAAAAGAAAAGATCCTGCTTCAGACACGTTAGGCAGTGTTAGACAACTCCAGTCCTCCAGTTCCTGAAGGTTCTCCAGATGTCTTTCGGGTTTGCAGACGATCCAGACCAGGAAAACACAGCTGATTCATCCGCTTATCCTCTAATTAAATTAGATTAAGGCCTTAATGTCTGAGATGGAATGGAAACCAAAAACAAAATAGCAATTGAGGCCTGAAGGTTGCCTGTCTCCTGCTGTCCAATTTAGTTTGATTTTCACTGGGGGAAACGCAACACCAAGTGTGTGTTGGTGTTATGTTGCGCCAAGTGGTGTTTCCAAAAATCACATGTGACATTAACCACTTTCTACATACCCGCCATTACATACACACCCACACTGTAGGGATGCTGACCCTTAAAAAAAGATTGCATTTCTCACTGATCAATAAATGGATAGTATGGGACGTATACAATGCTGTGCAAGGTTGAAATCATTAACATAACTAATAGCCAAATCCTGTTCATCATAGTACAGCTGTAAATTGTAACGCGTTTTACAGCCGTTTTTATTATTTTACAATAAAGTTTATGACACTCACTCTTGATAGACTGGATGTCTGAATACATAGGTATATTATGGGTATATTGCAGTTCGAGCACCCACAAATCTTATGATTCATCAGTGTTTTTCCGATGAAGCAGGAGCTCCCAATGGCACTGTTGTGAACACACAGCTGTTGAGGCAGCCCATGTAAACGGCTTCATCAAGCAGGGATATGAGGATGACGTGCCCATCGGCAGAGTTTCAGGTTGTCGCCTTGTCCTATATGGATACGCATTCAGCCAGTAGTTCCCAAAAACCTGTGCCTTTGGGATACCCGTCTCCACCGGCTTTTGTCCCAGTCGTGTTCTGAATCAGTGATGCTGAGAGAAGCCTTTAATCCACCTGCTTGCTCATTGAGGCTTTTGGTTATCTTGTTTCTGCATACGCAGGCCCAACGTCAGTGTACAGTTTCCAGCAGCCTCCGCACACAGAGCCCTAAGCCCCCCTCCTAAAGCTTTTCTCCCTTATTCATAACCATGCAGCTCCTGAAGGCGGCCGATTCTAGGACGAACTGAGGCGGGTGGGAAAAGCAATGCATGCTGAACGAGTGCAAAGAGCTGAGGGCTCTCTCCTTCTCTGCGGTTGGCAGTTAGCGACACGCCTGCAGGGGGGGCTGCTTCGAAACTCAAGCAAGCGGTACAGGCTTGACATTACCCACGAATCCGGTTCGAGAGAAAATGTAACAACACGCCTCAGACAGAAATCCGAAATCAATGAATTAGCCTGTGATTAGGACATCGTCTGGAGCCAAAACCACAGCCGAAAGTCATCCCCAGGGAATTTAGCTGGGGGCCGTGGACTAAAGACAGTATTAAATACGAGGCATTATCTCTTATATGTGGAACTGCTGGGCTCAGTACCTGACCTTCCTAAAGCATTTTTAAGGCAGAAACTAAAGGAAGGTATCCAATCAGTCATGAACCTCATACTCCGCTTATGTGAAACAGTCGATCAAAATGGTTGAACATTAAGTTTTCAGAAGAGAAGAAGCCTCTCAGACATCTAGCCTGATTGGGTTGTAGCAGCTAATTGAATTGAGGATGCCATCCATCCAGGGGAAGAGTTGGTATCAGGTTTGAAAATATGCCAAGCCATTCCGAGCTATAATATCGGAAACAGATTTAAAAGGTTTAACTCGGCAAACGGATTCATTTAAGAAATACTTAAATTACCGTAAGCAATTAAAAGTACGCAGAGAGGCGAACGATACAACCTGGTCAAACAGTCCCGCTCTTGACCACTAGGTGGCAACAAATAACCGGCGCGTGTGTGGGTTGCGAAAGGCGCAGCGGCGCATGAGTCATAGCACCCAGCATAATGACACCAAAAAAAAAATGTTTTAGTTTTAGTCACATCTGCCAGAGGGGCTCAATGAAGCGAGATAAGCGACTGACTCCGCAGGTTTTCCACATAATGGGGTTTAATAGTCCAAGCGGCCGGGTTTATAATAAAGTCCTGCTGCCGGGATGATTCAGCAGCGCTTTATATTCATGGCCTGGCGCTTCCTGACACATCGTTGATCGTCCCGAAAGGATGACGCATCTCGGAGACTGAATGCAACCAGCCTTGGGGTGATAACAGCCGCCCCCAGCCCACCCCATATGTCAACACCATTTGCGCAGTGCTTATAGAAACAGAAATTGCCATGAAATGCTCCGCTTCGGTGATGAAGGAGCTGGTCGCCGTAATTACTAGGCTTCGTCACGGTTATTACAGTGATCACCTCCTTCAGGTAGTGCACCAGCGCGGTAGAGTTTTCACGCCACCTCCATTTTCCAGCACTGGCTGCCTTTTGCCAGTTGGCGCCCACTGGGGCTGATTCGCTCTCCGAACCGGGACAGGCCTCGTGCCCCCGGCGGGTCTGGCGACAACGCACACGCGCACAGAATACCACAAGACCCCGGGGGAGGACGGGGAGGGGGGGCCGTTCGTGAACCCAGGGGCTGCCCGACAGCTCTTGTCCGGCTCGTTCCTTGAAAGCAGCGGCTATTTCAGAACGGGGGGAAGCCAGCTGCACCGCTCAGCGACCCTTAGCGGACAGCCAAGAGCCGTTACTGACGGAAACCCCGCAGCCGCAGGGCCTGAACTCTCCTTCCGCTGTGACTTCACTCAGACCTTACTGCACGTAACCCTCCTATGACGTCATAAAGGACGAGGGAACCCAAATGCACGACAGTTCTATACTGCGAAGCTCTTCAACGGAGAACATAAAGATGCCGGCGGTACACACATTGTTTCCTGCGTAGGGAACTACAGGCGCTACGAAAAGTATTTGGCTCAGTCCCCCAAACCTAAGAAAAGCCGGAAGCGGGCCGGATTAAGTCAGAGGATTTAAGCCCCTAGCCCGCCATTTCCAGCAGACGCATTTCCCCTCTTCTCTTCCACATAGACGGGGCGGGGCTTCTCCCCGTGATCTCTCTCCCGCCAAGAACCTGATAGAGCGGCCGGCTTCGCTGCCTTCTCAGCTTTTCCGCCCCCCTGTTTTATCAAAGGCAATAAATGAGCTGCACTCCCGTCTCCCCCTCATCTTTTTGTACATTCCGCCGAGGGAAATTCCGGGAAGACCGCTGCAATATTAAGCGAGAGTGAGTGAGTGGAGAAGCGCTTTATTCTCTGTCCCCACTCGGGCTAAGGAAACAGCCGGAAGGGGCAGCGATGCCCACGAAGGACCCCAGCTGGGTTGTGTGCAGAGTGGTACAGTATCGGTCAGTTCTCGCTCCAAACAAGCGTTCGTTCTGCACCTCTGAAGAAAGCGTGTGCTTTGTGCCGACGAGCAAAAGCATCTGATTCGGATTATTTTTCACATGTTCAAGGTTTTCTGACCATATGTGACCATGAGGCCGGGCCACTGTATCTGTTGTTCGGCTTCATAAATCATATGTAGGTCAGGAGGGGAGCTGCGTCAGCATGCGTAGGCTGCAAAGGAACAAGTAATAGGTTTATTCCAGGCTGAAAAAAAAGAAGAAAGAAAACACAACGTTTCGGCCGTGGAGCCTTCTTGCTCACACCTGAAGAAGGCTCCACGGCCGAAACGCTGTTTTCTTTCTTCTTTTTTCCAGCATGGAATAAACCTATTACTTGTTCCTTCATAAATCATACTCCAAGCCAAAGACGTGGCGATTGGGTGGAGATGTGGGGTTGCGGGGAGATGCGGTGACGTCGTTGACAACGTTAGAAAGCAGGAAACGGAAACGGGTTTCGTCGCGCGTGCATAACTACGTTTATATAGGACGCTTTATTTCGCCGCATGCATACTGCCTACAGTTTTATTTTTCTCTGGTTCGAAACTCTTAATGCTTTACCAATTTTTCACGTTGCCCTCCTCAACGTCTTTCCATTTTAACCCTGGCAAAAACTAAACTTTCGTTAGGAAAAGGTCCCGCCCTCCTCTTCCCCGCTGTGGCTTGGTGTAGGGTGATCTGTGGGTGCTGTCCACTAGGTGTCACCGGCGAGTCGTTAGTGGAGTTTTTTTTTTAACCAGAACAATTTAGTTCCGCTCGCAGACTTCGTCGCTCTCCTCCCCGCGTAACTCCATGTAATTAACAAGGAAACAATAAAAGGAAAGATTTAATTGT
This sequence comes from Lepisosteus platostomus, assembly GCF_059453375.1. Taxonomy (NCBI): domain Eukaryota; kingdom Metazoa; phylum Chordata; class Actinopteri; order Semionotiformes; family Lepisosteidae; genus Lepisosteus; species Lepisosteus platostomus. The sequence continues at coordinate 7,228,652 of NC_142614.1, forward strand.
TAAAATGTGGGTTTTGTGCGTCCGTGCTCCATCGAACGCGGTTTCGTTAATTGCAGGAAATAACCCGGAGAATCAAGTTCGCCCCATTAGACACAGCCTTCGTAGGCCTACTAGCCATTAACGGGGAATTAAAGGAACATTAAATTAAGCGCTAATTGTCATCCGACAACGTGGAGGGCGGAAGAGCGCACCGCATTCGAGAGAGGAATGAGTCAATGTGGGGTTGCTACGGAAATATGCTCAACTTTAATCACTTCTTTCAAACTCCTCTTGAAGGTGTTTATCTCTCTCTCTCCTTCCCCCGCTATTTTGCCAAACACGAGTTGCCATGACAACCATGCGCTTTTAAAGGTGACTACCCCCCCCCACCCCCCACGCGCAAACTTCGGCCGTCTCTTATTCACCCGACACCGGCAACAAACAATTAGATTAAAATTGTATTTCTGGTAAAAATCTTGGCCTTGACGCAATCTCGAATGCTTTTCTACAAAATGTGTTGGGTTTTTTTTTTTCTTCACATCAGGAAAACATGTCTGTGGTAAATATCCTGTGGTAAAACATCATAATGTTTGTTTTCTCTTCACACAGTTGTTGAGTCGCTTTAAACAAATCTAATGCACACCAGTGAAGGAAAACAAAAGCCAGGCCTGACGAGAAGGTCTGCTCTTCCAGCTGGTGCGCTCGATGTATTTTGTCTGCCGCCCGGTGACTCAGTTTTGCCCCGAGCTCGTAGCGTCACAACCGGGCAGTCTGGGCCTCTGGGCGCATTCCAGATTATTTGGCTAGAGTTGCCGACAACACAGGCACAATCAAAAAGCAACTTGATCACCCCTTGGATCTTTCAGGAGGGAAACAGAAACACCACTAGCCTGGTGTAAAGATTACCTATCATATTACGGATTATATTAAGATATTACCATATCTTCGTTCTCTTCCTTTCTCTCACTCCGGCACTAGGTAAGACAACGTAGGCCCGCCCTGTTCTGGACTGGAGATGTGTGTTAATAATCACAGGACCGTTTCATCCAGGGTTTCATTACTGGGACAGTTTCATCCTTTTGAAGGCGGTTTTCCCAATTATTTGCAAAGTTTGACTGGAAGCTGCCAAACCAAAGGCCGTATGCAATTTCTTCAAAGAGAGTTGAATCTGCCCTACAAACCACGCAGAGAGGTTAAAACACCCGACTCTCTCGCGCCCGAGATAAGCGAGAAACAATATAAGTGCTTAGAACCCCTAAAGGTTCATCACCGGGCCAGACAAATGGACTTAGGTTAAGCGTCACAACGCTGCTGGATTCCCGGAAAAGGACATCCTGGACCGAGACCTCACTGATAAATCTTTTCAACATCGTCCCATAGGAGCCGACCCAGAGGGAGGGGGTACTGTCACGACCCGTATCTTCTCTTGTGCACGCCCTGGCATTCCCACGCGTACTAGATTCCACACACGCTCACCCGGGACCTAATTATCCAACCACGGCCCTCTCTTCCAATATTTAAACGCTCTTCCCTGGCTCACCTACGCTCCCTAATGAGAAGTCTTCCACAGTTTCCCTTGTGCCGCTATGTTCTTCCCAACCTGGTTCTCCTGGTTTCGACTTCGCTCTTGCCTAACGGCTTGGATCAGGAATATTGGATTTGCTCTTTTCCCCTAACTCCCTTCCTCACAGCTCCGCACAGGGGTCCTACAACTCACCGCTTTCAGATATCGGACACGGAGAAAGGTACCTCGCTCAGATTGCTCCCTGCTGCATGACGGGGAACAAATGTATTTCAAATTGGTTACAGTGTTGGTCAAACACATTAATAATATTCAATAATATATTCACGATAGTAGGTCTGACTACAAGGAGAGGCTCCTACAGTAGACACACCCACACAGTGTGCTGGTATACAACCGAAAGTCCAAACACTGCTGGGTCTTTTCATTTGTCCACGGTGACCAGGATTTGCCAAACTGCTGAAGGGAAAAGGAATGAAATATGTAGAACTAGTACTTCACTTTCAGCTGTCTCACACGTATTTAAGAGATGATTAAAAACCGCTCATAAGGTGTTAAAAAACCATTGCCCAAATGTTGCTAAAATGTTGCAAAAGGGGGTCTTTTTCCGGTCTGTGTAGTAATAAGAAGTCAGTGTGAAAGTCTTATTAGCACATGCAATAACATATCAGCAGTTCTTTATAAATACTTTATAACCATATGTTAAATTTTTATAAAATATCTGTAAGCAGCACCTTCGAAGGGAAGGGGTTCCACTGAACTGCTGTGTTATAACAGCTGAAGCAGCTGTCGAGAGGTTTGTACCAGTAATGGATTTAATACGCCATCTGACAGCTTTTAAACTCTTTATGGCGCTGGAGGTGTTGAGCACTTTAAATGCAAGCAAGCGTCCAGATATTAAACATACGGCAGTAAGTTGTGGAAATCATTGTCGGCAGAACATAAATGCAGTTATCTATATGTTGCTAACTTCACCAGGAATAACATATATTCTAGGAAATGCAACTTCAAAATCTCTGTCCACGACTGAAATTCATGAAGACAGAAGCCAATGACATCACACCGTTTAAGCAAACTCTAACGGACTAGGCAAACGGTTTAGGCACAATTTTACGGAAAATCGGGGAAAAGAAACGCGTTTTATACTGTACATTTCCGAAGAGGGATAAAAGAAAGTATCGTGTTAAAGGGAGAAGATCGCATGAGTTACAGTCACGACGTATTAAACTGGAGTGAACTGTGTTTAAATCACCGTATTGATTTAAAGTTAACGACACACAACAGGGGGCATTTTAAGGGCGCACTCCTTTTGAGACATGCTACACGCGTCTAAAAATGTCTAATTAGCTTTTGTGAAATAGAAACAGACTCCCGAGGCCGAAGCTGCAGGTGACAGGCCGTGACCAGACGCGTTCCTATTAACCCACAAGAAGCGTTTTGTCTGCAGAAAGCTTGCTCCGGGGGTTCACCGTGCTAAGGCTGTACGCTGATGTGGCCGTTTTCCTACATTTTAAGCACGCTTGTGCAATACATGTGCATTAGCTTTCCTGTGCTATTGGGTAAATTTCTTCACGGGTTAGCTTCATTGTGCTTTATCATACTTTACACTTTTTAATACCGAAAAACAAGGTCCATATACAGTAGATATGTATCATATATTTCAGCTTCTCTGTAAGAGCACATTCGTATTTTCCACGTTTCCTTCATACGATATTCTATAGAAAGTACGAAACGCAATAGAATGTAGAATTTCATGAGAATGAGATCTGGAATCCGGCAGCTCACGGATTGAAACTTCCGTTCAACAGTCTTCACAAAACCCACAAACAGAACCTTTACATGAACTGCCGGGAATAATCACATCTTAATGGGCTGCAAACACACAGTCGGGTTTTTTTTTCCTCCTTCCAATTACTGGACTATTGTTTTGCAGTGGAACACACGCGTTTATTTTCCTTCCCTGTTCAGACTCCAGTGCCGAAACAGACAATAGCATCATCTCGCTGGCTTTGAGCACAGAGGACAGGGAGAGCGGACTGGCGACCTGCCGCGGAGAAATGAACCTTTCATTTCTTTCCTTTCGATAGACGCCCGTTAGAAAAATAACCCATAAACGGTGCCCAGCCGGCTAGAGGGGGGAGAGAGCAAGAAGCCAGTAAATTTCAAGATTGTCTCCGTCACCTCCTCTGACTCATCCCAACAAAACTGAGCTCTCCGGGGCCTGAGTATATACCGATTACAGGTTTTCTTCCCAATCATTTTCATTTCGAACACCTTGCATTAAAGATGATTGTGATGCCTTTGGACATGAACATTGACATTGCAGAGCTGGTGATGTCAGTGCACCCACAGAGATGCCTACCAGCAGAGGACAACAGCTGTCCCAGACCCCTGGAGGAGTCTGGTGGTACCACTGACTGGAGTGCAGCCGCCCTGGTGCAACCTGCGCTCCCCATGAACGCGCACGAGTCCCGTCAATGTTCCTAATTCCACTGCGATTTGTGGTGCAGTCCGAGAGCCCTGGGCGACGAGAAAGAGCGTGGAAACGACAGCCCCGTGTCGAAATCGCAGCCGCCCCCTGAGGATGCTAGTGTCCCCGTTTGCTCAACCCCAGAAGACTAGAAACTAGAGAAAATAAGAGGGCCGGGAGACGTGTATGTCCGGGACAGCAGGAAGGCTGTCAGGCCGCCACCCGAAGCGAGAAACCGCTGTGGTCTACAGGGATGATGTGATCTGGGTAGACAGCTCGACTGCATGACGCCCAGGGCCGTGTAGGGACTGGGGACATCAGCGCACTTGGGAACAATACTCTGTTGGCAGAGAAATTGGTCAATATTTGCTAGCTGAGTAATATTTTTTTCCCGTCTTTCTCTAAATGTCGCGGTCACCCGCCTTCTAAAGTGATACTAAGCCAAGGCCGCTGAAGAGGCGTTGTGCTGATATATCAGCGGTTCTCTTGCGATACTACAGGACTTTTGCCAGCGCTGCTCGCGCACGCTCACGAGACGAGACAACTCTCCCCCCCCCCTTTAAAAAAAAACGTTTTCATAATTTCTTTCTTCAACTCGTCGCCCGGCCGGCCGGTCGGCGCATTGGATTCTGAACACAACAAAATAACGGGGGAGAGAGGGCTGGGGGGAGAAAAGTTGTCACAGAGCCGGTTCGCACAGGCGCAGTGGCGGTTTCCGCGCCCGGCAGATGTAAACAGATGAGTCACTTCTCTGCAGAGCTGCGCGCGAAGTTGACAGCTCGCGTCCCTCCCGCGTCTCCCCCTCCATCGGTTCACGGTCTAGCGAGCAAATAACCGGACTGCGGGTCCTAGACTTCATCAAAAAAGAAAAAAAATCCAAGCCGCGCTTGCCAGAAGAAAAAAAATATAGAACCGACTGAGGGCTGCATTATTTTGGTTTTCCCGAAGATAAATCACTGAGGGACGTTTATTTCTCTTTTGTGCTTTTATTCCTCCAGGAACACAACCCCCCCGCATTTACCTCAACTCAGCTATTATTAATTTAGTAATATTGTTTCCTGGAGTCGTTCAGCAATTTCACCTGACGAGGGGCTTGACTGAAAACAGAAACTGCACAAGGAAGGGAGAACGGACGGAGGAAAGGAGAAGGGGCAGATGGAGATTAATTAGACACCACCTCTGTAATAGAGTGCGTTACACTCACTTAAACCGAATCAGCGTCCCCACGTACGGCAGCGATGCTGCAGTTCAGCCTGTCAGAGATCCATGAGAGTGATTATAGCCTAGTTGCGCTTGGAATAAAGGATTAATCACTGTCACCGTCATTATTCTCTTCCTCGCCGTGTCGGCGCTGTGAGCTTTGATCAGTTAGTAGGCCATGGGCTGTCGCGTCGTGTATCCCGTAGGGCTAGAACGGGTTTAGTCCTGCGTGTCTGTGGGCCTACTCGCCCTCTTGGTATAGTCGCTATTTTGACAACATTATAAAGCTGTTGTTAATAATAGCTTACATTTATATAGCGCTTTTCTGGACACTCCACTCAAAGCGCTTTACAGGAAATGGGGACTCCCCTCCACCACCACCAGTGTGCAGCCCCACCTGGATGATGCGACGGCAGCCATAGTGCGCCAGAACGCTCCCCACACACCAGCGATCAGTGGGGAGGAGAGCAGAGTAATTAAGCCAATGTATTAATACTGATGACAACGAGGCGGAGATTCGTATTTCGTCTCCCGGTTTATTTTGTTCTTCCCAACGTGACATCTCCCACCTCCCAGAATGTACAGGATCCACCAAAGTTACGCTTCTCCCAATTTCACTAGGAAAGACTTGCATTCCCACGCCAGTCTCATCCCGAAATCTCACGTTCCATTTTGGTCTTTGGTCTATCCTTAGACCGGCTTGCTCAACCATTTGCAAGTCCAAACCCAACCAGTACGCTAACCTACAAATCTAGTGCGATATTGCCGGTATCGCGTGGCTTAAGATTTGGGCTCGACAATTCAATGTGCAGGAGGGTAATGATCGTAGTTTGCCGCGCTAAGACTTAAGCCACGCCACAGTTTGGAATTTGACAAGCCTATTTTTCTCCAAAGCGATTCGTTCTGCGTGCAGTATCAAAGCGGGAGGCTACTGCTGTCTGGAATGATCGTGTGCTGTGACGCGGGAATCTGTTGATATTCCTGCTGTGGAAATAACATGCATTTAATTTCGCAGGAAAACATAGTAGACGTTGTTGTAGCAGCAGCGGCAGAGCAACGACAGGAGCAGGGGAAATGGGAAGAGAAGAAAGAGAAGTCGTTTTACTTCTTGTAAAAGTAAAATCTTAGAAACTGTAGCGCTAGTGAAGTACACAGAATACTGAATTTCCGTCCTGTCCAAGGTGCAGCGAGTATTGCGACACACCGTTCTGGGGAATAATTTCGTACAACAGAAACATTGGCAAATTGAAACAAGCAGCTGAACACGCTCCTCTCTCCTCGCCACTTCACTTAAATGATCCGTTTGTCTCTGCGTGATACCTTAGATTTTTTTTAAATGGTCTTGATGTCAAATTGCCGGAGTGACTGATTGCCGGCCTCAGTCTCGCGCTTCTCGAACACACCCCGCGGCTCGCAAATTACCGCTCTCCGCGCGCGCGCCGGCGGAAAGAGCCAAACTAGCGCTCCGTCATCATTCCCTTTGTGTGCGCGAGAGCGAGGTGAATGACGAACTCCGGCTCCCGTCACCGACGGGCTCGGGAAGGACCGCTTTCTACCCGGGAAAAGACGGCAAAACGCCTTTCCTAGCCGGCGAGCCGTACTGTAACTTCACATGCCCAGTCTGCTGCAAACAGAACTACGTTGAATGGAGCCGTAGTCCGGTGTAAATCTTACCCGCAATAATACCGTTCGTTGTCAGACGAGTACCATCACTCTCATTACAACTGTTGACAATATGACATTACTATAATAACAGGCCTAGTAGTTAAGCAGTCTACAAAACAATAAAAGAGAAGAGCGATGTTAATAGTAGAAAGATTTGACTAAACGTACAGTACCATTTGAGCTAATTAATATAAATAGTTTACAGCAGCTGTAGTAGCAGGAGTATTGGCGGTAGTTAGTCAGATTACCATTGGTATGGCCGAGACTGTGAAAGTTAACGCAATAGTAATAGTACATTAGTGTCAAACAAATAGAAGAATCCTGTTTCAAAGTGCTGCTTAGCCTTGGAGTCTGTCTACCAGCAGCGGGGAGCCGCGCTATCGCTACTTTAGGGATGCTGGCGTTGTTCGATGTCAATACTGAGACTGTTAATGTTTACTGTATGTCGTCTCTGCTCGCCAGAATGTGTGTGGGCCCACAGCACCCTGAGGAAAGGGATATCAGCAGAGTAAACAGTGCCCGAGAGAAAGAAGACGGGGTAACTGGGTTATTCTCCGCATCAACGCGTGTTGGTAGCAGGTCTGCGTTCATCAGTGGGGGGTCTCTTGCGCCTCAGTGTGTCGGTGCAAACGAGACGAAGTGTGTAGAGCAGAGAGAAGGCCTATCACTGCGCTTGCAAGAGTCCCAAAGTGTGCGTTTGTGTGTGTGAGAGAGAGAGAGGGGGAGCGGGAGCAAGAGAGAGAGAATGGTTGGAGCTAATTAAATGCGCAGACCTCTCGCTATCTCCTCCTCCAGCGCGCCAGTGACGCACGAGTCGGCTGCAGAGGAGTGAGTCACCGGCCTCGAGGGATCATCACCGCTCGTGGTCTCTCTCTAAATATAAACCCGCGCTAACCACTCAGAATACCTAAGCAGCTCCGACAGGCAGAGCGCAACACCGGTCCTCCGCCCTCGACCCCTACATCTAACCCTTTCCCCGTGCAGATCTGCACTTTCTGTATCGCCTGCTGCCGTCCTGAGCCGATCGCTGACAGCGGCGTGCAGTACGGTGCGATACTGTACACTGCGGGACACTGAAGCGTTCCCTCAGCCGTGCGCAGCCCGCCCTAAAAGCGTAAAATGCGCGCTGTGCGTTTCCCTCTGTGCGACTTTTGTCCGTCTCCACGGGCGCAGCTAAAGAGGAATTTACGCGGTGGTAGGAGCTCCAAAGTCGTATTCTGAGGAGGCAGCACGGTTTAAAAAGGTGTGGTCGAAGAGAGGCTGCAGCTGAGCCAGAGGAGTGGGTTAAATGAAAACATGCAGACCTATTCTACGGTCGCTTTTAGTCTCCATGCGATTTTTTGCCTCTCGCCAGAAGACGGCGAACAGATGGATGCAATCCCTGTCCCATCATGCAGGTTTAAGAATCTGCCTTTGACAACAACAACAAAAAAAAAAGGCGGTGGATATATTTTAGCCGCGAGTGTTTGTCCGCTCCAAAGCGCATCGGTTATACCAGAGCTGTGTTCCTGGGCGCTGTCACCAGCCAGAGGCTCCTGAACAGGGCGGTCTGCTCACAGGAAAGCGAGCACTGTCGTTGGTCCAGGGTGTCTCCTACAGGGCACGTTTCGGACTCTTCATGCCGAATGTCGGCTCCTGTTCTGTTTCATGTCGGTGCACAAAATAAGTTCGCAGTCACTCGTTGGTGGTAGGGGTGGCTCATTTAAAAAGAGCTGAAGTTGCACAAACACTCGTATATGTTACATAAACTATGAACACACCAAGACAATTAACATGCGCCCTGACCTCTCAAACAGATTAAAAACTGGTTTTCACACACACACACACACACACACACACACACACCACTAACTCAAAGAGTATTAATTGGTTTATTAACTAATCAATAAATGTGCCGACATTAAATTTGGAACCCGATTTCCCTTCTCTCACGCTCTGAATGTACGCACACAGGCACTATTGAGTGACCTTTGTAAAGACCTTTTCTTGACCCCAGCACGGTGAGGTTCTGTTCAGAGAGAGAGATAAAGAGCGTGCTAGCCACACCCAGCACCCAGACAAGAGCCCTGAGCACAGAGGGGTGGCAGGTGGGAGAGACAAGCAAGCAAAATTCTGTGAGCTCCAAAGACGTCCATCTTTATTCATTCAGAAAGACAGCAGAGGGGGATCGCTCTCCTCCTCACTGTTTTTGTAGAGTCTTTAATTGGACGTCCTCGTGAAACAGCCCAGATCAAGGTCCTGGAGGGAAAAGGGAATACATACATTCCAGAGCCTCATCATCAAGGGGAGTTTTATAAACAGTATTAACGACAGCATGATCCACAAACATCCGACAAGAAGCCCGATGAGGACAGAGCAATTGTGGCCAGAGCCCACCTTTGGCCTTCAGTCTTGGGTCAACTCCATGACCTACTGTAAGAGCATGGTGTCAGGAAACCAATTGGTAGCATAGGAGGATCCTTATGCGTAACTGTGAATCTCACAGGATGCGGAGTGGCACAGGGACAAACCAAAAGACGTAATCCAGGGGCTTGGTCAAAAAGGGAGGCAAAGAGTCCCGTAATGAGGGAAATCAAGAAATGACAATCCAAAAACAAAATAATAATAATAATAATAATAATAATAAACTTTATTTTATATAGCGCCTTTAAAGGTGGCTTCTCAAAGCGCTTTACAGGATGACAATAACAATAAATAAGAAGACTACAACAATAAATAAGAAAATTTCACAAGACAGGACACAATTATAATTACAACAATACAACAATAACAATAGAGGAGACCGTGGAAGATGGTATTAAGAAGAGCAGAGGGGTGAAGAATGGAACCAGTTAAGTAAAGGCTTTTCTGAAAAGGAGGGTTTTGAGTCTGGATTTGAAGGAGTTTAGAGAAGGTGACTCTCTAATATCCTTGGGCAAGGAGTTCCAGAGCTTGGGGGCATAGCAGGAGAAGGCCCTGTCGCCCATACAATGTAGACGGGCTTGGGGGACAGTAAGGAGGGCAGAATTTGAAGAGCGGAGGTTGCGAGGTGGGGAGTAGGGCGATAAAAGTTCAGACAGGTATTGAGGTGCCAAAAATCCAAAAGGCATGGTCAAAAAGAGCCAAGTTAAGTATGAGGAGATCAGTCAAAAGGTTTAGAATCACAAACAAGAGTTCTACTGAAAGCTTCTCAATAGTGAGCAAAGGTTGGTGTGTGAGGGAACTTTAAGTACTGAAAGGAAAGGGATGTGGTTGGATAATTGGTTTGGGAGTGATAATTTGTGGAATCTGGTGCTTGTGGGAATGTGATGGGTTCAATTAGGAGTGAGATTGTGAAACAGTGGGTTTGGGAATGCAACGCCGTTTGCGAGGGAGAGTGTGGGGCGTGACACATGGGGAATGTGACAAACGACAGGAACCTCACACTCGGTGTGAGATGTCAAGTTGCTCGGCATTTGAATCACATTGAGGATCTCATCCAAACATTTCTTGAAAAACCTCTAGTTTGGCTTCAACAACGTGGCTGCTCAGCTTGTTTCAAATTTCCTCCAAATGCTTTTGGAAACAAATGTTTGCAGAGCCCTCTGGACATGCTGTGCACCTTGAAAACATCCTTGTGGCAGTTGACTAACGACAAATGCCAACTCAAACTCCTGGTCTCAGGACTGTAGCACTCAACACACCATTCACTGAATTTTTTCCTTCCACAGGGATGCAAATTAAAAAGAATCCGATTGAGGTGTTGGTTAGGGAACTATGATCTTTTAAACAGAAGTATCGCAGCAATATCCAACGTTTTCCCTGATCCCCCCTTAAAAATGTTTAGTTATCTTATTTGTTTAACAGGAAGCTCTGTACAATTGTCACTTGATTGTCAAGCACCAACCATCAGAGAAACACCTACAGTTTCTATTTCTGTTCTTATTTACAGTGTTTACACTTCAAGCCCTTCTGTCCTGCACTCTCCAGGTTTGCTGAATAGAATATAAGCTTTGTAGTCCTGTTCACTCCATTTCCAACCCTTGACAGAGGTACTTCAGATCTGAACCAGCAGCTGGAATAGGGAAATACAGCAGAAGAGTCATCGCTAGGCCAGGAGAGGCAGTTGAGTCGGCTATAAATAGTCCAGTCTATTATAGTCCAGCGTGCAAAACTGAACTAACTATAAACGGATGGTATCTGGTGACGTCACTAAGAACAAAAATATCACAGCCTCAGTGTTCCAACCTGTTTTGAAAAAAATATATATTTTCTTTGCTGGCTGAAGCATGGAAGAGATTACCAAAGCTGAGCGAACGTGTGAGTTATCTTTCATTATCTCTGCTCGTTCACAGCCGGAGCACTTAGTTAACATGACATCTTTTAAGTAGAAGCAAATGAAAAAGTGAAAGGCAGAGGCCGAAGGAAACCAGATGTGTAAATTAAGGCTGATAAGCAGCCGTCGCCGATTGGCCCAGGTGTATCTTAATTGCCGATGGCTCCTTCATTAAAAAAAGACAAGTAACAGAAATACGTATCCCTGAACTCATCTTTTACTGTGTGAAATGCAGATGCTATTTAAAGCCTCAGACTGAAAATTAAGGCGGAATGCTGGTGGAGACGATGACAAATTCACGTGCCAGTATAGAAGGAACAATATAGGGGAATATAAAGTAAGCAATAAAGAAAGGAAGGGTATGATGATGATGATGTAGCGCTTTTCTGGACAACAACACAAGGTGCTTTAAAGGGGTCTGGGGACTCCCCTCCACTCTCAATGTGCGGCATCACCAGGATGACGTGACGGCAACCAAAGTGCACCAGTACGCTCCCCACACACCAGCTCTCAGTGGTCAGTGGGGAGGAGAACAGAGTGATGAAGCCAATTTGATAAATGAAATCAGGATTTTGGTTTTACCTCTCATCTGAAGGACGGCGCCTTTTTACAGCATAGTGTCCCTGTCTTTATACTGTAGTATTACAGTAGGACCCACACAGACTGCAGGATGAGTGCCCTCCATTAACACCTCTTTCAGCAGCAACCTCATCTTTCCCAGGAGGTCTCCCATCCAGGTACTGATCAGGCTCCCCCCTTGCTGAGCTTTAGTGGCCTGCTAGCTATAAGGTGCAGGGTGACATGGCTGCTGGCTAGGGGTACTATGAGAGGTGGAGATAGAGAAATAGATATTGGAAAAAGACAACAAGAGATTTGAAACTTTTATTGCTAATAAGGGAGTTCCATATGTTATGTGCTTAAAACCAGCAGGCAACAGTTTGCGATGGGTAAAGGCCTGCATCCAGGGTACCGCAGGACAATTAAGTGAAGAATGAATTGAAATGAAGTCATTGAAGGTCCAGGATGGAATCAAAGCCAGAAGGCAACTCCTCCAGGAGTCACTATTGCCAGTCAGAAATTCAGCCAGGGAGTCAATCAGTCAATGGGTTCGTCACTGAGATGGCCTTTAATTCAGAGAGTCAGGCAGCTCCTCTGGAGCACCTAAACATGCTTTGGGCAAGAGAAGAACCGTTCTACATCGTCCACTCTTCTGAAGAGAAGAGCATTCGGAATCCAGAAAGGTACCCAGAAAATCACAGCGGAGGAAAGGAGTTGATAGACACTTTTCCAACACAAACCATTCCCCATGCTGTGACGGCAGTATTGGCAGATCCTGGGGCTGTTGAGAAACATTTTGAAAGATATGAGGCACTTTTCGACTTAAGAGTAGGCGCCGTTTAGGTAGGAAATGGTCACTGACATTGTGAATATGCCCCCCTTATTAGCCTTTTGTCAGGCATTACTGTCGCTGTGGGAACATGGTCTGCAGCTCTGTTCCCCGCCTTTATAACACTACATACCCACCCAACCACGCCTCAGCCACGATGCTGCACAGCTCCACGTTTCTGCAGAAAACAACCAGGATCTATTCACATATATTTAAAGACGAACACGCGCTTCCGCCCTGCCTGGCACAGCACCTCATTGATGGATCGAACGCTCTTTAATAGAAGTGTCACCGTACCTGGAATGTGATATCGGATGGTCTGGGAGATGCGCGCCTGGGGAAGACTGCAGGCCAGTAAATCTCCAGCGCGCCCAGTTTCCTTTCACACCGCCAACACGCCGAGCGCGCCGGCAGCCTCCTCTGAAAGGGGGGCCGTCAATCTCCGGCCCTGCAGAGTCCGCATGTCCTCCTTTATTTCCATCCCCCACCCCTCCCCCCACAAGAGCCGCTCAATTCACATTATTGATCTCCACTGCCTTGGCTGGATGCACACAAGATCTTTTAAAAGTTGTTGATTCATAAACGCGAGGTATGAGCACTTACTCGCTCAGCTGCACGGAAGTCTGTTGAGCCGTAAAACGATTTCTTTTCATCTTGAAAGAACTAATCGCCTAGAAATCTGAACTCCCACTCGCCAGGATAAATGTCCGTTCGGTTAATCTGGAAGAGGGATCATTGACAAATGAGCCGTGTTTATCACTTGCTACACTGGGGGATATCATTGAAGACCTGGGCAACACCTCCCATCTGCTATCGCGCTGCGATGTAGGTCGCCCGCACTTTCAGGGCAGGCTGGCACAACGTCCAGGGGAGTTTGCATTTCCCGGAATTCTGTTGGTAAGAGTCGGAAAGTTTCCATTTCCGTCTCTCTCCGGCAGTGATTATGATTATTTTTTTTCCACGAGTGCCCTCTCTCTCTCCGCTAAATTACATTTCATCTTTAATTCATAACTTCCACTCTGACACTTTTCCAGCCCGCCTGTTCTACACATGGGTACCAGCCGCCAGACGGGCGAGATGAGCTGGATGATCTCTGGCCACCCGTCCCCCTCTCTGCCGCTCCTTTCTGCTCCTCGTTCCTTCCTCTCATCTCTTTCACGGTTTATTTTCTTAATGAGGAAGCGGCGTCCCTCCCCCTCGCTTACTGACTCAGTCGTGTCCCGCTCACTGCCGATTGACTGCGCAGCACGGCCCTGCACGCCGAGATAAGCGGCTCCATTCTTAATAAAGGAAACTGCTGGCGCTTTGTGTAAGCAGCCTTCTGTCTTTTAATTGAAAAAAAAAAGCCTATTACCTCCACATTAATTATCTCTTTCCCGAGGCATCTATTCCGTCACAAACCTTCTTAGGGGGATTTTTTCATTCATAAAAAAATAAGTAAATCGACTCTCCTCCCTCCCACCCGGTAGCGCACTCAGCCGCCCATGGATCGCTCTCTCCAGTTGACGAAATCTGCCTCAAAGTGGTTTTAAAATAAAGTCCCAGTTCGAGGAAGTTCTGTCTCGAAGACGGAACACGACGGTCCCGAGGTTTAAAAAGCCACGCTTCGCTCACGTGCCTCCCCCTCCCCTCCGGAAACGTTTCGCTCGCGCGCTTGTGCTGCTCGAGATCCGGGGTTTTATCGCTTTCAGCCCCGTTTTGAAGCGCCAACTGCGCCTCGAGGAGGCCTGCGGCGGTTAACGGTGACGAGACTGAACATTTACCGCGGCGTTTGTTTGTTTTTTGTAATCGTCAAATCTCACTCAGTCTTAACATTTTCGCCCGCTGGTTCCCAGGAGCCGCGAGCAGTTTTGGAGGTTAAAAACAATACGGTTACAATCACGTATTTTAAATGTTTGAAAGACTCCCGTTTCACTCTAGTTCGGGGCAGCCGGGTTTAACCCGACTCGCAGCCAAGCGGCCTCGGCCGGTAACACCCGTGTCGCCAGGGAGCGACGTCAGACCAAGAGAACAGACGCGCCTCCTCCCTTTCAGAACGCACAAAGATCTATCATCCATTCACCTGGTTTTCATATTAAACAGTTTTTTTAATCAGACCCCTTAGAAATGAATTTGAAAAAATAGGAACATCTGCTGGTACTTTCGACATTACCGCGCACCTCGGGCGGACAGAGGACTCGGATCTCGTACAATTGCAGGCCAACAAGACCACACACACACACGAACACGTTCCTGGAAAAAAAGCGGCTCAGAAGGTAAATCGCTTCCTCCAGATTATGGCTCGTGTGAGGATGACTCACGCTTTGCAATTACCTCTTTTAAAACGCGTTTAAAATTGCTTCCATTCCACTCAAGCGCGGGCCTGATAACCGATAACAATTTCATTTCAAAAGGAGTTTTTGGAGGGCGGTACGGGTTGTTTTCTTTTTCTATTAAACCTCAACGTATCAAGGCAGCCTAACTCAAACCGTTTGATCGATATGAACTTTTTTTTTTCCCCGGCGTAAAAACTGAACATCAAACAATAAAGTAAATCACGCCTACACTGAGTCTTTCATGATGTTAGTGTCTGAAGGAGACGTTAGATAAAGTGAAATTATTTTCAGCCGTGTTGGAGAGCGAATTAAGACGACTTTCCCGTCAGTACTTTACTCTGCTGTTCGATTGAATTTACAAATAATCAATCCCCACTCCCCCGCGTCTCCAACCCCTATCTAACTCCTCAGACACCGACCTTCTCAAAATGACAAGTCTTGAGTTACGGATTACACTCCGATAACTAATAAGACCCTACGTGGAGCCGGCAAAACTTCCGTGATCTTCCAGACATCTGTCTGCAGTGGACGCGCAAAACTTTTCGCGATAACAGTAGCAATGTGACTTTACTGAGAACAGCGGCATGGATCGATAATCAGTTCTCTAATTCAGCTGTGCATCTATCAAGAGCTGAGGTGGTTATATACAGTACTGTAGGAGCGGGACATAAAATATTATGTGCGTAACAGTCACAGCAATACCAGGTTTTGGTTTGTAATATATAGTATGAACCAAAAGAGCTCCTGTCCGTACAGATACTTAACGTTTTTTTTTAAAAATGAGAGCACTTTTAAGCCCTTATTAAAAGGATGCGGACAGCCGAGTCTTAGAGAATTCCACACTGCTCTCGGCAGCTCAGGACGCAAACTGTCGCGCAGTGAATTTCTGCATCTTCAACTCCTACGCAATCTGAAACTGCAGGCTAGGTGAAATGCCGCCGCTCTATATTCCTTAAGATTATTCCTTAGCATTTCAACAAGATGATTCCCTGACATCCGTAACACGAATTCTTTAAGGTTAAAAATGCTAATGAAACGCCCGACCTAATTCAAACCGTGTCACCATTACGAGGAACAAAAACACTGTAACCACATGATCACTTCCAAAGTTTCTTAAAAATCCAAAACGTTCATATCTGCATTTGGCACCAGGAAGTGTTAATGTCAATCCATAACACGTTATGAAGTCAGATAATCAGATAATTAACTTGCGCTGAATTGCACCGGTTCTGGGATGTTTCAGAACTTTAATTTTTCGGAGAACGCAGAGACACTTTATTATAGCAAGTCTTGCATAAACCTCGGATGGTTTAGAGGGAACCAGCTTTTCCGGGATCCGGATAGCAGCACGATGCCCCCGGCGCGCGTGGAGAAACGGACGTTTATCAACTTGTAGTTACATTTAGGTATTATATACGATATCAAATATATCTGGAAAAAAAACATTTACGAATGATATTGGTGGGGGATTATGCTGTTAACATTGCCAGTCAAAATAGCAACCTGACACGGAGACTAAATCTGTCAGGCTCCGTTTTGCGTTGCACCGGGAACGAAGTGACGTTTAATTTTTAGGCGCACTCATGACCGAACACTTAAATCCCTAATTTTACACAGACAGCCGCGGTAGTCGATTAAATGCAATGCAAAACTGTCCACTCTGAAGCGGGCTCCGCCTGATCCACTAAGAACCGGTCGAAAGAGATGGCTGGCACAATGTTCGGCCACCGTTCGCAGCCAGAGAGACCCGTTCCTGACTCCGCCATTCCGTTCGGTCTTGAAACGTCATCATAAAGCAACCGAGCAAGGCCCTGGAGCCCGGTCTGCACGGAAGCAGCCGGTGTACCGCTCAGCGGTCAGATAAACTCACGGCAAAACAAGCAGACAGTCAATCTGGCAAAGATAGAAGCACCAGAACATCACCATGCTTCAACCATTTGATATGAGGAAGGAAAGTCAGACAATAACGCAACACAGTTTAATCGTATTAATTATTAATAATAATTTTGCTATTATTATCCATCTCTTTTCTGCAACCTCTGTCCTAAGAGGGTCAGTGTGAGCCCAAGTCTATCAAGTTGTCTCCGGATTATGGAGAAAAAAAATAGGGCATTCTTCTTAACACCAATGCATTATTTTTCCAGAGAAAAGATCGCAATAATGAATATTTTGTCGGGAAGATTTTAGATTTGCGTTCGAAAAGTTGATGTCGTCCGCCTGTTGTACCGAAGGAAAAACAGCTTTCGATCAATCGGGCGTGCAATTCTAAACATTGCCGATCCAGTCTGCCGGCTCCTCACAGTCAGGCATCTGTATTCAAAGCTCAAGTGGATCGATATTAAAACTGTTACTTTTTAATTTCCCCCCGAGCGCCCGAGTGAGTCGACGGTTTTCAGACTGCTTACAAAAAAAAAACTTTCCTGTTTGGGTAACGCCGGGACAATGGCGCTGGTCTTGCTTTTAGTTTGTTACAATGAAAGCTCTCGTAAGGCTGGTGGTGTTGTGTTAGTCGTAGTGCTCAAGCCGTCATTGGTGGTCCTGCTACAATATATACCCGACTGACCTCAGTGTTTGCTGCAAACCGTGTTAATGTTAGTCCTGTTCTATTTACTACGGCAAAATCTTCTGCAATTGAAGCACCAGCAGTCGACACGATTCGATTTTTTTTTTCCTTGAAGAGGTGGACACGATTCCAGGTGTCACTACAGGGTCCGTGAGATGGTGGCTGATCAGTCTTCAAGGAAAGATGGACACTGGACGGAGACGGATGTTCTCTTGTACCTCTTTCTCTTAGGGGTCTCATTTCGTTCCCCCTCTTTCCTTGTCCCATTATCCAGTATGACCAATCAGAAAACAAGGAAGAGTTGCATATTAACCTAAACCTGTCTACCAACTGAACCAGAGAATTCTAAAGAACTGAAACTACTTTAGACTGCATAAGTGAATAAAACAACAGTAACACAGGACGTACGCTTACACAAGCCTTGAAATCAAAGTGGTGTCCAGGCCGACTTGTTTCCTGCAGAAGTAAGACGTGTAGTTAATTTAATTACGATACGGCGGGTCATCAGAGCAGTCATCGTTCACGCCGATGAGGTTGTTCGGGGTTTATCGACGAAACCTCGGAGGTGAAACCTGAAGCATAGAATTCGCTGGCGTCGCGCAGCAACGTGCTCTGTCGAGGCGGTTTAACGCGATTCAACTCAAAAGCAAACGAGGACCCGGGAGAAATAAAATACTAGGGCGCAGTTTTTGTTTTTAGAACTAGGTTTGATTCGTTAACCATTGGAGACCTGCATGTCAAACGTTTATATAGACAATCATACTTATCGATCGATCAATTAGCCAGTCGGTACTGTGGGCGTCCCAGCAGGGAAAATTCTATAGCAAAACGCAGCTACAGTAAACATTGGTCTCGCGTGTTTCCCGAACCCAATAACGTGCTGTTTTTGCGCTGGGGGAGATCTGCTGGTTTGCTGTCCCCATCTGAATACCCGAGAATGTTGTTTTCAATCCGTTTCCAGCGCAGTAACTGATTGATCCGACCGCGTCAGATTACAGGAGTTTGGACGCGATTGAATACTGACTCCCGCATTACTGTAAGTTTAACGAAGTTGCTAATTGTTCCTGGGGTCTCCTGCACTGTTCACACCCTTTCGTTATACTTGGATTTTGCATCGCTGCCATGGGTGCAAGAGGGGCATCGCGAATACAGCTCTCGTCCAGGAGGACCTACTGGTCTACAGAGATCTGCATGGAGTACTGGCATCCAGAAGGACATGATGGAAGACTCAGTGCTCCACATTTAGTACTTTTTATTGAATTGTGTGATGTTAGCATGCCCCGAGGGGTTGGGCAGCCAGTTGGCTTCGGACCTCTAGAGGTTGTTTTTTTCTCCTTACAGAGGAGTTTTTGGTTCCTCTCCTCCGTTGTCTTCTGGCTTTTTCCTCTTCCTGTTTTGTAATGTCAGGTATTGTCACACACCTTTGTTACGTTTCTTGGGGCAACCTTGTTGTGAAAGGCGCTATATAAACATTTTTTTTTTCAAATCAATTGAACAACCAGATCCCAACTGGTTCGATTCATCACTGGAATCAATTGAAAAGCTGTCCAAGTGGCGGGTACAGTGAAAATGAACACTCTTGATGATAAGAGTGTACAAACAGCAGGGAAAAACAATACTGTTACCATTTTACAAAGCACGGTCACAATGGCAAGCCCGGCGCGCAGGCGGCCAGGATAATGGCTGTTTGAAACTGCGGGTAAACGGAAGCCGGGAATCAAACCGCGAGGGCAGCGGAGCAGATGCTCGGCTCGCCCCCGCGCGCCTGGCAGAGGCCCTAGTCGTCCCGGGGGCGCGTGGGTGGGCAGCTGCAGGATTCGGGAAACTACCGCGCGCCTTTACCGCTTTATTGGATTCTTCTTAAACCGGGCGCCCACGTACCGCTCGTGGCGAGAAAGAGGGGGGGGGGGGGATACCGCCTTCCAGCGGGCGCTCCGCCTCGCCTGTCTGTGTTGACGCTGGGAGCAACGATGCTGAATGAGGACAACGGTTATAGGCGGCGGCAAATCCATCTAAGAACAGGAAGTCTATCGGTTAAACCCGAAGGAGGAGTTTTGTATGAAATGTCCTGAGACTTAACCTTAACCTGCTCTTTCTGTCTCACTCATTGAATTGATTACTGCAGCTTAATCGATTCTAAATGGCCCAGTCGATCAATCGTCTTGCCCTCAGTGGCAGGACTGTGCCTCAGTCTCTGCTGTTAATGAAGCAGCCCGAGCCGACTCAAACACCTTTTCCCTAGTTCCCAGCTCTACAGCAGCTCCGGCAGTCTTCTCGCCCTCCTGCTGCTCCTCGTGTGCTGCTGCCATTACGGTTGGTATCTGACGAGTGTTCTTAAGTTTAAAGGGAGGCGGAGAAAGAATGAATGAGCGAGACAGCAGAGAAGGGAAAAGACGACCCTGCTACAGATGTAAATGCTCACGGGCGCCTCCTCTACCCCCCCGGATATTTCACCTTCATGTGGTGAATGGAGTCAGGGATTGAGGCTGTGCTTAGCTAACCGAGAAACACTGCACCAACTGTCCTGGAGCTACTGGGAGGGCAGGCACTAAATATCAGAGTTACGGCACATTGAAAACTGCGGGTGGGGTGGGGCACTGTGAGCGAGGATGTAACCCATTGCACTGACTGGCCAGCTCTATCCCAGCGGTGTCACATACTGTACAACACTAAGCAACTAATACTTGGGCCCTCCGCGTCACGCTAGCCTAAAAATAGACACCCACGTCCTAGACAGATGTCCACATGAAAAGCAAGGAAGTCCGGAAAATGGGACAGAGGTTTTGGAGGGTGCTCTCTTTATCACAGCTGGATTCTAATTCCAATATGTATTAGATCACCTAAGAAGTTGGACATGCAATCTGGAAAACATAAACAGAAGGTTAAATAGATATCACGTTCAAAATTAAAAAGGACAGGTCATTTTGTTATCCTTTTGAATATTAAGGTTACAGTGACTTGTCTGGCTGTATCAGTGCACATAAGAGAAGAACAGCACCTTGGGATTCTACCACCCATCTCTTGATCTTGGACTTGCACTGTATAAACTGCATGGTTCTTCTACAGGTAGGAACCTTGCAGGCAGATGCAGGAGACCAGTGGCCTTTCAGTTGGCTTCTTTGTCCTACTGTCTGCTGACTAGTCTAGTGAATTTTAACACTCTGATCCCATTATGCTTTGTTGTGTAACACAATTCTGTCCCTGACACTGACTGAGACCCGTGTCTTGTAGTAGACCCTATGCGATCCGGTAAGAGCTGGAGAAAACAGCCAGGTGCCAGGCGGGCCTCGCGACATCCTTACCCTAATGATTACCCCAGGACTGGAGGAGCTAGTCTTTAAATAAGACACCTAAGAGGGTACACCTGGGGAACTTAATCACAAGAACAATAACTGGAGTAGTGGAGGGATTTCGGGCGATAGAAATTCAGGGAATTTGAATTGCACCACATCAAACTTCTCTGTTCTAATCACACTGTGTCCAGAACTGTGTTGCACTGCTCTGTATTTACTGTTTCACTGTGCACCATTGTACTGTAATGCACAATTAAATTGTTAGGACAGACCCTGACTTCAAGTAGGGAGGTCCCAAGAATCTGCACGCACAAAAATGATGGTCAAGAGAAGTAAAGTCCAGGAGGAGTTATTGTAGGAAACAACAAAAAACATTAGCAGCAAGCCTAATTCACTTTATCACATTGGTATAATATTGAAGTCCTATACCATGTAACCAATAACTAAGTCAATGACCCCTGGTGTGGCTATTTACATATAATTAGAGGCTGCACAGCGGCCTCTAGTGGCAGACTTTAACTGCAGCCCCTTCTTAAAATGGGCTGCCACACGTTTACTGTATTGTAATGGTACTGTACTGTACAGTACTATTTGACATACAGGCTGCAGACAAAATAAGTATAAACTTCAGTGAAGAGACCATAAGACATTTGCCATGTTTGTGTTAGTTGCAGCACGCGAACGGATGGAAATCTGTCCACAGACGTGTGCAAAAAGCAACAAAACTGCAAACAGATGCAGCTCTGTTACACACACAGTAAATTCATCCCCATATGTGCAGCAATTATCGCCCTCAGTTATGGCCAAAACGTCCACATCACTGCTGAATTTGCCAAGGTGCTGCAGTCTGCTTGGCTGTAGCTGCAGCAGCAATCTGTCACAGCAAGCTGTGAGCTCCAACAGACTCCCAGAGACACACACAGACTCACTGGTACATCCCACACACAGAAATACACAGAGGCCACTGAAAACACCAAATTGCATTGGATGAAGACATCAGACAAGGAAAATAAATAATGTATAACTCCCTCCTCTTCCATTGATGAACATAGAGCAGACACAAACACCCCACCCCCACTCCTTTCAATTTTCCATTTTCTCCACCAGTTGTTCCCTCTGTCCTCCTGTATCCCGCAGTCATTGTGTTTTACTGCATCGGGCATTTCAATACAGCCTGATCACCACAGCTCTTACAAGAATCGAAGCTGGTATATCATGATGCCACCTGAACCCTAAAACTCTGCTAAAGTGTGAGTAAATAAATGGGCAGAACTGGGCAGATAGGATCGTTGAGTTAACTACAGAGGAAAACCAAGGGGTAGAGGGTATGTGAATGGTATATTATAAGGCATGTTATCCATGCTTGTTTGGGTTTTATAAATGTTTAACTCATGCCTTAGAACTAAGCAATGCTAATAAATCCTATAGCCCAGAGTTTCTTAGCCCTGGTGTTGGGTAACCCCTGTGTTTTCTGGCTTTTACTCCTATTACACTCTTGATCACAGGCTCAAGTGATCAGGCAGGTTAAAGGAAACTCTGGAAGAAGGCTCCACAGCCGAAATATTGTGTTTCTTTTCTTCTCTTTTCAGCCTGGGATAAACCTTCCTTTGCAGCCTACGCATGCTGACGCAGCTCCCTACTCTAACTCATTTATTCGACCGTCCTCAGTCTTTTTCAAATCTGTATGTTGAGTTTCTAAAACGCTCAGTGATATATGGGACGGGCAGGTGCCCTGAGCTGACCGGTGCGTTTCAGGACTGCTCCGACTGAGGTGCGCGAGCTGAAGAGCGACCAACTGGACGTAAGCAGAAGGGGAAAACATGGACTCACCGGAGGAGCGGTCCTTCACAGCACCACTCCAGCCACCTGCAGCTGGTCAATCGAGCTGCTCCTCGGGTGGTCACCTGTTGTGAGCTGTCGGGTCAGAAATAAGGACGCAGATTCTTAATCAGGAAGTTAATGAGAGGCCGCATAAAGTTGTGGGTACTGCAACCAGGGTAGTTCTGAAGCCAACAACTGGATGCAGGAAACAAAATAAGCCAACAAGTTCATCGGTTACTGTTGTCAAGAGGCACTGGTGATTGAAGGGCTCAGCTGCAAGAAAAAGCAGCAGAATCAGAGGGACCCCAGGAATGAGATTGAGAACCACTGATTTAACATAACATCACTTTACTGGCCCTATACAACTTCTTGCATTAGGAATTTGTCTTTTTTCACACACCTCAGCTTGCTCTCCATGAGACAGACACACAGACAGTGAGAGAAGCTTGGGGTCAGAGTGCAGGGTCTGCCATTGTACAGCACCCCTGAAGCAGTTGGGGTTAAGGGCCTTGCTCAGGGGCCCAATGGAGTAGGAATCCTTCGCCAGTTGCAGGATTTGAACCAGCAACCTTCCAGCCACAGGCACAGATGCTTAGCCACAGAGCCACCGCTCCGCCCTGTATTTAACCTGTAGCAAGATATTGATATATGACAAGACTTTCCTACGTTTGCTATTGATTATGTGTTAATCAGGCAGCATGGCGGCTTGGCAGTCCTCACCCACGGATCTGGTTTCCTTTAGCCCCCCCCAAAGACACGCCGGCCAGGGTCAACGCTACCGCCACCTGGCCTTGCAAGGAATAATAAGCGGCCTTTCAGACAACGCACGCGTTTGTTGTGTGTGAGTGCCAGTATGTCTCTCGTAGTAATGCGCGCCTTTGAACGCCCACTTAAAATAATGTGTTACTACGGGCCCGTGCGGTACTGTGAAAACGCGTGAGCGCGGAATTCCGTAAAGCTGCAGTACACGTAGTACAACACACTGTATGGGCCGCTTGCCGAACTGAGTAAGGACCGATCCTGACTGCAGATAAGGGCCTATCTACCTCGGGCAGAGCAAGCAGCGCGTTGAGCCTTGTCGGCGTGTGGGCGTGAGGCTCCTGCACTCTATTAAGGCGGTTAGCTGATGCGGTGAAAAATCAACGCGCTGCCCTCGCCCTGCACGCAGGCTGCGCCTGGCGGAGATACAATTTCCGTCTGCTGCAGGGCGATTTATTTCGCCAACGTTTAGCCCCCGCGCGGACGTTCCTTCTCCCTCTGCAAGCGGCCGCTTAAAAACGCGCATCGAAACAGGCGGCGGCAGAAGGCGAGGCGCTGGAATGTGCGATCGATACTAATGGCGATGATGATGGTGACAAATCTCGATCCTATCCTGTATTTCCCAGCCCTCATACAATCTCTCATCATTTGCACGCACACACACAGTCTTCTTTTGCACGATGTGGAAGGTTTGTGATGCTGGCAGACAGTCGATAATACTAATCCCGCATCAATGACAGTGTCAGGCGCGTTCTACACCCCCGCCCCTATATCCGAGTCAATCACCGCAGCCTCAGCGGGCGAAGCTTTATCACATCTCGGCAGCTGCTTCTGCGTTCTGACCTTCCTCTCCCTTCGCTTTGGAGCAAAGGGGGGGCGGATGTGGTGCTTAAATAGAGGCGCATGAAAAAAAAGTCCCCCCCCCCCCCTTCACTTTTATTCAAAGAGACGTGCCTATGTGACACGCATCGGTCCTCTGCAAGGCTCCGGGTTCGAATCCACCCCCAAACAGCTGAAAATATCATCATAAGAGAAATCCACGGAAGGCCGCGTTGCAGAGAAGCAATAATAAATTTTCCGCGTGGCCGAGCTTCTAGTTAGTGATTGGTCATTGACGTCTTTTTTTTAGGTCTCCCGTTATTGTAGCAACTGTGAAACGCACGGTGTAAACTAGCACACGGCCTCGGGGTCCCCAAGACCCGGCCATTGCACGTCTGCCCTACCGTCCTCTGCGTTTCTGGAGAGACCTCAACGGGTTGGATTTGGGACTAGCTCGCTCGCCCCCGACGGCCGCGATAAAAGGCCTCGTCTTCTTTCTAAAAGCCGCGGGGCCGCGCTCCAGCCCACAGAGAGACACTCGTGGGCACGCCAGCGCGGTCGGGAGCAGCGAAAGCGAATTATCGACCCCGTGGTCGAGCTTGGGTAGAGGAGGTGACTACTGCCAGAGAGCCGAACACTTCACACGAGGGTGACTACCTACTTGAAGCGGCTTAAAACGAGAAAAAGCAAACATCATTGTTCTGTCTCACAAATGTGAAAAGGTTCCGGAATATTAGGGCTTCGCGTGGGTAAAAAAACGCGGGGAAGCCGAGATCGTGTCCGGTTTGATGAGTCCAAGCTCATGCACAGAGAATACATTTGCAGATAGAGAGAGAGAGATTGGTTTTAGTATTCGTTAATTATTGAAGACCGTGAATGTTTTCAGTAAGAAGTAAATGGATTCGCGCTTGAACGGTTTTTATCATAGATACTGAACGTGTTGCCCGGAACAATCGAAAATGGTTCGATAGATGTGTTATGTGCTATATACACACACGTACACCTCTGCGTGTGACACTACAGTATACTGCAATTATCAAACCTACTTTTTTTTTTTGCAGGCCGATTGTCAGTCAACAAATTCAAATCCTTCAGTAATGATTTGATTTAGTAAGGAAATCACTACTTTTCATTGCACAGCTTGGGCGAGATAGAACTATCTGAGTTAAATTTAACATATATATAAAATTCCTAATTTTACATATTACAGTTCACCATCGACTTGGCAATTAGAACTGACAGAATACCGATACGCGATAAATAAAATCTGCTGTTGAGGACTGCATGCACACTTAATAAAAAATGATTATATGATTTGAATTCCGTATTTGAGTCCTGTGGAGGGCCAAGTCAGCTCTTTAATCTATTGCGGCTATTTTTATATGCTGCGGTGTAAGTGCCGCGCAGCTAAAAACCCTGATAATAGATCTGGTTTGCTTCATAAAGCACGCTGCCAGGAAACAAGGAGGGCAATATAAGTCTTTCTGAGTGATGTCTGCTCCATATGAGAGAGCTCTTCCCATCTTCCACTGGACAGAGACGCAAAGCAGTCGTCATGGCCTGCATTGCTGTCTTCCTGTGTGTCATCTAATTACACGTCTCTGTTCCACGGCTTTCAAATAACGACTTGCTTTTTTTGTTTGTTCTGCTACTGGCGTTCAGCTCACTAAGACAGTTAACCCGACCTGTCGTGAGACACGCGACTGTAATTTGGCGGATCGATCGAATATGTGAACTAAATATCGCAACAGGATAGTTAATAGCGCTCTCCTCACACACAAAACCCTAGATTGTAGGCATTATTAGTTGGCTAAATGAAACACATCCTTTTTTTTCCCTGCAGCTGATTCTGTGTTTGTATGTCTAAGTATTCCTACGAAGCTGTTCATTAGAACAAAAGATCGAAGCTGTTGTCGTCGTGGAAAAGCACAGACTGCCACGTTTTTCCGCGTTTCGTTTTTTCCGCGTGTTGTTTGGTCTTTTGCTTATTCTTTTTTTTTTAGCTCTGTCCTTCTGTTTAAAAGCGGCAGGATAGCTGACGAAGCACAGCAGCATAACTTCATAAGATGCTTTATGAATAAACCAGTGACATTCACACCGATGTAGACTCGCCTTTTTGCGCGAGAATAAATTAACATTTAACACTCACTGCAGGGCTTACAACCGAGGGAGGAAGAGTGGGGTGTTGGAGGGGGTCGATGTGGGAAACGTCAAAGGACGAATTTAGAGGGATTGGGGGACTGGGAAGATGCGCCCTGCTCCTGTTACGCTTTCCGGGAGTGAGCGCTTTGTTTCGTGGTCTCGGTGGCGTGGAGACTCGGGTGGGCAAACGAGAGAAAGACCGGAAAAACCCGGAACACGGGAGTCTCGTGTTTACAAATCCAATTTAAAATAAATGAGAGGCTTTTGTTATTATTATTATTATTATTATTATTATTATAATTAGCTTTCGATGTGCACGGGTACTGCGGTGCCTTTTGTTAACCGGAGGAGAGTACTTACTCGTGCGCTATGCAGGGGTGGGCTAGGAGGGTAGTGGAGCCATCGCCCACTAGCTACGGCTTCTGCAGGGGAATGTCTGCTCTCTGCCCAAGCTCTGTGTCTCTCTCAGCGGCTGAGTGTGTGCGTTGCTGTGTCTGCGTGTGTGGCTAACTGCAGGAACTCAGTATGCGAAGCACAGCCGCATCTGGGAAAACCTCTTCTCTTCGCTCTTTTTATCTGCGCCTCCTTCAATGAAAAATACTATTTCATTCACCAGTTTCCGTTCATTCATCAAATCAATGCAGCGTGGAGAAGAATAGGGTTCGATCCTGACAAAATTCTTATCAATGGAGCGCTGACGTCAATGGACAGCCTGACGTCATGTCACGTGGCCTGCCAGCAGGACTACAAATACCGTGGTCGCTGTCCCTGGTGCTGAAAAGCTTCTTAAGACGCCGCGCCGGGTAGTGGTAGCGCCGTCGGACTTCAGTGTTCCGAAAGAGCATTTAGAAAAGCAACAACAACAAAGAGAGAGAAAAAAGAAGTGATTTTGTTTTTTAGAAAGTGACACAAGAAAAGATAGAACATAAAGCTAGCCAGTGACGCTCGCCTTTCCAAATCAGAAATTCTGGGTGAGTAAAACATTTATGTTTCTGATGTTCGTCATTAAAACAGCAGCTGATAAAACAATCTGTCTTTTAAAATATTTTAGGTATTGTGGTTTCCAGATGAAACGATTTTCTGGAAATTCAAGTGCGGTTTCAATGTATGTTTGTAGTGTGCGATGTAAGTTATAAATACTCGGGCACAGGACTCATTTCATATTTCCCATGTTGTTCAAATGGACACTGTCGTACTGGGGGATTCTGCGGGGGATGACACTGGAGTTATACGTGTACTTGTAGTCGCAGACGCAGTGAACGATCACCTAACAACAACATTATACGACACGTTGTTAGTCATCTTAGACACACCTGTAGATCTCCAGAAGTCACCCCTTCACGTTTTTTCCTTAGCTTTAGGCAACCAAAACCGAAATCTATTCCGCATTAGGAGCAACGCCTACGTCGGGGAAAAGAGTGGCGATAATACCGCGAATAGTAAGAAAGGCTTCTGGGAAGAGGAGCGATGCGAGAGAAGCGGGGTGAAGAGCCCACGCGGTGCTGGGCTTGCGTGTCTGTCCCGTGGGGGCAAGACATCTAAAATAGCGCCAGCCCCCGGAGATTACACGGGGCAAGCGCTTCTTAGGAAGGGATTAGGATCGGAGCCTGGCGCTCCGAGCGCACCGGACACAGAGCCGCGGAACTTCGGAGCAACCAGCTGGTCTCGTCAAAAGACACAGCGCTGCCTCCAGGCCAGTGTCCGAGTCAGTGCAGGTCCCCCTTCGTCACTTCATAAAACAATGTTACAACAGTGTCGGGAGCGGGAGGAAGCGAGATGGGGGGCGTTTATAGAAAGAAAGCCGATGTGTGTAAGCCAGTGATGGGGGCGGATTAAAGGGTAAAGGTCGAGGGCCGAAGGGTTAAGATGGCAGAGCGGCCGGGGAGCCAGTGCAGAGATGTAAGGAGGAAAGCGGGCAGCTGTCCCACCGACTGGCCGGGAGTGAACCTTTCCGATTAGCGGTCTCTGCTTTGCGTCCGGTGGACTGCGAACAGCACTCAAATAAAGCCCGAGACAGGCGCCGGCTACAACACACTACAGTAGGTATGGGGGGTTATTATTGACGGACACCGACTAAGAAGCACTTCAGCTATAACCTTGCTCCTTTGTGGTAGATTCCAGCGGGGAATTGAATGGCCCAATGGAGACTAGAGGGGAGGTGGGGGAGAAGCAAAGTTTTAAACCGTGAAATGTTAAATACGATGGCAGCAGCTGCAGCCGTTCTCTTTACAAAACCACTGCTAACCCAAAAATCTATCAATCCTGCAGCAACACTTTGAAGCTGCGGTCGCGCTTCACTTTTCCATTGTCCTCCCGTGCGGCTTCGCTCCGCTACCTGGAGTCAAACGCGGCGATCATACGATCCCATCGCACTAGGAGCCGCAGATCAACCGGATCGACCGTCTCAACCGGTGTGCTTCCGGTGAATAAACTTTTCCTAAAAATCGACGACGAAAGTTGCTATAGAAACAGTTCCTATTAGAGAAGAGGTTAAAAAAATAAATGCAGATTTCCCCGGTTACCAAGGCAACGCTTCGAGCCCACCTTACAACCCCCCCCCCCTCCCCACGCACGGCTCTCGAGACCTGACCTTTTTTTTTTCCTCTCCGGTGATTCAATAATGCGGCGGCTCGTGCACAACCGCCAGACCCAGCGCTCGCGCCTCCGTGCCGCTGCACGGCAAACTTCGCCGCGTCGACAAGACTCACCTGTGCTCTTTGTGTCCAGTTTAAGTAAAGAAAATGACTACATCTGTCATTTTTACTAAGAATGAATAAAGAGTAATGGGTACTAAAGAGGAAATTACTACAGGTGAAGTCAGCAGCGCTCAGTCTTTTTAATAGGAATTAAGGGTCTACAACCCTGGTCCTAGTTTGCCTCCATTCTGCGGGTTTCATGCACAGCATTAACTTAATTTCTAGACTTGAAACAATTTCTTTATGATTTAGAATTTGGTCAAACCGGTCAAAATAATGTAGACATTGATTTGGATTACTAGTCTAATAACCTTTTCAACACTAGCGGACCACTTAAGAGTGTTCTGAACTGAGCCGACCGCTTGTTCGGTTCATCCGTCGCCCGTCGGTGTTTGCAATCTTCTGGCAATCAGGCGTGCGCTTTCGGTCTTGGAGCTCTGCAGATCCGGGATTGGAGCCCCCTGGTGGGAATTGAGCGCCGTGTCAGCGGCAGGGGTTCGCAATCACGTCCAGTGGACGGGCCGTGGTCGGTGTGAAGTTGTGTGAATGGGGCGAGGGTGGCACCTGCCCCACTGCCAGGTGATCGAATGGCTCACGTCCAGCAGGTACCCCCCCTCTGCCTCGTTCAATGGCGTGATCAGAAACAGACCGGGTGGCTGAGTGGGCGTCGAGACATTAACCGCGGTGGGGAGGACAGTGGCGTCCACTGACAAAGTTTCCGTCTTCATCCGTCCCTCGTACACATGCTAAATGTGTAGCCCAGACATTCAGCCACTCAATCAGGAAAGCCAATCAGGTCAGGAAAGATCAGGGTTAAAAACTAATTACAGATTGGTTAGCATTTTCTCTGATGCTGTGAGAAGCCGTTCTGCATCAGAGTGGCTGGAAATGTGGTGAGACGTTAAAGCATAGTGCTCATACTCCAGCTTTTCTACGCTGACCAAGTCATTATGTTTTACAGAGAGATGGACAAAAGGCTACTTTCACCACCACTAATAAAGCCAGTTACTGTATATGGCTCAAGACAGAAAACCCTGAGAAACCATAGCTCTCTATTTTCTCCAGAATGGGCATTTAAAATTCAATCAATCACTTTAAAGAATCACTGTGTCTTAGAAGCAGCAATCAATTGATGTGACCTTTTTTTTATATTCACCATACCAGATATATTCTGTTTTGCAAGCTGTGTCCTATTAAGCCTAATTCTGGGCAATCGCTGCTTTGAGGAAAATCGTCCATCTTGTCTTCCTTCAGAACTCCGGCTCAAAACACACGACAAACTGGGATTGATCTGTAAAAGAAATGGTTCCCATGGAGAACACCAGTTATGATACAAATAATTGACACACCTGAAGAAGGCTCCTCAGCTGAAACGTGTTTATTTTTAATTTCCTTCCAGAATGAAATAAACCTCTACTTGTTCTAATTGTTCTAAATGTTGTTTTAAACTTAATATTGCATTTTATTATTTCAATCTGCTGACTGTTGAACTGACGTCCGAGTGTGTTTGGTGATGTGTGAGAGAAACATTCCCACTGCTAAATTGTTGTCCAACTCCTACAGGTTGTTGTCTTGCGATGTGAACCTTGGTCAGATTTGGTAGTGGTTAAGTTCTGACCCCTTCCAATTCTGGATTATACTGGAATTTTAGATCTCTTTCAAAATGGGGAATTATTACTGCTGAAAGTATTATAAGATGTGTTTATCCAAAGCAACTGAGTCAGAAAATGAACTATAAAAATGGAGAAACAAAATTGCGTGATGTGGGATGATGCAATAAAGCATTCAAATGTTGTATGATAAAAACATTTCTGTACTTCTTGTAGTTGGCACCTTATATTGTTTTTTTTTTTAAGATGGTCGTGGTGAAAAAAAACAGCATGGCTCTATTTGCCCAGAGCCTCTGTCATGATTCATCACATTGCAAACCAAGTGAAAACAGATGCAGCTGTATGGGCACAACTGAGCCACATCACCGTGAATAATCCTCTACAGATCTCAACTGCCACCTGCTCAGATAAATAAGGGTCCATTAAATGTAGAGATGATTGTCAAATAAGTATGTAGTTTAATGAAACTACAACATTTTCACAGATGAAAAGCACTGTTGGTGATGGAGGATATTGTTATTCGTACTGTGTATCTGTGACATCATATATGGCTTCAATATTAATTCTACAGCATATTCAGATTTTTAGTTCACATTATGAGATTCAAACCCCTTATGAGCCGTGAATATTTAACGAAGAACACTACGGAAGAGTGCCTTTTGAGAATTCTGTGATAAAACCATAGACTACGCAAATAGTTTAATGAGGAGCCAACAGTGACTGTTCCTTCCTGATGTTTAATGTCATTCTCATCCTTGTCCTCTCTTTTTCCACCGCCAGGTGGGTCGCGCCCATCTCAAGGTCATGATCCCGTGCCAACACACCTTAAGTGCCCCTCTGTTGCTGTTGCTGCTTGGCACTAGCTTGGCGTGGACCGATGCTGCCCCAGGGGCAGAAGAGAAGTATGGTGCCACGAGTGTCTCCCGCCCCCTCCCGCCGGCGGTGGGAGTAGCGCAGACCGCGCAGAAGGAGTCGAGAGAGCAGGGAGACGGCCAGACGCAAGGGCTGAAGAAAGAGGCGAGGTCGGCCCCCGAGCCAGAGGACGAGCTCTTCAAGGACGTGGACCCCAAAACCCTGGCGGCCGTCCTGCTGGAGGCCCTGAACCA
This sequence comes from Lepisosteus platostomus, assembly GCF_059453375.1. NCBI lineage: Eukaryota > Metazoa > Chordata > Actinopteri > Semionotiformes > Lepisosteidae > Lepisosteus > Lepisosteus platostomus. The sequence continues at coordinate 7,260,293 of NC_142614.1, forward strand.
GCAGGAGGGAGCCAACCAGGAGGCTGGAGAGGGGGCTGGGAAGGGGGAGACCGCGAGAGAGGCGCTCCGGGGAAGCTCGGAAGAGGGGAGGCGTGAGGAGGCAGAGTCGCAGCTGATCTGGGGAAAAGAGGGGCTGGAGGAGCGAGAGAGGGATCAGGAGGAGGAGGAGAGGAAGAGAGCAGAGGAGGAGGAGAGGCTGACGGAGAGGGTGAAGAGTCGGACACGGAGCCAAGAAGGTTTGGGTGTGGAGAGCAAGAGCCAGGAAGCTGGAGGGGCAGGAAGAGGGGGCGAGAGGGAGGAGGGGGAGGAGCGCGTGAGGGGGGGAGGGCAGGAGGAACAGGAGGAACAGCTGAGCCCCCAGGAAGTGGAAAACCTGCAGGCCATGCTGGAGGAGCTGCAAAGCTACAGCACCACCACCAAACGAGAGAGGGACTCCCTTAACGTGGTGGAGCGGGGAGTTGGGAAGCCCAAACTATGGAAGGACAGAACTGGGGGTTACAAGGCCAGCCTGGATTCTGAAGCCAATGAGGTCCTACAAGAACTGGGGGCCTATGAGCGCGTGATGGGGGCCATGAACAAAGGGAAGACACAGCAGAACAAAATAGATGTGGAGTTGGGGGGGGACACAAAGAGGGGGAAGCAGTCGTACATGGGGCAGAACTTCTTCGAGGATTCCAACCAAGGCGTGGATGACGAAGAGGAGGAGGAGATCCTGAGCCCTGAGGAAGAAGAAGCAAGGGCCAGGGCCGAGCAGGAAGAGGTGAGGAGGCAGGCAGCCGAGGCGCAGCGTGCCAAGGAGGAAGAGGAGAAGCTGGCCGACATCGCCTCCGACCTCCTGCTCCAGTACCTGGTCAAGCAGGACGGGGCCGAACACAGGAAGCAGCAGAAGCAGCAGAAGCAGCAGGAAGAGGTGCTGAACTCCCTGGCAGGGGCTCGGGGCAAGAAGCTGCCCGTGGTCAGCAGTAACGCAGCGGAGGACAAGCGCTCCGATGAGGACGATGACGACGACGACGACGACGACGACATTGACCCCCAGACCATCGACAAGCTGATCGAGATCTCCAGCAAGCTGCACCTGCCGGCCGACGACGTGGTGGACATCATCAACGACGTGGAGAAGAAGAAGAAGAAGGACGCCCCCGAGCCCCGCCCGCGCAAGCTGCCCCCACCGCCCCGCAGCAACTCACCCCCACCTCTGCCCGCCCCCCAAAAGCCGCGCCAGAAGGACAAGTTCCTGCCCAAGCAGGCCGCTCGTGTCTGGCAAAAGCAGACCTTCTCATCCTACCCCTCTTACTCGCCCTATCAGAAGCCCTTCCGCTCCTACTACCCCTTCTACTACCCACCCCCCAAGCCCCGCTTCCGCAACCAGGAACTGTCCGTCAACGACATCCTGGGAAACTCCCTGGACTACGACCTGGACCCCAGGCCCTGGCGGTACCAGCTCAAGCCCAAGCCCAAGCCCAAGCCCTGGTCCCGCCCTCAGCCCAGCGCCCTCTTCATCTCCAACTACATCCGCCCCAGAACTTACCTGCCCCCGCCCCCGCCCCGCCGCGCCCTGCCCCCCGCCCGCCGCCGGCCCTACTACTACTCCAAGCCCATCCCGCTGATGCCCCGCGACGAAGACTACTACGACCCGGGGCAGGAGAGCGAGGAAGAGCTGGAGAACTTCATCGAGAAGGTCTTCCTGAAGCGCCCTCGGATGTTCTAGTGAGAACAGGCCAGCCGGTGCAGTAGGAGTGCGTTTCTGTTCCATTAGATCTGTTTTTTCCATTGGTTCGGAAGGGAGGACCTGTATGTTTATGCCTTTACCGGTTTCTCTTTCCGTTTTCTGACTCCTAGTACTGTCAGTGGATGTTTGTGTGTCGTTCCGGGTTACTTTCTAATTGCATGAATCGGACAGGGGAACCAGATGGCCACTGGCCTCACTCCCCTCCACCCCCTTGCCCAACCTGCCAACAGAGACAAGCAGTTTTTTTTTAAGGGGGAGGGGTGGGGGGTGGGGGTGGAGTGAAGAAAATGAACTAAAATATGAAAAAAAATACCAGTCCTTCACTGTGCCAGTCCCCCTACCCTGCATTTCTTGATCCAGCTGTGTGGCCTTCTTTGAAAGACCCATTCCTGGTTATTAAGCCTCTAGCACACATCTTCAAGAAAGTCCAGATATATCATTACTGACCCATTCATCACCTACCTCAGTACCTTTAACCTTCCGCGTACCTGTCAGCCTATTTTGTGCCACCCCCCCCGTCGCAGAAGCTTGGCTTCTTGTGGCGCTGAGAACGTGCGTCCCTGTAGGATCTTCCGTCAAAAACACTTGCGGACACGGGCCGGATGACGTCACCGACTTCGGGTCTCCCACGCTTCCAGCTCGCGCTCTAAGTCGGCTTTCTGAATATCTGACGGCTGGCGAGATCGGTTATGCTCCCGCCTCTCGAACCACGGTCAGCACGCGAAAGAAAAAAATAGCGAGATGTCGTCAGGGATTTAAATGCTTGGAGATGGGACTGCAACGTTATGGATGGGGGGGGTTGATGGCTGATGACGTCATTGTTCGCGCCAACGTCACCTGCCCGAGTAGATCAGAGTGATCTAGAAGTCTTAAAGTATTCGAAGCCCAACACACCCGCAATCCCTTTCCCCGCCTCCTAAAAGACGTGACGATCACGGCCTGAGTCGGAGACGTTTGCTGCGAGCTACCGCGTCATATTGCTGAAGCAGATCCAGCACAAAACCAGTCGAACATGAGCGACGTGGCCTTTCTTGCGTTCCTGAATCACAGAACTGAACTTGCACTTTATACAGAATTCTCCCTGGCTGATTCTTAGTTCCAGAAATTGAAACTATGTCGTGGTTTACCGACCTATATCATCATTAAGAGCAGGAATAGTAAAGCGTTTTGCTCCTGTGCGGAACTGGTTTTGTACTCAAACTAAAAAGTGTTTAAAATCCCCCCCCGCAAAAAAAAAAGTTTTAACGAACATTTTCTCTCGGTAGGCTGTTTTCACCAGTGGGCGGAACGATTCTCCTTCTCCAAGCACTGTCGCTCGCGCTCTTTCCCGCCGTTTAGAAGAACGCACACAGAGGGGCCGCGCGCCACCTAGTCCGACTGTTCCCGATCGTCACCCACGAGCCGAATAAGACCGACTGGGGCTGCGGTCCTCGGTTTGATGTTCGTGCGCAGTCGAGAACTGACTCATAGTACAAGACTACATTTGGTTTTTCTTGTAAGGGTGAACGTTAAAAGAAGACGGCGCGTTAACTCGGAACAAGCTGTAGACATGCGCTACATTAAGGGAAGAACGAGACGTGACTGACCAGGTGTCGGACGCCTAGGAGAGGGCATCCATGGGCATCTTTCAGCGAGAACGAGAGGACGACTGCTGGCGCGGCAAAGTCACAGTTTGCTCCGCCGAGCTGCGCGCAGTGTCCTTACGGCGCACTAGCCGGCTTGGCGAGACACAGAAGTCAAACTCTTACCTCACCCGGCCCAGGAGCCCGGGGTCGGCTTTTCGGTGGCCCGACTCGAGCCCTTTGGAGCTCGATACTCGGACTTTTCCTTTTCGGACCAACGTGCCATTACACCCATATCTCACAGTATTCAACCGACAAGTGTCAGGGTTAAACTAAGCAGAAATCCAAGCCTATGTGATTCGTAGTTTAGTTTTTCCTCAATCCGTGACGGTCTTTAATAGTTTTTTTATGTTCTTAGAACACACGACACAAAACAGTACAAAACTGAGGTGTACAGACCTGTATTACCTCAAACAGTATTTGCCTCGCCTTAAAAGCAGGTTGGTAATTTTACATACATCGTATTCACTCGGAGTGGACTCGTAACCTGCAAGGCGAGGGACAAGCAATCACTGCCAAATGTTAAGTTAGGGGATTCGAATCAAATGTCGATTTGATAGATCTTTTAAATGAGGCGCAGGCACTAATGAGCAGGTGGGTTGAATTGACTAACCAAGAGAGAGGCTAGTTACCGTGTATTCGTAAAGAAGCACCGCATTCAGAAATATCGTTATTAGACATATTAGACGTAGCCAACTTTGTTATAGAATAACTAGAGTTAAGTAACATTTTTTTCTATAATCTGTTCTGGTTTCAAGTAAATTGCTGCATGCTCATCGTCATCACTTGAAATTGTAAGCCCTGAAGTACACACAGCGGGTATGGCAGGTTAAAGGTAAAAATCATCGCTGTATTTGAAGCAGTAAAGGAACACTTAAGGAAAACCGTCGGAAGTAACTTGGCATCTGTTTTCTGAATTTTTTTACACTAATTTCCTATTCTTCATTGTACCCGAGGTTTCTTACTTGTACAGATGTGTCTGAGGGTCACACGTATTTATTTCCTTGACAAATTTCGGTGCAAAACATCATACATTCCAAACATTTTTGCATAGAAGTTTAAAAAGAGCGGTATACAAAAAAAAATCTAGTGATAGTAAACTATTGCCTTATAAAACACCTGGGTCCCATCCGTCACTGCAGGGTGTTTCCGGAAAATCTATCTGAAGGTGTTTGTGACCGTTGTTGCTATACTTTCCGGTGAAAATAAGCGTTTTTTGTATGTTAGTTTCCGTAGTATAGCTCAGGCATGCTGCTAATGTTGTGTGATCCTGTGGATTCGTCGTTTACAAATGGAAGGCGTGGCAGAGTGTTTGGGAAGCCAAAATAAAATAAATCCTTGGATTTTTTTATGCTTTTTGGCACAATTAGTAGTGACATTTTTTTTTTCTTTAAAGAAGAGTGGCGAAAAAACATGAAAAACTACGTGCTGAAACCCCTTACCTTTCTATCTGGTACTCAGAAGCCAGAGGCTTAAGTGACGTCATAAAATACAGTACGTCATTGGACTTTATTAGCCGATGCACGAGAGATATTGAAGCACAGAGAGTGTGGTTTATAATTATGACACATTGTTTTTTAAATGAAAGAAGCGCAAGGGACCTACAACTCAAACGATAAGGATGTTTAATCTCTTCACCTACGGGCAACATTCCATTCGCTTGCCATTTAAGAGGCTACAATGGCGCCTTTTACAGATCGACCGCTTCTAGTCGGGTAGGGGTTCGCTCAGGGAGTTGCAGAGAGAGGGGTGGGTGCGGCGCTCGCGCGGAGGAGCGCGGCAGAGGTGTCTAATCACGAGAACAGCCGGGCAGTGGCGAAAACCGAAGGAAACGGACTAATTTCTGCACGTTTGTCTGTACTGCATCTCACAACCGCTGTGGAAAACATAACGTGTTGTTTTTGACAAAATCAGTGGGAATACTATTCAATGAAGAAAAAAAACTTGAGTAATTCTGTAAGTCTTGTACAAGGATCCTGTCTGTGATGTTCTTTATAGATGTACCTGTATTTAATAAACATGCATTGACTCGATGTAAATAGCATGTTGATTACTAGTTTTGCTATACAGAGAGAAATAAATAAAAGCAACTATTTTATTAAATGAGTTTTTTTTAATTCCTTTGAATATATCTGACCCATCAAAAGGGCTTCGACTCTTTCAATCTTCATAATTGCCTGCGTGTTACATTCCCGTACAGACCTTCCAAGATCTCAGCCTCACTGCGGCAAAAAACCTGAAGAAATAACTGTTTCCAGTCAATATAACCTCGCCGTTATATTTCCATATCACCTTCTATCCAGACGACTTTCAACACGGTTGCGGTAGTGACCAACCTGCTCCATCTCCTATCTGTGAAGAAAATGCAGGATTCCGTATTTTTTTTCTTTACAGTTAAATTCTAAAACAACAACTCAAACGACAGCTGACGAACGCGGGACGAACGCGCGTCTTTTGCACCCTTGTTAACAGCCGACACCCCAGCTGCTGTCTGACTTCGAGAAACGAAGGGCTGACGGCCTAATAAAAGTGTACTGAAGGCGTAGTGTGCCGTTGCCTGCAATAATAAGGTATTATGATGATTCATATTTCTATGGCTCTTCTCAAAGTGCTTTACAGTAAACAAAAAAGCACACAGTGAGAGGAGACAGCAGGATTACAGTTACAATAGGGTTTTGGGATACAGTTGAAAAGCAAGTGGACAGACGCAGAACCAATTAAATAAAAGCCCCCTCTACAGAAGCAGGTTTTGAGTCTTGATTTGAATGCGCTCAGGGAAGGGGACTCTGATATCCTTGGGGATAGAATCCCAGAGCTCTGGGGCGCAGCAGGAGAGGGCCCTGTCACCCATAGGATGTAGACGGGCCTGGGGGACGGACAGGAGACCAGAGTCAGATGAACGAAGGTTGCAAGATGGGGAGCGGGGGGCTAATAAGAAGTATTATGATTATGGGATAAGGTTTCCCAAACATGGGTGACAGTTTGGAGCGCCTGTATATTACTGAAGCCCACGCGGATGCAGCGGTCATTCCCCTGGGAATGTGGGCAGTGGTGTGGCGGAGAGCTCCCGCATCGGCTCCCCGCCGGTCAAGGAGGAACATCGCCAGCTGGAATCCCATCCCGAGTGGCGCTGGGTCCCACTGGGGCGAGGGCGCGCAATCTGGGCCATACCGCCATCTCTGCACTCCCGAGTGGCTACTCCGAGTCGAAGCCGTATCCAATTTCCCCGGATCCCGCGGCGAGTGTTCCAGAATCGCCTGCACACCTCCCCACTGCCTCCAGCAAAACACTCGGCTCAGCCCAGGGGAGGGGGCAGCTTCTTGCGTTATCCCTGGAAAAACCAATCCGCGCATCCGGTCATATCTCCATCCATCAGCTTCCCAAGACTTGGCCTATACATCGAACGCTGTGATCCATAAAGCAGGGACCCCCCCGTCCCACAAACCCACGATCCATTTCTGCACACAGCCACTGCGCACACCAGCATCATCGGTGCGTACCCAGGGGGAAATACACAAAGGCATTTCGACGAATCAACTGGCATCGCACCCGTTTCATTCACAGGCTCATGCTAATCAAGGTCATATTGGAATCCGTAAGGCTGTGTAATGTGCCATCCTGATGCTCCAGAGAGAAACATTCTTGACAGCAGAGTCCAAGAGGCGCTCAGATAACATTAATCATGTCAACTGCATGAGTCATAGCACCCACCAAGCAGCCAGAGATTAACCTTCTGTGCCAGCTCTTCGTGCAACATTCTGCAAGCAACTGGCTTTCTGCTTTCGCACGAAAAGGAAGAGGGACTGACCTGCACAGCACAGGGCAAGTTCCAGGTGCAAGGGAAGGCAGGCAGAACCCCAGGTGTCCTGGCCACAATACGGGGGCCACTGGTTTTACACGGGCTGTGATGAGGGGTCAGTCACAGGTACAAGGACAGCAACAGAAGAGAGGCACGTGCTGACTGCTCAGGGCCGGACAGGTAGATGGAGCTGAACTGACTGACAGACACGCAGTAACTGCTGTACCAGTAGGAAGGAAAACTGGGAGCAGCTGTTCTGGGCATCAGAGAGCATTTATCTTATTTATAGATGCAGGAACAGAGGAAAACTGCAATACGCTGGCAGAGTTGAGGAATTTTGATAAGAAGGAAGTGCAACAATCCAGCAATTCCATCTTCCCCCAAGAGAGTCGGCTGTGTCAGGACTGCACAGAGGGCATCGGGGAGAGGTGACTTTCTTCCGATTCTTTCTCCGAGAGCCTCTCGGGGCATGCTGGCACTTGGGCTGGACTCCTCACACCCCACACACTGAGGAAATGTCACAGGGGGTCAGGCTGGTCAGAAGGGCTCACAGAGTGCTGCAGATGGATGGTGGGATAGACGTGCGCCCCCTTCCCCACCCACCTTCTCTGCAGGGGCCCGTGGGTGAGAAGCTGGTGCAGTGAACTGGCTCACTGCGCCACTGCCACACAGGGCCGGTGACTCATCCTTCACTCACGAGAACACACACCCACCTGGACACACACTGACAGACGCACAAATCCATTCAGATTTCCATACCTGGGAGGGCCTCGTACAGGCTCTCTCTCTATTAATCCTGACTGTTCTCATTAAAACAAAGCCGGACCTGGGCGGAAAACAGACACAAATGAACGGGTTTTGGCACTTTCTGATTTCAAAAATGCATTTGGCTTTTAAAACGTCACTGGTATGGTGAAGACCTCCTCCCTAGCCCCCACAATGCCTCCTGTTTGTCAGGAGTTACTGTCTTTGTGAGGATATTTGCTCATATATGGCAGTCACAAACAGAGCAGTAGCTCTGTACACACACACACCCAGACCCATCTTGCTTTCTCCCTCTCCGAGATTACCAGACAGACGACACTGGTCACATACTCAGCTTGGTTTTATTATAAAATTCCATTCACACACAATTCCCTTTTTCATCTCTGTCGTCATACAGCAGAAGGACACCGCCTTCTTCCAAAGGCAATGATGCCCCATTTCCCTGAGACCCCCCCCATCCCCAGCACTGATCCACAGGCTTGTCAGTCGCACGCATTGTAAAAACACCAGGAGGGCTTCCTGAAAGGACACCGCAGTGGATGTGGGCACCCCACAGCTGTCACGAAAAGAATTTCCCCTGCGTGCTTATTAGAATCGTGAGCACAAGCTGAATCTGGAACAAAAAGGCAATTCTGAGCTGGGTGGATAAGATGCTAAAAAATAACTGGGAGATCCTTATGCTTAAAATTGATATAAAAACACCCCAAACCCACCAAGAGGGTGCATTCAGTTTGAATAGCAGGGGACAGTCTTACCCAGGAGGGCCCTGATACTCGGGGCACTACAAAGAAACCATTCTTCCACGAAACAGCTTCTATCTTGCTAAACGTGGTGCACAAGGGTAATCTACCTCTCTAGTCAGAGAAATGGAATGCATGCAACAGTAATAATTTACCCTAGAACTAGTCTGCAGTAATTACAGAGTACAGTACAGAAAGAGGGGGGTGGAGGCTTGCAGTGACATAGCTCAAGGACACAAACTCTACCTTGAGTAGCAAAAAACAGGGCAACAGGTATTGCTATAGCTCACCATCATTACACACCGAGATCCTGAGTCCAGTGAAGTCAGGAAACAGCACAAGACATTGTAATGATGGGGAAACAGAGTGGATGCAAATATGATTTAAAATGTTAGGGTATTGTGTGAAGTCAACCTTCGAGGTTAGCATATTACCATCCTTACCACTGCACAGCCACGCACAAACATGGTTAACTGGAGGCCAGCTTCCTGATGGGCCCCTGCTGATGAAACTTCAGAGCGCCTTCCCTACGGTGGGAGAATGGGTTTCCCTGCAACACGCGTGACCCCCGTTACACGTGTGCGGCACGCGGATCCACATTTCTACAGCCGAAGCTAAAGCTGCAAAAATCAGTTGGAATATGCCCCAGAAACTGAAAATATAAAAGTCCTTGGAATGTTGTAAAGTAAAATGCTGAAAAGATCTGGAATTTTGTAAAGTACTTGGGATGGAAGAATCATTTAGAGTATCAGGAATTATATGGATTAATAAATAGCATTAAAAATCTTTTCATTGCACTGTTTGGTGGTCTGCGCGGGTTCACTGTTTAGTGACGCTCCTTCAGTGGGCATCCTTTCATCAGAACGGCACAATCACAGAACACCCACGTGAAAGAGTTGTGCTTAAGAGTAACCAAACCACATCAGCTCCAGCTGGGAGCGTATCTCCCCCAGTGTCAGCATGAGATCACACCCACCAACTCACATGGCTCAAACCTGCCTGCCCCCAGTCAGCTGCATCCCACACAGCTCCTCGCCGGCGCCACCTGAAGGCTCTGTGTAGTGAAAACACTGGGAGTCGTGTGGATCCGGGGCAGTAGGGAAAAAGACAGCAGCGGGGGCAGTTAACACAGGGGCTGAGATAGGAGGACGATGCACACAGAAGCTGCGGTCTCAACAAATCCACAAGTTCCCCCAAGGCCTGGCCATGAAGTGGCCAGTGGGGCTATAACAGAGACACCAAGCCTGACACCCCAGACCTCTTGATGCAAACCTCAAAAGAGCTCCACGCTGCTTAGATCCTTCCCAGTAGAGGCACAGCGGAGGCGTGAACTGGGAGTCCCTAGCAATTCATCTCACTCACCTCAACTCCTGTGACTTGGTCACGAACTCGAGCTGGGGCCATGCAGAGGACAGAACCAAGCGCAGTTCATGACCAAGTGACTGTGCTGAAGAGTCTTGGGCGCTCCCTGAAAAACTGGGGGGAGCACCAACACATCAGAGCTGGTCTGGGGGGGGGGGGGGGCAGGATTTCAGCCGAGACATCCCTGGCACTCCTCCTATAAGCCACTTTGCATACTCTGTGTTGAAGACGGTCCTCTCTTTGCCCGCTCAGAAATAATACAAAAGCTGGAGCCCTTGCAGGACTTCAGACCAACAGAGACCCGTCTTGGGCATCAAACAATGATGTTTCTTTCTGAACCGACAATATTAAACATTTTCCAGGAATCTCTTGACCATGATTCCCCTTGAACCTTTTTTTTTGTCCTTGATCCATTTCAAAAGTTATTTAGATTGGAAAGGAAATCAAGCACTGTCGTCCCTTGAGTGAGAATCATCCTACCCACCCCCCACCCCCAACCCATCCCCTCCTGGCCTGTACTTTCTGTCCCACCCCACCACCCACACCCACCCGGCCAAACTCATTTTCTTCCCACGACACTCCCAAGCTCCTAATCCCGTAAATCCATCATTCACTGTGTCCCAGCATCTGACTCAGTCCCAGGCGTCAGCGAGGCTATGCCAGACCCATCTCCTCCAGTACGCTCCGCGGGGATTCGTCCTCCTAAGGAGGAACAGAAAAGCACAAGGAAGGTTCAGAACCAGTCGGTTCTTGCTGTCGCTGCTGGTCCTGTAAGAGCCCGGAGGGCTGCTGGATGAGATTCAGGAAGAGCAGGGCCTTCTGGCTCATGATCGGCTTCGTCCTTCTGCAAGGATACCTTTGTGCTTTGGAGATCACAGACAAGAGTCTGAAAGACCCTGATATACTGTAGTGTACGACCCATAATTACTATGCCTCGTTTCCTGAAGAAAGAAGGGGGAGAGGGGTTCAACTTCTTTATGGCTAAAGAACCCCCTTTCAAAGAAATCTGTTTCCACAGTATTCCATAGCCTGTAACCATTATAAATAACATTACTGTCAATTATAAAAGCATCGGTAGCTGAACTGTGGGTCAGCAGGTCAGAACAGCTCTGCTCTATGCCAGTGTCCCCTAAGGTTCCCCAGACCCCCAGTTATAATAATTGCTCACACTTATATAGCGCTTTTCTGGACATTGCTGCTCCACCTGGATGATGCGATGGCAGCTATAGTGCGCCAGTACCCTCACCACACACCAGCTCTCAGTGGGGAGGAAAACACAGTAATGAAGCCAGTTCAGAGATGGGGATTATTAGGAGGATTATTACTGGTGAGGGCCAATGGGAAATTTGGCCAGGACGCCGGGGTTACACCACGTTTTCAAGAAACACCCTGGGATTTTTAATGACCACAGAGCCAGGACCTCGGTTTTATGTCTCATCCAAAGGATGGCACCTTTGTACAATATAGTGTCCCCGTCACTATACTGGGGCATAAAGACCCACACAGACTGCAGGGTGAGCGCCCCCTGCTGGCCACACTAACACCTCTTCCAGCAGCAACCTTAGTTTTTCCCAGGAGGTCTCCCCTCCAGGTACTGACCAAGCTCACACCTGCTGAGCTTCAGTGGGGTGCCAGCTGTGCATTGCAGGGTGATATGGCTGCTGGCCAGTTCAAAACCCTTACTTCAGATTACGGCCGTGCTGCACGGAAATCAAGAAGCACTTAAGGATAAATGAAATTTGCTGTAATACACAGTCTTTTACACCAAGCACGGACATCTTCAGTCCTCAAAGTCAGTTCAGCTGTTTCTTTGAGTCTTAATCAGTTGCTAATTGAAAAGTAACTGCAAAATCTGCAGGATTTGAGCTTTGGAGGACTGAAGCTGCCCCTCCCTGCTTGACAGGATTACCGTAGCTCGAGTGATAGGAGAGCCTCCGGGGGATTAAGATGTAAAGCCCAGCGGTTTAGAGGATTACCGCACAGCCTGCGGGACAGGAGCTTTCCCGAGAGCAGCCTACCTCTTGCAACAGGTCGGACTGCTCGATGGCCTTAAGCACGCTCTTCTTGGAGGTGTCCTGAATCTCGCCACCCATGAGGAACTCATCCAGGATGAAGTAGGCCTTCTCGAAGTTGAAGATGATGTCCAGCTCACACACCTACCCCAGCAGAGGCAGAGAGGGAAGAAAAGAGAGAGAGAGAGGGGGGCAGAGGTCATGCCAAAGAAGAGCTTCTTTCAGACTCTGCATTATCTGTTTGTGACCAACGGTCTGTGTCAAAGGGAAAAAAATTGGCAGGAAGTGTTGTTCGAACGTCTAAAAAGAGCAGACAAAATCACAGGCTTGTGCAGCTGGGAAAATGTTCCCATGAGGATGTGGGTTGGGTGAACAAAGGAAATGAATTTGAGGAAAGCAGACTGGGAGAGCAAACACAGGCTCGGGGAGGGAGAAGCAGACCGAGGGACAGAGACGGGATTTGGGGGTGGAAGAGGGTTTGTAGAAAAAGGCAACGTTCAGAAGATTATCCATTTACCCACAGTTCACCCGCGCACACTCAAATGTAGGGAAGGCTATGTGTGCAGTCAAGGGCCTGGGTTAGCGCTGCTTGCGGATATACTATGGGCAAGCTCCTGGACGTTCCCGAAGAACCTTCCATCCAATGAATGGAGAAAATACAAGCAAGACAGGGATCGCATGAGGAGGAGGGAAGGTAAGGAAGAGAGGAGACAAGGGAAGGACGGCAGTCACTCACACTGCCAAAGTATTTGTCCAGCAACTCCACGAAACGGTGGATGACTTCCAGCGTGAGGAGCTCGTTGTCCTGTTCCTCGACTGCACAGCAAAAATACAGACTAGCATACCTGAGAGAGAAACAGAGCGCACGTGAGGGACAGGTGGAAAGAATGAGGAGGAACAGAGATCTCTTCGCACAGCAGCACAGGCTTCCAAAATTCACTAGATAAGCAGTGTATATTGCAGGTACTGGGGGGGGGACAATGCATCTGGTTGTGTTCCTGCTCCGGTCTTAATGACCATCATCATATTAGTTAGTTACTGCATCATCTTCTTGGCTTAATTAGAGCGAATTGGCAGCTCTTCCCTGCTCATCTAATGTTATAAGGAGACCCAGAAAGCCTGCAGGCACACCAGCTCTCCTGTACAGGACTCAACAGCCCTGCTCTACATAACCTGAGCTCAACAGGAGCAGCAACACTGACACCTGCTGGCCACAACAGAATCTGCAGCCCAAGCTCCTGTAAACCTGGGGGTTCTTATGGTTCCTGTCCTAGAGTGGCTCATTCTGCATCACTGCTCAGAGCTTTTCCAGATTAGCTCAACTCCCTTCAGGAAAAGGGGACAGAGAATAACTATATGTATGGAAGTAAATAATGACTGTAGTGTTGGAGTTCCACTTGTACTTGCACAAGTTATTATATGACTTATAAGACTGTACTTACAGCTACATTTCATTTTTGTGAATTTCAACGCCTGTATGCATGGGGGTGATGGCTTACAGTGTTATTCTGCTGTTAAAACCGCAGAAACAAAACACCGACAAAATGAAGCTGACATTCTTGTGTATTACTTAGCTGGTTATTTCAATAGTGCGTTTAACAAGTACTCGCTTCTTTCAGTACAAGAGCAGCTTTGAATACAGATTCGGACTGATCAGTCACAATGGTGTGTATATTTTGTGAAAACCCTTCAATGAACCCAGCTCAGGGTTTCAACCCTAGTGCCAGCACACTCCTCTGAAACATCCAAATGATCAAGCAGCCATTTTCCCACTGGGAACCTATCAGCAGATGTAGAACCAAGCACATGTCACTGACTCCACTACGAGATCACAGCTGAGTGAGTGTCATAGCCCATGTCATAGTGTCAGTGGAGACAAGACAACCACATGCCATCGAGAACATTTTAAACTGATCAATGGCTGTTTACAGTTGCAACCTCTGTACCACACAGGGAGCATGAGAAACCTCTCACTGCACTGCTGTGACACGCCCACCTGTCAGAACTGCTCACATGCTGTGAGCCACGTAGGGCCCTACAGGAAACCCAGCCCTGGCCTGAGGAGCAGTGTATTTCTCGCTCATGGCACGGCCAGGTTACAGGCGCTGTGCAAGTCCCAGCGGCTGATCTGGCACTGCAAGCCGAGGAAACTCTGGCTGACTTAGTTTGGTGTCACTCAATCAGCTGTGCAACTCAGCCAGGGGAACTCTCGGGGCAGTTCCCCTTTCAGCTCCAGCTCTGCAGGAGAGGAACCTGGGCGTGCAGGGTGCTTGTACCGGTGTGAGCTGGCCTATGGGAAACAGGTCCGTAAACAATGACACTTCACAGCAAGGCAGCTGTTTGTGCACGATGTTCCCCTGCAGGCACGCGCTGGTGGTGGAGTGCACTCTGGGGTGTGTGTCACTGCCTGAGGAAACATGCTCTCCATGGTTCCCTCTGCCTTCCACGCAGGCAGAGATGGGTGCGGTGGGGGAACGGGAGGCGGGGGAGGCAGCTTACCTCTTGTAGACGATTTTGAGGTCCCTCCACTCCAGGAAGCTGCACATCTTGGGCTTCCTGGCCAGCACGACCTGCATGAGCTCGCGCACCATCTTCTTCTTGTCGCGCTCCGAGGTGGCCGTGTACCACTTCTGCAGCCGCAGCTTGCCCTGCCGGCTGAACAGCAGCATGAAGCGCATCTGCAACACAGCAGGACCACGGCTCAAGTCAGCGAGAGGACCCCCGTCCCGGCGCGATCGGGAGCAGGTCGGGGAGGGGACACCCGTCCAGCTGCGATCGGCAGCAGGTCGGGGAGGGGACACCCGTCCCGGCGCGATCGGCATCAGGTCGGGGAGGGGACACCCGTCCCGGCGCGATCGGCAGCAGGTCGGGGAGGGGACACCCGTCCCGGCGCGATCGGCAGCAGGTCGGGGAGGGGACACCCGTCCCGGCGCGATCGGCAGCAGGTCGGGGAGGGGACACCCGTCCCGGCGCGATCGGCAGCAGGTCGGGGAGGGGACACCCGTCCAGCTGCAATCGGCATCAGGTCGGGGAGGGGACACCCGTCCAGCTGCGATCGGCAGCAGGTCGGGGAGGGGACCCCCGTCCCGGCGCGATCGGCAGCAGGTCGGGGAGGGGACACCCGTCCCGGCGCGATCGGCAGCAGGTCGGGGAGGGGACACCCGTCCCGGCGCGATCGGCAGCAGGTCGGGGAGGGGACACCCGTCCAGCTGCGATCGGCATCAGGTCGGGGAGGGGACCCCCGTCCCGGCGCGATCGGCAGCAGGTCGGGGAGGGGACCCCCGTCCAGCTGCGATCGGCATCAGGTCAGGGAGGGGACACCCGTCCCGGCGCGATCGGCAGCAGGTCGGGGAGGGGACACCCGTCCCGGCGCGATCGGCAGCAGGTCGGGGAGGGGACACCCGTCCCGGCGCGATCGGCAGCAGGTCGGGGAGGGGACCCCCGTCCAGCTGCGATCGGCATCAGGTCAGGGAGGGGACACCCGTCCAGCTGCGATCGGCATCAGGTCAGGGAGGGGACACCCGTCCCGGCGCGATCGGCAGCAGGTCGGGGAGGGGACACCCGTCCCGGCGCGATCGGCAGCAGGTCAGGGAGGGGACACCCGTCCCGGCGCGATCGGCATCAGGTCAGGGAGGGGACACCCGTCCCGGCGCGATCGGCAGCAGGTCGGGGAGGGGACACCCGTCCCGGCGCGATCGGCAGCAGGTCGGGGAGGGGACACCCGTCCCGGCGCGATCGGCAGCAGGTCGGGGAGGGGACACCCGTCCGGGCGCGATCGGCAGCAGGTTGGGGAGGGGACACGCAAGATTGGTAGCTGACCGTGCGGAGCCACTTTTTTATTACTCTCCCGTTTTACATGAAATATTTTTACGCAAAGTCTTATATACGGAATCGGCAATGAAAAAATACAAATACTGGAAATGAAAATCCGCACAGGGCGGGGAATTTCACAAATTCACATCTGGAACAGGTTACAGAGCCTGCAGCACGCCGGTGCTTTCTTAATCACACAGCACCACCCTCAGTACAGCTCGTGAAGACAAAACAGGTGTGAAGGGGAAAGGCAAGTCAAGAAAAGTTCAGTTGTAGTACTGTTTTACCTTATACTACATACATACACATGCGAGAACACTGACAACTGATTTGACTTGTTTGAGGGAGGGGAATAGGAGGTCTAAGGGGGGTGTTCTGATTATATGTGATTTGGGGTATATGCACTATGTCAGGAACTTAACTACCGAGTAAAACCAGACTCTCATGTACTTCTACTCAGGTGGTGTGTGAGTGACAATATCAAACTCACTTAGAGGTATGCATATGCCTGTTTTTTAATTTTTGGATCCTACTTTTACTGTTGGGTTTGCAGGAGAAAGGGCTACAGCAGCAGTGTCCCAGTCTGGGATCCCAGAGCCCTGAGCGCTACACCACTTTCGTTCCCCTCCGGGAAAGAAGACAGCAGTCTGGCTGGGCTGTTTCCTCCAGACTGGCTCTGTCCGTGTCCTCCCCCCACCTGGATGAAGCAACAGCAGCCAGAGTGCGCCAGTTCTCTCCCCATACACCAGCTCTCAGTGGGGAGGAGAACAGAGTGATGAAGCCAGTTCAGAGAGGGGGATTATTAGGAGGCTGTGAGCAGTAAGGGTAGGTAAATTTGGCCTGGACCTCAGCATCCTGGACAAATTTTGTAGGTTGTGCTCTGCAGTTGTTTTCAGTTGTCAGTGTAAAGACAGCTCTTTAAGCCTGATTATAATCTAAATGATTATAATCTATTGAAAGATTATAGATTATAATCATTTAGATTATTATAGATTTATAGACATTGTATTATTATCTATAAGATTATTATATGGTTATAGACATTATAGATTATAATGACTATAATCTAAAACAATCCAACACCGCTTCCGAAGTTCGATTTCCCTGCACATTACTGCACGCCTTAGCAGGAACTTTGTTTCTGCCATTGAAAACAGCAAGCGAAGAAGGAGCACACGGAGTCCTACTGCGTGCCAGTCCATCCACAGAGGCAACTCGCTGCTGGCTGCTACAGCAAAACAAGACTGATCAGGTATCAGTGCGAGCGCACAGCCTGCTGCCCTGCTGGTGTGCGGAGGAGAGAGCAGGAGATGAAAGGAGACTGGGGGGAAAGGGGAGAGGGATACAGACAGAGGAACAGCACGGGGCCTGAGGATACAAAGAAGCTGCACGGGATCGGTTCGGAACAGAAGCTGGAGGGCTCGAGGCCAGGGAATAAAACTGCAGGAAATAACCGGCAAGCCTAAAATTAAACGAACAAACTAAAACCGACTGAGATTCAGACTGAGCTGTTCCCTGAGGGGCTGTCCCAATTTACCAGCTCGGCATCTCGCCTCTGATCTCGTGCTACTACAGAGGGAGATAGCGGCATCATTACAGCAGATATCGCCCACAGCCTGTAACGGAAGCGTTCTTTCTGGACCCTGTGCAGACGACACAATCCGGGGATGAGTGAGGAATGAAAACAGGGGGCGTGTCCATGGTGCGCTGGTGTTCAGGGGAGGTGTGGCCGAGGCAAGCAATCCAGAGCCGGGTCCAAAAGGGGTATCCAAGACGGGGCAAAAGTCCAAAGCCAGGCGATCCATCCAAGACAGATGATTAAAACAAGAACCGGGTCGGGACCGGCACGGGAACGGGAACGGGAACAGGAACTAAAACCTTGACGGGACCAGGCGCTTCCAGGTCCTGAACTAGCCTGGTACGGGAACCAATGCAGAGCCCAGAACAGAGTGAGCGCCTGGCTTTTATAGGACAAGGGGAATGAGCTGGAGGCAGGTGCAGGGAATGAGTACTGAACAAGGAAGGGCCGGAGCGTCCTTAAGAGGAGGGGTTTACGATTGTGACACAGCCTCCACTCTCAATACAGAGTGCAGAGAGAAACAAACATCTGTACATTGACAGTAAGCATCACCGAATGCCTCCTCTCTCGGATCCAAGAGGCAAATAGGACACACCTATTCAGGTGACTGGCATGCTGCCCTGACAGGCTGGCAAACTGACAGACTCACAGCGGGCAACAGCACCAGACAGATCTCCCGCAGGCTTGTCTTGGGGCAGCCGAAATAGTGTCCCATTGGGAAAGGTGCTATTGGCCTCCATGTGTGTCACAGCAAATCCAGAGTTAGGAATCAGCTCCCAAACACATGCACGCACGCACTGTACGCACTGTACGCACTGTACGCACTGTACGCACTGTACGCACTGTACACTGTCCGCTTTATGCTCAGGATGTATGAGCATCCACAGCACAATGTTAACTGCAACCTGGCTGTTGATTCTGATTCGTCATTGCTCTTCAGGGATCTAAGAGACCAGGTGGGGAAGGGATCCAAGTGCCTGGATTTGGAGGGGAAAAGAGTGAGTTTCAGCCAGCAGAGAGCTGGCAAGTTTAACAGCCATACTGCACAGCACCAAGGCCTCGCTTACAATACACTGCTGAACTACAGCCCCCATGTCACACAAGTGAAAGTGCTGCCCCACTGAAGACTATAAATAGGAGGTACTTCCTCCAGAGATTTGATTAACTCTTTTCCATGTGAAACCAATTCAGAGAAAGCTCAGCTCTTCCCCTTCATGCGTCTTTGAGGATCCTCCTTGGAATGTGAAATCCTGTCACAGGCCAGCCTTCTCCCCTGATACCAACACAGATCCTGGGAGGACCTCCCATGCAAAATGGTGTCCTTCCTTTTGTAAGCTGCGTCCCTTTAGGTTCACCTCTGCTGCTGCGAGTGGCCTGGGGCAGCGGCCTCTTCCAACAAGGAGTTCCCCCGCCGCTGGGCAGGTGGAGACTCAGCTTCTCGGTCTGGGATGGAAGACGCCGAAGAAGGTCTCCAGGGTTAGGAGCGTGTGAACAATGGTCAGGATCCGGGCCGGCCTCTGTCAGCACGCGCCAAGGCCACAGGTCCGAGGGCTGTACTCGGGGTATCAAAGAGTTTGCACAGAGGAGATTACAGAGCAGGGGAACAAATGAACGAACAAGTTAAAAAAAGCAAAGACACGAAGGCAGGGAGTGAGAAAATACAGGCCGGGCTACAGAGTCTCTGCACCTGCGGACACAGCGCATGGCAAAGAAATCTATCCAGATCCCTGATCTTAAGGTCAACCCCCCCATCTCCCCAAACCAGAAAACAAATAGAGAAAAGAGTTATAGGGAAATAGGACTGAAGTCATGTGAATAAACCCATCAGACGTGAAAGCCGGAGCTATCAGTGTGGACACCCACATGCATACATTAATCTACGTAATGTAGGTGCACATCCAAGCCTGTGGATTGTTTGCCTGTTCGCACACTGAGCAAAACCGGGCACGGTTTTCGATCTAGAAGTAAGGGAGGTGCTCCACGCGCTCGGAAGATTCTGCAGCCCTGGCTACAGGCTCCTACAAATTTCACCGCAGTCATGCTTTTGACATAAGTAGAGCACTTTTATTTCTAGCACAGCTCGTGGCGTCTGGGGCACTGATGCGCGGTGCAGATTAAAGGAAAGCGCCGTGACCCGCGCTGTCCCACTTTACGGATCCAGGTGACGGCTGCTCCTGGGACTTCAGCCCCCACGAGTGTTTGCAAAAGTGACCACACGACTGCGCGCTCACTGGCGCACAGGACCAGGGAAATTCGCCCTGGAAACGGAAAGAGAGTAACGTGGCAATTGAGCACCGTGCCTGTGCCAAAGTTGATGACTTACTCCTCAGAAATAACCAGTCCCTGAGTACATCACAGTCAGTCAGGAATGGTCAGTTAACCAAAATGAGTCTGAAGGCATGTCTTGAAAATCCAAGGTCTGTTTTACTAAAAACATGCAGAGCTAAACAGTGGTTTATTCTGATGCTCAGTGCATGACAAAGTAACTAACGTCATTTGTTAGTACAAATCCTAAGTTGCCTTCGGTACCATGTTTAGAATCTTTATTATGTGTGGCTACAAAGCCCAGTAAAATCCCTGCGTCAGGAGAGACAGGGTCAGGAGTTAAGTTATCGTACTCCGTGCACAAAGGTCAAGTCATGGCCGCTGGCACAGCATAGTGTGGCTCCAAGCATGGGAAAGCGGGCACTGATCTCATTAAAGCCGGAGCGTCAGTATTAATCAATAATCTCATTAAAGACAAAGTCCGTTAGTACTGCCTCCTGTATCTCTACAGAACTCCGTGGGGGCTCAGAAAAAAATCGTATTCTCAAACTCTGGGGCTTACAACAGGTGAGCTCACTAGAAAGACATCGAAAATGGCACAAGTCATCAGCCAGCCTGCTCTTAGGACACTGTGGTCATTTCAGACACCGGGCCGCAGGAACGATGCTGATGTTCAAGAGGCAGGACAGAGGAGACAACTAGACTGACCCCTACCTGAAAACTGAAGTCATGTACTGCTCAGGGAGACGGGGGGGGGAAGCGAGTACAGAGGATATTTCAGTGGTTGTGATTCTAGTACTCAGGTATTCTAGTAGTCAAAGTCCTCAAAGGCCCCGATTAAGTCAAAAGCCACTTCCTCAAGATCAACAGTGACACCTGACCCTGGACACAATCGGTAACTATGGGGGAAGGCACTTAAAACAGAGAACAGGAGGCCCTTCTTTACACAAAGGAGGGTAGGAGTGTGGAACAAGCTGCCCAGCCATGGTGCTAAAACTGGGACCTTGATTTCTGTTAGGAAGAGACAGGATAAGATCCTCAGATCACTCAGCTATGAGCTACAGTACCAAACCTCCTCTCCTTTCTTACACTCTCACAGGTGGCGTGTCCAGCTGTTTCCAGGGGAATGGATCCGGGTGCTGACTAACCCCTTCAGCCTATTTTCCCGACTGGAGCAGCCTGTCTGCCAGTGCTCTCCACCCTCACCCCCTCGCTCTTTAATCTGGCGCCCGGACTGCTGTGTGCTCAGGCTGCTCTGCGGCTCCGCTCACACCCCGATCCTGCACTCCCAGCCCGTACCCTCCAAGCTGGGACGAGCCGGCCAGCCCCTGCTGATGCGACCTCTGAGACACATCCCGGGATAACCCCTCACACTACTTACCCTGATCAATTTATTCCCCATCTGCTCATCGAAACGGCATATCTGAATTAGATCCACACGGCTGCATTATCGTAGTGGTATGTGCATGACCTTGCTTATTTTAATACTTGTTATTTACTTATTTTTACCCTCTACCTCTTCTGGTGACGGGACATAAACTGTCCTACTATTTTGGATACAGGCACACCTCAAACAAGGAGACTTCCGAGAAATGTAACAGTAGCCCCTCACGTTAGCTTTGTTCCATTTTTCGTGTTTTTTTTAAAGATTCCTAAACCCCAAAAAGTGTGAGCAGAGGTATCTGACTCGCGTACAGTATGTCGAGAATGCACAAGACGCGCAAGTTTTTTTTTCTCTCTCTCTCTCTCTGTGCTCCGAAAGCGGCTTCCAGGTTACAATGGCTACGCTGGCCATGACGTCAGCACCTCACCTGCCCGGGTGCCTCGCGGTAGAGGACCCAGCCCGTCCGGGTTAGAGCCCCCCCCGAAAATCAGCACGCTCCCCCAGCCCCCCCACCCCCAAATAAATGAAACAGACTTTCACCTGCTCTTGCTTTTTACGTGGGTGGGATTCGCTAATATTAGATTTTTGTTCTTTTTAATAAATACGTTCGTTGAACCCCAGAGCTATAGTTAACAAATAAGAGCTGCAATAATAAAATAAACAGAAGCTCGGAGTCGTCCGTCTTTTTCAACTGCGGGCGGAGAGGAGAGACAGGTAGCCGAGCTCTGTCAACTTGCGGAAACAAAATGCACACCTGGCCGAGCCTTCAGGGTGTAAACATGTTGTATTGTTCATTTACAAAAAAAAAAAAGATAGCCGATACAGCAGCAGAAAGAAAAACGCCTTACCATCTTGTCCAGCTTCCGAGACGCAGTTGGTTTTCTCACAAGGCTGGATCTTTCAATTCCCGTTTTTCTTCCCCTGATCAGATTCCGTCCCCGAACCGAATAGGTTAACACTTAAAGTCTGACTCAGCCATTACCGTACACGGTCGGACACACACGGAGAGAGAGAAGGAGGGACGTAGGCGAGGGGATGGGCCAAGCCTCCTCTCGCGCAGGCGCACCGAGGCCCCCATCCGGAAAGTGCCGAAAATGGACGAACACCGCCAAGTGCTGTTCGGCTCCTTCGTCACCATGGCAACCCCCCTCACCATCGTCTTCGTTTTTTGCCTAACCAGACGTAGGAGGAGTGGGTGGCGATCAGACGATCGCCATGGCAACCATGCAGTGTTTCCATAACAACGGGACAAGGCAAACGTATTTATTAAATTATTATTATTATTATTATTATTATTATTATTATTATTATTATTATTATTGCGGTTTGGGGAGGTAAAACGATCATTAAAATGCATGAAGAGGCTATGATTCAATCCTAAGATAATGAAGTAACACACTTAACTGACCGCAACAATACATCTGTCCAAATGCACACCACACTCTTCCGCGGAGAAAACTAGATACAATCGTGTACACACAATCACAAGAGCCACAGGACCAAGTTAACCGGATATGTCCTTTCAGCGGAGCTTCCTGTGTACGCTTGTCAGCACCACTCGGGCTTACACAACGTAGACACACGAACACAGACACAGGCAGCGAGCCCATTGCAGTGTGTTATGCACAACCCTCGGTGCGACCGCCCGGCTTGGCGCTGCTTTTATGCGGCTTTTACAATCTTTTCTTGTGGGAATGAACTTTTCCGTCAAACGTGGTCGGGAGGCAAGCGCCCTTTGCCTGTAAGCCAAGAGTGTAAAGGTATCAGCTAAAATAATTAAAAAGAAAAAAGAGGCAGTAGCACCGGTGAAAACTGACTTCGCCCTACAGATACCAAGATTAACTGAGAAACATGGTGACAGGGCGATATCGAGCCACAAGAGGTCGCCTTGGTATTTGTAAGGTACTGTAGCGACCGCACAGCTCAGAGCAGTGAAGTACAGTATGTGATGGCAAGGAACACACTTTCAACACACACACAAACACAGTCTTGAGTTTCCAACGGAATTTTTAATAAATATATAAATATCGAAAAATATACAGATTCTAGAAGAGCCCAAAAATATCAGCATCTGATTTTGACAAAAGTAACCAACGCAAAATAACTTCTCACACGAACAAACAAACGATAAAATATCTCTCTTGACTCCCCCTCGCTCTGCAGATGGAGGCCCCGCGTTTCTGAGACCTGGCTTAGCTTACACGACAGGAGCCCGAAGAAATGTAGTGCATTACGAATCCCAGGGAGAAGCTCACAAGTACTTTGCCACATTCAGGGCGGCAGACGCAGGAAAGAAGCGATACCGGGTGGATGCGAAAAGCGCAATTCTATTCACGGCAAAACTGGGTGCCGCGGGGGAACAGTTCAGTTTCTTTCTTTTTTTTACCCGGGTGCATAAAAGATTTGTGAAATTAGTATGAAATGCTAGAATACACTAAAGTCCACCAAGGAAAATGACATGGAGAACTGTAATAGACTGCAACACACCTTGACCATTTTTAAAATACCACGGCTGGCTGTAATCAATTATACAGTGAACTATGGTGTACTGTAATGCAGAATAATACTCTGAGCTATACTGTGGTGTACTTTAATAGAGTATTGCAGCATAATACTCAATGGTACACCATTCTAAATTTGCTATATTATAATAAACTGTAAGAAAAACTCTGGAATCAATGGCACACTGGAATGTACTATAATAAACTGTCATATACTGTGATTTTAGCCTGCAACCTTTCCCTGGTACAGTATGTCACCCATTTCATATGGCAAAAAAAAAACATTAAAAAAAGCCTGGCATTTACTTAACTTGTGACCAAATCTTTTACAAGCCAGTTTAGTGCATTTGAAGATGAATTACTTTAAAGTCAAAGCAATAGAAATTCAGCTTTTGGGAGGGTCATTCGGGGGTCAATCTCTCGCACGACCACATCTCTCATCTCTCTGTTCCCACCTGCTTCCACCTCCTCTTTCACTTTCTGACAACTTGCCTGGCATACAGGTTTGCAATAATAATGTGGATGAGTCTAGTGCTTGCAATGATAATTGCAATAATCATGCTAATGTCATCTGGGCTATCTTTTACAAACATCCTGAATGACCAGGAGGCCAGTTTAGTCAGCCTCTCTCAGTGCCTCTCTCTATAAAGAGTGACACTCCATGACTCTTGCAAACTGGCAAGTTCACTACGAAAAAGAGAGAGAAAGAATAATCCATTTTTTGGTCGTCAGTTCGACTAGGGCAGGTGGAGCTTGTGAAATTGCCATTTGAAGACTCTCTCATTGCCATTCGTACTCAAGCATCTGGATTGGAGCGCCCCCTTGTGGCAGCACAGACTCAGAACCCCGACGGATTGTGCTTTTTCAACCATTCAAAAAACATCTAACAAGTAAACCTTTAATAATAAATTAATTTGAAAAGGACAAAAGTATCAAATAACAGTGCTTCTTTGCATAAGAAAATATACTTCAGTTCTTTTAAATATAAACTTCTCTCTAAATGTCTTTGCTTCTCAGTTCCATTTTGTTGTTTTAAGAGCTTGGTTTGGAACAAATTATATTACTATACTTTTGCATTGGATACTTTTTTATATTATGATTAGCAGACAAAATCATATGGAAAACATCACTTTTCCTGTTTTTACTTTTATAGCTTCAGGAATGGAGTGAATTTTGCTTCATAAAAACCAGCCAAGCTTTTAAAACCTTATTTCTGGAAGCCATGAGTGATTGGTTCATTGATTGGAATTGAGCGGAATTATTGACAGTTGGATTATCTGACTCTTTTCTCTGTCCAGTTTCAGTCTAGTAGTCTGTAGACGACGGAGTGTCAAAGGTCAGGGGTCAGAGGGTAAAGATCACTTATCCTCTG
Source organism: Lepisosteus platostomus (assembly GCF_059453375.1). NCBI lineage: Eukaryota > Metazoa > Chordata > Actinopteri > Semionotiformes > Lepisosteidae > Lepisosteus > Lepisosteus platostomus. Next base: position 7,285,236 of record NC_142614.1, read on the forward strand.
GTTCCATCACCTGGCCCATGAAGAGGACGGCACCTGAAAGGAGAGTGGTGTTATTCTGAGGCACATTACTTTTCTCAATCATGTCAGGCATATAGAATATCAGCAGGAGACGAGGACTGTGTGTTCCAGAAGAAGGAGAGAGATGGAGAAATGGAGAAGACAGGACCGACTGACGTGACCCTGCAGTGACCGACGCAGGGAGAGGAGCGGTGTGCCTCCTGTGCGTGACCGACGCAGGGAGAGGAGCGGTGTGCCTCCGTGTGTGACCCTGCAGTGACCGACGCAGGGAGAGGAGCGGTGTGCCTCCTGTGCGTGACCGACGCAGGGAGAGGAGCGGTGTGCCTCCGTGTGTGACCCTGCAGTGACCGACGCAGGGAGAGGAGCGGTGTGCCTCCCGTGTGTGACCGACGCAGGGAGAGGAGCGGTGTGCCTCCCGTGTGTGACCCTGCAGTGACCGACGCAGGGAGAGGAGCGGTGTGCCTCCCGTGTGTGACCGACGCAGGGAGAGGAGCGGTGTGCCTCCCGTGTGTGACCCTGCAGTGACTGACGCAGGGAGAGGAGCGGTGTGCCTCCTGTGTGTGACCAACACAGGGAGAGGAGCGGTGTGTGCCTCCCGTGTGTGACCCTGCAGTGACCGACGCAGGGAGAGGAGCGGTGTGCCTCCCGTGTGTGACCGACGCAGGGAGAGGAGCGGTGTGCCTCCCGTGTGTGACCCTGCAGTGACCGACGCAGGGAGAGGAGCGGTGTGCCTCCCGTGTGTGACCGACGCAGGGAGAGGAGCGGTGTGCCTCCCGTGTGTGACCCTGCAGTGACCGACGCAGGGAGAGGAGCGGTGTGCCTCCCGTGTGTGACCGACGCAGGGAGAGGAGCGGTGTGCCTCCTGTGTGTGACCGTCACAGGGAGAGGAGCGGTGTGCCTCCCGTGTGTGACCCTGCAGTGACTGACACAGGGAGAGGAGCGGTGTGCCTCCCGTGTGTGACCCTGCAGTGACTGACACAGGGAGAGGAGCGGTGTGCCTCCTGTGTGTGACCCTGCAGTGACTGACACAGGGAGAGGAGCGGTGTGCAGTGGGGAAGTCAGACAGTGTGGCAGTATGATAGTGTTGCAGTGTAGTGGTGTAGTGGGGCAGTGGAACAGTGTGCCAGCGGTGTCTTACCTGTAGCTTTGTGCTGCACCAGGAAGAGGAAGGGCCGGTCCAGGGTCACTTCCTCGATGGCCATGCGGGAGTAGATAATTGCCGCTGCAGAGACAAGGGGGACAGACGTCAACACAGTGTCCACTACTGCACAGCACTTTCCCACTGGCTCCCAAACTGTATCACTGTCAAGACTCCACTAGTACCCAAACTGGTTATTACCAGGCGTGATGAGAATATCCCCGGTCAGACCATGTACAGTATATGATTAACTCAAGTTTATATATTATGACAAAAATATATTTAATAGTAGACATATAAACTCTCCATGTGATTAGTCACACACATATATCATTAGCCCAGATCTATTTATAATTATTCAGCCTCCACTGATTATAAGTCAAAGTTCCACTCTCTACATGTCATTAGTTATAATATATACGTATCACTAGTGATTCCGGTATGCTGAGGTGCCTGTGTTGGTCTATTATCCTGGTAGAGTGTTCATCTATCTCAGTGCCAGTGATTCTAGCAGAGTAGCCTGTTTAAGTGCCACTTGTGTGACCAGTGTAGAGCACACACATGCCAGTGTCTGGTGTGAAAGTGTTAGCCCACTCCTGAGGGGAGATTTGTCAGCGTGTTCAGTGCAGTGCACAGTGTGCACACGGTGGTGTTAAGGCACATGAGACAGATGAAGGGAATGAGTTATACTGTACCTGTGGCAGAGGAGCCAGTGGTGCCTTCCTCATTGACTTCAATCTTTACTCGCTGCAGGACCTTGGACACGAACAGGTTCTCAAAGGCTGTGGGACAGAGAGACAGGCTTCAGAAAAAGATCTGTCAGCTAGTGAGCGCGCTTTACTCTCCATTGAGTCACACGGCACCAACGTGGGCCAAGCTGCTGCTGGTAATCAAGTGCCAATGGTCAATCAAGCCATTCGTGCATTATAAAGATCAATCAATCAATTCATCAATCCATCCATCATGATTTTCATTGGTTTGAGAGGCTTGTTCATGGAGGAGGTGGAGGTAACATATGCTGACTCACCACTCATGCGAGAGAAGTCTGCCTCCCGCTCGCTGAAGATGTCGCCCAGGCCCAGATCAGAAAGAGCATCTTTCAGGTCGGTCTCAGTGTCGATGGAGAACCTGCCAGCACACATCACAAAGCACAGCTCCATGAGCTAGACCCAAGCTTCATCAAAGACAGTCAAATGTAAAAGAAGCTGTAAACACACGCAAGCAAATGAGTAGAATCAAATTTAAACTTGGATCCCTGTCTTTCAAGCACTGTGCCCTGTGCTCTGTACATGGGCATTCAGAAATGGTCCCAAATGTGGCCATCTTTCTAAATCTCATGTACATTGGTGTGTCATGGCAGAACCATACAGCTGGGATTTAGGATACAGGGTCTGTAGGCAATGATGTACCGGAGAGCTGTCACTCTATTCAGTTCTCTGTCTCAGTCTCACCTGGGCAGCGCCAGTTGTCTGCTCACACGCCGGAGCCCCGCCCTCCACTGCTGAATGCTCTGCCCGTTCAGCCCCTGTGTCAGCTCGGAGAGGGGCGTGTCCCTTTCGAAGGGGGACACCAGGAACATGCTCATTGTGTCCCCTTCATACGGCAGCTCAATGACATCGTACTCCAGCCCATCAGCGGTCATGAACTCCCCTGCAGAGAGAGAGATTCACAGGAAGCGAGGAGAAAGAGTGATGATCAGTAAAGGCATTAAATTTGAAAGCTGTGAATGCTGTCATTGCTGTCCTTGTCTGCTTCATATGTGTGTTCCATGGGCGCTAAGTACAGGAGGCCAGCTTTTCTCTGCCTGAAAGGTTTATACTCACACTTTCTCCTTTTTTTATTTTTCCTAATACCTCCTGATGTGTTGCTCATATTCAACCCTGATCTGACCTGCCATACACACTGAATATAACCTGAGTGTATTGCAGACAGCGCTAGAGCTACTGTTGTCCCTCTCTTTCTCTGCTTGCAATATATTTACCTTTTGAGATGAATAAAGTATATTTTATAAGAAAAAAAAATATTTACCCAAACTCTGTTCACACCAAACTTTAAGGACAGTAGTCACATTTAATCGCTTTAATGATCTACTAGCAACCAAACGAGCTAGGTAGGCCACATAGTCTGCTCTCACTTGTAAACTCTCCGTTGTGCCTATGTTCTACAAACAGCCTAAGCAAGTCCATCGGTGCGTACCGTAGTTGAATCGGCTGGTCATTTGCATCATGGGCACCGAGACCAGACTGCCGTTAGGGCAGTGGAAGATACGTTCCTGGGTGAGCTTTGGGTCAAAGGGCACCATCCAGCGACCCTGGAAGTGGATGGCATTGAGTAAGACCAGGCGGGTCTCCTCGCCGACTGAACCAGATGGCAGGAAGTCTGGGATCATGCCTGAGAGAAACAGAAACAGAGATCGAGACAGTCAGGGTGTGAGCTTGGAATCACGGGTGTATTTTGAGTGGCCAGCTCACACATGCTGTGTTGGACATGGGCACGGACCAGCCAATCAGTGCACTGTAGACTGAGTAATATTAGGTGTTCTATGGTAGTCAGTCATGGTCCAGGAGAGATTCACTCAATTAGGTTTATAGATCACCCTTTTATCAATTCGGTTCTGAAGCCCTGGAGCAGTTTACTTCTCCAGCAGGACATTTTTTAAATCATCTGTAGGCTTTTGGGAAAGCAAACACAAATGTCCTGGACACAGACATCCATGACCAGAGCCGGGACGTCTTGACTTAAATGAACCAGTTAACATGCTAAATTGGCCCAAAACAGAAAAATACACCAAGCCTTTCTGAACTAATGATTTAAGGCATGACCTTAATCATGGCAGCTCTTCAGGACCAGGGCTGACCACTCCGGGTGTCAGTCATGCAGCTCCTCACCTTCAGTGTTGTCGTACACCCAGTCATTGATGACCTTCAGTGCCGTCTCAGACTCAGTGTAGTCCACCTGGTGCACGTCGCTCTGGAAGGCCTTGGCCAGCCCCCGGCGGAAAGCCCTCTCCAGGCTGAGCCTCCTGTCTGCCATGACGGCGTTTGCCACCTGCAATGCCCCCTCGCTTGCCAGCTGCTTCTGCAGGAGGCGCTGCTGTCGGGGAGCTCCCCGCACTGAAAGAGGCGACACAGAGAGAGAGAATGAACGTCTCTGGGCAAGAGCACAATGAGGAAGTGTAATCCTCTCCCTGCTTCATTCTTTGGCTTTGATCAGAAATTGTGAAAGAGTGGAAGCTACAATATCCGTGCCCTTCAAACCACAGCAGAGCAATGTACTCTACAGTACGATGGCTGGTGAGCCGGTGTGCCTGTCATTGAATAAGTCTGCCAGTTATTGTGTTGGCTAGCCAATCACTGTGCCAGACAGATAATCAGTGTGTTGGCTTTTCAATCACTACAAAGCCAGCCAATCAGAGTGTGGACTATCCAATAATTGTGCCAGGAAGGCAATCAGTGTGTTCGCTATGCAATCACTGTGCCACCTAGTCAATCAGTGTGTTGGCTTTCCAATCACTACACCAGCCAGCCAATCAGTGTACGGACTATCCAATCACTGTGCCAGCCAGACCTGTAAGCCTGCTCACCTTGCAAAGAGTAGCCCATGTGGGTATGCAGCTGTCTCAGGGTGTTGCCTGCAGCGCCCATCTGAGCCATGCCCATCACTGAGGATATGCCATAGGGGGAGAAGACCAGATTCCTCTGGTTCGAGGATGATTTCGCCACTTCCTGGAAAACCCGCATTCCGAAATCCACCTGCCGTTCGGTAACCACAGTGCACAGGGCGGCCCCCACCAGACAGAACAACACGAAAACAACCTGCATCCTGGAAAAACAGAGCACAGGGGCGGCACTTGAGACCTGCAGGAGAATACATTCACGAGTATCTGTGCCAACGTGCTTGTCTCGGAAGACAAATACTGCTACTGAAGAAATCTGAGCACAACGCTCCCCAGCTATGAAAAATAACATCGTGGCGACACCACACAAGGGCTGAAGCTCAGTGTAAAAATGTGACACTGCTTGTAGACTCCAGGGGCTGTTGTTGAAACATTCTCTACAATGCTGTCACAGTTCAAATGAAATGTTAACAGAATGCTGCTGCAATGTTCACCTATCATTTTGAGATTTTGTATGAGACTGACGTCTTAATGATGAGTGTAAAACACCCCCACATAATGTCCTCTCAAAACATATACAGCATAAATGTCATACTTGTTTGTAATATGGCCATAGTATTATGTCACAAAGAACTGCACAGGCCCAGTAAAGCTGCAAAAGCAAAATATTTTGTCTAACAGAACCAAATCACAGCCTTCCTGCAGCATTCGGATGTGTTTTACAATGTTTTTGTGTTAGCTGGGTTGGCATCACTGTCTGTGTTCACATTAATCCAACACATCTGGTAACAGACTGTACTGTATATGCGGGTTCAGTTAGAGAGGAAAATGAATGGAGAAGAAAATAGCAGAGTCTTATGCTTGTTTGATTCAGCCTTGCAATTTATACAGAGTGTGCAATGACAAGAAAACGAATAAAGTTTTTTTGTTTGTTTCTACAAGGGATGTGTTTTGCTCAAGGGCCTTGAAAGGCTTCGGCTGTAAAGGTATCACATTCCGACACGTCTGCCTCCACAGAGAGTGCAGCTCGCCTGCGCCAGTACCAGTCTCCTGCCCTTGTGTGCTTTGTGTGTCACACAGAACACCCAGTAATCAAACATGTCCCCTCCAGCCCTGTCCAGGCGCTGTTGACACAACCTGCCCGTCTCACTGGGGCTCGGCGCTCAGCTACCTTCCTCCTGGGGCTCCAGCCATGCTCTCACCTGGGGTGAGTCCGCCCTTGCGGAGAGCTCTTAATCACAGAGTACCCCACACCTGCCTGAGCACCGGAGCTTGCTCACGTCTGAGACAACAAGGCTTTCTGGCAAACAGCACAGCAATAGAACTTAGCACCACTCATTACTCTGGTGCAGTGCAGCAGTGCAGAGGTATTTAGAATAGTACAGTGCACTACACAATATAGTGTAGTAGCACGAGAGTACAGTAAAGTGCAGCATACAGAGAATATATTTAATAAAGAGTTAGTGCAAAGGAATTTAATATAGTACACTGCAGTACAGTTTAGTGTGATACACCATATACAATAATTTATTAACAAAGCTATTTAACCTCCACTCCAAAAGCAAAACAGAACATTAGTTCGACTGCTATGATGAATACTAACATGAATTAAATCAGTTCTTAAAAAGCAGCCCAACCATAAACTGCAGAATGTTAATGTAGAAAAAAGCTACCTGAAGTGCCTGTGGGTACTCACACTGATTTCTAACACAAACACTCCCAGTTGAAAAAGTCAATATTTGAAGAACAGTTAGTCAAACAAGGGAACTTTCTTACCTTCAACCTTGTATTTTGAATGAGTGTTGAAATGGAGTTGGAAGAAAGACAAGCCCTGATGTGCCTCTATAGCCCCTGGGTACAGATGTTCGCGGCTGCTGGGTTCTGTGTTCTGGTCAGCAGGCTGTAGGTTATGTAGTTTGGTTTCTGTTGTCTCTCTTCCTCAGTGTTGGGCTTTTGACACTGTTTTGGGGCAGCCAGTTGGCTATATATAGAGGGAGAGTGCCTTCCCCCTGCTCGCTCACACACACACAGTAGCGGAAGTTATTAGTGGGAGTGAGCTCATCTTGGCCGTCTGCACACACTCCCCCCCCTCTCCCCCCCATGCTTGGGGTTTACTGTAAAGGAATTTGGAGCATGTAGACACTTCAAGGCAATGCTGCTGACAGGCTGCGTCCACAGGGAAACAGGCTGAGCGATACAACTCAATAGCTCCATGACCCTGGGGTTCCATCTGTGTGTCTTGTCACTGTGTTTGTCTCTTCCTGTCTCGGCCTCCCTCTGTCTCCATTTTCTACCTCTCTGTATGAATATCTTTCTCTACTCCTCTCTCTATACCTGTTTATCTCTGCCGCCCTCTCTCTATCTCTTTGTTTATATGTGTTAGAGGAAAGAATTCAAGGCTCACACTTGTGCAGACCACACGCACAAAAGCAAGCAAACTGTAATAAATTATTTCTAAATGTAATAAAGAGTTTTTGTTAGCTATGACTGCTGGGCAGAGGTCAGGGTGTCAAGGTGTCGCTGAGGAGTTCGGCGAAGGAAAATGGGCAAACATTTGAACGGGAACACTACCACAGTCAGATGTCATGGTATTTTGCTGGGTTGAAGCTCTTTAGGCAGAGGAGCTGACAGGTTTACAGATTACTGAGGATGGAAACAGTTTGTAATAGAGGACATGGTCTATAAATAAAGATATTGGAAACATGTAAAGAAAGCAAGGAAATTGGCAATTTTTCAGAGGTCTCACAGACAGGCACTCTTGTCCAGAGAGATTTATATATCGTCCCAAAATCAATGTCCCACATTCAGCCCCCAGACCTTACAGAATGGTTAATTGCTTAATTGAACTTAATTGAGTTAAGTTAAATTGAATATTTGGTAGTGGATAAGAACAGAAAACCACAGAGGGTGGTTACAGTGAAGGTGAAGCTCTTCTTCCTTGCCGGGCTGCTCAGAGGCTAATACATCCCTTAAATCTCATTCAAACGTGTTCCAAAAGACTCCTGCAGTTCGCAGGAAAACGACTGAAAACATCAACATGAAATTGTTTAACGAGCAATAGCCTATGCTATCAGCTGAGAGTTCTGAGAGATATAGTGTGTCATAAGGAAAGGAAACTCCCTCAATTAATAAGACCCCAGAGCTAAGGCCAGCTTTTCTGCAATTTAGCAGATTAATCTATTCAATGAGGTCAGGGCTGACCTCCTCCCCTCTTCCTACGTGGAATTCGCCAAACTTTAAATCATCAGAGTTACAAAAAATCGGACAAAATGCTTGCGCACATACCGGCAAGTAATAGATTACAAATCAAAACCCTTATCTCTTATTTTCATCCCACCAAATGTACAGAGCAACCTAGTAAGGCCTTATTTATAGAGCTGTGCTCACTGTCGGTCGCCACGCTACAGATACAGCCTACGGACTCTAGAGTGAGTCCAAATGAAAAAGGAGCTGCTAAAGCTGTCCCCCGCTGTAAAGATGTCATCCACTGGCAGGGAAGAGGAGGTTCAGTCTTGAACGCGGGATATCGAGAGAAGATCTGATGCAAGTGTTCAAAATTATTTAAGGTTTCTAACAAGGTTGATCCAAGAAGCGAGACTTCGGGATCAGCAATTAAATGGGCACCCAGTGTCACAGAAGAATGTGGGAGGCCACACATGTGGAAGAATGTGGCCAAAATGACCAGCCCTATTGCCCAACTCCCTTGATTCCCCCGAAAATGATTGGATGAGATTCCTGGATCTCAGGATCTCGTAGGTACCAGTAAACAAGTCAGCAAGGTGATCGGAACAGCCTTCTATGTTGAGTAGCCTGACGTTGCTCATGAATCTCTAGCCAGAGGTGTTAAGACCCCCTAAGGCTACCCAGCGTTAGCCAAAAATCAAAACTGTCAGTTTCTTTTCTTTCACAATTCCTTGGCATTCTAGGAGCCCTTTCTCCAATTATGGAAAACCGTAGCCGGCAGCATTCCCCTGCACAGTAATCACTGCCTCATCTCCGCCACAGCCCGGCACGCTGAGACAGGCAGAGGAGAGGAATGCTGGAAGCAGACAGAAAGAGGAAGAGAGAGCAGGACCATGGGATTACTTCTGTATTAGTGTACATAATGTACTTTGCAGGACCGAACGAGCCAAATCGATCCCTATGGACAACCTCCAAATATATTCTTTGTTCTGTTGTGTAAAACGTTCCTTTTGCTACTTTCCAGCTGCGGCTCGTCATTCTTGGCGCCCTTCAGCACAGACAGAACCCACGGCTTTGGGCTCTCGGATCAAAGCGCAGGACTCTGGTCACCCCCTGCTGTGCCATTGGCCACCAGCTGGCTTCGCGTCAGGGAGAGAGGTCAGTCTGTGGACTGTAGGATTCAGGGACGGTCCCATTCTCTCAGATCACAAAACACCGCTGCAGATGAAGAACTTACATGGAATGCAGAAAAACAATCTCTGTTCAGCCTGTCCTCAACACGTCTGATATGATCAATCCCCTAGTGCTGTCGACACAAAGACACAGCAGAGTCAATGACGCACACACAGGTGGGGTGCTCCTGTGCTCTGTACCTGTGTTCCCCAGATTCAGTATTCGGATTATTTTTTTGAAGGCATCAAATCACCACAAATTAATGCATAATGAGTGAATCATACGCAATATCTTAAAAATATGCCAAATAAACATTCCAACCTACTTTTATATTGGATTCCCTTCAGAACAGGGGTAATGGTAATACCCGACCTGCATCAAACCCTTCATATCAAACAGAATCGGTACTCTGATCTCTGCGTCAGTTGCAGACATCTTCTTGTTGAACTTTCCTCACGGAGGGGAGAGACTGTAAACATTGTAAAGTCAATTCATTCAAAACAAAAACCAAGAAGGAAACGGCTCAGTTTTCGTGCAGGTGCGTTCGGACCTGTTATCGGGCGGGTGGGTGACGTTTAGTTCAGTCAGCCAGCCCTCCCGATGGAACAGACTGACAGAGGGAGTCACAGCGGTCCTGACACAGATTCCGACCTCGGAGATCCAGCATCGAGAACCGAAGTTGCCTGGCTTTTCCCCAACAGCTGCTACGCTGACCTGTGCGTCCTGCTATTCCACGCTTACTACACACATGGCACTTTGCTCATCAAGAGGGCGATCAGTGAATTCCCTAATTGGGCGATCTGGCACGCAAATCTGACTCTACATCCCCCGCGGTTCAGACCCACAGGGGTGATGGGGAGAGCACGCCGCGGTCCACGTGTGGGGTAACATGTACAGCTCGGACGTCAGGAAGGGCCACACGGCACAGGCTCACACAAGCTGAGAGAGAGGAATGTTGGGTCGGCTCCCACTTCTGTACCTCCCTCTATCCTGGTTTACCCCGTCGCCACGGCAACACTAATATAGTTTATTTGGAGCGCACAAGGGGGGTTTGGAGGAGGCCAGGGAGGGGAGTCCTCTGATCTTCCCAGGAAGAAATTCGTAATGCCTTTTCATTTCTGGACTTGTGCTGAACAGTTTACAAGCTCGTTACAGACATAAACACGCAGGCACACACATGCCAGGGCCACAGAATGACACAGTTGGCGGTTCGGCACGCTATACACTACTTGCACATGGGGAAGGAAATAGAAAGACAGAGGAATCTGGGGGAGAAGGTTTACCTCTTGGGTAAAAAAACAAGGTGTCACACTGTTGTGGTGGATCACCGCACCGGCACAGACTGTGGATACAGGTTTCTGAAAAGCAGAAGAAAAGCTCGCGTGGAAAGCTTCTGGAAGTGATCTATAAAACAGGAACAATCCTGGAAAACTTGTTTTCCTAAAAACACAGCGAGCTACCAGAAACGCAGAAAGAGCTGGGCCAGAGGTGAGGGAAAGCTGTGATGAAACTGTCGTGTATAACCATGAGCGCCTGAGCGCACAGGCAGTTCCGCCAGGTTTCTTAAAAGTCCTCCTGCGCCCCTCCTCTTAATCAGCCTGTCTTAATCACCTCACACACACAGAGTGAGTCGCGCTGAGGCTGATGGACGGGCCAGACAGACAGACAGCAGCCGGGAGGCATGGGGAGACGTGAAGTTCTGGTGTGGGGCTGACTCAGAGGGGACAGTGACTGGCTGCTGAGAGCACAGGAGAGTCAGCAGCTCTTATCTGAGATCCCTCTGGATTGCAGCATCTCCTGGAAGCACAGGGAAGCAGATCACACCCTTGGGTCGACACATCTGTCCCTGTGAACGTCCCGACTTTCTTTTTCATTTTTACATTTAGGTCATCACAAGATCCGACTGCTCGATGTCATTTCTGTTTCACAGGTTCAAAGACCTCTATAAAAGAATTCACCGTTCACAGAGGTCAATAGGGCTTCTTACGTAAATCCAGACTTTGATGCCTGCTAACAGGGTTCTTGATCTGTGGGTGGTGGGCTAAGGAGGTTATCCACTTATAGGGACAATACCAGAGCATGTATTTATACAGTGACTGGCCATATTAGGAATGCCCAGTCAGATCAATAGAAACACTCAGTAGCAGGGTAAAGGAGAAAGGAGAAAGAGGCAACCTTCCATCACCTTCCCTGGACAGGGCCAACCCCAGATCTCAAAGCTATTGAAATGCTGGGGTAACCACTGGAACAGGCAGTGTACTGCCCCCCCACCACACACCATTGCCCCTCATTATAACCCCAATTGAAGGCAGTCCCGCTGAAGGAACAGACTGGGAAGGGGCTGCAGGTATTTCAGATCCCTGTGGAACACATGCCCCTGCTGCTCGCAAGGCTCCAGCCACACGATTCGGTGAGGGCGCCTCGCATGTTTGCCAGAGTGCTTGGCTGCAGCCCAACACTGCCGCAGCAAAACCCAGACTCAGACGAGCTGATCCGTCACTGCCGATCCCCACCCCATCATCAGGGCCCAAGTGTTGATTACGCTCAAGAGACGCCGTGCTGAGCAGCCGCCCAGGAGAGCCAGCTCTAATCAGCGGCTCGCGAAGAAGGCATCCATCTCCCCGATTGAACCGTCATCAAGGCTGGTGCTGCAAATTCCCCACCGCCCCTGTGCTGTGCGGCGGAGACAACCTTCCAAAATCTCACCTTGGTGAGCTTGCTACAGCGTTTTTTTAACCGTTGTGCTTTCACCACTCCTATGCAATATGCTTTTACTGGGCTTTGCTTCACTGGGCACTGGCCTGTTGGGTGGCAGTGTGGCTAAGGATCTGTGCCTGAGGCTGGGAGGTTGCTGGTTCAAATCCTCTGGCTGGAAGAGGAGTCCTACCCTGCTGGGCCCCTGACCAAGGCCCCTAACCTCAACTGCTCCAGGGGTGCTGTACAATGGCTGACCCTGTGCTCTGACCCCCAGCTTCCCTCCCTGTCTGTGTGTCTCATGGAGAGCAAGCTGGGGTCTGCAAAAAGATGAATTCCTAATACAAGAAATTGTATATGGCCAATAAAGTGATCTTATCTTATCTATTCCCAGATGGAGCTGTGGGATGGTGGGATACACATTGGAAATTGGAGAAATCCAGTTTCAGTTAGTGTCCCAGGATCGGAGCAGACAGATCGTTACTCTAACGTACCCCACCTCTAACTCTGTTTCTGCGTAACTGTGTTCTCACTCTCTTTCTAAATCCCTTTAATCTTTCTCTTCCCTCCACTGCCTAAACTTTCTCCCCTTCGTTCTTCCTCTGTCTCGCTGCGAGCCTCTCTCCCTCTCCTGTAATCCCTTCCACGGCTCTCTCCCTTGGACAACACCTGTCTTTCTTTTTCTTAGTGTTCTTCCTTCCCCTGCTGCCCTCTCCATACCACACTGGCTTCTCCGCCTCCGCTCTGCCCATCTCTCTCCCTTTCCCAGCTGTCTTACTAGCTGTCTGGACACTCGGAAGAGCTGCATTTCTCCTTGGCTGGGGCTGCGAGAGGCACGTTACCCCTGGAACACCCTGATCCCACTGTAGCCAGGAGAGTCTGGAAAGCACATTAACACAATCCTTCACTAACGAAGAGAAAGACTGTGTGAACAGAACCTGCTTGTATGGTCTGCAGGGACTATTAAGAAACCCCAAGAAAAGCATACAATTCCACAAGAAATTTACAATTATGTATATATTTAGCTGCTGTAAGCCAGACTCTTGCACAGCAGCCTATACATAACTTTCAGGAGTGCTTTCTTTATGTGCCTTCTCACCAGAGACACGCACACACCAGCAGGGCTTATAGCACTGATATGCTAAATCGAAAGCGCTCAGGGAGGAAGAGGAGCTGAGGAAGTCTGCTTGCACAGCTCTGGGCTGTCAGAGATAAGGAGCCCTTGCTCACAGCGGTCTCGCCACAATAGGGGAGGCGTTGTGCAACATTTTTAGCCGTCAATAGGTGCCTGACCTCACTTTCTCCCTGGTGAGATATCCCTGTGTCAGGGCCCTGGTGCAAGTATGTGTCAACCCCCCCTCCTCTCCTGGGACTGAATCAGCATGACACCCCTGTGCAAGCAGAGCCGATGAATGGTGCTAGACTCCCCCCCTCCTGTCTTGAGTGACACCCATGATGTCCCCATGTTCACCCCTGACACTGCCGTGACTCCGAGCAACGCTCAGTGACGTGAGTGTGTGACATCACTGTATCTTTCGAAGTGTTCTTACATAAATATGTCCATATATAACCCTTTTTAAATGAAAACGGCTTCATTTTGCTTCCTCCTTCGCTCTCTTATTACCCTCATAAGATATGCTATCTCCAGGTCTGTCTGATCATCTGTCCATCCATCTATACAGCTAATCTATCGGAGAAAGGCAAACGAAAGGGAAGAAAGGCAGAAAAGTGCAGGCAGTGGTCTTCCCTTGTTCCCGTTATTGAGTTGACCTACCGAGTGACCCCCCAGGTTGACTGCACAGTGTCAGGGGAACCTCCCTGTTGCTCAAGCCATGTGGCTCTGAGACTGTACACTCCGTACACAACGTACTCCACACACACACACTGTACCCTTTGTACACAGTGCACTCTGTACACACTGCACTGCAGCTGTAACACATCACACCTATCACACTGCCCAGACTGAACACTGTGCTCAGGGATCATCTTGCTGTGCTATAATTCAGTTCTAATGCTGCAGTCTGTTTTGTGTCAAGGGCCTTTCTTTTAAAAAAAAAAAGAGTCACCAATTCAGCATTTACAGGAACACACAACAACATGAACCACCTGCACTCAGCTTTAAAACGCAGTATTTAAGAAAAAAGGAAGTTATTTCTATGAGCTATTTTTAAATTCTCATTATGTGATTGTGGATATTTTCTGCATCACCGTTTAGCGTTTAGAATATTTCTAGCTGCAGTAATTTAAACCAGCACCTCCCACAGATATAATAAACAGTGGAGAGTGGAAGTGAGCTGCCGGTGTAGCTCCAGAGCAGGTCTGGCAGCTCCTGATCCACATTTCCACTCACTATAGCTGGGGCCCCTTACTACCCAGGAAAGGCTGGGATCCCCACCTCTGCAGTGTGGCACCAATCATCCTCACACTAGCAAGGAGAATCTGGATACTTCTGTAGTATTACTGTATATATATGATGGAGAAGTTCAAATGGGTACAGTAGCTGCACCAGCATACGTAGGCTACAAAGGAACAGGTAAAGCTTTATTCCACACTGAAAAGAAAAGAAGCAAGACACAATGTTTTGGCTGATGAGCCTTCTGTGGGTGACACCTGTTACCGGAAGAAGGCGCCGCAGCAGAAACATCGTGTCTCTTTTCTTTTCAGCGTGGAATAAATCTTTACCCGTTTCTTATATATAAGATAGCAAGCGATAGGCCAGGGGTTTCTGTCACTTACAAGTGATGGTGTCCAGCTAATGTGTTTATGTTCTATTGTAATGGCCCGGCTGTTGTACATGTCTTAGTGTGTCTTCTGGTGGTAGTCCCTGTGTGTCAGTGCGTTATAATATGTGAATTTTTGCAGGCTCAGTTGCAGTGTGTGTGGCACACTCACAATTTCCTGTTTTTCCAGACCTGTTTTGTCTGTAGTGCTGCTAGGATCCCACTCACAACCTTGACTCCACAATGTCGCTGTTGTTGCAGGAACTCAGAAACTCAAGATGTGTGCGAAATAGTATCACAGTGAATACTGCTGGAATGCTTTGCTGGCTCCGGTGTACAAACAAAGGCACCGTTTTCTCATGCCCTAAATGCCTTCACACTCGGGCACCCCCAACACCAAAAAAACAGAAACTTCCCTCTCCTCTTAACATTGCGTCTATAGTTTTGATTAACTATGTAGATTGAAATCAACTGGGAAGAAAATAACACATCGTCTGATTTATTGATGACTTTAAAGCAGCACACACTTAGTCCATTTTGAGCTGTAAGGTACAGCAAAAATCCCATCCTAACGTCAACCTTCTTTGACAGGCTTCCACTTCATGGGAATTTCTCATTCATTTTCAACAGGCAGGTGGGATTTCGATTTTGTGTGTTTGTGGTTTTAGTCTCAGGTGTTGGAATGTTTGGCACACCAAGCAGATTTCAGATCAGCGCTTACTGGTACCTCGCTCTTTTGTTGGGGCTTCCCTGGCTCATTTTCCAATCCTCAGGAAAGAACTGCTCATTCAGCTACTGTTGCACAAGGCTTGGTGTCAGGACTACAACGTTTGAGCTGGTTCCCTCTGGGATAGAAGGTGATAGGGCTTATTGAATTACACTTTCTGAAAAAAATGTAATTCTCTCAATAACCAGTTCCAGGAAATATTGAACTTGGAAATAAAAACTTCCCACATTTCATTTCAGCCATGTCCTGTTCGGGGTGGAGTGTATGCTGCTGGAATTGGCTCCAGATTTTCGTGATCCTTTCCAGGAATACTGTAAATGGCCTTCTGATAGTGGAAGGGTGAATGGATGTCATTTGCACTGTGACTGCACATAACTGTGACACAAAGGCTCAATAAAAGGTGTTATTTAACAGAAATTCATGAGCAGGTCAAATTCTACCTTCCTATAAATAAATAATTGCACATAGTGGGCAACCAGCATGTTCTCTAGGTCGCCGCCACTACCCCAACTTCACTCTTGTAGCTGCCTCCCTAGTTCATTCCTTATAAATGGAGGGGGGGGGTTGACAGCACTGACCTTTATTTCCTCAGCTGAGTTAACAATAAAATATTAGGTACATTATCTCTTTATATTCGTCAGCTTGTTTTGGCATTATTCAGATTTGATTGAACTAGTGAAATGGTAAACCTTACGATTCAATTTTCTGATAACAGTTCAAACTTGCGCAAAAACATTTGCATTAGAATGAGGCACACGCTTCCAAATACATAACCCATAGCACACACTCAGACACAGGACATTGAGTACCCACGTCTTGTGACCTCACTGCATTAAGCTTTCGAAAATGAATGACTGGAAGACACAATTGGAAAAATATTTCCTGAAACCCCTACTGCAAACTAACCCCTTGCATTATCTTTGCAGCTGGAAAAGTGAGTGATAAATGAGTATTGTTCCCCCACTTGGGATCACCCCCCCATACACACACCGATAAGTTCAATGTTCTTCATGTCAAGATTTCCAAATATCCGTTCCTGACACAGCACTGGGACAAGGACAGCCAGGTTGTTTTTGATGGAATATTTAGAACGCCACTCCAAAAAGAATACACTGGCGTTAACAGAGGGATGCAAACAGGACTACGTGGAGGATATGACAAAACTTGGGAATGCCAGTACAGGAAAGAAAACAGGTGAATTGCGATGCCGAGAAAATAGCGAGCAAACAGGAAAGGACCTGCAATTGTAGGAATTATGAGGAGCTTTGAGGATTCAGATGTTTTTATTTTGATGAAATCATGCAAAATACAGGGCACATCTGTAGTTCAAGATAAGGAAAGAAAAGATAAAGACGAGATGGGGAGATTCAGTCAGTCTAGCTCATTTGGCTGTTAGTCGTTTAATGTTCAAGGAATTTATTTTTTTCCCCTTGGAAAAAGTTCCATGGAGTCAGCCACATCCCATTCACACGTCCAGGAACTCGGTTCCAATTCCCACAAGCATCTTAAATGGTCCTAAATTGAACTCCAAGGTGTGTCCTTACCCCTTGTGCTGCTGCTGTTCTTGACTGGTCAATGATTTTCTGGTTCTTGAATATCTGAATAAGTGTCTATTCTATCTTCTGTGTTCACAGCTTAAAAGATTTAGCTCCCTTTGTCTGTACAAGGACTTGATTTCATTTCAGGCCAACAGTGGTCCGGTGAAAGTCTGGTTGATCGATCTTGTACACACTGTAAAGCAGTACTGTTCTTCTAGTGTAGTGATCAAGACTGAACACCACACTCCAAGTAAGATCTAAATAATGTAGCATCTCATTTTAATACAGACTCCTTTTTAAAAAAAAAATCTACAGTCTTAATAAGACATCAAATACCATGAAAAATAATTTAAAAATCATGTAGTTATGCTTTTATATTGCTTCCACCTACTGACTAGTGGAAGAAAATATATTGAGTCGTATATGAGTAATATATACACATTAATATCTTGATCTTCCTGAGAAATATTTTGCTTCTTCCAGCGCAATGTGCATGCAATTGTTTGATATTCCTATGCATCATGATCCATATATTATATAAAACTGAACATTTGATATGCTGAATAAATATACATGGACATTTCATCACTGCTGGAGTTCACCCTGGACTGGGACACTGGTAATCTCTAAGCCATAAAGATCTCACCCTGGCCTTAATGGTCTACTCTTTTCCTCTTCTAGACATTATACATTGTATTAGTGTAAAAACATTTCTGATGGCCTCATTAGGTCTGACACAGGAAATCTTTCTTTTCTTGAAAGAATGTTTCCTGTCGCACTGAATGCCCTGATCCAGACACAACAGAATCCCGGCCCAGGGTGACTGTACTGTCTGCTGTGCCCAGACAGGTTGCGGTGCCAGTGAATGCTCCTGTCGGTGTCTCACAGCCTACTCACCCTGCCTGTCACGGGAGAGCGGGCAGGAGAGATAAGAAGCGAGGGAGAGAAAGAAGAAGCCAAAAGAGGGACGAATCGGGCTTCTAGCTTTACAAATTGGGCTCGATTGTGTTGATTTGCGCGTCGGTCTGTGGGTCTGCGGATGAGCGTTTGGTCTCGGCGTGTGCATGTGTGGGAGAAGCTGTGTGTGCTGGAGAGGGTGTGACCTCTGTGTGCAGACAGCCGCGCTGTACCTGTCTGCCCTGAACACACTCACTCACACCTGCCCTCTCAGCACAACTAGCTCTTATATAAGAGTACTGAACATGCTGATCCAGGCATGCAGAGGAAAAGTACACCCCTCCTCCACTCATTTACTCCTCCATTTCTGGCTTTGCGCTCCTTCTAGCTGGGACAGTAACCCTTTATTAACAGTTTATCTCAATGCAACCGCCTGTATCTTTCCATCCATCATCACTCCTTTGGGAATGGGATGGTATTTTAGTGCCAGATCTGACAGATGGGCTTTAACCGAGACACATGTTATTCCCCGTTTGGATCCCAACTTTTTGATTTCAAGGCCTTGGGGAGGAGATGGATGGGGAGTTCCTCCTGCAGTTTTCTCTTCCTGAGAGGGATTGTGCCAATGTGCCTTTCCGTGCATGTTTATGCAATCAGAATCAAGATGTAAATTCCCCGGCTGCCTCATTGTACGATACGCCTAGGCAATCATGGCCTGCTGGCTCTGCTCCCCTGGCTCTGTTCAAGGAGCTCCACACTCACAGTCTCCAGCTACCTGTGGCTGTGTGTCTGGCGCCTTTGTGAGCGCGCTCCGTCAACGGCCTGACTCACTGTGCCCTCTGGTCACACAGCGGCTCCTGGTACAGAGTCGAGCTGTCAGACCTATCAGGAGAGACAAGCGCTGAGGCCTGTCGGCAGGGTCAACAACCATACGTCCGGGGAGGGCAAGACGTCTGGGCCTCTGTGACTAGATGAGAGTGGGAGAGGAGGAAGAAGAGAGCTGAGAGGGAGGAGCAGAAGGGAGTGAGAGGAGGAGAAGGAGGAATGAATGAGGGGGCAGCAGAGGACGAGAAGAATAAAGTGATGTTAGGATAGGGAGAGATTTCTAATTGAGTGGAAGTAGAAAATGCCTTAATCACTCTTACATGGAAGAGCCTAGCAGCAGCCTGTCAAAACAGACACAATAATAAAACCAAAACAATGTGTTTGTCTAGACTCTTCCGCAGAGAATCTCTAAATTTGAACATTATATCATCAGTCTTTTCCTGTTCATTAAAGTCTGGCAGCCCGTTGTGCTGCATTGCTTTGGGGGATGCCGTTGCTGGTTTGTCATCTGAGAGGGTTCTTAGTAACTGCAGAAACAAATACTACCCGCCCACGACTTCTGAGCAGGGATCAGCACAAAGGGGGAAGCTGCTTTTGGCTTTAAGCGGGTCATTAAAGTAACCTACACTGTTTAACAAACATGGAAACCTCCGGTTTAACTGTTGCACTCATTCCCTTAATCCTTTCTTATCAAATATATCTGTTCCCTAATCACTGTAATACTTTGACACAG
The DNA here is from genome assembly GCF_059453375.1 of Lepisosteus platostomus. NCBI lineage: Eukaryota > Metazoa > Chordata > Actinopteri > Semionotiformes > Lepisosteidae > Lepisosteus > Lepisosteus platostomus. The sequence goes on from NC_142614.1 coordinate 7,304,498, forward strand.
ATGATTTTTTTTATTTTAAAAGTTGCCATGCAGCTAAGAACTTACTACTTTATTTCGTTTTGTGGTGCCTTTGCTAAACTCAATAACACTGAATACTAAATAGAATATTAAATAATTGTCAAGTTAGTTTCTTACTTAATCAAGACCTCTGATACCAAGGGGAAGCATTTCACTGCTGCACACAAATTACTGCACTTATTGTTCACTACCCTGCCCCCAGATTCAGGAGAAGCCACCTGAACTGCAAGGACACGAGTAAGGGACTGTACCGCCTGACCACCAGAGAAGACCAGTTTCACAACCGGAGCAGAAATCGAAAACTGTCTCTGGCAAAAAAACAGAATTGTGAAGACAAAGACTTTAAATTAACTGATATTTTATGAGGTGTCTTTGCACGGGCAAACACAATACAATAGGGGCTGCAGTAGACGTGACCTAGAAACAATGTTTTGTTCCCAAAAAATATATGTATGACTGCTTTTGCTGTATTTGTACCTTTACAGTTGCAAATTGCTTTCTGTAAATTAACCTTTGGCTACAGTCCAGTGTGCCTGAAGACACGCTGCTCCCAACAGTGTGATAAGTGCCCACAGCAGACAGCCTCCTGCCACTCCACTCTAATTCTTTGGAAAAACCTGGCATCACTGTGAGTCTCCTCAGGATTTACCGCTACACTGTGAAACGCTGCGTCAGTTTTTCCTCTTGTCCTCTCTCTGGGCGACAGCCCTGTGGCTCAGTGAATCACAGGGCTGAGAGCATGTGAACTTGGGGGCGAGTTTGCTTCTAATGTTGCAATTATTAGAACACTGACCGCAGAATAGGACAAGTGCCCACCCACCCCTCTCACTGAAGGGCTCCCCCCTCCCTTTCTCCTCTCCTGCTGCGTCCAGCTGATAAGAGCGCAGGGAAAACAGAGGGTGAGATTTCTGTTCACAGTGGACAGTAGAAATTCCCTGATCGGTCTTAGATGGAAGATCGTAGCAGCAGCCGGTCAAAACAGATCGAATAATACAAACAAAACACAGTGTCTGCTTGGAAGCTTCTGCAGAGCCTCCAAACAAGAGAGGGCCATCTAGCCCATCAGCCTGCTTGTTCCAGCAGTAGCTAATTGATCTGAAGATTTTGCAGACTCATGGGAATCCAGTGCACCAACACTGCCCGGCAGCTTGCTCCTGCCCCCCGCCACTCTTAGAGTAAAGACGGCTCCTGATTTTTCAGGTACACGCCAAAGCTATCCCCCTCCTTCACCCTGCTCTCGAATCCTAGTGCTGCAAGCGCCTAATCAGGCACGGGAGGCTCTACCCTCCCCTGCTGGGACACGCCCTTGACCACAGCCTTCGGGCTGGTGCTGACTTCAGCTGCTGAACACGCAGGCCTCAGCTCTACCTAACAGAGGGCTTTTCCACATGGCAGCTATCCCACTGCAGGCTTGCAAAGCTTCTCTGTTATATAATCAGGCTCTTCACCGTCATGATTTTATTCCAGGCTGGGCAGTGCTCGGGGGTGATGCAGGGGCATACAGTGTCATATATGAGGCAGTATGTAATATTATTTACCCTGTGCTCATTTATTTTGCTTCGGTTTGATGACAGAGCCCACTGCTGATCGTGTGGCTTTCCCACGGCCCCCCCAAATTTTCCAACTACAGTTTTCCATGTTATGTTATATGTTATCACCGATCCCAGAGGCAGATCCGTAAGAGCTTCACATACTTGTGATGAAGCAAAGTTGAGAGAGGAGAGCCATTTTTAGGACTGCTGGAAATATCAACTTCCAGCCAAGGATACAGACTATTAATGCACGTATGAAAAGACAGAAATAGATCAGTCTCCATTCCACACAAAAAAAGCCATCAACTCCTTGCCTCGATATGCTGTATTTTAAAATATTTTCTAGCAAACCTTTTCAAATGTTCCCTATGTACAAATACGCATAATTTGGAGCCACATGTAAACCTGTCACCATACCTGAAATAGAAAAATCCATTCTGGAAACAGCAGAGAATTTGTCATGAGTCTCAGCTGCCTCAGCTGTGATAGAAGACAGGGAAATCTTGCCGGTAGAATGCCATATCTCCCACAATAACGGCACTTCTACCATCATCAAGTGCACTTTCAGAATGCAACAATGTTACCTATGTCAGTTGTGTGATGGACACCAGAAGGAAGATTAAGCCAATGGAACTGAGATACAATCCACAAGATGAAAGGAGGTTCTGTGAAGGAACCTGATCCGAGACCTTTGGATTGTAAAGGGGTTCTGGAGGACTGGAACCTCCCGATATCTGTCTCTGCAGACAGACAAATTGACAGTATGGGATGGGACAGTCTGTGGTGAACAGATTGCTCTGGGGACAAGACAGAGTCAGACTGGACTCAGAGCAGGTCTGGCCTGGTAAAGAGTTTTAAGTAGACAATAAATCCCAGCTTCCTTGGGTGTTTCTGCAACAAAAATCTAAATTCCTGTTAATTATGCTATTGTTTTTGAATGGAATCGTCTACGAAATGCATTTAAATACTGGACAGCAAAACTAATTATGGCGCCCCATTCGATGGTGATGTCATTTCCTGTTCTCTCTCCAGCAGATCAGAGTAGAACTGATACGTCTTCATCTCCAGGCACCCTAACTTTTGGAAGGGCTGCACCTCACATTTTCCCACGTTGACTGTCCGGTAATCCGTTTGGGGTTTGACGCCGGATTGTGTAGGGGAAGCCCTTGTGACAAATACAATAGGAGCACCTCTGCCCCAGTCCCGAACTCTTATACTGGACTTCAGCCAGAGAGGAGTAATCGTGAAGAATTTCTCTGGAATCTGGGGGATGAAAAAAACAAAGAGAGCTGTCTGAGCTGTGAATGAGCGGTCTGTACTGGTTAGTCATGTCCAACTCAGGACACAAGCCGCAGCGGTAGGGACAGAGCACCGTCAGTGGGTTAGCTGATCAGAGTCCCCAGACTGTGACACGCGACTGGTCAAGCAGGCTGGAGCTGGACTGGACATCCTCTGCTTGCTGTGCAACAGCGCCCCCCCGGCCTGTTAGGCACCTGGCAGACTGCAGCGCTGTCAACGAGAACAGCACTGTTCCGCCAATCAGTGCTCCCCCTGCTGGGGGGGAATGAATAATGGGTACCAACTGCTACAGGCGTGCGTTCCAGAACAAGGAGCTCCGGTTCCTCACACCTCCCCTGCCTGACCTGAGAGTCACAGCAGTACGCCAAGCTCATTAGCAGCCTGCGATTTCAAATTGGCTGGGAAATAAACAGGAAAATATAACCAGCGATGTCCGGTGAAAAACAGAAAACCGCTCCAGGCTGCTCCTGCTAACCTCTTGTGGATTTTTCAAACGGGAAGAACCTCTGAAAAACCTCTGAAAATTAAAAAAAAAACGCCTCGTCTCCATGCTGTCGTAATGGAAGATTTCTGTAATTAAGTGTTTGAAGACGCAGGTTCATCTCATCGAACAGAAGGGCACCAGTTAGACACTCCGAGCAGCAATGACTCACTGCCCAGAATGACTTTCACATCTCAGAGCAGGGCCCTCAACTACCACGCACAATTAATCCCTGTAATTAAGTCCCTGGGCGAACAAGTCCTTTGATTTGCTTTTTAACTAATTGCAGTTCCAGTATGAAGGTTGCTCTCAGGTAGCTGAGCTAGTTTTAAGGCTCACATCTCCTTGTGACATTCAAGTGTTTGTTCACAATCTGCTGCCCTCCTGTGAAAACATAGCACTGCAGTAGAAAGTGTGCTTAAGGACATGTCCCACAGCAGTGCGTCAGTGAGGCCTTTTTCATGCTGCTGGACGTCTGTCAAGGGAGGAGCATCCTACACATTTCAGTTATCATGAAGGTGACAAGATGTAGTAGGAACCAGAGGACAACGGTGCTCTTTAGTGTGGTTCCCAGAAACTCACTGACTCAAGTACCTGGTCTCAGTCCACTGTGAAGGAGCTCAGTGAATCATTTTCCACAATGTGGTTAGCTGCCTTTCTCCAAGATCCCACAGTACTTTATTTAATAGAGTGCCTCATTTTTTCTGTCATAGAAAACCGCCTACACTTCCATTTAAGAACAGGACCATTCAACCTCAATTGTGCTTGCTGTGCTGAGCCAAGGATCTCTTCTGGCTGTGTCTGGAAGGATCCCGGAGGATCCCTGCTTCAACGACATTGTTGTGCCGCTTGCTCCTTGGCTAAAGAGGCTAACACACACTTACACACACTCCACCACGGCTACCTCCACCCTCAACCCTACATGTACAGTACCAGCCCCTTACCTCCATCTGCATTTAATCCGGAAGTGTGATAAATGGGAGCAGATAGAATAATGTGTTTCACAAAGGCATGTCACACACCAACAGGTTAAAAGAACTAAGCAGGTTTTAAACTTAAGCAGAGTAAATTACAAGAGGGGCTTCATTCACATCTTCACAATCTGGACAAGACAGAAGTGTAAGAGAAAAAGTCTGACATTTAAAGGAAACGCCTGCAGGACTGAGGAAAGGAGAGACTGCAGGACGTTACACAGGGCATCCTGAGGGTCGCAGGAAGAGCAGTCATACTACTGAAGCCCATATCCTGGATTAGGCTGATGCAGACGAACTGTAGAACAGTCACGCTGAAACGGGTCAAGTCCCTGTGTTTATAAAGGCACATTTTGACGCAGGAGGCCTAACAAAAAAAACACAAATGAGGAGCTCAGAAACCTAAAACGACAAAACACAGTACGAAACTTGGAGCCCGAGCAGGAAATCCAAGTGATTCTCAACAGCACAGAGAAGATTCCCGTGGTAGGAGGTACAGAATTAGTGGCAAGTGTGTAACGGTTTCAGTCTTTGTCTCAACAGAGATCTCTCGCGCTTCACTATGTTGACTATGTGTACAGTGTTCAAACAAACATTTTTGGAACAAATCAAATACTGTAGGTGTGCAGGCATAATTTCTTTTTGGCCAAAATTACACAGTCACAGTGACAGACAGGCACATACACACACAATGCATCAGGCTATCACAATGCAGCATTCGTCAGAATATCTTAAACGGAACCACATGGCATTGCTGTGGCCTAGCATCACACAGCAAGCATCCCTGCACTCTCAGCCCAGCTGGAACAGGGAGAGAAACAGAGAGATGGGTGGAGAGACAGGCTGAGCATGGAGGGGGAAGGAAGATTTGGGGTGACTCAATGTTTCAAGCAATGAGAACCCCATGTCTAAATTTGGCTGAGGAATGCTGCCAAGGGGACAGAGGAGTCCAGCACACACTGACTCACAGCTGCTAAAGATAGCCCCAAGCAAGCCACTGGGGGCCCAGCAGCCAGCAGAGAGGAAATGATGTCACAGTGGACTTCCTGTATTAGAGAGGAAAAGTCTCTGTCTTATAACATCTCTGGAGGCCATGTCTCCCTTCTACACCAGCAATAAAGTCACTGATTAAATACAGATGGTATTTATGCATACGCTCTTTTAAATTATGGCTTCAACCTGTGAGAGCAAGTGCTATGCCAAATAAGCTGTGGGCATTTTATATGGAGTCTTTTCACAGTCAGTTCCATCTGGAAGCACTTTTTGCTTGAATTTACTTTCAAAGTGTGTAAAGCAAGAAGACCAGTAGCATAAAAAGAAGGGGACAGGTCATTTCAAAAGCATTGCGTCTAACTGAATGTCCCTTAAAAAAAGACACAGTCATAACTGAATATCTTCATCCCTCATCAGGAAGCTGCTTCTGTTTGGAACCCTGGAATAAGCTCCTGTTTACCAAGAGCCAGTTAAAGTATAAAGCCACCTTCCCAGATGTTAATTACTGAAGGGTTTCTCAGACTTGTCTTCCTTCAGTAATCCATATATCAGGAATATATACTGATGGAAAAAAGAAACACACCAGAGTCCACACTCTGGACCTCCCATATGCGTGGAACAGGCTGAAGAGTCACTCATCCCTGAAGAGGACCTGATGCCACTGCTGACGAGTCCATCGCAGCCTCTGTCTGGCCCAAGCCAGTGGGTGTGACGTCTAGGAGGTGTGAGCAGAGGGCCTCTGACAGGTCACCCTGCTCTGAGGCCAGCAGCATGGAGCCTCGCTGTCCTGTCACTGGTGCGGGCATTGTGTCTGCCGGCAATTTCAGCAGCAGTACGGGTGGCAGATCTGAAACGACCTCTCAGATGGACCAGTCCTGCTCTGGTGTGGTCACTCGAGGGCGACCAGATCTTGGACCGTCATCTGTCCTGCAGGTCTGCTGAAACCTGCTCTGCAGTTGGGACAGCAGCTTACTCCATAGTGTCTGGCAACGCTGGCACATGACATGCCTGCCTGCAGCAGGCCAATGGCCCTCTCCCTTGCTTCTGGTGACATTCGAGCCAATACGGAATGCACAGCAAAAAAAAAAAAACTGTGGCCTTTTCTTGCAGTGACCTAAGCTTTGAATTAAGGCCTTTTTAAAGTTGACCTGATCAGGTATTATTCCACCTGGACCTCGTTGGGTAAAAGTGCACTTCACGAGCTTTTGTGCGATTGGCAAGTTGCAATGCCACACTGCACAAGCTGTATTGCTGGTCAGAGGGCTTAAAAACAATTGACACCTTTTTGTGAAAGTACATAAACAATAGCTATAGTATTCTCATTCCAGAAAATGTTGTGTTTTTTCCATTAGCATATTCGCACTGAGATAAGATGTTGAAATTCCACATGTTTGGCTCTGTGAGCAGGTGGACAGTACAAGAGGGGTCAGTCTGGGGTGAGGACACAACGCTTTGGAGACAAGGGGATGTTAAGCACTTCTGGGATAAGGGAATTACTCAGCACTGAGGTCAACAGAGAACAGAGGCCGGGGTTATGTGACCATGTGAGTTTGCAGGTGAAAATGTGTGTGTTCGTGTTACTACATTGTGATATACTGAGGATATTCTGCTACAACTGCTAGTACGAAAGTAAACGAAACGAAACTTGCAGATCAGCTGTAAAATTATCTAACACTCTGTACGTGAACTCATTGAACTCACAGTCTGGCGTGTAGCAGAGACAGCTGCAGCAAACCTGGACTATACTGCCACCGTGTGGCAGGACCTCATACCACAGTCTTGGACAGACGCGATTGATTAGAATAGATGCTACAATCTTGCTCACAGGCCGGAAGATACACGCCAGTCAGCCTCACTCCCTAGTGAGGGGGCGGAGAAGCGGTTAGGACTGTCGTCTTTCAGTCAGAGGGTGTGAGTTTAAAGGAGTGAGTTTTTTTGGGGGGGGGCGGAGCGGTGGCTCTGCGCCTGTGACTGGAAGGTTACCGGTTCAAATCCCGCGGCCGGCAGAGGAATCCTACTCCACTGGGCCCCTGAGCAAGGCCCTTAACCCTAACTTCTCCAGGGGCGCCGTACAAAGGCAGACCCTGCGCTCTGACCCCAAGCTTCTCTCCCTGTCTGTGTCTCCATGGAGAAAAGCTGGGGTATGCGAAAAGACGAATTCCTAATGCAAGAAATTGTATAGGGCTAATAAAGAAACATTATTATTAAAGACTAATTTAAATTAGAAGCTGACCAAATACTTTGTCGGACGTCCGACATCCTTACGACGTGCAGAGTTTCTGTGTTAGTTCAATGGCTTGCTTTGCCTCTTCTACCGTATTCATATTGCACAAATTCTCGTCTTTCCACTCCCGAAGAGACACAGGTACGGTGTCCTGACAATTCCAGGTGCCGGATTGCTTCTGGTATAGATAAGTGACCATGATCATATCATCTATCGCATTAGCTTGAAAATCAAGACAACTTTACAACGAAAAATAAACGCGGAACCACAAGCTTAATAATATACCGATCACAAACAGGGTAAACCATACTGAACTCGTAAACAAGAAGTTATTCACAGCGTATAGACTCTGATAGATTCTGAACTAGAGCTCCGTATTGTATTGAGTTTGATTCCAGGTCATGGTTTGCTCTTGATTCACACACAACGGTTTTCTAGAGGATTAAAAGTCATTACGGCAGTTAGTGTTTCACCTGGTTCGTAAACAGTTATTGGCCTCCAGACCATTCTCCTCCTGGACAGCGAAACGCGAACGTGACAACTAAGGGGGCAGTGTATCTAATGCCGAGACAATGATGAAGAACCTTTTACACGACGGTGCTTATAGGCGCAATATTTAAAACGAAAAGAAAAGGAGACGCCTTTTTACAGCTGTTTCCTTAATGCGAAACACGCTCATGGATTTGCAAAATATCCCACACTGCGTTAAGTAACATCCGTCTGCTGACAAGCGCAGACATTCTGGAACATTCTGGAGTTTCTGAGGCTCCGCTCGGGGAATGCGTTTCTGTTCTGCAGTCACGGACTCGGTTGTGGCGCGATTGCGCAAACTGGGTAATTCCACAATCCCCTCTGTAACAGGAGAACTCACAACCCACTCGCCGCCTCTGTACTAGGGGGCCGGCAAAAACACGACATGAAGCCGGCTGTATAATACAGTCTTATTATTTGTATAGACAGGGGGCTTTACACCTCGGGGCCAGTCTTTCTATCCATGCTGCCGCACCGACCGGGACCCTGGCGCACAAACCCGTTGGTTAACACGGGGAATTGCGGACCCGGGGCGGAGGCCGAGACCGATGTGAACTGTCCAGTAAACAGCGTGGTCCGTTAACTGCTCGGCTTTCCGCGCCCCCTTAATAATGGCATTTCAAATCTCACCTACCTGCTGACCCTATTGTCAGGGACGCTTCTCTTAACATGCCACCCTAGCGCCCTCAGAAAGCAGCGACCGGGTTTTCACGTTAATGATGATCTCAGCGTTATACTGAACCTTTATCCGGCAAGACGGACTCCCCAGAAAACTAAACCTTCCAGTCATCGACAGTGTACTGCCACAGGCCTTTAACCGGTTCTGTCCCAAGCCAGAATAAACCACCCTTGCTGGGTGTTGAACTTTTATATAGAGGAATCAGACTGCAAGCCGGGAGGGTCGATTGCTCTCATAACCTCGTGCGAATATGGAAACGCACTCTTTGAAGAAACCGCCCCCTGGTGGCTGAAACCGGTATCGACAGTCCAGATGCAGAGTATTAGAAAGCTTACACCCGAGAGCGGGCCACTTGGCCGATCTAATTAGTAGTTAATTGATGCAAGATTTTCCTCCGTTTCTGACAGAAGCCAGGGTATCGACTTCAGCTCCATGGGTGGGTGACTTGCTCCGTTTCCCACAACCCTTTTAAGAGCTCTAGTGCGGATACTCCCGCTAGCTGGATTTATTCACCATAATCCAGGTGGGGCTGCACACTGGTGGTGGTGGAGGGGATCCCCATTACCTGTAAAGCACTTTGAGTGGAGTGTCCAGAAAAGTGCTATATAAGTGTAAGCAATTATTATTATTATTATTATTATTATTTTATTATTATTATTCCAAAAAGAGACAATAGCACTTACAGAAATCAGCCCAGCATTAGTGTGAGCAGAGCAGATGTACTGGTGGCAGTAATATTGACATCTTGAGCACTTGCTCCCACGGGATGTACAGTGTCACGCCTTTAGGACTCTCAGTTGTAATACGTTTCGTCAAGAGCTTTGAGATGTCCTGCAATGATACTGTAGGTTCCAGCTTTGAAGCAAATCTTAGAGACACACTGTACTGCTATATATCGCCCAAACTGGGGATTTTAATGATTTGTGGAACAGTAAAGCTGTGAGTTGAATAAAAACAGCTCGACATTTCTCAAGAGTTTGACTAAAGCGAAACTTAGCGCACTCATAGCTACAGCTCGGAGCTGTAAGGAGCGAGCGGAGCTCGGGTGTGTCTCTCCCTCTGGCTTATTCCCGGTACAGACCAGCCTCCCTGCCAGAAATGAGCAATTCCAGTTTCCCCTCAAGGAAGTACATCCAGCGCGAGGCAGTGAAATCCTTGAGCTGTTCTCCTAGAGGATCTTGAGCGGATTTTTTTATATTGGTTCAAGGAATTTCCCGATGCCCCCGCCCCCAATAAGTGCCCCAGCTCGCGGACTTTGTCCTGTTAATAACAACCCACCAATAATATTGCGCTTAGTAGAAACGACCAGAGCAAACAACGAATTCGCCTGTATCACACGGCTTTCGTATTCAGTCGTGTCGTTATTGTACCAAAAACCTCGTTTCCGGATTACTGTATTTGTGCAAGCACGAGATGAATCCGGAGCACGGTCCCGGACAGGGCTAATCGCGAAATCACGGCAAGTTTTATTTCTAAAACAAAAAAAAAATAACATTCGTCAAACGTCATCTGATCGGGAAGCCTTCAAGTGTGGCACGCGGGCGCCCGCTGCAGTCCTGTCCATTGAGACGGCTCGCAGCCAATCAGCCGCGGGGTCCGGGGAGGCGCCAGGGAGCGAGGGGCCAAAGCGCGCAGAGCAGGGGGCTCAGCAGAGACTGCGACTCTCCGGGCTCCGACACCGCGGACGGACAGAAACGCACCTCGTGAGACAGAGCGAGCGCGCCGATTGTCGCCCGAGCCTGCTGCACCTGTTCACCTGACTGACCGCGACAAGCCAAACCTGGCCCGTCCACAAGGCTAAAGGTAATACCTGTCACCGCTGTTATCCACGGTGTTACTCGTCCTATTACCGCAATAATCACAGACTCCACACTGTAAACGCGTCTGACCTGTCCTTTTTCTGCTTCATCGTTTGACTCGCCAACTTAGCAGCCACTGGGCTAACCTTTTTTCGTATACAGGTATTTTCTAAACAGGTATCATACGATTTTAGTGGTAAAATTAACGTTCGCTAGAAAAGCTGTTCCTAATTAATATTTCGTCGTCAAATAACTATATTAAGTTTTAACGGTAAATTACACGAGTTTTCATTTATATTATTACTTGTGAAATCACCTTTTTCGTAGCTCTCTTGTGTTCCCGAGATGAGGGAACTGCGTATCTCTCTGTCGGCTTCCATATGAAATTATTATTAATAATAATAATAATAATAATAATAATAATAATAATAATAATAATAATAATAATAATCCTTTCAATTAACCTGTGTTTAAGAGATCTTTAACCACTGATCGAGAACACCACCAAAGTTGTTCGGATTGTTCGTTTGATTAGATTTCTTTTTTACCGTATAAGCCCTGGATAAATATTTGTCCGAGCCGGCAGATACGGAGGTCTGTCTTGGCAGGGATGACGGGAGGAGGCCGGACGGAGCGCTACCGTTCCAACACATTGATTTGTTTGAATAATTCGATTTCTATACCAATGAGCTGGAAGCACGGCCAGATTAAACACACCTTTGTTTTCCCCCACTGTGAGAAATATGAACAATTGGAAACACTAAAGAGAAATGATCCCATCGCTCTAAGATCACACGTGTTATACCGATAGATCAATCAATCAATCCCGCATTTGTGAAAGACGCCTGGGTTCATAAAAGTGAGATTTATTTTTTTGCAGCCCATCAAGCAGTCACATGAGATGCACTTTCTTCTGCTTTCACTTCCAGTATGAGAGTCTCCTTTAACAGAGTTTAGCCTAAGTCAGCATCTAAGTCAGCATACACCCAGGCAGGCAGCGGTTTAAGGGATAAACACCATTGGAGATTTCAGGGCAGAAGGAAGTTCACGGGGCATTACAGCCTCAAGAGTTGTCCCTTTTTTGACTCAGACTTGTTACGACAGTTGTTCCGACAATTGATGTTAATCAGAAATTGCTTCACAGCTGTTTTGTAAACGAGGTACTGCCCCAGTAGGTGCAACGTGTCTCATGTGACCCGGCTCTAATCGGCACAGCGGTGACCCCTGGGGTCGATTCTGGACCTGGGGCGCTGTCTGTGGGGAGTTTGTATGTTCTCCCTGTGTTTGCGTGGGGTTCCTCCAGGTGCTCCGGGTTCCTCTCACAGTCTAGAGACATGCTGGTAGGTTCATTGGCTCCTGGGAAAACTGGCCCCGGTGCGAGTGCGAGAGGATGGGTGTCTGTGTGTGCCCTGTGATGAACTGGCGTCCTGTCAGAGGTGTGCCCTGCCTTGTGCCTGTTGCCTGCCAGGATAGGCTCTGGCTCCCTGGCGACCTGAATCGGAAGACGTGGCTAGGAACCGGATGCGTGGATGGACTAATGGGCTCCATACTCCAATGGTTTGACTTGGAATAACCACACTCTGCCTCTGGGCTGTGTGTTGTATCAGAAAGAATCCCAAACCGCCTCCCAGTCTGCGGACAGCTCACTTCAGCCCCCGACTGAGATGTCCCCCCGTGTCAGACGTTGTCCGTTTTCCTAGGGCTTCAGAAGGAAAACCCCGGCGCCATGGGCAGCACCCCCGAGAGCAGCCTTCTGAGAGACGTCATGTCGGCCTCGGGCGCCGGCGTCCGCTCGGAGGCCCTCCCCACGGCCTCACCCGCCTTCGCGGCGCAGGAGAACGGCACGGGGGAGTGCGGAGCCGTGACGGCCGACTTCCAGTACGTGCTTCTCCCGGTGGCGTACAGCCTGGTCTTCGTGCTGGGCATGGCGGGCAACGCCACGGCCCTGCTGCACTTCATCCGCACCCGGAGCACCATGCAGCCCTCCAACATCTTCCTGGTCAACCTGTGCGCCATTGACCTGCTTTTCGTGCTCACCCTGCCGCTCAACATCGCCTACCACGCCCGCGGCAATGACTGGCCGTTCGGGGAGGCCCTGTGCAAAGTCAACGGCTCGCTGTTTTTCGGGAACCTGTACGGCTCGTCCCTCTTCCTGATGCTCATTTCCGTGGACCGCTACATCGCCGTGGTCCACCCGCTGAAGTCCCTCAAGCTCCGCAACCCCAAGCACCGGATCCTGCTGTCCTGTGCGGTAAGACTCACCCCGACCTGGCGGCAGCCCCTTATCTCAGTGCATCTCTCTCACCCTTGACCCTTCACTCTGACCTCTGACCCCTGACCTCTGACTCAGGCCAGTGGCGGGGCTATGGGCTGTAATCCAGTGTGGGATTAGCGAGAACCGAAAGAAAACAAAACAAAAGTTAAGCCTGTCCTGGTATAGACAGAGGACGGGACAGGCTAAAAGGAAAATAAAATAAAAAGAAGAATAATGGCCTCACACTGGGATACAACCCCCTCAGGGACTGCCAGTGTACGATCCTCCCCTTCCGGGGGTGTGCCCTGCTCGTCCTCTTCGTGTAGTAGAGGGAGGAGGAAGCCACAGGGCTTCCAGAGCTACACAGAACTGACCAATCCTTTCTCTTGACATCTAACCTAAAACCCAGCTGAGTGCCAGTCAAAATGGCACCTAGTGATATGTTAGAAAGAGGTCACAGCTTAGCCAAAATTATTTGAAACCTCCACTTTATCTGAAACCCCAGATGTGGCCAGTTACTCATTTAGCTGTGCTGGACACTCAGTTTATAATCCAAGTCTACATTTTCAGCAGTAGGCTCCACACTGTCCTACACGACCTTTGTAACTGCAGATATAAACTATAAACCAATATGAACTCTTTACTCAGTTAAATATGTATGGACTGGTGGCACATTCATAAATCTGTTACAATGTGCATGTAAATGCACACAAATAAAGCCATAAGGTACAAACAAGTGCAGTGAATCGACAGTGTGTGGAAGCAGTGACAGAAACACAAAGTTCCTTTTCGAGTAGACTCTTCCCAAGCGCCTGACTCGAAGTAATGGGGCAGCTTTGCCGCTAAGCTCCAAAAACATTAGATCTCACTCTCAGTCTTCCAAACCCCAGGCTTTTCCAAAACTCATTCTCTCCGAGACCCTTTAAAAAACCTTTCCAAGTTTTCAGAACTCTACACTCTCATGATCCTTGAAAATTGCTTCCTACTCCTTCCCTTGTGAATGATGCTCACAGAGGTTCTGCTCCATCTGCCCAGATGCCAGCTCAAATCTCTCTGGTGGGATCATCTGCTTTCTGGATTTTCAATTGCCTCCTGACCAACCATCTCTCCTCAGCCGGTCAGGTGAAGGTAGCAGCTTATTCCCCACAGGAGTTTTAACAAACCAGTACCCGGTCCAATATAGTTTTAGACTTGATTCCTGCTGTGTGGAGGGAGGTCCATTCAAGATCCATTGAGGAGTTATTTGGGCATCTTGTGGAATTGGGTGGAATTGGGGCGGAGCGGGGGCACTGTGGTTAAGAATCTGCGCCTATGGCTGGAAGGTCGCTGGTTCAAATTCTGTGGCCTGCAGAGGAATCCTACTCCATTGGGCCCCTGAGTAAGGCCCTTAACCCAAGCTGCTCCAGGGGGGCCGTATAAATGGCTGACCCTGCGCTCTGACCCCAAGCTTCTCTCTCCCCATCTGTGCGCCTGTGTTTCTCATGGAGAGCAAGCTGGGGTATGTGAAAAGACAAATTCCTAATGCAAGAAATTGTATAGGGCCAATAAAGTGGTCTCTCTTATCTGATCTTTATCCCATTGCCACGAGAGTGACTGGTCTTCTCTCCCAACCCCGCTCCAGGTATGGGTGGTCCTGGCCGCAGTGATCCTGTACCTGACACTGAAGGGCCCCCTGACCAGACCCTTTCAATCCACGGGGAAGATTGCCTGCATGGAGAACTTCTCCTCGGAGGCGTGGCGGGGCCGCATCTCCACCGTCAGCATCCTGGCTGCTGTCATCGGCTTCTTCCTGCCCCTGCTGGTCATCGCCACCTGCTACCCCCTCATCGCCTGCAAGTTGCTGGCTCCCCGCTTGGTGGAGGGGGCGGCGCCGAGCACCTCGGCCTCGGGCTCGGGTCGGATCCGGAAGAAAGCCCTCCGCATGGTGCTGCTGGTGCTGGTGGTCTTCCTGCTCTGCTTCGCTCCCTACCACCTCAACCAGCTGGTCCACACGCTGCGCCGGATGGGCTTGCTGTCGGGCTGCCCGCTCATCCACTTCACCTACCGCGCCCGGCGCGTCGCCATGGCGCTCTGCAGCCTCAACTCCTGCCTGGACCCGCTGGTGTACTGCCTGGCCTCCGAGAGCTTCCGCTGGAACTGGAGGGGGTGCGCCCGGTGTTTCAAGCTGGGTCAGAAGCCGCCGCAGCGGCAGAAGAATGCCGCCATCTGAAAACGGATGGGTGTCCCTGTATCCTAGTGCCAAATGACGCATCCTGAACCTGATCTGATCAGGGGTCTTGGCCAGGGGACACGGGATGAGCTCCAAGCACCTGCTTTCGAAGTGCCTCCGTTCTCGCTCCGTCCCTGGGGAATGCTGTGCTGGAAAGATCCCATGCTTCCCGTCCGTTTTCCTTCTGTGGCTTTGTGGGAACTGTGGATCGCTTTTCACCCCAGGGTGCTCTTTCAGCTCTTGTGCCAGGACTCAAAGGAGAGGGACTCTGTAGATCCTCCACACACCCTGTAATTCCTGTGTAAGCCAGGCCTGGGATTGTAATGTGAAGCATGAAGTAGTGGTCAGGGCTGTAGCGCAGGGGCTATGACTCTGTTGTGTTCTCCGAGAGGTTCCTGTGTTTTTTGTGTTTTCTCTAGTTGAGCTGGGTGTGTTAGCCAGTGTAGTAACCGGGGACAAATGATAGGGCTCCATCCAGGAGGAGCTCTGTTTTCCCTCTCTGCCTGATCCTGTGCTTCCTGGTCTAAAAGTTCTCTCTTGCTTTTGCTGGTGAAGCAATTCTTCACTGAGCACTGGAGCTGCTGCTGCAGAACGGCTGCCCCGAGTCTCCCAGGCGGGGCTGCACTTCAGTGGTGAGGAAAGTGCATCCCTACACGTGCTGGAAAGCACTTTGCAGTTCTGTGGCATGAAAAGCACTGTCGAAATGCAACCAACTGTTAATTAAACATCTGTTTTGGAAGTTTCCTAGGCATGTGAAAGAGATTAAGCATTAATGAGACGGGTGGAGGGAAAGTCTGACTCCAGAGCAGATCTAGAGCTAATATCCGTATCTGAGTAAAAATGCCTGTTTCTTTGCGGTATCTGAATTCTACAGACCAGGAAGCAGATCCCGGTTTACCTTTTCACTTTGTGCACCGCGCTGGAGGCTTGCACAACTCTGTACACTCTGCAAACACATTTTTCTGACTTTCTCGCAGAGCGCCAAGCTCACTCAATCGGGCAGCTTCCGGGCCTGATAACAGGTTGCAGGGGGACACTGCCAGTGTTTTACATTAACAGAATTGCCTCTGTGTGTTGAGTGTTTGTTTTTCAATTGCAATAAAGATAAGGCCTCAATGAGCCTGGCATCTGTCTCTTCTCTGTTTCCAGGAGAGCGCTGCTTCAGTCTAACCCCATCCAGCTTCAAAAACACCCCAGTCCCCCCCCCATCAACAGCACTGGGAATGTGTTTCAGTCACACCCATGGGCTCCTTGTGCTTCCCAGCCCCCAGCCTCTCCCTCTGACTGTGTCTCAACAAGATCCTCGAAGGGGATCAGCTGTCCCAATTGCTCAGACTGATAATTAAATCTCGGTTAACAAAATAAACTAATTGACGGTATCACAGAATTTCACAAATTCTGAATTAAGCACATAATCACAAACTTTGTGAAAGTACTGTTTGGTCGCCATATTGTCTCAAACCCTTGGTCTCGCTACAGGTTTGAGTCCTGATTCTGTAGTCGTCAAAAAGAGTTGGGGTTTTACCTGTGTCCTGGCCTCTTAATAACCCCTCTTTATGAATTAGTTTCATCACTTTACTCTCCTCCCTGCTGATAGCTTGTGTGATAAGCTCATACTTATTATTAAAGTAGTACATCGTTCTGCACCTTTAGAAGTTGATCCTTTACAATAGAGAAGGGCAGCTGTTGATGATCCTGCTGCATTTTTACATTAATCACGTGTTGAGACCTGAAATTCAACGAATACAACGATTCCTTATTAAGAGAATTAGGTCACCTACTGAATTAAAACAGGAGGAGAAGAGAAAACGAGAACAGCCTCCTAAACACATGTGCTATTGCATTCAATCTGCACGTGTTCAAACACCACAGATAAAAACACAACAACAATGCATGCAAACACGTGCCTTCGTCTTGTTCGAAACGATAAGCGCGTTTAAACAGCTCTAATTGAAGAAAAGAGAAAGGTCAAGCCGGGAAAAGATAGGCTGACCCCGACGTGATTTGAACACGCAACCTTCTGATCTGGAGTCAGACGCGCTACCGTTGCGCCACGAGGTCCTGTTATATCTAGGGAGGAAAATGCTGTTACACAGCGCTGCCGCTGCAGGGTTACTGCGCTGTCTCGGCTTCTCAATTTCTAATTCGCAGTTAAACACAGACTGTCCAGCTTCTGTTTCCTCAGCCAGTTAACTGAATATTAACTTAATATTGCGGGTGCTCATTTTTTTATATACGCTTTTCTTGCGCCACTAAAAACAGTAACAAGCTGTAAACATGGCAGTGCCAGTGTACAGCGCAGTTCCCTGGTGGTCTAGTGGTTAGGATTCGGCGCTCTCACCGCCGCGGCCCGGGTTCGATTCCCGGTCAGGGAAGTAGCTTTTTATACGGATGTACAGGAACGAGTCTTTTTAAAACAGTTATTCTCAAAAAGCATGGTTGATTATTCTGAATATTCCCCTAGTGGCGTATAAAAGCAATAAAATATGATTTTCCAAATCACTTCCACTTTATACAATACTCGCGTTGACAAGGCGGTGAAGCCAAGCCTGTAACAACCCGTACAACATTGTCGTGGTGAAAACATCAGTGATAATTTTGCTTAACAGAAGACCGTAGAGAAGCAAAAGATGATTTTGCCTTATTCGAAAGAGCATGAGCTCCACTTGCACTAACGTCTTTTTTCGTGGTTTCGTTTTTTTTTTCTTTAAAATTAAGTTCTGTGATCCTTTATCGACGAACGGAGAAGAACAGGAACGATATTCAGTTTTAATTTTATGATCCACAAGAACTCTTGCCTTTCTGGAAAGACAGGGAAACAAAACACGCGTGTTGTTTTCAAACGCAACGAAAGTGTGTAATCTATTTTTGCATTACTGCGGAACAGAAAAAGTTTTGCGTTCCTACTCTGGGTCTGTTGGTCGAGTCCACCCACAAGAGGGCGGTATAGTTCAAGAATTTAACAAATGACCGCTTTTTAATGTCTCGACCCTTAATGCGCAATTTGCAAAATGCATACGTATCGCTACGTCACTGATAAAAAAACACAGCTTTTTTATCTTGTAGATGTAGAGGAAGAAGGCTTACGTATAACTGCTGGTGTTGTTTCTCAAAGAGATCAAGGCGCTGCTGTTGCAGATCGTCTTTGAGCAGTAGGAAACAGCGCTCGGCCGAGATCGACGTGGAGCCGAAAGTGGATCGGTGAATTCGCTAAATGATGCGGCGTTTTCAGACAAGGCTTATGAAAATTAATGTCTCCGGTGATTAAAATATGGTTTTCCATTCATACCTAGATAAAATGTAACAGTCTTAAATACACCTGCCGGCTACCAGTAGTAAGTTGCTGGTTTGTGGGGAGTGTACTGCCTACTTTCTCTGTCGTCGCATCGTCTGGTGGTGGTGGAGGGGATCCCCATTACCTATAAAGCGCTTTGAGTGGAGTGTCCAGAAAAGTGCTATATAAGTGTAAGCAATTATTATCCCAAAGGCTTCCCCTTGTCTCCAAAGCATTGTGTCCTCTCCCCAGACTGACCCCTCTCGTACTGTCCATTTGCTCACAGAGCCAAACACGTGGAATTTCAACACCTTATCTCAGTGCGAATCTGCTAATAGATAAAGGAAACACAACATTTTCTGGAATGAGAATACTGTAGTTATAGCTTATGTGCTATTATTATTATTATTATTATTATTATTATTATTATTATTATTATTTAAATACAATTTAGTTGTTATCTCTGCCTGCAGATCCTGTTCTTATTTGCTTGTACATTGCTCAACTGTACACTGTGTACATTGCTACACATTGTACACTGTAGTTTAGTTCTTACGGTGACTAGTGAGCAGGAAGGGCTGTGGCAAAGACCAAGTGTTTGAGACAACATGGTGACCAAACAGTACTTTCACAAAGTTTATGATTGTGCCCATAAAAGCGCCGTATAAGTGTAAGGAATTTATTTATTTATTATTTAGATAGTTGGCCCTGACGATGTCCTGCCCATTGAAATCTACATCTTCAATGTGTCAGGAAACAGCTGGATATCAGCATCACGTTGAGCAGCCTGTTCCACACTCCCACAACCCTCTGCGTAAAGACCAGCCTCCTGTTCTCAGCTTTTAATGCACTTTCACACCACTGCCTCTCCCGTTCTCTGGTTCGTGTTTCCCTGTTCGTTCTGGGGAGGCTGTGTCGCCGTCTCTGCAGATTCTGAATGCTTTTATCAGGTCTCCCCCCAGCCATCTCTGTTCAAGACTACAAAGGTCCAGTGCCTTCTGCTTGTCAGTTTAGGACATTCCATTAAGCTGACTGCTATTCTCTGAACTCACTCGAGTCACAGATCTTTTCTATAAGGCTCCTGACTGCTTCAATGTTATTCTGTACAGCACAAATCCTCCCCAGCCGTCACAGCTGGTAGGCATGAATTGCACATGTGTGACTGAACACTGAAAACTGTTCTTTCTCTCGGAAAAACGCGCAGACAGCCACGCCGCTCCATCAGAAGGAAGGGGCACCAGCCCCGTAGCAGCCGAACGCTCGGGTAGCGGCTGGCTGGGGCTGCCGTGGTTTCCATAGCGACCCCGCTGCAATGCGGGCTTCTTAAAGCGGAGGACAAAGAGAACAGGGGAGAGACTCGGGGTCGGAGGGTGGGCTTCCGCGGGGCTGCTTGAAGAACTGTGACTGGGGCCTGCCGTGGCGCTGCGGAAACCAGACCCGCCCGGACGTGTCTGATCGGACCGAGCCCGGGGCCGAGCGCGACTGCCACACAGGAGGACAGGTCTCTGCCGGAGGAGCAGTGCAGGGAATGTCAACGCGCCAGAGCAGCGTTCAGCGCCAGACCTGGCAGCGGTCAGTGCAGTGCGTGCAGCTGCACCGCGGCAACGTAATAGGCAGTGCAGTACAGCGTCTTCGCGTGGACAGCGCGGGGCAGTGCAGCAGGGTGGACAGAAATGCCGCCCACAGCAGCAACGTGCAGTGCAGGCAGTAGAGCAGTAGGTCTACTGCTGTAGGCAGTAGAGGTCATTAATGTGCTGCTCACTACAGACATGGGCAACGCTGCAGTAGTGTGCAGTACAGTGCAGTGGTGTTCAGTATAGCACAGTAAAGGTCAGCAGTACAGTACAATAACATGCAGTAATGTGCAGTACACTACAGTAATGGCAGTGCTGCAGTAATGTACCGTACATTAACAGGCAGCAGAGTTTAGTTAAGTGCAGTAATAAAACCCCAATTGTTTTGTGTGTTTTAACAGCTGTGGTTGTAACGTGTTTAGTTTTGCTGGGTGGGGACTCGGGTTGGGACATTGTGGATGGATGTCTTAATTTTCTGCTCCTACACTGCCTGACACTAAACATACACACCTAGCATGCCTGACCCTGGTACACCCTCTCCCCTCCTCCTCACTTCTCCATCTTCTCCGTGACCTGAAAATGTGAGTCAGATTCCTCCATCTCCAGCACAAGCAAGCCTGTCTGCTTCCTGCTTCCTGTTTTCCCGATGGGATTCAGATTTCCTCTCCCTCTCAACCCCCCCTCCCCCTACTGAGCAGAATCTTAAAGATTGGCCGGAAATCAAGCTGCCTTCTTTCACTGCAGCTTGGCAGCAGCTACCCTGAGGAGGAGGCCGATCTACAGGCACTTTGCTGGATTCAGGACGGTGAAATTAAAGTTGAACAGTTGATGTAGACATCAGCAGGCTTTTTCAAAGGAGACCTGATTTCTTACAAGAGCTTGGTGAGGCATGCGTTTTAACAAACATTACAATCATGTAAAAACATCCAAACGACCTCTGACCACTATTTACATTGGACCAGTACTGACATTATTAAGCATATTTTTGCATCACTGCATGACAGGAACATCACCACCAGATGATCAGCTGCAAAGCTGGGCCTGGTCAGCTCTGGAATTGGAGACCTATGAGGAAAACTATGTTGCAGCTGCAGGTGGTGTTGGTGGACCAGTAGGTGGTGCTCTTCTCTTTGGACCACAGATTGCCAGCCAATGTCCCAGTAGGTGACATGGTGGCATTAGCAATGCTGCCTCACAGCACTTGAGCCCTGGGTTTAATCCCGGACCTGTGTTGCTGTCTGTGTGGAGTCTGTATGTCCCCCCCCCTTGGCTGCTCCCAGTATGGTGACTGGGAACTGTCCTGTCTTGCAGATGCAATGTTAAACTGAAGATTGTGACTAATCATGTGTTAAAGTTAATTCTTTAACACTTTTTCAGTGGGTAGGGGTGTTAACCCTGGTGTTAGTCATAATTCCACTCTGGGAGTGCACACTGTTCTTCCTAACATTTTCCAGAAGTGTCAATTTTGAAGTAAATGATCAATTTCTCCACCTGATATACATAATGACTGCCCAAGATCAAAGTAGCATTTTAGTGTTGGGTTCCTGCTAATGTATATCTTATGTACTTGAGATGCATACTGTAAAGTAATAATAATTCCTTACATTTTTATAGCGCTTTTCTGGACACTCCACTCAAAGTGCTTTACAGGTAGTGGGGACTCCCCTCCACCACCACCAGTGTGCACTGCAGTGGAGTGCAGTACTGTGCACTCCAGTATACTGACAGGTTACAGCACAACACAATGGACACTGAGGCGGGACAATGGAGTGCAATAGGTGGAGACAGTAGCATGCAGCTAAGCACTGACAAGGGCATTACTGTAGCACGACCCAGAACAGTCAGCACAGGACACTGAGTAAGTACGATGAATCTTAATTCACACAATGAAGTACATTGCAATAGAATGTAGCAGAGTCTAGTGCATTACAGAACCAAAAGATGCAGCACAGAATATAACTAGAGCAGGATCTCTGAGCTCTGCAAAAACAGGGGAATCCGGGGCAAGAAGAAAATGCACAAGCCGACTGTGCATCCGCTGACTGCACGCTGTCGATTGCACCCACTGTGACTGCATGCGCCACCTAATCTAGCACACACGGACACTGACCGGCAGCGCGCACACACACAGCTTGACGGAAGGAAACAATCTCGGTGCCTCTAGGACCCAACTGCTGCCCATGTGATTCACCCAAACACCCCCCCCCCTTTCCTCTGCAGTGTTTTTGCCCCGCTAGTCCCAATTCAATGCGGGGAAGACCGCGCCGCCTGTGAGCTCCAAGGACTCTCGGTGTCCCGCATGCCGCACCGCGACAGATGAAGGCCGGCACTGAACCTGCCCCGTGCCAGTGAGGCGTTAGCAGCAGCGGCCGACAGCACAGAACGGCGCTATGCTGTCGCGCTCATCTACCGCAGCCCCGGGGATGGCGACCGCAGTAATGTAACATCGCATCAGCGCTGTACGCCGGGTACGGGTATTAGGAAGAGACAGCCGGGGCTGGGCGGAGGAGGGGTGTCAGAGAAGGTGGGAGGAGAAAGAGATGTGCGCGCCTGCTTCTACACGACCGCCGACTTCTCTTCGTCTTGTTAATGTTTTGTCTTCTCGAAGGTAAACTCTCTCTCTCTCCTCGAAGCCATCCACAGTTGCGCAGCGCGCCCAGTGGGTGCAGAGGAAATGTCCGGTCTGCAAGAGACTGTCGTCTGAGGAGACGCGCACACATCAAGAGGAAGGGGCTATAAGGTAAGCAGACTGTTCTCTCATCAGCGTCTGGTTTCGCTGCAAAACGTTTGCATTCTGTTACCAACCCTATTGCGGTCTTAGCTCTCAATACAAAAAAATCCCCCCAAAAATTCAAATACACTCAGTTCACTTGCCTTGTTGCCCATTAAAAGAGGCAGGCACGTACTGTACTGTGCAGTTTGCATCCTGTGAAGTCTTTGACCGCTTCCGTCGGTATTCTTCATTTCATCAGACCGCTGCCGTATTGTAAGGTACTGTAAGACGGGACAATTTCGACGATCTGTTTTTTTTTTTTTTATCGCAGACGCCGCTCCTCGGCTTTTCACCGCGTCGCCGCGTTCAGTGTCCCCGGCAATTAATAGTTCACATGGGCTGCAGCAGGGACTGTTCCCTCGACAACGCGTGTTTCCAGCAGGGAAAACAGGCAAGCGGAGGAAAAACTGCTCTTTTAAAAGCAAGGAGAAAAGAGGGAAACTACAAGCTATAGCCTAGATCGTGCTGAAGGTTATTCTTTAGTTCATTTCCATGTTCATCTAAATCTGAAATGGAAAAACTTCATTGCGAACCACCCCAAAAAACGGAGCTGTAACTGAACAGCTGTGCTCCCGTGGTGAAGTCTGCTGCATGAGCCAGTTCAAGGTGCAGGGAAGTTTGCGAAGACAGGACCAGCCTTGGACCTAACAGGTCCCCTCTTTGGAGCGCCGATCTTGTCCTTCCTGGATTCCAAAGCCACACAAACCCCAGGCATGAGATCAGTGTGAAAAGTGCTCAGCGCGGTGGAGCCTTGCGGTGAGTTCAATTCCTGGGGTGCTGTCTGTGTGGAGTTTGCATGTTCTTCCCGTGTTCACAATCCAGTAGGTTAATTGGCCCTGGTGTGAGCGTGTGTCCTGTCCAAAGTGGATCTTATACCCATTGCTTGCCAGGATAGATTCCAGCTCCCCTGTGACTCTAAATTGCACAAAGCTGGGTGTCCCAGTGTGGGGACTGGGGGCTGTGCTGTCTTGCAGATTTGCTAAGCTGAGGATCTGACTAGTTGATCATTACAGATCCTGTAGCTAACTCACTGTTCTTTCAGATTCATTTAGGGTAAGCATGCATGCAAGTTCCTGTTCCCCTGGTCACTTCCGAACAGGATGAGCTTTTTGAGATGAGCGTCATTGCCGACTTATAGACTGATTGCTTCAAATCTCCGAACGGGAGCAATTCTGAGCCAGAATCTGGCTGGTGCTGTAAGCAGTGTTGGTGGCCCAGTAGGTAGCACTCTTCCCTCTAAATCAGAATCCCAAAACCAGCTTTTCTGTAAAGTGATGTAATAATAATAATAAACTTTATTTTATATAGCGCCTTTAAAGGTGGCTTCTCAAAGCGCTTTACAGAATGACAACAACAATAAATAAAAAGAATACACAAGATAAAACACAATTACAATACACAGAGGAGACCGTGGATGGTGGTACTAAGAAAAGCAGAGGGGTGAAGAATGGAACCAGTTAAATAAAGGCTTTTCTAAAGAAGAAGGTTTGGAGTCTGGATTTGAAGGAGTTTAGAGAAGGTGCTTCTCTGATATCCTTGGGGAAAGAGTTCCAGAGCTTGGGGGCATAACAGGAGAAGGCCCTGTCACCCATACAATGTAGACGGGCTTGGGGGACAGTAAGGAGACCAGAATTAGACGAGCGAAGGTTGCGAGGTGGGGAGTAGGGCGATAATAGTTCAGACAGGTACTGAGGTGCCAGGCCATGCAGAGCCTTGTAGGTGAGCACGAGGATTTTAAAGTCTACACGGAAGTTGACCGGAAGCCAGTGCAAGGACTCCAGGATAGGAGTAATGTGATCATTTGCACTAGACCTGGTCAGGATTCTGGCTGCAAAATTTTGGACATACTGCAGTTTGTTCAAAGTAGATTTAGATATCACAGCGAGTAGAGCATTACAGTAGTCAATTTGAGAGAACACAAATGTGTTGATCAGCTTTTAACCCACAGTTAGTGATAGCATAGGGTGTAGTCTAGCTATATTTCTGAGGTGAAAAAAAGATGTTTTGACAATATGCTGCACATGTGGGTCAAATGTTAAGCCAGAATCGAATATAACCCCAAGGTTTTTCAATTTAGGTTGAAGCTCAAGTACGGAACCATCTACAGATAGGGTTACAGGACTGGCTTTTCGAAGTTGATGGGGGGTGCCAATAAGCATGACTTCAGTCTTGTCGCAGTTAAGATGAAGGAAATTTTGAGTCATCCAAATTTTTATGTCAGAGAAGCAATTAGATAGAATAGAGACAGCCACATCAGTGCCAGGTTTGGTATGGATGTATATTTGAGTATCGTCAGCGTAGAAATGAAAACTGAGGCCATGTGATCTTAAAAGCTGACCAAGTGGAAACATGTAAATGCTGAAGAGCAATGTAGCAGAAGTCTTTCTTTGGTACATTAAACGGAGCTCCTGACTTGCTCATTAAAGTTCCCATAGCACTCAGTGTAAGAGTGGTGGTTTCTTGGCTGAATTCTACTCTGGGCTTGAATAATCTAGTCACCCTAAATCGTCCCCCTTAATTCATGGTGGATGATGTGCACCCCTTTTAATATATTAAGTGTTTTAGATCCTCTGAGAGGAAATGCACTGTATGAAAATTGCTAGAAATTTCAGGTGTCCCTCACCTACGGTTGGGGATTACATTCCTAAAGAGCTGGTAAATCCCCGAGTCTGTGGGAAACAGGTGGTCAGGTTACCACAGTGGCATGTGTCAAAATCAGCAATGGCTAACACATTGTGTAGATTTCTCCCCTAAAATTCACCAATTCCGAAACCAGAATTTTAGTTCATCATATGAAAGGAATGAAATAAAACAGTAAAATGGAGCGTTGTTTACCCTGAATCCCGAGACCTGTGCATGACAAAAGACCCAGACTCAGGAGAGCACTGGGGTCACGTGTCACAGGCTGGTGTGAAAAGTGTGAAACTGCAGGCACACCAGGGAGGTGCACCAGACGAGACAACAACACCACATCCTGAGCTGGCAGTACTTTCTGAAGCTTTCCGGGAGCATAACCGTGAGTGAGCTAGGGCTTCCCTGTGCTTGTGAAGAGTAGCACTCGATATCGAAACCAGGTGGGAGAGTCCCGTGGTGGGGCAGGGACGCCTGTAGCGTCAGATGGCAGGCCTGCAAGATAAATTTGCGATAAAAGATAAAATTGCGTGCATCAACTTAACCGCCCAGTGCTCCTGTCCTTCAATATGGAAACGTCACATTCGTAGGGGTACAATTAGGGATTCCAGTGGAATTCCCACAAAAATCTATGGAACTGCTACCATCACCATTCCAGGATTGTGGGGTACACTGCTATTAAGCCACAGAACACTTCTATGTCTTCAAAGACTTCATTGGCTTTGCCATGCAATGTCAGTCGGGTCAGATCAATCCCTCTGTAAGAGCCGGCAACTGCTCAATTTTCCTCCTTTTGTTTGCTCTTTGTTGCTTGACAGAACTATGTAATTCACACCTGCAGCTCCGTTTGATGGGAATTGCTAAATCGGGTCCCGTCTCACAGGTGTCGACATGAGTCCTCCTCTCACCGTACTCAACCTGGGCCAGAGGAAGACGAAGTGCAGAACGTGGGGGAAGAAGAACGACAGGCCTGTAAGCTGGTTCATTCACATGCAGTGCACAGACGTCTCAATTAACATGCAGTGCGCAGCCTTTGAGTTAACAAGAGTCCCCTTATAGAAAAGTGCAGAAGCAGCTACTGCTCCTCTGCTGTTTGGGATAAAAGATATGAGGTGCGTGCAAGGATATTGGCTCTAACTGTCCTGATTTAGTCTCCAGTTTGCAGTAAGACAGTCTGAGCACGTACCATTGCGTCAGGTTAGAGGAAATCCCTTAGCAGACCATCTCATGCAGAGATATTGCTCGGGAGGCACTTGGCATCATTTTGACTTTTTCCCGTGCTGCATGTTTATCATGCTAACTGACTTCGACAAGGATCATGTACTTGTTTGTGGTGTCTGTAGGCTGTAGTGATGCTCCAAACAAAATAAAACCATGGCTGGTTTCAAAGGTGTCCTTGGTGATTAAGGTTATTGACGGGAACATGAAGATGTTACCTTGCACACGATGGATCACAATGAACCTGTGACGCTGAAAGTCAAGGCAGTGTTTGTTCTGCTGCTGGTCTCGCAATAAGCAAAATAAATGCGGTGTCTCAGATTTCAGTTCATAATGGAGGAGTAACGTTAATGCTCCCCTTCAGGCCAGACCGCAGGCAGATGTCTTCCATATTGTTTTCCCTTCTGCCACTCTCCATCGCTGCTCTCCCTCTAGTCTAAAGCACACAATTATCAGGTCTGCTTTAACTGGCTATAAATAACAGTGCTCTCCTTTCCCTGCTTCTCTCCACCCTCCCTGTCCCTGTTCTATTGCTGATTCTCCCTCCTCTTCTCCACTGTCTCTTTCTATTGCTTTTCTGTCTCTCTTCCTTTGTCTTTCACTTTTTAAAAACAAATTTGCCCTAAGCGTTCTCTTAGCCCAGTGCCTAAAAAAAGCTAGTCAGCTGATCAACAGACCCCGAGAGAGACGTATCTTTACATGCAGGCGTGAGGCGAGTCATGCTAGTCTGAGATCTGCTCTGTGCAGCAGCAGTGCTCAGGGGCCTGTGACGAAAACTCCCTGCCTTGTCTCTGAAACGCAGATGCAAGACCGCTGGGGTGTCCCGTCCTCGCCCTGGAGGGCCAGCGTGACTTCAGGGTTTCATTCAGAAATACCAGGCAGGCATACCAGGAGCTGCTGAAGAGACCTAGAGTACCTGCAGACACACTGGGTGTTAAAACAGCAACCTGCTGTATTAAGTTGCTATTGAAACCAGTGACCCTGGGCCTTCAGATAATAGGCCTCAACCTTTTCAATTGTCCCCCTACAGCAACGTCATTTAATTTCACGTGGCTGGCAGTGCTTCGTATCCTGTCATGTAAAAACGCTCATGGACAATCATGAGCTTGACGTGCACAACTGCACGACTGGAAAGCAGAATAGACCGACTTGATCCAGAGCAATTCTATACTTGTAAAAAACATTGTGATTGCCATCAGGTCTCCTCGGAGCTGTCTGGACCTGCATCTGACTGCTTTGCTCTGGAGCACGGAGTGGGAACATGACAGGACAGAACAGGTGCTCTATTTCTCGCCTTCTACAAGTGAAGGCAGGCGGCAGCTGCTAAGATTATAAAGCCAACTGTGAATAATTAGTCCCTTCTGGCTCTGTCTGGCAGGCTTGTTCTGTGTATGAGGGTTTTATACATAAGGCATGCATGTGCGAGTCTATCAGAGCTATCGCCGCTCTTCCACTCTGCTTCAAGACCTTGCTTGCTTCATTGATACTCAATAACAGTGGTGGCCTTGCTGCCAAATACTCTCAAACAATCAAGCACTAGCTAAGAAAATCCGAAATATGGGTTAGAACGATCTCAGCTATGACAAACTATTTGTCAGACGAGCGTGTCTCAAGAGTAGCTTCAGCTGTGAAATCACAGAAGTGGGGCCTAAGTGTTACCAACAGAACACACCACTTGGGCCACTGGTGAGACAGGAAAAGTATCTTGTATAGACTAGAAGAGCAAGTGAGAATAGAGAAGAATCCACCCTGTCCTGCCATGTTGTTAGATAATGGTGCATTTGGAATATTTGGAATAACTATTGGAATGACTCATTGTCCAAAATAGTGCAAATGGCTCAGCAGTGGCTATGTCCCACAAGGCTTGAGGATCATAAAATAGTAAGGCACCAGCAGTTTTACTAAGTGTGCTGTGTTAATGGGAAAGACGGCGGCTATAAGCGACTTCAGAAGACGTGAATGTGGGTGCATGTGCCCTCTGAAGGCAACAGCAGACAAGGCTAATGTTTTACATTAGACAGCTTCAAGGCAACAAAAAAATACACTGAAATGAACAAACAACTTTGTCCAGAAGAAGCTACTGAACTCTAATCTATAGGTTCCCACAATTCACAGCTGTGAAAATATAGCGGCATCATTGCTGGACACTGATAGAACTGTAATAGGATGTTTTTTTTGGTAGCACACTACAAAATTGCCCTTTTTTCCTAATCTTACCCCCCACCTGTCAACACCAGGGTCCTCCAAATTGCAGTCCTGGAATACCCTTAGCCCTTTGAGCCTCTTCCAAGTCAAGACAGATGTGGAATTTGGGAGATGAGTTCTGACTTGCAAAATGGTGTGTGTGTGTGGGGGGGGGGGGGGTTGGATCTATTCCTGCATGTTTTCCGTTTTTACTCCAGCCTTATAAGGGGGTTTGACAAAATATGAGTACTTAACTTGACCCCTGGGGAGAAATAAAGTATTTTAAAGAGAATTAAAGACACTGCCTGGTTTGAGAAAAGAAATACATTCATGCTTTCCCTCCCGTGCTCCTAGCCCAGGGCAACATTCCAGGAACTATTTCAGAATCAGGAATGGAGGGATTTCCCCTCTTCTATGGACTGCTCCGGCTTTTGTCATTACTGTTGTTGCTTTGGTTTGGTTTTGAAAACCCTTCCCTTTATTCTCAGCCCTGTTGTGGCTTATTCTCCTGCAGGTTTTTGTGGAATTCCCCGTAAATACCCAAACAGACAAATTTCAGCCCCTTCAGCAACAGACGGCTTTGTGTCTGAAACCACTAAAATCAAAAGCAGAAGTCTTTGGGACGCACATCCTTTTTTTTTTTAAACACGTTATTTCTATTTTATGCAGTGTTGTTTGTGAACAACCTCCTAGAGGTTGACTTGTCCACCATTAAGGCTGGCTGGAAATCAGTACTCCGGTTTCAAGATGCACTCCAGCCATTACTCTAATTCTTGACTCTGCATTTACACCTACGTGGTAAAATGCTTAGGCTTGCATTCAGAGAACTGTTCAGCACTGTGAGCTTTAGTAAAGGGGGCACCCGAGGTAATACAACAGTTTAACCCTTTAACAGGAGAGATTAAAGCCCCCGCCTTTCCATTTGTGGAATACAACTCATAATACTTTGGCTCACCTTTAAAAGTTTGAAAGGTTTGGCTTCTGATTAAAATCAGTGATGTCTTAATTCCATATACACCTGCTGTCCTTTCGCACTCTTTGGACTCTGGCCCTTCCTTAGTTTTGGGCATAAGACCCCAAACCCTGGGAGACAGCTCTCTGTTCTGTTGCTCCAGGACTGTGGAAGGATACTAGACAGCCAGAACATTTCAAAATCCTGCCTTGAATCTCACTTTTATAATCTTTTTTAAGTCGAGTGACTGAATGTATTGGTATATTACTGTCTCTTGTTGCTTCACTGTGAAGGACCTTGAGATGTTGGTGCTATATTAAGATTATCAATGTCATCATTATTATTACTGCACTGTAGTCCACTCCTCCCCTCCACAAAAAGAGCTGTTAAACAGAAATTAGGGAGTCAAATTCTGATCTCACACTTCCACTCTCCTACGTACACAAATACTTGCTCACACCCCTGCCGGCAGCTGTACCCTTGCACCTGCCTCCCAGGTTCATTCCTTATACGTGACGGAGGTTCTTACTTTGACCTTTGGCTAGGACCACCTCTGCCTGGTGATGCCAAACTATTAACTATCAGTGCACTCTGATAAATATCTCTTTATATTCATCGACACATTTTTCCATAATTCAAATTTGACTGAGCTGCTGAAGGCCTTTCCTCCCACAGTTCAAAGACATACGGTTAGGTTAATTGGCTGCTGTAAAAAACTGGCCCTGGTGCGAGCGCGTGCGTGTTTGTGTCCATGTGTGTCCAGAGGTGAACTGGCATCCTTGTGCCCAATGCTTCCAGGAATAGTGACCCTCAATTGGAGGTGGTGATGATGAGATGCTGAAGACGTTCTCCTTGTTTAGCGAGAAACAAAGCCTTCTTCTTCTCTCTCTCACCCACACACACACACTCACACACACTCTCACTGCCTCTCTTTCCAGATCCCAGGGGCCGCTATGGACCGAGTGAGTGTGCTCTGGCGCCTCCGCCGGCGGGTGAAGCGGGGCTTCGTGTGCATGGCGCTCTTCTGCGTGGCGATGGGATTCCTGTACGCCTTCTGCGCTGAAAACAGCGTCACGGCCACCGACGCCATCTTCGGCACGAAGGCCCGCACGCGTGCCCAACTCCGACATCACTGGCCAGGCGTGGAGCGGGTCCTAAGGGGGGCATCTGGCAATCCAGGAAGTTCCGTTAAGCAGGGAAGGTCACCTCCTTCCCTTCCTGCCTCCAACACCAGTGCCAAAGCGCCCCCTCACGCGGTCAAGGGAGATGGACATGGCTTTCTGTCTCGGGTGGTGACCCCCTTTCTGGGGCACCTGTTAGAAATCGTGAGAGGCACGGGACAGAAGAAAGAAGGGGCCGTGGGAGATTTTTTTCGGGGCCAGGCCAGCCTGGGCCAGGTGTGGAATGAGGAAATGTCCACCTCCATGCTGAGCAAGAGGCTGAAAAAGGTGGTGCAGAACTACCAGGTGAGCAAGGACAACACGGAGGTGGGGAAAGAGTGAGGAAGAAGTGGGAAGAAAGGAAAGAAACAGTTATTCAGATGCGTGTTTAACATCACGTTCTTCAACTGGACAGGGTGAGGAAGCAAAAACAAAAAAATAACGGTTAGATGTATTCTAGTGTAGGGTATGTGTAGAGTTTAAAACATGAGCAGTCATGTTAAAAAAAAAATCGACAGTGCACTAGTTGCATCTTACTTGGAATATGGTGCTATAATTAAATGTTACCCTATAATCAGTGTGAAGGAGATCAACTGTTCCTTCCTGAAAAAAAAAGGGGATCTGAATCTTTTTAGAATGCAATTGATATGGCTGCACGAGACACTTCATTATGAATCATTTATTGCATTTTATATATAGTGATTTTTATCTAAAAGCATTGACCACTTCAAGGGGAACTGCAGTCCCAATTTCTCCGACTGGTTATTACATCTTGTTAACCAAATAAATGAATTGACGGGATCACCAAATTGGACAAATTCCGAATGAAGCACAGAATTGTTAACTTTGTGGAAGGACTGCAAGTCGCCATATTGTCTCAAACCCCTGGTCTCACCACGGGCATGAGCGAGAGACTGTGCAAATTGAGATGTGGAGCGCCCCTTCCTGCTCACTAGTCATTGCGTAACATAATGCGATGTATGAGCAAATACATACAGGTTGTGCAGCAGACATTTTACTGCAGAAATGTGCAATGTGCAAATCTGCAATGCTATCTGAGCTATCTTAAGAGATGTATTGACAAGCCTGTTTGTTTACAGTGCAATAATTCTGAATCGCAGAATATGAAGCTTCAGCAACCGGGAAATTTTGTGATGTAAATCTGAGGTTTTGCGTGTTACTGTGCACATTTTACTTTCATTGTGGTTTGAAGTGCACCCATCAGTGCCAATTCTTTCTAACCCCGAACCCGGTTCGCTCAGCTGGGTTTCTGGTATTGCAAGCCCTGAAAGCCATTGACCAAGCCGACTCAGGACTCTTAGCAGCAACACAGACCTGGAGGCACAAGCTGAAATTAAGTCACATTTGGCATTTTAGTTGTTTTCTTTCTTTGATTTAATGTAAAGTGCTTTGAGATGTTGGGATATAAAACTTTTTACCGTTGTAACTGTCAAGACTTGAATCAATGGCCCCTGCTCGTTACTAATGAGAACGCTTGCTCTGCTGTCCTCTGTTCTCTCCCCTGCCTCACCATCCACACCAGGCCATGAATAAGTATGGGGTGCACTTTGAGCGGCTGGCCAGTCGCAGGCGCCAGCGCCTCACCGGGGAGGAGCTGCTCTGCGAGCTGAAGGACAAGGTGGCGGTGACCTCACTGACCCCTGACCTCCCCCCCTTCTCAGAGCTCTCCTGGGGCTCCCAGCTTCCTCCCCACCTGGTAACAGCTCACCTGGGGCCCTACAAGAGCTGCGCTGTGGTGTCCTCCGCAGGATCCCTGAAGAACTCCGGACTGGGCAGAGAGATTGGTGAGCAGGGCGGAAGGGGGGAGGAGAGGGAGGAGAAAAGGACAGAGTGGAGGAGACGGGGGGGTGGGGTGGGGGGGGCAGGAGGAAAAAAGAGAAGCGAAGAGGAGAACAGAAAGGCCTGTAAGACTGGACTACCCTGTAACACCACATATTCAGTAAGTCACCTGTGAACAAAAACTCCTCTCAGGGTCCTGTAACAATTTTACATGGACTCTGGAGTGCGCTGTTCCCTCAGTTACAGACATCACATCGTCTCAGTGGGGTTGCTCCCTTGAGATTCCTGACTGTCTAGTGCGTGTGTTTATACGCAGTCCAGTGTCCAGTGTTAACAAGCATGCTTGTGAGCAGAGTGATGGTAGACTAGCTATTAACAATGCTCACACACAGCTTTCAGAGTACACACATTAGTGCTTAAATGATACAAGGAACTCATCCAGACAGTTACTGGCATACTCCACAGCCCATGAGGTACATGAGTGCTGTGGTTATAAATACATTTCCATATAGTCTGTACGTGGGCCCTGTGGTTCGTGTTTCATCGTGCATTCTGAAGAAAGCTGCTGGGTTGACTTAGTCAGGGATTTTGAGACTTGCAGCAGGTCCGCTTGACCCCCCTGGTCAAGACTAAAAAGGTTCTGTTCCTCCAGCTTGTCAGTACACAACATTGCCTTAAGCCCCAGTAATAAGCCTCGAAGTAATATGTTTTCTATAACGTGGCCATCAAAGCTGTTCACAATCTTCTACATGAGGTCTTACTGGTGTGTTACACAATTAATTAAAACATAGCAGCACTTGATTGAAACTCTACACTTTTAACTGTATATTCGAGCATTTTCTTTGAATTGCTTCCCCACGTGGTCTTGAAGATGTAAATGACGGGTCACCATAATGACATCATTTACATGTCGTTTGCGTGCTATATGTCTTTTTCCTAAGTAGGTTCCTGTAGCTCAGTGCTTCCCATGTTGTATTAATACAGGATTTGTGTTTTTCCTACCTCCATGCAAATGGCAACACGTGTTTAACAGGCATTTGTCCAGTCTTGAATTTACTCAAAACCTTTTATTTCATTCGTTGTTTTTACAGCAATCCTCGTATTATGGTATTATCTGCAAACATAAATAAAGTGTCCCAGAATCTAGATCATTGGTCATTCTCTATGGCCATAGTGGCCATGACTTAGTTCTACACCTTCAGTTACTAAACACTAGTAGCGTCTATTAATGACATCTGCAGATATGAGAAGCTAACCTATAGTACAACCAATTAAGATGTGATCTGTGAACTGTCAGTCTGATCACGGTTCTCTAAGCAGCTAAAATAGTTTTGAGGTGTTCGTTTGATCCAGGCAGTACAGAAGCAGGTGTGCTTCTTCCTAAATTGCTTGCTTTAAAAAAAAAATAAACTCCCCTTCAGCTCAGTTCTCTGACTTTCTTCTTGTTGCTTCGCTGTTGTACAGAGCTGTTTCCAGCTCCCCAGTGTGATGAATATACCATCGCTGCTGGTCACAGGCTGTGGTAAAAGCACTGCAAAATTGCAGGAAACTATGAAGTACTGTACACACTTCCTCTTCGAAAACTCAGTCTGCCCAGATTCCGTTCTCATTTTGTCTTCAGCAGTCTTATTACAAAGTAGTTTCAATCCCAGAAGGCCATCAGGGCTGACCATTGTCAGTACCGAGACAGGAAACACCGGAAAACCAGGAATTCAAAAACATTCCTTCCACGTGTACAGAAATATGGAGAACCATCTTTGCCCTGCCCCATGTCAGAATCTGCAGATCACTCATGTTTAAAGTCTCATTGATACCCACCTTACAAAATACCATTACTTGCATGGCAGTTTTTTTCTTTTTGTGTCTAGCACTGCCGTTTCTTTTCGGAAGGGTTTGTCGAGATGCTAGTGGTCCTGTTGCAAGAAGTGAGCTGTGCTGCTTGAGACAGAAGGGTCACAGGGCTTGTGGGGTCATTTCACCCCTGTCTAGAGTCAGACTGTATGATTCTGGGAGTCTGGACTAACCCTAACGTTGAACATTGTTGGTACACTACGGAGTGTCGGGTGTCTCTATTGAAACTGTCAGACCCGTTCTGCAGATCTGCTTCTCCTTTCTCCAGATTCCCATGATGCTGTATTGCGGTTCAATGCTGCTCCAACAGGGGGGTATGAGAAAGATGTGGGCACCAAAACCACTGTGCGCCTTATCAACTCACAGGTAATAGGGCCTGTCTTTAGCCTGGGTGCATCGCCTTCCTGATCAGTGCATCAGTGAGCCAATGAGTCAACATATCAGTCCACCAGTGTGTCAGACAGAAAAGCGTCATTCGGTTGGTATGTTAGTAAACATTCCAGCTCAGGAGTCGTTATGGGAATGCTATATGAAAGATCAATCAGAGTATGAGTATAGGTCAAGCAGTGTTTATGGATTTGACAATCCGTATGTATGTGTAATTATGTGCAATTTCTTTTGCTAAGGCTGCTGGTATCATAAGGTAGACTTCACTGTGTGTTACTAGGTAATGGCTTCAGAGGACCACCACTTCCTGTCCAGCTCCCTCTACAGCGCAGGGACCCTGGTAGCCTGGGACCCTGCTCCCTTTTCCTCCAACCTTGCCGAGGTGAGACTGTGCCAGGCGAGCAGCAGGGCAGCCGTTTCTGGTTTGGCAGACTCCCTTGTCTGTTTTACCATCACTGTAATCGTCATGTTGTTCATATTATTCATCCGAAGGAACTTACAGCAACACAATGTTACTGAGCAGGCAGAGCAACAACGTTCAAAATTCTCACTACTAATAAAAAGCACGGGGTGGGGAGGTAACAGCCACAATCGGCTAACAGTATACGTATACTCAATAAAAAGCAGCACGACTGCTTCTCAGCCAATGAAGGACATCTGAAACTGATTGATAGATCAGTTGCTGCACTACGGTCCTAGACTCTGTGGAGTTCAGTGTAGTACCTCTCCGAGTTTCTGCTTTTCTCTGTCGCCCTTTGTTCTCTGTCCTGTTAACATACTGTGCTGTGTGAATCAACTCACCACCCTTCGCCCTCATATCATATTTGGCATAATGTTCATAGCTGGTGGAACTTTTCTTTCTCTCCTCTCCCTCCTGTGGTCCCTCTCTCCATCGCAGTGGTACAATAAGACCGATTACCCCATCTTTAAGCAGTACCAGAAGTACCGCCTCCTGCACCCTCAGCAGCCCTTCTACATTCTGCACCCGAAGGTTGAGTGGCAGCTATGGGAGCGAATCCAGGAGAACATGGCCGAACCCATCCAAAAGAACCCGCCCTCTTCGGGGCTTCTGGGTAAGCCCACAACACAGAGACCCCACCCCTCTTTCTGTCAAACTGCCACATGGTCTCTCAGGGCTCTGTCAATATTAACAGTCACCACCCACTGTCTCCCACTGTCTTTGTGCTGCCATTATTCTACATGGAAAAACCCACTTGGTCAATATCTTTCTACAGACACCACCCTGTCCCCATAAAACACTGCTTTGGAATAGTGTGTGATGAGGTTAGTGTGTGCGTGTTGCAGTCACATCTATGTCAACCACAGACGTTGCACTGATGATGTATTACTGAATGGCTTTACGGCACAGTTTTAATGTCATTATTCATGTATGCATATTAAAGACAGTCCTGGTCTGGTCACATTTTGTCACAAATTGTAGGGCAAGTCTTGATAATGTCTTCCTGTATGTCTGTTACAGGCACAGTCCTGATGATGTCAGTGTGTGAGGTGGTACACCTGTATGAGTTCCTGCCCTCCCGGAGGAAGACAGAGCTGTGCCACTATTACCAGCGCTTTTTTGACGCCGCCTGCACTCTGGGGGCCTACCACCCTCTGATGTACGAGAAGAACTTGGTGAAGAGGATGAACCGGGGCACAGACAAGGAGATCTATCAATATGGCCGGGTCACCTTACCGGGACTGGCCACCCTCAACTGCACGGCACCCAGAGTGCACTGACTGCTGGAGAAAGCATGCAGATTTGGTTCTACTGCTGTGGGCTGACCCCACAGTAGTGGGGTAAAGCTGACAGGCACACCCCCACCCAGTAATGTGGATAAGCGTTTGCCATCTTCACACTACAGTGCCACTCACTGAAGCACTGTGAGTGGAGCACACTCATCTTCAGTTCCAGCTGCTGGTTGCTTTAGCGTTATTTGAGTATCCATGTCTGGGACACATTTGATCACCGGAAGATCATGTCACAGTGGCAACAGAAATCTGTAGAACATTTATGGCATTATAGAATTGTCTTAGCTGTTATTTTCTAATATCCTCTAGCAAAGCAACCCATCCCATCCTGGAGATACCAAAATCAGCTTTTGACACCTGCCTTGTGGTCACTATCCTCCTGCTGTCCCTGTCCACACTGACTGGTACTCATGAACGCATATTAATGAAAGCACCAAGCGCTGACATCTGCTCTCAGCATAGCTCTCACTCTAGTCCCCAATACTGGGGGCTGCAGGCCAGTCCTGCACTGATCTGATCTGGCCAATAACAGAGTCCCGAGGCCCTCATCTCCAGCTGCTCTGCTGTGGCATGAGGCGGCGTCTTTAGCATCTACAGCCTGACCTGCTACAATAAGCATTTGTCTAACTTTTGTTCCCATTTGGAGTGTTCAGCCTTGCCTCAGTGTAAGATAATCACCAACTGAGAATGGCTGCAAGTGAGACGGAAGCCATTCAGCCCATTAACCCCAGCTCGCTCGATAGCTTATTTCTATGAGCTGGATCTGATCCAACGATCCTAAATGCACTTCCTTGTGGCTTCTAATTGTATTGTCATGTGTTACTAGTTGTGCCGTTCAAAAAAAAAAGAAAAATAATCCATTGGGCTTTGTTTGACAATAGCTTTCTGGATTTTTTAAACAACTGTGGCAAAGCCCCTCAGAATCTCAAATCCTCAAGACTGCCAGGAGTCAATACCTCCAAATTATTTGGGTATGGCCTGTCCCGTTATTCATCTTTCTATGGAAGTAATGGCCTTTCTGGAACGAAACTGCCATTAGGATTCAATTCTCCAGGTGCACAGAATGGAATAAAAGCCAAAAGAACGTGTAGCTCTCCAGAACATGAACTGAAGATGGGATCCTTTAGGAGAAGTGTTTGGCAGAGTTCCAGTTTCTAATTTCTGGTACTATATATTCACTCGACTGGTTGATAGCACGAAGACCAGAGCTTGTATTTTTCACCGTTGCTACTTGTCACCACAGTTTTGGGTTGTCTTGTCAGCATGTGAAGTATTCAAATATGTAGGAGGTGGAGGAAGAGATAGTACTGTTCCAATGACATCTCTCCCCTTGCCCTATCAAGAGCGTTACAGGTCCACAGAGCACATGTCCAGTCTTTAGCGAAGAAGATGTCCCTCAGGTCCCCGGTATGTGCAGTAATCACTGGAGGTGGCTGTCATGAATTGAATACAAGGAGTGCTGAATTTGTGAGGAGAAAATATTTGTATCAAAATGCCTGACAGTGTTGTCGGGCTGTGTCAGTCCCTCCTTCTGCACGGCTGCTTGCTGCAATTAGGCACCAACGCAGGCAAAACAATTGAGCAGTAGGAAGTACTGTGGGATGGCCAGTCATCCGGCAGCTGTTGCCAATAACTCAGCTATCTAAGGAAATCTTACTTGTATTTTGTGTGCTAATATGGTAGCAAATGCTTGCCGGATGCGTATGGCCCAGTGATAGATTAAAACATTAATTTCACATATTTAAAAGGGGGAGGTATGTCACCACCTTTAGCAATCAGACAACGCATTAATAACACATTTGATTTTACATTGTGGAAGCCAGACACTTATTAGATGTTCCTGTTTTGACTAGTTTAGTAAGCATAAGGACAAAAGAAAGGTTATAAGAGACCATTCTAGTACTAGTACTTACTAGTCACACTGCGCAGAATGAACTGCCTGCAAGCAACACCAAATTTCCAATAGTCTCTACTATACATTTATAGTCTCTCTAAAGACTAGCCTGATGAGTCCTATTTGTTGTGTTACACTGGGCTATGTTTTCTACTGGTAGAGTCTGTAACATTTCATTTGCCTCAATAGGGCCTGTACAGTGTGTACAGGCTTCTTATTATTTGAAGGCAATCAAAAGGCCTCAATGAAAAGTCTGCAAAGGAACAGGTTAAGGTTTATTCCATGGTGAAAGGAAAATAAAAAAAGAACAACCTTTCAACTGTGGAGCCTTCTTTAGGTGTGAAGAATTCTCCACAGCCCAAATGCTGCGTCTCTTTTCTTTGTGTGAAGAGAAACGTGGTCACTTTTCTTTATTAAGGAGTGAACAAGGTGTGGAGAAGGCTCTACAGCCGAAACATTGTGATCCTTTTCCTCTCTTTTCAGCATAGAGTCAACCTTCACCTGCTCCTTTGTAGCCCACGCATGCTGACGCAGATACCTGCTTGAACTTCTACAATGAAAAGTCTGCTAACCTTTTCTTTTTCTTTGCCAATGACAACTGTAGATTAGAAAACAATAACTGCCACACAATTGCTAGTTAGGCAACTTAAAACCCCTCTACTTGCTGAAGTTGAGTTTATGGTCTGTTTGTGGAATCAGTGTTTTCTGATCTTAGGGCTCCCCCATGTGGACAGCATTGGTGGTAGGACAGTGTGCAGGCAAGATCATTTATTTTCTGGCACAAATGACTGGATGTAAAAGAGATCTGGTCTGGTGAATGTTTATCCACTAAATAAGAGAAAATATTTTTTAAAGAATAACTTATTTTTGTTTTTGCTGTCATTGCTGCTACACTACTATTATAGAGTAGAGACTGTGCAAAGCATGAGCCACTATTCCCATGATTATATGGGGTCAAAGCAGCTCCTATAACCCCAAAAACATTTATTTCACAGGTTGTGGCTCTGCTACTTGCCCTTGCCTTTGGTACCAGCACCCTCTTAATTATAAAACGGAATTAACTAAGAGCTCCTTAATCTAGTTTCAGAGCTGGGTGTACCGAGATCCGGCAGCTAAAGAACAGATTTATAGGGGTGGCTTTTGGTTGCCCTCAGTGACCTTGACACCTTTGGCGTTTTCCTGGGTATCCACCAGGAAAAAAAACCAATGCTGCAAAGATTGACTGATTTCTATCTAAAGAGTGGCCACCACAGTTGCAGGTTCTCCAGGTGAGCTCAGAAATGATGTTGCCAGACCCGTTATTTGCTAGAATCAAGGCTATTCCATACATGTCAGCCAGCTTCCTGTGAACCTGCTTGCTGCTATAGCTTTGCACCATTGTGGTGGGGAGATACACTAACTAGTGCAGCCACTTCACAGCTCCAGGATCCATAGCTAGTTTGCCAGCTTAGGCGCCTTTCTATGTGGAGTTTGTCTGATCTCTCTGTGTTTGCATGGGTTTTCTTTAGGTAATCCAGTTTCCTCACACTCCCAAGTACTGAGTAACAAGCTAAAGAACTAAACATTTTTGGTGTGCCCCAAATCAGGCAAGGGTATATAGGAGTCCATGTAAACATACTTAGGTGCCAAAACCTATTTATTGCCAGAACAGGGTTAAAGGTTTTAAGAATATTATGCTGGATAGTTTTTAGGGCAGTTGGGTACTAACCTTCTGAATGTTTATGGTAAATCACGGCACTATCCCAGTCTGATGCAGGGCTACACTGTGAAGGTATGGTAAATGAGAGTACAAAGAAATGTATGACTGGAGCAAAAGTGTCTAGTTACTGGACTAATTTGCCACCATGGTTCCCAGATTCCTGCCTGGACCCTTTCCCCTCAAATTTGTCCCAATTCTGTGTACGTTTTGTCTGTCTGAAACACTGTAAACATCTATATAACTGTACTGGAGTAAAGCGAGAGGAGCGGAGCCAGTGATGTGTGTGGACAGTCTTTATGCTGCGTCGCGGTGCAGAGCCAGACATCCATGAAAAGTCTTGATTCTGTTTCTCTATCTCCTTGTAGTCACCAATGTGTGTGGGTCTTTACTC
The DNA here is from genome assembly GCF_059453375.1 of Lepisosteus platostomus. Classification (NCBI taxonomy): domain Eukaryota; kingdom Metazoa; phylum Chordata; class Actinopteri; order Semionotiformes; family Lepisosteidae; genus Lepisosteus; species Lepisosteus platostomus. The sequence goes on from NC_142614.1 coordinate 7,345,028, forward strand.
AGCATCTCTGTCCAGTCTGCAAAGTGTGTGTACAGTCCTTCTTCAACGTGTCTGTGCAGAGTTTGTGGAAAGTCTCTGCTCGGCGTCGCTGAGCCTGGATCCCATAATGGGATGTCTAGAGACAGTGTGAATTTTGAGACAGCTGGAGAAATAGTTAAGGATGGAGGTAAGAGAGGTAGAGAGCAGGTGTGTAGTCGAGATGGGTATTCCCCTCTGCTTTCAGACAGGTCTAGATTGGGACATGATAAGAATGACAACACAGACGTGGCAGTCTGAGTGAGGTCTTGGGGGGAGGAGGGGAAAGGGATGATAAAAAAAAATGATGAAAGGGAAACAAAATGGTCTTGCTTCCCGAAGTTGAGAAAGTGCGGTACAACAGCATTTACAAGATATGTAAACCAGGGATTTCTGAAGAACTGCTAGATGTTTTGTTTTGGCCACTTGGTGGGTGATTCGCTCAAGAAAAGAAGAGGTTCAGACAACATTTAGAGCAAAAACCCAAACACAGCCTTGGATGACAGGTCAAGAAAACTCACTCATCTCCACTCTCATACTCCAGGGGGTCTCAAGCCCCAGACGCTGTCCTTCACACATTATTCTCCAATTAGTTATTATGGATCACTCAACTCTCACCGAATTACCTATTAAACTAGAATTAGAGCGTTTTCAATTAAATAACAGAGAACGTTCATTAGTATGAAAGAAAGCTCTGCTGGATCGAAGTCAGTCTCTTATCTGGCACACAAAGGACTTCCGCTTTCTGAGGTCTTGATTCTAATAAATTACCTAGTTCACTTAAAATCCAGTTAAGATTTAAATCTTCATTAAAATCTCTTTGAAGCTTTGGAGAAGGAGAACCTCTGCCTAATTACACCTTGTGTGAATCGGTTTAGCCCTTCCCCATGGTGTGGAGAATTTAAGGAAACTCAGGAATTTATGGGAATGCAAAAAAACAGCTCTTTTGGCCCCAGTTTTACGCTTTTGAAGTCTTCACCGACTCATGGTTTTGAAGAGTCCTATAAACCAAGCAGACTCTGCAGGCTGGAGTACTACACATTTGAGCTGTGGCTTCCCATAACAAGAGCCAGCTTGGGGCCCCATTTTAAACCAGGGCAACCCCATGGCGGAGGTGCACCTGCAATTGAAATGGGATTGATCAATGAACTGATTGACCAACAACGCAGGGAGGGGGAGTTCAGACAGATGTCGCGGTTTCTGCTGCCCCGTTTCCTTTTCGATAAACTGCTGCCGTTTTCAATACCGCCACTGTCGAAAAAAAAAAAAGATTTCAGTTCCTCTTTTTTTCAGCCGATGAGCACCACAACGCTTCTCCTTTATTGCAACAGCTAAAAGCGAAGCCTTGCTTTGCCACAAATGGCCGCCTCTCACTATTAGGGCTTCCATCTCCTTATAACATCCACACTCTTTTGAGAGAGCATCTGAACGTGGGCATGCCTGAAGAAACTTTCACTGAGCAAAAAGTTCACTCATGATCACAGTATTTAAAGTAAACGGCATTATCCCCCATCAGAAAAAAAATGCATGATAACCTTTTCATTCCTCTAAAATAAAAGATGCAAAGGGGCAGCTGTTAAGCTCTCAACACACAGTTTGCTACAGTTTTTACAGCTGCACATCACCTCTGGACTACCATCTTAGATGACCATTTCTGAAGCTCTGGGCCTGGCTTTGTTGTTTTTGAACGGGACAGCTGGGGCTCTGGTCTGAGTGTGCTGTACAGAAGCGTCACGCCACTGCATACAGTCTTCTCCAGCCCCCAGTGCTCACCACAGACAAACCATACGCTACACTTTACACACCTTCCTCCACATTTATGGTTTCACACACTCACAGTGTCATGTGAGGCATTCTCAAACCTTTTCAGGATATTCTCGTAGGCCAGAAACTTCTAAGACCATCTCACATCTCAGAGACTTAATCCAAAATTTGAACCTGGAATCTCACTCCCTCCAAGTGCCAATTACTCAATCAGACCAGCTGTGCCTCATTCCATAGGTTCCCTCCCCCGCTAATTCACAGGTGGGCATCTTGATTCAGGGTCACACCACCAGGTCTGCATTTTACATTGGAATGGTGGTTTTCTACACTTCTTATTCATTAAGAGGCATAAGAAGCAAAGTTCCAAAGCCTGTGTGGAAGAGCCCTTTTTGTTGGGTAGCATGACAAGGGGGTCTCCACATGAACTGTAACCTTGTCTTTCCATAACCAGTAACCATCTCAACCCAGATAGCAATGGAAATAAACTCTCGGTCAACCCCAGTTGGCCAGGTGTGCTCATTAACCACCTTCTTACTTACCAGCATCCCAACTCAGAACACAACCGAGGCTGCTATCGTAACCTAATCCCACCATGCTCACTGCTTCATAACTTTGATGGCCCTGTGGGGAAAAGTCAACCTTCACTGTCTCAGGAACCACTTTTATAGAGAGCCGAAGTCACCGGGTGCAGCCAGTTCTGTGATTGTCTTGTGAGAATCTGAAGAATGTGGCTCTCCTGAATAAAATGATCCCACCCCTTAATGACTCACCTGTGCTTCCAACCACAGCTTCGCTACAGCCTGTTACAAAGCCCCTTGTTTTCATCAAATGGATGGAACATGACAGTAATTGTATCATTAAAGCAGCTCTCATTCTTCACATCATAGTATATACTGTACTGTACAGTATAAGTTATGCCTGGTATTTAACCCCCACTCACCACTGCCCTGGAGCTCTGGTGTTGAGCTTCACTTGTCCGGTGGTGCTCTCCGCACCAAGAGCTCCCAGTTTAATGTACAAAGCCTTTGTCTGCTTTAGCCAGTACCTGTTCTGGTCCTGCCCGTTCCAGTCCTCGACTATTCCTTGAATTCCTGATCCTGCCAGTCCTGTTTCTGAATCCGCACCGGGACAGCATGCTGTTCTTAGTCAGCCCTCACCTGCACAGCCTCAGCTTCTCTGTCAGCCCTCACCTGCACAGCCCTGGCTTCTCCTTCAGCCCTCACCTGCACAGCTCTGGCTTCTCCTTCAGCCCTTCATTGATCACCATGGCCAGCCAGCCAGCCTTTCCCTTATCTACACTGTTTCTCGCAGATGGATTCCTTTTCCCTCAGCCAGCTGAAAGCTGTTAAGATCATGGTCTATAAGCCCATCTGCATCACTACGCTCCTGTATGGCAATGAGACCTGGGTTACCTACTATTGTCACTTGAAGACTCTGGAGAGATTCCACCAGCGCTGCCTCCTGAAGATTCTCCGTATCAACTGGGAGGATCGCCGCACCAATTCCAGTGTCCTCATTGAGGCAAAGATGAGCAGTACCGAAGCCATGATTCCCCAGAACCAACTCCGCTGGACGGGTCACTGCATCAGAATGCCCAACTCCCGTCTCCCCAAGCAAGTCCTCTACTCCCAGCTGAGCCGAGGCCAGAGAATCTGTGGTGGCCAGAGGAAGAGATACTCTTAAGACCTGTCTTAGAAAAGGACAGATCAGCTTCATGAGGAATGACAAACACCCAAGATGAAAACATCGAGGAGCGAAATTGTGGCTTAACCCGCTTGGCTGAGGGCTGGCCTCCCAGCCAGAGGACAAGGAAGCCAGGACCCCTATGCAGGGTGACCCAGGGGTAGCTGCAGAGGTGGAGGTGGGATGCAAGAGACGTGCAAGAGAGAAGAGATAGAGATCTTGTAGGTATTTATAGCGTTTGGGAGAGGAATGGATTGTCAGGAGCGATTGCTAATTACCGACAGCTGAGACCGATTGAACTTTGTTGTTCTCATCCCTCCCGAACTTTTGTTATAAACTCCATATCGCTGGCGGGGAAGTCCTAGCCAGGGAACGTCCCCTTTGGCACCGCGTGATCTGTCAGGCGCCAACTCACTTTGAGACCTACTGCCTTTCTGATGAAGCAGACAAAAGACGACGACGGAAGGAGAAGGGGGAGATCCCGGGTTTGCTGAAGCCACTCCCAAAATGGGACGTCTTACCCCCACTGCTCCAAGATTTGTGGCTGGGGGATTGGACTCCTCAGCCATTTTAGGACACACAAGTAACTCTGACGGACGTCATACTCGTTTTGAGTGACCGCCGATGATGAAAGCTATTCGAAACCAGACTGCAGCATAACTATCTATGAAAGATTTTTCTCAGCTAAACATCTTTTATTTTTCCATGGACAGGTCAGGAATGTATCCTCCGTAAATAAGGAGGACTGGATGTAACTTTACATTGCAGAACCTATGACTGTGAAAGACAGGAACAGATATCTAAACCACATACTATTTGTATCCCTGATGGCAGTAAAGTTATTTCTGTTAGCAGCATGCCTGAGAGGGCTTTATTTTTGCCCAAATGTTACCACTTATAAGCAAAGCGCATAGACAGTAACCCCTAACAGTATGTTTTCTACTGTTATTTTGATTCAGATTCTATAAATAATCTAGATGCTTTACTGCTTATAAAAAGGGTTTAAAAGGAAGAGATGGATGAACTGGCAAGGGAATACTGCATTTGCCATTGCAGTCTCATATCTTCACTGTCCTGGATTTGCTTTCACCTTGGGGTGTTTGCCTATGCAGAGTCTGCATTGTTCTCCCTGGTTCCATGTTGGAATTTGTCTGGGATTCTTGTTTCTTTCTCCCACCTCTTAAAGACCAGCTGAATTGTCTCTTTCTGGGAGTTTTCAGGGGGATTTCATACTCTGGAAATGATTGGCAGTACAACCATTACTGGCCACTGGACTGTAGGAAAACAGAGCCAGGCCATCATGATGGGACAGGTGGCCTCCTGTCACGTGTGGACGTTCTGATGCTCTGCATGATTTTGCAAGACAATACTTTTCAGCAGCACTGCTGTAACTTTCACGCAGGGTTTGTAAATGTCATTTGTGCTGCTGCTGGAAACAGGCTGTGGAAAGTGAAGTGAAACTGCCTGCAAATACACAGATCAACTGCAGCTAAACAGGGGAAATGGCAGGAGGCCCCTTCTGGTTTTGCCATTGTCAGGTGGGATGAGCTGTCAAGCCCAACCTGTTGAAGGGACCACCTGGCTTTCAGGATCTTGTGGACAGGATTGTAACGGAAGCGTTCTTTCCGGACCCTATGCAGATGACACAATCCGGGGTAAGTAAGGAAAACACGGGGAAAAAAGCATGCAGGGGTCAGGAATGAAAACAGGGGGCGTGTCCACGGTGCGCTGGTGTTCGGGGGAGGTGTGGCAGAGGCAAACAATCCAGAGCTGAGTCCAAAAGGGGTATCCAAGACGGGGCAAAAGTCCGAAGTCCAGTGCTGATTGCAATGCAAATGTGTTTGTGTCATCATCTTTTTGATGTTCTGAAACTCCACACCACAGCGAAAATATGTATTTAAAAAAAAACTCTGCTGGGTACTGTAATCAATAAAGCCTCAAAGCACTTGCAAAGAACTGCAACCTCCGGTTTTGTATCAGTGTGACAACAACATCCCATTTTAAAGGAAAGCTCCTGTTGTAGTGGGGAAAAATAAGCTGACAAACGAGAAGGGCTAGCGGTCAGGAGAAAATAAAGGAGGAGTGGAAGAAGAAGGGTGAGGAGAAGAGACATTAGCAGAAGCAAAGGGGAGAAAGGCTAATGAACAAACCCTGCCCCCATCAGAATCAATAGGAAAACATGAGCAAGAGGACACAAGTGGAAACTAACTGGAAATGCATTTAAAACAGTGAAGAGCAGGCAATTCTTTACACTCAGCGGACGTTTTGATATATGGTCCTACACCTCCCCCTCTTCTAACTTTCCTGTCTCTCCGGAACAGTATGTACAAAATGAATTTACTCACAGGCTGCCTTGTCTGTACAAAACAAAGTCGTTGCGGCAGAAATGTCAAAGACTGTTGTTTTTCCCGGTAATAGCTGAAAATGTCTGGGAATTTTTTGCCGTTATAAATCTTGCCATTCTTTTCACAGGCAAATGGAGACCAGTGAGGCTGATTTGTGTGTATGTCCTGGAGACGGGCGTCTTTAGAACACTAACACACGTGTGGGTACCGCGCGAGCGTGTGTAGAAAAACTTCGATCAAACTCCGGTGTGTCTGCGGGGTGGCTGCTGGGTGCTGATGAACTGTACATCCTATCGGGTGACATCTGGTGATCTGCTCGTTATGGCAAACAACTCGTCTGAGGGTGAGAATCTGAGAGAAGGGAAGAGAGAGAAACCAGCCCCTTCCCCGCATCGCAGACCCAGCATTCTCTGTTCCAAGAGGAGTCTGTCTGTGCAATAACAGTACATCAGAGAAGTTAAAGGACACAATGCGAAGGGTCTTCATCGCTGTATCTGCTGTGCAAAGGTCATTGCATTATGTTGGTTTTCTCTACTTAAGTCAGCGCAGTTGGAGGGACTGGGGGCAAGTGTTTTGAAGAGAGCTGCGACCTGACGTTTTGAAAAAGCCACCCGCCAGAGTAACTGCACTGACTACTACAGTAAGTCTGACAGCAGCCTTTTTACTTTTCTCATCACGTTCCATCGTCGTGACTTCACTGCTGGTGATATTGTTCCTAACTGTTGCTGCTCCTGACAATCTATCCGTCTAGCAACTAATTCAGCAAATGCCTTCGCACAAAGTGATCCGTATTCAAATTTGTGATTCAACGAATTTGTTACATTGCCAGTGATGTGGAAGGAATTACCTCGGCGCACAACACATACAATGCAAAGGGGGTACAAATAAAAGGCAATCAGGCAAAGCGGATTTCAGAACATTTAGCAAGGAGCAGTGCTGACATGCTTTTAAATAATAGGCAATGCAGTCAGTACTTCATGAGTCTTTATCATGTAATAAACATCAAGAAAGTTTGCATGGCTCAGATGTACCACCTTGGGTATCCTTGTGATATTCAGTCAGATTGTACCTTAATTTGAAGCCATTATGTCCAGATTTTAGCCTCCTAATTAGTGCTAATGTTATAGGTTCACAACTTAAAGAAAGCAGTTATTTTCTAAAGTTTTTTTCTTCTTTCCAAAATCCATAAACATCAAAATTCATGAAGCATAGCTTAATCTTTTAAGTAACCATGGCACCAACAAAATGCGTTGTATTTTCTGCCACATATTGCCTTTTGACGTTTCCTTGTACGTGACTCCTTTTACAAACGAGTGTGGGGATAAAGGCAAATTTGTGCTGACCTGTGAGGACATATCAGTGTGTGATGCTACCCATGCAGCTCCTTGTGCAGTGGACGCTAGTGTCTTGCACTGAGAGTGTCAGATTGGGCTTTTACTCCGATGCACCGTGATTCTGCTCTCCTGTGCCACTGCATTACCAAATGTTACCCCTGCCAGCACACCCAGACTTCCAGACTGCTTTATAACACTTTCACATCCCCAGGCAGCACACTAAGCTGTTTCCACCATGATGGCCTCATGATTTGCAGCTCTGTAATGCGGTGCCAATAGTCTGTGCCCCTGCCCCGGAGCACTGCCAGCTGGATGTACCCACGCCACTCCACAGAACACAGGAGCACAAAGAAGGCTGCAGACAAGAAAAGGCCATTTGGCCCATACACATACATATTGTAACGCTTACGGCCGACAGGCACTGTGTAAGAGCCGGCATACCAGAGCAGGTGATGTCACCGCCCTTCCCTGTGATAGCAGGACTACAGCTACTGGGCTGTGGAGAGATCTCTCTTTAGCTCACGGGGCTAGGTCGCTGCAGAGAGACGCGGAAGTCCCGGGTTCGAGCCTCCAGTTGGGATGGGGCCGACCAGATGCGGCAAGGGCGCCCGCCTGAGCCCCCGTTGCGTTACAATATTGTAACGCTTACGGCCGACAGGTACTGTGTAAGAGCCGGCGTACCAGAGCAGGTGACGTCACTGCCCTTCCCTTTGATAGCAGGACTACAGCTACTGGGCTGTAGAGAGATCTCTCTTTAGCTCACGGGGCTAGGTCACTGCAAAGAGACGCAGGAGTCCCGGGTTCGAGCCCCCGACGGTGGGGGGCCGACCTAATGCGGCAAGGGCGCCCGCCTGACCCCCCGTTGCGTTATAATATTAATAGTGTCCTCATCTCATCAAAAGCCAGGTGTAAGCCTTATTTAGACAGAAACTAGAACTGAAAAAAATACCCAAAACGTAGCAAAAAACAAAAACACGTAGCCAAAAAACAAAAACTAATTTTATGAAAGCCTGTTACAAGAGACAAAAGGGTTAAAAAAGTACTTCCCTGATTTACTAATCTCATCTCCTGCATATAAAACAGGGGTTTCAAGCTTTTTTTTATATCGGTCCAGGGGGGGTTACCTTACAGACCGTGCGACAGAAACAGAAAAACTCAAAACTGCACTGTTAAAGGGCTCAAAGCCTGAAATGTAGCCTCAACTGAAGAAAAGAGGCGAAACCACAAAAGTGTCACTCAACGGTCAGGCACCGTATCTGCTGCTTCCTGCGCTTTGAGATCTGCGGGCAAGGTGATCGTTGTTCTGCTGGTTCTGACGTGCTGCGGGCTGTGCTTTGTATTTCTGATCAGTGTGGATGTTAATCCGAGGAGCTCGCTAACAGCTGCATACTGCTGACAAGCCCTGGTGTGGGTGCACGGTTTGGAAACTAACGTTGCACTTTAGCCTCTGGAGGAAAGCGATAGTTCCAAAAGTCTCCACATCAGTTACGTTGGGGGGAAATACCAATACTAATACGCACACACACATATATAAAAAAAACATGGATTATGTTTTATGTACATAAGGATAAACTTATATCCAAATAAAACCTACCTAACATCTGAAGTACATTTCAATCAAAGCTAACCCTCCCCCAGCAAATGAGTTGGACACCAACTCATTGAGTCTACTTCCTTTCATTTCATTTCCTTTAATTTATCTCCTGTATCTCCTGCCTCCTGACCCGGCTATTCTTGTGTGTCTGTAACTGGACCCATCGTCCACAGTGCCCACCACTGCCACTCTGTCAGCCGGGCATTTGCAACCACCCCTTCGACCCATCAATTAAGCCTTCGGTTTTTTATATGTGTGTATTATGTAATGAAACAGAGAAGATCTGTTTTTGACTGTTCGGCTCCGCGCACTCAGAGAACACCCACGAGCTCTGCCCGGAGCTTGGGCAAGAAGGTGAGAGGCGCCCTTAAAATGGAAACAGTGAGCAAGTCTCCTTCTTACGAGGTCAGACGCCCACGGCTTTTCTACAGCTGTCAGCTAGGGAAATTGTGAAAGCAGGACGCGCGCTGGTGTGCAGAGAAAGTCAAGCAGAGACGTTTGCCGTTTTCTGGTTTTCGCAAGAACAAGCGGAGAGCGGGGAGGGGGTTTTCGGATCGCCCGGTGCTTCGCCCGCCCCCCCGGAGCGGCGGTGAGGGACCTGGTGGGCGCCCTTCAGGTGGTTACACACCTGCTCCCAAAAAAAAAAACCGACAACACAAAGACTGTAAGTTCCACCCCCACCCAGCCGCGCACACGTCCCTTCGGACCCCTCGTCCAGGGTCCTGGCAGGTTGCGCTATTTGAAAACCACCGCCTCTGGGCTTTTTCATTCGTACGCACATCTCGTCTGTCTCACCGCGCCCTTTCTGGAGCTGCGCTCACGTTGTTATAGCTGGGATGTCTGACAGAGCCATTTAGAAGTAACAGAACCTGCTTGGGGTAAGTGCTTCTTGTTTGAATCCCATGCCACCACTGCATCAGTATCGGAGTCTAGTCCTTGTCACACGATTTTCTGGACAGGGTACGAGGTTTTGCGGCTCTTCTGGTAGTACAGTAATGCTGATCTGTCTAACCGTGCTGTCTATCGAATTTGTACCTCTTTCACGAAAAAAAAATGAGAATACTGCTTTACTTTGCAGCGCAGCTGCTTTACTTTGCAAAGAAGTTATGAATGAATAAACTATTTTAAAAATTGAAAACCAGAACTGGACATCATTGCTCAGATCGAAACGGAATCATCTCGGAGACTAGAGCTGAGATAGAAGTGTGGACATTGCAAGTTTGCTGGAAGTGGCCATCTAAATGCCATGCTGTTGTATTTGGTTGTGGCTTGTGGTTGTATTTGGTTGACAGCAATGTCAATAGACAATCAGGCAAATCAGTCTATTGCAAGTCAGTTAGAAAGTCAGGATCGTGTGGTGATGTTGCTAGTTATAATAATAAGGAAGATGATGCTGCAGTGAAACAAATGAAAAGTAAGTAATTGCACTGTAAAAGTAATTACAGTGCAATTAAAAGTAAAAGTAATTGCACTGCAATTTCCCTCACGGGATCAGTAAAGTATCTATCTAAGGCAAAAGGACGATAAAAAGAAAAGGAGGCAGTTCTGGTCTGGGAAAAGCTACAGAACCCAACCATGCTGTCATAACAGCAGGATGAGGCTCTTGGGTTGATTAGCTGCTGAAGACCAATTTGTTTCAAAGTCTATTTGGACTTATAAAAAAATCATGGAGTTGTCTGTCTGTCTGCAAAGCAATTACCCCCCCCAGCTGGAATGTCAGGGGATCTTCTAGAGTCAGACAGTGGCGTTTCTAATTCTCTCATGTTCTGCTGAGTTTATCCTGAATCCTTCGGTCAGATGTATGTTCTCATTTCCCAGGGAAGGGCTTTCCTTATAGAAGCGATCTGCTCCGATCGGGATGAATTTCACTTCTTAGTGAAGCCACCCTAGGTTATTCTTGCATATTGTGCATGTGCTGTGGTATTTACTTGTGTATTTATGGAAGTATTTTCTTGCATTTGTGTATTTACTGTTTTGCTGCGGAATGCATACATTCTTGCAATTTTTCAAAATTTTCCTTTAAATGGTTTCGACCTTAAAATCGCAGTATGTCAAACACACTAATCAGTGGTTTATTAGTCTCTTATTATTTCTTTTTGAAATTCCAATTTTCCAATCACGCTTTCTGTCATTTCGTCTCTTTTCTGTAACGTGGTGTAATGGCGTGTCATAATTTAAAGAGACTGTGAGGTCCTCCCTGCATGAGGAAGCATTTAACGTCCAGAAGAGGTTCCACTCGTTAGGGCTGTAGTCCAAGACCTTGTCCTCCACCTGTTAGTCAAGAGGTGGAATTAACACAGCTGGAGGAGAGGTCTGAGGTAACTAATGTGCTAAATCACGTGTACGACAACTGTACACACAACACTAGAAACTGAAGTATGCGGTAAAACAACAGGAAACTGCATGTGGATCCCTCTTAGATACGCCCTAGTGAGAGCAGCAGATGCTCATTATTTTCTTTGTGCCATCTTTTGCAGCTATACCAAAGAAGTCTCCTCAATTCAACTACGTTCGAAGAGGGTGCGGTTCAGCTGGATTTCTCGGAGGAGCCACGATGGACAACACAACTGCGCTGCACAGTGCCAACTGGGTCTTCGTGGGCACCTACGCAGTGGTCTTCGTGGCCGGGCTGACTCTCAACCTCATTGCCCTTGTCGTCTTCTTCCGGCACAAGAAGACCCGCTCCCACACCACCACCTACATGACCAATCTGGCCCTGGCTGATCTCCTGCTCGTGTCTACTCTGCCCATCCGGATCTACCACCACAGTGGAGGCTCCATCCAGAACCAGAAGATGTGCGAGACTGTGGGGCTGATCCTCCTGGTCAACATGTATGGGAGCATCTTCCTCCTCACCTGCATAAGCTTCGACCGCTGCATTGCCGTCTGTTTCCCCATGTCGTTGAGGATCAAAGAACATCGGAAAAAGGCCCCCCTGATCTGCCTTGGGGTGTGGATCCTAACCATTGGGGCCAGTGTGCCCATCTACCTGAGCAAGAACAGCACCCCCACAGATGGGAACATCACGCAGAGTAACAAGTGCTTCAGCAGCCGTCCGATTTACGCAACTCAGCCCTTAGCGATTACAACCACCTTGACTGTGGGTTTTGGCATTCCCCTCTTCTCCATGCTAGTGTGCTCCTGGTGCCTGATCCGTGCCATCAACAAAAGCACGGTGGCCCAGACCGATCTGGTCAACAAGAAGAAGATCAGGAGGATGATTGCTGCAAACCTGGCCATCTTCCTACTTTGCTTCCTGCCTTACCATGCCATGCTGTTCGTCCTCTTCCTCAAGAGGAACACAGAGCAGATCGAGGACAACTTACTCACTGTTTACCAGTACAGCCTGATGATAGCCTGTCTGAACGCCATGTTGGACCCTCTGGCCTACTACTTCACCACGGAAACTTTCAGAACCAGGGTGGACGTGCAGAACCTCAAAAAGAAGGTGTGGATTTTTTACAGCAACAGCTCTGATGGGCAAAACAGACCCCACAGCCCCCTCAACACATAAATGGGAACTAAGGGAAAGGGTGCAGAGGGTTTATAGTAGCGAGTCGTTGCTGTCCATCCTTGAAATCCATCCAGTATCTCCTCCAGCTTCCTGCACAGCCTAACCAGGACTTCATTCCCGAGGAAATACGTTTTTTTTTATATTCGGAGCTATTTACCACCTCCAGAGTGCTGTGTCAACCACTGTTAGTCGGACAAATACAAGATGTAGCAAAAATAAATGCACAAAAAAGGCACAGTGCTTTTCTAATTGTCAGAACGCGGGACAGGACAAAAACAAGTGGGAGAAATTGTAGAAAGTCTGACTCTTGAGTTTCGAACTGAGATTTGTGGATTTGTGCGGTGCCGAGCATCTCTCTCATCCTAGCGTTAATCCCATCAGCAGGCTCTGCTTGTCGGCACACCCGTCTCCATTTGGCGGTTTGAACCAAATCTTTGAGCTGACGTTGCCATTAAATGCGACTGAGAAATACTCCAACCAGCGCGTTGCTCCGCCTGCCGTTGGGGGGGGGGGTGAACAGTGAAGTTTGCATGTGGTGTAGACGCAATTTCTTACAGTTAATGGGTAAATAATCAGCTATCTGTGAAATCATATTAACCAATTTTCAAGAAGGAAAGGAAGCATTGTGCTTCTGAGAAATGGAGAAATAAGGAGATGGAGATTGAGGAAGAGATAAAAGTCATGTTTATCTATGCATTTGAGCAAATTATCCCTCAATCTGTTGACACCGGGCAGGGAAGCTTGCTAACAGAGATAAGGAACGTGTCACAGACGTGAGTCAATTAAATCAGATAAACAGAAATGAAAACTGAGAAGGCCAATAGGTTTCTCACCTTGCTCTGGCAAAAGGAAGCACAACCCGTGTCGCTCTTCAAGCTGGTGAGGCTCAGCTTGGTATGCTCATGCTTCAGAGGGGATCCTACCCTAAAAACAATAATGTCAGTAAACAGGAAATGGGTGCGCAGCACCAGCTTTCATGCCCGCATGAGCCAAACAACAGCGCTGCCATGCCCTTATTTTGCAAAGTTTGTTGTTGGTTTTTTTTCAGCCAAAGAAGCCTTATGACAGCTCCATCTTCCAATGGGGGAGAAAAAAAACCAACAACAAAACCGGACTGCCCGTAGTCCTTTAAGAAATGTTCAAAATCACGTTGCTTGTTTCTCAACGCGCAGGATTTCATAAATGCTTTATCGGGGTTTTTTTTTTTGTATCGTCACATTTTCGGGGGTGACACAATTTCCCGCTTGCTACACATCCTGTTACAGGGTCCGTGTCTGATTTGCGTTCCCCTGGCTCTTCCTGCTTCTCTCGTGATTCGAACAAAAACATCAGGTGGGCGGCAAGGAGAGAGGCGGGTTCCTTTATTGGTGATTACCGACATTCCACAAAACGGTCTTCCCCCAGCTGAAGGTGCGCTGAGGCCTCTGAAGCCTGCGCAGCACTGATATCCTTCCCCTTACGCTTCAACTCCACCTCAGGAGGCGCTTTTCCGCAGGAGGGGTTTCATTTTGGGTTTTTTTTATCTCCCAGCAAAAAGTACAATCGTGACAAGGTATGCTGGCAGAGGCCTGGGTATGACCCGGGTCATTTATTGAGATAAAGAGGACTATTCTATTTCGGATCATTTCATATGGGAAAGCTAAACTAGAAGTGTGGGAGAGGGCGGCACTTTACTGTACAGATATAATGAGTAAAACTGATGGAAGATATATTTCATTCATTTCATCTGTATAACCTATAACATACCTCTCCATTAATAGCACTTCTAAGTACATATACTGTATAAAACATGCATAAATCCTAACTGTAACACTCCATTGTAATACCTCATCCTAACGCAACTTTAATTAGAAAGCACTCTCTCTTCAGGAGTGATTAACATCACAGGGGGGAAATCAGACAGCTAGGAGACAGCATAAAAAAATATAAGTTTGTTAACGGAAAAATAAAACTTGTATTTCCAAACATAGCACTACCAAAGTAGTCCATTGGCTTCTCTTTCCAGAATATAGCTAAACGTAGATGTTCCTGTGTGTTAGTCTAAGAAGCTATCGTTGGTTTATTTATACGACGAGCTCCAGAAATCAAATATCTGCAATTCACAAATCCTTTCCGCGTGACAGTCCAAAGTATTCAGGATAGCAAATTTTCTTCTTTTAATAGCCTTCTCAAACTCAAGTTGCTTTTATTTCTCACCCAAACTCCTTAATGCACCACAAGATTAATAATAACATTATCAACTTCAGAAATGTGGGAGTATCATTGCTGTTGCCACAGACAGATCCAAGGAGGACTCAGAGCTCTAAATCTGGACAGCTGTTTTCTAAAGCTCATGGAAAAGATGTTACCCAGGGAAGCTGTTTCCAAACTGAGGGAGAATCCTGTGAGATCAGGGTATGTCAGGACAGCTACAATTAGCTGTAAACTGCTTTTTATCATATATATCGCACAGTATACAGGTCAGCCAAAGAGCCAAACTTTGTCATCTTTTGTGTGTCACTGCAAAATCCCTGACAATAAGTTGTGTGTTTCAGCACTCTTACTTTGGTCTGCTACCACTGAGAGCTGAATGGCTTTGCTTGCAGTGCACTGTCCCTATGTTTCACTTTGCTTTAGTACACACAGTGCATATTGTACAAGAGCAAATAACTGGACTTCAGTCTTCTTTAAAAGAGGCTGTGGCTCTCATTTCATGGTACCACCCTCATCGAGTACAGCGTGATAGCCTGGTGGAACTGTCACAATCAAGTGTATGAACCGGAGGAAAATAACGAACCCTATGCGGAGCTAATAGGAGTAATGTCAGACTTCCAAAGGTCGTGGTCCAAGGTACGAGGTCGGGGTAGCCAGGAGGCGAGGTCGGTAAACTAGAGGTCAGGCAGCTGGGTATCCAAATCCGGAAGACATGAGGCAGAGACGTTGTCGGGGTCGAAGCAGAGTAAGATCAGGTATCCAGAGATCGAGGCAGCGAGGTGTCCAAATCCAAAAAACGCAAGTAGAGACGGAATCAGGCAAGCAGGGTCGGTATCCAGTAAACAGAGATGAAAATAAAGCGCACAAGAGAAAGTGAAGGCTATCTCAACAGTGAGCAAGGAGTAAATGGAGTGAAGGGGTATTTATGAGAGAGCGGGGGGTGATGGACTGATTGCTAAAAGCAGCGCAGGTGTGCACACCGGGAGGTGCACACGGGAGTAAGATCCGTGACCGGAACTCCATATCGGATGACCAGGGAAAACTGTGATAACATCCCCAAATACTACAGTCTTACGTGTAGCATGGTACATCTTCAAGAGGAAATGCTCTGTCAAATACAGCTGCTGAAAACACACAGTCAGCCAGACGTCACCTACAGACCCACCGCAGATCTGCAGATAGGCTCTTCAAAGCTGTCTGAAAGTTGAGCTGATGCTGAGGCAGAAGAAAATAAAGAGATCTTTCCGCGCAACAGTCTCCTGGCAGCCTTCGCACCGAGCTCAGCGTTGAACTGCACGTGACTTGCACTGCAGCTCAGCTGTTTAAAGTTGCAGAGTCACGCCCTGGACCGGTATAGAGCCATATTTAACTCTTGTCTTCTTTGTCACGTTTTGTGTCTGCAAAGAGAATGTGAGAACGTCAAGCTATATTCACATGGCAGGGGATTCCAGTGTCGTTCGGAAATGAGTTTTCATAGTTCAGGTAGCGGGCAACACTCCAGCAGTGATTTTCACAGCTGTATGTACAACTAGCACGTTAGCAGCACAAAGCAGAACCTCGCTTTCCCGAGAAGCAGAAATAATAATAAAAAATGAGCCACAGATTTCAATAGAGAAGGTAAAAACTGTTGTTGCCTTGGACATGTGCTGAGAGATGGATCTAGCAATGGCAAGAATGGCATAGAAAGACATCAATATACACTGCTTTTGTTTAGCACAACAACAACAACAACAACAACAAAAACATTCTTACAGTTTTATTGATTTTTGCATACTGCCTAAAATGACTTATAAGCTATCAGAGGAACAAGGTGTAAGGATTAATTGTTTTATTACTTTACGGGCATGTGGCAGTCAAATAACCTCAGCAACACAGAAAAGCAGGAACTAATGTAGAAAGAAAATGTAGCCCTAACTTAACCTCAGTCTGTCTGGGGTTACAGGAGGGGCATCTATTTCATCACTCCCCAGTATTTAGCCTTTCTGGCCTGGGTAGTGTCCTAATGTTGCAGTTTCATTGTCAGCTCTGGATCCCCATTTGTCTGGGTAGCCTTGGTTTTGAGTTTTAGAACCACAGTTAAGCACAGAGCTAGAAATGTCTACAGTCCCCAGATTTACCCAGGAGTACAGACATTGCCAGGACCGAGCATGACCTCCCATGATTCCAGTTCAGGCATGGTGTCTTCTTACTGTTTCCTCTCTGCATCTGGGTGAGGTGCAAAGTAATCCATTAAAAAAAGATTTCATGTAATGCTGCCTGTAAAACAAGCTGTCAAGCCACTCTTGTGGTTAAGGTTGACAGGATGAGGTTGACAGGATGGGATCAGGCTTAGTTTAACACTTCGATTGTGAGGGTTAGACAGCGGAAAACCATGAAGGTGGTTGAGTTCACAGATATCGGGTCCTTTAGGTTCTCTTCCAACAGAAACACTCAAGCTTCAGTGAAGCATGCTTTCAGCTAGAATGTCTTTGCAAAGTTCTAAAATCTGGTTTAAGGTACAGCATATATAGTTAAAGCATTCCTCCTGGCCTGGATTTAAGCACATGTTTTGTCCCAGTTCATCAAATAATGGTGTCGTTGAACTGAGCAAACCTGTTGTGGTGTGTCTCAGTCACAGGGTGACTGCCACAGGGCGCTTGAGTTAAAAACACTGTTTTACTGGAAGTGGTGGGCAGCTCTGGCCAGAGCCCAGCAGGCTTCATAGGGGTTACAGCTCCAGACCTTAAAAAACTGTGAAGCTGGTCTAATTAAGCTGAGAATGTGTTCAGTGGCACAATGGCGGGCTGAGATGTTGTTAAAGCCGCATAATCAATGGCACTGTGCATTGCTGCCCTAAGTCTTAGGTCTACACATCAGTGACAATCATGTCTTTGGAGAGCCCCACCTCAATGCATTTTATAAGGTGATTTTCTAAAAATGAAAATCATGTCCCCCCCCACTTCTGTAGGCCTTTTTGTGAGAAAATGCACTTGTGTTTGGAATGAAGGAATGATCATCCGACAGTCTCCCAGGGCTTCCTCATTGACATCTCTGATCTCAGCAGGACAAATTTCTTAACTAAGACAAATCCCAAGCAAATGTGCAGTTGAGGCTTTGAAAACAGCTGGTTCAAGGGCATCCTGCCAAGAGTGCTCGGCTGTGTGGCTCTCCAGGGAAAGGGCACCCAGACTGCAAGTCTTCGCTTTGTGCATATTTTACACGTGAGACACTTTGAACTGATTTGCAGATTCTAGCAAATGAAAGTGGAAACACGGCCCCCTAGATCCATCTCTGAGAAGAATTACCGTCATTTGCTCAGTGTTTAATGAAAGTGCAATTTCTTTCCTCTGTGGAATATCCACTGTTTGTGCGAACAGTCAGAACTGACTGTGCGATTAAGTGTGCTGAGAGGATTATGTGTAGCATTTTGATTGATTTCTTTTAAATGTTATATGATTATATCTCAATCCATGACACTTGAATTTGTCATGTTTGAATTTGTATGTATCGGAATTCACAACGTTAAGCGGGTGGGAGGTTTTGTTTGTGAGTGTCTCAGATGTTATGCAAATAAGTGCTCTTGTGTAACTTCACATTTATTTTAGGTAGGTAGAGCTTGAATGCTGAGTTATTGACTAAACCCCATTACCCCATACCTACCATACCTAATGCTTCATTGGACTTGCACTGGCTATCTGTAAAATACAGAATTGACTTCACAATTCTGTCATTCATCTGAATAGCTGGGAATGGTCTGGCCTCATCCTATTCAAGATCATTACTTCTTTTGTGTGACGTGAAACCCAAGAGATTCATACTCTTTCAATACTTTCACATTAGTTCTTGGAACACTTTCAGTCTAGCCTGTTTCTAACACTTCAGTATATGATCTGGATTTATGTGGGGTTGCGTATGTGCTTTTATTTATATTTTGTTTTTGGGCTTTAGGTACAGAATCGTTTTTTGAATTTGTATTCTGTTCACAATAAATCTTACTACAATTGATGTGTGTGTGTAGATAAATGCTTTGTGCTCTGCTTTATGGTTGCTTTTGGTTGTACAGTTCTGCAGCAGTGCAATGTGGCCAAAAGTCAAGTGGTAATCAGATATAGATACATTATCACTGTGGGAGCCTGTAACTGCAGTGTTAGAATTTTGCACTGAA
Organism: Lepisosteus platostomus; assembly: GCF_059453375.1. Taxonomy (NCBI): domain Eukaryota; kingdom Metazoa; phylum Chordata; class Actinopteri; order Semionotiformes; family Lepisosteidae; genus Lepisosteus; species Lepisosteus platostomus. The sequence goes on from NC_142614.1 coordinate 7,363,614, forward strand.
GAGCAGCTCTTCATAGCAATCTTAGAAACAGGAAGAACAGTTTCTACATACCAAACTTTTTTTGCCTCATTTCTCTCTAAGTCTTCAGATGCCACTACCCTGCAGGTGTGATGAAAGTACTATGCAGAAGGTGACGCTGTCAGAGTGTCTCATCCAAGGAAAGCGCTTATGGCTCATGTAGCACAGGCTTGAGTCTGGTGATGGTTAGGGACTCTGATTTTGATTTTCCAAAAGAAGGTGCACAATTGGCCAAGTGCCACTTGGTGTTTGGGGTCTGCACTGGCCCAGGATGCCCTGGGCTTGCCACCGTGGTCGCCTTCGATCTTGTCAGGGAGTGTCACCTCACTCTACCCCTCCGTCCCCAGCCAGGACAGATGCTGCATTGGCCCCTGCAGGGCTGACAGCATGCTGACAAATGGCAGATGGCCCTGACAATGACAACTGGAGGAGCACAGCCCAGCCCTTGCCCTCTTCCTCGGCCCCGGACCCCACGATGGTCACAGACGTTTTTGAGTGGATTAATAACTGCTGATTTCAAAATGGCATGACACAAAAGTCCCATTCCAGAAAGATGTGTGTGGGACACCTTATTACACCCGGGTGGTGCAGTGGCTCTGTGGCGAGGATCCAAGCCTGTGGCTAGAAGGTTGCTGGTTCATAACCTGCAGCTGGCAGAGGAATCCTGCTCCATTGGGCCCCTGAGCAAGGCCCTGACCCTGCGCTCTATCCTCAAGTTTCTCTCCCAGTCTGCGTGTCTCATGGAGAGCAAGTTGGGGCATGCGAAAAGACAAATTCCTAATACAGGAAACTGTATATGGCATTGTGATTTTATGTTATCTTTTTATATTTGCATAATATGATAAACAACACAGATCAGGACCTGCTAACACTGATATCTCGTTAACTGCAGTGCTAAGCTGGCAGCTGGCCATCCACCTTCCCTGCTTCTGAGTAGCTGCACAGTCCAGCCCATGCAGGATACCAATCCCAGCAGAAAGCCATTGCCCACAACCCTCAATGCCCCAGACACCCTCAGCCCAGACTACAGTCAAGTGAAGCACATGGAGTGCCCTGCACAAAAGGGCTGAAAGAAAATGAACTGGACGTTTGTCACTTTCCAAATTATTTTTATACACCAGCCCAATTTACAACCTCCAACAAGCTGCACCGAGCTTTCCTGGCACCTGCTTACTTCCCACCCTGACAAACTCAATTAAAGAAGCATGTCTTTTTCTGGTAACACCACAGCTTACCACACCTAAGCTTAGAAGAGCAGGGGAGTTCCTGACCACTAACACAAGTGTAACAGCTGCAGCTGACAAATTGAGAAGCGAGGGGACTTTTTCAGATCTCGTTCTGCAGCTCCCCTCGTCCACGGCTGTTTCTTCTTCCTGCTCTTGATTTGTGTTAGTGTGGCAGTGGCATTAGTAGGCATTGTGTTGGTTTTTTTTGTCCGAGATGTCCGAGAACAGGAAGAGGACCCAAGAGTGCCTTGAGCATCCTGTCTGCCTTGCCACATTTCAGCATGTGAAACCACAGGAAACTGGGGCCCTTCTACTACATACAGAACACTGAATAAATACAACACAAAGAGTCTGCAGATCTTCTCTTATGACACAGGCAATAGAGAGATTACTGTTGCAAGATTTTCCAGCCTGTAAAATGCCCTGCCCTGGACTGTGCCGATGCTGTTACCTGTGCTGTTTGTCAATTGCTTAATTGCACATGAGAAGTTAATTTCAGCACTCAGCACAAAATGTGTGAAAAATGTAAATGGTCCGATCGGGGTTGTTATTTTTTAAATTATAAGGACAGCACCCCAAGTTGGAGTTGGTGCACATGTGTAAGCAGGAAATGGAAGGAGACAGCTGTGTCTCTATGTTTATGAAGTACTGTTTGTCTAGCGTGACATAGCGTGTTATTTTGAATGTTATGCAGGACTCTGGAAGGAAAAATGCCAACTATACATGCTGGACATAACACAAAGAACAGGCTTTAGTAAACTTATCAATGACCCCAAAGCAATGTGATCTTTATATTATTACCAGAGCTGCAATCCCTGCCCACATCTAGATAGTCCAGTTAAGACACACATCTGCAACCTGTTGCCTGCGCTGGCACTGCTGCCCAAAGAACTGACCCTTGCAGCTGTAGTGACCTCAATGGCCTTGCAGACCTGAAGCCTCTGTGCAAAGTCCTGAAACTTGTAGAGAAGCTCTGAGTCATCACACTCTGCAGTTTGGGTTTGTGCTATTTCTGTTTTGAAACTCATTAGCCTTGACTGTAGTTTCTGTATTACTATCATACTGTAATTTTGCTGCACACTCTGTTGTAATAGAGACTGGAAGTTGCCAATAAAGGTGTCTGATCTTGTGAACAGAGATCAGTTTGAGTGAAAATGCACTGTGTTCTGTTTTACTTACATCAGTGCAAACCACTGTAATCCCACATAGAGAATCTAAATCTGGTAAAGGAAGCAGAGTGTGGTAAAGTACAGTGAAAAATATGGTACAATCACAGTAAAGTGTATTGAAGCTCTGTGGAAATCAGGGTACAATCACACAGTAATGTGCAGTAAAGCACAGTGAAATCATCGAAATCCATAGAGATTCAAAAAGAAGCATGAGAACTTGTCAAAAGGAAACCATGTATGGTATAAACATGAACGCCATGGTAAAACTAAATGTCACAAGTGTCACCCTGATGCTGTCCCTATGTAGCAGGTATCTGAACGTGATTCATCAGAAAGGACGGTGCTGCTGTTTTAAAACTGTTTTAGGCATAAGGCAACCAATAAAACTTCACAGTAGATGAGTTCACAGAACGGCAAAGGGTTAAACCATTTCCCTAAAAGATTTATTAGTGTTGTCCTCGATTGCACTCATCATTAGTCATTTTCAAATGCAGCACCTGTATCAAATTCAACCTCTCAAGAGCAACTAACAACTATGGATGCACGTTATTCTGAACCAATCAGAGTGATCTGAAACTGCCCGCCTTTGTATCACAGGGGGCTTTCAATTGTGATTACCGATTTCTCCTGGGACGTACGCTGAGACAGGAAAATGACGAGAAACCCTTTTCAGAATTCAATATGAATTGGAAAGTGTATTCTGATAATGCTATATTTATAAAAGCTTAGTCAGCAAGAGCTACAAATAACAACCTAGAAAAATCCCCAGAAAAGAATCACATGAAAAGAAGAGACACCACAGGAAGTCACAGATAGAAATAACAGGGTCATATGGGTTTCCTTTCCATGTCCTGTGCAATTATTTTGCTTGCTTTTCTTTCCCTTACCTCTCCTGAAGTGCCTGTATGTGTCGTAATGATGCCACATGTTTGTTCTTCTCTCAGTGAGGAGCACGCGGATCCCTGTGAGGGTCAAAACATTTGCCGCTGTAAACAAAAAGCAGCTCTTTATGAAACATAAGATCACTTTATTGGCCATGAACAATTTCATGCATTAGGAATTTGTCTTTTCACATTCCCCAGCTTGCTCTCCATGAGACACAGACCAGGAGAGAAACTTGAGGATAGAGCGCAGGGTCAGGGCCTTGGTCAGGGGCCCAATGGAGCAGGATTCCTCTGCCAGCTGCAGGTTATGAACCGGCAACCTTCTAGCCACAGGCTTGGATCCTCGCCTGTTCTACACTTGATCCTGTGCTGTTCTACACTGTCAGTGTTCTGTATACACTATAGCACCAGCTATGTCAAATGTATCGCTCAGTCCTAGTCCTAGTCGGCAGCAGAGTGGTGGCACTGTGGCTAAGGATCTGCGGCTGTATCTGTAAAAGTTGCTGGCTCAAATCCTGTGGCCACCAGAGGACTCCTATGCTGTTGGGCCCCCTGAGCAAGGCCCTTAACCCCAACTGCTCCAGGGGCGCCGTACAATGGCTGACCCTGTGCTCTGACCCCAAGCTTCTCTCCCTGTCTGTGTCTCATTGAGAGCAAGCTGGGGCATGTGAAAAGACAAATTCCTAATGCAAGAAACTGTATATAGCTAATAAAGTGATCTTATGTAAATTTGGGAAACCAAAAGCTTTGGATGTGATTTTGATGTATTTTAGAACTGATCCGAATTTTGATCACTCTGGGAAGACTGCTCCCCCCGCCCACCCCACCCCCATTTTCATTCTGGGAGCCATGTTTCCTTATGTTTCCATCCTTAGCTGTCCAGAGCCACTTTCCTTGTGTTACAGGACTTCATCCTGCACAATGAATCTTGTATACCAGCATTACGCCAAGGGATTTTTAAAGAACCTTTGAAACAACCGTTTCTGGGCTGTCAACAGCTGGTGTGGTGCTGACCTGGGTTCTGTGGTTCTGGCACTCAGTGGAGTGTCTGAAAACCCAGGTTCAGTGGTAACATGTATCTGTCACTGAGGTTCCCACAATGTTTCTCAACAAGCAGGGTGCCAAGACAGCGTAAAACCAGTTCATTTTAATTCACGTTGGCCTGAAACATCTAACATTCTCAGCATACTTTTCATGAGAAAAAAGAGTGGCTGCTTGCAACATTTCAAGTTCCCTTGAGTTGATCGAGAGTCCCGGGACTTGTCAGTGACAGCGATGTAAACCCTAGGTCCGTCAGGGACATAAGGCCCTCACTAATTTTGCCCCTGACAGGAGTGACAGGAGTGTAGTGTTTTGAGCTGAGGCGTAATCTGCTGTAAAATTTAAAAAAAACAGACAACACTCACGCACCTTCCTTTATCCATAAGTGAAGTGGTAAGGTTCAGCTGCTGTTGCATAGGAAGAAAAAAACAAATCAGTTACCTTTTATAAAACTAACAGCTAAACAAGATACACTGTATATGAAATGGCTTCGCTTCTGCCTTCTGCTTTGAGAGCAACCACATAGCGCTGGTGTTTTTCCATCACGGGGCAGGAAAACACCGAGAAACAGCCATGTTCGTGAAACTTTCCAGTGTCAGTGTCTCTGTTATATGTGTGTGTGTGTGACAGTGTCTCTGGTGTATATGTGTGTGTGTCAGTGTATCTGGTGTATATGTGTGTGTGTGACAGTGTCTCCGGTGTATATGTGTGTGTCAGTGTCTCTGGTGTATATGTGTGTGTGTGTAAGTGTCTCTGGTATATGTGTGTGTGTGTGTCAGTGTCTCTGGTGTATATGTGTGTGTGTGTCAGTGTCTCTGGTATATGTGTGTGTGTGAGACAGTGTCTCTGGTGTATATGTGTGTGTGTGACAGTGTCTCTGGTGTATATATGTTTGTGAGACAGTGTCTCTGGTGTATATACATTTGCATGTAGAGTAACCTCAGTTTCAAACATTCTACTTTGACTGGATCAGACTAATAAAGAACTAACAAATAAATGGCAATAATAAAATGCATAATAATTAACTGGTAAGCCACAAACAGCATGCCAATACCTGCATATTATGTAAAACCACAGCGTATTGAGAGCTGAAAGAGGCTGGCATTCAACCAGCGGCCAACTAATTAAGGTCATGAGCAGCTGCGTGGGCAACAAAACCCAAATAACTACTGGTCCTTTAAGACTAACGTCGCACCACGTCGCCAGGAGAAAAAGGGCTCTCACTTCACAGCTGGGTGATCCACTCCAGGTTTTTCCCGATACATTGCTTTACCAGCAAGGACTGTCACAGAAGCCAACATGGCCTCTCTTTCCTGCTTGACCTTTATCATCATGAACCATGCAGGGATCCGAGCAGTAATGGCATTGCTGATGGGGATGCAGCAGTAGGTTCTACACAAGAATCCGCTGCTCAATCCACAGACAGATCTGTATCATCCATCTTAATAATAATAATAGAAACTATTTACTCTTATACAGTGTTTTTCTGGACTCTCCACTCTAAGGGCTTTACATTCAGTGAGGACTCCCTCCACCACCACCAGTGTGCAGCCCCACCTGGATGATGCAACTGCAGCCATAGTGCACCAGTGCTCTCCCCACACACCAGCTCTCAGTGGGGAGAAGAACTGAGTGATGAAGCCAGTTCAGAGATAGAGATCATTAGGATTATTAGGAGGCCATGAGTGGTAAAGTCCAATGGGAATTTTGGCCAGGACACCGGGGTTACACCACTGCTCTTTTCGAGAAACGCCCTGGGATTTTTAATGACCACAGAGAGTCAGGACCTCGGTGTTACGTCTCATCCGAAAGGCTTCGCTTTTTATACAGTAAAGTGTCCCCCGTCACTACACTGTAGCATTAGGACCCACAAAGACTGCAGGGTGAGCGCCCCCTGCTGGTCCCACTAACACCTCTTCCAGCAGCAACCTTGGCTTTCCCCGGAGGTCTCCCACCCAGGTACTGGCCAGGTTCCCATGTGGTTGAGCTTCAGCAGGTTGCCAGTTGTGCGTTGCAGGGTAACATGGCTGCTGGCTTGACAGAGGCCTGGGAGACTGTCAGTGCTCAGTTCTTGGCTATATTAAGATTGACAGCGGACTGAGATTAACAATTTAGTAACTGTTTAAACTAAACCCGTTCCACTGAAACAGTCACGTTTCACACCTCAGTCTTCCTTCCCCTTCCCTCGGGACTGAAACCCGACGCTCAGAGCTCCCAGCCCGCGCTGCCTCTCCGGCTCCGGGCCGCCTGCTGCGCCCGTGTCCTCGCCTCTGGGTTCCGAGAAAAAGGTCGCCATGCGCAGATATGGGTGCCTACGCCGTCGTGGGCTGGGAGTGTGGTTTGCTAACACAGTCTCTGCAGTATGCCAGCTGGCTGTGCTGCCTTGCACAGCCAAACTCCCCCGACATCCTCTGATGATTTGTTTCATTCCTTAAAAACAAAACTAGATGGCGTCTGCACAAACACCGGAGATACTTTTTGGTGCAAGTATATTTCCAGTGAATCTGCACGGGCTCACCCATGCACTGAGGGATTGCATCAACTCCACAAAGTGTTCATGGATTCTTATTTGCACTGTTCTCTCGGGATGTGAACTGTACACAAAAGACAAAGGTGTTTTGAGGGGGGGTGCGTGTGTGTTTGGATCGGATCGAAAGCAGCAGTCCTGTGTTTGCAGATTTAAGTGTCTGTTTCCCACCTTACAGTGAGGCCCAGCTCCCTTTGCTCTGCATGTCCTGCGTACGTCGATTTGCAGCAGAAAAACACCAAGACAAGCAGGGAGGCAGTGGCCTTGCTGTCAGGAGCGTACTGTCTGGGGAGCGTCTTTGTGTGGTGAGGTACTATTACTGTCATCGCATCTGTGCGGTCAGGCTTCGATGAGCATCAGGTTTGACATTGTGAAACCCCGTATGTGCCCGCGTGGGAGTTGGTGTGTGAGTGGGAGTGGGAATGCAGACATTCTGTGGGCACCAGAAGCTGGGGCTGGTTTTCGGCACTCACTAGGCTACAGCCAATGCGCTGTTTTGCAAAGGTGAAAGGTCGGGAAAGAAAAGGAAACGGCTGTCGTGATTCTTTCCAGATCTGCTGCTTTGATTGAGCACGGGCCGCCGTCTCTCTTAAAGGTCAAAGGATGACCTGCTGGAAAATGTTTGTTTTATGTGCTGCTGCAGTGTCACAGGAAGTTGCTTTGATGGTGTTTTAAAACTCTGTGGGGTGTATGCAAGCGCACCATCAGCAGGGACGCTTCTGCGCCCGTGGAAGAGTACTCGTATGACTGTTCCGCTGTTGTGTGTGCGGTCTCTGCGCGAGTCATTCTGGGACTGAGCGCCCCATGTCAGAGCTACATTAGCATGCTGCGCTGTCTTATTCCTCCTTCCTGTTTGTTGCCAACTCAAAACAGAACAGCTCCGAAAAGAAGTGGCATCTGTTTCTAACTGTGCCGAAACCCAGAGATACCCCACACATTGTGCGTAAGTGTCGTCTGTGAGAAGGGAACCCTCACTTTTCATTTTCAAAGACGAGCACTATGACAGCATGAAAGAGTCTCCATAGCAAACCAGTCAGGACAGGAGTCCAGGTTACACTGTGCTCCTGGCTTGTGTGATGTGGCCTTCCTTGATTTCTCTCTTAATTCAAGAGGTGAAGCAATTTCTCTCTTCTCCAGCTGTGCCGCTGTGCTGTGGGGACTCTGGGGGAATTGGCTGTTGTGTCGCCCACACTGGGGCTGCACTACAGTGGGGAATGAAGGGGCCCTCTCCTTTATGTAAAGCACATGGCAGTCTTTAGCTGGAAAAACCCCATATGAATACAATTACCATTTTAATTACTATTAACACTGAAAATACTAGCTATGATCAAATAGCCAACCCTATATTACTCCAATAATTTTATAGCTGTTGTTATTATTATCTGGCTTGACAAATAATTATAATTGCTTACATTTATATAGCGCTTTTCCTTACACTCCACTCAAAGCGTGTTACAGGTCATGGGGACTCCCCTCCACCACCACCAATGTGTAGCCCCACCTGGATGATGCAACGACAGCCATAGTGCACCAGAACGCTCACCACACACCAGTTATACCACAATTATACCAGGCCATCTTTCTTCTCTTACTATCAGTCGATTATGGTGTTATAAACTATGTATGTGTAATATGTCATGGCTATGTTGTAACATGATAGATGTGATGTGTAATGTTTTAAGATGTATTGAGATGTATAGAAGATTTAAAAAAAATAAAACAATTTCCCCCAGGGCCACAATAAAAGTTTGTTTTATCTTAAAACATGAATCACAACTGAACACAGACGGGGCAGATCTCCTTCTCCTCTTCTCCTATGTGCTCTTGGTCTATTAATTCAATTCAATTCATGGTGCTTTTTTGGCATGACCAATGAGTACAATCAGTGTTGCAAAAGCAAAACAAATACAATTAACATCAAACAAAAATCTACAGACATTTATAATAATAATAATAACAACAATTGCTTGTAGTTATACCACGCATTTCCAGATGTGCTTTACAGGATGCTCACCACACCCAAGCTATTAGTGGGGAGGAGAACAGAGTGATGAACCCAATTTATAGATGGGGATTATTAGGATTATCAATGAGAAATTTAGCCAGGACGCCAGGGTTACACCCCTACTCTTTTCAAGAAACAGCCTGGGATGTTTTCAGGACCTCAGTTTTACATCTCATCCAAAGAACAGTGCCCTTTTACAGTACAGTATCCTCATCACTATACAGGGGCATTAGGACCCACATGGACCAAAGGGTGAGCACCCCCTGCTGGCCCCATTAACATCTCTTCCAGCAGCAACCTTAGTGTTTCCCAGGAGGTCTCCCCTCCAGGTACTGACCAGGCTCACACCCGCTGAGCTTCAGTGGGCTGCCGGGAGACATGGCTGCTGCAGTCATGCAGCCAGTCTATCACATCCACCAGTTTCAGAGAAGAGGTGACTGGTGGGGCTTCAGTGGAAACTGTCGCTGAGCAGACTGGTAATCAGCAGCTCTGGTCTCGGTTCTGTAGAAGTGTGCAGGGCGCTGGAAGGGCTCTGATCTTCAGAGGAAGGCGACTGAGGTGGTGCGTGGACGGGGGGACAGGGAGGGGGTGCTGAGACGCTGAGAGAGTGCTTGTGTTTGTGGGTTGGGGGGGATTTCCAAACCTCACACACAACTCTATCAAGTGTGCACCTCCTCCTCCCCCTCAGGGCCTAGAGTACATCATCTCCGATACACATGCTGACAGTCAAAGACAGACACATGCTGGCAGCCATCATCAAGGCCTGCTGGGCTTTTTAAGGTACAACTGGGGGGGGGGACGGACGTGATCCAATCTCCTACCCCCCTCCCACTTCCCATCAATCAGAATCCACCAGCCTCCAGCACGGCTAAGGAATACAACTCTGGGATACCCCATCGGAGCCCCCGCCCCACCCCCGACACACACACGGAGGGGAACACAGAGTCCTGTGCCACCACTCCCATCACACCAGCTGTGCTGCTGCACCGCAAATACAGTGGGAGGGAGAGCTTCCAACATCACAGCTTTGCCCAGACCAAGGGTGGGCCAGAACACAGGGAAGGAGACTTCCTATCCAGCCTGTCCTTCAGAGCCAAGTGGCCCCGAGCCTGGGTCTCGTGTGACATGAGTCTCAAGAAACTGGGGGTGCCCAGTGGATACAATTCCCTTCATGGATACACGTATGTGTATATATTTCTATACTGTATGTACATGTGTACAGGAAGAGGTAAAGGTTTATTCCATGCTGAATGAAAAAGAAAAGAAACACAATGTTTCAGCTGTGGATTCTTCTGCAGGTGACAAGGGTCCACACCCAAAATGTTGTGTCTCTTTTCATTTCCTTTCAACATGGAATACACTTTCTGTCACTAAGCGTTCTTTCCGGATCCTATGCAGATGATACGATCCGGGGTTGAGTGAGGAAACACTGGGAAAAAAAGCATGCAGGATACGGGAATAAAAACAGGGGGGCGTGTCCAAGGAGTGCTGGTGGTCGGGGGAGGTGTAAGCGAAGGAAACAATCCAGGCACGAGTCCAAAGAGAAATCCAAAAACAGGGCACAAGTCCAAGGCCAGGCGATCCATCCAAGACAGAAGATTAAAAACCAGAGCCGGGTCGGGACCGGCAGGGGGAAAGGGAACAGAAACAGAAACTAAAACCATAATGCATCCAGGTCCCGGGCTCGCATGATGCCAGAACCAATGCAGGGCCCTGATTAGCTTCAGCGTCTGGCTTTTAAGGGGGAACTGAAAAGGGCCTGGAACAAGGAACAGGTGCGGGGAATGAGGCAAACAGGGAAGGGCTTGCGATCGTGACACTTTCACCTGTTCCTTTGCAGTCTGTGTATGCTAACGCAGCTACCTTACCTCTACAAACCTACAAACTACAAACCTCTTTGTATATATATGTATATATGTGTATGTATAAATGTATATAGGCATAATGTATATGTAGTTCAGGTGGGTAGCTGCGTCAGCATGCGTAGGCTGCAAAGAAACAAGTAATAGGTTTATTCCATAATGTATATTTATAATGTATATGTATATGTGCATGTACTGTATGTAAAAATGTATACAGTATATGTATATAGATGTACATGAATTCTTTGTTCTCAGGCACAGTCTTGGTGAAAAGAGTAATAATTCAGGCACACTGGTTAAAAAATTATTTATTTACAAAGACAATACACATAGTAAACTACACACAACATAACCATACAATATGTTACACTATGTAAAAACTTTTAAATAAGGTGTCCCAGAGGCCTTACATCCTAACCACCCAGAAAAACCTCAGACTGCTACAAATTTCACTCAAAATAACGCCTACAAAGGCCAAAAGAAGAGATAAGCTACCTTCTAAACTAAACAGAATACAACTTGCGGTTAAATCTCTCTCTCTGCAAACCTGGATGCCACAAAGTGAATTAGAGCCTATTCTATTCTAAAAATGCACCCAGGAGAGGCTGTTTTAACTGTGAGGTTCTTTACACAGGTAATCCAAGTTTCTAACAGCAGCAGAATAGCAAGCTCACTTAATAAGGCTGAAATACTTCGCTCCAATCTGGTGTTTCTGAATGCTCTAAATAAAGAGCTCTTGCCTTCGATATCTTCATTTTCCTCTCCCTTTACCCTCTCTCCTCCCTCTCTCTTTCACTGGCTCCCTGTTTTATCCCCTGTTCCTGGACTGTTAGTTTACACTTAATAATTTACCCAGAACTTAATTGACTAATTAAGCAAACTTTGAGTAAACTAAGGTCAATTTTATGATCACTCTGATCACTGACGCTCCCTCCGCAAACTTTGAAGCTGGAAATGTTGACACTAGCCAGGTGTCCCGATTATTTCTACATTCACTTCATAACAATATGTATATATGCATATATTCAAGATGTTCATATATTGCACATATTGCATGAAGATGCATGAATTGAAGATGTAGCTAACTGCATCAGTTTTTCGTATGCAGCATATGTTAATATAAGGGAAGAAAGAAAACACAACATTTCGGCCGTGGAGCCTTCTTCAGGTGGACAAGGTGTAGATATGCAACCGAGATCACTGCATTGTAAGGATCCCATGTCTGGCGGAGACCAGGAGGAAATGCGCTGTTGCACTGTGTGTGTGCTGTGTATCTATTGTGTGAAGGTGACATGTGACATGTGCCTGTGTGAGAGGGAGAGAGAGAATGCGTGTATTTACATCTCAATGAGAGCTTGATAGCGGGGTCACTGACCTCGGCATCAAGTACTATTCTCGTTGCCTTCGCCCTCAACAACTGCCCGTATCCCCACCATAGCGAAGGGCTAGGAGTCACGACGTGCGCAAGTGATAAGGAACAGCGGTTGATGAAGACGGCAGAATAATGACTGCACAGCTCAGAGCATCGGCAATTTATTTAGATGTTGTTCTTGTGTCTTTCTAACGTTTATTACTCTGATCGTCATGACGATTACGTGCGTCATTATTTTTGGCTGACGTCATTTGACGCTTTCGCTTCATTGTTGTTTTCACCTGCTACGACTGCAGGCTGCTACTACTGCTACGGCGACTTAACTACCGGCACGCAGAATCTAATTTTTAGCCCTCCAATATTCAGAAATCTGTATTGAATTACAAGGTCTGAGCACTGCCACAGGTAACATTTTGGTTTGGATAATTCGCTTGTCTCGCGTTTTATTCGACCGTAAAAACACCCCCTTTCCGGTACTGTGGCTCTGCTCCTGAACATAGCAGAAGTCAGATCTGAGATTCCAGCGCACACGATCGTGGCCACAGCCCAACCGCTCCTCTCTCCCCGTACCTGCGAAGCGCGCACCCGCCTTGCCGCCGCGGGCACGCCTGACAGGGTCTGGGCGCGTTCTCGCAAGAGCACCCGCCCCCACTCCCCACTCCCCAACCTCCCCCTCCTTCGGGAAAATCGGCTAATTCGGATTTAAGTTATTTAAGGTCCCCTTATTAAGCCCTTAGCGCCCTGCCCATTGTTCCCTGGATGGCGTGTCATTAAGGCCGGACGAGGGAAAAGAGATCTCCGCGCTTCGCTGGAGTGTGTCCGCGCCAGTGACAATTGGGGCAGAGCTCCCACGCCGCTTCAGGAGAGGATAGTATTGTTGTGGAGATTTTTTTCTTAAGGAATAAGGCGTGTGTATGTGTCGGGGGGGATGGGGAATGTGACAATAGAGAGACAATAGCTCGTTACTGGAATTATTTAAGCTCCTACACACTTGTCTGCATCCCATTAGTGTCGTTTACTTTCAGAGTTCTAGGGATATAATGTCACGATGAAATGACCCCCGAGAGGAGGTACACGGCACACCTACGACTGAAGTAAAGTTTCCACGCCGACGTCCGAGCACGGTCACCGAGGACAGGCTGGTGTGGGCGTCTCTCGGATGAGGATCTGACTGCTCGGCCCTGTTCGCAAGAGAAAGTGTTAACTCTGCTGAAATCACTTCTTAATTGAATGCTTGTTCGGCTGTGTATTGGAGCCGCCGGGGGGCACAATGGCTGCCACGCGTGTCCGCCTGGTGGTGGGAAGAAGGGAGTCCCCTCTTCCACGCCAAGCGCCACTTTGGGCTGAAACGCGCTATATGAACAGAGCTTTACAGCGAAAGTTCGGGAAGGGGCGTCAACGGCCGCGGTCCAGCAGCCTCAACCGACAGCAATTCAAATACTGCGCGTGACCCCCTTCTCTCCCTCGCGCGTCTCTCCTCCACCCCGTGTCCACCTCTGCGGTCACTCCTCAGTTCCAGGCTCCGCGTCCTGGGGGCAGGAGAGTAGCCCTCAGCCAGGCGGGTTAAGCCAAATCAATCGGAACCGTAAAGACCCGATACATGCCTTTTTAAAACGCCCAATTCTCGGCTGTTGTCATTCCTAGTGAACGTGTGCTTATCGACTGGACGCATTCCGTGGTTTTTGTTTTTTTCTTTCCTTTCGTCCTCAAATCCAATCGCTTTTCGCGGCCGTCTGGCACTTTCGAACAAGTCTCGATCTTTCTCGGAACTTGTATCAGTGGCGCCAAAGCCTCTATAACGGTTCTGCCTCTTCCTTCCACCCAGGTCTGGGGCTGAGTGGTGTGAGTGATATATGAGTGATGATAATTGGAGATACCACATACATCTAGATATTCACTGACACGCACGGAGAGACACAAATTTACCACATGAAAGTCTGCACAGTCGGCATGGAGACAAGACAACAACTTTAGGAACTTTTAGGTTTGAAAAAAAAAGTCACCCAGCTTTGGAAAAAAAAGGTATTTTAAGATGTTAGGTGGAAAGATCGAACATCCTCTTTAAGAAGATACCATCTTTATCGGGTCATTTTCTCCGTTTTAATACAGCCCCCCTCCCCACAGGATGATCAACTGCCAGCCTCACAGACGCACCGCTCTCCTTCTCAGCTCTGAAATAACTACCGGATTTTTTTTATTATTATTAATAGGACAGACAATTTCCATCTGCCATCTAATAGCTACTATTAGAGCTTCAAAGCTACTGTTATGAAGAAAGTATGAGAAACCATGCCGGCAGGTGATATGAACCGCATCGCCCGCAGCCTCGGCCCTGCGCCTCAAGAGGCGGGCACGAACAAAGCTGGAGCTAAACAGGGGTGAAGGCTGGACTGGGAGGACGGGCTACACGGTATCGCGGTCGAGGCGGATGGGGCCCTTCACGCGCCCCGGCTTTCTCGGCTGGGGAGAGCGCCTTGACCGCCGCGCGCTCAGAGGAGCTGGAAACGAGGAACACGCGCGCCCCCGATCCCACACTCCGCTCCTCTCTCTGCGCCTATCCTTTCTTCTTGTGTCTCCCGTCCTCCCAGCCCATCGGCCCTCGGCTGCGTCTCCTGTCTCCTCTTCCTCTCCCTTTTTTTCCCTCGCCGCTCCTGCTCTCTTCCTCTATCCTGTTCTCCCCACTCTGCCTCCTCTCTCTCCTCTCACTCCCCTCTTCCAGCGGCCGGGTAGAGACTGTGGGAAAGTGCGTGGAAGCCCGGACCCACACATTGTCATGCAAATTCAGGACCCCGAAGAAGGGCAGTGTGGGGGTGGGGGGCTGTTATATGTAGCCAGTGTGTGAGTCGCATTCAACACTGCGAAAAGCGCACCAAACGCGCAGCTCTCGGGCTCCCCGGCAGCGCTTGTGCGAGGGCACTGCGGTCACTCGGGACGAGAGGGAAACTCGTTATTGCTCACCCGTACATTTTCCACAGTCGTGCACGCGTGGGAAGCCACACGTAAATACGCAAGCAACATGACCGCTTCCAATGTGGAGACGTCTTCCGACAGGAATTACAGCGCCAAAGAAGAAAGAAAGGTAAGAAAGAAAGACCTTTTAATTTCATCCGCTTTGGTATCGGCCAAAATCCAAGGGAAACTGGACTTCGACTGCAGGGGCCTGTTTTTTTTGGGGGGAACAGCCACTTAAGCAAAGCATGCACACCTGTTGTTTCCACGCGAAAGATACCGTCTTTCAAGCGAATCCTGCCGGTTTCCTCAAATATGTAATCGGAACGAGAGAAAGACATTAACGCGCCCCATCGTGCAGGGAGATATCACCTTTTTTTCCCGTTCATAAACACCAGTCTGTTCATAAAAATCACTTCGGGTTCTAAGAAAAAAAGCCTCGACTCTTTCACTCGCCGCCTCTCACACGCGTGTTTTTCATAGTTTTGGACTTGAGTCAGCAGAATGATTCCGTCTGGCAGGGCATTAGTCAGCACGGCACCATGAAACGGGACGCCGTTTGCTTACGGGTGTGAAACTCCAGTTCCTGGAATAACGAAAAGGCTGCGGTTTGAGCGCTTCTCTTCACAGATAACCAGCGAGGCGCCTCCTGAAATGAACCTTCGCTCGGCGGGCGTTTCTTGAGGCGGTCTCAATATTGTCGGAGAACAGAGACCACGCAGTCAGAGGAGGAAGCTGGCGTGGTACAGGGAGTTGTTCTCCTTGTGCAACTGGGCAGTTAGGCGCCTTTTCCCGAATACTTGTGATTAGTGACTAGTGATAGAATTACGCCTTCCTCACTCCTAACCCCGAGAACAGCAGAAACCGCTGAATTAAACTGAGCTAAAACCCAAGTAATCTAGTTATCTGATAACTGAATTAGGGTAAACATTCGACAACGCGACGATGTTTTTTAGTGATTAAGAGACAGTGTTGAGCAAGGCATTATTGAGTTAGACAAAAGTCGCCATTGGGCTGTGCGGTTATTCCACCAGTGCATGGTGAAATTGCACACGGAAACGTGCTATCTCGTAATTACCAGGCAATTATCTTGTTGTTGCAAAATACTACATGTCGTAATGACGAGATAGCAGATTATCCAGTAATCAGGAGATGGTACATTCTCGCGTACTTTACGTGCTAATCGCGCGGGAGCACAGTTATCAGGAGTTGACTTGCGGGTTAAAGCGGTGGAAACGACTGCAGGGCACACTCGTTCGTGTTTAAGGAGAAGTGTGAGTGTCCTCGTGGTTACACTCGTGTTCACACGAGGAAGAAAATCTAACACTTTGTCATGACCAACCCCCAGCGGAAGGCAGTGCTGGACACTGCCACCAACACTAAACTCACAGTTCTAGCTGAGCTCTGGGTAGCTGCTAAATGCCCTCAGTGCACAATGCAACAGGTTGTTCATACAGTCAAGTGATCACTGCTCTCTCCTAATTACAACACAATTACAGTACTATCTCATAATAAGATCAGTTCATTTTATTGGCCATATACAATTTCTTGTATTAGGAAGTTGTCTTTTCGCACTTGATCTCCATGAGACACACAGACAGGGAGAGAAGCTGGGGGTCAGAGCGCAGGGTCAGCCATTTATACGGCACTCCTGGAGCAGCTGGGGTTAAGGGCCTTGATCAGGGGCCCAACGGAGTAGGATTCCTCTGCCAGCCACAAGATACGAGCCAGTAACCTTCCAGCCACAGATCCTTGGCCACAGAGCCACCACACTGCTCCTAATTTTCTGGTAATTAGGAGACAAAACATAATTCTTTTTCCTTGATGGCAGCCATGCTCACCGGTAGTTGTACTATCCATCAGATGGACTGTCCACTGTCCAGATTGTGTTGCTTTCAGCACAGTTTTGTCTTCAGTTGATGTCCATGTAAGATTCTGGAAACAATACTTGGAACTAAATCAGCAGATAATCTCTAGTGATAAATTTCGATAGTAACAACAACAGTGATCTTTCAACAAGCAAGACCTTTTTAGTTCTTACAATGTTGTGATTTTTTTTTTACTTTATACACAGCTGAGGAAGCCTCTGATTGAGAAAAGACGCCGGGAAAGAATCAACAGCAGTTTGGAGCAGCTCAAGGGCATTATGGTGGATGCCTATAACCTGGATGTGAGTCAGGACACTGGACACTGTAATACAATTGCCAACACTGTGGACACTGTACTGTACAATGACCAGCAATACAATCAAGTTCACTGTGCACACTGTGTACAATGACCAGCACTGTGCACACTGTGCAATACAATCAATAGCACTGTGCACACTGTACTGTGCAATCACCAGCATGGTGCACGCTGTACTGTACAATTGCCAGCACTGTGCACACTGTGCAATACAATTGCCAGCACTTTGCACACTGTATTGTAGAAATGCCAGCTCTGTGCACACTGTGCAATACAAATGCCAGCACCGTGCACACTGTACTGTACAATCTCCAGCACTGTGCACACTGTGCAATACAATCGCCAGCACTGTGCACACTGTACTGTACAATCACCGGCACTATTCACACTCTAATATACAATCGCCAGCACTGTGCACACTGTACTGTACAATCTCCAGCACTGTGCACACTGTGCAATACAATTGCCAGCACTTTGCACACTGTATTGTAGAAATGCCAGCTCTGTGCACACTGTGCAATACAAATGCCAGCACTGTGCACACTGCACTGTACAATCTCCAGCACTGTGCACACTGTGCAATACAATCGCCAGCACTGTGCACACTGTACTGTACAATCACCAGCACTATTCACACTCTTATATACAATCGCCAGCACTGTGCATACTGTACTGTACAATCACCAGCACTGTGCACACTGTGCAATACAATCGCCAGCACTGTGCACACTGTACTGTACAATCTCCAGCACTGTGCACACTGTGCAATACAATCACCAGCACTGTGCACACTGTACTATAAAAACACCAGCACTGTGCACACTGTGCAATACAATCAGTATCACTGTGCACACTGTACACTATAAACCCATAATATTAACCAAAAATGATCTCAGGATCTCCTTAGCATTTTATTCCATTTAGAAATAAAATATTGAAATTGCAATGGTGGATTTCTGTCCTTATATGTATTTATTAATATAGGCCATACTTTCTGATTTTTAGAAGATGTAAGCTGCTGTGCAACATATTGAGTGCATTCACAGATTTTTAGTGCGAGGTAACTATTTCAATCCTTATGGTCATCATAATCAATTTTACATGCAGTAGTACAGCTGTGCCGCTGTGAACCCCCCTAGAGGTTTATTTCTCTCCTTTACAGAATGGCTACCCCCTGGATTTATGCATATGCAATTGCTGCAAACATCAGCAGCAGGAAGGATATATCAGCATTAGGCTGGTTAATTGACTCAATAAAGTTGCTCAATAAAGTCGCCCAGTTTCCTGTAGCAACAGGAGGCAGGGAGTAGATGGCAAGTTTGTAGCTGTTCCCTAATGCCCCCTACCTGTTTCTCTGTGTACTGCCTTGCAGCAGTCCAAGCTGGAGAAGGCTGACGTCCTGGAGATCACAGTGCAGCACATGGAGGGTCTGCAGAGGAGACAGGCCAGCGGTAAGTGATACCAGACTGGGCACAGTGACTGTGACTGACGATGCCTCTGAACAGTGTCACCCAGCGATAGAGAATGGGTCTGCTGGCATGCTGAGCGCGGCCAGCCACATGGCCCATGCGGAATCAAAAGGACAGTGACTTGCAGAATCCTGAGGTGCTGTTTCTTCTCATTCTTCTCCCACTCCTGCCTGCTGATCCACAAGACCTAAACTCCCAAGAAGAAGCTGCGGGTGAATATCTTTCACTTTTGGCAGTGTACGTGCTCAGCAGTCCTGAGAGCTAGTGACTGAGACCTTGACGATACAGAAGAGCTGGTGTCTGATGTGTTCAGCCATTCTGCAAATTTTCAGACTTCCAGGGTCTAGATTAAGTGAGCTCAGAATCAGGTGCTGCTCTTTTTTCCCCACAAAGAGCCGTGAGAGGTGGCTGTCCATGTTGAAGGCGATTGCTACTTTGGATGCAGCCTTTCTACATGTGTGGTGAAAGACACCAGAGTGACAGGCTGAATCATTAACCATGAATATGATCCAGACTGAAGCACAAAGAGGAGTCCAGGGACAGCTGGTGATGGTTTTCACACAGAGACCAACAATGATGGATGTTGGCTCATACAGCTCTTCTGGTCTGGCCTGCAGGTGGTGGAAAACCAGGGTTCGAGTCCCGGCAGCGCTACAGCAGCGGCTACATCCAGTGCATGCACGAGGTGCACAACTTGCTTCTCAGCTGCCCGGGGATGGACAAGAACGTGGGCGCGCGCCTCCTCAACCATCTCCTCAAGTCGCTGCCACGCATCACTGGAGAGGCCGGGTCTCCGGCGGCGTGCGGCGGTGGTGCTGCCAGCCCCGGCGGTGCCCACCACGCGCCCATCCTGGCACCATCCTCCCCGGTGTACGAACCTCGACCTGCGCACCTTCCTTCCCCATCCCCCCTGGCGCATGCCCCTGGGGCACAGCGCCAGCACCACCATCTCAACCCCAGCCGCCTGCTGTCCCCCACCACGGCGTCCCAGCCCGAGGCGCCGGAGGGCAGTGGCGGCAGTGGGGAGACGGCGCCCTCCTCCCCCGGTTCGCCGCTACCCAGCCCCCACAGGGCTCTGCCCCTCCCAGGCAGCGACCCCTCCATGTGGAGACCATGGTAGGACAAACCACAGCTACACAGATCAACCAGTGGCAATAATTCCCCCAATTTCTAAGGCACGGGCAGACATCTGGAGGTTTTCCGAGGGAGGGGACAGATTTTAGGGGTTTTATTCTACCCGATCTCTTCCTTACCTAACCGAACCAATTAACCTCTTCATCGGGCCATTTTAGACAATTGCAAAAGGCTTGAATTTTCTCCAGCTTGACATTTCTCAAAAAACCTGATAAACAGAATCCAGCAGGGGGGAGTGTTGAAGTGGGTAGGTGGGCCGTCCTGGTCCAGAAGAGCACCTGTCCATCAGGTACATAGGTCATCATTTCAACCATTAATTCCCACACTGCTAACCACATCACCCTCTTTGGTAGGATAATCTAAGCATGTTTTGTTAAGGAAAGCATGTATACTCATCCAATGGCCTTCCGGGACAAGTGTCCACTCTAGGTCTTTAAAAAGTAAGGAATGAGCTAATATTCTGGTTGGACTGTGGCACTCTGGGACCAAGGACAGCTACTGTGGGACCAGTCGAAGCTACAGGCTCCTTTTTCCTGCTTCTGGAGAACTACAGGGGCTTTTCTTTTACCGACGTCTTCCACTACAACTCTGAATGGCTTAACTGGATGAATGTTGGACTGACGTGGCCTACATTTCTCAAACCCTTGTTGGCTAATACCAAGAGCAAAGCATACACAGGAGATCTATGGTGTTACACTGCTCTTTTAAACCTCAGGGACAAACAAATTGATCTGTTCTCTCCTGAGGTTTGGAGTTCAGCATCCACTGATCATCAAGAGGAAGAAAGAGCTGTAAGTGACTCCTGATGGTGTTTTTCTTGAGTTTCCATCTTCAACTCTGCATACAGCTTCTTCATTCATTATTGAACTTGTTTCCTGATTAGCTGGCTATGCTATTTCAAGCCTTTAACCTCTGAGCAGTTGAAAATAAACAGGAAACCTGCAGAACTGAAACTATTCAGGACCAGAGTCTGACTATTGCTGACATTCACCACCCATTGCATATGATATTAAAGTAATGCTGGATTGAGCACTGATCAGGACCATTACAGATGCAGTACAGATATGCTGCAAATGAAATGGGAATAATTGCAGGTTATGTTTTTGTGATGCTTGTTCCCTGTGGTGAAATTGCCTGGTATACGATATTTGCGTTGTCTTACTTCTAATGAAGTGACTTGTAATCTGTACGGATGTTTGCAGTCTTACTCTTTGCATCTCGACTGTCTTTTTTTATTTTCATAAATGAGTGTGTGGAGGTTTCATTCCAGAGCCACGAATAGGATGTAGTAGTAGCTGTTGTTGTTGTTGTTAGTAGAATATGTGTTGCATAAAAATCGGAATTTCTGACTAGAAAAAAATCATTTATCTTCTGACAAGCAAATCTTTAAAAAAGGGTATATTGTTTAAGTGTTGCTTGAAGGACCACAAGACTGAACGATGTGTTTTGGTCGAGTGTTTCAGAAGAGTTTTCTACAATTTGTTTTGAGAAAAAAAAGATGTTTTCCTCAACTAGGGACCTGAACTCCAGCCCTTCATATTGAAGTGACAGATCTGTAGCAGGTGTTAATGAAACAAGAGAGAAGTAAATGCAGAGAGAGAGAGGTGCATTGTTGTGCTCTATATCGTTAGTGACACTTCAGAATGGCAACTTTAAGGCGTGTCATACACTTTATTACTGAAACACAGCTGGTGGAGCGCGAGTACCTCTAACACATGTTGCATTACTGTAATGCAAAATGTACGGATTAGTAATTATTAGCGAAATAGTATAATTGCTTAACTGCTTAAATAGGTTGTCCAATATTTTCTTGTACAGCATTCAG
Organism: Lepisosteus platostomus; assembly: GCF_059453375.1. NCBI lineage: Eukaryota > Metazoa > Chordata > Actinopteri > Semionotiformes > Lepisosteidae > Lepisosteus > Lepisosteus platostomus. The sequence continues at coordinate 7,385,279 of NC_142614.1, forward strand.
ACCCAGATAATTACTGTCAATGACACGTCCCGTCGTTAATATTATTCAAATGTACATTTTGTATGTATTTAATCAAGTAAAAAGTGAACACACTAGTTTAACCGCCGTGATTTGCTCTTTGCCTCGAATCAACTGCTCCTTAGAAGAATAACGTCTTGGTTGCGGTTTTGTTTAACGCAAGTATAAATAGCTGTGTGTCCACCAGAACAAGCTGAACAAGCGGGAGAAAACCCAACCTTTGCGTCCGCATAACTAGAGCAAAAACATTCAGGGCAGATGTACAAATATCCTGCTGTAGGAGCGAAGACGCGCGCTTTTTTGCTACACAGGTGTTGCTGTTTTCACGAGGCGTTGGCCTGGGCGGACAAGCCGTCGTTTCCGCGAGGACGTTAGGCCACTGGAGGTTATAACCCAGGCTTAAAGCGCACGTGTCAAGCGCTGCATTATGAAACCACTGTCCCCCTCGCACGCTGACGTGACTCGGGCAGCTTGCGTCCTTTACCAAACCATGTCGACATTCTTCCTAACACAGAGTTACATAAAAAGCCCCTGCAGCATGTCCACAAAAACCATCACAGACTTTTCAATCTGCTGACCTCATTGTCACGGTTACTTTCCCCGCCACGGACCCGGGGAATCTCTCGTTGACGCAGACTGAGAAAAGAAAAACAAAAGCCATCAGCGCCCCCTGCTGGAAGCTTTGAGAAAGGGACTACTACGATGTCATTGGAGATATCTGTTCAAAGGTACTTTGAAGAACAACCTCCACTGCTATTATTAGAACTGCCCATAGCATCAACACTTCTAGTATCAATAAGCGGGATGAGAAAACATCGTTGTATACGCGCCATGTCCATGGAAGAGCGTGTCCGGGTGCCTGTAGGTCTCTGTGGCGCAATCGGTTAGCGCGTTCGGCTGTTAACCGAAAGGTTGGTGGTTCGAGCCCACCCAGGGACGCAAGGTCGCCTTTTACTAGAAGGTGTCATCTTCGGGCTTTTATGCTCATCAATATAATCAATAATCACCTCCATAAACAGACACGACTAACTCCGACATAAGGCCAGCCTTCGAAAGGCACAATTCAGATGTTGGGCTGTCCAAACACACCGCAGGAATCGAACATCAGCATCCCGTCTCTCACATTTTTTGTTTCCAATTTTTTGGGGGGAATTGAACAAGCAACATCAGGACCATAACAAGTGACACCAAGAAACAGTGCATAAAGTGTGACAGATTCGCTCCCCCTCATTCCCCCAGCGATCCCCCTAAAAAACCTCAGACCCCCTACAACCAGATCTGCGCGGACCCCCTTTTTAACCGGTAAACCTCGCAGATAAGGTTTACCACTACAGCTCCCTCAACACAGGCTCTCCGGTGCCCAGGATCTGGTGTGCAGGGTTGCGTACCCCATCTCTAGAGCCTCACCTCAAGGTGACTTCGAAGTGACTTCGGATTTCCATTCCAACTCCGCTCTTAACGAGCTCGACCAGCTCGTTACCAGTTCAGGTGGGTAGCTGCGTCAGCATGCGTAGGCTGCAAAGGAACGAGTAATCGGTTTATTCCCTGCTGAAATAAAAGAGGAAAGAAAAACACAACGTTTCGGCCGTGGCCAGCTCGTTACTAGTTCGACCGGGCCAGCTGAACTCCTCCCTTCGGCTCTTCAGCTTCCGCGGCGTAGAAGAGACTTTGAATACCTGCTCAGCCTCTCGGTCGCTGTGATTTCGGGTTGACATATATAAAGCGCCGTCTTTCGGATGAGATGTTAAACCGGGGTCCTGACTCAGTGGTCATTAAAGATCCCCGGGCATTTCTCCATAAGAGTAGGGAGGTATCCCGGTGTCCGGGCCAAATTCCCCCCCCTCGGCCTTAACCGTGGTCTCCGGATTTTCCCCATGTATGATTGGCTTGCACTCGCGTGTGATGGACTGGCGCCCAGTCCTGGGTGTGCCCTGCCTTGCGCTCTTTGGGTAGGCTCCAGCTTCCCGCGACACAGAGTCGTGTAAAGCGGTTTGGCAAATGACATTTCATGATATATATATATAAAGCAGAGCTTTCGATAGCGTATGGTTTTCAAAGACAACACTTTTTTTTACCTGGTATACCTTACCAGCTCTGTTGCAGAACAGGCCTGGGCTCGGACGAAACAAAAAAAAAAGATAAGATAAAACCGAGAACCACAACAAAGCGACAACCTGTTAAGAGTTACGAGAACGAAACAGTTGCGATTCACGCACACCGTGCCGGTGTGTCTGTCTCTGACACATCCTCGGCAAGACTCGAGAAAATAATGACATTTCCTGAATTACAGGTGCGGTCCCGTGCTGTCTTGTAGCTTTCCTCCAGAGATCTCGGCTCAACACCTTGATGAAACCTGATCACACATTAATGCGGTTACTGTGAAGCGTGCACCGCGAAATCACAGTTTCTCCTTTGGCAGGTATTGACAGAGAAAATGCACATCTCTAGTAATATAGACTATAGAGGGAAACCGAAATGGGAATTAGAGAGCTGGTTTAACTTGGCAGAGCGAGGTCAAAAGCAACTGTACAGACTGAGATACAGCTTTCTTTATCGCCTGTGATAAGTTTGCTTGTATTGTTTATAAGAAGCTCGGCTTAATAACGGTGGAAGGATTTCGAAGCAACGTTTTCTAAACTTTGGTAAACGCAACCGGCTTGAAACCCACAACCCCAAGGGAATCCAGCCCTTATTAGGCGTCTTGAGCTGCTCAACCACGCGTAACCCCGGCTCTTCTGTGGGTGGTTGTAGGAACTTTGGTCTCGACCTCCGCTCACCGCCCAGGAGACAAGCTGGGCGAAGCAGAAAAAATGTCGGCTTTACTAAGCCGAGGAACCCGTGTCGGAAAACGATAAGATAACATGAAGATAAACATTAGTTAATAATTACAATGTGAAAAAAAGCACTTTCTTGTTAACCGCAGAGAAATAAATCTTTGAATTTTCCACGAAGTCACCAGCTTGGAGAATATGGTTCCATGAGGGAAACACCTTTGGTCGCCAATGATATCGCCTGTGATAACACGAAGAAGCGAACAATGGCGAATCTCTGTTTTGGTTTACTACCCAAAAGGCTTAATATGACGCATGCCAGCCAATTGGTTTTCTAGAGGCGTTGCTGCCTGGATTCCCTCCACTCGTTGACCCGTCTGGACAACAGTGTGCAGCCGTGTGGACAGCAGCCGCAGACTGATTCACTGCCGGAACACAGTGGGCGCGAAAGAAGGATGCCCTTCCCGTCATCCCTTTCGGGCAGGGAGCCTAACATTTGACCGGACACTTTTTTCCTTAAGGAACAAGTAATAGGTTTATTCCATGCTGAAAAAAAAGAAGAAAGAAAACACAACGTTTCGGCCGTGGAGCCTTCTTCAGGTGTGAGAGCTTCAGCTTCTTCTGCTCACACCTGAAGAAGGCTCCACGGCCGAAACGTTGTGTTTTCTTTCTTCTTTTTTTCAGCATGGAATAAACCTACTGTATTACTTGTTCCCTTCAGCCTACGCATGCTGACGCAGCTGCCCACCTGAACTTGTTTATTAAGATCAGTTTAGAAAAACAAAGATCTAAATGGATTAATAGGGATTTTAACTCTTCGAGGTGTTTAGGGAAAACGATTCTGACACTCGTTTTTATTTTTCAAAAAGGGAATCGATGCTGTTTAGGGGCGAAAAGGTGGAATATTGCATATCTGTAACCATATCTGTATATCGGCTCTCCTGCAGATCTGTCGGGAAGTTTTCATTTTTCCCGAGCAGTCAGACTCGGCGTAATGTGAAGCTGTTTCCGGAGGAGGAAGGCAGTCTGAACGCCTGTACCGTCTGCCTGCGGTTCTTGTCTGACCTCCCTCGCCGCCCGATATTCTCCTTGGCCACAGCCACCTCACACAACTCTTTCATGATCACAAAAGAAGGACTGGGCGTGTTGTCGGCCACGGCCTTGTGAATTTCACGGAGGTGGCCGGGGACAAGCCCCTGTCCGAGTGGAATCACCTGTGTGTGACCTGGGAGACGAGCAGCGGCGTCACGCTGGTGTGGGCCAACGGCCGAGGAAGCGTGCGTAAAGGGGTACACCGCGGCCTGACGATTGAGGCTCGACCCAGCATCGTGTTGGGTCAGGATCAGGACACCTACGGGGGGCGGTTTCTCCATCCACGACAGCTTTGTCGCCCAGATCGCGGACGTGCAGACGTGGGACTACGAGCTGTCTCTGCGCGAGATCGCGGCCGTCAAAGACGGATCCTCCTTCGTGCCGGGAAACGTGTTGAACTGGCGGGCGTTGCGTTTCGCCTCGTTCGGCTACGTGATTCTCGAGGAAGACCAGAACCTGGAGCCCAGTTTGAGCTCCTGCTACGGGGGAAAGCAGCGGTGGACCTCTGGGGACGTAAAGGCCGTGGAGGAAAATTCAGTTTGACCGCGTTACGTTTTGGCGAGGGCTTGTCGCCTGTGTGACAACCTCAGGCCGCCACACGCGGATACATACAGACTGAGCCGCATAAGGATCAGTCTCTCTCACGCACACGCCCGCTGTCACCTGCTGTACATACCGCAAGCTCAGGAAAAAAAAAATATCCGGTAGTTGTTTTTCCTTTAATGAATGGGGACATTGTGATTTGACAGACCTTGCTGATTTAGAGATTACGATCGTTTTAGGTTCATTGCTTATCACAAATCTGGAGCTTTCAGCCTATGCTGTGACAAAAAATATATCGTTCAACCGATTCAACAGTCGAGTCTTTTTTTAAATTAATCTGTACTCTTTATCTTTTAGGTCAGCCTGTAACTGATTTTGTTTTCTGCAGGCCAATAAAATGATTGAGTGCACATATCCTGACTATTGAGTTTGTGTTCTTTGAATGTAAGTGTCGGTGTGTACACGCAGCATCTTGGAAAAATCCATAAATAAAACTTGGTGAGACATCTGTCCCCGGATGCTACATACCCATTATGAAAACATTCAACACAAAGTGACATCGAAAACAGTAACAACACAAGTTTCACGCAAGTAAAAACCACAGTAATTTATTGATATTTGTATAAAAGATTGCATAATTTTTTACATTTTACAATGTTTACAATGTCCAGTGTAAAAAAAATCGTTTTTTTTTTTCAAAATTATTCTGTGGAAACCGCCGGCAGAAAATATTTCGTCTTGCTGTTTCGTTATTATTTCACTAGGGTGGTCGTAGTTTATCAATCGAAAAGGAAACGCACAGTGTGTGAAGCCTTTATCACAAAGTCGTTGTTAGCAAATAAATAAACATCCAAGAAGTGTCGATTAACCACTAGACGCCTCAAACGGAAAAAAATGAAGATTGAAACTCCATCATGTTACAGATTTTACAGTCCTAGCAAACGGACTGGCTGGGCTTTATATTCCAGCGCATTTTTACACACCCTTTCAAAGCCCGTAACGTCTGGAGATCCGATAACTTGTCCTCTCCTGTATTATTTAACTCGGAACTTAGATCACCCGAGATCTATAAAAAATAAATATCATATAAATAAAATCATATATCATAAATAAATTTATTTAAGACTATTTTCCCCCTCTATGGTTTTTGGGTTGCTAGCGGCTAATTATTCCAAAAATCTCTTTCACGAGTCCTAGAAAGAAGGGTGTCGGGCAATGCCGTCGGGTAGCTTGTTCCAGACTCCCACAACTCTCTGTGTAAAAATACGCTCCCCTGTAGTATCCATGCGCGTCCTGTGTTCCGTGTTTCGGTTCTCCTTCGGAAAAAGTCCATTATTTCAAATACAATGTCACAGGGTCCGTCTGTCTGCACGGGCGGTGGTGTCTGTTATTTTCGGAACTGAAAACACATCCGTATTCTTGTACAAATCAGAGCTTAAATGCAAGCAGGATGTGCTGGGCAGTAATTAAGGTTCATAAATTAAAACTCAATCAACTAAGATTATTTCATTTAAAATAATCATGACGTTGTGTCATTTCAGGAATGCCCAGTTCCAAGTAAATAATCCGTATTTGTTGGTGGTGGTATGTTGCTGCTTTGTTTGAAATTTGGTTAGAAATGTAGCGAGAAAATCAGTCTACTCCGCGTCCATCTTTCTCTATGAGGCTCCCGAAGTCTCTGTTAAGCCCCACGGGTAACGCGTGTCAGTCTTTCGGGTAGCTGGGACGGAGATTAGGGCTGCCACGCTGTGCCCCCGCCCGGTAGGGGGCACTGTGTCGCGGCTGAACATCCTGCAGCAGGCTGGGGATAGAAGTTCTGGATGTGGGCGAAGGGGACGGGCATGGTTCGGCCCGGGATCCAATACGGCCAGTTTCTCTGTCTGATACGAGGTAAATGACGAGCCCTGCGGTTCTGGAACCACACCTAGAAGAAAACACTCAGGATTAATCCTAAATAATGACATTGAGTTATTTGCAAAAACGAAATGTGCTTTTGCACAGGACCAAGTTAGCCGACATAGTATCTACAGTAGCGCTATGAGCAAAGCAACCGCCGAAACTGTTGCGCTGGTGGATTCGCCGCTGCTGTCTGTAATTTTGTAGGAAACAGTTCAGTTCAGTACTTCACTGCCAACTAGTTGCATGAAATTTGACCTTTTGATAAGCTCGTACAATTAAAGCTATAATTGAACCTAGAACAGACTAAGCATGGTTCCGAAATGTTTCGCGTTTGATTTTGTTAAGTCACAAACTGAATAACAAAACATTTCTGAACAACAACAAAAACATGTTAAGCTGCCGTTGCATTAGCAATGAAGTTATCGCCTGCCTTAGATAGGAGTCTATGAGTAGATCCATTAATTTTCATGACATTAGCCAGTAGATAACCGGCCTGGATGTCAGATCCCTTTGCTGACTTATTTCCCACTCTTGGTGATGATGACAACCGACCCCTACCGTCCACCAACAACACAACCCACCCACATCCTATAAGCTGGTTTGGCAATATTTTAGTTCTGTGCTCCTTTTTACCTTCAATTGCAAACGCACAAACCACGACTTTCAAACTGCAAAGCGGCTGGAAATAGAACATTGGCGGCGTTTCAGCCGGTCATGAAATCTCCGCCTTTCCTCGGCTGCCTCTCTGCAGCTCCGCACAAACGCTGTGCCTGTCTCCCCGCGCCCGCTTTTACCAGAACAAGATCTCTGCAGCAGCGCAACTCACCTGGATTCTGGACTCCTGGATGCCGGTGAGCTCGGAGAGTCGGGTGCGCTTCTTGTAGTCGGGATAGGGATCGGCCTCGAAGCTTCTTTTCAGGACGTCCGTCTGCTCTTTGGTGAAGAGGGTCTTCCTCCTCTTCCCCTTCGCCAGCTCCACGGGGGAATTCCCGGCGGCTCCCGGGTGCCCACTCTGCGGCGCCGGGGCTGCGCTCGGCGGCCGGGGCGCGTTTTCCTTCTTCTCGTCCCGCTGGCGGAGGCGTGTCTCGGCAGCAGCGCCGTCCGGGCCCGGGAGAGCTAAACCAAGCGAGCGACAGAAGAGAATCTTAATGGTCAACCCTGTGGCGTACTCAGAGGTGGACCGAGCTGTGGTGCGAAGTCGAAATTAAAAAAAAAAAAACCTGCCGCACCTGCCAGAACGTTATAACTATGTCGTAGCACGCAAGCGCTCTTGGAGAGCGAGCAACGATTGATGGGGAGCAGAAATTGAACGTTTTTGCTCACGCTACGTACTCCTCCTATACATCACTACTCATATGCATTCGTTTCAGAAGCGATGCTCGATTCAATTAACAGCATTTTTTTTTCCAATTAGAAAAGGCCTTTTCGTGAAACGAAACGACTGCCAAGACTTACCGTTAAGGCGGAAAAAGCCGTCATCAAGCGCCCACGACGGCAACTGGACTGGGCCCGTGCAGTAGTCCTGCTCCAGGGACAAAATGGTGCTCAGAAGCTCCTCGGTCTCTCGGTCTAGTGCCATGCTGCCGGTCCGGTTCATCTCTCTCAGCTCCAGAAGCCAAATGATCCCCTCTCGATGGACCGTACTGTCCTTAAATTCGCTTATAAGCATTTGCATGACACAGGCCGGATTTTATTTCGTTTGATTCTTACGGGGTGTTACTGTTTATCTTTTGATGCCCAGCGCGCGATTAATGCTAGGAGTTTTTGTTCTGGGTGTGTTTTTGAAGCTGCTTGGGCAAAAAATGACATCTAACGTCTTTCCCTGTGCCCAGCGTAGACACATTAACACCATGGCACAGTTTAGAGGGATCAATTGTTTGGGGGGCGCTTTGATGCAGAGGGCACAGTGGCGAGGCGAAAGTGGGGTGCGCCATGCCTTTGAAATAATTACATAATGGCAGGTGTCGCGTTCTGCTAACAGCCGTGATGTTTGACTCAGGATCACTCGAACCCAGGTTTTCTTTGATGGAGCAGACGAACCCTTGTGTGTTTTAGCTTGTTTGAGATGAAAAAAAAAACATACCCTTTGAAGTGCCACTGGATCTCCAGCGCCTTCCTGTCTTAAAAGTATCTCGATGATCTTCCTACGTTCGCTCAGTGTAGGATTATAATATAAATACAATTTACATTCTAGACCACAGGGCAGTACTGAATCAAAAATAGCATTTAGTCCAGATTAAAATAAACTAAAGCACGAAAGGCCATGAAGAGATAGAAAATGCGTTCTTGTGTATACTAATGAAAATAGATCTATGTCAAACATAGACTATAAAGGAACAAGTAATAGGTTTATTCCATGCTGAAAAGAGAAGAGAGAAAGCACAACGTATCGGCTGTGAAGCCTTCCTCGGGTGTGACTATAAAGTTTTTCATGCTCTACGGGCTGAAACCGAACCCGAGTTCAGTTTCCATTATTGGAAATGATCTCCAACGGGTCCTCTAAGAAACTAGCGCGAGGGATTTCTGAAGCCCTTAAAAACAGCTTTCATGGTAGCGTGGCCGAGCGGTCTAAGGCGCTGGATTAAGGCTCCAGTCTCTTCGGGGGCGTGGGTTCGAATCCCACCGCTGCCACAAAGCTCTCGTTTTCCCGAAATTAGTGTATATCCAGTAGAATAATCAAAAACTATATCTTGATGATGTATGAATAATGACAAAAGCTTTCTTTGTGCAACTTAATTTGATTCCAAATGGATACGTACTTGATATAAACTGTCATTAAGAATAAATAAATACATGCAAAAATTAACGTAGGATTAAAAACAATACATTTTAGGCGCAAGGCGATATTGAGGGAACACAGCTATTCTCCCAGTGGAAGGTTAAAGGGACAATGGGAGGACATACAATAACCGATCCGATCCAACCCAATCCAGACATCTAGTCGCTTTGAAGTAGGACTGAACCGCAGGTCCTGGCGAAACCCTGAGGAAGAATCCGAGACTAGAGATAAGATGAGGCATCACCACTGTATTTATGAGTTAGTTTATGATAGAGGCAGAAAATCACCCAGAATATTGTGGACCTGCTTAACCTCTGTCAGAATACACTTTTCCGACTCCTTCAAGCTCCATGGGTTTTTAAGATTTTCGGTAATGACTAGAAGTTGCTGAGAAGAAAGTTTTTAATGTAAGTTTTAGGCAAACTTGTCTAAAAATACCTCGCAATCAATTTGATAAATATCGAACAATTAGAACTTAATGGCGAAACGGTTTTCAGCGGCGCCGTGGCTTAGATGGTTAAAGCGCCTGTCTAGTAAACAGGAGATCCTGGGTTCGAATCCCAGCGGTGCCTTTGAATGATGGCTGTTAAACATTTCCTTTTGATTTGACAGGCATTTTATCGAGACAGGACAATACATTGCACAAGTAAAGAATTATGGCTGAAGGGGTGCTTTTGGTTAACAGCTGAACACGCTTACGAAAAGAAAACCGCCCGCAAAAGCTACTTGTCTCCACGAAGAGTATTGTTCGTGTTCATGTGTAAAGGCGCCCAAGAAAAACGGTTCTTACTACAGTAAAAGCTGGTTTATTGATTTCATAATGTTACTGTTCATTGTGTGCGCAGAAATTGTTTTGTGAGTGGACTGGACTGAAAGCGCTCATGTATTTTTGATCGTATTTACTGAATACCTTGCCCAATTATATGTACGTCTTGATGAACGCAGTGATGAAAAGCATTCATCTGTACATGCGTGCGGACGATGATCTTACCAGAACGAAAAATTAGGGGTGAATACGTTTTTTTTTTTAAGTCAAGGCTTTGAAAAACAGACCTTCGTGATCACCTGCTTTGCTGAGGCTGCATTGGCAAAAAGCGAGGAATTTCTTCTTGAGCGCCAGGGCACAGGTGATCTGGTGCGCACTAAAATGACGTCACAAACAAAACACACTGCTCCAGGTGAGGCTCGAACTCACAACCTCGGCATCGCTCTGCAGAGTACTGCCATATAAGTACCGCGCGCTAACCGATTGCGCCACTGGAGCTGCGCGACCTGCCTGATTTACCACAACTACACAGCTATATCAGCTTCCAGAAGTCTACGTGAGGTTCTGAAACTGTTTTCCCTCATCGTTCGTGTAAATCACGCAACCCAAAGCCGAGTGTTACCCCATTCCGGCACTCCTGGGTCATGTTGTGAACTCGAATTGAAAGTACAAACGCTGACTGGTTGCAAGAGAAACGAGGGGAACGTCTCAGCTCTCTGGCCCCATTCTCGGTTAGAACATTTCACCAAATTCAATTGCAGCTGCAATAAATTAGTGTCAGAGCCTTTAGCGTGCGGTATGTAAAAGCCAAAGGCTCAACGGTTCAGTGAAAAGATACACTTCAAACACTACCTGCTTGTTAGAGCATCACAGAGGCTGGCTGATCAGTGTCCTACTTGAACATTCCACACTGCCTGGGCACTTACGGAAAGCGCTTTAACACATCCTTTACACAGGTCATTCGCTGTTATTTGAAAGAGGGGCTGCTTCATCCTACGACGTTCAAAGGCCTCACTCGAGGGGATTTTCACACGTACAAGTACAAAGCAGGTCACATCTTCAGGAGCGCACAAGTGCAAGAGGACTCGAGTATGAGTGCAGGAGGCGCGAAAAGGAGTTCAAAGGCACAGGCACCTGAGACAGGGGGCGGAATCTCTCTGATCCTCAATGTTTTCACCTGGGCCCTAAAACGGATCACTCAAGTCTGCCCTTTTCGCCTATGTGAATGCGATTCTTGTAGTTGTTTTCGCTTTGAGAAGTTTATGGTCCTAGGATGGTTCCTCCTTTAACAACGAAAATTACACATATATTTTAAAGTAGTAGTTCAGGTGGGTAGCTGCGTCAGCATGCGTAGGCTGCAAAGGAACAATAGGTTTATTCCATGCTGAACAAAAGAAGAAAGAGAACACAACGTTTCGGCCGTGGTGCCTTCTTTCGGCTTCTTCAGCCTTCTTCATATATTTTAAATACTCTTTCCCTGCCTGGGCTGCGCCAAAATTTGGACGCACTACATCATTTGCCGACATTAAAACGAGAGAACGGACGGGGGAGGAGGAAACGAGAGCAAGTCCCGTCCTCTACAACAGCACGTTTCTCAGAAACACGTCGGGGGGTGGACGGGATGAAAAGGAAGGTTTATTAAACATCAGCTAGCGGTCCAAAGTCCCGCTCTTTGCCCTCTCCCTCCCGGCAGAGGCGGCCGAAAACGAGTTTATGCCCACAGGCGAGCTGCGTGCTCCAGTAGGCCCTCTCTCATACACACAGAGCAATTCGTGCTTTAAAAAAAAAACACATCTTTTTTTACAATTTCATACAAGAACCTGTGGAATTCGAAAACCAAGACTCTTTCCTGGAGCAACTCCTGGCGACTCCTGCGTGTTTCTAGGACCTCTGCCGCAGACATCGCTTCTGCTTCCCAGCAAAGGAGGAGCTATTTTGTAGGGTTACGTTACAGAAACACCGCGGGTTTTTTGTGCATTTGTGCGCAAGTGCGTCGGTGTGTGAGAACCGACCCCATCATAGTTGTTAATGGCTGCAAAGGAACAAGTAATAGGTTTATTCCATGCTGAAAAAAAGAAGAAAGAGAACACAACGTTTCGGCCGTGGAGCCTTCTTCAGGTGTGGATAGTTGTTAATGTGTTAATGTGTACTTTATTGAGCTTTCTTATTCGTTTGTTTTGTTTACCCATTACCTCGGCGTGACACTCATCACGCTCAAATGGATCAAATTCCACCTTCTGTCTCACCAAGGCGTTTCTTGAAACATTTCAGGAAATTCACAACAGGAGGTTTTGTTGTCATATTCATTCAGGTGGGGGGTGAGGTTGTCCGCGTTGGTGGTATAGTGGTGAGCATAGCTGCCTTCCAAGCAGTTGACCCGGGTTCGATTCCCGGCCAACGCATCGGTGAGCTCTTTTGCCGGCAGCCCACTGGAGCTCAGCAGGTGAGGCTGGCCAGTATCTAGATGGGAGACTCCTGGTAAAGTAGTTCAGGTGGGGAGCTGCGTCAGCATGCGTAGACTGCAAAGGAACAAGTAATAGGTTTATTCCATGCTGAAAAAAAGCTTCTTCAGCTTCTTCTGCTCACACCTGAAGAAGGCTCCACGGCCGAAACGTTGTGTTTTCTCTCTTCTTTTTTTCAGCATGGAATAAACCTATTACTTGTTCCTTTGACTCCTGGTAAAGCTGAGGCTGCTGCAGGAAGAGGTGTAAGTGGGACCAGCAGGGGGCGCTCACCCAGCGGTCTATGTGGGTCCTGATGCCCCAGTAAAGTGACGGAGACACTATACTTTAAAAAGGCGCCGTCCTTCAGACGAGACGGAAAACCGAGGTCCTGACTCTCTGTGGTCAGTATACTTCCCAGAATGTTTCTCGAAAAGAGTAGGGGTGTTACATCAGGGTCCTGACCAAATTTCCTCCTGGCCTTAACCCATCATGGCCTCCTAATAATCCCCATCTCTGAACTGGCTTAATCACTCTGTTTATTATTATTATTATTATTATTATTATTATTATTATTATACTGGCGTTTTTTTCCAGAACATAACATAAACACTAAAAGATTAAGTAAAATCCTGATAGTGGCGTTTCAGGGACCCAACCATTATTATTGAATAATTCCTATCGCACTGCAGAAGATCCATTTTTTTGTGGGATGTTTTTGTTTTTCAGTTTCCAGAAGTGTGCCGTAGTCTGAAACAAGTTGAGTAGCTCTATTACAATACAGACTATCCTTCAGAATTGAGTTCTAAAGATTATATCCGTAAATCTGCCTGTCGTGTATATTGGGTGAATTGTTCTGCAGTATTTGGGGCGGTTTAGTCGCCCTTTATGTACAGGCGCTATTTTCGCATCTTTCCCGTCAGCGGGAGCCGCCTATGCATAATATTCATCGTTTATGTACAGACAGAAGAATGGCACCAGGTCATGGAGAAGTCTGGCTTTTTAGGGCTTCCAGTGGCTGTTAAACCTCTGGCTCCCCCATACGAATAGTATTTGATGCAAAACCTCTTCATTTGTTTAAAGTTTCCCCCAAAACTTTGACACAGGCGTCAAAACAACAACAGCAACGCTATAGAGTCAGTAAGGACACAGAGCGCTTGCAAGACCAATCCGATTGGCCACATAGCGGTGGGTTGAAGATGTCTCCGCCCTCTCCTTGTGTGAGGCTCGCCGGCTTTCTCGTTTATAGCGAGGAAGGAGAAAGTTTTTATTTAAACCCCAGAAATACAAAAAATGAGACCGAATATTCAAATAGATACAGAAATAGACACTTCACAGCCACTTCACACTTCTAAAAGCTGAAAACGATACTTTTTACGCATTTCCATTGTTTTTCCTGCCTTTTGATTCTTTAAAATTCGAAAAGAATTTAAATAAAAAAGGAATTCTACTTCTAAAGCATTAAGAGAGGGAGCAGTATTAGACTATTGACTTTCGTGGATGAAGTTTTTCGCCAAAATACTTAACAGATTAATAATAAAAACACATCCTTTATCCAAAATCAGATCTAAGCAAATATCAAATAATATCAAAATCTTTCAATTTAACATGTACCTTCAACTGTTTAACACTGACATTTTGCAAATCTACCCACAACAGTTTTCAATACATACAGTTAAACAGATGCAACAGAGATTCCAGGAAGGAGTGAGGAGAGTCTGACGTGTGTAAAGAAACAGCCACTCAGCGGATTCGCCCGGCTTCGGGGGAGGGCTGACGTTGACCGGTTGTCTTTGTGCGTTTCTCGGTTTGACGTCTCTTTCCAACTCCTCGAAGTCTCTCCGCGAGGATTACCCGGGGGACAGTCTTTCCAGCGGCTCCGCGGCTCGCCTCGTCCAGACCCTCAGGTACCCTCGCCTGTAGCGCAAGAGAAGCGAACAGCGACAGACCCAATCGCTCTCACGCTGTGGTCTTCCTGAGATCGGAATAAAGGGAACCGTTTCTGCAGCAGAGCTAGCCTACACCACAGCACTCACCCTGAAACGACAGCGATCGACTCTTCGCTTGCATTACAACGTTTTTGAAAGAGCACAGAGAGACGTCAGCAAAAATCGAGTTGGAAAAAGACCGATTCTTTTTTTTTTAAAACTGAAGAAACTTCCACATCTTTAACTACATGCTGCAAATAACTGCATAATATATATGCAATTAAGGGGCTGATCGTGTGCTATTTCTTTCAGCAGCACAGAGGGACAAATGCAGAGTGTACATATACACTGTACTGCACGAATATTGAGGGGCATTGAAAAGCAGTCTGTCTAGTGGTTGCAATCCGTTTGCAACGCCTCTCGCTATTCATCTTTAAACTCCTTTCGAAAGATTGTACAACTTAAGAATTAATAATGTACATACAAACTGTGGGGTTCCACTAACAATAGTGTGACAGTACTTCAGTGAAAGATTCTTAAAACCCTCTTGGGAGGATTACGTCACATTTCAAGTTGAATGTCGCACAGAACCGCACTGGAAAACCAGCGGTCTGACCGCAATCTATGAAAAGCCGGTTGCATAACATTGCAAGGGGCCCCAAGAGTCCGGCCGACGCTCGGAGTTGGCTGTTAAAGGTTGTGGGGCGGGGATCCAATCGCTCAGACAGCGCCCGCAGCTCGCGCCAGCTCCCGGAGGTCGCCGAGTTCGTTCGGAGGAACTCGGACTCCGGTTACAGTACAGAGCCAGCTGACGTACTCCGGGGGCACACGAGAGGGGAAAAACCTGCTTCTCTTGCCCCGATAGGGGGCTGCTTACTTCCATTTGGAAATCAGACATTAGCAGTTTGTGGCGTCTTGGGGGTCTTATCCAGCAGTCTGTATATATATTTATTTTTGGGAGAAACCGTCTTCGAGGCATGTCTCTTGTCTCTTTGTTTTCAAATTGATCCGTACTGAAGAGTAAAACTCTTCAGAATGCTTTAGAAGTAGACACTTTATTTCTCAAGATCACACGTTCTGAAAAAAACTGTCGCTAAACGTCATCTAAACGTAGAAGCGCAGGCATGTGCGATTGATCTCATGGGAATTGGCGGTTCTTGACACCTTTTCTTGCCTTTCATGTGGCCTGGGATTGACGAAGGATATTTGCTGCCGAGGCTTGTTTTTCAAGCGGATCATACTGTTAGGCAACTGGTGGTCAATACCCAGTCTGAGTAGCAACGCCTGTGATGTACAGTTCCAGCGCTCGCGGGTGACGTCGGCTCTTCCCTCTCCGTCTGTAGAATGGCCGGCGTGGGGAAGCTCCGTGTGGCGGTGATCGGCGCAGGCGCGGCAGGGCTCTGCGCCGCCCGGCATCTGCTGGCGCGCCGGGACATTTTCGCGCCCCCCGTGGTGTACGAGCTGACGGAGCGGGTGGGCGGCACCTGGGTCTACGAGGATCGCGTGGGCACCGACGAGAACGGGCTGCCAGTGCACAGCAGCATGTACAGAGACCTGAGGTAACGCATGGTAAAGCACCCAGCAGGCTGGCGCGTCATAGCCAGGACGCAAAGGAACAGGTACAGGTTTATTACAGGAAAGAGACACGTTTCGGCTGTGGAGCCTTCTTCAGGTGTTCAGGCTCCACACCTGAAACATCCTCTTAGCAGGGAATAAACCTTCACCTGTTCCTTTGCAGCCTACACATGCTGACGCAACTCCCTACTCGAACATAGGCAGAATAGGAACAAGTAAAGGTTTATTCAATGCTGAAAAGAGAAGAGAAGAAACACAACATCTCAGCTGTGGAGCCTTCTTCTGGTGTGTCACAATGTTTCAGCTGTAGAGCCTTCTTCGGCTGTGGCACAATGTTTCAGCTGTAGAGCCTTCTTCGGCTGTGGCACAATGTTTCAGCTGTGGAGCCTTCTTCGGCTGTGTCACAATGTTTCAGCTGTAGAGCCTTCTTCGGCTGTGGCACAATGTTTCAGCTGTGGAGCCTTCTTCGGCTGTGGCACACCTGAAGAAGCCTCCACAGCCAAAACATTGTGCTTCGTTTCTTCTCTATTCAGCGTGGAATTAACCTTTACTTATTCCTTTCTTGCCTGCTGACCCAGCTACCTACTTGAACTACATAGTCAGAATACTCACATTTTAACAGCAGCTTCTGTTTTCTTACCTGCCTGTTAAGTATGTGGTTTTACAAATTGGTTTTATTTTCATGAAGTCTTTTTAGATCCGAATTTTTCTATTTTAACGAGTTTTTAACAGTGTGTAGAATGACGACATGACTACCAGGCAGTGTGTATTCTGCTCTGGGGCAGTGCCCCGTCCTGGGGTGAGACCGTGCAGTGGGCTTCCTACCCCTGAACCTGGAGTAAAGACTTTGTAACCCTCAACAGGACCAATATCCCCAAGGAAGTGATGGCGTTTCCCGATTTTCCCTTCGACACGCACCTGTCCTCCTTCGTCCACCACACGGAGGTGCGGAGGTACCTGGAGAAGTACTGTGAGCACTTCCGCCTGCGGGAGCACATCAAGGTACAGCTCCCGCTCCCCTCCGTCTCCCGGCAGGGCGCCCCTGACCAGCCGCAGTCTGTGGCTGCGCTCTGACCCGTGCCCTCCTGCCCGCAGTTCCGCACCCTGGTCGACGCGGTCAAGCCGGTCGGCGCGCCCACGGGCTGGCGGGGGCTGGCGTGGGACGTCACCGTCACCAACAGCCTCCGCCAGAAGGAGAGCGTCACGGAGCGCTTCGACGCCGTGATGGTCTGCAATGGGTAAGTCAGGGATCATGGACACAAGCCCCCAGCAGTCTTCTATAGTTACCTGCACACAGGTACACTGACAGGACACAGTCATGCTGATAGCACACAGGTGCGCTGACAGGACACAGTCATGCTGATAGCACATAGGTGCGCTGATAGCACACAGGTGCGCTGAGAGGACACAGTCATGCTGATAGCACACAGGTACACTGATAGCACGCAGGTGCCCTGATAGCACACAGTCACCTGCACACAGGTACACTGATAGAACACAGGCATGCTCATAGTACACAGGTACACTAATAGAACACAGTCACCTGCACACAGGTACACTGATAGAACACAGGTACACTAATAGAACACAGTCACCTGCACACAGGTACACTGATAGAACACAGGCATGCGTATAGTACACAGGTACACTAATAGAACACAGTCACCTGCACACAGGTACACTGATAGAACACAGGCATGTTCATAGTACACAGCCATCTGTACATGGGTACACTGATAGTACACAGATCCCCTCCCCTCCCCACTATCTCGCCATTTGCTCTCACTGACTTGCTATAGTGAATATTTCTGTTGTGTCTTTAACGTTTTCCTGATCAAAATACTAGAAAAGACTACCAGGAATTGTTGGGCCTTTAGCACACATTTAACAGAATATTTAACAGAGTACATATTCCTCCATGTTCTGAAATATGCAGCCCTATCCCATCCTGTGTTTTTAGAAGGATCACATCCAGTTTAAAAAGGCCACGGGTTTGATCAGGCCTTCCAGTCCAGCTGGGTCTAGTTCTCCATAGTCCCTTAACTCTGTACGTCCCCTCCTCTGCCTTGTCTACTGGCCCCTTCCTGAGTGTCTGCGCATGTGTGTTTTCCAGGCACTTTTATGATCCCTATATTCCACCCATCCCCGGTCTGGAGAACTTTAAAGGTAAACCTCTCTTTTTCCAGCTCAGTTCTTTTAAAGCTCACATGTCTGATTTAATGTTCAGTAACAGACAGATCACACGGTCCACAACTACTGTTATTCAGCCTGCTTCTACCACACCTCCACCATCTATCGATTAGCGTTATTTCTTAGTTGATCAAAACTTTAACTGGTACACTGGCTAGAGGCATAATGGACCAGCAGGATGCTGAAAATCATTTACAGTAATTAAAACATGTTCTTGGAATGAACAGAATAAAACCTTGTAATGGAACGAGTTGGTGAGCTTCACAATCAGACAAGTGATTTGTATTCTGTCGAACGCCATGGTTAGGAATAGGGTTTACTGGGATGAGACATTCCAATACAGTTCCACTGGCCGAACCTCTGAGTCTCTAGCCTCTGCAGTAGACACAGATGTACTGCTGGGCAAAGAGCCGCCGTGGTCTCCCCCTGCATTAGCTCAGAGATGAAGAAACTGCGGCAATGACTCAGGAGCCTGTTTATGCAATTTCCAAAACTGAAAGAGGAGATAAAGACAAAAACATCAAAACTGGCGTCTAGCAAGGCTGAACAAACATGACTTGCTTGCTCAGCGCAGAGGGATTGATTATTGGAAACCCACTGTAGCCAAACTCCATGTCTGTGTTAATGCTGCGGGCGTTTCGATAGTGCAGTCCAAGGGCCACTGGTCTCCGGGCTCGGGGCCTGTTGCACGGATTCGGTTTCACATCAGGAGCAGTTTAAAGTAAGGAGCTGGTGCTCACGCCGATGGAGTGGAGTCCGTAGACTGAGGTGAGGCTGACTGGAAGTGAGGTCCCATCTGCGATGCAGGAGGTTTGCAACACATAGCAATGGGACTCCTATACCTTCCACTGCAAAATCAGTGCATATACTGTATAGAGGTATCATTTCATGCATTGACCCCCTGATAGTAGAGCTGTCACTTCATGCATTGAGCCCCATGAACTACAGCTATCATTTCATGCATTGAACTCCCTGAACTACAGCTAGTGTATCATTTCATGTATTGACAACCTGATAGTAGAGCTATCACTTCATGCATTGAGCCCCATGAACTACGGCTATCATTTCATGCATTGAACTCCCTGAACTACAGCTACTGTATGATTTCATGCATTGACCCCCCTGAACTTGTTTGGCTTGCACTGCACTGTATTTGTACTGGCTTGTTTCGTGCATGCAACCCCCTCAGGTGTTGAAGACAGGTACGAGGCAGATCTGACTGCCCTCTCTGGCTCCTTCACAGGGACGCTGATGCACAGTCATGACTACCGCTGTGCCGAGCCCCTGGCTGGGAAATCTGTGGTCCTGCTGGGGGCTGGGCTGTCGGGGCTGGATATCGCGGTGGAGCTGTCCAAGGTGGACGCCCAGGTGACCCTCAGCCACGGGAACCGCCCCCTCACCTGCCAGCTGCCCCCAGGCGTGCGCCAGGCTCCCTCCGTGGAGAAGGTGTTGCCCGACGGGGCGCTGCAGTTCCGGGACGGTGAGCTGGCCCGGCCCGAGGTCTTCCTGCTCTGCACGGGCTACAACTTCACCTACCCCTTCCTGGCCGCGGCGCCGGAGCTGGGGCTGCGGGTTCAAGACCACCTGGTCACCCCCCTGTATAAGTTCCTGCTGCACCCGGCCTACCCATCCCTCTTCATCGTGGGCATCTGCCGAGCCATCTGCCCCTTCCCACACTTCCACTGCCAGGTCAGTGCCACCTTGAAGGGGAACTGCAATTGTAAAACCTTGAATTTACTGTACATCACAAAATAGACAACATTTCCAGGTGTGCAGAGCGTCATTTTCTGCGATTCAGAATGGGCCAACAAAACTTCTGGTTGCCCTCTGACATTCTAAGCAAGCAGGCTTGTGACTTCATCTCGTTTAATCCAGTAGTGATATTGCTCTCGCCCTTGAGAGGGTTTTGCTGACAAATACTACTTGCTTGTTAACTCTGCATGCAGATCACGTTGGAACACTTCTGCAATGAAGTATCTGCTGCACAACCTGTACTTATTTGCTTGTTCATCCCATTACATTGGTCATGACAGTGACTAGGGAGCAGGAAGGGCCGCCTCATGTTGCAGTCCTCGCGGACTCTCACTCTCGCCCGTAACGAGACCAGTGGTTTACGACAACACGGTGACGTACAGTGCTTTGACAAAGTTCACAATTTTTGTGCTTAAATCAAAGTTTGTCATTTTTTTCTTCTGTGATGTCAAAGAGTTTATTTTGTTACTGAGATTTAATTGGGACTGCAGCACCCCTGTAACAGACGAGCAGGAAACAGAGCACATGGGGAGGTGTGCAGGTGGGCACAGTGTGCCAGGCTGAGGCTCTGGTACGTGCTGGTCGAGTTAGATCTTGGTCAGAGGAGCAGGACACAGTCTTGCGCAGATTCACTTTCATTGAGCTCAACAAGGAGAGCTGCACACTGCAAGGGCTTCCTAGCTCTTACAAACTCTCGCAAAGAAAGAAATCAATTTGTGTTAAAGCAAGTTACCTTTATTCTGTTGTACCATGTATTGTGGCAATGGCTAAATTAACAGCAATTACTCTATTATCTGCCATAGTGTGGTTCAGTAGCAATATTGCAGTGCAGGAAATGTGTAATATAGATATATGTCCTACTTCAATCTAAGTCTGATTCTTAAAGCGATATGTTTCCACTTGTGCTTTTACATCCTCTGTGGGGTGTTTGTCCCGTGTGGGAGCCACTGTGTTGCGTTCTTGCAGAAAGATCGCGCTGAGCCCGCCTGCTCTCGCCTCTGTCCCCAGACGCAGTACGTGCTGTCAGTGCTGGACGGGTCCTGCCCCCTGCCAAGCCGGGAGGAGATGGAGCGGGAGATGACGGCGGAGATCGAGTCCCGGCGCCGGCGTGGCATCGCCACCCGCCACATCCTGAAGCTGGACTCAGAGCAGTGGGACTACAACGACGAGCTGGCCCAGCTGGCCGGCTTCCCACCCCTGCCCCCGTACTGGAAGAGGCTGTACGAGGCCAACAAGGCCTTCCGCGCGCAGGACCTGCTCAACTACAAGACCTACAGCTACGCTGTGCTGAACGAGCGCGAGTGGACCGTGCAGAGGCCACAGCCCGAGCAGCAGCAACAGGCATAGTGGAGCGACTGCTCCGGTATCCCATCAGCCCCCCCCCCCCCCAAAGCCCAGCCTGTGCTGCACATTAACCCAAAACAAACAGCTCTGGGAGGGTGGGCTTTCACAGGCACTGCCACCCAGCTGAAAGAAAAAAAACGTAATTTGCCTTGTGATTTGTCTCTGCCTTTCTTTCTCTCCCGTGATTGTCTTAATGAGGGCAGCTTCTCGGATTTGGGGCCCTGGCCACTATCGTAATTAGCTGCGCTCACACCCGGGCACGAGCAAACAAGCCCGCGCCCCGCAAAGGGGTGTGTGTGCGCGCTCACCCCTCTTCCCCACCCCCCCCCCGTGTGTGCCTGCTCCCACGCGTGGATCCCCGCCAGCACGTCGGCGCGCTCTCTCTCTCTCTGGCACCACTGTCTGGATAAACGCGAGCAATAATGGTGTTGAGACAGGAATTTGAAACCGCTGAGGAGTTTCAGTAAACTCAGGCGGGTCTGTCCTGCAGAGCAGAGACGCCAACATACACTGTTAGACATGGGGTGAAACGTCTATTTCTTCTTCTCATTTATGCCTCCCCCCCCGTGTTGATCCGAGCCTTAAGAACACAGTTTAGATTTTTAAAATGTACTTTTCAGTCCCAGCGCTGTTTTCTTTTACATGACCTCCATCCTCAGGGCTCTTCCTGGACTGCTATCTTCATTGTTCATAAGCACTACGTGATGTAATTCAGGCACTTATCATCTATATATTGGAGGAATTCATGGGTCTTGACGTTTTGATGCTTTAAAGAGACACGGTACACGGTTAAAGACTTTGCCCGTCCGTCCCCGACGGTCGCTCGCAAGAGGCTTAGAAAGTCGGAGAGTGTTCCGGTGGTTTTAACTGCTCATTTGATTCAGTCAGATGTTCTGTTCCTTTCTCTAATCGGAGATCCGCTCGTCAATCTGACAAGGTTAATAATAAAAAGGTCCTGTGAATCAGTTTTTGCCGTCATTTTTGGGCTCGGTGCTTCCCGCGAAACGGGCGCCATCTTCTTCCTTCTGTCGACCGGGCAACAGCCCTCCTCGCGCACGGGGGAAGCCGGGCAGGAAAAACACATTTCTTTACACCGCGCAGCGTGGTAAAAAATATTTAACATC